>NC_053038.3:470025553-472525553 GCF_002575655.3 Aegilops tauschii subsp. strangulata
TCCTGTAAACCCCCTGTTCCCAAGGTTGTTCCTCGTGCGTGGCCTCGTAAGTAATTCACGAGCCACCTTCTGAGAGATCATCAATTCTAGTATCAGACACAATACTTATTCCCATTGCTTTAAGCCCCTTTCATGCCCTGTTTCAGGCATCGAACGATTGCCTGCCCGCTCGAAACTTCTCATGGTACCTTCTTACTTTGCTCTCGATATCTTCTTAAGTTTCAATTCGAGAGATACTTATGCTTCTTCCCCGAGTTAACCGTCTGATGCTCTATCTTGTTAGAATCTGTCCTTATAGAGTTTTCCCCTCTTATCCTTTCATAAGTACGGTGAAGATCCTGAAGGAAGGACGGCAACTTCATCATGATGATATGAAGTAGAGAAAAGAAGACATCAATGTAATGCATCGACCTCTTCGAGAAGAGCAACTAAGACCGAGAACACTCGCTAGAATTTCGTGTCCCGAAGCTTGGCCCTTTACTCCGCCTCTTAAATCTCGGGACGAGATTTCTTGTAGTGGAGGAGAATTGTGACGCCCGGATAATTAAGCTACAGTAAACCTCTGCTAAAGATGCCACGTCACCTCTGTCAGTGTCGCTAATCTCACGTTAGTTCAAAACGATTCGAATTCAAATTTGAATTTTTGTCAAACAACCAAAGTTTTCAAACATTAAAACAAAAATGTTCGGTTAGTGCCAAATATTACATAGGTAATTATTCTGAAGCAAACACTTGTTTTAGAAAATACTAAAAATGCTCTAGAATAAAGGAAATAAATAAAAGAAAAGGAAAATACAAAAGAGCAAAAGAAAGAAGGAAGGACCCCCCCTTGGCCAACTGGGCCAGACGGCCCAGTCGGCCAGGCCACCAACCGGCCCAACCCCCCCCCTCCATAACCCCACCAGGGGGAAAACCCTAACCACCCACCCACTCTCTCCTCCCACTCTCCCCCTCGTCTGCTTCCCCCACCTCTCGATCCCGATCTGGATCGGGAGGGGGAACGAACCCGACGCCCCTCGCCGCCTCGAGCATGCCACCTCGTCGGTCTGCCTCCCCGTCTCTGACGCCGTCGTCCCCGTCGTCCTCCCCAAGCCCCGATGCCCATTCCCTACGACCCCAGTGAGCCCCGCTTCTCTTCCTCACTGCTCCTCGCGCCGTCCCGCACGAGCACGCCGCCGCACGGGCCGCGCCTGGACCGCTCCCTGCAGTGCGGCTCCTCCCTCCGCCTTCCTGCCTCGCCCCGCTCCCGCAGACCGCTGCTACTGCTGCACTGCTCCACCTGCGCGCGCACGTCCCCACATCACCGCGTTCCCCCTCCCCCCGCACTCGCCGACCACACCGCGGCCCCGCTCCTCCCTCGCGTCGCGCACGAACACGCGGCTGCTGCTGTCGCCGGGCGCCGCTCTCACCGCCCACCCCGCACCGCCACTACTCGTTGCCGTTGCTCCGCTGCAGCTGCGCTACTGCCTCTGCTTCTGTCAACGCTGCTCGCCGCTGCAGCCTGTGCACGCGCGCCCGTGCGTGGCCTCGCTGCCGCCCGCCTTCGCCTGCAGCCCGCTCGCCCAATTCCGCCCGCTCGCGCCCCATTCCCCCCGGCGCCGCTGCTCCTCTCCTACGCCCGTCCGCTCGTCCCTACCTCGCTCCCGCCTCCATCGCCAAGCCGCCGCGTTCCGCCTCGCCCCCCCCCCCCGCTGCTTGCCGCCTTGGGGCTCCGCCCCTCGCCTGCCTCGCCGCCGCCGCCCGGTCCAACGCCCCGCCTCGCCCAGCCTGCCTCGCCGCCGCCGGCCGGACCGGCCCCCGCCTCGCCCAGCCTGCCTCGCCGCCGCCGGCCGGACCGGCCCCCGCCGCGCCTTTGGTCTCGCCCGAGGCCAGTGGCCATGCTCGTTCCACCGGGCGCTCGTGGCCGTGCCCCTGTGCCCGAAACCCAGTGCCCGTTAAGCCCCGTGCCTATGACACGTGGGGCCCAGCCCCAGAACGTTTTTAAAAAAGAATTTTAAAATAATAATAATAATAAATAAAAATATTAAATAAGTAAATAATTAATTAACTAAATTAATTAACTTAATTATTTATGTTTAATTAACCTAATTAATCTGTTTAGATTAAACTAATTAACTAGGTTAATTAGCTAACAGTCTATGACAACCGGGACCCACATGTTTGTTGACCAAGTCAACCGCACTGTTGACTGATGACCTCAGCATTGCATCATGTTGATATCAGCAGACACTATTCTGGATAATGTTACAATTAATTAGATGGATAAATCTAGAAAATTGATTAAATCTTTTAAAATTAATATAAAATAAACCATAGCTCGGATGGAAAAACTTTGTACATGAAAGTTGCTCAGAACGACGAGACAAATCCGGATATGTAGCCCGTTCGTCCGCCACATGTCCCTAGCATAGCGAACATGCAACCGTCCCCCTCCATTTCATCTGTCCGAAAATGCCAAACACCGGGAACACTTTCCCGGATGGTTCCCCCCTTCGCCGGTAGCACCTAGTACTGCATTAGGTCACCCCTAGCACCGCGTATTGCCTCGTTATGTTTTGTGATGTTGTGTTTGCTCCGTATTTACTGTTTTCTTCCCCCTCTTCTTCTCTGGTAGACTACGAGACTGACGTCGCTGTTGCCCGATCGACTACAGTGTCGACGACCCCTCCTTGCAAGAGCAACCAGGCAAGCCCCCCTTGATCACCAGATATCGCCTATTCCTTCTCTCTACTGCTTGCATTAGAGTAGTGTAGCATGTTACTGATTTCGGTTAATCCTATTCTGCTGCATAGCCTGTCATTGTTGCTACAGTTGTTACCCTTATCTGCAATCCTAAATGCTTAGTATAGGATGCTAGTATTCCATAAGTGGCCCTACATTCTTGTCCGTCTGCCATGCTATACTACCGGGCCATGATCACAGGGGAGGTGATCACGGGTATATACTTACATACATATTATATGATACATGTGGTGACTAAAGTCGGGTCGGCTCGTAGAGTACCCGCAAGTGATTCCGATGAGGGGGCTGAAAGGACAGGTGGTTCCATCCCGGTAGAGGTGGGCCTGGGTTCCCGACGGCCCCCGCCTGTTACTTTGTGATGGAGCGACAGGGTAGGTTGAGACCACCTAGGTGAGAGGTGGGCCTGGCCCTGATCGGCGTCCGCGGTTGCTTCAAAATAACACGCTTAACGAGATCTTGGTATTTGATCTGAGTCTGGCCACTGGCCTATACGCACTAACCAACTACGCGGGAACAGTTATGGGCACTCGACGTCGTGGTATCAGCCGAAGCCTTCTTGATGTCAGCGAATGAGCGGCGCGCGCCGGGTTGGACCGCGTAACGCAACTTCCTTTGTAATGGGGGTTGCTAGGTCTGCTCACCGGCCGCCCATGCAACATGCAGGTGTGCAATGGGTGATGGGCCCAGACCCCTGCGTGCATAGGAATTAGACCGGCGTGCTGACCTCTCTGTTGTGCCTAGGTGGGGCTACGACATGTTGATCTTCCGAGGCCGGGCATGACCCAGGAAAGTTTGTCCGGCAAAGGGGATCGAGCGTGTTGGGAAATGTGGTGCACCCCTGCAGGGAAGTTTATCTATTCGAATAGCCGTGATCCTCGGTAACAGGACGACCCGGAGTTGTACCTTGACCTTATGACAACTAGAACCGGATACTTAATAAAACACACCCTTCCAAGTGCCAGATATAACCCGGTGATCGCTCTCACACAGGGCGACGAGGGGAGGATCGCCAGGTAGGATTATGCTATGCGATGATACTTGGTGAACTTATCATCTACTCTCTTCTACATGCTGCAAGATGGAGGCTACCAGAAGCGTAGTCTTCGATATGACTAGCTATCCCCCTCTTATTCTGGCATTCTGCAGTTCAGTCCACAGACATCGCCCCTTTACACAGATTCCCATGCATATGTAGTGTACATCCTTGCTTGCGAGTACTTTGGGTGAGTACTCACGGTTGCTTTGCTCCCTCTTTTCCTCTTCTTCTCGGACGTCGCAACCAGATGTTGGAGCCCAGGAGCCAGACGCCACCGTTGACGATGACCCCTACTACACCGAGGGTGCCTACTACTACGTGCAGGCCGCTGACGACTAGGAGTAGTTTAGGAGGATCCCAGGCAGGAGGCCTACGCCTCTTTCGATCTGTATCCCAGTTTGTGCTAGCCGTCTTATGGCACCTTGTTTAACTTATGTCTGTACTTAGATATTGTTGCTTCCGCTGACTCGTCTATGATCGAGCACTTGTATTCGAGCCCTCGAGGTCCCTGGCTTGTATTATGATGCTTGTATGACTTATTTTATTTTAGAGGTGTTTTGATATCTTCCCGTGAGTCCCTGATCTTGATCGTACACGTTTGCGTGTATGATTAGTGTATGATTGAATCGGGGGCGTCGGAGATGTGATATGGTCAAGACATGATGCTAAATTTTATTGTATGAGATGATCATGTTTTGTAACAGAGTTATCAGCAACTGGCAGGAGCCATATGGTTGTCGCTTTATTGTATGCAATGCAATTGCCATGTAATTGTTTTTACTTTATCACTAAGCGGTAGTGATAGTCGTAGAAGCAATAGTTGGGGAGACAACAACGATGCTACGATGGAGATCAAGGTGTCACGCTGGTGACGATGGTGATCATGACGGTGCTTTGGAGATGGAGATCAAAGCCACAAGATGATGATGGCCATATCATATCACTTATATTGATTGCATGTGATGTTTATCCTTTATGCATCTTATTATTTTGCTTAGTTTGGCGGTAGCATTATAAGATGATCTCTCACTAAATTTCAAGGTACAAGTGTTCTCCCTGAGTATGCACCGTTGCGAAAGTTCATCGTGCCGAGACACCACGTGATGATCGGGTGTGATAAGCTCTACGTTCACATACAACGAGTGCAAGCCAGTTTTGCACATGCAGAATACTCGGGTTAAACTTGACGAGCCTAGCATATGCAGATATGGCCTCAGAACACTGAGACCGAAAGGTCGAGCGTGAATCATATAGTAGATATGATCAACATAGTGATGTTCACCATTGAAAACTACTCCATCTCACGTGATGATCGGACATGGTTTAGTTGATTTGGATCACGTGATCACTTAGATGATTAGAGGGATGTCTATCTAAGTGGGAGTTCTTAAGTAATATGATTAATTGAACTTTAATTTGTCATGAACTTAGTACCTGATAGTATTTTGCATGTCTATGTTGTTGTAGATCAATGCCCCGTGCTACTGTTCCTTTGAATTTTAATGCGTTCCTAGAGAAAGCTAAGTTGAAAGATGATGGCAGCAACTACACGGACTGGGTTCATAACTTGAGGATTATCCTCATTGCTGCACAGAGGATTTATGTCCTGGAAGCACCGCTAGGTGCAAGACCCGCTATAGGAGCAACACCAGACGTTGTGAACGCCTGGCAGAGCAAAGCTGATGACTACTCGATAGTTCAGTGTGCCATGCTTTACGGCTTAGAACCGGGACTTCAATGATGTTTTGAACTTCATGGAGCATATGAGATGTTCCAGGAATTGAAGTTAGTATTTCAAGCAAATGCCCGGATTGAGAGATATGAAGTCTCCAATAAGTTCTATAGCTGCAAAATGGAGGAGAATAGTTCTATGAGTGAACATATACTCAAAATGTTTGGGTATCATAATCACTTGACTCAGCTGTGAGTTAATCTTCCAGTTGATAGTGTCATTGACAGAGTTCTTCAATCACTGCCACCAAGCTACAAAAGCTTCGTGATGCACTATAACATGCAAGGGATGGATAAGACGATTCCCGAGCTCTTCGCAATGCTAAAGGCTGCAGAGGTAGAAATCAAGAAGGGTCATCAAGTGTTGATGGTCAACAAGACCACCAGTTTCAAGAAAAAGGGTAAAGGGAAGAAGGGGAACTTCAAAAAGAACAGCAAGCAAGTTGCTGCTCAAGTGAAGAAGCCCAAGTCTGGACCTAAGCCTGAGACTGAGTGCTTCTACTGCCAAGGGACTGGTCACTGGAAGCGGAACTGCCCCAAGTATTTGGCGGATAAGAAGGATGGCAAGGTGAACAAAGGTATATGTGATATACATGTTATTGATGTGTACCTTACTAATGCTCGCAGTAGTACCTGAGTGTTGATACTGGTTCTGTTGCTAATATTTGCAACTCGAAACAGGGACTACGGATTAAGCGAAGATTGTCTAAGGACGAGGTGACGATGCATGTGGGAAATGGTTCCAAAGTCGATGTGATCGCCGTCGGCACGCTATCTCTACATCTACCTTCGGATTAGTTTTAGACATGTATAATTGTTATTTGGTGCCAGCATTAAGCATGAACATTATATCTGGATCTTGTTTGATGCGAGACGATTATTCATTTAAATCCAAGAATAATGGTTGTTCTATTTATATGAGTAATATCTTTTATGGTCATGCACCCTTGAAGAGTGGTCTATTTTTGTTGAATCTCGATAGTAGTGACACACATATTCATAATGTTGAAGCCAAAAGATGCAAAGTTGATAATGATAGTGCAACTTATTTGTGGCACTGCCATTTGGGTCATATTGGTGTAAAGCACACGAAGAAACTCCATTCTGATGGACTTTTGGAATCACTTGATTATGAATCACTTGGTACTTGCGAACCATGCCTCATGGGCAAGATGACTAAAACTCCGTTCTCCGGAACAATGGAGCGAGCAACAGATTTATTGGAAATCATACATACTGATGTATGTGGTCCGATGAATATTGAGGCTCGCGGCGGGTATTGTTATTTTCTGACCTTCACAGATAATTTGAGTAGATATGGGTATATCTACTTAATGAAGCATAAGTCTGAAACATTTGAAAGGTTCAAAGAATTTCAGAGTGAAGTGGAAAATTATCGTAACAAGAAAATAAAGTTTCTACGATCTGATCGTGGAGGAGAATATTTGAGTTACGAGTTTGGTCTTCATTTGAAACAATGCGGAATAGTTTCGCAACTCACGCCACCCGGAACACCACAGTGTAATGGTGTGTCCGAACGTCGTAACCGCACTTTATTAGATATGGTGCGATCTATGATGTCTCTTACTGATTTACCGCTATCGTTTTGGGGTTATGCTTTAGAGACAGCTACATTCACGTTAAATAGGGCACCATCTAAATCCGTTGAGACGACACCTTATGAACTGTGGTTTGGCAAGAAACCCAAGTTGTCGTTTCTTAAAGTTTGGGGCTGCGATGCTTATGTGAAAAAGCTTCAACCTGATAAGCTCGAACCCAAATCGGAGAAATGTGTCTTCATAGGATACCCAAAGGAGACTGTTGGGTACACCTTCTATCACAGATCCGAAGGCAAGACATTCGTTGCTAAGAATGGATCCTTTCTAGAGAAGGAGTTTCTCTCGAAAGAAGTGAGTGGGAGGAAAGTAGAACTTGATGAGGCAATTGTACCTTCTCCCGAGTTGGAAAGTAGTACATTGATACGTCTCCGTCGTATCTATAATTTTTGATTGTTCCATGCCAATATTATTCAACTTTCATATACTTTTGGCAACTTTTTATATTATTTTTGGGACTAACATATTGATCGCAGAAACCCAATATCAAACGGAGTCCAAACGGGATAAAAACGGACGGAGAATTATTTTGGAATATTTATGATTTTTGGGAAGTAAAAAATCAACGCGAGACGGTGCCCGAGGGGGCCACGAGGCAGGGGGCGCGCCCCACGGGGCAGGTGCGCCCTGGACCCTCGTGGGCACCCCGTAAGGCGGTTGACGCTCTTCTTTTGCCGCAAGAAAGCTAATTTTATGAGAAAAATCTGGGCGAAAGATTCAACCCAATCGGAGTTACGGATCTCCGAATATAAAAGAAACGGTGCTAGGGCAGAATATGAGAACGCAGAAACAGAGAGAAACAGAGAGACAGGTCCAATCTCGGAGGGGCTCTCGCCCCTCCCACGCCATGGGGGCCAAGGACCAGAGGGGAAACCCTTCTCCCATCTAGGGAGGAGGTCAAGGAAGAAGAAGACGAAGGGCCCCCCTCTCCCCTTCTCTTCCGGTGGCGTCAGAACGCTGCCGTGGCCATCATCATCACCGCAATCTTCACCAACAACTTCACCACCATCATCACCAACTCTTCCCCCCTCTATGCAGCGGTGTAACCTCTCTCTTACCCGCTGTAATCTCTACTTGAACATGGTGCTCAACGCTATATATTATTTCCCAATGATGTATGGCTATCCTATGATGTTTGAGTAGATCTGTTTTGTCCTATGGGATATTTTATGATCAAGATTGGTTTGAGTTGCATGTTTTATTATTGGTGCTGTCCTATGGTGCTCTCCGTGTCACGCAAGCGTGAGGGATTCCCGCTGTAGGCTTTGCAATATGTTCATGATTTGCACAGACCCGAGTAAGTAGGTTGTTTGCGTATGGGATAAAGAGGACTTGATGCTTTAATGCTATGGTTAGGTTTTACCTTAATGATCTTTAGTAGTTGCGGATGCTTGCTAGAGTTCCAATCATAAGTGCATATGATCCAAGTAGAGAAAGTATGTTATCTTATGCCTCTCCGTCAAATAAAATTGCAATAATGATTACCGGTCTAGTTATCGATTGCCTAGGGACAAATAACTTTCTCATGACAAAAAGCTCTCTACTAAAACTAATTTAGTTGTGTCTTCATATAAACAGCCCCTACTTTTTATTTATGTGCTCTTTATTATCTTGCAAACCTATCCAAAAACACCTACAAAGTACTTCTAGTTTCATACTTGTTCTAGGTAAAGCGAACGTCAAGCGTGCGTAAAGTTGTATCGGTGGTCGATAGAACTTGAGGGAATATTTGTTCTACCTTTAGCTCCTCGTTGGGTTTGACACTCTTACTTATCGAAAGAGGCTACAATTGATCCCCTATACTTGTGGGTTATCAAGACCTTTTTCTGGCGCCGTTGCCGGGGAGTCATAGCGTGGGGTGAATATTCTCGTGTGTGCTTGTTTGCTTTATCACTAAGTAATTTTTATTTACTGTTCTTAGTTGTTCTCTATCTTTAGTTATGGATATGGAACACGAAATACCAAAAAAAATAGGTGTACTTGCTGCTCATGGGGATGGGGAACGTCCTAAAACCCTCGATGCTCGTTATGTGACAGATATTATGTACTACTTTGATAATCCAGAGAAAACCCCATTCAATTTGGTGATGGGAGACATGTTGGATCAACGTGAATACTTTAAGGATTATCGCTTGACTCAAAAACGGAAACTATTATGGGATCAAATCTATATGTTGAAATGGTATGCTAGGCAACTATGGTTGAGATATGATTATACTTGTTGCTCTAGGATGAAGGCTCCACACCTTCCCTTTTTATGCAAATTTAATGATAATGAAACTTTGGCTTCTGATGCTAGAGGTATATATGACTACTATGATGTGGAACAAATAAAATAATTTGTTGCTTTTATGGGTGCTTATGAAATTGAATCTATGTTCAAAGAATATGAAAATCTTTATGATGCTATTTACAGACCTGAAAATTTAGCTATCCTTAAATATTGTTATGAGAATTATTAATACAATTCCGATATTGATGCGTTTATTGAGAAAGTCTCCGCTATCCCAGAAGAGACTAATATTTTGCAGGAATCTATGGAAAAAGAAATTGCTGAAACTGTGAGCTCATTGGATGAAAAAGATGAGGAGGAGAGCGAAGAACAAAAGGAGGAAGAGCGGATTGATCACCCGTGCCCACCTTCTAATGAGAGTAACTCTTCAACTCATACATTGTTTAATTTCCCTTCATGCTTACCGAAGGATGAATGCTATGATAATTGCTATGATCACGTTGATTCTTTTGAAATATCCCTTTTTGATGATGCTTGCTATGCTTGTGGCCAAGATGCCAATATGAATTATGCTCATGGAGATGAACTTGCTATAGTTCCTTATGTTAAACATGAAATTGTTTTTTTGAGGGAATTGACAGTAGGAGAGAACTCCCACTGTGTTTTTATATATCTATATAAATGGGGTGTTTACATAGACATATAAGTTGCATGACTCTGCTAACCATCTACTCCCCCTCCCCACAGACCAGGGAGGGGGTGAAATACCAGCTCTCCACAGGAGGAGTCAGGTAAGAAAAGAGATAGAAACTATCAACCTAGAGCAGTACAAAGATTAACAAATGAGCCTCTATGGGCCTCTTTGACTCTATGCTGGAGTTGACCTAGGTCATTTTTGAAGCGTGAAAACCAGGACCCAACAGTAGGGTCAACTCCACGAAAGTGTTTGTTATTCCTTTCCTTCCATAGGCTCCATCCGGCAGTGAGAAAAATTTCCATGAAAAATGGGTCACGCCAGGATTCTCTGTTCAACTTGAGGGCAGTGAGACGGTTAACAAAGGGGGTCCATTGAATACCAAGTTTGGTCCAGCATGTCCTTCTAAAATCACAGGTGAAGATCATATGGTCCACTGTTTCTTCGATTGGAAGCCCGTAGAGGAGACAGTCAAAATCATCTCCGATGTTAAAGTGCCTTCGCTTCAACATATTACGTGTGTTGAGTCTGTCGTGAAAAAGCAGCCAACCAAACACCTTCAACTTCATTGTACATTTTGATTTCCACAGGTGCTTGAACATGGGGTCGGTTTGGGCATCTCTAAAGAAATAGGAATAGTAGTCCTTAGGTCTGAAAGTGGCCGCGCCCCAAATGTAGTGCCAAACATTAGTAATCGATGTGGAAGGGCAGATCTTGGTCAAGGTTAGCTGCACGTCACGTATTTCTTCCAATGCGAGCGGTGACACGGGGAGGTGGAAGGTTTCATGCAGATCGTTGGAGGCCCAGAAGTCAGCAACTGAGATGTCTTCATCCAAAGTGAATGAGAAGGCACGCGGGTGAGAGTCATGAAGCACATCACGCGCCCACAGATCTTTCCAAAACAAAGTGGTCGCACCATCCACCAACTGAACGCGAGATATGCCCCTGAAGACCCACACATGATAGTCCTATTATATTTTTGAATTCTCCAAACTACACTATATCGGAGAAGTTTGTGCTTATTAAGGATTATATTGATGGGTTGCCTTCTACTACTACACATGATGATTTTGATGAGTATAATATGCATGTGCTTGCTGCTCCTACTTGCAATTATTACGAGAGAGGAACTATATCTCCACCTCTCTATGTTTCCCACACGATAAAATTGCAAGAAACTGTTTATACTATGCATTGGCCTTTACTATGTGTGCATGAATTGTTCTTTTATGACATGCCGATGCATAGGAAGAGAGTTAGACTTCGTCATTACATGATATATGTTGCTTTGTGCTCACTACTAAATTACAAATCATTGCTAATTAAAATTGGCTTCGATATACCTTGGGATCCGGGTGGATTCACTACTTGGGCACTATATGCCTAGCTTAATGGCTTTAAAGAAAGCGCTGCTAGGGAGACAACCCGGAAGTTTTAGAGAGTCATTTATTTCTGTTGAGTGCTTTCATATAGTTTAAAAACAAAAAAAATAAAGAGGGGAACCCAAAACTTTTTCAAAAAGAAAAGCGAAAGTAAGAAAGACGAGCATTGTTGAAGTGGGAGCTAGCCTTGAACTTTGTTCATGCTCACGGAAACTTTGTGAACCTTGATTACAGAAAATTTTCAACAGAAATAATTATCCCCTAGTACAATTTCATTGTATTATAAAAATAATGTGCTAAGGTTTGCCTTTAGGATGTTTACAATGCTTGTTGGTTTGTACGGTGCAGGACAGAAACTTTGGCTGTAGTGCGCGATATTTCATTCTTTACTGGAACGTCGAATGGTTCTGAAACTTTTTGCACTGTCTTTAAATACAAATTGTTTATTTTTCCTAATTTTGGCATAATTTTTCAAGTACTAGAAGTATGGTGAATGTTCAGATTATTACAGACTGTTCTGTTTTAGACAGATTCTGTTTTTGATGCATAGTTTGCTTGTTTTGATGAAACTATCAATTTCTATCAGTGGATTAAGCCATGGAAAAGTTATATTACAGAATCTATAATGCAAAAACAAAATATGAATTGGTTTGCAACAGTACTTAGAGTAGTGATTTGCTTTATTATACTAACGGATCTTACCAAGTTTTTTGTTGAAGTTTTGTGTGGATGAAGTGTTCGATGATCGAGAAGGTCTCGATGTGAGAAGAAGGAAGAGAGGCAAGAGCTCAAGCTTGGGGATGCCCAAGGCACCCCAAGTAAATATTCAAGGAGACTCAAGCGTCTAAGCTTGGGGATGCCCCGGAAGGCATCCCCTCTTTCTTCAACAAGTATCGGTATGTTTTCGGATTCGTTTCGTTCATGCGATATGTGCAAATCTTGGAGCGTCTTTTGCATTTAGTTTTCAATTTTCTTTTATGCACCATGCTGGTATGAGATAGTCCTTGGTTTATTTATAGAATGCTCTATGCACTTCACTTATATCTTTTGAGTATGGCTTTATAGAATGCTTCATGTGCTTCACTTATATCATTTGAAGTTTGGATTGCCTGTTTCTCTTCACATAGAAAACCGTCATTTGTAAAATGCTCTTTTGCTTCACTTATATTTGTTAGAGCGTGGGCATATCTTTTGTAGAAAGAATGAAACTCTCTTGCTTCACTTATATCTATTTAGAGAGTTGACAGGAATTGGTCATTCACATGGTTAGTCATAAAATCCTACATAAAACTTGTAGATCACTGAATATGATATGTTTGATTCCTTGCAATAGTTTTGCGATATAAAGATGGTGATATTAGAGTCATGCTAGTGGGTAGTTGTGGATTGTAGAAATACTTGTGTTGAAGTTTGTGATTCCCGTAGCATGCACGTATGGTGAACCGTTATGTGATGAAGTCGGAGCATGATTTATTTATTGATTGTCTTCCTTATGAGTGGCGGTCGGGGACGAGCGATGATCTTTTCCTACCAATCTACCCCCCTAGGAGCATGCGCATAGTGCTTTGTTTCGATGACTAATAGATTTTTGCAATAAGTATGTGAGTTCTTTATGACTAATGTTGAGTCCATGGATTATACGCACTCTCACCCTTCCATCATTGCTAGCCTCTTCGGTACCGTGCATTGCCCTTTCTCACCTCGAGAGTTGGTGCAAACTTCGCCGGTGCATCCAAACCCCATGATACGATACGCTCTATCACACATAAGCCTCATTGTATCTTCCTCAAAACAGCCACCATACCTACCTATCATGGCATTTCCATAGCCATTCCGAGATATATTGTCATGCAACTTCCATCATCATCATATACATGACTCGAGCATTCATTGTCATATTGCTTTGCATGATCGTAAGATAGCTAACATGATATTTTCATGGCTTGTTCGTTTTTTATATCTTTGCTACGCTAGATCATTGCACATCCCGGCACACCGCCGGAGGCATTCATATAGAGTCATATCTTTGTTCCAGATATCAAGTTGTAATATTGAGTTGTAAGTAAATAAAAGTGTGATGATCATCATTATTAGAGCATTGCCCCAGTGAGGAAAGGATGATGGAGACTATGATTCCCCCACAAGTCGGGATGAGACTCCGGACTTTACAAAAAAATAAAAGAGGCCAAAGAAGCCCAAATAAAAAAAAGAGGCCAAAGAAGCCCACCAAAAAAATAAAAAAAATAAAAAAAATAAAAATAAAAAATGAGAGAAAAAGAGAGAAGGGGCAATGTTACTATCCTTTTACCACACTTGTGCTTCAGAGTAGCACCATGTTCTTCATAGAGAGAGTATCCTATGCTTTCACTTCCATATACTAGTGGGAATTTTCATTATAGAACTTGGCTTGTATATTCCGATGATGGGCTTCCTCAAATGCCCGAGGTCTTCATGAGCAAGCAAGTTGGATGCACACCCACTTAGTTTCCAGTTTGAGCTTTCATACACTTATAGCTCTTAGTGCATCCGTTGCATGGCAATCCCTACTCACTCACATTGATATCTATTAATGGGCATCTCCATAGCCCGTTGATACGCCTAGTTGATGTGAGACTTTCTCCTTTTTTGTCTTCTCCACATAACCCCCACCATCATATTCTATTCCACCTATAGTGCTATGTCCATGGCTCACGCTCATGTATTGCGTGAAAGTTGAAAAGGTTTGAGAACATCAAAAGTATGAAACAATTGCTTGGCTTGTCATCGGGGTTGTGCATGATTTGAATATTTTGTGTGGTGAAGATGGAGCATAGCCAGACTATATGATTTTGTAGGGATAACTTTCTTTGGCCATGTTATTTTGAAAAGACATGATTGCTTTATTAGTAGGCTTGAAGTATTATTGTTTTTATGTCCAATGATAGACTATTGCTTTGAATCACTCGTATCTTAATATTCATGCCATGATTAGATACATGATCAAGATTATGCTAGGTAGCATTCCACATCAAAAATTATCTTTTTATCATTTACCTACTCGAGGACGAGCAGGAATTAAGCTTGGGGATGCTGATACGTCTCCGTCGTATCTATAATTTTTGATTGTTCCATGCCAATATTATTCAACTTTCATATACTTTTGGCAACTTTTTATATTATTTTTGGGACTAACATATTGATCCAGTGCCCAGTGCCAGTTCCTGTTTGTTGCATGTTTTATGTTTCGCAGAAACCCAATATCAAATGGAGTCCAAACGGGATAAAAACGGACGGAGAATTACTTTGGAATATTTATGATTTTTGGGAAGTAAAATCAACGCGAGACGGTGCCTGAGGGGGCCACGAGGCAGGGGGCGCACCCCAGGGGGGCAGGCGCGCCCTGGACCCTCTGGGCACCCCGTAAGGCGGTTGACGCTCTTCTTTTGCCGCAAGAAAGCTAATTTTATGAGAAAAATCTGGGCGAAAGATTCAACCCAATCGGAGTTACGGATCTTCGGATATAAAAGAAACGGTGCCAGGGCAGAATATGAGAACGCAGAAATAGAGAGAAACAGAGAGACAGATCTAATCTCGGAGGGGCTCTCGCCCCTCCCACGCCATGGAGGCCAAGGACCAGAGGGGAAACCCTTCTCCCATCTAGGGAGGAGGTCAAGGAAGAAGAAGACGAAGGGGCCCCCTCTCCCCTTCTCTTCCGGTGGCGTCGGAATGCTTCCGTGGCCATCATCATCACCGCAATCTTCACCAACAACTTCACCACCATCATCACCAACTCTTCCCCCCTCTATGCAGCGGTGTAACCTCTCTCTTACCCATTGTAATCTCTACTTAAACATGGTGCTCAACGCTATATATTATTTCCCAATGATGTATGGCTATCCTATGATGTTTGAGTAGATCCGTTTTGTCCTATGGGTTATTTGATGATCAAGATTGGTTTGAGTTGCACGTTTTATTATTGGTGCTGTCCTATGGTGCTCTCCGTGTCGCGCAAGCGTGAGGGATTCCCGCTGTAGGCTTTGCAATATGTTCATGATTTGCTTATGGTGGGTGGCGTGAGTGATAGAAGCATAGACCCGAGTAAGTAGGTTGTTTGCGTATGGGATAAAGAGGACTTGATGCTTTAATGCTATGGTTGGGTTTTACCTTAATGATCTTTAGTAGTTGCGGATGCTTGCTAGAGTTCCAATCATAAGTGCATATGATCCAAGTAGAGAAAGTCTGTTAGCTTATGCCTCTCCCTCAAATAAAATTGCAATAATGATTACCGGTCTAGTTATCGATTGCCTAGGGACAAATACTTTCTCGTGACAAAAAGCTCTCTAGTAAAACTAATTTAGTTGTGTCTTCATCTAAACAGCCCCTACTTTTTATTTATGTGCTCATTATTATCTTGCAAACCTATCCAAAAACACCTACAAAGTACTTCTAGTTTCATACTTGTTCTAGGTAAAGCGAACGTCAAGCGTGCGTAAAGTTGTATCGGTGGTCGATAGAACTTGAGGGAATATTTGTTCTACCTTTAGCTCCTCGTTGGGTTCGACACTCTTACTTATCGAAAGAGGCTACAATTGATTCCCTATAATTGTGGGTTATCATACATCACAGAAGTCAGTTCCAGTGATTCCTACACCAACTAGTGAGGAAGCTAATGATGATGATCATGAAACTTCTGATCAAGTTACTACCGAACCTCGTAGGTCAACCATAGTAAGATCCGCACCAGAGTGGTACGGTAATCCTGTTCTGGAGGTCATGTTACTTGACCATGACGAACCTACGAACTATGAGGAAGTGATGATGAGCCCAGATTCCGCAAAATGGCTTGAGGCCATGAAATCTGAGATGGGATCCATGTATGGGAACAAAGTGTGGACTTTGGTTGACTTGCCCGATGATCGGCAAGCCATCGAGAATAAGTCGATCTTCAAGAAGAAGACTGACGCTGACGGTAATGTTACTGTCTACAAAGCTCGACTTGTTGCGAAAGGTTTTCGACAAGTTCAAGGAGTTGACTACGATAAGACCTTCTCACCCGTGGCGATGCTTAAGTCCGTCCGAATCATGTTAGCTATTGCTGCATTTTATGATTATGAAATTTGGCAAATGGATGTAAAGGCTGCATTCTTGAATGGATTTCTAGAAGAAGATTTGTATATGATGCAACCTGAAGGTTTTATCAATCCAAAGGATGCTAACAAAGTGTGCAAGCTCCAGCGATCCATTTATGGACTGGTGCAAGCATCTTGGAGTTGGAATAAATGTTTTGATAGTGTGATCAAAGCATATGGTTTTATACAGACTTTTGGAGAAGCCTGTATTTACAAGAAAGTGAGTGGGAGCTCTGTAGCATTTCTAATAGTATATGTGGATGACATATTGTTGATTGGAAATGATATAGAATTTCTGGATAGCATAAAAGGATACTTGAATAAGAATTTTTCAATGAAAGACCTCGGTGAAGCAGCTTATATATTGGACATCAAGATCTATAGAGATAGATCAAGACGCTTAATTGGACTTTCACAAAGCACATTCCTTCATAAAGTTTTGAAGAAGTTCAAAATGGATCAAGCAAAGAAAGGGTTCTTGCCTGCGTTACAAGGTGTGAAGTTGAGTCAGACACAATGCCCGACCACTGGAGAAGATAGAGAGAAAATGAAAGTCATTCCCTATGCTTCACCCATAGGTTCTATCATGTATGCAATGCTGTGTACCAGACCTGATGTGTGCCTTCTATTAGTTTAGCAGGGAGGTACCAAAGTAATCCAGGAGTGGATCAGTGGACAACGGTCAAGAACATCCTGAAATACCTGAATAGGACTAAGGATATGTTTCTCGTTTATGGAGGTGACAAAGAGCTCGTCGTAAATGGTTACCTTGATGCAAGCTTTGAAACTGATCCGGATGACTCTAAGTCACAAACTGTATACGTATTTATATTGAACGGTGGAGCTGTAAGTTGGTGCAGTTCTAAGCAAAGCGTCATGGCGGGATCTACGTGTGAAGCGGAGTACATAGCTGCTTCGGAAGCAGCAAATGAAGGAGTCTGGATGGAGGAGTTCATATCCGATCTTGGTGTCATACCTAGTGCATCGGGTCCAATGAAACTCTTTTATGACAATACTGGTGCAATTGCCTTGGCAAAGGAATCCAGATTTCACAAGAGAACCAAGCACATCAAGAGACGCTTCAATTCCATCCGCGATCAAGTCAAGGAGGGAGACATAGGGATTTGCAAGATACATACATATCTGAATGTTGCAGACCCGTTCACTAAGCCTCTTTCACGAGCAAAATGATTATCACCAAGACTCCATGGGTGTTAGAATCATTACTGTGTAATCTAGATTATTGACTCTAGTGCAAGTGGGAGACTGAAGGAAATATGCCCTAGAGGCCATAATAAAGTTGTTATTTATATTTCCTTATATCATGATAAATGTTTATTATTCATGCTAGAATTGTATTAACCGGAAACTCAGTACATGTGTGAATACATAGACAAACAGAGTGTCACTAGTATGCCTCTACTTGACTAGCTCGTTGAATCAAAGATGGTTAAGTTTCCTAGCCATAGACATGAGTTGTCATTTGATTAACGGGATCACATCATTAGAGAATGATGTGATTGACTTGACCCATTCCGTTAGCTTAGCACTTGATCGTTTAGTTTGTTGCTATTGCTTTCTTCATGACTTATACATGTTCCTATGACTATGAGATTATGCAACTCCCGAATACCGGAGGAACACTTAGTGTGCTATCAAACGTCACAACGTAACTGGGTGATTATAAAGATGCTCTAAAGGTGTCTTCGATGTTGTTTGTTGAGTTGGCATAGATCGAGATTAGGATTTGTCACTCCGAGTATCGGAGAGGTATCTCTGGGCCCTCTCGGTAATGCACATCACTATAAGCCTTGCAAGTAATGTGACTAATGAGTTAGTTACGGGATGATGCATTATAGAACGAGTAAAGGGACTTGCCGGTAACGAGATTGAACTAGGTATTGAGATACCGATGATCAAATCTCGGGCAAGTAACATACCGATGACAAAGGGAACAACATATGTTGTCATGCGGTTTGACCGATAAAGATCTTCGTAGAATATGTATAGGAACCAATATGAGCATCCAGGTTCCGCTATTGGTTATTGACCGGAGATGAGTCTCGGTCATGTCTACATAGTTCTCGAACTCGTAGGGTCCGCACGCTTAACGTTCGGTGACGATCAGTATTATGAGTTTATGTGTTTTGATGTACCGAAGGTTGTTCGGAGTCCCGGATGTGATCACGGACATGACGAGGAGTCTCGAAATGGTCGAGACATAAAGATTTATATATTGGACGACTATGTTTGGACTTCGGAATGGTTTCGGGTAAGTTCGGGCATTTACCGGAGTACCGGGGGGTTACCGGAACCCCCCGGGGAGTCTAATGGGCCATATGGGCCTTAGTGGAGAGAGAGAGACGGGCAGCCAGGGCAGGCCACGCGCCCCCTCCCCCTTGGGTCCGAATTGGACTAGGGAAGGGGGGGCGCCCCCCTTTCCTTCTCCCTCTCTTCTCTTTCCTTCCTCTCCTACTCCAACTAGGGAAGGGGGGGATCCTACTCCCGGTGAGAGTAGGACTTCCCCTTGGGCGCGCCATAGAGAGGGCCGACCCTCCCCTCCTCCACTCCTTTATATACGGGGGAGGGGGCACCCCATAGACACATAAGTTGATTGTTTAGCCGTGTGCGGTGCCCCCTCCATAGATTTCCACCTCGGTCATATCTTTGTAGTGCTTAGGCGAAGCCCTGCATCGGTAACTTCATCATCACCATCATCACGCCGTCGTGCTGACGAAACTCTCCCTCGACACTCAGCTGGATCTAGAGTTCGTGGGACGTCACCGAGCTGAACGTGTGCAGATCGCGGAGGTGCCGTACTTCCGGTACTAGGATCGGTCGGATCGTGAAGACGTACGACTACATCAACCGCGTTGTCATAACACTTCCGCTTTCGGTCTACGAGGGTACGTGGACGACACTCTCCCCTCTCGTTGCTATGCATCACTGTAACACCCCGAAAATCATGCTATAGTAACCCTCTGTGATTAAGCTAATCATGTTGCTAAACATGGCTTGATCACATTTGAAACACATTTCTTTTCAAACTCCTAATTCAAACTTCAATTAAATTTAAAGTGGAAAATAAAAGTTTTCAAAAATTTAAACAAAAATGTTCGGGCCATGCCAGAAATTGCACTGATAATTATTGTGGAGAAAACACATTTTTATAAAATGCCTAAATACTTTTAAATGAAATAAAACAGAAAGAAAATAAACAAATAAAAAGAAAATGCAAAAGAACACAGAACAAAGAAAAAAAAGGGAGAAGGCCCCCCCCACTAGACCCCTGGCCCAACTGGGCCGACCCCCGGCCCAGCCCACCTCTCCCACTCGCCCCCCTTCCCTGTTCCCCCGACCGGGGTCGGAACAGGGGCCGGTCCCCGCCGCACCACCTCGCCGGCAACGGGGAGGATAAGGACGCCAGCCCCCCCGCCTCCTCGGGCCTCTCTCCCACTCGCCCCCGCTCTCCTCTCGGCCTCTGCGCCTCTCTCTTCCCCCCCAGATCCGCGCCGCTCCTTCCTTCCCTACGCCCGACGCGGTCGCCGCCGTTCACCGTCGTTCACACGGCCACCGTACCCACCTCACCGCCCCAAGGTGTCTCCAAGGACCGCCGTCGCCCGCTGCTTCGTCTGGTGCAGCCCGTTGGAGACCGGAGCCCCTGCAACGACCTCCCCGAGCTCTTCTTCCCCGCACGGCCGCCGTCGATCGCCGCCCCGTTTCGCCTCCGACGAACCTCCCCGAGCACGCTGCCGTCCCCCTACAGCCTCGCCGTGAGCTTCTTCCCCCTCCTCCCCTGTCCTTTCGCTCTCGCGCGCCCCCTAGCTGCTTCCCCACGCGCGCCCGAACGCTGCGCCGCGGAGCTCGCCGCCGGCAAGGCTCCGATGACCTTTTGGTCACGGGCTCAAGCCCGTTGCACTCCCCGCAGCGCGTAGTTGCCCCCCAGCCCCTCCGCTTGCTCGATAGCCCGCCGTAGCCTCGTTTCCGTCGGGCACCCGTGCGCGCCGCCGCCTCCGCCACTCGCCGGCGCCGATTCCGGCTAGGTCCGGCGAACCTACGGCCACCACTGGATGCGGCGCTGCGAGCTCCTTCGAATGGGCCTAGCCCCGCTCCTCCCCGAGCCCCGTAGCGCGATTCCGGCCAACTCCGGCGAGGGGCCGCCGCTGTTTTGGTCGCCGGAGTCGCTCCGGCGCCGGCCGCCGACGTGGCTGGCCTGGGGCCACCCCAGGGCCACTGCCAGTGGGCCCCATGGGTCCCAGTTGACTGGGTTGACCCAGTCAACTGCTGACTGGGCAGGCCCAGCCACTGACATGCGGGCCCCGCCGAAAAATTAAAAAAAATGTTTTTATAATTAAAACTAATTAATTAATCTAATCACTCACTGACAGGTGGGCCCAGTAGTTAATTAACTAAAAATTAATTAGTTTAATCTTCTGTTAGCCCACTGTCTATGACAGGTGGGGCCCACTGGTCAGTTTGACCTGGTCAGCCGCTCTGTTGACCTGCTGACGTCAGCATTGCCTCATGCTGACGTCATAATTCATTTTTGCTTAATTCAAAAATTCCAGAAATTCAAATAAACTTTGAAAATTCATATCTTTTAAACCGTAACTCGGATGAAAATGTTTTCTATATGAAAGTTGCTCAGAACGACGAGACGAATCCGAATACGCAGTCCGTTCGTCCACCACACCTGCCTAACCTATCGAACTAGCAACTTTCCCCCTCCGGTCCGTCTGTCCGAAAACGCGAAACATCGGGAATACCTCCCGGATGTTCCCCCCCTTCGCCGGTACCACCTACTGTCGCGTTAGGGCACACCTAGCACCGCTCATTGTCATGTCACGCATCGTCATGTTTATGTTTGCATTGTATTTACTGTTTCTTCCCCCTCTTCTCTCCGGTAGACTACGAGACCGACACTGCTGCTGCCCAGTTCGACTACGGAGTTGACGACCCCTCCTACTTGCCAGAGCAACCAGGCAAGCCCCCCCTTGATCACCAGATATCGCCTATTCTTCTCTATACTGCTTGCATTAGAGTAGTGTAGCATGTTACTGCTTTTCGATATCCGATCCTGATGCATAGCCTATCCTTGCTACTACTGTTGATACCTTTACCTGCAATCCTACATGCTTAGTATAGGATGCTAGTTTTCCATCAGTGGCCCTACATTCTTGTCCGTCTGCTGTGCTATACTACTAGGCCGTGATCACCTGGGCGGTGATCACGGGTATATACTTATATACTATATACATGACACATGTGATGACTAAAGTCGGGTCGGCTCGTAGGAGTACCCGCAAGTGGATCTTTGTGGCGGAGCGACAGGGCAGGTTGAGACCACCCAGGTGAGAGGTGGGCCTGGCCCTGGTCGGCGTTTGCGGTTACTTAACACGCTTAACGAGATCTTGGTATTTGATCTGAGTCTGGCCATTTGGTCTATACGCACTAGCCATCTACGCGGGAGTAGTTATGGGTATCCCGGCGTCGTGGTATCAGCCGAAGCCTTCTCGACGTCAGCGACTGAGTGGCGCGCGCCGGATTGGACTGGAACGCCACTAGGCTAGGTCTGCTTCCGGCCGCGTACGCAACGTGCAGGTGTGCATAGGGCGATGGGCCCAGACCCCTGCGCGCATAGGGTTAGACCGGCGTGCTGACCTCTCTGTTGTGCTTAGGTGGGGCTGCGACGCGTTGATCTTACGAGGCCGGGCATGACCCAGAAAAGTGTGTCCAGCCAAATGGGATCGAGCGTGTTGGGTTATGTGGTGCACCCCTGCAGGGAAGTTTATCTATTCGAATAGCCGTGTCCCTCGGTAAAAGGACGACCCGGAGTTGTACCTTGACCTTATGACAACTAGAACTGGATACTGAATAAAATACACCCTTCCAAGTGCCAGATACAACCCGGTGATCGCTCTCTAACAGGGCGACGAGGAGGGGATCGCCGGGTAGGATTATGCTATGCGATGCTACTTGGAGGACTTCAATCTACTCTCTTCTACATGCTGCAAGATGGAGATGTCCAGAAGCGTAGTCTTCGACAGGACTAGCTATCCCCCTCTTATTCTGGCATTCTGCAGTTCAGTCCACTGATATGCCCCTTTACACATATACCCATGCATATGTAGTGTAGCTCCTTGCTTGCGAGTACTTTGGATGAGTACTCACGGTTGCTTCTCTCCCTCTTTCCCCCTTTCCTTCCTATCTGGTTGTCGCAACCAGATGTTGGAGTCCAGGAGCCAGACGCCACCATCGACGACGACACCTACGACACTGGAGGTGCCTACTACTACGTGCAGCCCGCTGACAACGACCAGGAGTAGTTAGGAGGATCCCAGGCAGGAGGCATGCGCCTCGTTCGATCTGTATCCCAGTTTGTGCTAGCCTTCTTAAGGCAAACTTGTTTAACTTATGTCTGTACTCAGATATTGTTGCTTCCGCTGACTCGTCTGTGATCGAGCACTTGTATTCGAGCCCTCGAGGCCCCTGGCTTGTATTATGATGCTTGTATGACTTATTTATGTTTTAGAGTTGTGTTGTGATATCTTCCCGTGAGTCCCTGATCTTGATCGTACACATTTGTGTGCATGATTAGTGGACGGTCAAATCGGGGGCGTCACAAGTTGGTATCAGAGCCGACTGCCTGTAGGAATCCCCCTTTCCACACCCCTTGGTCGAAGTCGAGTCTAGACATTACAAAAACTTTTACTAACATGGTTGTGTGTCTTACGGGCCCACGTCGCCATTGGGTGGTACTAGGATCTTTTACTCCTCGATCTTTACTCTGGGAATCTGAACTCTCTTCTACTCGGGTTAAACGAATTTACTAACTTTAACACCAGGATCCCGTGACCGCATTCACCCCAAAGTTGGATAAGCCATAGTTGTTTCTTAGAATAGTATTTTGAACAATTCACACACTGTCATTTGACTCCTTTGAAACGTCTTTGCTTTCAGATGGAACCCACGAGGCAGGTCGTTCGCCACACGATGGCCATTGGTGCCTCGGGATCACCTGCGGTGCTAGCTGAGATGATGACTATCTGGGTTATCGTTGGCACCCTGAGTACACCGTCTATGAGGAGTACCAGGACTTTAACCAGGAGCAGTACCGTGCCATCGTCCACCTCTACTCTCGGGAGTACGACTCCACTACTGTGCTGCACACCGCACATGGTGTTGGTGTGACCATCGATATGGCTGTCCACGATGCTGCCTATGCTGCTCTGACACGTCTTCG
Source organism: Aegilops tauschii subsp. strangulata (assembly GCF_002575655.3). Taxonomy (NCBI): domain Eukaryota; kingdom Viridiplantae; phylum Streptophyta; class Magnoliopsida; order Poales; family Poaceae; genus Aegilops; species Aegilops tauschii. The sequence continues at coordinate 470,049,339 of NC_053038.3, forward strand.
TGGAGAGTATCGGGAGTTGGACACCTCCCCTTTTAGGCACATTGCTATCGCATCTGATGTTGGTGCGGAGGGATACTATACTGCTGCCTACTCCACTGTCACCCGAGAGCCCTTCTACCATCAGCACCTGGTTCTGCATGCTGATGGGCTGGATCGAGCTAACCGAGCTCTTCGCCACGAGATGTACACCACCTGTCAGCACCTTTACCGTGCTCTGACGCTGCTGCACCCCTTTGTCCGATCTGGACAGGTACCGCGTACTGCGATCTACCCAGCCAGGACCGTGATGCCCCACGGTGTCGGTTGGCCAGAGGTGGGAGGCTACTCTCCCGCACTTGGTCCTCTTCTGCCGCCTGAGCGTCGGGCTCTACACCTGAGTATCCGCGGCCCCCAGTCTGCTGACGTGGAGGGCTATCCGTTGCCTCACTACCAGCTGTCGGGCTACGATTACCTCCACAGTACCTCTTGGGACTGATGTAGTCTTGCTTAGTTAGTATTAGTTGCAGTCGCCGCGAGCCTGTGTGCCGCCTATGATGTTTTAGTCTATGTACTGAACTCTATGCATGACCCCTTTTGTAAGTTATGCCGACTACTATGTAGTAGCTATCGTGCTCCTTTCATTATGCATGTTTCATCATGAATGATTCTTGTCACTGCAAATTTCTCAATGCTGAACTACCCCTGTTATATATTAGCAGGATGGTTAGACCAGGTGGTCGTGGTCGTGGTGGCGATGCCCCACCACCACCTGAGTACATGGCTGGTATGATCCAACAGTTTGAACTGAACCGCCAGTTCATGGAAAATATGATGGCTCAGTTTCCTCGCCCCAATATGAACCAGCAGCCAGCCCAAGTGACTCTTCAAGATTTCATACGCCTCAACCCAACCATCTACCGCAGCTCAACTCAGCCTCTGGATGCTGATGACTGGCTCCATGACATCACCTATGAGATGGAGTCTGCTGATGTAGCCCCTGCCAGCTATGTCACCTTTGCTTCCTTCTTCTTGAAGGGACCCGCAACTCAATGGTGGGACAGCCACAGGCGTACTCTGCCAGCTGGAACAATCATCACCTGGCCAGACTTCCAAGCTGCTTTCCGTGCCCGCTTCATTCCTCAGGGAGTCATGGACCGGAAGAAGCGTGAGTTCCGCAACCTCACCCAAGGCAACAAAACTGTCGAAGCTTATCAGCGGGAGTTTCTGGACTTGTCCCGCTATGCTGAAGAAGACATTGCGACTGATGCACGCAGACAGGAGAAGTTCCGTGATGGCCTTCAAGCTGACATCAAGCTCGCACTTCTAGTGCATGACTTTGCTGATTTCGCCACCTTGGTGAACAAGGCCATCAATGTCGAAACTGGTCTGCAGGAATACCAGAGCTCTCACAGGCGCAACCGTGACACGGGCTCATCTTCGGGCCCGCCCTCACAGAAGCGTAAGGTATGGATCCCGAACAGCATGTACCGTCCAAATGCATCTGCCCCAAGGCAGACCTATGCTGCACCGCGTCTGCCTCCTCTACCATCTAGGCAGTCAAAGCTACCAGCTCCCCCACCTGGGGCTCCTGTTCCCACTCCCAATAATGGCTTGTGCTTCAGGTGTGGTCAACCAGGACACCGTGCTAGAGAATGCAACCAGAACCAAAATCAACTGGCCCTTCCAGCAACTGGCCGTGGTAACAACCAGCCCCGCAACAACAATGCTAAGTCTTATGGTCGTGCTCATGCCAACCACGTTGATCTCAATGAAGCTCAAGACCAGCCTGCTACTGTGATGGGTACACTCCTCGTAAATTCAGTACCAGCATCCGTTTTATTTGATACAGGTGCATCGCATTCATTCATGTCAGAAGATTTTGCATACAAGCACGACGTTAAATGTGAGGAGATGAACACCTCTGTATTGGTCGAAACCCCCGTGGGACAGTGTCAAACCTCCTTGGTTGGCATCGATGTCCCCGTGGAAATCGAAGGGCTGGAATTCTATGCCTCTCCCATTATCCTGAAGACGTCCAACATCGACCTCATTTTGGGTATGGATTGGTTGAAAGCGCATACTGCTTCTATAGTTTGCGCCACTAAGACCGTCCATCTGCTACACCCTTCAGATGAAATAGTTGCTTACCAAGCTCATCTGGTGCAAAATGCCGAGGCAAGGCTCTATGCATTGAATGCATTGAACGTTGCACCACTCGAGGGCATTGAATGCGTGAATTCCTCGACGTGTTTCCTGAAGAACTTCCAGGGATTCCCCCTGCTAGAGCCGTCGAATTCATCATCGACTTGAAACCAGGCACCACTCCTATAGCCAAGCGACCCTACAAAATGCCGCTGCATGAACTCCTTGAGCTTAAGGAGGAAATCGACAAATCTCTTCGCAAAGGATTCATTCGCCCAAGTTGCTCTCCTTGGGGAGCACCTTCTCTCTTTGTCAAGAAGAAGGATGGGACAAACCGGTTAGTTCAAGACTACCGTCCTATAAACCAAGCTACCATTCAGAATAAATACCCTCTTCCTCGGATCAATGATCTGTATGATCAACTGGCGGGTTCGTCAGTGTTCTCTAAGCTCGACTTGAGGTTGGGCTACCACCAGATCCGTGTTCGCGAAGAGGATATCCCAAAGACCGCCTTCGTGACTCGCTATGGTTCATACGAGTACACCGTCATGTCTTTCGGTTTAACCAATGCTCCAGCCACCTTCTCTCGTCTGATGAACTACATATTCATGGATTACCTCGACAAGTTCGTCGTGGTTTATCTGGATGATATCCTGGTATTTTCCAAGAACGAAGAAGAACATGCTGAACATCTTCGACTTGTGCTGGAAAAGCTACGAGAACATCAACTATATGCCAAGTTCTCCAAATGTGAATTCTGGCTACCGGAAGTAACCTATCTTGGGCATGTCATCTCTAAGGATGGTATTGTCGTCAACCCCGAGCGAGTTCAGGCTATTCTTGATTGGACTCCTCCCAAGAACGTTAAGCAAGTCAGAAGTTTTCTCGGTCTCGCCAGCTATTGCCGTCGATTTGTCGAGAACTTCTCCAAGATCGCCAGGCCTCTGACTAACCTGTTACATAAGGGCGTCAAGTTCCAATGGACAGACAAATGTCAGGAAAGTTTCCAGGCACTCAAAGACAAGTTGACTTCTACTCCAGTTCTAGCTCCACCTGATACTAAGAAGGACTTTGTCATTTACTGCGACGCTTCCCGTCAAGGATTAGGCTGTGTCCTAATGCAAGACCGCAAAGTGATTGCTTATGCCTCTCGGCAATTGCGCCCTCATGAAGAGAACTACCCAGTTCACGACCTCGAACTTGCTGCTGTCATTCATGCGCTGAAGCAGTGGCGACATTACCTTCTCGGTAATCGTTGCGAAATCTTCACTGACCACCAAAGTCTGAAGTATCTGTTTACTCAGCCAGACCTGAACCTCCGTCAGCAGAGATGGATGGAGCTTGTTGCAGACTTTGACTTGGGTATTTCCTATACGCCAGGCAAGGCTAATGTAATGGCTGATGCCTTGAGCCGCAAGTCTTACTGCAACCATCTTTAGGTTCACAAAGTTCAGCCCTCGCTTGTTGAAGAATTCCGGAAGCTGAACCTCCATATTGTTCCTCCGGGTGCACTCGCTCCCCCTCCTAAGGAGTTTGGCAAGGTGAACCTCCACGTTGTTACCCAGGGTTCCCTCAATACCCTAGTTGCTAAACCAGATCTCGAGGACAGCATCAAAAGGCTACAGAAGTATGACTCTGAAGCCCACAAGATTAAGCGCTACCTCGCAGAAGGAAAGCCCTCATTCTTCACCATTGCTGAAGATGGCACCTTATACTTCAAGGGCCGCCTAGTGGTGCCATGTGCAGAGAAAAACCTGGATATGACACAGGAAGTTATGAAAGAAGCTCATGATACACCTCTATGTATCCATCCTGGTAGTACAAAGATGTACCAAGACATCCGTCAGGGATTCTGGTGGTCTAATATGAAGCAAGACATTGCTCGTTATGTTGCTGAGTGTGACGTTTGCCGTCGTATCAAAGCAGAACATCAAAGGCCTGCTGGAACTCTGCAACCTATCTCTATTCCTGAATGGAAATGGGACCATGTTGAGATGGACTTCGTCACTGGATTTCCCAAATCACAGAAAGGTAATGATGCTATTCTTGTCGTCATTGACCGGCTTTCCAAAGTTGCACATTTCCTGGCGGTCAAAGAAACGATCACTGCTAGCCAGTTGGCAACGCTCTATATGTCCAGGATTGTTTCACTCCACGGTATTCCATTGGTTATCAGCTCAGACCGTGGCAGCTTATTCACTTCAAGATTCTGGGCAAGTTTCCAAGAAGCCATGGGAACTCATCTGTCATTCAGTACTGCGTTTCATCCTCAGTCGCAAGGGCAAGTTGAACGCGTCAACCAAGTTCTCGAAGATATGCTTCGAGCTTGTGTTATTTCCTTCGGCAAGAAATGGGAGGAATCTCTCCCGTATGCTGAGTTCTCTTATAACAATAGCTATCAAGCTAGTCTGAAGATGGCCCCCTTTGAAGTGTTATATGGACGAAAGTGCCGAACCCCTCTGAACTGGTCAGAAACTGGGGAACGCCCACTCTTCGGTCCGGATATTATCCAAGATGCCGAAGAACAAGTCCGCATTATTCGCGAGAATCTCAAGACTGCTCAGTCACGTCAGAAGAGTCAGTATGACCGTCATCATAAAGACATGGTCTATCAACCTGGGAAAAGGCTTATCTTCGAGTCACACCTATGAAGGGTGCTCACCGCTTCGGGATCAAGGGCAAACTAGCTCCTCGCTATATTGGCCCATTCACTATTCTCGAAAGGCGTGGAAAAGTGGCATACCAACTGGAGCTACCGCCGAACCTTTCTCAGGTTCACGATGTGTTCCATGTGTCACAGCTCCGCCGTTGCTTCAAGGACCCAATCCGAGCTGTGGATCATGAAGTGCTCGAATTGCAGCAAGACCTCTCCTATAAGGAGCATCCGGTCCGCATTCTCGACCAAGGTGAACGCCGCACACGTCAGAAGGCGATCAAGTTTCTCAAAGTCCAGTGGTCGCACCATTCTGAAGATGAGGCCACTTGGGAACGAGAGGATCGTCTGCGCGAAGAATACCCCGCACTGTTTCCTTCTACCTCCTAAATCTCGGGACGAGATTTCTTGTAGTGGAGGAGATTTGTAACACCCCGAGAATCATGCTACAGTAACCCTCTGTGATTAAGCTAATCATGTTGCTAAACAGGGCTTGATCACATTTGAAACACATTTCTTTTCAAACTCCTAATTCAAACTTCAATTAAATTTAAAGTGGAAAATAAAAGTTTTCAAAAATTTAAACAAAAATGTTCGGGCCATGCCAGAAATTGCACTGATAATTATTGTGGAGAAAACACATTTTTATAAAATGCCTAAATACTTTTAAATGAAATAAAACAGAAAGAAAATAAACAAATAAAAAGAAAATGCAAAAGAACACAGAACAAAGAAAAGAAAAAGAAAAAAAAAGAAAAGGGAGAAGGCCCCCCACTAGACCCCTGGCCCAACTGGGCCGACCCCCGGCCCAGCCCACCTCTCCCACTCGCCCCCCTTCCCTGTTCCCTCGACCGGGGTCGGAACAGGGGCCGGTCCCCGCCGCACACCTCGCCGGCGACGGGGAGGATAAGGACGCCAGCCCCCCCGCCTCCTCGGGCCTCTCTCCCACTCGCCCCCGCTCTCCTCTCGGCCTCTGCACCTCTCTCTTCCCCCCCAGATCCGCGCCGCTCCTTCCTTCCCCACGCCCGACGCGGTTGCCGCCGTTCACCGTCGTTCACACGGCCACCGTACCCACCTCTCCGCCCCAAGGTGTCTCCAAGGACCGCCGTCGCCCGCTGCTTCGTCTGGTGCAGCCCGTTGGAGACCGGAGCCCCTGCAACGACCTCCCCGAGCTCTTCTTCCCCGCACGGCCGCCGTCGATCGCCGCCCCGTTTCGCCTCCGACGAACCTCCCCGAGCACGCTGCCGTCCCCCTACAGCCTCGCCGTGAGCTTCTCCCCCCCCTCCCCTGTCCTTTCGCTCTCGCGCGCCCCCTAGCTGCTTCCCCACGCGCGCCCGAACGCCGCGCCGCGGAGCTCGCCGCCGGCAAGGCTCCGATGACCTTTTGGTCACGGGCTCAAGCCCGTTGCACTCCCCGCAGCGCGTAGTTGCCCCCAGCCCCTCCGCTTGCTCGATAGCCCGCCGAAGCCTCGTTTCCGTCGGGCATCCGTGCGCGCCGCCGCCTCCGCCGCTCGCCGGCGCCGATTCCGGCCAGGTCCGGCGAACCTACGGCCACCACTGGATGCGGGGCTGCGAGCTCCTTCGAATGGGCCTAGCCCCGCTCCTCCCCGAGCCCCGTAGCGCGATTCCGGCCAACTCCGGCGAGGGGCCGCCGCTGTTTTTGTCGCCGGAGTCGCTCCGGCGCCGGCCGCCGACGTGGCTGGCCTGGGGCCACCCCAGGGCCACTGCCAGTGGGCCCCATGGGTCCCAGTTGACTGGGTTGACCCAGTCAACTGCTGACTGGGCAGGCCCAGCCACTGACATGCGGGCCCCGCCGAAAAATTAAAAAAAATGTTTTTATAATTAAAACTAATTAATTAATCTAATCACTCACTGACAGGTGGGCCCAGTAGTTAATTAACTAAAAATTAATTAGTTTAATCTTCTGTTAGCCCACTGTCTATGACAGGTGGGGCCCACTGGTCAGTTTGACCTGGTCAGCCGCTCTGTTGACCTGCTGACGTCAGCATTGCCTCATGCTGACGTCATAATTCATTTTTGCTTAATTCAAAAATTCCAGAAATTCAAATAAACTTTGAAAATTCATATCTTTTAAACCGTAACTCGGATGAAAATGTTTTCTATATGAAAGTTGCTCAGAACGACGAGACGAATCCGAATACGCAGTCCGTTCGTCCACCACACCTGCCTAACCTATCGAACTAGCAACTTTCCCCCTCCGGTCCGTCTGTCCGAAAACGCGAAACATCGGGAATACCTGCCGGATGTTCCCCCCTTCGCCGGCACCACCTACTGTCACGTTAGGGCACACCTAGCACCGCTCATTGTCATGTCACGCATCGTCATGTTTATGTTTGCATTGTATTTACTGTTTCTTCCCCCTCTTCTCTCCGGTAGACTACGAGACCGACACTGCTGCTGCCCAGTTCGACTACGGAGTTGACGACCCCTCCTACATGCCAGAGCAACCAGGCAAGCCCCCCCTTGATCACCAGATATCGCCTATTCTTCTCTATACTGCTTGCATTAGAGTAGTGTAGCATGTTACTGCTTTTCGATATCCTATCCTGATGCATAGCCTATCATTGCTACTACTGTTGATACCTTTACCTGCAATCCTACATGCTTAGTATAGGATGCTAGTTTTCCATCAGTGGCCCTACATTCTTGTCCGTCTGCTGTGCTATACTACCGGGCCGTGATCACCTGGGCGGTGATCACGGGTATATACTTATATACTATATACATGACACATGTGATGACTAAAGTCGGGTCGGCTCGTAGGAGTACCCGCAAGTGGATCTTTGTGGCGGAGCGACAGGGCAGGTTGAGACCACCCAGGTGAGAGGTGGGCCTGGCCCTGGTCGGCGTTCGCGGTTACTTAACACGCTTAACGAGATCTTGGTATTTGATCTGAGTCTGGCCATTTGGTCTATACGCACTAGCCATCTACGCGGGAGTAGTTATGGGTATCCGGCGTCGTGGTATCAGCCGAAGCCTTCTCGACGTCAGCGACTGAGTGGCGCGCGCCGGATTGGACTGGAACGCCACTAGGCTAGGTCTGCTTCCGGCCGCGTACGCAACGTGCAGGTGTGCATAGGGCGATGGGCCCAGACCCCTGCGCGCATAGGGTTAGACCGGCGTGCTGACCTCTCTGTTGTGCTTAGGTGGGGCTGCGACGCGTTGATCTTACGAGGCCGGGCATGACCCAGAAAAGTGTGTCCGGCCAAATGGGATCGAGCGTGTTGGGTTATGTGGTGCACCCCTGCAGGGAAGTTTATCTATTCGAATAGCCGTGTCCCTCGGTGAAAGGACGACCCGGAGTTGTACCTTGACCTTATGACAACTAGAACTGGATACTGAATAAAATACACCCTTCCAAGTGCCAGATACAACCCGGTGATCGCTCTCTAACAGGGCGACGAGGAGGGGATCGCCGGGTAGGATTATGCTATGCGATGCTACTTGGAGGACTTCAATCTACTCTCTTCTACATGCTGCAAGATGGAGATGTCCAGAAGCGTAGTCTTCGACAGGACTAGCTATCCCCCTCTTATTCTGGCATTCTGCAGTTCAGTCCACTGATATGCCCCTTTACACATATACCCATGCATATGTAGTGTAGCTCCTTGCTTGCGAGTACTTTGGATGAGTACTCACGGTTGCTTCTCTCCCTCTTTCCCCCTTTCCTTCCTATCTGGTTGTCGCAACCAGATGTTGGAGTCCAGGAGCCAGACGCCACCGTCGACGACGACACCTACGACACTGGAGGTGCCTACTACTACGTGCAGCCCGCTGACAACGACCAGGAGTAGTTAGGAGGATCCCAGGCAGGAGGCATGCGCCTCGTTCGATCTGTATCCCAGTTTGTGCTAGCCTTCTTAAGGCAAACTTGTTTAATTTATGCCTGTACTCAGATATTGTTGCTTCCGCTGACTCGTCTGTGATCGAGCACTTGTATTCGAGCCCTCGAGGCCCCTGGCTTGTATTATGATGCTTGTATGACTTATTTATGTTTTAGAGTTGTGTTGTGATATCTTCCCGTGAGTCCCTGATCTTGATCATACACATTTGCGTGCATGATTAGTGTACGGTCAAATCGGGGGCGTCACAATCACCTAGATGGATCTTGCGTGTACGTAGGATTTTTTTTGAAATTACTGCGTTCCCCAACACCTGAACACCCAGATGTTCAAATTTTTGGGAGCATCTACAAATATAATTTCCTGCAACAATTAGACTTTAGTTGTATCAGGTAAAAACTGGTACTAAAAGAATCATAGTATCGTTAGCAGTGGCCATAAAATTCGTAATACTGTACTTTGTAGTGAACTGCTTCACCGCACTGATCAGTAGCAGCAGGTGCAGTCGGCACTCGCCAGGCACAATAAAGCACATGCCGCCCCTCACCCATCACACAAACAGAGCACACGCAACATGCGTGTGTACACGCAGAGCAACAGAACCACACAAGACACACACGCGGCCCAGAGGCATCATTCAGAGCATGTGCACGGAGCCGTCGCTCCATGGATGCACCGCTGCCGGTACCACATGGAGAGGAGCAGCTGAGAGTGGCAAAAACATGGTGGTTCAGCGAGAGCCTGTGGCACCACTCGGGCAAGAAGCCAAGCTGAGAGATATCCTCGCGTGATCGTCGGCGTCATTAGCAAAGTCACCAGCTTGGTCGAGTTAGGCCGCCGCTCACCAGGGTGCCTCGTGCCCCGTACACCAGCCATGCGGGCCGAGCCTGTCGCCGCGATGCGCTAGCTCGCGTTGGCCCTGCTGTGCAAACCCCACCCACCGCGTACGCCGGCGCTGATCTTTGGTCGGGCACAGCCGCCATGCACCTGCGCGGGTGATGCATAGAGCCACGGCCTCGTCCCGCCCGCTGCCAGCCGCGTCGCGCGAGGCACGCCTAGGCCCCGGCCCCCACATCCTGCCGCCCGGAGCTCGCCGCTGTCGCCTGCCATCGTCGCCGCCCGCCGCTCGGCACGGGCCACGCCGTTGTGGGCCAAGAGCAACAGCCGGTGCGCGCTGAGGTACATCTCCAACGCTCCATCCCCGCCCCCGTCGGCCCCGATGGAGAAATCCATCACCGCAACGTGATTGTAGGGGTTGAGGACATTGGCGTAGAGTTTGTTATTTTCCTCTGCGGTAAAGCACGGTCAGTCAACCTAAATTCATGGGAGCGTTCGCCCCTCGATCCTTGGGGACATGCGCCGCCGGCGCCGGACAGGGTCGGCCCGCGTGCGTGTTGCCGGGAGCCACCTTAGGCGCGTCTTCTCCTCTGCATGCCCTGTTCTCCCTCCCTCATGCGTTGCTTTGGGTTCCTCAACAACGGGCTCCTCGCGCGTCCCGGTGGCGGCGGCTCGCTTGCATTGCCGGGCGGCTTGCATGCTCTTGGGAATTTCTCGCTTTTGGATGGAGGTTTTGTACGGGAATTGATTAGATTGGGAGGTGAGCGCTAATGAAGGGAGAGAGGTTATCCAATGATAGTTCAGATTGCATGCGTTGCGTGATTGTAGGAGTTTCCGATGCGGGATGTGGGGTGTTATCCTCGGTGGAGTATGGCCAGTCATTGGAAATTGCCAAGTCCACACCATAGAATTGTTAGATCAATGAGGGTTGTTAGATTGAGATTTGTGGACAAATTGTGTGGTGCTGACTGGGTTGTGGGGTGTTGTGGGACTAATTGCGGGGTGCACATAAGAAAGTTCATGTTTGATTGTTTAATAGTAGTGGGGATACGGTCAGTCATTGGAAATTGCGAAGTCCACACCATAGAATTGTTAGATCAATGAGGGCTGTTAGATTGAGATTTGTGGACAAATCGTGTGGTGCTGACTGGGTCGTGGGACTAATTGCGGGGTGCACGTAAGAAAGTTCATGTTTAATAGGATAATTTAATTACATGATGACTATAAATCTATAATCAACAATGCCCATGTCTATTTAAAGAGATGCTCATTTTACAAGTCAAAATTTTCCCTTATCGACATCAATAGCTCCAACTTTGTTCATTTCCTTGCTTGTTTGCAACAATACTCTACCAGTTTGGACTCTGGACAATATCCAGATATTCTTAACTACATATGAGTTCTTCTTTTACACGAGGCGTTTCGCTTTTTCGGTATACAAACCATGCAGAGAAGACTACGGGGAAGCAATCCAAATTTGCAAGATTCCTATGACAACACCTCAAATCTCAATCGATCAATTCCTTTGTGTTCTTCAAATGATTTTAAAATCAGAGATAGTACGTTTTATATACAGTATGGAACTCAAGGGGCACTTTGATATTGAAACTCAAGGGGCACTTTGATATTGACAAACTAACGCGCTCTTCGTAAGAGCGTAAACCGCAGAGGTAGACGTATTTTCTGGGCAACCCAAAATACGCATTCGTCCTCCCCCTTCGTCGTGAGCTCAAGTCTGAAACTCTGAAACGACACGAAACTCTCGACACGCTAGCCGAGAAACCCAATCCAGTACAGCGGCCGATACCTCTTGCCGCCACGCCGGCCGGCCGCCGCCGCCGCCACCCATGCTGCGCGTCGTCTCCACCCTCCGCCCGCTCCTCCGGAGCCCCCTCCTCCCGGGCCCTAAACCCCTCCCTCGCCCCCGCCGGCCGCCGCGGCCGTTCCGCGCCCTCTCGTCCGCAGCGCCGCTCGCAGCCTCCCCGCCGAGCGCGCCCTCGCCCGCGCCCGGGGCGGTTGAGTTCAGAGAGGAGCACCTCGTCCGGTGCGCGGCGGCGAGGAGGGCGCCGCTGCGGGTGGCGGTGCTGCTGAGCGGCGGGGTCGACAGCAGCGTCGCGCTCCGCCTCCTCCACGCAGCCGGGCACAGCTGCACCGCCTTCTACCTCAAGATCTGGTTCCAGGTCAGTACACCATCTGGTGTTGCTATCCTCTGCAATGGTACGCCACGGGATCGCTTAATAAGCTCGGTGTGGTTAATCTGTAGGAAGATTTCAGGAACTTTTGGTCCGAGTGCCCGTGGGATGACGATTTGAAGTATGCACAGGCCGTGTGTGACAAGGTATATTCCTGAAAATTCATCCGGTGCATGCTGTTTCATTGAATAGCCAGTGTGCAGTATATGTAAACTAGCTCTGTCTGCATGAACTGACTGATCTAATGGCTTTCTTTTGTAGATTGACGTGCCATTGGAGGTGGTACATCTATCTGATGAGTACTGGAACCATGTGGTGAGCTTCATTTCAGACTTTTTGCGCCTCATCCTCGCAGACATCCCATATATTGTTCTGCGTTCTGAGAAACTATCATGGATTTTATATCTAGGTGTCACACATGATTAATGAGTACCGCAACGGACGCACACCGAACCCTGATGTTCTTTGCAACACAAGAATAAAGTTTGGTATGGATCCGCACGCTTCTGAAATTTGATTGTGCATCGAGGTATAATTTTTGAACTGTGTTCATGAGCTTATTCTTTTCACTCATTTTCTGCAGGAGCTTTCTTAGAAGCAATTGAAAATTTGGGATTTGATTACATAGCTTCTGGACATTATGCACATGTAGTCCATCCACCCTTTGAGAATGCTGAAGGGCCATCGGTACTCCAACTTTCGAAAGACGAGGTGCTTTATAATAGCTTGCTTAGCTTCAATGCTATTGAATGTGATGCCAATTGAGTTCTACTCCCTCTCTAAAGAAATATAAGAGTGTTTAGATAACTAAAGTAGTGATCTAAGCGCTCTTATATTTCTTTACGGAGGGAGTATTATTCATCCTAGAAGGGACGTTGTACACAGTGAAACAGATCAGATGGTTCTTTTGTTTAAATATTGTTTAGTTGAAACCACCTTTTCTGGCTCTGATTGTTATTTCAGGTCAAGGATCAAACTTATTTCCTCTCACATCTCTCTCAGCCCCAGCTTAGAAGGCTTCTTTTTCCACTGGGGTGTATAACAAAGGTGATATATTTTATCAGATAAGGATAGTTAGGTTTTTTCAGGATCTGGCGGTGTATTTCTTTGTAAATGGAGCTCATCTTTTGCAGGATGAAGTTCGCAGTCTGGCTGTTCAGATGGACCTTCCTAACCAAGCTAGAAAGGATTCTCAGGGGATATGTTTTCTTGGAAAGGTCATTGCTTTAATAGTTGTTAATATTTCACATGTTTTGTGCAAAATATGGTTCTGTTCTTTCTCCTTGTGTCGTCTTATTTTAAGCTAAAAAAGTCACTCTTTCTAGGTCAAATTTAGTGAGTTTGTTCAAAGACATATAGGAGAAATGAAGGGTATACTTCTTGAGGCTGAAACTGGAGATTACCTAGGGATGCACCGTGGGTTTTGGTTCTATACGATTGGTCAACGACAAGGTTTGCGACTTTCTGGAGGACCTTGGTACGCACTGTAGATGATACTAGCCTCTTTTATGGTACAATAAATAACATCAGCTAAATAAATGTATATTAGCCTGAAGTATTCTGCAATTCAAGGAAGATCTGTCCTCATGTAGCACACATCTATTTATCCATAAATTCATCAAATGAGTGGTCATTTTATCTTACGCAGGTATGTTGTGGAGAAAGATGTGCAAAATAATGTGGTTTTTGTATCAAGGAATTACTATTCACTGGATAAGAGGAGGCGGACATTTCGTGTTGGATCACTAAACTGGTTTAGCGATTCTGGGCCATCAGACAATGAACGCCTTAAATGCAAGGTACCATAGTTACACAATTAGGTCTTGTGGCAGCATAGCATATTTGAATTGAAATTCTTACCATCTGCAAGGGTTAAATGGTGTTTGTTACAAAATATATGTACATGTCGTCCTCATAAGGAAAAAAATGGTGTTTGTTACAAAATACTTGTATATGTCGTCCTCATAAGGAAAAAAAGAATCTATAACCACCACCCCAATCAAACACACAACCCCCAAAGTAATCATCAGCAGTCCATTTTTTCCCCTGTCAAAACATGTGCATGGTACCAGCTGTATGCTTGGACTTGTTTAGGTGCTGGGTTAGGAGAGAATGGTTCGTAAATCCTATTGATCCTCGAGTATAGTTAAGCAATTCTGAAACCTATCAGTTCTACCTTGACCTATGGTTTTATAGGAAAATACGGCGGCAGCTTCCAACTCACTGTTGCCTGATCCACCTCCGTTTTAATTTTTACACACTATATCTGTTTAGCATTCAGATCAACCGTGGATCTGCTTTTGTCATGTGCTGCACTTTATTCCGTCAGTTAGCTGATATCCATGCTACTGTCAATACCAGGTACGGCATAGTCCTGATTTCCACGATTGCACCGTGACAAAAGAGCAAACCGAAGAGAACGGAGACGTTTTGGCGGTTCGTCTGTCCGAAGACGACCAGGGTTTAGCAGCTGGCCAGTTTGCAGCGTTCTACCGTGACAGTGCGTGCCTGGGGTCAGGCATAATCCTTGATTCCTGGGACGAAATGAGCTTCCCTGTGTGCGCAAAGGCGCTAGAAACCGCTAGGATGGAGGACAAGTCCAAGATGGGGAAGCCCATAAGGATCATGAACCTGGAGCATCTTGTGAAGCCAGAGCCGGAGCCTGCCAAGGTCGCTTGACAGACATCACCAGCTTCTTGTAGCCTTCTCTTGACTACTTTACGTCTGTGATCATGTGAAGATATACACTGACAGTTTGAAAGTTGGCACGCCCTACAAATGCAAGAATCGGGGAAGTTCCAGAAACAATCATCGTAGTTATGCTGCCCCAATCAGGGGCTCCATCCAGGTGGTTCTTGAAAAGGTGGTATCCATTGGCGACTTTGCGTTTGGGAGAAGAAATGCTTTGCCACCGGATAAAAGTGGTGGTGGAGCATCAATCAACGCATGATTGCCCATGCAAGAGCTGACCTGGCCTGACATAGTTCCCGGATGTAAGCAGGAAAGGCAAGCAGGCGAACGGATAGGCATGTTGTTCCCTCTTGAGCCAAAATGTCTACGTACTAGATTATTATTAAGAGTTAGTCAGCGGTACTGCTTCTAACTGATAGTAAGTGATAACTGTACCCTGTGAAGTTATGATACGGCAACACCAACGTTGAATAATCAATCAACGGGTTCTAGACTAAACCAGGATGGTTTATCACGAAATCATTCTCCTTTTTGCATGGCAGTATTCTGGAATCTAAACTGGTTGCGTGCTTGATTGTACTAGAATGAACTCTCTTTTTTCCCCGGGCATGTGTCGGCAGCTTCTGAGAGATTAACATAATGCAAGCATGCAGCACATGGAGAGAGACGCGGTACCGTTTGTCATGTCGCCGCCTGGATTCTTTGGTAAGAGATACCGGACCAGGAGTAGTAGCACGTACGTACTATAGTTTTGTAGTATAAATAAAAGGCCAGTAAAACCACCTGGGCTGGCGATTTTTCTGAGGACATATCCTTGATAATGTTCCTGGTCTCAACCTTGGAGAAGCAGAGAGATTGACCTTGGCCGTTGCACACACCAATATTGCATGCGTCATTCGTGAGTGCATATTTATTTAAAAACGGTGGCCTTTTTATCATCACCTAGTGCATTACCTCTCTATATAAACAGTGATACCATTTAGTCATACTTCTCACCTCTGATCAAGAGCTGGCTACATACAAATCCGCCATATCTAGCCACCTCTACCTATAGCCTGACCTCCTGCCGATCCCAGGCTTGCTAGCAGCTGCCATGGCTTCTGCACCGGTTCTCAAGACGACGGCCGCCGTGTTCCTGCTGGTCCTGGCCCTAGGGCACCTGATGGCCGCCACCAATGCGTCTGCGCACCATCAGGACGCTCGACGGCTGCTAGCAGAGCACAATAGTCTCTCCACGAAACCGGGCCTCCCGGTGGACGCAAGGGTCGTTGTCGGACCACAAGGGCAGCCCGGAACTTCCGCCGTCCTGACGGATGCCGATGGCGAACCCTTGTGCCCCTGCTGGCCCGCATGCTGCTAGCCAGCCGGTGGCCAAAGGATGTTGATGCTCAATTGAAACCATCATGTGCCTTGTGCTAGAATAATCACGCCATGGCCGAGTCCCAGGCATGAGCGAGCGAGTCTGTGTGTGTCGCGCCGAGTCTGTTCATGGCGCATTGTTTTGAGTAAGTCGGGTTCAAGTTGTTGGTCGAGTCTAGGTTTGTTGCAGGATGTGTGCAAGACTGTTGCGGATTGAGTCGGGAGTTGTTGGGATAGGGTCACCGATCCACGCGGAGACACCAGCGTCCTTGCTTCTCTTTATTTTCCTACAGTATAGGAATTGGTGGTCTGTTATCAACATCCAACTCTAAATACAAATTATATTTAAGTTGTAGCTATAATGTTTATTTCAAGCAATACCGAGCTATCACTTCGGAATTATAGATATTTATGTTTGCACTGCATTCAGCTTTGGAGGATCCCACTGCTTCAAGGTATAGCTATCACTTCGGAATTATAAGTATGCATCATAAGTTAATAGCCAAGCAATCAATGAGCTAACAAGAGGTCATTACCAACTACAGTGTCTCTTTCGCCTTCGGCTTGCTTCAGTGATTGTAATCGTCGCTAGGTGATTCATAGACATGGATGTAATTTTTATTATTTCTAGTGCTTGTTGTACTACCATGATTGAAGATGAATAAATTTGAAGTTTTTCCCGCAAAAAAAAAAAAACAAAAAAACTACAGCGTCTCTTTATGGAGAGTGCATCCGCTGCTCAAAATTAGGACTACTGCTGTTTCACAGTAAAATGTTTCCATGTGGATCGAATCTCTTGACGAATTTGTCTAGTTCTTGATCAATGGTCATGGTTTCCGGACATCAAAACAAATGGTTGGATGTTTTGCTTTTTTTTAGAATTTTTAGGATTTTAGTCCGATTAATGTGGGGGCCTCAAAGTTAGGAGTCTCCAATTAGTAAATACAAGACTCTCTCTAAATGTGACTCAACCGCCGCATGGGAGACTTGGGCGGCAATTGGATCGCCACCACCTCTAGTCTTCATCCTCAACTCTTTCACCCAGTCGCCGCTAGAGCTTGATGCTCTAAGAACCCAAGCGACAACCAAGATTGGCTTCAATTCTCGATTTTAGATAATGGAAATGAAAATTATTCGGCCTTGACCCTGGCAGGCTATGACCTGCTTATTTGGATCACATCATGCCTTGGGGATCAAGTATCTACCTTCATCACGCCTCAATAGTTGTGCCCAGAAGCGTAACCAGGGAGTGCCCCTGTAGAGCACATGCATGCATGTTTTCATAGGAGATTTGTCAAAAACAATGTCATTACGAGTTAGACAGATAGCCCAAAACATAGTTGATGCACCTACTAAGATGTGATTTTTTTAGTCTCATGTCAAAGCCATTAAGCCAAGATCCAAACATATGATTGACATTTCTAGGAGGTTTTATGCCAAACTTGAAGTAAGTAAGTCTACAAATGAATCTAGCATAGCAACAGTCAAGAAAGAAGTGATGAATAGTTTCTAAGTTACTGCATAAACTACATTTTAAATGCCATTCCAAGTTTTGTTTAGTTATATTATCTTTAGTCAACACAACTCCCTTGATTAAATACCACATAAAGATCTTGATTTTTAACATCACTTTTAGTTTCCATAGTGTCTTGTTGTTCACCACATGTCCAACATCAATCACAACTCTGTACATGGAGTTTTTTTTTCCGAGAAAACTTTTGATCTATCCATCTTCAATCATGGTAGTACAACAAACACTAAAAATAATAAAAATTACATCCAGATCCATAGACCACCTAGCGACGACTACAAGAACTGAAGCGAGCCGAAGGCAAGCCGCTGTCAACGCCCCTCCCTCACCGGAGCCGGGCAAAACTTATCGTAGTAGACAGTCGGGAAGTCATCATGCTAAGGCCCCATAGGACCAGCGCAGCAGAACAACAACCGCCATCAATGAAGAGTAGCGCAGATCAGAAGGAGCCAACCTGAAGACACATGAACGTAGATGAACTACGACCTGATCCGAGCAAATCCAGTAAGGATAGATCCGCTGGAGACACACCTCCACACGCCTACCGACGATGTTAGACACGCCATTGGGACGGGCTAGACGGGGAGAACCCGCCGCCATCTCGTCTTCCTGAGCAGGACACAAACCCTAACAAAACTCGAAGGAACATCTAAAAATAAAGCCATCCCACTGGAAAGGGTTGGTATCCACCACGCCGCCATGGCCCTAAGACCACCGGACACGAGGCGGACCGATGGCGGCGCCGGTGAGAGGCAGAGAAACCCTAAGCTTTGTACATGGAGTTAACTAAGAAGACACCTGATTGTGTTAAGTTCCATCTAAAGGAGTCTACAGAATTATTTAATTGCACATGAACAATGCTAGTTACCAGATTCTGCCATAGTATGAGACTATTGTATCTCTACAAAAGAAATATTCAGAGGGACTCTACTAAAGACAAAAGCAACAATTGCATTTTTCCTACGCACAATATTATAAAACGATGGAAACTTGACTTTGAGACATGAGTTGCCTATCCATTTATCCTCCTAGAACCTAATATTCTCACCGTTATTAAGCTGGAAGGTTCCAACGCTCAAGAACAAATCTATAACTTCCATTGAACTAGTTCAAAACTGAGTGTCACCTGGTTTCTTCTCCATTTGGGTTGTAGTCTTGTTTTTAATGTATTTCCTCCTAAGTAAATTATACCATATTCCCTCCTCATTTACTAGTTTAAAAGCCATTTACTTAGGAGGCACCTATTATGTACTTCAATATTCAGAATACCAAGGCCGCCTATGTCCTTAGGTTGGCACGGAATGTTCCATTTGGCTAATTAGTATTTTTTTTCATGTGGCCTTCACCTTGCCAAAATAACCGAGATCTATAATAATCCATTTTTTAGGACTCCCTTTGGGACCTCAAAAAAAGATAGTATAAACATTACTAAACTTGTTAAGACAGAATTGAGAAGAACCAGCCGACCTCCAACAGACATATGTTTTCCTTTCCAGCTACTTAGTTTTTGAACTTTTTCTCCATTATTTTCCATTCTCCAATACTAAGTTTCCTGACATGTATAAAGTTACGTACCTGAACGGGTATGCACCTAATTGACACCCGAACAGTTGGGAGTGTTCATACTCCTTCACCTCCCTGAAGCAAAAAAAAAACTCAGTCTTATAAAAATTAATCTTAAGGCCCAATAATTGCTCGAAAGCACATAAAAATAATTTCATATTAATGGCCTTTGCCAAGTCATGTTCCATAAAAAGAACCGTGCCATCAGCACATTACTCCCTCCGCCACGGATACTCCCTCATTTCCTGTTTAGAGGGCTCATCTCAAAATTTTCAGTTTTTCATTATATTAGGCTCACTTTTGAGTCCAATTGAGTTAAAATGCTTTTGAGTCTCACACCACATTTAATTCGTAGATATTAGAGAGAGGGAATTGATGGTCAAGCATGCATCAAATTCTACATGCACCATGCAAATCCAATAAGAGAGAGGGTGATGCACTTATTGCTTCGAAAGTCGAACATGTGAGAAATATTTCATTGTGCAGTTTTGTATCCAGAAAACTCGTGTCATCCATCAAAATCTACTGATGAGATTTCAGATTTGAGCTCTCTAAACCCGAAAGGAGGAAGCATATAAGAACTTCTGGATTCCCAAGACAAAATTAGTAGAGGGAGCAAAAGACCTGCCAGCCCCTAATAAAAGCACCACTACACATCAACACAAAGAGGATCACATGCTCCTCCATGTGCTAATAGTGCATGTCAACTGGAAAATGCGGTTGAAAAAGAGCAACGATAAATATAATTATTTTTTTAGAGTAACTCCAACGCGCCGACCCAAACTTACGACGCATTTGTCCGCTTTTTGTCCACCCTATTGTTGGGACAAACCCCGGAACAACTCTCTCTCTCACTCGCTCAGACGAAGGTGAAAAAAGGAGCACACTATTTTTTTTCTCTGGCGCACAAACGCCTCACCGCACGGACGGCGATTTCTTTTCTTCAGCACAAACTGAGGCTGGGCAACACACCGTGGCTGGGGGCAAATTTGACAATTTTGACCTCGGGACGAAATCAAATCACAGAATGAACTGCCCATGAAACTATTTCACGCGGCGTGACGGGCGCCACACCCTACAGTGCAGCACCTAGCACGGGGGCGTTGCACCTCTGTCCATCATGGCAGCCCATGGGCCCGCACCCAGCAGTGCAACGCCTCCGAGCTAGGCGCCACACATGTAATGTGCAGCGCCTAGCGCTCGGGCGCTGCACTGTCTGTTACTAGTTGGCTGGCCCCCCTCCCCCACCCCCCACCCCACACACCCCAACCCCCATAGCATCCGACCCGAGCTTTGCCCCCTCTCCCCCTCTCTCCCCCTCTCAAATCCTCTCCCAAATCTTGCAAATTTAAAGAATTTGTCCGTGGATTTCGAAGTCAAACCCTCCCTCAAGGTAATCTTCTCCGATCCCCTTGTTTTGATCCAAGTAATGTTATCAAATTGCTCATTTGTTGCTAGTTTGGGGAAACCCTAGTTTTGTTTGGATCTAGAGATTTGCATGGAGATGTGAGATGCTTGTTTGCCAATTTCCTATGATTAGGCTTGTTAGTATGTTAGGGTTAATCTTATGGGTGTTCTTATGTTGGTGCTAGGGTTAGGTTTAGGGCTAGGGCTAGGGTTATGGTTAGGGTTAGGGTTGTTGTTTGATATATATTTTAGGGTTTGTATTCCGTGTTAATCCTTGGATTAGTACTCATGGAAGCAATGTTACGTTGTGTTGTTTGAATGCTTATAGGGATGGGAAGAACATGTGTGTTTGTTCATCATGGGGACAAAGACGCCTTCTTGAAAGGCAATATTGAACCGGACCCGGATGAGCTTGACATGGTGTTTGATAGTAGTCCTAGCTATGCGGAGCTCTTGCAGCAAGTGAGGAAAGATTTGAATTGGATGGACCCTGGTGATATCGTTGAGTTGGAGGGAAGGCATAATGTTGGTTTTGGAATGCACATCCGTTGGAAGACAATGCGTGTCAACTCGGAGCAACGTTGGGTTGCATACAAGGAGACGGTGGCCGAATCACTAGACAAGGCTCTTGAGTTATTTGCAACGAAGAAGGTTGATTCAAGTTTGCATTTGGACTTGAACCGGAACCCCTCCCCTTTGGTTGATAGTAGCCCCCACCCTTGAAGCGAGATGAAATTGTTGAACCTCTTTTGACCCAAGAAGTGAGGCCAACATTGAGCCCGTTTACAAACAACCAAGATGAAGCTTTGCAAGAGGACAATGATGAGTATGCGGACGATGACAATGAAGTTGATCTCCATGACAACAATGTGGGTGATCTCGACAAATATCATTTGCAAGAGACAATGGACCATTCCATCCCTTATCCCCGTGGCTATGCATTGGATTCGGATGATGAAGGTCCCAATGAACAAGTTGATGAGGAGGGGTTCACGGTCAAGGAGGCCGAAGCTTTCGAGAAGGTATTCGGTCGGGATCATCGGACTACATTGTTCAAGGATGTTAGTCTCGCGGATGAAGCCGTGGTAGATGATGGCCAAGGTATATCTCTTGGGGTTAGGCCAAGCTCTCACCGTGATTTGGAAGACGACAAGAACCGGATTGCTAAAGGGTCTAAGTTCGAAACCTTATTGGAATTGAAGATGTGGCCCGACAACTACTCGGTTACGCATTATCGTCCACACAAGGTGGTGAACTCGGACGTCAATGTGCGCTACACGGTTGCATGTGCATGTGAAGATGAAATATGTCCGTGGATTGTGCGTGCAAGACCATGGAAAGGAGGTCCCACTTGGCACGTAGTGAGTTGTGTGCCAACTCACATGTGCCGAGGAAAAAGGGTGGATGGCAAGATTGTGTCCCAAGACCACAGACAACTCACGTCCGAGTTCATCGCTTACAGGCTCTCCAACTCAATATCCACACTTCCAACAATGAGCGTCCAACATGTCATTGACCTTGTGAAAGCCATCTTTCATTACAAGGTGAAGTACGGCAAGGCATGGAAGGCAAAGCAAGCCGCATTTAAGATGTTGTATGGTACTTGGGAGGAAGCATACAACCGAATCCCTAGGTTGTTGTTAGCCATGGCCGCGACAAACCCGGGCATGGTTCATGTGGTCGAGGCTCATGGGGAAAAACAATGGTTCATGAAGGAAGGAAAGTCCGAGTATTTGGCCGTGCATTTTGGGCGTTCGAGGAATGTGTGAGGGCTTTCGAACACTATAGGCCGGTCATCGTAATTGATGGCACGTTCTTGACCGGACAATACAAGGGCACCTTGTTGGTTGCGATAGCAAGTGATGCTAATAACCGGGTGTTGCCATTGGCATTTGCTTTGGTTGAGGTGGAGAACAATGACAACTGGGAGTGGTTTTTGCGTCTTTTGAGGACGAAGGTGTTACCCGCTCAAAGGGAAATTTGTGTCATATCGGATCGGCATCCAGGCATTCTTAACGCGGTGGAGATTGACATTCCCGGGCATGCTCCGTTGCACCAGCGATGGTGCATGAGGCACATTTGTTCGAACTTCTATAGGGCATGTGGCCTTAAGGAGTTGGCCGAGGATCTTCAAGATTGTTGTCTCGCTTTCTCCGACAAGCGGTTCGCCACTTTGTTCAACAAATTGCTCGCACACAAAAAACTTGATCCCGGGGGTCAAGACTTTCTCAATAGGCACATTCAATACCGGAACAAGTGGGCACGTGCTTTTGATGAAGATGGCCGGAGATACGGTCAAATGACAAGCAATATGGCCGAATGCTTCAATAGGGTGCTCAAAGGTGCACGTGGATTACCCGTGATGGCAATAGTTCAATACACATTTGACAAGATGAATGCGTACTTTGTAAAGTACTCGATGGAAACGGATGCACAGATAGCGGGTGAGAACCCGCGCAAGTACAAGTACAAGTTCCCACCCAAGGTTGATGAATGGTTGGTATTTCAATCACGGAAGGCGGACTCAGAAGAAGCTATATTATATGACAACAAAGAGTGGAAGTACGAAGTGAAAGAGCCAGGAGGAACCACAAACGATGGCCACCAACATGGAGGTCCGGCTTTCAAGGTGTCGTTAACACAATGTGATTGCTCTTGCGGGAGGCCATTGTTGCTTCATCTCCCATGCTCACACTTGTATACCGCTGGTCGCGTTAGGAATGTGGGCATCAATCACCCACGCACTGTGAGGGAGTCAGAGTTCTCAATCATGATGGTCAAGAAAACATGGGCTCCCCGCTTTCACCCGTACTTTGACCAATCACAATGGCCGGAGTACCATGGAGTTTAACTATGGCCGGATCTGGAGTTGAAGGTTGTTAAACGGGGTAGACGTAAGACAAAGCATCTTAGAGGCAACATGGACGGATGGGGCCATGATGGCCGCCGCGAAGCGGGCAACGACCAATTCCAAGAGCCTCGTGAGAGCTCCCATTGTGGGGAGTGCAAAGGTAATGGACACAACAAAAGAAAATATACGAAACCAAGGAAAAGGTCCAAGAAAAATGATGCAAGCACAAGCCAACCAAGTGGTAGCCAACAAGTGCCAAGCCAACCAATAGGTAGCCAACAAGTGCGAAGGCAACCACGTGGTAGCCAACCTAGTGGTAGCCAACAAGTGCCAAGGCAACCAAGTGGTAGCCAACAAGTGCCAAGCCAACCAAGTGGTAGCCAACCTAGTGGTAGCCAACAAGTGCCAAGGCAACCAAGTGGTAGCCAACAAGTGCCAAGCCAACCAAGTGGTAGCCAACCTAGTGATAGCCAACAAGTGCCAAGGCAACCAAGTGGTAGCCAACAAGTGCCAAGCCAACCAAGTGTTAGCCAAAGAGGATCGAGGCAACAAAGAGGTCGACAACTAGGACTTACAAGAGGCCGTGGTGGTGGTAGAGCTCGTGGTGGTGGTCTAGGCCGTGGTGGCGGTGTTGGCCGTGGTGATGGTCTTGGCCTTGGTGGTGGACTTGGCCGTGGTGATGGACAAGGGCAAGGTCGTTATAGAGGAACGTTTGGATACCTCGATGGACCATTTCCGTATGTTGCTCACTAAGTATAATGTTTCATATGTTCTTCTTTTTCATATGTTCTTGTTGTACATGTTCTTACATTTGTTCTTATTGTCTTTACTAACCATTATGTTTCATAGGTATGGCGGCTTCCCAACCCAACAAACCAACAATGAAGGAGGATGGCGAAGATGAGATGGCGGGATGGTGGGAGAAGGCTGCGAAGAAGCTGAGAGAGGAGGATGCAGCCGCACTAAAGAAGAAGAAGGAAGAGGAGCTTGAAGAGAATAGGAAGGAACAAGTGAGAGCGTCAAATGAGTGTCACGCTAGGGAGCAAGCGTTGGTGAGGAAATGTGAGGAGGCACAGAAGAAGCGTCAAAAGGATTTTGAAGAAAGAACCATGAAGCTTTGGGCAATTGCAGCTGAAAAAAGAGAGAGGGAGAATCAGATATTCATGGAGAGGGTGGTTAAGGAGGCTCACCTCATATGGAAAATGGAGGAGGAAAAGGAAGAAGAGAGGAAGAAGAAGAAGGGAAAGGGGCCTTGCTCTACGCAATAGAGCTATGCCATCTTCAACTTGCTTGTGGACGATGACCGTGTTATCCTCTAAACTATGCTCTTCGATTTGGTTGTGAACTACTATGTTTCATGAACTACTGTGTCTCCTCCTCGATTTGGTTGTAAACTACTATGTGTCGTGAAGTACTATGTATTTCCTCCTCGATTTGGTTGTATGAACTACTCCTCAAGTTGAAGTACTATGTGTTATGAACTACTATGTGTCGTGAAGTACTTTGTGCATATGTTGTCTTCACAGTTGTTTGATTGCTATGTATCAATCCTACTTCACATCATCGTACTATGTGTGCATATGCCAAAAAATTCGCTAAGTCCAAGTGCAACGCCTAGCTCGTGGGCGTTGCACTGCTCAGTGTGGCGCCTCCAAGCTAGGCGTTGCACAAGTCTGTAACATGCAAAGCTTTTGTTGCTCTCTGGACAGGTCTTCCCAAGGGTGCAACGCCTCAGAGCTAGGCGCTGGACTACTGCGTGTGACGCCTAGCTCTGAGGCGTTGCACCGTTGCACTGCTCAGTGTGGCACCTCCAAGCTAGGCGTTGCACAAGTCTGTAACTTGCAAAGCTTCTGTTGCTCTCTAGACAGCTCTTCCCACGCGCTGCAACATGTACAAGTGAATGAGACATCGAACGTAGCAACACATGTTAAGTGCTAGTTTGAAGGAGATGTGAACCTTAATGAATGCTCGAAGTGCACCTTCCCCATCGCTTTTGCCAGCCGGGGTTGTTTCCAGAATAGTCTCGGTCTCATCAGCTGCTTTCTTGATCTGGGCACGCTATGAATAGAAACGGTATTAACGTGTTAGGCAAGCGAAGATGTGAATAGTGCGAATGGAAAAGCAAAAAGGGCAAATACCACAAAGTTCATGATTGGAGCTGAAGGTATCACTGAGTTGCTTTTCCTGACTAGTGCATTGTACTGGTGCTGGGCTAGCTCATCAAAAACGGTGGGATCTTCCAAAATCTCCTCAGCATACGCCGGCTTGCATACCTCCACACGGGTACTTGCAAGAAACCATGTGAGATAGTTGTTGAACGTGACCGGGCAGTGCTCATGAAGCTGGGCTCGTTTTCCAGCCCTAGCTTGCTCCACACTAAGCGCGAACTGTACGACATACTTCCTGTGATGCTTGGCCCAATCCTTGATCTTCCGCTGCTTTTTCCTATCCAACCTGCAAGTTAGAAACAGAATATTAACACCATCGAAACCGCCGAGAAGCTGCTAAGTGCTCAAGGTTAATTATATCTTACGCGTGTAGCAACTTGTCCATGTCCTCCCACTCCGGCGGGTGTGGCTGGAACAACCCAAACTGGCGGAACACCCGATGTGGCAGGTGAAGCTCAACCGCCCAGTTGCATATGAGTGGGCACCGCATATGCCAGAGTTCCCTATCCCTAGTACACATCGGATTCAGCCTGAACTCTATAGGGTTACCAAAACTCTCTCCTTTTCCATACGACTCCCATTCCACCTGCAAAATGGGATAGAATGCAAAATTGATATCGAGTTACGATAGAAGCGTGATAATCACTTATGCAATGTCGATTCACCTGCTCAGGCGTGATCGCGTCCAGCTCGCTCTTGTACAACTTGTACATGACCGAGGGATCATCCGTCGTCTCATTTAACACATCCCACTTGTAAGCCCAAGTGGGGAGCCGTAGTGGGTCGTTTTTGTCGTCCCAATCCTTGTACTTCACGGTCTTCGGTAGTCCAACCGGCAAACGCTCCCAGCTTCATATGGAAAGTGCGAGCATACAACTACCAATACCTCCAGATGGCCTACAACAGGCTTCGTCCAACTGCACATAAAAGAGAACATGGTTGAATTAACAGCAAGATCGCATTGATAATGTAGCAATGAAGTGAAAAAGAAACAACTTCATACCTGTCTATACAAGTAAGCCAGTGTCATCGAACCCCAACTCCATTTGCTATCGAAGACGGTCAACGCCTTCAGCCACATCCATGGAGCATTCTTGCCCGTGCCATCAGCAAACATAGTCCTGGATATCACGTACCACATGTAGACACGAGCATATGTCTTGACCATGTCCTCATTAGCTTCCTCAGGGCAAGTACCAAAGTGCCATATAATCCACGTGAAAGGAGCACCGGCTGCGACTCTTTCCTTCTTCTTGTCTTCTGCTTCTGGTTCCCGAGGCTCCGGAGGAACCATACCGATAAGGGCATGCATCTGCGCGCGCCACCCATCAGAATCGGTGTTCATACATAGAGGATTCCCATCGATAGGAAGACCGGTGATCATAGCAATATCCTGGAGCGTCACGGTCATCTCCCCGGTCTGAAGATGGAAATTGTGTGTCTCCGGCCTCCAATGATCAATAAGCGCGGTGATTGCTGCAGCATTGTTGGGTGGCGTCGACCGGCTGACCAACTGAATGAAAGGGAGAAGTCCTGTCTCCCTTACATACGGCGTGTATCGCTCATCATAGCGCATCCACCCAAGGTTAACCCCGTGAGACCGAAGCTTCAGAGGTGCAAGCTCCTACAAACAAACAAATCATAAAATTACATATGGGGCATTTGTGTTTGAAATAAACACGAAATTCATAACACCGGCCACTTTCATTATTACCCGCTGCTCCACCGACATAGCGTACGACCGGTGTTGTTTGTCCCAGCGATCATCGAGAAGCCGAACCATCCTAACAATTTGAAACAAAGCTTTCTTGTCAACACGATTATCTTTTGAATACAAATAAACTAAAGTACGCCTACTATATGCAAAATTCAAAGCATTCTTGTCAATACGAATATACTTTCAACACAAATAAACTAAACTAGGCCTACTTCATGCAAGATTCAATACAAATATCTTTTCCATAGAAATAACATGTCAACCTATGTATCCAAACCATATCTTTTCAATAAAATCAACTAAACTAGGGTTGCAAAATTAGGTATCTAATACATGCAAGATTCTAATACATGCAACATTCTAATCTAATCAAAGCAAACAAGGGTTCCCAAAATCTTCAAAATAGCGTACATTATATGGATAGAAAGAAGGGGATCGGAGGAGAATACCTTCTAGGATGGATTGGTGAAGGAATCCACGGACCAAATCGTCAGATCTGAGGAATTTGGGAGAGGGGATTGAGAGGGGGAGAGGAGAGGGCCGCCGCCGCGGCTTCTTCTGTTTCTGTAACTGGTGGTGCAATGGGGTGGGTGGGGGAGGAGAGGGCCGCCGCGGCTGGATAAGTCACAGTGCAGCGCCCGAGCGCTAGGCGCTGCACATTACATGTATGACGCCTAGCTCGGAGGCGTTGCACTGCTGGGTGCGGGCCCATGGGCTGCCACGCAGGCGTCACACAAAAAGATCAGCCGCGTGAAATAGTTTCACGGACAGTTCATTCTGTGATTTGATTTCGTCCCGAGATCAAAATTGTCAAATTTACCGTGGCTGGGAACGCACGTGCGCACACATGACTACATCTCTAGCGCCCCTGGGCCGCCCTCACGGCCCTCAGCTCCGCTAGGCTGACCAACGCATACAGCCAGCGGCCACACACCCACTGACTCAGGCACGCAGCACCACACTGCCCACTAACCAGCTAACTACATACACGCCCATGCACCAACGGCTCTATGCATGCAACGCACTGGCCAAGCAACACAGCTATTTGATCTGGTTTTCACTCAACTATAAACTTAACCACACACACAATGCCGGCTAGCTAATCTAATCCAGCTAACAACCTTGCTTGTCAAGATTACTACTACATTTTAGTGGCAACACAAGCACACCTGTGTGTGTCGCGCCGAGTCTGTTCGTGGCGCATCGTTTTGAGTAAGTTGGGTTCAAGTTGTTGGTTGAGTCTAGGTTTTTGCAGGATGTGTGCAAGACTGTCGCAAATTGAGTCGGGATTTGTTGGGATAGGGTCGATCCACGCGGAGACACCAGCGTCCTTGCTTCTCTTTATTTTCCTGCAGTATTGGTATTGATGGTCTGTTATCAACATCCAACTCTAAATACAAATTATATTTAAGTTGTAGCTGTATTGTTTATTTCAAGCAATACCGAGCTATCACTTCGGAATTATAGATATTTATGTTTACACTGCATTCAGCTTCGGAGGATCCCACTGCTTCAAGGTATAGCTATCCCTTTTGAATTATAAGTATGCATTGTAAGTTAATAGCCAAGCAATCAATGAGCTAACAAGAGGTCATTACCAACTACAGCAGTCTCTTTCGCCTTCGGCTCGCTTCAGTGATTGTAATCGTCGCTAGGTGGTTCACGGATCTGGATGTAATTTTATTGTTTGTAGTGCTCGTTGTACTACCATAATTGAAGATGAATAGATTGGAAGTTTTTTCAGTAAAAAAAAACTACAACGTCTCTTTTTGAAGAGCGCATCCGCTGCTCAAAATTAGGACTACTGCTGTTTCACAGTAAAATGTTTCCATATGGATCGAATCTCTTGACGAATTTGTCTAGTTCTTGATCAATGTTTATGATTTCCGGACATCAAAACAAATTTCCGGAGTACAGCGGCGCCCTCCAGGCGCGATGTCGTGGCCGGGCAAAGCTGAGCGAGACACCAGGGAGGTGCTACGGGCGTGCGGCGGTGCCCTCCAGACGCGGCGTCGTGGCTACGTGAAGCTGAAACGTGGCACCCGGGTGGCGCTGCAGGTACCAGCGACGCATTGTGGCCTTCAGGGGCATGCTGCGGCGCCGTCCAGGCGTGCGATCACAGCCGGGCGAAGCAGTGGCGGGGTACCAGGGAGGTCGAGGCGTGCAATCGCAGTCGAGTGAAGCTGTTGCGGGGCAACAGGGATGCGCTGCGGGCTTGCAGCGGCGCCATACAGGCACGCTGTGTGGTGATGAGGTTGCGCTCCATTCTTGCGTCCTCAGCTCAATTAAGAATAGGAGGATCAGATGTGTAGATAAACAGCCGTGTAAGATGCATCCCGACCCTTTGACTACCTTGTCTGTCAAAGAAGATAGAAGAGCATTTGCAACTTCGTGTGTAGTAGAAGATGAAGAGCAAACAACAAAGGATGGCACGCTCATTATATGGACACGGAGCAAAGGGCCCATATGAGAGATGAAGGGCCTACAGGATAGTGGATGGAAGATGGAGAGGCCCTGGTTTCGTCTTCCATGTTAAAAGATAGTGGGGATGCAGCGTTGGTACAGAGAGGGAGAAATCGTTTTTATATGTGGGATCTATTTCATGACGTGGACAGCTTGCAACGACGTGGCACAACGCTGATGTGGACAGTGTGCATGGTGAGAGAATATGGAGTAGTGGGAGCAATTTCTTAAAAAGGTAGATGCGGTTGAAAAAGAGCAACGATAAATATAACTATTTTTGACCCAAACGGACGGCGCATTTGTCCGCTTTTTGTCCACTCTATTGTTGGGACAAACCCTGGAACAACTCTCTCTCTCTCACTCGCTCAGACGAAGGTGGAAGAAGGAGCACACTATTTTTTTCCCGGCGCATAAACGCCTCACCACACGAACGACGATTTCTTTTCTTCAGCACAAACTGAGGCTCGGCAACACACCGTGGCTGAGAACACACGTGCACACACACGACCACATCTCTAGCCCCCCTGGTCGTCCTCACAGCCCTCAGCTCTGCTTAAACAGCCCTCAGCTCTGCTTAAATACGCTGACCAACGCATACAGCCAGCAGCCACACACCCACTAACTCAGGTACGCACGCACGCACCACACTGCCCACTAATACCCACAGACAACGAACGTGCGTGGCAGGGCGTAGGCACTTTTCCCCTAAACCCTAAACCCCTCTGGCGGCGCCCGAGGCGATCTAGGGTTTGGACGTGGAACAAGCTTTTCGCCTGAGGATTCTCGTCGGGGCGAGAGAGATCGAGCGAGCGGGGCCGGCGATGGCCACGCCGAGTGCAAGCGCGGGAGCGGGGGTGGCGGGCAACGATCAGTCCGCCCGCGCCGCCAGACGAAAACTGGAGGAAGCTCTGGGCAAACTGGATATCTCTCAGGAAGAAGCTACTCCTCTGGTGATCGATGATCGAGTTAATAGCGGTCCGGCGAAGTGGTTGGTGGCCGGTAAAGTCCTTCACCGCAATCATCTTCACATCAAGACAATCATCAACGCTCTTCGGCCGGCGTGGGGCAACCCTCGAGGTTTGCAGTTTCGTTCCGTAGCAATCAATATGTTTGTTGCGGAGTTTGAAAACCAGCGAGATAGGGATCGGGTTTGGAATGGGTCGCCATGGCATATCAGCAAGAATGCCGTGGTGCTCGCAGAATTTGATGAGTGCATGAGGCCCGACGAGGTGAAGTTTGATCGGTTGCATATTTGGGCTATGGTTATGAATTTGCCCTATAATTTGAGGGACGAAGCTTGGTGGACTCCTATAGCAAAGCAGATGGATCAGCATGCACAATTTGTCAAGTTTGATCATGACGGAGGGTTTCTGCGAGCAAGGATCACCATTGATGTTGAGAAGCCTCTCAGAAGGTGGATTCTCATTGATTCTGCAAGGAGGAAGAAGGTTGATATGTATGATATCCAGTATGAGCAGTTGCCGTACTTTTGCTTCTCCTGTGGCAGATTGGGACATTTAGAATTATATTGTCAGACACCGGGATCCCGTGATGAGCAAGGGGAACTCCCGTTTGGTCCTAAGCTTTTTCTGAGGGCATATCCTTGAATCTTGATAACCAGGATCCCGTGATGAGCAAGGGGAACTCCGGTTTGGTCCTAAGCTTTTTCTGAGGGCATATCCTTGAATCTTGATAACCAGCTAACTACATGCACGCCCATGCACCAACGGCTCTATGCATGCAAGCGCAGGCCAAGCAACACAGCTATTTGATCCGGTTTTCACTCAACTATAAACTTAGCCACACACACAACGCCGGCTAGCTAATCTAATCCAGCTAATAACCTTGCTTGTTAAGATTACTGCTAACATTTTAGAGGCAACACAAGTACACCTGGGCCTGGCGATTTTTCTGAGGGCATATCCTTGAATCTTGATAATGTTCCTTGTCTCAACCTTGGAAAAGCAGACAGGCTGATGTTGACTGACCTTGGCCGTTGCACACACCAATATTGTATGCGTCATTCGTGAGTACAGAGGGTTTTTATCATTTATGCCATCAGTTGTATCCCACTACTCAGTTTTGCCATTAGAAGTTACATCCGCTCAAAAATGCCACCGATTCGTGAGATGCTTACTCAAAAATACCATTAGATATATAAAAAATGCCATCGTTCTGTTAGATTTGATAAAAAAATGCCATTAGACATTGTTATTTTCACGTCAAACCTGTTGACCATGCAATATGACAAAAATAAGTCTAGACCCACATTTCAGTTCTCTCTATCTCACAATGATAAGTGTGACGAGTAAGCAAGTGAATAATTTTACAGAAAAATAAGAACACTGTTGGGATCAAATGGGCCCCATACTTTATTGTAGTGAGATAGAGGGAGAGCTGGCATGTTGGTCCATAGGTAATTATGTCATTATAACATGTCAAAAGGGATTTGAGATCACAATAATGATGTCCAGTGGCATTTTTGAGCATGTGACTAACGATGCGATGGCATTTTTGAGCAGTTGAAATTCCTAGTGGCAAAACTGAGTAGTGGGATACAACTGATGGCATAAATGATAAAAACCCTTTATTTTAAAATGGTGGCCTTTCTGTCCACCTTGTGCATTACTCTCTATATAAACAGTGATGCCATTTAGTCATACCTCTCACCCTCGATCACCATATCTAGCCACCTATACCTATAGCGTGACCTCCTGCCGATCTCAGGCTAGCTAGCAGCTGCCATGGCTTCTGCATCCGTTCTCAAGATGACGACTACCGTGTTCCTGCTGGTCCTGGCCCTAGGGCACCTGATGGCCGTTGCCGATGCGTCTCCGCACCACCAGGACGCTCGACGGCTGCTCGCAGAGCACAAAAATCTCTCCGCGAAACCGGGCCTCCCGGTAGACGCAAGGCTCGTCGTCGGACCACGAGAGCAGCCCGGAACCACCGCCGTCCTGACGGATGCCGATGGCCAACCCTTGTGCCCCTGCTGGCCCGCGTGCTGCTAGATAGCCAGCGGCCAAAGGATGTTGATGCTCAACTGAAACCATCATGTGACCTGTGCTGGAATAATCATGCCACGGCTGAGTCACAGGCATGAGCGAGTCGAGTCTGTGTGTGTTAGAGTCAGTTCGTGTTGCATCGTTTTAAGTCGGGCCGAGTTGTTGGTCGGGTCTAGGTTTGTTGCAGGATGTGTGTGTGCAGGACCGTTGCGCACTAGCTGTCATCGATTGGGTCGAGTCGGGTCGAGTTGTTGGTCGAGCCGGGATTGCTTCTCTTTATTTTCCGGCGGTGTAGGTGCTCTGTTATCTACATCCAACTCTAAATAAAAGTAATATTTATGTTGTAGCTATAATGTTTGTTTCAACCAATACTGAGCTGTCACTTCGGAATTATAAATATTTATGTTTGTAATGCATTCAGCTTTGGAGGATCCCACTGCTTCAAAGTATAGCTATCACTTCGGAATTATAAGTAAGTGTGTATCATAAGTTAATAACCAAGCAATCAATGAGCTAAGCTACAGCGTCTCTTTATGGAGAGCGCACCCACTGCTCAAAATTAGGACCACTCTTGTTTCGCGGTAAAATGTTTCCATGTGGATCGAATCTCTTGACGAATTTGTCTAGTTCTTGATCAATCGTTATAATTTTTGGACATCAAAACCGATGGTCGGATGTTTTGCTTTTTTTTAGAACTTTTAGGATTTTAGCCCGATTAATGTGGGGGGCCTCAAAATTAGGAGTCTTCAATTAGTAAATACAACTATACAAGATTCTCTCTAAATGTGACTCAACCGCCGCATGGGCGACTCATGCGGCAATTGGGTCGCCACCACCTCTAGTCTTCATCCTCAACCCTTCCACCCAGCCGCAGCTAGAGCTTGATGCTCGAAAAACCCAAGTAACAATGAGGATTGGCTTCAATTCTCAATTTTAGATGATGGAAATAAAAACTATTCGGCTTTGACCCTGGCAGGCTACGACCTGCTTATTCGGATCACGACATGCCTTGGGGATCAAGTATCTACCTTCATCATGCCTCAATAGTTGCGCTCAGAAGCGTAACCAGGGAGTGCCCCTGCAGACAACCTGCATGCATGTTTTCATAGGAGTTTTGAAAAAACTATGTCATTACGAGTTAGACATATAGCCCAAAACATAGTTGATGCACCTACTAAGATGTGAATTTTTTAGTCTCATGTCAAAGCCATTAAGCCAAGATCCAAACATATGATTGGCATTTCTAGGAGGTTTTATGGCAATCTTGAAGTAATAAGTCTCCAAATGAATCTAGCTTAGCAACAGTCAAGGAAGAAGTGATGAATAGTTTCTAAGTTACTACATAAACTACATTTTAAATTCCATTATAAGTTTTGATTAGTTAGATTATCTTTAGTTAACACAACTTCCTTGATTAAATACCACATAAAGATCTTGATTTTTAACATCATTTTTAATTTCCATAGTGTCTTGTTGTTCACCACATGTCCAACATCAATCACAGCTTTGTACATGGAGTTATTTTCTGTGAGAAAACTTTGGATCTATTCATTTTCAAGGGAAAGTAGTGGCTGCACCCACCTTTGGTGCACCCACGAAATGAACAGTAAATTCCAAAAAAATAGTAAAAAATCTGAAACTTGGTGGATGTGATTATGGCAGTACAACAAACACTAGAAATATAAAAATCACATCTAGATCCATAAATCATCTAGTGACGACTACAAGAACTGAAGCGAGCCGAAGGCGCGCCACCGTCATCGCCCCTCCCTCGCCGGAGCCAGGAAAAACTTGTTGTAGTAGACAGTCGGGAAGTCGCCATGCTAAGGCCCCATAGGACCAGCACAGCAGAACAGCAATCGCCGTCGATGAAGAGTAGCGTAGATCGAAAGTATCCAACCTGAAGACACGTGAATGTAGATGAACTACGACCAAATCCGAGCAAATTTGCCAAGGACAAATCGTCGCAGACACACCTCCACACGCCCACTGGCGATGCTAGACACACCACCGGGATGGGGGCTAGGCGGGGAGAACCTTATTTCATCTTATCTTCAGGGAGCCGCCGCCATCTTGTCTTGCTGAGCATAACACAAACCCTAACAAAACTCGAATGAACATCTAAAATAGAGCCCTCCCGCCGGCAAGGGCCGGGATCCATCATACCACCATGGTCCTAACACCACCGGAGACAAGGCGGACCGACGGCGACGCCGGTGGGAGGCATAGAAACCCTAAGCCTTGGACATGGAGTTAACTGAGAAGACACCTGATTGTGTTAAGTTCCGTCTAGGCCTCCTTTGGTTCATAGGATAGGGAAGTCATAGGAATAAGGAAGTCATAGGAAATGAGATGACATGTATCTGAAATCCTATGAATAGGAATATAAAAGAAGATGCCCTTTGGTTCACGTCATAGGATTTTTCTCAATTGAGTCTAGGCTAATGTTTATTTTCCTATGAAATGTGGAGGATAGGAAGAATTCCTCCATAGGAATAGGATTCTATTCCTACAAACCAAGGGCTCTAAAGGAACTTTTCCTATACAAATCCTATCATATGGGATTCCTACAAACCAAAGGAGGGTGTCTACAGAATTATTTAATTGCACATGAACAATATTGCTAGTTACCAGATTCTGCCATAGTTACAAGGCGGTTCATCTGTCCGAAGACGACTAGGGTTTAGCAGCTGGCCAGTTTGCAGCGTTCTACCGTGATAGTGCGTGCATGGGGTGAGGCATAATCTTGGATTCCTGGGACGAAATGTGCTTCCCTGTGTGCGCAAAGGCACTAGAAACCGCTAGGATGAAGGACAAGTCTAAGCTGGGGAAGCCCGTAAGGCCAACTCCAGCGCGCGACCCCATCCCGTCCGTCCTAGTCCGTTTGGGGCAGAATGGACGAATAGCGCGGCCCAACGCGTGGCCCCAAATGGACAAATGTCCGGTTTTCATCCGTTTTCGACCCATTCCCGGCCCAAACTTGCGTCGCGTTTGGCGTGAAACGGATATCACACAGATGGGTTGGACGCACACCCTTGTCCTCCCCATGGCCCGCTTGTCGGGGACCCTAGCACTCCATTCACCTCCAACGCCTCCATCCGCTCTCCCCCGCCCCTCCCCGCCGCCGGCGCCGCCACTATTCTCCAGCCGCCTCCTCACTGCTCACCCTCCCGGCCGTCCATACCAAACCACGTCTCGACATGGCGCCACCACGCCCGCGCTTTCGTTGGAGTTTTGGCCGTCGTTTGGAGGAGTTTTGGCCGTCGACGTCGTAGCCGGTGCCAGAGGGGATACGACAGCCGGCGACGGCCATGGACCACGGCAGCTTCCGTCGGGTGCTCCAGAGCGGCCTATAGTCGGCCACCAACCGCCCCTACTGCATCGAGGTGATCATCGCGACCTCTTTGCCACCACGACCGCAAGGTGTTTGACGCTTTGCCCACAAAGGTATGGACAGTGGAGATGATTTTTTCTTCAACCACTTCATTTATTCATCGGACGATTCGTCTTCGGATGACGAAGATCTTGTGGTGGCTACACTGGTCGTTCACGACCACATTGAACGACAGCTACCTCGGTACAGGGGGTCAGTTCCTGGCCGTGCTCCCAACCTGAACCGCAACAGAGAGAGAGGCCACGCCCTGCACTATGCCGATTACTTTGCGAATACCCCGCTCTTCAAACCGGATAAATTCCATCGCCGTTTTCGTATGGCAAGGCATGTGTTCAATCGTGTCCGAGAGGGAGTGGTTGCTCATGACCCATACTTCGAGTGCAAAACGGATGCCCTGAAGGAAATATGCCCTAGAGGAAATAATAAAGTTGTTATTTATATTTCCTTATATCATGATAAATGTTTATTATTCATGCTAGAATTGTATTAACTGGAAACTTAGTACATGTGTGAATACATAGACAAATAGTGTCCCTAGTATGCCTCTACTTGACTAGCTCATTAATCAAAGATGGTTAAGTTTCCTAGCCATAGACATGTGTTGTCATTTGATGAACGCGGTCACATCATTAGAGAATAATGTGATGGACAAGACCCATCCGTTAGCTTAGCATAATGATTGTTTAGTTTTTCTGCTCTTGCTTTCTTCATGACTTATACATGTTCCTCGGACTATGAGATTATGCAACTCCTGAATACCGGAGGAACACCTTGTGTGCTATCAAACGTCACAATGTAACTGGGTGATTATAAAGATGCTCTACAGGTGTCGCCGATGGTGTTTGTTGAGTTGGCATAGATTGAGATTAGGATTTGTCACTCCGAGTATCGGAGAGGTATCTCTGGGCCCTCTCGGTAATGCACATCACTATGAGCCTTGCAAGCAATGTGACTAATGAGTTAGTCACGGAATGATACATTACGGAACGAGTAAAGAGACTTGCCGGTAACGAGATTGAACTAGGTATGATGATACCGATGATCGAATCTCGGGCAAGTAACATACCGATGACAAAGGGAACAACGTATGTTGTTATGCGGTTTGACCGATAAAGATCTTTGTAGAATATGTAGGAGCCAATATGAGCATCCAGTTTCTGCTATTGGTTATTGACTGGAGATATGTCTCGGTCATGTCTACATAGTTCTCAAACCCGTAGGGTCCGTACGCTTAACGTTCGATGATGATTTGTATTATGAGTTACGTGATTTGATGAACCGAAGTTTGTTCGGAGTCCCGGATGAGATCACGGAAATGACGAGGAGTCTCAAAATGGTCGAGACATAAAGATTGATATATTGGAAGGTTATGTTTGGACACCGGAATGGTTTCGGATAGGTTCGGACATTTTCCGGAGTACCGGGGCTTACCGGAACCCCCGGGGAGTTAATGGACCTTCATGGGCCCTAGTGGAGAGAGGAGGCGGCGGCCAGGTGGTGGCGCCCCCCAAGCCCAATCTGAATTGGACCAGGGTTGGGGGGGGCGCCCCCCCTTTCCTTCTTTCCTCCTCCTCCTTCCCTCCTTCTCCTAGTGGGAATAGGAAAGGGGGGGGGGTCGAATCCTACTTGGACCGGGAGTCCAAGTAGGACTCTCCCCATGGCGCCCCCCCTTGGGCCGGCCACCTCTCCTCCCCCTTTATATACGTGGGAGGGGGGGTACCCCAAAGACACACCAAGCCTTCTCTTAGCGTGTGCGGTGCCCCCCTCCACAGTTACACACCTCGGTCATGTCGTCGTAGTGCTTAGGCGAAGCCCTACGCCGGTAACTTCATCATCACCGTCGCCACACCGTCGTGCTGACGGAACTCTCCCTCGGCCTCAACTAGATCAAGAGCTCGAGGGACATCATCGAGCTGAACGTGTGCTGAACGCGGAGGGGCCGTACGTTCGGTGCTAGGATCGGTTGGATCGCGAAGACGTTCGACTACATCAACCGCGTTACTAAACGCTTCCGCTTTCGGTCTACGAGGGTA
Source organism: Aegilops tauschii subsp. strangulata (assembly GCF_002575655.3). Classification (NCBI taxonomy): domain Eukaryota; kingdom Viridiplantae; phylum Streptophyta; class Magnoliopsida; order Poales; family Poaceae; genus Aegilops; species Aegilops tauschii. The sequence goes on from NC_053038.3 coordinate 470,087,186, forward strand.
CATGGACACACTCTCCCTGCTCATTGATATCCATCTCCTAGATAGATCTTGCATGATTGTAGGTAAATTTTTTGAAATACCGCGTTCCCTAACAGTGGCATCCGAGCCAGGTCTATGCGTAGATGTTATATGTACGAGTAGAACACCATGATTTGTGGGCGATAGTAGTCATACTACTTACCAGCAACGTCTTACTATGATTCGGCAGTATTGTTGGATGAAGCGGCCCGGATCGACATTACATGACCGCTTTCATGAGACTGGTTCTACCGATGTGCTTCGCACACAGGTGGCTGACGGGTGTGTGTTTCTCCAACTTTAGTTGAATCGAGTTTGACTATGCCCGGTCCTTATTGAATGTTAAAACAGCACACTTGATGAAAAATCGTTGTGGTTTTGATTCGTAGGTAAGAACGGTTCTTGCTAGAAGCCCATAGCAACCACATAAAACTTGCAACAACAAAGTAGAGGCCGTCTAACTTGTTTTTGTAGGGCATGTTGTGATGTGATATGGTCAAGACGTGATGAGATATAAATTGTTGTATGAGATGATCATGTTTTGTAACAGTTATCGGCAACTGGCAGGAGCCATATGGTTGTCGCTTTATTGTATGAAATGCAATCGCCATGTAATTGCTTTACTTTATCACTAAGCGGTAGCGATAGTCGTAGAAGCAATGGTTGGCGAGACGACAACGATGCTACGATGGAGATCAAGGTGTCAAGCCGGTGACGATGGTGATCATGACGGTGCTGTGGAGATGGAGATCAAATGCACAAGATGATGATGACCATATCATATCATTTATTTTGATTGCATGTGATGTTTATCCTTTATGCATCTTATTTTGCTTAGTACGACGGTAGCATTATAAGATGATCCCTCACTAAATTTTAAGGTACAAGTGTTCTCCCTGAGTATGCACCGTTGCTACAGTTCGTCGTGTCAAGGCACCACGTGATGATCGGGTGTGATAAGCTCTACGTTCACATACAACGGGTGCAAGCCAGTTTTGCACACGCAGAATACTCGGGTTAAACTTGACGAGCCAAGCATATGCAGATATGGCCTCGGAACACTGAGACCGAATGGTCGAACATGAATCATATAGTAGATATGATCAACATAGTGATGTTCACCATTGAAAGCTACTCCATCTCATGTGATGATCGGACATGGTTTAGTTGATATGGATCACGTGATCATTTAGATGACTAGAGGGATGTCTATCTAAGTGGGAGTTCTTAAGTAATATGATTAATTGTACTTTAATTCATCATGAACTTAGTACCTGATAGTATTTTGCATCTCTATGTTGTTGTAGATCAATGGCCCGTGCTACCGTTCCCTTGAATTTTAATGCGTTCCTAGAGAAAGCTAAGTTGAAAGATGATGGTAGCAATTACACGGACTGTGTCCATAACTTGAAGATTATCCTGATTCCTGCATAGAAGAATTACGTCCTGGAAGCACCACTAGGTGCATGACCCGCTGCAGGAGCAACTCCGGACGTTATGAATGTCTGGCAGAGCAAAGCTGATGACTACTCGATAGTTCAGTGTGCCATGCTTTACGACTTAGAATCGGGACTTCAACGACGTTTTGAACGTCATGGAGCGTATGGGATATTCCAGGAGTTGAAGTTAATATTTCAAGCAAATGCCCGAATTGAGAGATATGAAGTCTCCAATAAGTTCTATAGCTGCAAGATGGAGGAGAATAGTTCTGTCATTGAACATATGCTCAGAATGTCTGGGTACCACAACCACTTGACTCAACTGGGAGTTAATCTTCCTGATGATAGTGTCATTGACAGAGTTCTTCAATCACTGCCATCAAGCTACAAAAGCTTCGTGATGAACTATAATATGCAAGGGATGGATAAGACAATTCCCGAGCTCTTCGCAATGCTAAAGGCTGCGAAGGTAGAAATCAAGAAGGAGCATCAAGTGTTGGTGGTTAACAAGACCACTAGTTTCAAAAAGAAGGGCAAAGGGAAGAAGGGGAACTTCAAGAAGAACGACAAGCAAGTTGCTGCTCAAGTGAAGAAGCCCAAGTCTGGACCTAAGCCTGAGACTGAGTGCTTCTACTGCAAAGGGACTGGTCACTGGAAGTGGAATTGCCCCAAGTATTTGGCGGATAAGAAGGATGGAAAAGTGAAATGTATATTTGATATACATGTTATTGATGTGTACCTTACTAATGCTCGTAGTAGCGCCTAGGTATTTGATACTGGTTCTGTTGCTCATATTTGCAACTCGAAACAGGGGCTACGGATTAAACGAAGATTGGCTAAGGACGAGGTGACGGTGCGCGTGGGAAATGGTTCCAAAGTTGATGTGATCGCGGCCGGCACGCTACCTCTATATCTACCTTCGGGATTAGGTTTAGGCCTGAATAATTGTTATTTGGTGCCAGCGTTAAGCATGAACATTATATCTGGATCTTGTTTGATGCGAGACGGTTATTCATTTAAATCAGAGAACAATGGTTGTTCTATTTATATGAGTAATATCTTTTATGGTCATGCACCCTTAATGAGTGGTCTATTTTTGTTGAATATCGATAGAGTGATACACATATTCATAATATTGAAGCCAAAAGATGCAAGGTTAATAATGATAGTGCAACTTATTTGTGGCACTGCCGTTTAGGTCATATTGGTGTAAAGCGCATGAAGAAACTCCATGCTGATGGACTTTTGGAATCACTTGATTATGAATCACTTGATGCTTGCGAACCATGCCTCATGGGCAAGATGACTAAGACTCCATTCTCCGGAACAATGGAGCAAGCAACTGACTTATTGGAAATAATACATACTGATGTATGCGGTCCGATGAGTGTGGAGGCTCACGGCGGGTATCGTTATTTTCTGACCTGCGCACTAGTACGCGTCGGTCCTAAACAAACGGTTTTTAACCCCTTTCCGCGACGGCATTCAAAACCGTCGCCAAGTGAGTGTGGGCGATAAAGGGTCCTTCCCATACGACGCAGAAACCGTCGGGGATATGCCGTCCTGGCACACACGCTCTAGAAAATGAGGTCGTGTGCGACCGGCGAGCACTCAAATAGAGAAATACGTACAGTAGTGCTAAAAGAATACAATTATACAGGCGAAATCATTTCCGGTCGTAAATACATCCCACATAGTCAGTCACCGCTGAACGTTTCCGTTCGTATATACGTCCCACACAGTCACTCCAAGGAAAACGTTTGCGCAAGGTGGCGTAACGCGAACAGTTTTCAAGAGAATGTCATGTGTGATTGTTCATTGATCCAACACGGTTTATTCCTAGAATCTGTGTGCGTTGCCTGAGGTCATCGCCCACGGTGTTTTCTCATTAACCGTTTGCAATAGAAAAACCCAATTACCAAGCTAATTGGCCAATTAGCGGGCTAATTGCCCTATTATTAATAATCCATTTACTAATCTAATTGACATTCATATTAAGCACATAATATATTCCATTTCCATATTAAGGAAGCAGGATTTCATAATTGAAATACATCGTAGTACAACAAGATATAGCTTCAGCACTCAGCCAGCCCATTACACAACTGCACCAACAACAAGTTTCACATGCAACATCTAGAACCTTTCGAAATTAGCATCATAGACGGTACATAGAGAGATGCATCTCATCTGGAAAACTGCTGAAGCGGAAGGCGAATATTGAGCCTTCATTCATGTTGAAGGTCTTTGCAACTTTAGGCCAGTGCCTGTGGATGATTGACCGTCCATCCTTCGACCTCTTCAGGAACACTTCAATATTGAACCGTGGGTGTTGTATGAAAACTTTCCTCGCCTCCTGACCACAGAGGTGGTTTGAGAGAAATCATCAGTGAAGCCTGAAAACAAGGATGTGCATAAATATCTTCTCTATATTGGAAATGGGGCAATGGAATACAAAAAGGCAAGGTATAATAGTTAGTACCATCTTGTAAACCTTAGTCCTTCCCATTGTTTCCCTGCAACACATATAAGGTAGTTAGTCATTGATACGTCTCCAACGTATTTATAATTTTTGATTGTTCCATGCTATTATATTATCTGTTTTGGATGTTCAATGGGCTTTATTATACACTTTTATATTATTTTTGGGACTAACCTATTAACCGGAGGCCCAGCCCAAATTGCTGTTTTTTGCCTATTTTAGTGTTTCGAAGGAAAGGAATATCAAACGGAGTCCAAACGGAATGAAACCTTCGCGAACGTGTTTTTCTGAACAAACGTTATCCAGAGGACTTGGAGTGGATATCAAGCAATCAACGAGGAGGCCACGAGGCAGGTGGGCGTGCCCTCCACCCTCGTGGGCCCCTCGTGGCTCCACCGACCTACTTCTTCCTCCTATATGTACCTACGTACCCCGAAAATATCAGAGGAGGAGCAGAAACCCTATTTCCACCGCCGCAACCTTCTGTACCCGTGAGATCCCATCTTGGGGCCTTTTCCGGCGCTCTGCCGGAGGGGGCATTGATCACGGAGGGCTTCTACATCAACACCATAGCCTCTCCGATGATGTGTGAGCAGTTTACCTCAGACCTTCGGGTCCATAGTTATTAGCTAGATGGCTTCTTCTCTCTCTCTTTGGATCTCAATACAACGTTCTCCTCGATTCTCTTGGAGATCTATTCGATGTAATCTTCTTTTGCGGTGTGTTTGTCGAGATCTGATGAATTGTGGGTTTTTGATCAAGATTATCTATGAACAATATTTGAATCTCCTCTGAATTCTTTTATGTATGATTGGTTATCTTTGCAAGTCTCTTCGAATTATCAGTTTGGTTTGGCCTACTAGATTGATCTTTCTTGCAATGGGAGAAGTGCTTAGCTTTGGGTTCAATCTTGCGGTGCTCGATCCCAGTGACAGAAAGGGAACTGACACGTATTGTATTGTTGCCATCGAGGATAAAAAGATGGGGTTTATATCATATTGCTTGAGTTTATCCCTCTACATCATGTCATCTTTCTTAAAGCGTTACTCTGTTCTTATGAACTTAATACTCTAGATGCATGCTAGATAGCGGTCGATGTGTGGAGTAATAGTAGTAGATGCAGGCAGGAGTCGGTCTACTTGTCGCGGACGTGATGCCTACATACATGATCATACCTAGATATTCTCATAACTATGACCAATTCTATCAATTGCTCAACAGTAATTTGTTTACCCACCGTAATACTTATGCTCTTGAGAGAAGCCACTAGTGAAACCTATGGCCCCCGGGTCTATTCTCTATCATATTAATCTACCGTTATTTCTATTACCGTTTATTTTGCTTTCTTTACTTTCACTCTTTATCATAAAAATACCAAAAATATCTCACTTTTGCAAGTGGCCGTGAAGGGATTGACAACCCCTTTATCGCGTTGGTTGCAAGGTTCTTATTTGTTTGTGTAGGTGCGTGGGACTTGAGCGTGGTCTCCTACTGGATTGATACCTTGGTTCTCAAAAACTGAGGGAAATACTTGCGCTACTTTACTGCATCGCCCTTTCCTCTTCAAGGGAAAACCAACATAGTGCTCAAGAGGTAGCAGTCATCAGGTTAAGTAAGGGTTCACATGCTATCAGTAAAATATGTTGATGAAAAATAAGCACATTGCAGATTCATTAGATTAATTCAAGCCACATGGAAAACCCATTTATCCAAACCAAGCATGATTAAGAACTAGGAAATATAGCACTTGTATATGTTTCTCATGTATTAAGTGCAGCCAAATTCGATTTATTCCTCACATGGTATACAATAAGAGAATGCAGCCACAACAATTGAATATCGCATTGCAGAATTGAACCAAGCAGTTAACTAAACACCACAACAAATGAACCAAACGTTAACTGAGCACCACATTGCACAATATAACATACTCCTAATAGAAGATCAGACAGTTAACGCATGTTTAACAACTTGGAAATGTAGCAATTGTATTTGTTTCTCATGTATTTAGCATAGCCAAATTCGATTTATTCCTCACATGGTATATAATAACAGAATGCAGCTACAACAATTGAACATCGCATTGCTGAATTGAACCAAGCAGTTAACTAAACACCACAACAAGTGAACCAAGTCACAACAAATGAACCAAGCAGTTAACTAAACACCAATTGAACAATATAACATACTCCTAATAGAAGACCAGACAGTTAACCAAATCAAGCATGCTTAACAACTTGGAAATATTGCACCCTGAAGAATTGAACATCACATTTGCAGAATTGAACCAAGCAGTTAATAGAGCACCACATTGCACCACATATAGAACATATACACTATAGCAGAAGATTGCATGGTAAAAGTAGATAGCACAATTCACTAGAATTTGTTAAGGAAAGGTAGTAGCTAGCAAACTGAACATGGGTCCTTATAGCGAGCTAATAAGACAAGCTACTCCTCATTGTCGGAGATATCGATGACAATTGGCTCCTTGGACATGGAAGAGGGCGAGGCCTCCGCATCGTGGGTGCCCTCGTTGTAGTGGTGAGTTGCCTGAGCCGCTCCGGGCACCAACCTGCTGGCTCTCGAGATGAGGTAAGCACATGCACGCTGAGAAAACACCTCATAGTCTTCGTCGAAGGCACCGACCGTGGCCTCGAGAAAACGCCACGAACTATAGTTTAAAGCAGCCAACCGCATCGCGGTGTCGGCACACGAGGTGTCAATGGTGGCCTCGTAGGCGAGGTGCTCCTCCAAGATCTGGGGGTCGGCACGAATGGCAGCCATCGCGACCTCATCCGCGCGTGTGTAGGATCGGAAGTATGTCTAGAGGAGGGGGGGGGTGATTAGACTACTTGACCAAATAAAAATCTAGCCTTTTCCCAATTTTAGTTCTTGGCAGATTTTAGCAACTTAGCACAAGTCAAGCAATCAACCTACACATGCAATTCTAAGAGTATAGCAGCGGAATGTAAAACAATTGCATATGAAGGTAAAGGGATGAGTTTGAAGGAGCAAACGCAATGTTGACACGGAGATTTTTTATCCGTGGTTCCGATAGGTGGTGCTATCGTACATCCACGTTGATGGAGACTTCAACCCACGAAGGGTAACGGTTGCGCGAGTCCACGGAGGGCTCCACCCATGAAGGGTCCACGAAGAAGCAACCTTGTCTATCCCACCATGGCCGTCGCCCACGAAGGACTTGCCTCACTCGGGTAGATCTTCACGAAGTAGGTGATCTCCTTGCCCTTACAAACTCCTTGGTTCAACTCCACAATCTCGACGGAGGCTCCCAAGTGACACCTAGCCAATCTAGGAGACACCACTCTCCAAGAAGTGACAAATGGTGTGTTGATGATGAATTCCTTGCTCTTGTGCTTCAAATGATAGTCTCCCCAACACTCAACTCTCTCTCATAGGATTGGATTTGGTAGAAAGAAGATTTGAGTGGAAAGCAACTTGGGGAAGGCTAGAGATCAAGATTCATGTGGTTGGAATGGAATATCTTGACCTCAACACAAGTGTAGGTGGTTCTCTCTCAGAAAATATGTGTTGGAAGGGTAGGCATGTTCTGATGGCTCTCTCCACTAATGAAGAGTGGGTGGAGGGGTATATATAGCCTCCACACAAAATCTAATCGTTACACACAAATCACCAAACTCGGTGGGACCGAATCATGAAACTCGGTTTGACCGATTTAGTTCAAAATGTGAACGTTAGGATTCTCGGTGGGACCAACTGGATCAACTCGGTGGGACCGATGTTATTAGGGTTTGGGCATAACGTAATCTCGGTGAGACCGATTACACAAACTCGGTGAGACCGATTTTGGTAATAGTCAAACAGAGAGTTGGTCAGGCAAACTCGGTGGGACCGATTCGCTCATCTCGGTTGGACCAAAACGTTACGGAAGGGAAACAGAGAGTTTGCATTGCAATCTCGGTGGGACTGATCGCTCATCTCGGTTTGACCGAAATGTTACGAAAAGGAAACAGAGAGATTACAACCCCATCTCGGTGGGACCGAGATCCCTATCGGTGAGACCGAATTGATTAGGGTTTCTGGCAGTGGCTATGACAACTAAACTCGGTGGCTCCGGATATGAAATTTCGGTGGGGCCGAGTTGGACTTTTTGGATTAGGATATATGTGGATATGAGAAAGTAGTGGAGGGTTTTGGAGCATATCACTAAGCATTTTGAGCAAGATCCTCATTAAGCAACACCTCATCCCTTCTTAATAGTATTGGCTTTTCCTATAGACTCAATGTGATCTTGGATCACTAAAATAGAAAATGTAGAGTCTTGTGCTTTGAGCTTGAGCCAATCCTTTGTCCTTAGCATTTTGAAGGGTCCACTTTATAATCCATGCCATGCCAATCATTGAGCTTTCCTGAAATATTTATCTTGGAATAGCATTAGCTCAATGAGCTATATGTTGTTAGGAATTATCAAAACCACCTAGGGATAGTTGTACTTTCAATCTCCCCCTTTTTGGTAATTGATGACAACATATAGATCAAAGCTTCGACAAATGATAAATAGAATTAAAAACATCGTCGCTTTGAGAAGTATGTGATAAACAAGAGCTCCCCCTAAATTTGTGCATTATTTAAGATTTGATTTTGAATGCAAATGCACAATCGATTAGGATCATGGGTTACTCTTCCATGTCACATACATCTTGGTGGAGCGCTCAAACTGATAGAGATTAAAAACCTGCACTCATCACCAAGCAAAGTGAATGATCATAATAGGATATAAGAGATAATATCACCCAACAAGCATTAAGGGTAGCATATGATCAAACACATGATCAAACAAGTATCTCACAAGGTAGTATCACACAAGCACGCAATGAAGTTTCAAACCAAACCAAATAAGTGCAAAGAGAGATAAAAACCAACACACTCTCTCTCTCTCTCAGCCTACGATCTATACATTTTTCTCCCCCTTTGGCAACAAGTTACCAAAAAGTTTAAAAATGCATAGTGCTAAACGACTCTCAGGCTTGGTCTTCGGGAGGTGGTGTTGAGAGAACTCCAAGAACGAAGGCTTCTGATGAAGTAGCTGGAGCTGGTGGAGTAGCTGCTAGAGTTGGAACTGGAGCTGTAGTTGCTGGTGCTGATGCTGTAGCTCTGGTGTCAGTCACTGGCACTGCAGCAGACCTCTGTCCCCTGGGCACTCTAGCAAATGCATTTGTGGTAGACTTGCCCTTCTTCTCCTCTGCTTCCTCCTAAAGTTGCTCAACTGCAGTTTGGATTTCAGTTACCTTGACATCAAGGTCATAGAATTTTGTCTCAATAATCCTTTCCAAGCTCTCCTGGTTCTTGGTCAGGGTGTCCAAGCCCTGCTCAATCCTCAGAGTGGATTGGATCAGATATCCAAGCTAGTCTTGCTTGCTCTTCAAGAATACCTGAGATGCCTCTTCCACAGTTGGCATCTTTGCAGCCTTCTCAGCCTTAGCCTTCTCTCTCTTTTCTTGTGCTTGCATAGATGATGGTTCATTCTCAGTCATGACAACAGTGTTGTCCTCAAATTCAGGGTAGATGGGCAGGTGCTCCTTATCCAAAATGTACTTTCCTTAACCCATCTTTGAGTTGATGAGCTCCTGAATGTGTGGGGCATATCCACAACTTCTCTTCTGATCAGCTGCAGTCCTCTTGATTGTTTCCAGAATCAGGCTCATAACCTTGAATTTCTGTGGGACATCAAATATGTGCAGCAAGTTGATAGCATGTCCTCTGATCATCTTGTGATCACCTGACTTGGGTAGCAGTGTGTGCCTTAAGATCCAGTTGATTGTTGGCAATCCAGACAACAGGTAATGGACAGATCCAAACTTATGTGTATCCAAAGCAACATCTGGGATCTCCTTGTACATGTTGGCCATAGAGTTGTGGTCTTTCTTCTTCTTTGCATAGATATCCAAGTCATCCTCATGTTCTTCAGGAGCATTGATCAATTGAGCCCATTCTTCAACTGTAGACTGGTACCTAGTACCCTCAGACATCCACACAATCCTTCCATCTGGATAGAAGTGGGCAGTGGAGTAGAATTGCATAATGAGTTCATCATTCCACTTGGTGAACTTCTGAGCCACAAACTTATCAACTCCACATGCCTTGAAACTATCATATACACCAGGGAAGTGATCCTCATTCTCCTTGATGAACTCCCAGTCAACCCATCTCATGTCACACACTATGGGCTTCTTGTCAAGCAGAATTGTCTCATAGAAGTCCTGCTGTTCCTTAGTGTGAAATCTGTAGTCCACAACAGTCCTTCTCCTGGTAGCATATGGATCAGACTCGCTCCATAGTCTCAATCCTGAATCCTTCCTGATTTTCATGTTCTCTGCAACTGGGTGTGCATCATTGTGATCAGGGATCTTGGGCTTCAACTTTCTCAACACAACAGAATCATCATCTTCTTCTTCTTCAGCAGCTTGAGGCACCGGGGCCTTGTTCTTCTCCTCAGCAGGGATGTTCCTAGGGCTCCTCTTGGGTTTTGGCTTTGGAGCTGGAGCAGTAACCTTGGGAGCAGCTTTGGGCTTAGATGGAGCAGCCCCTGATCTGATTGCATCTCCCATGAGCTTTTGAGCTTTGGGTGCTAGTGCAACATCCTCTTCCTCTTCCTCTTCCTCTTCTTCAGTATCTTTCCTTATTGAGGGCTTGCCAAGAACTCTGGCAGTAGTGGTTCTAGCCCTCTTCTTCTTCTTATCCTCACCAGCGGCTTCTTCTTCAGATTCAATGGTGAACTTCATGGTTTCACCTGTGGCAACTTTTCTTGGCTTAGACATGGGCTGTCTTCTTGCTGGCATCTTTGTTTTCAGACCTGGCTTAGTTGCAGCAGCTGAGCCATACTCTTTCTTCAGCACTTTCTTCTTCGAAGTGGCTTCATCTTCAACAGCCACATAATCTTCATCCTCAAAGTCAGAAGTTCTCTTCTTCCTTGTCCTTGTGGCAGCCTTTGGCAGATTGCTTGGAGTGCTCCTGCTGCCATCATCATGGCTGCTAGAGGGACTAGTGCCCTCACTCAACTGAACCTGTTCCTCTGACTTGTTCTGGCTGTCACTTTGGTCAGACATCTTGCAGGAAAACTGTCAGCAGACCCTGTGAATAGGTTATAGTTTAGGTAGAGTAGATGAGCATCACAAAGTACAAGAGTTTTTGCAAAAAGGATGACTTAAAAACTTAGTTTTAGTTCTTCACAGAAAGCATTTCGGATCTACCGATTTGTAAACTCGGTGATACCGAAGCAGCTTTTGGAACCTGAACTAGTGAACACGGTCAGACCGAGTCACAGTTCGGTGGCACCATTCACAGAGAATCGAACTCGGTCACACCGATTTGCAATTTTCGGTCAGACCGAAAACACATGTGCTCTGGCGTAAGCCAAAATCGGTGAGACCGATTTCTAGACCTCGGTCGGTCCGAGATAAATTCGGCGGAGACCTAACCCTAAATTTTCAAATCAAAACTAATCTACGGGATGTTTTCGCTGGACAGGATGATTTCAATCATGGCAAGAATCATGGCAAAGCAATATGCTAAGAATTGGAGTTAGGGATTAGCACAATGATCAAATTCGTACCCTAGTTCGGCGACGAACTTGCTACGGCGGCAACGGCGGTGAAGATTTCCGTTGACGGCAGCGGAGACCAGCGGCGGGAGGTCGCTGGCGACGAGAGGACGATCCGGAGACCAGAGGAGGCAGAGTAGGTTACGCGCGGGCGAAGTGGTTCGGAGAAATTTCCAAAATTTGACTCGGCGGTATATATAACCTGACACTGTCGGTGTGACCGAGTGGAACGACTCGGTGGCACCGAGATGCAAAACTGCAAGCAGTTACTGCAACTCGGTGTGACCGAAAAGTTCTAATCGGTTGCACCGAGATTGAAAACCCTAGATCAACTTGGTGACTCGGTAGGACCGAAAAGGATGTATCGGTCAGACCGAGATGCACAAAGAGGTTTTGGAGGTTTAAGTCTATGACGAATCAGGATCTCCGAGTGCTCCTCACACAGAGTGGTTCGAATCTGAGTTGATCAAACTTTGTGATGTAGCATGAATAGAGTTTGAGACGAGAAAATCATAGATAGCTAGAGGGTGTTCTTAGGCATTCTTGTCCATCCATTTGGCAAAAAGAGAAAAAGCCAAGCAATCAAAGCAACAAATGGATGTCCTCGAATGAGTAAAATATGCAACCAACATGCTCACACAATAAAATGGCAAATGAAATATGTGACAAAGCATGCACAAACATTCTAGCATCTATCAAGCAATTGGCGATGACTAGGTCATCTATATATGAGTATATTGACATAGGAGTCAAATGAGAACACTTGATCATAGGTCATACTCATCGTTTAAGCACAAGCGGGGTTACCACTTTTACATAAAGCATTGTTGTGATCACACCATTAGGGTTGCTTTAGCTCATTGATTTGAGTAGAGCTCCCCCTAGATGTGATATCCCCCCTAAAAGGGATGAACTAACCTTGGGTTTTGTCGATGATGATTTCATGTAGGTGTTGAAGATGTAAATGCTCAATATTGATGTAGATCATTCGGAGCAATCCTTTGGAGTGAGTTGCACTTTCAATACCTACACGGGTTAGTCCCACAAGGAACAAACAAGGATATCCATAGACATAGAGTGATGCATACACAAGATGATGTCCATGAAAGCATTAGGTTACCTTGTCCCTTGTCTTACCAACAAGAGGGTTTGTGACTCCTTGAACTAGTGCGAGATATGGAAGTTGTTTGCACTTGTCCTCGCCAAAATGATAGGAGTGAAGTATGTTGGCGGAGTCACCCTCAAGAACTCTCTAGTTCTTCTTCTTCATGATCCACACCATCTTGATGGGAATCCTTGGAATCGTGGTTGTGCTTGATGAAGTAGAACTTGATGTAGTCTTGGGAACCCACTTGACCAAGGCCTTAGGTGCTTCTTCAAATGCATCAATTTCCTCTTGAAGCTTGTCCTTGCCTTTTTGCTTGTGGTCTTGTGGTGGAAGATCATCTTGAGCTTGTGTTCCTTTGAAGGAAGTAGGATCATACTTCTCTTGTTGAGGAACAAACTTCGTCTTGGGGTATTGATCTGCTTCCCACTCAACTCCATTGGCATTGAACTTTCGTTCAAAACCAACACCTTGATTCTTCCGGTGTCTTCCTTTCTTGCGCACAAATTCCTCAAATTGCTTACTTCCGGCAAGACTCTTGTAAACACCTTTCTCTATGATACCCTTCAATAAGCTATTTTCTTGCTCAAGTGTAACTTGGCTAAGAGAATCATTAGTGAAATCAAGAGAACTAGCTACTATATGGAATCAGCTAATTTGCCATCTGCCAGCTCTTTGCCGTCTGCTAGCTGACGGCAAAGAAGCTCTTTGCCATCAGCTACCCAAAAGCAGACGGCAAAGAAAGGGCAGACGGCAAAGAAGCTCTTTGCCATCCGCGAGCTCTTTGCCGTCTGCCAGCAGACGGCAAAGCCGCTGGCAGACGGCAAAGAGAGAGGTGGCCCCCACCCCCCGCCCGGTTGGAAAAAACTTAACGGCCCACCATTTTGCCGTCTGCCAGCAGACGGCAAAGAGGCAAAAGGGCGGACGGCAAAGAGAGGCGGACGGCAAAGAGGAGACTACCTAACGGCCCGTACCCCCCGCCCGTTACTCTCTGTTCTCTCCTCGCCGATGCGCCCCGCCACCACATCCCACCCCACCACCGCCGCCGCCGCCCGCCGCGCGCCGCCGCCCCCACCACTCGCCGCCGCCCGGTCGCTCCACCACCCCGCCGCCCCACTGGCCCCCCGCCCCGTCGCCACTGCCGCCCGGCGCCGTCGCCCCACCACCCGTCGCCCCCGCCGCCCCGTCGCCCCCGCCGCCCCACCGCCCCGGCCCCCCGGGGCCCCGCCGCCCCACCGCCCCGTCGCCCCCCCCCGCCCCGGCGCCCCGCCCCCCCGCGCCCTGGCCCCCCGCCGCCCCGCGCCCCACCGCCCCGGGCTCGGCGCCGCCGCCCCAGGCCGCCCCGCACCCCTCCTCCACCGGCCACCTCCTCCACCGGCCCTGCCCCAGGTGAGCTCTACCTCCTCTTTTTTTCCTTTTTCCTTTTTTTTCTTCTGTTTTTTTAGTTTTAGGTTTATGTTTAGTTTAGATTTAGTTTTAGTTTTAGGTTTAGATTTAATTTTTTTCCTTTTTTCTGTTTTGTTAGTTTTAGGTTTATGTTTAGTTTAGATTTAGTTTTAGTTTTAGATTTAGGTTTAGTTTTAGGTTTAGTTTAGTTTGACGAAAGAAGAAGAAGAAGAGAAAAAGAGGAGAGGAGGAGAAGAAGAAGAGGAAAAAGGAAAGGAAGAAGAAGAAGAGGAGGAGGAGAAGAAAAAAGAAGAAGAGGAAGAAGAAGAAGAAAAAAGAGGAGAGGAGGAGAAGAAGAAGAGGAAAAAGGAAAGGAGGAAGAAGAAGAAGGAAAAAAAGGAAGAATAGGAAGAAGAAGAAAAGGAAAAAAGAGGAAAAAACCCCGACCCGACACGGCACCCCGACCCCAACCCGGCACCCCAACACGACACCCCGACCCCTAGACCCCGACCCCGACACCCCAACCCCGACCCCGACCCCGACACCCCGACCTCGACCCCGACACCCCGACTCCGACACCGACACGGCACCCCGACCCCGACCCGGCACCCCGACCCGACACCCCGACCCCGAGACCCCGACCCCGACATGACACCCCGACACCGACATGACACCCCGACACCGACACCCTGACACCACACCCACCCTTACCCCGACACCGACACGGCACCCCGACCCCGACCCGGCACCCCGACCCGACACCCCGACCCCGAGACCCCGACCCCGAGCCTGACCCGACACCCCGACCCCGACACCGACACGGCACCCCGACCCCGACCCGGCATCCCGACCCGACACCCCGACCCCGAGACCCCGACCCCGACCCCGACCCCGACCCCGACCCCGACCCCGACACCCCGACCCCGAGCCTGACCCGACACCGACACGGCACCCCGACCCCGACCCGGCACCCCGACCCGACATCCCGACCCCGAGACCCCGACCCCGACCCCGACACGGCACCCCGACACCGACACGACACCCCGACCCCCGACACCTCCCGAAAAGGTGTTCTTTGGCCTTCCAGAAGCCGACGGGGTCATATATTTGTGAATTATTAGTTAGGTCATATATTTTTCGATTTTGTTATGAAAAACATCATATATAATTGTGTTGATCGGGTAGTTTTAAATGTGCAGTTGTTTCATCGCTGCGAGGTTTGGTGTTCGACGACCTCGCCGTGCGTTTGACGAGCTCTGCCCCTTCGTTCGTGGGTGAGCACAAATGACATGTCCTCCTCCCTCATTAATTATTTGATCTATTCCGATGAAACTTGATAGCTAGCTATATATGTGTCTTGAATCATCAGTATGCGTAACCAATATGTGTCTCCCGTTCGAAAGCGTCATAGTTATAAATATGCATGCATTTGCATATTTATAACCTTGATTCTTTCGAATTGTCCAACGCTATCCATGGACAGCCCGAGTATGTTTAGATTGGGTTCGTTTTCCCATATGCTTTGCTCCGGATCCGACGCATAAATTTCGTTAGTGTCTCCCCTGTTGTTCTCCGGATACACATCCTCTCTGTTTATTGCAGAGACGTGTATCAGGAGAACAGCGGGGAGGTGC
Organism: Aegilops tauschii subsp. strangulata; assembly: GCF_002575655.3. NCBI lineage: Eukaryota > Viridiplantae > Streptophyta > Magnoliopsida > Poales > Poaceae > Aegilops > Aegilops tauschii. The sequence goes on from NC_053038.3 coordinate 470,102,835, forward strand.
TGCCGAAATTTTGCGTAGGATCCGGAGCATAGCATGGGAAAATGAACCCAATCTAAACATACTCGGGTGGGATTAGGACCTATCATTACCTATTAGAGTGTAGGTTGCATGGACGTAATAAAATTGACAAAGTAGATCAACTGATGAATATATACATGGTGAATTATATATATATATTTGTTGTGTGTCTAGTAGCTCTGAAAGTCAAGATGAGTGATCGTGCGTGGATGTACACCGGTCACACTGGTCAGAACAAATGGAGCACTGAATGGTTCACAAAAACCAAGGGGTTTGTGCGAGCCGCATTTGCAAATGGCCAGAGGAAAACCTGGTGCCCCTGTTTACGGTGCGGCAATTGGGAAAAGAGGACAGAGGCTGAAATGGGCAAACACCTGCAGAAGAGTGGTTTTACGCCCGATTATACGGTGTGGACATTTCATGGTGAGTCTGCCCAATGTGACCGAGCTGAGGTGGATCATCGTCGCACCGACGAGCATGGTACCGGGATGGAAAACATGGTGCAAGACTTTGATGATGCTCGGGATTCGGACGAGGAGATGGAGGAATCTGCAAAGGCCTTCAATGAAATGTTGGAGTCTTCAAAACGTCCGCTCCATGAGCACACTAAGCTTTGTCAGTTGGATGCCATCTCACAAGTAATGGCTCTGAAGGCTCAGTTCAACTTGGGCAGAGAATGCTACGATGCAATGATGACAGTATTTGGACGCTTTCTACCCAAAGGCCATGTAATGCCTGCAAACCTGTACCAGTCGGACAAAATCATCCGTGCACTGAAGATGCCCTATGATAAGATACATGCCTGTGAGAAAGGATGTGTCTTGTTTAGGCTTGACTATGCGGACTTGAACTATTGTCCCATTTGCAAGTCTTCCAGGTATGTTGTGGTAGACAACGGTATGGGTGAGAAGACACAGACCAAAATCCCCGTTAGTGTTCTTCGGTATATGCCAATCGTACCAAGACTTCAACATCTTTTCATGGTCGAAGAGACGGCCAGACAGATGACATGGCCCAAAACGGGCAAAAGAACCGAACTAGATGCAGATGGGAATCTGATGATTGTACACACATCGGATGGTCTTGCGTGGAAAAAGTTTGATGAATTACATGGTGACAAAGCGGCAGATCCGAGGCATCCTCGAGTCGGCATCAGCATGGATGGGTTCAGTGTGTTTGGTATGACGGCAGCCTAATACAGTTGTTGGCCCGTATTTGTCTTTCCACTCAATCTCCCCCCCGGACAGATTATGCAAAGAAAGAACATTTTCCTGACGTTGATAATTCCAGGGCCCAACTATCCGGGGAAAAATATGAATGTGTACATGCAACCGCTTAAGGACGAATTGCAAGAAGCCTGGGATAATGGGTTCAAGACATACGACGCCTATAGCAAACGGAACTTCATAATGCGTGTCTGGTACATGTACTCGACGCATGACTTGCCGGCGTATGCGCTATTCGTTGGCTGGTGTGTGCATGGAAGGTTCCCGTGCCCCACATGCAAGGGAGCTCTTGAATTTCGTTGGCTTCAGGCCGGTTGCAAGTTTTCTTGCTTCGACATGCATAGACAGTTCCTGAATCCTCGCCATAAGTTCAGGAAAGACAAGAAGAACTTCATCAGAGGTAGAGTTGTCAAAAACTCTGCACCACCTGCATTGACAGGCCAACAGACCCTGGATCAGTTAAACGCTCTCGAGCCAGATCCAGAGCGTCCAGGGTACTTCAAGGGGTATAATTCTAAGCACGCCTGGACTCACAAAACATGCTTATGGGATCTGCCTTACTTCAAAGACCTCCTTTGCCCACACAACATCGACGTGATGCACACTAAGAAGAATATCGCCGAGGCACTTTTTGGTACATTGTTCGGCATAGATGGGAAGTCAAAGGATAATACTAAGGCTAGAGTCGATCTAGAGGCTCTATGTGATAGGCCGTTACAAAACATGAAAGAACCGAAAGGAAAGCAGAACTGGACGAAGCCAAAGGCATGGTTCAATCTTGGAAGGCCAGCTATGAGGGAAATTATCTTGTGGGTGAAAATGCAGTTGATGTTCCCCGATGGGTATGCAGCGAATCTACAGAGGGGAGCCAGTCTTGATAAATTGAAGATATTTGGTCTCAAGAGTCATGATTGGCACATATGGATTGAGCGGGTAATGCCGGTGATGTTGCGTGGCTTCATCCCTGAGGATGAATGGCTAGTACTGGCAGAACTCAGCTATTTCTTCTGTGTTCTTTGTGCGAAAGAACTATCGCCTGGCGTGCTAGAAGAAATGGAAGAGTTGGCGCCGGAGTTGATCTGCAAGTTAGAGAAGATCTTTCCACCGGGCTTCTTTAATCCAATGCAACATTTGATTTTGCATCTCCCGACCGAGGCAAGATTGGGGGGGCCCGTGCAAAATCGTTGGTGCTATCCAACTGAGAGGATGCAGAAGACGCTTCGACAAAAATGTAAAAATAAACGTAGAATTGAAGCATCGATGGCTGAGGCATTCATCACTGAGGAGGCGGGAAACTTCGTGACAGCACACTACGAAGCCAAAAATCGTCATTTGCATAATCCGAAGCCTCGGTACAATGCTGACGACCCTAAAAAGGGTGGATCCAACCTCAGCCTATTCAAAGAGAATCTCGCACCAGCCAGTGTTTCAAATCCAGTATCTTTGGATAACGAACAATGGCGGACCTTTTCATTGTATATCTTCAACAACCTGATAGAAGTGCGGCCGTACATCGAGTAAGTTCTCGGTACATAGTTTCGCAACTTCTATTTCCTTTGAACAGCTCTTATTCCTGGATATTTCATACAGTCGATACGTCGCCTTATTCTCGTATGGAGCGGTGATCCAAAAGGATTCTGTCGAAGAGTATGAGCTTCTCGCAAAGCAAGGAGGCGGATATCCCGGTTTCATCTCTTGGTTCAAACAAACGGTAATTTCTATTAGACTTGTAGGCTAATTTGTAGGCGGCTATCCCGGTTTCATTCGCTAATTTGTGCGTAATGCAACAATCCTTTCATATTAAACTTGTAGGCTAATTCAGAGTCTATGGACGCCGAATTGAGACAAGTCGCTAATGGTTTTGACTATAAGGTCCGTTCATTTGACAAGTACGACATCAACGGGTATCGCTTTCGTACCTATGGCAAAGAGCTATCTATGGCCGACCGAAAGTCTACAAATTGTTGTGTATCTGCTATCGGCGAAGGAGGTACCGAGTATTATGGGAGAGTTGAAGCAATTTATGAACTTCTATTCTATGGTGAAAACCCACCGAATGTCGTAGTCTTCAAATGTTATTGGTTTCAGCCGAAGGAGACTAGAAGGACTCATGAACATATAGGGATAGTTGAAATCAACCAAAGCACCCATTTAGATGTTCCTGATGTCTATATTACGGCTCAACAGGCGACCCAAGTATTCTATCTACCGTGGGCCTGCCAAACTAATCCAAATCTGAAAGGTTGGGATGTCGTTTATGAAGTGCCGCCACGTGCTAGACTATCTCCCCCAAAGGAAGAGGATTATGAACCTCACATTAACCCAGACACATATGAAGGAGAATTCTTCCAAGAGACACGTCCTTCCAAAAAGCGTTTCAAGAACCGCTATACTTCACCCCAAAACATTGAAGTAGACAGCGATAGTGAATCCGACATCACCCCAGAGGAGGAACAAGAAGAGCCGGAACAAGAAGAGGTTACTGCTGCGGATGACCTGTCATTGCTTGACCGATTACATCAAGGTGGCCTTCCACATGTTGATGCCACGGAACCCTATGAGCCCGTCATTGATTATAGTGATGATGATGATTATGCATTTATTGATGATACTGATCGAGATTATTAGTAGTGTCAGGTATTAAATTTTTTTATGTTGTACTTGATGATGATACACTTAAGTGATACACATATTATTATTCATGTCGGTCTTTTCTTTATGTTGTACTAATTTCGTTTACTGTTTGTCATGGCAGGTGTTGAAAGATGGTGGGCGCTGGTCGGGAGCGCGCCAAGGCCCCTTCTTCGTCGGCGCGTGGTCTGAGGTCTTCCATTCCAGACGCACCTCTCCGCCGAGCGTTGCTGGACAGTATGGCCACACCACCGGGCCCTTCTTCGTCGACCGCGGTGCCCAGCAGGGGACGAGGTAGGAAGAGAGGAGGTGGGGCACGTGGTCGCGGGAGAGGAGGTAGGGTGACTGCTACGGCGCCTTCCTCGCCGCCACCCCCAGCTGTTTCACCCGAGCACGTGACTGCTAGGGTGGACTCGTCCGAGGAGGAGGCTACACGGACTCCGGTCCACGAGCCTCCAGTCCACGGGTCTTGGGCCCACGAGCCTCGGGTCGACTGGCCTTCTGCCCACGAGAGTTCGGCCCATGAGACCCCGGATGGGGTACCTGGCCGGATCAGCCCGAGGAGCCGAGTGGCCATGCTGATGATGGCGGGGAGCCGACTGATCTTGAGGAGGAGGGGGGCACCGTCTACCAGCGTGGTGCTACACGGCTCCCGTCCATGCCGGCGACCCGCGAGCAGAGGTGGTTGATTTTCCCTGATGGGGAGAGGTACGTAAGTGCATTTAATATTTTTGTACCTTGTGCATTCACGTTTCTTCAAATAACTAATGCGTTGGCCTTGTCATGCTGCAAGGGTTGGGACCACCATCATAGTGTCCGCCGGCCCAACTCCGTCCTTGGAGTTCTTTGCCGGCAAAACTTCCCGGGGTTTGTCACGTTGCCTGGTGAGGGTCGGCTTCCAGAGCTTGGATTGAGCTGGGAGCACTACGTGGCTGCCCCGGCCCCGCCGGATGAGATTGTCGACGGTGTCGTGTGCGACACGAGGGCAGACATGGTGATCAGAAAGTTCTGGGTAATTTCTCCTTTACACATTTAAAAATCTTCAACTAGCTAGTTATTAATTGTACTAATCAATATTGTCTCATTTGATTGCAGGCATTCTACAGGTGTGAGGAGGGATACGAGGAGGACGCGGCACATGTTATCGAGAACGTCTGCAAGCGCCTACTCCAGAACTTACGGCACGAGGCTCGGGTGCAGGCTGTTCGAGACTACTACGCCTTGCGTGGTATCAATAAGACCAAGCTGGCGTGCCGCGGTAAGTTCCTGAGTAAGGAGCAGTACATGAAGGTAATTCTTAAGGCCTTCTACTTAAGTTCCTTCATTTAGTAATTCTTAGCCGTAGCGCTCAAGTTTCTATTTGCTAACTTAGGCGCCTCCGAGATGGTGTGCGGATCGGATGGATTGTTGGGAGGTGTTGGTCGATGAGTGGTGCTCAAAAGAATGGCTAGCCCTCCACAACGAGGCCAAGGACAAACGTGCCAAAATGGAAGGTGTGCCACACCATCAAGGCAGCTCCAACTTATATCAGTTCGGGCAAAACTGGGTATGTGGTTTGCTTCATGATTCATGCAATTCATTCATCATTCTAGCTTGAGCCCTTTAATTACTAATTTTCATTGTTTCTCTCTTTCAGGCACGCTACAATAAGGCGGATAAGGTGCCAGAGGTGTACGACCTGTATGCCATGGCCCACACTGCCTCTTTCAAGAAACTCAAGGCTTTCTCTCAGTCTGACCTCGATGATGCAAACAACTTCACCAACATCTCCTCCCACAACAAGCTCGTGAGATATAGAGATGAGGGGAAGGCGAGGAAAGGGGAGGACTTTAACCCGAGCCAGGGTCCCATTGATCCAGAGCTGGTGATGATATCTGGTGGCGGGAGGTCCCATGGCTCCATAGCCATTGGAGATGGACTTATCCGTTGTCCTAGCACTCTCCCGGAGATCAAGGTGCGTCAGTCGAGCTCCGCTCCTGAGATAAGGCCTCGTGAACGGCCAGTGCAACTCGCCATCAAGGTTAGTGATACGTACTCAGTTATCTTTCTCCATTACATTGTGTGCGCTTCCATCAATGATTACAAATGGTCATGTGAGTGGTGTTGCAGGCTGCTATACAGAGTGAGAGAGATAGAACGGAGAAACTTCTGGCGGAGACGGCGGAGAGGCAGCGGGAGTTGGAGGAGAGGACGACAAAGATGATGGAGGAGGAGAGGGCACGGAATGACATGCAGGCAAGGGCCATGTACGAGCTCCTTGTGGTAAGTTTCTTCTGCAGATTAGCCAAAACATTCATGTAGTGTTTGTCTCATTACTAACTAGTATGACTGAGTTGTCAAAACCAAATGTGCAGTGTGTGTGCGAGAAGACAGGTCAGACCGCTCCGCCGATGCCAGTGATTGCTCCTGGGACCACGGTGAGTTTTATTTGAATGGACATTACTTGCTAGTCTTAACATTTGAGTGTCATCATGCTAACAAGACATTGGAAATGATCTTTGGTGCAGCGTAACTCTAGACAAGCATCGCATGATCCTTCTCCAGCTACCGACACGAGCCACCCCGCTCCTACACCTCCTGGATCTTGGTAAGTTTATCTAGTGTTTTGCTTAACACATGCATAAAGACCTAGACTTAGCTTTATTTCCTCCAATGCTTACCATAATGACCTAGACTTAGCTTCTTCTCCTCCAAAATGACTTAATAAGCTTACTGACCTCCAAAACCATCCATTTTACCTAAGTTAGCTCTAAAACGATCTGTACTTAGCTTACTTATGTCAAAAATTGCATAATTAGCTTAGTTAGCTCATAGACGATCCATTTTACCTAAGTTAGCTCTAAAATGACCCATTTTACCTAGGTTAGCTTATAAATGATCCAGTTCATCCAAGTTAGCTAAAAAATGACCCATTTTACCTAGATTAGCTCCTAAATGATCCATTTTACCTACGTTAGCTTTAAAATGACCCATTTCACCTAGGTTAACTCCAAAATGACCCATCTTACCTAGGTTATCTCATAAATGATCCATTTCATTTAATTTAGCTCATAAACGATCCATTTCACCAAGTTAGCTAAAAAACGATCCATTTCACCTAAATTAGCTCTTAAATGATCCATTTCACCTAAGTTAGCTCAAAAAGATCCATTTCAACTAAATTAGCTCATAAATGATCCATTTCACCTAAGTTAGCTCAAAAACGATCCATTTCAACTAAGTTAGCTCATAAATGATCCATTTCACCTAAGTTAGCTAAAAAACGATCCATTTCACCTTAGTTACCTCAAAAACGATCCATTTGACCTTAGTTAGCTCATAAACGACCCATTTCAACTAAGTTAGCTCATAAATGATCCATTTCACCTTAGCTAGCTCATAAACGACCCATTTCAACTTAGTTAGCTCATATATGATCCATTTCACGTAAGTTAGCTCATAAATGACGTACTCTTCTTGTTCTAGTCTTCTTCTTGTTCTACTCTTCTTGTTCTACTCTTCTTGTTCTAGTCACCTATTTCTAACTTTCTTATTTTGCCATTTTGCAGATTTCATTCACTTCATGGAAGCTACTCTTCTTGTTCTAGTCTTCTTGTTTATGTATGGATGAAACTTTGTTTATGTATGAAGGCTCTTTGTGATATGAATGGAACTTTGTTTATGTATGAAGGAACTTTGTTTATGGATGGAACTTTGTTTATGTATGAAGGAACTTTGTTTATGGATGGAATTTTGTGATATGAATGCCTGTGAAATATATCTATACATGTCATATATATTTGCTGTGAAAATTGTTGGATTTAATAAAAAACAGAAAAAAGAGCCAATATGCAGGCTCTTTGCCGTCCGCGGCGGACGGCAAAGAGCCCATTGCCGTCGGTGGCAGACGGCAAAGAAGGCACGTGGTATCCAGCTGTGCTTCCTGGGAGCTGACCCATTTGGTCAGCTTGCCTACAGTGGCAGACGGCAAAGGCTTGAGGCTCTTTGCCGTCAGCGGCAGACGGCAAAGGCCTGCCATGTAGTGACGTGTAGATGACATCATACGGCGGACGGCAAAGACACTAGAAAGTTTGCCGTCCACGGCAGACGGCAAAGACACTAGAAAGTTTGCCGTCCGCGGCGGACGGCAAAGGCCTGCCGTTAGCCACTTAATGGACTGAGAGCACAATTATAGCCGTCCGCTCTCTTTGCCGTCCACGGCAGACGGCAAAGGGCCTTTGCCGTCAGCCGCCAGGAAGCAGACGGCAAAGTAGCTGTTTACCGTAGCCTACTCTGCCGGAGCCTTTTGCCGTCCGCGGCTGACGGCAAAGGCCTTTGCCGTCCGCCGTTCTTGCCTTTGCCGTCCGCCGTGGCAGACGGCAAAATAGCTGATTCCTGTAGTTACTACTAGAAGCAAAAACATTAGATTTAGCCTGATTGTTGTTACTACTAGATGAATAATCTTTCTTGTTCTTGTTGCTAGATTTAACTTGTGGCATGTAAGTAGACAAGAGTAAACGCTTGACAATGTAAGAAGAACTTTTCTTGCGAAGATCATCATTGATTGCCTTTAAAAACTCATGCTCTTGCTCAAGGTTGAGCTTTCCAAAGCGTAGCTTATCATGAGTCTTTAAAAGTTATCGATGATTTTCCAAGGTAGTTTCATGAGCTAACTTAAGAGTGTTTTGTTCTTGAGTTAGACGCTCAATCTCCTTCTTTTCATCATCATTTTTTTATCTTGATTAGCATGATTGATTGACGTTTCATCATAGTTTTCATCACTAGAGTTGTCAACAAGTAAATCATCATCACCTAGCAAATCATCTTCATCACTATTGAAATCAACATACTCGGGATGTGTTACCTTTGGACCTTTGGCCATGAAGCATCTTCCTATTCCTTCATTTGGTGAGTCAAATATGTCGTAGGAGTTGGTTGACACAAGTGCTAGACCGGCAACACCTTCATCTTGAGTATATTCGGAGTCGGAGTGATAACTTCTTTCAGAGTGATTGTCGGAGTCGGAGCCAGATACTCATTCACCAACATGAGCTTGATGTCCTTCTTTTTGTGTAGCTCCTTGATGACTTTTCCTTCCTTTCCGAATCCTTGCTTCTCCGAGAGGGTCTTCGTTCATAATGATCATCTCTACTCCTCCTTTCTCTTGGTGGTGATTCTTCTCTTCTACTTCTTCTTTTGGGAGAATCTTCTCTTCTTTTGTAGGGGGCCGTACACTCATTGAAGTAGTGTCCGGTCTTCCACAATTGTAACAATTTCGCTCACAACTAGAAGATCTTTTGTCATTGTAGGACCTTGACTTGGAGCTTCTTTCTTTGCTTCTACTCTTGTAGAACTTGTTGAAGTTCTTCACCATTAAGCTCAATTCTTCATTGAAGGTTTGCTTCTCACTTGATGATGTGGGAGCATCACACGAGGCTTTGTAAGCACCACTTGACTTGTGTGAAGCTCTTCCTTATCCTTGAGTGACATCTCATGAGCAACAATTCTTCCAATGACTTCCGTTGGCTTGAGATCTTTGTAATTGGGCATCATTTGGATCAATGTGCACACGGTATCATATTTTCCATCCAAGGCTCTTAGGATCTTCTTGATGATGAATCTATCAGTCATCTCTTCACTTCCTAAGCCGGCAATCTCATTTGTAATGAGAGCAAGCCTAGAGTACATTTCAGCGACACCTTCACCATCCTTCATTTTGAACTTGTCAAGTTGACTTTGAAGCACATCCAATTTGGATTCCTTGACGGAGTCGGTACCTTCGTGCATATCAATCAAAGTATCCCAAATTTCCTTTGCATTCTCAAGACGGTTGATTTTGTTGAATTCTTCGGGGCACAATCCGTTGAAGAGAATATCACAAGCTTGAGCATTGTATTGTAGCATCTTCAATTCTTCCGCGTTAGCTTGATGGTTCGGTTCTCTCCCATCAAAGAATTCATCTTGCAAGCCAATACACACAATAGCCCAAACGGCGGGGTTATGTCCAAGAATATGCATTTTCATCTTGTGCTCCCAACTAGCAAAATTAGTACCATCAAAGTAAGGACCTCTACGGTGGTAATTTAACTCGCTAGACGCCATACTCTCCTAGGTTGTGAAACCAAGGCTATGACCACCAAAAGCTATGGAAATCAAAGCAAATGGAGACCAAAGCTCTGATACCACTTGTAGGATCGGAAGTATGTCTAGAGGGGGGGGTGATTAGACTACTTGACCAAATAAAAATCTAGCCTTTTCCCAATTTTAGTTCTTGGCAGATTTTAGCAACTTAGCACAAGTCAAGCAATCAACCTACACATGCAATTCTAAGAGTATAGCAGCGGAATGTAAAACAATTGCATATGAAGGTAAAGGGATGAGTTTGAAGGAGCAAACGCAATGTTGACACGGAGATTTTTTATCCGTGGTTCCGATAGGTGGTGCTATCGTACATCCACGTTGATGGAGACTTCAACCCACGAAGGGTAACGGTTGCGCGAGTCCACGGAGGGCTCCACCCATGAAGGGTCCACGCAGAAGCAACCTTGTCTATCCCACCATGGCCGTCGCCCACGAAGGACTTGCCTCACTCGGGTAGATCTTCACGAAGTAGGCGATCTCCTTGCCCTTACAAACTCCTTGGTTCAACTCCACAATCTTGACGGAGGCTCCCAAGTGACACCTAGCCAATCTAGGAGACACCACTCTCCAAGAAGTAACAAATAGTGTGTTGATGATGAACTCCTTGCTCTTGTGCTTCAAATGATAGTCTCCCCAACACTCAACTCTCTCTCATAGGATTGGATTTGGTAGAAAGAAGATTTGAGTGGAAAGCAACTTGGGGAAGGCTAGAGATCAAGATTCATGTGGTTGGAATGGAATATCATGACCTCAACACAAGTGTAGGTGGTTCTCTCTCAGAAAATATGTGTTGGAAGTGTAGGCATGTTCTGATGGCTCTCTCCACGAATGAAGAGAGGGTGGAGGGGTATATATAGCCTCCACACAAAATCTAACCGTTACACACAAATCACCAAACTCGGTCGGACCGATTTAGTTAAAAATGTGAACGTTAGGATTCTCGATGGGACCTTCTGGATCAACTCGGTGGGACCGATGTTATTAGGGTTAGGGCATAACGTAATCTCGGTGAGACCGATTACACAAACTCGGTGAGACCGATTTTGGTAATAGTCAAACAGAGAGTTGGTCAGGCAAACTCGGTGGGACCGATTCGCTCATCTCGGTTGGACCGAAACGTTACGAAAGGGAAACAGAGAGTTTGCATTGCAATCTCGGTGGGACCGATCGCTCATCTCGGTTTGACCGAAATGTTACGAAAAGGAAAGAGAGAGACTACAACCCCATCTCGGTGGGACCGAGATCCCTATTGGTGAGACCGAATTGATTAGGGTTTCTGGCAGTGGCTTTGACAACTAAACTCGGTGGCTCCGGATATGAAATTTCGGTGGGGCCGAGTTGGACTTTTTGGATTAGGACATATGTGGATATGAGAAAGTAGTGGAGGGTTTTGGAGCATATCACTAAGCATTTTGAGCAAGATCCTCATTAAGCAACACCCCATCCCTTCTTAATAGTATTGGCTTTTCCTATAGACTCAATGTGATCTTGGATCACTAAAATAGAAAATGTAGAGTCTTGTGCTTTGAGCTTGAGCCAATCCTTTGTCCTTTGCATTTTGAAGGGTCCACTTTCTAATCCATGCCATGCCAATCATTGAGCTTTCCTGAAATATTTATCTTGGAATAGCATTAGCTCAATGAGCTATATGTTGTTAGGAATTACCAAAACCACCGCGGGATAGTTGCACTTTCAGCGTGCGACCGCAATTTGCTTCTCTGCTGCCAAATGCTCCTTGAGGTCCTGGCTATACTGCGTGCACCATGGCTTAGGCCGGCGCTTATTTGGTGGAGGGGTCGGTGATTTGGGTGGAAGGTGACGCACTCGCGCCGGCGGTCGGGGCATGTGGGATGTGGAAGGAGGAGGAGGATGGGGGTCGGGTGTGGATTACCTGCCTGGATAGGCGAGGCCGAGCAGCGTGAAGGAGGGTCGCCAGCGAGGAGGTGGCGGCGCTGCAAGCAAGGAGTGAAGGTTTCAACTTGGAAAGGAAGGCAGAAACAGGGGAAATGTGGCTTTTGGTAAGGGGGAGGGGCGGGGAGTGATACGTCTCCATGCTATTTTTGATTGTTCCATGCTATTATATTATCTGTTTTGGATGTTTAATGGGCTTTAATATACACTTTTATATTATTTTTGGGACTAACCTGTTAACCGAAAGCCCAGTGCAAATTGCTGTTTTTTTGCTTATTTCAGTGTTTCGCAGAAAAGTAATATTAAACGGAACGAAACCTTCGCGAGGATATTTCTTGGAACAAAAGCAATCCAGAAGACTTGGAGTTGAAGTCTGGAACTCCGCGAGGCGGCCACGAGGCAGGAGGGCGCGCCCAGGGGGGTAGGTGCGCCCCCAGCCTCGTGGGCCCCACGGACCTCCACCGACCTATTTCTTTCGCCTATATATACCCTCGACCCTGAAAACATCAGAGGAGGCCACGAAACCACTTTTCCACCGCCGCAACCTTCTGTACCCGTGAGATCCCATCTTGGGGCCTTTTCCGGCGATCTGCCGGAGGGGGATTCGATCACGGAGGGCTTCTACATGTACACCATAGCCTCTCCGATGATGCGTGAGTAGTTTAACACAGACCTTCGGGTCCATAGTTATTAGCTAGATGGCTTCTTCTCTCTCTTAGGATCTCAATACAAAGTTCTCCTCGATGTTCTTGGAGATCTATTCGATGCAATATTCTTTTGCGGTGTGTTTGTCTAGATCCGATGAATTGTGGGTTTATGAACTTGATTATCTATGAATATTATTTGGTTCTTTTCTGAATTCTTATATGCATGATTTGATATCTTTGCAAGTCTCTTTGAATTATCGGTTTAGTTTGGCCTACTAGATTGATCTTTCTTGCAATGGGAGAAGTGCTTAGCTTTGGGTTCAATCTTGCGGTGCTCGATCCCGGTGACAGAAAGGGAACTGACACGTATTGTATTGTTGCCATCGAGGATAAAAAGATGGGGTTTATATCATATTGCTTGAGTTTATCCCTCTACATCATGTCACCTTTCCTAATGCGTTACTCCGTTCTTATGAACTTAATACTCTAGATGCATGCTGGATAGCGGTCGATGTGTGTAGTAATATTAGGAGATACAGAATCATTTCGGTCTACTTGACACGGACGCGATGCCTATATTCATGATCATTTCCTTAGATATCATCATAACTATGCACTTCTCTATCAATTGCTCGGCAGTAATTTGTTCACCCACCGTAATACATGCTATCATGAGAGAAGCCACTAGTGAAACCTATGGCCCCCGGGTCTACTTTATATCATATAAGTTTCCAATCTACAATTCTAGTTTACTATTTACTTTGCAATCTTTATTTTCCAATCTATACAACAAAATATCAAAAATATCTATCTTATTATCTTTATCAGATCTCACTTTTGCAAGTGGCCGTGAAGGGATTGACAACCCCTTTATCGCGTTGGTTGCAAGGTTCTTGATTGTTTGTGCAGGTACTAGGCGATTTGCATGTAGTCTCCTACTGGATTGATACCTTGGTTCTCAAAAACTGAGGGAAATACTTACGCTACTTTGCTGCATCACCCTTTCCTCTTCAAGGGAAAACCAACGCATGCTCAAGAGGTAGCAAGAAGGACTTCTGGCACCGTTGCTAGGGAGATTTGCGCCAAGTCAAGTCAAGATTTGGTCTCCCGTCAACTAGCCAATTTCTGGCGCCATTGCCGGGGAGATCTACGCCAAGTCAAGACATACCAAGTAGACATCACAAACTCTTATCCCTCACATTACATTATTTGCCACTTGCCTCTCATTTTGTTCTCCCCCACTTCACCTTTGCCATTTTATTCGCCCCATTTTCGTTCGCTTCTTTTTGCTTGCTTCTTGTTTGCTTGTGTGTTGGATTGATTGTTTATCACGATGGCTCAAGATAATACTAAATTGTGTGACTTTTCCAATACCAACAACAATTATTTTATTAGCACTCCAATTGCTCCTACTACCGATGCTGAATCTTGTGAAATCAATACCGCTTTGTTGAATCTTGTTATGAAAGATCAATTTTCTGGCCTTCCTAGTGAAGATGCCGCTACCCATCTAAACAACTCTGTTGATTTGTGCGATATGCAAAAGAAGAAAGATGTGGATAATGATATTGTTAAATTGAAGCTATTGCCATTTTTGCTTAGAGATCATGCTAAAACTTGGTTTTCTTCTTTGCCTAAAAATAGTATTGATTCATGGAATAAGTGCAAAGATGCTTTTATCTCTAAGTACTTTCCTCCCGCTAATATCATCTCCCTTAGAAACGACATTATGAATTTAAAGCAACTTGAGTATGAGCATGTTGCACAAGCTTGGGAGAGGATGAAATTAATGATACGTAATTGCCCTACACATGGTTTGAATTTATGGATGATTATACAAAAAATTTATGCTGGATTGAATTTTGCTTCTAGAAATCTTTTAGATTCGGCCGCGGTACACACTTTTTTGAAAATCACTTTAGGAGAAGGTACTAAACTCCTAGATAATATTATGGTTAATTATTCTCAATGGCACACCGAAAGATCCACTAGTAAAAAAGTTCATGCTATTGAAGAGATTAATGTTTTGAGTGGAAAGATGGATGAACTTATGAAATTGTTTGCTAGTAAAAGTGTTTCTTCTGATCCTAATGATATGCCTTTGTCCACTTAGATTGAGAATAATAATGAATCTATGGATGTGAATTTTGTTGGTAGGAACTATTTTGGTAACAACGCGTATAGAGGAAATTTTAATTCTAGGTCGTTCCCTAGTAATCCCTCTAATAATTATGGCAATTCCTACAACAACTCTTATGGAAATTTTAATAATGTGCCCTCGGATTTTGAGACTAGTGTTAAAGAATTTATGAATTCGCAAAAGAATTTCAATGCTTTGCTTGAAGGAAAATTGCCTAAGATTGATGAGTTGGCTAGGAATGTGGATAGAATTTCTCTTGATGTTAATTCTTTGAAAGTTAGATCTATCCCACCTAAGCATGATATCAATGAGTCTCTCAAAGCTATGAGAATTTCCAATGATGAGTGCAAAGAAAGAACCGCTGCGATGCATGCTAAAAAAGATTGCTTTGTGAAAGCGTGTTCTTCTAGTTTTCATGATAATAATGTTGAAGATCTAAAAGTGATTGATGTTTATCCTATTAAATCTTTGTTTTCCAATATGAATCTGGATAAAGATGGGACTGGAGATGAGTCAACTTTAGTTAAAAGGCATCCTAATGATTCGGAGTTTTTAGATCTTGATGCAAAAATTGGTAAAAGTGGGATTGAAGAGGTCAAAACTTTACATATCAATGAACCCACTATTTTGGATTTTAAGGAATTTAATTATGATAATTGTTCTTTGATAGATTGTATTTCCTTGTTGCAATCCGTGTTAAATTCTCCTCATCCTTATAATCAAAACAAAGCTTTTACTAAACATATTGTTGATGCTTTAATGCAATCCTATGAAGAAAAGCTTGAATTAGAAGTTTCTATCCCTAGAAAACTTTATGATGAGTGGGAACCTACAATTAAAATTAAAATTAAAGATCATGAATTCTATGCTCTATGTGATTTGGGTGCTAGTGTTTCCACGATTCCAAAAACTTTGTGTGATGTGCTAGGTTTCAGTGAATTTGATGCTTGTTCTTTAAATTTGCATCTTGCGGATTCTACCATTAAGAAACCTATGGGAAGGATTAATGATGTTCTTATTGTTGCAAATAGGAATTATGTGCCCGTAGATTTCATTGTTCTTGATATAGATTGCAATCCCACATGTCCTATTATTCTTGGTAGACCTTTCCTTAGAACGATTGGTGCAATTATTGATATGAAAGAAGGAAATATTAGATTCCAATTTCCGTTAAGGAAAGGCATGGAACACTTTCCTAGGAAGAAAATTAAATTGCCTTATGAATCTATTATGAGAGCCACTTATGAATTGCATACCAAAGATGACAATACCTAGATCTATTCTTGTTTTTATGCCTAGCTAGGGGCGTTAAACGATAGCGCTTGTTGGTAGGCAACCCAATTTTATTTTTGTTCCTTTCTTTTTGTTTCTGTTTAGTGATAAATAATTCATCTGGCTTCTGTTTAGATGTTTTTTTATGTTTTAATTAGTGTTTGTGCCAAGTAGAACCTTTGGGAAGACTTGAGTGAAGTCTTTGCGATCTTGCTATAAAAAATAGAAACTTTAGCGCTCACGAGATTAGCTTCCATTTTTTACTGGAGAGTGCTATTAGGTTGATTATTTTTGCAGATGATTAATAGAGCAATTAATCATGTCCACAAATTTATTTCAGATTTTTTGGAGTTACAGAAGTATACGTTTGATATAGATTACTATAGACTATTCTGTTTTTGACAGATTCTGTTTTTCGTGTGTTGTTTGCTTACTTTGATGAATCTATGCCTAGTATCGGGGGGTATGAACCATAGAGAAGTTGGAATACATTAGTTTTAACACCAATATAAATAAAGAATGATTTCATTACAGTACCTTAAGGTGGTGATTTGTTTTCTTATACTAACGGATCTCATGAGATTTTCTGTTTGAGTTTTGTGTTGTGAAGTTTTCAAGTTTTTGGGTAAAGATTTGATGGATTATGGAATAAGGAGTGGCAAGAGCCTAAACTTGGGGATTCCCAAGGCACCCCAAGGTAAATTCAAGGAAAACCAAAATCCTAAGCTTGGGGATGCCCCGGAAGGCATCCCTCTTTCGTCTTCGTCTATCGGTAACTTTACTTGAGGCTACATTTTTATTCACCACATGATATGTGTTTTGCTTGGAGTGACTTGTATGATTTGAGTCTTTGCTTTTTAGCGTACCACAATCATCCTTGCTGTACACACCTTTTGGGAGAGACACACATGCATCGGAATTTATTAGAATACTCTATGTGCTTCACTTATATCTTTTGAGCTAGAAAATTTTGCTCTAGTGCTTCACTTATATGTTTTAGAGCACGGTGGTGGTTTTATTTTATAGAAATTATTGATCTCTCATGCGTCACTTATATTATTTTGAGATTCTTTTAGAACAGCATGGTAATTTGCTTTGGCTATAAAATTAGTCCTAATATGATAGGCACCCAAGATGGGTATAATAAAAACTTGCATTAAATACTATGAGAAGTTGATACTTGAGAGTTGTTTTGAGATATAAAGGTGGTAATACTAGAGTCATGCTAGTTGGGTAATTGTGGAATTGAGAAATACTTGTGTTGAGGTTGGCAAGTCCCGTAGCATGCACGTATGGTAAACGTTGTGTGACAAATTTGAAGCATGGGGTGTTCTTTGATTGATTTCCTTATGAGTGGCGGTCGGGGACGAGCGATGGCCTTTTCCTACCAATCTATCCCTCTAGGAGCATTGCATGTAGTGCTTAGTTTTGATAACTTGTAGATTTTTGCAATAAGTATGTGAGTTCTTTATGACTAACGTTGAGTCCATGGATTATACGCACTCTCACCATTCCATCATTGCTAGCCTCTTCGGTACCGTGCATTGCCCTTTCTCACCTCGAGAGTTGGTGCAAACTTCGCCGGTGCATCCAAACCCCATGATATGATACGCTCTATCACACATAAGCCTCCTTATATCTTCCTCAAAACAGCCACCATACCTACATATTATGGCATTTCCATAGCCATTCCTAGATATATTGCCATGCAACTTTCCACCGTTCTGTTTATGATGACACGCTCCATCATTGTCATATTGCTTTGCATGATCATGTAGTTGACATCGTATTTTTGGCAAAGCCACCTTCATAATTCTTTCATACATGTCACTCTTGATTCATTGCACATCACGGTACACCGCCGGAGGCATTCACATAGAGTCGTATTTTGTTCTAAGTATCGAGTTGTAATTCTTGAGTTGTAAATGAATAAAAGTGAGATGATTTTCATTATTAGAGCATTGTCCCATGTGAGGAAAGGATGATGGAGACTATGATTCCCCCACAAGTCGGGATGAGACTCCGGACGAAAAAAGAGGCCAAAGAAGCCCATATAAAAAAAGAGGCCAAATGAAGCCCAAATAAAAAAAATAAAAATGAGAGAAAAAGAGAGAAGGGGCAATGTTACTATCCTTTTTCCACACTTGTGCTTAAAAATAGCACCATGATCTTCATGATAGAGAGTCTCTTATTTTGTCACTTTCATATACTAGTGGGAACTTTTCATTATAGAACTTGGGTTGTATATTCCAAATGATGGGCTTCCTCAAAATGCACTAGGTCTTCGTGAGCAAGCAAGTTGGATGCAAACCCACTTAGTTTCTTTTGTTGAGCTTTTACATATTTATAGCTCTAGTGCATCCGTTGCATGGCAATCCCTACTCCTCTCATTGATATCAATTGATGGGCATCTCCATAGCCCGTTGAGTAGCCGCGTCAATGTGAGACTTTCTCCTTTTTGTATTCTCACACAGCCTCCATCATCATATACTATTCCACCCATAGTGCTATGTCCATGGCTTCGCTCACATATTGCATAAAAGTTCAAAAAGTTTGAAAAGGCTAAGTATGAAACAATTGCTTGGCTTGTCATCGGGGTTGTGCATGATGGGAGCATTTTGTGTGACGAAAATGAAGCATGACCAAACTATATGATTTTGTAGGGATGAGCTTTCTTTGGCTATGTTATTTTGATAAGACATAATTGCTTGGTTAGCATGCTTAAAGTATTATTTTTTATGTCAATATTAAACCTTTGTCTAGAATCTTTTGGATCTAAACATTCATGCCACAATAAAGAGAATTACATTGAAAATTATGTTAGGTAGCATTCCACATCAAAACTTCCTTTTTATCATTTACCTACTCGAGGACGAGCAGGAATTAAGCTTGGGGATGCTTGATACGTCTCCAACGTATCTATAATTTTTTATTGTTCCATGCTATTTTATTACCAGTTTTGGATGTTTAATGGGCTTTAATATACACTTTTATATTATTTTTGGGACTAACCTATTAACCGAAAGCCCAGTGCAAATTGCTGTTTTTTTTGCCTATTTCAGTGTTTCGCAGAAAAGGAATATCAAACGGAATCCAAACAGAACGAAACCTTCGCGAGGATCCTTCTTAGAACAAAAGCAATCTAGAAGACTTGGAGTTGAAGTCTGGAACTCCGCGAGGTAGCCACGAGGTAGGAGGGTGCGCCCAGGGGGGTAGGCGAGCCCCCACCCTCGTGGGCCCCACGGAGCTCCACCGACCTATTTCTTTCGCCTATATGTACCCTCATACCCTAAAAACATCAGAGGAGGCCACGAAACCACTTTTCCACCGCCGCAACTTTCTGTACCCATGAGATCCCATCTTGGGGCCTTTTTTCAGCGATCTTCCGAAGGTGGATTCGATCACGGAGGGCTTCTACATCAACACCATAGCCTCTCCGATGATGTGTGAGTAGTTTACCACAGACCTTCGGGTCCTTAGTTATTAGCTAGATGGCTTCTTCTCTCTCTTTGGATCTCAATACAAAGGTCTCCTCGATGTTCTTGGAGATCTATTCGATGTAATATTCTTTTGCAGTGTGTTTGTCGAGATCCGGTGAATTGTGGGTTTATGAACTTGATTATCTGTGAATATTATTTGGTTCTTTTCTGAATTCTTATATGCATGATTTGATATCTTTGCAAGTCTCTTCGAATTATCGGTTTAGTTTGGCCCACTAGATTGATCTTTCTTGCTTAGCTTTGGGTTCAATCTTGCGGTGCTCGATCCCAGTGACAAAAAGGGAAGCGACACGTATTGTACTATTGCCATTGAGGATAAAAAGATGGGGTTTATATCATATTTCTTGAGTTTATCCCTCTACATCATGTCATCTTGCCTAATGCGTTACTCCGTTCTTATGAACTTAATACTCTAGATGCATGCTGGATAGCGGTCGATGTGTGGAGTAATAGTAGTAGATGCAGAATCGTTTCGGTCTACTTGATACGGATGTGATGCCTATATTCATGATCATTGCCTTAGATATCATCATAATATGCACTTTTCTATCAATTGCTCGACAGTAATTTGTTCACCCACCGTAATACATGCTATCATGAGAGAAGCCACTAGTGAAACCTATGGCCCCCGGGTCTACTTTATATCATATAAGTTTCCAATCTACAATTCTAGTTTACTATTTACTTTGCAATCTTTATTTTCCAATCTATACAAAAAAATACCAAAAATATCTATCTTATTATCTTTATCAGATCTCACTTTTGCAAGTGGCCGTGAAGGGATTGACAACCCCTTTATCGCGTTGGTTGCAAGGTTCTTGATTGTTTGTGCAGGTACTAGGCGATTTGCGTGTAGTCTCCTACTGGATTGATACCTTGGTTCTCAAAAACTGAGGGAAATACTTACACTAGTTTGTTGCATCACCCTTTCCTCTTCAAGGGAAAATAAATGCATGCTCAAGAGGTAGCAGGGAGGTAGATATTTCCGCGGAAGCCGAAAATTTGAAATCGCTTCATCCAAAAAATAGCACTCAAAGTGTCATCAGAGACCGTCCCTTATTCAGAGCGGGCTGTAGACTGTAGCCGTCGAACCTTCTCGCGTAAGCCGTATGCGTACTATACTCCGACGGTGCTCCAAGATATTTTGCGGTGCATCTCACACGGGATCTACTTGATTTTTCGTCTTGATTTGAATTACATATTGGGGTCACAGCGGCCATGGACGGTGTTTGAATTGCTAGACCTTTTATCTGCAGTGATCATGCAACTATATGTGTGTCATAAAAGAATTGGAATTATTCCAGGTTCGTTTGGACATTTTTATGCATTAAGTGAGTTTTCAATGCATTTATGTGCATAATTCAAACTTGAACTACATGCACATGCTCCAGTGCTACAAATTGGTTGAAAAATCAAATCTTTGTCCTTGGGTGCATGCTTAGGTCCCATGCAAGAAATGAGAATGAATGTCAAACACCAGGGCACCGTCACTCGGCCGCAAACATTGAGATACCTAGTTTTTAAATTCTAGTAAAGCCAAAACTTGTCTGAAATTCATGAAACTTGGCATGCTATCATGGAGCGGCATCAACATGGCGTGGTAAATTTTTTGTCCCATTTGGGGCAGGTTTGGGTATATGCTTCTCACAAACCAGAGCTTCTCACAACAAGCATGATGGTTTTGGTAGGGAACGCCCCACCTTTGGGGACGAAACGATATCCATTGCCTGTTATTGCTTTCAAATTTTTTATTGTGTCAACATAGAACAACAGGAGTGTTGTGTTTTTTGTGATTTTTCGGGGTTCGTTTGGTCATTTTTATGCATTAAGTGAGTTTTCAATGCATTTATGTGCATAATTCAAATTTGAACTACATGCACATGCTCCAGTGCATATAAACTGGTTGAAAAATCAAATAATTGTCCTTGGGTGCATGCTTAGGTCCCATGCAAGAAATGGGAATGAATGTCAAACACCCTGCCACCGTCACTCGGCCGCAAACATTGAGATACCTGGTTTTTAAATTATAGTAAATCCAAAACTCGTTTGAAATTCATGAAACTTGGCATGCTATCATGGAGCGGCATCAACATGGCGTGGTAATTTTTTTGTCCCATTTGGGACAGGTTTGGGTATATGCTTCTCACAAACCAGAGCTTTTCACAACAAGCATGATGGTTTGGTAGGGAACGCCCCAATTTTGGGGACGAAACAATATCAATTGCCTCTTATTGCTTTCAATTTTTTTCTTGTGTCAACATAGAACAACCGCAGTCTTGTGTTAATTTTTTGTGATTTTTCGGGGTTCGTTTGGACATTTTTATGCATTAAATGAGTTTTCAATGCATTTATGTGCATAATTCAAATTTGAACTACATGCACATGCTCCAGATCATATAAATTGGTTGAAAAATCAAATCTTTGTTCTTGGGTGCGTGCTTAGGTCACATGCAAGAAATGGGAATGAATGTCAAACACCCTGCCACGGTCACTCGGCTGCAAACATTGAGATACCTGGTTTTTAAATTCTAGTAAGTCCAAAACTCATCTGAAATTCATGAAACCTGGCATGCTATCCTGGAGCGGCATCACCATGCCGTGGTAATTTTTTTGTCCCATTTAGGGCAGGTTTGGGTATATGCTACTCACAAACCAGAGCTTCTCACAACAAGCATGATGGTTTCAGATAGAACACCCGTATGCAAAGTGAGAGGAGGATTTGTGCATCTCTTAAACACAAACGGTTCTTTTGGATGACCCATGTGAACCACTTACAAACAATTTGGTGCGATTTGCATCTGTCATATTGGGTATGTTGGCATTTGTCAAACTAGAAAGATTGACATTTGTTGATCTAGTAACATTGCCATTTGCCAACCTTTTAACATTGCGATTTGTCAAAATATGAAGCTAAAAATCACTAGCAGTATCTAATTTTTGCAACTAAAATTCAGTAAGTAAGCATAGATGGAGGCGAGGAGGCGTGTTCATCCAGGCGTGCAGCGGGCGGTGCAGTACTATTCGATTTGACAGCGGGCGGCGCAGTTCCCGAAATGTTGAACGACCAATGATGCATCGTCCTTCAATTAGCATCGTGTGAATGCATGAGGGAAGTGATGGGAGGACCGGGAAAAGAGGTAGCACGATGTGAATGCAATGCAGTTTGCACTCATATAAAGGCGCCCCTCCATTCCCATCGTACGCACCTAAGCATTTGCCTCAGCACCTACACTAATAAGCGCAAAAGTGCCCACTCCAGACCCATGGCGGTGATGCGCGCGAGAAGCCAGCGGCTGTGCCAGATGGTCCACGACGCCGGCCTGCGGCATGGCATCGTGGATCGTCTCCATACGGTGTTGGCGACCGACTTGTGGATGGCCGCCGTCGACGCCAGCTACGAATCTCAGTTGGACCAGATGATCGTTCGCGCCACCAACAGGTTCACCGTCGTCAAGAAGCTCACGGACGACATCACCGTACTCCTCCAGCCCGCGCGCCCGGGCTCCTTATTGCCTTCCACCCTAATTGGCCTCCATGGTCGGAACCTCTTTCAAGCACTGGTGGCCCTGCGACTGCTCGCCGATGCCACGAAGAATGTCCACCTGGAGGTCGCGCTCGCCGCGAGGCGTCTCGCCCTGCAAGAAACCGTTGACCTACACATCCATGTGTATGAGCAAATCATGTACATAGGTATCTACAGGGCTAGTGAGGACGCTATGACGTTGGCCTTCTTCAGCCAGCGGAAGCCTTGGATGCCTTAGCTGAGAAGCACCTTAACCTCGCCACACAAGCCGCCGCTCCTTAGCCGCTGGTCGGTGGCTCGGCCGGTGCACTGAGTTGAGGAGGAGGTCGTACGTTGATGGATGCATCTTTCTTCTTGCCTCCTATAACCACCACTGCGATCGCATCATCATGGCCTTAATTCTTATTTTGCTATTGCATTCTCGTTCCAGTCAATACAGACATGTGCGATCCCTTTGCTCAATACAGACATGTTAGTTCCAGTCTTATTTTGATTGGCTTGAATGAAGGTCTATCCCACCGTTAGGCGCCGCAGCGCGCTGTGCTCGCCGTTAGGCGCCGCGGCACGCTTTGGTCGCGTCCGTTGGCGCGCTCGGCTTGTGGACATCTTTTCCTTGCGTGTTCAACTGCTATATATATATATATATATATATATATATATATATATATATATATATATATATATATATATATATATATATATATATATATATATATATATATATATATGTGTGTGTGTGTGTTGTTCTGTATGCAATCCCATCGCACAACACACATGTCTTGTTAAGTTGAACCGTTTCTGTTCTCTTGTGTCAACGCAAATAGTTCATCCGAGTGAACCGCATGCCGTATATCGCACACACCTTCATCTGACTGACCGTTTGTTTTGTGTTGCCTAATCACAAACAGTTCATCCGAGTGAACCGTATGATGTACATCGCACACACCTTCATCTGGCTGCCCGTTTATTTTGTTCCTCCTCATCGAAAAAACCGTATGCCCTGAATCCCACACGCAACTAAAATCTGAACCGTGTTTGATGCATCCTCCATCGCAAACGTTTTGCACCTTTTTTGACGGTTTTTTTACACCACCGTTTGCGATTATGGCATCGCACACAGTTTCGTCGAAGGGTCTCTGATCGTAGGGTCGCGTTAGCAGCAACCTGCAGTAGTGTCACAGATGATTTGAGCAGATATGGGTATATCTACTTGATGAAACATAAGTCTAAAACATTTGAATAGTTCAAAGAATTTCAGAGTGAAGTGGAAAATCATCATAACAAGAAAATAAAGTTTCTACGATCTGATCGTGGAGGTGAATTTGAGTTATGAGTTTGGTCTTCATTTGAAACAATGCGGAATAGTTTTGCAACTCACGCCACCTGAAACACCACATCGTAATGGTGTGTCCGAACGTCGTAACTGCACTTTATTAGATATGGTGCGATCGATGATGTCTCTTACTGATTTACCGCTATCGTTTTGGGGTTATGCTTTAGATACGGCTGCATTCACGTTAAATAGGGCACCATCTAAATCTGTTGATACGACACCATATGAACTATGGTTTGGCAAGAAACCCAAGTTGTCGTTTCTTAAAGTTTGGGGCTGCGATGCTTATGTGAAAAAGTTTCAACCTGATAAGCTCGAACCCAAATGGAGAAATGTGTCTTCATAGGATACCCAAAGGAGACTGTTGGGTACACCTTCTATCACAGATCCAAAGGCAAGATATTCGTTGCTAAGAATGGATCCTTTATAGAGAAGGAGTTTGATGTCGCTTGAAGCTATGTCGGTATTTCCCCAAAGAAGAAGGGATGATGCAGCACAACGGCGGTAGGTATTTCCCTCAGATGACACCAAGGTTATCGAACCAGTAGGAGCACCAAGCAACACAACGTAAACAGCCCCTGCCCACAGATAACAAATCCTCGCAACCCAACATGTTAAAGGGGTTGTCAATCCCTTTCGGGGTACGGCGCCTCAAGATAGGCAAATGGACGTGAGGTGAATTTGTAGTAAATTGATAGATCGATCGCAAATAAAATAAATAGAAATAAAACGCAGTAAGTTATTTTTGTATTTTTGGTTTAGTAGATCTGAATAAAAATGCAAAGGAAAAGTAGATCGCAAAGGCAAATATATGAGAAAGAAGACCCACGAGCCATAGGTTTCACTAGTGGCTTCTCTCAAGACAGGTAGCAAACGTTGGGTGAACAAATTACTGTTGGGCAATTGATAGAACCTCAAATAATTATGACGATATCCAGGCAATGATCATTACATAGGCGTCACGTCCAAGATTAGTAGACCGACTCCTGCCTGCATCTACTACTATTACTCCACACATCGACCGCTATCCAGCATGCATCTAGTGTATTAAGTTCATGGAAAAAGGAGTAATGCAATAAGAACGATGACATGATGTAGACAAGATCTGTTTATCCAATGCGTTAGATATGGATCCCATCTTTTTATCCTTAGTAGCAACGATACATATGTGTCGGTTCCCTTTCTGTCACTGGGATCAAGCACCGTAAGATCAAACCCACTACCGGGCACCTCTTCCCATTGCAACATAAATAGATCAAGTTGGCCAAACAAAACCAAAATATCGAAGAAGAAATACGAGGCTATAAGAGATCATGCATATAAGAGATCAAAGAAACTCAAATAACTTTCATGGATATAAAATGATATGACTGGTCATAAACTCAAAGTTCATCAGATCCCAACAAAACACACCGCAGAAAGAGTTACATCATATGGATCTCCAAGAGACCATTGTATTGAGAACTCAGCGAGAGAGAGAAAGCCATCTAGCTACTAACTACGGACCCGAAGGTCTACAAAGAACTACTCACGCATCATCGGAGAGGCACCAATGGAGGTGGTGAACCCCATCCAAGATGGTGTCTAGATTGGATTTGGTGGTTCTGGACTCTGCGGCGGCTGGATGAATATTTCGTCGACTCCCCTAGGGTTTCTGGAATATTGGGGTATTTATAGAGAAAAGAGGCGGTCCGGGGGGCACCCGAGGTGGGTTGTCCCCTCCTCGGGACTCCCCCCAGGTGCAACCAGGGCCCAACATCTTCCTTATGGCCCATAAAAAATCATCGTGGAGTTTCGTGGCATTTGGACACCGTTTGGTATTGATTTTCTGCGATGTAAAAAACAGCAACTGGCACCGGGCACTATGTCAATAGGTTAGTACCAAAAAATGATATAAAATGACTATAAAATGATTATAAAACATCCAAGGTTGATAATAAAACAGCATGGAACAATAAAAAATTATAGATACGTTGGAGACGTATCAGCATCCCCAAGCTTAACTCCTACTCGTCCTCGAGTAGGTATGTGATAAAAACAGAATTTTTGATGTGGAGTGCTATCTATCATGTCATATCATATTCTTTTTTTATAGCATGGACATTTGTACTTTTATGTGATTCAAAGCAATAGTAGTTTTGACATAATAATTTAGATACTCAAGCATATCAACAAGCAACCATGTCTTTCAAAATATCAACACTAAAATAAGTTATCCCTAGCCCATCATGCTCAGACATTGATCCATTCATGAAACACACTCGAATATTAGCTACACCCAATACTTAAGTATGATCATATTGCCTCCTAGTTGGTGCTTTTATAAGAGAAGATGGAGACTCAAATTCAAAAATAAAAATTGCATAAAGTAAAAGAAAAGCCCTTCACAGAGGGAATTAGGGATTTGTAGAGGTGCCAGAGTTCAAAGCGAAAAACTTAGAGATAAAAACATTTTGGGAGATGTATCCATCCCACCCACGAAAACGACTTAGAGTTACGAACACTTTCCATGCTAGATATGCCATAGGCGGTTCCCAAACAGGAAATAAAGTTTATTCCTTTTTCTACCATAATTTCACTTTCCGTGGCTAACTGTATCCACGGGTGCCCTCCATACTAACACTTTCCAAGGAATTTCTTATTTGACAACATAAAGTAAATTCATTTTTTTGCCTTTCGGGACTGGGCATCTCTAAGACCTTTGCATTACTCTCGTGCAATGACAAGTGAATAAACACTCATCGTGAGAATAACACATCTAGCATGGAAAATATTAGCCACCCTTCACCGCTCCGCGAGCGAAACAAACACACAAAAGAGAAGTATTTTTTTTGAAAATTAGAGATGGCATATGCAAATTTGCTTAGAACGGCAAAAGAATACCGCATATAGGTAGATATAGTGGACTCATGTGGCAAAATTGGTTTAATGGATTTTGGATGCACAAGTAGAGATCATACTTGGTGCAAAGTGAAGGCTAGAAAAAAGATTGAGAAGCGACCAACCAAGAAACGAATAATCTCATAAGCAAGCATTAAGCATAATTAACACCGAATAATGCACCACAAGTAGGATATAATTTTCATTGCATGATTATTGACTTTTGTGCATGCATAGGGAATCACAAACCTGAACACCAATATTCTTACTAGAGCACAATTACTCATCAACATAACTCACATATCACATCATCATATCTCACAACTATTACTAAGAATCAAGTTTATTTTATCCAATGATCTTCATGACATTTTATTATTATTTATCCTTCTTGGATATCTATCACTTTGGGACTAATTTTCATATGTTTCTTTTCATAAGCTCAAACAAATATAAGTAAAGATCATGAGCATAAAAAAAATTCTTTCTCTCAAGATAATTTAAGTGAAGCAAGAGAGAATTTCTTCAAAATTTTACTAACTCTCAAATAAATCTAAGTGAAGCAAGAGAGAATTTCTTCAAAAACACGAATTACACCATGCTCAAAAAGATATAAGTGAAGCACTAGAGCAAGTCCTAGCTCATAAAAGATTTAAGTGAAGCATAGAGAGCAATTCTAACAAGTCATGATATAATTTTGGCTCTCACAAATAGGTGTGTCCAGCAAGGATTGATGACTTAAAACACAAAATAAAACAAGTAAATACTCGTATCATACAAGACGCTCCAAGCAAAACACATATCATGTGACGAATAAAAATATAGTTTCAAGTAAAATATCGATAGTTGTTGGAAGAAAGCGGGGATGCCACTTGGGGGCATCCCCAAGCTTAGTTGGCTGCTCATTTTTGCATAATAGCTTGGGATGCCGGGGCATCCGCTAGCTTAGGCTCTTCCATCCTTCCTTCATCCATCGTAAAATAACCCAAAACTTGAAAACTTCAATCACACAAAACTCAACAAAACCTCCGTGAGATCTGTTAGTGAACGAAAGTAAACTACTAATATAAGTGTTGTATTACACCAATTCATATTTTGTTTTTGTATTATATCTATTGTATTCCAACTTTTCCATGGCAAAAACTCATCAAACAAAACCATAGAGCCATCAAAATAAACACAACACAAAGAAAACAGGATCTGTCAAAACAGAACAGTCTGTAGTAAACTGACTTAAACGCAAACTTATGGAACTCGAAAAATTCTGAAAAACATATGACGACCTGAAAAATTTTCATATTAATCTTCAGCAAAAAGAATCAGGGAAAAATCTCTTTCTGATTAAAAATAAGAATTTTTCTCGTGAGCGCAAAGTTTCTGTCTTTTTCAGCAAGATCAAACAACTATCACCCAAGAAGATCTATTCGGTTCTACTTGGCACAAAAACTAATTAAAATATAAAAAACACAATCATAACAGCAGCATAATTGTGTAAACACTCAAGAACAGAAAGCAAAAAGCAAAAATAAATTTTATTCATTGGGTTGCCTCCCAACAAGCGCTATAGTTTTACACCCTTAGCTAGGCATAAAGCAAGGATCTAAAGTTTTGTCGTCCTTGTTCTTCTCAATTTCCTTGGGGGTATTTTCATCATGGGGTTTTGTAAACACAACATAAAACATGTTATCCATAGAGGCCTTAGCAATCCTAAGTGGGTTTTCATCATACCCCTTTTGGTTTCCCGCAACAATCCAAGAGTAATGTTGATTAACATTATTAAAAACTTGTTGGATTATATCTAAAACGGGGACTTCCTTTTTGAGATTCTCATCAAAGATCTTATTATCCCCAAGCAAATGCCTTAGTGCATAGTCACTATTGTTAAGAATTTCGTCTATCACGGGTTTTTCACGATTCATACCATAAAAATCAAAGATTTCTCTAGCTTCCCGAATTATGTAGTCAAACTCATTCATAAGAACGAGAGTGGCCAACTTTTTAGCCCTGGGATTCTTTATATCGGGGAGCTCGAAAAATGATCTTTGCAAAGTAGGATGGGTACGAATAAATTTACTTTCAAGTTTCAGAACTAGTGCTGAAATAGCATCCGCATAAGATCTAGTAGTTTTAAGTATAGGAGCATCATCAAGACTCAAATTTCCCACACAATTGAAAAATTCTTGGATACGTTCTTTTCCCATAACGTTCCCTTGCCCCAAGATAAAAGATTTAGCATCTAGATTGCCCGTACGTCCTATCTTAGGAGTTAGGCCATCATCTGTTGGTGCCATACCGAAATCACTCATGATTGCAAGCAAAGGATAGATCCGACAAGAAAACGGCAAACGAAAAAAGAGAGGAGAATAAAACTGCAAATTTTGTGAAGTGGGGGTGTCGGTGGAAACGACACCTATGGGATCACGGGGATCCCTTCTGCTACGGTTGGCGGGCGCGGGGTTGTGCAAAGAGCGGGTCTAGGAGCCAGCGCGAGGATCGTTTACCCAGGTTCGGGCCCCGAGGATGCGTAATACCCTAGTCCTGCTTTTTGTGTATATTTGAGTGTTCTTGAGCTCTTGAACTAGCTACGGTGTGTGCGTCGTCCAAAAGATCTGAATCCCCTCTCTGTACGCCTCGGGCTCCTTTTAGTCAAAAGGGGCTGCCAAAGTGGCATACATGAGGTGGAAAGGTATACAGTGTACAAGCTTATCGCCTATCATTACAGGACAAAACGCATTAAATGCGCTACTTAGGTGTCCACTTGCTTTATTGGGGGCGGTCTCGTCCGTCGCCGCTCCGCCTTGCTCCGACACGCGTCCATGCCAACGAGGCATGCAGCGCCATGTAGGCTGGCAGACTGCTGAGCTGGCGTGGTGGTAGGGTCTTCACAAAGATCTGCATGCCACCATGCAGGTGCTTGACTAGTTGGATTAGGAGCCACATACTGCCACGTGGGTACTTGCTTTAGTCGGTGGGTCGGCCGCTGAGCTGGGGCGGCGATGGGGCGACAAGGCCTTGCCGCGGTCTTGCGTATATCTCGGCAAGGATCTTGCCGGGGCCTTGTGAGCGCCCTCAGCAAGAGCCTTGCCGGCGCCTTGCGAGTGTCTTCGGCAAGGAGCCTTGACGGGGCCTCGTGGGCATCCTCGGCACGGAGCCTCGCGGTTGTCTTGCCTTCTGGTTCTCATCTTTGTTTCGTAGGCTCTTTGTCTCCACAAAGATCCGCATGCCACCATGTAGGTACTTCCCGAGCCTTGGTTCCAATTGCTCTGTCTTCTGCGCCCTTGGTTGGAGCGTTGCTCTGGTAGCCTTGCACTTTTATTTTCCTCCTCTGCCTTGCTAAGTGTGGTCGCGGGCGTGGCTCTGACTGCCCGTGCACAAGTAAAGGGGTACAAAGGAGAGCCCCTACTTTTGTACACCGATAGGAGCCCCCGGGCCTGGGCCACACATAAGCGCAACGCGTTGTTGGGCTAGGCCCAGAACGGTGCGCGGGCATGCGGGGCTGAGTTTTTTTACCGCAGTAACTCTTTCGCTGGTTGCGCTTCCCCACGACCCACGTTGAATGCGCGACGTGGGGGTCGTGCGTTACGTGGGGGTCGTGTGCAGAGTGACCGCAGCATGCTTGCGTCACTCCGTGGTTTCAATAGTAAAGAGGCGGTACGCGTTCTCCTCACAAAAACAGAGGAAGCTGCAGAGGCGCGGCTCATTTACTAAGTAGGCTTGGGTCGTGGCCATCATGGTGCCCGCGCCCTACGATCACGGGGCGCGAAACGGCCGCTCCACTCGCCATCTGAGTCCTGGCTCGCCCGCCACATGTCCTGCATGCGTCGGGGAGGGCAGGCGGTGGACAAGGCGGAGGCGGATCTCGAGGGGCGCGTCGCCAATACGCAGGCTGGTCCCGCCAGGCCCACGAGGAACTGAAGGTCGCTCAGGATCTGCTGGCTGAGTGCAAACAAGAGCTCATCCTAAAGCAGGCCGATGTCGATAAAGCCCAAGCGGCGGCGAAGGAACAGGACGGCAAGGACGAGGCCGCTGGACACCAGCACCAGGCCGAGCTGAACTCCTGGGAGGGGGACCTTGCCGCTCGTGAGGAGGCGCTCGGCGCCACGCTCCGCGGCAAGGAGGAGGTCGAGAAACTCGTCGCGCAGCGGACCCAGGAGCTGGAGCAGAGGCACAGGGAGGCGCTCAACGCCCAAGTCCTGGTCCATGCCGGCAAGTTGAAAATGCTGGAGGTGGAGCGGGATGGCCTAAAGAAACAGGTCCTAGAGCTGGCGAAGGAGAAGGACACGCTCAACAGCGCCTTGGTGGAGGCTGCAGGCCGCAGTCCTCGGCAAGGCCGAGCTGCTCTCCAAGGCCAACGACTCCATCAAATACCTGAAGCTGAAGCTGGAGGGTCTTGAGGGGACGCTTTTGGAGGTCAGGGCCCGGGAAGAGACCCGGACCAAGGACCTGTAGGAGGAGAGGCAGCTGCGGAGGAATGACGCCGCCGAACACAAGGAGTATGCGGAGGGCATAAACCGTTGGGTCGACCGCCTCGCCGACGTCGCTGGCAGGATCACCACGAAGCTGGTTGCCATGGGGATGCCAAATGTGAGGTACGCCCCGGAGCCGAACGTGAGTCCCAACGCCAAATTGACCCTGTTCTTCGAGGGCGTTCTTGGAGCCCTGGAGCAGCTCCGCTCCAGTAGAGCGACCTCTCTGGCCAATGAGGCCCGAAAGCTTTGCCGGGGTGCCCTGACCAAGGTCCTCACCAAGGTGGCGTACTGGAACCCCAACATCGACTTCGACGCCGCGCTAGAGAGCTTGCCAGAGGGTGTGGACCTCGTGGCGCTCGAGGAGCGTATCAAGCCCATCATCAGCTGTGTCAATGGAGTTCGAAGGTTAGAGGACCTACGCCGGGACTAGGAACCCCGTTTCTCATCGCCGCTGCAGGTTCATGACCAAGACAATTCTTATCTTTAGTTAGAACCGCAGCGACCATTGGTGTAATATAACTCTGCAGTACTTTGAAATGATGCATGTTATTTTCCTGTTTGATCTTTCTTTGTATGTACACCCTATGCTTAACTGGATAGGCTTGCCGGCGCGTAAACCAAGGTTGCGGCGTTTCGAGGACGGATCCTTCAACAGCCGGCCGGGTGCGCTTGCGGCCAGGCAAACCACCTTGCCGTTCTCAGCGCGGCCGCTTGAACTGTTGAGCGGACTCGAAACAGAACAAGGGCGTTGCTAATAGCGGGAAGGCCACGCTGCCGTTCTCGACGCAGCTGCTCGAACTGTTGAGCGGACTCGAAACAGAACAAGGGCGTTGCCAATAGCGGAAGGCCCCCATCGCGTGCAGGTTTCTCATACCAAGAGCAAGATCTCCGAGGAAAATAACCTTATACATAAAAGAATTACTCAAAGTTTCGCATGACTTAGCTTTTCTGTTGCTGCGCGAGCGTTCTCTGCATCCGCAAATGATGCCGCTTGTTCGGTCGTCTTCTTCCTTGGAGTGACGACCACGATGAAGCCACTGGCGCCAGCTGGACCAAATTTTCACAACTGCCCCCCCCCCTACCTGGCGCGCCAGAGATGTCAGTGGAAACGACACCTATGGGATCACGGGGATCTCTTCTGCTACGGTTGGCGGGCGCGGGGTTGTGCAAAGAGCGGGTCTAGGAGCCAGCGCGAGGATTGTTTACCCAGGTTCGGGCCGCGAGGATGCGTAATACCCTAGTCCTGCTTTTGTGTATATTTGAGTGTTCTTGAGCTCTTGAAATAGCTACGGTGTGTGCGTCGTCCAAAAGATCCGAATCCCCCCTCAGTACGCCTCGGGCCTAATTTTATAGTCAAAAGGGGCTGCCACGGTGGCATACAGGAGGTGGAAAGGTATACATTGTACAAGCTTATCGCCTGTCATTACAGGATAAAACGCATTAAATGCGCTACTTAGGTGTCCACTTGCTTTATCGGGGGCGGTAACGAGGCCCGTCCCGTCCGTCGCCGCTCCACCTTGCTCCGACACGCGTCCAGACCAACGAGGCATGCAACGCCATGTAGGCTGGCAGACTGCTAAGCTGGCGTGGTGGTAGGGTCTTCACGAAGATCTGCATGCCACCACACAGGTGCTTGACTAGTTGGATTAGGAGCAACGTACTGCCACGTGGGTACTTGCTTTAGTCGGTGGGTCGGCCGCTGAGCTGGGGCAGCGATGGGGCGGCAAGGCCTTGCCGGGGTCTTGCGTATATCCCGGCAAGGATCTTGCCAGGGCCTTGTGAGCGCCCTCGGCAAGAGCCTTGCCGGGGCATTGCGGGTGTCTTCGGCAAGGAGCCTTGCCGGGGCCTCGTGGGCATCCTCGGCACGGAGCCTCGTGGTTGTCTTGCCGCCCATCTAATCGCTCTATATTTTGCGCCCTTGGTTGGAGCGCTGCTCTGGTAGCCTTGCACTTCTGTTTTCCTCCTCTGCCCTACTAAGTGTGGTCGCAGGCGTGGCTCTGACTGCCCGTGCACAAGTAAAGGGGTACAAAGGAGAGCCCCTACTTTTGTACACCGACAGGGGGAGAGGAAAACGAGAGGCAAATGGCAAATAATGTAAATTGCGAGGAGATGAGATTTGTGATTAGGAACCTGCTATATGTTGAAGATCCTCCCCGGCGACGGCGCCAGAAATTCCTTTTGATGTCGCTTGAAGCTACGTCGGTATTTCCCCAAAGAGGAAGGGATGATGCAGCACAACAGCGGTAGGTATTTCCCTCAGATGAGACCAAGATTATCGAACCAGTAGGAGAACCAAGTGACACAATGTAGACAGCCCCTGCACACAGATAACAAATCCTCGCAACCTGGCTTGTTAAAGGGGTTGTCAATCCCTTTCGGGTTACGGCGCCTCAAGATAGGCAAACGGACGTGAGGTAAATTTGTAGTAAATTGATAGATAGGTCGCAAATAAAATAAATAGAAATAAAACGCAGCAAGGTATTTTTGTATTTCTGGTTTAGTAGATCTGAATAAAAATGCAAAGGAGAAGTAGATCGTAAAGGCAAATATATGAGAAAGAAGACCCGGGGTCGTAGGTTTCACTAGTGGCTTCTCTCGAGACAGATAACAAACGGTGGGTGAACAAATTACTGTTGGGCAATTGATAGAACCACAAATAATTATGATGATATACAGGCAATGATCATAGGCATCACGTCCAAGATTAGTAGACCAACTCCTGCCTGCATCTACTACTATTACTCCACACATCGACCGCTATCCAGCATGCATCTAGTGTATTAAGTACATGGAAAACGGAGTAATGCAATAAGAACGATGACATGATGTAGACAAGATCCGTTTATCCATTGCGTTAGATATGGATCCCGTCTTTTTATCCTTAGTAGCAACAATACATACGTGTCGGTTCCCTTTCTGTCACTGGGTTCAAGCACCGTAAGATTGAACCCACTACCGGACACCTCTTCCCAGTTCAAGATCAATAGATCAAGTTGGCCAAACAAAACCCAAATATCATAGAAGAAATACGAGGCTATAAGAGATCAAAGAAACTCAAATAACTTTCATGGATATAAAAAGATATGACTGATCATAAACTCAAAGTTCATCAGATCCCAACAAACACACCGCAAAAAGAGTTACATCATATGTATCTCCAAGAGACCATTGTATTGAGAATTCAGCGAGAGAGATAAAGCCATCTAGCTACTAACTACGAACCCGAAGGTCTGCAAATAACAACCCACGCATCATCGGAGAGGCACCAATGGAGGTGGTGAACCCCATCCGAGATGGTGTCTAGATTGGATCTGGTAGTTCTGGACTCTGCAGCGGCTGGATGAATATTTCGTCGAATCCCCTAGAGTTTCTGGAATATTAGGGTATTTATTGAGCAAAGAGGCGGTCCGGGGGGCACCCGAGGTGGGCACAACCCACTAGTGCGCGCCCTGGTGGGTTGCCCCCTCCTCGGGACTCCCCCCAGATGCAACCAGGGCCCAACATCTTCCTTCTGGCCCATAAAAAATCATCGTGGAGTTTCGTGGCATTTGAACTCCGTTTGGTATTGACTTTCTGAGATGTAAAAAACATGGAAAAACAGCAACTGGCACTGGGCACTATGTCAATAGGTTAGTACCAAAAAATGATATAAGATGACTACAAAATGATTATAAAACATCCAAGATTGATAATCAAACAGCATGGAACGATAAAAAATTGTAGATACGTTGGAGACGTATCAGAGTTTCTCTCGAAATAAGTGAGTGGGAGGAAAGTAGAACTTGATGAGGTAATCATACCTTCTCCCGAATTGGAAAGTAGTTCATCACAGAAATCAGTTCCAATGATTCCTACACCAATTAGTGAGGAAGCTAATGATGATGATCATGAAACTTCTGATCAAGTTACTACTGAACCTCGTAGGTCAACCAGAGTACGATCCACACTAGAGTGGTACGGTAATCGTGTTCTGGAGGTCATGTTACTTGACCATGACGAACCTACGAACTATGAGGAAGCGATGATGAGCCTAGATTCCGCGAAATGGCTTGAGGCCAAGAAATCTGAGATGGGATCCATGTATGAGAACAAAGTGTGTACTTTGGTTGACTTGCCCGATGATCGGCAAGCAATAGAGAATAAATGGATCTTCAAGAACAAGACTGACGCTGACGGTAATGTTACTGTCTACAAAGCTCGACTTGTTGCGAAAGGTTTTCGACAAGTTCAAGGAGTTGACTACGATGAGACTTTCTCACCCGTAGCGATGCTTAAGTCTGTCCAAATCATGTTAGTAATTGCCGCATTTTATGATTATGAAATTTGGCAAATGGATGTCAAAACTGCATTCCTTAATGGATATCTTAAAGAAGAGTTGTATATGATGCAACCAGAAGGTTTTGTCGATCCAAAAGGTGCTGACAAAGTGTGCAAGCTCCAGCGATCCATTTATGGACTGGTGCAAGCCTCTCAGATTTCGAATATACGCTTTGATAGTGTGATCAAAGCATATGGTTTTATACAGACTTTTGGAGAAGCCTGTATTTACAAAAAAGGTGAGTGGGAGCTCTGTAGCATTTCTAATATTATATGTGGATGACATATTATTGATTGGAAATAATACATAATTTCTGGATAGCATCAAAGGATACTTGAATAAGAATTTATCAATGAAAGACCTCGGTGAAGCTGCTTATATATTGGGCATCAAGATCTATACAGATAGATCAAGACGCTTAATTGGACTTCACAAAGCACATACCTTGATAAAGTTTTGAAGAAGTTCAAAATGGATCAGTCAAAGAAAGAGTTCTTGCGTGTGTTACAAGGTGTGAAGTTGAGTAAGACTCAATGTCTGACCACTTCAGAAGATAGAGAGAAAATGAAAGTCATTCCCTATGCCTCAGCCATAGGTTCTATCATGTATGCAATGTTGTGTACCAGACCTGATGTGTGCCTTGCTATAAGTTTAGCAGGGAGGTACCAAAGTAATCCAGGAGCGGATCACTGGACAGCGGTAAAAAACATACTGAAATACCTGAAAAGGACTAAGGATATGTTTCTCGTTTATGGAGGTGACAAAGAGCTCGTCGTAAACGGTTATGTCGATGCAAGCTTTGACACTGATCCGGATGACTCTAAGTCACAAACCGGATACGTATTTATATTGAATGGTGGAGTTGTCAGTTGGTGCAGTTCTAAGTAGAGCGTCGTGGCGGGATCTACATGTGAAGCGGAGTACATGGCTGCTTCGGAAGCAGCAAATGAAGGAGTCTGGATGAAGGAGTTCATATCCGATCTAGGTGTCATACCTAGTGCATCAGGTCCAATGAAAATCTTTTGTGACAATACTGGTGCAATTGCCTTGGCAAAGGAATCCAGATTTCACAAGAGAACCAAGCACATCAAGAGACGCTTCAATTCCATCCGCGATCAAGTCAAGGAGGGAGACATAGGTATTTGCAAGATATATACGGATCTGAATATTGCAGACCCGTTGACTAAGCCTCTCTCACGAGCAAAACATGATCAGCACCAAGACTCCATGGGTATTAGAATCATTACAATGTAATCTAGATTATTGACTCTAGTGCAAGTGGGAGACTGAAGGAAATATGCCCTAGAGGCAATAATAAAGATGTTATTTATATATCCTTATATCATGATAAATGTTTATTATTCATGCTAGAATTGTATTAACCGGAAACTTAGTATATGTGTGAATACATAGACAAACAGAGTGTCCCTGGTATGACTCTACTTGACTAGCTCGTTAATCAAAGATGGTTAAGTTTCCTAGCCATAGACATGTGTTGTCATTTGATAAACATGATCACATCATTAGAGAATGTCATGATGGACAAGACCCATTCGTTAGCTTAGCATAATGATCGTTTAGTTTTTCTGCTATTGCTTTCTTCATGACTTATACATGTTCCTCGGACTATGAGATTATGCAACTCCCGAATACCGAAGGAACACCTTGTGTGCTATCAAAAGTCACAACATAACTGGGTGATTATAAAGATGCTCTACAGGTGTCTCCGATGGTGTTTGTTGAGTTGGCATAGATCGAGATTAGGATTTGTCACTCCGAGTATCGGAGAGGTATCTCTGGGCCCTCTCGGTAATGCACATGACTATGAGCCTTGCAAGCAATGTGACTAATGAGTTAGTCACGGGGTGATACATTACGGAACGAGTAAACAGACTTGCCGGTAACGAGATTGAACTAGGTATGATGATACCGACGATCGAATCTCTGGCAAGTAACATACCGATGACAAAGGGAACAACGTATGTTGTTATGCGGTTTGACCGATAAAGATCTTCATAGAATATGTAGGAGCCAATATGAGCATCCAGGTTTCGCTATTGGTTATTGGCCGGAGATGTGTCTCGGTCATGTCTACATAGTTCTTGAACCCGTAGGGTCTGCACGCTTAACGTTCGATGATGGTTTGTATTATGAGTTAGGTGATTTGATGAACTGAAGTTTGTTCGGAGTCACGGATGAGATCACGGACATGACGAGGAGTCTCGAAATGGTCAAGACATAAAGATTGATATATTGGAAGGTTATGTTTGGACACCAGAATGGTTTCGGATAGGTTCGGACATTTTCAGAGTACCTGGGGTTACCGCAACCCCCCCCCCCCCGGGAGTTAATGGGCCTTCATGGGCCCTAGTGGAGAGAGGAGGCGACGGCCAGGTGGTGGTGCGCGCCCCCCAGGCCCAATCCGAATTGGACTAGGTTGGGGCGGGGCGCCCCCTTTCCTTCTCTCCTCCTCCTCCTTACCTCCTTCTCCTAGTGGGAATAGGAAAAGGGGGGCAAATCCTACTTGGACTGGGAGTCCAAGTAGGACTCCCCCCATGGCGCACCCCCCTTGGGCCGGCCACCTCTCCTTCCCCCTTTATATACGTGGGAGGGGGGCATCCCAAACACACACCAAGCCTTCTCTTAGCCGTGTGCGGTGCCCCCCTCCACAGTTACACATCTCGGTCATATCGTCGTAGTGCATAGGTGAAGCCGTGCGCCGGTAACTTCATCATCACCGTTGCCACGCCGTCGTACTGACAGAACTCTCCCTCGGCCTCAACTTGATCAAGAGCTCGAGGGACGTAATCGAGCTGAACGTGTGCTGAACGTGGAGGTGCCGTACGTTTGGTGCTAGGATCGGTTGGATCGTGCAGGCGTTCGACTACATCAACCGCGTTACTAAACGCTTCCGCTTTCGGTCTACGAGGGTACGTGGACACACTCTCCCTGCTCATTGCTATGCATCTCCTAGATAGATCTTGCGTGATCGTAGGTAAAAAATTTTAAATACTGTGTTCCCTAACATGGCCTTGGCAAGCTTGGATTCTCCTCTTACCAGAAATGCACTACAGCCATCCGCATGCTTGCATATGGAATTCCAGGCGATCTGGTGGATGAGTACGTTCTCATGAGTGAGTCCACATGTCTGCTGTCATTGTACAACTTCTGCAAGGCCGTGGTGGCAGTGTTTGGCCCTGAGTACTTGAGGCAGCCAAATGTCGTTGATACAGAAAGGTTGTTGGCGATCAACGCCGATAGAGGCTTTCCAGGCATGCTTTGCAGCATAGATTGTATGCACTGGGAGTGGAAGACCTGTCCATTTGCTTGGCAGGGCCAGTACAAGGGGCATGTTAAAGCGTGCACTGTCATATTA
Organism: Aegilops tauschii subsp. strangulata; assembly: GCF_002575655.3. NCBI lineage: Eukaryota > Viridiplantae > Streptophyta > Magnoliopsida > Poales > Poaceae > Aegilops > Aegilops tauschii. Next base: position 470,142,199 of record NC_053038.3, read on the forward strand.
GAAGCGGTGGCTTCGCATATCTTTGGATATGACATTCTTTCTTCGGCATGGCAGGTTCTCACAATGATATCAACGTGCTGCAACGTTCTCCAGTCTTCGCAAGGCTTGCAGAAGGCCACTCCCCACCTGTCAACTTTGAGATCAGTGGCCACCAGTTCAACAAGGGATACTACCTAGCTGACGGTATATATCCTAAGTGGTCAACTTTTGTGAAGACAATCTCAAACACCCAAGGTGAGAAGCGACAGAGATTTTTCCAAATGCAAGAGAGAGTGCTAGAAAGGATGTGGAGCGTGCTTTTGGTGTGCTTCAATCCCGATGGGGTATCGTTCGAAACCCTGCACTGACATGTGATGAAGGGAAGCTTTGGGAGGTGATGACTGCTTGTGTGATCATGCACAACATGATCGTCGAGGACGAGCGTGATAACAGCATCTTCGACCAAGGATTTGATTTTCAAGGTGAAAATGTTGAGCCCCTACACGAAGAACCGACCACGTTTGAACAGTTTGCCCAATTCCATCGTGAAATGCGTGATTGGCACACTCATTTGGATCTTCAAAATGACTTGGTTGAGAACATGTGAAATCACTGGCAATCACTAGATGTATTGGTTCTTTATGTTCATTCAAGACAATTTCGATTTGGTTGTAAAACTAATTTATTAGAGACAATTTCGATTGGGTTGTAAAACTATTTTTATTTGAGACAATTAATATTTGGACGTGCAAACTAGTTTTAAACATTGAAATATGAAAAGGCCCGGACATGATGGGGCCAAAGGATGCGTTCACGCGTTGGGCGCACGGCCACCGCATCGCAGAAAAGGCCCGGACATGACCGCATTGTCCTACCCAAACGGACGAAATTCAGACTACACGGATGTTCGGTTGGGGTCATGCGCTGGAGTTGGCCTAAGGATCACGAACCTGGAGCATTTGGTGAAGCCAGAACCGGAGCCGACCAAGGTTGCTTGACAGACATCACCAGGTTGTACCCTTGTCTTGTCGTACATCACCAGGATCATGTGAAGATATATTCATCTGACAGTATGGAAGTTGGCACGCCCTGCAAATGCGAGGATCGGGGAAGTTCCAAAAACCATTAAACCCATTAAGAGGCGCTAGAATGGTGGCCAACCAGCTACGCCATATGGCGCATGCTGGTTGGTCACGGTTAGAAAGTATTTTTAGAGTTTTTTTAAATGGTAGACAGACTTTTTTAAGAGAAGTTTTTTTAGGTTTTTTTCTTTTTCCTTTTAAGATGGTTGTGATGTCCACATGACACGGGAATATTTTTTAAATTTCTTGACATGATGATGAGGTGTGCATAGCTTTATCTCAAGCGGCCCGCAATTGCGGGCCCCAACCACTACCATTAAGAGGCGCTAGAATGGTGGCCAACCAGCTATGCCATGTGGCGCATGCTAGTTGGTCACGGTGAGAAAGTATTTTTTTTAGAGTTTTTTAAATGGTAGGAAGACTTTTTTAGAGAAGTTTTTTTTAGTTTTTTTCTTTTTCCTTTTAAGATGGTTGTGATGTTCACGTAATGCGAGAATATTTTTTAATTTTTTGACATGATGATGAAGTGCACATAGCTTTTTTTCAAACGACCCACAATGATGGCCCCCAACCACTAGTCATCGTTATGCTGATCCAGTCAGGGGCTCCATCCAAGTGGTTCTTGAAAAGGTGGCATCCATTGGCGACTTTGCGTTTCGGAGAAGAAATGCTTTGCCACCGGATAAAAGTGGTGGCGGAGGATCAATCAACGCATGATTGCCCATGCAAGAGCTGACATAGTTGCCGGATGTAAGCAGGAAAGGCAAGCAGGCGAATGGATGGGCATGTTGTTCCCTTTTGAGCCAAAATATCTACATAGATTATTATTAAGAGTTAGTCGGCGGTACAGTACTTCTAACAGATAAATATGTGACTCGAGTTTGTGCTAACTTTAGACAAAGTTAGTACAAACTCGAGTCATTTATTTTAGAACGGAGGGAGTAAGTGATAACTCTATCCTGTGAAGTTATGATACGGCGACACAAATTTTTATTAATCAATCAACAGGTTCTAGACTAAACCAGGATGGTTTATCACGAAATCATCCGCCTTTGTGCATGGCAGTATTCTGGAACCTAAACTGGTTACGTGCTTGACTGTATACTAGAATGAACTCTTTTTTTCCCGGGGCATGTGTCGGCAGCTGTGAGATCCTCCTGCAGGGAGAGAGATTAACAAATTGTAAACATGCGGCACATGGAGAGAGACGCGGTACCGTTCGTCATGTCGCCGCCTGGATTCTTTCTGGGGCCAGTAAAGCCACCTGGGCCTGGCGATTTTTCTCAGGGCATATCCTTGATAATGTTCCTAGTCTCAACCTTGGAGAAGTAGACAGGTTGATCTCGGCCGACCTTGGCTATTGCACACACCAATATTGTATACGCCATTTTTGTGAGTGCAGATTTATTTAAAAATGGTGGCCTTTTTGTCATCACCTATTGCATTATCTCTTTATATAAACAGTGATGCCATTTAGTCATACCTCTCACCTCCGATCGCCATATCTAGCCACCTATACCTATAGCCCGTCCTCCTGCCGATCTCAGGCTAGCTAGCAGCTGCCATGGCTTCTGCACCTGTTCTCAAGACGACGGCTGTCGTGTTCCTGCTGGTCCTGGCCCTAGGGCACCTGATGGCTGCCGCCGATGCGTCTCCGCACCACCGGGACGCTCGACGGCTGCTCGCAGAGCACAGCAAGCTCTCTGCGAAGCCGGGCCTCCCGGTAGACGCAAGGATCGTCGTCGGACCACAAGGGCAAGCCGGAACCACCGCCGTCCTGACGGATGCCGATGGCCAACCCTTGTGCCCCTGCTGGCCCGCGTGCTGCTAGCCAGCCAGCGACCAAAGGGTGTTGATGCTCAGTTGAAACCATCGTGTGCCCTGCGCTAGAATAATCACGCCATGGCTGAGTCCCAGGCATGCGCGAGTCTATGTGTGTGTGTGTCACGCCGAGTCTGTGTCAGAGTCTGTTCGTGGCGCGTCGTTTTGAGTAAGTCGGGTCGAGTTGTTGGTCGAGTCTAGGTTTGTTGCAGGATGTGTGCAAGACTGTTGCGGATTGAGTCGGGATTAGTTGGGATAGGGTCACCGATCCACGTTGGATACACCGGCGTCCTTGCTTCTCTTTATTTTCCTGCAGTGTTGATGCTCTGTTATCTACATCCAACTCTAAATAAAAGTAATACTTAAGTTGTGGCTATAATATTTATTTCAAGCAATACTGAGCTATCACTTCGGAATTATAATTTTTTATGTTTGCACTACATTCAGCTTTGGAGGATCCCACTGCATCGAAATATAGCTATCACTTCGGAATTATAAGTATGTATCATAAGTTAATAACCCAACAATCAATGAGCTAAGAAGAGGGCATTACCAACTACAGCGTCTCTTTACGGAGAGCACACCCACTACCCAAAATTAGGAATACTGTTTTTTCACAGTAAAATGTTTCCATGTGGATCGAATCTCTTGACGAACTTTTGTAGTTCTTGATCAATGGTTATGATTTCGGACATCAAAACCAATGGCTGGATGTTTTGCTTTTTTGAGAATTTTTAGGATTTTAGTCCGATTAATGTGGGGGGCTTTAAATTTAGGAGTCTCCAATTAGTAAATAGAAGATTCTCTCTAAATGTGACTCAACCGCCGCATGGGCGACTTGGGCGGCAATTGGATCGCCACCACCTCTAGTCTTCATCGTCAACCCTTCCACCCAGCCGCCACTAGAGCTTGATGCTCGAAAAACCCAAGCAACAACCAGGATTGGCTTCAGTTCTCGATTTTTGATAATGGAAATAAAAAGTATTCGGCCGTGACCCTGGCAGGCTACGACCTGGTTATTACGGATCACGACAAGCCTTGGAGATCAACTCTCTACCTACATCGTGCCTCAATGGTTGCACCCAAAAGTGTAACCAGGGAGTGCCCCTGTAGAGTACCTGCATGCATGTTTTCATATAGGAGATTTGTCAAAAACAATGTCATTACAACTTAGACAGCCCAAAACAGAGCTGTGCACCTACTAAAATGTGATTTTCTTAGTCTCATGTCAAAGCCATTAAGCCAAGATCCGAACATATGATTGACATTTCTAGGAGGTTTTATGCCAAACTTGAAGTAAATAAGTCTCCAAATGAATCTAGCATAGCAACCGTCAAAGAACAAGTGATGAATAGTTTCTAAGTTACTACATAAACTACATTTTCAATTCCATTCCAAGTTTCATTTAGTTAGATTATCTTTAGTCAACACAACTCCCTTGATTAAATACCACATAAAGCTCTTGATTTTTAACAGCATTTTTAGTTTCCATAGTGTCTTGTTGTTCACCGCATGCCCAACATCAATCACAGCTTTGTACATGGAGTTTTTTTGCGAGAAAACATTTGACCTATTCATCTTTAATCATTGCAGTACAACGAACACAAAAAATAATAAAAATTACATCGAAATCCGTAGACCACCTAGTGACGACTACAAGAACCGAAGAGAGCTGAAGGCGCGCCGCAGTCGTCACCCCTCCCTCGCCGGAGCCGGGCAAAACTTGTTGTAGTAGATAGTCGGCAAGTTGTCGTGCTAAGGTCCCATAGGACCAGCGCAGCGGAACAACAATCGCCGCCGATGAAGAGTAGTGCAGATCGGAAGGATCCAACCTGAAGACACGCGAACGTAGATGAACTACGACCAGATCCGAGCAAATCCACCAATGACAGTTCCGCTGAAGACACACCTCCACACGCCCACCGACGATGGTAGACATGCCATCGGGACGGGAGCTAGGCAGGGAGAATTTTATTCCATCTTCGGGGAGCCGCCGTCGTTTCGTCTTCCTGAGCAGGACATAAACCCTAACAAAAATCAAAGGAACATCTAACAATAGAGCTCTCCCGCCGGCAAGGGTCGGGATCCACCACGCCGCCATGGCCCTAAGGCCACCGGAGACGAGGTGGACCGCCGACGGGAGGCAGAGAAACCATAAGCTTCATACGTGGAGTTAACTGAGAAGACACCTGATTGTTTTAAGTTCCATCTAAAGGTGTCTACAGAATTAATTAATTGCACATGAACAATGCTAGCTACCAGATTTAATTGTATGTGTTCTCTTTCCAGCTAGTTAGTTTTTTTTGAACTTTTCCTCTATTATTTTTCATTCTCCATTACTAAGTTTCTTGACATGCATAGAGTTACGTACCTGAACGGGTATGCACCTAATTGACACCCAAACAGTTGGGAGTGTTCATACTCCTTCGCCTCCCCGAAGCAAAAAAAACCTCACTCTTATAAAAAATAATCTCAAGGTCTGATAATTGCTCGAAAGCACATAAAAATAATTCCATACTAGTAGCTTTTGCCAAGTCATGTTTGATAAAAAGAACCGTGGCATCAGCGTATTACTCCTCCGTGCCAGATACTCCCTCCTTTCCCGTTTAGAGGGCTCATCTCAAGATTTTCAGATTTCCATTATATTAGGCTCATTTTGAATCCAATTGAGCTAAAGTGCTTTGAGTCTCACGCCACATTTAACTCGTAGAGATTAGAGAGAGGGAATTAGTGGTCATGCATGCGTCAAATTTGACATCCACCATGCAAGTCCAATAAGAAAGAGGGTGATGCACCTATTGCTTCGAAGTTGAACATGTGGGAAATATTTTATTGATAGTTTTGTATTCACAAAACTCATGTCATCCATCAAAATCTACCTTGTTGATGAGATTTTAGATTGGAGCCCTCTAAACCGGAATGGAGGGAGTATATAAGAACTCCTGGATTCCCATGGCAAAATTAGCAGAGAGAGCAAAAGACCAGCCAGCCCCTAATAAAAGCTCCACTACACATCAACGCAAAGAGGATTACGTGCTCCTCCGTGTGCCACTAGTGCAGGTCAACTGGAAAATGCGGTTGAAAACCAAGCAACGATAAATATAACTATTTCTTTAGACTCGATAAATATAATCCGACAAGGTGCCCTGTTGATAGCGAAGGTTAATAACAACTGGCACAGGCCGGCGTCTGGCTGCTGCTGCTGCTATGGAATGTTAGGTGGCGTTTTCCTTCTAGAAACTTCTGCTGTTTCATCTCCATCCCCTGCGTTTTACGTGCGAAGAGCATTGTTCACGTCGATAAAGTTCAGTTGTTTTATTATATCACATGTTAAATATAATACTAGTATGAAATTTTTAGCGCACAACACTGCGTTTCGCATGAGCCCCACCCCCCGCCGCCGGTGAGCTCGAAACACCTCAATCGTCCCAGCACCCTTCGTGCCCGGTTGCAGCTTGTGACCACGCCGGTGCCAGCATCTCACGCAGCCCATCATAACATGATGACGGTTAGTCGCCGTTCCAGCGCCGCCCCTTCACTGAGGATGCAGCTCTAACCGTAGCCGATCGCAGCTCACGGCCAAGCCGGTTCCAGCATCTCACGTCGCCCGTCGCGGCCGTTCCAGCATGAGGTGTTGGCTTGTAGCACCCCTCCAGACGCGGGCGGTCGCAACAGGGCATGGCCGTCGTCGCACATGACGACGAATGTGAGATCCTCATGGAGAGAAGAACGCCCGAGCTGGAGGAAGAGAGATTAATAACTAAACTAAGCATGGAGAGAGACGTGATACCGTTCGTCTTGTCGCCACATGGATGCTCAGATATGCAGCAAGAGGTCAACCGGAAAATGCGGTTGAAAATCGTGCTCCGTGCGCCACTAGTGCAGGTCAACCGGAAAATTTGAACTAAAACCACGACGAGTAATTTGGAACGGAGGGAGTAATCAGCGGTACCACTTCTAACTGACAAGTGATAACTGTACCCTGTGAAGTTATGATACGGCAACACCAATGATTGGATAATCAATTAACAGGTTCTAGACTAGGATAGTTTATCACAAAATCATTCTCCTTTTTGCATGACAGTATTCTGGAATGTAAACTGGTTGCGTGCTTGATTGTACTAGAATGAACTCTATTTTTCTCCCGGGGCATGTGTCGGCAGCTGATAGATCCTCCTGGAGGGAGAGAGATTAACAGATTGCAAGAGCATGCAGCACATGGAGAGAGACGTGGTACCGTTCATCATGTCGCCGCCTAGCCTGTGATAGCTGAATAAAACTGTTTCTTATTTGATGATTTGGTGCGGCATACAAGAGTATATAATAGGGTACAAACCGATTTGGGGTAGGGTACAAAACTGACTTGAACTAGAAGTCGTATACCATAATGACTACTCTAACAGCCTGGATTCTGGGGTAAGAGATACCGGACGACCAGGAGTAGTAGTACGTACGTACAGTACTAGTTTTTCTTTTATAAAAGGCCAGTAAAGCCACCTGGGCCTGGCGATTTTTCTGAGAGCATATCCTTGATAATGTTCCTGGTCTCAACCTTGGAGAAGCAGAGAGACTCATCTCGACTCTGGCTGTTAGTGCATTATCTCTCTATATAAACAGTGAAGCCATTTAGTCATACCTCTCACCTCCGGTAGCCATATCTAGCCACCTATACCTATAGCCTGACCTCCTCCTGCCGATCCCAGGCTAGCTAGCAGCTGCCATGGCTTCTGCATCCGTTCTCAAGACGACGGCCGCCGTGTTCCTGCTGGTCCTGGCCCTAGGGCACCTGATGGCCGCTGCCGATGCGTCTCTGCACCACCAGGACGCTCGACGGCTGCTTGCAGTCGCAGAGCACAACAATCTTTCCGCGAAACATGGCCTCCCGATAGACGCAAGGGTCGTCGTCCGACCACAAGAGCGGCCCGGAACCACAGCCGTCCTGACGGATGCCGATGGCGAACCCTTGTGCCCCTGCTGGCCCGCGTGCTGCTAGCCAGCCAGCGGCCAAAGGATGATGATGCTCAGTTGAAGCCATATCATGTGCCCTGTGCTAGAATAATCACGCCATGGCTGAGTCCCAGGCATGAGCGAGCGAGTCTGTGTGTGTCGCGCCGAGTCTGTGTCAGAGTCTGTTCATGGCGCGTCGTTTTGAGTAAGTCGGGTCGAGTTGTTGGTCGAGTCTAGGTTTGTTGCAGGATGTGTGCAAGAATGTTACGGATTGAGTCGGGATTAGTTGGGATAGGGTCACCGATCCTAGCTGGAGACACCGGCGTCCTTGCTTCTCTTTATTTTCCTACAGTTTTGGTGCTCTATTATCTACATCCAACTCTAAATAAAAATAATATTTAAGTTGTGGCTATAATATTTGTTTCAAGCAATACTGAGCTATAACTTTGGAAGTATAAATATTTACTAGCACAAATGCCCGCACGTTTCAACGGGAGAAAATAAATACCACACATATCTAACTCAATAAGCCATGACATATTCGGCAGCATCTAGTAACGGTGTCATACCACCCAAATCTTCCCCATTTGTCCGGAAGTATAGTCCGGTCACTGTCCAAAGAAAAGAGAGAGGAAAAAAACAAACCGGACACTCACTTTGTGCTCATATGACCGGACAGTCGCAAATGGGCATATCGACATCAAATATAAGGAGAATATGGGGATATCCGTGTATGTCCAAGAAGCCATTCATGTAGGATATAGTCCACACCGGATCATCTTTTCTCTTTCTTTACCCTCTCTCTATCTCACCAATCACATGTAATTGATCGGACAATTCAAAAACAAAGTAAGAAACATAATTGCATGCATGCACAAATAGAGACTCAATATAAAGACGTGTCTATAGACGTTTGAGATCGAAATTAGACAATCTACAGCTAACCACGATAGATAAAAGAATTTACAAATATATGCTCACTCGGTGCGGTCCATTTGATGCCACATACAGTCACGTGTGGTTCAAGCGAGCAGCCACGTGCTAGTATTTATCTATCGCCCTGTCAAGCGGCTGCCACTTCAAAGCTTATCCCCTCGTAGCGATGTGAGTCGGTGCTGCGAGATGCATTGCGTACCTGCGAGCCTCGGCGCTGCAAGGTATGTACCTGGGAGCCCGAGCTCGCGCGTCCGAGCGCCCCCAACCCCGCCGCCAGCTCATCTCACTGGAGAAGCAACACCAGCGGCGCTGCCCCAGTGCCTTCCTCTCTCCCGCATGGCCTGCCGCCTCCTATTCCTTCATCAGGGAAGGACGCGTTCGCGCCTGAGCGCCCAGATGCCAGCTCATCTCGCCGGAGGGAGCACCAGCACCGCCGCCCTCTGTGCCTTCCTTTCCTCTCCCACCCCCACATGGCCCGCCGCCTCGTGTTCTCCGGCAGGAACGACGCGGTCGCGCCCGAGCGCCTAGCCGCCAGCTCGTCTCGACGGAGTCCGGCGCGTCGCCGGAGGAGCACAAGCGCCGCCGCCCTTGGTGCCTTCCTTTCCTCTCCCACCCCCCGCATGGCCGCCCGTGGTCGAGCAAGCAGGTCAGCCCGATGACGTGTAAATCATGGTCAGTTGCTTGGGCTTCTTCGCTTCCTTTGCGCTGGGTTAATTCTTCTTTGCTTCCTTCTCTTTGGTACCCTTGTTGATCCGGTTTTGCCTGGACTAAGTTTGGTGGGCTGAGGCCCAGACAGATTAGGGAGAAGTCCAACTGACTTAAAACAACAGCGACCTACGGAAATTTTGAAGACGGACGAAATTACAGACGATTCCCCGAATTGGTACCACCTCACGTATATGTTTTAAATTCAAACTGAAAGCGTAAGTTCACGCGAAGAAGCGTATTATGACGGTGAACCCACGGAGTCAATCCGTGCTTTATTATTAGGGAAAGATGTTTGCACTGCGTTCAGCTTCGGAGGATCCCACTGCTTCAAAGTATAGCTATCACTTCGGAATTATAAGTATGCATCATAAGTTAATAACCAAGCAATCAATGAGCTAAGAAGAGGTCATTACCAACTACAGCATCTCTTTATGGAGAGCGCATCCACTACTCAAAATTAGGACTATTGTTGTTTCACAGTAAAATGTTTCTATGTGGATCGAATCTCTTGACGAATTTGTCAAAGTTCTTGATCAATTGTTATGATTTCCGGACATCAAAACCAATGGTCGGATGTTTTGCTTTTTTTTAGAATTTTTAGGATTTTAGTTCGGTTAATGTGGGGGCCCTCTGAATTAGGAGTCTCCAATTAGTAAATACAAGATTATCTGTAAATGTGACTCAACCGCCGCATGGGCGACTAGGGCGTCAATTGGATCGCCACCACCTCTAGTCTTCATCCCCAACCCTTCCATCGGCCGCCGCTAGAGCTTGACGCTCGAAAAACCCTAGCAACAACCAGGATTGGCTTGAATTCTCAATGTTTAGATAATGGAAATAAAAGTATTCAACCTTGACCCTGGCAGGCTACGACCTGCTTATTATGGATCACGACATGCCTCTACCTTCATCATGCCTCAATAGTTGCGCCCAGAAGCGTAACCAGGGAGTGCCCCTTAGAGTACCTGCATGCATGTTTTCATAGGGCATTTTTTAAAAACAATGTCACTACGACTTAGACAGATAGCCCAAAACATAGCTGATGCACCTACTAAGATGTGATTTTTTTAGTCTGATGTGTCAAAGCCATTAAGCCATGATCCAAGCATATGAGTGACATTTCTAGGAGGTTTTATGACAAACTTGAAGTAAATAAGTCTCCAAATGAATCTAGCATAGCAACAGTCAAAGAAAAAGTGATGAATAGTTTCTAAGTTACTACATAAACTACATTTTAAATTCCATTCCATGTTTCGTTTAGTTAGATTATCTTTAGTCAACACAACTCCCTTGATTTACCACATAAAGATTTGATTTTTAACAACAATTTTAGTTTCCATAGTGTCTTGTTGTTCACCACATGTCCAACATCAATCACAGCTTTGTACATGGAGTTTTTTTTGCGAGAAAACTTTCGGTCTATTCATCTTCAATCATGGCAATACAACGAACACCAGAAATAATAAAAATTACATACAGATCCATAAACCACCTTGAGACGACTACAAGAACTGAAGCGAGCTGAAGGCGCGTCGCTTTCATCGCCCCTCCCTCGCTGGAGCCGGGCAAAATTTGTTGTAGTAGACAGTTGGGAAGTCATCGTGCTAAGGTATCATAGGACCAGCGCAACAGAGCAGCAATCGCCGCTGATGAAGTGTAGTGTAGATTGAAAGGATCCAACCTGAAGACACACGACCGTAGATGAACTACGATCAGATCCGAGCAAATCCACCAAGGACATATCTACATAAGACACACCTCTACACGTCCACCGTCGATGCTAGACACACCACCGGAATGGGGGTCTAGGTGAGGAGAACCTTATTCTATCTTTAAGGACCCGCCATCATCTCGTACTCCTGCGCAGGACGCAAACCGTAACAAAACTAGAAGGAACATCTAAAAACGGAGCCCTCCCACCATCAAGGGCTGGGACCCACCACGCCGCCATGGCCCTAAGGCCATCGGAGACGAGGTGGACCGACAGCGGCGTCGGCGGGAGGCGGAAAAACCATAAGGCCTCCTTTGATTTGAAGGATTTTTCATAGTAAAAATGCCGGAATGCTCATTCCATAGGATTTGCTACTGTAGCGCCATTTGATTTGCAGGAACCAGTCCAGAGGAATACGGTTGGGAACCACAGAAACATTGTTGGTTTCCTATGATTTTTCAGGAAGTGGAACATCGAGTCGGGCCTCTTTTTTACACAAAGACCGAGGCAAAAGGGACAGAGCTGCATACCAGATTCCTCTCATGACTCAACCAATGCTTTCCGTGAGCGTGTTCCACTGGAAAGGCCCGTGCAAGTATAGAGCCTGTGTGAGTTCGGTGCATGTCTTGTGTCTAGCCCAGTTTAGAGTGGCGCATGGTTTCTCTACTAAATAATGCATTCCTTCGTTTTCAGTACCCGCATTTCAAACGTTCCATTTGTTTCATATTCCTATACTTTTCCTCTGTTTTACGTCCTCCTTTGATTCACAGGATAGGACAATGATAGTAATAGGAAATTCATAGGGAATGAGATGACGTGTATCACAACAACCTTTTCTTTCTTCCACGGGAAGAGAGAACACCCTTGGCTGGGGTTTCTCGTGCCCCCCACCGGTGCCGCCGCCGGTCTACCTCATCTTCTATGGTTTTAGGCCATTGAGGTGTGGTGGACCCCGGCCCCTGCAACGGGAGGGCTCAGATTTTTCATACTCTTTTGAGTTTTGTTAAGGTTTGTGTCCTGCTCAGGGAGACAAGGTGGCGACGGCTCTCTACGGATGGAATAAGGTTCTCCCCGCCTCGTCCCTGTCCCGGTGGTGTTTCTAGCATCATCGGAGGGCATGTGGAGGTTTGTCTCTGGCGGATCTCGCGGGATTCGGTCGTCATTTGTATTTGGTGGATCCATGTGGATCTTGTCTTCGTTCGTCTGTGTTCGTGTGTCTACAGATTGGATCCTTCTGATCTACGCTTCTCTTCATCGGCGACGGATGTTGTTCTGGTGCACTGGTCCTATGGAGCCTTAGCACGACGACTTCCCGATTGTCTACTACAACAAAGTTTGCCCGGCTCCGACGAGGAAGGGGCGAAGACGGCGGCGCGCCTTCGGCGCGCTTCAGTGCTAGTAGTCATCGCTAGGTGGTCTATGGACCTAGATGTATTTTTTTACTTCTGGTGTTTTTTGTACTACCTTGACAGTTGATGAATAGATCGGAAGTTGTTCTCCCCAAAAAAATATGACATATATCTCAAATCCTATGAGTGGAATAGGAAAGGAGATAGTCCTCTGATTCATATCATTGGATTTTTTTTCCATTGATTTTAGGCTAATGATTATTTTCCTATGAAATGTTGAGGATAGGAACGATTCTATTCCTATAGACCAAAAGGGTCTAAAGGATTTTTTTTCTATAGAAACCCTATCCTACATAATTCCTCCAAACCAACACATGCATTCCTTTACTTTTCCTATATTTTTTTCTATTCCTGTGTTTTCGCAATCTTGTGAATCAAAAAGGCCATAAGCTTTGTGCGGGGTCTGCTAGAGATGCTCTAAACTAGCCACGTCTGCGTGCTTGATTGTACTAGAATGAACTCTTTTTTCTCCGGGGGCATGTGTCGGCAGCTGTGAGATCCTCGTGGAGGATAGAGGTTAACAAATTGTAAGCGTGCAACACGCACACATGGAGAGAGACGGCAAAAACGACAAATTTGACATGTGGACGAACAATATCACAAAATGAATATGTGGCCAAAAAAATCACCCGGCTGACCCTTCTGTGTAGCGCCTAGACGCTACACAGTGTAGCGCCTACCTCTCAGGCATTACACACTTACTTAGCATTTTTCAGACAGCCCGGGATGCAACGATGGTTAGGCATGTAGCGCCTGCCAGTCAGGCGTTACACGGTGTAGTGTGTTGCCTAGCTGTCGGGAGCTACACAAAAAGGTCAGCCAGGTGAATTTTTATAATGGTTCATTTTGTCATATTGTTTCGTCCACATGTCAGAACAATGATTTTTGCCGAGAGAGACGGGGTACCGTTCTTCATGTCTTCGCGTGGATTCTGGGCCCAGTAAAGCCACCTGGGCCTGGCGACTTTTCTGAGGGCATATCCTTGATAATGTTCCTGGTCTCAACCTTGGAGATGCACAGATACTGACCTTGGCGGTTGCACACACCAATATTGCATACGTCATACGTCAATAGTGCATTCTCTCTCTATATAAACAATGATGCCATTTAGTCATACCTCTCACCTTCGATCCCCATATCTAGCCACCTACACCTATAGCGTGACCTCCTGCCGATCTCAGGCTAGCTAGGAGCTGCCATGGCTTCTGCATCCGTTCTCAAGACGACGGCCGCCGTGTTCCTGCTGATCCTGGCCCTAGGGCACCTGATGGCCGCCGCCGATGCGTCTCCGCACCACCAGGACGCTCGACGGCTGCTCGCAGAGCACAACAATCTCTTCGTGAAACCGGGCCTCCCGGTAGACACGAGGCTCATCGTCAGACCATGAGAGCAGCCCGGAACCACCGCCGTCCTGATGGATGCCGATGGCGAACCCTTGTGCCCCTGCTGGTCCGCGTGCTGCTAGCCAGCCGGCGGCCAAAGGATGTTGATGATGCTCAATTGAAACCATCGTGTGCCATGTGCTAGAATAATCACGCCACGGCTGAGTCTCGGGCATGAGCGAGTCTCTGTGGGCGTGTTTGATTGCCGTGTGCTACAGTGCCCGCATTGCATACACTTCTCCACCCAACCTGGCTATGCAAATGCAGCCTCAAATGCACCATCTGCATGTTGTTTGGTTGCCTGTATGCCCTCTTGCCTGCATGGGCAGAACCACACTGCCTGGTGTTTGGTTGCCTGCATGTTAGTGGACAAACCCAAGGCATGGTGTTTGATTGTATGCAACGCCTGGTGTGTGGTAACCTCTTTGGCTAGTTGGTGAGGTTACCACCACACTTCGGCAGCACACATCATAAGCACAACAGAGTATAAACTGAGCATCAACTAGCATAATTCAGATATAAGCAGTACCACACTTCATAACAGTTCAACTCATAAACCATAATTTTCAAAGAAGACTCAATAGTACGCTGGAAAGAGGTGGCCCGGCCCTACTCCTTGCGGCGAAGGCTTCGTCGTGCTTCCCGCACTTGTTGATGACCTCAATGCCATCCTCGTCGAAGACGATGACCTTGAGGGTGTCGGGAGTGAGGAGCTTGAACGTCACCATGTAGCCGATCTTGATCTGATGAACAGCTGCGTAGGTGGCCCAACCCTGATCCAGGGTCACCATGCCGTTCATCAGCTTGACCGTCACCTTCCAGGAGCAGCCGGTGTTGTTCCTGAGCTTGAACTCCGTCGGCACCATGACGAAGTGCTTGGTGAAGTGTAGGGGCATGGGGATGCACTCAAGCTTTGATGCAAGGATGACCTTGCAGAAGTGAGGTTGGGCCATCCTCTTGATGATAGTGGCCGTAGTTGCGGCGCTTGTTGCCGGGGGCTCCTCCATGCCCTCGTCGTCGCCACCCTCAGGCGTCTTCGGGTCTTCCTCGGCGGTGGGCGGCAGCACAACCTCGTCGGGCATTAGGTGAAGGGGCTGCTTGCCCTTGTTGTCATCTCGTACTCCTGCGCAGGACGCAAACCGTAACAAAACTAGAAGGAACATCTAAAAACGGAGCCCTCCCACCATCAAGGGCTGGGACCCACCACGCCGCCATGGCCCTAAGGCCATCGGAGACGAGGTGGACCGACAGCGGCGTCGGCGGGAGGCGGAAAAACCATAAGGCCTCCTTTGATTTGAAGGATTTTTCATAGTAAAAATGCCGGAATGCTCATTCCATAGGATTTGCTACTGTAGCGCCATTTGATTTGCAGGAACCAGTCCAGAGGAATACGGTTGGGAACCACAGAAACATTGTTGGTTTCCTATGATTTTTCAGGAAGTGGAACATCGAGTCGGGCCTCTTTTTTACACAAAGACCGAGGCAAAAGGGACAGAGCTGCATACCAGATTCCTCTCATGACTCAACCAATGCTTTCCGTGAGCGTGTTCCACTGGAAAGGCCCGTGCAAGTATAGAGCCTGTGTGAGTTCGGTGCATGTCTTGTGTCTAGCCCAGTTTAGAGTGGCGCATGGTTTCTCTACTAAATAATGCATTCCTTCGTTTTCAGTACCCGCATTTCAAACGTTCCATTTGTTTCATATTCCTATACTTTTCCTCTGTTTTACGTCCTCCTTTGATTCACAGGGTAGGACAATGATAGTAATAGGAAATTCATAGGGAATGAGATGACGTGTATCACAACAACCTTTTCTTTCTTCCACGGGAAGAGAGAACACCCTTGGCTGGGGTTTCTCGTGCCCCCCACCGGTGCCGCCGCCGGTCTACCTCATCTTCTATGGTTTTAGGCCATTGAGGTGTGGTGGACCCCGGCCCCTGCAACGGGAGGGCTCAGATTTTTCATACTCTTTTGAGTTTTGTTAAGGTTTGTGTCCTGCTCAGGGAGACAAGGTGGCGACGGCTCTCTACGGATGGAATAAGGTTCTCCCCGCCTCGTCCCTGTCCCGGTGGTGTTTCTAGCATCATCGGAGGGCATGTGGAGGTTTGTCTCTGGCGGATCTCGCGGGATTCGGTCGTCATTTGTCTTTGGTGGATCCATGTGGATCTTGTCTTCGTTCGTCTGTGTTCGTGTGTCTACAGATTGGATCCTTCTGATCTACGCTTCTCTTCATCGGCGACGGATGTTGTTCTGGTGCACTGGTCCTATGGAGCCTTAGCACGACGACTTCCCGATTGTCTACTACAACAAAGTTTGCCCGGCTCCGACGAGGAAGGGGCGAAGACGGCGGCGCGCCTTCGGCGCGCTTCAGTGCTAGTAGTCATCGCTAGGTGGTCTATGGACCTAGATGTATTTTTTTACTTCTGGTGTTTTTTGTACTACCTTGACAGTTGATGAATAGATCGGAAGTTGTTCTCCCCAAAAAAATATGACATATATCTCAAATCCTATGAGTGGAATAGGAAAGGAGATAGTCCTCTGATTCATATCATTGGATTTTTTTTTCATTGATTTTAGGCTAATGATTATTTTCCTATGAAATGTTGAGGATAGGAACGATTCTATTCCTATAGACCAAAAGGGTCTAAAGGATTTTTTTTCTATAGAAACCCTATCCTACATAATTCCTCCAAACCAACACATGCATTCCTTTAGTTTTCCTATATTTTTTTCTATTCCTGTGTTTTCGCAATCTTGTGAATCAAAAAGGCCATAAGCTTTGTGCGGGGTCTGCTAGAGATGCTCTAAACTAGCCACGTCTGCGTGCTTGATTGTACTAGAATGAACTCTTTTTTCTCCGGGGGCATGTGTCGGCAGCTGTGAGATCCTCGTGGAGGATAGAGGTTAACAAATTGTAAGCGTGCAACACGCACACATGGAGAGAGACGGCAAAAACGACAAATTTGACATGTGGACGAACAATATCACAAAATGAATATGTGGCCAAAAAAATCACCCGGCTGACCCTTCTGTGTAGCGCCTAGACGCTACACAGTGTAGCGCCTACCTCTCAGGCATTACACACTTACTTAGCATTTTTCAGACAGCCCGGGATGCAACGATGGTTAGGCATGTAGCGCCTGCCAGTCAGGCGTTACACGGTGTAGTGTGTTGCCTAGCTGTCGGGAGCTACACAAAAAGGTCAGCCAGGTGAATTTTTATAATGGTTCATTTTGTCATATTGTTTCGTCCACATGTCAGAACAATGATTTTTGCCGAGAGAGACGGGGTACCGTTCTTCATGTCTTCGCGTGGATTCTGGGCCCAGTAAAGCCACCTGGGCCTGGCGACTTTTCTGAGGGCATATCCTTGATAATGTTCCTGGTCTCAACCTTGGAGATGCACAGATACTGACCTTGGCGGTTGCACACACCAATATTGCATACGTCATACGTCAATAGTGCATTCTCTCTCTATATAAACAATGATGCCATTTAGTCATACCTCTCACCTTCGATCCCCATATCTAGCCACCTACACCTATAGTGTGACCTCCTGCCGATCTCAGGCTAGCTAGGAGCTGCCATGGCTTCTGCATCCGTTCTCAAGACGACGGCCGCCGTGTTCCTGCTGGTCCTGGCCCTAGGGCACCTGATGGCCGCCGCCGATGCGTCTCCGCACCACCAGGACGCTCGACGGCTGCTCGCAGAGCACAACAATCTCTTCGTGAAACCGGGCCTCCCGGTAGACACGAGGCTCGTCGTCAGACCATGAGAGCAGCCCGGAACCACCGCCGTCCTGATGGATGCCGATGGCGAACCCTTGTGCCCCTGCTGGTCCGCGTGCTGCTAGCCAGCCGGCGGCCAAAGGATGTTGATGATGCTCAATTGAAACCATCGTGTGCCATGTGCTAGAATAATCACGCCACGGCTGAGTCTCGGGCATGAGCGAGTCTCTGTGGGCGTGTTTGATTGCCGTGTGCTACAGTGCCCGCATTGCATACACTTCTCCACCCAACCTGGCTATGCAAATGCAGCCTCAAATGCACCATCTGCATGTTGTTTGGTTGCCTGTATGCCCTCTTGCCTGCATGGGCAGAACCACACTGCCTGGTGTTTGGTTGCCTGCATGTTAGTGGACAAACCCAAGGCATGGTGTTTGATTGTATGCAACGCCTGGTGTGTGGTAACCTCTTTGGCTAGTTGGTGAGGTTACCACCACACTTCGGCAGCACACATCATAAGCACAACAGAGTATAAACTGAGCATCAACTAGCATAATTCAGATATAAGCAGTACCACACTTCATAACAGTTCAACTCATAAACCATAATTTTCAAAGAAGACTCAATAGTACGCTGGAAAGAGGTGGCCCGGCCCTACTCCTTGCGGCGAAGGCTTCGTCGTGCTTCCCGCACTTGTTGATGACCTCAATGCCATCCTCGTCGAAGACGATGACCTTGAGGGTGTCGGGAGTGAGGAGCTTGAACGTCACCATGTAGCCGATCTTGATCTGATGAACAGCTGCGTAGGTGGCCCAACCCTGATCCAGGGTCACCATGCCGTTCATCAGCTTGACCGTCACCTTCCAGGAGCAGCCGGTGTTGTTCCTGAGCTTGAACTCCGTCGGCACCATGACGAAGTGCTTGGTGAAGTGTAGGGGCATGGGGATGCACTCAAGCTTTGATGCAAGGATGACCTTGCAGAAGTGAGGTTGGGCCATCCTCTTGATGATAGTGGCCGTAGTTGCGGCGCTTGTTGCCGGGGGCTCCTCCATGCCCTCGTCGTCGCCACCCTCAGGCGTCTTCGGGTCTTCCTCGGCGGTGGGCGGCAGCACAACCTCGTCGGGCATTAGGTGAAGGGGCTGCTTGCCCTTGTTGTCATCTCGTACTCCTGCGCAGGACGCAAACCGTAACAAAACTAGAAGGAACATCTAAAAACGGAGCCCTCCCACCATCAAGGGCTGGGACCCACCACGCCGCCATGGCCCTAAGGCCATCGGAGACGAGGTGGACCGACAGCGGCGTCGGCGGGAGGCGGAAAAACCATAAGGCCTCCTTTGATTTGAAGGATTTTTCATAGTAAAAATGCCGGAATGCTCATTCCATAGGATTTGCTACTGTAGCGCCATTTGATTTGCAGGAACCAGTCCAGAGGAATACGGTTGGGAACCACAGAAACATTGTTGGTTTCCTATGATTTTTCAGGAAGTGGAACATCGAGTCGGGCCTCTTTTTTACACAAAGACCGAGGCAAAAGGGACAGAGCTGCATACCAGATTCCTCTCATGACTCAACCAATGCTTTCCGTGAGCGTGTTCCACTGGAAAGGCCCGTGCAAGTATAGAGCCTGTGTGAGTTCGGTGCATGTCTTGTGTCTAGCCCAGTTTAGAGTGGCGCATGGTTTCTCTACTAAATAATGCATTCCTTCGTTTTCAGTACCCGCATTTCAAACGTTCCATTTGTTTCATATTCCTATACTTTTCCTCTGTTTTACGTCCTCCTTTGATTCACAGGGTAGGACAATGATAGTAATAGGAAATTCATAGGGAATGAGATGACGTGTATCACAACAACCTTTTCTTTCTTCCACGGGAAGAGAGAACACCCTTGGCTGGGGTTTCTCGTGCCCCCCACCGGTGCCGCCGCCGGTCTACCTCATCTTCTATGGTTTTAGGCCATTGAGGTGTGGTGGACCCCGGCCCCTGCAACGGGAGGGCTCAGATTTTTCATACTCTTTTGAGTTTTGTTAAGGTTTGTGTCCTGCTCAGGGAGACAAGGTGGCGACGGCTCTCTACGGATGGAATAAGGTTCTCCCCGCCTCGTCCCTGTCCCGGTGGTGTTTCTAGCATCATCGGAGGGCATGTGGAGGTTTGTCTCTGGCGGATCTCGCGGGATTCGGTCGTCATTTGTCTTTGGTGGATCCATGTGGATCTTGTCTTCGTTCGTCTGTGTTCGTGTGTCTACAGATTGGATCCTTCTGATCTACGCTTCTCTTCATCGGCGACGGATGTTGTTCTGGTGCACTGGTCCTATGGAGCCTTAGCACGACGACTTCCCGATTGTCTACTACAACAAAGTTTGCCCGGCTCCGACGAGGAAGGGGCGAAGACGGCGGCGCGCCTTCGGCGCGCTTCAGTGCTAGTAGTCATCGCTAGGTGGTCTATGGACCTAGATGTATTTTTTTACTTCTGGTGTTTTTTGTACTACCTTGACAGTTGATGAATAGATCGGAAGTTGTTCTCCCCAAAAAAATATGACATATATCTCAAATCCTATGAGTGGAATAGGAAAGGAGATAGTCCTCTGATTCATATCATTGGATTTTTTTTTCATTGATTTTAGGCTAATGATTATTTTCCTATGAAATGTTGAGGATAGGAACGATTCTATTCCTATAGACCAAAAGGGTCTAAAGGATTTTTTTTCTATAGAAACCCTATCCTACATAATTCCTCCAAACCAACACATGCATTCCTTTAGTTTTCCTATATTTTTTTCTATTCCTGTGTTTTCGCAATCTTGTGAATCAAAAAGGCCATAAGCTTTGTGCGGGGTCTGCTAGAGATGCTCTAAACTAGCCACGTCTGCGTGCTTGATTGTACTAGAATGAACTCTTTTTTCTCCGGGGGCATGTGTCGGCAGCTGTGAGATCCTCGTGGAGGATAGAGGTTAACAAATTGTAAGCGTGCAACACGCACACATGGAGAGAGACGGCAAAAACGACAAATTTGACATGTGGACGAACAATATCACAAAATGAATATGTGGCCAAAAAAATCACCCGGCTGACCCTTCTGTGTAGCGCCTAGACGCTACACAGTGTAGCGCCTACCTCTCAGGCATTACACACTTACTTAGCATTTTTCAGACAGCCCGGGATGCAACGATGGTTAGGCATGTAGCGCCTGCCAGTCAGGCGTTACACGGTGTAGTGTGTTGCCTAGCTGTCGGGAGCTACACAAAAAGGTCAGCCAGGTGAATTTTTATAATGGTTCATTTTGTCATATTGTTTCGTCCACATGTCAGAACAATGATTTTTGCCGAGAGAGACGGGGTACCGTTCTTCATGTCTTCGCGTGGATTCTGGGCCCAGTAAAGCCACCTGGGCCTGGCGACTTTTCTGAGGGCATATCCTTGATAATGTTCCTGGTCTCAACCTTGGAGATGCACAGATACTGACCTTGGCGGTTGCACACACCAATATTGCATACGTCATACGTCAATAGTGCATTCTCTCTCTATATAAACAATGATGCCATTTAGTCATACCTCTCACCTTCGATCCCCATATCTAGCCACCTACACCTATAGCGTGACCTCCTGCCGATCTCAGGCTAGCTAGGAGCTGCCATGGCTTCTGCATCCGTTCTCAAGACGACGGCCGCCGTGTTCCTGCTGGTCCTGGCCCTAGGGCACCTGATGGCCGCCGCCGATGCGTCTCCGCACCACCAGGACGCTCGACGGCTGCTCGCAGAGCACAACAATCTCTTCGTGAAACCGGGCCTCCCGGTAGACACGAGGCTCGTCGTCAGACCATGAGAGCAGCCCGGAACCACCGCCGTCCTGATGGATGCCGATGGCGAACCCTTGTGCCCCTGCTGGTCCGCGTGCTGCTAGCCAGCCGGCGGCCAAAGGATGTTGATGATGCTCAATTGAAACCATCGTGTGCCATGTGCTAGAATAATCACGCCACGGCTGAGTCTCGGGCATGAGCGAGTCTCTGTGGGCGTGTTTGATTGCCGTGTGCTACAGTGCCCGCATTGCATACACTTCTCCACCCAACCTGGCTATGCAAATGCAGCCTCAAATGCACCATCTGCATGTTGTTTGGTTGCCTGTATGCCCTCTTGCCTGCATGGGCAGAACCACACTGCCTGGTGTTTGGTTGCCTGCATGTTAGTGGACAAACCCAAGGCATGGTGTTTGATTGTATGCAACGCCTGGTGTGTGGTAACCTCTTTGGCTAGTTGGTGAGGTTACCACCACACTTCGGCAGCACACATCATAAGCACAACAGAGTATAAACTGAGCATCAACTAGCATAATTCAGATATAAGCAGTACCACACTTCATAACAGTTCAACTCATAAACCATAATTTTCAAAGAAGACTCAATAGTACGCTGGAAAGAGGTGGCCCGGCCCTACTCCTTGCGGCGAAGGCTTCGTCGTGCTTCCCGCACTTGTTGATGACCTCAATGCCATCCTCGTCGAAGACGATGACCTTGAGGGTGTCGGGAGTGAGGAGCTTGAACGTCACCATGTAGCCGATCTTGATCTGATGAACGGCTGCGTAGGTGGCCCAACCCTGATCCAGGGTCACCATGCCGTTCATCAGCTTGACCGTCACCTTCTAGGAGCAGCCGGTGTTGTTCCTGAGCTTGAACTCCGTCGGCACCATGACGAAGTGCTTGGTGAAGTGTAGGGGCATGGGGATGCACTCAAGCTTTGATGCAAGGATGACCTTGCAGAAGTGAGGTTGGGCCATCCTCTTGATGATAGTGTCCGTAGTTGCGGCGCTTGTTGCCGGGGGCTCCTCCATGCCCTCGTCGTCGCCACCCTCAGGCGTCTTCGGGTCTTCCTCGGCGGTGGGCGGCAGCACAACCTCGTCGGGCATTAGGTGAAGGGGCTGCTTGCCCTTGTTGTCAAGGGCCGGGAGCACCTTCGTGCCCATCTCATTACTCTCCTCGATCTGCACACAATTCATGGAGTCAAGCACAACACAAAGTTCATGGCTAATTGAAGAGCAGTTCATGGCTAAAAGAGCATGTACTTAAAACAGCATGACTGTCACTCTTCTCCTCCTCTCCATCCCCCTATATTTACTCACCCTGCCCACCACTACTTACCCACCCCCTCTCTTCTCTCACTCTCAACCTTCCTCCTCCCCATCGCCATGAGCTCTAGCTCCACCTCCAACGCCAACCCCTTCCCTTGGGGTATTGGCTGGAGGGCCTTCTTTCTCGGGTGGTCGGCTGGTGACCGCACCAAGTTCGAGAACACCATGGAGGTATGCTCGAACTTCGGCTCCATGCCGGACATGCAGAACGAATCAAATGCAGTGCTCATGAAGGCCACTAAAGAAGAGCTGAAGACGCTGATTCCTGACCCAGCAAAGGGCGCGATGGCAGTTGACATCATTCGTTGGGCCAAGAATCAGGCCATCTCCGACGACGCTAAACGGGGGAAGAAGTGGTGCAAGTACAAGACCTACTGGGCTCCTAATGACTGCCGTGCCGCAGTGTACTGGGAGATGGCTATCGCGCTGCCGGCGGTCATCGCTTGGGAGCCTAAGGAGGATGAAGAAGAAGCGGTGCACATGCCAGCGAGGGCGCCGGAGCCAGGCCGTCGTACCTGGCAGATCGACCTTGACTCCACCGAGGACGACGACGACGACCCGCACGGCGATGAAGAAGAAGATGAAGGCCAGCGGCTCGACCAGCCGCTCCGCACGACGGTGACGGCCGCCGCGGTCGGCCGGTTTCCGTTGTGTACCCACTATCCCCCTATCCCCCAATCCCCCTTCTGCATTCCGATCTTGCATGTATGAACTCGTATGAACTATTATGAACTAGTATGAACTACCCCTATGCTTATCTACCTCTATTCCCCATTCCCCTCCGCCGTGGATCGAATCTAGCGTGCGTGCATGTCGAAGAGAGAGAAGTGCTTACCGCCATTGATGGAGTCCGGTGGTCTTCTTCCTCTGCTTCGATCCGCCACCGCCGGTGATGGAGTCTGGTGGTCTTCTTCCTCTGCTCCGATCCGCCGCCGCCGGTGAGAGTTGGGAGAGTGGGAAATAGTGGGGAGAGGGAGCGGTGAGGCTAATAACTGCCGGCGCTTCGGGAAGCAACGCGGCTTCTCGAGCGTGGCCGCGCGCGTGCAGCCGCCGCCGCCCACGTGCACCGCTCGGGCCTGGCCCTGGAGAAACTGCCGATTCATGCGTTCCCAGTGAGCCAGGCCCAGAGGTGCTTTAAGAAGCGTGCGATGCAGGCCCAATAATGTATGCGGGCTACCAAACAAGCTGATCACTTCCCGCGCGGGCCAGGTCGAGGCCTATGCAGGCAACCAAACACGCCCTGTGTGTGTCGCGCCAAGTCTGTTCGTGGCGCATCGTTTTGAGTAAGTCGGGTCGAGTCTAGGTTTGTTGCAGGATGTGTGTGTGCAGGATCGTTGCGCACTGGCTTTTTTTAACATCAGTACAAACACAAGTGCTCATATACACGTGCATACACTCACCCCTATGAACGCACACACGCACACCCTACCCCTATGAGCACCTCCGATAGACTGAGCCGGCATATCATCTTGAGATTTACGAAGTCACCGTAGGCGCCTCGTCGTCGACGGGAACGTCTCCTCCCTCTGAAAGCGCATCGCCGGAAATCCTGAAATAAATCCAGGAATAATGCGAGCACCAGGATTTGAACCCTGGTGGGTTGTGGATACCACTGTCCACCTAACCATCTCAACCACTGGCTGCCACGTTGATTGGGTCGAGTCGGGATTGGTTGGGATAGGGTCACCCATCCACGCCGGAGACACCGGCGTCCTTGCTTCTCATTATTTTCCCGCAGTGTTGGTGCTCTGTTATCTATGTCCAAATTTAAAAAAAAAAATTAAGTTGTGGCTACAATGTTTATTTCAAGCAATATTGAGCTATCACTTCGGAATTATAAATATTTATGTTTGTAATGCAATCAGCTTTGGAGGATCCCACTGGTTCAAAGTATAGCTATCACTTTAGAATTATAAGTATGTATCATTTTTTCATCATAAGTTAATAACCAAGCAATCAATGAGCTAAGAAGAGGTCATTACCAACTACAGCGCCTATTTATGGAGAACGCATCCACTTCTCAAAATTAGGACTACTGTTGTTTCACAGTAAAATGTTTCCATGTGGATCGAATCTCTTGACGAATTTATCTAGTTCTTGATCGTGGTTGTGATTTCCGGCACCAAAACCAATGGTCGGATGTTTTGCTTTTTTAGAATTTTTAGTAACTTAGTCCAATTAATGTGGGGGGGGCTCAAAATTAGGAGTCACCAATTAGTAAATACAAGATTCTCTTGAAATGTGACTCAACCGCCGCATGGACAACTCGGGCGGCAATTGGGTCACCCTTCCACCCAGTCGCCGCTAGAGCTTGATGCTCGAAGTGAAGGAAATATGCCCTAAAGTTGTTATTTATATTTCCTTATATCATGATAAATGTTTATTATTCATGCTAGAATTGTATTAACCGGAAACTTAGTACACGTGTGAATACATAGACAAACAGAGTGTCACTAGTATGCCTCTACTTGACTAGCTCGTTAATCAAAGGTGGTTAAGTTTCCTAGCCATGGACAAAGAGTTGTCATTTGATGAAGGGATCACGTCATTAGAGAATGATGTGATTGACTTGACCCATCCATTAGCTTAGCACTATGATCGTTTAGTTTATTGCTATTGCTTTCTTCATAACTTATACATGTTCCTATGACTATGAGATTATGCAACTCCCGAATGCCGGAGGAACACCTTGTGTGCTATCAAACGTCACAACGTAAATGGGTGATTATAAAGATGCTCTACAGGTGTCTCCGATGGTGTTTGTTGAGTTGGCATAGATCGAGATTAGGATTTGTCACTCCGATTGTCGGAGAGGTATCTTTGGGCCCTCTCGGTAATGCACATCACTATAAGCCTTGCAAGCAATGTGACCAATGAGTTAGTTACGGGATGATGCATTACGGAACGAGTAAAGAGACTTGCCGGTAATGAGATTGAACTAGGTATGATGATACCGATGATCGAATCTCGGGCAAGTAACATACCGATGACAAAGGGAACAATGTATGTTGTTATGCGGTTTGACCGATAAAGATCTTCGTAGAATATGTAGGAACCAATATGGGCATCTAGGTTCTGCTATTGGTTATTGACCGGAGATGAGTCTCGGTCATGTCTACATAGTTCTCGAACCCGTAGGGTCCGCACGCTTAACGTTCGATGATGATCGGTATTATGATTTTATGTGTTTTGATGTACCGAAGGTTGTTCGGAGTCCCGGATGTGATCACAGACATGACTAGGAGTCTCAAAATGGTCGAGACATAAAGATTGATATATTGGACGATGTTATTCGGACACCGGATGAGTTTCGGGGGTCACCGGATAAATATCGGAGTGTCGGGGGGTTATCGGAACCCCCGGGGGAACGAATGGGCCAACATGGGCCTTGTGAGAGAGAGAGAGAGGAGGGGGCCTTAGGGCTGGCCACGCCCCCCCCCCATTGAGGAGTCCGAATTGGACAAGGAGGGGGGCGGCGCCCCCTCTTTCCCTCCCTCTCTCCCTCTCCTTCCTTCCCCCCTCTCTTCCCTTGTTGGAAACCTACTTGGAATAGGATTCCTAGTATGAATCCTACTTGAGGCGCGCCCCATGAGGGCCGACCGGCCTCCCCCTTGCTCCTTTATATACAAGGGTAGGGAGCACCCTAGAACACACAAGTTGACAGTTGTCTTAGCCGTGTGCGGTGCCCCCTCCACAGATTTCCACCTCGGTCATATTGTTGTAGAGCTTAGGCAAAGCCCAGCGTCGGTAACTTCTTCAGCACCGTGACCACGCCATCATGCTGAGGAAACTCTCCCTCGGCCTCAGCTGGATTAAGAGTACGAGGGACGTCACCGCGCTGAACTTGTGCAGATCGCGGAGGTGCCGTGCGTTCGGTACTTGGATCGGTTGGATCGCGAAGACGTTCGACTACATCAACCGCATTACTAAACGCTTCCGCTTTCGGTCTACGAGGGTACGTGGACACACTCTACCCGCTCGTTGCTATGCATCACCTAGATGGATCTTGCGTGTGCGTAGAATTTTTTTGAAATTACTGTGTTCCCCAACAGTGGCAACCGAGCTAGGTCTATGCGTGGATGTTATATGCACGAGTAGAACACAAAGAGTTGCGGGCGATAATAGTCATACTTCTTACCAGCATGTCATACTTTGATTTGGTGGTATTGTTGGATGAAGCGGCTCAGACCAATATTACGCGTACGCTTACGCGAGACTGGTTCTACCGACGTGCTTCGCACACAGGTGGCTAGTGGGTGTCTGTTTCTCCAACTTTAGTTGAATCGAGTGGGACTACGCTCGGTCCTTGTTGAAGGTTAAAACAGCAAACTTGACGAAACATCGATGTGGTTTTGATGCATAGGTAAGAACGGTTCTTGCTAAGCCCGTAGCAGCCACGTAAAACTTGCAACAACAAAGTAGAGGACGTCTAACTTGTTTTTGCAGGGCATGTTGTGATGTGATATGGTCAAGACGTGATTATATAAATTGTTGTATGAGATGATCATGTTTTGTAACACAGTTATCGGCAACTGGCAGGAGCCATATGGTTGTCACTTTATTGTATGAAATGCAATCGCCATGTAATTGCTTTACTTTATCACTAAGCGTTGGTGATAGTCGTAGAAGCAATAGTTGGCGAGACGATGTGACGCCCCCGATTTGACCGTACACTAATCATGCACGCAAATGTGTACGATCAAGGTCAGGGACTCACGGGAAGATATCACAACACAACTTTAAAACATAAATAAGTCATACAAGCATCATAATACAAGCCAGGGGCCTCGAGGGCTCGAATACAAGTGCTCGATCACAGACGAGTCAGCGGAAGCAACAATATCTGAGTATAGACATAAGTTAAACAAGTTTGCCTTAAGAAGGCTAGCACAAACTGGGGTACAGATCGAACGAGGCGCAGGCCTCCTGCCTGGGATCCTCCTAACTACTCCTGGTCGTCGTCAGCGGCCTGCACGTAGTAGTAGGCACCTCCAGTGTCGTAGGTGTCGTCGTCGACGGTGGCCTCTGGCTCCTGGACTCCAACATCTGGTTGCGACAACCAGATAGAAAGGAAAGGGGGAAAAGAGGGAGAGAAGCAACCGTGTACTCATCCAAAGTACTCGCAAGCAAGGAGCTACACTACATATGCATGGGTATATGTGTAAAGGGGCATATCAGTGGACTGAACCGCAGAATGCCGGAATAAAAGGGGGATAGCTAGTCCTGTCAAAGACTACGCTTCTGGTCATCTCCATCTTGCAGCATGTAGAAGAGAGTAGATTGAAGTCCTCCAAGTAGCATCGCATAGCATATTCCTACCCGGCGATCCCCTCCTCGTCGCCCTGTTAGAGAGCGACCACCGGGTTGTATCTGGCACTTGGAAGGGTGTATTTTATTCAGTATCCAGTTCTAGTTGTCATAAGGTCAAGGTACAACTCCGGGTCGTCCTTTTACCGAGGGACACGGCTATTCGAATAGATAAACTTCCCTGCAGGGGTGCACCACATAACCCAACACGCTCGATCCCATTTGGCCGGACACACTTTTCTGGGTCATGCCCGGCCTTGTAAGATCAACACGTCGCGGCCCCACCTAGGCTCAACAGAGAGGTCAGCACGCCGGTCTAACCCTATGCGCGCAGGGGTCTGGGCCCATCGCCCTATGCACACCTGCATGTTGCGTACGCGGCCGGAAGTAGACCTAGCCCCCTTAATACAAGCGCGAGCTTACGGTCCAATGCGGCGCGCGCCACTCAGTTGCTAATGTCAAAAGAGCTTCGGCTGATACCACGACGTCGGGATACCCATAACTACTCCCACGTAGATGGTTAGTGCGTATAGACCAAATGGCCAGACTCAGATCAAATACCAAGATCTCGTTAAGTGTGTTAAGTAACCGCGAACGCCGACCAGGGCCAGGCCCACCTCTCACCTAGGCGGTCTCAACCTGCCCTGTCGCTCCGCCACAAAGATCCACTTGCGGGTACTCTTACGAGCCGACCCGACTTTAGTCATCACATGCGTCATGTATATAGTATATAAGTATATACCCGTGATCACCGCCCAGGTGATCACGGCCCGATAGTATAGGACAGCAGACGGACAAGAATGTAGGGCCACTCATGGAAAACTAGCATCCTATACTAAGCATGTAGGATTGCAGGTAAAGGTAACAACAGTAGTAGCAAGGATAGGCTATGCATCAGGATAGGATATCGGAAAGCAGTAACATGCTACACTACTCTAATGCAAGCAGTATAGAGAAGAATAGACGATATCTGGTGATCAAGGGGGGGGCTTGCCTGGTTGCTCTGGCAAGTAGGAGGGGTCGTCAACTCCGTAGTCGAACTGGGCAGCAGCAGTGTCGGTCTCGTAGTCTACCGGAGAGAAGAGGGGGAAGAAACAGTAAATACAATGCAAACATAAGCATGACGATGCGTGACATGGCAACGAGCGGTACTAGGTGTGTCCTAACGCGACAGTAGTTGGTACCGGCGAAGGGGGGAACATCCGGGAAAGTATTCCCGATGTTTTGCGTTTTCGGACAGATGGACCGGAGGGGGAAAGTTGCGAGTTCGATAGGTCAGGGAGGTGTGGTGGACGAACGGACTGCGTATCCGGATTCGTCTCGTCGTTTTGAGCAACTTTCATGTTGAAAATATTTTAATCCGAGTTACGGATTAAAAGATATGATTTTCTAAAGATTTTAGTAATTTCTGGAATTTAATTAATTATTTAATTTAATTCGAAAATGGATTTATGACATCAGCATGATGTCATGCTGACATCAGCAGTCAACTGGGGTTGACTAAGTCAAACTGACATGTGGGTCCAGTGGGACCCACCTGTCATTCTCTGATTAGGTTAATTAGGGTTAGCTAAATAATTACTGTTTAATTAAATTAACCAATTAATTAGATTAATTTAAACAGGATTAATTAACTTAATTGATTTAGTTAATTAATTAATTAATTAATTAAATTTATTTTTACTATTTGTTTTATTATTAATTTATTTTTATTTATTTATTTAATTATTTATTAATTTTTATTAACTAGTTTATTGTTTTTATTATTATTATTATTATTATTATTATTATTTTATCATTCTTTTTTTTAATCGTTCTGGGGTGCGGGACCCCTTTGTCATAGGCCCGTGGGGGCCTAGCGGGCGCCGGGCGTTAGCAGGCGCAACCCGAACTAGCGCATGCCCAGGTGCGGGCGGAGCCAACAGGGACTGGAGCAGGGGCGTTGGCCACGGCGAGGCCGGCCGGGATCTGCACCGGCGGGACGGCCGAGTGGCGGACAGCAGCGGAGGACGGGGGGTTCGCGCGAGGGGGCGGCCCGGGGAGCAATGCAGCAGAAGGGGAAGACGAGTCGAGGCAGCATCAGGTCGACGCCGAGGGGTGGTGCGGGCGAGCGGCGGCGTGCACGCGGTCAGGGTGGCGTCGAGCAGCTGGTGGCGGCGGCACGACGAAGCAGGGTGGTCGGGACCGTGGAGGACGCTGGCGGTGGGCGGCGCGGCGCAGCGGAGTAGCAGCACGCGCGGCAGAGCGGCAGAGGCGGGACGCGGGTGCGCGGACGGGCGCGGTCGCTGCGCGGCGAGCGCGAGCGCGCGCGCAGAGGGGGAGCGGGGCCGCGGCGACGCACGGGGTTCCAGGGGCACGGGCTCGCGCGCCCGGGCGCGTGCATGCCGGTGGACAGAGGGGGTTAGGGAGGGGGCAGCTCACGGTGTGGTGTAGGGGTTCGGGCAGTGGTGGTCGAAGACGACGACGAAGAAGGAAGCGGCCGGTGGGGGAGCGCTCCGGGCGGCGGCGGCGTCCTGGCGCGGGGGGGGGGGCAGCGACCTCCTCCCCCGATCCCGATCCAATCGGGGAGAGGGGGGCAGATATTTCGCACGGGGGGAGTGGGGTGTCAGTGGAGTGGGTTACGGGGGTGAGGTGATAAGGAGGGATGGTTAGGTGGCCGGCCCTGGTTGGATGGCCAGCTGGGCCAGGAGGCCCAGCGGGGGGGGGGGGGGGGTCTTTTGTTCTGTTTTTTTTTGTTTGTATGTTTTCTTTTTTGTAATTTATTTTCTTTTTATTTATCTTTCTTTTACTGTTTTACTTTTAGTTTTCTTTTATTTTAGTTTTATAAAAATTATCAGTACACTTAAATTAATACTTTTAAGTATACTATTGCCACATTAATCCTCAACCCAAATTAAAATAGTTTAATATTTTATAAAATTCAAAAGCCATTTATTTTAACATTTGAACCTCTATTTTAATTATTTTGAACACTTAAACATTTTATTAAATTTAGGTTTCTCCACCATTTTTATCTATGCAATATTTGGTGCACTCCGAACATTTTAGTTTTAATATTTGAAAACTTTGATCGTTTGCTTGATTTTGAACTTTGAATTTTGGACCGGTTTTGATCTAACGATAGATTAGCAACAGTAACGGTGGTAACGTGGCACCATTAGCGTGGGATTACTGTAGCTTAATTACCCGGGCGTCACAGACGACAACGATGCTTTGATGGAGATCAAGGTGTCAAGCCGGTGACGATGGTGATCATGACGGTGCTTTGGACACTACTAGAAAAAGGCTTACTAGTGGCGCACCAGTTTTGCCTACTAATGGCGCACTACTGGTGCGCCACTAGCATCACGCCACTAGTAATTTTTACTAATGGCGCACCGCTGGTGCGCCATTAGTATCTGGTACTCTAATGGCGCACCGAGCAGTGCGTCATTAGTATAGGCCACGATGCGCCATTAGTATGCCTCCCAGGGGGCCATATATACCCATGTGCTTTGCCATACTAATAGCGCACTGCAGTGTGATGCGCCATTAGTATCCTTCGGCATACTAATGGCGCACTGCTGGGTGATGCGCCATTAGTACCCTCTGGCATACTAATGGCGCACTGCTCTGGGATGCGCCATTAGTATCCTTTGGCATACTAATGGCGCACGTTGGCTTGATGCGCCATTAGTATGTATATTAGGGATTATTATTTTTTTCTTTTCTGATTTTTACACAGATTACAAAATATATTATTGGACAGAAAATAAGCAGCAGGACACAGCAACAGCAGATTCATCGAATACAATAGGAGATTAGTCTCCGAATACAATTCATCATATTAGTCTCTGAATTCAAAAGACCGAACGAAGATAGAACATTACAAGTCTCGAGACCGCGAGTAGCGAGTTTGTCTTCACATTACAAGTCGATATCGATCATCTAAACTACCATCACATAGAAGAGAGATGCGGTCATCACGATGAGCATCATCGCGATGAAACTGGTCTTCATCCGGTTCCTCCAACGCTCCCTCCTCTCTCCCGCTAGATAGCGCGCGTATTTAGATTCCGCCTCCGCCCTAGTGGTGTACCCTTTGTAACTGTTACCGCTGAAACGGTGAACCTGTCTCCGACACTCCTCCCAGTCGTCGTAGACTCCGGGAACCTTACCCTTGTACACGACATACGACGGCATCTCTATGCACTAGCCAAACAACAGACAATACATAAGCAATATATAAGTATGCAACAAAAGGATCGGAAGAGAAAAGCAAGACATCCATAGCACGATTCATGGTCCTACTAACAAATAGCATCGATTACATCTAAGTTGAACGACTGTCCAAACCAAAGAGACATACAAGTTCACTACAGTTTAATTACAACATGAGCTAATGAATGTTTCAGAACTACACATAGCATCACAACTTTCGACTCGACTCATGGGACCGGAGCGTGGATGAAGCCGCCATCTATCGTGATGGTCATGAAGTCACGGGCGTTGTCAGCCTGCATTTGTAGCGTTGTGTCTATCTCGCTGTTGGACGGTTGAAATTTGAGGTAGAACTGCCTCGAGGTACGAAGGACATCTTGATGGATGATTTCTGCAAACTCAGACTGGATGCGAAAGAATTCTTGTCGGATGTCCGCGTCCTGGATTGCCCCCAAGCTTGCGGCCCAATCTTTGAGATTATTTGGTAGGAGAAGGTGATTATGGTCCCGCACGATCGCCCGCATGTGATGGAGGGCGTAGTAGGCATTCTTCTGACCGCCAGGCGGCTGCTTGACGCAGGGGAACGTCGTATTGTGGGTGAACACGTGCCTGCCGTACCTATGAACTGGCCTCTTAAAGGTGCCTCCAGATGCGGCGTAGCCGGGGAGAGCATCATCAAGAACTTTCTTGATATTTGTGTAGTCTATCTTGGAGTCATGGTCCGGGTCGAGATACGTGGCCATGGAATATTTCGGGCTTAAGAGGATGAGTGTGCAATGTGTGTCACTGCACAGAACACGGAATGTTAGAAAAAAAAGAACGATCGAAATCTAAGAAATCATATGTTACGGGGCGGTTAGGAGATGACTTACTCGGGAAAGTAAGGCACGAGGAAGTTATCCTTATCTGGGTTTGCCAGAATGACGCCTTCGAGGTGTGAACTCGCGACTTGCCGGTCCCCAGCGCTGCCCAAGATCTTGGCACGCATGTAGAAGGGGTCGACTATCACAATGTCCGGGGTCTTGTCTCTAATGATCCGCATCTCCATACTCAGCGAAAACAGCCGAACGAAGGTGTAGTGCAGCGGATGAAGGTTAAGCATAGCAAAGATGTCATCAAATCGCAGGACGATCGTACCCCCGACGGCGCTATCCACAAAGCCCTTGCCCTCTGGCACCTTGGCCACGAAAACCGGGTATGCCACATCATTCTCTCTGAGACGCCGCTTCTCCAAAGAAAGAACACTGTCATGCAGACTCCGCATAGCACCGGTTGCAGCATTGAGCATATTTGTCGGTAGCATCGGCCTACCCGCCACATGCACCCTCCTCGAGATATCTGTAACACCCCGCATGTAACTCGCCATATTTGTAACTCCGACTCTTGCCATTTCCGGCTATGTGATATGTTTTTCCCTCCGTTGTCGGGTTTTGTTTTTCGTTTTGTATTTTGTCATGTCATGCATTTTCTTATCATGTCATCATGCGCATTGCATTCGCATACGTGTTCGTCTCATGCATCCGAGCATTTTCCCCGTTGTCCGTTTTCCAATCCGGCGCTCCTATCTCCTCCGGTGCACCCCTCTAGTTTTCTTTCGTGTGCGTGTGTCAAACTTTCTCGGAATGGACCGAGGCTTGTCATGTGGTCTTAATATACCACCCGAAGACTACCGGTCAAGTTTCGCTCCATTCGGAGGTCGTTTGGTACTCCAACGGTTAACCGGGCCTCCGCAATGTCCATTTGAGTATCCAGCAAAAAACCCCTCCAAAACCAGCCCAAAGCCCACCAAACTCTCTTCCATGCTCTAGGCCGTTCGATCACGATCGTGTGGGCGAAAACTGCACCTCATTTGGAGTCTCCTAGCTCCCTCTACCTATTTCTATGTGGGCATCCCGAAAAACGAAATCTCAGATGAACCCTAACCCTCTCCCTCCGCGTCGCGCCGGACGTGTCCGCCCGCGCCGCCCGGCCAACCCGCGAGCGCCACGTGGCCCGCCTCCGGCCTCGCCCCGCCGCCGGCCCGCAGGCCCATCGCCGGCCCCCGCGGCCCGCCGCCTCCGCGCCCGCGCGCCTTCCCCGCCGCCGGGCCAGTGCGTCGCCGCCGCCGGCCATCGCCATCGCCGCCGCCGCCCGCAGGCCCGCCGGCGACCGCCGCCCCCTCCGGCGACCGCCGCCCCCGGCCCCGCCGCTCCTCCGGCGACCGGCGCCGCCGCTCCCTCTCCCTCCTTCCTCCGCCGGCGAGCGAGCTCGGGCTGGAAGAGCTCGTTCGATCTAGATCTCTGCGTACGTCGACTTTTTCTCGCCTCAAAAATTCTTCCAAGTCTTAATTTTTCTCAGTATCTTGCTCTGTTCCCGATGTTGTAACTTTGTGCATGTAGCTCCGATTTATGTGTATGATATGTCAAATTGTTCGTCTCGTGATGCTCTATATTTTGTTCAATTGCACCATTTCCATTAGAGGTCATCTTGATGCCCAAATCTTCGTTGGAAGAGGGCTAGTTGCTGTTAATCTCTGGTTCTTAGCAGAACTAGGAGATTTGTCATTTTTGTATCATTTATTCTGTGCATCTTTTGAGCATGAGCTCTACATGTGTTTTGAAGTATGCCATGCCATCTTTCCAGTGGTATAGTCCATGTATTTTTGTGATCTCTGTGGTGACTAGCACAAGCATGCAAAGTAGGCCCCGTAATATTTCTGATTTCAGGGACTTGGTGATTTCTCTAAGTCCTTGTCTGCTGTAATTTTGTTGCCATGTAAACTTGATGCTACAGAGAGATCCATGCATATTTTGGAGATATTTAGTAAGGATGTTTTGTAGATATAGTTGTAATTGATCCATTCCTGTAATTTTTTGCAATTTTAGAGTACCATAGCATGACTCAATCTTGCTCTACTTTTGCTATAAAATATTTCTGGCAGATTCTTAACATGATATGCATTTTTGCCAAGCTTATTGTAGTTGATCCATACATGCTATGCATTTTTTCTTGCCATGGATAGTTTCGTAAATATTCCATCTTGCTGTAGGTATGCTTGGTTTGTCATGCATTGCTCTGTAGTGAGTGCATCAAGCTCACAAAGAAGCCTACTTATTATTATTTCTGCCATGCTCTGTTTTCTGCCAAGTCTGCAACCTGATAACGAAACTTGCTATGTTTACATGCTTGCCATGATATCTTCTGGTCCTTTTTGGCTTATGGTCAGTAAGGGAATTTTGTCATGTGCATTTAGTAGAACACTACCATGCCTTGTTTTGCTATGTTAAGTTCCTGTATCATGTTGATTTCGTGCTCTGAACATTGCTACCTGATGCTGATTTCTGCCATGTCCAGTTTTTCACTAAGTCTGTGAACCTGTAATCTTTTGCACTTTTGCCATGCTTGTTTGAGCTTGATATGTTGTGAACTAGCAGTAGCTCAGTGTTCATCTTTTGTCAAGCATCTCCTGTAGTTTACTTCCATGTGCTTTGTTGCTATGTTGGGGTGCTGT
Source organism: Aegilops tauschii subsp. strangulata (assembly GCF_002575655.3). NCBI lineage: Eukaryota > Viridiplantae > Streptophyta > Magnoliopsida > Poales > Poaceae > Aegilops > Aegilops tauschii. Next base: position 470,178,007 of record NC_053038.3, read on the forward strand.
AGCATTGTTACTTGTTGCATTTTAAGTGCTATCTTGCTGTTTATCGCAGATTAGTGTCTTTCTTGTTTTGCTTGCCATTTGCAAACCGTGCATCCGATTCCGGTGATCTTTATATCGATGTCGACCGAAATCATCTCATCTTTCCAGTGGCGTGCTTGGTTTGCCAAGTTACTGCCATGTTCATCATTTTTCTTCCGGAGCACGCATATGCATCGCATATCATATCTTGCATATCATACATGTTTTGCATCATGTTGCTTGCGCTCTTCTCGTTGTTGATTGTGGTTCCGTTTGTTTGTGTTTTTGTCTTGGGTAGAGCCGGGAGACGAGTTCGTGAACGAGAAACCTGTCGAGTATGCTTACGAGGATCAAGCTTTCGACAACTCTGAGAATCTTGCAGGCAAGATGACCACCCCTCGAAATCACTTCTATCTTTGCTATGCTAGTTGTTCGCTCTATTGCCATGCTCCGCTACCTATCACTTGCTAAATCATGTCTCCCATTTTAGCCATGTCAGCCCTAACCATCCTTTCCTAGCAAACCGTTGTTTGGCGATGTTACCGCTTTTGCTCAGCCCCTCTTATAGCGTTGCTAGTTGCAGGTGAAGTTGAAGTTTGTTCCATGTCGGAACATGGATATGTTGGGATATCACAATATCTCTTATTTAATTAATGCATCTATATATTTGGTAAAGGGTGGAAGGCTCGGCCTTATTCCTGGTGTTTTGTTCCACTCTTGCCGCCCTAGTTACTGTTATACCGGGATTATGTTCCTTGAGTTTGCGTTCCTTACACGGTCGGGTGATTTATGGGACCCCCTTGACAGTTCGCCTTGAATAAAACTCCTCCAGCAAGGCCCAACCTTGGTTTTACCATTTGCGACCTATACCTTTTTCCCCCGGGTTTTCTAGAGCCCGAGGGTCATCTTTATTTTAAACCCCCGAGCCAGTGCTCCTCTGAGTATTGGTCCAAACTGTCAGTCGCCGGTGGCCACCAGGGGCAACTCTGGTCTGGCCTATCAGAAGCTTGGATAATCCGGTGTGCCCTGAGAACGAGATATGTGCAGCTCCTATCGGGATTTGTTGGCACATTCGGGCGGCTTTGCTGGTCTTGTTTTACCATTGTCGAGATGTCTTGTAAACCGGGATTCCGAGACTGATCGGGTCTTTTCGGGAGAAGGTTTATCCTTCGTTGACTGTGAGAGCTTATGATGGGCTAAGTTGGGACACCCCTGCAGGGTAATATCTTTCGAAAGCCGTGCTCGCGGTTATGAGGCGGATGGGAATTTGTTAATGTCCGGTTGTAGATAACTTGTCACTTGACCCATTTAAAATACACCAATTGCGTGTGTAGCCGTGATGGTCTCTTCTCGGCGGAGTCCGGGAAGTGAACACGGTCTGAGTTATGTATGACGTAAGTAGGTGTTCAGGATCACTTCTTGATCATTGCTAGATGACGCCCGTTCCGTTGCTTCTCTTCTCGCTCTCATTTGCGCCAGTTAGCCACCATATATGCTTTTGCCGCTGCAGCTCCACCTCTTTGCACCATTCCCCCCTTTAAGCTTAAATAGTCTTGATCTCGCGGGCATGAGATTGCTAAGTCCCCGTGACTCACAGATTCTACCAAAACAGTTGCAGGTGCCGACGATGCCAGTGCAGACGATGGCGTCGATCTCAAGTGGGAGTTCGACGAGGAACGTGGTTGTTACTATGTGTCTTTTCCTGATGATCAGTAGTGGTGCCCAGTTGGGACGATCGGGGATCTAGCATTTGGGGTTGTCTTATTTTCATCTGGATTTTGACCGTAGTCGGTCTATATGATTGTATTTTGGATGATGTATGATGATATTTATGTATTGTGTGAAGTGGCGATTGTAAGCCAACTCTTTATCCCATTCTTGTTCATTACATGGGATTGTGTGAAGATGACCCTTCTTGCGACAAACCACTATGCGGTTATGCCTCTAAGTCGTGCCTCGACACGTGGGAGATATAGCCGCATCGTGGGCGTTACAATATCCTTAGGTGAAGGTGGTCCGTCCTGAGCACGGATCGTACTCGGTGCCGGTTGGCTCGCACTGGCGCCCTTGTTAGTCTTTCGTTTCTGTCCCTTCTTCTTGATCTGCTGTAATGGGATCGAGTTCTGCTCACAGACCGCCTTCTTGAGCGTGTTGGGGCCGATAATATTTGGCACCTCAGCTATCTGAGGCTCGGTGAAGGCGGCAGCTGGAGGCGTCTCCTGAGAACTGAACGCCAGACGACGCCTGTTGCAATTGGGTTTCTCCGCCGTACCAGCTAGATCGCAGTCGTCTTTTTGAGGGTTGGGTTCTTGAGAAGGAGGTCCGCAGAACTCGTCACCGTACCCATGCTCGGCAAAGTACTTATCGACGTTGGTAAATGTACCGTCGTTGTTGTCGTCGTCGTCCGGATCCTGTGCCATATGCATGTTCGGATCATGTGCCATAGGGATGTCCGGCAGGTCCGGTAGCGTTGCGGCGTTCTTGCCATGGCTTGGCGCTGGCACGACTGGCGGTCTTGTCTGTGGGGTGGTGTCCCCCGCCCCCAAACGAATCTGGCTCTTCGGCCAAAGCAGGGGCCAGCTTACACAGGCGCTGAGGGTCATCACATCATCTTCGTCGGCCCCAGAGGGTCGAATCGGAGGTAACAACTCGTCGCAGCCTGGCAGTACCCGAACCAGTTCAACCCTATAGAAGGTGGGTGGCATCGGATTACCGTGGAACACGCGGTTGCCCGGTTGAACGATTCTGCCCTTGGCGACATCGACCAACTCGCCGCCCACGAAGTGCAGGAGAGTGCAAGGAACATCGGTGGTGCCCTGCGAAAACATGTAGGGCGTCAGGGATGCCCAGTCAAAGGCAAGGAGATGAAGTCATCGGCCGAGAGGCTTAGTTACCGTGATGCCGTCGAGCTCGGCTAATGTCGAGGCACCGCCAACGGCGGGCGTGCGCGTGCAACTGACGGAGGGGCCGCTTGCTGGCGAGGTGCCGGCCGGCGTACACCCAGGTGCATTAAGCTCCAATGCTCGTGCCGGCGCCGGAGACACGAATACCGCCTCCGCCGGAGACACCAATGGCGCCGCCTGCGCGTTGTGCGAGTTGCTGGCCGTGAAGCTGGGAACCGGGGGAGGCCCCTGTTGGCCGCCCGCAATCCACGTCGTCAGCCCCTGAATCAAGGTAGGCACAATGGCGGTGAGCGTCGTTCCCAGTTGTTGTTGCACTTGCTCTTGGACAATCTCCGGAATCCGTGCCACTTGTGCCTTGAGTTCTTGAACCTCGCGCGACTGGCTTTCCGAGCTGGTCTTCTTCTCCTTTCGCCCACCAGCGGTATAGTATGACGACCATTTTCTGGACAAGCCTTTGCCGGCCACACGACCAGCTGACGACGGCTTACTGAGCTTATCCTTGTTTTTCATTACGTTCAACGCCCTATTTAAAGGGGTGCCAAAAGGGAAGTTCTGAGATGACCCCGCGCTACTGCTTTCAGCCTCCTGCGGAAGGAATGTGAACCATTTAGAAATTTGGCTTCATTAACTAGAATGCAACCATATATGTAGCTAATTACGCGGGGGTGTATTCCTTACCAGAACTTTCTCAAGCGCCTTGGTCTTCGGATCCGTGGTAAGCTCCTTTGTTACCGGGTCCTCCTTGTACCGGGCCCTGACAAAGTTCCTGGTCTGCTTGTCAGGGAATTTCTCGAAGCGGGGCGGTAGGCCTTGCTCGGCACGCTCCGCGTCCTCCTTGTCCCATATAGGCTCCGCCACTCTATAACCGCCGGGACCGAGTTGGTGGACCCCTAAGTTCAACTGCCGCATTTCTTTCCCCCACTGACTTGATTCGGAGGTTGCGCTACTCTCGCACTTGATCTTGAACTCCTTGTAGTCATCTTCGCTCATCAAAGGATATTTCGCCTTGATCTTCTCATAACTATCACCTTTTTCAATCATTGCCTTCACCGTGCTTCTCCATGTAGACAGGGCCGTGCTCATCCTCGTGAGGGCGGCACTGTTCACTTTATTCCCTGAGAGGCGTGTGTTTGCAAACTCATTGGGGAACTTGTATCGTTCGTGCAGCTTCGTGAAGAGGAGGCAGCGCAAATTCCCTCGGTCCTTATGCCTTAGGTTCTCGGTGTTGATCGAGACGGTGCTCCGGAGAATGCACCCGAGCTGAACCGAGTACCCCTTGACTACATGTTTGGGCGTCGTTGGATGCCCGTCGGAGTTCACTTCAGTAAATTCCTCCTTGACGGTGCCGAGCACGTTCGGGCGCCGGTCCTTCCGTTGCCTCTTCGGTTGGCTACCATCTGTGCGTGCGCCGCCATCATCAATGGTGGCATCCTCGGCGGCACCATCAATGGTGTCATCCCCGACGCCACTAGGGGTTGTGTAGTCAGGATCGGTGTCTTCCGCGGCGTCCTCATAGCGGTGAGGTTCTTCCTCCATCTCCTGTGACAGCTCCCAGAATTGCTTGCCGCCCGAACCGCCGGCCTCATCGTTGTGGGCCATGTTTCGCTCTAAATAGGAAAAAAGTTTGGTCAAAAGTTGGTTATTGTCAAGGAACAAGATCTCTAAGTTGACCAAATAACCTAATTCTCGAGGAATGTCGCCAAAAAGATGGTTATTGTCAAGGAACAATTGAGAGATGTTTGTGATATTGCCTAGGTGTTTTGGGATGGAACCTGTTAGTGTGTTGTTGCTGAGGTCCAAGTCCACGTTCACAAGGTAACCTAGTTCTTGAGGGATGTGTCCAGAAAGTTGGTTGCTTCAAAGATACAAGGCTGTGAGTTTGGTCAAATTGCCTATGCTATTTGGGATGGAACCTGTTAGTGTGTTGTAGCAAACAAACAACTCCTCTAAGTTCTCAAGATAACCTAGTTGTCGAGGGATGTGTCCAGAAAATTGGTTGATGTCAAGACACATGCTGAATAATTTTTGTTTCGGTTGAGAATCGGGCACCTTCTAGGTCAAAAAAATTGGGCATGGCCTTTGCTAATTTTCTTGACCTAGGAGTGCCCCATTCTCAACTGAAACGGAAATTAATCAACATTTCAGGAGAAAGGGCTCATTTCAGAAGTTGACAAAATTCAGTGAGATTGACCACAGAAAGATTGCATCCTTTGTTATTGACCACAGAAAGATTGCACCACAGTTTACAAAGTTCAGAAGATCTACAGTAGCAGCAACATCGCTATGACATATCAGGGCTTTATACAACATTTGCAAAAAAAGATTGCATCCTTTGTTATTGGTTTCCTTGCAATGAGATTGACCATAGAAAGGTCAATTTTCAATTTCTGAAGTCACCGCAAATAAAGAAATCAAGGTCATTTGAAAATACAACACAGTATTCTTACATTGCATCACACGAAAAGAATAAGTCAGACAAATGAGTGCTTCAACATAATTGATGGAAACTACACAGGCAGTACAAACAACCTACAACATGTTGTCTAGATGCTTATAGTCACAGTAGTCTTACTTTGCTATAATGCTCAAGAAAAGAAGCATCATTGACAGACTTCCATCCCAGTATCTTCCCTCAAATCAAGATTAGACTACTTGAAGTAATCAAATAATTTCGAAATAGATTAACCAGTGCTATAGGCATACAAGTACTAGAACATACAAATAATATTATCAGAAAACACACATAGTGGTTTCAGTTAGGTAGCAGAGTGTTTGGAGTACTGAAACTCAATTAAGCCAGGTAGCATCAAGTTGTGCATCTGATCATATAAAATAGGTTAGGGTTAATTATTCAGATCATCTATGTTTGGAGTACTGAAACTCAACTAAACTAGTTAAATGGAGTTCATCTACTCACTAGCAGTACTACTAACTGGCAGTAAACAAGTTAAGCTACTCACTACAGTACTGGCTACTCACTTAAGCTAGCTAGAAGCTACAAGTTAAACACATTTGTAGCACTGAGAAATAATGCTACTGTTTATACCATGTTGCCTTAGGCCAAATCAATTATCTGTTGGTTCAATGGTTGTTTCTTTCCCTTTTATAATTGCAAAAATCTGGTCACAGTGGTTATTTATTTAGATGGATTTCATATATTCTGCTACTGTTTTACAATGTGAGGCATGAACTGTTCCCTCTTCTAATTATCTTGTATCTGACAGTAGCAAAAATCTAGACTAAAATCTAGCATCTGATCTACACAAGAACACCACAAGAATATTCAGATTCACAATTCCAAACAACACAATTTAAAAAGACGCACAGGATGGCACCGACGGCCTGGAAGTGATCCATGGAAGAACTCACCTTGATGGACGCGGTCGCAGACAAGGTCGTAGACGGCGGCGGAGCAGAGACGAGGTCGCAGACGCGGTCGTGGTGCTCCGGTGGACGCCGACGTCGAGGAGGCTGCGGGCGGCGATCCGGAGGAAGGGGCCCGTGATGTCGTCGGCGTCCTTGGCCGCCTTCTTGACCTTTCGAGCAGAAGAAGGCACGGGTGGTGAGAGGAGGAGGAGAAGCTAGGGCGGATGGGGGAAGGGAGGGAGGGGACGTACGTGCTGGGGCGGGGGTGGAGTCCGGTGGGGGTCGGGGCGGCGGCGTCGAGGCAGCGCAAGACCACAGCGGCGGACGACGTGTAGGCGCGGCGGACGGAGGAGGCGGAGCAAGGGGGCGGCGGCGTACGGTTGGGTCGAGGAGTGGGGGATCTGGCGAGCGAGGGAGGGAGGGAGGCGACAGTGCGAGGGGAACAAGTATAAAAATTCTAATGGCGCACCACCCCCTGGTGCGCCATAAGTACGTCGATTCTAATGGCGCACCTCCCCCTGGTGCGCCATTAGAATTTTGTTTTACTTACTAGCCCGACTGGTCAGGTTATATCCCACCTAACCCTATCTCCATCAGAACACGCCCACTAGCCCGACTGGTTAGCACGCAGCACACACAGTAGGAGGTCCTGGGTTCGATTCCCAGGCTCCCCAAATTTTTTTTATGCATTTAAAATGCTGTTTGATATTTATTTGTGTTTAAATATGTTCAAACTTGTTTAAATCATAACAGTAATATTTTTTTTATAAAAACAGTATAAAAACACTAGGAGCGGGCCGGGGAGGGTGCGGGGGAGAGGGTGCGGGGGGTCGTCGGCGATGGCCGGTGGAGCGGGGGAGGGTGCGGTGGGTCGTCGGCGGCGGTGGAGTGGGGGAGGGTGCGGGCCGGGGGTCGGCGGCGGCGGCCGGTGGAGCGGGGTAGGGTGCGGGGGGTCGGCTGCGGCGGCCGGTGGAGCAGGGGAGATGGTGCGAGATCGAGTGTCCATGAAATTTAAAAACATTCATGAGTTCAAAAAGTGCTCATGAAATACAATCGAGAAATGAAGGCTACAATTTAAATACAATCGATCTTAGCTAGCTATCTGTTCACAATCTTCTTGCCCTTATTTTTCGTAAATGGAGTTCTTCTCTTGAACGGGCGTCCTTTAGGTAGGGTGGTCCTGCTTCTTCTTGTGGTGTATGCTGATACTTCATCGTCGTCGTCATGTTCCATCTTCGGGTCGCCGTACTTGTCGAAGTCTTGCTCATTGGCGACTCCATCCATTCCGATGATCTTCCTTTTGCCTCTCCTCACGACAACACGACTGGGCTTTGATGGGTCGGTAATGAAGAAGCATTGGTCCACTTGGGAAGCCAGTACCCATGGCTCATTTTTCGCGGTGACGTTCGCGCCTGCGGTCTTGGATTTGGCTTCGGGTATAACCATGGTGGTGAAATACCGGTCTTCTTTTATGACGCTCTTGGCCCATCTGACATGGAACATCGGGACCTTCTCTCCAGCGTAGCTCAGCTCCCAGATCTCCTCGATCCTTCCGTAGTATCTATCCTTGTCGTTACCGGTGTAGGATTCCATCGTTACCCCGGAGTTCTGATAACCATCGCTCTTCATGTCCTTGTCCTCGGTGTAGAATGTGTAGCCGTTGATATCGTACGCCTCATACGTCATCAGGTTGTGCTCGGCGCCCTGTGACAAGGCGAATATGAGTTGTTCTTCCGCGGAAGAATCCTCATGTAAAGGGTACGACAGAAGCTTCTGCTTGAACCAACGCGTGAAACATGAGTTGTGCTCTTTGATTATATCTCCGTATGTCCTCTGTTGGCCTCGGTCATTGTACGTCTTCTCAATAAACGTTTTGTGCTCTACCACCCAAGGATCGACCACGTCTATGTGTTGTAGCGCGACTAGGTTTGCTCTTTCAAAGTCGGCGAGTCGACCATCGAAGTTGACATGCATTTCGCGGCGACCCTCACGGTGACCCCATCCAGCGAGCCTGCCGAGGTGCCTGTTGACGGGCAGACCAACGGGGTTCTCGATGCCTAGATAATTCGTGCAGTAGGAGATGCACTCTTCGGTCAGAAAGCCCCTGGCTATGCTTCCCTCTGGACGTGACATGTTGCGAACGTATCCTTTGATGACACCATTCATCCTTTCGAACGGCATCATGCTGTGCAGGAACATCGGCCCGAGTTGGATGATATCCTCCACGATATGGACCAGCAGATGCACCATAACGTCGAAGAATGCGGGAGGGAAGTACATCTCAAGCTCGCATAGTATCACCACGATCTCTTCCTGTAGCCTTCTGAGTTGCCTCACGCCAACCGACTTCCGAGAGATGACGTCGAAAAAGTTGCATAGGCCAAATAGCGTTTCACGGACGTGCGCGTCCATGATCCCACGGATTGCAACTGGAAGTATCTGCGTCATCAGCATGTGACAGTCGTGAGACTTCATCCCGCTGAACTTCTGCTTCACTGAGTCTAGGTATCTGCTTATCTTCCCCGCGTAACCGTAAGGAAGTTTTACTCCTACGAGGCAGGTGAAAAACTGATCGATCTCCTCCTGACTTAGAGTGAAGCACGCGGGAGGGAAGTCATTTCCGGTCTTCTTGGCCTTTTTGCCTTTGCGACGACTTTCCGTGTCCTGCTTCGCCTCATCATCATCATCATCATTAGCGTGAAGCTCCTCCCTGATGCCCATTGATTTCAAGTCTGCCCTTGCTTTCGGCCCATCTTTGGTCCTCTCTGGCATGTTGAGCAGGGTACCAAGCAGACTCTCGCACACGTTCTTCGTGATATGCATGACATCAAGGCTGTGAGGCACACGGTGGATCTTCCAGTACGGTAAGTCCCAGAAAACAGACCTCGTTTTCCATACCTTCAGCAGTGGCTCTGGCGCCTTTTTCTTCTTTCCCGGCTCTGGTGCCTTTTCCTTCTTTCCCGGCAATGGGCAATCTTTCCAATTTTTCAACAGCTCGTCTATTTCCTCGCCGCTCCTCGTACGCGGGCGTCTTCGGGGTTCGGTTTCACCATCGAACAGATCCTTGCGTTTCCTCCACGGGTCATCGTCGCGAAGCCACCTTCGATGTCCCATGAACACGGTTTTCGAAGACCCGGGATCTCTATCTAGCTGGCGATACGTTGTGTCATCCATGCACCTGACACATCCAGAAAATCCGTGGACCACCTGCCCCGCGAGATATCCGAAACCGAGATAGTCGTGCACCGTCGTGAGCAGTGCGGCTCTCATAGGGAAATATTCTTTCTCTGCGGCGTCCCACGTATTGGCTGGCGTTTTCCACAGCGTGTCTAGCTCCTCTTCCAGCAGCCCCAGATACAGATTGATGTCGTTCCCTGGTTGTTTCGGCCCTTCAATTAGCATACTCATGTGAATGTACTTCCTCTTCATGCACAACTAGGGGGGAAGGTTGTACATCCACACAAACACAGGCCAGGTGCTATGTGTGCTTCTCTGGCTGCCAAACGGATTAACTCCATCGGTGCTCGCGCCCAGCATGATGTTCCTTGGATCGTTCCCAAATTCTGGGTGTTCGAAGTTCAACGCTTGCCACTGGCTCCCATCCTTAGGGTGACTCAGCATCTTGTCTTTTTTATTTATCTCCGGATCATTTGCGTCATCTTCTCGCTTCTTCTCCTCCCTATCCGCGTGCCAACGCAGGAGCTTTGCTACCTTAGGGTCCGCGAAATACCGCTGCAGACGAGGAGTGATCGGAAAGTACCACACCACTTTTCGAGGAGCTTTCTTCCTCTTCTTGTATCGAGTGACGCCGCACACCGGACATATGGTAGACTCCGTGTGCTCGTCCCGATAAATGATGCAATTGTTCATGCACACATGGTATTTCACGTGCGGTAAATCCAGAGGACACACGATTTTCTTCGCCTCCTCGAAACTGGTCGGGCACTTGTTCCCCTTGGGAAGACGTTCGTGCCAGAATGACATGTTCTCGTCGAAGCATGCGTCGGTCATTTTGTGCTTTACCTTCATCTCCAGAGCCATGAGCGTTACTTTCAGGCGGGTATCCTCGGGCCTGCATCCTTCATACAATGGAGTAACCGCGTCTATCTCCAGTTGATCCAGCTTGGCTTTCTCTCGGGCGGCAGCTCTTGCGTTATCCGTCTGCTTGAGAAGCAGCTCTTGAATATGAGGGTCCTGCACCCAGCCCATCGATGGTCCATCGTCGTCTGCTCCGCCGGCATCTTCATCTTCATGATCATGCCCTTCGTCTGCTCCCGCATCTTCCTCATCATCATGTCCGGCATCTTCTACATGATGACTGTGTACAGCATCACCGTCGTGATCATGTCCTGGAGATTCTTCGTCTTCTCGCCCGCCCGTGCCGCGGTGGTTGTCTTGCTTCCCATCCTCATTTTTTGCCCGACCCCCATGGACGACTTCATAGTCATCTTCATCACCTTGCCACCGATAGCCATCCATGAAACCACGCAAGAGCAGGTGGTCCCGCACCTGCCCGGAATCTGGGTCCGCAATAAGGCTCTTCAGCTTGCATCTTCGACACGGACATCTTATCTCCATCTCGTTCTTTTTAAGCATCTCGGCCTTCGCGGAGCTCAAAAACCTATTCACGATGCCTTCGGTCATCGTGCGGACCATGGTCACCTGCGGGGTAGAGCAAAACGATATTTTAGAACCAAGAAAAAATTTGGCATGACTTTCCCTAAAAATAGGACCAAAAAGAATGCATAGTGCCAAAATTCTCGCCGAAACGGAAATGAATCAACATTCCGGCAAAATATTGGCAACTATCGTATTTCAAATACCGGTACCTGCAAACACAAACATATATGCAACACCACAAACATATGCAACACCACAAACATACATAGATCTAGCTAGGACATAAAAAGTGCATGTGCACGTTGTTGGAGGGAGAACAACATAAAGATAGCTTCCCCCTTACTTACCTATCAAAAAAGGGGCTTTAACCATGTAATTTGGATGAATTTATGGTGCAAATGAGGTGAGGAGGAGGAGGCAGCCGAGACAAGCTTGGAGGAGGGAGGAGAGAATGAAGTGGGGAAAGTGAGTGGGTAGGTGTGGTTGTCCAAAATATCTAGCTCGTCCCAGGTTACTAATGGCGCACCACCACATAATGCGCCATTAGTAACCCTGGTTACTAATGGCGCACCTGCTGGTGGTGCGCCATTAGTAGTTTTGCAAAAAAACACTAATGGCGCACGGCCCATTAGTAGCTTAAACTAGTAATGGCGCACTGCCCCGGGTGCGCCATTAGTAGTTTTGCAAAAAAGTAAAAAATAAAAAAAATATTTTAGTGGCGCACTGTGTTGCTGGTGCGCCATTACTAGTTACAACTAGTAATGGCGCACTATGTCCTGGTGCGCCATTAGGATGTCTGGCAAAATAAAAAAATTGTTACTAATGGCGCACCGTTTGTCCGGTGCGCCATTAGTGTCTTTCACACTAATGGCGCACCACATGTCTGGTGCGCCATTAGTGTCCATTCCATCTATAGCCCTTTTCCTAGTAGTGGGAGATGGAGATCAAAGCCACAAGATGATGATGGCCATATCATATCACTTATATTGATTGCATGTGATGTTTATCCTTTATACATCTTATTTTTCTTAGTACGGCGGTAGCATTATAAGATGATCTCTCACTAAATTTCAAGGTACAAGTGTTCTCCCTGAGTATGCACCGTTGCTACAGTTCGTCGTGCCGAGACACCATGTGATGATCGGGTTGATAAGCTCTACGTTCACATACAACAGGTGCAAGCCAGTTTTGCACACGCAGAATACTCGGGTTAAACTTGACGAGCCTAGCATATGCAGATATGGCCTCGAAACACTGAGACCGAAAGGTCGAGCGTGAATCATATAGTAGATATGATCAACATAGTGATGTTCACCATTGAAAACTACTCCATCTCACGTGATGATCGGACATGGTTTAGTTGATATGGATCACGTGATAACTTAGATGATTAGAGGGATGTCTATCTAAGTGGGAGTTCTTAAGTCATATGATTAATTGAACGTTAATTTATCATGAACTTAGTACCTGATAGTATTTTGCATGTCTATGTTGTTGTAGATAAATGGCCCGTACTGTTGTTCCGTTGAATTTTAATGTGTTCCTAGATAAATCTAAGTTGAAAGATGATGGTAGCAATTACACGGACTGGATCCGTAACTTGAGGATTAATCTCAGTGCTGCACAAAAGAATTACGTCCTCGAAGCACCGCTAGGTGCAAGACCCGCTATAGGAGCAACGCCGGACGTTGTGAACGCCTGCCAGAGCAAAGTTGATGACTACTCGATAGTTCAGTGTGCCATGCTTTACGGCTTAGAACCGGGACTTCAACGACATTTTGAACGTCATGGAGCATATGAGATGTTCCAGGAGTTGAAGTTAATATTTCATGCAAATGCCTGGATTGAGAGATATGAAGTCTCCAATAAGTTCTACAGCTGCAAAATGGAGGAGAATAGTTCTGTCAGTGAGAATATACTCAGAATGTGTGGGTACCACAATCACTTCACTCAGCTGGGAGTTAATCTTCGAGTTGATAGTGTCATTGACAGAGTTCTTCAATCACTGCCATGAAGCTACAAGAGCTTCGTCATGAACTATAATATGCAAGGGTTGGAGAAGACGATTCCCGAGCTCTTCGCAATGCAAAAGGCTGCGGAGGTAGAAATCAAGAAGGAGCATGAAGTGTTGATGGTCAACAAGACCACTAGTTTCAAGAAAAAAGGTAAAGGGAAGAAGGGGAACTTCAAGAAGAATGGCAAACAAGTTGGTGCTCAAGTGAAGAAGCCCAAGTCTGGACCTAAGCCTGAGACCGAGTGTTTCTACTGCAAAGGGACTGGTCACTGGAAGCGAAACTGCCCCAAGTATTTGGCGGAGAAGAAGGATGGCAAAGTGAAACGTATATTTGATATAGATGTTATTGATGTGTACCTTACTAATGCTCGCAGTAGCGCCTGGGTATTTGATACTAGTTCTGTTGCTAATATTTGCAACTCGAAATAGGGGCTACGGATTAAGCGAAGATTGGCTAAGGACGAGGTGACGATCGCGTGGGAAATGGTTCCAAAGTCGATGTGATCACCGTCGGCATGCTACCTCTACATCTACCTTCGGGATTAGTTTTAGACCTGAATAATTGTTATTTGGTGCCAGCGTTAAGCATGAACATTATATCTGGATCTTGTTTGATGCGAGACGGTTATTCATTTAAATCAGAGAGTAATGGTTGTTCTATTTATATGAATAATATCTTTTATGGTCATGCACCCTTGATGAGTGGTCTATTTTTACTAAATCTTGATAGTAGTGATACACATATTCAAAGTATTGAAGCCAAAAGATATAAGTTTAATAATGATAGTGCAACTTATTTGTGGCACTGTCGTTTATGTCATATTGGTGTAAAGCGCATGAAGAAACTCCATTCTGATGGGCTTTTGGAATCACTTGATTATGAATCACTTGATGCTTGCGAACCATGCCTCATGGGCAAGATGAATAAGACTCCGTTCTCCAAAATAATGGAGCGAGCAACAGACTTGTTGGAAATAATACATACTGATGTATGCGGTCCGATGAGTGTTGATGCTCGCGGTGGGTATCGTTATTTTCTGACCTTCACAGATGATTTGAGCAGATATGGGTATATCTACTTGATGAAACATAAGTCCGAAACATTTGAAAAGTTCAAAGAATTTTAGAGTGAAGTGGAAAATCATCGTAACAAGAAAATAAAGTTTCTACGATCTGATCATGGAGGAGAATATTTGAGTTACGAGTTTGGTCTTCATTTGAAACAATGCGGAATAGTTTCGCAACTCACGCCACCCGGAACACCACAGCGTAATGGTGTGTCCGAACGTCGTAATCGTACTTTATTAGATATGGTGCAATCTATGATGTCCCTTACTGATTTACCGCTATCGTTTAGGGGTTTATGCTTTTGAGACGGCTGCATTCATGTTAAATAGGGCACCATCCAAATCCGTAGAGACGACACCATATGAGCTTTGGTTTGGCAAGAAACCCAAGTTGTCGTTTCTTAAAGTTTGGGGTTGCGATGCTTATGTGAAAAAGCTTCAACGTGATAAGCTCGAACACAAATCGGAGAAATGTGTCTTCATAGGATACCCAAAGGAGACTGTTGGGTACGCCTTCTATCACAGATCCGAAGGCAAGATATTGCTAAGAATGGATCCTTTCTAGAGAAGGAGTTTCTCTCGAAAGAAGTGAGCGGGACGAAAGTAGAACTTGACGAGGTAATTGTACCTACGCCCTTATTGGAAAGTAGTTCATCACAGAAATCAGTTCCAGTGATTCCTACACCAGTAAGTGAGGAAGCTAATGATGATGGTCATGAAACTTCTGATCAAGTTACTACTGAACCTCGTAGGTCAACCAGAGTAAGATCCGCACCAGAGTGGTACGGTAATCTTGTTCTGGAGGTCATGTTACTTGACCATGACGAACCTACGAACCATGAGGAATCGATGATGAGCCCAGATTCCGCAAAATGGCTTGAGGCCATGAAATCTGAGATGGGATCCATGTATGAGAACAAAGTGTGGACTTTGGTTGACTTGCCCGATGATCGGCAAGCAATAGAGAATAAATGGATCTTCAAGAAGAAGACTGACGCTGACGGTAATGTTACTGTCTACAAAGCTCGACTTGTTGTGAAAGGTTTTTGACAAGTTCAAGGAGTTGACTACGGTGAGACCTTCTCACCCGTAGCGATGCTTAAGTTCGTACGAATCATGTTACCAATGGTCGCATTTTATGATTATGAAATTTGGCAAATGGATGTCAAAACTGCATTCCTTAATGGATATCTTAAAGAAGAGTTGTATATGATGCAACCAGAAGGTTTTGTCGATCCAAAAGGTGCTAACAAAGTGTGCAAGCTCCAGCGATCCATTTATGGACTGGTGCAAGCCTCTCGGAGTTGGAATATACGTTTTGATAGTGTGATCAAAGCATATGGTTTTATACAGACTTTTGGTGAAGCCTGTATTTACAAGAAAGTGAGTGGGAGCTCGTTAGCATTTCTAATATTATATGTAGATGACATATTGTTGATCGGAAATGATACTGAATTTCTGAATAGCATAAAAGGATACTTGAATAAGAATTTTTCAATGAAAGACCTTGGTGAAGCTGCTTATATATTGGGCATCAAGATCTATAGAGATAGATCAAGACGCTTAATTGGACTTTCACAAAGCACATACCTTGATAAAGTTTTGAAGAAGTTCAAAATGGATCAAGCAAAGAAAGGGTTCTTGCCTGTGTTACAAGGTGTGAAGTTGAGTAAGACTCAATGCCCGACCACTGCAGAAGATAGAGAGAAAATGAAAGTCATTCCCTATGCTTCAGCCATAGGTTCTGTCATGTATGCCATGTTGTGTACCAGACCTGATGTGTGCCTTGCTATTAGTTTAGTAGGGAGGTACCAAAGTAATCTAGGAGTGGATCAGTGGACAGCGGTCAAGAACATCCTGAAATACCTGAAAAGGACTAAGGATATGTTTCTCGTTTATGGAGGTGACAAAGAGCTCGTCGTAAACGGTTACGTCGATGCAAGCTTTGACACTGATCCGGATGACTCTAAGTCACAAACCGGATACGTATTTTTATTGCATGGTGGAGTTGTCAGTTGGTGCAGTTGCAAGCAGAGCGTCGTGGCGGGATCTACGTGTGAAGCGAAGTACATAGCTGCTTCGGAAGCAGCAAATGAAGGAGTCTGGATGAAGGAGTTCATATTCGATCTATGTGTCATACCTAGTGCATCGGGTCCAAATGAAAATCTTTTGTGACAATACTGGTGCAATTGCCTTGGCAAAGGAATCCAGATTTCACAAGAGAACCAAGCACATCAAGAGACGCTTCAATTCCATCCGCGATCAAGTCAAGGAGGGAGACATAGAGATTTGCAAGATACATACGGATCTGAATGTTGCAGACCCGTTGGCTAAGCCTCTCACGAGCAAAACATGATCAGCACCAAGACTCCATGGGTGTTTGTAACGCCCACGATGCGGCTATATCTCTCACGTGTCGAGGCACGACTTAGAGGCATAACCGCATTGTAGGTTTTGTCGCAAGAAGGGTCATCTACACACAATCCCATGTAATGAACAAGAATGGGATAAAGAGAGTTGGCTTACAATCGCCACTTCACACAATTCATAAATAAATTCATACATCATTCAAGATACACACATAGACCGACTACGGTCAAATCCAAATGAAAAGAAGATAACCCCAATTGCTAGATCCCCGATCGTCCCAACTGGGCTCCACTACTGATCATCAGGAAACGAAACGTAGTAACGACCCAGTTCCTCGTCGAACTCCCACTTGAGCTTGGTTGCGTCACCTGCACTGGTATTGTCGGCACCTGCAACTGTTTTGATAGAATATGTGAGTCACGAGGACTCACTAATCTCACACCCGCGAGATCAAGACTATTTAAGCTTATAGGAAGGAAAGGGGTCATGTGGTGGAGCTGCGGCAAGCACTAAGCATATATGGTGGCTAACATACGCAAATGAGAGCGAGAAGAGGTGCAACGCAACGGTCGCGAAGCTAGAAATGATCAAGAAGTGATCCTGAAACTGCTTACGTTCATACATAACCCAGACTGTGTTCACTTCCCGGACTCCGCCGAAAAGAGACCATCACGGCTACACACGCGGTTGATGCATTTTAATTAAGTCAAGTATCAAGTTCTCTACAACCGGACATTAACAAATTCCCATCTGCCACATAACCACGGGCACGGCTTTCGAAAGATAATACCCTGCAGGGGTGTCCCAACTTAGCCCATTATAAGCTCTCACGGTCAACGAAGGATATTCCTTCTCCCGGGAAGACCCAATCAGTCTCGGAATCCCGGTTTACAAGACATTTCGACAATGGTAAAACAAGACCAGCAAAGCCGCCCGATGTGCCGACAAATCCCGATAGGAGCTGCACAAATCTCGTTCTCAGGGCAACACCGGATGAGACTAGCTACGAGTAAAAACCAGTCCTCAAGTTTCCCCAAGGTGGCCCCGCAAGCAGCTCAGTTCGGACCAACACTCGAAGGAGCACTGGCCCGGGGGGTTAAATAAAGATGACCCTCGGGCTCGTGAAAACCCAAGGGAAAAAGGCTTAGGTGGCAAATGGTAAAACCAAGGTTGGGCCTTTCTGGAGGAGTTTTATTCAAGGCGAACTGTCATGGGGTCCCATAAATCACCCAACCGCGTAAGGAATGCAAAATCAAGGAACATAACACCGGTATGACGGAAACTAGGGCGGCAAGAGTGGAACAAAACACCAGGCATAAGGCCGAGCCTTCCATCCTTTACCAAATATATAGATGCATTAATTGAGATAAGATATATTGTGATATCCCAACATAAACGTGTTCCAACATGGAGCAATCTTCAACTTCACCTGCAACTAACAACGCTATAAGAGGGGCTGAGCAAAAGCGGTAACATAGGCAAACAACGGTTTGCTAGGAAAGGATGGTTAGAGGCTTGACATGGTAATATGGGAGGCATGATATAACAAGTGGTAGGTAGCGCAACATAGCGATAGAGCGAACAACTAGCAAGCAAAGATAGAAGTGATTTCGAGGGTATGGTCATCTTGCCTAAGATCCCGCACGGAAGAAGAACGAGTCCATGAAGAAGACAAACGGACGTAGTCGAACGAATCCTCACAACTCCGCAACGAAACCGAACCTAACGAGAGAAGCAACCCGGAAAGAAGCAAGCAACATGGTAAACAACCATCACATAAGCATGGCATGATGCAAAATCAAGTATGATGCATGTCCGGTTTAATGAGGCATGGCATGGCAAGGTGCACAAACAATACTACAAATTAAGTGGAGCTCAATAAGCAACGAGTTGCATATTGACGAAACACCAAATCAATTATTTAGTTCTCTCTCGGTTATGTACCCAACAATATTAAATGTTATTAAACATGGCAAAATGGTGAAGCATAAGTAAACTAACTATTTAGGCAAGTTTAACTGAGGCCGGAAACAACAAACAACTATTCCGGAAAATCCCCATATGCGTATTTTGGATTTGGTACTGTTCTGCCCTAAACACAATTTTAATGTTGTTAAACAGCAAAATGAAGTGCACCATGTTAATCTATGCATTTTTTCACCCCATTTACATATAAAGTTTATTAAATTTGGAGCTACGGTTATTTAGTTATGAATTAAAGCATTTTAGCATGGCATTTGAGCAAATTAATTCAAACAGCATTTTAAACATTTTAAACATGGATGAAAGTTGGATATTATGAAACTAGATGGAATTCTAAGCATCCTACATGTATAAATTATTTACATATGATGCACAGTTCTGGAGTTATTAAATGCATGATCATGAGGTTTTTTCTGCAAAACTGCCAACTCTGGATAATTAGCTAAATTCGCAGACGCTGAAAAAACATAAGCGGGCCGAAACTGGCTGGCCCAACAGAGAGGAGCTGCTCACATCGGGCCTTGAGGCCGAATCTGGAGTTAGGCCAGGGAGGCGTTGTGGATAAGGCAGCCCACGCAGCAGGGCAACTCGTCAACGGCGCGGGCAAGCGCTCTGCTTGACCAAAACGAAGCAAGAGGCAGCGGGTGAAGCAGGGGACTTGGCGGGCGGCGCAGGCGCAGGGGCTTGATGCAAGACGGCGACGCGGGAACTTGGGGCTCCGGCAGCGCCGGGAACACGAAGACGGGTGGATTCGGTCAGCTGGCGCCAGATCCGGGCAAACGGCAGCGCGGACGGAGGAGCTTGGGCGCGGTGCCGTTGGTTGAAGGTGGCGGCGGACGAGGAGCCTCTCAGGCGACGGCTCTGTTACAGAGGAGACAGAGGGAGTCCAGTGAGAGAGAGAGATAGGAAGGAGGAGACGGAGAAGAGGTGCGGCGACCTGCTGGTGGTGGGGAACTCCGGCGACGACGAACTGCAGAAGGCGGGCCTTGCTGGAGCTCGAGGCGAGGGGCATCTCCTCGAGGAGGAGGAAGAAGCAGGGCGCGGCGGTGGTCCTGGAGGTCGCTGTCGAGGCGGTTGGCCGCGCGAGAAGACGAGGACGGCGGGGTTCGGACCTGCACTCGCAGATGTGCTCGGGAGGCTCAGCGGCGGCGGCCATGGGAGCTCCTGCTTCTGTTCAAAGAGAAAAGAGGGAGAGAAGGGGAGGTCAGAGCGGCCAAAAAGAGAGAGAATCAGGGCGCGCGGCGGCGATGCCTTACCGGCGAGGGGTGCCGACGATCAGCGGGGCAGCAGCTGTAGAAGATGGTGGTGACGGGACCTTGAGGCCGAGCCCAGGCCAAGGCGGCTTCCTTTGGCTCCCTGTGCAAAACGAGACAGAGAGATTTTGAGAACGGGGAAGGGAAAGAAGGCAGAGAGAGAAAAAGGGAGCACGAGGTGCGAGGGAGGAGAGGAGGTCTTCACCGGCAACGGAGCTCCGGTCTGGTGGCTGCGCTGGTTGGGTGGACGACGGGATCTAGGGGAGGCACTGGTTGGTTGGGCGTGGAAACTGAGGAGGAGCGGGGGCGGGCTGTGGATGGTGGTTTTGGATCGGGAGGGGATCCCAAGGAGGAGGAAGACAGTCGACTGGCGGCGCGGCGGAGGATGGATGGGACATTGCTCCTAAAATTTAGGGTTAGGGTCTATTTATAGGAAGGGGTTAGCTTAGGGGTATCTGGTCCCTCCGATCGTAATCGGACGGCCCGGGAAAATACGCTAGAAGAGTCTATATAAGAAACGATGATGTTTTATAGATGTTTGGGGATGATTCGGATCCAATGGTCATGACTGAGCAGGTCGGGTTCGGGGCAGTCAAGAGAGGTTAGGTGGTTGTGCATAGAGGGTCAAACGGTCAGACAAGAGAGAATCGAAAATCCGGTTAGACTCAGAACGGTCAACGAACGCAACAGAGAGAAGCGAGGAGCGGCAACTACGAACGGATGCAAGTTTTAAGAAAACAATGCCGATGCAATGCACATGATGCTATGAGATGAGATGCATGACATGAACAAAATGCAAAACAAAAGACAAAAACCCAACCATGGAGGAAATAACATAACACATAGCCGGAAATGGCAAGAGTTGGAGTTACAAATATGGAAAATTACATCCGGGGTGTTACAGTGTTAGAATCATTACAATGTAATCTAGATTATTGACTCTAGTGCAAGTGGGAGACTAAAGGAAATATGCCCTAGAGGCAATAATAAAGTTGTTATTATATTTCCTTATATCATGATAAATGTTTATTATTCATGCTAGAATTGTATTAACCGGAAACTTAGTACATGTGTGAGTACATAGACAAACAGAGTGTCACTAGTATGCCTCTACTTGACTAGCTTGTTAATCAAAGATGGTTAAGTTTCCTACCCATGGACAAAGAGTTGTCATTTGATGAACGGGATCACATCATTAGAGAATGATGTGATTGACTTGACCCATCCGTTAGCTTAGCACTATGATCGTTTAGTTTATTGCTATTGCTTTCTTCATAACTTATACATGTTCCTATGACTATGAGATTATACAACTCCCGAATACCGGAGGAACACCTTGTGTGCTATCAAACGTCACAACGCAACTGGGTGATTATAAAGATGCTCTACAGGTGTCTCCGATGGTGTTTGTTGAGTTGGCATAGATCGAGATTAGGATTTGTCACTCCGATTGTCGGAGAGGTATCTCTGGGCCCTCTCGGTAATGCACATCACTATAAGCCTTGCAAGCAATGTGACTAATGAGTTAGTTACGGGATGATGCATTACGGAACGAGTAAAGAGACTTGCCGGTAACGAGATTGAACTAGGTATGATGATACCGACGATCGAATCGCGGGCAAGTAACATACCGATGACAAAGAGAACAATGTATGTTGTTATGCGGTTTGACCGATAAGGATCTTCGTAGAATATGTAGGAACCAATATGGGCATCCAGGTTTCGCTATTGGTTATTGACCGGAGATAAGTCTCGGTCATGTCTACATAGTTCTCGAACACGTAGGGTCCGCACGCTTAATGTTCGATGACAATCGGTATTACGAGTTTATGTGTTTTGATGTACCGAAGGTTGTTCGGAGTCCCGGATGTGATCACGGACATGACGAGGAGTCTCGAAATGGTCGAGACATAAAGATTGATATATTGGACGATGTTATTCGGACACCGGATGAGTTTCGAGGGTCACCGGATAAATATCGGAGTGCCGGGGGTTATCGGAACCCCCGGGGGAACTAATGGGCCAACATGGACCTTGTGAGAGAGAGAGAGAGGAGGGGGACTTAGGGCTGCCCCCCTTGAGGAGTCCGAATTGGACAAGGAGGGGGCGGCGCCTCCTCTTTCCCTCCCTCTCTCCCTCTCCTTCCTTCCCCCTCTCTCTTCCCTTGTTGGAAACCTACTAGGAATAGGACTCCTAGTAGGAATCCTACTTGGGGCGCGCCCCATGAGGGCTGGCCGGCCTCCCCCTTGCTCCTTTATATACGGGGGCAGGGGGCACCCTAGAACACACAAGTTGACAGTTGTCTTAGCCGTGTGCGGTGCCCCCTCCACAGGTTTCCACTTCGGTCATATTGTTGTAGAGCTTAGCCGAAGCCCTGCGTCGGTAACTTCATCATCACCGTCACCACGTCGTCGTGCTGACGAAACTCTCCCTCGGCCTCAGCTGGATCAAGAGTATGAGGGACGTCACCGAGCTGAACGTGTGCAGATCGCGGAGGTGTCGTGCGTTCGGTACTTGGATCGGTTGGATCGCGAAGACGTTCGACTACATCAACCGCGTTACTAAACGCTTCCGCTTTCGATCTACGAGGGTACATGGACACACTCTCCTGCTCGTTGCTATGCATCACCTAGATGGATCTTGCGTGTGCGTAGATTTTTTTTAAAATTACTGCGTTCCCCAACACGAAAAACCCAAGCAGCAACCAAGATTAGCTTCAAATCTTGATTTTAGATAATGGAAATAAAAAGTATTCAACCTTGACCCGGGCAGGCTACGACCTGCTTATTACGGATCATGCCATGCCTTGGAGATCAAATCTCTACCTTCATCATGCCTCAATAGTTGTTCCCAGAAGTGTAACCAGAGAGTGCCCCTGTAGAGTACCTGCATGCATGTTTCCATAGGAGATTTGTCAAAAACAATGTCACTACGACTTAGACAGATAGCCAAAAACATAGTTGATGCACCTACTAAGATGTGATTTTTTTAGTCTCATGTCAAAGCCATTAAGCCAAGGTCCAAACATATGATTGACATTTCTAGGAGGTTTTATGCCACACTTGAAGTAAATAAGTCTGCAAATGAATCTAGCATAGCAACACTCAAAGAAGAAGTGATAAATAGTTTTTAAGTAACTACATAAACTACATTTTAAATTTCATTCCAAGTTTTGTTTAGTTAGATTATCTTTAGTCAACACAACTCCCTTGATAAAATACCACATAAAGATCTTGATTTTTTACAGCATTTTTAGTTTCCATAGTTTCTTGTTGTTCACCACATGTCCAACATCAATCACAGCTTTGTACATGGAGTTTTTTGCGAGAAAACTTTCGATCTATCCATCTTCAATTATGGCAGTAGAACGAACACCAGAAATAATAAAATTACATTCAGAACCGTAGACTACCTAGCGACGACTACAAGAACTGAAGCGAGTCGAAGGCGCGCCACTGTCTTCGCCCCTCCCTCGCCGGAGCCGGGCAAAACTTGTTGTAGTAGAAAGTCGGGAAGTCGTCATGCTAAGACCCCATAGAACCAGCACAACAGAACAACAACCGCCACCGATGAAGAGTAGCGTAGATCGGAAGCATCTAACCTGAAGACACACGAACGTAGATGAATTACGACCAGATCCGAGCAAATCCACCAAGGACAAATTCGTTGAAGACACACCTCCACACGCCCATCGACGATGCTAGACACACCATCGGGACGGGGGCTAGGCAGGGAGAACCTTATTTCATCTTCACGGAGCCGCCGTCGTTTCATCTTCCTGAGCATGACAGAAACCCTAACAAAAACTGAAGGAACATATGAAAACAGAGCCCTCCTGAGCAGAACCCTCCATCAGCGTATTACTCCTCCGTGTCGGGTACTCCCTCCTTTCCCATTTAGATGGCTCATATCAAATTATTCATATTTCCATTATATTAGGCTCGCTTTGAGTCCAATTGAGTTAAAGTGCTATGAGTCTCACGCCACATTTAATTTGTATATATATATATATATATATAGAGAGAGAGAGAGAGAGAGTGGTCATGCATGCATCAAATTCTACATGCACCATGCAAGTCGAGCAAGAGAGAGGGTGATGCACTTATTGCTTCGGGAGTCTTACATGTGGGAAATATTTCATTGGGCAGTTTTGTATCCACAAAACTCATGTCATCCATCAAAATCTACCTTGATTGATGAGATTTTAGATTTGAGACCTCTAAACCGGAAGGGAGGGAGTATATAAGAACTCCTGGGTTCTCAAGACAAAATTAGCAAAGAAGCAAAAGACCTGCCAGCCCTGATAAAAGCTCCACCACATATGAACACAAAGAGGATTACATGCTCTTCATATGCCACTAGTGCAGGTCAACCGGAAAATGCGGTTCACCATATGACACATGTGGTAAGCAATCCAAACTATTCAGAAAAAAAAACTGGAAAATGCGGTTGAAGAACGAAATTGCAGCAGATGATTGTAAAGACTTTGTGATTGAGTAATACAAGTATTTCTCCTGCAAAAAAAAAAGAACGAGCAAAGATAAATATACCTTTTTTTAGACTCGATAAATATAACCCGGCAAGGTACCCTGTTGATACTGAAGGTTAATAGCAACTGGCACAGGCCGGTGTTTGGGTGCTGCTGGTACGGAATGTTAGGTGGCGTTCTCCTTCTAGAAACTTCTGCCATTTCATCGCCATGGAGAGAAGGCCCGTGCTGGAGGGAGAGAGATTTACTAAGCATGGATAGAGACGTGATACCGTTCGTCTTGTCGCCACATGGACTCTCAGATCCGCGGCAAGAGATACAGGGCCAGGAATGGCGCGTGCTCCGCGCGCCACTAGTGCAGGTCAACCGGAAAACGCGGTTGAAATCATGCAACTATGCCCAAGGTAAGGTTAAACAACTGCCACACGCCGGCCTCTGGCTGCTGCTGCCATGGAGTAACAAAATGATTAGGTGGCGTCTCCTGTCTAGAACCTTGGGCCGTCTCATCGCCTTCCCCCCTTCGAATTTTACGGGTAAAGAGCATTGTTGACATCGACAAGCCCACTTGTTTTACATGTAAATAGAAAATAAAATAGCACCACGTATGAAGTACGATGCTCCTTGTTCCCCGCGGGTGCAATATTTTAGCGCGGCCTAACCAATGTCTATCCTTCCAAAAGATTAAAGATCTCATCCACTCCTGCAAAATATTGAGTACAGTTACTGTGGACGTGATCTCCGTGACACCGTCGGAGCTTATTCAGAAAAAAAACTGGAAAATGCGGTTGAAGAACGAAATTGCAGCAGATGATTGTAAAGACTTTGTGATTGAGTAATACAAGTATTTCTCCTGCAAAAAAAAAAGAACGAGCAAAGATAAATATACCTTTTTTTAGACTCGATAAATATAACCCGGCAAGGTACCCTGTTGATACTGAAGGTTAATAGCAACTGGCACAGGCCGGTGTTTGGGTGCTGCTGGTACGGAATGTTAGGTGGCGTTCTCCTTCTAGAAACTTCTGCCATTTCATCGCCATGGAGAGAAGGCCCGTGCTGGAGGGAGAGAGATTTACTAAGCATGGATAGAGACGTGATACCGTTCGTCTTGTCGCCACATGGACTCTCAGATCCGCGGCAAGAGATACAGGGCCAGGAATGGCGCGTGCTCCGCGCGCCACTAGTGCAGGTCAACCGGAAAACGCGGTTGAAATCGTGCAACTATGCCCAAGGTAAGGTTAAACAACTGCCACACGCCGGCCTCTGGCTGCTGCTGCCATGGAGTAACAAAATGATTAGGTGGCGTCTCCTGTCTAGAACCTTGGGCCGTCTCATCGCCTTCCCCCCTTCGAATTTTACGGGTAAAGAGCATTGTTGACATCGACAAGCCCACTTGTTTTACATGTAAATAGAAAATAAAATAGCACCACGTATGAAGTACGATGCTCCTTGTTCCCCGCGGGTGCAATATTTTAGCGCGGCCTAACCAATGTCTATCCTTCCAAAAGATTAAAGATCTCATCCACTCCTGCAAAATATTGAGTACAGTTACTGTGGACGTGATCTCCGTGACACCGTCGGAGCTTATTCAGAAAAAAAAACTGGAAAATGCGGTTGAAGAACGAAATTGCAGCAGATGATTGTAAAGACTTTGTGATTGAGTAATACAAGTATTTCTCCTGCAAAAAAAAAAGAACGAGCAAAGATAAATATACCTTTTTTTAGACTCGATAAATATAACCCGGCAAGGTACCCTGTTGATACTGAAGGTTAATAGCAACTGGCACAGGCCGGTGTTTGGGTGCTGCTGGTACGGAATGTTAGGTGGCGTTCTCCTTCTAGAAACTTCTGCCATTTCATCGCCATGGAGAGAAGGCCCGTGCTGGAGGGAGAGAGATTTACTAAGCAT
Source organism: Aegilops tauschii subsp. strangulata (assembly GCF_002575655.3). Taxonomy (NCBI): domain Eukaryota; kingdom Viridiplantae; phylum Streptophyta; class Magnoliopsida; order Poales; family Poaceae; genus Aegilops; species Aegilops tauschii. Next base: position 470,203,996 of record NC_053038.3, read on the forward strand.
GGATAGAGACGTGATACCGTTCGTCTTGTCGCCACATGGACTCTCAGATCCGCGGCAAGAGATACAGGGCCAGGAATGGCGCGTGCTCCGCGCGCCACTAGTGCAGGTCAACCGGAAAACGCGGTTGAAATCGTGCAACTATGCCCAAGGTAAGGTTAAACAACTGCCACACGCCGGCCTCTGGCTGCTGCTGCCATGGAGTAACAAAATGATTAGGTGGCGTCTCCTGTCTAGAACCTTGGGCCGTCTCATCGCCTTCCCCCCTTCGAATTTTACGGGTAAAGAGCATTGTTGACATCGACAAGCCCACTTGTTTTACATGTAAATAGAAAATAAAATAGCACCACGTATGAAGTACGATGCTCCTTGTTCCCCGCGGGTGCAATATTTTAGCGCGGCCTAACCAATGTCTATCCTTCCAAAAGATTAAAGATCTCATCCACTCCTGCAAAATATTGAGTACAGTTACTGTGGACGTGATCTCCGTGACACCGTCGGAGCTTATTCAGAAAAAAAAACTGGAAAATGCGGTTGAAGAACGAAATTGCAGCAGATGATTGTAAAGACTTTGTGATTGAGTAATACAAGTATTTCTCCTGCAAAAAAAAAAGAACGAGCAAAGATAAATATACCTTTTTTTAGACTCGATAAATATAACCCGGCAAGGTACCCTGTTGATACTGAAGGTTAATAGCAACTGGCACAGGCCGGTGTTTGGGTGCTGCTGGTACGGAATGTTAGGTGGCGTTCTCCTTCTAGAAACTTCTGCCATTTCATCGCCATGGAGAGAAGGCCCGTGCTGGAGGGAGAGAGATTTACTAAGCATGGATAGAGACGTGATACCGTTCGTCTTGTCGCCACATGGACTCTCAGATCCGCGGCAAGAGATACAGGGCCAGGAATGGCGCGTGCTCCGCGCGCCACTAGTGCAGGTCAACCGGAAAACGCGGTTGAAATCGTGCAACTATGCCCAAGGTAAGGTTAAACAACTGCCACACGCCGGCCTCTGGCTGCTGCTGCCATGGAGTAACAAAATGATTAGGTGGCGTCTCCTGTCTAGAACCTTGGGCCGTCTCATCGCCTTCCCCCCTTCGAATTTTACGGGTAAAGAGCATTGTTGACATCGACAAGCCCACTTGTTTTACATGTAAATAGAAAATAAAATAGCACCACGTATGAAGTACGATGCTCCTTGTTCCCCGCGGGTGCAATATTTTAGCGCGGCCTAACCAATGTCTATCCTTCCAAAAGATTAAAGATCTCATCCACTCCTGCAAAATATTGAGTACAGTTACTGTGGACGTGATCTCCGTGACACCGTCGGAGCTTATTCAGAAAAAAAAACTGGAAAATGCGGTTGAAGAACGAAATTGCAGCAGATGATTGTAAAGACTTTGTGATTGAGTAATACAAGTATTTCTCCTGCAAAAAAAAAAAGAACGAGCAAAGATAAATATACCTTTTTTTAGACTCGATAAATATAACCCGGCAAGGTACCCTGTTGATACTGAAGGTTAATAGCAACTGGCACAGGCCGGTGTTTGGGTGCTGCTGGTACGGAATGTTAGGTGGCGTTCTCCTTCTAGAAACTTCTGCCATTTCATCGCCATGGAGAGAAGGCCCGTGCTGGAGGGAGAGAGATTTACTAAGCATGGATAGAGACGTGATACCGTTCGTCTTGTCGCCACATGGACTCTCAGATCCGCGGCAAGAGATACAGGGCCAGGAATGGCGCGTGCTCCGCGCGCCACTAGTGCAGGTCAACCGGAAAACGCGGTTGAAATCGTGCAACTATGCCCAAGGTAAGGTTAAACAACTGCCACACGCCGGCCTCTGGCTGCTGCTGCCATGGAGTAACAAAATGATTAGGTGGCGTCTCCTGTCTAGAACCTTGGGCCGTCTCATCGCCTTCCCCCCTTCGAATTTTACGGGTAAAGAGCATTGTTGACATCGACAAGCCCACTTGTTTTACATGTAAATAGAAAATAAAATAGCACCACGTATGAAGTACGATGCTCCTTGTTCCCCGCGGGTGCAATATTTTAGCGCGGCCTAACCAATGTCTATCCTTCCAAAAGATTAAAGATCTCATCCACTCCTGCAAAATATTGAGTACAGTTACTGTGGACGTGATCTCCGTGACACCGTCGGAGCTTATTACAAGTGTCGGCACACTGGCACGCCAGCCAGGATCAGATGTGACATGAACAGTTTTGGTGACACCTGCGTGTGAACGGAGCGTGCGAGGCACAACACAATGGCCGCACAAACTACAACTAGTGTTAACATTGATTTTGATTTGATTGAACCACCGCGTCGGGGAGGGAGAGGTCGCGATCGTTCTGCAGATTCGAGAACGCGGCTGTGCCAAGTCGCCGAACCTAACGCCGCAAACCGACCGGTCGCGGGAAGGCCGGGAACTCCTGGCATGTTCCCCCCAATCTTCTCTTCCTCGTTTTGTCTATCGCTGCTAAATTCTTAGTGCGCTCGAGAAAGAAATTGGACGAGTTGTTATATTAGCATTTCCTCCGCAGTGCGCACGAACAGAAAAGAAAATTGATGGTGGAGTTGTTGGCATTCGCATTCGCACCAACAGGAAATTCATACGAGTTGTTAGCATTACCTCCCCTCTGCAGTGAACAGAAATTACACAGCCTGATTTGCACATACAGATACAGAGACGGGGACTGACGGAATCAACAAGTCAAGGTCTTCCATGTAGTATTGCATCACAAAGTTCGATCAACCGATGAACAGCTCAAGAACACAAACTTTCCCAACTGGTAGCACTATGATTATGTACAGATCACAACAAATTCTCACGGACTAGAGTACCTCGCATCCACCGCATAAGAACACCATGTATCTTGTCACGATCTCTCACAAAAACTCCTCTTTGGGCAGAGATTATTACCCATTTTCTTCTCTAAATGTTACTCAAAACGAGAACAAAGCTAGCAGCTAGTATACGTAGAAGCTAAGTAATCAATATCCAAGACGAACGAGCACAGCCGCTGCGCTGCGCTGCGCAAGGGGGGGCGCCCCCTGCCCATGGTGTAGCGCACGTGTACCTACGGCGAGAAGAAGAAGAAGGATCGATCTGGTCGGCGGACGCGTCCGTCTCTTAGCGCAGGGCGCGCGCGAGGCCGGCGAAGATGCGGGAGAGGCCGAGGCGGAAGCGCGAGACGGCGCCCTGGGAGTAGGGCGCGCACTCGCGGCACACCGTCTCCATGGCCTCCACGAAGAGGCTGAGGCTGCGCACGGGCGGCACGTAGAGCGTCAGCGGCGCCGCCGAGAAGGCCAGCGCCATCATCAGCTGCAGCATCGCCAGCGCTCCTCTTCTTGTTGGATCCCCGCCACGAGCAGATCCAGCCAGCTCTCGCTCTCTCCTGCCGCTTCTTGCTTCTTCTTGCCCGGTCGGTCGATCGAGCAGCAGCGACCAAGAAGACGAGTTATATGGACTGTCTGTGAGGTGGTGGTGGCGCGGCGAGCTCCTCTTGTGGTGGTGGTGATCGCGCGCTCTGCCCTGGCCTCGGCCTCGGCCTCGCGGTGCGCGCGTGGGGGATTGGTGGTTGGTGGAGCGCGCGCTCTCGCCTTCACCTCGCGGCCACGGGGAGGGGGAGAGATTCGGTGCGGTGCGGAGGTGGATGAGGGGAAAGCGGCCGGCTCTGGCTGGGTTTGTGAGGGAGCCTTGTCGTTCTCGGGGTCGGATTTATAGCCCGGCGGCGGAGGGGATAACTCGATAAGATCGGCGTGGGTACGTGGCAGTTCACTTGACGTGGGGCGCTCCGGCTCGGCACGGACGCACGCGGTGCGCGGCGCCGGCACGTACCGCCATTTGCCACGGCGCGAGGGGGGCTGCCGCTGCGTGTGCCGGTCCGCTTTTTCAGAGGTGAAAACAGTTAAATATGTGGATGAAAGCCATGGTTACTGTAAATTTATGGGACCGGGTCGTTTATAGCGTGTGCAGGCAAGCCAAGTACGTACTACCAGTTTGATTAGTACGAGCTGAGAGGGAATACTCATTTAGTTTTGCGAGCGGTCGGTACCGCGTGACATCCCGTGATCCCTATATGTCTGTGTTCCGTGACATGCGCATCCAATGGCCGCCCGTTACCGAAGATTGAAACAAACGACCCTTAAAAAAGGAAGATTGAAACGATCTCTTCAAGGGTTAGGGGAACAAACAAGATAGTAACCACTCAGCAGGTCCTGTGGAATTTCACTACCTGACCCCCAGCAAGACTGACTAATCAAAGCGGATCGAGAAAAGAAGAATTGAGTTCTTGTGGACCTGTGCGGTACGGTACGAGATGGACACCAAATCATGAAAGCGAACCAAGGGAGGCCCTCGTCCATTGCACTTGTCGTGTGGGAGCGCGCTCAGCCTCTAGTTTTCTTTCCTCTCCGGGGGAATGAGTGGTTCATACTCGTAAAGATTGTCATGATCCGATCTGGCGCGAAGAAGCTGAGCGTGGAAGGAGCAGGGGCAGGCGTAGGCGTAGGCGGGGCGAGGAGGGGCCGGCAATAGATACGCCACGCCTGCTGCTTCTTTAAGCCTGTGAGCTGGACGACAACGCTGCTACTGCCATGGTTGATGGCGGACTAGTTTGATCACATACGAGTACGAGCGCGCTATCGAGCGCATGGACGGTAACGGAAAGGAACAGTGTAGCTGGTGGTTGCTGGAGCGGTCGACGGACAAGTTGGTTGGCGCACACAGATCGATCACAGATGGTCTGGTCTGGTCCGGTCCGGGTCACTTTTTCAGTTAGTTGAAGACCATCAGTTGGTTCCTGAAGCAGTGGCCCGTGTCTAGCGCAGCGGCCGCTCCTGAGCCGAGCTTTCGTGTGGCAACCACGCACGGGCACGGCACGGGTAATCAATCGCTTTGTTGTGCTCCCCGCGCCGCCCGGAAGCTTCCACCTGCTTCGCAAAAGCCGCCTCATATCATATCCCGCTCTCTCCGCTGGCGCGCCCACGGTAACGGCCCAGCAAAGGCTGCCTAATACCAGTGCCAGTGGGCCAGTGACAGGTGCCGGCCGGGCGGGGCGAAGGAAAGGAAGCAAGCAAGGATGCGGGCGGCATACCCCGTGCCGCCTCGAGGAGCCGCGGTGGAGCCCGTCCGTTCCATCGCCGCGCGCCGAGGCGATGTCGAGTACTCCAGTTGGCTTGGCCGGCTGATGCAGAGCGGCCCACGGAGGTCGCCCGCCGACGAAGCGGGATCATGCAGCCGGCTCATCTGATGTGTACCGTACCTAGTTGCAGCGGAAACGGGAAACGAGAGAATGCGTCCTGCGGCAGTGGTGTCGAATTGCACACGATGGCGCGAGGGGACTGCCCACCGGCGACGGCGTTGCCGCACATCGCGCGCGCGTCGCCTCGCCGGCTACGTTCAGATCGGCGACCTGAGTGCCTCCGCAGTCGGACAGTCCACAACGGCCTCAAATAAGTCAGGACAGACACACAGATCTGAAGATGTGTGTCTCATCTCATAACCATTTCATCAAGTTGTTGGACAGCATGGCCCAAAAGAAACACCGCCACGACCACGGCCGCAAAATGCATCACGCCGGGAATGCTTATTAGTTACTCCCAAGTCAGTACTAATATCATACAGGATGGTCATTATTACCCCAACAAAGTGACAGGAAAACAGTTCAAGCAGGCTCCAGCTTAGCAGCACCTGCCATGCCACAAATCTACCACAACAAGAGAACCGGCTGCAGCTGCATCGTCCCCAAACACAACGACCGTCTACCAAACCCCCAAGTAACAATTGCAGACTCTAAATTCAGTTTTACAATATCATTGGACCGAATTGACGGTCATTCACCACACACATAAGCCAAGGATGATTTGCCAGGGGGCAAAGGCCCGCCCTAGGCGCCCCCTCTCGCGCGGTAATGGAAGTCACCGGACGGTAAGGTGTGGTCGTGCTTCGAGAACATGCCGCCGTCTGCAGGAACGCCGGCGTAGCCAGGTCTCGCTGATGCATTGCCGCCGCCGGAGGCCTCGGACTTCTCCTTCGCGTTGAGGAACCGCCCGCCTGTTCCCCGGGCCCGCTTCATCGCGTGCTGGTGCCGGGACTCGTGGAGGTACGGCTGAACAGTGGCATGAATGTTATGTTATGTTATGTTGAGAGTGTGTATGAACTAAATTCATTTGTACAGGGGAAAAACCCAAAAGATTGTAGAAGGGGCCAACGATAGTACTTCTGTTTTTTCGAAATGAAATCATGCATAAAAATAATACCTTGCGGCTCTTCACCAGCTTATTTTCAGCCTCTAATTTTGCGCGGAGCTGTCTCCTTCGGAGAATGGCATGGTATTGCTTCGCGTTCACATAAATGGGCTCTTCGGCGGCGGCCGGTTCAATTGGCAGCGGCACTCGAGAGGATGGTACCATGCCCACCATCTGGGGGTGCATCTATTCAAATTGTTTTGCACCAGATAAAGATGAGTTAGTAACATCGAAAGGCACCATATTAAACCTAACAAAAAGAAGAGAACCAATCTGCGGCAGGGATGGCGATATCTGAAATCAAAATAAGTTGCCGCCGCCAGTATGCTGCTCAACATTGAAATTTTGACTTTAAGTGAAATTGGTGTGATTAAACACAATCATGTTTAGTTGCCTTGTCTCAATAGTCATTCCAGTTATACCTTGAGCACATGCTTGCACACAAAAATCCAAACAGTTGCCAAAGGTAAATAAGCAACACCGTCAAGCACAGAAAAAAAGAAGGCCAGAAATTAGTGAGGGAACAGGGATGGCATAAATATCACTTACAATAGCATGTGCGCCATAGGCTGCCACTGCACCACCATAGTAAGGATCAGCATATGGGTATGATATGGCCTGAAAAAGCGAACATCTTGCACAATTCACATGCTCGCCATTCAACAAACACTTCGAATTCAGAAATTAGTCAACGTTTGAGCATCATAACAGAGACTTACAAAGGGATGAGTGCGGTCAGGTTTTGGCGGTGTGTATGCTGTTTCTGAATTGCCCAGAGACAAAGCTGACATCATCTTGCCTTCATCACTCTTCGTGTAGCCATCGCGGTTACCTAGTATTAAATACAAGGAGGAAACAAATGTCATCTAACTTTGATATGTAAGTGCACATCAAGGTCCGCAATCATCATAATCGTTCTTTCCATTATTATTTTTGGAGACTACTCCATTCTGTATTTCCAGGAGAGATGATATGACAAGATTATGGACTAGTAACAATTCAGAAAAGAAATAGTTGGCAAGTGTAGGGCGAACCAGATTGATCATTCTGCTCATTAAAGCTTCCTTCGCTCATTCCGGACACCTCTTGAGGAGAATCGCTAGCTGAGGACTCGCAGTTAGGCACTTGCTGACCAAACTGAATCATGATTGTGCCATTTTCTGCCAGAGGAATACATAAAGATGTTATAACTCTAATAGCAGCAGGAAATCAGTATGTACAGCACATAGCCAGTCAAGTAGTAGGATAGTGGAACTGAAACATTAGAAGTGAAGAATACCATGCATATTTTGCTTGCGTCTCATCTCATGGGCTTCTACTCTTGCTCTCAGTTCAAGCTGTCCATACAAGTAAGCAGCAGGTCAGTGAGAACAACAGAATAAAGTGATACTGTCCAAGTAATACTAATAATACATTAAACGCTGAAACATGAAGAGATACTGGTAGAATTGCTCCTCGCAACAGAGAACAAGATCACTGGAGTTGTTCGTGTGCACTTAGAAAACTTAGATTCGGTCGAATTTGACATGATGCACATGTCAAATGCTGTACTCACTGATTTATATGCTCGCACATGTAAAAAAAATCACACCAGCACTGTGCATCAACCTGGCCCCTGAATCAGAAATTCTGATCCTTAAGGCAAGGTGTACTAATAACTGAGTATACAAACTCTCAGTAGATGATTTGCTAGTCCCCCACTAGACAAATGAATCGCCCATTCATAAGCTCAGGGGTTCTCTTCTCCCCACTTACTACAGATGTTAAAAAATTTCAGACAACAACAGTTACTTTGAAGAAATAGCTGGAAATCACAACAAATTCACAGTCGACACTCAATCTGAACCATCCAAGCAACAAGATTTTAGTTTACTCCCAAGTAGTATTACCACAAATCTTCCCTAACTAATAAATTTAACTACTAGTTAAACTAAACAAAAAGCTAGACACACACGAGACCGCAGTTGAGCCGCAGCGGAATGCACCCACGAATCTGAGCGGCAAATCGGCCGAAACCCGAACGAAACAGCAAGAACCCAGTCGGATCCAGCGAGAAACCGGCCAGACGGCCCAGGGAAACGGTCAGCAATGGCAGGAGCAGGCACAGAGCCGGCGCGCCCGCCCGCACCCCGGAGGAGAAGCAGGGGAAGCGAGTGAGAGGCAGAGGAGGAGGAGGAGGAGACCTGCGAGATGTGAGATGTGGAGGGAGCATGTCCCCCTTCCGGCGACCCCTCCTCCCTTGCCGCTGCCTCCTCCGCAACTTGCTCCTCCCGTCTCCTCTCCTCTGCAAGTCTCCTCTCCCTCTGTCTTTGTTTCCGTTTCTCTCTCAGCTTGGCTTTGGCTTTGGCTTGGTTGGAGTATTTCTCTGTTGGCTTTATCTCCCCCTCCAACTGTCCACTCACCTACCAGACCGCCGAATAAAATAACCCACAGCCCCGAGGATAGAACAGTGAGACAGAAAACGAGATGCAAGAAAAATCTAAGGCATTTCAGCACCGTAGTACAGTAGGGTTCGAAATCACTGACGCGATTGCATCAGTGACTCGTTGACCCCAGGATCGACCACACCTTCCAGTTCACCCGAGTATTACCTAGCGTGGCACGCCACGCGCATCATTTACCGTGTCAGTTTAGCAACCCGGGTTGCTTCTTACGTGTCTCGGATCGATCACGGTTTTACCACCGAGGAGAAAGATCAACTGAAGTGACATGACAGCAATGGCTTGCTTGGATTTTCCCGCAAAAAAAAATGGCTTGCTTGGATTAAAGAGGAGGAAGCCGGGGAGGTGGATCCGGAGACTAGTCTGGGAGGGCATATAAAAATGCAGTTGGAAATGGCCCGGCCCGAGTGGGCACGTCGACGTATTTTATTTATTTATAATATCGGTCTCCTCCCGGCCCGAGATGTTTGATGTTTTCTCGCTTGCTATTGCTGGCCAGGAGTAGATTATGGTTGCCACGCTATCGGCGTCATGTTTCTTTTTTCAACATCGCTGCTACGCTATCAGTGTCATCACCACGTAGTAGTAGGGCCCGCGCTGCGCTGCGCTGAAGAAGCGGCAGCCGTTCTTGTCGCCATCCGCCCCTGAGTGTCGCTTTCAGTTTTTTGTAGCAGCGGGGGGCTAGCTGGAGGACGAACGTCACGGCCATGGCGGCACGTCGCGCACGCGCCACTTGTGGCAGGCCTCCGATGTGACTCACCGCACCCAACGCCCCCAACCTGCTTTCTTCCCTCTCGCCTTTTTTAGGATTTTTCTTTCTAAAACTGTGTGTCTCGTTCTTGTCAGACAAACTTGTAGAATAATTAATAAAAATGGTTATATGCATCGATTAATGCAGAGGCAGGGGTTTAACCTCTTTTTCCAAAAAAAAAGCCTGTTTGTCTGGTCGGGCATACCAAGCACCAACCTATTCCATGCCATGCATCAAAATGCCTCTGACTGGTCGGACGTCCAAATTCGATGACAACACGGTCCGAAGACTTTTGCCATCCAACATCATGCACCACACACGCTTGTGACCGGTCGGACGTCCAGATTCTCACAAACCGAGGATGGTTCGTGGATGCTCGCATGTGTGCCATGTTGGCGTCCGACTCCACGGTCCCGCCCAAATCCCTCGCCACACATTATACGTCGACACGCGACGGGGCGGCCCGCCTATCGCACCGAATAAGCCTACTCCAGTCATTCTGCCCGCATTGAAGCGGCACCAATCCACCTATCCCGACTATTTAAGCAAGCAAGACTCACCGACATACACTATCTCCCCTCATCCGTACAACGCCTCCTCTCCTATCCTCTCCTCTGACCCGCATGCCACAACGATGGGCAAGTTCAACACTTGGTTCCTGGCACCGGCACCGGCAAGCTCCACAACGTGGCACCGCCGCCCACAATCTCTGGGCCCGTCGTGATCCACCACTTCGGCGGTCAAGGAGGAGGTGGTGCTCTTCGACAATGATGAGGAGCTGCAGCAGCCGCCCTCCTTGCCAAAGCTGCGCGAATGGACAACGAGTTTGTGATGCACATAGAGCTGCTGCTCGAGCAGTCGCTCCGTGACCACGGTCCACCGCTGCCCTCACCGCCGCGCAACTGCGGCATTTAATTTGAACACCGAATCAAGGAGGAGTCGGCGTCGCCGCCGCACAGCCAGGCCGACTGCTTTGTCCAGACGGTGTCCCTATCGCGCCGTTTCCAGCGCGCCAAGGAGGTGGAACCATCGCCATCCCGCCGATTGTCCGGGGGCCAATGGCGCCCGATGAAGGAGGAGGATAAGGCGGCAATCGAGCAAGCGCGTCGGGGTCAGCGCAACATGGGGCGCCATGCGGCATTCACTACGTCTGACGTGGCATCGGATTGGGTCCGCGCCGATCTGGACCTCACATTGGCTTGGCCCGATGATTGATCCAGGACCACCACACATACGTTCGCACGTCGTCTATGCCGAATCAGCGACCAGCTCGTCAAAGTGGGGTTTCAGGAGTCCAAGCACATCGCATGTCCCCTCGCCTGCAAGGGCAAGGGCAAGAACCGTCCGCGCCCGACCGTCGCCTTCAGGTGGATGATGGCGAGCGGTTGCACCCGCTCGCGGCCAATTAGGGTTGTCGCGACCCCTGTGTTGGGGAACGTAGCATGCAATTTCAAAAAAATTCCTACGATCACGCAAGATCTATCTTGGAGATGCATAGCAACGAGAGGGGAGAGTGTGTCCACGTACCCTCGTAGACCGAAAGTGGAAGCGTTATGTTAACGCGGTTGATGTAGTCGAACGTCTTCATGATCCAACCGATCCAAGTACCGAACGTACGGCACCTCCGTGTTCAGCACACGTTCAGCTCGATGACGTCCCTCGAACTCTTGATCCAGTAGAGGGTCGAGGGAGAGTTCTGTCAGCACGACGGCGTGGCGACGGTGTTGGTGTTGTGATCCGCGCAGGGCTTCGCCTAAGCACTACGACGCTATGACCGGAGGCGTAAACTGTGGAGGGGGGCACCGCACACGGCTAAGACAAATCTTGATGTGCCTTTGGGGTGCCCCCGCCCCTGTATATAAAGGGGGGAGGAGGAGGCCGGCGGCCAAGGGGGGAGTCCTACTTGGACTCCCAGTCCAAGTAGGATTCGACCCCCCTCCTTCCTTCCAACGGAGGGGAAAGGGGAAAGAGATGGAGATGGAGAAGGAAATGGGGGTCGTGCCCCCACCCCTTGTCCAAATCGGATTGGGCTTGGGGGGCACGCGCCACCTCCTGTGGCTGCCTCCTCCTCTCCACTATGGCTCGTGAGGCCCATTAACTTTCCCGGGGAGTTCTGGTAACCTCCCGGTACTCCGAAAAATCCCCGATCTTCTTTGGAACCATTCTGGTGTCCGTATATAACCTTCCAATATATGAATCTTTACCTCTCGACCATTTCGAGACTCCTCGTCATGTCCGTGACCTCATCCGGGACTCCGAACAAACTTCGGTCACCAAAACACATAACTCATAATACAAATCGTCATCGAACGTTAAGCGTGCGGACCCTACGGGTTCGAGAACTATGCAGACATGACCATGACACATCTCCGGTCAATAACCAATAGCGAAACGTGGATGCTCATATTGGCTCCTACATATTCTACGAAGATCTTTATCGGTCAAACCGCATAACAACATACGTTGTTCCCTTTGTCATCGGTATATTACTTGCCGGAGATTCGATCGTCGGTATCATCATACCTAGTTCAATCTCGTTACCGGCAAGTCTCTTTACTCGTTCCGTAATGCTTCCGCAACTAACTCATTAGTCACATTGCTTGCAAGGCTTATAGTGATGTGCATTACCGAGAGGGCCCAGAGATACCTCTCCGATACACTGAGTGACAAATCCTAATCTTGATCTATGCCAACCCAACAAACACTTTCGGAGACACCTGTAGAGCATCTTTATAATCACCCAGTTACGTTGTGACGTTTGATAGCACACAAGGTGTTCCTCCGGTATTTGGGAGTTGCATAATCTCATAGTCAGAGGAACATGTATAAGTCATGAAGAAAGCAATATCAATAAAACTAAACGATCATTATGCTAAGCTAACGGATGGGTCTTCTCCACCACATCATTCTTTATGATGTGATCCCGTTCATCAAATGACAACACATGTCTAAGGTCAGGAAACATAACCATCTTTGATCAACGAGCTAGTCAAGTAGAGGCATACTAGGGACACACTGTTTTGTCTATGTATTCACACATGTACCAAGTTTCCGGTTAATACAATTCTAGCATGAATAATAAACATTTATCATGATATAAGGAAATATAAATAACAACTTTATTATTGCCTCTAGGGCATATTTCCTTCAGTCTCTCACTTGCACTAGAGTCAATAATCTAGATTGCATAGTAATGATTCTAACACCCATGGAGTCTTGGTGCTGATCATGTTTTGCTCGTGGAAGAGGCTTAGTCAACGGGTCTGCAACATTCAGATCCGTATGTATTTTGCAAATCTCTATGTCTCCCTCCTTGACTAGATCGCAGATGGAATTGAAACATTGATACGTCCCCAATGTATCTATAATTTTTTATTGTTCCATGTTGTTTTATTATCAATCTTGGATGTTTTATAATCATTTTATATCATTTTTTGGTACTAACCTATTGACATAGTGCCAAGTGTCAGTTGCTGTTTTTTCCATGTTTTTTATATCGCAGGAAATCAATATCAAACGGAGTCCAAATGCCTCAAAACTATTTTTGTGATTTTTTATGGGCCAGAAGGAATGCAATGAGCCCTGGTTGCACCTGGGAAGTGCCCCGAGGGGGGCACAATACACCAGGGCGCGCCAGGAGGCCCAGGCGCGCCTTGGTGGGTTGTGCCCACCTTGGGTGCCCCCCGGACTGCCTCTTTGCTCTATAAATACCAAAATATTCCAGAAACCCTAGAACAAGCGTTGAAATATTCATCCAGCCGCCGCAGAGTCCAGGACCACCAGATCCAATCTAGACACCATCACAGAGGGGTTCACCACTTCCATTGGTGCCTCTCCGATGATGCGTGAGTAGTTCTTTGTAGACCTTCGGGTCCGTAGTTAGTAGCTAGATGGCTTTCTCTCTCTCTCTCTCTCTCTCCCTGAATTCTCAATACAATGGTCTCTTGGAGATCCATATGATGTAACTCTTTTGCGGTGTGTTTGTTGGGATCTGATGAACTTTGAGTTTATGATCAGTCATATCTTTTTATATCCATGAAAGTTATTTGAGTTTCTTTGATCTCTTATATGCATGATCTCTTATAGCCTCGTATTTCTTCTCCGATATTTGGGTTTTGTTTGGCCAACTTGATCTATTTGTCTTGCAATGGGAAGAGGTGCCCGGTAGTGGGTTCGATCTTACGGTGCTCGGTCCTAGTGACAGAAGGGGAACCGACACGTATGTATCATTGCTACTAAGGATAAAAAGACGAGATCTATATCTACCGCCATATAGATAAACGGATCTTGTCTACATCATGTCATCGTTCTTATTGCATTACTCCGTTTTTCCATGAACTTAATACACTAGATGCATGCTGGATAGTGGTCGATGTGTGGAGTAATAGTAGTAGATGCAGGCAGGAGTCGGTCTACTAATCTTGGACGTGATGCCTATGTAATGATCATTGCCTGGATATCGTCATAATTATTTAAAGTTCTATCAATTGCCCAACAGTAATTTGTGTACCCACCATTGCTATTTTTCTCGAGAGAAGACACTAGTGAAACCTACGGCCACCGGGTCTTTCTTCTCATATATTTGCCTTGCGATCTACTTTTCCTTTGCATTTTTATTCAAATCTATTAAACCAAAAATACAAAAATAATTTGCTGCGTTTTATTTTATTCACGATCTATTATTTCAATCTACTACAATTTATCTCACGTCATCTTGCCAATTTCTGGCGCCGTTACCCGAAAGGGATTGACAACCCCTTTAACTCGTCGGGTTGCGAGTTGTTGTTATTTGTGTGCAGGTGTTGTTTACGTTGTGTTGCTTGGTTCTCCTACTGGTTCAATACCTTGGTTTCATAACTGAGAGAAATACTTACCTTCGCTGTGCTACATCATCCCTCCCTATCCGGGGAAATACCGACTTAGTTCCAGCTGCCATCAAGGAAGTATTTCTGGCGCCGTTGCCGGGGAGGATCTTCAATATAACCAGGTTCCTAATCACAAATCTCATCTACTTGCAATTTACATTATTCGCCATTTGCCTCTCGTTTTCCTCTCCCCCACTTCACAAAAAATTGCCGTTTTATTCGCCTCTCTTTTTCCATTCACTGTTTTCTTGCCGGATCTGTTTTTGTGTGTTTTCTTGTTTGCGTAGTCATGATGCCTCAAAGAAAATATTATGATGTTCCTTACCCAAAATTTTTGCTTGAAATTGAGAAAAGTACTAAGGAATATATGACTACACAATTTGAGCATAATAAATATTTTGCTGAAGAACTTAAGGAGCACTCTGTTGTGCTAGATGCTATCACAAAACAACTTGATGATATTAGTAGAGAAGTTTGTAATCTTCAATCTAAGTATGCTTTTGCTGAAAGTTTGCTGGAAAAAAATATCCGATGCACAAGCTACCTTAGTAATCAAATGGCTGCTAAACCAATCTCGTTAGAAGATAAAAGTAATGAAGATCTTAAAATGATTGGTGTTTCTTCTATTGATTCCTTGTTTAGTAAAGTTAAGAATGATGAAAAAGGGACTGGAGAAGAGTCAACTTTAGGTAGAAGGCGTCCCAATATTTCGGAGGGTGAAAATCTTGTTGAGAAAATTGATGAAAGTGGGTTTGGAGAGGTCAAAACTTTAACTAGTGATGTGCCCACTCTTTTGGATTACAAAGACTTTAATTATGATAGTTGCTCTTTGATTGATTGTATTTCTTTGTTGCAATCCATGATCAATTCACCCCATGCTTATGAACAAAATAAAGCTTTTACTAAACATATTGTTGATGCTATGATGAAAGCTTTGGAAGAAAAGTTGGAATTAGAAGTTTCAATTCCTAGAAAATTGCATGATGAGTGGGAACCTGCTATCGAAGTCAAGATTAAAAATTATGAGTGTTTTGCTTTGTGTGACTTGGGTGCTAGTGTTTCCACAATTCCGAAATCTCTATGTGATGTGCTTGGTCTTACCAATCTTGAAGAATGCTCTTTAAATTTGCACTTGGCAGATTCTACTATTAAAAAGCCTATGGGAAGAATTAATGTTGTTCTTATTCTTGCAAATAGGAATTATGTGCCCATAGATTTTTTTGTTCTTGATATTGATTGCAATCTGTCTTGTCCAATTATTCTTGGTAGACCATTTTTTTGACTGGGTTGGTAGACCATTTTTACGCAGTATCGGTGCCGTGATTGATATGAAAGAAGGCAATATCAAGTTCCAATTTCCCTTGAGGAAGGGTATGGAACACTTTCCTAGGACAAAAATAAGGCCACCTTATGAATCAATCATGAGGGCATCTTATGGATCTCGAACCAAAGATGACAAAACATAGATCCTTGCCTTACGCCTAGCTAAGGGCGTAAAACTATAGCGCTTGTTGGGAGGCAACCCAATGAATAAAATTTATTTTTTATTTTTTCTTTATGTTCTTGTGTGTTTGCACAATCATGCTGCTGTTATAATTGTGTTTTTTGTGTTTTAATTAGTGTTTGTGCCAAGTAAATCCTTTAGGATTTCTTGGGTGATAGTTGTTTGATCTTGCTGAAAAAGACAGAAACTTTGTGCTCACGAAAATAATTTTCATAAATCACAGAAAAGATACTTTGCTCTGATTCTTTTTGCAGAAGATTAATATACAAATTACCCTGGTCGTCCTAATTAGGTAGAATTTTTGGAGTTCCATAACGAACAAATCAGATTGCTGCAAACTGTTCTGTTTTGACAGATTCTGTTTTCTTTGTGTTGTGTGCTTATTTTGATGGCTATATGGTTTTATTTGATGTGTTTTTGCCATAGAAAAGTTTGAATACAGTAGATATAATACAAAAACAAAATATGAATTGGTTTGATACAACACTTATAGTAGTGATTTATTTTTCTTACACTAACGGATCTCACGAAGGTTTTGTTGAGTTTTGTGTGATTGAAGTTTTCAAGTTTTGAGTTATCTTACGATGGATGAAGGAAGAATGTAAGAGCCTAAGCTTGGGGATGCCCCGGAATCCCAAGCTATTATCCAAGAATGAGCAACCAACTAAGCTTGGGGATGCCCCCGAGTGGCATCCCCGCTTTCTTCCAACAACTATCGGTATTTTACTCGAGGCTATATTTTTATTCGTCACATGATATGTGTTTTGATTGGAGCGTCTTGTATGATATGTGTCTTTGCTTTTTTTATTTTGTTTTTTAGTCATCAATCCTTGCTGGACACACCTATTTTAGAGAGCTAAAATTATATCATGATTTGTTAGAATTGCTCTCTATGCTTCACTTAAATCTTTTATGAGCTAAGACTTGCTCTAGTGCTTCACTTATATCTTTTTTAGCACGGTGTGCTTTGTTATTTTTGAAGAAATGATCTCTTGCTTAACTTAGATTATCTGAGAGTTAGTAAAATTTTGAAGAAATTCTCTCTTGCTTCACTTAAATTATTTTGAGAGACAGAAAATTTGTTATGCTCATGATCTTCACTTATATTTGTTTGAGCTTATGAAAAGCAACACATAAAGATTAGTGCCAAAGTGATAGATATCCAAGAAGGATAAAGAAAAGATATGTCATGAAGATCATTGGACAAAATAAACTTGATTCTTAGTAGTAGTTTTGAGATATGATGATGTGATATGTGAGTTATGTTGATGAGTAATTGTGCTTTAGTAAGAATATTGGTGTTAAGGTTTGTGATTCCCTATGCATGCACGAAAGTCAATAATCATGCAATGCAAATTATATCCTACTTGTGGTGCATTATTCGGTGTTAATTATGCTTAATGCTTGCTTATGAGATTATTCGTTTATTGGTCGGTCGCTTCTCAATCTTTTGCTAGCCTTCATTTTCCACCAAGTATGAACTCTACTTGTGCATCCAAAATTCTTTAAACCAGTTTTGCCACATGAGTCCACTATATCTACCTATATGCGGTATTCTTTTGCTGTTCTAAGCAAATTTGCATGTGCCATCTCTAATTTTCAAAATAAACTTCTCTTTTGTGTGTTTGTTTCGCTCGCGCAACGGTAACGGGTGGCTAATATTTTCCATGCTAGATGTGTTATTCGATCTCAAGATGAGTGTTTATTCACTTGTCATTGCACGAGAGTAAGGCAAAGGTCTTAGGAATGCCCAGTCCAGAAATGCCAAAAAAATGAATTTACTTTATGTTGTCAAATAATAAATTCCTTGGAAATTGTTAGTATGAAGGGCACCCGTGGATACGGCTAGCCATGGAGTGAAAGAATGGTGGAAAAAGGAATAACCTTTATTTTCTATTTGGGAACCGCCTATGGCATATCTAGCATGGAAAGTGTTCAGAATTCTAAGTCGTTTTCGTTGGTGGGATGGATACACCTCCCAAAATGTTTTTATCTCTATTTTTTTGCTTTGAGCTCTGACACCTCTACAAATCCCTACTTCCCTTTACGAAGGGCATTTCTTTTACTTTATGCAATTTTTATTTTTTATTTTGAGTCTCCATCTTCTCTTACAAAAAGCACCAACTAGGAGGCAATATGATCGTGCTCAAGTATTGGGTGTAGTTAAAATTCGAGTGTGTTTCATGAATGGATCAATGTTTGAGCATGATGTGCTAGGGATAACTTATTTTAGCATTGATATTTTGAAAGACATGGTTGCTTATTGATATGCTTGAGTATCTAAATTATTATGTCAAAACTAGACTATTGCTTTGAATCACATAAAAGTCCAAATGTCCATGCTATAAAGAAAAGAATATGATTTGACTTGATGAACAGCACTCCATATCAAAAATTCTGTTTTTATCACTTACCTACTCGAGGACGAGTAGGAGTTAAGCTTGGGGATGCTGATACGTCTCCAACGTATCTATATTTTTGATTGTTCCATGCTGTTTTATTATCAATCTTGGATGTTTTATGATCATTTTATATCATTTTTGGTGCTAACCTATTGACATAGTGCCAAGTGCCAGTTGCTATTTTTTCCATGTTTTTTATATCTCAGGAAATCAATATCAAACGGAGTCCAAATGCCCCGAAACTATTTTTGTGATTTTTTATGGGCCAGAAGGAAGGCAATGGGCCCTGGTTGCACCTGGGAAGTTCCCTGAGGAGGGCACAATACACCAGGGCGCGCCAGGAGGCCCAGGCGCGCCCTGGTGGGTTGTGCCCACCTTGGGTGCCCCCCCGGACCGCCTCTTTGCTCTATAAATATCACAATATTCCAGAAACCCTAGAACAAGCGTCGAAATATTCATCCAGCTGCCGCAGAGTCCAGAACCACCAGATCCAATCTAGACACCATCACGGAGGGGTTCACCACTTCCATTGGTGCGTCTCCGATGATGCGTGAGTAGTTCTTTGTAGACCTTCGGGTCCATAGTTAGTAGCTAGATGGCTTTCTCTCTCTCTCTCTCTCCCTGAATTCTCAATACAATGGTCTCTTGGAGATCCATATGATGTAACTCTTTTGCGGTGTGTTTGTTGGGATCTGATGAACTTTGGGTTTATGATCAGTCATTTATTTTTATATCCATGAAAGTTATTTGAGTTTCTTTGATCTCTTATATGCATGATCTCTTATAGCCTCGTATTTCTTCTCCGATATTTGGATTTTGTTTGGCCAACTTGATCTATTTGTCTTGCAATGGGAAGAGGTGCCCGGTAGTGGTTTCGATCTTACGGTGATAGATCCCAGTGACAGAAGGGGAATCGACACGTATGTATCGTTGCTACTAAGGATAAAAAGAGGAGATCTATATCTACCGCCATATAGATAAACAGATCTTGTCTACATCATGTCATCGTTCTTATTGCATTACTCTGTTTTTCCATGAACTTAATACACTAGATGCATGCTGGATAACGGTCGATGTGTGGAGTAATAGTAGTAGATGCAGGCAGGAGTCGGTCTACTAATCTTGGACATGATGCCTATGTAATGATCATTGCCTGGATATCGTCATAATTATTTGAAGTTCTATCAATTGCCCAACAGTAATTTGTTTACCCATTGTTGCTATTTTTCTCAAGAGAAGCCACTAGTGAAACCTACGGCCCCCGGGTCTTTCTTCTCATATATTTGCCTTGCGATCTACTTTTCCTTTGCATTTTTATTCAGATCTATTAAACCAAAAATACAAAAATACTTTGCTGCATTTTATTTTATTTTCGATCTATTATTTCAATCTACTACAATTTGATGTCATCTTGCCAATTTCTGGCGCCGTTACCCGAAAGGGATTGACAACCCCTTTAACTCGTCGGGTTGCGAGGTGTTGTTATTTGTGTGCAGGTGTTGTTTACATTGTGTTGCTTGGTTCTCCTACTGGTTCGATACCTTGGTTTCATAACTGAGGAAAATACTTACCTTCACTATGCTACATCATCCCTCCCTGTGCGGGGAAATACCGACGTAGTTCTAGCTGCCATCAAGCGTCTCTTGATGTGTTTGGTTCTCTTGTGAAATCTGGATTCCTTCGCCGCCTCCACTATTGTCACAATTTTCATTAGACCCGATGCACTAGGTATTACACCTAGATCGGATATGAACTCCTTCATCCAGACTCCTTCATTTGCTGCTTCCGAAACAGCTATGTACTCCGCTTCACACGTAGATCCCACCACGACGCTCTGTTTGGAATTGCACCAACTAACAGCTCCACCATTCAATATAAATACGTATCTGGTTTGCGACATTGAGTCATCCAGATCAGTGTCAAAGCTTGCATCAACGTAACCATTTACGACGAGCTCTTTGTCACCTCCATAAACGAGAAACATATCCTTAGGCCTTTTCAGGTATTTCAGGATGTTCTTGACCATTGTCCAGTGATCCGCTCCTGGATTACTTTGGTACCTCCCTGCTATACTTATAGCAAGGCACACATCAGGTCTGGTACACAGCATTGCATACATGATAGAACCTATGGCTGAGGCATAGGGGATTGTTGGGGAACGTAGCAGAAATTCAAAATTTTCTACGCATCACCAAGATCAATCTATGGAGTAATCTAGCAACGAGGGGAAGGGGAGTGAATCTACATACCATTGTAGATCGCGATGCGGAAGCGTTGCAAGAACGCGGATGAGGGAGTCGTACTCGTAGCGATTCAGATCGCGGTTGATTCCGATCTAAGCACCGAAGAACGGTGCCTCCGCGTTCAACACACGTGCAGCCCGGTGACGTCTCCCACGCCTTGATCCAGCAAGGAGAGAGGGAGAGGTTGGGGAAGACTCCATCCAGCAGCAGCACGACGGCGTGGTGGTTGTGGAGGAGCGTGGCAATCCCGCAGGGCTTCGCCAAGCACCGCGGGAGAAGAGGAGGAGGGAGAGGGGTAGGGCTGCGCCGAAAGAGAGACGTTCTCATGTGTCTTGGGCAGCCCAAACCTCAACTATATATAGGGGGGAAGGGGGCTGCGCCCCCCTAGGGTTCCCACCCCAAGGGGAGGCGGCCAGCCCTAGATCTCATCCGAGGGGGGCGGCCAAGGGGAGGAGGGGGGGGGGCGCCACTAGGGTGGGCCTTAAGGCCCATCTGGACCTAGGGTTTGCCCCCTCCCACTCTCCCATGCGCTTGGGCCTTGGTGGGGGGGGGCGCACCAGCCCACCTGGGGCTGGTCCCCTCTCACACTTGGCCCACGCAGCCTTCTGGGGCTGGTGGCCCCACTTGGTGGACCCCCGGGACCCTCCCGGTGGTCCCGGTACATTACCGATATCACCCGAAACTTTTCCGGTGACCAAAATAGGATTTCCCATATATAAATCTTTACCTCCGGACCATTCCGGAACTCCTCGTGACGTCCGGGATCTCATCCGGGACTCCTAACAACATTCGGTAACCACGTACATACTTTCCCTATAACCCTAGCGTCATCGAACCTTAAGTGTGTAGACCCTACGGGTTCGGGAACCATGCAGACATGACCGAGACGTTCTCCGGTCAATAACCAACAGCGGGATCTGGATACCCATGTTGGCTCCCACATGTTCCACGATGATCTCATCGGATGAACCATGATGTCGGGGATTCAATCAATCCTGTATACAATTCCCTTTGTCTATCGATATGTTACTTGCCCGAGATTCGATCGTCGGTATCCCTATACCTTGTTCAATCTCGTTACCGGCAAGTCTCTTTACTCGTTCCGTAACTCACATCATCCCGTGATCAACTCCTTGGTCACATTGTGCACATTATGATGATGTCCTACCGAGTGGGCCCAGAGATACCTCTCCGTTTACACGGAGTGACAAATCCCAGTCTCGATTCATGCCAACCCAACAGACACGGTCGGAGATACCTGTAGTGCACCTTTATAGCCACCCAGTTACGTTGTGACGTTTGGTACACCCAAAGCATTCCTATGGTATCCGGGAGTTGCACAATCTCATGGTCTAAGGAAATGATACTTGACATTAGAAAAGCTTTAGCAGACGAACTACACGATCTTGTGCTAGGCTTAGGATTGGGTCTTGTCCATCACATCATTCTCCTAATGATGTGATCCCGTTATCAACGACATCCAATGTCCATGGTCAGGAAACCGTAACCATCTATTGATCAACGAGCTAGTCAACTAGAGGCTTACTAGGGACATGGTGTTGTCTATGTATCCACACATGTATCTGAGTTTCCTATCAATACAATTCTAGCATGGATAATAAACGATTATCATGAACAAGGAAATATAATAATAACCTATTTATTATTGCCTCTAGGGCATATTTCCAACAGTCTCCCACTTGCACTAGAGTCAATAATCTAGTCCACATCACCATGTGATTAACACTCACTAGTCACATCACCATGTGACCAACATCTAAAGAGTTTACTAGAGTCAACAATCTAGTTCACATCACTATGTGATTAACACTCAATGTGTTCTGGTTAGATCATGTTATGCTTGTGAGAGAGGTTATTAGTCAACGGGTCTGAACCTTTCAGAACCGTGTGCTTTACGAATATCTATGTCATCTTGTGGATGCTACCACACGCTATTTGGATCCATTTCAAATAATTGCTCTACTATACGAATCCGGTTTACTACTCAGAGTCATCCGGATTAGTGTCAAGGTTCGCATCGACATAACCCTTTACGACAAACTCCCTTTCACCTCCATAATCGAGAAAATTCCTTAGTCCACTAGATACTAAGGATAAGTTCGACCGCTATCATGTGATCCATTCCCGGATCACTATTGTACCCCTTGACCAACTCATGGCAAGGCACACTTCATGTGCGGTACTCAGCATAGCATAATGTAGAGCCTACGTCTGAAGCATAGGGGACGACCTTCGTCCTTTCTCTCTCTTCTGCTGTGGTCAGGTCTTGAGTCTTACTCAATACTCACACCTTGTAACACAGCCAAGAACTCCTTCTTTGCTGATCTATTTTGAACTCTTTCAAAATCATGTCAAGGTGTGCGTTCTTTGAAAGTATCATCGGGCGTCTTGATCTATCTCTATAGATCTTGATGCCCAATATGTAAGCAACTTTTATCCAGGTCTTCCTTTGAAAAACTCCTTTCAAACAACCCTTTATGCTTTCCAGAAATTTTACATCATTTCGGATCAACAATATGTCATTCACATATACTTATCAGAAATGTTGTAGCGCTCCCACTCACTTTATTGTAAATACAAGTTTCTAACAAACTTTGTATAAACCCAAAAACTTTGATCACTCCATCAAAGCGTATATTCTGACTCCGAGATGCTTGCTCTAATCCATGGAAGGATCGCTGGAGCTAGCATACCTTTTAGCATCCTTAGGATCGAAAAAACCTTTCTGATTGTATCACATACAATCTTTCCTTACGAAAACTGGTAAGGAAACTTGTTTTGACATCCATCTGCCAGATTTCATAAATGCAGCTAATGCTAACATGATTCCGACGGACATAAGCATCGCTACGGATGAGAAAAATCTCATCGTAGTCAACTCCTTGAACTTGTGAAAATACTCTTTGCCACAAGTCGAGCTTCATAGACGGTAACATTACCGTCCACGTCCGTCTTCTTCTTAAAGATCCATTTATCTCGGATTTCATGGCTTTTAACCATTTGTCGGAATATGGGCCCACCATCGCTTCTCCATAGCTCGTAGGTTCAGTATTGTCCAACAACATGATATCTCAGACAGGATCACGTACCACTCTGAAGTAGCACGCATCCTCATCGTCCTACGAGGTTTGGTAGTGACTTGATCCGAAGTTTCATGATCACTATCATAAGCTTCCACTTCAATTGGCGTAGGTGCCATAGGAACAACTTCCTGTGCCCTGCTACACACTAGTTGAAGTGACGGTTCAATAACCTTATCAAGTCTCCACCATCCTCCCACTCAATTCTTTCGAGAGAAACTTTTCCTCGAGAAAGGACCTGTTTCTAGAAGTAATTACTTTTGCTTCCAGATCTGAAATAGGAGGTATACCCAACTGTTTTGGGTATTCTATGAAGACGCATTTATCCGCTTTGGGTTCGAGCTTATCAGCCTGAAACTTTTTCACATAAGCATCGCAGCCCCAAACTTTTAAGAAACGACAACTCAGGTTTCTCTAAACGGTGTCGTCTCAACGGAATTGCGTGGTGCCCCTTTTAAAGTGAATGCGGTTGTCTCTAATGCCTAACCCATAAACGATAGTGGTAATTCGATAAGAGACATCATGGTATGCACCATATCCAATAGGGTGTAATTATGATGTTCGGACACACCATCACACTATGGTGTTCGAGGCGGTATTAATTGTGAAACACTTTCCACAATGTCTTAACTGTGTGCCAAACTCGTAACTCAGATACTCATCTCTATGATCATATCACAGACATTTTATCCTCTGTCACGACGATCTTCAACTTCACTCTGAAATTACTAGAACCTTTCAATAATTCAGACTAGTGTTTCATCAAGCAAATACACTCAGCATCTACTCAAACCATCTGTGAAGTAAGACCATAACGATATCCACTGCATGCCTCAGCACTCATTGGACTGCATACATCAAAATGTATTACTTCCAATAAGTTGCTCTCTTGTTCCATCTTACTGAAAATGAGGCCTTTCAGTCATCTTGCCCATGTGGTATGATTTGCATGTCTCAAGTGATTCAAAATCAAGTGAGTCCAGACGATCCATCTGCATGGAGTTTCTTCATGCATATATACCAATAGACATGGTTCGCATGTCTCAATCTTTTCAAAAACGACTGAGTCCAAAGATCCATCTACATGGAGCTTCTTCATGCGTTTTATCCCAATATGACTCAAATAGCAGTGCCACAAGTATGTGGTACTATCATTACTTTTGGCATGAACATGTGTATCACTACGATCGAGATTCATTTTAGGTGCAAGACCATTGAAGGTTTTATTCAAATAAACAGAGTAAGCATTATTCTCCTTAAATGAATAACCGTATTGCGATAAACATAATCCAATCATGCTCAACGCAAACACCAAATCTCGATAGTAGAGGAAGCATGCGATGCTTTGATCACATCAACCTTGGAAACACTTCCAACACATATCGTCATCTCACCTTTAGCTAGTCTCCGTTTATTTCGCAGCTTTTATTTCGGGTTACTAACACTTAGCAACCGAACCGGTATCTAATACCCTGATACTGCTAGGAGTACTAGTAAAGTACACATTCATATAATGTATATCCAATATACTTCTGTCGACCTTGCCTGCCTTCTCATCTACCAAGTATCTAGGGTAGTACTGCTTCAGTGACCGTTCCCCTCATTACAGAAGCACTTAGTCTCGGGTTTGGGTTCAACCTTGGGATTCTCCACTAGAGCAGCAAATGATTTGCTATTTCATGAAGTATCCCTTTTGCCCTTGCCCTTCTAGAAACTAGTGGTTTTACTAACCATCAACAATTGATGCTCCTTCTTGATTTCTACTTTCGCGGTGTCAAACATCGCGAGTTGCTCAAGGATCATCATCTATCCTTCATATTTATAGTTCATCACGAAGCTCTAACAGCTTGGTGGCAGTGATTATGGAGAACCATCACTATCTCATCTGGAAGATTAACTCCCACTCGATTCAAGTGATTGTAGTACTCAGACAATCTGAGCACATGCTCAACGATTGAGCTTTTCTCCCTTAGTTTGCAGGCTTAAGAAACTTATCAGAGGTCTCATACCTCTTGACGTGGGCACTAGTCCGAAATCCCAATTTCAGTCTTCGGAACATCTCATATGTTCTGCGACGTTTCAAAAACCGTCTTTGGTGCCACAATTCTAAACCGTTAGCATTACTCACTGAACTATCACGTAGTCATCAAAACGTGTATGTCAGATGTTTCGCAACATCTACAGACGACGCTGAGGTTCAGCACACCGAGCGGTGCATTAAGGACATAAGCCTTCTGTGCAGCAATGAGGACAATCCTCAGTTTATGGACCCAGTCCGCATAATTGCTACTACCAACTTTCAAATAATTTTCTCTAGGAACATATCTCAACCAGTAGAACTAAAGCGCAAGCTATGACATAATTTGCAAAGACCTTTTGACTATGTTCATGATAATGAAGTTCATCTGATTGATGAACTCCCACTCAGATAGACATCCCTCTAGTCATCTAAGTGATACATGATCCGAGTCAAACTAGGCCGTGTCCGATCATCACGTGAGACGGACTAGTCATCATCGGTGAACATCTCCATGTTGATCGTATCTACTATACGACTCATGTTCGACCTTTCGGTCTCTTGTGTTCCGAGGCCATGTCTGTACATGCTAGGCTCGTCAAGTCAACCTAAGTGTTTTGCATGTGTTCCGAGGCCATGTCTGTACATGCTAGGCTCGTCAACACCCGTTGTATTCGAACGTTAGAATCTATCACACCCGATCATCACGTGGTGCTTCGAAACAACGAACCTTCGCAACGGTGCACAGTTAGGGGGAACACTTCTCTTGAAATTTTAGTGAGGGATCATCTTATTTATGCTACCGTCGTTCTAAGCAAATAAGATGCATAACATGATAAACATCACATGCAATCAAATAGTGACATGATATGGCCAATATCATTTTGCTCCTTTGATCTCCATCTTCGGGGCACCATGATCATCTTTGTCACCGGCATGACACCATGATCTCCATCATCATGATCTCCATCATTGTGTCTTCATGAAGTTGTCACGCCAACGATTACTTCTACTTCTATGGCTAACGCGCTTAGCAATAAAGTAAAGTAATTTACATGGCGTTATTCAATGACACGCAGGTCATACAAAAAATAAAGACAACTCCTATGGCTCCTGCCGGTTGTCATACTCATCGACATGCAAGTCGTGATTCCTATTACAAGAACATGATCAATCTCATACATCACATATATCATTCATCACATCCTTTTGGCCATATCACATAACATAGCACATGCTGCAAAAACAAGTTAGACGTCCTCTAATTGTTGTTGCAAGTTTTTACGTGGCTTGTATAGGTTTCTAGCAAGAACGTTTCTTACCTACGTAAAACCACAACGTGATATGCCAATTTCTATTTACCCTTCATAAGGACCCTTTTCATCGAATCCGTTCCGACTAAAGTGGGAGAGACAGACACCCGCTAGCCACCTTATGCAACTAGTGCATGTCAGTCGGTGGAACCTGTCTCACGTAAGCGTACGTGTAAGGTCGGTCCGGGCCGCTTCATCCCACAATGCCGCCGAAACAAGATAAGACTAGTAGCGGCAAGAAGAATTGGCAACATCTACGCCCACAACTACTTTGTGTTCTACTCGTGCATAGAAACTACGCATAGACCTAGCTCATGATGCCACTGTTGGGGAACATAGCAGAAATTCAAAATTTTCTACGCATCACCAAGATCAATCTATGGAGTAATCTAGCAACGAGGGGAAGGGGAGTGAATCTACATACCATTGTAGATCGCAATGCGGAAGCGTTGCAAGAACGCGGATGAGGGAGTCGTACTCGTAGCGATTCAGATCGCGGTTGATTCCGATCTAAGCACCGAAGAACGGTGCCTCCGCGTTCAACACACGTGCAGCCCGGTGACGTCTCCCACGCCTTGATCCAGCAAGGAGAGAGGGAGAGGTTGGGGGAGACTCCATCCAGCAGCAGCACGACGGCGTGGTGGTGGTGGAGGAGCGTGGCAATCCCGCAGGGCTCCGCCAAGCACCGCGGGAGAAGAGGAGGAGGGAGAGGGGTAGGGCTGCGCCGAAAGAGAGACGTTCTCATGTGTCTTGGGCAGCCCAAACCTCAACTATATATAGGGGGGAAGGGGGCTGTGCCCCCCTAGGGTTCCCACCCCAAGGGGAGGCGGCCAGCCCTAGATCCCATCCAAGGGGGGCGGCCAAGGGGAGGAGAGGGGGGCGCCACTAGGGTGGGCCTTAAGGCCCATCTGGACCTAGGGTTTGCCCCCTCCCACTCTCCCATGCGCTTGGGCCTTGGTGGGGGGGCGCACCAGCCCACCTGGGGCTGGTCCCCTCTCACACTTGGCCCACGCAGCCTTCTGGGGCTGGTGGCCCCACTTGGTGGACCCCCGGGACGCTCCCGGTGGTCCCGGTACATTACCGATTTCACCCGAAACTTTTCCGGTGACCAAAACAGGACTTCCCATATATAAATCTTTACCTCCGGACCATTCCGGAACTCCTCGTGACGTCTGGGATCTCATCCGAGACTCCGAACAACATTCGGTAACCACGTACATACTTTCCCTATAACCCTAGCGTCATCGAACCTTAAGTGTGTAGACCCTACGGGTTCGGGAACCATGCAGACATGACCGAGACGTTCTCCGGTCAATAACCAACAGCGGGATCTGGATACCCATGTTGGCTCCCACATGTTCCACGATGATCTCATCGGATGAACCACGATGTCGGGGATTCAATCAATCCTGTATACAATTCCCTTTGTCTATCGATATGTTACTTGCCCGAGATTCGATCGTCGGTATCCCTATACCTTGTTCAATCTCGTTACCGGCAAGTCTCTTTACTCGTTCCGTAACTCACATCATCCCGTGATCAACTCCTTGGTCACATTGTGCACATTATGATGATGTCCTACCGAGTGGGCCCAGAGATACCTCTCCGTTTACACGGAGTGACAAATCCCAGTCTCGATTCGTGCCAACCCAACAGACACTTTCGGAGATACCTGTAGTGCACCTTTATAGCCACCCAGTTACATTGTGACGTTTGGTGCACCCAAAGCATTCCTATGGTATCCGGGAGTTGCACAATCTCATGGTCTAAGGAAATGATACTTGACATTAGAAAAGCTTTAGCAGACGAACTACACGATCTTGTGCTAGGCTTAGGATTGGGTCTTGTCCATCACATCATTCTCCTAATGATGTGATCCCGTTATCAACGACATCCAATGTCCATGGTCAGGAAACCGTAACCATCTATTGATCAACGAGCTAGTCAACTAGAGGCTTACTAGGGACATGGTGTTGTCTATGTATCCACACATGTATCTGAGTTTCCTATCAATACAATTCTAGCATGGATAATAAACGATTATCATGAACAAGGAAATATAATAATAACCTATTTATTATTGCCTCTAGGGCATATTTCCAACAGGGATGACTTTCATTTTCTCTCTATCTTCTGCAGTGGTCGGGAGCTGAGTCTGACTCAACTTCACACCTTGTAACACATGCAAGAACCCTTTCTTTGACTGATCCACTTTGAACTTCTTCAAAACTTTATCAAGGTATGTGCTTTGTGAAAGTCCAATTAAGCGTCTTGATCTATCTCTATAGATCTTGATGCCCAATATATAAGCAGCTTCACCGAGGTCTTTCATTGAAAAATTCTTATTCAAGTATCCTTTTATGCTATCCAGAAATTCTGTATCATTTCCAATCAACAATATGTCATCCACATATAATATTAGAAATGCTACAGAGCTCCCACTCACTTTCTTGTAAATACAGGCTTCTCCAAAGGTCTGTATAAAACCATATGCTTTGATCACACTATTAAAGCGTATATTCCAACTCCGAGAGGCTTGCACCAGTCCATAAATGGATCGCTGGAGCTTGCACACTTTGTTAGTACCTTTAGGATTGACAAAACCTTCTGGTTGCATCATATACAACTCTTCTTTAAGATATCCATTAAGGAATGCAGTTTTGACATCCATTTGCCAGATTTCATAATCATAAAATGCGGCAATTGCTAACATGATTTGGACAGACTTAAGCATCGCTACGGGTGAGAAGGTCTCATTGTGGTCAACTCCTTGAACTTGTCGAAAACCTTTCACAATAAGTAGAGCTTTGTAGACAGTAACATTGCCGTCAGCGTCAGTCTTCTTCTTGAAGATCCATTTATTCTCTATGGCGTGTGGATCATCAGGCAAGTCAACCAAAGTCCATACTTTGTTCGGACACACCATTACGCTGTGGTGTTCCAGGTGGCGTGAGTTGCGAAACTATTCCACATTGTTTCAAATGAAGCCCAAACTCATAACTCAAATATTCACCTCCACGATCAGATCGTAGAAACTTTATTTTATTGTTACGATGATTTCCCACTTCACTCTGAATTCTTTGAACTTTTCAAATGTTTCAGACTGATGTTTCATTAAGTAGATATACCCATATCTGCTCAAATGCAATGAGGTCATTTTGTGTCTTGATGGCCTTGAGGAGCTAAGGCCTTTATTCAGACCTGAATTTAACTTCAGGAAGGTAGTCAAGTTGCATGTGGAGCAGCTCTTACATCTTCAGTTTGTTTATTGGAAAAAGAGGTGCACAATTAGATATATTAAAGTTGCTGGTGAAAATACCAAATTCTTCCATGCTATGGCCACTGAGAGGCATAGAAGAAACTCTATTGCTTCCTTGAAGGACACTGATGGGACAATTGTCTCTAATCACTCTCAGATGGAGGGCATCATTTGGAACTGTTTCAAGAATAGAATGGGAGTCTCTAATGGAGTTGTCATGGGTTTTGATCTCAGCAAGTTGCTTAAGCCAGTTGAAGGGTTGGATTTTCTTACTGAACCCTTCACTAAGGAGGAAATGGATGACACTGTCAAACTTATGCCCATAGACAAAGCACCTGGTCCTGATGGTTTTAATGGTTTGTTCTTTAAGAAGTGCTAGCACATTATCTGTCATGATTTCTATGAGTTGGCTGAGGCTTTTCATTCTGGTACTGCAAATTTGGTAAATATCAATGGCTCTTATATCACTCTGATCCCAAAAAATTGAACCCTGAAGGGATTGGTGATTATAGATCAATTTCCTTGAATGGGATGGGTCTTAAGTTTCTGTCTAAGATGGCTGCAAATAGGTTCCAAAAGATAATTATGGCATGCATACATAAAAATCAATATGGCTTTATAAAGAGCAGGACTATCCAGGACTGCATTGGCTGGTCCCTGGAATATTTGCATCAGTGCCATCAATCTAAGAGGCCTATTGTGATTCTTAAGCTGGATTTTGAAAAGGCTTTTGACTCAATTGAGCATGAAACCATTTTGCAGATTCTTAAATACAAAGGTTTCAATCAGAAATGGATTCTCTGGGTCAAACAGCTTCTTTCCACTGGGACATCGTCAGTCCTTCTAAATGGTGTACCTGGTAGGCAGTTCCTTTGTAAAAAGAGGGTTAGACAGGGAGACTGTCTCTCACCTTTACTCTTTGTTATTGCTGCTGATTTTCTACAAACAGTGGTGAATGATATGTTCAGGAGGGGAATTTTGAAATTGCCAATTCCATGCCATGACCAGGATTATCCCATTGTGCAATATGCTGATGATACTCTCATTATCTTACCAGCAGATAGAATGCAACTCTTGGCTTTGAAGGACATGCTACAAGTGTTCTCAAGATCAACAGGGCTAGTTGTTAACTTCCACAAGTCTTCTATGATTCCCATAAATGTTGATGAGGATGCTATCATTGAGTTGGTTGCTGCTTTTGGTTGTCAAGTGGGTAAAATGCCTTTCACATATCTTGGCTTACCTGTTGGCACTACAAGGCCTAAAATGGTGGATTTTATGCCACTTGTGGATTGTATGGAGAGAAGGATGACAGCTAGCTCCTCTTTTCTTAATCAAGGGGAGAGACTCCAGTTTCTGAATTCTGCTCTGTCCTCCATGCCAATTTTTTATCTTGGTAGTTTGCTGGCACCTGCTGGAATTTTAAAGCAAGTGGAGAGAATACAGAGGCAGTGTTTATGGAGAAAGCATAGGGATGAGCAAGCTCCATCCTTAGCTGCTTGGGATCTCATTTGTAGGCCTAAGAACAAAGGTGGTTTGGGAATTTTGAACCTGGGGGTGCAGAACATGGCACTTTTGCTCAAGCATTTGCATAACTTCTTAAATAGGAGGGATTTGCCTTGGGTCTCTCTTATTTGGGACACATACTATCATTATTCAGTGCCACAGGGTACTAACAGTTGTGGTTCTTTTTGGTGGAAGGATATTTGTAAGTTGATGGATCATTATAGGAACACAACCTGGGTTCAAGTTAATTGTGGGAGCACTGCTCTGTTCTGGTCTGACAAGTGGAAGATTGCTGAATCAGTTGAACCCTTGCAGATTAGGTTCCCTAGGCTTTTCTCCTATGTGAAAGATCCCTGGATCACTGTTTATGAAGCCTTTCAATCTCGGGATATGGTTAACATGTTTCATTTGCCTTTATCTGCACAAGCATATCAGGAATTTTTGACAGTTCAAAATCTTATGGTTTCTTGTAGTAGAGACTTGGAGGCTAAGGATTCTTAGTTCTGGCAGGGGACATGTAATGCTTTTAAGCCCAAGCTGTTCTACTCTCTTATGCATTCAAACATGTCATTTAACCCTCTCCTTCTGTGGATTTGGAGATCATCCTGCACAATGAAAATCAAAGTGTTTGCTTGGATGTTAATCATGGACAGGTTAAATACAAAAGACATGGTGGAAAGAAGGCATTGACATATGGATGATGGAGTTTTTTGTCTCCTTTGCAGCTTGAGGACTAGAGAGACCAGGAATCATCTGTTTTTTGAATGCAACTTCAGTGTCAGAATATGGAATTACCTGCAAATCACATGGTCACCTGGGAATGACATGTCTGATATTGTTTTGCAAGCTAAACAGGACTTTGCAAAGCCTTTTTTCACTGAAGTTGTTTTTATTGCTTGCTGGAACATATGGATAATCAGGAATGCAAAGGTGTTTAGGCATGAGAGGCAGAGTTTCAACAAGTGGAGGAGTGCTTTTATCCATGATATTTTGCTAATGCAGCACAGAGTTAAGGCTAGGTACAAGGAAGAGCTTCTTAAGTGGATTTCCTTTCTTCCTCCTTGAGGTTTTGTATCTCTAGATCTTTAGTTTTTAGTTTTCTCTTCTGATTACCCCTTGTAATCCTTGTATATTGTATGCTACTTCGTTTTGAAATAAAGTTTTGAATGCTGTGGGGGGTTTTCCCTACAGTCACCAGTCAAAAAAATATATCAGCTCAAATCATCTGTGAAGGTCAGAAAATAACGATACCCGCCGCGAGCCTCAACACTCATCGGACCGCATACATCAATATGTATTATTTCCAACAAGTCAGTTGCTCGCTCCATTGTTCCGGAGAACGGAGTCTTAGTCATCTTGCCCATGAGGCATGGTTCACAAGCATCAAGTGATTCATAATCAAGTGATTTCAAAAGCCCATCAACATGGAGTTTCTTCATGCGCTTTACAGCAATATGACCTAAAAGGCAGTGCTACAAATAAGTTGCACTATCATTATTAACTTTGCATCTTTTGGCTTCAATATTATGAATATGTGTATCACTACAATCGAGATTCAACAAAAATAGACCACTCATCAAGGGTGCATGACCATAAAAGATATTACTCATATAAATAGAACAATCATTATTGTCTATTTAAATGAATAACCGTCTCCCATCAAACAAGATCCAGATATAATGTTCATGCTCAACGCTGGCACCAAATAACAATTATTCAGGTCTAAAACTAATCCTGATGGTAGATGTAGAGGTAGCGTGCCGACGGCGATCACATCGACCTTGGAACCATTTCCCACGCGCATCGTCACCTCGTCCTTAGCCAATCTTCGATTAATCCGTAGCCCCTGATACGTCTCCAACGTATCTATAATTTTTTATTGTTCCATGCTATTATATTATGTGTTTTGGATGTTTATGGGCTTTATTAAACACTTTTATTTTATTTTTGGGACTAATCTATTAACCCAGAGCCCAGTGCCAGTTTCTGTTTTTTCCCCTGTTTCAGTGTTTCGAAGAAAAGGAATATCAAACGGAGTCCAAACGGAACGAAACCTTCGGGGGAGTTATTTTTGGAACGGAAGCAATCCAGGAGACTTGGAGTGCACGTCAGGGAAGCAACAAGGTGGCCACGAGGCAGGGAGGCGCGCCTGCCCCCTGGGCACGCCCCCACCCTCGTGGGCCCCTCGTGGCTCCCCTGACCGACTTCTTTCGCCTATATATGTCCATATACCCTAAAAACATTGGGGAACAGAATAGATCAGGAGTTCCGCCGCCGCAAGCCTGTGTAGCCACCAAAAACCAATCGGGACCCTGTTCCGGCACCCTGCCGGAGGGGGATCCCTCACCGGTGGCCATCTTCATCATCCCGGCGCTCTCCATGATGAGGAGGGAGTAGTTCGCCCTCGGGGCTGAGGGTATGTACCAGTAGCTATGTGTTTGATCTCTCTCTCTCTCTCTCGTGTTCTTGAGGTGATACGATCTTGATGTATCGCGAGCTTTGCTATTGTAGTTGGATCTTATGATGTTTCTCCCCCTCTACTCTCTTGTAATGGATTGAGTTTTCCCTTTGAAGTTATCTTATCGGATTGAGTCTTTAAGGATTTGAGAACACTTGATGTATGTCTTGCATGTGCTTATCTGTGGTGACAATGGGATATCACGTGATCCACTTGATGTATGTTTTGGTGATCAACTTGCGGGTTCCGCTCGTGAACTTATGCATAGGGGTTGGCACACGTTTTCGTCTTGACTCTCCGGTAGAAACTTTGGGGCACTCTTTGAAGTTCTTTGTGTTGGTTGAATAGATGAATCTGAGATTGTGTGATGCATATCGTATAATCATACCCACGGATACTTGAGGTGACATTGGAGTATCTAGGTGACATTAGGGTTTTGGTTGATTTGTGTCTTAAGGTGTTATTATAGTACGAACTCTATGATAGATTAAACGGAAAGAATAGCTTCATGTTATTTTAATACGGACTCTTGAATAGATCGATCAGAAAGGATAACTTTGAGGTGGTTTCGTACCCTACAATAATCTCTTCGTTTGTTCTCCGCTATTAGTGACTTTGGAGTGACTCTTTGTTGCATGTTGAGGGATAGTTATATGATCCAATTATGTTATTATTGTTGAGAGAACTTGCACTAGTGAAAGTCTGAACCCTAGGCCTTGTTTCCTAGCATTGCAATACCGTTTGTGCTCGCTTTTACCACTTGTTACCTTGCTGTTTTTATATTTTCAGATTACAAAAATCTATATCTACCATTCATACGTCCATTTTGCATCATGCTTTTATATCGACATTTATTGCATTATGGGCTATTATTACACATTATGTCACAATACTTATGCCTATTCTCTCTTATTTTACAAGGTTTACATATGGAGGGAGAATGCCGGCAGCTGGAATTCTGGGTTGGAAAAGGAGCAAATATTAGAGACCTATTCTGCACAACTCCATGAAAGTTATTTTTGGAAATAATAAAACATATTGAGCGGAAGAAATACGTCAGGGGGGCCTCCACCTGTCCACGAGGGTGGGGGGCGCGCCCTACCCCCCTGGGCGCGCCCCTTCCTCGTGGGCCCCCTTTTGGTCCTCCGGTGCCCATCTTCTGCTATATGAAGTCTTTCGTCCGAAGAAAAATCAGAAGCAAGCTTTCGGGACGAGACTCCGCCGCCACGAGGCGGAACCTTGGTGGAACCAATCTAGGGCTTCGGCAGAGCTGTTCTGCCGGGGACACTTCCCTCCGGGAGGGGGAAATCATCGCCATCGTCATCACCAACGCTCCTCACATCGGGAGAGGGCAATCTCCATCAACATCTTCACCCGCACCATCTCCTCTCAAACCCTAGTTCATATCTTGTATCCAATTCTTGTCTCTAAGTCTGGGATTGGTACCTGTAGGTTGCTAGTAGTGTTGATTACTCCTTGTAGTTGATGCTAGTTGGTTTATTTGGTGGAAGATCATATGTTCAGACATGCATATTATTACTCCTCTGATTATGAACATGAATATGCTTTGTGAGTAGTTACATTTGTTCCTGAGGACATGGGAAAAGTCTTGCTATTAGTAGTCATGTGAATTTGGTATTCGTTCGATATTTTGATGAGATGTATGTTGTCTATCCTCTAGTGGTGTTATGTGAATGTCGACTACATAACACTTCACCATTATTTGGGGCTAGAGGAAGGCATTGGGAAGTAATAAGTAGATGATGGGTTGCTAGAGTGACAGAAGCTTAAACCCTAGTTTATGCGTTGCTTCGTAAGGGGCTGATTTGGATCCATAAGTTTCATGCTATGGTTAGGTTTACCTTAATACTTTTGTTGTAGTTGCGGATGCTTGCAATAGAGGTTAATCATAAGTGGGATGCTTGTCCAAGTAAGGGCAGCACCCAAGCACCGGTCCACCCACATATCAAATTATCAAAGTACCGAACGCGAATCATATGAACGTGATGAAAACTAGCTTGACGATAATTCCCATGTGTCCTCAGGAGCACTTTTCTCTATATAAGAGTTTGTCCAGGCTTGTCCTTTGCTACAAAAAGGATTGGGCCACCTTGCTGCACTTTATTTACTTTTGTTACTTGTTGCTCGTTACCAATTATCCTATCACAAAACTATCTGTTACCTATAATTTCAGTGCTTGCAGAGAATACCTTGCTGAAAACCGCTTATCATTTCCTTCTGCTCCTCGTTGGGTTCGACACTCTTACTTATCGAAAGGACTACGATAGATCCCCTATACTTGTGGGTCATCAGGACTCTTTTCTGGCGCCGTTGCCGGGGAGTGAAGCGCCTTTGGTAGGTGGAATTTGGTAAGGAAAAATTTATATAGTGTGCTGAAATTTAGTGTCACTTGTTACTATGGAAAGTAATCCTCTGAGGGGCTTGTTCGGGGTATCTTCACCCCGACCAGTAGAGCAAAGAGTTGCTCCTCAACCTACTGAACCTACTGAAAATGAAAATTTCTACTTTGAAATTCCTTCGGGTATGTTAGAAAAACTGCTAGCTAATCCTTTTGCAGGAGACGGAACAAAGCATCCTGATGAGCACCTAATCTATGTGGGTGAAGTTTGTGGATTATTTAAGCTTGCAGGTATACCCGGTGATGTTATTAAGAAGAAGGTCTTCCCTTTATCTTTGAAGGGAGATGCATTGACATGGTATAGGCTATGTGATGATACGGGATCATGGAACTACAAACGATTGAAATTGGAATTTCATCAGAAGTTTTATCCTATGCATCTTGTTCATCGTGATCGCAATTATATATATAATTTTTGGCATCACGAAGGAGAAAGCATCGCTCAAGCTTGGGGGAGGCTTAAATCAATGTTATATTCATGCCCCAATCATGAGCTCCCAAGAGAAATAATTATTCAGAATTTTTATGCTCGGCTTTCTGATAACAATCGCACCATGCTCGATACTTCTTGTGCTAGCTCTTTTATGATGAAGACTATTGAATTCAAACGGGATTTATTGGAAAGAATTAAACGCAACTCTGAAGATTGGGATCTCGACGAAGGTAAGGAGTCAGGTATGACACCTAAGTTTGATTGTGTTAAATCATTTATGGATACCGATGTTTTCCGTAAATTTAGCACTAAATATGGACTTGACTCTGAGATAGTAGCTTCTTTTTGTGAATCTTTTGCTACTCATATTGATCTCCCTAAGGAGAAGTGGTTTAAATATCATCCTCCCATAGAAGTAAAAGTAGCTGCACCTATTAAAGTTGAAGAAAAGACTATCACTTATAATGATCCTATTGTTCCTACTTCTTATGTTGAGAAACCACCTTTCCCTGTTAGGATAAAGGATCATGCTAAAGCTTCAACTGTGGTCCGTAAAAGCAATATTAGAACTTATACACCTCCTGAGAAAATTAAAGTTGAACCTAATATTGCTATTGTTAAAGATCTCTTGTCTGATAATATTGATGGGCATGTTATTCATTTCCGAGATGAAACTGCTAGAATTGCCAAACCTTGTGCTAAAGATAAACATAGACATGTGGTAGGCATGCCTGTTATTTCTGTTAAAATAGGAGATCATTGTTATCATGGCTTATGTGATATGGGCTAGTGCTAGTGCAATACCTATTGACTTATACAAAGAAATTAAGCATGATATTGCACCTACTGAGTTAGAAGATATTGATGTCACAATTAAACTTGCCAATAGAGATACTATTTCACCAATGGGAATTGTTAGAGATGTTGAAGTCTTGTGTGGGAAAACTAAATATCCTGCTGATTTTCTTGTTCTTGGTTCCCCACAAGATAGCTTTTGTCCCATTATATTTGGTAGACCCTTCTTGAACACCGTTAATGCTAGGATAGACTGCGAAGAGGATGTTGTTACTATTGGTTTGGGTGATATGTCTCAAGAGTTCAACTTTTCTAAATTTCATAGACAACACCGTGAAGAGGAATTGCCTAGTAAGGATGAAATAATTGGTCTTGCTTCTATTGCCGTACCTCCTAGTGATCCTTTAGAACAATATTTGCTAGACCATGAAAATGATATGTTTATGAATGAAAGAAGGGAAATAGATGAAGTATTCTTTAAACAGGAACCCATCCTGAAACACAATTTACCTGTTGAAATCCTAGGGGATCCTCCTCCACCCAAGGGTGATCCTGTGTTTGAGCTTAAACCGTTGCCTGATACTCTTAAATATGCTTATCTTGATGAAAAGAAGATATATCCTGTTATTATTAGTGCTAACCTTTCAGAGCATGAAGAAGAGAGATTATTGAAAACTCTGAAGAAGCACCATGCTGCTAGTGGATATACTCTTGATGATCTTAGGGCATTAGTCCCAATCTATGTCAACACAAAATAAATTTGGAGAAAGATGCCAAACCAGTTCGTGATCACCAACGACGGCTGAATCCTAAGATGAAAGAAGTGGTAAGAAAGGAGATACTAAAGCTCCTTGAGGTAGGTATAATTTATCCCGTTGCTGATAGTCAGTGGGTAAGCCCTGTCCATTGTGTCCCTAAAAAGGGAGGTATTACTGTCGTTCCTAATGATAAAGATGAATTGATTCCGCAAAGAATTATTACAAGTTATAGGATGGTAATTGATTTCCGCAAATTAAATAAAGCTACTAAAAAGGATCATTACCCCTTACCTTTTATCGATCAAATGCTAGAAAGATTATCTAAACATACACATTTTTGCTTTCTAGATGGTTATTCTGGTTTCTCTCAAATACCTGTGTCAGCGGATGATCAATCTAAGACCACTTTTACTTGCCCTTTCGGTACTTTTGCTTATAGACGTATGCCTTTTGGTTTATGTAATGCACCTGCTACCTTTCAAAGATGCATGATGGCTATATTCTCTGACTTTTGTGAAAAGATTTGTGAGGTTTTCATGGACGATTTTTCCGTCTATGGATCCTCTTTTGATGATTGCTTGAGCAACCTTGATCGAGTTTTGCAGAGATGTGAAGAAACTAATCTTGTCTTGAATTGGGAAAAGTGCCACTTTATGGTTAATGAAGGTATTGTCTTGGGGCATAAAGTTTCTAAAAGAGGTATTGAGGTTGATAAAGCCAAGGTTGATGCCATTGAAAAGATGCCATGTCCCAAGGACATCAAAGGTATAAGAAGTTTCCTTGGTCACGCCGGTTTTTATAGGAGGTTCATTAAGGACTTCTCAAAAATCTCTCGGCCTCTGACTAATTTATTACAAAAATATATACCATTTGTCTTTGATGATGATTGTGTAGAAGCATTTGAAATACTTAAGAAAGCATTGATCTCTGCACCTATTGTTCAGCCACCTGATTGGAATTTACCTTTTGAAATTATGTGTGATGCTAGTGATTATGCTGTAGGTGCTGTTCTAGGGCAAATAGTTGATAAGAAATTAAATGTTATTCAATATGCTAGTAAAACTCTAGACAATGCTCAAAGAAATTATGCTACTACTGAAAAAGAATTCTTAGCAGTTGTATTTGCTTGTGATAAGTTCAGACCTTATATTATTGATTCTAAAGTAACTATTCACACTGATCATGCTGCTATTAAATATCTTATGGAAAAGAAAGATGCTAAACCTAGACTTATTAGATGGGTTCTCTTGCTACAAGAATTTGATTTGCATATTGTTGATAGAAAAGGAGCTGAGAACCCCATTGCAAACAACTTGTTTAGGTTAGAAAATGTTCTTGATGACCCACTACCTATTGATGATAGCTTTCCGGATGAACAATTAAATGTCATAAATACTTCTCATACTGCTCCATGGTATGCTGATTATGCTAATTATATTGTTGCTAAATTTATACCACCTAGTTTCACATACCAGCAAAAGAAAAAGCTTTTCTATGATTTGAGACATCACTCTTGGGATGACCCACATCTTTATAAAGAAGGAGTAGATGGTGTTATTAGACATTGTGTACCTGAGCATGAACAGGAACAGATCCTACGCAAGTGTCACTCCGAGGCTTATGGAGGGCACCACGCTGGAGATAGAACCGCACATAAGGTATTGCAATCCGGTTTTTATTGGCCTACTCTCTTCAAGGATGCCCGTAAGTTTGTCTTATCTTGTGATGAATGTCAAAGAATAGGTAATGTTAGTAGACGTCAAGAAATGCCTATGAACTATTCACTTGTTATCGAACCGTTTGATGTTTGGGGCTTTGATTATATGGGACCTTTTCCTGCCTCTAATGGTTACACACATATTTTAGTTGCTGTTGATTACGTTACTAAGTGGGTAGAAGCTATTCCAACTAGTAGTGCTGATCATAACACTTCTATTAAGATGCTTAATGAAGTTATTTTTCCGAGGTTTGGAGTCCCTAGATATTTAATGACTGATGGTGGTTCACATTTTATTCATGGTGCTTTCCGAAAAATGCTTGCTAAATATGATGTTAATCATAGAATTGCACCTCCCTATCACCCGCAATCTAGTGGTCAAGTAGAATTGAGTAATAGAGAGCTCAAATTGATTTTGCAAAAGACTGTTAATAGATCTAGAAAGAACTGGTCCAAGAAACTTGATGATGCATTATGGGCCTATAGAACTGCATATAAAAATCCTATGGGTATGTCTCCGTATAAAATGGTTTATGGAAAAGCATGTCACTTACCTCTCGAACTAGAACATAAGGCATATTGGGCTATTAAAGAGCTCAACTATGATTTCAAACTTGCCGGTGAGAAGAGGTTATTTGACATTAGCTCACTTGATGAATGGAGAACCCAAGCCTACGAGAATGCCAAGTTGTTTAAAGAAAAAGTTAAAAGATGGCATGACAAAAGAATACAAAAGCATGCGTTTAATGTAGGTGATTATGTATTACTATACAACTCTCGTTTAAGATTTTTTGCAGGAAAACTTCTCTCTAAATGGGAAGGCCCTTACGTTATCGAGGAGGTCTATCGTTCCGGTGCCATAAAAATCAAAAACTTCGAAGGCACAAATCCGAAGGTGGTGAACGGTCAAAGAATTAAACATTATATCTCAGGTAATCCTATAAATGTTGAAACCAATGTTATTGAAACCGTAACCCCGGAGGAATACATAAGGGACACTTTCCGGAACGTTTCAGACTCCGAAAAGGAATAGGTATGTGGTACGGTAAGTAAACCGACTCCAAAACAGTTCTAAAGGCAATTTTACTCTGTTTTGGAATATTTAGAAAAATAGAAAAATAAGAAGAAGTCCGGGAAGGACACGAGGCCTCCACGAGAGTGGAGGGCGCGCCCCCTACCTCGTGGGCACCTCGTGTGCTCTCCGGACTCCGTTTTCTTGCACGATACGTATTTTGGTCAGTAAAAATTCATTATATAATCTCCCGAAGGTTTTGACTCTTGTATCACGCAATTGTCCTCTGTTCTTTTTTCGAGCTGTTGCCGCTGCAGATTAGAGCAAGATGCCTTCTCAAGAGTCAGTCGGAGAGAGCCGGGTGTCTCATCCGGCATCGAGACCAAGGACGAACAGCGATGCTGACCACTTTGGGCCAGCAACGGAGGAAGAGATGGAGGCTGATTTGATGAGGATAGATGCCATGGAGGAGGATCAAGAAGTCACTTCTCACTTCCGGGCTGGATTCATGATGGGGGAACTACATAGCTCAGCTATTCCAAACTCGGTTATCCCTTCCAATGTTAGATTTCTTTCTTATGAAAATATGAAGAAAAGTGTCACTTGTTCTCCCGCAGCTATGCAACACCCTTGGGTGCAAGGAGCTTTAGCCATTACAGGGAAGCTTCGTAAGGAGATAATGGATCTCAAGCAGCAACTCAATAAGCTTGAGGAAGAGAAATCCTGAGGGGCATTATCGCCAAGAATATCACATCACCATCCCCGAAGAAGGAGACATAATCACATGGGTACGGGCACTGCCCTTGGCAGCTGCCAAGCTTGGGGGAGATGCCCCGGTATCGTATCACCATCATATCTCCTATCTTTACCGTTTTTCTTAGTTCGATCCTATTAGTAGTATCTTGATATAGTAAAATAAAGTTTTGGTATGATTTAGTTTTGAGTTTTGCTTTATGGTCCCTCTATGTAATCGAGTCCGTGAGCTATATAATAAAGATTAGTGTTGAGTCAAGGGCTTGATTATCTTGCTATGATCTTGAGTGAATAAAAGAAACGAGTAAAGAATAAAAAGAAATAAAAAATATATCATATTGATGTTATGAAGAGTAATGACTTCACATAGAAAGAGTATGATGATTAAAAATTGTTGAGAGTTGACAAACATAGCTTTGGTCATCGTTGCAATTAATAGGAAGTAATAAAGAAAGAGAGGTTTCACATATAAATATACTATCTTGGACATCTTTTATGATTGGGAGCACTCATTAAAATATGACATGCTAAAGAGTTGATGTTGGACAAGGAAGACAACGTAATGGGTTATGTTTTCTTATATCTGAGATAAAGTATATTGTCATGGATCATCCAACATGTTGAGCTTGCCTTTCCCCCTCATGCTAGCCAAATTCTTTGCACCAAGTAGAGATACTACTTGTGCTTCCAAATACCCCTAAACCCAGTTTTGCCACTAGAGTCCACCATACCTACCTATGGATTGAGTAAGATCCTTCAAGTAAGTTGTCATCGGTGCAAGCAATAAAAATTGCTCTCTAAATATGTATCATTGATTGGTGTGGAGGAAATAAGCTTTATACGATCTTGTGATGTGGAAGAAATAAAAGCAACAGACTGCATAATAAAGGTTCATATCACAAGTGGCAATATAAAGTGACGTTCTTTCGCATTAGGATTTTGTGCATCCAACTTTGAAAGCGCATGGCAACCTCTGCTTCCCTCTGCGAAGGGCCTATCTTTTATTATTACCTTCTACCTTATGCAAGAGTCATGGTGATCTTCACCTTTCCGTTTTACATTTTATCCTTTGGCAAGCACATGATGTTGGAAAGATCCTGATATATATATATATATATATATATATATATATATATATATATATATATATATATATATATATATATATATATATATATATATCTAATTGGATGTAAGTTAGCATGAGTTATTATTGTTGACATTACCCTTGAGGTAAAAGGTTGGGAGGCGAAACTATAAGCCCCTATCTTTCTCTGTGTCCGATTAAAACTCCGTAACCACAAGTATTGCGTGAGTGTTAGCAATTATGAAAGACTAAATGATAGTTGAGTATGTGGACTTGCTAGAAAGCTCTGACATAGACTCTTTCTGATGTTATGATCAACTGCAATTGCTTCAATGACTGAGATTATAGTTTGTTAGTTCTCAATAAAGTTTCTGATTCGTACTTTGCATTGTGAATAGATTATTACTTGAGAATAAGCAATCATATGACATTATCCATATATGTTGCTGTTATGAGAACAATCATGATGCCCTCATGTCCGTATTTTATTTTATCGACACCTCTACCGC
Source organism: Aegilops tauschii subsp. strangulata (assembly GCF_002575655.3). Taxonomy (NCBI): domain Eukaryota; kingdom Viridiplantae; phylum Streptophyta; class Magnoliopsida; order Poales; family Poaceae; genus Aegilops; species Aegilops tauschii. The sequence continues at coordinate 470,247,582 of NC_053038.3, forward strand.
TAAACATGTGGACATATTTATCATTATTGGCTTTCGCTTGAGGACAAGCGAGGTCTAAGCTTGGGGGAGTTGATACGTCCATTTTGCATCATGCTTTTATATCGACATTTATTGCATTATGGGCTGTTATTACACATTATGTCACAATACTTATGCCTATTCTCTCTTATTTTACAAGGTTTACATAAGGAGGGAGAATGCCGGCAGCTGGAATTCTGGGCTGGAAAAGGAGCAAATATTAGAGACCTATTCTGCACAACTCCAAAAGTCCTGAAACTCCACGAAAGTTACTTTTGGAAATAATAAAAAATATTGAGCGGAAGAAATACGTCAAGGGGGCCTCCACCTGTCCACGAGGGTGGGGGGCGCGCCCTACCCCCCTGGGCGCGCCCCCTGCCTCGTGGGCCCCATGTTGGCCCTCCGGTGCCCATCTTCTGCTATATGAAGTCTTTCGTCCGAAGAAAAATCAGAAGCAAGCTTTCGGGACGAGACTCCGCCGCCATGAGGCGGAACCTTGGCGGAACCAATCTAGGGCTCAGGCAGAGCTGTTCTGCTGGGGACACTTCCCTCCGGGAGGGGGAAATCATCGCCATCGTCATCACCAACGCTCCTCTCATCGAGAGAGGGAAATCTCCATCAACATCTTCACCCGCACGATGTCCTCTCAAACCCTAGTTCATCTCTTGTATCCAATTCTTGTCTCTAAGTCTGGGATTGGTACCTGTAGGTTGCTAGTAGTGTTGATTACTCCTTGTAGTTGATGCTAGTTGGTTTATTTGGTGGAAGGTCATATGTTCAGATCCTATATACATATTAATACTCCTCTGATTATGAACATGAATATGCTTTGTGAGTAGTTACGTTTGTTCCTGAGGACATGGGAGAAGTCTTGCTATTAGTAGTCATGTGAATTTGGTATTCGTTCGATATTTTGATGAGATGTATGTTGTCTATCCTCTAGTGGTGTTATGTGAACGTCGACTACATAACACTTCACCATTATTTGGGGCTAGAGGAAGGCATTGGGAAGTAATAAGTAGATGATGGGTTGCTAGAGTGACAGAAGCTTAAACCCTAGTTTATACGTTGCTTCGTAAGGGGCTGATTTGGACCCATATGTTTCATGCTATGGTTAGGTTTACCTTAATACTTTTGTTGTAGTTGCGGATGCTTGCAATAGAGGTTAATCATAAGTGGGATGCTTGTCCAAGTAAGGGCAGCACCCAAGAACCGGTCCACCCACATATCAAATTATCAAAGTACCGAACGCGAATCATATGAACGTGATGAAAACTAGCTTGACGATAATTCCCATGTGTCCTCGGGAGCGCTTTTCTCTATATAATAGTTTGTCCAGGCTTGTGCTTTGCTACAAAAAGGATTGGGCCACCTTGCTGCACTTTATTTACTTTTGTTACTTGTTGCTCGTTACAAATTATCCTATCACAAAACTATCTGTTACCTATAATTTCAGTGCTTGCAGAGAATACCTTGCTGAAAACCGCTTATCATTTCCTTCTGCTCCTCGTTGGGTTCGACACTCTTACTTATCGAAAGGACTACAATAGATCCCCTATACTTGTGGGTCATCAACCATCCATGTTGCGCTTGTATCACCATCTCTTCGCCGAACTAGTGCACCTATACAATTTACCATTGTATTGGGTGTGTTGGGGACACAAGAGACTCTTTGTTATTTGGTTGCAGGGTTGTTCGAGAGAGACCATCTTCATCCTACGCCTCCCACGGATTGATAAACCTTAGGTCATTCACTTGAGGGAAATTTGCTACTGTCCTACAAACCTCTGCACTTGGAGGCCCAACAACGTCTACAAGAAGAAGGTTGTGTAGTAGACATCAAGCTCTTATCTGGCGTCGTTGCCGGGGAGGTGAGTGCTTGAAGGTATATCTTTAGATCTTGCAATCGAATCTTTTAGTTTCTTGTTTTATCACTAGTTTAGTTTATAAAAGAAAACTACAAAAAATGGAATTGAGTTTGTCTCATACGCTTCATCTTTTTAATATCTTTCGTGAGAATGATGGAAAGGAAAATTGTGCTCAAGTGCTAGAAGAAGAATGCATTAGAATGTTTGGCACTAAATATTTGAATGATGAGCATGATTGCAATGTTGTTAGTATGAATTCTTTGAATACCCATGATGCTAATGATATGAAATGCCACAAGCTTGGGGAAGCTATGTTTGATGAAGATGATATTTTTGTGGGCGAACGTAGTGGAAATTCAAAATTTTCTACGCATCACCAAGATCAATCTATGGAGTTTACTAGCAACGAGAGGGAAGGAGTGCATCTACATACCCTTGTAGATCGCGAGCGGAAGCGTTGCAAGAACGCGGATGAGGTAGTCGTACTCGTAGCGATTCAGATCGTGGTTGATTCCGATCTAAGTGCCGAACCACGGCGCCTCCGCGTTCAACACACGTGCAGCCCGGTGACGTCTCCCACGCCATGATCCAGCAAGGAGAGAGGGAGAGGTTGGGGAAGACTCCATCCAGCAGCAGCACGACGGCGTGGTGGTGATGGAGGAGCGTGGCAATCCCGCAGGGCTTCGCCAAGCACCGCGGGAGAGGAGGAGGAGGGAGAGGGGTAGGGCTGCGCCGAAAGAGAGACGTTCTCATGTCTTGGGCAGCCCAAACCTCAACTATATATAGGGGGGAGGGGGCTGCGCCCCCCTTAGGGTTTCCACCCCCAAGAGGAGGCGGCCAGCCCTAGATCCCATCAAGGGGGGCGCCCAAGGGGAGGAGAGGGGGGGGGCGCCCCACTAGATGGGCCCTAAGGCCCATCTGGACCTAGGGTTTGCCCCCTCCCACTCTCCCATGCGCCTTGGGCCTTGGTGGGGGGGGGGCGCACCAGCCCACCTGGGGCTGGTCCCCTCCCACACTTGGCCCACGCAGCCTTCTGGGGCTGGTGGCCCCACTTGGTGGACCCCCGGGACCCTCCCGGTGGTCCCGGTACATTACCGATTTCACCCGAAACTTTTCCGGTGACCAAAACAGGACTTCCCATATATAAATCTTTACCTCCGAACCATTCCAGAACTCCTCGTGACGTCCAGGATCTCATCCGGGACTCCGAACAACATTCGGTAACCACGTACATACTTTCCCTATAACCCTAGCGTCATCGAACCTTAAGCGTGTAGACCCTACGGGTTCAGGAACCATGCAGACATGACCGAGACGTTCTCCGGTCAATAACCAACAGCGGGATCTGGATACCCATGTTGGCTCCCACATGTTCCACGATGATCTCATCGGATGAACCACGATGTCGGGGATTCAATCAATCCCGTATACAATTCCCTTTGTCTATCGATATGTTACTTGCCCGAGATTCGATCGTCGGTATCCCTATACCTTGTTCAATCTCGTTACCGGCAAGTCTCTTTACTCGTTCCGTAACTCACATCATCCCGTGATCAACTCCTTGGTCACATTGTGCACATTATGATGATGTCCTACCGAGTGGGCCTAGAGATACCTCCCCGTTTACACGGAGTGACAAATCCCAGTCTCGATTCGTGCCAACCCAACAGACACTTTCGGAGATACCTGTAGTGCACCTTTATAGCCACCCAGTTACGTTGTGACGTTTGGTACACCCAAAGCATTCCTACGGTATCCGGGAGTTGCACAATCTCATGGTCTAAGGAAATGATACTTGACATTAGAAAAGCTCTGAGCAAACGAACTACACGATCTTGTGCTAGGCTTAGGATTGGGTCTTGTCCATCACATCATTCTCCTAATGATGTGATCCCGTTATCAACGACATCCAATGTCCATGGTCAGGAAACCGTAACCATCTATTGATCAACGAGCTAGTCAACTAGAGGCTTACTAGGGACATGTTGTTGTCTATGTATCCACACATGTATCTGAGTTTCCTATCAATACAATTCTAGCATGGATAATAAACGATTATCATGAACAAGGAAATATAATAATAACCTATTTATTATTGCCTCTAGGGCATATTTCCAACAGTCTCCCACTTGCACTAGAGTCAATAATCTAGTCCACATCACCATGTGATTAACACTCATAGGTCACATCACCATGTGACCAACATCCAAAGAGTTTACTAGAGTCACCAATCTAGTTCACATCACTATGTGATTAACACTCAATGAGTTCTGGTTTGATCATGTTATGCTTGTGAGAGAGGTTATTAGTCAACGGGTCTGAACCTTTCAGATCCGTGTGTGCTTTACGAATATCTATGTCATCTTGTGCATGCTACCACACGCTACTTGGAGCCATTTCAAGTATCTGCTCTACTATACGAATCCGGTTTACTACTCAGAGTCATCCGGATTAGTGTCAAAGTTCGCATCGACGTAACTCTTTACGACGAACTCCTTTTCACCTCCATAATCGAGAAAATTCCTTAGTCCACTAGATACTAAGGATAAGTTCGACCGCTGTCATGTGATCCTTTCCCGGATCACTATTGTACCCCTTGACCAACTCATGGCAAGGCACACTCCATGTGCGGTACACAGCATAGCATACTGTAGAGCCTACGTCTGAAGCATAGGGGACGACCTTCGTCCTTTCTCTCTCTTCTGCTGTGGTCAGGTCTTGAGTCTTACTCAATACTCACACCTTGTAACACAGCCAAGAACTCCTTCTTTGCTGATCTATTTTGAACTCTTTCAAAATCATGACAAGGTGTGCGTTCTTTGAAAGTATCATCAGGCGTCTTGATCTATCTCTATAGATCTTGATGCCCAATATGTAAGCAGCTTTATCCAGGTCTTCCTTTGAAAAACTCCTTTCAAACAACCCTTTATGCTTTCCAGAAATTTTACATCATTTCGGATCAACAATATGTCATTCACATATACTTATCAGAAATGTTGTAGCGCTCCCACTCACTTTATTGTAAATACAAGTTTCTAACAAACTTTGTATAAACCCAAAAACTTTGATCACTCCATCAAAGCGTATATTCTGACTCCGAGATGCTTGCTCTAGTCCATGGAAGGATCGCTGGAGCTAGCATACCTTTTAGCATCCTTACGATCGACAAAACCTTTCTGATTGTATCACATACAACCTTTCCTTACGAAAACTGGTAAGGAAACTTGTTTTGACATCCATCTGCCAGATTTCATAAATGCAGCTAATGCTAACATGATTCCGACGGACCTAAGCATCGCTACGGATGAGAAAATCTCATCGTAGTCAACTCCTTGAACTTGTGAAAATACTCTTTGCCACAAGTCGAGCTTCATAGATGGTAACATTACCGTCCACGTCCGTCTTCTTCTCAAAGATCCATTTATCTCGGATTTCATGGCTTCTAACCATTTGTCGGAATATGGGCCCACCATCGCTTCTCCATAGCTCATAGGTTCATCGTTGTCCAACAACATGACTTCCAAGACAGGATCACGTACTACTCTGAAGTATTACGCATCCTCGTCGTCCTACGAGGTTTGGTAGTGACTTGATCCGAAGTTTCATGATCACTATCATAAGCTTATACTTCAATTGGTGTAGGTGCCACAGGAACAACTTCCTGTGCCCTGCTACACACTAGTTGAAGTGACGGTTCAATAACCTTATCAAGTCTCCCCCATCCTCCCACTCAATTCTTTCGAGAGAAACTTTTCCTCGAGAAATGACCTGTCTCTAATAGCAATTACTTTTGCTTCCAGATCTGAAATAGGAGGTATACCCAACTGTTTTGGGTATGCTATGAAGATGCATATATCCGCTTTGGGTTCGAGCTTATCAGCCTGAAACTTTTTCACATAAGCATCGCAGCCCCAAACTTTTAAGAAACGACACCTTAGGTTTCTCTAAACGGTGTCGTCTCAACGAAATTGCGTGGTGCCCCTTTTAAAGTGAATGCGGTTGTCTCTAATGCCTAACCCATAAACGATAGTGGTAATTCGATAAGAGACATCATGGTATGCACCATATCCAATAGGGTGCAGTTATGATGTTCGGACACACCATCACACTATGGTGTTCCAGGCAGTATTAATTGTGAAACACTTTCCACAATGTCTTAATTGTGTGCCAAACTCGTAACTCAGATACTCATCTCTATGATCATATCACAGACATTTTATCCTCTTGTCACGACGATCTTCAACTTCACTCTGAAATTACTTGAACCTTTCAATAATTCAGACTTGTGTTTCATCAAGTAAATACACTCAGCATCTACTCAAATCATCTGTGAAGTAAGAACATAACGATATCCACTGCATGCCTCAGCACTCATTGGACTGCACACATCAAAATGTATTACTTCCAATAAGTTGCTCTCTTGTTCCATCTTACTGAAAACGAGGACTTTCAGTCATCTTGCCCATGTGGTATGATTTGCATGTCTCAAGTGATTCAAAATCAAGTGAGTCCAAACGATCCATCTGCATGGAGTTTCTTCATGCATATATACCAATAGACATGGTTCGCATGTCTCAATCTTTTCAAAAACGAGTGAGTCCAAAGATCCATCTACATGGAGCTTCTTCATGCGTTCTACACCAATATGACTCAAATGGCAGTGCCAAGAGTATGTGGAACTATCATTACTATTTTATATCTTTTGGCACAAACATGTGTATCACTACGATCGAGATTCATTTTAGGTGCAGGACCATTGAAGGTATTATTCAAATAAACAGAGTAACCATTATTCTCCTTAAATGAATAACCGTATTGCGATAAACATAATCCAATCATGCTTAACGCAAACAGCAAATCTCGATGGTAGAGGGAGCATGCGATGCTTGATCACATCAACCTTGGAAACACTTCCAACACATATCGTCATCTCACCTTTAGCTAGTCTCCGTTTATTCCGCAGCTTTTATTTCGAGTTACTAACACTTAGCAACCGAACGGGTATCTAATACCCTGGTGCTGCTAGGAGTACTAGTAAAGTACACATTCATATAATGTATATCCAATATACTTCTGTCGACCTTGCCTGCCTTCTCATCTACCAAGTATCTAGGGTAGTACTGCTTTAGTGACTGTTCCTCTCATTACAGAAGCACTCAGTCTCGGGTTTGGGTTCAACCTTGGGATTCTTCACTAGAGCAGCAAATGACTTGCTGTTTCATGAAGTATCCCTTTTGCCCTTGCCCTTCTTAAACCAGTGGTTTTACTAACCATCAACAATTGATGCTCCTTCTTGATTTCTACTTTCGCGGTGTCAAACATCGCGAGTTGCTCAAGGATCATCATGTCTATCCCTGATATGTTATAGTTCATCACGAAGCTCTACTAGCTTGGTGGCAGTGACTATGGAGAACCATCACTATCTCATCTGGGAGATTAACTCCCACTCGATTCAAGCGATTGTGGCACTCAGACAATCTGAGCACATGCCCAACGACTGAGCTTTTCTCCCTTAGTTTGCAGGCTTAAGAAACTTGTCAGAGGTCTCATACCTCTTGACGTGGGCACTAGTCTGAAATCCCAATTTCAGTCTTCGGAACATCTCATATGTTCTGCGACGTTTCAAAAACGTCTTTGGTGCCACAATTCTAAACCGTTAGCATTACACACTGAACTATCACGTAGTCATCAAAACGTGTATGTCAGATGTTCCGCAACATCTACAGACGACGCTGAGGTTCAGCACACCGAGCGGTGCATTAAGGACATAAGCCTTCTGTGCAGCAATGAGGACAATCCTCAGTTTACGGACCCAGTCCGCATAATTGCTACTACCAACTTTCAACTAAATTTTCTCTAGGAACATATCTTAAACAGTAGAACTAAAGCGCAATGACATAATTTGTAAAGACCTTTTGACTATGTTTATGATAATGAAGTTCATCTGATTATTGAACTTCCACTCAGATAGACATCCCTCTAGTCATCTAAGTGATACATGATCCGAGTCAAACTAGGCCGTGTCCGATCATCACGTGAGACGGACTAGTCATCATCGGTGAACATCTCCATGTTGATCGTATCTACTATACGACTCATGTTCGACCTTTCGGTCTCTTGTGTTCCGAGGCCATGTCTGTACATGCTAGGCTCGTCAACACCCGTTGTATTCGAACGTTAGAATCTATCACACCCGATCATCACGTGGTGCTTCGAAACAACGAACTTTCCCAACGGTGCACAGTTAGGGGGAACACGTCTCTTGAAATCTTTATAAGGGATCATCTTACTTACTACCGTCGTTCTAAGCAAATAAGATGCGTAACATGATAAACATCACATGCAATCAAATAGTGACATGATATGGCCAATATCATTTTTGCTCCTTTGATCTCCATCTTCGGGGCACCATGATCATCTTTGTCACCGGCATGACACCATGATCTCCATCATTGTGTCTTCATGAAGTTGTCACGCCAACGATTACTTCTACTTCTATGGCTAACGCGCTTAGCAATAAAGTAAAGTAATTTACATGGCGTTATTCAATGACACGCAGGTCATACAAAAATAAAGACAACTCCTATGGCTCCTGCCGGTTGTCATAATCATCGACATGCAAGTCGTGATCCCTATTACAAGAATATGATCAATCTCATACATCACATCTATCATTCATCATATCTTCTGGCCATATCACATCACATAGCACATGCTGCAAAAACAAGTTAGACGTCCTCTAATTGTTGTTGCGAGTTTCTACGTGGCTTGTATAGGTTTCTAGCAAGAACGTTTCTTACCTACGTAAAACCACAACGTGATATGCCAATTTCTATTTACCCTTCATAAGGACCCTTTTCATCGAATCCGTTCCGACTAAAGTGGGAGAGACAGACACCCTCTAGCCACCTTATGCAACTAGTGCATGTCAGTCGGTGGAACCTGTCTCACGTAAGCGTACGTGTAAGGTCGGTCCGGGCCGCTTCATCCCACAATGCCGCCGAAACAAGATAAGACTAGTAGCGGCAAGAAGAATTGGCAACATCTACGCCCACAACTACTTTGTGTTCTACTCGTGCATAGAAACTACGCATAGACCTAGCTCATGATGCCGCTGTTGGCGAACATAGCGGAAATTCAAAATTTTCTACGCATCACCAAGATCAATCTATGGAGTTTACTAGCAACGAGAGGGAAGGAGTGCATCCACATACCCTTCTAGATCGCGAGCAGAAGCGTTGCAAGAACGCGGATGAGGGAGTCGTACTCGTAGCGATTCAGATCGCGGTTGATTCCGATCTAAGCGCCGAACCACGGCGCCTCCGCGTTCAACACACGTGCAGCCCGGTGACATCTCCCACGCCTTGATCCAGCAAGGAGAGAGGGAGAGGTTGGGGAAGACTCCATCCAGCAGCAGAACGACGGCGTGGTGGTGATGGAGGAGCGTGGCAATCCCGCAGGGCTTCGCCAAGCACCGCGGGAGAGGAGGAGGAGGGAGAGGGGTAGGGCTGCGCCGAAAGAGAGACGTTCTCATGTCTTGGGCAGCCCAAACCTCAACTATATATAGGGGGGAGGGGGCTGCGCCCCCCTTAGGGTTTCCACCCCCAAGAGGAGGCGGCCATCCCTAGATCCCATCAAGGGGGGCGGCCAAGGGGAGGAGGGGGGCGCCCCACTAGATGGGCCCTAAGGCCCATCTGGACCTAGGGTTTGCCCCCTCCCACTCTCCCATGCGCCTTGGGCCTTGGTGTGGGGGCGCACCAGCCCACCTGGGGCTGGTCCCCTCCCACACTTGGCCCACGCAGCCTTCTGGGGCTGGTGGCCCCACTTGGTGGACCCCCGGGACCCTCCCGGTGGTCCCGGTACATTACCGATTTCACCCGAAACTTTTCCGGTGACCAAAACAGGACTTCCCATATATAAATCTTTACCTCCGGACCATTCCGGAACTCCTCGTGACGTCCGGGATCTCATACGGGACTCCGAACAACATTCGGTAACCACGTACATACTTTCCCTATAACCCTAGCGTCATCGAACCTTAAGTGTGTAGACCCTACGGGTTCGGGAACCATGCAGACCTGACCGAGACGTTCTCCGGTCAATAACCAACAGCGGGATCTGGATACCCATGCTGGCTCCCACATGTTCCACGATGATCTCAACGGATGAACCACGATGTCGGGGATTCAATCAATCCCGTATACAATTCCCTTTGTCTATCGATATGTTACTTGCCCGAAATTCGATCGTCGGTATCCCTATACCTTGTTCAATCTCGTTACCGGCAAGTCTCTTTACTCGTTCCGTAACTCACATCATCCCGTGATCAACTCCTTGGTCACATTGTGCACATTATGATGATGTCCTACCGAGTGGGCCCAGAGATACCTCTCCGTTTACACGGAGTGACAAATCCCAGTCTCGATTCGTGCCAACCCAACAGACACTTTCGGAGATACATGTAGTGCACCTTTATAGACACCCAGTTACGTTGTGACGTTTGGTACACCCAAAGCATTCCTACGGTATCCGGGAGTTGCACAATCTCATGGTCTAAGGAAATGATACTTGACATTAGAAAAGCTCTGAGCAAACGAACTACACGATCTTGTGCTAGGCTTAGGATTGGGTCTTGTCCATCACATCATTCTCCTAATGATGTGATCCCGTTATCAACGACATCCAATGTCCATGGTCAGGAAACCGTAACCATCTATTGATCAACGAGCTAGTCAACTAGAGGCTTACTAGGGACATGGTGTTGTCTATGTATCCACACATGTATCTGAGTTTCCTATCAATACAATTCTAGCATGGATAATAAACGATTATCATGAACAAGGAAATATAATAATAACCTATTTATTATTGCCTCTAGGGCATATTTCCAACAATTTTTTGTCCCCCAAGTTTTGATGTGCAAATTTATTATGATGAAAGCATGCCTTCTATCTATGATGATTATTGTGATGACACGTATGCCATAAAGAATAAAGATAACCATGAAACTTGTCATCATGATTTTAATTTTCAATTGGATTATGCTTCACATGATAGTTATTTTGTTGAGTTTGCTCCCACTTCTATTCATGAGAAGAAATTTGCTTATGTGGAGAGTAATAGAAATTCTATGCTTGTAGATCATGAAAAAATGCTTTTTGTGATGGTTATATTGTTGAATTCATTCATGATGCTACTGAAAATTATTATGAGGGAGGAATGTATGCTTGTAGGAATTGCAATAATATCAAGTTTCCTCTCTATGTGCTTAAAGTTTCGAAGTTATACTTGTTTTGCCTTCCTATGGTAGTTGATTATTGTTCCCATAAGTTGTTTGCTCACAAAATCCCTATGCATAGGAAGTGGGTTAGACTTAAATGTGCTAGTCATATTCTTCATGATGCTCTCTTTATGTTTCAATTCTTATCTTTTATGCGAGCATCATTGAAATCATCATGCCTAGCTAGGGGTGTTAAACGTTAGCGCTTGTTGGGAGGCAACCCAATTTTATTTTTGTTTCTTGCTTTTTGGTTCTGTTTAGTAATAATTTTTGATCTAGCCTCTGGTTAGATGTGGTATTATATTTTAATTAGTGTTTGTGCCAAGTAAGACCTATAGGATCTTTTTGGATGATAATTATTTGATCTTGCTGAAAATTCCAGAAACTTTCTGTTCACAAAAACAATTGTTTAAAATCACCAGAACGTGATAAAATACTGATTCCAATTGCAGCAGATCAATAATCAAATTATCTAGGTCGTCCTATTTTGGTAGAGTTTTCTGAGTTCCAGAAGTTTGCGTTAGTTACAGATTACTACAGACTGTTCTGTTTTTGACAGATTCTGTTTTTCATGTGTTGTTTGCTTATTTTGATGACTCTATGGCTAGTAAAATAGTTTATAAACCATAGAGAAGTTGGAATACAGTATATTTAACACCAATACAAATAAAGAATGAGCTCATTACAGTACCTTGAGGCGGTGTTTTGTTTTCTTTCGCTAACGGAGCTGACGAGTTTTCTGTTGAGTTTTGTGTAGTGAAGTTTTCAAGTTTTGGGTAAAGATTCGATGGACTATGCAATAAGGAGTGGCAAGAGCCTAAGCTTGGGGATGCCCAAGGCACACCAAGGTAATATTCAAGGACAACCAACAGCCTAAGCTTGGGGATGCCCCGGAAGGCATCCCCTCTTTCGTCTTCGTTCATCGGTAACTTTACTTGGAGCTATATTTTTATTCACCACATGATATGTGTTTTGCTTGGAGCGTCATTTTATTTTTTTAGCTTTGCTTGCTGTTTGAATAAAATACCAAGATCTGAAATTCTTAAATGAGAGAGAGTCTTCACATGGTTACATAATTATTCGACTACTCATTGATCTTCACTTATATCTTTTGGAGTACTTTGTCATTTGCTCTAGTGCTTCACTTATATCTTTTTAGAGCACGACGGTAGTTCTATTTTGAAGAAATAGATGAACTCTCATGCTTCACTTATATTATTTTGAGAGTCTTTAGAACAGCATGGCAATTTGCTTTGGTTATGAATTTAGTCCTAATATGATGGGCATCCAAGATGGGTATAATAAAAACTTTCATATAAAGTGCATTGAATACTATGAGAAGTTTGATACTTGATGATTGCTTTGAGATATGAAGATGGTGATATTAGAGTCATGCTAGTGGAGAAGTTGTGAATTTGAGAAATACTTGTGTTAAAGTTTGTGATTCCCGTAGCATGCACGTATGGTGAACCGTTATGTGATGAAGTCGGAGCATGATTTATTTATTGATTGTCTTCCTTATGAGTGGCGGTCGGGGACGAGCGATGGTCTTTTCCTACCAATCTACCCCCCTAGGAGCATGCGCGTAGTACTTTGTTACGATAACTGATAGATTTTTGCAATAAGTATGTGAGTTCTTTATGACTAATGTTGAGTCCATGGATTATACGCACTCTCACCCTTCCACCATTGCTAGCCTCTCTAGTATCGCGCAACTTTCGCCGGTACCATACACCCACCATTACCTTCCTCAAAACAGCCACCATACCTACCTATTATGGCATTTCCATAGCCCTTCCGAGATATATTGCCATGCAACTTACCACCGTTCATCTATTATGACGCGCTCCATCATTGTCATATTGCTCTGCATGATCGTGTAGTTGACATTGTATTTGTGGCAAAGCCACCATTCATTATCTTCATACATGTAACTCTTGATTCATTGCATATCCCGGTACACCGCCGGAGGCATTCATATAGAGTCATATTTTGTTCTAAGTATCGAGTTGTAATTCTTGAGTTGTAAGTAAATAAAAGTGTGATGATCATCATTATTAGAGCATTGTCCCAGTGAGGAAAGGATGATGGAGACTATGATTCCCCCACAAGTCGGGATGAGACTCCGGATGAAAAATAGAAAAGAAAAAAAAAGAAAAAAAAGAAAAAAGAGAGGCCAAAAAAAGAAGGCCCACAAAAAAATGAGAGAAAAAGAGAGAAGGGACAATGCTACTATCCTTTTACCACACTTGTGCTTCAAAGTAGCACTATGATCTTCATGATAGAGAGTCTCCTATGATATCACTTTCATATACTAGTGGGAATTTTTCATTATAGAACTTGGCTTGTATATTCCAATGATGGGCTTCCTCAAAATGCCCTAGGTCTCATGAGCAAGCGAGTTGGATGCACACCCACTTAGTTTCTTTTGTTGAGCTTTCATACACTTATAGCTCTAGTGCATCCGTTGCATGGCAATCCCTACTCACTCACATTGATATCTACTGATGGGCATCTCCATAGCCCGTTGATACGCCTAGTTAATGTGAGACTATCTTCTCCTTTTTGTCTTCTCCACAACCACCATTCTATTCCACCTATAGTGTTATGTCCATGGCTCACGCTCATGTATTGCGTGAAAGTTGAAAAGGTTCGAGAACATCAAAAGTATGAAACAATTGCTTGGCTTGTCATCGGGGTTGTGCATGAGTTAAATAATATGTGTGATGAAGATAGAGCATAGCCAGACTATATGATTTTGTAGGGATAACTTTCTTTGGCCATGTTATTTTGAGAAGACATGATTGCTTTGTTAGTATGCTTGAAGTATTATTGTTTTCATGTCAATATTAAACTTTTATCTTGAATCTTATGGATCTGAATATTCTTGCCACAATAAAGAAAATTACATTGAGAAATATGTTAGGTAGCATTCCACATCAAAAATTCTGTTTTTATCATTTACCTACTCGAGGACGAGCAGGAATTAAGCTTGGGGATGCTTGATACGTCTCCAACGTATCTATAATTTTTGATTGTTCCATGCTATTATATTATCTGTTTTGGATGTTTATGGGCTTTATTAAACACTTTTATATCATTTTTGGGACTAACCTATTAACCCAGAGCCCAGTGCCAGTTTCTGTTTTTCCCCTTGTTTCAGTGTTTCGAAGAAAATGAATATCAAACGGAGTCCAAACGGAATGAAACATTCGGGAGAGTTATTTTCGGAACGGAAGCAATCCAGGAGACTTGGAGTGCACGCCAGGGAAGCAACGAGGTGGCCACGAGGCAGGGAGGCGTGCTTGCCCCCTGGGCGCGCCCCCACCCTCGTGGGCCCCTCGTGGCTCCCTTGACCGACTTCTTTCTCCTATATATGTCTATATACCCTAAAAACATCGGGGAACAGAATAGATCGGGAGTTCCGCCGCCGCAAGCCTCTGTAGCCACCAAAAACCAATCGGGACCCTGTTCCGGCACCCTGCCGGAGGGGGATCCCTCACCGGTGGCCATCTTCATCATCCCGGCGCGCTCCATGACGAGGAGGGAGTAGTTCACCCTCGGGGCTGAGGGTATGTACCAGTAGCTATGTGTTTGATCTCTCTCTCTCTCTCTCTCTCTCGTGTTCTTGAGGTGATACGATCTTGATGTATCGCGAGCTTTGCTATTGTAGTTGGATCTTATGATGTTTCTCCCCCTCTACTCTCTTGTAATGGATTGAGTTTTCCCTTTGAAGTTATCTTATCGGATTGAGTCTTTAAGTATTTGAGAACACTTGATGTATGTCTTGCATGTGCTTATCTGTGGTGACAATGGGATATCACGTGATCCACTTGATGTATGTTTTGGTGATCAACTTGCGGGTTCCGCTCGTGAACTTATGCATAGGGGTTGGCACACGTTTTCATCTTGACTCTCCGGTAGAAACTTTGCGGCACTCTTTGAAGTTCTTTGTGTAGGTTGAATAGATGAATCTGAGATTGTGTGATGCATATCGTATAATCATACCTACGGATACTTGAGGTGACATTGGAGTATCTAGGTGACATTAGGGTTTTGGTTGATTTGTGTCTTAAGGTGTTATTATAGTACGAACTCTATGATAGATTGAACGGAAAGAATAGCTTCATGTTATTTTAATACGGACTCTTGAATAGATCGATCAGAAAGGATAACTTTGAGGTGGTTTCGTACCCTACAATAATCTCTTCGTTTGTTCTCCGCTATTAGTGACTTTGGAGTGACTCTTTGTTGCATGTTGAGGGATAGTTATATGATCCAATTATGTTATTATTGTTGAGAGAACTTGCACTAGTGAAAGTATGAACCCTAGGCCTTGTTTCCTAGCATTGCAATACCGTTTGTGCTCGCTTTTACCACTTGTTACCTTGCTGTTTTTATATTTTCAGATTACAAAAATCTATATCTACCATCCATATTGCACTTGTATCACCATCTCTTCGCCGAACTAGTGCACCTATAAAATTTACCATTGTATTGGGTGTGCTGGGGACACAAGATACTCTTTGTTATTTGGTTGCAGGGTTGTTTGAGAGAGACCATCTTCATCTTAAGCCTCCCACGGATTGATAAACCTTAGGTCATTCACTTGAGGGAAATTTGCTACTGTCCTACAAACCTCTGCACTTGGAGGCCCAACAACGTCTACAAGAAGAAGGTGGTGTAGTAGACATCAGCCCCTGTTTCGAGTTGCAAATATGAGCAACAGAACCAGTATCTAATACCCAGACGCTACTACGAGCATTAGTAAGGTACACATCAATAACATGTATATCAAATATACCTTTCACTTTGCCATCCTTATCCGCCAAATACTTGGGGCAGTTCTGCTTCCAGTGACCAGTCCCTTTGCGGTAGAAGCACTCAGTTTCAGGCTTAGGTCCAGACTTGGGCTTCTTCTCGGGAGCAGCAACTTGCTTGCTATTCTTCTTGCAGTTTCCCTTCTTCCCTTTGCCCTTTTTCTTGAAACTAGTGGTCTTGTTAATCATCAACACTTGATGCTCTTTCTTGATTTCTACCTCCGCGGCCTTTAGCATCGCGAAGAGCTGGGGAATTGTCTTTTCCATCCCTTGCATATTATAGTTCATCACGAAGACTTTATAGCTTGGTGGCAGTGATTGAAGAACTCTGTCAATGACACTATCATCAGGAAGATTAACTCCCAGCTGAGTCAAGTGGTAATGGTACCCAAACATTCCGAGTATGTGTTCACTGACAGAACTATTCTCCTCCATCTTGCAGTTATAGAACTTGCTGGAGACTTCATATCTCTCAACTCGGGCATTTGCTTGAAATATTAACTTCAACTCCTGGAACATCTCATATGCTCCATGACGTTCAAAACATCTTTGAAGTCTCGATTCTAAGCCGTAAAGTATGGCACACTCAACTATCGAGTAGTCATCAGCTTTGCTCTGCCAGACGTTCATAACGTCCGGAGTTGCTCCTGCAGCGGGTCTTGCACCTAGTGGTGCTTCCAGGACGTAATTCTTCTGTGCAGCAGTGAGGATAATCCTCAAGTTACGGACCCAATCCGTGTAATTGCTACCATCATCTTTCAACTTAGATTTCTTTAGGAACGCATTAAAATTCAAGGGAATGGTAGCACGGGCCATTGATCTACAACAACATAGATATGCAAAAAACAATCAGGTACTAAGTTCATGATAAATTAAAGTTCAATCAATCATATTACTAAAGAACTCCCACTTAGATAGATATCCCTCTAGTCATCTAAATGATCACGTGATCCATATCAACTAAACCTTGTCCGATCATCACGTGAGATGGAGTAGTTTTCAATGGTGAACATCTCTATGTTGATCATATCTACTATATGATTCATGTTCGACCTTTCGGTCTCAGTGTTCCGAGGCCATATCTGCATATGCTAGGCTCGTCAAGTTTAACCCGAATATTCTGCGTGTGCAAAACTGGCTTGCACCCATTGTATGTGAACGCAGTGCTTATCACACCCGATCATTACGTGGTGTCTCGGCACGACGAACTGTAGCAACGGTGCATACTCAGGGAGAACACTTATACCTTGAAATTTAGTGAGGGATCATCTTATAATGCTACCGCCGTGCTAAGTAAAATAAGATGCATAAAAGATAAACATCACATGCAATCAAAATATGTGACATGATATGGCCATCATCATCTTGTGCCTTTGATCTCCATCTCGAAAGCACCGTCATGATCTCCATCGTCACCGGCTTGACACCTTGATCTCCATCGTAGCATCGTTGTCGTCTCGCCAACTATTGCTTCTACGACTATCGCTACCTCTTAGTGATAAAGTAAAGCAATTACATGGCGATTGCATTTCATACAATAAAGCGACAATCATAAGGCTCCTTCCAGTTGCCGATAACTTTTACAAAACATCATCATCTCATACAAAAACTTATATCAAATCATGTCTTGACCATATCACATCACAACATGCCCTGCAAAAACAACTTAGGCGTCCTCTACTTTGTTGTTGCAAGTTTTACGTGGCTGCTACGGGCTTCTAGCAAGAACCGTTCTTACCTACACATCAAAACCACAACGATTTTTTGTCAAGTGTGTTGTTTTAACCTACAACAAGGACCGGCCGTAGTCAAACTCGATTCAACTAAAGTTGGAGAAACAGACACCCGCAAGCCACCTGTGTGCGAAGCACGTCGGTAGACCAGTCTCATGAACACGGTCATGTAATGTCGGTCCGGGCCGCTTCATCCAACAATACCGCCGGATCAAAGTAAGACGTTGGTGGTATGCAGTATGACTATTATCGCCCACAACTCTTTGTGTTCTACTCGTGCATATCATCTACGCATAGACCTGGCTCGGATGCCACTGTTGGGGAACGTAGCATGCAATTTCAAAAAAATTCCTATGATCACGCAAGATCTATCTAGGAGATGCATAGCAACGAGAGGGGAGAGTGTGTCCACGTACCCTCGTAGACCGAAAGCGGAAGCGTTATATTAACGCGGTTGATATAGTCGAACGTCTTCAGGATCCAACCGATCCAAGTACCAAACGTACGGCACCTCCGTGTTCATCACACGTTCAGTTCGATGACGTCCCTCAAACTCTTGATCCAGTAGAGGGTCGAGGGAGAGTTCCATTAGCATGATGGCGTGGCGTCGGTGTTGGTGATGTGATCCGCGCAGGGCTTCACCTAAGCACTACGACGCTATGACCGGAGGCGTAAACTGTGGAGGGGGGCACCGCACACGGCTAAGACAAATCTTGGTGTGCCTTTGGGGTGCCCCCGCCCCTGTAATAAAGGGGGGGGGAGGAGGAGGCCGGCGGCCAAGGAGGGGCGCACCAAGGGGAGGTCCTACTTGGACTCCTAGTCTAAGTAGGACTTGGCTCCCCCTCCTTCCTTCCAATGGAGGGGGAAAGGGGAAAGAGGTGGAGAGGGAGAAGGAAAGTGGGGCCGTGCCCCCCACCCCTTGTCCAATTCGGATTGGGCTTGGGGGGGGGGCGCCACCTCCTGTGGCTGCCTCCTCCTCTCCACTATGGCCCATGGGGCCCATTAACTTTCCCGGGGGGTTCCGGTAACCTCCTGGTACTCCAAAAAATCCCCGATCTTCTTCGGAACCATTCTGGTGTCCGTATATAACCTTCCAATATATGAATCTTTACCTCTTGACCATTTCGAGACTCCTCGGCATGTCCGTGATCTCATCCGGGACTCCGAACAAACTTCGGTCACCAAAACACATAACTCATAATACAAATCATCATCGAACGTTAAGCGTGCGGACCCTACGGGTTCGAGAACTATGTAGACATGAGCGAGACACATCTCCGGTCAATAACCAATAGCGGAACCTGGATGCTCATATTGGCTCCTACATATTCTACGAAGATCTTTATCGGTCAAACTGCATAACAACATACGTTGTTCCCTTTGTCATCGGTATGTTACTTGCCCGAGATTCGATCGTCGGTATCATCATACCTAGTTCAATCTCGTTACCGATAAGTCTCTTAACTCGTTTCGTAATGCATCATTCCGCAACTAACTCATTAGTCACATTGCTTGCAAAGCTTATAGTGATGTGCATTGCCGAGAGGGCCTAGAGATACCTCTCCGATACACAGAGTAACAAATCCTAATCTTGATCTATGCCAACCCAACAAACACCTTCGGAGACACCTGTAGAGCATCTTTATAATCACCCAGTTACGTTGTGACGTTTGATAGCACACAAGGTGTTCCTCCGGTATTCGGGAGTTGCATAATCTCATAGTCAGAGGAACATGTATAAGTCATGAAGAAAGCAATAGCAATAAAACTAAACGATCATTATGCTAAGCTAACGGATGGGTCTTGTCCATCACATCATTCTCTAATGATCTGATCTCGTTCATCAAATGACAACACATGTCTATGGTCAGGAAACATAACCATCTTTGATCAACGAGCTAGTCAAGTAGAGGCATACTAGGGACACTCTGTTTTGTCTATGTATTCACACATGTACTAAGTTTCCGGTTAATACAATTCTAGCATGAATAATAAACATTTATCATGATATAAGAAAATATAAATAACAACTTTATTATTACCTCTAGGGCATATTTCCTTCACCCTGGAATGCCCTTCTTTCACTGGAAGAACGATGACGATAGCGGCGGCAGCAATGGCAGAAGATGACGACGGATGTGCCGGCGGCCTCAGATCGTCAAGTACATAGCTTACTTTAGTTTAAGTTTAATTTAAATCTCGTTCGGTGTAGTTGAACTTTATTAAATTTAATAAATATCATCCGGTTTACATGAATTTTGTCCATCTTTTTGATGTTTTTGGTTTGAACTAGCGTGGATATTTGGTGCACGCGGTTGGATGTTTGGCTCTCAACAGACAGATCCAAACACGTTCGCGGTCATTTGGTGTGTCCGTTTTGGTGAACCGTGTTGAAGTTCCATCATACTACAAATTATCCACCAAGTGTGTATTCTAGTGGGCTGTGGATTCCTCTAGGCGCCGGGCGATACTGAATGAACACTAGTAGAAAAAGAGGCTTCCATACGCCCCCATTAGTCCCCAAAATAATCGAACCGCGACCAAAGGGGTCTTTAGTAGCGGTTCGGGAGGAGACCCGCGACCAACTATCTGGGCCCAGCGCGCTCGGTCGACAGCTGGCGGACGGGAGGGGCTTTAGTCCCGGTTGACCTGGCCAGCCGGGACTAAAGGTCCTCAGGCTGGCCCGAAGGCCTTTAGTCGCGGTTGGCCAGACCAACCGGGACTAGAGGTTAGTCCTTTAGTCGCGGTTGGCCAGACCAACCGGTACTAAAGGGCCCATCAAACTCTACCCCCCCCCCCCCCCCCGCGTGGACCGCCTTTTCAGTTTTAGAAAAACCAAAAGAAAATGATGGAAATGTCAAAAAAATAAAATAAAATAAGTTTCTCATGTGATATGTGGTCTAGTTGTTGGGAAAATTAACAAATATGAATTTCGACTTTATTTGCAAAATCTCTCTGGAATTTCTTAAAATGGGCATAACTTTTGCATACGAACTCGGATGAAAAAGTTTTTTATATGAAAAATCATCTACTCGAAAAGTTACATCCGAATTACACCGGGGAAACCGCGTTAAACATTTTCAAAATCCTCAAAAACCTAACAGAAAAAAGATACGGGGCTTTTAAGATCTGGAGAGGCAAAAAAATTCAAATTTTTTTAAATTGTGGTCAAACTATGGTCAAACAATGGTCAAACTAATTATTCTAGAATATTAGTGTTACTAAATAATTATTTCAGTTTTTTTTAAATTTTGGTCAAATCTGGTCAAACTGTGGTCAAACAATGGTCAAACTAATTATTCTAGAAATATTAGTGTTACTAAATAATTATTGTTTTTTAAAACAATAGTTTCAAACTCAAACAGTGAAATGTGTCACTTCATGGTCAAGCTAAATTCCTGAGGGTTAATAGAATTGACATCCTACTATTGTCAGGAAAACAACAAGTGCAGACTTGGAAACGAGGGAGAATAGA
The DNA here is from genome assembly GCF_002575655.3 of Aegilops tauschii subsp. strangulata. Classification (NCBI taxonomy): domain Eukaryota; kingdom Viridiplantae; phylum Streptophyta; class Magnoliopsida; order Poales; family Poaceae; genus Aegilops; species Aegilops tauschii. The sequence goes on from NC_053038.3 coordinate 470,268,776, forward strand.
ACCCGGAAGTTAAGCGTGCTCAGGCTGGAGTAGTGAGAGGATGGGTGACCGTCCGGGAAGTTAGATGATTTGGAATGATGAGGGGTGATTAGATTTTAGAGGATAAATTGAGCAGTGATGAGGGGTGGTGATTAGAGATTAGAGGTTAAAATAATTCAGAAATTTGAAAATAAAAAAAATTAAAAAAATTCGCAAAAAAACCAGGTTTAGGGGGGCTAAAACCCTAAACCTGCGGAGGAGGCCTTTAGTCCCGGTTAGCCACGAGAACCGGGACTAAAGGTCCTCCGCCCCGACGGACCCCTGGCGCCCACGTGGACGGGTCTTTAGTCACGGTTCGTAAGAGGCGCGACTAAAGGGGGGTCTTTAGTCGCCCATATTTAGTCCCGGTTGCACAGTCGGGGACTAAAGGCCTTTGCGAACCGGGACTGAAGGCAAGTGAACCGTAAGTGGACGAATAGGAACTCACTGTAAGATCCACTAACGTTGAGATGTAGATCGAGGATAGCAGGATGCACGCTCCTAGTTTAACCACAACTCCACAAGTGTCACAGGTTTCTCGAACCTTCTGGTGCACTTGCTCGTCACCGCATTGAAAGTTTCAAACCAGAGGATCCGGAAAACAACCAGTAGAATTAATTGCTAGCTGCCCCATCGGCCCACTTGCAATCCTCATCGTCAGCTTAACAAAGACGGGAGCACACACTCATTCACGAGCTCTACCATCAAGAGAAATCAGAGAGCCCGTGAGATCCGGATAAACACACAGCCAGTGGCAGTGCTAATCACAGGATAATGAATGGAGCGGCCGGTCGTAATCGCGCGTCGCGACGTACGCTAATTAACCACGCGCGGCTGGCTGCTGAAGGAAGTGAAGGAAGCCACGGTGCACGCGAGGCCACGGCACTTGGGAGGAGAAAAGCAGAAAGCAGCGCGGGTTCTCTGCACTTTCAAACACCACCGCCCGATTAATATACTCTTTACTTTCTGATCGAGGTGATTAGAATACCGCGCCTTCGCCAACCTTGATGCTTATCCGCTGTAACAATGGCCGAGGGTTTGGATTAGGTATTTTATGTGGATTGGACGACAAAGGTGCGCAACGTACGTGATGGGCTCCTCAGTCCTCACCCACCTCGAGCTTGAGGATGTTGGAAACGGCCTGCGGCCGGCCACTGATATTATCCAGTTTCTTCCGGGCTGGTAGATAACCAAACAATATCATAGTGTAAAGTTGTCCTGAGACATGGCGTCGATCCAGAAAGCTATATGCATGCAGTGCGTGCCGAACCCGGCGCACTGAAGGCGGTCGGGGCTCCGGCGCAAAGGAAAAGCGCGGCTAGCCCACACCCTCTGGTGAAAAGTCAAGATTTTCTTTCCCGACTCGCCTTCCATCTCCCGCGCCCTCGGCCGCCACTAGCTATATCCCGATGCCGCCCGCCGCCCTTCACCGCTAGATAGCCATTTCCCGCCGGAAAAATAGCAGAGGTTCGCCGCGGCAGCCCCTCCAACAGCAGCTGGGCGTTTCCGGCCGCGGAGGGGCAATTTAGCGGCGGGTGCACGCCCACCGGGCGCAAGGTGTTCGGCGATTTGCCTGCCTCGGCGATGGACTCGGATGACGAGGAAGCGCTCGCCGCGCTGCTGGAGGAGGAAGCCGAGGCCGACGTCCAGGAAGAAGAGCATCTGATGATGCTCGCCGCCCTCGCCCAGCTGCCGGCGAGCAATGAAAAGCTGCGGCGAGGTGGCTCGGCGCCGGGGCGGGTGAAAGCAAAAAACCGGCATCGTCTCGAAGGCTACTGCATGCTCTACTCCGACTACTTCGCCGATGCCCCGCTCAGACCTGGTCGAAAGATCAAATGTGGGAGATTATGACTTGCTGTGTCATCTTGCACAACATGATCATCGAGAGCGAGCAAGAAGACCCAGTGTTTGACACTGAACCATACTACAGGCAGGGTCCTCTAGCCGAAGTTGATCACCAGCTACCGGCAACCTGGACTGCCTATCTCAGTATGCGTCAGGAGATCCGAGACCCAGAGGTGCATCATCAACTGCAGAAAGATCTGATTGAGCACCTATGGAGGCTCAAGGGAACACCGGGCGCGACGTGTGATGAAATATGAGTTTTTATTTATTGAACTATATAATTTGTACTGAACTATTTGTTGTTGTACTATTTTGTTGAAGTATTTGATTTTTCTGTGATGAAATAAGTTATAAAAAAATTTACATTGATAATTGAACGCCCAGCCACGGCGAACCACGCCGAATTTGGGCCTATTCTCGCCCATATGGGCCCTTTATTCGCCGAAATGGGGCTGAAAAATAGACCAATTTCGGCGTCTGGGTCCGACGACTGGGCGCAAAACCGCCCCAGCGCCGTTTGTGTGGCCGGCTCACCCCAGGAGCGATTTTTATGCGTCCAGGGAAGATGGTGATGCTCTAAGGTCGCCGTCGGTCGCAAGAGCCAAGATAGTGCGGATTATTACTCGTATCAATAAGAAGATGGTGGGAAGCAAGCGCATCAGAGTTGAAGTTTAGATTGGACGATTGACTGACTGACGTTGAAGCCAAAAAACAGCATGCAATCCCGGCTTTTCGTGGAATCAATGGAAACAGTGTGTCAGTGTACCCATAATTTATCAAGATTGAATGAATGATACCAGTCAGCTATGTCTGCCATGATTCACATGCAAAGACGTAAGAAAGGTGATTGTGATTGATAGGGGACCATACACTCCAAGTCAACACCACCTTCAGAAAAAAGGGTCAACGCCGGTGTCAGTGCTCGATGGTGCAACTTGAGGGCCCTGTTGATTATCATTTCAATCTCTTTTCTTCCCGTACTACTTGGTGCTTTTGGTGGTCTCATGCCTCTCTTTCGTCCTAGAGTTAAGAGCTGAAAAAAAAAGAGTGAATTCCGTTTTTTACCCCATATTTTAACATTTTTGACACTAATTACCCTATTTAGCATGATTTCATCAATTTTACTCCATTTAGCAAAAGTGTTGCCACAGTTTATCCTATTTAAAATTTTGTGTGCGTTCTGACCGGCTGGTCCCAATTGTCGGGTCCAGGCCACACCGACGGGTTTTTTCCTACCTATTTTGTTACTGATATAATCTGAAATCATGTATTTTTTTCTTAATATTATCATACACGACCTTAAGTATGATTCCATGGATCAGATTAAAAGTGGTGTAAATATACTACTTTACTAACTCTGATGCACCTACATATCTGAATATTTGGACGGTGATGTAATCGATTAGGAGTGAGCCAGTTGCGTAGCAAGGATCAATGAACGCCCGGGCCAACCTTGCATCTACACTAGCTACAGTGGTGAATAGTAGCTGTAGAAATGAACAGTATACAAAGGATTATGTCTCCACGCCCCCAAGCCAAGGCCCCCCTTGCCTGGGGCTTGTCTACACCATTAGCAAATTCTAACAAAACTTTTGCTAAATTAGGTAAATTTCATCCGTTTACCCCATTTACTCAACGCAAGCTAGAAGCGCCTGGAGGCGAGGGCGGCACGAGGCTGACTCAGACGTTGTGACACGACGCACGCGACCTCCATCCACCCTGGCCGGTTGGGAGAAGTTATGAGGACCGGTTCATCAAGGAGAAAATTAGGCAGGGAAAATATGTTGATGTGGCATGCTAGCTGCACTTGACAATTGGGACATGCTGACAGAACGCGCACAAAATTTTAAACAGGGTGAATTCTGGCAAAACTTTTGCTAAATGGGGTAAAACGGATGAAATCTCGCTAAATGAGGTAATTAGTGTAAAAATGTCATGATCGGGGTAAAAACCAGAATTCACTCTTTTTTTTATCTCTCCACACTCTCTTGCTAGGCCCTCAAGATGTTGGGGCGAAGACCTTGTTTTTTTTATGAAGACCTTGTCAGGATACCGCCAGATGCTAATAGAATGATTAGTAATTTTTTTAAGGGTGATAGAATGATTAGCACTCCACATTTATCCACAAGATGCCGCCACGAAGGAGTGAGATCAATTTCTTTTTGTGGTGAAAGGAGTAAGATCGGTTTTTTTTTTAGACAAAGGAGTAAGATCAAATGATATACCATAGCGTGAAACTTTGACCCTGGGCCGGGAATTTTGGGCCAGACGTTAAACAGCCCAGTCTGTAAATATCAAGCCCGAGTACGACCTGTCCTGGCCCAAAATATATAAATAATAAAAAATGAGTTTTTTTACAAATTAAAATACACTATTAAGCCTATTTTGAAATTAAAAATTGTGAGGCGGGCTTGGAGTAGAAAACTGGAGTCGAAACTTTCTACCACCTACAAATCTTCGCTCAAGCAATAGTTCACACATGCTGATATTATTTTTCAACCCACCATTAATTTTTTTCGAAAAGGAACCCACCATTAATTGCTTAACTAAAATACATTTTTGTCCAAAGTTTCAGTTCATTACACAAACTAAAGATAAGCTAACAAGCAATAATTGATGGAGGGAAAGGGGACAACGAGTTGAAACAGTAGCAGGAAAAACCTGCTGCCAAGAGCTCAACATCAAAACTCTAGCCATAGGGCGAAAACCTGCTATTGACACATGCTGGATGGTTTAATAATCATTAGACAATAGTAAACATTTTGGCTGAAGCAATAGTTGACACATACTGTCTGCCGGTTACGAAGTTCAAAGTTTCATTGCTCGTAGTCATCTTATGTTAACATTACTACTTCCTGCCTGCCTCCAGTGGTCTAACCCAAGTAGCGTGTCATACAAGAATATCTGGATTTTAATGCTTGGTGGTAGTGCAGTGGTCGCACCCTAGGGCGCCAATCTGCGCGAATGCTGTCGTGAGCTTGGGCATGACATTTGCAAGCGCGGTCCTAAAGCCGGTCGAGCACGGCAGCTCCATGCTCCCATGACCGGCGTCCACGCATCCCTGCAGGTACGCCTCGCACGTTTCGAGCACGGACCTCCCACGTCGGCGGAAATGGTCCATGACAAACCCATCGAAGCCCTGCGGCGGCCGGCGCAACAGGTGGATCATGGTCCGGAGAGTGAGCAAGAAGGCGTTCTCATTATAGGGCAGCTCATGGCGGTGGCCCTCTGGTCTGTCGATCAGGTGCTCATAGCCGGCCTCGTTGTAGAAGGGCTGGCTATTGAGGACGAGGGCCTGGATGGAGACGACGACCTGAAGGAGGCTTGATGTCCCTGGCACCCAGACCTCGGTGCCCTCGCCGCTGAAGGTATTGAGCAGGCTTAGGCACACCGTACCGTCGGTATACAAATTTGGGTTCAGACGGAAGCCGAAAGCGTGGTAGTAGACTTGCGGTGGCACGTCCGGGTAGGACGGCGGCATCTGCAGGTCAAAGAAGAAGAGCCCATCCTGATACGGCGTCCCACTGGCGCCCACCATCGCCACCCGGAGCAGGTCCATACGGTCCTCGAACGCCTGTACGTAGATCGTGTCTGCATACATAGATTGATATACCAACTATTGAAATATCGAGACATATACATTACATGCAAATGCCAATCTCGGGATTGTGTCACACTGCACCGTACCTGGTAAGCTGTCGTGTAGTATTTTCCACTCCTTGTGCACCCTTTTTACGTGTACCGACCCCTTTCCGCTGCTGCTGCCCTGCAGTTCATTTGGTAAAAGAAAGGACACTGGTTAATGCATGTTTAATTCCGGTTTGTCGTACCATGACATGATTTAGATTTTAGAATATATTTCGTTATAGGAAACCCTACTATATATACTATAGTTTTTTTTTGGCTAGATATATTATAGTGCATTGACACCAACCAACGATGTCCTGGATGTAGTGATCTCAAGTGTTCAACCTAAAGGACCTGACTAGATAGAACTACCAAATACATTTTTTTTGCAGGGTATAAGATATATTATATATTGTGAACTGGCCCATCAGGGTGCAAGTCCTACACCATATATTAAATGTTTTGTTATCAATAGTAGTATCTTAAGATAAATATTAATTGTTACCGCCTCCATGCTAAAATATAAGGTGTATTAGTTTTTCAAAAAGTCAAAGAATTTTATGTTTAAGCAATTCTATAGCAAAATATATCCACATCTATGATACAAATAAGTAAAATGTAGAAATATATTTCATGATAAACCTAATGATAATGATTTCATATTGTGGACATCAATATTTTTCTCCCATAAACCCGGTCAAAGTTAGAGAAGATTATCTTTTTGAAAACTAATCCAACTTGTTATCTGGAACAGAGGGAGTATATACTTTTCCAAACTATTAATTAGGAGTTGCCTTTGCATTCCCAAACTAAAAATTTAGGGGGGGGGGGGGGGGGGAGTTAAAGTTCATCTTCTTTTGTAGAAAGTGAGATGCACGCCTTTTTGGCTTTTAAGTTACATATACGGGAATAGTTAAGCCATTAGAAAAGGAGAAAAATTCAACTCGACAATTTACAAGATAACCCGCGCGTTGCAGCGCGAGTGCTAACTAAAAGTAATAGATAAATCATGTGGATTTCACATGATAAGATCATGCTGATGACGTGGCAAACACACATGAATTATTAATGTAGATGCATTACATGGATAAGAAAAATATGTATAAATTATGAGGATTAACTATAATGAGATGTCATGTTGATGACATGGCGAACATGCATGACTCATTGATGTGAATGAGTTGCATGCATAGAGAAGATAGGTATAAATTGTGAGAACTAACTATGATGAGATGGCATAGGCTGGTGATGTGGCAAACATGCATTACTCATTGATGTGGATGGGTTGTATGGATAGCAAAACCAGACAGTGAGATAGATCATGCAACTAAAAAATAGGAAAAATAAAATAATTAATGATGTCATGTATGATGAAGTGGCATATGTGCATGTTGAGAGGAATATAAGTAGTGGGGATCAACTATTTATGTATACTAGATGATACCTCGCACGCTGTTGCAAGAATATTTTGCAATATATTTTAATGATATTTGATCATATGTAACATAAATATTCAGAGTAATAATATAAGAACTAAAACTAAAAATAACATATCCTTTTATTGTCTTTGATTAGTGTATAGTTGTATTAAATATAAATAGTGTTGTGAACGAAAACTTCCATGGATGTTTGCATATTGTGGTGAACCTTTTTCCATGCATGTTGTTGAGGTGTCATGCTTATGTTGAAACAATATGTTAGCGTAGGCTAGCTATTTAGGTAAGTATATAAGATAGGAAAAAGAAAAGAATATAAAGAGAGTACTTTTTTTGGTGCATGCACCAACCTGGTCTGCGGTGTCAAGGTAATGATGATCCGGAGGGCTCTTCACCACATCAAAATTTGGGAACTTAAACGGGCGCCATCTCCAGTGGCATCCGTGGCCTTGAACACCACATCATTGGCAGAGTCATCACTAGTAGAAAACAGGGCTTTGGTCACAGGGCAGTATTCACATTAGTCCCGATTCAGTCATGAACCGGGACTAATGTGAGCATTCGTCCCGGTTCGTGCGGCTAAGGCATTAGTCCCGGTTGGTGCCACGAACTGGGACTAAAGGGTGCGATGCCCATTAGTCCCGGTTGGTGGCACCAACCGGGACTAAAGGTCTAACCTTTAGTCCCGGTTGGTCCCACCAACCGGTACTAATGGGCTTTGAGGCATTAGTACCGGTTCATGGCACGAACCGGTACTAAAGGTCCCATTTTCAAACTCTACCCCCCTCCCGTGGACCGCCTTTTCAGTTTTAGAAAAAACAAAAGAAAATGATGGAAATGTCAAAAAATATAAAATAAAATAAGTTTCCCATGTGATATGTGGTCTAGTTGTTGGGAAAATTTACAAATATGAATTTCGACTTTATTTGCAAAATCTCTCTGGAATTTGTAAAATGGGCATAACTTTTGCATACGAACTCGGATGAAAAAGTTTTTTTATATGAAAAATCATCTACTCGAAAAGTTACATCCGAATTACACCGGGGAAACCCCGTTAAACATTTTCAAAATCCTCAAAAACCTAACAGAAAAAAAGTTACGGGGCTTTTAAGATCTAGAGTGGAAAAAATCGATTTTTTTCAAACTTACTACCATTTGCTAGGTGCGCCACTAGTAACAGAAAAAATATAGTTTCAATTTTTTTTGGAAAAAATGTGGTCAAATCTGGTCAAACTGTGGTCAAACAATGGTCAAACTAATTATTCTAGAATATTAGTGTTACTAAATAATTATTTCAGTTATTTTGAATTTTGGTCAAATCTGGTCAAACTGTGGTCAAACAATGGTCAAACTAATGATTCTATAATATTAGTGTTACTAAATAATTATTTCAGTTATTTTGAATTTTGGTCAAATCTGGTCAAACTGTGATCAAACAATGGTCAAACTAATTATTCAAGAAATATTAGTATTACTAAATAATTATTGTTTTTTAAAACAATAGTTTCAAACTCAAACAGTGAAATGTGTCACTTCATGCTCAAGCAAAATTCCCGAGGGTTAATAGGATTGACATCTTACTATTGTGAGGAAAACAACAAATGTAGACTTGCAAACGAGGGAGAATAGAACCCGGAAGTTAAGCGTGCTCAGGCTGGGGGAGTGGGAGGATGGGTGACCGTTCGGGAAGTTAGATGATTTGGAATGATGAGGGGTGATTACAGATTAGAGGATAAATTGAGCAGTGATGAGGGGTGATGATTAGAGATTAGAGGTTAAAATAATTCAGAAATTTGAAAATAAAAAAATTCAATTTTTTTTAGAAAAAAATCATAAAATTTCCTTTAGTCCCGGTTGGTGTTACCAACCGGGACTAAAGGTGGAGCTCCACGTGGCCGCAGCCTTTAGTCCCGGTTCGTGTAAGAACCGGGACTAAAGGGGAGAGGCATTAGTAACGACCCTTTAGTCCCAAAAGCCCCTTTTTCTACTAGTGCGTCCTCGCTATCATCGTTACTTACATCGCCTCTTGTCACTAGATCAACGAGGTCGGCCTCGGTGGCAGCGCCACCAACATCAGGATCTTCGTTACTACCCGTGGGTGCGTGCATGGGCACTTCCGCATTCTGCCTGGTTTCAGCAGGGCCATATAGTTCATTCACAGAACCGTCATCACCTTTGACGTTTGTAGCATCTGCTGGATCATGTGGATCATTGACCTGTAGTTAAATATGTTCACATCATTTAAACGCTAATGCATGCTACACTAGTAGGAAAAGGGGCTTAGGTCACAGGACAGTTTTCACATTAGCCCCGGTTCAGTCACGAATCGGGACTAATGTGAGCATTGGTCCCGGTTCGTGCGGCCAGGGACCTGCCGAGCCTCGTGGGGGCATTGGTCCCGGTTCGTCCAGACCCTTTGGTCCCGGTTGGTGGGACAAACCGGGACCAATGGGCCACGCTCCTGGCCGACCACCCTTTAGTCCCGGTTCCTACCACAAACCGGGACTAAAGGCCTGGTCCTAGTTGCGGCCAGTGTTTAGTCCCACCTCTCCAACCGAAGGGCGCTCACATCAGTTTATAAGGCCGTCCCTCTCTGCCTTGTTGAGCTTCTCTTAAAGTGAAAATAGATGCCCTTATACAGGAAATTTGACCTAAATTCATAGTAAATTTCATAGAAATTTATTATGAATTTAGGTTGAATTTTCTCTATAAGCGCATCTATGTTCATTTTTTTATATTTATAAAATAAATAAACCTTAATAAAATAAATAAAACTAAATAAACCTTAATAAAATAAAATAAAATAAACTATAGTAACTACAATAAATAAACCTTAATAAATTAAGTAAAAATAGTAGCAGTAAAATAAATAAAAATAGCAGCAGTAAAATAAATAAAAATAAAATAATTAAAGTAAAATACATAAGTAATTAGAAATAAAATAAATAAGTTTTTTGTTGTAAGTAGAAACAAAACAAAACAAATAAAGTAAAAGAAAAAAAACACGAGCCATCAACTCCATAACCGCCATATCTGGGATAGAGAAGGGCGATCCCTTGGAGTGGGATTCACATACAGTTGCCCGTAACATCTACCATTCGAGCCTAGCAGGTGGAACTCGGATCTGTCAACAGTGTCAAAGCGGCAAATAGCAGGCGGAGGAGAAGCCACCGATGTCATGTGTAGATCCCTTCTAGGTCTTGCGGATCGTGCTATTACAGCAATTTGGTTGGTTGATCCCAAAAAAAGGAATTTGGTTGGTTTTCTTGAAGCCCTAGCTTGTTGTGCCGTCCTATTTTCTCAATGCAATTTAGCAAATGCTACTATAGTACAGTAAAGGGCACAAAGAAAAAGCACGCAGTGAAGGAAAATACCTCCATATCAAAGCTGCTACTTATCTTGTTGGTTATCAGGATGTGGATATGTAGAATTTTCTCTAGCCACGGCAACAGACATGCATTCATCGAGGGGGTTCACTACAGAACAAAATAAATGCTGACGTTAGTTGTTGAGGGTACGTTTGACATCCCTGAGAGACTAGATAATGAAAAGATGAATCGTCAAACCTGGATGAACAAAGACACTACCAAGTGGATGAATCTGATGGCCTGTCCTCCCTTGAAGATCATGCGTCCTCCCTTAAAGGCGCCACCAGGGCCATCGACGCCTCATACACCGCCGCCGACGTGTTGTAGTGATGAGGTATCTGTTAGAAATATGTCCTAGAGGCAATAATAAATTGGTTATTATTATATTTCCTTGTTCATGATAACCGTTCATTATCCATGCTAGAATTGTATTGATAGGAAACTCAGATACATGTGTGGATACATAGACAACACCATGTCCCTAGTAAGCCTCTAGTTGACTAGCTCGTTGATCAATAGATGGTTACGGTTTCCTGACCATGGACATTGGATGTCGTTGATAACGGGATCACATCATTAGGAGAATGATGTGATGGACAAGACCCAATCCTAAGCCTAGCACAAGATCGTGTAGTTCGTTTGCTCAGAGCTTTTCTAATGTCAAGTATCACTTCCTTAGACCATGAGATTGTGCAACTCCCGGATACCGTAGGAATGCTTTGGGTGTACCAAACGTCACAACGTAACTGGGTGGCTATAAAGGTGCACTACAGGTATCTCCAAAAGTGTCTGTTGGGTTGGCACGAATCGAGACTGGGATTTGTCACTCCGTGTAAACGGAGAGGTATCTCTGGGCCCACTCGGTAGGACATCATCATAATGTGCACAGTGTGACCAAGGAGTTGATCACGGGATGATGTGAGTTACGGAACGAGTAAAGAGACTTGCCGGTAACGAGATTGAACAAGGTATAGGGATACCGACGATCGAATCTCGGGCAAGTAACATACCGATAGACAAAGGGAATTGCATACGGGATTGATTGAATCCTCGACATCGTGGTTCATCCGATGAGATCATCGTGGAACATGTGGGAGCCAACATGGGTATCCAGATCCCGCTGTTGGTTATTGACCGGAGAACGTCTCGGTCATGTCTGCATGGTTCCCGAACCCGTAGGGTCTACACGCTTAAGGTTCGATGACGCTAGGGTTATAGGGAAAGCATGTACGTGGTTACCGAATGTTGTTCGGAGTCCTGGATGAGATCCCGGACGTCACGAGGAGTTCCGGAATGGTCCGGAGGTAAAGATTTATATATGGGAAGACCTGTTTTGGTCACCGGAAAAGTTTCGGGTGAAATCGGTAATGTACCGTGACCACCGGGAGGGTCCCGGGGGTCCACCAAGTGGGGCCACCAGCCCCAGAGGGCTGCATGGGCCAAGTGTGGGAGGGGACCAGCCCCAGGTGGGCTGGTGCGCCCCCCCACAAGAGGCCCAGGGCGCAGGAAGGGGGGGAAGGGGGAAACCCTAGGCACAGATGGGCCTAAGGCCCATCTAGTGGGGCGCCCCCCTCTCTCCACCCGTTGGCCGCCCCCCCAAGCCCCATCTAGGGCTGGCCGCACCCCTTGGGGGGGGACCCTAGATGGGGGCGCAGCCCTCCCCCTCCCCTATATATAGTTGAGGTTTGGGCTGCCCAAGACACACGAGAACGTCTCTCTTTCGGCGCAGCCCTACCCCTCTCCCTCCTCCTCCTCTCCCGCGGTGCTTGGCGAAGCCCTGCGGGATTGCCACGCTCCTCCATCACCACCACGCCGTCGTGTTGCTTCTGGACGGAGTCTTCCCCAACCTCTCCCTCTCTCCTTGCTGGATCAAGGCGTGGGAGACGTCACCGGGCTGCACGTGTGTTGAACGCGGAGGCACCGTTCTTCGGTGCTTAGATCGGAATCAACCGCGATCTGAATCGCTACGAGTACGACTCCTTCATCCGCGTTCTTGCAACGCTTCCGCATCGCGATCTACAATGGTATGTAGATGCACTCCCCTTCCCCTCGTTGCTAGATTACTCCATAGATTGATCTTGGTGATGCGTAGAAAATTTTGAATTTCTGCTACGTTCCCCAACAGTGGCATCATGAGCTAGGTCTATGCGTAGTTTCTATGCACGAGTAGAACACAAAGTAGTTGTGGGCGTAGATGTTGTCAATTCTTCTTGCCGCTACTAGTCTTATCTTGTTTCGGCGGCATTGTGGGATGAAGCGGCCCGGACCGACCTTACACGTACGCTTACGTGAGACAGGTTCCACCGACTGACATGCACTAGTTGCATAAGGTGGCTAGCGGGTGTCTGTCTCTCCCACTTTAGTCGGAACGGATTCGATGAAAAGGGTCCTTATGAAGGGTAAATAGAAATTGGCATATCACGTTGTGGTTTTACGTAGGTAAGAAACGTTCTTGCTAGAAACCTATACAAGCCACGTAAAAACTTGCAACAACAATTAGAGGACGTCTAACTTGTTTTTGCAGCATGTGCTATGTGATGTGATATGGTCAAAAGGATGTGATGAATGATATATGTGATGTATGAGATTGATCATGTTCTTGTAATAGGAATCACGACTTGCATGTCGATGAGTATGACAACCGGCAGGAGCCATAGGAGTTGTCTTAATTTATTGTATGACCTGCGTGTCAATGAAAACGCCATGTAATTACTTTACTTTATTGCTAACCGTTAGCCATAGTAGTAGAAGTAATAGTTGGCGAGACAACTTCATGAAGACACGATGATGGAGATCATGGTGTCATGCCGGTGACGAAGGTGATCATGCCGCGCCTCGAAGATGGAGATCAAAAGGGGCAAGATGATATTGGCCATATCACGTCACTTTATGATTTGCATGTGATGTTTATCATGTTTACATCTTATTTTCTTAGAACGACGGTAGCATAAATAAGATGATCCCTCACTAAAATTTCAAGAGACGTGTTCCCCCTAACTGTGCACCGTTGCGAAGGTTCGTTGTTTCGAAGCACCACGTGATGATCGGGTGTGATAGATTCTAACGTTCGAATACAACGGGTGTTGACGAGCCTAGCATGTACAGACATGGCCTCGGAGCACATGCAAAACACTTAGGTTGACTTGACGAGCCTAGCATGTACAGACATGGCCTCGGAACACAAGAGACCGAAAGGTCGAACATGAGTCGTTTAGCAGATACGATCAACATGGAGATGTTCACCGATGATGACTAGTCCGTCTCACGTGATGATCGGACACGGCCTAGTTTGACTCGGATCATGTATCACTTAGATGACTAGAGGGATGTCTATCTGAGTGGAAGTTCAATAATCAGATGAATTTCATTATCATGAACATAGTCAAAAGGTCTTTGCAAATTATGTCATACGCTTTAGTTCTACTGTTTAAGATATGTTCCTAGAGAAAATTTAGTTGAAAGTTGGTAGTAGCAATTATGTGGACTGGGTCCGTAAACTGAGGATTGTCCTCATTGCTGCACAGAAGGCTTATGTCCTTAATGCACCGCTCGGTGTGCTGAACCTCAGCGTCGTCTGTAGATGTTACGAAACATCTGACATACACGTTTTGATGAGTACGTGATAGTTCAGTGCGGTTTAGAATTGTGGCACCAAAGACGTTTTTGAAACGTCGCAGAACATGTGAGATGTTCCGAAGACTGAAATTGGGATTTCAGACTAGTGCCCACGTCAAGAGGTATGAGACCTCTGACAAGTTTCTTAAGCCTGCAAACTAAGGGAGAAAAGCTCAATCGTTGAGCATGTGCTCAGATTGTCTGAGTACCACAATCGCTTGAATCGAGTGGGAGTTAATTTCCCAGATGAGATAGTGATAGTTCTCCATAGTCACTGCCACCAAGCTAGTAGAGCTTCGTGATGAACTATAGCATATCAGGGATAGATATGATGATCCTTGAGCTATTCGCGATGTTTGACACCGCGAAAGTAGAAATCAAGAAGGAGCATCAATTGTTGATGGTTAGTAAAACCACTAGTTTCTAGAAGGGCAAGGGCAAAAGGGATACTTCATGAAACAGCAAGTCATTTGTTGCTCTAGTGAAGAATCCCAAGGTTGAACCCAAACCCGAGACTAAGTGCTTCTTAATGAGGGGAACGGTCACTAAAGTAGTACTACCCTAGATACTTGGTAGATGAGAAGGCAGACAAGGTCGACAGAAGTATATTGGATATACGTCATATGAATGTGTACTTTACTAGTACTCCTAGCAGCACCAGGGTATTAGATACCGGTTCGGTTGCTAAGTGTTAGTAACTCGAAATAAAAGCTGCGGAATAAACGAAGACTAGCTAAAGGTGAGATGACGATATGTGTTGGAAGTGTTTCCAAGGTTGATGTGATCAAGCATCGCATGCTCCCTCTACCATCGAGATTTGGTGTTTGCGTTGAGCATGATTGGATTATGTTTATCGCAATACGATTATTCATTTAAGGAGAGTAATGGTTACTCTGTTTATTTGAATAATACCTTCAATGGTCTTGCACCTAAAATGAATCTCGATCGTAGTGATACACATGTTCGTGCCAAAAGATATAAAATAGTAATGATAGTTCCACATACTTGTGGCACTGCCATTTGAGTCATATTGGTATAGAACGCATGAAGAAGCTCCATGTAGATGGATCTTTGGACTCAGTCGTTTTTGAAAAGATTGAGACATGCGAACCATGTCTATTGGTATATATGCATGAAGAAACTCCATGCAGATGGATCGTTTGGACTCACTTGATTTTGAATCACTTGAGACATGCAAATCATAGCACATGGGCAAGATGACTGAAAGGCCTCGTTTTTAGTAAGATGGAACAAGAGAGCAACTTATTGGAAGTAATACATTTTGATGTATGCAGTCCAATGAGTGCTGAGGCATGCAGTGGATATCGTTATGTTCTTACTTCACAGATGATTTGAGTAGATGCTGAGTGTATTTACTTGATGAAACACAAGTCTGAATTATTGAAAGGTTCAAGTAATTTCAGAGTGAAGTTGAAGATCGTCGTGACAAGAGGATAAAATGTCTGTGATATGATCATAGAGATGAGTATCCGAGTTACGAGTTTGGCACACAATTAAGACATTGTGGAAAGTGTTTCACAATTAATACCGCCTCGAACACCATAGTGTGATGGTGTGTCCGGACATCATAGCTGCACCCTATTGGATATGGTGCATACCATGATGTTTCTTATCGAATTACCACTATCGTTTATGGGTTAGGCATTAGAGACAACCGCATTCACTTTAAATAGGGCACCACGCAATTCCGTTGAGACAACACCGTTTAGAGAAACCTAAGTTGTCGTTTCTTAAAATTTTGGGGCTACGAAGCTTATGTGAAAAAGTTTCAGGCTGATAAGCTCGAACCCAAAGCGGATAAATACATCTTCATAAGAATACCCAAAACAGTTGGGTATACATGCTATTTCAGATCTGGAAGCAAAAGTAATTGCTTCTAGAAACGAGTCCTTTCTCGAGGAAGAGTTTCTCTCGAAAGAATTGAGTGGGAGGATGGTGGAGACTTGATAAGGTTATTGAACCGTCACTTCAACTAGTGTGTAGTAGGGCACATGAAGTTGTTCCTGTGGCACCTACACCAATTGAAGTGGAAGCTTATGATAGTGATCATGAAACTTCGGATCAAGTCACTACCAAACCTCGTAGGACGACGAGGATGCGTGCTACTTCAGAGTGGTACGTGATCCCGTCTGAGATATCATGTTGTTGGACAATACTGAACCTACGAGCTATGGAGAAGCGATGGTGGGCCCATATTCCGACAAATGGTTAGAAGCCATAAAATCCGAGAGGATCCATGTATGAAAACAAAGTATAGACTTTGAGAGTACTACTTGATGGTCGTAAGGCTGTTGAGGTAAATGGATCTTTAAGAAGAAGACGGACATGGACGGTAATGTTACCGTCTATGAAGCTCGACTTGTGGCAAAGAGTATTTCCACAAGTTCAAGGAGTTGACTACGATGAGATTTTCTCATCCGTAGCGGTGCTTATGTCCGTCGGAATCATGTTAGCATTAGCTGCATTTGTGAAATCTGGCAGATGGATGTCAAAACAAGTTTCCTTACCAGTTTTCGTAAGGAAAGGTTGTATGTGATACAATCAGAAAGTTTTTGTCGATCCTAAGGATGCTAAAAGGTATGCTAGCTCCAGCGATCCTTCCATGGATTAGAGCAAGCATCTCGGAGTCAGAATATACACTTTGACGGAGTGATCAAAGTTTTTGGGTTTATACAAAGTTTGTTAGAAACTTGTATTTACAATAAAGTGAGTGGGAACGCTACAACATTTCTGATAAGTATATGTGAATGACATATTGTTGATCCGAAATGATGTAAAATTTCTGGAAAGCATAAAGGGTTGTTTGAAAGGAGTTTTTCAAAGGAATACCTGGATAAAGCTGCTTACATATTGGGCATCAAGATCTATAGAGATAGATCAAAACGCCTGATGATACTTTCAAAGAACGCACACCTTGACATGATTTTGAAAGAGTTCAAAATAGATCAGCAAAGAAGGAGTTCTTGGCTGTGTTACAAGGTGTGAGTATTGAGTAAGACTCAAGACCTGACCACAGTAGAAGAGAGAGAAAGGACGAAGGTCGTCCCCTATGCTTCAGACGTAGGCTCTACAGTATGCTATGCTGTGTACCGCACATGAAGTGTGCCTTGCCATGAGTTGTTCAAGGGGTACAATAGTGATCCGGGAATGGATCACATGACAGCGGTCGAACTTATCCTTAGTATCTAGTGGACTAAGGAATTTTCTCGATTATGGAGGTGAAAAGGAGTTCGTCGTAAAGGGTTACGTCGATGCGAACTTTGACACTAATCCGGATGACTCTGAGTAGTAAACCGGATTCGTATAGTAGAGCAATTATTTGAAATGGCTCCAAATAGCGCGTGGTAGCATCCACAAGATGACATAGATATTCGTAAAGCACACGCGGATCTGAAAGGTTCAGACCCATTGACTAATAACCTCTCTCACGAGCATAACATGATCAAACCAGAACTCATTGAGTGTTAACCACATAGAGATGTGAACTAGATTGTTGACTCTAGTAAACTCTTTGGATGTTGGTCACATGGTGATGTGACCTATGAGTGTTAATCACATGGTGATGTGAACTAGATTATTGACTCTAGTGCAAGTGGGAGACTGTTACAAATATGCCCTAGAGGCAATAATAAATTGGTTATTATTATATTTCCTTGTTCATGATAATCGTTCATTATCCATGCTAGAATTGTATTGATAGGAAACTCAGATACATGTGTGGATACATAGACAACACCATGTCCCTAGTAAGCCTCTAGTTGACTAGCTCGTTGATCAATAGATGGTTACGGTTTCCTGACCATGGACATTGGATGTCGTTGATAACGGGATCACATCATTAGGAGAATGATGTGATGGACAAGACCCAATCCTAAGCCTAGCACAAGATCGTGTAGTTCGTTTGCTCAGAGCTTTTCTAATGTCAAGTATCACTTCCTTAGACCATGAGATTGTGCAACTCCCGGATACCGTAGGAATGCTTTGGGTGTACCAAACGTCACAACGTAACTGGGTGGCTATAAAGGTGCACTACAGGTATCTCCAAAAGTGTCTGTTGGGTTGGCACGAATCGAGACTGGGATTTGTCACTCCGTGTAAACGGAGAGGTATCTCTGGGCCCACTCGGTAGGACATCATCATAATGTGCACAGTGTGACCAAGGAGTTGATCACGGGATGATGTGAGTTACGGAACGAGTAAAGAGACTTGCCGGTAACGAGATTGAACAAGGTATAGGGATACCGACGATCGAATCTCGGGCAAGTAACATACCGATAGACAAAGGGAATTGCATACGGGATTGATTGAATCCTCGACATCGTGGTTCATCCGATGAGATCATCGTGGAACATGTGGGAGCCAACATGGGTATCCAGATCCCGCTGTTGGTTATTGACCGGAGAACGTCTCGGTCATGTCTGCATGGTTCCCGAACCCGTAGGGTCTACACGCTTAAGGTTCGATGACGCTAGGGTTATAGGGAAAGCATGTACGTGGTTACCGAATGTTGTTCGGAGTCCTGGATGAGATCCCGGACGTCACGAGGAGTTCCGGAATGGTCCGGAGGTAAATATTTATATATGGGAAGACCTGTTTTGGTCACCGGAAAAGTTTCGGGTGAAATCGGTAATGTACCGTGACCACCGGGAGGGTCCCGGGGGTCCACCAAGTGGGGCCACCAGCCCCAGAGGGCTGCATGGGCCAAGTGTGGGAGGGGACCAGCCCCAGGTGGGCTGGTGCGCCCCCCCCACAAGAGGCCCAGGGCGCAGGAAGGGGGGGAAGGGGGAAACCCTAGGCACAGATGGGCCTAAGGCCCATCTAGTGGGGCGCCCCCCTCTCTCCACCCCTTGGCCGCCCCCCAAGCCCCATCTAGGGCTGGCCGCACCCCTTGGGGGGGGGGAACCCTAGATGGGGGCGCAGCCCTCCCCCTCCCCTATATATAGTTGAGGTTTGGGCTGCCCAAGACACACGAGAACGTCTCTCTTTCGGCGCAGCCCTACCCCTCTCCCTCCTCCTCCTCTCCCGCGGTGCTTGGCGAAGCCCTGCGGGATTTCCACGCTCCTCCATCACCACCACGCCATCGTGTTGCTGCTGGACGGAGTCTTCCCCAACCTCTCCCTCTCTCCTTGCTGGATCAAGGCGTGGGAGACGTCACCGGGCTGCACGTGTGTTGAACGCGGAGGCACCGTTCTTCGTTGCTTAGATCGGAATCAACCGCGATCTGAATCGCTACGAGTACGACTCCTTCATCCGCGTTCTTGCAACGCTTCCGCATCGCGATCTACAATGGTATGTAGATGCACTCCCCTTCCCCTCGTTGCTAGATTACTCCATAGATTGATCTTGGTGATGCGTAGAAAATTTTGAATTTCTGCTACGTTCCCCAACAGTATCGTGCAGGATCTAACACAGGATCACCTTCAGGCAAGATGAATAGGTCTTCAGGGGCACGACGGCGGCCACAACAGGCCCCTGCCATGGACGGCGCCGCCCGAGCCACAGCCGCTCGCCAGCTCGCCTCTGGAGCAGTCCAAGCTTATCCGCGAGCTCGTCCACTAGTGGCCGTCGCCGCCACGACGTCCTGCAGGCTAGAGAACGGCGGTTCGCCGTTCTTATCCACGGCCGCCGTTGGAACCGACTCCGGCCGCCTATATAAGGAGCCCCCGAGTCCGTCCAGTCCCTTTGGCGACCTCAAGCCACCCCACCTAGCACCCCCATAGCAGGCAATCGACCAGGGAGGGTCTTCTTCCCCATCTCCGGCCAGTACAGCCGCCGCCGCCCTCCGGTCCATTCAGTCGCAACCAGAGCCCCCCCGTCCGTATAGCACCACCATCCTCCTCCCCTCAACCGTGCGGAGCTGCCCAAACCCTCAGCTGCGTCGGGGAACCACCGTAGGCCAAAGCCCCAAACCTCCCGAAGCTGCCGTCCGCCGCGGAGCTCGCCGCCGGCGACTCCCTCCATCCCCGCCACCTCCTCGACCACCGGGAGGACCGCCCCGGCCTGGCGGATCCATCCCTGCCCTCAGGACCCCGCGAGGAGCCGCCGTTCGCCGGCGTTGATCGCCGGAGCCCTGCCTCTGTTCGGCCAGAGGAGGAAGGAGGCGGGGGCGACTGGTCAAACCTGACCAGTGGGCCCAAGGGACCCACTGTCAGTGACCCACGAGCCGGTCCACGCGGGTTAAGTGGAGGATCTGACACAGGATCACCTTCAGGCAAGATGAATAGGTCTTCAGGGGCACGACGGCAGCGGCGGCGCCATGGCCGGGACTGGTGACGACGGCGGCGGCGAGCGAGCGGGAGGGTGGCGGCGGCTGCGTGCGAGTGGGAGGCCGGAGGATCACCACTCATTGTGCTCGACATATCACTACAAGAAACCTGTTAATCCATGACGGATTTCTAATGACATTTTTGGAAACTCTCATCGATGACCTGGTAAAACCCCACAAGCCCGGTGAAAGCCCGCTAAAGCCCGTCTAACCGTTCCCGTATAAAAACTTAACCCTAAATTCCCTCCTCGGCCCCTGCATCGTGTCCCACAGCACGCAGCCACCCCTCGTCCCTCCCACAGCTCGTAAACCTTAATAAAATAAAATAAAATAAACTATAGTAACTACAATAAATAAACCTTAATAAATTAAGTAAAAATAGCAGCAGTAAAATAAATAAAAATAGCAGCAGTAAAATAAATAAAAATGAAATAATTAAAGTAAAATACATAAGTAATTAGAAATAAAATAAATAAGTTTTTTGTTGTAAGTAGAAACAAAACAAAACAAATAAAGCAAAAGAGAAAAAAACAGAGGAAAAAAATTATGCCACCTACTAGGCCACCACGGCCTGAATACGACTAGAAACCCATCCATGGGCCAGGATTCAGGCCCGCAGAAGGCCCAGTAGGCCCACAGGCAAATAGTGACAGAATAGGCCCGTAAGCCTGCATTTGAGAGGAGCTCGAAGTGGTCAGCGCAGCTGCGCTTATAAACCACTGTCGAAGCCTCTCGGCTAGCGAGGTGGGACTAAACATCCCACCGCACCGCGCCAGTTCCAGCACAAGGCCTTTGGTCCCGGTTGGTGCCACCAACCGGGACTAAAGGGGGCATTGGTCCCGGTTCGTGGCACCAACCGGGACCAAAGGCCTTTAGTCCCGGTTGGTGCCACCAACCGGGACCAATGAGTTCCCTATATATACCCCATCGCCACAGCAGAGCACTCCAGAGTGCTCTGTTTTTTCTGGCCGGCGAGGGGAGGGCATTTGGGTGCTTTAGCTCACCTCCTATGCACATGAGGTGTTCGATGAAATGTCTGAGCCACACTAGTTAATCTTAGTCCTCTCGAAACTCGACCTCCGAGCTCCATTTTCCCCGAGATTTGTCTAGGTTTAGCGGTCCGTCACGTCCCGTCCCTGTCTTCACCGCCGTCGATCGCCCGCGCCGATCTCGTCGCCAGCACCACCGTGGTGAGCCTCTTGTTCTTATCTTCTTTCTGAAAGGAAAAAATTCTTACTTTAGATAGTTAGTTGTCTAATTTTGTTACTTTTATTATTCCTTCTTATTACGTAGTGCGATGGTTTTGGTATCCGCCCCCGTCGGCCCTCGTCCTGTCTATGATTCGGATGTGGTATATATTATCTTTTTATAACTATTTGGTTCATTTATTGTTTATGACAAATATACCGACCAACGTGACATAGATTTTATTTATCTAGGAGGTGGTTGAACTGGAAATTCTAACCGACCCTGTTGTCGAGAGGTTAAATTTAGTTGAAGAAGAAAACAATTACTTGAAGGAAAAAATAAAAAAATTGAGGAGGAGAAGATGATATTGGAGTTGCATGTTGCGGATGTCGTCGATGATCACAAGATCAAGATGGATGCAACGCGCTTGAAGATTAGAAAGATTAGAAAATATGCCATTCATACCGAGGCTTGGTATCATTATGCCGTTGGATCAATTGTTACCTTGGTTGCGATTATGATCGCATTTGTTTTCGCATTGAAATGTTTTACATAGTTTCAATGTATGGTTTAATTAATTAGATGCTCTAGAGAGCTATATATATATATGTTGTTAGATGAGAACTATGTATGTACTTTGGTTCTAATGTGATGATGAACTTCTATTAATTTGGTCACTTAATTATCTATTCATGATGTTCTGTAATGGTTTTTGACACACTTAATTATATATAATGCACGCAGGTGAACCGGCAATGGATGTACGGTGACAGACACACCTCCGAGTACATTAAGGGCGTGCATGATTTTCTCGAAGTGGCTGAGGCAAACAAGCATAATGGTTTTATGTGTTGTCCATGCCCTATATGTGGGAATACGAAGTCTTACTCTGACCGGAAAATCCTTCACACCCACCTGCTTTACAAGGGTTTTATGCCACACTATAATGTTTGAACGAGGCACGGAGAAATAGGGGTTATGATGGAAGACGGCGAAGAAGAAGAGGACGATGACAACTATGTGCCCCCTGAATACGGTGATGCTGTAACGGGGGAAGCTGCTGAAGATCAAGAGGAACCAGACGATGTGCCCAATGATGCTGCAAGGGGGGAAGCTGCTGAAGATCAAGAGGAACCAGTGCCCGATGATGATGATCTCCGCCGGGTCATAGTCGATGCAAGGACGCAATGCGAAAGTCAAAAGGAGAAGCTGAAGTTCGATCGCATGTTAGAGGATCACAAAAAAGGGTTGTACCCTAATTGCGAAGATGGCAACACAAAGCTCGGTACCATACTGGAATTGCTGCAGTGGAAGGCAGAGAATGCTGTGCCTGACAAAGGATTTGAGAAGCTATTGAAAATATTGAAGAAGAAGTTTCCAAAGGATAACGAATTGCCCGACAGTACATACGCAGCAAAGAAGGTCGTATGCCCTCTAGGATTGGAGGTGCAGAAGATACATGCATGCCCTAATGACTGCATCCTCTACCGCGGTGCGTACAAGGATCTGAACGCATGCCCGGTATGCGGTGCATTGCGGTATAAGATCAGACGAGATGACCCTGGTGATGTTGACGGCGAGCCCCCCAGGAAGAGGGTTCCTGCAAAGGTGATGTGGTATGCTCCTATAATACCACGGTTGAAACGTATGTTCAGAAACGAAGAGCATGCCAAGTTGATGTGATGGCACAGTGAGGACCGTAAGAAAGACGGGAAGTTGAGAGCACCCGCTGACGGGTCGCAGTGGAGAAAAATCGAGAGAAAGTACTGGGCTGAGTTTGCAGCTGACCCAAGGAACGTATGGTTTGGTTTAAGCGCGGATGACATTAATCCTTTCGGGGAGCAGAGCAGCAATCACAGCACCTGGCCCGTGACTCTATGTATGTATAACCTGCCTCCTTGGATGTGCATGAAGCGGAAGTTCATTATGATGCCAGTTCTCATCCAAGGCCCTAAGCAACCCGACAACGACATTGATGTGTACCTAAGGCCACTAGTTGAAGAACTTTTACAGCTGTGGACTGGAAACGGTGTACGTACGTGGGATGAGCACAAACAGGAGGAATTTAACCTGCACGCATTGCTGTTTGTAACCATCAACGATTGGCCCGCTCTCAGTAACCTTTCAGGACAGACAAACAAGGGATACCACGCATGCACGCACTGTTTAGATGACACTGAAAGTATATACCTGGACAAAAGCAGGAAGAATGTGTACCTGGGCCATCGTCGATTTCTTCCGACCAACCATCAATGTCGAAAAAAGGCAAGCATTTCAAAGGCGAGGCAGATCACCGGAAGAAGCCCGCCATGCGTACCGGTGATCACGTACTTGCTATGGTCAATGATTTACACGTAATCTTTGGAAAGGGTCCCGGCGGACTAGCTGTTCCGAATGACGCTGAGGGACACGCACCCATGTGGAAGAAGAAATCTATATTTTGGGACCTACCCTACTGGAAAGAGCCAGAGGTCTGCTCTTCAATCGACGTGATGCACGTGACGAAGAACCTTTGCGTGAACCTGCTAGGCTTCTTGGGCGTGTATGGGAAGACAAAATATACACCTGAGGCACGGGAGGACCTGCAACGTTTGCACGAAAAAGACGGCATGCCTCCGAAGCAGTATGAAGGTCCTGCCAGCTACGCTCTTACGAAAGAAGAGAAAGAAATCTTCTTTGAATGCCTGCTCAGTATGAAGGTCCCGACTGGCTTCTCGTCGAATATAAAGGGAATAATAAATATGCCAGAGAAAAAGTTCCAGAACCTAAAGTCTCATGACTGCCACGTGATTATGACGCAACTGCTTCCGGTTGCATTGAGGGGGCTTCTACCGGAAAACGTCCGATTAGCCATTGTGAAGCTATGTGCATTCCTCAATGCAATCTCTCAGAAGGTGATTGATCCAGAAATCATACCAAGGCTAAGGAGTGATGTGGCGCAATGTCTTGTCAGTTTCGAGCTGGTGTTCCCACCATCCTTCTTCAATATCATGACGCACGTCCTAGTTCATCTAGTCGACGAGATTGTCATTCTGGGGCCCGTATTTCTACACAATATGTTCCCCTTTGAGAGGTTCATGGGAGTCCTAAAGAAATATGTCTGTAACCGCGCTAGGCCAGAAGGAAGCATCTCCATGGGCCATCAAACAGAGGATGTCATTGGGTTTTGTGTTGACTTCATTCCTGGCCTTAAGAAGATAGGTCTCCCTAAATCGCGGTATGAGGGGAGACTGACTGGAAAAGGCACGCTTGGAGGGGGGGACTCAATAATATGCAGGGACGGATATTCTTGGTCTCAAGCACACTACACAGTTCTACAGAACTCTACCTTGGTGACCCCGTATGTCGATGAACACAAGAACAGTCTGCGCTCCAAACACCCGGAGCAGTGTGACGACTGGATTACATGTGAACACATCAGGACTTTCAGCAGTTGGTTGGAAACACGTCTCAGAGGTGACACCACTGTTTGTGATGAGTTGTACTCGTTGTCCAGGGGACCATCTTTGACTTTATTGACTTACAAAGGATACGAGATAAATGGGAATACATTTTACACGATCGCCCAAGATCAAAAGAGCACCAACCAAAACAGCAGTGTCCGCTTTGATGCAGCAACCGAGAGGGGAAAGGACACATATTATGGTTACATAATGGACATATGGGAACTTGACTACGGACATGATCTTAAGGTCCCTTTGTTTAAGTGCAAATATCTGTCAGGAGGCGGGGTACAGGTAGACCCACAGTACGGAATGACAACAGTGGATCTGAACAATCTTGGGTACACTGACGAACCGTTTGTCCTAGCCAATGATGTGGCATAGGTTATCTATTTGAAGGACATGTCTACCAGACCGAGGAAAAGAAAAGATAAGGAAGCGAATACATCATACGATGAGCCAAAGCGCCACATAGTTCTTTCAGGAAAAAGGGACATTATGGGAGTGGAGGGCAAGACAGACATGTCTGAAGATTATGAAAAGTTTCATGAAATTCCTCCCTTCAAAGTCAAGGCTGACCCAAGCATCCTGATAAACGATGAAGATTATCCATGGTTACGGCGCAATAAGCAAATGACACAAGCGAAGAAAAAGTGAAGACTTTCTCCCGCAACTATTATGATGATACCATGCCAACTTTGTAATAGACGAGTATGATACCATTGTCCGTTTTGTACAAGAAGTGCATCTAGTTTTTGCACCCTCTCAACTTTCTTGCACATGCTATGTGGATGAAATGATGATACCAAGCCAACTTTCAACCTTTTCAGAGTTCATTTGAGATGCTTTTCAATTTTAGGGTCTTATAGCTCAAAATAATTAGTAAATGCATGAAAAATAACAGGCCAAAAATTAAAAATTATGCCACCTACTGGGCCACCACGGCCTGAATACGATTAGAAACCCATCCATGGGCCAGGATTCAGGCCCGCAGAAGGCCCAGTAGGCCCACAGGCATGTACAGAGAGGTTAGGCCCGTAAGCCTGCTTTAGAGAGGAGCTCGACAGCTCAGGCGCACCGCACCTTATAAACAGGTGCGACTCTCTCTTAGCTAGCGAGGTGGGACTAAACTCACCACCACGCCGCTGTGCAAGGCCATTGGTCCCGGTTGGTGGCACGAACCGGGACCAAATCCACCCTTTGGTCCCTGTTGGTGCCACGAACCGGTACTAATGAGGCTGTGGCCCCACGAGCACCTTTAGTACCTGTTCGTGGCACGAACCGGTACTAGAGTTTCTTACTAAGCAGTTTTTTAGTCCCACCTCGCTAGCTGAGAGGCACTAAGAGCGGTTTATAAGCCCTGAGTGCAGAGACGATGAAGAAGAGGCGCAATGCTCACGTTGCTTAGCTTCAAGCCTTGAGGAATAAGGTAGACTGCATCGAGCTATGTGCAGTGCAGGCTACACTATTCCGAAAGGCTTGAAGCAAATCAACGAGCATTGCGCCTCTTTTTTATTTTTAATCATTAAAAGCAAAAAGAATTTTCATAAAGAACTTTTTTTGATAGAAACTTTAATAGCAAAAAGAATTATCATAAAGTAAAATAAATAAGTAATTAGGAACAAAATAAAATAAAATAAATAAGTTTTTTATTGTAAGTAGAAACAAAACAAAATAAATATAGCAAAAAAGAAAACAAAAAAACTAAATACAGCAAAAAGAATTTTCATAAAGAACTAATGGCACTAATAGAAAGTTTATATTTTTTCTAAAACTAATGGCACTAACAGACAGTTTATAATTTTGCTGACCTAAAAGCAAAAAGAATTAAAAAATAAAGCAAAAAACAAAAGAAAATAAATAATGCAAAAAACATAACCAAAAAACTGGATTTTTTTTAAAAAAAACTGCCACCTATTGGGCCACCACGGCCTGAATACGACTAGAAACCCAACCTGGGCCAGGATTCAGGCCCGCAGAAGGCCCAATAGGCCCACAGACAGCACAGTGTGACATTAGGCCCGTAAGCCTGCATTTGAGAGGAGCTCGAGAGGGCAGCCGCAGTGGGGCTTATAAACCACTCCGAGCCCCTCTCAACTAGCGAGGTGGGACTAAACTTTTGGCCGCGGGCAGCGCAAGGCCTTTGGTCCCGGTTGGTGGCACCAACCGGGACCAATGCCCCCCTTTAGTCCCGGTTGGTGCCACCAACCGGGACCAAAGGCCGCCGCTTCCCGCCCTTTGGGCTGCTGAAAAGGGACCTTTGGTCCCGGTTGGTGGCACCAACCGGGACTAAAGGGTGGCATTGGTCCCGGTTGGTGCCACCACCCTTTAGTCCCGGTTGGTGCCACCAACCGGGACCAAAGGTGTGCCTATATAAGTCAACACTTGGGAAATTTTCACATACCTCGCGAGTTGCCCCCGACGCCGCCAGGCTGCCCGTGCTCGCTGTCGCCGCCCGCTCCTCGTCGCCGTCGCCCCGCGCCCTTGCCTCGACGGGTCGCCGCCCGGTGCTCGTCGCCATCGCCCTGCCCCCACGCGCCGCCCCGCCTCGTGCTCCCCTGCTCGCGCGCGCCGCCTCGGCGCCCCGAGCCCCCTGCCCGACCCGCGCGTGCTCGCCGGCGCCCTCGCCGCCCCCGCCCCGTTCCGCCCCCGCGCGCCGGCGCCCTTGCCGCCCCCGCCGTCGCCATCGTCCTAGCCGCCCCCGCTGTGAGAGCCGCCGCCCCGGCTCTGTTTTTTATTAGTTAATTGTTTTTTGATCATATATATATATATAATGTATATGTGTATGTATGTGGCTATATGTTTTTGTTCATATGTAGCTATATGTTTTTTTATTAGTTTAATTTTTTTGTTCATATGTGATGTATATGTGTATGTGGCTATAATGTATATGTGAACAAAAAAAATTTGTATGTATGTAGATGTTCAAAATGTATGAATATATATGTCAAAAATGTTTTTTTCTTCATAGAAAGTTTTTTGTTCATATATAGAAAGTTTTTATATATGACAATGGATATATATTCGATATATATGAGAAATGATGATACACATGGAAAAGTTTTATATATGCAAAAGTTACAATTTTAGAAAAGTTTTATATATCTAGCTAGGAAGGGAAGAAGAAGAAAAAGAAGGATAGGAAAGAAGAAAATAAGAAGAGGAAAGAAAGAAGAAGAGGAGAGGAAGAAGAGGAGAAATAAATAAGAAGAGGAAAAAAGAAGAAAAAGAAGAGGAGAAGAAGAAAGGAATAGAGGAGAAGAAGAAAAAATAGAAAATTTTCTATTTTTTCTTCTTCTCCTCTATTCCTTTCTTCTTCTCCTCTTTTTTTTTCTTATTTTTTTCTTCAATCCTCTCCTCTATTCCTTTCTTCTTCTCCTCTTTTTATTTCTTCTTCGTTTTCTTATGTTTTATCTGGTCTGTCGTCATCGATATATACCCCTCCCGATAACTTCAACACGAGGGGGGATAACTTCAACACGACGGGGGTCGATATACCCCCTCCCCGATAACATTATTTTCCTGTGTATATATGTCGTCGTTGTCGATATAACCCCCTCCTGATAACTTCAACACGTGGGGGGGGGGGGGGGGTCGATATACCCCCTCCCCGATAACATTATTTTCCCGTGTATGTATGTCGTCGTTATCGATATTACCCCCTCCCGATAACTTCAACACGACGGGGGATAACTTCAACACGAGGGGGGTCAATATCCCCCCTCCTCGATAACATTATTTTCCCGTGTATGTATGTCGTCGTTGTCGATATAACCCCCTCCCGATAACTTCAACACGTGGGGGGGGGTCGATATACCCCCTCCCCGATAACCTTATTTTCCCGTGTATGTATGTCGTCGTTGTCGATATATATAACTCCCTCCCAGATAACTTCGACATGATGGACGGTCGATATGTATACCCCCTCTCGACCGTGATAACTTATACCACGGGAGCACCCCCCGGCCCTCTCGCTCGACCAAAACTCTCGAGGACACCCAAACCCTAGAAAAAAACGATGTCGGTCTCCTACCCCCTCCCGCCGCACCCCTACCCTTGAAGCGTTGCCTAGGCCACCCCAAACCCGGAATAAGCTAGGTCTACGTTTGCACTAATATATCCACATGCTGTCATGTTTGTGTAATAATTGCCATGTTGTAATATTTGCAGAAACAATGGAGCACGGACGAGATGAGCAAGCAGAAGAGGTGTTGGGGGACATAATCTTAGCCGGAGGTGATATCTTGTCGTATCTTAACGACAATGATGGTCTGGAAGAACAGGGTGAAGAAGCAGGCTACGGTGATCGAAGAGTGGAGGAGGAAAGACATGATTATGATGGCTCCGGTGACCCAATGCTGGTGCAAGAAGGAGCCCGTGGTGACGGCTCCGGTGACCGAACAGAGTCCGGCCAGGTAAATATATTAGTTAAGCCTGTGCTGAATAGCTAATTGATGCATTCATTGTTTTGGTATGTACACATATTAATTAACACTCGTCTTTCTTCTTTTTTCTAGCCCTCCAGATCGAGCACAACTGCGGTAAAGAGACGAGACCCGAAGAGAAAGTTGCGCTCGGATGAAAGGTTTGAGATCACAGCAATCGCACGCGATGGCCAACCGATTGAACCCCTCCGGACAAAGGATGCTTTTGCTGCTCAGTGCGGGGTTCTAGTTAGGGACAAGATCCCGATCAGCATCCACCAATGGTATAAGCCTAAGAAGGAAGACCCTGAGGTGTCTTATGTCAATGATATGCAGAAAGATGATCTTTGGACTGAGCTAAAGGCAAATTTCACCCTACCGCCAGAGGAGGATCCGGAGAAGCCAGTTATAGAGCAATTAATCAAGTCTCATGCTCTTAAGAAGATGGCAGACCTATTCAGGAGGTGGAAGAATGAGCTGAAAACGTTTGTCGACAAAGAAGAGACACCAGAATTCATCGGCCGGTATGAGAAGATCAGAGATCACTGGCCCGCATTTGTGGCCCACAAGACATCGGAAAAGAGTAAGAAGATGTCAGCGACAAACAAGAAGAATGTTGCGAAGAAGAAGCTTCACCATCGCACGGGGTCAGGTGGCTACCTCAAAGCCCGGCCTAAGTGGGCCAAGTCTGAGAGGGATCTGCTTGATAAAGGGATCGAACCAGAGACAATGAACTGGCCAGACCGTTGCCGGACTTGGTTCTTCCGGGCTGGCGGAACCTTGGACCCTGTATCAGGGAGGTGTCGTTGGACGGACGAGCAACTTGCAATACCCGTGAAGAAGCTTAAGCACTATATCGATGCAGCGCAGCAAGGGACGTTCGTTCCAGACAGAGAGAACGACGAGCTCACAATGGCCCTCGGGAATCCTGAGCACCCTGGACGGACACGAGGCACGCCAGGCTCCGTTCCGTGGAAGGCTGGTTTTTCGGACGCGGGCGGTTACAAAACCCAGGAGAGGAGGAAAAAAGTGGAGCAAATCCAAATTCAGAAGCTGCACGAAAGGGTTCAAGCGCTAGAGGAACGAGACGGCAATCGAGATGCCGAAACTGCCCCCGAAGCTACACCGCCATCTCAGCGGAGAAGCAGCGTGGCTTCCACCGAGCTGCCTTAGCTGGAGCATGCGGCTCCTGCTAGCTACCCCATGGATGTTATCACGGAGTCTCAACATTGCCACCTTATGGCGGAATGGCAGAACTTGAAAGTCAAGGCGGCTGTTGGCTCTGTTTTACCTACTGAACCCGGCGCAACCTACCACTGCCGGCCGATTCCAGAAGGATATGCTAGGGTGATGGTGGATGAAATAACGGAGGGATTTGAGGAGCTCCAGCTTGACCACCCTACCGGTGAAGGGGAGACTTGGCTGGGTTCTGCTCTGAAGACTCCATGCCTATGGCGAAAGGAGCTCATCAAGCTTCCGAACTGGACGGCTCCGGCGAGTAAGGGCACTCCGCCTCCTCCTCCGCCTCCTCCTCCGGTGAGTGATCAGGGCACTCAGCCTCCTTCTCCGGCGCTTTGCGGCACTCCGCCTCCTTCTCCGCAGTGCCGGTGCGCCAGAGCAGCCAGCCTCCTCCTTTTCCGCCTCGTCAGCAAGGGCGGAAGAGACCCGCCGCCGCTGCGGCTGCTCCGGCGCGTCATAGTCCTTCTCCTCCGGCGCGTCATAGTCCTTCTCCTCCGCCTCGTAAGCAAGGAAAGAAGACAGCCGCAGCCACTCCGTCTGCTCTGCCGGCGTCTAGCAGTACAGCTGCCAGAGGCGGGAGGCAATACAGATTCGGTCCTTCTCTGAAGACTCCAGAGAAGTTACCATACGAGAGGACCGAGGAGGAGAACGCGAAGATCGTGCGAGCCGAAGTGAAGAACTTCTTTGAAGGGGTGAAAGCAAAGAAACATCCACCTCCAGAGGAGAAGGTAGATCCGGTGAAAGCAAAGCGCACTCTGGCTGCCCTGACAAAACCACCAAAGTCTTCGCCGAGAGGCAACTATGAGCGCGTTCTTGCAAAGACATATGCCGAAGCAGAGCGGTCGGGAAGTACTGTTAGTGATAAAAGGATGAAAGAACGACGAGCTGGGAAAAAAATTGCCCAGCTCGGCGAACAAGCGAACCAATCGTGCCCCCCGCTCAAGGTGTCAAAAGACATCGTCGCTAATGATCCGAGTATGATGCCCGGTTATAGCAATCTTGGAGATTACCTGCCCGACGATGTACATTATGAAATCATGGAGGTGGACGGACACAAATACCATTACGGGAAGCCTCTCGTCAAAGATGAAAGATCTCTAAGCACGATGATGCGAAGACTACATGATTGGTACATGAAAACCTGCAGAGAGTCTGATGGGATGAGTACTTTGACGCTGAGAGTTAAACCGGAGCATGACCTTGTTGGAATTGAACTGCTGAATGTTCCATTTGAGGATTTCTTCCAGTTTTACAATCAAAAGGCCCTCGATAAAACAATGATCACTTGCTACTGTCTGTAAGTAGTACTACTTCTGTCATTAAGTCTCTATATAGGTCAGCTCTTTCATTGCATGTATTTATACTTATCCTCACTATATTATGCAGATTGAAGATCGCCGAATTGAAGAAAAGACAAATCGGTGATATTGGGTTCATTAACACAAATCTCATAGATGCATATACGGTTGAAAAACATCCCAAAGAAGCCGAGGCCAACTTGCTACAATCGTTGGTATTAAATCAAAACAAAGATATAATACTCTTTCCTTACAACTTCAAGTGAGTGTTACTGTCTTGTGCATATTCGGTTTCCCTTATTAGTCCAGGTTATGGTAATGTAATTGATGACTTATGCATGCATGCGCAGCTTCCACTATATTCTCCTAGAGATTAAGCTTGAGCCGGGAGTAGTAACCGTCTTAGACTCGAGACGAAAAGATCCCCAGGACTATGTGAACATGACTCAAATGCTCGAGAACTAAGTTAAATCGATCATTATCCACCATATCAGCAACTTTGTTCATTTCCTGCTATCAAGTAATTGTTTTCTTTGTCTGGCAGGGTTTGGAGAAAATTCACCTCAAAAGCTCCGGGACTGCCGAAGAAGCTGCAATTTAATCACCCGAAAGTAAGTACTATAGTAGCATGTTCCGCGCATCTCCTAGTGATTCAAGCGCTAGTTTCATCAATACCATTTAGCATGCTTGCTTATCAGTTTGATTAACCTCTATTTCTTGCAAAGTGGTTGTGGCAGGAACCCGGGAATAATTACTGTGAATACTACGTTTGCGAGTCCATCCGCTACACGACCTGTGAGCGGGGCTACACTGAAGAACAATATGAAGTGCGTAAGCAATAATATTCACAATTTTATTTTATTACCATCATTTGTGTTGAGTTTCATTTATTCATATATATATATGTATTGACCCCCTTCTTCAAATTAGATGTTTCGGAAGCGGGATGAACTCCTAGCAGAAGATCGTATGCGAGGAATTCAAGAGGAATTGGCGGCATTCTTCCTTGACCACGTGACCGCTGGAAACGGAGAATACTATGTGGACCCTGTGTTCCTACAATTTAATTAGGAGATTGTATTGTAAGAGATAATTATTGTATATATGTAGCCGGTGGTGTCGGATAGATATACGAGAACTTGTTGTTCGATCAATATCTCGGAGAAGGAGAGGTGGTCGATATCACTTCTCTCTGTATGCATATGTTCATGACGATCTTATGTTTCCTTCATTTGATTACTAGCTAGCGTGTCTACTCCTCTCCATACGTATATAGTACGTAGCGTCGACCAAGCACGGAGATAAGAGAGGACACTTCTCTCTATTAATTAGCTAGCTAACACAATATATGAAACACCTAAATTAACCCCCCCAAACCCCTAAACCACCCCCTTTCAAAAAAAACAAAAACCTCAGCTCGTGCCAGCTGCCGACGCGTGGATGTCTATTGGTCCCGGTTGGTGACACCAACCGGGACAAAAGGCCCTGCCTATTGGTCCCGATTGGTGGCACCAACCGGGACCAAAGGCCCTCCTGCCTGGGCTCCCCGCACCGGTCACGTGGACGGCCTTTAGTCCCGGTTCGTGCAAGAAACGGGACTAAAGGGCTAGGGCATTAGTAACGACCCTTTAGTCCCGATTCCAGAACCGGGACTAAAGGCCCTTATGAACCGGGGTAAAAACCCCTTTTCCTACCAGTGATAGTACTCCGTATTTGTGATCTAAAAGATCTTATATTAGTTTACAGAGGGAGTATAAGTTAAGGTGCTTCGTGCATGCATGCGATAACGTTTGAGAATGGATTTTGTACTTCCGAGCGCATGCACACACGTTATCCTGGCCGCTGGTAGACAGCAGTACATCCTCGAGATACTAGCTAATCTCTGGCACACGAGTGCGTCTTATAGACAAGTTTCAATGAGAGAACAGCGGCAACAGTGCCAAAATTTGATGCCCGACAGCTATGCTAGGCCACTGTTCATGCATGTCAAAATCGATCGGATTGACATATCGAGAGGAACATGTAAAAGTAAGCTGAACACGTAAAACAGTAACCTGCTCATGCTCTGTACCATCTCCTGTCTCCCTCCAGTTTTCTCTCTTAAAAAATGCATGCGCTCTCTCGTTCTCTTTTCTCTCTCTATACTCCCGCTCTCTCTTTCTCTCTCTAACCCTCTCTCTCACACAACTCTTTTCTCTCTCTGTCTTCCTGCTCTCTCTCTAATCCTCTCTTGTGTGTTCTCTCTACTCATTACTTCTCTCTCACACACGCTTCAATCTTCTCTCTCTCCTTCCTCATTTCTGCCCTTTCTCACAGCTGCTCTTTCACTCGTCCCGATGCAAGCGTTGGAGCTTGTGTGAGGCAGCTTTTCACGTGTGGTAAGAGTTGAAAAACAGCTCATGTGGTAACAGTAGCATGTCCTGCCAAAAGTTGACACTTTGACTTGTCAACTCAAATGGCGCATCAGCTATAGCGGTCAGTCTGCGGTGCTGACAGCACCGTCCTCCCATAAGCTACTGCCTAGCACTGCATCCCTAGTAGAGAAGGAGTAAAAAAATCTAATTGACCCAGAAAACAGCCGCCAGGCTACAAATGACCTGCACTGTGACAGCTTGTGGCACGAATCTCTCGGAAATCGACGGACTGGATAACGTGCGTGGGTGCACTCGAGCGTAGCGGCACCTTTCCGATAACGTTTCCAGGTAGACAGAGACCGTGTTTGCAGCATCCAATTCTTGAGGAGCACCGACATCGTCCTCCTCCACCCAGCCAGCCATTTCATCCCGCAGTTGCATGTAGCTCTCCTTGTTGGCGACACTGATCTCATGGGGTAACACCTGAAACATTTATATGGAAATTACGCAATTATATTTAAGTCGAGTATTAATGCCCTGCGTGCTGCGTGTCTATACCATCGACGTGCTGCCGTCACTCCACTTGACTTGGACGTGGCCCTCAAGTAGGTCAACAACGCGCCCAACCCATGGAACATCGGCGGGGGTGCTCGTGGCCTGTGGTTGCTGCGCCGCCAGTGTGCTTCCGGTGACGGTTGATAGACGAACGACGACGTCTCCATAGACAACATAGTGGTCAGGGTCCCTGACCAGATCATAGGCACTCACGGTATCGTCACACTCGACCTCCAAGCTGCTGGCCTCGTTGCCGGGTCGCGTTGACGCCGCCTTGAACCACGACAGGTGCACCATGTGGTCTTTGTGATCCACGCTTCTGACGACCCCGACGCGCCTTGTTGATCCATTGGCGTCATCTCCGGCAGCATCATGGACGGCGTCGCTAGGAGCGTTGTCAACAACGTGCTGCCCAGGAAAGAAGTCGTGCTCCATCATCACTCATAGGGGTACCCATAGGGGTGGAGGTACGTTGATCTAGCCCCATACTGCCGCGTGCCGTCCTGCCACAGCACGTCGACGGTGGTGTTGTGGTTGGCAACGGTCATGGTGGGCAGCGGCGCCGAGTGCGCCTGCAGTGAACTTGCGTTGTGCTGCTCGACATCGTCGTTAAGAAAGCAGCGGTCGCCTAACGCCCAGCGGCAATCGGACGCGGAGCAGTAATAGGTCAGGCTGCTAGGGTGCTGGTGAGTAGGAGGAGCTGACTCCTGGACGAGTTGTTGCTTGGTGCCGTGTTGCGCCGACGCGATCCAGTAAACGGAGACGCCGGCCATCTCCACGTTGACCACCGTGCCTATTTTGTGGTCCGGCTTCCAGTGGCCGTTCAGCCACCGCGAGCCTTCGAAGGAGCCGCTCGTGACACGCCCCCCAGGGTAGAAGGGGACGTTCGTCTGGGGGAAGTGATGGACCTTTTTATTACTCGCCGACTTTAGCACCTTGGGCCCCGCGTCGGTGACCCTGCACACAGCGCCGTCGTCGAACAAGACGTCGACGTCCACAGACACCTCGACCACCCGGCCCAGCCATGGCCCGGACAAGACGTAGTCGCCGAGGCTGAGCGCTCTGACGCGCCGCACGCCGGCCGTCGACACTCCCAGGATCTGCTTGCCCACCTTCCCACGGCCGTCGATCTGGGCGACGTGGAGATCGGTGGCGACGCCGGTGACGACGCCGATTTGGCCACCGGCGTCCGTCGTCGACACCACGAACTGGCCGACGTGGATGGAGCTTCTTTCGAGGACGGGGATTTCATCAGCCTTCTTGGTCACCATTGTGCCGTCGAGGCGGAACAGCCTATACGTGTACGTGTCGTTCTCCGTGGCATACGAAATCACCAGGCCGCGGTCGATTATGCCACGCTTCGAGAGGAATTGCACAAGGTCTAGCTGATAGACATGGCAGCGTACCGCGGCTTCCATCTCGGTCATATTTTCTTCTCGATCGATCGATCGATGGGTGCGAGAATGTTGGGCAGGACCATGGTCCACCCGAACCCACGCTTGGAGACGTTGATCCCTGGACACTGTTTCTATGGATTTGTGTATGGTTGAGTAAACAATGCATGGCGGGAAGAGTTTGGGTGCTAAACAATGCATGGCGGGAACAGTTGGAGGAAGCTGGTGGGAGTGGTCATGCATGGCGCGAGTTGTTTAGTCTAGGTCATGAGCTATGAATTGCTAAGCAAGCCTACTCAATTGTTTATACACTAGGCAATACAGTAGTCAGGTGCATCGGGCATGGCAATGGCTTCTTCATGCATGACCAACTGTTCACTACTTGTTTATTTGCTTGATATGCGTGACAACTCTGCCCCCAAGAGCAGCATTGATTAGGCTAAGGTATCCGATGCAATCATCTTCCTCACCCCAGACCTCCTCCTCCTTTCATTTATCCACTATAAGGCTCACAAGGTCTCAAACATAGTTTTTCTCCAGAAAGGAGTGCGCCAGTGCGAGTGTGTGACTGCGTTCGCGGCCATCGGGACAGTGCAGCCTCGCCTGCCCGGGACTGGTCTAATACGGCGGCGGACCTTGGTATGTACCTAAAACAACTTGCTCATGATGTTCTATCTCTATTCTTGCCGGTTCTAGTTAGCCGGAGCTCAAGATGTTCTTTCTCTGTTCTTCGTTCCGTTTGTGTACATGGATACGACTGTAGTTGGGCGAGGAAGAAGCGACTAGAGTAGAATGTAGGTGAAAGCGTCCTCAGTTCAGAGATAGAAAATAGACAAGCCGGTATACAGTAAGAAATTATGGGAGAAATTCAGCGGTAGAAGTACTAAGAATAATACCTTTTTTGCTTTATAAATAAACTCCGTGTATCCAGAATAATACGTTGTTGCTTTATTAATAAACTCGATAACAAATAAATAACCACACGTATGCATCTCTGATATCTGTTGATAGGTTTGTGGTCACTAGTAGAAAAAGGGCCTATTGTCCCGGTTCGTGAGGGCCTTCTGTCCCGATTTGTGAACCGGGACTAAAAGGTCGTTACTAATGCCCTTGGCCTTTAGTCCCGGTTCTTACACGAACCGGGACAGAAGGTCCTCCACGTGGCCGCTGCGGCCAGCCCAGGACGGAGGGTCTTTGGTCCCGGTTGGTGACACCTACCGGGACCAATAGGCATCCACGCGTCAGCATTTCAGGGGCTGGGGTTTTTGTTTTTTTTTGAAAGGGGGGGGGGGGGTTTGGGGGTTTTGGGGGGTTAATTTAGGTTGTTATTAGGTAGCTATTAGAGAGAAGTGTCCTCTCTTATATCTCCATGCTTGGTTTACCAACGCTACGTACTGCTATGCCTAAACATGGCTTAGATTGAAGTGAAGGCAACATGTGGTGCATGTCGAAATTATACTAATCCGGACTTGATCAAGTTTGTATTGTACTACTTTCGACACGCACCACATGCATGTTGCCTTCACTTCAATCCAATCCATGTTCATTTCACCCGCTGATATATAATAACTCTTCATGCACGCATCATGCATCATCATATATAATAACAAGTCCTACTAATCATCATCATACAACTTCTACTCGTTATTAATAACAAGTCATACGATCATCATCCTCACAGTCATCGAACCAACCCTACTTAATTGTTCTTAGCACATGATCATCAGTATTAGGTAGGACCGAAATACCCTTTTTAAGGTAAAATAGCATAAAACAATATAGACCCTGACTCTCCATTATGGAGAATGGAGATCATCCTGTCTCCAATTCTTGCGCCTCGCTTCCTTTTGCTTCCAAGAAGCTCCTTGCGACTGTCCATACATTTTTTCCATTCTTTGATTTGCATGTCTCCACTTCTTTTAGAAATCCGGTATGGACAGTTGAGATTCGTAGGATGACCTGGTTGTATATTCAAAACATCAAGCCTACCATTCTGATACATCAAATGAGGCACACAATCCTCTGGGATTATCTGTTGAAAAACATAGTAATATCTTCATAGTTAGCAATGATAATGCACTAGTTTTAGAACTATGCAAAATATGCACGGATGTCGTAATAGTAAGAAATCTTACCAGGGTATCTCCATAGTAGTTACCGTAGTTCACCACGTGCACTAGTGGCACGTATGGAGGACCATAATGATGAGGAGTTTGATTGTAGATATTGTAATTCTCAATATCAGTACAAAATCCGACCAGATGAGTTTTCTCCTTATAAGTTAACTCAGAGCCATCGGTGTAGTAGGTTCTGTCTACCATGTTCCGCACATTGTTTGAACAATCAAAATAAGCTGTCAATGAAAATAAGCTGTCAACTAGTTTGAAATGAACAATATAAATTAGCTAATAACTATGTTTGAGAAACTCACATAGCGGTAGAATTGGAGGCGTATCAACAAGGACCCAAATGTCCATATTGTCTTGCTCGATGTCAGGATCACCAAGATCCATGGTGACAAGCATACCCTCATCAAAACCATACATCTTGCAAAATGCTTCCCAATTTTTGCAACCAAAATGGGTTACGCTCTCAGAATTATACAGATTTACTTCAAAATCTATATCATGATTGGTCCTTAGGTGAATTTTCTTTGTTTCCATACTTTCATGGTCTTCAAAACCCATCCTCTCCAAGACGTAGCGTCTTGCCTGGCATGGGATAAGCTAGCCGAATTGTAAAAGATGAAAAGTACACGTTGAAATAGTTGAAGTCGTGCTTAATTACGAAAAAATAACACTTGTCGTCGTTGCGTACCGTTTCAACATCGAAGGTCTCCTCCAGCTTAATACTGAAGCGCCGATCTTCGTCCAGGTGAGGCCTGTCGCACTGACCTTGGTCGTCGTGGCACCAGTCGCACTCCCCCGGGAGACTTTCGTCGTCCGAGTACGATATTTCCTATGTTCATAATTCAAATATTAAACATCTACAATTAAGTATATGTACTAAAAAACCTAAGTTAGATCATTATTATTCATCACGGGTTGACTATCGGTTTGTCGAGTCTTTTCTTGAAAACTCTCAGCTCACGTGGTGTATACATTCGACTGTTGGTGATGGTCGCTCCTCCCTTTGTCCCCTTGTGCATTACACCAAAATGTCTAGCACACGGGAACAAAGGAGAAGCGACCCCCACGACAACAGTCGGGATTCTTCGTCCTCTCATATATATATGGTGGAACTCTCCCTCACTGATTCCTCTCTGACATTTGCGACCGTCGGTGATGGTAGCTCCTCCTTTCGTTCTCGAGTGCATTACACCAAATTGTCTAGCACACGGGAACGAAGGAGAAGCTACCCCCACGACAACAGTCGGGATTCTTCGTCCTCTCATATATGGTGGAGACTCAACAGACTTACAGTCAACCCAAAATATCGTTTAATTATCTTTCTAAAAGAGGATTTTGCTGGTCTCACCTCGATGTCAAAGGGGCGGTGACGGGGACGACGGCGGGGATGATGGAGGGGCCGGGGGCTCCTAGATTTCTGCAAAAACAAAAACCCTATAAGCTATCAACTAATCATAGTGCTCTCCAATTTTAGCATTCAACGTAGGATCGGAGTAGTTTTCCACTCTGAGCATTCAATAAGCAAAATCAAATCACAAGATAAAGTAGTATTCAAATTAGGATGCATTCAATTATAAGCAAAACTACATCATCTCCATGTGTCCGTACATCGTCGAATATTATCACTAATACACCTCGAATACTATCATACATATAGCATCGCTAGTACAGCTAGAACAGTAGCGCCCGACGGGTATCGGCGCGGGCGGTGGACACCCAAAGGGACGGAACCATCACAGGATCATAGCTCCAGTGAGATCCCTGAAGAACCTGCCAGGTATTGTCGAACCTGCCCTCCAACGCAACCATGTAGCGACGGACGTGCTGGTCCTCCTCGCTGACACGGTGACGTACCACCTCCGCGGTGTCCGGAAGCCTCGGCACCGTCACTGGCCCACGCGAGCGCCACCAAACAAGGATCGGGTCAACGACGGGCTGGTTCCTCACCAACCTACGCCCACCGGAAGGTAGCACCTCCCAAAACCAGCCCGGCGGAGCCCAGTCCCGGACATGGCCCCTCTGATCAAGCCGGCCTCCTCCGCCGAGTCGACGACGAGGATGCGGGATAGGCATCGTCGACGTCGATGCGGGAATAATTGCTTTAACTAAAAAAACAAACTAGTTCTATTAATTTCCTTGCTAAAAATAAACTACTTCTATAGTAAAATAAACTAGTTTTGTTAAATCAACTAGTTCAACTACTAATTAAGCACTTACTATAAATAAAATAAAGTAGTTTTATTAATTAATCAACTAGTTCAACTACTAAGCACTTACTATATGTAAATAAAATAAAGTAGTTCTTACTAAAAATAAACTACTTCTATATATAGTAAAATTTAATAAAATAGTTCTATTAATTAATCAACTAGTTCAACTACTAAGCACTTACTATAAATATATAAAATAAAGTAGTTCTTACTAAAAATAAACTACTTCTCTATATAGTAAAATTTAATAAAATTGTTTTATTAAATCAACTAGCTATTTCAACTACTAAGCACTAACCTAAAATCGATATGTACTAATAATTAACCTCAATAAAAAATTAATACATATATGAAAAAACGTATATAAACAAAAAAATTGTATGAACATTATATTCATACATACATAGCCACATCCATTCATCATATAGCTACCACACACACACACACACATATATATATATATATATGAAAAAATGCAATGAACAAAAAAATAATACAAATTATATGAAAAAAATAAACAGAGCCGTGGCGTGGCGGCGGCTCACCTCGGGCGACGGAGGGCGACGGCGTGGGCGGCGGAGGGCGGCGGCGTGGGTGGCGGAGGGCGACGGTGACGTACGGGCGACGGCTCGGGGGCGCGCGGCGGAGGCTGACGGCGACGACGGCGGGGGGCGGGGGACGACGGCGATGGGCGATGGCGTTGGCTCGGGGGCACGGGCGACGGCGATGGCGGCGGGGCAGCCTGGCGGCGTAGATCGAGCTCGCGGCGTCGTCGGGCGGGGGAAACTGACGATGGAAATCTGAAAAATTCCTAAGTGCTGGCTTATATTGCAAAGGCTTTGGTC
Source organism: Aegilops tauschii subsp. strangulata (assembly GCF_002575655.3). Lineage (NCBI taxonomy): Eukaryota > Viridiplantae > Streptophyta > Magnoliopsida > Poales > Poaceae > Aegilops > Aegilops tauschii. The sequence continues at coordinate 470,310,050 of NC_053038.3, forward strand.
CCGGTTCAACGCACAAACCGAAACCAATGACCACCCTTTAGTCCCGGTTGGTGGCACCAACCGGGACCAAAGGCCTCTTTTCACCAGCCCAAAGGGCGGGAAGCAGAGGGCTTTGGTCCCGGTTGGTGGCACCAACTGGGACCAAAGGGGAGCATTGGTTCCGGTTGGAGGCACCAACCGGGACTAATGTGCTGGCGCGGTGCGGTGCGGTGGGAAGTTTAGTCCCACCTCGCTAGCTGAGAGAGCTCAGCACCTGTTTATAAGCTGCGTTGCAGCTCAGGTGCTGAGCTCCTCTCTAATATGCAGGCATCACATGCCTACCTTTGTCACTGCCATGTTGGGCCTATTGGGCCTGCGGGCCTGGATCCTGGCCCATGTGCAGATGGGTTTCTAGTCGTATGCAGACCGTGTGGCCCATTAGGCGGCATTTTTTTATTTTTTCCAGTATTTTTTTGTTTTTTGAATTATTTATTTTCTTTTGATTTTTTCTTTATTTTTTTATACTTTTTGCTTTTAGCTCAGAATAATTATAAACTTTCTGTTACTCCATTAGTTTCCAAATTTGAATAGTTTAAATTTTATACGGAAACTCGTATGTTACAAAGGGATTTCATTTTTTAAAACTTATTTGAACTCCTGACTTTTTGTGTGTTCAAAATGCACCATTCAAAGCCACATCATCATTTTTCAATCCTTTCTGACTTCATTTGTTATTTTTCATGCATTTACTAATTATTTTGAGCTATAAGACCCTAAAATTGAAAAGCATTTCAAATGAACTCTGAAAAGGTTGAAAGTTGCCATGGTATCATCATTTCATCCACATAGCATGTGCAAGAAAGTTGAGAGGGTTACGGCAAAAACAGGATGCACTTCGTGTACAAAACGGACAATCTCTTTCAAAGTATCAGGATTTCATACGGAAACTCGTCTGTTACAAAGGGATTTCATTTTTTAAAACTTATTTGAACTCCTGACTTTTTGTGTGTTCAAAATGCACCATTCAAAGCCACATCATCATTTTTCAATCCTTTCTGACTTCATTTGTTATTTTTCATGCATGTACTAATTATTTTGAGCAATAATACCCTCAAATTGAAAAGCATTTCAAATGAACTCTGAAAAAGTTGAAAGTTGGCATGGTATCATCATTTCATCCACATAGCATGTGCAAGAAAGTTGAGAGGGTTACGGCAAAAACTGGATGCACTTCGTGTACAAAACGGACAATCTCTTTCAAAGTATCAGGATTTCATCCGGAAACTCGTCTGTTACAAAAGGATTTCATTTTTTAAAACTTATTTGAACTTCTGACTTTTTGTGTGTTCAAAATGCACCATTCAAAGCCACATCATCATTTTTCAATCCTTTCTGACTTCATTTGTTATTTTCATGCATTTACTAATTATTTTGAGCTATAAGACCCTAAAATTGAAAAACATTTCAAATGAACTCTGAAAAGGTTGAAAGTTGGCATGGTATCATCATTTCATCCACATAGCATGTGCAAGAAAGTTGAGAGGATTACGGCAAAAACTGGATGCACTTCGTGTACAAAACGGACAATCTCTTTCAAAGTATCAGGATTTCATATGGAAACTCGTCTATTAGAAAGGGATTTCATTTTTTAAAACTTATTTGAACTCCTGACTTTTTGTGTGTTCAAAATGCACCATTCAAAGCAGAGACTGATTTTGAATGGTGCATATTCAACACATAAAAAGTCTGTAAAGATCGCCAACCCCAACATAAAAAAATTAGCATAGATACGCTTATAGAGAAAATTCAACCTAAATTCATAATAAATTTCTATGAATTTCAGAGAAACTCACTGTGAATTTAGGCCAAATGCCCTGTATAAGGGCATCTATTTTCATTTTGAGAGGAGCTCAACAAGGTAGAGAGGGACGTGTTTTTTTTTCTCTTTTGCTTTATTTGTTTTGTTATGTTTATACTTACAACAAAAAACTTATTTATTTTATTTCTAATTACTTATGTATTTTACTTTAATTATTTTATTTTTATTTATTTTACTGCTGCTATTTTTATTTATTTTACTGCTGCTATTTTTACTTAATTTATTAAGGTTTATTTATTGTAGTTACTATAGTTTATTTTATTTTATTTTATTAAGGTTTATTTAGTTTTATTTATTTTATTAAGGTTTATTTATTTTATCAATATAAAAAAATGAACATAGATGCGAATATAGAGAAAATTAAACCTAAATTCACAGTAAATTTCAATTTACTGTGAATTTAGGTGAAATTCCCTGTATAAGGGCATCTATTTTCACTTTAAGAGAAGCTCAACAAGGCATAGAGGGACGGGCTTATAAACTGGTGTGAGCGCCCTTCGGTTGGCGAGGTGGGACTAAACACTGGCCGCAATTAGGACCAGCCCTTTAGTCCCGGTTTGTGGTATGAACCGGGACTAAAGGGTGGTGGGCCAGGAGCGTGGCCCATTGGTCCCGGTTTGTCCCACCAACCGGGACGAAAGGGTCCGGACGAACCGGGACCAATGCTCACATTAGTCCCGGTTCGTGACTGAACCGGGGCTAATGTGAAAACTGCCCTGTGACCTAAGCCCTGTTTTCTACTAGTGGGTCTTGTATTGAACAAATCATGGATATACCAGACTGGTCGGACGAGGATTTTGAACGCAGCGATGGCAGTTGTCCGACATCCAGGTGCTCCACAAAACTCGTATTCAAGGTCATATCCTCCTTTGATGATTTCAAAAGGAAAATTGTTAACGAAATGGGGTTTGAAGGTTTACTGAAATTCCCCTTGCTGAACAAACTGAACTTGAAGTTTTCAGTATGGTTGCTGAGCAAAGTGGATGAGATTAGACGTATGATAATTATAGATGGAAGTAGGCAGTACAAAATGAGCCCTAAAGATGTGAAAAACGTTTTCGGCATCCCATGCTCCGGAAGGAGGGTACTAGAAAAGATTTCTGATGGCAAGCAGGGCATAGTTTATTTGATTAGGAAGCGTTTAGGCATGGAGAAGAAGGATGGTCATAGCCTCAAGGCTGCACAAAAAATACTAGAGAAGCAGTATAGGAACCCAATGTCACAAGAGGAAATAAAAGTTTTCAAGACAGCTTTTATAATCTTCATAGTTGGGCATCTACTTGCACCTTCTAGCAAGCACGATTACGGCACCTTTGCGTATTGGCACGCACTAGAAAACACCGATGAATTACAGTGTTGGAACTAGGGAGAATTTGTCCTAGATGCACTTTGTCAAGCAGCAACGAGGATAAAGAACGAGTTGACCAATGGAAGCAACATAAGCTACATAACGGGATGTACATTGTTCCTACAGGTACGCATTAACAATTCTTTTCACATAACATGTTTCTTTCGAACGGACAGTTCAGTGCGTTTAACTAATACTTGTTTTTTCAGGTTTTCTATCTGGACAATGCCGACCTTGGACCGATGAACATGGACCAAGGTATTCTTCCAAGGATATCAGTATTCAACAATGATATACTGAAAAACATGATTCAGTCTGACAGGAAAGTAATGGGCGAAAGATCTGAGCCTACATTCGGCAAATCGTTGGTTAGTTCTTACTCTCTCGAATTGTCAAGTTAGCTTGGGGTTAACATCCCTCTAACTTTTACTGTATGAACCAAATGCAGCCAAGGAGCAGTGTTAACCCTACCACTGATGGAGAAATTTGGAACGCAGCCTGCAAACTTGCAGATGATATGAGGTTACCGATAATGGTATGAACATAAGGTATTATGTTTTTTGAATACTTTGATAAGGTACAATCATTGTATGCTATGATAATTGTCATTTCATTTTTCGAGCAGTGCGGTGCTAGTATTTACAGAGAGCTAATGACCCATAATCAACGTTGTGCTGAGAGACTAAATAAGATAGTTGAGTATGAGACAGTGCAGCTAATTGGTAAGTTAGGAGCTTTGGGAAAACAATGGAGGCATGTAGATAGCTCAACTAAAGACGGAACTGTGTACGACACTTATGAGCAAGATAGGGATGCAGGAAGAAAGAGAAATAAATCAAACAACAGCGGCTCCTTGAGCACAAGTAAGTTTTCAAGATTCTTATTTTGTGTCCGCATAGCTAGACAGAAATAAATATGATGATCAATGAAAACTCCATTCTCATATGTGCAGGAGAGAGCAAGCAAAGAGGTAAAAGGGTTGTCTCTTTTTCTCAATTCTTGTCGTCTCGTTCGCCAAATGGGTCGACCAAAAAGACAAGACTTTTTGAGAATGATGACCAGAGACGGCTTATAGAAGACTGCCCAAGTTTCAGTTTGGGAATTGATTTTGACAGCCCGGTTTCAGCGAAGAATAATGATGCAGATAATATGATCGGAATGACAACACCTGAACCTACAGTGGGAGGAGCAATGTCAATAAGCCAGATTTCACCTCCTCGATCAAGGAGAAGCCCATCAACAAATAACTTACTGGAACAACAAATGTATGTATATGAAAGAGACACTAGGTTCATGGACACGGTGAATCTAAATGCGAGGACTCTGGAATTTGACATCAGCTCTTCATCATTCGTCAAAAGAAGGGCTAGATTGTTAAGTACGAACTAGCGACAATGTCAACCGGCACACATATGGCATTATCAGCTCGATATATGCAAGAATTTCAAACAATGGTTGCAAAAAGTCAACGACAAAAACACATGTGAGAGGTAAATAAGTTCTCCATGCATACATCGATTTTTGAAAAAGAGGTAAACCATGTCGAATGAACTTTTTTATTTTTTGATTCATTGATATTCACTGTTTTAAATCGGCATGCAGCTTGTGGATTATGCACTACAACCCGAGGTATATCGAGATCTCTGCTGGCACAGTAAGGAGACACTTGTGCATGTTCGAGGACATGGAACATGATTTCTTTGACATTGTAATAAGAAGATTCAAACAATATGACAAGGAAAGGACAAAAGAACCTCAGTCTTCCATTGTGAAACACTTCATGGAATCAGACGTTGCGGTAACTAATCACCATCATTACTTTTCAAATTTTTTGCCCTGTACAACTTTCAGGCTATGACCATCATTACTCATCCTTTGTTTTTTTGTTTCAGACATGCATAATGGCTCAGCATTCAACATCAGCGTATTTAGCAGTAAGGGAACAGTTCATCGGACCACATGTAAAACACGACCTACCGAATTGCAACCTGGTACATGCTTAACCCTTTTTATCGATGATAAGCTCACACATGATGCTACTTCCAGGGAAGGTCAATTTCACATGGGTGTGCTACGCTTTTGACTTTAACAAGTCAAGGATACTTGTTTTTGACCCAACAATATGCATGGATGGCGGTAGCTCATTGCCAGAGCTACATATGAAGATATGCACCCAGATGAGGACGTCCCTGAAGCAATGCGCCACGGATTTTTTTGAGAACTGGCAGTATGATTGGGAAAGCATGTCAGTCCACATATTGCAATGCAAGACAACAACTACACTAAGGTAAAAGATTGCTTGAAAACTTTTGTTACATTTTCTTAACCATACCTCCCCTCCATGACTAATCAAGATGTTTTACATGTACCAGAAACTGCATGGGCTTAGCCACACTGATGTTTTGCAGATACTTTGAAGGAAATAATGATAATTTCCCAGAGGTTTGTGTCCCATAATTATTTAAATTAGAAGAGCGGTACACGCCGGCATTGTTAATGTTGACGATGTGTACTTTTTTTGTTGATACAGTTGCAAAGTGATGCAAACGAGTTCGCGTCTTTCATCCTCTACGACATTCTTCATCTCCGAGGAAACAACGGTTATCTACCTAAGGAGTTCGTTCAGACGGTTAGCGATTAACCAGCTACGAAACTAATATCGATGTTCGCTAAAGTGGCAAAACGTGTTTGTTTGCGGCCAAATAGAACCTTCATTTCCGTGGTGTCAAACTTGTAATTCACTGATAATTTAAGTAGAATTTGCGTATGTATTTTGGATAATTCCCGTAATTCAGTTAAGATGTTTTTATGGCTATCAATTCAATTTATAAGGCTTGACAACACCAGATCATCAGCTGTACATATGAAAGGGGTTGCGCGCAGGTGGTGGTCCGCCCTGGATCTGAAGAAAATCTAAGAAACGTACGGCCACATCATAAAATTTAATAATTTTGCTAGAATGTTGATTATAACCCACCGACAATGTCAACAAGCCTATGAATGGTTGCATAATGTAACAACCCTATTTTCGATATTTGTTGGATATGGCCACGTTTATTGCCGTTGAGTAGGTAGAGAGAGGGAGAGAGATTGGCATGATCCACTCGGAAGAGGTACCGATCTGCAGATCCATGCGGGGGCACCATCTAGGTGCAGTCAGCCATCTAGACCTAAACGTATCCTTCTACTCTCTTGATGGTACATTGAGGTCATTCCCGTCGATCTGCATGAAGGGGGGGGGGGTCAAAAGTGCAACAAGCCCTAGAGAAATGTTGTAGAAGTCGCCACAACAGACTAGTTTGCCGACAACCATGTGACAACGGAGCAAAGTAGGCTGGACTGGGGTGGGGGAATATAAATGTCGGCTTTGGCAGCTTTTCAAGAAGTATGTACCCTTCTTCGCCTTCTTTATGGCGCCGAAGGTTCAACATCACTCATTTATATGCTTGGTGGAAGGGGGGATGGCATCAGGACATCTAAACCTGAATGTATCCTTCTACCTACTTGATGGTATATTGAGGTCATCCCCGTTCATCTGCATGAAGATCCCCGGCTAGGAACACATTCGAGGTGAGGAAAGCTACTACCTCTGGCGTCAGTGAGGTAGAGAGATCACTGGGGATAAAGAGATCCACTGGGAAGAGGTACCGATCGAGTTAACTACATGCTGGGGCACAACCCAGGAGAAAGATAATGTCGTAGATACTAGATAAAAACCGCCTAATATGTAGGCAACTACGTGATACCAGAGTAAAACATGCTGTATGTTGGTGGTGATTTTCACATTTAGTTTTTATACATATGTATATAAATATAATCATTTCAATAATATGCACGCGTCCTCAATACTATAACAATTTCCGTAATTCAGTTAAGATGTTTTTATGGCTATCACTTCAATTTCTAAGGCTTGACAACACCAGATCATCAGCTGTACATATGAAAGGGGTTGCGCGCAGGTGGTGGTCCGCCCTGGACTTTGCTAGATCTGAAGAAAATCTAAGAAACGCACGGCCACATCATACAATTTAATAATTTTGCTAGAATGTTGATTACAACCCACCGACAATGTCAACAAGCCTAGGAATGGTTGCATAATGTAACAATCCTATTTTTGATATTTGTTGGATATGGCCAACGTTTATTGCCGTTGAGGAGGTAGAGAGAGAGAGAGAGAGAGAGAGAGAGAGAGAGAGAGAGAGATTGGCATGATCCACTGGGAAGAGGTACCGATCTGCAGATCCATGCTGGGGCACCATCTAGGTGCAGTCAGCCATCTAGACCTAAACGCATCCTTCTACTTCCTTGATGGTACATTGAGTTCATCCCCGTCGATCTGCATGAAGGGGGGGTCAAAAGTGCAACAAACCCTAGAGAAATGTTGTAGAAGCCGCCACAATAGCCTAGTTTGCCGACAACCATGTGACAACGGAGCAAAGTAGGCTGGATTGGGGTGGGGGGAATATAAATGTCGGCTTTGGCAGCTTTTCAAGAAGTATGTACCCTTCTTCGCCTTTTTTATGACGCCGAAGGTTCAACATCACTCATTTATATGCTTGGTGGAAGGGGGGGCATCAGGACATCTAAACCTGAATGTATCCTTCTACCTACTTGATGGTATATTGAGGTGAGGAAAGCTACGACCTTTGGCGTCAGTGAGGAAGAGAGATCACCGGGGATAAAGAGATCAACTGGGAAGAGGTACCGATCGAGTTAACTCCATGCTGGGGCACAACCCAGGAGAAAGATAATGTCGTAGAATACTAGATAAAAACCGCCTAATATGTAGGCAGCTACGTGATACCGGAGTAAAACAGGCTGTAGTTTTCACATTTAGTTTTTATACATGTGTAATAAATATAATCATTTCAATACTATGCACGCGTCCTCAATTGATGGTATCAATACCAAAAACATCGACTAGGGATTTGTTATGTGTTCTGATTTTCGATGTTATAGTTTTTAAAATTTTATGTCAAAGAGGTTTAGTTTGACCACGATCGAGAACGGGAAGAATGCAAACAAAAGTAGACTAAGGAGTGGCCCCACCTTTTATCGACGATTCTCCTCTATTCAATTGAGCAAGTATTATAAACACCATAATTACAATTCCCTTTGTTCAAAGTAAAGCACACAAGTCAATGCGGTGTGCTAAAAAGAAATAAGGGGTGCTACACTAAAAAAAGGAGAGTTCTTGTATAGAGAACTTTTCTTTGTAGTACAAAGTACTAGCAGGTACTAGCCAACGTGATACATAGCTTAATGTATGACTTAATTTTTTGGCTATAGAACTGAACTTATAATTATTATTTTTCTACGGGCATTGTAACTATTCTTATTTGTGAAGACTATTTTTTTCTATATGCATAGATATGTCGCCGATATTGTTCTGCAATGAATGGCCTGCGGATGCTATGGATTATTCTTGCCTACTACTTACCCTAGAAAAATACAGTACTTGCCAACGACTTTTTTATCTTTTACTATATTGTAAAGTACTTTTCTGTGCTAACGTTGTCTTTGTAGGCCCTTTTTGCACTGTACATTTGATAGATGCCCGAAGTGAAGGCATCGCGCGCGACGTGGACACCATGCATGAGATAGGGGAATCCTATGCCTTTTTATACTGTTCCAACGCTGAATATAAGGTTGAGGAAAGCAGTAGTTCGTCTCCACACACAGAACCTCATATCCTGAGAGCTGCTTTTCTCCTTCCATCTGGTACTAGATAGTATCTCTACTCCTTGACCACCGCAGACATGAGTCACTCCAGGCAGCATAGGGCTCCCGGCGGTGAGCGGGCGCCGTTCCTATGCCCGTATTGCTCTGCGGAGGTGTACGTCTACCGGTCAAACACCTCTCGCAATCCAAATAGATATTTCTTCAAGTGTGTGAACCATCCGGTAAGTACAAATCTTTCGCATCTCAACAAATACGTCCAGCGTGGCTGATGTTGATAATCAAGTGCCAATCTCGCAGGATTGCCCTTTCTGGCGTTGGGTCGATGAGTACAATCCAGCTGCGCCTCCGGCACCACACTTCGCACGCAACGTTCCGCGTACTGCCGGTCAAGGAGCGGAACTCGTCGGCATGGTCGAGCTTCTTCGTATGCTGAACTCGTCACTGTGGATAGTTCTCGCCATTGTGCTGTCATATCTAGTGTTCAAGTCTTAGGTGTGGGCGAGCCAATGTGATGGTCATATGTACCCCCTTCATTTACTTTCATTAGCGTCGTTGTGTGAGCTTAACCACGAATGTACCCGCCCGCCTCATCCGCCCTAGAAATTTATGTTTTTCATGTCCTTAATCCACCAACATTCTCCTGTGCCCGCTTCAACTTATTTTTATAGTTTAAGCATGATATATCACTTAATCATATGAAATGCAAAAAAAAAAATCAATAAAGAAGGAATCAAGAAACAGCATAATGGAAGCGAATCTGAATAATGAAAATACCAGGGTAATTTAAAACATTGGTAATATAGGGATCATCACAGATGGAACACTAATGCAACAGTCCTGAGGTTCTTAAACCTAGTACAATACTCTTAATCTTAAATTATTAGGGAGATCGATCGAATGCTTCCTGAAAGTTTCAGACAACAATATTGGGAAGCATGATCAAAAAACGACAACAGTACTACCGAAACCCTTTGGAAATACTACTACATTAAGGGCAGCTCACATGCTTCACCCCAAAGAAAGGTAATTCTTTTCTCAAATCGCCTTGAAATGGTTCTTGTCCACCGTTGTGTAAATTTCTCCAATCTCAAGCAATATGTCCAAGGCCTCCCTGCACCGTAAGAACACAGATTTGATAATTTTAATTCGTTTCCAATACAAGTAAATTGCCATTCAGAAAAAAGTAAATATATAACTATTTTACCTCGCCACATGCTCCTCTATTTTAAGCGTTTCTAAGATGTAACCGATAGGTGTACGTTTCTCCCCATCGCTGCCAGACAGCATATATTGTCAATAATACACCTCGCAATTAAACGACCAGCGCTCACAGTAAAAAAATATACCTATGCTCAAACTCCTTTATGGTTTAGACCACGTTGACAATGTCATCAGATGTTGGTTTTTTAGTAGATGCACGAGCATTAGCGGCGTCAGTCTGCCAACAAAAATACACCTATATATTAGTCTAAGAGATAAAGTAGAGATTATACTCAAAACAACTTCAATGTATAAATATTAATCTTGCCTTTGAAATATCCAGGTGCTCATATATAGCTTGGAGGAAATGGTGGGTGATATCATTGTAGTTTGTCACTTTACTGGCGATTTTTTTTAAATATAGAGCCATGAAAAAAATCAGCATAAAAAAATATCAGGTAAACAAAAAATGAAGTTATAATCATACTTACTGTATGTTATAGATACATATATGAGGCCCATCGCTCATCATATTAGGCCTTCCACTCACTTTGACATAGTCATGGTCCCTGTTTAGTGAAGAGTTTTTATACAGGTATGTTATACATAAAAAAATTGCCATAACTTCGTTCAGACTTTAATTATTCACCTTAAATTCTTTATGATTGCCTCTTCCACTGGCGAAGATAACCTGTACATGAAGACAGGAAAAATCATATACAAACTTGTGCAAAAGGTTTTTTTTTTTTGCAATCATAAACTCCAGAAAGCAGTACAACATATTTTTTTTGTAAGATAACAAATTTGTCGACTACAGCTTTTAGAACCCCCACCATAATTTTGCTTTGACACGTCCCGTGCCGTCATCTAGCACACAGCTGAACTGGTACGCGTCTGATTTGCTTCTTAGTAGCCGCGCACATAGTCGTAACTGAATCAGACAAAAAACATTCAAACCATAAATACTTAAAAACAGTTTTAACATACTCGTATAAACCATTAATGAGCTAATAAGCAGTATCTAACCATGCTGGGGCGGCGATTGTTTATGACAGGGTCATCTCCGTGCGCAGCTCCCTTCACCCCATCCCAAATCTGCTTCACTGTCACAGAGAGGATGATGTCGTCCCTATATTCCTACATCAAGATCATGCAGTGTTAGTAGGATAATTTTACCATACGTAATTTTTCTTTTCCAGATATTAGATTTCTACCTTTGCCACATACAATGGCGAGCTGTCACGTTTCTGACGCTGGGTCTCCTCTATCTTAGGCTCGAACACCTCCTTCCCTGCATGCTTCGCTGGTTCCAACATGTTTTTGGTTTTCTTTCACCTACGTTTTGAGCTTTGAGGCCTTCACCCCCGCCACTTTTTATAGTGCTGCATCTCTCACTGGTCCCATGCAACATTAGTAAAATGACCCTCTGCGTGGTTGGTTGAATGAGTCGGTGTGACTAAGTGGGCTCGGGCTGTGAACATTTTCTTGCAATTTTTTATTCGGCCACACGTTGAGGTGATGTGCCACGATGATACTTCCATTTACGTACCGTCCACGCTCGTCCAGTGCACCATTGTCATGCCGCTGCGGTAGTACAGTTGGATGAAAGCTGTACCGCGGCGCCGATGCAATCTATAGTCAACGTCTCGACGACTGTGCTGGTACTGTTCCAGCCTGCTCATACGAACGCGCAGGCCAAGGCTGAGCCAGTAAGCATAATGTAGCTCGATACCCTCTGCCAAGAAGCCGCCGATCCGGCTGGCCGTTCAACGCTTAAATCGTGTTGATGGCTATGCAACCTATATTAGTAGTATGTTATATGTCCTATGGTACACATCTCAACAATCGTGTCAGCTTTATACTGAGCCATGCTTTACTCGATACCGAGTCGTGCATGTGATAGGCTCGTAGGGTACACCTCTCAACAAACGTACCAGCTTTATAGCGAACCAAGGCTCATAAAAATAACCATTCTGACGAAGTTTTGCATGGCCACCCATAGCTGCATGCATCCAAATTTTTAGTCAAACTAAAATTAATTATTTAACCAAACGATTATCAAAATACAGGCCAGAACACCCGCCAACAAATGGAGTGACAGCTTTTTTCTCGGCATCCTTGTTATCGAAGCTGTTCATAATAACGAATAAAGATTTAACTTCTAATTCTAATTGGGAACGGACATTAATTTCATGACCCTGCTAACAATACATTTTATCACTGTAAACCAAATGTTTAATGACTGTGGAAAAGTAAATAAAAAATGCCATGCTGTGGGTGTAGTTCTTGGTACTGAGCATTGGAAAGCAGTCACATTCAATGCAAAAATAAGTATAGTTGACTTGAGTGGATAGGAACAATTAAAATCGACTATTGCTTAAAACTATTGAAAGAAGTCTCATCGCCCTATATATAGAGGAGTGCTCAAGGATATGCCATTATACATGTGGCACAGATAGTGGTTTAGATGGACGCCAGCGGCAGCGGCGCAACGTACATCAATACACATAACCACGGCGATGAATCATGTGCCTGCGTGCATCCTGGGTGTGGCTTCGCCGCCACACCACTAGCTCTCGTCCGACACTTCAATAGCAGCCACTCCATGCCGATAACCAAGGTGAACTACGGCAAGGTATTTGAGCTCCATGTGCCGGCGTTGTTGGATCCTCCCTACTTGCTGCTCGCCGATGATGACAGCCGCGTGTTCCTCCTTGTGGGTGGAGTGCACGATCTTGGTGCGGTGGTGTCAATGGTGTGCATCAGGTCGCCGGACTCGCTCTGGCCGAGGTACAGGGCGAGTATTGGGTCGCACACTCCCCATGATAAAGCATGGAAGGGTGACTCTATGATGGCAGACATGGAAGTGGCAAGTAGCACGTGTCCTGGAGACGTCGAAGTTGAGGATCTCACATACCTGGAGCTGCCTCCCAAGATGCTCGTTCATGTGGGAGGGGATAAGATGATGCCTCTCAAAATTTGTATAGAGAAGATAACTACCGATGCGTGTCCCATAGATCAGTAGTTCCCTGTATTATGAGAAATGGATATCATTTGTAGTTGCTGGTGAGATGTCAAGTATTAGGTCCGGTGTTTAGTGTTGTATGATTTGCATCCGTTTTTAATTTTAACTTGCTGTTGAAACAGGCCGAGGTTTTTCAATTGATTAACGGTCAAAAAACATTCTTTTTTTAATGATGCCCTTTGCAGATTTTTATCAATAACTTTTAAATAATATGTACATCACATAGGAAGAATCACCCCCACCATGATTTATAATGAACATACAGGTCTTTTTTGTGTGTGAAATTTTTTAAGCCATGAATGACGAAGAGGGAGGACAAAAGCTCAATGATGCACTACTACAGTTCTATACTGTTTGGGCATTAGCTCTTGCTGGCGATGCGTTTCGCGAGTGCGTCTAAATTGTGTGCTGGTCATGTGGCTAGATGGCGGGCGGACTGTTGGCGAGGTGGATGCACGGGGTGGTTATATCGGTCATTTTACAGACAAAAGAATAATTAGGTCGTGCAGATGTAGTTACCCGAGATGGGCAAGTGTTGTTGTCAGAGATGGAGAATGTCGTAGAGTTGTCGCGGTCGCTTGGGGTGGGGGTGTGGTGGGGGGTTGCGGTGGTGGGTTAGACCTGGGTTCCCCAATAGTACAAGTTCAACTGCTGCAGAGCAAGCTGGATCCGGGGTAGGGTAAGCAAGGTGCCTCACCATTCGCGTATGTAGTTGGGATATTTTTTACGCGATGCAATTAATAATTTTTTATGGTTGTGAAAACACCTGATTCACATTAGTTATTTATGTGAAGAAAGGTGATGCCCGTCTTGAAGAGAGGTGAGCTACAAACATTGGCGTTAAAGGGTAGAGAGATCACCGGGGAATAGAGAGATCCACTTGGAAGAGGTAACGATCTAGACGCGCTGGGAAGAGGTATAGATCACATGCGGGGGCACTATCTAGAAGCAGTCAGACATGGAGACAGATAAATGACGGGATTTGAGGTTGTAGCTTTAGTTGAGCCATGAGAACTGGGGGTGTGGTGGAGGGTTGCGGTGGTGCGTTTGCTTAATAATGCAATTAATAATTTTTATGGCTGTTAAAGCACCTGATTTTATTAGTTTTATATATGAAGGGCGGAACCCTAGATTGTGAAGCAAGGTGATCCCCGGCTTGGAGCTCCTTCGAGGAGAGGTACGACAATTGCCGTCACGGAGGTGGCAAAATCATGGAGCACGTGTCACCAACGCTGTCATTACGACTTCAATAAAAAAGGTGGTTCTAGGTGTGTAGGAAATTCTACAATTCTATAATAATATGTATGGCGCTCGCTAGCAACACGTGATAAGAGGGAAGGGAGCTGCCGCTTGCTTTTGCATGAAAGGGGTCGAAAGTGGTTGAGACGAATCTTTAGGAAAAAACACTAGTTACCGAAGAAAGGTTATGCCCGGCTTGGAGCACATTCGAGGAGAGGAGAACTACGACCATTGGTGCTAAGGAGGTAGAGAAATCACCGGGGATAGAGAGATCCACTTGGAAGAGGTAACGTTATAGATCCACGCAGGGGCACCATCTAGAAGCAGTCAGCCCCGGAGACAGATAAATGTTGGGATTGGAGGATGTAGCTTTAGTTGAGCCATGAGAACGAAACGCGGCATAGACACCAATGCAAGGTAAGGTAGATTGAGGAGTGATCCCTAGTAAGAGATGACCACTAGTTAACGAAGAAAGGTGATGCCCGTCTTCAAGAGAGGTGAGCTACAAACATTGGCGTTAAGTTAGTAGAGAGATCACCCGGGATAGAGAGATCCACTTGGAAGAGGTAACGATCTAGTCGCACTGTGAAGAGGTACAGATCACATGCGGGGGCACCATCTAGAAGCAGTCAGCCCCGGAGACAGATAAATGTTTGGATTTGAGGATGTAGCTCTAGTTGAGCCATGAGAATGGGGGGTGTGGTAGGGTGTTGTGGTGTTGGGTTGCCGACCTAGGTCCCCCCCCTAGCACAAGTTCAACTGTTGCAGAGCAAGCTGGATCGGAGGTGCGGGAAGCAAGGTGTCTCACCAATCGCGTATGTAGTTGTTTATATGAAGGGAGAAACCCTAGGCGGCGAAGCAAGGTGATCCCCGGCTTGGAGCACTTTCGAGGAGAGGTACGACCATTGCTGTTAAGGAGGTATACAGGTCATGGGGCACAAAAAGATCCAATGGGAAGAGGTACTGATGTACATATCCACACGGGGGCACCATCCAAATGCAACAAGTCTCGGAGACATGCAATACAGCATGGTATACAAACAACAATGCGACAACACAACAAATGTTTTGTGGTGTGGGGGATATCTAAGCCATTTATTGACATTTTTATCTTTTTATGTCTACATAATGCTCAACAACAGTTGATTTATCAGTTGTATAAACGAAAGGAGAATCCCTAGTTAGCGAAGCAAGGTGATTAACGGCGTGGAGCACGGTACGACCATTGCCGTCAATGAGGCATAGATGTCACAAGGAATAGATAGTTCCAGTAGGAAGAGGTACCGATGTGAAGATCCACACCGGGGCACCGTCTAGACGCATCATTCCCAATAGACAGACAATCTCATAGAAGCCGCCGCAACAACCTAGTATGACGACAACCATGCGCAAAGCAGGATGGATTGTGGTGTGGGGGAAATACAAGTGACCTATTTGGATGCTAATGTAGAAGTATGTACCCTTCATCACTAGTTTAGAAATCTAAGGCTCACCACTCATTTTTGTGTGCCGATGAGGGAGAAAAAGTAAACATGTCTTTTCAACCTACCTGATGGTACATTGAGGCCATTCACATGGACCTGCATGGGTGGGTCAAAAGTGCTTGAGACAGATCTCAAGGAAAAAAACACCAGTAACCGAAGAGAAAGGTGATGCCCGGCTTGGAGCACATTCAAGGAAAGGAGAGCTACGACCATTGGCGTCAAGGAGGTAGACAGATTACCGGGGACAGAGAGATCCACTAGGAAGATGCACCGATATGCAGTTCCATACTGATCGTGGATAAAAACAGCCTGGTCTACAGGCAACCATGTGACAGCGAAGCAAAGCATGCTAGACTGGGAGTAATGTCGGGTTTTGTCACTTTTCAAGTAAAGGGCGATTGCGTAAAGTTGAAGAAAGGTGTACCCTTCTTACATGAATTTGGATGGTGTTTCCCGGATGAGTTTTTATACATGTGTGTTATATATGTAATCACTTAGTGGATGGTCTCAAGATAGAAATGTCCTTAGTGGATGATATCAAGACAAAAACCGTGAGAACGGGAGGTAGGGAGGGCACTGCGTCCTGGCTGCCACCAAGATTTAATATGGTGCCATGACGTGGAGATGTGCGGTACTTGACATCAGCTCTTCACTCATTCATCCAAGGGTATAAGAAATGAAGAAGTACGTACCACTAAGCACGTGTCCTTCTGATTGTAGGCACGAAGCAATACCTTTCCACGAAGCACATGTCGTTGACTCGGGTTAGTTTGCCATGTGTTTTTTTATGATTTTGATGTGGGGATATGTAAGTGTCTGCTTTGGATGCTTTTCTAGAAGTATGTACCCTTCATCGCTATTTTGGACATCTAAGGCTCAACACCACTCATTTTTTGCGTAATGGAGGGAGAAAACCTAAGCGTATACTTCTCCGTACTCGATGGTACATTCAAGCCATTTCCCATCGATCTGCATGAAGGGGGTCGAAAATAGTTGAGACAAATCTTCAGGAAAACACTAGTTACCGAAGAAAGGTGATGCATGGCTTGAAAAAGGTGGTTCTAGGTGTGCAAGAAATTCTATAATTCTATATCATAATATGTGTGGCGCTCGCTAGCAACATGTGATAAGAGGGAAGGGAGTTGCCGCTTGCAGCACGTTCGAGGAGAGGAGAACTACGACCATTGGTGCTAAGGAGGTAGAGAAATAACCAGGGATAGAGATATCCACTAGGAAAGGGTAAGGATATAGACGTGCCGGGAAGAGATATAGATCTAAGGGGGGTGGCACCTTCTAGAAGCAGTCACCCCCGGAGACACATAAATGTTTGGATTGGAGGATGTAGCTTCAGTTGAGCCATGAGAATGGAACGCGTCATAGACACCAATGCAAGGCAAGGTAGTTTGAGGAGTGAGCCCTAGTAAGATCGAGCATGTTGTCCGCAGCATAGTCACCGACGTTGTGATTATGACTTCAATAAAAAAAGGTGGTTTTAGGTGTGCAGGGAATTCTATAATTACGTCATAATGTGTGTGGTGCTCGTTAGCAACATGTGATAAGAGGGAAGATAGTTGCCGCTTGCTTTTGAATTTTGTATCGATTGGTCGATAGAACCATGCCTTTTATCGAAGATTTCCACCTTCAACTGAGCAAATACTGTAAGCATCATGCATATTTTATTTTGTATCACATTGGTGTGGTTTGTTAAGGTGCTTATGATGAACTTTTATAATAAAACGTGTGTCGTCGACACACACAAAAAATAATCATATTAGCTCAACGGAAAGAAAAAAGCTACCCAACATGAAAAAAGGCTGTTTTGATAACATCCCTTTTTAAGGTGTATATTAGTTCTCCTTTGGAATAAAAAAAAGTTTTAATAGGTATCAGACGAATATACTTTTTCAAAGGCGTACCATGATACGTGTGATTTTTTCATTTTACTATACCGATCTATTAAATATATGGTTCTTGATTTAATAAATAATCACTCCATCTTAAAATATATGGTTCTTGATTTAATAAATGCTTGCTCCGTCTTAAAATAAATGTCTTAACTATAGTACAGAGTTGGCACATTTATGTTTGGACGGAAGAAAAAATAAACACCCGACCCGGTTTTTGCCAAAGCCGTGCATGACAAGTTAGCATTGCAAGCTTGCCAGCACATTTTTTTTTCGTCCAAGATGCATGCCGCGAGTACGTCTGGATGCTTTTTTTCTGCTGGTACAAAGAACTACTTCGGGAACATACCATCTGAACCTTGTTGTACTACTAGCACAACTTGCTTGGTACTGCTTCTACCGGTAAGAGACTCCCGTACTGCAAGTGCGTTTTTGCCAATTCAACTATGCGTAACACGTGCGTGATTCGTCAATTTTACAACTATGCATGCCCGACTAGCCGAAGACAAGTACGACTGCTCTTGGGTACCACAAAAGATGCTGCATCGGGTAGTGGGTTAAAAATTCAGGATACGTTTGCATGCTGCAGACATCAACAAATTAGGTGTTTATTTTAACATTCAGGCTAGGTGACCACGTGGGACATGGATTTGCATGCAGACGGGCGTGTCGGCTGTGCGACTATATTAAGAGAACCACAAGCCGCCCACCTATCCACACATACCACATTGCTTGGCACCCTCCACTTCTCCTCCATCGCGCCCTCCCTTTTGCATATCGCTACCATGAGCCACTCAGCACCGCCAAGAGCTCCACGAACCGAGCGTGCGCCGCTCGGCTGCCCGTACTGCTCGGGGGAGGTCCACATCTTTCGGTCCAACACTTACCTTCTCGTGACCCATCTGGGTCAACCAGGGGAGACGCCACCCAATGGTTGCCGATTCCGCGACCAAGCAAGCCTCATACATAGCCAACCATATCATCTGCTAGTTACCCCTAACGTTGCCTGCCACGATGTCATCCCACTAACGCAAAACGTGACAACGTGCTCTGAGTCCGAGAACCATTCTAGAATTGTAACAATAACTATATTGCATCATGTTACTAAGCTAGTCAGGTTTCATAAAGTACTCAACCGCATAGCTTGTTGTGACGATATCACATCCCAACGACGATATGCCGTCACACTCAGATGTATAGCAATCACAGGAGCATGCAAGTTTTTGTTCGACAACTTAAAGGGGAGGCAATGGTCGAGCTATCGCGATTTTATGGTAACCTCACATGTGCGGCAGGGAGGTTGGTAGAATTTTTATCTGGTTTACACACGTAGAGAACCCCCGTCATAATACAACCATTAATTTCGCCATCACTTATAAAAATATGTGTTACTTTTAATTCTTATTTTTATTCTCAAATTCGTACTGGTGTCATTTTTTTCGTCAATGAATTATATATGTACAGAGGTAACGCAATGGTATTTTTAAATGTTTTCTGACTATTGGGTCAAGCCATTTGTGGAGTATAGACTGGGGGTGGCCTGACCACAGATGCTATAAATATAGCTTCCCCGAGAGCAGTGTCACACCCTGCAGCACTTCATAGAAGAGTAGCTTGCGTTCCTAAGCCAGCAGAGCATGTCATCCAAACAGGAAGAACCGAGTGTTAGTATCCGGACTCACATCTTCATCCTTTTTACATTTACGTTTCCAGCTTTGCCTTTTACAATTTTTGTTTTTGTCTTCTTGAACATTGTGCAGATGAGGGACCTCGCAGCAGCGTGGGACAAAATTTACTTACCTTACGACGAGGTGGTGGGAAAGGACAACGAAATGACTTCGCACTACACGGCGTTTTTTGCGTTTTTACAATAAATATCATTTTATTGCAAATCAATTTTTAATTATTTCATTAAAACTCATACAACCTTTTTTTAATGTCGCTGTAGGCACCTGATTACACCCAGCAAATTGAGGATTGGTCAGAGGCGGACTTCTACACATTAGAATCGTTAGCGCGTGACCTCAATAATGTTTGATCTATTGATTAGAGATAGCCTATGTGCTAATGAGTTGGGAAATCAAGACTATCATGTAAATGGCATCATCGATATCCATTTTGTACACGGACAAGTGTATGATAGTGTTGTAGATGTTTGCATGTCAACTTTCTTCAATAAATGGATTAAGTGGGCCATCGTTTATCATTGTGTGAAAAATATATCTATGTTTTTTTTAAACAATAACTACTCGCAAAAATCACACACTTTTAAAAAATGTGCATGTTTACTACTATATGCTTACTAAAAACAAAACAAAAAATACGGTGAAGAATGCACCATAAAACTATATTGTGGGGAGAGATAAATGATACGGGTCACGACTCCGGGCAAAGACTTCGAGAAGGAATATATTTTTCAATTAACTAGTAGGAAGGTGTAGGGCATACCCTTGTGCAAAACTTAAGGGATTGACTAGAAAAAACGGTCAACTAGAAAATCCAAAGTGGAATATTGATTTATAGGTTTCAATATAACCAACGGATCAAGATCCAACGTCATCTTCAACATCGGTTCTCTTCTTCGTCATCGTATCTTTCCCCTAGCGGCCACCACGGCCCCGCCGGCACCAGCGGCGCAACCATGCCGCTTCGCCGGTACGCACACAACGGAACCACCCCACACCACCATCCTTCTTCCGCCCCCACAACACGCCAAACGGATCAATATATAACGTCCAGGGGATCATCTTCAACATAGGTTCTCTTCTTCGTCACCGAATCTTTCAACTAGCCGACTGACCGAACTTCACATTTTAATTGACTAACCCAACTTCAAAAAACATTTGATAAAAAATGTAGCTATTGCGAAATGGTAATAAAGCATGCACAACTGCAAATCTTTTTTGTGTTAGTTGAACCAGAAAAATTGTAGCGCAAATACTTCTTCTTATACCGAAAAAGGGTTCCCCGCTTTGTAATACAAAGCAACCAACACCGATACAAGGAACGTTGTGGCAAATAGAACATCAAGCCCAGAGAAAAAGAAGAAGAAACAAATGCCAACAACGGCAACTCGACAAAGCGTGGATCACCCGCCACCGGTACACCCTCCTGACAAACAACCACAACCCAAGGCTCCGAACCGCCGCACACCAAGCAGCACCTCCAAGAAGGAATGCGACGTCGACGACGCTGCTGCCCAGACTTGTCCTAGGGGTTTCCCCCGGCACGCGGAGGGAGGCCGGGATGGATATCACCCGACACCCTCCAGGAATGAATGGTGGCACCCGCAGGGTCACCGCACCGGAGCCGAAGAAACGGCAAGGATTTCTCCCGCACTCCAACCCAACCGCCCAACGGACCGGAGGCGACCAGCCAGACCGCCGCCCACCACCATGCGCCAACGCGGATGCGCCGCCACCCATGCCGCCTCACTGCGAACAACAAGACGAGACCAAGAGGACCAAAGAGAAGCGCCCCGCGGAGGGAGAAGCAGCATCGAAGCCGAACGGGAGGGAACCACCTGCACCACCATCGTGGGGGAGGCCAGAACCTCCGGCGCCGTCGCGGTAGCCGTCTGGACGCGGCAGCAAGGCATGCCAGACCACCCCTGGCCCGGCCAGGTTCGAAACGGGCCCGCTTAGCCCCGCCGCCACGCTGCAGCAAGCCGGCGATGTCGCCGCCAGCACCCTGCCGCTCATCGCCTCTCCCCCGCCTACAGGAAGCCACGAAGCAGACACACCCCGCCGCCGGCCCGCCCAGGCCTAGATGGGCCCCGAAGGGCCAAGATCTGGGTCGAGCGGGAGCCGCCAGATCGCGCCGCCGTGTCGCCCCGCCGCCAGCGACGACGCCGCCGATCGTAAGCCCGCCCCCGCTCGCGCCAGGGACCCTCGCCGCCGCCTAGAGACACCCGAGAGGGGAAAGGGGAGGGGGCGCCGCCACCATCACCGCCCGGGCCAGGCCTGTAGCGGGCGCCGGCGCCGGCGGCAGGGAGGAAGAGGAAGGGGGGGGCGCACGGGGGAGGAGGATGGGCGCAGCCGGCCGCCCGCGGGGGCGGCGGGGTGGCGGGAGAGAGGGAGGGGCGGTTCCCCGAACCAGTCCTTTTTTTCAAGTTTCCAGAGTCTTCTTCTAAAATGGTATGCAGAAAAAAATCCCGTGTCATTCGAATATAATTAAACATAAAAACACCCGATGTGTTACCTTTTTTGAATAACACTCATTAATGCTTACGTTTTATAAGAAAAAAAATCAACCGTAGCAACTTCTTTTATGTCCGATAACTTTTTCATCCACTGTGCTATCTAAATCCTTGAATTATGGTCAATATAGACGCGCTACTTGTCATAATTGACATCTTTCTTATAATTTTGTGTAAGTATTTTCTTTGCCACAATGGCACATTTTTTCATCAAAGGGCGCGAAAAGAGCCAAGATGATATCTATACCAACTTTCTGACCTTGGGTAAGTATTTCATCTGCCACAGTAGCACTTTTTTCTTTACATCGTGAAGACAAAAGTCAAACTAGTATTTTACAAAACATTTTTTAACCTTTTGGACAAGTTTTTCACTGCCTCAGTAAATGACATTTTATGTTGGTTAAGTTTTCCCAGCCACAGAACCGACCATTTTACATCATGGTGAAAGGAGGTAAGATAGTGACTACATACCAATTTTAACCTTGGTTAACTATTTTTCACTGCCACAGTAACCCATTTTTTTACATCATGGTCAAAAGAACGAAGATAGGTACTCAATGTGCTATCCGTATCTAGCGGTCTACGATTGGAGGTACCTGCTCAAGATGACTGACGCAACGCTTCATCCAGTGCAGCTAGCACAGTAACCCATTGTTTTACATCATGGTAAAAAATACGAATCTAGGTACTCAATGTGCTACTCGTACCTAGCGGACAAGGCTTTGGCAGTACCTGCTCAAGAAGCCTCACGCAGTGCTCCATCCAGTGCAGCTACTATTTTACTCTATCGGCTCTATCGGCCAGCGTTGGTTGCAAGCACAGTTAGTCAACATGCAGCACTACATCCCGTGCGGCTCATATACTACCGATTGGTCACCGTGGGTTTGCAAGGTCAGGTCATGATGAGTCAACATGCAGCACTACGGCCCTGTTTGGATCACGGGGTTAGAGCTAGTTTGGGTTAGTTGGGGGCTCAAATAACCCAAAAGTATCCAAACAGGGAGGGTTAGAGTGGGTTAGTTCCATCTAACCCAACTATCCCGGTGGAGAGGTGCTTATTTGAGTTAGAGTGGGTTAGAAAATAACTCTAACTCTAACTGTGTTAGAGTATCCAAACAGGGCCTACATCCTGTGCGGCTCATATACTACCGATTGGTCACCGTGGTTTTGCAAGGTCAGGTCATGATGATAGTACGTGCCGATGCCCGCGTGCTGCACTGTGGCTCCCGTTAGCTTTGGAAACGAAAACTACGCATTTAATGCATTTGGCACAGTAGGTGACATCTCAATCCATCGTCTTGTCAAACGTTGCATGGAAACGGAGCCTATGGATGAAAAGGCGTGAACTGCGGTCACTGTATAGGTGAGATTAATTTTATAAATACTAGTACTACTAGTACATACGAACGAAAGAATATTAGTAGTATTAGTACTACCTGTTCCAAGCATACAACACCTTGCTGCAATATAGGGATTGTTAGCTTCAAAAAAACAAAAAACAATTCTAGAAGAATTTTCTCGATCAATTCCTGTGTTTTTATTATCTCAATGATGATAAGAAAAAAATAAGTTTTGCAAAAAAAGAAAAATCTAGACGTTTGAATTTCTAGCAACCGTCAGAACTTCAGGTACTGCAGGGATAATTACGAAATAGGGTTTCCCCCGCTTTATATTATAAAGCACGAACATCGATCACAAGGTAACTGCCTGGGCGAACGGCAAAACAATTCCAAAAGAAAAAGGAAGAAGACTAAAATGCCAACAACGGCAGCTCGACGAGCATGAATGGTCCGCCACCGCTGCGCCCTCCATCTACGTCCAACCACTCGCCATGGCACCGGACCTCCGCGTACCAAACAACACCTCCAAGAAGGAATGCGACGCCAACGACGCTGCTGTCCGGACAAGTCCTAGGGTTTCCCCCGGCACGCAGAAGGGGAATGGGGGATGAGTAGCACCGACGCCTTTCAGGAATGAATGGTGGCACCCACCGGCGTCACCACGTCGGAGCCAAAACAGCTGGCAGAGAATTCTCCCGCACCCCCATGCCCCGACACCCACTAGAACGGAGCCAAATCACCGTATTGCCACCCGCCAGCACACGCCACCACGGTCTTGGACCCATCCACGCCGTCTTGCTGCGAACACCACCATGAGGACAAGCGAGCATATCCGAGATGCACCTAGATGGCACGGACGGAAGCACCGGAGCCGAACGGGAGGGAACCGCCTCCACCGCCATCGCGCTGGAGGCCTCTGCCTCCCGCACCGATGCGGATTGCCAACCGGACACCGCAACCAGGGCAAAAATGGCGACCCGAGCCTGGCCGAGCCCATAGCGGGACCGCAAAGCCCTAGCCACGGCGCTGCTGCACGCCGGCAGCCAAAGCCGCCACCCCGCCACCAGCCGGACACCTCGCAACCGTCGCCCGAGAGCCCCGCATACGCCACGCCCGATGCAGGCCCGCCCCGGCCTAGATGGGGCTCGAAGGGCCCAGATCTGCGTCGGGCGGGCGCCGCCAGCCCGCGCCACCGCGCTGCCCCGTCGTTAACGACGACGTCGCTGCCCAGAGTTTGCCAGCGTCGCCCGGGCCAGGCCCGTGACGCGCGCCGGCGACGGCGGCGGGGAGGAGGAGGAGAGGAGAGAACGCTCGCTGCGAGGAGTGGGGAGGTGCGACCGGTCGCCCACGGGGACGACGCGGTCGCGGGGGCTACTGCAGGGATAATTACCATTAGGAGATTTTCATAGAAGGTACCTAGCCGGGTGATTTCTTAGTCCTTCTTAACAAAACTTAAAGGAAACATACAAGTAGACATTCTTTTCTTCACGCTGGTCAAGTACTATAGAGTACTAAAAAACCTTTTCAAGAAAAAATAAATATAATGCATGCAATCCCCAGCTAAAAGATACCCAACCAATGCACTTATGGTAAGTCGGATATAGGTTTCCTCCTAGGGAAAAGATTTTGCATTGATAGCAACAATTAAGTGTAAGTAAAGCGTGCAGTGGGAAAAGCATCTTTTCAAGTATTACATGAGACCGTACCGATGTGAGCAGAAGGAAGTTGAATCGGCAGCCGTTCTGATTCCCCCCCCCCCCCAACATTTTGTACACAAACTGTATGGATTGCGGGCCTGCAGCCGGCGGTGAGCCCCACGCGGAAACTGAACAGACGAGCTGCTACTGGTGCTATAAATAGTAGACGTGAATGCAAAAGGCATGTCAGTTCACCCACCGCAAGAGCAATAGGAGCACACATAGTCATGGCTTCCCGTTCATCCCTTAGACTGGGTTCTCCAGAGAGTCAAGTGTCAGCAGCTGCTACTAGAGACAAAAACAAGCCATCCATCCAATCTAGTTTCAGCGCATCCCACTACCATGCTGTAGTTAGCAAATTTGGTATGGCAGAACGTAAGCTGCTTTGCCGATACAAACTAGATAAGCTGCTAGAGATCCCTCCACACAAGGAGCACAAAAGGCAATTCACTGTCTTCGTGCTGTCTAGGATAGATGAGCACACTGGCGTCATGGACGACGGCCATGGAAATAGTGTCGTGATGACCTGCGAAGATGCCGTAACAATTCTTGGCATTCCGAGTGGTCCCATTGACCTGGCGGAGGCACCAGATGTCGTGGGCGTGGCAACAGCCACTTTGACGGTTGAGTCGGCGAGGGATAACCTCGAGCGTCTCATTGGCAAGGAGAAGAATAAGGACGATGAGAAGGTCTTCATACAGTCATTCCTCGCATTTTGCTTTGGTAAGACGCATATGTTTAACAAAGTACTAGCTTTTTTTCTGTTTTTTTAGCTGTTGGATCTGCTTCGACTTTCTAATGCCGTGTTTAGGTTCGTTGTTGCCAACCTAGTTCAATGGAACCGTAGAAATTTTGCTAGAGATGGCTCTGTCATACGTTATTTTTTCTGAAAAGCTTTTTTTATAAGGCATGATTTTTGAATAGTGGTATATATTTGGGTAGATATGGCTTCGCAATACACTTTTCTTATACGGAATTTTTATTATAGGGTAACATAGTGTGATATAACAGTTTACTATTTTGATTAGCGGTATACGCTCGTGCAAACCCACGATTACACGTGAGCTTCATTTATTTTCTGTTAAATTATTCAGATACGTATGTAATGAGAATGTGTAGACAGCGAATTTTCGTGGTTCTTTTTATGTTGGGCTATGCTCATATCATATCTTTTTCACTCAAAAAAATCGTTAACATAAGTGATATAATTTTTTGAAATCCTTTTTGAAGGCACAATGTTTTTCGGATGTGTGCTAATATGGCCATGACATTAGCATATCCAGATGAAAACACCGCCTGACCAAAAATTACCCTCTTATTACAATATGTATGAACAAATACATTTGAGTACGTTCTTTGTCATTTTTTACCATAGCCGTCCGAACTTTTTGTTGCTGACACCTCTATTACTTACAGCAATGAAAATATGACAAAACTTTGATGTGATGTACTACACTGCAGGATTTGTCTTGTGTCCTGGTAAGATCGATGTGCAAGTGGTTAGAGCCGCTGGAGACACCGAGAGGGTAACAGAATATAACTGGGCGAAGCATGTTTTCAACGCCACGATGGATGATGTGGCTACTGTGCAAAAAGCTAAACGTGATGGCTTGACGAACATCAAGCTAGAATCGTGCCCAATACTGCCGCAGGTTTGCTCTTTTAAATACAATTTTTATTTTTACACATCGTCTGACCAAACATATTGATGTGTACATGTCTTATACGAAACAGATTTTTTACCTCGACAAAATAATGGGACCACCCACGCCAATACACTCTCTGTATGTCCCAAGATCAAAGGCTTACAGCAACGACAAGCTCTTGGCGCAAATAAATCACATTACTAAAGCAGGGTCTTGGAGTTTGTACGAGAAGTTCAAATTGAGAAAGGTGATTTTTCTTCCCCCCATTGGACCATACCGCATTTTGTTGTAGGCTGAAAAAGCAAGTAACGGGACCTTACTCATTTTTTTCTTATCAGTTTGTGCTGCCGGCTGAAGAGGCTACAAATGGCAGTGCTGCGCATCAAGGAACACCATGCTCACGAATAGCTGATAATCAGTCATGCCTGGCTCAGTCTGGTGTGGGCGGTGTCTTTATATCATCAAACGCAACAACAGATGCGTCTCATGCACTCGCACCAGCGCAAGTCCAACCATTTGCTCATGTTAATTATTCTCCTGACCAAGTAAGCGAGTATTTTTTCATTATTCAGCAAACATAGGTGCATGAATCTCACTGTATTTTATGTGCATGTACACATTTGCCAGCTGAACAATCTGGTGACCTCCATGCGAAGCTTTATTAAGGTGGTCGAGAAAAAGCATAGTATTGGGACAGATGATGCGTCTCTGCAAGCCCAATCAGTTGCTCATGCTAACTATTCTCCTGAACAAGTAAGCGAGTATATTTTCATTATTCAGCTTAAGAGCCAACATAGGTGCATGTATCTCACTGATTTTTATGTGCATTTACACATTTGGCAGTTGAAAACTCTGGTAACCTCCTTGCAAGGCTTAATTAAGGTAATCGAGGAAAAGGATAGTATTGGGACAGATAGCCGCAAGCGCAACATAGATATGTCAAAGGGAAAAGCCCATGTAGTAGACGGAGAACAAGAAAGAGCAGGTGCCGAAGAACAACAGCCGCCAACCGAAGGTGAAATGTTCGCCACAACAAAATCTATTTTGATGCATGAGGTTTCTAACCTTTTAGGGGATAAAATTTAAACCATAATACTTAATTTTCTACAGGCAAAAAAGCTAAGCCTACAATAGTGTTCCAGAGAAAGGCTAAAGTGGAGAGCGGGTCGAAAGGTGGGCATGACGGTACATGAAGTGTTTTTCAAAGTGAATTTGATGTCAACAATACTTTATGGTCGAACAAAAGTGCTCAAGATATCTCTCGCATGTATTTTTCCATGTCATTGTAGGAAACGTCGACATGCCGGTCCAGCAACCAGAGAATCTTCTTGAAACTATCAAGAAGGGGATTGCTGAGTTAACAAAAGCCAGTGCCTTCAAAATATATGATGGCCCAGGCAGCTGTAGCAACAAGAAAAGTGATAAAAGTAAATAAAACTTCTTTGTTGTTTGGAATGACTTTAGTGTTTTCTTATGTTTAGTGCAGTTGGATATTTCAGAAACTAATGCTTATCACTGATAATCTACAAAACATTTTTGATTTAGGTCCCCCAAGCATTGAGTTTCTCCGTGAGGTTAAAAAACATGATGCCACTACAGGGGCAAGAGGATCAGTAGCAGCTCCTAACATTCCAGAAAATGTTGTCGATGCAACCCCACTTGATATGGCTCCACCTATCATGGACAATGAACCAGACCTGGAACAGTTTGTAGCTAACATACCATGTGAGATACCTGGTTGAGTGACATGTTTTTTATTTCTACTCATTTTCAAAGTAAACAATTGCTGACAGATTTTTTTCTTTCCAAAACGAAGCTCATGTGCTCACTATGATATCAATGGCTGCGGCTGGGCAAAACAATATGAGCCAGAGAATCTTCGACCACATACGCAATGCACCTATCGTGAACCCTGTTGGTGAGTGTTCTAGATTGTCAATTAGTAATTTTAAACGAAATTTTAAAACATATTGACTTTCTTATGAATTAATGAACAGCTCAACAGATGGAAGCTGGACCATCTAATGCTAACGAAATGATTGCACAGTCCCTTCAAAATCAGCAGGCCCGTGCTGGGGTGCTATACCGATGGATACTGTTTGCTGCTACAGACGACTTCTTAACAAGGTATTTTTTTTCTTTTTGCATGAAATTCATTTGGCATTTAGCCTCACACAAGTTTGCAAAACAAAGATATCAACTAATCCGTGTCATGCAGGAAATTTATCTACATCCCTGGACAAATGCCATTGATTATAACAGGGACTAGTCTGAAGAAGCAGCTCAGCGGTGCATTTGAGAATGACATGATGTCAGCTGTAGTTGTGTTGTTCAATGAGGTTGACCACAAGGCGTGTGAGCATCTTTCTCGCTTGCGCAATCGTCATTTCCTTCCTCAAGAGTTCGTGATAAGTACCTAAGATAATAAATAATTCGGCGTGGTCAAAACAACTAACGAATGTAACTTTATTTTAGGACTTGTGCAATATTTACAATGGAACTCCACCTCTGGAAGCCATAGGGCACTTCTTCAGGGGTCCAAGTGTACCATACAAGGTCCAGGACTGCAAAGAGGTACCTTGCTATACATCGACAAAATTGTACACAATTTTTTCTTTGCCTCATCTTTTGGTAGAACTAAATCTATGAGAAATGTAGTATTGAACAATAACAATTCTTTTCCAATATCAGGTAGTTGTGATACTACATGACAAAGTCAATTGGGTATGCTACGCTTACAATATTAAGGGAACACATACAACAGTGCATGTGTACGACCCTGTGGTCAATGGTGATTTTCCCGCCATAGCTGTGGCCAACCACCATCGTAAAGCTTATGATCTTTTTCTGGCACTGGGTCACTGCATGTCTATTGTGCTAGGTGCAACTATTCCTAGTGCACTGGGCTTTAACATCATCAAACACACTGGGGGTCCAGGAGCGAGGTTAGCTCTAACAAACATTGAGTCTTAATTATCATTTGTAAGAAATATCTGCAGGTTGCTGAAATACTTCATCATTTTTCTTAAAAAAACAGCCCAAATGATGCGATATATGTTGCATATGCTGCGAGGAACATGACGAACAACCAAGCCAAACCTGTGCTGGACCAGGTATCAGATTGTTTGCGCTGCTGCATTTTTCGGTGTCCTATGAAATGTTTATTCTTCATCAAATGCATATACAATATTGTTGGAAAACTCAACTATTTTTCAATCAAACTGTTCCAGGAAGGATTGCTCGAACATAGGAAGGTGCTTGGATACCTGCTCATGACCATGGATTCCAACATTACGAAGATCAACGGCGTCTAAGCAACATTCTCATGAAGACTATCCATCTTTCTTCACTATAAAAATGTTTGCGACTGAAAGTTGCTGTATGTCTATGATGCCATGTGTACCTAAAAGCCCTCACACACTGTGTGTGTTGTGGTCTGTCAGTGTTAGTGTCCGTAATTCGGTATGAGACTATTTGTTGTCAGTCGTAAAATGCACTTTGTTTTGTATTTTCTGGTCCATGAGACAGCTAATGACTATGTTAAGTGTTCTACATCACTTAATGCCTAAGTTCTACTTCTTCATATACTTTGTTGTCCGCGTGAAATGATGTTTGATTCGAAAACTTAAATCAAATATTACGTGTTCATGTTTGTCTTGTTTGTAAATGTTCTCAAAAACAAATTGTATATGCTGGCGCAAACGAACATAGGAGTGGCAAAAGAACATACAACTACCGCGGAGGTAACTTAGATCTAGGCGAAGGATTCAGATATTGACATCTGAAACAAATATCCGAAAACCAATCTACTCCACATTTTTTATTACTACAATAGTTTTACGACAACCAGCCGCTAAGATACAAAAGTTCCTTCACATACTTTGTAGGGATGGCCTATGTCTCCCGCGCACAGCTCCGGAGGGCAAACCCTAGCGCCGCAAGCCATATTACCTTCGCCCAGTCCCCTCGGCGCAGCCGGATTAAAGCCAGGCGTCGGAAGCGCGCGAGGCTTCTTATACCCTCTATTGGTTGCGGCTGACGCGGGTGGTCGGCGGCGCACGGTGGCGCCGACGCGTTAGGCCTCGCGAGGTGGCCTGTTAAAGCAGCGGCGGCGCTAAGTATTGCAGTTTTCGGTATTCATGACTATAGGCGGGGCGCCGGTATTCTAGGGAGATGGAGATGTTTGTGGCATCTACCACAATGTGGTGGTGGCTCATAGCGTTGGTCTAGGTTGTTTCACGGCGACGGCTGGACATATCCGGCGTCGGCCAATAGATGAGCGGCTTGTTTCGTACTTCGGAGTCATCGTGAGGGCATGCCGCCAGACTAAGGCCAGCTGGCGTCGGCGGCGAGGCTTCTTCTACCCTTTCTCCGTGGCTCGGCGGCGAGAGTTGGCGGCACGCTGGCATCGGCGAGAGTCGACGCATTAGGCTTCACAAGGTGGCCTCTTATAGAAGTAGCTGGATCTAGCCGATTCGGCGTAACTAGATCTGATCATTTTCCGTAGACGATACTGTAGGCGGTAAGACATGGTGGTGGCTCGTGGCGATTGTATAGGTCATTTTGCGGCGGCGGCTAGAGATTTTCGACGTCGGCCATCGATTAGCAGCTTGTTTTGTCCTTCTTTCCCTTCCATCGTCGTCCGTGTGCTGCCTTCGTCGAAGGGCTGGACATCTCCCAGCCGTGATCTGTCGCTCGTCTCGCGCCCCGGTACTAGGACCGGACTAGTCTCTCACTGGGTGCAACAGGACGGGTCGATGAGGCCAGCATTTGGGCCGCCCTATCGGGTATTTGTGCTTGGGATGGCCAGGGGTGCGAAAGACGGGGCCTTTCCAATCTTCTATTTTCTTGAATAGCGGCGGGTCTCGGATGAGATGGTGTCAAGGTCTTTGTTCCTGGGACGACAATGGGGGTGGTAGCGGTATGCTCATGGGAAAATCCGTGTATTCGGTGCTGCCAGATGACCATGGGATGTGGGCGGCATGGTGGCGTGGGTGTGGCGTTCTATGGCGTCGTGTGTTGGCCGGGTGTGAAAACCTGTCCTATATTCTTGAAGGCTTTAAAGAGAGGACCAACAAAAAGAGAACAAAAAGAGATTGTCGATATAAGTTAGAAAAGAAAATTCATCATGCATGGAGCCGCAAAAAAAAGATAACAAAAATCCATGAACATACGGATTCATGTAAAAATAAAACACAGTACAAAACATAGTACACCAAGGACGCTACAGGTTAAATAAAGTGACACTGAACATAAACTTGCATAACCACATGAGAACATTTGCGCTCAGACTCCCCTAGCACTGCAATTACCCTTTGTGTGCCCCGGAATCATGCATAGGCTACACTTCACAATCCTTTTTTTTTGGATGGAAGGGGTGGCATTGGACCGGCAGTATCTTCATGAGCATGGCATGGGCCGTCCTTGTAGTGTTTTCTAGCTTTCTTAGCCACAATGTAATCCATACGACTCTTTGGGTGAAGGGAGCTAGGTCGTCCTTTAGACAGCACACGTTGTGGAGGAAGAATTTGGGTTTCTGACCCAATATCAGTTATGGTATGCCGGACAGGATTTGCTTGTTCGGCGATAATATCAATAAGCATATCTGAAGCCTTCTTACTTGCAATTTTTTCTTTTGCCTCACATATAGCTGCGAACGCCGTTTGGAATCACTCAGACCCGGATTCTGCCTCCTTGATAAGGTCCATAGCAGCCACATATAGAACATTTCTTCTATACGTAGTTTGGGAAGACAACTCCCCCATTTCACCCTCGTTTGCCAGGTGCAGTGGTCTCGATTCCCTTGCCCATAAAGTCCATCTTTTGACTATATTCCTTGGTGGAATCTTGCCAATATTGTTCTGTACTAATACCTGAAAAAACAAAATTACAAGTCAGATGAGAAATCATTAATGCGGTGCTGTAAAAATGAGTTTGAGACGCATGACATAGGACCATAATGAAAAAAATGTGTGCATACCTTTAATGAATGGCAGCACAACAGGCCGACATGATCAAAAAATCCACAATCACATGTGACAAAGTCCCCACCGTCTTCCACTTTGACGGTGAATACCTTTTTGTCATAATCAGTTAAGGCTAGTTGCGGCGACAATTTGACCTTGTAGACGTGTCCAGGCTTGGAACGCCGTGCATCAAATGAGCCTGATCTAAAAAGTTCGTGTGAAAATTTTTCGTACAAGGCCTTCGTGTACACAGCCGCTGCATCTATCTCGATAGTAGCGCCAATTACAAGCCGCCTGCGTGTCTGTTATTCAGTGGAATAAGTATATAATGTGTGAGATAAAATAAAATAATGTCAGATAGTAGCTGGAGTAGTACTCATACTATATAAACAAAATACATGCATGCCTTTTATACCTGCTTGCTGACATAATTTGCCTCGTCTTCTGCCTGGCTCCTGGAATCAAGCAATTTGTTGTACTGCTTAACAAACAAGTGCATTGGGGATGATCTGCTGATGAACTTTTTGAGGAGATGATTCGCACTCTCGCTCCGTTGCGTGCTGGTCATCCCGGCACAGAATGTGCCCAAGAAGTATGGCATTGCCCACATGTCCCTCCACTTGAAAATCCTGCGAAGGTACTTGTTTCCTTGAAGTTTGTATTTTTTAATCAATTGATGCCACATTCGCTCAAATGATTCTACATCCGTCTCTTCATTTACTATTGCGTGGAATTCCTTCTTGAAGGCAGAATGTTTGTTGTACACGTGTCCAGTTTTCTCTTTCAAGACCTTTAACACATGCCATCTGCACCACCTATGACGGGTGTGGGGCATTGTACTTCGTAAAGCATTTTGCATAGCTTTGCATTGATCTGTAGGAGTACCAAAGAAGAATGATCAAACTAAGGCGAACATATAATAGCATATGTATAACCTGACAAACTACAACAATGTATGAAGATAACTTTTATAATCTGACCTGTCAATATAGTAGTAGGATGTTTCCCGTCCATCAAGTCAATAAAGTTTCTGAATGCCCATTCAAATGTGGGAGTCTTTTCATCAACCATGAGGACGCCGCCAAAAATAATAGACTGGAAATGGTTATTCACACCAACAAAAAGCCCAAATGGCATGTTATACAGGTTGGTCCTGTAAGTGGTGTCGAAAGTAACCACATCACCGAAATGTGCATAATCCAGCCGATTTTTACCATTACACCATATTACTGTTTTCACCCTGCTTTCACCGTCTACTTGCACACAAACTTTGAAGTCCGGATCTGTGGCACTCATATCCTGAAGTATACTAGTGGTTTTGGCCATATCATCAGTGATGGAATCATGAGCTATGGTTGCACACAGAGTTCTCAATGTCTGCTTCCTAAAAGGCACGCCTAGAGAAGAGCCAAGACCTGACCCTAATATGTTGTATATCTGGTCAAACCTGATGTTGTTCTCCGTGAGGTTACGAATAAAATCCTTTGCTAAAGGACTTATAACGCTATGTGATTTCCACTGTTTTTTCTCGCCACACTTCACAGATAGTGGGTGATTGTGCAGAATGCCAGAATAGGAGGGGGATAGCTAATCCTGTCGAAGACTATGCTTCTGGCCATCTCCATCTTGCAGCATGTAGAAGAGAGTAGATTGAAGTCCTCCAAGTAGCATCGCATAGCATAAATCCTACCCGGCGATCCCCTCCTCGTCGCCCTGTTAGAGAGCGATCACCGGGTTGTATCTGGCACTTGGAAGGATGTATTTTATTCAGTATCCGGTTCTAGTTGTCACAAGGTCAAGGTACAACTCCGGGTCATCCTTTTACCGAGGGACACGGCTATTCGAATAGATAAACTTCCCTGCAGGGGTGCACCACATAACCCAACACGCTCGATCCCATATGGCCGGACACACTTTTCTGGGGCATGCCCGGCCTCGTAAGATCAACGCGTCGCAGCCCCACCTAAGCACAACAGAGAGGTCAGCACGCCGGTCTAACCCTATGCGCGCAGGGGTCTGGGCCCATCGCCCTATGCACACCTGCACGTTGCGTACGCGGCCGGAAGCGGACCTAGCCTAGTGGCGTTCCAGTCCAATCCGGCGCGCGCCACTCAGTCGCTGACGTCACGAAGGCTTCGGCTGATACCACGACGCCGGGATACCCATAACTACTCCCGCGTAGATGGCTAGTGCGTATAGACCAAATGGCCAGACTCAGATCAAATACCAAGATCTCGTTAAGCGTGTTAAGTATCCGCGAACGTCGACCAGGGCCAGGCCCACCTCTCACCTAGGCGGTCTCAACCTGCCCTGTCGCTCCGCCACAAAGATCCACTTTCGGGTACTCCTACGAGCCGACCCGACTTTAGTCATCACATGTGTCATGTATTTAGTATATAAGTATATACCCGTGATCACCGCCCAGGTGATCACGGCCCGATAGTATAGCACAGCAGACGGACAAGAATGTAGGGCCACTGATGGAAAACTAGCATCCTATACTAAGCATGTAGGATTGCAGGTAAAGGTAACAACAATAGTAGCAAGGATAGGCTATGCATCAGGATAGGATATCGGAAAGCAGTAACATGCTACACTACTCTAATGCAAGCAGTATAGAGAAGAATAGGCGATATCTGGTGATCAAGGGGGGGCTTGCCTGGTTGCTCTGGCAAGTAGGAGGGGTCGTCAACTCCGTAGTCGAACTGGGCAGCAGCAGTGTCGGTCTCGTAGTCTACCGGAGAGAAGAGGGGGGAAGAAATAGTAAATACAATGCAAACATAAGCATGACGATGCGTGACAAGACAATGAACAGTGCGAGGTGTGTCCTAACGCGACAGTAGGTGGTACCGGCGAAGGGGGGGAACATCCGGGAAAGTATTCCCGATGTTTCGCGTTTTCGGACAGACGGACCGGAGGGGGAAAGTTGCTAGTTCGATAGGTTAGGGAGGTGTGGTGGACGAACGGACAGCGTATTCGGATTCGTCTCGTCGTTCTAAGCAACTTTCATGTTGAAAATATTTTAATCCGAGTTACGGATTAAAAGATATGATTTTCTAAAGATTTTATTAATTTCTGGAATTTAATTAATTATTTAATTTAATACGAAATTTGGATTTATGACATCAGCATGATGTCATGCTGACATCAGCAGTCAACAGGGGTTGACTAAGTCAACTGACATGTGGGCCCAGTGGGACCCACCTGTCATTCACTGTTTAGGTTAATTAGTGTTTAGCTAAATAATTACCGCTTAATTAATATAAACAGGATTGGTTAACTTAATTAATTTAGTTAATTAATTAATTAATTAAAATTATTTTTATTTTTATTTTCTTTATTTATTTATTAATTAATTTTTATTAATTAATTTATTATTATTATTAATTTATTTTATTTTTATTTTTATTTAGCTGGGGCCCGTTTGTCATTGGGCCAGGGGGGCAATTGGGTGCTGGGCTATCGGGCCCAGCCCGAACGGGCACTGGCCCGCGGGGCGCACCCGACTTGGGCGCTGTGGGCCGCCGGCGACCAGGGAGCAGGGGGGCCAGGGCGGCGCGCCGGCGTGGAGCAGCAGCAGGGGAGGCGGGGCTCACGGCGAGGAGCGCGGCGGACGCGAGCCCGTCCGGAGCTCGGGCGCGGGGCGCACGGGGGAAAGGGGGGGCGCGCGGCGCGAGGCGAGGTCGAACAAGGCGCGGGCGAAGCGAGGCAGAGCCGGGGTGAGGGCGCGACGGTGAGCGCGGTGCGTGGCTAGGCGTGGCGGGGGCGCGTCTGGGCGCGCCGGAGCGCGAGCGGGGCGGCGGTGACCGAGAGGAGAGGGGGCGGGCGACGGAGGCCGGTGGCCTCACCGTGGGTATGCAGGGTCACGGCAGTGGGGGTCGAGGGGGATGGCGGGGACGGCGGCGTAGGGGAGGCAGTCCGGCGGGGGAGAGCGCTCCGGCGAGGCGGCGGCGTCCTTGCGCGGGGGAAGGCGACGGGGCCGGGGCGGCGGCGTCCAGATCGGGACGGAGGGGAGTGGGGGAACGACGTGGGGGGGGGGAAGAGTGGGGCGACGGGGTAGGTTAGGGTTTGGTCGGGCGGGGGCCTAATAGGCCAGGGGCAGCAGGGGGGTGGGCCGGCTGGGCCGGCCTGGCTTGCCCAGTGGCCAGTTGGGCCGAGACCCAACCGGGGGGGGGGGGGGTTGTTTCTTTTTTTTTTTTCCTGTTTTGTTTTGCATTTTCTTTTATTTATTTTCTTTCACCTTTTAATCCATTTTAAAATACTTAGGCATTTTCTAAAAAGGAGTTTTCTCCACAATAATTACCAGTGTATTATTTGGCACCCACCGAACATTTTTGTTTTGATGTTTGAAAACTTTTATCGTTTGATTAAATTTTAAATTTGAATTTGACTCCGTTTCGAAATGCGGCGAGGTTAGCAACAGTAACGGAGGTGACGTGGCAAGATTAGCGTGAGATTACTGTAGCATGATTATCCGGGTGTTACATTTTGGCTATATCATCAGCGATGGAATCATGAGCTATGGTTGCACAGAGAGTTCTCAATGTCTGCTTCCTAAAAGGCACGCCTAGAGAAGAGCCAAGACCTGACCCTAATATGTTGTATATTTGGTCAAACCTGATGTTGTTCTCCCTGAGGTTACGAATAAAATCCTTTGCTAAAGGACTTATAACGCTATGTGATTTCCACTGTTTTTTCTCGCCACACTTCACAGATAGTGGGTGATTGTGCTTGTTAATGAAAACGGTCACATACCATCCATGGTCGTCAGTTTGATGTAGTCTTATACGAGCTTCACAACCAATGCGGCATGTTGTTGTGTTGGGCCATTCTTCTTTGCCCTGTAATAATGGTAAAGACACAGAGTGAAAGGCAGACAAAAAAAAGTATGAACCAATAATCCGACCGAGACAAAAACAAACAATTAAGATTAAAATGATGCATACCGCACACTGGCAAACGATGTCCTGCATTGTTCTGTAATTTTTGTTATTAGTGCTACTCTTTCCATAGCGAATACCAAAACCACACTCTCAAGAGAACATGTTGTAGAAATCGTAGGCTTCATCCTTTGAATCAAAGATTGTTCCAACACTTGGAACGAACACATCTGCATCACCCCTAAAAGCAGCGCGCTCCACACACTTCTGGAACGGACTTTTTACTGCAGGGGCAATTCTGTAGTCCATTCCTTCAAACGCTTCCCGTTTACTACATATTTCGGCAAAACCGTTATAGAGTATTAAAACAAAGTTATAATAACGTAACGACCCAGCAAAAACGTAGAGAAACAAAACAACCGAGGAGTAATAAAACATGACCTGTTTGCAAAGTGTGCTTACAAAACTATGCTAAATATTTTTTTAAGCACGATTTTTTGGATTGTGTTGCTTAAAAGACTGTGTTGATATGTTTTCCGAAGAACATCCTGTTGTACTCACAAACATTGATGAATTTTAACGGCGGCAAATATAGTCTAAAATAGTACTAATAAAAAAACTAGCTGTCATTTACACACAAAACCTGACGTTTTGCTGATGGTTCACACTATTGAAAACCTCGCTGTAAATATCGAACAAGACTAATTAACAACACAAACGACACTTGACAGTTCATAAATTATGCCATTATCACCATCGTACACCACAGAAAAACTACTTCTAACAATAGTTAAAAAATCCCAGTGTAAAAAAACAAAATGTACTACCTTTTCCGCTTAGGTGCCGATCTTCCAGAATGCAGTTCTGAGAACTCTGGATTCGCTGTGATTGAATCAACAACACCACAGCCAGGATTAGAACAATCTGATAGCTCGGTGATGCCTTTGTTTGATCTGAAAGGAGGGGGTCGCAGGTGCTTGAGTAATTTTTTCAGGGGAAAAAGATAAGTATGTAAATCAAACATGAGACGGCATCTTTCTGATGGCCACTGAACGGGGTAAATACCTGTTAGAGAGCGTATCCATGCCGGCAGGAGTGAGATCAACAGCCATGTGCTGATGGTCTAAAGAGGTGTCTTCTTCGCTATCCATGCCGGATGGAGCTCTCATGCTGCGAGCAAAGGAGTTGTTGGCAGAATGGGCTCCTCATCCGCTATATGTAGCAGCCTGGAAGATGAACAGTACCACAAATGAATGAGCACAGGATAGCTTTTTTTATTCATGGTCCTGCCCAACATCCATCGGCTCAAGTGCTAAAGCTTTTAGATAAGTGTGCCATCCATCATTACGATGAAAAAAAACTAGCCTCCGCAGGCCTAGGGCTGTGCCAGCTAATCGCTGGAATCAAAGAGACTAACGAGGCCTCTGGCTGTTTGGGCCTTAATTGATCCTTTTTTGAATTCAAATGGTACACGGATCCACATGCAGAAGGCTGGGCAATCCTACGGCGTGGACCATAGGTTCGGCCGAACCATGGTTTAGAATCTCACGTCTCTCGATGGGTGTCCGATGGTCTCGTTGTGTTCTTGATCGAGGGCGTGTACTACATCGATAGGAGCCAAGTATATGTAGCCGCCGCTAGATATGCACGGGCGGAAGGTCCAGGTAGATATGCACGGGCGGAAGCTCCAGGTTTCTAGAGAAGAAAGTCCAGGTAGGGTAAGATATCGAGAATTACTACTCCAAGCAAGGTTGTGATTAGGGACATGGCTTTGATACGGCCCAAGATATAGAGCAAGGTGGATGCTAGGGTTTAGGTCTTTCAAAAAAAGATGTTAGGGTTTAGCGCGCGACCCCTTGGCTCCTGCCCACCGGAGACGTTGCCATGCCATGCACGCCCCTTCATGCGATGGGGCTTGTTGCAGCTGCATCCACCCTTGCTTCGCTAGGACTTCGTGTTTCGGGCAGACGTGTTGTAGATCGGATCGGAAAGAGTCTGGCAGGAAGTCTTGTGGCAGCACGCCGACTTGAGTCCGGGAAGGACACGAACCCTAAGCCCTCCTCCAGGAAAAGGACAACCCCATCTTCGGCATACTCAATGGGGAGAGCACCCTAAACCCCGCGAGCTCCCTGACTGCGACCTTCTACCAGATCGATGGCGCGTGACAGCGACAACACCTATGTTGCCATGAGTCCATGACCAAGAATGTGCCGCGAGTGGTGAGCGCCTTGGAGGCGGCCAAGATGAACACGGAGATAGGTGGGGGCGAAAAAGGGGCTCCCTTAGTGGATGACGCTCGACTGAAGCCGATCGATGGGCAACCCACGACCTCTTCAAGCACTGGCTATCATAGAGGCAAGCAAAGGGGAGAACGCGGTTCTGGGGAAGCGGTACATGTCAGGCAATAGGAGGAGAATGCCGAGGCAAGTGAGAAGGTTCTGATAGTGTATTAGGAAATTGATGTTGGAAATTGATTGGCTGAGAGAGGGGGACATCAACCAAGTTTTTTTTGCACGCAAAAATAAGGTTTTAGTCACTTCTGGATGAAAATGGACAATCAGAACATGCACATGCGATCATGGGTCAGATAGCTAGCAATTATTTCCATACAAAAATTGAACACAATGTGGCACTTAACCTGGATCCTTTGGTTGATTTGTTCAAGGAGAAAATTACTGGCGATATACATGATAAATTGTGTGCGTATCTTTCTATAAGGAAATAGTGTTGGAATTATGTGTCCTGCAACTATATTCAAATTGGTTGGAATTGTTAAATATTCAGAATACCTCATTATGGAATTATACATGGAATTGTTGTACATGTTTAGCATGGAATTGTTACTTGCTGGAATGTTCTTAAGTTTTATATACTTAAGGAAGCTGGTCGATTATTGGTGGAATACAATATACTATTTATATTTGAAAGACTACCAGGATACACTGATGATTGGAAGGAGCTAGAACGTATAATTAGATTACAGTCCTAATGTTGATCTACATAATTAGAGGAATTTACACTCTATTATGGCGTGTTGCTCACAAGCGCGTGCTTCGGGGACAAAACGGGTAGAATCCGTTAAACAGACAAATATGATCGTGGTTGGTAATTTGATCTGGAATCTATCCCGGAAACTAGTGAAAAAGACTAGGAATCTTATATCTATAAGAGGTGGACTCTTTGGAAAGACAGTATAAGAAGGTCCCTACCTCCTAGCCTCAGATATGCGAATTGTGAGCGGCAACACGGATAAGCGCAGACGAATAGGGGGTAGACCACAAACCCTAAATTTACAACATTGGTATCAGAGCTAGGTTGCCGCGGCCATCCTCATCCGATGCAACTCTGCGGTCATGGTCGCCGTCAAGATACAACCCCCTGCAGCCCACTCTATCTCTGCATTCAAGTGCCAGATCAGCCGCTTCTTCGTGCGTGTTCTCATGCGGTGCGTCAAGCAAGCCCTAGCCGTGGTAGAAGCCCACGTCCTCGTGTGTTTTCTCGGGGGGCGATCAATTGATCAGGAAAAGCGATTGTTTTTTTCTGAGCGCACGGATCGAAGAGTATTAGTAAGCTGGCATGCTTTGGTGTTTTTCTTATTGTCAATCTATGGGAAAATCTGACTTCCGCTGCTACTTTCTCGTGGAGTACATTCAGAGTAATAGTCTACTCTCGCACAAGTCAAATTGCATGCATCTCCCAGCAAAACAAGGAAGCTGCAACGTCGTCGTCGACGGAATTCTCTTTCTTTTTCCCACACGAGATCGGGAAATTGATCTGAACTTGGAATACAATGCGGAACACGCTGCGTCTGATGGAATCAACCGATGCAACAAACCCGCTCGCTGCGCACGATGAGCTCGCCAGTGTCGAGCTTGTGATCCAACGACTTCACAGTTTTCTCCCCCCCCCCCCCCCCCCCCCGGCATAAGGCCCTGACGCGCTGCGTTCGGCGTCCTCCCCCTCTGTGGAAGTTCGGGGCCCTGCTAATTTCTCTTCTATATATCCACCTCACACGCCGAGTCTGCTACTCCTTGGCGAGCGCAGGGAGATAGATTGCACAGAATCTGGCGGCTAGCTAAATTCCACTACCGCAACACAGAACTAGCATGAGGTATTATTATTATTGCTAGTATTATTTTTTGCTGTTGATGGAGTGCGTTTAGTACTCTGTATATGCAGGAAGGGCAAGACAATAAACGTGGAAGCGTACTTGTACGAGCAACGGCCAGCCAGCCGGAAGGAGCACACGCACCATTAGGACCCATGCTTTCAAGGAAAGTGAACTGAATGCATATACGGCAAGCTAACTTTGTTCGATTGATTTATTTTATTACACCATCAAAGAAATTCACCAGGAACTTCAGATTAAATTTGTGGATGGACAACACGGAACAAATGATTAAATACTGAAAATTGCTGTGGTGGAAACATTGTCCGGAAAATTACACATAACCTGAAAAGGGATTTCAAAGAAGTGTTATTTATGGAGCATCACTTGTGTATGGAGGAATATGGGAGTCACTCCAAGGACAAGGAAATTTTCTCTTCATTTGTCGATATATCTAATGATAATATTTGCACTATATATATATATTTATTTATTTGAGGCTATTTTTTTCCCAAATAGTTGGATTATGGTGCTTGTTTATATACAACATATATTGTTGGAATACAGTAGCAACTATATTGGCACAGAGCAATCCCAAAGGAAAATTTATTACTTAGTACTTAATGTTGAGTTCGACATACTTCGGGTTGGAATTATGCCATCAAAGTCCCTTGTGGAGGAAAACTATTTTTTTATAGGACACTCTATGCAACTTCAGTGAGAAGGTATTGGATTTATTGTTCTATCTTGGAGTTACTGTTTGGAAACGGAAGAGTGGAAATATTACTCAATGATAAAATTAGTGCCAAGGAATTTCGTATAATGGTATGTTCTTTTTTTATGGTCCATTGGAAGTTAGCAACCCAAATATTTATTTGGGGAAGATAACTCCAACTGGAGGAATACCAACTATGGGAACACATGCTTGGAGTCTCAACATTTATGACATGTACGACTTGGTCACATATCTTGGAACATGATTAAGTGGTTTACCATTCTAGAATTCTAAACTTTAGTGGGAGGACTATCATACTCGTGAAGCATATATATTTTATTATTTTTCGTTATTACGCCTTTTCTGGAGGTGGAAAGAGATAAAGAGCTTCACATCATTATTTATTTTGATATCCTTATGCACTCCCATTAGAGGTCAGATTAATTATTTCATCTCACTCTTTGATGATTACACTTTTATATGGTTATGCTTATCTTTTATTATACAAAGTCGGAAGGTTTTATTTGTGCTGGTCACATGTTATACTGAAGTGGAAAATCAGTTGATTAAAGAATATCATAGTTTTAACAACCGATTAGTGGGGGAAGTACACTTCAGGAATATATCTTTGTATATGTGAAGGGCATGGAACTAGTCACCTTGTAGTAGAACATACACTCCATAATTAAATGTAGAAATTGAGTACTTTTACTAGCATCTTGTTTTTTGGAAGAAGCGTTGCATACTGCCATTTGTTGTTCATCTAGCACGGTCACGTCTTTTGGACTGGAAGGAAATCTTATATTTTGGCAGGAAATTCTCAATTACTACAAATCACACACCAGGTATTTTTTCATGGTTATTCTAGTGGATCAAAGGGTGTTTTCATTTTTATCTGAAAAAAGAAAACTGGTGGAAAGTAGGAACACAATTATTTTTATGATCAAGGGTGGAATTATTGGCAATCATACTAGAATATAAACTTGACCCCAAGCGAGACAACATGTGAAACTCCCGACACTAACATGCTTAGGATAAGTGGGATGGAATGTCATACCTGAGTAATTGTTATGTGTGTTTTTTAAACTCACTCTAAAGTTTAGAGGAATAACAGAAGTTTCTGACGGAGGCTTATTTTTTATCATTGTCAATTGTGGGTGGAAGTGCGGGAAGGAATAAACTCAACGAGGAATTATATAGTTTGGGAACTTATTATCATACCAAATAACCGCAAGCCCATTGTTTTATCTTATTTTTCTTTGTGCAAAGGAAAATATACTTTGTGGAAACTCTCTCTCATGGAATTTAGGGAAAGAGGAACTAAAGACATGGTTTTCTAATTGAATACATTAATGTATGGTCTTACAACAAGCTTCACATCAATGGAATAGCAGGTCTCATATTGTTTTCTAAATGAAGCAAGGTGGTCATCTACAACTGTAAGTGTATAATATTTTTGCATTATTATTGTGTATGTTAACATTGTTTTGTTGTTTGCAATGATAAAGTCACATTGATGCAAGTGAAAGCTTGGTCATGTTTTAAATTTCATATTTAAGGAATGTTTGAAGCTTCCTATGTTTTAGGAGTGGAACTACATAGGGTATGTATTGAAACATTTCTTATGGAAAATTGCAAACTTATTAAAGTACCTGGAAGCAAACTCAATGAGGAATTATGTTTGGAACTCCTGAGGACGAAGGGATAATAATATTGTTGAAATCAATTGTATCTTCATTATACAATCATACATTAGCTTTCTGAATTTATGCTGCATTCAAGTAGTGGAAGGAAAGACGAGCAGCTAAGGAAATCTCGCACATCATATAAGATTGTGGAAAGTGCATCACAGCTTGTCACTTGTCACTTGTTTGGGACTTTATATTAAAGTAAACACATTGAGGAAGTTATTACTGTATCTACGAGATGAGAAATAAGTCCAGGTACGCATATTCAATTATTATTTTTAGTACTAATATGGTGCAGGTTCACTGACCGAAGTCAGGAATTTCGTTCAAAGCATGGTTACTGATGAAACTTCATTTACTGATTGGATTTAATATTTATGTGGTTTTGAAAATTTATTCAACATGGTTATCTTATACTTGACTCGATGTGGAATTAATCATATTATTATATATGTGATGGAAAATAATTGATGCGGAATTTCACTTGAGGAAACAAAATACTCAAGGTGCCTACAAAGGTGGAATTACACCTGAGGAAATAATACTCGAGACGTCGAGGACAATTATGCTGGAATAATTAGGCGGAAACTAAAGGCCTCTAGTGATCTTAACTGTCAAACAAGGAAACATATTGAAGGGAAGTATCACCGTATATATATTTGTGGGTTTTCAACGTAGTGTTAATATGATTGTTGATCCCTTGACTAAGCCTCTTAGTCAGGAGG
This sequence comes from Aegilops tauschii subsp. strangulata, assembly GCF_002575655.3. Lineage (NCBI taxonomy): Eukaryota > Viridiplantae > Streptophyta > Magnoliopsida > Poales > Poaceae > Aegilops > Aegilops tauschii. Next base: position 470,354,753 of record NC_053038.3, read on the forward strand.
TATGTGGCAAGCATGTTAAGGCTATGGGTTTATGAATATTTGAATGATCGTTTTGGACAAGTGGGAGATGTTGGAATTATGTGTCCTGCAACTATATTCAAATTGGTTGGAATTTTTAAATATTCAAAATACCTCATTATGGAATTATACATGTATTTATACATGGAATTGTTGTACAGGTTTAGCATGGAATTGTTACTTGCTGGAATGTACTTAAGTTTTATATACTTAAGGAAGCTGGTCGATTATCGGTGAAATAAAATATACTATTTATATTGGAAAGACTACCCGGGTACACTGATGATTGGAAGGAGCTAGATCGTATAATTAGATTACAGCCCTAATGTTGATCTACATAATTAGAGGAATTTACACTCTATTATGGCGCGTTGCTCACAAGCGCGTGCTTCGGGGACAAAACGGGTAGAATCCGTTAAACAGACAAATATGATCATGGTTGGTAATTTTATCTGGACTCTATTCCGGAAACTAGTGAAAAAGACTATGAATCTTATATCTGTATAAGAGGTGGACTCTTTGGAAAGACAGTATAAGAAGTTCCCTACCCCCTAGCCTCAGATATGCGAATTATGAGCGGCACCACGGATAAGCGCAGAGGAATAGGGGGTAGACCATAAACCCTAAATTTACAACAAATAGCGGATTCACTGTTCTTAAAGCCCTTGGAAGGGATGGATTGTTGACACGCTTTTTTCCAGATGAACTGGGGCGTTCTCAAGGAGTAGATTATACTAGTAATTAAAGTTTTTTTCCAGAACGGAATCATGCCACCTGGTGTTAATGACATAGTCATTGTGATGAACCCTTAGGTAAATGATCTATTACGAGTTGCTGACTTTTGCCCCATCAGCTTGTGCGATGTCGTTTACAAGATTGTGTCTAAGTGTGTGGTGGCCTTCGAGTGTTTTCATCATATTCAACATAAAATCCTGATTAAAATTTTTTTTGCCTGTAAGTTAGATTTGTCAAAAGCATATCACAGGGTGGATTGGTGATTCTTGGAGCGAGTGATGAAAAAGTTGGGCTTTTCTCATCGTTGGGTGAACTGGATCATGACTTGTGTCACCATGGTGAGGTACTCATTTAAACTAAATGGAGCCCTTCTGGAATTCTTTGCAGCGCCCCGTAGGCTACGCAAGGTGATCCCCTATCCCTCCTTTTGTTCCTCTTCATGGTTGATGGCCTTTCGGCTCTTCTCCGTCAAGGTGTGGTCATGAACAAAATAAAGCATGTCACAGTGTGTGCTCTGGCACCTGGTATCTCCTACCTTCTCTTTTGCACATGATACACTTCTGTTCTTCAAATTAGAGCCACAACAAGAAGAGAATGTTAAATTATTGGTGATGATGCAAATGCGATTGGTTAACTTAAAAACCCAGGGAGATGTTCTATTTTCTTCAGGCCAAGATGCTCACCTCAAGTTCAGGATGATGTTCGACAAGTATTCAAGTAATACATGTTAATGGTGTCTCTTTTGAAGCAAAATACTTGGGGTTATCCACCACAGAGGCGAGGATGCATAAAGGAAAATTCCAAAGTCTACCGGCTAGGCTTACTAAGCATATGTTCTAATGCGGTGATGGCACACTTGCCCAAGCAGGAAGGGAGGCTTTAATCACATCAGTTGCTCAAGCCATTCATACTTATGTGACGGGAGTTTTTAAATTTTCAATGTTAGTTTATGATGATCTAACCCAAATGATGCGGAATTATTGTTCAGGATCCACTAAAGGCAACCGTAAAACGCACTAGAAGGCTTGGGAGTCTCTTATCCAACCAAAGCACACCGGAGATCTTGGTAAGATTTCCGCTTGTTCAGCCAATATGATGAGAATAAATGGTGAGCTAATAGCGTTGTTGACATTTGGTCGGTCAAGTGCTTGTTCAGTCAAGCACTATTGGCATTTAGTGTTCTCGTCTTGCCACCACTTGTTCACGCGTAGGGACAACACGAGCGCCCTCGAAGCAGAGATGGAAGCATGCGATAAGGGTATCACATTAATGATGGAGTAGAGCACTCTACTCTTTATTCTGGGAACTAATAACGTTTTTGCCGCATCTATGATCAGGCATCTGGAAGTTAATAAGTCCCCGATAGCTACCTAACCCCAGGAGGTGAAGAACATGCTAGCCGGAGGTAGAACACATGAAAGTTGTAGCTATCGGTCTTTTATTTTAGTTTAGTTGTAGCTGTCAGTCGTGAGCAGAATGTTGTCAGCCACGAGCTGGCGAAAATGGGATGCACTAGCCCAAGAGTGATGGTGGTTAAATCTAGCACCAAGGAGATTATAAAATTATGTGGTGCGGATCGAACTGATCCAGTTTAATAATTAATAAATCTTATTTTCTTGCAGAAATAAAAAATAAAATTCGTGCGTTGCAGCCTTTTTTTTTTGAGAAATCTCGCCAACTTTATTAAACTTCAAGAATGTTCATAGGTACATGGTTCGGGTCATGGGGGGCACCCAACCACACATTTCTACCTAGACCAAGATTACAAAATTTGGCAAGATTATGAGCTTCAAAGTTGTGGTTCCTAAGCTTTGTTTGGATCACGGGGTTAGAGCTAGTTTGGGTTAGTTGGGGGCTCAAATAACCCAAAAGTATCCAAACAGGGAGGGTTAGAGTGGGTTAGTTCCATCTAACCCAACTATCCCGGTGGAGAGGTGCTTATTTGAGTTAGAGTGGGTTAGAAAATAACTCTAACTCTAACTGTGTTAGAGTATCCAAACAGGGCCTACATCCTGTGCGGCTCATATACTACCGATTGGTCACCGTGGTTTTGCAAGGTCAGGTCATGATGATAGTACGTGCCGATGCCCGCGTGCTGCACTGTGGCTCCCGTTAGAGCAGGAAACGAAAACTACGCATTTAATACGTTTGGCACAGTAGGTGACATCTCAATCCATCGTCTTGTCAAACGTTGCATGGAAACGGAGCCTATGGATGAAAAGGCGTGAACTGCGGTCACTGTATAGGTGAGATTAATTTTATAAATACTAGTACTACTAGTACATACGAACGAAAGAATATTAGTAGTATTAGTACTACCTGTTCCAAGCATACAACACCTTGCTGCAATATAGGGATTGTTAGCTTCAAAAAAACAAAAAACAATTCTAGAAGAATTTTCTCGATCAATTCCTGTGTTTTTATTATCTCAATGATGATAAGAAAAAAATAAGTTTTGCAAAAAAAGAAAAATCTAGACGTTTGAATTTCTAGCAACCGTCAGAACTTCAGGTACTGCAGGGATAATTACGAAATAGGGTTTCCCCCGCTTTATATTATAAAGCACGAACATCGATCACAAGGTAACTGCCTGGGCGAACGGCAAAACAATTCCAAAAGAAAAAGGAAGAAGACTAAAATGCCAACAACGGCAGCTCGACGAGCATGAATGGTCCGCCACCGCTGCGCCCTCCATCTACGTCCAACCACTCGCCATGGCACCGGACCTCCGCGTACCAAACAACACCTCCAAGAAGGAATGCGACGCCAACGACGCTGCTGTCCGGACAAGTCCTAGGGTTTCCCCCGGCACGCAGAAGGGGAATGGGGGATGAGTAGCACCGACGCCTTTCAGGAATGAATGGTGGCACCCACCGGCGTCACCACGTCGGAGCCAAAACAGCTGGCAGAGAATTCTCCCGCACCCCCATGCCCCGACACCCACTAGAACGGAGCCAAATCACCGTATTGCCACCCGCCAGCACACGCCACCACGGTCTTGGACCCATCCACGCCGTCTTGCTGCGAACACCACCATGAGGACAAGCGAGCATATCCGAGATGCACCTAGATGGCACGGACGGAAGCACCGGAGCCGAACGGGAGGGAACCGCCTCCACCGCCATCGCGCTGGAGGCCTCTGCCTCCCGCACCGATGCGGATTGCCAACCGGACACCGCAACCAGGGCAAAAATGGCGACCCGAGCCTGGCCGAGCCCATAGCGGGACCGCAAAGCCCTAGCCACGGCGCTGCTGCACGCCGGCAGCCAAAGCCGCCACCCCGCCACCAGCCGGACACCTCGCAACCGTCGCCCGAGAGCCCCGCATACGCCACGCCCGATGCAGGCCCGCCCCGGCCTAGATGGGGCTCGAAGGGCCCAGATCTGCGTCGGGCGGGCGCCGCCAGCCCGCGCCACCGCGCTGCCCCGTCGTTAACGACGACGTCGCTGCCCAGAGTTTGCCAGCGTCGCCCGGGCCAGGCCCGTGACGCGCGCCGGCGACGGCGGCGGGGAGGAGGAGGAGAGGAGAGAACGCTCGCTGCGAGGAGTGGGAAGGTGCGACCGGTCGCCCACGGGGACGACGCGGTCGCGGGGGCTACTGCAGGGATAATTACCATTAGGAGATTTTCATAGAAGGTACCTAGCCGGGTGATTTCTTAGTCCTTCTTAACAAAACTTAAAGGAAACATACAAGTAGACATTCTTTTCTTCACGCTGGTCAAGTACTATAGAGTACTAAAAAACCTTTTCAAGAAAAAATAAATATAATGCATGCAATCCCCAGCTAAAAGATACCCAACCAATGCACTTATGGTAAGTCGGATATAGGTTTCCTCCTAGGGAAAAGATTTTGCATTGATAGCAACAATTAAGTGTAAGTAAAGCGTGCAGTGGGAAAAGCATCTTTTCAAGTATTACATGAGACCGTACCGATGTGAGCAGAAGGAAGTTGAATCGGCAGCCGTTCTGATTCCCCCCCCCCCAACATTTTGTACACAAACTGTATGGATTGCGGGCCTGCAGCCGGCGGTGAGCCCCACGCGGAAACTGAACAGACGAGCTGCTACTGGTGCTATAAATAGTAGACGTGAATGCAAAAGGCATGTCAGTTCACCCACCGCAAGAGCAATAGGAGCACACATAGTCATGGCTTCCCGTTCATCCCTTAGACTGGGTTCTCCAGAGAGTCAAGTGTCAGCAGCTGCTACTAGAGACAAAAACAAGCCATCCATCCAATCTAGTTTCAGCGCATCCCACTACCATGCTGTAGTTAGCAAATTTGGTATGGCAGAACGTAAGCTGCTTTGCCGATACAAACTAGATAAGCTGCTAGAGATCCCTCCACACAAGGAGCACAAAAGGCAATTCACTGTCTTCGTGCTGTCTAGGATAGATGAGCACACTGGCGTCATGGACGACGGCCATGGAAATAGTGTCGTGATGACCTGCGAAGATGCCGTAACAATTCTTGGCATTCCGAGTGGTCCCATTGACCTGGCGGAGGCACCAGATGTCGTGGGCGTGGCAACAGCCACTTTGACGGTTGAGTCGGCGAGGGATAACCTCGAGCGTCTCATTGGCAAGGAGAAGAATAAGGACGATGAGAAGGTCTTCATACAGTCATTCCTCGCATTTTGCTTTGGTAAGACGCATATGTTTAACAAAGTACTAGCTTTTTTTCTGTTTTTTTAGCTGTTGGATCTGCTTCGACTTTCTAATGCCGTGTTTAGGTTCGTTGTTGCCAACCTAGTTCAATGGAACCGTAGAAATTTTGCTAGAGATGGCTCTGTCATACGTTATTTTTTCTGAAAAGCTTTTTTTATAAGGCATGATTTTTGAATAGTGGTATATATTTGGGTAGATATGGCTTCGCAATACACTTTTCTTATACGGAATTTTTATTATAGGGTAACATAGTGTGATATAACAGTTTACTATTTTGATTAGCGGTATACGCTCGTGCAAACCCACGATTACACGTGAGCTTCATTTATTTTCTGTTAAATTATTCAGATACGTATGTAATGAGAATGTGTAGACAGCGAATTTTCGTGGTTCTTTTTATGTTGGGCTATGCTCATATCATATCTTTTTCACTCAAAAAAATCGTTAACATAAGTGATATAATTTTTTGAAATCCTTTTTGAAGGCACAATGTTTTTCGGATGTGTGCTAATATGGCCATGACATTAGCATATCCAGATGAAAACACCGCCTGACCAAAAATTACCCTCTTATTACAATATGTATGAACAAATACATTTGAGTACGTTCTTTGTCATTTTTTACCATAGCCGTCCGAACTTTTTGTTGCTGACACCTCTATTACTTACAGCAATGAAAATATGACAAAACTTTGATGTGATGTACTACACTGCAGGATTTGTCTTGTGTCCTGGTAAGATCGATGTGCAAGTGGTTAGAGCCGCTGGAGACACCGAGAGGGTAACAGAATATAACTGGGCGAAGCATGTTTTCAACGCCACGATGGATGATGTGGCTACTGTGCAAAAAGCTAAACGTGATGGCTTGACGAACATCAAGCTAGAATCGTGCCCAATACTGCCGCAGGTTTGCTCTTTTAAATACAATTTTTATTTTTACACATCGTCTGACCAAACATATTGATGTGTACATGTCTTATACGAAACAGATTTTTTACCTCGACAAAATAATGGGACCACCCACGCCAATACACTCTCTGTATGTCCCAAGATCAAAGGCTTACAGCAACGACAAGCTCTTGGCGCAAATAAATCACATTACTAAAGCAGGGTCTTGGAGTTTGTACGAGAAGTTCAAATTGAGAAAGGTGATTTTTCTTCCCCCCATTGGACCATACCGCATTTTGTTGTAGGCTGAAAAAGCAAGTAACGGGACCTTACTCATTTTTTTCTTATCAGTTTGTGCTGCCGGCTGAAGAGGCTACAAATGGCAGTGCTGCGCATCAAGGAACACCATGCTCACGAATAGCTGATAATCAGTCATGCCTGGCTCAGTCTGGTGTGGGCGGTGTCTTTATATCATCAAACGCAACAACAGATGCGTCTCATGCACTCGCACCAGCGCAAGTCCAACCATTTGCTCATGTTAATTATTCTCCTGACCAAGTAAGCGAGTATTTTTTCATTATTCAGCAAACATAGGTGCATGAATCTCACTGTATTTTATGTGCATGTACACATTTGCCAGCTGAACAATCTGGTGACCTCCATGCGAAGCTTTATTAAGGTGATCGAGAAAAAGCATAGTATTGGGACAGATGATGCGTCTCTGCAAGCCCAATCAGTTGCTCATGCTAACTATTCTCCTGAACAAGTAAGCGAGTATATTTTCATTATTCAGCTTAAGAGCCAACATAGGTGCATGTATCTCACTGATTTTTATGTGCATTTACACATTTGGCAGTTGAAAACTCTGGTAACCTCCTTGCAAGGCTTAATTAAGGTAATCGAGGAAAAGGATAGTATTGGGACAGATAGCCGCAAGCGCAACATAGATATGTCAAAGGGAAAAGCCCATGTAGTAGACGGAGAACAAGAAAGAGCAGGTGCCGAAGAACAACAGCCGCCAACCGAAGGTGAAATGTTCGCCACAACAAAATCTATTTTGATGCATGAGGTTTCTAACCTTTTAGGGGATAAAATTTAAACCATAATACTTAATTTTCTACAGGCAAAAAAGCTAAGCCTACAATAGTGTTCCAGAGAAAGGCTAAAGTGGAGAGCGGGTCGAAAGGTGGGCATGACGGTACATGAAGTGTTTTTCAAAGTGAATTTGATGTCAACAATACTTTATGGTCGAACAAAAGTGCTCAAGATATCTCTCGCATGTATTTTTCCATGTCATTGTAGGAAACGTTGACATGCCGGTCCAGCAACCAGAGAATCTTCTTGAAACTATCAAGAAGGGGATTGCTAAGTTAACAAAAGCCAGTGCCTTCAAAATATATGATGGCCCAGGCAGCTGTAGCAACAAGAAAAGTGATAAAAGTAAATAAAACTTCTTTGTTGTTTGGAATGACTTTAGTGTTTTCTTATGTTTAGTGCAGTTGGATATTTCAGAAACTAATGCTTATCACTGATAATCTACAAAACATTTTTGATTTAGGTCCCCCAAGCATTGAGTTTCTCCGTGAGGTTAAAAAACATGATGCCACTACAGGGGCAAGAGGATCAGTAGCAGCTCCTAACATTCCAGAAAATGTTGTCGATGCAACCCCACTTGATATGGCTCCACCTATCATGGACAATGAACCAGACCTGGAACAGTTTGTAGCTAACATACCATGTGAGATACCTGGTTCAGTGACATGTTTTTTATTTCTACTCATTTTCAAAGTAAACAATTGCTGACAGATTTTTTCTTTCCAAAACGAAGCTCATGTGCTCACTATGATATCAATGGCTGCGGCTGGGAAAAACAATATGAGCCAGAGAATCTTCGACCACATACGCAATGCACCTATCGTGAACCCTGTTGGTGAGTGTTCTAGATTGTCAATTAGTAATTTTAAACGAAATTTTAAAACATATTGACTTTCTTATGAATTAATGAACAGCTCAACAGATGGAAGCTGGCCCATCTAATGCTAACGAAATGATTGCACAGTCCCTTCAAAATCAGCAGGCCCGTGCTGGGGTGCTATACCGATGGATACTGTTTGCTGCTACAGACGACTTCTTAACAAGGTATTTTTTTTCTTTTTGCATGAAATTCATTTGGCATTTAGCCTCACACAAGTTTGCAAAACAAAGATATCAACTAATCCGTGTCATGCAGGAAATTTATCTACATCCCTGGACAAATGCCATTGATTATAACAGGGACTAGTCTGAAGAAGCAGCTCAGCGGTGCATTTGAGAATGACATGATGTCAGCTGTAGTTGTGTTGTTCAATGAGGTTGACCACAAGGCGTGTGAGCATCTTTCTCGCTTGCGCAATCGTCATTTCCTTCCTCAAGAGTTCGTGATAAGTACCTAAGATAATAAATAATTCGTCGTGGTCAAAACAACTAACAAATGTAACTTTATTTTAGGACTTGTACAATATTTACAATGGAACTCCACCTCTGGAAGCCATAGGGCACTTCTTCAGGGGTCCAAGTGTACCATACAAGGTCCAGGACTGCAAAGAGGTACCTTGCTATACATCGACAAAATTGTACACAATTTTTTCTTTGCCTCATCTTTTGGTAGAACTAAATCTATGAGAAATGTAGTATTGAACAATAATAATTCTTTTCCAATATCAGGTAGTTGTGATACTACATGACAAAGTCAATTGGGTATGCTACGCTTACAATATTAAGGGAACACATACAACAGTGCATGTGTACGACCCTGTGGTCAATGGTGATTTTCCCGCCATAGCTGTGGCCAACCACCATCGTAAAGCTTATGATCTTTTTCTGGCACTGGGTCACTGCATGTCTATTGTGCTAGGTGCAACTATTCCTAGTGCACTGGGCTTTAACATCATCAAACACACTGGGGGTCCAGGAGCGAGGTTAGCTCTAACAAACATTGAGTCTTAATTATCATTTGTAAGAAATATCTGCAGGTTGCTGAAATACTTCATCATTTTTCTTAAAAAAACAGCCCAAATGATGCGATATATGTTGCATATGCTGCGAGGAACATGACGAACAACCAAGCCAAACCTGTGCTGGACCAGGTATCAGATTGTTTGCGCTGCTGCATTTTTCGGTGTCCTATGAAATGTTTATTCTTCATCAAATGCATATACAATATTGTTGGAAAACTCAACTATTTTTCAATCAAACTGTTCCAGGAAGGATTGCTCGAACATAGGAAGGTGCTTGGATACCTGCTCATGACCATGGATTCCAACATTACGAAGATCAACGGCGTCTAAGCAACATTCTCATGAAGACTATCCATCTTTCTTCACTATAAAAATGTTTGCGACTGAAAGTTGCTGTATGTCTATGATGCCATGTGTACCTAAAAGCCCTCACACACTGTGTGTGTTGTGGTCTGTCAGTGTTAGTGTCCGTAATTCGGTATGAGACTATTTGTTGTCAGTCGTAAAATGCACTTTGTTTTGTATTTTCTGGTCCATGAGACAGCTAATGACTATGTTAAGTGTTCTACATCACTTAATGCCTAAGTTCTACTTCTTCATATACTTTGTTGTCCGCGTGAAATGATGTTTGATTCGAAAACTTAAATCAAATATTACGTGTTCATGTTTGTCTTGTTTGTAAATGTTCTCAAAAACAAATTGTATATGCTGGCGCAAACGAACATAGGAGTGGCAAAAGAACATACAACTACCGCGGAGGTAACTTAGATCTAGGCGAAGGATTCAGATATTGACATCTGAAACAAATATCCGAAAACCAATCTACTCCACATTTTTTATTACTACAATAGTTTTACGACAACCAGCCGCTAAGATACAAAAGTTCCTTCACATACTTTGTAGGGATGGCCTATGTCTCCCGCGCACAGCTCCGGAGGGCAAACCCTAGCGCCGCAAGCCATATTACCTTCGCCCAGTCCCCTCGGCGCAGCCGGATTAAAGCCAGGCGTCGGAAGCGCGCGAGGCTTCTTATACCCTCTATTGGTTGCGGCTGACGCGGGTGGTCGGCGGCGCACGGTGGCGCCGACGCGTTAGGCCTCGCGAGGTGGCCTGTTAAAGCAGCGGCGGCGCTAAGTATTGCAGTTTTCGGTATTCATGACTATAGGCGGTGCGCCGGTATTCTAGGGAGATGGAGATGTTTGTGGCATCTACCACAATGTGGTGGTGTCTCATAGCGTTGGTCTAGGTCGTTTCACGGCGACGGCTGGACATATCCGGCGTCGGCCAATAGATGAGCGGCTTGTTTCGTACTTCGGAGTCATCGTGAGGGCATGCCGCCAGACTAAGGCCAGCTGGCGTCGGCGGCGAGGCTTCTTCTACCCTTTCTCCGTGGCTCGGCGGCGAGAGTTGGCGGCACGCTGGCATCGGCGAGAGTCGACGCATTAGGCTTCACAAGGTGGCCTCTTATAGAAGTAGCTGGATCTAGCCGATTCGGCGTAACCAGATCTGATCATTTTCCGTAGACGATACTGTAGGCGGTAAGACATGGTGGTGGCTCGTGGCGATTGTATAGGTCATTTTGCGGCGGCGGCTAGAGATTTTCGACGTCGGCCATCGATTAGCAGCTTGTTTTGTCCTTCTTTCCCTTCCATCGTCGTCCGTGTGCTGCCTTCGTCGAAGGGCTGGACATCTCCCAGCCGTGATCTGTCGCTCGTCTCGCGCCCCGGTACTAGGACCGGACTAGTCTCTCACTGGGTGCAACAGGACGGGTCGATGAGGCCAGCATTTGGGCCGCCCTATCGGGTATTTGTGCTTGGGATGGCCAGGGGTGCGAAAGACGGGGCCTTTCCAATCTTCTATTTTCTTGAATAGCGGCGGGTCTCGGATGAGATGGTGTCAAGGTCTTTGTTCCTGGGACGACAATGGGGGTGGTAGCGGTATGCTCATGGGAAAATCCGTGTATTCGGTGCTGCCAGATGACCATGGGATGTGGGCAGCATGGTGGCGTGGGTGTGGCGTTCTATGGCGTCGTGTGTTGGCCGGGTGTGAAAACCTGTCCTATATTCTTGAAGGCTTTAAAGATAGGACCAACAAAAAGAGAACAAAAAGAGATTGTCGATATAAGTTAGAAAAGAAAATTCATCATGCATGGAGCCGCAAAAAAAAGATAACAAAAATCCATGAACATACGGATTCATGTAAAAATAAAACACAGTACAAAACATAGTACACCAAGGACGCTACAGGTTAAATAAAGTGACACTGAACATAAACTTGCATAACCACATGAGAACATTTGCGCTCAGACTCCCCTAGCACTGCAATTACCCTTTGTGTGCCCCGGAATCATGCATAGGCTACACTTCACAATCCTTTTTTTTTGGATGGAAGGGGTGGCATTGGACCGGCAGTATCTTCATGAGCATGGCATGGGCCGTCCTTGTAGTGTTTTCTAGCTTTCTTAGCCACAATGTAATCCATACGACTCTTTGGGCGAAGGGAGCTAGGTCGTCCTTTAGACAGCACACGTTGTGGAGGAAGAATTTGGGTTTCTGACCCAATATCAGTTATGGTATGCCGGACAGGATTTGCTTGTTCGGCGATAGTATCAATAAGCATATCTGAAGCCTTCTTACTTGCAATTTTTTCTTTTGCCTCACATATAGCTGCGAACGCCGTTTGGAATGACTCAGACCCGGATTCTGCCTCCTTGATAAGGTCCATAGCAGCCACATATAGAACATTTCTTCTATACGTAGTTTGGGAAGACAACTCCCCCATTTCACCCTCGTTTGCCAGGTGCAGTGGTCTCGATTCCCTTGCCCATAAAGTCCATCTTTTGACTATATTCCTTGGTGGAATCTTGCCAATATTGTTCTGTACTAATACCTGAAAAAACAAAATTACAAGTCAGATGAGAAATCATTAATGCGGTGCTGTAAAAATGAGTTTGAGACGCATGACATAGGACCATAATGAAAAAAATGTGTGCATACCTTTAATGAATGGCAGCACAACAGGCCGACATGATCAAAAAATCCACAATCACATGTGACAAAGTCCCCACCGTCTTCCACTTTGACGGTGAATACCTTTTTGTCATAATCAGTTAAGGCTAGTTGCGGCGACAATTTGACCTTGTAGACGTGTCCAGGCTTGGAACGCCGTGCATCAAATGAGCCTGATCTAAAAGTTCGTGTGAAAATTTTTTGTACAAGGCCTTCGTGTACACAGCCGCTGCATCTATCTCGATAGTAGCGCCAATTACAACCCGCCTGCGTGTCTGTTATTCAGTGGAATAAGTATATAATGTGTGAGATAAAATAAAATAATGTCAGATAGTAGCTGGAGTAGTACTCATACTATATAAACAAAATACATGCATGCCTTTTATACCTGCTTGCTGACATAATTCGCCTCGTCTTCTGCCTGGCTCCTGGAATCAAGCAATTTGTTGTACTGCTTAACAAACAAGTGCATTGGGGATGATCTGCTGATGAACTTTTTGAGGAGATGATTCGCACTCTCGCTCCGTTGCGTGCTGGTCATCCCGGCACAGAATGTGCCCAAGAAGTATGGCATTGCCCACATGTCCCTCCACTTGAAAATCCTGCGAAGGTACTTGTTTCCTTGAAGTTTGTATTTTTTAATCAATTGATGCCACATTCGCTCAAATGATTCTACATCCGTCTCTTCATTTACTATCGCGTGGAATTCCTTCTTGAAGGCAGAATGTTTGTTGTACACGTGTCCAGTTTTCTCTTTCAAGACCTTTAACACATGCCATCTGCACCACCTATGACGGGTGTGGGGCATTGTACTTCGTAAAGCATTTTGCATAGCTTTGCATTGATCTGTAGGAGTACCAAAGAAGAATGATCAAACTAAGGAGAACATATAATAGCATATGTATAACCTGACAAACTACAACAATGTATGAAGATAACTTTTATAATCTGACCTGTCAATATAGTAGTAGGATGTTTCCCGTCCATCAAGTCAATAAAGTTTCTGAATGCCCATTCAAATGTGGGAGTCTTTTCATCAACCATGAGGACGCCGCCAAAAATAATAGACTGGAAATGGTTATTCACACCAACAAAAAGCCCAAATGGCATGTTATACAGGTTGGTCCTGTAAGTGGTGTCGAAAGTAACCACATCACCGAAATGTGCATAATCCAGCCGATTTTTACCATTACACCATATTACTGTTTTCACCCTGCTTTCACCGTCTACTTGCACACAAACTTTGAAGTCCGGATCTGTGGCACTCATATCCTGAAGTATACTCGTGGTTTTGGCCATATCATCAGTGATGGAATCATGAGCTATGGTTGCACACAGAGTTCTCAATGTCTGCTTCCTAAAAGGCACGCCTAGAGAAGAGCCAAGACCTGACCCTAATATGTTGTATATCTGGTCAAACCTGATGTTGTTCTCCGTGAGGTTACGAATAAAATCCTTTGCTAAAGGACTTATAACGCTATGTGATTTCCACTGTTTTTTCTCGCCACACTTCACAGATAGTGGGTGATTGTGCAGAATGCCAGAATAGGAGGGGGATAGCTAATCCTGTCGAAGACTACGCTTCTGGCCATCTCCATCTTGCAGCATGTAGAAGAGAGTAGATTGAAGTCCTCCAAGTAGCATCGCATAGCATAAATCCTACCCGGCGATCCCCTCCTCGTCGCCCTGTTAGAGAGCGATCACCGGGTTGTATCTGGCACTTGGAAGGATGTATTTTATTCAGTATCCGGTTCTAGTTGTCACAAGGTCAAGGTACAACTCCGGGTCATCCTTTTACCGAGGGACACGGCTATTCGAATAGATAAACTTCCCTGCAGGGGTGCACCACATAACCCAACACGCTCGATCCCATATGGCCGGACACACTTTTCTGGGGCATGCCCGGCCTCGTAAGATCAACGCGTCGCAGCCCCACCTAAGCACAACAGAGAGGTCAGCACGCCGGTCTAACCCTATGCGCGCAGGGGTCTGGGCCCATCGCCCTATGCACACCTGCACGTTGCGTACGCGGCCGGAAGCGGACCTAGCCTAGTGGCGTTCCAGTCCAATCCGGCGCGCGCCACTCAGTCGCTGACGTCACGAAGGCTTCGGCTGATACCACGACGCCGGGATACCCATAACTACTCCCGCGTAGATGGCTAGTGCGTATAGACCAAATGGCCAGACTCAGATTGAATACCAAGATCTCGTTAAGCGTGTTAAGTATCCGCGAACGTCGACCAGGGCCAGGCCCACCTCTCACCTAGGCGGTCTCAACCTGCCCTGTCGCTCCGCCACAAAGATCCACTTTCGGGTACTCCTACGAGCCGACCCGACTTTAGTCATCACATGTGTCATGTATTTAGTATATAAGTATATACCCGTGATCACCGCCCAGGTGATCACGGCCCGATAGTATAGCATAGCAGACGGACAAGAATGTAGGGCCACTGATGGAAAACTAGCATCCTATACTAAGCATGTAGGATTGCAGGTAAAGGTAACAACAGTAGTAGCAAGGATAGGCTATGCATCAGGATAGGATATCGGAAAGCAGTAACATGCTACACTACTCTAATGCAAGCAGTATAGAGAAGAATAGGCGATATCTGGTGATCAAGGGGGGGCTTGCCTGGTTGCTCTGGCAAGTAGGAGGGGTCGTCAACTCCGTAGTCGAACTGGGCAGCAGCAGTGTCGGTCTCGTAGTCTACCGGAGAGAAGAGGGGGGAAGAAATAGTAAATACAATGCAAACATAAGCATGACGATGCGTGACAAGACAATGAACAGTGCGAGGTGTGTCCTAACGCGACAGTAGGTGGTACCGGCGAAGGGGGGGAACATCCGGGAAAGTATTCCCGATGTTTCGCATTTTCGGACAGACGGACCGGAGGGGGAAAGTTGCTAGTTCGATAGGTTAGGGAGGTGTGGTGGACGAACGGACAGCGTATTCGGATTCGTCTCGTCGTTCTAAGCAACTTTCATGTTGAAAATATTTTAATCCGAGTTACGGATTAAAAGATATGATTTTCTAAAGATTTTATTAATTTCTGGAATTTAATTAATTATTTAATTTAATACGAAACTTGGATTTATGACATCAGCATGATGTCATGCTGACATCAGCAGTCAACAGGGGTTGACTAAGTCAACTGACATGTGGGCCCAGTGGGACCCACCTGTCATTCACTGTTTAGGTTAATTAGTGTTTAGCTAAATAATTACCGCTTAATTAATATAAACAGGATTGGTTAACTTAATTAATTTAGTTAATTAATTAATTAATTAAAATTATTTCTATTTTTATTTTATTTATTTATTTATTTATTAATTTTTATTAATTAATTTATTATTATTATTATTAATTTATTTTATTTTTATTTTTATTTAGCTGGGGCCCGTTTGTCATTGGGCCAGGGGGGGCAATTGGGTGCTGGGCTATCGGGCCCAGCCCGAACGGGCACTGGCCCGCGGGGCGCACCCGACTTGGGCGCTGCGGGCCGCCGGCGACCAGGGAGCAGGGGGGCCAGGGCGGCGCGCCGGCATGGAGCAGCAGCAGGGGAGGCGGGGCTCACGGCGAGGAGCGCGGCGGACGCGAGCCCGTCCGGAGCTCGGGCGCGGGGCGCACGGGGGAAAGGGGGGCGCGCGGCGCGAGGCGAGGTCGAACAAGGCGCGGGCGAAGCGAGGCAGAGCCGGGGTGAGGGCGCGACGGTGAGCGCGGTGCGTGGCTAGGCTTGGCGGGGGCGCGTCTGGGCGCGCCGGAGCGCGAGCGGGGCGGCGGTGACCGAGAGGAGAGGGGGCGGGCGACGGAGGCCGGTGGCCTCACCGTGGGTATGCAGGGTCACGGCAGTGGGGGTCGAGGGGGATGGCGGGGACGGCGGCGTAGGGGAGGCAGTCCGGCGGGGGAGAGCGCTCCGGTGAGGCGGCGGCGTCCTTGCGCGGGGGAAGGCGACGGGGCCGGGGCGGCGGCGTCCAGATCGGGACGGAGGGGAGTGGGGGAACGACGTGGGGGGGGGGGGGAAGAGTGGGGCGACGGGGTAGGTTAGGGTTTGGTCGGGCGGGGGCCTAATAGGCCAGGGGCAGCAGGGGGGTGGGCCGGCTGGGCCGGCCTGGCTTGCCCAGTGGCCAGTTGGGCCGAGACCCAACCGGGGGGGGGGGGTTGTTTCTTTTTTTTTCTGTTTTGTTTTGCATTTTCTTTTATTTATTTTCTTTCACCTTTTAATCCATTTTAAAATACTTAGGCATTTTCTAAAAAGGAGTTTTCTCCACAATAATTACCAGTGTATTATTTGGCACCCACCGAACATTTTTGTTTTGATGTTTGAAAACTTTTATCGTTTGATTAAATTTTAAATTTGAATTTGACTCCGTTTCGAAATGCGGCGAGGTTAGCAACAGTAACGGAGGTGACGTGGCAAGATTAGCGTGAGATTACTGTAGCATGATTATCCGGGTGTTACATTTTGGCTATATCATCAGCGATGGAATCATGAGCTATGGTTGCACAGAGAGTTCTCAATGTCTGCTTCCTAAAAGGCACGCCTAGAGAAGAGCCAAGACCTGACCCTAATATGTTGTATATTTGGTCAAACCTGATGTTGTTCTCCCTGAGGTTACGAATAAAATCCTTTGCTAAAGGACTTATAACGCTATGTGATTTCCACTGTTTTTTCTCGCCACACTTCACAGATAGTGGGTGATTGTGCTTGTTAATGAAAACGGTCACATACCATCCATGGTCGTCAGTTTGATGTAGTCTTATACGAGCTTCACAACCAATGCGGCATGTTGTTGTGTTGGGCCTTTCTTCTTTGCCCTATAATAATGGTAAAGACACAGAGTGAAAGGCAGACAAAAAAAGTATGAACCAATAATCCGACCGAGACAAAAACAAACAATTAAGATTAAAATGATGCATACCGCACACTGGCAAACGATGTCCTGCAGTGTTCTGTAATTTTTGTTATTAGTGCTACTCTTTCCATAGCGAATACCAAAACCACACTCTCAAGAGAACATGTTGTAGAAATCGTAGGCTTCATCCTTTGAATCAAAGATTGTTCCAACACTTGGAACGAACACATCTGCATCACCCCTAAAAGCAGCGCGCTCCACACACTTCTGGAACGGACTTTTTACTGCAGGGGCAATTCTGTAGTCCATTCCTTCAAACGCTTCCCGTTTACTACATATTTCGGCAAAACCGTTATAGAGTATTAAAACAAAGTTATAATAACGTAACGACCCAGCAAAAACGTAGAGAAACAAAACAACCGAGGAGTAATAAAACATGACCTGTTTGCAAAGTGTGCTTACAAAACTATGCTAAATATTTTTTTAAGCACGATTTTTTGGATTGTGTTGCTTAAAAGACTGTGTTGATATGTTTTCCGAAGAACATCCTGTTGTACTCACAAACATTGATGAATTTTAACGGCGGCAAATATAGTCTAAAATAGTACTAATAAAAAAACTAGCTGTCATTTACACACAAAACCTGACGTTTTGCTGATGGTTCACACTATTGAAAACCTCGCTGTAAATATCGAACAAGACTAATTAACAACACAAACGACACTTGACAGTTCATAAATTATGCCATTATCACCATCGTACACCACAGAAAAACTACTTCTAACAATAGTTAAAAAATCCCAGTGTAAAAAAACAAAATGTACTACCTTTTCCGCTTAGGTGCCGATCTTCCAGAATGCAGTTCTGAGAACTCTGGATTCGCTGTGATTGAATCAACAACACCACAGCCAGGATTAGAACAATCTGATAGCTCGGTGATGCCTTTGTTTGATCTGAAAGGAGGGGGTCGCAGGTGCTTGAGTAATTTTTTCAGGGGAAAAAGATAAGTATGTAAATCAAACATGAGACGGCATCTTTCTAATGGCCACTGAACGGGGTAAATACCTGTTAGAGAGCGTATCCATGCCGGCAGGAGTGAGATCAACAGCCATGTGCTGATGGTCTAAAGAGGTGTCTTCTTCGCTATCCATGCCGGATGGAGCTCTCATGCTGCGAGCAAAGGAGTTGTTGGCAGAATGGGCTCCTCATCCGCTATATGTAGCAGCCTGGAAGATGAACAGTACCACAAATGAATGAGCACAGGATAGCTTTTTTTATTCATGGTCCTGCCCAACATCCATCGGCTCAAGTGCTAAAGCTTTTAGATAAGTGTGCCATCCATCATTACGATGAAAAAAAACTAGCCTCCGCAGGCCTAGGGCTGTGCCAGCTAATCGCTGGAATCAAAGAGACTAACGAGGCCTCTGGCTGTTTGGGCCTTAATTGATCCTTTTTTGAATTCAAATGGTACACGGATCCACATGCAGAAGGCTGGGCAATCCTACGGCGTGGACCATAGGTTCGGCCGAACCATGGTTTAGAATCTCGCGTCTCTCGATGGGTGTCCGATGGTCTCGTTGTGTTCTTGATCGAGGGCGTGTACTACATCGATAGGAGCCAAGTATATGTAGCCGCCGCTAGATATGCACGGGCGGAAGGTCCAGGTAGATATGCACGGGCGGAAGCTCCAGGTTTCTAGAGAAGAAAGTCCAGGTAGGGTAAGATATCGAGAATTACTACTCCAAGCAAGGTTGTGATTAGGGACATGGCTTTGATACGGCCCAAGATATAGAGCAAGGTGGATGCTAGGGTTTAGGTCTTTCAAAAAAAGATGTTAGGGTTTAGCGCGCGACCCCTTGGCTCCTGCCCACCGGAGACGTTGCCATGCCATGCACGCCCCTTCATGCGATGGGGCTTGTTGCAGCTGCATCCACCCTTGCTTCGCTAGGACTTCGTGTTTCGGGCAGACGTGTTGTAGATCGGATCGGAAAGAGTCTGGCAGGAAGTCTTGTGGCAGCACGCCGACTTGAGTCCGGGAAGGACACGAACCCTAAGCCCTCCTCCAGGAAAAGGACAACCCCATCTTCGGCATACTCAATGGGGAGAGCACCCTAAACCCCGCGAGCTCCCTGACTGCGACCTTCTACCAGATCGATGGCGCGTGACAGCGACAACACCTATGTTGCCATGAGTCCATGACCAAGAATGTGCCGCGAGTGGTGAGCGCCTTGGAGGCGGCCAAGATGAACACGGAGATAGGTGGGGGCGAAAAAGGGGCTCCCTTAGTGGATGACGCTCGACTGAAGCCGATCGATGGGCAACCCACGACCTCTTCAAGCACTGGCTATCATAGAGGCAAGCAAAGGGGAGAACGCGGTTCTGGGGAAGCGGTACATGTCAGGCAATAGGAGGAGAATGCCGAGGCAAGTGAGAAGGTTCTGATAGTGTATTAGGAAATTGATGTTGGAAATTGATTGGCTGAGAGAGGGGGACATCAACCAAGTTTTTTTTGCACGCAAAAATAAGGTTTTAGTCACTTCTGGATGAAAATGGACAATCAGAACATGCACATGCGATCATGGGTCAGATAGCTAGCAATTATTTCCATACAAAAATTGAACACAATGTGGCACTTAACCTGGATCCTTTGGTTGATTTGTTCAAGGAGAAAATTACTGGCGATATACATGATAAATTGTGTGCGTATCTTTCTATAAGGAAATAGTGTTGGAATTATGTGTCCTGCAACTATATTCAAATTGGTTGGAATTGTTAAATATTCAGAATACCTCATTATGGAATTATACATGGAATTGTTGTACATGTTTAGCATGGAATTGTTACTTGCTGGAATGTTCTTAAGTTTTATATACTTAAGGAAGCTGGTCGATTATTGGTGGAATACAATATACTATTTATATTTGAAAGACTACCAGGATACACTGATGATTGGAAGGAGCTAGAACGTATAATTAGATTACAGTCCTAATGTTGATCTACATAATTAGAGGAATTTACACTCTATTATGGCGTGTTGCTCACAAGCGCGTGCTTCGGGGACAAAACGGGTAGAATCCGTTAAACAGACAAATATGATCGTGGTTGGTAATTTGATCTGGAATCTATCCCGGAAACTAGTGAAAAAGACTAGGAATCTTATATCTATAAGAGGTGGACTCTTTGGAAAGACAGTATAAGAAGGTCCCTACCTCCTAGCCTCAGATATGCGAATTGTGAGCGGCAACACGGATAAGCGCAGACGAATAGGGGGTAGACCACAAACCCTAAATTTACAACATTGGTATCAGAGCTAGGTTGCCGCGGCCATCCTCATCCGATGCAACTCTGCGGTCATGGTCGCCGTCAAGATACAACCCCCTGCAGCCCACTCTATCTCTGCATTCAAGTGCCAGATCAGCCGCTTCTTCGTGTGTGTTCTCATGCGGTGCGTCAAGCAAGCCCTAGCCGTGGTAGAAGCCCACGTCCTCGTGTGTTTTCTCGGGGGGCGATCAATTGATCAGGAAAAGCGATTGTTTTTTTCTGAGCGCACGGATCGAAGAGTATTAGTAAGCTGGCATGCTTTGGTGTTTTTCTTATTGTCAATCTATGGGAAAATCTGACTTCCGCTGCTACTTTCTCGTGGAGTACATTCAGAGTAATAGTCTACTCTCGCACAAGTCAAATTGCATGCATCTCCCAGCAAAACAAGGAAGCTGCAACGTCGTCGTCGACGGAATTCTCTTTCTTTTTCCCACACGAGATCGGGAAATTGATCTGAACTTGGAATACAATGCGGAACACGCTGCGTCTGATGGAATCAACCGATGCAACAAACCCGCTCGCTGCGCACGATGAGCTCGCCAGTGTCGAGCTTGTGATCCAACGACTTCACAGTTTTCTCCTCCCCCTCCCCCCCCCCGGCATAAGGCCCTGACGCGCTGCGTTCGGCGTCCTCCCCCTCTGTGGAAGTTCGGGGCCCTGCTAATTTCTCTTCTATATATCCACCTCACACGCCGAGTCTGCTACTCCTTGGCGAGCGCAGGGAGATAGATTGCACAGAATCTGGCGGCTAGCTAAATTCCACTACCGCAACACAGAACTAGCATGAGGTATTATTATTATTGCTAGTATTATTTTTTGCTGTTGATGGAGTGCGTTTAGTACTCTGTATATGCAGGAAGGGCAAGACAATAAACGTGGAAGCGTACTTGTACGAGCAACGGCCAGCCAGCCGGAAGGAGCACACGCACCATTAGGACCCATGCTTTCAAGGAAAGTGAACTGAATGCATATACGGCAAGCTAACTTTGTTCGATTGATTTATTTTATTACACCATCAAAGAAATTCACCAGGAACTTCAGATTAAATTTGTGGATGGACAACACGGAACAAATGATTAAATACTGAAAATTGCTGTGGTGGAAACATTGTCCGGAAAATTACACATAACCTGAAAAGGGATTTCAAAGAAGTGTTATTTATGGAGCATCACTTGTGTATGGAGGAATATGGGAGTCACTCCAAGGACAAGGAAATTTTCTCTTCATTTGTCGATATATCTAATGATAATATTTGCACTATATATATATTTATTTATTTGAGGCTATTTTTTTCCCAAATAGTTGGATTATGGTGCTTGTTTATATACAACATATATTGTTGGAATACAGTAGCAACTATATTGGCACAGAGCAATCCCAAAGGAAAATTTATTACTTAGTACTTAATGTTGAGTTCGACATACTTCGGGTTGGAATTATGCCATCAAAGTCCCTTGTGGAGGAAAACTATTTTTTTATAGGACACTCTATGCAACTTCAGTGAGAAGGTATTGGATTTATTGTTCTATCTTGGAGTTACTGTTTGGAAACGGAAGAGTGGAAATATTACTCAATGATAAAATTAGTGCCAAGGAATTTCGTATAATGGTATGTTCTTTTTTTATGGTCCATTGGAAGTTAGCAACCCAAATATTTATTTGGGGAAGATAACTCCAACTGGAGGAATACCAACTATGGGAACACATGCTTGGAGTCTCAACATTTATGACATGTACGACTTGGTCACATATCTTGGAACATGATTAAGTGGTTTACCATTCTAGAATTCTAAACTTTAGTGGGAGGACTATCATACTCGTGAAGCATATATATTTTATTATTTTTCGTTATTACGCCTTTTCTGGAGGTGGAAAGAGATAAAGAGCTTCACATCATTATTTATTTTGATATCCTTATGCACTCCCATTAGAGGTCAGATTAATTATTTCATCTCACTCTTTGATGATTACACTTTTATATGGTTATGCTTATCTTTTATTATACAAAGTCGGAAGGTTTTATTTGTGCTGGTCACATGTTATACTGAAGTGGAAAATCAGTTGATTAAAGAATATCATAGTTTTAACAACCGATTAGTGGGGGAAGTACACTTCAGGAATATATCTTTGTATATGTGAAGGGCATGGAACTAGTCACCTTGTAGTAGAACATACACTCCATAATTAAATGTAGAAATTGAGTACTTTTACTAGCATCTTGTTTTTTGGAAGAAGCGTTGCATACTGCCATTTGTTGTTCATCTAGCACGGTCACGTCTTTTGGACTGGAAGGAAATCTTATATTTTGGCAGGAAATTCTCAATTACTACAAATCACACACCAGGTATTTTTTCATGGTTATTCTAGTGGATCAAAGGGTGTTTTCATTTTTATCTGAAAAAAGAAAACTGGTGGAAAGTAGGAACACAATTATTTTTATGATCAAGGGTGGAATTATTGGCAATCATACTAGAATATAAACTTGACCCCAAGCGAGACAACATGTGAAACTCCCGACACTAACATGCTTAGGATAAGTGGGATGGAATGTCATACCTGAGTAATTGTTATGTGTGTTTTTTAAACTCACTCTAAAGTTTAGAGGAATAACAGAAGTTTCTGACGGAGGCTTATTTTTTATCATTGTCAATTGTGGGTGGAAGTGCGGGAAGGAATAAACTCAACGAGGAATTATATAGTTTGGGAACTTATTATCATACCAAATAACCGCAAGCCCATTGTTTTTTCTTATTTTTCTTTGTGCAAAGGAAAATATACTTTGTGGAAACTCTCTCTCATGGAATTTAGGGAAAGAGGAACTAAAGACATGGTTTTCTAATTGAATACATTAATGTATGGTCTTACAACAAGCTTCACATCAATGGAATAGCAGGTCTCATATTGTTTTCTAAATGAAGCAAGGTGGTCATCTACAACTGTAAGTGTATAATATTTTTGCATTATTATTGTGTATGTTAACATTGTTTTGTTGTTTGCAATGATAAAGTCACATTGATGCAAGTGAAAGCTTGGTCATGTTTTAACTTTCATATTTAAGGAATGTTTGAAGCTTCCTATGTTTTAGGAGTGGAACTACATAGGGTATGTATTGAAACATTTCTTATGGAAAATTGCAAACTTATTAAAGTACCTGGAAGCAAACTCAATGAGGAGTTATGTTTGGAACTCCTGAGGACAAAGGGATAATAATGTTGTTGAAATCAATTGTATCTTCATTATACAATCATACCTTAGCTTTCTGAATTTATGCTGCATTCAAGTAGTGGAAGGAAAGACGAGCAGCTAAGGAAATCTCGCACATCATATAAGATTGTGGAAAGTGCATCACAGCTTGTCACTTGTCACTTGTTTGGGACTTTATATTAAAGTAAACACATTGAGGAAGTTATTACTGTATCTACGAGATGAGAAATAAGTCCAGGTACGCATATTCAATTATTATTTTTAGTACTAATATGGTGCAGGTTCACTGACCGAAGTCAGGAATTTCGTTCAAAGCATGGTTACTGATGAAACTTCATTTACTGATTGGATTTAATATTTATGTGGTTTTGAAAATTTATTCAACATGGTTATCTTATACTTGACTCGATGTGGAATTAATCATATTATTATATATGTGATGGAAAATAATTGATGCGGAATTTCACTTGAGGAAACAAAATACTCAAGGTGCCTACAAAGGTGGAATTACACCTGAGGAAATAATACTCGAGACGCCGAGGACAATTATGCTGGAATAATTAGGCGGAAACTAAAGGCCTCTAGTGATCTTAACTGTCAAACAAGGAAACATATTGAAGGGAAGTATCACCGTATATATATTTGTGGGTTTTAAACGTAGTGTTAATATGATTGTTGATCCCTTGACTAAGCCTCTTAGTCAGGAGGTATGTGGCAAGCATGTTAAGGCTATGGGTTTATGAATATTTGAATGATCGTTTTGGACAAGTGGGAGATGTTGGAATTATGTGTCCTGCAACTATATTCAAATTGGTTGGAATTGTTAAATATTCAGAATACCTCATTATGGAATTATACATGTATTTATACATGGAATTGTTGTACAGGTTTAGCATGGAATTGTTACTTGCTGGAATGTACTTAAGTTTTATATACTTAAGGAAGCTGGTCGATTATCGGTGAAATACAATATACTGTTTATATTGGAAAGACTACCCGGGTACACTGATGATTGGAAGGAGCTAGATCGTATAATTAGATTACAGCCCTAATGTTGATCTACATAATTAGAGGAATTTACACTCTATTATGGCGCGTTGCTCACAAGCGCGTGCTTCGGGGACAAAACGGGTAGAATCCGTTAAACAGACAAATATGATCATGGTTGGTAATTTTATCTGGACTCTATTCCGGAAACTAGTGAAAAAGACTATGAATCTTATATCTGTATAAGAGGTGGACTCTTTGGAAAGATAGTATAAGAAGGTCCCTACCCCCTAGCCTCAGATATGCGAATTATGAGCGGCACCACGGATAAGCGCAGAGGAATAGGGGGTAGACCATAAACCCTAAATTTACAACAAATAGCGGATTCACTGTTCTTAAAGCCCTTGGAAGGGATGGATTGTTGACACGCTTTTTTCCAGATGAACTGGGGCGTTCTCAAGGAGTAGATTATACGAGTAATTAAAGTTTTTTTCCAGAACGGAATCATGCCACCTGGTGTTAATGACATAGTCATTGTGATGAACCCTTAGGTAAATGATCTATTACGAGTTGCTGACTTTTGCCCCATCAGCTTGTGCGATGTCGTTTACAAGATTGTGTCTAAGTGTGTGGTGGCCTTCGAGTGTTTTCATCATATTCAACATAAAATCCTGATTAATTTTTTTTTGCCTGTAAGTTAGATTTGTCAAAAGCATATCACAGGGTGGATTGGTGATTCTTGGAGCGAGTGATGAAAAAGTTGGGCTTTTCTCATCGTTGGGTGAACTGGATCATGACTTGTGTCACCATGGTGAGGTACTCATTTAAACTAAATGGAGCCCTTCTGGAATTCTTTGCAGCGCCCCGTAGGCTACGCAAGGTGATCCCCTATCCCTCCTTTTGTTCCTCTTCATGGTTGATGGCCTTTCGGCTCTTCTCCGTCAAGGTGTGGTCATGAACAAAATAAAGCATGTCACAGTGTGTGCTCTGGCACCTGGTATCTCCTACCTTCTCTTTTGCACATGATACACTTCTGTTCTTCAAATTAGAGCCACAACAAGAAGAGAATGTTAAATTATTGGTGATGATGCAAATGCGATTGGTTAACTTAAAAACCCAGGGAGATGTTCTATTTTCTTCAGGCCAAGATGCTCACCTCAAGTTCAGGATGATGTTCGACAAGTATTCAAGTAATACATGTTAATGGTGTCTCTTTTGAAGCAAAATACTTGGGGTTATCCACCACAGAGGCGAGGATGCATAAAGGAAAATTCCAAAGTCTACCGGCTAGGCTTACTAAGCATATGTTCTAATGCGGTGATGGCACACTTGCCCAAGCAGGAAGGGAGGCTTTAATCACATCAGTTGCTCAAGCCATTCATACTTATGTGACGGGAGTTTTTAAATTTTCAATGTTAGTTTATGATGATCTAACCCAAATGATGCGGAATTATTGTTCAGGATCCACTAAAGGCAACCGTAAAACGCACTAGAAGGCTTGGGAGTCTCTTATCCAACCAAAGCACACCGGAGATCTTGGTAAGATTTCCGCTTGTTCAGCCAATATGATGAGAATAAATGGTGAGCTAATAGCGTTGTTGACATTTGGTCGGTCAAGTGCTTGTTCAGTCAAGCACTATTGGCATTTAGTGTTCTCGTCTTGCCACCACTTGTTCACGCGTAGGGACAACACGAGCGCCCTCGAAGCAGAGATGGAAGCATGCGATAAGGGTATCACATTAATGATGGAGTAGAGCACTCTACTCTTTATTCTAGGAACTAATAACGTTTTTGCCGCATCTATGATCAGGCATCTGGAAGTTAATAAGTCCCCGATAGCTACCTAACCCCAGGAGGTGAAGAACATGCTAGCCGGAGGTAGAACACATGAAAGTTGTAGCTATCGGTCTTTTATTTTAGTTTAGTTGTAGCTGTCAGTCGTGAGCAGAATGTTGTCAGCCACGAGCTGGCGAAAATGGGATGCACTAGCCCAAGAATGATGGTGGTTAAATCTAGCACCAAGGAGATTATAAAATTATGTGGTGCGGATCGAACTGATCCAGTTTAATAATTAATAAATCTTATTTTCTTGCAGAAATAAAAAATAAAATTCGTGCGTTGCAGCCTTTTTTTTTGAGAAATCTCGCCAACTTTATTAAACTTCAAGAATGTTCATAGGTACATGGTTCGGGTCATGGGGGGCACCCAACCACACATTTCTACCTAGACCAAGATTACAAAATTTGGCAAGATTATGAGCTTCAAAGTTGTGGTTCCTAAGCTCGTGAATAAAAGAACATGAGGTAAAACTTCTTCTCCGCTCCATTATTTCATGTACCACCGTTGCATGTGGTCCTCTTGTTCCCAGGTTGATGTCTCTGATCACTCCAAGACAGTCCGATGCCACCACTAAGCTTGAAACGCCGAGATCCTTCGCCAGGGCCAGTGCTTCCCTGCACGCAAACGTCTCCAGCATCGTTGGGTCGGAAATGCCCCGGATCACTAGTGCCGATGATCCCATGTATAGCCCTGTATGATCCCTGCACACTGCTGACCCCGCTCCCCCATGTCGATGACGGGCCACTGCCGCATCAACATTCATCTTCATGACCCCCTCGGGAGAGGCCATCCATGTGTTTGGCAAGACTTGACATGGAACCCCGCTGTTTTTCCTCTCCCCAGGTTTGGGTAGTTGGGCTAGGTCTTGAATATATTTTTTGATGAATGACGAAGTTTGCTGTGGAGACTGAAAAATTCCCTCGTAAACTGCCTTCCTCCTCGCCTACCAAATAGCCCAGAGAGAGACTGCCATTGATACAAAGCTAGAATGATCCATAGTGTCCCTCATTGCAAACAGCCAGTTCTTCGCCCTCGTCTCCCTGTTCTCCGCCATCATCGTCACCAGTCCCAGTTCGGCTAGTGCCCAAGTGCACCTCGCCGAGGTGCAAGACAGTAGCGCATGACGCCATGAATCAAGAGCCCCGCAGGGAGGGCATGCATCTCCGGTCTCCATGTTTCTCCTATGCAGTACATTCGTCGTTGGCAGAGAATGCCGTGCCAAACTGAAGGAAATATGCCCTAGAGGCAATAATAAAGTTATTATTTATTTCCTTATTTCATGATAAATGTTTATTATTCATGCTAGAATTGTATTAACCGGAAACATGATACATGTGTGAATACATAGACAAACAGAGTGTCACTAGTATGCCTCTACTTGACTGGCTCGTTGATCAAAGATGGTTATGTTTCTTAGCCATAGACACGAGTTGTCATTTGATTAACGGGATCACATCATTAGGAGAATGATGTGATTGACTTGACCCATTCCGTTAGCTTAGCACTTGATCGTTTAGTATTCTGCTATTGCTTTCTTCATGACTTATACATGTTCCTATGACTATGAGATTATGCAACTCCCGTTTACCGGAGGAACACTTTGTGTGCTACCAAACGTCACAACGTAACTGGGTGATTATAAAGGAGCTCTACAGGTGTCTCCGAAGGTACTTGTTGGGTTGGCGTATTTCGAGATTAGGATTTGTCCGGTTGTCGGAGAGGTATCTCTGGGCCCACTCGGTAATGCACATCACTATAAGCCTCGCAAGCATTGTAACTAATGAGTTAGTTGCGGGATGATGTATTACGGAACGAGTAAAGAGACTTGCCGGTAACGAGATTGAGCTAGGTATTGAGATACCGATGATCGAATCTCGGGCAAGTAACATACCGATGACAAAGGGAACAACGTATGTTGTTATGCGGTTCGACCGATAAAGATCTTCATAGAATATGTAGGAGCCAATATGGGCATCCAGGTTCCGCTATTGGTTATTGACCAGAGAGATGTCTCGGTCATGTCTACATAGTTCTCGAACCCGTAGGGTCCGCACGCTTAACATTCGGTGACGATATAGTATTATATGAGTTATGTATGTTGGTGACCGAATGTTGTTCGGAGTCCCGGATAAGATCACGGACATGACGAGGAACTCCGGAATGGTCCGGAGATAAAGATTGATATATGGGATAATAGTGTTTACTCTTCGGAAGGGTTCCGGAATTCACCTGAAGAGGTTCCGTATGTTTCCCGAAATGTTTGGGTATGAGAACACTTTATTTCGCCCAAAGGGGAAAGCCCACAAGGTTTTTGGAAAGCGCAAAAAGAAGTTTTGTGGGGTCCAGGGGCTAGACGCCAGGGTCCCTGGCGTCTGGGTCCAGACGCCGGGAACCCTGGCGTGTGGCCCTGGAGTCCGAGAAGGACTTGCCTTTCGGGTGAAACCGACTTTGTGGTGGCTTTTACTCCAAGTTTCGACCCCAAGGCTCAACATATAAATAGAGGGGCAGGGCTAGCACCAAAGACACATCAAGAAACACCAAGCCGTGTGCCGGAAACCCTGTCCCCTCTAGTTTATCCTCCGTCATAGTTTTCGTAGCACTTAGGCGAAGCCCTGCGGAGATTGTTCTTCACCAACACCATCACCACGCCGTCGTGCTGTCGGAACTCGTCTACTACTTCGCCCCTTTTGCTGGATCGAGAAGGCGAGGATGTCATCGAGCTGAACGTGTGCTTAACGCGGAGGTGTCGTACGTTCGGTACTTGATCGGGACGGATCGTGAAGGTGTACGACTACATCAACCGCGTTGATAAACGCTTCCGCTTACAGTCTACGAGGGTACGTAGACAACACTCCCCCCTCTCGTTGCTATGCATCACCATGATCTTGGTTGTGCGTAGGAATTTTTTTGAAATTACTACGTTCCCCAACAGTGGCATCAGAGCCAGGTTTATGCGTAGATGTTATATGCACGAGTAGAACACAAGTGAGTTGTGGACGATACAAGTCATAGTGCTTACCAGCATGTCATACTTTGGTTCGGCGGTATTGTTGGATGAAGCGGCCCGGACCGACATTACGCGTACGCTTACGCGAGACTGGTTCTACCGACGTGCCTTGCACACAGGTGGCTAGCGGGTGTCTGTTTTTCCAACTTTAGTTGAACCAAGTGTGACTACGCCCGGTCCTTGAGAAGGTTAAAACAGCACTAACTTGACGAACTATCATTGTGGTTTTGATGCGTAGGTAAGAACGGTTCTTGCTCAGCCCGTAGCAGCCACGTAAAACTTGAAACAACAAAGTAGAGGACGTCTAACTTGTTTTTGTAGGGCATGTTGTGATATGATATGGTCAAGACGCGATGAGATATAAATTGTTGTATGATATGATCATGTTTTGTTAAAGTTATCGGCAACTGGCAGGAGTCTTATGGTTGTCTCTTTATTGCATAAGATGCAAGTACCATGTAATTGCTTTACTTTATCGCTATGCGATAGCAATAGTTGCAAAAGCAATAGCTGATGAGACGACCATGTGACGACACGTTGATAAAAGATCAAGATGATGGAGATCATGGTGTCATGCCGGTAACAATGAAGATCATGACAGTACTTTGGAGGTGGAGATCAAAAGCACAAGATGATGATGGCCATATCATGTCACATATTTTGATTGCATGTGATGTTTATCTTTTATACATCTTATTCTGCTTTGTTTGACGGTAGCATTATAAGATGACCTCTCACTAAATTTCAAGGTATAAGTGTTCTCCCTGAGTATGCACCGTTGCGAAAGTTCTTCGTGTTGAGACACCACGTGATGATCGGGTGTGATAAGCTCTACGTTCAAATACAACGGGTGCAAGACAGTTTTGCACACGCCGAATACTCAGGTTAAACTTGACGAGCCTAGCATATGCAGATATGGCCTCGGAACACTGGAGACCGAAAGGTCGAGCGTGAATCATATAGTAGATATGATCAACATAGTGATGTTCACCATTGAAAACTACTCCATCTCACGTGATGATCGGACATGGTTTAGTTGATTTGGATCACGTGATCATTTAGATGACTAGAGGGATGTCTATCTAAGTGGGAGTTCTTAAGTAATATGATTAATTGAACTTTAATTTATCATGAACTTAGTCCTGATAGTATTTGCATATCTATGTTGTAGATCAATAGCTCGCGATGTTGTTCCCCATTTATTTTTGATATGTTCCTAGAGAAAAATAAGTTGAAAGATGTTAGTATCAAAGATGCGGACTAGCTCTGTGATCTGAGGATTATCCTCATTGCTGCACAGAAGTATTATGTCCTTGATGCACCGCTAGGTGACAGAACTATTGGAGGAGCAGATACAGACGTTATGAACATTTTTGACAAAAGCTCGGTATGATGACTACTTGATAGTTTAGTGCATCATGCTTTATGGCTTAGAATCGGGACTTCAAAAATGTTTTGAACGCCACGGAGCATATAAGATGTTCCAAGAGTTGAAATTGGTATTTCATACTCATGCCCGTGTCGAGAGGTATGAGACCTCTGATAGTACTTTGCCTACAAGATGGAGGAGAATAGCTCAACCAGTGAGCATGTGCTTAGATTGTCTGAGTACTACAATTGCTTGAATCAAGTGAGAGTTAATCTTCCAGATAAGATAGTAATTGACAAAATTCTCTAGTCACTATCACCAAGTTACTAGAACTTCGTGATGAACTATAATATGCAAGGGATGATGAAAACAATTCCCAAGCTCTTCGCGATGCTAAAATCGGCGAAGGTAGAAATCAAAGAAAAACATCAAGTGTTGATGGTTGACAAGATCACTAGTTTCAAGAAAAAGGGCAAAGGGAAGAAGGGGAACTTCAATAAGAACGGCAAGCAAGTTGCTGCTCAAGTGAAGAAGCCCAAGTCTGGACCTAAGCCTGAAACTAAGTGCTTCTACTACAAAGGGACTGGTCACTGGAAGCGGAACTACCCCAAGTATTTGGCGGATAAGAAGGATGGCAAAGTGAACAAAGGTATATTTGATATACATGTTATTGATGTGTACTTTACTAGTGTTTATAGCAACCCCTCGGTATTTGATACTGGTTCAGTTGCTAAGAGTAGTAACTCAAAACGGGAGTTGCAGAATAAACAGAAACTAGTTAAGGGTGAAGTGACGATGTGTGTTGGAAGTAGTTTCAAGATTGATATGATCATCATCGCACACTCCCTATACTTTCGAGATTAGTGTTGAACCTAAATAAATGTTATTTGGTGTTTGCGTTGAGCATGAATATGATTTGATCATGTTTATAGCAATACAGTTATTCATTTAAATTAGAGAATAATTGTTGTTCTATTTACATGAATAAAACCTTCTATGGTCATACACCCAATGAAAATGGTTTGTTGGATCTCGATCGTAGTGATACACATATTCATAATATTGAAGCCAAAAGATGCAAAGTTAATAATGATAGTGCAACTTATTTGTGGCACTGCCGTTTAGGTCATATTGGTGTAAAGCGCATGAAGAAACTCCATGCTGATGGGC
This sequence comes from Aegilops tauschii subsp. strangulata, assembly GCF_002575655.3. NCBI lineage: Eukaryota > Viridiplantae > Streptophyta > Magnoliopsida > Poales > Poaceae > Aegilops > Aegilops tauschii. Next base: position 470,386,809 of record NC_053038.3, read on the forward strand.
TTTTGGAATCACGTGATTATGAATCACTTGATGCTTGCGAACCATGCCTCATGGGCAAGATGACTAAAACTCCGTTCTCCGGAACAATGGAGCGAGCAAATGACTTATTGGAAATAATACATACTGATGTATGCGGTCCGATGAGTGTTGAGGCTCGCGGCGGGTATCGTTATTTTCTAACCTTCACAAATGATTTGAGCAGATATGGGTATATCTACTTGATGAAACACAAGTCTGAAACATTTGAAAAGTTCAAATAATTTCAGAGTGAAGTGGAGAATCATCGTAACAACAAAATAAAAGTTTCTACGATGTGATCGCAGAAGTAAAATATTTGAGTTAACGAGTTTGGCCTTCAGTTAAAACAATGTGAAATAGTTTCACTACTCACGCCACCTGGAACACCACAATGTAATGGAGTGTCCGAACGTCGTAACCGTACTTTATTAGATATGGTGCGATCTATGATGTCTCTTACCGATCTACCACTATCGTTTTGGGGTTATGCATTAGAGACAGCTACATTCACGTTAAATAGGGCACCATCTAAATCCGTGGAGATGACACCGTATGAACTGTGGTTTGGTGAGAAACCTAAGTTGTCGTTTCTTAAAGTTTGGGACTGCGATGCTTATGTGAAAAAGTTTCAACATGATAAGCTCGAACCCAAATCGAAGAAGTAAATCTTCATAGGATACCCAAAAGAAACTATTGGGTACACCTTCTATCATAGTTCCGAAGGCAAGATATTCGTTGCTGAGAATGGATCCTTTCTAGAGAAGGAGTTTCTCTCGAAAGAAGTGAGTGGGAGGAAAGTAGAACTTGATGAGGTAATTGTACCTTCTCCCGAATTGGAAAGTAGCTCATCACTGAAATCAGTTCCACTGATGCATACAGTTTGTGCTGCCGGCTGAAGAGGCTACAAATGGCAGTGCTGCGCATCAAGGAACACCATGCTCACGAATAGCTGATAATCAGTCATGCCTGGCTCAGTCTGGTGTGGGCGGTGTCTTTATATCATCAAACGCAACAACAGATGCGTCTCATGCACTCGCACCAGCGCAAGTCCAACCATTTGCTCATGTTAATTATTCTCCTGACCAAGTAAGCGAGTATTTTTTTTCATTATTCAGCAAACATAGGTGCATGAATCTCACTGTATTTTATGTGCATGTACACATTTGCCAGCTGAACAATCTGGTGACCTCCATGCGAAGCTTTATTAAGGTGATCGAGAAAAAGCATAGTATTGGGACAGATGATGCGTCTCTGCAAGCCCAATCAGTTGCTCATGCTAACTATTCTCCTGAACAAGTAAGCGAGTATATTTTCATTATTCAGCTTAAGAGCCAACATAGGTGCATGTATCTCACTGATTTTTATGTGCATTTACACATTTGGCAGTTGAAAACTCTGGTAACCTCCTTGCAAGGCTTAATTAAGGTAATCGAGGAAAAGGATAGTATTGGGACAGATAGCCGCAAGCGCAACATATATATGTCAAAGGGAAAAGCCCATGTAGTAGACGGAGAACAAGAAAGAGCAGGTGCCGAAGAACAACAGCCGCCAACCGAAGGTGAAATGTTCGCCACAACAAAATCTATTTTGATGCATGAGGTTTCTAACCTTTTAGGGGATAAAATTTAAACCATAATACTTAATTTTCTACAGGCAAAAAAGCTAAGCCTACAATAGTGTTCCAGAGAAAGGCTAAAGTGGAGAGCGGGTCGAAAGGTGGGCATGACGGTACATGAAGTGTTTTTCAAAGTGAATTTGATGTCAACAATACTTTATGGTCGAACAAAAGTGCTCAAGATATCTCTCGCATGTATTTGTCCATGTCATTGTAGGAAACGTCGACATGCCGGTCCAGCAACCAGAGAATCTTCTTGAAACTATCAAGAAGGGGATTGCTGAGTTAACAAAAGCCAGTGCCTTCAAAATATATGATGGCCCAGGCAGCTGTAGCAACAAGAAAAGTGATAAAAGTAAATAAAACTCCTTTGTTGTTTGGAATGACTTTAGTGTTTTCTTATGTTTAGTGCAGTTGGATATTTCAGAAACTAATGCTTATCACTGATAATCTACAAAACATTTTTGATTTAGGTCCCCCAAGCATTGAGTTTCTCCGTGAGGTTAAAAAACATGATGCCACTACAGGGGCAAGAGGATCAGTAGCAGCTCCTAACATTCCAGAAAATGTTGTCGATGCAACCCCACTTGATATGGCTCCACCTATCATGGACAATGAACCAGACCTGGAACAGTTTGTAGCTAACATACCATGTGAGATACCTGGTTGAGTGACATGTTTTTTATTTCTACTCATTTTCAAAGTAAACAATTGCTGACAGATTTTTTTCTTTCCAAAACGAAGCTCATGTGCTCACTATGATATCAATGGCTGCGGCTGGGCAAAACAATATGAGCCAGAGAATCTTCGACCACATACGCAATGCACCTATCGTGAACCCTGTTGGTGAGTGTTCTAGATTGTCAATTAGTAATTTTAAACGAAATTTTAAAACATATTGACTTTCTTATGAATTAATGAACAGCTCAACAGATGGAAGCTGGCCCATCTAATGCTAACGAAATGATTGCACAGTCCCTTCAAAATTAGCAGGCCCGTGCTGGGGTGCTATACCGATGGATACTGTTTGCTGCTACAGACGACTTCTTAACAAGGTATTTTTTTTCTTTTTGCATGAAATTCATTTGGCATTTAGCCTCACACAAGTTTGCAAAACAAAGATATCAACTAATCCGTGTCATGCAGGAAATTTATCTACATCCCTGGACAAATGCCATTGATTATAACAGGGACTAGTCTGAAGAAGCAGCTCAGCGGTGCATTTGAGAATGACATGATGTCAGCTGTAGTTGTGTTGTTCAATGAGGTTGACCACAAGGCGTGTGAGCATCTTTCTCGCTTGCGCAATCGTCATTTCCTTCCTCAAGAGTTCGTGATAAGTACCTAAGATAATAAATAATTCGGCGTGGTCAAAACAACTAACGAATGTAACTTTATTTTAGGACTTGTGCAATATTTACAATGGAACTCCACCTCTGGAAGCCATAGGGCACTTCTTTCAGGGGTCCAAGTGTACCATACAAGGTCCAGGACTGCAAAGAGGTACCTTGCTATACATCGACAAAATTGTACACAATTTTTTCTTTGCCTCATCTTTTGATAGAACTAAATCTATGAGAAATTTAGTATTGAACAATAACAATTCTTTTCCAATATCAGGTAGTTGTGATACTACATGACAAAGTCAATTGGGTATGCTACGCTTACAATATTAAGGGAACACATACAACAGTGCATGTGTACGACCCTGTGGTCAATGGTGATTTTCCCGCGATAGCTGTGGCCAACCACCATCGTAAAGCTTATGATCTTTTTCTGGCACTGGGTCACTGCATGTCTATTGTGCTAGGTGCAACTATTCCTAGTGCACTGGGCTTTAACATCATCAAACACACTGGGGGTCCAGGAGCGAGGTTAGCTCTAACAAACATTGAGTCTTAATTATCATTTGTAAGAAATATCTGCAGGTTGCTGAAATACTTCATCAATTTTCTTAAAAAAACAGCCCAAATGATGCGATATATGTTGCATATGCTGCGAGGAACATGACGAACAACCAAGCCAAACCTGTGCTGGACCAGGTATCAGATTGTTTGCGCTGCTGCATTTTTCGGTGTCCTATGAAATGTTTATTCTTCATCAAATGCATATACAATATTGTTGGAAAACTCAACTATTTTTCAATCAAACTGTTCCAGGAAGGATTGCTCGAACATAGGAAAGTGCTTGGATACCTGCTCATGACCATGGATTCCAACATTACGAAGATCAACGGCGTCTAAGCAACATTCTCATGAAGACTATCCATCTTTCTTCACTATAAAAATGTTTGCGACTGAAAGTTGCTGTATGTCTATGATGCCATGTGTACCTAAAAGCCCTCACACACTGTGTGTGTTGTGGTCTGTCAGTGTTAGTGTCCGTAATTCGGTATGAGACTATTTTTTGTCAGTCGTAAAATGCACTTTGTTTTGTATTTGCTGGTCCATGAGACAGCTAATGACTATGTTAAGTGTTCTACATCACTTAATGCCTAAGTTCTACTTCTTCATATACTTTGTTGTCCGCGTGAAATGATGTTTGATTCGAAAACTTAAATCAAATATTACGTGTTCATGTTTGTCTTGTTTGTAAATGTTCTCAAAAACAAATTGTATATGCTGGCGCAAACGAACATAGGAGTGGCAAAAGAACATACAACTACCGCGGAGGTAACTTAGATCTAGGCGAAGGATTCAGATATTGACATCTGAAACAAATATCCGAAAACCAAACTACTCCACATTTTTTATTACTACAATAGTTTTACGACAACCAGCCGCTAAGATACAAAAGTTCCTTCACATACTTTGTAGGGATGGCCTATGTCTCCCGCGCACAGCTCCGGAGGGCAAACCCTAGCGCCGCAAGCCATATTACCTTCGCCCAGTCCCCTCGGCGCAGCCGGATTAAAGCCAGGCGTCGGAAGCGCGCGAGGCTTCTTATACCCTCTATTGGTTGCGGCTGACGCGGGTGGTCGGCGGCGCACGGTGGCGCCGACGCGTTAGGCCTCGCGAGGTGGCCTGTTAAAGCAGCGGCGGCGCTAAGTATTGCAGTTTTCGGTATTCATGACTATAGGCGGTGCGCCGGTATTCTAGGGAGATGGAGATGTTTGTGGCATCTACCACAATGTGGTGGTGTCTCATAGCGTTGGTCTAGGTCGTTTCACGGCGACGGCTGGACATATCCGGCGTCGGCCAATAGATGAGCGGCTTGTTTCGTACTTCGGAGTCATCGTGAGGGCATGCCGCCAGACTAAGGCCAGCTGGCGTCGGCGGCGAGGCTTCTTCTACCCTTTCTCCGTGGCTCGGCGGCGAGAGTTGGCGGCACGCTGGCATCGGCGAGAGTCGACGCATTAGGCTTCACAAGGTGGCCTCTTATAGAAGTAGCTGGATCTAGCCGATTCGGCGTAACTAGATCTGATCATTTTCCGTAGACGATACTGTAGGCGGTAAGACATGGTGGTGGCTCGTGGCGATTGTATAGGTCATTTTGCGGCGGCGGCTAGAGATTTTCGACGTCGGCCATCGATTAGCAGCTTGTTTTGTCCTTCTTTCCCTTCCATCGTCGTCCGTGTGCTGCCTTCGTCGAAGGGCTGGACATCTCCCAGCCGTGATCTGTCGCTCGTCTCGCGCCCCGGTACTAGGACCGGACTAGTCTCTCACTGGGTGCAACAGGACGGGTCGATGAGGCCAGCATTTGGGCCGCCCTATCGGGTATTTGTGCTTGGGATGGCCAGGGGTGCGAAAGACGGGGCCTTTCCAATCTTCTATTTTCTTGAATAGCGGCGGGTCTCGGATGAGATGGTGTCAAGGTCTTTGTTCCTGGGACGACAATGGGGGTGGTAGCGGTATGCTCATGGGAAAATCCGTGTATTCGGTGCTGCCAGATGACCATGGGATGTGGGCGGCATGGTGGCGTGGGTGTGGCGTTTTATGGCGTCGTGTGTTGGCCCGGTGTGAAAACCTGTCCTATATTCTTGAAGGCTTTAAAGATAGGACCAACAAAAAGAGAACAAAAAGAGATTGTCAATATAAGTTAGAAAAGAAAATTCATCATTCATGGAGCCGCAAAAAAAAGATAACAAAAATCCATGAACATACGGATTCATGTAAAAATAAAACACAGTACAAAACATAGTACACCAAGGACGCTACAGGTTAAATAAAGTGACACTGAACATAAACTTGCATAACCACATGAGAACATTTGCGCTCAGACTCCCCTAGCAGTGCAATTACCCTTTGTGTGCCCCGGAATCTTGCATAGGCTACACTTCACAATCCTTTTTTGGATGGAGGGGGTGGCATTGGACCGGCAGTATCTTCATGAGCATGGCATGGGCCGTCCTTGTAGTGTTTTCTAGCTTTCTTAGCCACAATGTAATCCATACGACTCTTTGGGCGAAGGGAGCTAGGTCGTCCTTTAGACAGCACACGTTGTGGAGGAAGAATTTGGGTTTCTGACCCAATATCAGTTATGGTATGCCGGACAGGATTTGCTTGTTCGGCGATAGTATCAATAAGCATATCTGAAGCCTTCTTACTTGCAATTTTTTCTTTTGCCTCACATATAGCTGCGAACGCCGTTTGGAATGACTCAGACCCGGATTCTGCCTCCTTGATAAGGTCCATAGCAGCCACATATAGAACATTTCTTCTATACGTAGTTTGGGAAGACAACTCCCCCATTTCACCCTCGTTTGCCAGGTGCAGTGGTCTCGATTCCCTTGCCCATAAAGTCCATCTTTTAACTATATTCCTTGGCGGAATCTTGCCAATATTGTTCTGAACTAATACCTGAAAAAACAAAATTACGAGTCAGATGAGAAATCATTAATGCAGTGCTGTAAAAATGAGTTTGAGACGCATGACATAGGACCATAATGAAAAAAATGTGTGCATACCTTTAATGAATGGCAGCACAACAGGCCGACATGATCAAAAAATCCACAATCACATGTGACAAAGTCCCCACCGTCTTCCACTTTGACGGTGAATACCTTTTTGTCATAATCAGTTAAGGCTAGTTGCGGCGACAATTTGACCTTGTAGACGTGTCCAGGCTTGGAACGCCGTGCATCAAATGAGCCTGATCTAAAAAGTTCGTGTGAAAATTTTTCGTACAAGGCCTTCGTGTACACAGCCGCTGCATCTATCTCGATAGTAGCGCCAATTACAAGCCGCCTGCGTGTCTGTTATTCAGTGGAATAAGTATATAATGTGTGAGATAAAATAAAATAATGTCAGATAGTAGCTGGAGTAGTACTCATACTATATAAACAAAATACATGCATGCCTTTTATACCTGCTTGCTGACATAATTTGCCTCGTCTTCTGCCTGGCTCCTGGAATCAAGCAATTTGTTGTACTGCTTAACAAACAAGTGCATTGGGGATGATCTGCTGATGAACTTTTTGAGGAGATGATTCGCACTCTCGCTCCGTTGCGTGCTGGTCATCCCGGCACAGAATGTGCCCAAGAAGTATGGCATTGCCCACATGTCCCTCCACTTGAAAATCCTGCGAAGGTACTTGTTTCCTTGAAGTTTGTATTTTTTAATCAATTGATGCCACATTCGCTCAAATGATTCTACATCCGTCTCTTCATTTACTATCGCGTGGAATTCCTTCTTGAAGGCAGAATGTTTGTTGTACACGTGTCCAGTTTTCTCTTTCAAGACCTTTAACACATGCCATCTGCACCACCTATGACGGGTGTGGGGCATTGTACTTCGTAAAGCATTTTGCATAGCTTTGCATTGATCTGTAGGAGTACCAAAGAAGAATGATCAAACTAAGGCGAACATATAATAGCATATGTATAACCTGACAAACTACAACAATGTATGAAGATAACTTTTATAATCTGACCTGTCAATATAGTAGTAGGATGTTTCCCGTCCATCAAGTCAATAAAGTTTCTGAATGCCCATTCAAATGTGGGAGTCTTTTCATCAACCATGAGGACGCCGCCAAAAATAATAGACTGGAAATGGTTATTCACACCAACAAAAAGCCCAAATGGCATGTTATACAGGTTGGTCCTGTAAGTGGTGTCGAAAGTAACCACATCACCGAAATGTGCATAATCCAGCCGATTTTTACCATTACACCATATTACTGTTTTCACCCTGCTTTCACCGTCTACTTGCACACAAACTTTGAAGTCCGGATCTGTGGCACTCATATCCTGAAGTATACTCGTGGTTTTGGCCATATCATCAGTGATGGAATCATGAGCTATGGTTGCACACAGAGTTCTCAATGTCTGCTTCCTAAAAGGCACGCCTAGAGAAGAGCCAAGACCTGACCCTAATATGTTGTATATCTGGTCAAACCTGATGTTGTTCTCCGTGAGGTTACGAATAAAATCCTTTGCTAAAGGACTTATAACGCTATGTGATTTCCACTGTTTTTTCTCGCCACACTTCACAGATAGTGGGTGATTGTGCAGAATGCCAGAATAGGAGGGGGATAGCTAATCCTGTCGAAGACTACGCTTCTGGCCATCTCCATCTTGCAGCATGTAGAAGAGAGTAGATTGAAGTCCTCCAAGTAGCATCGCATAGCATAAATCCTACCCGGCGATCCCCTCCTCGTCGCCCTGTTAGAGAGCGATCACCGGGTTGTATCTGGCACTTGGAAGGGTGTATTTTATTCAGTATCCGGTTCTAGTTGTCACAAGGTCAAGGTACAACTCCGGGTCGTCCTTTTACCGAGGGACACGGCTATTCGAATAGATAAACTTCCCTACAGGGGTGCACCACATAACCCAACACGCTCGATCCCATATGGCCGGACACACTTTTCTGGGGCATGCCCGGCCTCGTAAGATCAACGCGTCGCAGCCCCACCTAAGCACAACAGAGAGGTCAGCACGCCGGTCTAACCCTATGCGCGCAGGGGTCTGGGCCCATCGCCCTATGCACACCTGCACGTTGCGTACGCGGCCGGAAGCGGACCTAGCCTAGTGGCGTTCCAGTCCAATCCGGCGCGCGCCACTCAGTCGCTGACGTCACGAAGGCTTCGGCTGATACCACGACGCCGGGATACCCATAACTACTCCCGCGTAGATGGCTAGTGCGTATAGACCAAATGGCCAGACTCAGATCAAATACCAAGATCTCGTTAAGCGTGTTAAGTATCCGCGAACGTCGACCAGGGCCAGGCCCACCTCTCACCTAGGCGGTCTCAACCTGCCCTGTCGCTCTGCCACAAAGATCCACTTGCGGGTACTCCTACGAGCCGACCCGACTTTAGTCATCACAAGTGTCATGTATTTAGTATATAAGTATATACCCGTGATCACCGCCCAGGTGATCACGGCCCGATAGTATAGCACAGCAGATGGACAAGAATGTAGGGCCACTGATGGAAAACTAGCATCCTATACTAAGCATGTAGGATTGCAGGTAAAGGTAACAACAGTAGTAGCAAGGATAGGCTATGCATCAGGATAGGATATCGGAAAGCAGTAACATGCTACACTATTCTAATGCAAGCAGTATAGAGAAGAATAGGCGATATCTGGTGATCAAGGGGGGCTTGCCTGGTTGCTCTGGCAAGTAGGAGGGGTCGTCAACTCCGTAGTCGAACTGGGCAGCAGCAGTGTCGGTCTCGTAGTCTACCGGAGAGAAGAGGGGGGAAGAAATAGTAAATACAATGCAAACATAAGCATGACGATGCGTGACAAGACAATGAACAGTGCGAGGTGTGTCCTAACGCGACAGTAGGTGGTACCGGCGAAGGGGGGGAACATCCGGGAAAGTATTCCCGATGTTTCGCATTTTCGGACAGACGGACCGGAGGGGGAAAGTTGCTAGTTCGATAGGTTAGGGAGGTGTGGTGGACGAATGGACAGCGTATTCGGATTCGTCTCGTCGTTCTGAGCAACTTTCATGTTGAAAATATTTTAATCCGAGTTACGGATTAAAAGATATGATTTTCTAAAGATTTTATTAATTTCTGGAATTTAATTAATTATTTAATTTAATACGAAATTTGGATTTATGACATCAGCATGATGTCATGCTGACATCAGCAGTCAACAGGGGTTGACTAAGTCAACTGACATGTGGGCCCAGTGGGACCCACCTGTCATTCACTGTTTAGGTTAATTAGTGTTTAGCTAAATAATTACTGCTTAATTAATATAAACAGTATTGGTTAACTTAATTAATTTAGTTAATTAATTAATTAATTAATTAAAATTATTTTTATTTTTATTTTATTTATTTATTTATTAATTTTTATTAATTTATTTATTATTATTATTATTAATTTATTTTATTTATTATTTTATTTTTATTTTTATTTAGCTGGGGCCCGTTTTTCATTGGGGCAGGGGGGCAATTGGGTGCTGGGCTATCGGGCCCAGCCCGAACGGGCACTGGCCCGCGGGGCGCACCCGACTTGGGCGCTGCGGGGCGCCGGCGACCAGGGAGCAGGGGGGCCAGGGCGGCGCGCCGGCGTGGAGCAGCAGCAGGGGAGGCGGGGCTCACGGCGAGGAGCGCGGCGGACGCGAGCCCGTCCGGAGCTCGGGCGCGGGGCGCACGGGGGAAAGGGGGGGCGCGCGGCGCGAGGCGAGGTCGAACAAGGCGCGGGCGAAGCGAGGCAGAGCCGGGGTGAGGGCGCGACGGTGAGCGCGGTGCGTGGCTAGGCGTGGCGGGGGCGCGTCTGGGCGCGCCGGAGCGCGAGCGGGGCGGCGGTGACCGAGAGGAGAGGGGGCGGGCGACGGAGGCCGGTGGCCTCACCGTGGGTATGCAGGGTCACGGCAGTGGGGGTCGAGGGGGATGGCGGGGACGGCGGCGTAGGGGAGGCAGTCCGGTGGGGGAGAGCGCTCCGGCGAGGCGGCGCCGTCCTGGCGCGGGGGAAGGCGACGGGGCCGGGGCGGCGGCGTCCAGATCGGGACGGAGGGGAGTGGGGGAACGACGTGGGGGGGGGGAAGAGTGGGGCGACGGGGTAGGTTAGGGTTTGGTCGGGCGGGGGCCTAATAGGCCAGGGGCAGCAGGGGGGTGGGCCGGCTGGGCCGGCCTGGCTTGCCCAGTGGCCAGCGGGGCCGAGACCCAACCGGGGGGGGGGGTGTTGTTTCCTTTTTTTGTTTTCTGTTTTGTTTTGCATTTTCTTTTATTTATTTTCTTTCACCTTTTAATCCATTTTAAAATACTTAGGCATTTTCTAAAAAGGAGTTTTCTCCACAATAATTACCAGTGTATTATTTGGCACCCACCGAACATTTTTGTTTTGATGTTTGAAAACTTTGATCGTTTGATTAAATTTTAAATTTGAATTTGACTCCGTTTCGAAATGCTGCGAGGTTAGCAACAGTAACGGAGGTGACGTGGCAAGATTAGCGTGAGATTACTGTAGCATGATTATCCGGGCGTTACATTTTGGCTATATCATCAGCGATGGAATCATGAGCTATGGTTGCACACAGAGTTCTCAATGTCTGCTTCCTAAAAGGCACGCCTAGAGAAGAGCCAAGACCTGACCCTAATATGTTGTATATTTGGTCAAACCTGATGTTGTTCTCCCTGAGGTTACGAATAAAATCCTTTGCTAAAGGACTTATAACGCTATGTGATTTCCACTGTTTTTTCTCGCCACACTTCACAGATAGTGGGTGATTGTGCTTGTTAATGAAAACGGTCACATACCATCCATGGTCGTCAGTTTGATGTAGTCTTATACGAGCTTCACAACCAATGCGGCATGTTGTTGTGTTGGGCCTTTCTTCTTTGCCCTGTAATAATGGTAAAGACACAGAGTGAAAGGCAGACAAAAAAAGTATGAACCAATAATCCGACCGAGACAAAAACAAACAATTAAGATTAAAATGATGCATACCGCACACTGGCAAACGATGTCCTGCATTGTTCTGTAATTTTTGTTATTAGTGCTACTCTTTCCATAGCGAATACCAAAACCACACTCCCAAGAGAACATGTTGTAGAAATCGTAGGCTTCATCCTTTGAATCAAAGATTGTTCCAACACTTGGAACGAACACATCTGCATCACCCCTAAAAGCAGCGCGCTCCACACACTTCTGGAACGGACTTTTTACTGCAGGGGCAATTCTGTGGTCCATTCCTTCAAACGCTTCCCGTTTACTACATATTTCGGCAAAACCGTTATAGAGTATTAAAACAAAGTTATAATAACGTAACGACCCAGCAAAAACGTAGAGAAACAAAACAACCGAGGAGTAATAAAACATGACCTGTTTGCAAAGTGTGCTTACAAAACTATGCTAAATATTTTTTTAAGCACGATTTTTTGGATTGTGTTGCTTAAAAGACTGTGTTGATATGTTTTCCGAAGAACATCCTGTCGTACTCACAAACATTGATGAATTTTAACGGCGGCAAATATAGTCTAAAATAGTACTAATAAAAAAACTAGCTGTCATTTACACACAAAACCTGACGTTTTGCTGATGGTTCACACTATTGAAAACCTCGTTGTAAATATCGAACAAGACTAATTAACAACACAAACGACATTTGACAGTTCATAAATTATGCCATTATCACCATCGTACACCACAGAAAAACTACTTCTAACAATAGTTAAAAAATCCCAGTGTAAAAAAACAAAATGTACTACCTTTTCCGCTTAGGTGCCGATCTTCCAGAATGCAGTTCTGAGAACTCTGGATTCGCTGTGATTGAATCAACAACACCACAGCCAGGATTAAAACAATCTGATAGCTCGGTGATGCCTTTGTTTGATCTGAAAGGAGGGGGTCACAGGTGCTTGAGTAATTTTTTCAGGGGAAAAAGATAAGTATGTAAATCAAACATGAGACGGCATCTTTCTGATGGCCACTGAACGGGGTAAATACCTGTTAGAGAGCGTATCCATGCCGGCAGGAGTGAGATCAACAGCCATGTGCTGATGGTCTAAAGAGGTGTCTTCTTCGCTATCCATGCCGGATGGAGCTCTCATGCTGCGAGCAAAGGAGTTGTTGGCAGAATGGGCTCCTCATCCGCTATATGTAGCAGCCTGGAAGATGAACAGTACCACAAATGAATGAGCACAGGATAGCTTTTTTTATTCATGGTCCTGCCCAACATCCATCGGCTCAAGTGCTAAAGCTTTTAGATAAGTGTGCCATCCATCATTACGATGAAAAAAAACTAGCCTCCGCAGGCCTAGGGCTGTGCCAGCTAATCGCTGGAATCAAAGAGACTAACGAGGCCTCTGGCTGTTTGGGCCTTAATTGATCCTTTTTTGAATTCAAATGGTACACGGATCCACATGCAGAAGGCTGGGCAATCCTACGGCGTGGACCATAGGTTCGGCCGAACCATGGTTTAGAATCTCGCGTCTCTCGATGGGTGTCCGATGGTCTCGTTGTGTTCTTGATCGAGGGCGTGTACTACATCGATAGGAGCCAAGTATATGTAGCCGCCGCTAGATATGCACGGGCGGAAGGTCCAGGTAGATATGCACGGGCGGAAGCTCCAGGTTTCTAGAGAAGAAAGTCCAGGTAGGGTAAGATATCGAGAATTACTACTCCAAGCAAGGTTGTGATTAGGGACATGGCTTTGATACGGCCCAAGATATAGAGCAAGGTGGATGCTAGGGTTTAGGTCTTTCAAAAAAAGATGTTAGGGTTTAGCGCGCGACCCCTTGGCTCCTGCCCACCGGAGACGTTGCCATGCCATGCACGCCCCTTCATGCGATGGGGCTTGTTGCAGCTGCATCCACCCTTGCTTCGCTAGGACTTCGTGTTTCGGGCAGACGTGTTGTAGATCGGATCGGAAAGAGTCTGGCAGGAAGTCTTGTGGCAGCACGCCGACTGGAGTCCGGGAAGGACACGAACCCTAAGCCCTCCTCCAGGAAAAGGACAACCCCATCTTCGGCATACTCAATGGGGAGAGCACCCTAAACCCCGCGAGCTCCCTGACTGCGACCTTCTACCGGATCGATGGCGCGTGACGGCGACAACACCTATGTTGCCATGAGTCCATGACCAAGAATGTGCCGCGAGTGGTGAGCGCCTTGGAGGCGGCCAAGATGAACACGGAGATAGGTGGGGGCGAAAAAGGGGCTCCCTTAGTGGATGACGCTCGACTGAAGCCGATCGATGGGCAACCCACGACCTCTTCAAGCACTGGCTATCATAGAGGCAAGCAAAGGGGAGAACGCGGTTCTGGGGAAGCGGTACATGTCAGGCAATAGGAGGAGAATGCCGAGGCAAGTGAGAAGGTTCTGATAGTGTATTAGGAAATTGATGTTGGAAATTGATTGGCTGAGAGAGGGGGACATCAACCAAGTTTTTTTTGCACGCAAAAATAAGGTTTTAGTCACTTCTGGATGAAAATGGACAATCAGAACATGCACATGCGATCATGGGTCAGATAGCTAGCAATTATTTCCATACAAAAATTGAACACAATGTGGCACTTAACCTGGATCCTTTGGTTGATTTGTTCAAGGAGAAAATTACTGGCGATATACATGATAAATTGTGTGCGTATCTTTCTATAAGGAAATAGTGTTGGAATTATGTGTCCTGCAACTATATTCAAATTGGTTGGAATTGTTAAATATTCAGAATACCTCATTATGGAATTATACATGGAATTGTTGTACATGTTTAGCATGGAATTGTTACTTGCTGGAATGTTCTTAAGTTTTATATACTTAAGGAAGCTGGTCGATTATTGGTGGAATACAATATACTATTTATATTTGAAAGACTACCAGGATACACTGATGATTGGAAGGAGCTAGATCGTATAATTAGATTACAGTCCTAATGTTGATCTACATAATTAGAGGAATTTACACTCTATTATGGCGTGTTGCTCACAAGCGCGTGCTTCGGGGACAAAACGGGTAGAATCCGTTAAACAGACAAATATGATCGTGGTTGGTAATTTGATCTGGAATCTATCCCGGAAACTAGTGAAAAAGACTAGGAATCTTATATCTATAAGAGGTGGACTCTTTGGAAAGACAGTATAAGAAGGTCCCTACCTCCTAGCCTCAGATATGCGAATTGTGAGCGGCAACACGGATAAGCGCAGACGAATAGGGGGTAGACCACAAACCCTAAATTTACAACATTGGTATCAGAGCTAGGTTGCCGCGGCCATCCTCATCCGATGCAACTCTGCGGTCATGGTCGCCGTCAAGATACAACCCCCTGCAGCCCACTCTATCTCTGCGTTCAAGTGCCAGATCAGCCGCTTCTTCGTGCGTGTTCTCATGCGGTGCGTCAAGCAAGCCCTAGCCGTGGTAGAAGCCCACGTCCTCGTGTGTTTTCTCGGGGGGCGATCAATTGATCAGGAAAAGCGATTGTTTTTTTCTGAGCGCACGGATCGAAGAGTATTAGTAAGCTGGCATGCTTTGGTGTTTTTCTTATTGTCAATCTATGGGAAAATCTGACTTCCGCTGCTACTTTCTCGTGGAGTACATTCAGAGTAATAGTCTACTCTCGCACAAGTCAAATTGCATGCATCTCCCAGCAAAACAAGGAAGCTGCAACGTCGTCGTCGACGGAATTCTCTTTCTTTTTCCCACACGAGATCGGGAAATTGATCTGAACTTGGAATACAATGCGGAACACGCTGCGTCTGATGGAATCAACCGATGCAACAAACCCGCTCGCTGCGCACGATGAGCTCGGGGGGCCCTGCTAATTTCTCTTCTATATATCCACCTCACACGCCGAGTCTGCTACTCCTTGGCGAGCGCAGGGAGATAGATTGCACAGAATCTGGCGGCTAGCTAAATTCCACTACCGCAACACAGAACTAGCATGAGGTATTATTATTATTGCTAGTATTATTTTTTGCTGTTGATGGAGTGCGTTTAGTACTCTGTATATGCAGGAAGGGCAAGACAATAAACGTGGAAGCGTACTTGTACGAGCAACGGCCAGCCAGCCGGAAGGAGCACACGCACCATTAGGACCCATGCTTTCAAGGAAAGTGAACTGAATGCATATACGGCAAGCTAACTTTGTTCGATTGATTTATTTTATTACACCATCAAAGAAATTCACCAGGAACTTCAGATTAAATTTGTGGATGGACAACACGGAACAAATGATTAAATACTGAAAATTGCTGTGGTGGAAACATTGTCCGGAAAATTACACATAACCTGAAAAGGGATTTCAAAGAAGTGTTATTTATGGAGCATCACTTGTGTATGGAGGAATATGGGAGTCACTCCAAGGACAAGGAAATTTTCTCTTCATTTGTCGATATATCTAATGATAATATTTGCACTATATATATATTTATTTATTTGAGGCTATTTTTTCCCCAAATAGTTGGATTATGGTGCTTGTTTATATACAACATATATTGTTGGAATACAGTAGCAACTATATTGGCACAGAGCAATCCCAAAGGAAAATTTATTACTTAGTACTTAATGTTGAGTTCGACATACTTCGGGTTGGAATTATGCCATCAAAGTCCCTTGTGGAGGAAAACTATTTTTTTATAGGACACTCTATGCAACTTCAGTGAGAAGGTATTGGATTTATTGTTCTATCTTGGAGTTACTGTTTGGAAACGGAAGAGTGGAAATATTACTCAATGATAAAATTAGTGCCAAGGAATTTCGTATAATGGTATGTTCTTTTTTTATGGTCCATTGGAAGTTAGCAACCCAAATATTTATTTGGGGAAGATAACTCCAACCGGAGGAATACCAACTATGGGAACACATGCTTGGAGTCTCAACATTTATGATCCCATGTATAGCCCTGTATGATCCCTGCACACTCCTGACCCCGCTCCCCCATGTCGATGACGGGCCACTGCTGCATCAACATTCATCTTCATGACCCCCTCGGGAGAGGCCATCCATGTGTTTGGCAAGACTTGACATGGAACCCCGCTGTTTTTCCTCTCCCCAGGTTTGGGTAGTTGGGCTAGGTCTTGAATATTTTTTTTGATGAATGACGAAGTTTGCTGTGGAGACTGAAAAATTCCCTCGTAAACTGCCTTCCTCCTCGCCTACCAAATAGCCCAGAGAGAGACTGCCATTGATACAAAGCTAGAATGATCCATAGTGTCCCTCATTGCAAACAGCCAGTTCTTCGCCCTCGTCTCCCTGTTCTCCGCCATCATCGTCACCAGTCCCGGTTCGGCTAGTGCCCAAGTGCACCTCGCCGAGGTGCAAGACAGTAGCGCATGACGCCATGAATCAAGAGCCCCGCAGAGAGGGCATGCATCTCCGGTCTCCATGTTTCTCCTATGCAGTACATCCGTCGTTGGCAGAGAATGCCGTGCCAAACTGAAGGAAATATGCCCTAGAGGCAATAATAAAGTTATTATTTATTTCCTTATTTCATGATAAATGTTTATTATTCATGCTAGAATTGTATTAACCGGAAACATGATACATGTGTGAATACATAGACAAACAGAGTGTCACTAGTATGCCTCTACTTGACTGGCTCGTTGATCAAAGATGGTTATGTTTCTTAGCCATAGACACGAGTTGTCATTTGATTAACGGGATCACATCATTAGGAGAATGATGTGATTGACTTGACCCATTCCGTTAGCTTAGCACTTGATCGTTTAGTATTCTGCTATTGCTTTCTTCATGACTTATACATGTTCCTATGACTATGAGATTATGCAACTCCCGTTTACCGGAGGAACACTTTGTGTGCTACCAAACGTCACAACGTAACTGGGTGATTATAAAGGAGCTCTACAGGTGTCTCCGAAGGTACTTGTTGGGTTGGCGTATTTCGAGATTAGGATTTGTCCGGTTGTCGGAGAGGTATCTCTGGGCCCACTCGGTAATGCACATCACTATAAGCCTCGCAAGCATTGTAACTAATGAGTTAGTTGCGGGATGATGTATTACGGAACGAGTAAAGAGACTTGCCGGTAACGAGATTGAGCTAGGTATTGAGATACCGATGATCGAATCTCGGGCAAGTAACATACCGATGACAAAGGGAACAACGTATGTTGTTATGCGGTTCGACCGATAAAGATCTTCATAGAATATGTAGGAGCCAATATGGGCATCCAGGTTCCGCTATTGGTTATTGACCAGAGAGATGTCTCGGTCATGTCTACATAGTTCTCGAACCCGTAGGGTCCGCACGCTTAACATTCGGTGACGATATAGTATTATATGAGTTATGTATGTTGGTGACCGAATGTTGTTCGGAGTCCCGGATAAGATCACGGACATGACGAGGAACTCCGGAATGGTCCGGAGATAAAGATTGATATATGGGATAATAGTGTTTACTCTTCGGAAGGGTTCCGGAATTCACCGGAAGAGGTTCCGTATGTTTCCCGAAATGTTTGGGTATGAGAACACTTTATTTCGCCCAAAGGGGAAAGCCCACAAGGTTTTTGGAAAGCGCAAAAAGAAGTTTTGTGGGGTCCAGGGGCTAGACGCCAGGGTCCCTGGCGTCTGGGTCCAGACGCCGGGAACCCTGGCGTGTGGCCCTGGAGTCCGAGAAGGACTCTTGCCTTTCGGGTGAAACCGACTTTGTGGTGGCTTTTACTCCAAGTTTCGACCCCAAGGCTCAACATATAAATAGAGGGGCAGGGCAAGCACCAAAGACACATCAAGAAACACCAAGCCGTGTGCCGGAAACCCTGTCCCCTCTAGTTTATCCTCCGTCATAGTTTTCGTAGCACTTAGGCGAAGCCCTGCGGAGATTGTTCTTCACCAACACCATCACCACGCCGTCGTGCTGTCGGAACTCGTCTACTACTTCGCCCCTTTTGCTGGATCGAGAAGGCGAGGATGTCATCGAGCTGAACGTGTGCTTAACGCGGAGGTGTCGTACGTTCGGTACTTGATCGGGACGGATCGTGAAGGTGTACGACTACATCAACCGCGTTGATAAACGCTTCCGCTTACAGTCTACGAGGGTACGTAGACAACACTCCCCCCTCTCGTTGCTATGCATCACCGTGATCTTGCTTGTGCGTAGGAATTTTTTTGAAATTACTACGTTCCCCAACAGTGGCATCAGAGCCAGGTTTATGCGTAGATGTTATATGCACGAGTAGAACACAAGTGAGTTGTGGATGATACAAGTCATAGTGCTTACCAGCATGTCATACTTTGGTTCGGCGGTATTGTTGGATGAAGCGGCCCGGACCGACATTACGCGTACGCTTACGCGAGACTGGTTCTACCGACGTGCCTTGCACACAGGTGGCTAGCGGGTGTCTGTTTTTCCAACTTTAGTTGAACCAAGTGTGACTACGCCCGGTCCTTGAGAAGGTTAAAACAGCACTAACTTGACGAACTATCATTGTGGTTTTGATGCGTAGGTAAGAACGGTTCTTGCTCAGCCCGTAGCAGCCACGTAAAACTTGAAACAACAAAGTAGAGGACGTCTAACTTGTTTTTGCAGGGCATGTTGTGATATGATATGGTCAAGACGCGATGAGATATAAATTGTTGTATGATATGATCATGTTTTGTTAAAGTTATCGGCAACTGGCAGGAGTCTTATGGTTGTCTCTTTATTGCATAAGATGCAAGTACCATGTAATTGCTTTACTTTATCGCTATGCGATAGCAATAGTTGCAAAAGCAATAGCTGATGAGACGACCATGTGACGACACGTTGATAAAAGATCAAGATGATGGAGATCATGGTGTCATGCCGGTAACAATGAAGATCATGACAGTACTTTGGAGATGGAGATCAAAAGCACAAGATGATGATGGCCATATCATGTCACATATTTTGATTGCATGTGATGTTTATCTTTTATACATCTTATTCTGCTTTGTTTGACGGTAGCATTATAAAATGACCTCTCACTAAATTTCAAGGTATAAGTGTTCTCCCTGAGTATGCACCGTTGCGAAAGTTCTTCGTGTTGAGACACCACGTGATGATCGGGTGTGATAAGCTCTACGTTCAAATACAACGGGTGCAAGACAGTTTTGCACACGCCGAATACTCAGGTTAAACTTGACGAGCCTAGCATATGCAGATATGGCCTCGGAACACTGGAGACCGAAAGGTCGAGCGTGAATCATATAGTAGATATGATCAACATAGTGATGTTCACCATTGAAAACTACTCCATCTCACGTGATGATCGGACATGGTTTAGTTGATTTGGATCACGTGATCATTTAGATGACTAGAGGGATGTCTATCTAAGTGGGAGTTCTTAAGTAATATGATTAATTGAACTTTAATTTATCATGAACTTAGTCCTGATAGTATTTGCATATCTATGTTGTAGATCAATAGCTCGCGATGTTGTTCCCCATTTATTTTTGATATGTTCCTAGAGAAAAATAAGTTGAAAGATGTTAGTATCAAAGATGCGGACTAGCTCTGTGATCTGAGGATTATCCTCATTGCTGCACAGAAGTATTATGTCCTTGATGCACCGCTAGGTGACAGAACTATTGGAGGAGCAGATACAGACGTTATGAACGTTTTTGACAAAATCTCGGTATGATGACTACTTGATAGTTTAGTGCATCATGCTTTATGGCTTAGAATCGGGACTTCAAAAATGTTTTGAACGCCACGGAGCATATAAGATGTTCCAAGAGTTGAAATTGGTATTTCATACTCATGCCCGTGTCGAGAGGTATGAGACCTCTGATAGTACTTTGCCTACAAGATGGAGGAGAATAGCTCAACCAGTGAGCATGTGCTTAGATTGTCTGAGTACTACAATTGCTTGAATCAAGTGAGAGTTAATCTTCCAGATAAGATAGTAATTGACAAAATTCTCTAGTCACTATCACCAAGTTACTAGAACTTCGTGATGAACTATAATATGCAAGGGATGATGAAAACAATTCCCAAGCTCTTCGCGATGCTAAAATCGGCGAAGGTAGAAATCAAAGAAAAACATCAAGTGTTGATGGTTGACAAGATCACTAGTTTCAAGAAAAAGGGCAAAGGGAAGAAGGGGAACTTCAATAAGAACGGCAAGCAAGTTGCTGCTCAAGTGAAGAAGCCCAAGTCTGGACCTAAGCCTGAAACTAAGTGCTTCTACTACAAAGGGACTGGTCACTGGAAGCGGAACTACCCCAAGTATTTGGCGGATAAGAAGGATGGCAAAGTGAACAAAGGTATATTTGATATACATGTTATTGATGTGTACTTTACTAGTGTTTATAGCAACCCCTCGGTATTTGATACTGGTTCAGTTGCTAAGAGTAGTAACTCAAAACGGGAGTTGCAGAATAAACAGAAACTAGTTAAGGGTGAAGTGACGATGTGTGTTGGAAGTAGTTTCAAGATTGATATGATCATCATCGCACACTCCCTATACTTTCGAGATTAGTGTTGAACCTAAATAAATGTTATTTGGTGTTTGCGTTGAGCATGAATATGATTTGATCATGTTTATAGCAATACAGTTATTCATTTAAATTAGAGAATAATTGTTGTTCTATTTACATGAATAAAACCTTCTATGGTCATACACCCAATGAAAATGGTTTGTTGGATCTCGATCGTAGTGATACACATATTCATAATATTGAAGCCAAAAGATGCAAAGTTAATAATGATAGTGCAACTTATTTGTGGCACTGCCGTTTAGGTCATATTGGTGTAAAGCGCATGAAGAAACTCCATGCTGATGGGCTTTTGGAATCACGTGATTATGAATCACTTGATGCTTGCGAACCATGCCTCATGGGCAAGATGACTAAAACTCCGTTCTCCGGAACAATGGAGCGAGCAAATGACTTATTGGAAATAATACATACTGATGTATGCGGTCCGATGAGTGTTGAGGCTCGCGGCGGGTATCGTTATTTTCTAACCTTCACAAATGATTTGAGCAGATATGGGTATATCTACTTGATGAAACACAAGTCTGAAACATTTGAAAAGTTCAAATAATTTCAGAGTGAAGTGGAGAATCATCGTAACAACAAAATAAAAGTTTCTACGATGTGATCGCAGAAGTAAAATATTTGAGTTAACGAGTTTGGCCTTCAGTTAAAACAATGTGAAATAGTTTCACTACTCACGCCACCTGGAACACCACAATGTAATGGAGTGTCCGAACGTCGTAACCGTACTTTATTAGATATGGTGCGATCTATGATGTCTCTTACCGATCTACCACTATCGTTTTGGGGTTATGCATTAGAGACAGCTACATTCACGTTAAATAGGGCACCATCTAAATCCGTGGAGATGACACCGTATGAACTGTGGTTTGGTGAGAAACCTAAGTTGTCGTTTCTTAAAGTTTGGGACTGCGATGCTTATGTGAAAAAGTTTCAACATGATAAGCTCGAACCCAAATCGAAGAAGTAAATCTTCATAGGATACCCAAAAGAAACTATTGGGTACACCTTCTATCATAGTTCCGAAGGCAAGATATTCGTTGCTGAGAATGGATCCTTTCTAGAGAAGGAGTTTCTCTCGAAAGAAGTGAGTGGGAGGAAAGTAGAACTTGATGAGGTAATTGTACCTTCTCCCGAATTGGAAAGTAGCTCATCACTGAAATCAGTTCCACTGATGCATACAGTTTGTGCTGCCGGCTGAAGAGGCTACAAATGGCAGTGCTGCGCATCAAGGAACACCATGCTCACGAATAGCTGATAATCAGTCATGCCTGGCTCAGTCTGGTGTGGGCGGTGTCTTTATATCATCAAACGCAACAACAGATGCGTCTCATGCACTCGCACCAGCGCAAGTCCAACCATTTGCTCATGTTAATTATTCTCCTGACCAAGTAAGCGAGTATTTTTTTTCATTATTCAGCAAACATAGGTGCATGAATCTCACTGTATTTTATGTGCATGTACACATTTGCCAGCTGAACAATCTGGTGACCTCCATGCGAAGCTTTATTAAGGTGATCGAGAAAAAGCATAGTATTGGGACAGATGATGCGTCTCTGCAAGCCCAATCAGTTGCTCATGCTAACTATTCTCCTGAACAAGTAAGCGAGTATATTTTCATTATTCAGCTTAAGAGCCAACATAGGTGCATGTATCTCACTGATTTTTATGTGCATTTACACATTTGGCAGTTGAAAACTCTGGTAACCTCCTTGCAAGGCTTAATTAAGGTAATCGAGGAAAAGGATAGTATTGGGACAGATAGCCGCAAGCGCAACATATATATGTCAAAGGGAAAAGCCCATGTAGTAGACGGAGAACAAGAAAGAGCAGGTGCCGAAGAACAACAGCCGCCAACCGAAGGTGAAATGTTCGCCACAACAAAATCTATTTTGATGCATGAGGTTTCTAACCTTTTAGGGGATAAAATTTAAACCATAATACTTAATTTTCTACAGGCAAAAAAGCTAAGCCTACAATAGTGTTCCAGAGAAAGGCTAAAGTGGAGAGCGGGTCGAAAGGTGGGCATGACGGTACATGAAGTGTTTTTCAAAGTGAATTTGATGTCAACAATACTTTATGGTCGAACAAAAGTGCTCAAGATATCTCTCGCATGTATTTGTCCATGTCATTGTAGGAAACGTCGACATGCCGGTCCAGCAACCAGAGAATCTTCTTGAAACTATCAAGAAGGGGATTGCTGAGTTAACAAAAGCCAGTGCCTTCAAAATATATGATGGCCCAGGCAGCTGTAGCAACAAGAAAAGTGATAAAAGTAAATAAAACTCCTTTGTTGTTTGGAATGACTTTAGTGTTTTCTTATGTTTAGTGCAGTTGGATATTTCAGAAACTAATGCTTATCACTGATAATCTACAAAACATTTTTGATTTAGGTCCCCCAAGCATTGAGTTTCTCCGTGAGGTTAAAAAACATGATGCCACTACAGGGGCAAGAGGATCAGTAGCAGCTCCTAACATTCCAGAAAATGTTGTCGATGCAACCCCACTTGATATGGCTCCACCTATCATGGACAATGAACCAGACCTGGAACAGTTTGTAGCTAACATACCATGTGAGATACCTGGTTGAGTGACATGTTTTTTATTTCTACTCATTTTCAAAGTAAACAATTGCTGACAGATTTTTTTCTTTCCAAAACGAAGCTCATGTGCTCACTATGATATCAATGGCTGCGGCTGGGCAAAACAATATGAGCCAGAGAATCTTCGACCACATACGCAATGCACCTATCGTGAACCCTGTTGGTGAGTGTTCTAGATTGTCAATTAGTAATTTTAAACGAAATTTTAAAACATATTGACTTTCTTATGAATTAATGAACAGCTCAACAGATGGAAGCTGGCCCATCTAATGCTAACGAAATGATTGCACAGTCCCTTCAAAATTAGCAGGCCCGTGCTGGGGTGCTATACCGATGGATACTGTTTGCTGCTACAGACGACTTCTTAACAAGGTATTTTTTTTCTTTTTGCATGAAATTCATTTGGCATTTAGCCTCACACGAAAGTTTGCAAAACAAAGATATCAACTAATCCGTGTCATGCAGGAAATTTATCTACATCCCTGGACAAATGCCATTGATTATAACAGGGACTAGTCTGAAGAAGCAGCTCAGCGGTGCATTTGAGAATGACATGATGTCAGCTGTAGTTGTGTTGTTCAATGAGGTTGACCACAAGGCGTGTGAGCATCTTTCTCGCTTGCGCAATCGTCATTTCCTTCCTCAAGAGTTCGCGATAAGTACCTAAGATAATAAATAATTCGGCGTGGTCAAAACAACTAACGAATGTAACTTTATTTTAGGACTTGTGCAATATTTACAATGGAACTCCACCTCTGGAAGCCATAGGGCACTTCTTCAGGGGTCCAAGTGTACCATACAAGGTCCAGGACTGCAAAGAGGTACCTTGCTATACATCGACAAAATTGTACACAATTTTTTCTTTGCCTCATCTTTTGATAGAACTAAATCTATGAGAAATGTAGTATTGAACAATAACAATTCTTTTCCAATATCAGGTAGTTGTGATACTACATGACAAAGTCAATTGGGTATGCTACGCTTACAATATTAAGGGAACACATACAACAGTGCATGTGTACGACCCTGTGGTCAATGGTGATTTTCCCGCCATAGCTGTGGCCAACCACCATCGTAAAGCTTATGATCTTTTTCTGGCACTGGGTCACTGCATGTCTATTGTGCTAGGTGCAACTATTCCTAGTGCACTGGGCTTTAACATCATCAAACACACTGGGGGTCCAGGAGCGAGGTTAGCTCTAACAAACATTGAGTCTTAATTATCATTTGTAAGAAATATCTGCAGGTTGCTGAAATACTTCATCAATTTTCTTAAAAAAACAGCCCAAATGATGCGATATATGTTGCATATGCTGCGAGGAACATGACGAACAACCAAGCCAAACCTGTGCTGGACCAGGTATCAGATTGTTTGCGCTGCTGCATTTTTCGGTGTCCTATGAAATGTTTATTCTTCATCAAATGCATATACAATATTGTTGGAAAACTCAACTATTTTTCAATCAAACTGTTCCAGGAAGGATTGCTCGAACATAGGAAGGTGCTTGGATACCTGCTCATGACCATGGATTCCAACATTACGAAGATCAACGGCGTCTAAGCAACATTCTCATGAAGACTATCCATCTTTCTTCACTATAAAAATGTTTGCGACTGAAAGTTGCTGTATGTCTATGATGCCATGTGTACCTAAAAGCCCTCACACACTGTGTGTGTTGTGGTCTGTCAGTGTTAGTGTCCGTAATTCGGTATGAGACTATTTTTTGTCAGTCGTAAAATGCACTTTGTTTTGTATTTGCTGGTCCATGAGACAGCTAATGACTATGTTAAGTGTTCTACATCACTTAATGCCTAAGTTCTACTTCTTCATATACTTTGTTGTCCGCGTGAAATGATGTTTGATTCGAAAACTTAAATCAAATATTACGTGTTCATGTTTGTCTTGTTTGTAAATGTTCTCAAAAACAAATTGTATATGCTGGCGCAAACGAACATAGAGTGGCAAAAGAACATACAACTACCGCGGAGGTAACTTAGATCTAGGCGAAGGATTCAGATATTGACATCTGAAACAAATATCCGAAAAGCAAACTACTCCACATTTTTTATTACTACAATAGTTTTACGACAACCAGCCGCTAAGATACAAAAGTTCCTTCACATACTTTGTAGGGATGGCCTATGTCTCCCGCGCACAGCTCCAGAGGGCAAACCCTAGCGCCGCAAGCCATATTACCTTCGCCCAGTCCCCTCGGCGCAGCCGGATTAAAGCCAGGCGTCGGAAGCGCGCGAGGCTTCTTATACCCTCTATTGGTTGCGGCTGACGCGGGTGGTCGGCGGCGCACGGTGGCGCCGACGCGTTAGGCCTCGCGAGGTGGCCTGTTAAAGCAGCGGCGGCGCTAAGTATTGCAGTTTTCGGTATTCATGACTATAGGCGGTGCGCCGGTATTCTAGGGAGATGGAGATGTTTGTGGCATCTACCACAATGTGGTGGTGGCTCATAGCGTTGGTCTAGGTCGTTTCACGGCGACGGCTGGACATATCCGGCGTCGGCCAATAGATGAGCGGCTTGTTTCGTACTTCGGAGTCATCGTGAGGGCATGCCGCCAGACTAAGGCCAGCTGGCGTCGGCGGCGAGGCTTCTTCTACCCTTTCTCCGTGGCTCGGCGGCGAGAGTTGGCGGCACGCTGGCATCGGCGAGAGTCGACGCATTAGGCTTCACAAGGTGGCCTCTTATAGAAGTAGCTGGATCTAGCCGATTCGGCGTAACTAGATCTGATCATTTTCCGTAGACGATACTGTAGGCGGTAAGACATGGTGGTGGCTCGTGGCGATTGTATAGGTCATTTTGCGGCGGCGGCTAGAGATTTTCGACGTCGGCCATCGATTAGCAGCTTGTTTTGTCCTTCTTTCCCTTCCATCGTCGTCTGTGCTGCCTTCGTCGAAGGGCTGGACATCTCCCAGCCGTGATCTGTCGCTCGTCTCGCGCCCCGGTACTAGGACCGGACTAGTCTCTCACTGGGTGCAACAGGACGGGTCGATGAGGCCAGCATTTGGGCCGCCCTATCGGGTATTTGTGCTTGGGATGGCCAGGGGTGCGAAAGACGGGGCCTTTCCAATCTTCTATTTTCTTGAATAGCGGCGGGTCTCGGATGAGATGGTGTCAAGGTCTTTGTTCCTGGGACGACAATGGGGGTGGTAGCGGTATGCTCATGGGAAAATCCGTGTATTCGGTGCTGCCAGATGACCATGGGATGTGGGCGGCATGGTGGCGTGGGTGTGGCGTTTTATGGCGTCGTGTGTTGGCCGGGTGTGAAAACCTGTCCTATATTCTTGAAGGCTTTAAAGATAGGACCAACAAAAAGAGAACAAAAAGAGATTGTCAATATAAGTTAGAAAAGAAAATTCATCATTCATGGAGCCGCAAAAAAAAGATAACAAAAATCCATGAACATACGGATTCATGTAAAAATAAAACACAGTACAAAACATAGTACACCAAGGACGCTACAGGTTAAATAAAGTGACACTGAACATAAACTTGCATAACCACATGAGAACATTTGCGCTCAGACTCCCCTAGCAGTGCAATTACCCTTTGTGTGCCCCGGAATCTTGCATAGGCTACACTTCACAATCCTTTTTTTGGATGGAGGGGGTGGCATTGGACCGGCAGTATCTTCATGAGCATGGCATGGGCCGTCCTTGTAGTGTTTTCTAGCTTTCTTAGCCACAATGTAATCCATACGACTCTTTGGGCGAAGGGAGCTAGGTCGTCCTTTAGACAGCACACGTTGTGGAGGAAGAATTTGGGTTTGTGACCCAATATCAGTTATGGTATGCCGGACAGGATTTGCTTGTTCGGCGATAGTATCAATAAGCATATCTGAAGCCTTCTTACTTGCAATTTTTTCTTTTGCCTCACATATAGCTGCGAACGCCGTTTGGAATGACTCAGACCCGGATTCTGCCTCCTTGATAAGGTCCATAGCAGCCACATATAGAACATTTCTTCTATACGTAGTTTGGGAAGACAACTCCCCCATTTCACCCTCGTTTGCCAGGTGCAGTGGTCTCGATTCCCTTGCCCATAAAGTCCATCTTTTGACTATATTCCTTGGCGGAATCTTGCCAATATTGTTCTGAACTAATACCTGAAAAAACAAAATTACGAGTCAGATGAGAAATCATTAATGCAGTGCTGTAAAAATGAGTTTGAGACGCATGACATAGGACCATAATGAAAAAAATGTGTGCATACCTTTAATGAATGGCAGCACAACAGGCCGACATGATCAAAAAATCCACAATCACATGTGACAAAGTCCCCACCGTCTTCCACTTTGACGGTGAATACCTTTTTGTCATAATCAGTTAAGGCTAGTTGCGGCGACAATTTGACCTTGTAGACGTGTCCAGGCTTGGAACGCCGTGCATCAAATGAGCCTGATCTAAAAAGTTCGTGTGAAAATTTTTCGTACAAGGCCTTCGTGTACACAGCCGCTGCATCTATCTCGATAGTAGCGCCAATTACAAGCCGCCTGCGTGTCTGTTATTCAGTGGAATAAGTATATAATGTGTGAGATAAAATAAAATAATGTCAGATAGTAGCTGGAGTAGTACTCATACTATATAAACAAAATACATGCATGCCTTTTATACCTGCTTGCTGACATAATTTGCCTCGTCTTCTGCCTGGCTCCTGGAATCAAGCAATTTGTTGTACTGCTTAACAAACAAGTGCATTGGGGATGATCTGCTGATGAACTTTTTGAGGAGATGATTCGCACTCTCGCTCCGTTGCGTGCTGGTCATCCCGGCACAGAATGTGCCCAAGAAGTATGGCATTGCCCACATGTCCCTCCACTTGAAAATCCTGCGAAGGTACTTGTTTCCTTGAAGTTTGTATTTTTTAATCAATTGATGCCACATTCGCTCAAATGATTCTACATCCGTCTCTTCATTTACTATCGCGTGGAATTCCTTCTTGAAGGCAGAATGTTTGTTGTACACGTGTCCAGTTTTCTCTTTCAAGACCTTTAACACATGCCATCTGCACCACCTATGACGGGTGTGGGGCATTGTACTTCGTAAAGCATTTTGCATAGCTTTGCATTGATCTGTAGGAGTACCAAAGAAGAATGATCAAACTAAGGCGAACATATAATAGCATATGTATAACCTGACAAACTACAACAATGTATGAAGATAACTTTTATAATCTGACCTGTCAATATAGTAGTAGGATGTTTCCCGTCCATCAAGTCAATAAAGTTTCTGAATGCCCATTCAAATGTGGGAGTCTTTTCATCAACCATGAGGACGCCGCCAAAAATAATAGACTGGAAATGGTTATTCACACCAACAAAAAGCCCAAATGGCATGTTATACAGGTTGGTCCTGTAAGTGGTGTCGAAAGTAACCACATCACCGAAATGTGCATAATCCAGCCGATTTTTACCATTACACCATATTACTGTTTTCACCCTGCTTTCACCGTCTACTTGCACACAAACTTTGAAGTCCGGATCTGTGGCACTCATATCCTGAAGTATACTCGTGGTTTTGGCCATATCATCAGTGATGGAATCATGAGCTATGGTTGCACACAGAGTTCTCAATGTCTGCTTCCTAAAAGGCACGCCTAGAGAAGAGCCAAGACCTGACCCTAATATGTTGTATATCTGGTCAAACCTGATGTTGTTCTCCGTGAGGTTACGAATAAAATCCTTTGCTAAAGGACTTATAACGCTATGTGATTTCCACTGTTTTTTCTCGCCACACTTCACAGATAGTGGGTGATTGTGCAGAATGCCAGAATAGGAGGGGGATAGCTAATCCTGTCGAAGACTACGCTTCTGGCCATCTCCATCTTGCAGCATGTAGAAGAGAGTAGATTGAAGTCCTCCAAGTAGCATCGCATAGCATAAATCCTACCCGGCGATCCCCTCCTCGTCGCCCTGTTAGAGAGCGATCACCGGGTTGTATCTGGCACTTGGAAGGGTGTATTTTATTCAGTATCCGGTTCTAGTTGTCACAAGGTCAAGGTACAACTCTGGGTCGTCCTTTTACCGAGGGACACGGCTATTCGAATAGATAAACTTCCCTACAGGGGTGCACCACATAACCCAACACGCTCGATCCCATATGGCCGGACACACTTTTCTGGGGCATGCCCGGCCTCGTAAGATCAACGCGTCGCAGCCCCACCTAAGCACAACAGAGAGGTCAGCACGCCGGTCTAACCCTATGCGCGCAGGGGTCTGGGCCCATCGCCCTATGCACACCTGCACGTTGCGTACGCGGCCGGAAGCGGACCTAGCCTAGTGGCGTTCCAGTCCAATCCGGCGCGCGCCACTCAGTCGCTGACGTCACGAAGGCTTCGGCTGATACCACGACGCCGGGATACCCATAACTACTCCCGCGTAGATGGCTAGTGCGTATAGACCAAATGGCCAGACTCAGATCAAATACCAAGATCTCGTTAAGCGTGTTAAGTATCCGCGAACGTCGACCAGGGCCAGGCCCACCTCTCACCTAGGCGGTCTCAACCTGCCCTGTCGCTCTGCCACAAAGATCCACTTGCGGGTACTCCTACGAGCCGACCCGACTTTAGTCATCACATGTGTCATGTATTTAGTATATAAGTATATACCCGTGATCACCGCCCAGGTGATCACGGCCCGATAGTATAGCACAGCAGATGGACAAGAATGTAGGGCCACTGATGGAAAACTAGCATCCTATACTAAGCATGTAGGATTGCAGGTAAAGGTAACAACAGTAGTAGCAAGGATAGGCTATGCATCAGGATAGGATATCGGAAAGCAGTAACATGCTACACTACTCTAATGCAAGCAGTATAGAGAAGAATAGGCGATATCTGGTGATCAAGGGGGGGCTTGCCTGGTTGCTCTGGCAAGTAGGAGGGGTCGTCAACTCCGTAGTCGAACTGGGCAGCAGCAGTGTCGGTCTCGTAGTCTACCGGAGAGAAGAGGGGGGAAGAAATAGTAAATACAATGCAAACATAAGCATGACAATGCGTGACAAGACAATGAACAGTGCGAGGTGTGTCCTAACGCGACAGTAGGTGGTACCGGCGAAGGGGGGGAACATCCGGGAAAGTATTCCCCATGTTTCGCGTTTTCGGACAGACGGACCGGAGGGGGAAAGTTGCTAGTTCGATAGGTTAGGGAGGTGTGGTGGACGAACGGACAGCGTATTCGGATTCGTCTCGTCGTTCTGAGCAACTTTCATGTTGAAAATATTTTAATCCGAGTTACGGATTAAAAGATATGATTTTCTAAAGATTTTATTAATTTCTGGAATTTAATTAATTATTTAATTTAATACGAAATTTGGATTTATGACATCAGCATGATGTCATGCTGACATCAGCAGTCAACAGGGGTTGACTAAGTCAACTGACATGTGGGCCCAGTGGGACCCACCTGTCATTCACTGTTTAGGTTAATTAGTGTTTAGCTAAATAATTACTGCTTAATTAATATAAACAGGATTGGTTAACTTAATTAATTTAGTTAATTAATTGATTAATTAATTAAAATTATTTTTATTTTTATTTTTATTTATTTATTTATTTATTAATTTTTATTAATTAATTTATTATTATTATTAATTTATTTTATTTATTATTTTATTTTTATTTTTATTTAGCTGGGGCCCGTTTGTCATTGGGGCAGGGGGGCAATTGGGTGCTGGGCTATCGGGCCCAGCCCGAATGGGCACTGGCCCGCGGGGCGCACCCGACTTGGGCGCTGCGGGGCGCCGGCGACCAGGGAGCAGGGGGGCCAGGGCGGCGCGCCGGCGTGGAGCAGCAGCAGGGGAGGCGGGGCTCACGGCGAGGAGCGCGGCGGACGCGAGCCCGTCCGGAGCTCGGGCGCGGGGCGCACGGGGGAAAGGGGGGGCGCGCGGCGCGAGGCGAGGTCGAACAAGGCGCGGGCGAAGCGAGGCAGAGCCGGGGTGAGGGCGCGACGGTGAGCGCGGTGCGTGGCTAGGCGTGGCGGGGGCGCGTCTGGGCGCGCCGGAGCGCGAGCGGGGCGGCGGTGACCGAGAGGAGAGGGGGCGGGCGACGGAGGCCGGTGGCCTCACCGTGGGTATGCAGGGTCACGGCAGTGGGGGTCGAGGGGGATGGCGGGGACGGCGGCGTAGGGGAGGCAGTCCGGTGGGGGAGAGCGCTCCGGCGAGGCGGCGGCGTCCTGGCGCGGGGGAAGGCGACGGGGCCGGGGCGGCGGCGTCCAGATCGGGACGGAGGGGAGTGGGGGAACGACGTGGGGGGGGAAGAGTGGGGCGACGGGGTAGGTTAGGGTTTGGTCGGGCGGGGGCCTAATAGGCCAGGGGCAGCACGGGGGGTGGGCCGGCTGGGCCGGCCTGGCTTGCCCAGTGGCCAGCTGGGCCGAGACCCAACCGGGGGGGGGGGGGGGGTTGTTTCCTTTTTTTGTTTTTTGTTTTGTTTTGCATTTTCTTTTATTTATTTTCTTTCAACTTTTAATCCATTTTAAAATACTTAGGCATTTTCTAAAAAGGAGTTTTCTCCACAATAATTATCAGTGTATTATTTGGCACCCACCGAACATTATTGTTTTGATGTTTGAAAACTTTTATCGTTTGATTAAATTTTAAATTTGAATTTGACTCCGTTTCGAAATGCTGCGAGGTTAGCAACAGTAACGGAGGTGACGTGGCAAGATTAGCGTGAGATTACTGTAGCATGATTATCCGGGCGTTACATTTTGGCTATATCATCAGCGATGGAATCATGAGCTATGGTTGCACACAGAGTTCTCAATGTCTGCTTCCTAAAAGGCACGCCTAGAGAAGAGCCAAGACCTGACCCTAATATGTTGTATATTTGGTCAAACCTGATGTTGTTCTCCCTGAGGTTACGAATAAAATCCTTTGCTAAAGGACTTATAACGCTATGTGATTTCCACTGTTTTTTCTCGCCACACTTCACAGATAGTGGGTGATTGTGCTTGTTAATGAAAACGGTCACATACCATCCATGGTCGTCAGTTTGATGTAGTCTTATACGAGCTTCACAACCAATGCGGCATGTTGTTGTGTTGGGCCTTTCTTCTTTGCCCTGTAATAATGGTAAAGACACAGAGTGAAAGGCAGACAAAAAAAGTATGAACCAATAATCCGACCGAGACAAAAACAAACAATTAAGATTAAAATGATGCATACCGCACACTGGCAAACGATGTCCTGCATTGTTCTGTAATTTTTGTCATTAGTGCTACTCTTTCCATAGCGAATACCAAAACCACACTCCCAAGAGAACATGTTGTAGAAATCGTAGGCTTCATCCTTTGAATCAAAGATTGTTCCAACACTTGGAACGAACACATCTGCATCACCCCTAAAAGCAGCGCGCTCCACACACTTCTGGAACGGACTTTTTACTGCAGGGGCAATTCTGTGGTCCATTCCTTCAAACGCTTCCCGTTTACTACATATTTCGGCAAAACCGTTATAGAGTATTAAAACAAAGTTATAATAACGTAACGACCCAGCAAAAACGTAGAGAAACAAAACAACCGAGGAGTAATAAAACATGACCTGTTTGCAAAGTGTGCTTACAAAACTATGCTAAATATTTTTTTAAGCACGATTTTTTGGATTGTGTTGCTTAAAAGACTGTGTTGATATGTTTTCCGAAGAACATCCTGTCGTACTCACAAACATTGATGAATTTTAACGGCGGCAAATATAGTCTAAAATAGTACTAATAAAAAAAACTAGCTGTCATTTACACACAAAACCTGACGTTTTGCTGATGGTTCACACTATTGAAAACCTCGCTGTAAATATCGAACAAGACTAATTAACAACACAAACGACACTTGACAGTTCATAAATTATGCCATTATCACCATCGTACACCACAGAAAAACTACTTCTAACAATAGTTAAAAAATCCCAGTGTAAAAAAACAAAATGTACTACCTTTTCCGCTTAGGTGCCGATCTTCCAGAATGCAGTTCTGAGAACTCTGGATTCGCTGTGATTGAATCAACAACACCACAGCCAGGATTAGAACAATCTGATAGCTCGGTGATGCCTTTGTTTGATCTGAAAGGAGGGGGTCACAGGTGCTTGAGTAATTTTTTCAGGGGAAAAAGATAAGTATGTAAATCAAACATGAGACGGCATCTTTCTGATGGCCACTGAACGGGGTAAATACCTGTTAGAGAGCGTATCCATGCCGGCAGGAGTGAGATCAACAGCCATGTGCTGATGGTCTAAAGAGGTGTCTTCTTCGCTATCCATGCCGGATGGAGCTCTCATGCTGCGAGCAAAGGAGTTGTTGGCAGAATGGGCTCCTCATCCGCTATATGTAGCAGCCTAGAAGATGAACAGTACCACAAATGAATGAGCACAGGATAGCTTTTTTTATTCATGGTCCTGCCCAACATCCATCGGCTCAAGTGCTAAAGCTTTTAGATAAGTGTGCCATCCATCATTACGATGAAAAAAAACTAGCCTCCGCAGGCCTAGGGCTGTGCCAGCTAATCACTGGAATCAAAGAGACTAACGAGGCCTCTGGCTGTTTGGGCCTTAATTGATCCTTTTTTGAATTCAAATGGTACACGGATCCACATGCAGAAGGCTGGGCAATCCTACGGCGTGGACCATAGGTTCGGCCGAACCATGGTTTAGAATCTCGCGTCTCTCGATGGGTGTCCGATGGTCTCGTTGTGTTCTTGATCGAGGGCGTGTACTACATCGATAGGAGCCAAGTATATGTAGCCGCCGCTAGATATGCACGGGCGGAAGGTCCAGGTAGATATGCACGGGCGGAAGCTCCAGGTTTCTAGAGAAGAAAGTCCAGGTAGGGTAAGATATCGAGAATTACTACTCCAAGCAAGGTTGTGATTAGGGACATGGCTTTGATACGGCCCAAGATATAGAGCAAGGTGGATGCTAGGGTTTAGGTCTTTCAAAAAAAGATGTTAGGGTTTAGCGCGCGACCCCTTGGCTCCTGCCCACCGGAGACGTTGCCATGCCATGCACGCCCCTTCATGCGATGGGGCTTGTTGCAGCTGCATCCACCCTTGCTTCGCTAGGACTTCGTGTTTCGGGCAGACGTGTTGTAGATCGGATCGGAAAGAGTCTGGCAGGAAGTCTTGTGGCAGCACGCCGACTGGAGTCCGGGAAGGACACGAACCCTAAGCCCTCCTCCAGGAAAAGGACAACCCCATCTTCGGCATACTCAATGGGGAGAGCACCCTAAACCCCGCGAGCTCCCTGACTGCGACCTTCTACCGGATCGATGGCGCGTGACGGCGACAACACCTATGTTGCCATGAGTCCATGACCAAGAATGTGCCGCGAGTGGTGAGCGCCTTGGAGGCGGCCAAGATGAACACGGAGATAGGTGGGGGCGAAAAAGGGGCTCCCTTAGTGGATGACGCTCGACTGAAGCCGATCGATGGGCAACCCACGACCTCTTCAAGCACTGGCTATCATAGAGGCAAGCAAAGGGGAGAACGCGGTTCTGGGGAAGCGGTACATGTCAGGCAATAGGAGGAGAATGCCGAGGCAAGTGAGAAGGTTCTGATAGTGTATTAGGAAATTGATGTTGGAAATTGATTGGCTGAGAGAGGGGGACATCAACCAAGTTTTTTTTGCACGCAAAAATAAGGTTTTAGTCACTTCTGGATGAAAATGGACAATCAGAACATGCACATGCGATCATGGGTCAGATAGCTAGCAATTATTTCCATACAAAAATTGAACACAATGTGGCACTTAACCTGGATCCTTTGGTTGATTTGTTCAAGGAGAAAATTACTGGCGATATACATGATAAATTGTGTGCGTATCTTTCTATAAGGAAATAGTGTTGGAATTATGTGTCCTGCAACTATATTCAAATTGGTTGGAATTGTTAAATATTCAGAATACCTCATTATGGAATTATACATGGAATTGTTGTACATGTTTAGCATGGAATTGTTACTTGCTGGAATGTTCTTAAGTTTTATATACTTAAGGAAGCTGGTCGATTATTGGTGGAATACAATATACTATTTATATTTGAAAGACTACCAGGATACACTGATGATTGGAAGGAGCTAGATCGTATAATTAGATTACAGTCCTAATGTTGATCTACATAATTAGAGGAATTTACACTCTATTATGGCGTGTTGCTCACAAGCGCGTGCTTCGGGGACAAAACGGGTAGAATCCGTTAAACAGACAAATATGATCGTGGTTGGTAATTTGATCTGGAATCTATCCCGGAAACTAGTGAAAAAGACTAGGAATCTTATATCTATAAGAGGTGGACTCTTTGGAAAGACAGTATAAGAAGGTCCCTACCTCCTAGCCTCAGATATGCGAATTGTGAGCGGCAACACGGATAAGCGCAGACGAATAGGGGGTAGACCACAAACCCTAAATTTACAACATTGGTATCAGAGCTAGGTTGCCGCGGCCATCCTCATCCGATGCAACTCTGCGGTCATGGTCGCCGTCAAGATACAACCCCCTGCAGCCCACTCTATCTCTGCATTCAAGTGCCAGATCAGCCGCTTCTTCGTGCGTGTTCTCATGCGGTGCGTCAAGCAAGCCCTAGCCGTGGTAGAAGCCCACGTCCTCGTGTGTTTTCTCGGGGGGCGATCAATTGATCAGGAAAAGCGATTGTTTTTTTCTGAGCGCACGGATCGAAGAGTATTAGTAAGCTGGCATGCTTTGGTGTTTTTCTTATTGTCAATCTATGGGAAAATCTGACTTCCGCTGCTACTTTCTCGTGGAGTACATTCAGAGTAATAGTCTACTCTCGCACAAGTCAAATTGCATGCATCTCCCAGCAAAACAAGGAAGCTGCAACGTCGTCGTCGACGGAATTCTCTTTCTTTTTCCCACACGAGATCGGGAAATTGATCTGAACTTGGAATACAATGCGGAACACGCTGCGTCTGATGGAATCAACCGATGCAACAAACCCGCTCGCTGCGCACGATGAGCTCGCCAGTGTCGAGCTTGTGATCCAACGACTTCACAGTTTTCTCCTCCCCCCCCCCCCCCCCCCCCCCCCCCCCCCCGGCATAAGGCCCTGACGCGCTGCGTTCGGCGTCCTCCCCCTCTGTGGAAGTTCGGGGCCCTGCTAATTTCTCTTCTATATATCCACCTCACACGCCGAGTCTGCTACTCCTTGGCGAGCGCAGGGAGATAGATTGCACAGAATCTGGCGGCTAGCTAAATTCCACTACCGCAACACAGAACTAGCATGAGGTATTATTATTATTGCTAGTATTATTTTTTGCTGTTGATGGAGTGCGTTTAGTACTCTGTATATGCAGGAAGGGCAAGACAATAAACGTGGAAGCGTACTTGTACGAGCAACGGCCAGCCAGCCGGAAGGAGCACACGCACCATTAGGACCCATGCTTTCAAGGAAAGTGAACTGAATGCATATACGGCAAGCTAACTTTGTTCGATTGATTTATTTTATTACACCATCAAAGAAATTCACCAGGAACTTCAGATTAAATTTGTGGATGGACAACACGGAACAAATGATTAAATACTGAAAATTGCTGTGGTGGAAACATTGTCCGGAAAATTACACATAACCTGAAAAGGGATTTCAAAGAAGTGTTATTTATGGAGCATCACTTGTGTATGGAGGAATATGGGAGTCACTCCAAGGACAAGGAAATTTTCTCTTCATTTGTCGATATATCTAATGATAATATTTGCACTATATATATATTTATTTATTTGAGGCTATTTTTTTCCCAAATAGTTGGATTATGGTGCTTGTTTATATACAACATATATTGTTGGAATACAGTAGCAACTATATTGGCACAGAGC
The DNA here is from genome assembly GCF_002575655.3 of Aegilops tauschii subsp. strangulata. NCBI lineage: Eukaryota > Viridiplantae > Streptophyta > Magnoliopsida > Poales > Poaceae > Aegilops > Aegilops tauschii. Next base: position 470,424,168 of record NC_053038.3, read on the forward strand.
AATCCCAAAGGAAAATTTATTACTTAGTACTTAATGTTGAGTTCGACATACTTCGGGTTGGAATTATGCCATCAAAGTCCCTTGTGGAGGAAAACTATTTTTTTATAGGACACTCTATGCAACTTCAGTGAGAAGGTATTGGATTTATTGTTCTATCTTGGAGTTACTGTTTGGAAACGGAAGAGTGGAAATATTACTCAATGATAAAATTAGTGCCAAGGAATTTCGTATAATGGTATGTTCTTTTTTTATGGTCCATTGGAAGTTAGCAACCCAAATATTTATTTGGGGAAGATAACTCCAACTGGAGGAATACCAACTATGGGAACACATGCTTGGAGTCTCAACATTTATGACATGTACGACTTGGTCACATATCTTGGAACATGATTAAGTGGTTTACCATTCTAGAATTCTAAACTTTAGTGGGAGGACTATCATACTCGTGAAGCATATATATTTTATTATTTTTCGTTATTACGCCTTTTCTGGAGGTGGAAAGAGATAAAGAGCTTCACATCATTATTTATTTTGATATCCTTATGCACTCCCATTAGAGGTCAGATTAATTATTTCATCTCACTCTTTGATGATTACACTTTTATATGGTTATGCTTATCTTTTATTATACAAAGTCGGAAGGTTTTATTTGTGCTGGTCACATGTTATACTGAAGTGGAAAATCAGTTGATTAAAGAATATCATAGTTTTAACAACCGATTAGTGGGGGAAGTACACTTCAGGAATATATCTTTGTATATGTGAAGGGCATGGAACTAGTCACCTTGTAGTAGAACATACACTCCATAATTAAATGTAGAAATTGAGTACTTTTACTAGCATCTTGTTTTTTGGAAGAAGCGTTGCATACTGCCATTTGTTGTTCATCTAGCACGGTCACGTCTTTTGGACTGGAAGGAAATCTTATATTTTGGCAGGAAATTCTCAATTACTACAAATCACACACCAGGTATTTTTTCATGGTTATTCTAGTGGATCAAAGGGTGTTTTCATTTTTATCTGAAAAAAGAAAACTGGTGGAAAGTAGGAACACAATTATTTTTATGATCAAGGGTGGAATTATTGGCAATCATACTAGAATATAAACTTGACCCCAAGCGAGACAACATGTGAAACTCCCGACACTAACATGCTTAGGATAAGTGGGATGGAATGTCATACCTGAGTAATTGTTATGTGTGTTTTTTAAACTCACTCTAAAGTTTAGAGGAATAACAGAAGTTTCTGACGGAGGCTTATTTTTTATCATTGTCAATTGTGGGTGGAAGTGCGGGAAGGAATAAACTCAACGAGGAATTATATAGTTTGGGAACTTATTATCATACCAAATAACCGCAAGCCCATTGTTTTTTCTTATTTTTCTTTGTGCAAAGGAAAATATACTTTGTGGAAACTCTCTCTCATGGAATTTAGGGAAAGAGGAACTAAAGACATGGTTTTCTAATTGAATACATTAATGTATGGTCTTACAACAAGCTTCACATCAATGGAATAGCAGGTCTCATATTGTTTTCTAAATGAAGCAAGGTGGTCATCTACAACTGTAAGTGTATAATATTTTTGCATTATTATTGTGTATGTTAACATTGTTTTGTTGTTTGCAATGATAAAGTCACATTGATGCAAGTGAAAGCTTGGTCATGTTTTAACTTTCATATTTAAGGAATGTTTGAAGCTTCCTATGTTTTAGGAGTGGAACTACATAGGGTATGTATTGAAACATTTCTTATGGAAAATTGCAAACTTATTAAAGTACCTGGAAGCAAACTCAATGAGGAGTTATGTTTGGAACTCCTGAGGACAAAGGGATAATAATGTTGTTGAAATCAATTGTATCTTCATTATACAATCATACCTTAGCTTTCTGAATTTATGCTGCATTCAAGTAGTGGAAGGAAAGACGAGCAGCTAAGGAAATCTCGCACATCATATAAGATTGTGGAAAGTGCATCACAGCTTGTCACTTGTCACTTGTTTGGGACTTTATATTAAAGTAAACACATTGAGGAAGTTATTACTGTATCTACGAGATGAGAAATAAGTCCAGGTACGCATATTCAATTATTATTTTTAGTACTAATATGGTGCAGGTTCACTGACCGAAGTCAGGAATTTCGTTCAAAGCATGGTTACTAATGAAACTTCATTTACTGATTGGATTTAATATTTATGTGGTTTTGAAAATTTATTCAACATGGTTATCTTATACTTGACTCGATGTGGAATTAATCATATTATTATATATGTGATGGAAAATAATTGATGCGGAATTTCACTTGAGGAAACAAAATACTCAAGGTGCCTACAAAGGTGGAATTACACCTGAGGAAATAATACTCGAGACGCCGAGGACAATTATGCTGGAATAATTAGGCGGAAACTAAAGGCCTCTAGTGATCTTAACTGTCAAACAAGGAAACATATTGAAGGGAAGTATCACCGTATATATATTTGTGGGTTTTCAACGTAGTGTTAATATGATTGTTGATCCCTTGACTAAGCCTCTTAGTCAGGAGGTATGTGGCAAGCATGTTAAGGCTATGGGTTTATGAATATTTGAATGATCGTTTTGGACAAGTGGGAGATGTTGGAATTATGTGTCCTGCAACTATATTCAAATTGGTTGGAATTGTTAAATATTCAGAATACCTCATTATGGAATTATACATGTATTTATACATGGAATTGTTGTACAGGTTTAGCATGGAATTGTTACTTGCTGGAATGTACTTAAGTTTTATATACTTAAGGAAGCTGGTCGATTATCGGTGAAATACAATATACTATTTATATTGGAAAGACTACCCGGGTACACTGATGATTGGAAGGAGCTAGATCGTATAATTAGATTACAGCCCTAATGTTGATCTACATAATTAGAGGAATTTACACTCTATTATGGCGCGTTGCTCACAAGCGCGTGCTTCGGGGACAAAACGGGTAGAATCCGTTAAACAGACAAGTATGATCATGGTTGGTAATTTTATCTGGACTCTATTCCGGAAACTAGTGAAAAAGACTAGGAATCTTATATCTGTATAAGAGGTGGACTCTTTGGAAAGACAGTATAAGAAGGTCCCTACCCCCTAGCCTCAGATATGCGAATTATGAGCGGCACCACGGATAAGCGCAGAGGAATAGGGGGTAGACCATAAACCCTAAATTTACAACAAATAGCGGATTCACTGTTCTTAAAGCCCTTGGAAGGGATGGATTGTTGACACGCTTTTTTCCAGATGAACTGGGGCGTTCTCAAGGAGTAGATTATACGAGTAATTAAAGTTTTTTTCCAGAACGGAATCATGCCACCTGGTGTTAATGACATAGTCATTGTGATGAACCCTTAGGTAAATGATCTGTTACGAGTTGCTGACTTTTGCCCCATCAGCTTGTGCGATGTCGTTTACAAGATTGTGTCTAAGTGTGTGGTGGCCTTCGAGTGTTTTCATCATATTCAACATAAAATCCTGATTAATTATTTTTTTGCCTGTAAGTTAGATTTGTCAAAAGCATATCACAGGGTGGATTGGTGATTCTTGGAGCGAGTGATGAAAAAGTTGGGCTTTTCTCATCGTTGGGTGAACTGGATCATGACTTGTGTCACCATGGTGAGGTACTCATTTAAACTAAATGGAGCCCTTCTGGAATTCTTTGCAGCGCCCCGTAGGCTACGCAAGGTGATCCCCTATCCCTCCTTTTGTTCCTCTTCATGGTTGATGGCCTTTCGGCTCTTCTCCGTCAAGGTGTGGTCATGAACAAAATAAAGCATGTCACAGTGTGTGCTCTGGCACCTGGTATCTCCTACCTTCTCTTTTGCACATGATACACTTCTGTTCTTCAAATTAGAGCCACAACAAGAAGAGAATGTTAAATTATTGGTGATGATGCAAATGCGATTGGTTAACTTAAAAACCCAGGGAGATGTTCTATTTTCTTCAGGCCAAGATGCTCACCTCAAGTTCAGGATGATGTTCGACAAGTATTCAAGTAATACATGTTAATGGTGTCTCTTTTGAAGCAAAATACTTGGGGTTATCCACCACAGAGGCGAGGATGCATAAAGGAAAATTCCAAAGTCTACCGGCTAGGCTTACTAAGCATATGTTCTAATGCGGTGATGGCACACTTGCCCAAGCAGGAAGGGAGGCTTTAATCACATCAGTTGCTCAAGCCATTCATACTTATGTGACGGGAGTTTTTAAATTTTCAATGTTAGTTTATGATGATCTAACCCAAATGATGCGGAATTATTGTTCAGGATCCACTAAAGGCAACCGTAAAACGCACTAGAAGGCTTGGGAGTCTCTTATCCAACAAAAGCACACCGGAGATCTTGGTAAGATTTCCGCTTGTTCAGCCAATATGATGAGAATAAATGGTGAGCTAATAGCGTTGTTGACATTTGGTCGGTCAAGTGCTTGTTTAGTCAAGCACTATTGGCATTTAGTGTTCTCGTCTTGCCACCACTTGTTCACGCGTAGGGACAACACGAGCGCCCTCGAAGCAGAGATGGAAGCATGCGATAAGGGTATCACATTAATGATGGAGTGGAGCACTCTACTCTTTATTCTGGGAACTAATAACGTTTTTGCCGCATCTATGATCAGGCATCTGGAAGTTAATAAGTCCCCGATAGCTACCTAACCCCAGGAGGTGAAGAACATGCTAGCCGGAGGTAGAACACATGAAAGTTGTAGCTATCGGTCTTTTATTTTAGTTTAGTTGTAGCTGTCAGTCGTGAGCAGAATGTTGTCAGCCACGAGCTGGCGAAAATGGGATGCACTAGCCCAAGAATGATGGTGGTTAAATCTAGCACCAAGGAGATTATAAAATTATGTGGTGCGGATCGAACTGATCCAGTTTAATAATTAATAAATCTTATTTTCTTGCAGAAATAAAAAATAAAATTCGTGCGTTGCAGCCTTTTTTTTTGAGAAATCTCGCCAACTTTATTAAACTTCAAGAATGTTCATAGGTACATGGTTCGGGTCATGGGGGGCACCCAACCACACATTTCTACCTAGACCAAGATTACAAAATTTGGCAAGATTATGAGCTTCAAAGTTGTGGTTCCTAAGCTCGTGAATAAAAGAACATGAGGTAAAACTTCTTCTCCGCTCCATTATTTCATGTACCACCGTTGCATGTGGTCCTCTTGTTCCCAGGTTGATGTCTCTGATCACTCCAAGACAGTCCGATGCCACCACTAAGCTTGAAACGCCGAGATCCTTCGCCAGGGCCAGTGCTTCCCTGCATGCAAACGTCTCCAGCATCGTTGGGTCGGAAATGCCCCGGATCACTAGTGCCGATGATCCCATGTATAGCCCTGTATGATCCCTGCACACTGCTGACCCCGCTCCCCCATGTCGATGACGGGCCACTGCCGCATCAACATTCATCTTCATGACCCCCTCGGGAGAGGCCATCCATGTGTTTGGCAAGACTTGACATGGAACCCCGCTGTTTTTCCTCTCCCCAGGTTTGGGTAGTTGGGCTAGGTCTTGAATATATTTTTTGATGAATGACGAAGTTTGCTGTGGAGACTGAAAAATTCCCTCGTAAACTGCCTTCCTCCTCGCCTACCAAATAGCCCAGAGAGAGACTGCCATTGATACAAAGCTAGAATGATCCATAGTGTCCCTCATTGCAAACAGCCAGTTCTTCGCCCTCGTCTCCCTGTTCTCCGCCATCATCGTCACCAGTCCCGGTTCGGCTAGTGCCCAAGTGCACCTCGCCGAGGTGCAAGACAGTAGCGCATGACGCCGTGAATCAAGAGCCCCGCAGAGAGGGCATGCATCTCCGGTCTCCATGTTTCTCCTATGCAATACATCCGTCGTTGGCAGAGAATGCCGTGCCAAACTGAAGGAAATATGCCCTAGAGGCAATAATAAAGTTATTATTTATTTCCTTATTTCATGATAAATGTTTATTATTCATGCTAGAATTGTATTAACCGGAAACATGATACATGTGTGAATACATAGACAAACAGAGTGTCACTAGTATGCCTCTACTTGACTGGCTCGTTGATCAAAGATGGTTATGTTTCTTAGCCATAGACACGAGTTGTCATTTGATTAACGGGATCACATCATTAGGAGAATGATGTGATTGACTTGACCCATTCCGTTAGCTTAGCACTTGATCGTTTAGTATTCTGCTATTGCTTTCTTCATGACTTATACATGTTCCTATGACTATGAGATTATGCAACTCCCGTTTACCGGAGGAACACTTTGTGTGCTACCAAACGTCACAACGTAACTGGGTGATTATAAAGGAGCTCTACAGGTGTCTCCGAAGGTACTTGTTGGGTTGGCGTATTTCGAGATTAGGATTTGTCCGGTTGTCGGAGAGGTATCTCTGGGCCCACTCGGTAATGCACATCACTATAAGCCTCGCAAGCATTGTAACTAATGAGTTAGTTGCGGGATGATGTATTACGGAACGAGTAAAGAGACTTGCCGGTAACGAGATTGAGCTAGGTATTGAGATACCGATGATCGAATCTCGGGCAAGTAACATACCGATGACAAAGGGAACAACGTATGTTGTTATGCGGTTCGACCGATAAAGATCTTCATAGAATATGTAGGAGCCAATATGGGCATCCAGGTTCCGCTATTGGTTATTGACCAGAGAGATGTCTCGGTCATGTCTACATAGTCCTCGAACCCGTAGGGTCCGCACGCTTAACATTCGGTGACGATATAGTATTATATGAGTTATGTATGTTGGTGACCGAATGTTGTTCGGAGTCCCGGATAAGATCACGGACATGACGAGGAACTCCGGAATGGTCCGGAGATAAAGATTGATATATGGGATAATAGTGTTTACTCTTCGGAAGGGTTCCGGAATTCACCGGAAGAGGTTCCGTATGTTTCCCGAAATGTTTGGGTATGAGAACACTTTATTTCGCCCAAAGGGGAAAGCCCACAAGGTTTTTGGAAAGCGCAAAAAGAAGTTTTGTGGGGTCCAGGGGCTAGACGCCAGGGTCCCTGGCGTCTGGGTCCAGACGCCGGGAACCCTGGCGTGTGGCCCTGGAGTCCGAGAAGGACTCTTGCCTTTCGGGTGAAACCGACTTTGTGGTGGCTTTTACTCCAAGTTTCGACCCCAAGGCTCAACATATAAATAGAGGGGCAGGGCTAGCACCAAAGACACATCAAGAAACACCAAGCCGTGTGCCGGAAACCCTGTCCCCTCTAGTTTATCCTCCGTCATAGTTTTCGTAGCACTTAGGCGAAGCCCTGCGGAGATTGTTCTTCACCAACACCATCACCACGCCGTCGTGCTGTCGGAACTCGTCTACTACTTCGCCCCTCTTGCTGGATCGAGAAGGCGAGGATGTCATCGAGCTGAACGTGTGCTTAACGCGGAGGTGTCGTACGTTCGGTACTTGATCGGGACGGATCGTGAAGGTGTACGACTACATCAACCGCGTTGATAAACGCTTCCGCTTACAGTCTACGAGGGTACGTAGACAACACTCCCCCCTCTCGTTGCTATGCATCACCATGATCTTGCTTGTGCGTAGGAATTTTTTTGAAATTACTACGTTCCCCAACAGTGGCATCAGAGCCAGGTTTATGCGTAGATGTTATATGCACGAGTAGAACACAAGTGAGTTGTGGACGATACAAGTCATAGTGCTTACCAGCATGTCATACTTTGGTTCGGCGGTATTGTTGGATGAAGCGGCCCGGACCGACATTACGCGTACGCTTACGCGAGACTGGTTCTACCGACGTGCCTTGCACACAGGTGGCTAGCGGGTGTCTGTTTTTCCAACTTTAGTTGAACCAAGTGTGACTACGCCCGGTCCTTGAGAAGGTTAAAACAGCACTAACTTGACGAACTATCATTGTGGTTTTGATGCGTAGGTAAGAACGGTTCTTGCTCAGCCCGTAGCAGCCACGTAAAACTTGAAACAACAAAGTAGAGGACGTCTAACTTGTTTTTGCAGGGCATGTTGTGATATGATATGGTCAAGACGCGATGAGATATAAATTGTTGTATGATATGATCATGTTTTATTAAAGTTATCGGCAACTGGCAGGAGTCTTATGGTTGTCTCTTTATTGCATAAGATGCAAGTACCATGTAATTGCTTTACTTTATCGCTATGCGATAGCAATAGTTGCAAAAGCAATAGCTGATGAGACGACCATGTGACGACACGTTGATAAAAGATCAAGATGATGGAGATCATGGTGTCATGCCGGTAACAATGAAGATCATGACAGTACTTTGGAGATGGAGATCAAAAGCACAAGATGATGATGGCCATATCATGTCACATATTTTGATTGCATGTGATGTTTATCTTTTATACATCTTATTCTGCTTTGTTTGACGGTAGCATTATAAGATGACCTCTCACTAAATTTCAAGGTATAAGTGTTCTCCCTGAGTATGCACCGTTGCGAAAGTTCTTCGTGTTGAGACACCACGTGATGATCGGGTGTGATAAGCTCTACGTTCAAATACAACGGGTGCAAGACAGTTTTGCACACGCCGAATACTCAGGTTAAACTTGACGAGCCTAGCATATGCAGATATGGCCTCGGAACACTGGAGACCGAAAGGTCGAGCGTGAATCATATAGTAGATATGATCAACATAGTGATGTTCACCATTGAAAACTACTCCATCTCACGTGATGATCGGACATGGTTTAGTTGATTTGGATCACGTGATCATTTAGATGACTAGAGGGATGTCTATCTAAGTGGGAGTTCTTAAGTAATATGATTAATTGAACTTTAATTTATCATGAACTTAGTCCTGATAGTATTTGCATATCTATGTTGTAGATCAATAGCTCGCGATGTTGTTCCCCATTTATTTTTGATATGTTCCTAGAGAAAAATAAGTTGAAAGATGTTAGTATCAAAGATGCGGACTAGCTCTGTGATCTGAGGATTATCCTCATTGCTGCACAGAAGTATTATGTCCTTGATGCACCGCTAGGTGACAGAACTATTGGAGGAGCAGATACAGACGTTATGAACGTTTTTGACAAAAGCTCGCTATGATGACTACTTGATAGTTTAGTGCATCATGCTTTATGGCTTAGAATCGGGACTTCAAAAATGTTTTGAACGCCACGGAGCATATAAGATGTTCCAAGAGTTGAAATTGGTATTTCATACTCATGCCCGTGTCGAGAGGTATGAGACCTCTGATAGTACTTTGCCTACAAGATGGAGGAGAATAGCTCAACCAGTGAGCATGTGCTTAGATTGTCTGAGTACTACAATTGCTTGAATCAAGTGAGAGTTAATCTTCCAGATAAGATAGTAATTGACAAAATTCTCTAGTCACTATCACCAAGTTACTAGAACTTCGTGATGAACTATAATATGCAAGGGATGATGAAAACAATTCCCAAGCTCTTCGTGTGCTGCAGCTTGGAGGCGAGCTATCTCAGCCCTCCTCCTATACTCCTCCGCCTCCTCTCTGGTTATGTAATGTCTCCCTTTTTCCTGAAAGTCAAAGAGAGTAGGAGCAGGAAGAACAATACTGACGGCGTGACGCCTATCAAAGATTAGTCTATACTGGAGAGGTGGTTCATTCCTCTCGACAACCTGATGATGAACCATAGCATTAAAGTCTAGATAAGTAGGAGGCAGTTCGATATCATCACACGTATGGTTACACCAAGAAAATCAGCTAAGCGGGTTGCATAAATTCCACCAAAGAAATCTCCATTAAATCTATTGTGATGCAACCTACGCGCAACAATGGCTCCTAAGTGATAAGATTTATCTCCTAACACAGCACTCCTAAGAATACTGAGGTCAGGGACACACATGTGACATGCTTCATCCTTACCATTTATGTACCTACCTATAAAGAGAGCAAAATAATGTATAGCAGGAAAATGAATGCTCCCTATGGTACCTTGTGTTATGTCTCTAGATTCCCCCATAGTTATACTAGCAAGAAATTCTCTAAATTCAGATTTGCGGGGTTCACTAGTACTACCCCATTGTGGAAGTTTGCAAGCAGTGGTAAAATCCTCTAAGTCCATAGTATAAGATTTTTCATAGAGAACAAACAGGACAGTTTGAGAATTGCGTGAAGATGAAAATTCAAACCACCTGACAAAGGAACTAGTGAGATAGTGGTACTGGCGGCACTTTTCACCCTCGAAGCTCACAAGATCAGCGTTACGCAAATACGCGTTAAATTCTTCCTTGATTCCCGCTCGATCCATAAAGCCTTCTGAAGGCCATTCACAAGGCCACACTGGAGCGTTCCTTGGTGGCTCATCATCGGCATCGCGCATTGCGAGCCTGGGTCCTTGCTTCCTTGAAGGACCACCTTGGTATATTTTCCTAAGCACATTTCTTCCTCTGAAAAGTTTCTGAAATTTTTAGTAACTTCAAATAAAAGTGAACCAAGCTCAGCAAAATTGATAGCAACTACTCCTACAAGTGCCTAGAGACTATATCAAGCATTAGAACTACTTGGGACCATATAAATTTGATATGCAAGCTCAAGAACATGGTCACCTAGGCAGCACAAATTTGCAATGAATAAAGCACTAGAACAAAAACTAATTGGACCAATGGAGGAGTCACATACCAAGGAACAATCTCCCCAAGTAGTTTTGTCAGAGGTGCTTTGAGCAAGGGTATCGAAAATCGCAGCAAAATGAGCTAGAACTCGTGCTTGAGCTAGATAGTGATTTTTTTGGGAGGAAGAAGAAGTGTGGGGTGCAGGAATAAGTGGAGGGGAGCCACCATGGGCCCACGAGGCAGGGGGCGCGCCTTGTAGGGGTGGGCGCGCCCTGGAACCTCGTGGCCAGGTGCTTGCTCCCCCTGCTGTGTTCTCGGTGCCAGATATTCTCAAATATTCCAGAAAAAATCATATTCCATTTTCAGGGCATTTGGAGAACTTTTATTTTTGGGGTATTTTTATATTGCACGGATAATTCAGAAAACAGACAGGAAAAATACTATTTTTACTTTATTTCAACTAAATAACAGAAAGTAAAAGGAGGGTACAGAAGGATGTGCTTTCTAATTTCATCCATCTCATGCTCATCAAAAGGAATCCACTAACAAGGTTGATCAAGTCTTGTTAACGAACTCATTCTGACTAACATGGAACCGGAGAAATTTCGAATAACACTATGTTACCTCAACGGGGATATGCACATCCCGAATAATAAGAATATCATATTTCTCCTTGACAGTAGGAAGAGGAAATTCAAAACCTCCAAAAATAATTGATGGAATTTTTCCAATAGAGTTGATACTGTGGACTTGAGGTTGTTTCCTCGGAAAGTGTACCGTATGCTCATTGCCATTAACAGGAAAAGTGACATTGCCTTTGTTGCAATCAATAACAGCCCCTGCAGTATTCAAAAAGGGTCTTCCAAGAATAATAGACATACTATCGTCCTCAGGAATATCAAGAATAACAAAGTCCGTTAAAATAGTAACGTTTGCAACCACAACAGGCACATCCTCACAAATACCGACATGTATAGTAGTTGATTTATCAGCCATTTGCAAAGATATTTCAGTAGGTGTCAACTTATTCAAGTCAAGTCTACGATATAAAGAGAGAGGCATAACACTAACACCGGCTCCAAGATCACATAAAGCAGTTTTAACATAGTTTCTTTTAATGGAGCATGGTATAGTGGGTACTCCTGGATCTCCAAGTTTCTTTGGTATTCCACCCTTAAAAGTATAATTAGCAAGCATGGTGGAAATTTTAGCTTCCGGTATCTTTCTTTTATTAGTGACAATTTCTTTCATATACTTAGCATAAGGATTCATTTTGAGCATATCAGTCAAACGCATACGCAAAAAGATAGGTCTAATCATTTCAGCAAAGCGCTCAAAATCCTCATCATCCTTTTTCTTGGATGGTTTGGGAGGAAAAGGCATGGGTTTCTGAACCCATGGTTCTCTTTCTTTACCGTGCTTCCTAGCAACAAAGTCTCTCTTATCATAACGTTGATTCTTTGATTGTGGGTTATTAAGATCAACAGCAGGTTCAATTTCTACATCATTATCATTACTAGGTTGAGCATCATCATGAACATCATCTTTAACATTTTCACTAGTTTCACATTCATTACCAGATTGTGTTTCAGCATCAGAAATAGAAATATTATTTGCATTCTCAGGTGGTTCAGTAATAGGTTCACTAGAAGTATGCAAAGTCCTATCATTTTTCTTTTTTCTACTTTTTAGAAGGACTAGGTGCATCAATATTATTTCTCTGAGAATCTTGCTCAATTCTCTTAGGATGGCCTTCAGGATACAAAGGTTCCTGAGTCATTTTACCAGTTCTAGTAGCCACTCTAACAGCATAGTCATTATTCTTACTATTCAATTCATTGAGCAAATCATTTTGAGCTTTAAGTACTTGTTCTACTTGAGTGGTAACCATAGAAGCATGTTTACTAATGAGTTTAAATTCACCTTTAACTCTAGACATATAATCACCCAAATATTCAAGCGTATCGGAATTGTATTTCAATTGTCTACCAAAATAAGCATTAAAATCTTCTTGCTTAACCATAAAGTTATCAAACTCATCCAAACATTGGCTAGCAAACTTAGTAGGAGGGATTTCAGCTTTATCATATCTATAGAGAGAATTTACCTTTACTACCTGTGTCGGGTTATCAAGACCATGTGTTTCTTCAATAGGTGGTAAATTAAGACCATGTATTTCTTCAATAGGAGGTAAATTCTTAACATCTTCAGCTTTAATACCCTTTTCTTTCATAGATTTCTTTGCCTCTTGCATATCTTCAGGACTGAGAAATAGAACACCTCTTTTCTTCAGAGTTGGTTTAGGAATAGGCTCAGGAGCTGGCTCAGGAAGTGTCCAATTATTTTCATTTGTCAACATATTATTCAATAAAATTTCAGCTCCACCCGGTGTTCTTTCCCTGAAAACAGAACCAGCACAACTATCCAGGTAATCTCTGGAAGCATCGGTTAGTCCATTATAAAACATATCAAGTATTTCATTTTTCTGAAGAGGATGATCAGGCAAAGCATTAAGTAATTGGAGAAGCCTCCCCCAAGCTTGTGGGAGACTCTCTTCTTCAATTGGCAAAAAAATATATATTTCCCTTAAAGCAGCTTGTTTCTTATGAGCGGGGAAATATCTAGCAGAGAAGTAATAAATCATATCCTAGGGACTACACACACAACCAGGATCAAGAGAATTAAACCATATCTTAGCATCACCCTTTAATGAGAATGGAAATATTTTAAGGATATAAAGGTAGCGGGTTCTCTCATCATTAGTGAACAGGGTGGCTATGTCATTTAATTTAGTAAGATGTGCCACAACAGTTTCAGATTCATAGCCATAAAAAGGATAAGACTCAACCAAAGTAATTATATCAGGATCAACAGAGAATTCATAATCCTTATCAGTAACAAAGATAGGTGAAGTAGCAAAAGCAGGGTCAGGTTTCATTCTAGCATTAAGAGATTGCTTCCATTTAGCTAATAACTTCTTAAGATCACTTCTATCATTGCAAGCAAGAATGGCTCTAGCAGATTCTTCATCCAGAACATAACCCTCAGGCACAACAGGCAATTCATATTTATTAGGGGGAGAGTCTTCATCATCACTATCTTCAATATTATCAGTTTCCATAATTTCATTCTCTCTAGCCCTAGCAAGTTGTTCATCAACAAATTCACCAAGTGGCACAGTAGTATCAAGCATAGAAGTAGTTTCATCATAAGTATCATCCATAGCAGAAGTGGCATCATCAATAACATGCGACATATCCGAATTAATAGCAGAAGCAGGTTTAGGTGTCGCAAGCTTACTCAAAACAGAAGGTGAATCAAGTGCAGAGCTAGATGGCAGTTCCTTACCTCCCCTCGTAGTTGAGGGATAAATTTTTGTTTTCTCGTCTTTCAAGTTCCTCATAGTGACCAGCTGATATAAATCCCAAGTGACTCAAAGAATAGAGCTATGCTCCCCGGCAACGGCGCCAGAAAATAGTCTTGATAACCCACAAGTATAGGGGATCGCAACAGTTTTCGAGGGTAGAGTATTCAACCCAAATTTATTGATTCGACACAAGGGGAGCCAAACAATATTTTCAAGTATTAGCAGTTGTGTTGTCAATTCAACCACACCTGGATAACTTAATATCTGCAGCAAAGTATTTAGTAGCAAAGTAGTATGGAAGTAACGGTAACGATAGCAAAAGTAATATTTTTGGGTTTTGTAGTGATTGTAACAATAGCAACGGAAAAGTAAATAAGCGAAGAACAATATGTGAAAAGCTCGTAGGCATTGGATCGGTGATGGAGAATTATGCCGGATGCGGTTCATCATGTAACAGTCATAACATAGGGTGACACAGAACTAGTTCCAATTCATCAATGTAATGTAGACATGTATTCCGAATATAGTCATACGTGCTTATGGAAAAGAACTTGCATGACATCTTTTGTCCTACCCTCCCGTGGCAGCGGGGTCCTAATGGAAACTAAGGGATATTAAAGCCTCCTTTTAATAGAGTACCGGACCAAAGCATTAACACATAGTGAATACATGAACTCCTCAAACTACGGTCATCACCGGGAGTGGTCCCGATTATTGTCACTTCGGGGTTGCCGGATCATAACACATAGTAGGTGACTATAGACTTGCAAGATAGGATCAAGAACTCACATATATTCATGAAAACATAATAGGTTCAGATCTAAAATCATGGCACTCGGGCCCTAGTGACAAGCATTAAGCATAGCAAAGTCATAGCAACATCAATCTCAGAACATAGTGGATACTAGGGATCAAACCCTAACAAAACTAACTCGATTACATGATAGATCTCATCCAACCCATCACCGTCCAGCAAGCCTATGATGGAATTACTCACGCACGGCAGTGAGCATCATGAAATTGGTGATGGAGGACGGTTGATGATGACGACGGCGACGGATTCCCCTCTCCGGAGCCCCGAACGGACTCCAGATCAGCCCTCCCGAGAGGTTTTAGGGCTTGGCGGCGGCTCCGTATCGTAAAACGCGATAAATCCTTCTCTCTGATTTTTTTCCCCGAACACGAATATATGGAGTTGGAGTTGAGGTCGGTGGAGCAACAGGGGGCCCACGAGGCAGGGGGCGCGCCCAGGGGGGCAGGTGCGCCCCCCACCCTCGTGGACAGGTGGAGGCCCCCCTGACGTGGATTCTTCTTCCAGTATTTTTATTATTTTCCAAAAATAAGTTCCGTGGAGTTTCAGGTCATTCCGAGAACTTTTATTTCTGCACATAAATAACACCATGGCAATTCTGCTGAAAACAGCGTCAGTCCGGGTTAGTTCCATTCAAATCATGCAAGTTAGAGTCCAAAATAAGGGTAAAAGTGTTTGGAAAAGTAGATACGACGGAGACGTATCAGGATGCGATGATGAGCCCAGATTCCGCAAAATGGCTTGAGGCCATGAAATCTGAGATAGGATCCATGTATGAAAACAAAGTATGGACTTTGGTGGAATTGCCCGATGATCGGCAAGCCATTGAGAATAAATGGATCTTCAAGAGGAAGACATACGCTGATAGTAGTGTTACTATTTACGAAGCTCGAATTGTCGCAAAAATGTTTTCAACAAGTTCAAGATGTTGAATACAATGAGATTTTCTCACTTGTATCGATGCTTAAAAGTCTGTCCGAATCATGTTAGCAATTGCTGCATTTTATGAAATCTGGCAAATGGATGTCAAAACTGCATTCCTTAATGGATTTCTTAAAGAAGAGTTGTATATAATACAACCAGAAGGTTTTGTCGATCCTAAAGGTGCTAACAAAATGTGCAAGCTCTAGCGATCCATCTATGGATTGGTGCAAGCATCTCAGAGTTGGAATATACGCTTTGATGAGTTGACCAAAGCATATAGTTTTATACAGACTTGCGGTGAAGCCTGTATTTACAAGAAAGTGAGTGGGAGCACTACAGCATTTCTGATAAGTATATGTGAATGACATATTGTTGATCGGAAATAATGTAGAATTTTCTGGAAAGCATAAAGGAGTTTTTGAAAGGAGTTTTTTTTCAAAGAAAGACCTCGGTGAAGCTGCTTACATATTGAGCATCAAGATCTCTAGAGATAGATCAAGACGCTTGATAAGTTTTTTTTCAATGAGTACATACCTTGACAAGACTTTGAAGTAGTTCAAAATGGAACAGTCAAAGAAAGAGTTCTTGCCTGCGTTACAAGGTGTGAAATTGAGTAAGACTCAAAACCCGACCACGGCAGAAGATAGAAAGAGAATGAAAGTCATTCCCTATGCCTCAGCCATACGTTCTATAAATTATGACATGCTGTGTACCAGATCTATTGTATACCCTACACTGAGTTTAGCAAGGGAGTACAATAGTGATCTAGGAGTAGATCACTGGACAGCGGTCAAAAATCATCCTTAGTGGAATAAGGACATGTTTCTCGATTATGGAGGTGACAAAAGGTTCGTCGTAAAGGGTTACGTTGATGCAAGTTTTGACACTGATCCAGATGACTCTAAGTCTCAATCTGGATACATATTGAAAGTGGGAGAAATTAGCTAGAGTAGCTCCGTGCAGAGCATTGTTGACATAGAAATTTGCAAAATACATACGGATCTGAATGTGGCAGACCCGTTGACTAAACTTCTCTCACAAGCAAAACATGATCACACCTTAGTACTCTTTGGGTGTTAATCACATAGCGATGTGAACTAGATTATTGACTCTAGTAAACCCTTTGGATGTTGGTCACATGATGATGTGAACTATGGGTGTTAATCACATGGTGATGTGAACTATTGGTGTTAAATCACATGGCGATGTGAACTAGATTATTGACTCTAGTGCAAGTGGGAGACTGAAGGAAATATGCCCTAGAGGCAATAATAAAGTTATTATTTATTTCCTTATTTCATGATAAATGTTTATTATTCATGCTAGAATTGTATTAACCGGAAACATGATACATGTGTGAATACATAGACAAACAGAGTGTCACTAGTATGCCTCTACTTGACTAGCTCGTTGATCAAAGATGGTTATGTTTCCTAGCGATAGACACGAGTTGTCATTTGATTAACGGGATCACATCATTAGGAGAATGATGTGATTGACTTGACCCATTCCGTTAGCTTAGCACTTGATCGTTTAGTATTCTGCTATTGCTTTCTTCATGACTTATACATGTTCCTATGACTATGAGATTATGCAACTCCCGTTTACCGGAGGAACACTTTGTGTGCTACCAAACATCACAACGTAACTGGGTGATTATAAAGGAGCTCTATAGGTGTCTCCGAAGGTACTTGTTGGGTTGGCGTATTTCGAGATTAGGATTTGTCCGGTTGTCGGAGAGGTATCTCTGGGCCCACTCGGTAATGCACATCACTATAAGCCTTGCAAGCATTGTAACTAATGAGTTAGTTGCGGGATGATGTATTACGGAACGAGTAAAGAGACTTGTCGGTAACGAGATTGAGCTAGGTATTGAGATACCGATGATCGAATCTCGGGCAAGTAACATACCGATGACAAAGGGAACAACGTATGTTGTTATGCGTTTCGACCGATAAAGATCTTCGTAGAATATGTAGAAGCCAATATGGGCATCCAGGTTCCCCTATTGTTTATTGACCAAAGAGATGTCTTGGTCATGTCTACATAGTTCTCGAACCCGTAGGGTCCGCACGCTTAACGTTCGTTGACGATATAGTATTATACGAGTTATGTATGTTGGTGACCGAATGTTGTTCGGAGTCCCGGATAAGATCACGGACATGACGAGGAACTCCGGAATGGTCCGGAGATAAAGATTGATATACAGGATAATAGTGTTTAGTCTCCGGAAGGGTTCCGGAATTCACCGGAAGAGGTTCCGGATGTTTCCCGAAATGTTTGGGTACGAGAACACTTTATTTGGGCCAAAGGGGAAAGCCCACAAGGTTTTTGGAAAGCACGAAAAGAAGTTTTGTGGAGTCCAGGGGCCAGACGCCAGGGTCCCTGGCGTCTGGGTCCAGACGCCGGGAACCCTGACGTCTGGCCCTGGAGTCCGAGAAGGACTCTTGCCTTCTGAGGTGAAACCGACTTTGTGGAGGCTTTTACTCCAAGTTTCGACCCCAAGGCTCAACATATAAATAGAGGGGCAGGGCTAGCACCAAAGACACATCAAGAAACACCAAGCCGTGTGCCAGCAACCCCGTCCCCTCTAGTTTATCCTCCGTCATAGTTTTGGTAGCGCTTAGGCGAAGCCCTGCGGAGATTGTTCTTCACCAACACCGTCACCACGCCGTCGTGCTGTCGGAACTCATCTACTACTTCGCCCCTCTTGCTGGATCGAGAAGGCGAGGGCGTCATCGAGCTGAACGTGTGCTTAACGCGGAGGTGCCATACGTTCGGTACTTGATCGGGACGGATCGTGAAGGTGTACGACTACATCAACCGCGTTGATAAACGCTTCCGCTTACGGACTACGTGGGTACGTAGACAACAGTCTCCCCTCTCGTTGCTATGCATCACCATGATCTTGCGTGTGCGTAGGATTTTTTTTGAAATTACTACGTTCCCCAACACAAACGCCACAGAAATACCTTAATCTTCGATGAAACGTTGATGCCCCAAAGCTTCGACCAGTCCTTCTCTTCTCTCTCATTGCTAGAAACTCCCGCTTCTTCGTGCAGCCATCCTTCCCTCTCGGTTTTTGATTTGATCATGAATTTATATGCCGAGCTTGCAGAAAACTTTCCCTTCTTATCCGGATGCCAAGCCCAGAAATCTTCTATGTTCCTCGTACAGACAGGCAGTTTTGATAACCCACAAGTATAGGGGATCGCAACAGTTTTCAAGGGTAGAGTATTCAACCCAAATTTATTGATTCGACACAAGGGGAGCCAAAGAATATTCTCAAGTATTAGCAGTTGAGTTGTCAATTCAACCACACCTGGATAACTTAGTATCTGCAACAAAGTATTTAGTAGCAAAGTAGTATGGAAGTAACGGTAACGGTAGCAAAAGTAATATTTTTGGGTTTTGTAGTGATTGTAACAGTAGCAACGGAAAAGTAAATAAATGAAGAACAATATGTGAAAAGCTCGTAGGCATTGGATCGGTGATGGAAAATTATGCCGGATGCGGTTCATCATGTAATAATCATAACATAGGGTGACACAGAACTAGCTCCAATTCATCAATGTAATGTAGGCATGTATTCCGAATATAGTCATACGTGCTTATGGAAAAGAACTTGCATGACATCTTATGTCCTACCCTCCCGTGGCAGCGGGGTCCTAATGGAAACTAAGGGATATTAAGGCCTCCTTTTAATAGAGTACCAGACCAAATCATTAACACATAGTGAATACATGAACTCCTCAAACTATGGTCATCACCGGGAGTGGTCCCGATTATTGTCACTTCGGGGTTGCCGGATCATAACACATAGTAGGTGACTATAGACTTGCAAGATAGGATCAAGAACTCACATATATTCATGAAAACATAATAGGTTCAGATCTGAAATCATGGCACTCGGGCCCTAGTGATAAGCATTAAGCATAGCAAAGTCATAGCAACATCAATCTCAGAACATAGTGGATACTAGGGATCAAACCCTAACAAAACTAACTCGATTACATGATAAATCTCATCCAACCCATCACCGTCCAGCAAGCCTACGATGGAATTACTCACGCACGGCGGTGAGCATCATGAAATTGGTGATGGAGGATGGTTGATGATGACGACGGCGATGGATTCCCCTCTCCGGAGCCCAGAACGGACTCCAGATCAGCCCTCCCGAGAGGTTTTAGGGCTTGGCGGCGGCTCCGTATCGTAAAACGCGATGAATCCTTCTCCCTGATTTTTTTCTCCCCGAACACGAATATATGGAGTTGGAGTTGAGGTCGGTGGAGCAACAGGGGGCCCACGAGGCAGGGGGGCGCGCCCAGGGGGGCAGACGCGCCCCCACCCTCGTGGACGGGTGGAGGCCCCACTGACGTGGATTCTTCTTCCAGTATTTTTATTATTTTCCAAAAACAAGTTCCGTGGAGTTTCAGGTCATTCCGAGAACTTTTGTTTCTGCACATAAATAACACCATGGCAATTCTGCTGAAAACAGCGTCAGTCCGGGTTAGTTCCATTCAAATCATGCAAGTTAGAGTCCAAAACAAGGGCAAAAGTGTTTGGAAAAGTAGATACGACGGAGACGTATCAACTCCCCCAAGCTTAAACCTTTGCTTGTCCTCAAGCAATTCAGTTGATAAACTGAAAGTGATAAAGAAAAACTTTTACAAACTCTGTTTGCTCTTGTTGTTGTAAATATGTAAAGCCAGCATTCAAGTTTTCAGCAAAGATTATAACTAACCATATTCACAATAACATTTAAGTCTCATGTTTACTCATGTCAATGGCATAATCAACTAGCGAGCAATAATAATAAATCTCGGATGACAACACTTTCTCAAAACAATCATAATATAACAAGATGGTATCTCGCTAGCCCTTTCTGAGACCGCAAAACATAAATGCAGAGCACCTTTAAAGATCAAGGACTGACTAGACATTGTAATTCATGGCAAAAGAGATCCAATCATAGTCATACCCAACATAAATTAATAGTAATGAATGCAAATGACAGCAGTGCTCTCCAGCTGGTGCTTTTTAATAAGAGGGTGATGACTCAACATGAAAGTAGATAGATAGGCCCTTCGCAGAGGGAAGCAGGGATTTGTAGAGGTGCCACAGCTCGATTTTGAAATAGAGATAAATAATATTTTGAGCGGCATACTTTCATTGTCAACATAACAACCGAGAGATTGCGATATCTTCCATGCTACACACATTATAGGAGGTTCCCAAACAGAATGGTAAAGTTTATACTCCCCCTCCACCAACAAGCATCAATCCATGGCTTGCTCGAAACAACGAGTGCCTCCAACTAGCAACAGTCCCAGGGGGAGTTTTGTTTGCAATTATTTTGATTTAATTTGCATAAACCATGGGACTGGGCATCCCGGTGACCAGCCATTTTCTCGTGAGTGAGGAGCGGAGTCCACTCCTCTTGAGAATAACCCGCCTAACATGGAAGATAAGGATAGCCCTAGTTGATACATGAGCTATTTGAGCATACAAAATAGAATTTCATTTGAAGGTTTAGAGTTTGGCACATACAAATTTACTTGGAACGGCAGGTAGATACCGCATATAGGAAGGTATAGTGGACTCATATGGTATAACTTTGGGGTTTAAGGGATTGGATGCACAAGCAGTATTCCCGCTTAGTACAAGTGAAGGCTAGCAAAAGACTGGGAAGCGACCAACTAGAGAGCTACAACAGTCATGAACATGCATTAAAATTAATAAACATTGAGTGCAAGCATGAGTAGGATATAATCCACCATGAACATAAATATCGTGAAGGTATGTTGATTTGTTTCAACTACATGTGTGAACATGTGCCAAGTCAAGTCACTTAAATCATTCAAAGGAGGATACCACCCCATCATACCTCATCACAACCATTTTAATAGCATGTTGGCACGCAAGGTAAACCATTATAACTCATAGCTAATCAAGCATGGCATAAGCAACTATGATCTCTAATTGTCATTGCAAACAAGTTTATTCATAATAGGCTGAATCAGGAACGATGAACTAATCATATTTACAAAAACAAGAGAGGTCGAGTTCATACCAGCTTCTCGCATCTCAATCAGTCCATCATATATCGTCATAATTGCCTTTCACTTGCACGACCGAACGATGTGAAAATAATAAGAGTGCACGTGCATTGGACTAAGCTGGAATCTGCAAGCATTCAATAAGCAGGAGAAGACAAGGCAATATGGGCTCTTGGTTAAATCAACAATAATGCATATAAGAGCCACTTCAACAATTTAATCATGGTCTTCTCCTATCGACCCCCAAAGAAAAGAAAAGAAAATAAAACTATTTACACGGGGAAGCTCCCAACAAGCAAAAGAAGAACAGGAAATCTTTTTGGGTTTTCTTTTTAATTATTACTACTACAGCAAGAAAAGTAAACTAACTAAAAGCTACACTAATTTTTTTTGTTTTTCTTAAGGTTTATTAAACACACAAGAAGAAAGCAAGAAAAAGGAAAATAAACTAGCATGGATATTACAGAGAAAGAGTATGAGCACCGACATCTAGCAATGAGTGTGCGAACATGAATGTAATGTCGGTGAGAAATATGTACTCCCCCAAGCTTAGGCTTTTGGCCTAAGTAGGTTTATTGCCATGGGTGGCCTGGCGGATATCCATAGTTGTAGTTGGGGTCGTACTGAGATGCAGCGGTCATTGCATCGTGTGCTGCAACTTGGAGGCCAGCTATATCAGCCCTCCTCCTATACTCCTCCGCCTCCTCTCTGGTTATGTAATGTCTCCCTTTTTTCTGAAAGTCAAAGAGAGTAGGGGCAGGAAGAACAATATTGACGGCGTGACGCCTGTCAAAGATTAGTCGGTACTGCAGAGGTGGTTCATTCCTCTCGACAAACCAATGGTGAACCATAGCATTAAAGTCTAGATAGGTAGGAGGAAATTCAATATCATCATCACGTATGGTTACACCAACAAAATCAGCTAAGCAGGTTGCATAAATTCCACCAAAGAAATCTCCATTAAATCTATTGTGATGCAACCTACGCGCAACAATGGCTCCCAAATTATAAGATTTGTCTCCTAACACAGCACTCCTAAGAATACTGAGGTCAGGGATACACATATGACATGCTTCATCTTTACCATTTATGCACCTACCTATGAAGAGAGCAAAATAATGTATATCAGGGAAATGAATACTCCCTATTGTAGCTTGTGTTATGTCTCTACATTCCCCCACAGTTATACTAACAAGAAATTCTCTAAATTCAGATTTGCGAGGTTCAGTAGTACTACCCCATTGTGGAAGTTTGCAAGCATTGGTGAAATCCTCTAAGTCCACAGTATAAGATTTTTCATAAAGATCAAACAGGACAGTTTGAGAATTGCGTGAAGATGAAAAATCAAACCTCCTCACAAAGGAACTGGTGAGATAGTGGTACTGGCGGCACTTTTCCTCCTCGAAGCTCACAAGATCAGCGTTACGCAAATACGCATTAAATTCTTCCTTGATTCCCGCTCGATCCATAAAGCCTTCTGAAGGCCATTCACAAGGCCGCACTGGAGCGTTCCTTGGTGGCTCATCATCGGCATCGCGCATTGCGAGCCTGGGTCCTTGCTTCCTTGAAGGACCACCTTGGTATATTTTCCTAAGCATATTTCTTCCTCTGAAAAATTTCTGAAATTTTTAGTAACTTCAAATAAAAGTGAACCAAGCTCAACAAAATTGATAGCAACTACTCTTACAAGTGCCTAGAGCCTATATCATGCATTAGAACTACTTGGAACCATATAAATTTGACATGCAAGCTCAAGAACATGGTCACCTAGGCAGCAAAAATTTGCAATGAATAAAGCACTAGAACAAAAACTAATTGGACCAATGGAGGAGTCACATACCAAGGCACAATCTTCCCAAGCAGTTTTATGAGAGGTGCTTTGAGCAAGGAGATCGAAAATCACAGTAAAATGAGCTAGAACTCGTGCTTGAGCTAGATGGTGATTTTTTGGGAGGAAGAAGAAGTGTGTGGGTGCAGGAATAAGTGGAGGGGAGCCACCATGGGCCCACAAGGCAGGGGGCGCGCCCTGTAGGGGTGGGCGCACCCTGGACCCTCGTGGACAGGTGTTTGCTCCCCCTGCTGTGTTCTCAGTGCCAGATATTCTCAAATATTCCAGAAAAAATCATATTAAATTGGCAGGGCATTTGGAGAACTTTTATTTTTGGGGTATTTTTATATTGCACGGATAATTCAGAAAACAGACAGAAAAATACTATTTTTTCTTTATTTCAACTAAATAACAGAAAGTAAAAGGAGGGTACAGAAGGTTGTGCCTTCTAGTTTCATCCATCTCATGTTCATCAAATGGAATCGACTAACAAGGTTGATCAAGTCTTGTTAACAAACTCATTCCGAATAACATGGAACCGGAGAAATTTTGAATAACACTATGTTACCTCAACGGGGATATGCACATCCCCAATAAAAAGAATATCATATTTCTTCTTGACAGTAGGAAGAGGAAATTCAAAACCTCCAAATATAATCGATGAAATTTTTCCAATAGAGTTGATACTATGAACTTGAGGTTGTTTCCTCGGAAAGTGTACCGTATGCTCATTGCCATTAACATGAAAAATGGCATTGCCTTTGTTGCAATCAATAACAGCCCCTGCAGTGTTCAAAAAGGGTCTTCCAAGAATAGACATACTATCGTCCTCGGGAATATCAAGAATAACAAAGTCCGTTAAAATAGTAACGTTTGCAACCACAACAGGCACATCCTCATAGATACCGACAGGTATAGCAGTTGATTTGTCAGCCATTTGCAAAGATATTTCAGTAGGTGTCAACTTATTCAAATCAAGTCTACGATATAAAGAGAGAGGCATAACACTAATACCGGCTCCAAGGTCACATAAAGCAGTTTTAACATAGTTTCTTTTAATGGAGCATGGTATAGTGGGTACCCCTGGATCTCCTAGTTTCTTTGGTATTCCACCCTTAAAAGTATAATTAGCAAGCATGGTGGAAATTTCAGCTTCCGGTATCTTTCTTTTATTAGTGACAATTTCTTTCATATACTTAGCATAAGGATTCATTTTGAGCATATCAGTTAATCGCATACGCAAAAAGATAGGTCTAATTATTTCAGCAAAGCGCTCAAAATCCTCATCATCCTTTTTCTTGGATGGTTTGGGAGGAAAAGGCATGGGTTTCTGAATTTTCCAATTATTTTCATTTGTCAACATATTATTCAATAGAATTTCAGCTTCATCCGGTGTTCTTTCCCTGAAAACAGAACCAGCACAACTA
The DNA here is from genome assembly GCF_002575655.3 of Aegilops tauschii subsp. strangulata. Taxonomy (NCBI): domain Eukaryota; kingdom Viridiplantae; phylum Streptophyta; class Magnoliopsida; order Poales; family Poaceae; genus Aegilops; species Aegilops tauschii. The sequence goes on from NC_053038.3 coordinate 470,449,131, forward strand.
TCCAGGTAATCTCTGGAAGCATCGGTTAGTCCATTATAAAACATATCAAGTATTTCATTTTTCTGAAGAGGATGATCAGGCAAAGCATTAAGTAATTGGAGAAGCCTCCCCCAAGCTTGTGGGAGACTCTCTTCTTCAATTTGCACAAAATTATATATATCCCTTAAAGCAGCTTGTTTCCTATGAGCAGGGAAATATTTAGCAGAGAAGTAATAAATCATATCCTGGGGGCTACGCACACAACCAGGATCAAGAGAATTAAACCATATCTTAGCATCACCCTTTAATGAGAACGGAAATATTTTAAGGATATAAAAGTAACGAGCTCTCTCATCATTAATGAATAGGGTGGCTATATCATTTAATTCAGTAAGATGTGCCACAACAGTTTCAGATTCATAACCATAGAAAGGATCAGATTCAACCATATATCAGGATTAACAGAGAATTCATAATCCTTATCAGTAACAAAGCTAGGTGAAGTAGCAAAAGCAGGGTCAGGTTTCATTCTAGCATTAAGAGATTGCTGCTTCCATTTAGCTAATAACTTCTTAAGATCACTTCTATCATTGCAAGCTAAAATAGCTCTAGCAGATTCTTCATCCAGAACATAACCCTCAGGCACAACAGGTAATTCATATTTATTAGGGGGAGAGTCTTCATCATCACTATCTTCAATATTATCTGTTTCAATAATTTCATTCTCTCTAACCCTAGCAAGTTGTTCATCTAGAAATTCACCAAGTGGCACAGTATTATCAAGTATAGAAGTGGTTTCATCATAAGTATCATGCATAGCAGAAGTGGCATCATCAATAACATGAAACATATCAGAATTAATAGCAGAAGCAGGTTTAGGTGTCGCAAGCTTACTCAAAACAGAAGATGAATCAAGTGCAGAGCTAGATGGCAGTTCCTTACCTCCCCTCGTAGTTGAGGGATAAATTTTTGTTTTCTCGTCTTTCAAGTTCTTCATAGTGACTAGCAGATATAAATCCCAAGTGACTCAAAGAATAGAGCTATGCTCCCCGGCAACGGCGCCAGAAAATAGTCTTGATAACCCACAAGTATAGGGGATCGCAATAGTTTTCAAGGGTAGAGTATTCAACCCAAATTTATTGATTCGACACAAGGGGAGCCAAAGAATATTCTCAAGTATTAGCAGTTGAGTTGTCAATTCAACCACACCTGGATAACTTAGTATCTGCAACAAAGTATTTAGTAGCAAAGTAGTATGGAAGTAATGGTAACGGTAGCAAAAGTAATATTTTTGGGTTTTGTAGAGATTGTAACAGTAGCAACGAAAAAGTAAATAAACGAAGAACAATATGTGAAAAGCTCGTAGGCATTGGATTGGTGATGGAAAATTATGCCGGATGCGGTTCATCATGTAACAATCATAACATAGGGTGACACAGAACTAGCTCCAATTCATCAATGTAATGTAGGCGTGTATTCCGAGTATAGTCATACGTGCTTATGGAAAAGAACTTGCATGACATCTTTTGTCCTACCCTCCCGTGGCAGCGGGGTCCTAACAGAAACTAAGGGATATTAAGGCCTCCTTTTAATAGAGTACCAGACTAAAGCATTAACACATAGTGAATACATGAACTCCTCAAACTATGGTCATCACCGGGAGTGGTCCCGATTATTGTCACTTCGGGGTTGCCGGATCATAACACATAGTAGGTGACTATAGACTTGCAAGATAGGATCAAGAACTCACATATATTCATGAAAATATAATAGGTTCAGATCTGAAATCATGGCACTCGAGCCCTAGTGACAAGCATTAAGCATAGCAAAGTCATAGCAACATCAATCTCAGAACATAGTGGATACTAGGGATCAAACCCTAAGAAAACTAACTCGATTACATGATAAATCTCATCCAACCCATCACCGTCCAGCAAGCCTACGATGGAATTACTCATGCACGGCGGTGAGCATCATGAAATTGGTGATGGAGGATGGTTGATGATGACGACGGCGACGGATTCCCCTCTCCGGAGCCCCGAACGGACTCCAGATCAGCCCTCCCGAGAGGTTTTAGGGCTTGGCGGCGGCTCCGTATCGTAAAACGCGATGAATCTTTCTACCTGATTTTTTCTCCCCGAACACGAATATATGGAGTTGGAGTTGAGGTCGGTGGAGCAACAGGGGGCCCACGAGGCAGGGGGCGCGCCTCCCACCCTCGTGGACAGGTGGAGGCCCCACTGACGTGGATTCTTCTTCCGGTATTTTTATTATTTTCCAAAAATAAGTTCCGTGGAGTTTCAGGTCATTCCGAGAACTTTTGTTTCTGCACATAAATAACACCATGGCAATTCTGCTGAAAACAGCGTCAGTCCGGGTTAGTTCCATTCAAATCATGCAAGTTAGAGTCCAAAACAAGGGCAAAAGTGTTTGGAAAAGTAGATACGACGGAGACGTATCAAGTTTCAGTACTGCCTCTGCATCAATGGGCAAGAAGATGGTCCTTACAAGCTGTTTGTTCCATGCTGCCATCGTTGGTAACAGCAATTCAGAGACCAACTGAGGAGGGTTCGTCACCCTTGATATAATTGGATGCAGCGACGCTTCTTTGGGTATCCAATTGTCATCCCAAATATTCGTCGTTTGTCTGTTGCCAATCCTGCGAATTAAACCCTGTTTTAGAATGTCTTTCCCTTCTAGAATAGCTCTCCAAATCTGTGAGGGCTTTGATCCTAGCTCTGTATTGAGGAAGTTGGTGTCCGGATAATATGAGGCTTTCAAAATTCTGGCACTAAGAGATTCAGGCTCTTGTAGGATCCTCCAGGCTTGCCTTGCCAAAAGTGCAAGTTTGAAGAGTTCAAAGTCTCTGAATCCCAATCCTCCCAAATATTTGGGTCTTGTCATCACCTCCCAAGACACCCAAGCTGGTTTTCTATGGCCCTGCTTGCATCCCCACCAGAATTTTCTTATGATGGAGTTCAAATGATTACATAGTCCTCTCGGGAGCTTAAAACAGGACATAGAATAAACTGGGGTGCCTGTGCTACAGATTTTATCAATAAGCCTTTACCTCCGGCCGATAAACATTTACTCATCCATCCTTTTACCTTGTCCCAGACTCGATCACTGAGATACTTGAATGTGCCCATTTTTTAGTGACCCACGTCAGTAGGCATACCTAGGTATCTGTCACTCAAAGATTCATTAGGAACATGCAAACAACCCTTAACTGCATCCCTGACTATCTGTGGGCACCCCTTACTGAAAAAAAATAGAAGATTTGTCCCTGTTTATCCTTTGACCTGAGGCCATACAATAGTTTTCCAGTAGGTTTGATACCTTTTCTGCTCCATCAACACTCGCCTTGAAAAACAGCAGGCTATCATCCGCGAATAAAAGTTGATTCACCGACGGAGCCGTCGGAGCCACCTTAATGCCGCTAAGTTGGGATGATTCATTATGAGACTTCATCAGGCATGAAAGGCCCTCTGGTGCTAATAAGAAGAGGTATGGAGATATTGGATCTCCCTGCCGAATCCCTCGAGTTGGTTTAAATTCCTCCAACCGAGTACCATTGAATAAAATCGAAAAAGAGACAGTACTCACCATAGACATAACAACTTTAATCCACTGTTCTGCAAAGCCCAATTTCCTCATTATTGCTTCCAGATAGCTCCATTCCACCCTGTCATACGCCTTCATCATGTCCAATTTTAGGGCACAATGGTTGTTTGCTTTTGACCTGTTCTTTTTCATGAAATGCAGACATTCATAAGCTGAGATAATATTATCAGTAATTAGCCTCCCTGGAACAAAAGCTGATTGCTCCTCAGAGATGATATCTGGAAGTTCCACTTTCAATCGGTTTGCAAGAACCGTCGATACTATCTGGTAGAATACGTCACAGAGCGCGAAATTGTGATAAGAGGGTTGGGTTAGCTACCTTCGGAATTAGTACGAGCAATGGTATCATTCACACATGAAGGGCTTTCCTCCCCTCGTGCGTTGCAGCCATAGGCCGGAGGGGAAGGTGGAGGGGCTTTTCAGCCCAATGAGCTAGTGAGGCAGATGTGTTTCGTGCCATGGCAGTAACAACGGACGGCCGAGATTGTCCCACCGACGTGCACGCACGGCTCTGCGCCGATTGGCGGCCAGGATTGAGCAACTCCCACTACCATTCTCCCCCACTCTCTCTCGGTGGAGCTACATCTCCGTCAGCCACCGTGTGTGGTCGCCGGCTCGCCGCCGCCACGGCAAAGGACGCCTCCCCCCCCCCCCCCCCCCCCCCCCCCCCCGCCACCGCCCCTCCCATCGTCAATACCCGGTACCACCTACCTCTATCTCCGAGGCTCTGCCCCCCACCACCACACATCCCGACCGATTCCGAAGGCAAGGGGAGAGAACAGGAGCTAGAGAGGCGGGGGAGCGATGGCGGTGGTCGGCGTTCTCGCCCTGCAGGGATCCTACAACGAGCACATGTCCGGTACGCCGAATCTTCTTCTCTTCTCGCGTTTCTCGCGCGTGTCGGCGACGTGTTCTCTCGTGATTCCGTCGGGTTCTGTCTGGGCAGCGCTGAGGAGGATCGGGGTGAAGGGGGTGGAGGTGCGCAAGCCGGAGCAGCTGCAGGGCCTCGACTCGCTCATCATCCCCGGCGGTGAGAGCACCACCATGGCCAAGCTCGCCAACTACCACAACCTGGTAGGTCTTTTTGGTATTCTCGTTTCTGCAGGATCATCAAACCTGAACTTCCACTTCTGTCGTGGCATATCGAGTACCCCAAAACTGGTTGGTAGACCTACTGGAGTTTTGTTTCTGTCGTCGCATATCGAGTACTGCAAATTTGGTTGATAAACTCGTAAAGGCTTGATAAAAGATGTCTGAAATGGACAGCCATGATACAAGATGATATTCGCTGGAGGGTGAGAAACTAGATTCAGGTGATAGGATTATTTCTAAGTTATAGTTTGTCATAGGCGAAAATTCATTCAAGCGGATTAGTTTTTCACTTGTGGGCAATCAAGTGGATTAGTGAACTCCAATTTTTGGCATGTTCAGAGTGGTTAGTATGTTCATTTTGAACAACTCAACTTTGATCGCACTGAACAAACACTCTGAATTGTTGTACTTTCTTCGTTGTCTCTAAGAAACGAAATGCTTCCTTCGGTTGGTCATAAGAAAAGAGGACTGGATGGAAGGCAGATAATATTACTCTTCAATTGGTTGTACTGACTGCTGAGCATACATCTCAAAGGGCGCCGCATTTGATATTTTTGTAGTATTACCATATATTCTCGTAATTTTCTACATTTCCTCTGCTTAGTTCCGGACGGTGGCTAGAGCTGCAGCAGAGCAACTTGCCACAAATGTAAATCATCACTGTTTTTCTGCCTTGCTACTTATAAGGCCCTAAAAATGTGAATGTCCTTTTTTCTCCATCTTCATTTATTGAGGATGAATTGTAGGCTTGTAGGCATGTGGTACAGTGCTGACAAACTGCAAGCTAGTACATGTACTCTCTAAGGTTCTATAAATAGTTAGTCATGCAAGTGACCACTACATTCCCCCCTGACATTAGAATGACTGCTAGTGGGTAGGATTGTTGATGGTTATTTTGCATAGAACTAGATCCAGATTCGTTATAATCGACTATATGTATATTTTTCATTGGAAGTGCGCCTCGACAGGGTGTAACTTTTATACCTCTGATAAAGTACACATCTTCTTAGACTAACGTTTTTACACTGTTAAATGTCCAACATCTCATTTCATCTGCTTTGCAGTTTCCTGCACTTCGAGAGTTTGTCGGTGCAGGAAAGCCTGTGTGGGGAACTTGTGCTGGGCTCATTTTCCTTGCAAACAAGGCGGTAGGTACGTGGGTCACCAATTGTTAGATGCTTTAGCTTTTAATTTGGTGAGATTAGTTGATGGAATGTCATGATCACTACTAAGTAATGCTACCCGCAGGACAAAAATTGGGAGGCCAAGAGCTTGTTGGGGGGCTAGATTGCACTGTCCACCGGAACTTTTTTGGGAGCCAGGTAACTCCAAGGACCATGTTGTCTATTTGATGGCTGAATTAGTTTGTAATATCACTTGAATTGCATATCTTCAAATGTTTTTGAGATAAGTGTACAATAATATTAATGTGAACCACGTTTGATTGCAAACTGTTCTCCGGCAGCTGCAAAGCTTTGAAACCGAACTTTCAGTGCCAATGCTTGCGGACAAGGAAGGAGGCAGTAATACATGCCGTGGAGTATTTATACGAGCACCTGCTATCTTGGAAGTAGGATCGGATGTTGAAATACTGGCTGAATGCCCTGTTCCTTCTGGTAGACCCAGCATTACCATACCATCTGCCGAGGGTGTTGAGGTTTGCTTCCTGCTCTTTCGAGTTTGACTTACTGGCAACTGTGATTATTTACTTTTTTTTCTTGCTGAACCAGATGTGTGTATCTGGATGTTCCTTTTATTCAAGTACTTTGCTGACAAAATGCTTTGAGAAAATACTACTACATGAGTAGCAGCTACCCTGCTGGATCCCTTGTCGAAAACATACTCCAAATTACCTTATCTCTTCTGTGCACTGACTTGCAATGCATATTACCCTGGCAGGAAGAGGTGTACACAAAAGATCGGGTGATTGTTGCGGTACGTCAAGGGAACATCCTCGCCACCGCTTTTCACCCAGAATTGACATCAGACTGCAGATGGTAAGTTCTTTTTTTCCTACGGCATGTCATGTATTTTGGTTTGTCACTGCTAACTCTGAAGCAAAGTGATTTGCACACTGCTGCTTGGCAGGCATCGCTTCTTCTTGGACATGGACAAAGAATCCCATCCAAAGGCCTTCTCCGCGCTATCTCTATCGTCATCTTCAAGAGATTCAGCGGGCGGGTCAAAGACCAAGCCTTTTGATCTTCCCATATTTGAATAGCAGCCTACGGGAGAGGGAGTCTGCCAACCATTTAAGAAAAGAAAATAACTAAGTTTTGATCATTCAGTTGATGACAGGCTGGGCATCCCAGTGATATTTCTATGTCAAAATTGTATCAATCAAGCTACTGACATTGTATACCACACACTTGTAATCTTGCTAAAGGAAGCTGGTCAGTTGAATACAAGTCAATACACTAAAAGTAGTGATCTAAACGCTCTTATATTTCTTTATAGAGGGAGTATATGAGAACCAAAACTGCTTCACGCACACATTTTTCGTCTGGTTATAGTACACACAGGTTTGATCAGAAGGGCAAGCAAGCAGCAGGAGGCATGTACAGTTTCTGGCTTATCTTTTGAGTTGATTCGGTCCAATCTATGCATGTTTCAGACTTAATTCACTGGCCTCACACCACACTAGAAAACACCCAATACTTCATACAACGAGCGAATCTGTATCCGATACAGTACCTGACGTATCCATAGATAGAGTATTCTAAAACGGGTTGACTCCTCAAATGATTCTTTTTTGAGGGGTTAAGCTGCACCTACCTGAACTCTCAAGTAGTTTAACCCCTCAAAAATTTGAGACGTGTCAGCCGTCTCTGAAATTTGAGCAGCTGAAAAGCAATCTCAGCAAAAGGTTACCTCCCCTCGTGCGACCACCTTCCTCCCTCCCTCCACTCGGCCGTCGCCCTGCTTGCCTCCGGTGGCCATCCCGCAAACCCGTCGGCACCCCACCGACCTCCCACCCCACTTTGATTCGCTCGTCGGCAGCCGCCGCCAGCTGAAATCGGTGCATCAAGTTGTTGCAGCCGCTGAAATCGACACATCAAGTTGCCACAGCCGCCTCGAGCTCGTCAAGGAGGGCCACCACCATGGAGCCGACCTTCATCGGGAACGATTCGTCGTTGCCTCCGCGTTTCGGGCAGCCACCTCGCGATTCACTGCCGCCTCCTCGAGCTCATGTCGTAGCCCAACCGCTGCCGCCCAAATATCGTGGCGTGAGGATGCGGCCATGGGGCACATGGGCAAAGAAGATCCGTAATATGGACACGCGAGAACATGTGTGGCTTGGCACATTCGCCACTGTGAAGGAGTTGGTGCGCGCCTACGATGCCACGGCGCTTCGCTACTTTGGGAGCTAGGCTAAGCTCAACTTCCCCATCGACGTTCCGTCGCGGCCTCCCTCACGCCTCTCGGGCCGAGGAGAAGGAGCACTGCAAGGTTGAGGTGCAGCTTGAGGCCGAGCATCCCGATGCTACCTTTGTGGCCAAGCTCGTCGAGGAGGACCCATAGATCCTCGCCGAGAACCGTGCGTTCTTCGAGTATGTGGAGGACCCGCGCAATACCACCGGTTGTATGACTGGCTCCTCTGCCCACTCAAATTAAATTCGTTAGTAATGAGTTTTTATCTAGTTTGGGTTGCTCTTTTTTTTTCTTTCGATGATGAGGTTCCTTTTTGTGAGGGAAATATGATGAGGTTCCTTAACAATGAGTTTTTATGGTAATATGCGTCTCATTCATATAATAAAGATTAAGGTACAAAGCACGTACAAACCGATCTCACAATATCGAAATGGCAGTGGAACACTAGCATTTGCAAAAAGAACCATCAATCAAGAAAGAAAATTACAATCATGATGAATGACTCCTCTGAGTTTGACTTCAACGTCCAACACCTGCCACCGGCACTACCACAACAGCTACCAAAGGAAAAAGTAATGGATCAACTCTTCAACTCAGCTCGACGCGGCTCCACCGCTGATATGCAACTTTTCGGACCTTCAAAGTAGCTTACCAAATGCGAAGTCAGTGACGTTGAAAGAATCTAGCCGGGGCAACATCCCGGACACGCCATCAAACTTCAAATATTGCTCCCCCCCCCCCCCCCCACTAAGACATTGAAGGAGGAAACCATACATGCAAGCCACAAACCACAAACCCAACACACGATCCACCATTCTCTAGATGCCGACAATGCAGACAATAAGAGCATCTCCAGCCGCGCCCCCAACAGGCCCCCCCAGGCGACTTTTACCGCGCCGGCGCCGAAAACCCCTCCCAGTAGCGCCCCCAAGACGACGAAATCCACCGGCTCGGCCCGTTTTTGGGCCCGGCGCAGGCCGAATCCGGCGCACTGGGGGGCGCTCGGGGGCTCCGGCGAGAGGGAAAAACACGCCCGGGCCACACTGTCAGGCGAAAAGTCAAGCCAATCGTCCAGATTGGCCTCCCACCCCCCGTGCGCTCGGCCGCCACCCTGCCGATCCCGGCACCGCCCACCGCCCACCACCGCTAGATAGGCCATTCCCCGCCTGAAAAGAGAGGAGGTTTCACTGCGGCAGCCTCTCCACCATCGTCCGAGCGATTTTTCCGGCGTTCCGGTCGCGCAGGGCGGTGTACCGGCGGGTGTGCGCCCACCACGGCCGCAAGGTGTTCGGCAATTTGCCTGCTCAACAATGGACTCGGATGACGAGGAGGCGCTCGCCGCGCTGCTGGAGGAGGAAGCCGATGCCGCAGTCCAGGAAGAGGAACATCTCATGGTCCTCGCCGGCCTGCTCGCGAGCAATGAAAAGCCGCGGCGAGGTGGCTCGGCGCCGGGGCAGATGAAAGCAAAGAACCGGCATCGTCTGGAAGGCTACTGCATGCTCTACTCTGAACTATTTGTTGAACTATTTGATTTCTATTGATTTTCTGTGATGAACTATGTGATAAAAAAATATTATGTTGACAATTCACGCCGAACCACGCCGAATATGGGCTGATTCGCGCCGATATCTGGCCATTTGTCGCCGAAAGTGGGCCGAAAAGCGGACTCATTTGCACCAAAAATGGGCTTATATCGACGCCTGGGGGCGACGGCTGGGTGCCCAACCGCCCCCAGAGCCGATTATACCGTCGGCTCGCCCCCAGGCGGCGATTTTTATGCCTCCTGGGGGGCCAGCGGCCGGAGATGCTCTAATTTGGATCCACTCCTGGACTACCTCCCAAACTTTGCGCTGGCGTTGGAGCAAACACAATTACAACGGCGGAGTCCGATAACACAAGTTCACCACAAGGATACCACCGCCGCCATGCCATCCTCGCTTGAACATATTGTTTTCCAAATCCATCCTCGACCATACAGCCCATCGTCTCGTCGGGAAATGATCTGAAGCTTCTTTATTTAGCTCCGCCATCGCTATCACCGAAGCCATGACGTCTAATAAAAAAACCTAAGAGACTATGTCCTGGTTTATTGGTCCACTTCGTATTTTTGTCAAATTTTGACCATAGATTTAATTAACAAAATGTTAATGCATGTCATGAAAAATTATATCATTGGATTCATATTTGAACATAGTTTTGATATTATTTTTTCTATGTACAACTTAACTTTATTAGTTAAAATCATGGTCAAAATATAACCCTAAATACGATGGGACTAATAAATCAAGATGAAGGTAGTACGGCTTAAAACCTAAAACTATATGCTCTGAACCGATGACTCATCTCACCACCGACCATAAGAGGTCACCGGCGGAGAAGAGCCGCCGGAGGACCACGGCGGAAGGCTACTCGCTGGACGAGATCACTGTTCTTTCCTTCCTCTCCAAGAAAGAAAACAGGCTGTGTCATCACGTGGCCATTAGTTGTTACGTGCAACGCATGGATTTTACTATAGTCCCGTCCCGCAAAAGGTAAGTACACGTACTACAAAATTTAATTAGCCCTTGTATATATCTAGCGACGGATAGATATACAATTTCCATACACGCCCTCGATCGATCAAGAAGAGCGAGATCACCACATCGATCGATCGATCGAGAGGAGAAAATATAACCGAGATGGACGCCAAGATGCGTACTACACTCGAGTTGCGAGACCTTGTGCGCTTCTACTCGAAGCGTGGCAATCGCACGCTCGTCGACCGCGGCCTGCTGGTTTCGTACAACGGGGAGGACCGCACCTGCACGCTGTTCCGCCTCGACGGCACACTGGTGACCAAGAAGCTTGATGACATCGCCGTCGTTGACAGAAGCTCCATCCACATCGGTCAGATGGTCGGGTCGGCGTCGGACGTCGGTGGCCAGATCGGCGTCGTCACCGGCGTCACCACCGATCTCCACCTCGTCCAGCTCAACGACCGCGGGGGCGCGACGACGAATCAGATCCTGGGGGTGTCGCCGGCTGGCCTGCGACGCGTCAGAGCGCTCAGCCTTGGCGACTACGTCTTGTCCGGGGCATGGCTGGGCCGGGTGGTCGCGGTGCCTCTGGACGTCGACGTCTTGTTCGATGACGGCGCCTCTGGACGTCGACGTCTTGTTCGATGACGGCGCCGTCTGCAGGGTCGCCCATCTGGAGTCCCAGGGGTTAAAATCGGCGACAAATGAACAGGCCTATCATATCCCCGAGACGAACATCCCCTTCTACCCGGGGGAGCGCGTCACTGCCAAGGACGGCTCCCCCACCGTCTTCAAAGGATCGCGATGGCCAACGTGGAGATGCGGAGCACGAAACAGGCACGGTAGCCAACGTGGAGATGGCCGGCGTCTTTGTTTACTGGATCGCGTCGGTGCAACACGGCACCAAGCAACAGCTGGTCCAGGAGTCCGCTCCTCCGCCTTACCAGCAGCCCGACAGTCTCACTTACCTCTGCTCTGCGCCCGATTGCAGCTGGCGGCTGGGCGACCGCTGCTTTCTTCTTAGTGATGAGCAGCACCACATAAGTTCATTGCATGCGCACTCGGCCCTGCTGCCCACCATGACCGTTGCCAACAGCAACACCACCGTCGACGTGCTGTGGCAGGACGGCACGCGGCAATATGGGGCTAGATCAACGTCACTCAGCCCCTACGAGTTCATCATGGAGCACGACTTCTTTCCTGGGCAGTACGTTGTCGACAACGCTCCCGGTGACATGGTAGATGATGCCGCTGGGGATGGCGGCGTGGGTGCTGCGGGTGGATCAACGAGGCGTGTCGGCGTTGTCAGAAGCCTGAATTCCAAAGACCAAACGGTGCACGTGTCGTGGTTCAAGGCGGCGTCGGCGCGGCCCGACGGCGAGGCCAGTGGCTTGGAGGTCGAGTGCGAGGATACCGTGAGTGCGTATGATCTGGGCAGGGACCCTGACCACTCTGTTCTCCACGGAGACGTCGTCGTTCGTGTGCTATCAAGCGTCATCGAGAGCACACCAGCAGCACAGCAAATACCACATGCCAAGAGCGCCCCCGCCGATCTTCCATGGGTCGGGCGCGTTGTTGATCTGAATGACGGCCACGTCCAAGTCAAGTGGAGTGACGGCAGCACGTCACTGGTAATATGGATGCAGCATGCATGGCGAATTTGCTGTGCACTTTCTGTTACAATTTGATTTAATATGATATGTAGGATTACAAAAAAATGGCACCTATCTTTAGTCGACTTAAATATAGCTGCTTAATTTCCATGTGATGTTTCAGGTGTTCCCCCATGAGATCAATGTCGCCAACAAGGAGCACTACACACAACTGTACGCTGAAATGTATGGCTGGGAGTGGGACGAGGAGGAGGAGGAGGAGGATGTCGGTGCTCCTCCGGAGTTGGATGGTGCCAACGCGGTATCTATATATCTAGCTAGAAACATTATCCCATGCATGCACCTTAACTTATAGTATCACGCATTAGCGTAGGAATGATGTGGCGATGTTCGATTACAGGTCAATGATCAGCATGATCCAGCAGATGCTAGAAACATAGAAGGCGGTGACTGTTCTGTGAACGAACTAGATGGCCCTGCTACAGCCACGCAGAATGTGGAAGCGCCCACACATGTATCCACGGTTAGTCATGAGGACCCTAACGTTGGTGGCGCCGTCATGGAGGCTGGCCTTGCTGATCCAGTGGAAAGAAGTGATGCAAGTGTCGATGATAGCGATGACGACTCTGTCGATGATGTGGTGATCAAGGCCGAGGATGTCATTGGAGATGACGGCCCGTTTAAGTTCCCAAACTTCGACGTGGTGAAGAGTCCTCCGGATCATCATTACCTTGACACGGTGGATCAGGTTCATCTTTTATATCCTTTTCCCTCAGAGATAACAATAGAGGCCTATTAGCTGCCTATATATTATTGTCATACCATTTATAGCTAATTTTGTAGTCGACATGTGTGGTAGTAGTTAGCTATAGAGGCCAATTAGCTATAAATATGTACTACTTGGCTCATCTTACTCTCTCACAAAGCTTTTTTGGAGTTAGTGCTACAACTGATCTCAATCTACAACATGCTTCTCTTATTGCTCTATACTATGATAGCAAAAAGATAGTACTCCTAATAGCCTGGTTCCATCATCTTATTATACTTGTTCTTACTTTCGCTAATCTATCCCTTTTCAAATGGCTTTAGTTCTCCCAATATAAGCACATGTAGAAGCCAAGAGGGCAATCTTTCCTTTGGTTTTTATGGCTCAGCAAGGAGTTCATTTAGCTCAAGGATGACTTAGTAATTTCCTATTAAATTGTACAAGTTTTAGAGTGGTTGGGCTTTTTTAGAACCGTTCGTTGATGTCGATCTAATGGCAGACAAATATGAAGTACTGGGTAGTACTCCGATGAAAGTACGCGAAAGTACTAAAACGAGTGGGGCCGGTACTCGTGACAAGGTGGGGACGCGTTTTAATATAGGGGCAGTTTAGTCCTAGGAAAATTTGCATGCGCCGCCCCTCTCGTCGAATGCAAAACCGCCGCCATGGTGCTACACCTTCCACAATTACTCATCGACGGCCATCTCCGCCCTCTCCTCCAAGTCCACCGCAGTCATCTCCTCCTTCTCGCCGCTGCAACTTCTCTCCACTCAGGCAACCCCCCCCCCCACACACACACACACACACCCCCACCCCCTCTTCCATCGAAGCAAGAATCGGCAGATCGAGCTGATGGCCGGCGGCGAGAACACCGACTTCGTGCAGATCGCCGGCGGCGACCAGGTCAAGTTGGCCAGGTTGAGGGAGATCCGTTCTTGGTTTGACAACACAAGGCAGATGAGCTGGACGGCAATGGCCACTCTCAAGAATTTGACGAAGGAGAGGGCAAAGCTTTGCCCCCCGCCCGCACAACCGATTCACAAGATCGAGATCCTCCTCTGGGCGATGGAGCAGGCCAATTCGTCCAGCAAGTGGACCAGGCGGAGGTGGTGGGCGTTCAGATCCAGGGTAGAGCATCCATTGGATCAGGAACCCACCGTGCACGAGGTGCCGTTGCAGATTGTGCAGCCTCCAACCGAGTCATCGGAGACTCCGAAGCACAAGATGAGGAGGACAGTGGTTGCGACCTCGCTTCCCCGCCGTTCTCCACGCTTCCCTCGCCGCTCTCCTCGTCTGAATGGCGGTGGTAGCTATGTTTAGAGTAAGCTTCCCCACTCCTCATCTTCCTACTGCTCGTGCTTACATCGTGTTGATACTGATCGTAATAGCTCAGAGAGGGAATGCTATATGGCATTTTAATCTCAATGAATTGCATGAATATTTGAGTACATGGATTTGGAGGATGGATTATGATGTATGTGAACCCTAGGCATCATATGAACCCTAGGACTAATTAGTAACGTTCTAGTGGTAGACACTGAAATATTTCGGTACACACCGGTAGGCACTGAAATATTTCGGTACTGCCCTAGGCAAAATTTGTAATGTTGTAGTGGTGGACACTGAAATATTTTGGTACACACCGGTAGGCCCTCAAATATTTCGGTACTGCCCTAGGCAAAATTTGTAATGTTGTGGTGGCGGACACTGAAATATTTTGGTACACACCGGTAGGCACTGAAATATTTCGGTACAATGTTGTAGTGGTAGACACTGAAATATTTCGTTACTACAATTTCAGTACACACCGATGCACACTGAATTATTTCAGTACTGCAGTTTCAGTACACACCGGTACACACTGAAATATTTCAGTACTGCAAATTCTATACATAGTTGGCATTTTGTCATTTACTTCTGAATTAATCCATGCATCATATGGCCTAACTTTGTACATGAGTTTGGGTCAATTTCATGTCTATTTATTGTTAAAATTATTGTCATGCCATGAAACACAAGACAAGTCACTGACCCAAGCTTGCAAAGATGCCATATCAATGTTGCTGATATGAATATGCATGTTTTCACCAAGTCTTGTGTCAGAATTAAAACTGAGCATTTTTTCTTGATGGTATCCATGGATCTAGAACTCCTATGAATTTGCTCATGTTGGATGTTTTGTTCTCCATCATTTGTAGTAGCATTCCGTGCGATTAGATGCCTGGCAAATTTATTTTCTTGCCTCCAACATCCCATGTGTGTTTTGCAGGAAAAAACCTGGAGTTCACCAGGCTGGCTGAAGTTGTGAGGCTGGGAGGCTGATGGTGCTGCTACTGGCTGATCCTTCTTCTTTCAGCTTTTGTTCGTCCTTTCTCAAGCCGTTGGACCAGGGCTACTTCCCTATGTGCTGTTAATGTATTAAGTAGTTCCTTCGAATTTGTAGTATTAGTTAGTTTGAATGTGGAAGTACCTTAATTTTTAGGAACGAAATGTTGCTTTGTATGACCAAGGGTTTGATACCTTAATCTTTGGATAATTAATTATGTGAACTGTTGGATGTGGCGCACAACTAAACGCCTCTACCATTGATACTAGTTCAACATGTTGGTCCAATTAGAGACTAGCCACTACCATATAGAACAGTTAGCATTTCATACTACAACCTGGCGCAACACTGAAGCGCCACTACCATATAGAACAGTTAGCATGTCTGAAGCAACACTGAAGCGCCATTTGTGATAATTGCACCATTGAAACAACAACTAAACATGAAGGAAGCATTCACCACCAATAAAGTTAAGGCCACACATATAGATAGCATTCTAAGTTACCACCACATGTACCAGGAAGTTCACCACAGATCCAGTTCACACACACAATACATTACATTACATTACGTTAATAGAAGTTCATCACAGTTTCCAAAATTAAAACATCATCAAATATAGTGATGATGAGTACGGCTTCCAGCTTCTGATGATCAGCATGATGTACGACTAGAGGTTAGGGTTTTTCAGGACCTTGTGGAGGGCAGAATGCTGAGCACTGATCTTGTAGTCATGACTGCTGATGGATGTAGCCCGACAATGCTCCATCAGATGCTCCTGCAACCCAGACCTGGGCTTGGGCTTGCTGCAGTAGGGGCACCTGTACTTGTCCTTCCTCCAGTTGTAGTACATGGCAGATCCTTGGGCCCTGATCTTCTGCACCTCCTTCTCTTCAAAGGACTCGACGTTCCCCTCGTCCACATCATCTCCAGATTCATACTACACACATTAATGACTGACATTAATACATTATGCATTCAAAAAACTATAAACACGTAATACTAACTCAATGCACAAATAACATTTCAACTAGGCCTTACCTCGTACGGCTCATCTTCATCAGAGTCATATGGGTAGAACCCAGTCTTGTCCCACTTCCTCTTGTTGCCCACAAGATCCTCCTCCTCCTGCTATATTGTCAAACAAGCACATCAATTACAATGAATTGAATTGCAGTTAACAGAATGTCATTACAAACAAAATTGTGAATGTGAACCACATTGGTATGTTGCAAGTGACCAAATGCTTTCCTTATAAATAAAGAATCTAAGCAATCAATCAAAAGACAAATGATTTCCTTCATAAATGCTAATGAAAATGCAAGCTGGATTCTTGACATTCCCTGAATTTACCCAACACTTTTCTTTTGAGGGAATTCCCCCCACACTACTTAATGGAAACATATAGTATATTTTGTTGCTAGGATCCTGCCTTGGAATGTTTGCTTCACACTTTACATATAGTATATACTAATTACAGAAGCCAACTACAAATTTCAATATGCACAGATTACTGTTTTTGGGATAATGCAGCAAAGCTCCTACACATATTAACATAATGCAGTAGTTAATTAGGTACAACTTCAACTATAAATGCATACATCTCCAACAAACATCTAAAATTTCATTACTTACCAAAACAACAACAAATTATACTATAGATGAATCTTGTATCATCTAAATCAATTCATTGGCACATCAAAATTAATGCATTCCAAATCAAATATGTTTCCATCCAGTATCATTGAACCACAGATCAAATCAAATAATCATAAATGTCAGCAGCATTGAACTACAGATCTAATAATCATATGACATCTATCTGACCTTAAATTCCCCCTTAAATAAGGTATTCAACCTCATACTAATTAAAATCTAACAAGCAAAAATTCGACTACTAATCTAATAAGCATCTGAAAAACCCCCAAGATGCTTTTATCTCTGAAGCAACGGCATTGCAGAGGATGTTCAATGCTGTCAATGTCTCTGAAGCAACAACAAAATTCCACAACTAACCCAAACTAAATAAGCATAGACTGCCCCTTTCCCTCGACCACGCTTCCCCTCTCCTTCAGAAGCCCCAATCCAGCACAAAAAAATCCATAATGCAGAGAAAACCCATAATGCAGAGAAAACCCTACCTCCAACAAATCTAACCAAACAAAGTTCTGGCCACAAACACTACAATCTAAAAACTACCAACTAAAAGTGATAAGCAGATACCTTCTGCTCCGCCTCCTCCTCGCCGGAGCCGGCCTCCACCTTCTCCACCTCGTGCGCCTCGCCACAGCCCGCCCCCACCTTCTGCGCCTCGCCAGAGCCCGCCTCCACCATCTGCGCCTCGCCGGAGATCGCCAGAGCGGGCGCATCTGGCTGGACCGCGCTGCTGCGGCCCGGCCCCGCCTTCTCCAGATCTCCAGCGGAGGGAGCACCGCGCTGGACGCCGGCACGCCCCCTCACAAAGGTGCCCGCAGCGACCTGCCGCGCCTGCTCCACCAGATCTGCGCCCCAATCGGGGCGCTCGCCTCCTGCGTCCGCCATGGCGATGGAGAGGATGCGGTGAGGGAGACGAGGAGGTTGGAGAGGAGAGGGTTTTGGGGAGTGGGGAGTGGAGAGAGGGAGACGATGCGGCGGGGGGAAATGGTGGGCGATGCGGCCGGAGGTGGTTGCCGTCCACATTTATATGATGGGACAGTTTTGGCAGCTACCTGTGACACGTGCTGCCCCACGCGCGGGCGGCTTCACGCGTGCACGAAAGGCTGCCGTATACAAACAAATACGTATACGGCCGGGCATACGATCCTATATGACGACCAACACGCCCGAAACCAAGGAAGCGTGCACCCGCCCTCCCTCGTGCGCCCTTAAGGCCAGCCCATGTGAGGGGCGGGAAGCCCCTTTCGTTTTTCCTTTTTATTTTTTATGTTTTCTATTTTTCCTTTTGAAAGTAATTCAGGATTTCTACAAAGTTGCAAATTGCGAAAAAATGTTCGCATTCCAAAGTTCTTCATGGCTTGAAAAAATGTTCAGGACATGATAAATCTCACAGATTCAAAAAATGTTCGTGATTTCAGAAAGTGTTCACATGTTAAAAAAATGTTCATGAATTTTTAGTAAATGTTCAAAATATTTTGAAAAATGTATGAATTTTTCAAAAATGTTCATGAATTCGTAAAAGATATTAGGAAATTTTAAAAATGTTCACAATTTCAAAAATATATTTCTGAATTTGGAAATTTTTCTTGATTTCAAGAATAGTTCATCGTTTAAAAAATTGTTCCTGAATTCAAAATATGTTTATGTTTTTCTTAAGAAAGCGTGAATTTTAAAAAAATTCACAATTTCTTAATAATACTAGTCATGATTGCTTTTCATGTTGATACAAAGATGTAGAAAAATATTGGGTCCGTTTACAACCTTAGCAAACTTGCTTCTCATGTTTACATCACGGCCGCCGGGTGAAGGAGGAGAAAAGCCCACCTACCTAACATGAGTTTTCTCACACACCACGGCCTGCATACGACTACAAACTCAGTGATATGGGCCACGATGCAGGCCCGTGGGTGGTTACAGAATGGAACACCAACAACACGAGCCCCACGACCCCCACGATCACGATAACGACGAGCGCCTCCCTCACGCGACGAACCGCCTCCCCCAGAACTCAAAAAGGCACCTTCTCCTCCATTCATCCCTCATTATGCGAACCACATCCATCTATTCCACAAACTGCAACCACCGTCTCTGTCTCAAAACCGCCGTCGCTGGAGAAGGGCAATGGCGGAGGAGCCGTCTACCAAGCGTCACTGTGGCGAGACGTCCGACCAGAGCATCAAGGAAGACGACGTTCAGGTCCCCGGTGAGAAGCGCGACTACACCACCAAACTTGACAAGGTGGAACTCCACGGCAAAGAGACGCTGGAGGTCGTCTGCACCAGCAATCCAGACACTGCCGACGAAATGCTCACGAGACTCTTCATGAAAGCCGTCGGCATGTATCCTAGATTCATCGGCGTTGATGTGGAGTATACCAGGGATGACGAACCTCCGCAGTACGCAGCAGTTCTGCAGTTATGTGTGGATGAACTCTGCCTGGTCTACCACATCGCTGCGGCCACAAAATGGTGAGCCATCCTACTCATATACCCTAGTTTCTCAACTACATGTACTAGTGTAGATTGTGAAGTGGACGCACTAGTGTGGTTTCTCAAGTACATGCACTGGCATAGATTTTTACCCTGATGCACTGGATTAGTATCTTAAAATCTTGCACCAGATTAATCACCAAACTTGATATACTAGTGTAGTTTCTGATCTTGATGCATTAGTGTTGTGTCTACCGCTGTGGATGCATTAGTGTTATTTTCTGAAGTTGATGCACTGGACTAGATGTATTAGTGTTGTGTCTACTAGTTTAGTTTCTGATATACTAGTGTAGTTTCTGATATTGATGCATTAGTGTTGTGTCTACCGGTGTGGATGCACTGGACTAGATGTATTAAAAGTTGTTTCTGAAGTTGATGTAGTGAAGTAGTTTGCTGTAGTGTTATTTTCAACTGTATGATCCAAAAAGAGAAATAACATCATGTACTTCATGCATTCATCACTCGTATTGTTTGGTTCTAGCACTAGCATTGTCACACTTTGCCACAATTTTTTGCCAAGTTTGCCTAAGGTTAGTTCATCAAAATGAGGGCCACAAGTTGGCAAGCCTAAGGGAATCTTGCCACACTTTTTGTGTGTATGCCATGTGGGACCCAAGTGTGGCTTGCCTAAGGTGTGGCTTGAACGAAACACACACCTAAGTTGGTCAAACTTGCCTAACCTTAGGTGTGGCAATCTTTGGCAAACTTAGTCACAAACCAAACAACTCCTAAATCTTCAAAATTACTACTAATCTTCAATATGTCTCTCCCCTTGAAGGCCCAAGCGCCTCAAGAGCTTCCTCCAGGAGAAGAAGTTGTTCACCTTTGCCGGTTTCAGCATTCATAATGACAAAGAGATGCTGAAGATGTCTGGTTTGGAGATCAACCCCGAAAAGTACATCGACATTCAGAAAAACTATAGAGTTCCATATGCCTGCAGAAAGAAGCAGTACGATTCCTTGGCTGATGTTGCAGCCAGCGTCATCCACCCATTTTACCAAAACATGAAGAAGAAGATCAACAGGACCGAAGACCATAAACTGTGGGGGATCAGCCCGCTGCCAGACTACCTCATCGAGTACGCAGCGAAGGATGCGTACGCCACCTACAAGGCTTGGAAGATAATAGACAACATCAAATCAGGTGTGGAAATTTCAGAAGCACAGGAGGCTGACCCCTACTACCACTGCCACTACGCGGCATGAAGAGAGATCAAAGTCTGCCTTCAAGTTGCTAGCGCAGTGTCCTTTTATGATATCTATGTTTCTTTGTTGTTAGGTGTGTCTGAACTTATGTCCTATGGTGTGTCTAAACTTATGCTGTGCGGTGGTTGATCTGCCGTTTATCTTAAGAGTTTGCTGCTACTCTGGTTTAGTGTTCCAAGTTGTTAATACTATTTTGGTGATGCATGATAAGCCTTGTACAATGCTTGATGCGTACGGTGGTGCTTAGAAAAATAAACAGGGTTTTTTTGAAGCACCGGTGCCTATTTCTACAGGAGAGACGCCTAGTTAAGCGTCTACCCTGTACAAATAAGCACCTGTAGAAATAGGCACTGGTACACCGGTGCTTATTTGTACAAGGTAGACGCTTAACTAGGCGTCTCTCCTGTAGAAATAGGCACTGGTGCTTCAGAAAAAACCGCTTTATTTTTCTAAGCACATCCCTAAGCACCTTGCATTGTACAAGGTCTTAGAGACCAGCCTCTACCATATATAACAGTTACCATGTCACACTACAGCCTATAAAACATCACACAGTGGAATAATCATAGCTAGTAGAGCATTAGTTACCAGTTAATAATAGTTGCAATCCATCAGAAGCAATAGTACCTAGATATGAGTAGATATAGGTACGGTAATACACAACAAGTACTCGCAAACAAGAGCTAACATAACAAGTTCCAAATGAGGTGGATGGTGATCATCATCCTCAAGTCATGGCGACTAGTGTTCGCAACAGTGAGTAGGATGGCCTGTCCTACCCGAAGATTCTTGCCACGAAGGAACTTCTTCCACCCTGCCCTTCTCAAGACAGTCCGACCGTCCGTGTCCACTGCATAGGCACAGCTGCTGATGGAGCCCGTTCTGGTAAGGCGTAGTCCAGCAGCCATGCCTTCTTCGTCCGGGTCGATGCCACAGCTATCAAGTAACCTCTTAGGTAATTTCTGAAAACAGTTGACATGATATATGATCATGTCACGTGCAATTATCAACAAAGCATACACTTCAAGACACTGAGCATATATATCATCACATCACTACACTATACGCCAAGCATCAAATTACTACACTACATGCATGCCATAAAATTCTTCACTAAATGAATTCTAAACTAGGCCTCTCATCACAGTACTACAACATGCATATCATATGAACTACTACACTAACTAAGCATGCATATCATGTAATTACCACACTAAGTAACATACCATGATATGCCGTTTAACATTCGTCCTTGTGAGGTGGGTCACGAATGGCTTCCCTAGGTAGTCTTCAGGTAGCGGAAGCATGTCCCAGAGGTTGCCGATTTCCTCGTCGCCTAGTCTAAGTCCTTGGGCATACAGGTATTCAACAAGTGGGTTCTCATCATCATATGAATCGTCATCATCTGAATCAGCACCATCTTCCTCCTCATGAACTTCATCCTCACTATCCGGAATCAAATTTAGATAGATAACAGAAATCCTGGGCCTATCTCTTCTGAAGGAGAAGCTGATCAATTCACCCCCACTAAGACGCACGCGGGCGATGAAACGATCCCAATCATCTCCTCCTATCTGGGTTATCTTTCGCCCCTTCTCGACCTGCATAGTGTATGGGCCCCCAAGAGCGTCGAAGGTCACGGTGTCTCCGATGAGCTCATTGAATGCCAACCTCACATTGCATGGTACGATCTGTGTAAGATAAAAACAAATAACAGACACAATACATTAGTGGAAATAGCAAAAAAAAGAATGTACTGTCAGAAGGTTCATATAAATTGTTACCGCTGCAACAACAAAAGAAGGCTGGAAGTAGATGCCGAACAGCGTGGCAGTAGAAAGGCTGGTCCGGCACCGTGAGTTGCAGCGTCCACATGGTGCTTCCTCCATTCTACACAGAACATGTTGAACTCTAAGTTGAATTGTACATAGTACAATACAAAGATCATACATATAATAAATCATAGTGATAACCTATACTGGCAATGGCTAATCAATCTATTTACTATCATCTACGTAATAAAGCAATGCCAATGACAATGGCAATGCCCGTCTCATCTAAACCTGGGAATAGTTCGGCATCCAAACTAAAACCAGTCCAATCCACGGCACACATCAAAACCAAACCAATCCAGATATTTTCATTTAGAATCTAGACCAAACCAAACTATACATGCTCGTCATCCAACCCAGTCCAAACCGTTTTCAACTTTTGGATTGAATCCAAAGGTTCAAACCATAGAAACCAAATCAAGATCCAATCCAAAAACTAAGTTTCAGTCCAAACCAATCGGCTCAGATCCGCCTCCGTAGGGAGACGCGGTTGGGGAAGGGAAGAAGAGGGGAGATCTCACGTACTTGCCGGAGTTGGCGGCGGCCGCGCACCGGCAGCGAAGAGAGGGGTCGTCTGGAGATGGCGGCGGCGGCGGCGCTGGTCGAGAAGGGGAGAAAGAAAGATGTGGAGTGGTCGAGATGGGGAGAAAGAAAAATGTGGTACATGTGGTGGCGCGGTTGTGTGGATGACAAGGGGACCCACTTGTGAGACCGATAGCAATTGATGGCAAACCGCAGGAGGTGCACGACCGCGTGCACGACCGCCACGTCCCCACGTGGAATGGGGACGGCCGGGTGGGTGTGTCAAGTCTTTCATGTGTTAATTATGTACTACTTGTGCACTAATCTATAAATGCAACTATTCCATCATCCATATTTATGCATGTCAATTTCTTTGGCTCAATTATGTATGTGCACATACGCCTTATTTCTAGCAAATAGATAGTTGCCATGTTACACATATGTACTTTCAAAACATTGTAATTAAGGCAATGTACCATAATAGATTAGCTGAGTTCTTCTATGTGTACTAATTCACTAATTCACAGGAGGATGACGAGGACGTGGACTACGGCATGGACAGCAGGCACAGCAAGAGCCGCTACACCCTGAGGCATCTGATTGCTGGCAAGATCAACTACCGTTTCTTTGGCAAGATTGGGTGCCCTTTCTGTTGCAAGGTGATCCGTGGCGGCATAGATGGCATGATCCAGCATGCCTTCTGCACTGGCAATGGACATGGTAAGAACCATAAGGCCAGTACTCTGGCTAAACATGCGGCCTACGCACGCTTCCTCGAGATTGTCAAAGTCAATGAGCCCTACAACCTCCATTGAAGAAGGGAGAGAAGTGATGTGCTGCTAGAGAGCTGCTGCTGCCCCAGGACCGCCGTGTCCTCTTATGTTATCTATGTTTCTTTGTTGTTCGACTCTAAAACTGATGTCCTATGGTGTGTCTGAACCTATGCCGTTTATCTTAAGAGTTCGCTGCTACTCTGGTTTAGTGTTCCAAGTTGTTAATACTATTTTGGTGATGCATGTTAAGCCTTGTACAATGCTAGATGCTTAGGGTGGTGCTTAGAAAAATAAATAGGGTTTTTCTGAAGCACCGGTGCCTATTTCTACAGGAGAGACGCCTAGTTATGCGTCTACCCTGTACAAATAAGCACTTGTGCTTAAGAAAAGCCTGGTTTATGACTATGGTAGTTATAGCTTGGCATGATTATGTTTAGTGTATAACTTAGCATGATTATAGCTTCACAAAGTTAAAGCATGCAAATGATTGCCGATTCCACCTATTGCTAAATCAAGCTTTGTACTGATGATGCATTAGATATTGCTATAAGTAGAGGATGCTCATGATTGCCAAAAGTACCTATTTCCACTTTCTGATAAGAACTAAACGTGTATGAAATGATGCTAAAAGTAGAGCATGAGCATGAGCATTTATCAATTGATGATCAATTGATGCTACCTATTTGTGTTTGAATGGGCTCAATAAAGCTGGTGCTGGTTTATGCTCTCTGCGTGACCGTGATGGAAACGAAGACACTTGGTTGGTTATGGTCTTGCTGTCAAATTTAAGTTTCAGTTCTTTAAGACTCTTTGTTTCTGCTGCTTCCTCGGGATTGACTAGCTTTCTCGGGCGTCCACGTGCTCTCTTCCTTTTTGGGGAGTTGGGTGCACCACTTTTGGGGGAGTTGGGTGCACCGGTATCCTTCTGGGAGTTGGATGTGTCGGGTTCGTTGGAACCATCAGGATTGTTGACTAATTGTACGTCGTCTTCTGAACCATCAGGTAGAACTGCTTGCTGGGCGTCGTACACCTCCTTCTGTATAAGAGAGAGTGCTGCGTTAGTTCTAATCATGAGACTTACGAAATAAATGATATATTCTTGATGTAGCACTAACTGTTATGGGGAACTTATATGATTCGAGACGAAGCGCGTTGCAATTTGAATGCAGTAAGGCTGTACATATTTTCCACCTGAAAATATCTATCCTTGCCTATATTTGATAACCGACACTTATGTCAGCATAGCTTTCAAGCTAAACAAAGTACAAATGTTAATTAGGCATTCAATTACCTGGTTGAAAATATCGGTCATTTCATCCCCGTTCCATGACAACATGTACAGCAGTGTCCAAACCGCACAGGAAGTCCTGCGATGTTTAGTTAAAGATCAGTAATCTTATTCGTGTAGGCAAATAATAATTTATGAGGCCATGCCTACCCATCGGTCTGTTGTGGTATGTTCTCATAGCGTTTTTTGGTCCATTCGGCAAAATTGATGTTCTTAGCTGGTGATATCAACCCATTCTTGACAGCTTCGTCGATGCAGAACTGAATCAAGTCCACCTAGGGTACGACGAGTTATACATAGGGTTACGGTACTTTGGGAGCTCATGTGCCATGCGGATCAAAAGAGGCAGCAAGAGAACACTTACAAGAGAATCTTCCTTGGTCTTGTCGCAATGATAATTCATGGAGTTCAGAGTTTGAATTTCTTTTTTGTCAAAATTAAACATCATTAGCATCCAATGGTTTTGGTGTACATTCAGTGGGACATGCACCTGCAGTAAAATTTGGGTTGGGTTAAGAACTGAAATTTGTCGTGTACAGTGTGTACATAAACTATGAAAGTGAGGAAAACATGTACCTTCCGGCGCCCTACAAATTTTTCTGCTACACGAGCTAACCATGAGGCTGCACGTCCAACAGGAACCACCCCCTTCATTTGTAACAGCTTTTCGATTTCTTCAGGGGATATGATTGAGGTAGTATCATTCTCAATTTGGCTAATGCGAGCATATGCCATAATAACCTGCCAAATTTTCAATCATACAATAATAAGAAAGTTGTTGCAGTAATGATGTAGACTAGAGTATAATGGGCTTACATCACCATAAATGTATTTCTCGTCCAAATTTCGCTTCAGTTTTTCTGCTGTGAGGGTAATGTCTCCGATTCTAGCTATTTCAACAGGGTCGTATGTTCCGCGGATGTAAACGGCTGTCTCTATATCCTCATCCGTGAACTTGTAATCATTACCAAAGACAGGCTTCATCCGAGTTAATTCTGGATTCTCATTGTTTTCCGTCACATGTCTTGCACTTGGTGTAGTCGAAGTCCCTGCCGTGAATTGGCTAGCCCTAGGAGTTCCTGTCAGTGATGAATTGCACACATTGACTTGATCCTACAAAGAACAAAGGTAGTTCATCATTAGTTTGTTACTTTTAGATATTAACGTGTTGGGCCATAAAGATCACCTGCACGCCTCCTTTCTGTGACACTGATTGTCGGTTGCTTCTAAATTCGTATTTTAATTCCTGTAACAATGCAAACAATAATGAACATGAAGGAACATATTCATACAAAATACAAAATGCACAGTATGACATACATGTAGTTCCCTCCTTAAGTCTTTAATTTCGTCCTCGGCCTTCGACAACCTAGGATTAGTGCCAGTTTTAGTCTTCATGTCGATCAAGTCTTCACCTAGCGTCTGGTATTTGACATCAAATCTGTGCTCAATTTCCATTAACTTCCTGCCTACCTTCTTTTCATGATCAGCTAAGCGTGCATTCATGGCTTCAACTACCATGTCAATCTGTGTAAACCAAATAAAACCCCGTTGATAACAATAGCTAAATGAATGAGGTTCCATGAAACCTATTTGTGATATTGCAAAAACAAATAGTCTTTGGAGTTCATACTTGCTGGCTACTAAATTGCTGTCCTTGTGATGGTGCTCGATACGAATCATGTTGATGCACATGTTCATCATTTTTTCTTGGAAAATTATTAGAATTCTTAGACGGTCGTTGAGGAGCACAAATTTCCATGACAGCCTTTTTTTATAAAATATAATGAACCATTAGTACCAAATAAAAAATCGAATATAGAAAGTTCAATTGTAGATAGGTACCAGCCCGTTATGAAGACCTCCTTTGTCGTAAGCATCGCTTCTTAAAGTAGCCGTCATTTCGTCCCATCGTGCGATCAATGGTAGGGGTCTAGAAGCATACATCAATCGGCCACTACGCACGTGCTCCCAGTACCAATACTACACAATAAATTAGTTCATCACCATACAGATATGCAACAGAACAATAATTAAAGGACATTAAGTAGTGATCTAGCACTAACCTGGAGCAGAATTAGATTTCCTTGTAGATTTACGTGATATCGATTTCTAAACTTGTGAACGGACTTGAAGAAGTGATTAAGTGTGAAACATCCCCAGTTAAATTTCCGAAGGTTTTGAAGATCTGTAACAAGGTTGAGAAATTTCGAGTCCACATAATGTTGTGCTGTTGGTGCTAGAACAGTACCAATTGCGTACAGAATGAACCGTCTCAGGAAATCGCCGTCTGGGGCTTTGGAAGCTCGGATCGCCGTTTCAAGGTCAGAAATCAAAATTTGCCCATTGTTTGCATAGGCGGTAAACAATTCTGTGTCGGTTTGCATTTCCAGATGTGGCTCTATATCCTCCCCTTCTATCGGAATGCCAAATATACACTGCACGTCCTCTTTTGTTAATAGGAATTGGCGTTTTTCCGATGGTAATGGATTGGGTGTCCATATCTATGCTCTTGGCTAGTCTAACCAACATTATGCACCGTAGAGTCACTTCATGCATCTGGGTTAGACCGCCAAGACTGGTTTCTGATATGATGTACTTTTTGTGGTCTGGTGACAACAATTTCATGGTTTTTCCGAACCTTGTCTGTGAGCATACTAACTTCATATGACCATGCTTTTCGCCGAGTTCCTGTTACATGCCATTAAATTATACTGAGACACATGAATTATGTGTACGAAACGATTGTACACAAACAGTCAATTACTTACCGCATCGGTAATTTCGGAGATGGTCTTTTCTCCATTATGAAGGTTCGTATCTGAAACTGACATTGCTGGCTCATATGCAATGATAAAATCCGGCTCAATTAATCTGAAGAAAATTGGAAAATGTATAACAAAATTAGCAGCGAATTAATTTTAACAAAATTAACTGGGTCATTTAACATATGATCCACTTATGGGTTTAAGCAGAGAACCTATTTGGGTGCAAAACCTATGAGGGTTCAACTACTAAAGGAGCGGCCGACAACGATTATAAAGAGTTACGATCAGGTAATACCTTCTCTCGGAGACGGTGCCGCCGAGTAGATGGCGGCGGTTAGTGTGTCGCAAACTATAAGTGCCGGTATAGCGCGGTCGACGGCGCAAAGGAAAAACGGCGCGTTCACGCGAGGAGGAGGCGGCGAGAAGAACACTGACGTCCGACCCCTCAGATCACGTTGGCGGTGGGCGGCGAGTGGTGGCCGCCGACTCCTGTATTCTGTGGGCGACCGGCGTCTCCGATCTGATCTTGCAGCGGTCGTGCGAGGTGCGGACGGCCCGGGTGGTTAGAATGCGGAGCTGTAATCGCGGAATTTAGGGAGGGGTGGGCCGCGTGAGTTATGTGAGATTTGGATAAATGATATAAAAAAATAAGAAAATCTTGTCAACTCGTTTAGGGGTTTAGGGTTATTAGGGTTTAGGGGTTTAGGGGTTCAGGGTTTAGTGGGGGGGTTAGGGTTATCAGGGTTCAGGGTTTAGGGTTTAGTGGGGGGGGGGTAGGGTTATCAGGGTTTAGGGTTTAGTGTTGACATGCAAGCCCGGAAATGCGCGTGTCAGAGATCGTACTTGCGTGTACATGTACTAATGATCCCAAACTTTCTTAATGGCATCCCATGACCACATAGAGAATGCATGCATAATGGTTTCCATGTGGGGCAAAATTTTGAATGTTGTTACGGTTTAGTGGGGGGGTTAGGGTTATCAGGGTTTAGGGTTTAAGGGTTTTAGGGTCGACGGAACTATGTTTGTCTTACAGTGGACGTAGCACACACACCGGACATTGGTGGAGCGTTGGTCTACAATGGATTCCCTCCGGTAGCATCGATCCGGTCCGTTGACTGGCTCGGCCGACAAACTTCGTCCGACATAGAGCATGCGTCCATCCACTGGACCGGATCGATGTTGGGTTGGTTTCATACAGGTGAGGAACCCAGCTAGTGCTTTCGGGGTGTTGACATGCTAGGCCGGAAATGCGCGTGTCAGAGATCGTACTTGCGTGTATAATCCCAAACTTTCCTCATGGCATCCCATGACCCCATAGAGAATGCATGCATAATGGTTTCCATGTGGGGCAAAATTTTGAATGTTTTTATGGTTTAGTGGGGGGGGGTCAGGGTTATCAGTGTTTACGATTTTAGGGTTGACGGAACTATGTTTGTCTTACAGTGGACCTATCACACACACCGGACATAGGTCGAGCGTTGGTCTACAATGGAATCCCTCTGGTAGCATCGATCTGGTCCATCGACTGGCTCGACCGACATACTTCGTGCCACATAGAGCATGCATCCATCCACTGAACCGGATCGATATTGGGTTGGTTTACATGTACATGTACAGGGACCGGAAATGCGTGTGTCAGAGATCGTACTTGCGTGTACATGTACTAATGATCCCAAACTTTCATCATGGCATCCCATGACCCCATAGAGAATTCATGCATAATGGTTTCCATGTGGGGCAAAATTTTGAATGTTTTTACGGTTTTGTGTGTGTGGGGGGTGGTTAGGGTTCAGGGTACATGCCACATTGTTCACATTGTCCAATTAACACTTTGTATAGATTTTTTGGGTAAAAAATGAACGAAATAATGCAACTAATCTGAACGTAACGTTTGGCATGTATCAAACCAAGTAGCCACTATTCCTCAAAAAAAACCAGTTAGCCACTAATTGCGCCAAACATATCACGTAATAAATGGGTTGACAATTATTTCTTGAAATTCGTGGAAGGAATTTATTGCTCTTCCTTTTATTTGTCCTTTCCAATAGATTTCAAATGAGCTTTTCCTTGGTCTGGTCATACAAGGCATTAAGCACACATGACATTGCTTATACAGAAGCTGACTAAAATAATTTGTTAACAACTACTAACGACTGATGATCAACAAGTAAACAAATCCCACAACAATTATTGAAAAATAAAATCCCGCGGCCATCAGATTTGCGTGCTTCTTCAGATCGATCAACTGCCTTAAGTTCTTGTTGATCTTCTTCAATTCCACCTTGAGTTCCGCATCCGCCACCATCGGAGGAACATTGGCATAGCCCTTATTATCCACCGCCGATGGCAGATCTACCTCTAGGGTTGCCCCGTGCCTCAAATCAATTAAGCCATCCGTTTGAAGCCTCTCAACGTATTCATCCAGCCACTCAAAATGCTTGCATGTTTTCAGGTTTTGAAAAAGGGAAGGGAAACCCTAAATACCAATTCCGAGGAAATATAAATAAATCTGGGGTCAGAATTCATAGCAAAAAGACACAACAGAACATAGATTTAACCTTCCCCGCTTCTGGTTTGCTCTCGCATTTCACAAATTCCCGCCCATGGTTTCCATTCTTCTCCGATATGGTTGTCAAACGCTTCAGTGGCGCGATGCGTGGGCAGTCGGGGCATCTGGTCATCGGTAGTGAACCATACCGCGGCCATGATGACGGAGAGGCCGAACTGGACATGGACATCTCTCGTCTCTCACCGTCCACCGGCGATGTCAGGCTTCGTCGCCGGAGAAGAATGACAATTTGGTGGGGCAAGGGAAAGGGAGGCAATGGTGGGCCGCAGGTTGGCACGGGCACGGCGATGGCTCGGGCTTGTGTGATATGTGGTTGGACCCACGGTCAGTGCACATGTTTTGGAAGCCCCCAAAAGATCATGCTCCTTAGAAAAAACTTGCATCAAAGCGCATTACTTCCAAATAACTAATTAACCCTACAATCACGGATATATACCTTCCCATTCTACCGCATATCAACCCTATCCTAACCACCCCCATCTACCTTGTTTCTCCTCACATAGCCATCGTCGGGATCGCGCCATCGCTTCTGAAGCGACCACGCCGACGCCGGATTAAAAAGGTCTCCTCCACAGCTCCTCCCATCTTCGATTGCAGTGCTGATTAATTTTTCCATTCATTCGACCAAGAAGTCATTTCCGAAGAGATTAGAAAATACAGCCTTTGCCATAGTTGAGTAGTTCTGGTGTAATTGGAGTACAGGATGTCATGCAAGAGCTTTTTGATTGATAGTTTGTAGTAGTTGTTCGTACGAACTGGTTATGAATATATTTTCTCGGTGGTATTGTTAGGAATTAGTTGGATGAGGTTGTGGATACAGTTTTCATACAATGGGTATATGTGTTGTTGTAGGGACCATGGTCTCAGAGGCGCATAACAACCATGCGGAGTACGACAAGTCTTTGCATGAAGCGCGCCGGGAGATCGACTTGAAGGTGCAAAAGGATCGCGCTGAGGTAGATAAGAAACTCAAAAAAGAACGTTCATACGTGGACAGGATGATAAAGGAGGAGCGTGAGGAGTTTTCCCGTAAGATGGCGAAGATGCGTCTTGAGATTGAAGAAAAGTATAAGCGGGACTGTGAGGACATGGAAAAAAAAGTTTTTCCTTGGCTACAAGGAAATGCATCAAACGTTGCAGAAGGGCCGGAAGCTTGTGGACAGTATTATACAGACAGAGCGATTCAGGATGGATGCCTATGTGTTGCAGGCACGTTCGGATATGGACAGCAAGCTGCTACAGGAGCGGTCGGACATGGATTATAAGGCCATGCTGGAGAAGGTCCGTTTGGAAGGACATATGTTAGAAGCCCGTGCGATCTCACGGCCACCCCGACAACATGTCTTCAATTTTTCTCCCCCTGTAAGTATCTCGCACCGATTGTATATATTAAGGACCTACGTATTCTATGATACAAACATCTTCAATTTGTGGCAACCTTATGTCGGCGATTGTATGTAGGCTAAGCATCATGAGACGGCATAGTCGCCATCCACTCGAGAAAGTGCGATAGAGTCACCCGTTGAATGCCACATCACTCCACCCCAACAACATATCTTCAATTCTCCCCTTGTAAGTACCTCCCAACGATGACATACCCAAGATATGGTATGACCTTTTAAAATTTGTGTGTAAACCCACTGTCGACGTTTCATACGCAGGATAAGAAACGTGTGATGGCAGAGTCCCCAGTCACACCACATGAAGGATACATTCCACATAACAAGGTGAGAAGGTTTGAGATGGCACAATCCCCAGTCACTCCACATGAAGGATACATTCCACAAAAGCAGGTAACAACACCGCAATGTTGCTATGCACATAAAAAATTATGTTTGCCCCTTTACTCATTTAATGTATTAACTCTGATGTGAGATACTAGGTGCTGGTCATGGAATTTTTTGTTGGTAGGGATGATGAGATGTCACATGTCCCGAGAGCATACTTTGATGAACACCCGGCAGAAGTCAAAATTTTTGAACCCGCCAAAGTGACCTACGATCTCATTATGAGTGAAATGAGAGATACTTTTGGTTGCAAACTGGGAGCAGAACTGTACTACTTCTTACCCGGGTCTGCGTGGAAGCTGCCAGAAGGAATGTTCTTGATTGCAGGACCAGATGATGTAGAAAAAATGCTTTTTGATCTGAATGGCAGCAAGACATGTCACCTGTACATTGTGTACAATAGAACTACGGGTTGTTTTCCCGAGGATGACATTGATCCAGAGGTTCAAATTTTACGTGTTACATGCATCTAGTTTATGGCTACGTCATTTTTAAGTTCTTCCTAATACAATTCCTATGGTTTTCTACAGGAAGTGAGAATCCAAGAAATGGAGGGTCTTGCTAGAGAGTTGGCGGAGAAAGAACAAGAACAACTTCAGTTGTATGGTTACATTGATGTTAAAGAGAAAAAGATTGAAGCACATGGGTCGTCGCCAAGCCCGACGCAATCTCCAACGTCGCAACGCAAGAGGTCACTGGATTTTGGCAGTGCAGAAGACCATATGGAGTAGGCTCAATTGTTTTTCAACCAGTTTAAGCTTCAAACCAGGATTATTTTGTTGCAAACAAACATTTTTTTTTCTGTTTCACACTATGTTCGCAATTATGGTACAATTTATTCATGAGACAGTTCTTTGAACAACAATGCATGTGTTTTATGATCAATCATACAGTTGTTTCTGAGTTGTTTGTGAGATGGCATTTCATCTAAAGAAGTTTCCATCTATAAAACTTGTAAAAAATCATTGATGTTGTCTTTGTTGAAACTGTTTTTTCGTGCCTTTCATCTACACGTGTAATCATTATAGCCTACAAAACCATACAACATCGCAAAACAATTTCCAGTTGGCATGGATGCTTGTCATGTTGGTACAAGGGTTTCAAAAAAAATTTGGGTCCATTTCAAGCATGCCGAAAAAATCCGTCTTCCTAGATGGAACATCCCCTGCTACCCGAACGGCTAAGTTGAATGACACCAATTTTTTCCATCAAGCGCGCAAGCACACCCCTGTGGGCCGCGTGAAATCTGAGCTAACCCCAAAACTTGCTGGTTTTGACGTCAAATAAGATAGAAATATCAAGGGAAGAAGATAGAAATAGCATGCAAAACATAGATAACCAACAACATATCAAATAGACGGGTAGAAATCATAACATAGTTCGGATAGATAAAGTTCACGGTAGAACCAACAACATGATTTAATAGAAATATTTAAAAGATAAAAAACTTGCCCTAACACGCTAGGGCAAGACAAGCTGACGAGACCGGGCCTTCACCACCATCTTCACTGCCCCTCCTCTCCAGTGCTCCTCTCCATCCCGTCCTCGCCGATGTAGTAGGGGAGGGTGTGCATACCGTCGCGGGTGGGGAAGACGCAGTCGAGGTTTGTGAAGATGTTGTGGGTTGTGAATGCGATGAATTCGCATCCACACCAAAACACCTTGCCGAGGAGGTAGTACGCATCAAATCTGTTGGTGAAGGTGACGGTGAGCCCTATCGGCGGAGACCAGGAGTTTGGACGCACTTCATCCAGTCGGAACATCACCGGCGAGCCCGCCGGGAGGTGGGCGAAGCCCGCACGGAGGAACCACTGGGCAAAGCCCCTTGCACCCCTCCAGCGTAAGAATGCCCACACGCGAAGCGTGCTCTCCACGACGACGCCGGCCGGATACTGTCTCTCCGGCACGGTCGGTGGGAGCCGGTAGGTGGGGCCGTTGTACTACATCCTCGCGGCTCGCTCAGAGAGTGCTCTGGGTTTGGGGAAGAAGAGAAGGGCGGCGCAAATGGATGTGTGCAAAAGGTGATGGCTGGTGGTTTAAATAGGGAAAGGGGAAGGGAAGGGAACCGACCGCGCTTACGTTCAAACTAGCCGCGTCGAACGATCCATGTGCCACTTTAATTGCCACGTTGAATAGATGCGGGTGGATCAAAAAAGTGTGAAACCAAGGCTTTAATTGCCACGTTGAATACATGCGGGTGGATCAAAAAAGTGTGAAACCAAGGTTTTAATTGCCACGTTGAATCGAAAAGTGTGAAAACAAGGTTTTAATCGCCTCGCTCGCATGCATGCACGTCCGCCACCCGCACATGCAAACCCACGTCGCCGCCCTTCCCATGCATGCAGGCCTCAGGCGCAGACAACGAGATGGCCCAACGGTCCATCCAGCGACCCAGCGGGTGAGGCTGGCGTGGGACGGCCCACCCGAATTAGGCCCAAGCGAGCTTCACGCCGGGCACATCCCAGGGGTGCAGGGAGTTTAGTCCCACCTCGCCGAGCGAGGGGAGCTAGCACCGGTTTATATAGCGGGCTGAGCTTTCCCTCTCAAGTTCCTTTCTAAAGCGGGCAGCACATTGCCTAACCGTCTCCGTCCCTGCCCTGTGGGGCCTACTTGCTACCTGTTTTCACAATCTGGCGGGCCTCTGCATCCTGGCCCAATAAATGATTGGGTTACTAGTCGTACGCAGGCCGTTGAATTGTGAAAGCGGGCAAGTAGGCGGGTTTTTTTGTCTATTTCATTTTTTTCATTTGTCACCATTATTTCCATTGCAGCCTGTCCATCATGCTGCATTTTGGCAAAAACAAGCTAGAGTTGTACACACCCTGATTTAATGCTCAAAATGTCGGTCTATACCTCAAGGGGACATTGTAAAATAATTGTTTTTAAAAATATCTTTCATAGACATGTTGCACACATGATCTCTTGCACAAACAATGCTAGGTTTCCAAGGTTTTGTATTTTTTTGAATTTTTTTGAATTTATAATGCGTGACTGCTGAAAACATCGGTCTATGCCTCAAGGGGGCATTGTAAAATAATGTTTTTCAAAAATTTCTTTCATAGACATGTTTGGCACATGTGTGTCACCATGTACAAGAAAATTTGGGTGATTTGGAGGCGGTGGAAAAATTCACCTTTTTTCAAAAACTGGCTTAAGTGACCAAATGGTCCCTCCGGAATGCGGGCATTTTTTCGACCACCTCCAAATCACCTCAATTTTGGCACACATGATCTCTTGCACAAACAATGCTAGGTTTCCAAGGTTTTGTATTTTTCTGAATTTTTTTGAATTTATAATGCCCTCTAGACTGACTGCTGAAAACATCGGTCTATGCCTCAAGAGGGCATTGTAGAATAATGTTTTTCAAAAATTTCTTTCATAGACATGTTTGTCACATGTGTGTCACCATGTACAAGAAATTTTGGGTGATTTGGAGGCGGTGGAAAAATTCACCTTTTTTCAAAAACTGGCTTTAGTGACCAAATGGTCCCTCCGGAATGCGGGCATTTTTTCGACCACCTCCAAATCACCTCAATTTTGGCACACATGATCTCTTGCACAAACAATGCTAGGTTTCCAAGGTTTTGTATTTTTCTGAATTTTTTTGAATTTATAATGCCCTCTAGACTGACTGCTGAAAACATCGGTCTATGCCTCAAGGGGGCATTGTAGAATAATGTTTTTCAAAAATTTCTTTCATAGACATGTTTGGCACACGTGTGTCACCATGTACAAGAAAATTTGGGTGATTTGGAGGCGGTGGAAAAATTCACCTTTTTTCAAAAACTGGCTTAAGACCAAATGGTCCCTCCGGAATGCGGGCATTTTTTCGACCACCTCCAAATCACCTCAATTTTGGCACACATGGTCTCTTGCACAAACAATGCTAGGTTTCCAAGGTTTTGTATTTTTCTGAATTTTTTTGAATTTATAATGCCCTCTAGACTGACTGCTGAAAACATCGGTCTATGCCTCAAGAGGGCCCGGCTTCGCCTGTGATGTCGCCGACGGGGAGCCCACGGGCGGCGCGGTTGAAGGCGCCGATAACATCGTTGAACCGCTTGCCCTTCCAAAATCGGCGGCGGTTCTTACGGTTGAACCGCCCACCGAGGTGCGCGCTCAGCTCGGCGTTCGTCGCCGGCGGGCCCTGCGTGGGGTAGCCGTCGGCGGAGATCGTCCACGGCCGCGGCACCTTCGCCGCCGGCGGCACGAACAGCCCGAACCGGAAGAGATCTTCCGTCTGCCCTTGTGTCAGGCTCGAAGGCCAGACGCCGCCCGGTGCCGCGCCGTCGGAGTCTGAGTCGCTGGACGCCATCCCGCGCAGATCGGTGAAGAGAACGCGCGTGTGAAGAGGGAGAGGAGGGATGGACGGGCGGTGTGACCAAACTCGCCGCGTAGGGCGGGTTTTATAGTGCCGGGAATTAATGCGCGGCAGGTGAGGCGCCGTGGCGGGGCGGAGCGGGGCATTAAACTGCGGCAGGGAGGCGCCGGGCCGCGGCAGCGGTGGCGTGCGGCAGGCGCGGGCACGGCAGTGCTGCCGTGCGGCAGCGGCGCGGTCTGGTGGCAAGCGAGGTGCTATCGGCCGGCAGCGGCGCGAGATGGGACGGGGCGGCGCGCGGAAGACGAGATCCCATGCAGCCGCGTTGACCGCGAGCTGCCGCGTTGATCGCGGGCGAGTGGATAGACCACGATGGTAGGCGTGTGCGCAGTGGCCGGCCGGGTCGGTTGGACTAATAAATATCTACGCGTGGGCAGGCGGGATGACCAGACGAAAAAACTAAACTAAAAGTAATCTAAACTAAAAAACAAAAAAAAAAGAAAAAAAAGGAGAAGAGGGGTGGGGCTCACCTGCGGCAGGGGTGGGGCGCTCGCCGACGGAGGGGCGCTCAAGGACCTTCATGCAAAAACCAGGCACCTGCATGCAAGAGTCGGGGACCTGCATGTGAATAGTGATTCATCAAGGCCTTGACAGCTGCTGGCACAGCGGCTGCCGCCCGATTTGCATGCAGCGAAGATGAACGTGCATGGAGGTTTCTCAAATATTTCCAAGCACACCCCACTGGGCCCCGCTTATTTAAAAAATACATCAGTCATTAATGATCTCTAAATGAAGAATATGCATGATGATTATGAATATGCATGACAACCATAGTAAGGGTGAAGAATCATATTCATCCTACAATGAGGACCAACGCTTGCTAAAATCACCTCGATGAAGGTATTTAAGCAGGTAAAGGAGCTGGTCGAGGGGCGAGGTGGGACTATTTTTAGTTACACGAGAACAACGCGCGAGATCGTACGTGACGTGGGCCGTCCGGAGCTGCAACCTCGGATGGGCCGGTGTTTGGGTCGACGTAGGAAAACGGCCTGCCATGCATGAGCCATGCAGACCGTGGGATCGCGCGGGAGATCCGTTTGGCGGCCGTGCGTGCGTGCAGAAATACATCACAAAAATTATTCTACTCGACAATAACAAGTGCTCCATGCTAGCCCTTATTCCTGTTCGAAATACATCATCATTCTTAAAGTTGGACATCAAATGATACACACAGAAAATGGAAACGAAAGATGTCGAACTAATACAGTAACATGGCAGTACAACCGCACTTCACTAAATTACTGTCACGATGAAATAGAATGTAAAGACCACGTCACACAAAGCTGAATGGCATACGACTTTCTCTGGCTCATCGTCGGTTCATGCTGTATGTAGACATCACAGTTCAGCCTCGAGATCCTACACAGAAGAATAGAATAAATCACATGGACATCAATTATGAGTAAAACACATGCAAAAAATAAATATGAACATATTTCGTACCTCTAGCAATTTAGCGCATTTACGTGGATTGTGACCAGGATTCTTGCAATAGCCACAGATATTCTGTGATCTTGACTTCTTTGTCTTTGCCTGCAGCCTTTTCTTCGGTGCACCTCGGCCTGGCACATGCACGGGATCCAGAACCTTATCAACTTTCTCCGAGTGCGGCATCAACGGGCCAAACCTAATGTTGTTATGCTGAGCATTAGTTGACTCCTTGCTGTCAGCTTGTTCAAAACTTGATTGCTTGCCATGATGTTGTGCTTGCAAAAGCATAATTAGACGGTGATAGTCCTCATCAGAGTGGCATGCCTTGAAACTTGCGGCGTGACTACAATTCCGCAACTCGCGGTACCTCTGCAGGCTTACCGAATAGTCATACATCTGGGTTTTTCTGGTAGGTGCGTATGCACATTTTGCATTCATAGTCCACCTAGTGGGAACGCAACAACTGGGCAGAATTGTTTGTTTTAAAATCCCCAATATGTAAAAAATGTGGGAACATGGTGTGCCTGCGCATTCCAGCTTACGGCAAGAACAACTCACCCTGTGCAAAAGACCTCCTTGCTCTTCAATGCGCACTCCAAACTTTTTATCCATTCTTTCCTGCTTGGACACAACATAAGTGGAATCTTCTGATCCATCTAGTATCTCTCTGATCTGACATTTGCTGACAGCATCTATGCTCCATAAGACCATCTTAAAGACACTAGGTGTGAAAACTGTTGCGGCGTGTTTCTCAAGCGGCGAAGCATTTTCCTCTGTAAATGGAACGGACTGCAAGGCTTCAACGTCATGGAGAGCTTCGTTAATCCGTCGCGACGCAAGGCAACGCTCATAGTGCTCTAGCATTTCAAACAACGACATCTTACCCTCAAGATGCGTATGTAGCACAGAGTTCAAGCTCTCACTCCTCTGATTGCTGCTCAATCCTAGGAAACAACGCCCCTCAAGATATGGAGCGCACCACAACTTTCTCATTTGATACATCTGATGCAGCCAAGACTCCTCACTGGTTACTTTATTCTGTTGTAAGAAGTATATCCATTCTATCTCATGCTCTTCAATGGAAGAAGTATCATAAATGAAAGATCTGAATTCCTCCTTTACGTCGTCATCATGCAGATGGCGTACAATGTTCTGCTGAATGTGCCATATACATAGTCTATGGTTTGAGTCTGGCCAGACCACCCTGATTGCTCTCTGCATTGCAAGGTCCCCATCTGTGATCACAGATATCGGATGCTTCTGTGCCATGCAATCAGAAAAGGTCCGCAACATCCACTCGTATGACTGGCTTGTTTCATGAGAAATTATACCACAGCCAAAAATGACAGTGCTCCGGTGGTGATTCAACCCGACAAACGGCACGAATGGCAGATTGTATTTGTTGGTTCTGTATGTGCTATCGAAAACAATGACGTCTCCGAAAGCCTCGTAGTCAAGTCGCGATTGACTATCAGCCCAGAACAGTCCCTTCAGATGGCCATGCTCGTCTACCAAGTACTTGAAGAAAAAATCCACATCTCGCTCTCGCCTCGCCATCATGTGCATGATCACCGTATTAGCATCACCGGCACTGATTGTCTCCTACTTATTAGCATGGCAGAAATTATAAATGTCCCTCTTTATGCATCCAACCTTATCAAATCCACCATATTGAAAGCACAAAATATCCATAATATGGTATTTGCGGATCCCACATTTTTCCATGTCCGCAATGTCCGCTTTCTGCTCATCGCTAATTCGTCTGTGCGAACGCAGCAGACAAGAAAGATCCCGTGGGGCTAGAGGATGGCTGTGCTCATCGATGAAATCCTTGACAAACCACCGACCGATTTCCTCCTGTCTCGCAATGACCAATTTAGCATTACACCCAACACGAGTTAAACTTCGTGGCCTCCTCTTTCTATCTTCCATCTTTCTTTTCATGTGCTTCTCTTCGCGAAACCCTTGACGACTACACACAATTTTCCTTAAAATTATGTATTTGTTGGATCCATCCCACTCAACGTAGTTTTTCCTCACACTAAAACCTTTTTCAAGAGCATATTTGTTGTAGAATTCATAGCCTTCAGCCTCACTATCAAACATCTTGCTGACAACATTTAGATACTCGAACATACTCTCATCACTTGCATACGCCATGTCTTCCTGCATATCACATGTGAGGGAAACCAATCATCAACATCTTTCTGTTTATCAATGTTGCAGGTGTGAAATAGCTCATAGGCAAAGACAAGTGCATGGAAAAGACTTTGCTCGTTTGACATGTGAGGGAAACCAATCATCAACGCCCAACAAGTACTATCCTAGCATGGATGATGACTCTAATAAACTGGATTCATACCTGGTACGCGCGAAGAGATGGGATCGTCCGCCGCCGTCGTCGCCGATTCAGCCGGCGCAGATCCGCCCTTCTTCTTCTTCGGTGACGGCGTGGGGGGGGGGCTGGGGTTGGTTGGGTGGAGGACGAGGACGATGAATTTATTCCTCTCACCGGGCAGGTCGAGGACGGAGAAGGTCAGGAGCGGCGACGAATAGATCGGAGGAGGATTCTGATCTGGATCGAGTAGACATGGATCTGGTCCTCAAGTGATTGGTTCAAGAAAAGATATTTCCCCTGGACCATTATGCCCTTATCGCAATTAACATATTAAATTTAATCAAGTTTAATTCCCCGCAAGATCGGACGGCTAATAAAAATCAGACGTGATCAGAGATGTAAGTACTGCTAAGTACTCCGAGTACTAACCCAATCACCGTAAAACAGCTCATTAAATTGATGTTGGTCTATAGTTCGGCTAGTAGTCTTCTCACGTGTTATCATTGCTAGCAAGGATAATCCATCGAAGTGACCCGTGGTGCTTAGAGTTTCTTCTATAAAAATATGCCTCTAAGGGCTAGTCTTGGATGGTCTCGTTTTTTTTTAACAATGACAATCCATCCTGCAGTATCGTGTATGCACGCCGCCGCCTCATTTAGGGATGCAGGCGGACGCGTACATTAGATCATTACAACCATGACATAATTAATTGGTTGTGTCAATACACCATAGCAGGGATTCCCTACAACGAAATGGAGTATATTCTAAGTCATGTCGTGGTACAACAAACCGCAAATTGAACATACGTTAAGCAATGCTCTCTTTTGCCAAATGAACCGCAGGGCAGCGGCGGCGGAAAGAAGTGGGTAAAAATAGTGCAGGAGTGGAAGATACTGCAGGACAGCTTGCCAGGTACGTGTGGCCTTCGCGTCTAACTTATATATGTCTCAGTATATTTTACTAGCAATGACTCAATGGACGAAATTGGCACATTAATCTATATATGTATGCAGACACAATCTATGTACGTGCGTTTGAGGACCGTATGGACCTGCTCCGGGTGGCGATGGTGGGCGCGAGCGGGACGCCTTACCAGGACGGGCTCTTTTTCTTCGACCTGCAGCTACCGTTGTCCTACCCGGACGTGCCACCGCAGGTGTACTACCACTCCTTCGGTAACCGTCTGAACCCAAACTTGTATGCCTCTGGCACGGTGTGCCACAGCCTGCTCAACACTTTCGGCGGCGAGGGCACCGAGGTCTGGGTGCCAGGGACGTCGAGCCTCCTTCAGGTGGCCGTCTCCCTCCAGGCCCTCGTCCTCAACAACCAGCCCTACTACAACGAGGCCAACTCCGAGCACCTGGTCGGCACGCCACGGGGCCACCGCCACGCGTTGCCTTATAACGAGAACGCCTTCTTGCTCACTCTTCGGACCATGCTCCATCTGTTGCGCCGACCGCCGCGGGGCTTTGAGGGGTTCATCAGGGACCACTTCCGCCGATGCGGGAGATGCATCCTCGCGACGTGTGAAGCGTACCTGCAGGGATGCGTGCCCGCCGATCATGGGAGGATGGAGTTGTCGTGCTCCACCGGCTTAAGGATCGCGCTTGACAATGTCTTGCCCAGGCTCACGGCAGCGTTCACACAGATTGGTGACGAAGGGAGCTGCTGCTGATGTATTGTCACTACGAGCACAGAAACTCTGAACTGTGACCAGTAGACAACAACAGTTGGATTGTGGTGTCAACTATTGCTTCAGCAAAAATATTTACTATTGATTATTGAACCTTTCATAGCTTCGGTAGAAATCTTTACTATTGAACCATTGTGCAGCATGTGTTGATCTAAACTATGCATAGGGCCGGTTCCATTACCACTGATAACGGCATACCGTTCTAGCCAAAAGTAAATGAAACGTAGATCTAAACTAACTAGCTAGTACCAGTTATTTCTTATCCAGAGTTGTGTTTGGATAGCTATCAAGTCTAAACAAGAAACCATTTGAATCGACGTTATGTTGAGGTTGTCAATAATACACCCACTTCCACAGATTTCGATGAAATCTATTCGGGATTATTTTTTTGAGTGATTTTGCATCAATCAAGTTAGTGGCATTGTATACCATACACATGTAATCTTGCTAAAGGAAGATGGTCATTTTGTTACGAAAGGAATAGATTCCACTTAAACATGGTGCACCATATCAGTGGTCACCAAACCTGAAACAAAGTCTGGCGCATCCGTCACCCAGAGGATAAGGGCTCTATAGCGCCTAAAGCTGCACAAAGTTTGTGAAAATCAGGAAATTCAAACAAAGAAAGGCATGGGCTCTTTGCTTCACCGAAGAGGACGCCAAGCTCCGTAGTATCATAGTCTCACCCTTCCAGTGTCGTCGCCATGGTCAAGCAGACTGACTAAAAGCACAATGTGTTGTTCGAACCTCCTCCCAAATGGGATGCATCCTTAATGGCTTCGCGATCATCTCGGCCTGGAGGGGTACGCGCATGTTGCATCTTGCCAGCCGCCGCCGCCAAGAAGGCACCCCGTTCATCACGCGCCACAAAAACCTCACCCACTCTTGTATTATGAGGGCCAAAATTGCTTCACACGACATTCTCCAGCTGATCAGCATAGTATAATCTAACACACAAGTTCGATTAGAAGGACAACAATAGGAGGTATGTAATCCTTGGCTTTATCTTTTGTATTGATTGGATCCAATTTATACATGTTTCAGACTTATTTCGTTGGTCCTACACTCATTTTTTTCGCATCTACCTCATACTAGATAGAAAACACTAATATGTCCTGCTACTTACGAATTAGGGATGTTTTAAAATAACATTGATTAGCTTTAGTGCGTAGATTCCTGTCGTCTCAATGAAGCGGTGAGGTTAGGGTTTCTCGTCATGTGACGATATTTGGTGTCAGGTGCTTTAGATCTATGCAAGGGCTCAACGGTAACAACTGCGGCTCCATGGCCCTGGTCCTTAGGGACACGTGCACTAAAACTTCCCAATTGTCATCGACAAGGTCGAGCTGGCTCCAGTACGGGAGCGGCAACATCGGTGCGTAGGTGGCTTGTTCTGGTGGCAGTAGTGGTCGTTTGATGATATCGGAATCTCAATATAATTTTTATTATGTTTGAATTATTTATACTTCCTGTGAACTTTAATAATAGATCCGACCTTTTGAAAAGAAAACATCGATTAGCCTATGTTTAGCCTTCTTTTTTTATGGTAATACGTGCCTCATTTATATCATAAGAATCATAGTACAAGTCACATACACACCGATCTGACAAAACTGAAAAGACAGCAGAACAACAGCCTTTGCATAAAGGAACATCGGTTAAGAAAAAACTTACAATCAAGACTGAAGAATTCTGTAAGCTTGGTGGCCTATTTTCGCCTTGGCGGGATAATATGCTCCCTATAAACGTGTATTCGTATCTGCAAAAAAAATATAAACGTGTATTCGTAAATAAAGGAATAAAAATAATTATTTACCCCCTCGATACGTGCTTCGATACCTCCCCCGGTACGTTTGCGATACGGTCCAGCCCAGCTAATAGACATAACCCTAGCCCGGCCCCGATGATCCCCTGAATCGATCCTTCCTCTGGATCCCGACCTGGCTCCACACCCGGCGGCGGCGGTAGGCCGGCGGCGAATCCAGCAGTGCTGCGTTCCCCTTCCTTACAGACTGCCCGGCTCCCCCTCAGCCCCTCTCACACAGGCACGCAACAGCCAGTAGCAGCCCGTTCCCCGGCGGCAGCTCGCCGGCTGAGCTCGTCACTTCAAAGGCGGCAGCGGCAGCAGCAGACCAAGGTACACGCTCGGCCTCTAACTCCTCAACTCCAGTGCCTAGTACCGAACCGTAGCTCACAGCTCAGTTTCTTTTTCTCATCTCCTCTGATCCTCTCCTCTAGATGCCCCTGCTCAACCTAGGGCGCCACTGTGTTTGTGTAGCCATGTTACAATTCTAGAGCAAAATAGAAAAAATGTATCCCCTACTGATCTTTTTGTTGGCAAATGTAGGTACTTGATTGATGGAGCCAGATTTAACTTTGGATGAAGTAGCAGAACAGAACAGATCAGCACCTGACGCAGAGGATGAAGATGCTTTCGTCGTCGAGGAGATTGGGGATTCTTCAGATGACCGACAGGCAGAGCCGACTGTGATGTTGGAACCCAAGAAGGGGATGATGTTCAGTAGCGAGGATGATGCTGTCAGGTTCTACAAAGCTTATGCCAGAAAAAAGGGCTTTGGTGTGATAAGAAGGACGACCAGACACGGTGAAGACAAAATGCTTACTTATTTCACGCTTGC
Organism: Aegilops tauschii subsp. strangulata; assembly: GCF_002575655.3. NCBI lineage: Eukaryota > Viridiplantae > Streptophyta > Magnoliopsida > Poales > Poaceae > Aegilops > Aegilops tauschii. The sequence continues at coordinate 470,493,787 of NC_053038.3, forward strand.
TTGTAACAGACAAGGGAAGGCTCAGTACTCAGCAAAGAACTCATTTAAGCCTAATCCGTCAACAAGGATGCAATGCCCAGCCAAGAGTAATTTCTCTCGTCGTGGGGAAAATTTCTGTATCACGACTGTTACGCTTGAACACAATCATCCTATAAGTCCAAGCAAAGCCAGATTTCTGAGATGCCATAAGAAAGTGGACTTGCATTCCAAGAGAAGGCTAGAATTGAATGATCAAGCAGGAGCATGTATGAACAAGAATTTTGGTTCTCCTGTTATGGAAGCTGGAAATCTTGAGTTTGGTGAAAAGGAATACACTAACTATTTGCAAGAGAAAAGAAGCCTGAAACTTGGTGCTGGAGATGCACATGCTCTTTATCAATATTTTCTCCATATGCAGTCAAAAGATCCAGCTTTTTTCCATGTTATGGATGTGGCCGAGGATGGACGACTGAGAAATGTCTTTTGGGCAGATGCAAGAAGTAGGGCTGCATACGAGTCTTATTGGGATGTCATCACATTTGATACTACATACCTTACAAACAAGTATACAATACCGCTCGCTACTTTTGTTGGCGTAAATCATCATGGAGAATCTGTTCTATTAGGTTGTGGTCTTCTGTCCAATGAAGACACCGAGACTTTTGTTTGGCTGTTTAAATCTTGGCTATGTTGTATGTCATGCAAACCACCAAATGCTATAATCACCGACCAATGCAAACCAATGCAGAATGCTATTGAAGAAGTTTTCCCTCAAGCTCGTCATAGATGGTGTACATGTCATATCATGAAGAAGATTCCTGAAAAGCTTAATGGGTATGAAAAAATTAAATCTACATTGTCAAATGTGGTGTATGATTCCTTGACCAAACATGGTTTTGACAAAACTTGGGTGGAGATGATCAATAAATATGATCTTCAGGACAATGAATGGCTTGCTGAATTATATGATAATAAAAATCGATGGGTACCAGCATATGTAAAAGATACTTTCTGGGCAGGAATGTCTTCAACAAAAAGGAGTGAGAGTGTAAATGCTTTCTTTGATGGCTATGTCAATGCTAGAACAACTCTGAAGCAATTTGTGGAGCAGTATGAAAATGCACTAAGAGACAAGGTAGAGAAAGAAAACAAGGCTGATTCTAAGTCATTCCAACAGCAAATTCCATGCATTACTCACTATGACTTTGAGAGACAATTTCAAGCAGCATATACTACTGCAAAGTTTAAAGAGTTTCAAGATCAATTAAGAGGTAAAATCTATTGCTATCCAACTCATCTGAACAGAGAAGGATCAATTTTTACATTTGGAGTCAGAGAGGACAGCAAGATTTTTTGTGAAGGAGAGGATGGCAAAGGAAAAGAGAAAAGGGTTATTTTAGAGTTCATTGTCCTGTTCAACCAAGGGGAATGTGATGTGCAGTGTATGTGTAGGCTCTTTGAATTTCGAGGCATCTTGTGTAGCCACATCATTTCCGTGCTTGCTCTCATGGAGATCACAGATGTACCTTCTAGGTATATATTGCAGCGATGGAGAAAGGATATTAAGCGCAAACACACATTTATTAGATGCTCCTATGATGATATGATTGATACACAAGTTGTGCAGCGTTATGATAATTTGTGCAAGCGTTCCCGCGAACTGGCAGAGAATGGTGCAGAGTCTGATGCATTGCATGACTTGGTGATGGATGGCCTTAATGAATTACAAAGTAAGATTGACGCGTACCGTGCTAGGTAGGAAGTTTAGGAGAAGGATCCAACTTCAAAGCATGAAGATACGATGAAAAAGAAAAAAAAGGAAAAATTGTACTCAGTCCAATCCCTTTTCACAGTGTAGGTCGTCCTCCTTCAAAGAGAAAGGAATCGAAAGTGGATCAAGTGGTCAAAAAATTGAGAGCAAAGAAGCAGCAGGTACCAACAAATACAAATGAAATGCCAAGTCAATAGAGGAGAAAGGTATCTAAATTTTAGTTATCCAAAAAGATCTTCCTGTTGTAACTTACTAAAGTGTAAGAACCATCTCTTGGCAGAAACAGAACAGCAAATCAAAAAATGGGCAAGACGCCAATCTAGAGAGTTCACAACAAATGGATGTAATATTTCATTCAGATACTCTATGAGAAACACCAATCAGTACCGCCAAAATTCTGCATGCAAAGGCCAGGCTAGCATACCACACGGTTAATGGTTAATTAACTCATGAAACAAAACAAAATAAAATAAAACCTTGACCTTATAGTGCTAGTCTGAGTTGAGTATCAACCTTCTAAATCCCTGAAATAGGGACCCTTGCTTACCCTGATCAATCCTGACTTGTACCTCTTCAGCGCAGGCACATCAGGAAAAGGGCCATCCTCGCTAACATACATGTGAGATCTTGAGTTCTACTAATTTTCAGTCGACTGATTTCTAATTGGCACTAGGTCAAATTTTCATTCGTTTGATCGGCGGTCGTGAATCTCAGCGAGCGATTATCCTGTTGTACTGGTTGTGTGCGCGATCGAATTGGCATTGGATGTTTGTTTTAACGGGTTTTGTTTCCACAAAAATAGACCCGGTTTGAGAGGGCATGAGAGGATGCCCTCACTACACTGCCTCCCCCCTCCTCTCCCTTCCCCAGCAGTCCTCCGTTGACCTGCAAGGGAGGGTCTGCCTCTATTCCACTAGTTTTGAATTTTAGCTCTGCTCCTTGATTCATCCCCTCCCCCCGGGTAGGTTCTGTCCTCCTTTTGTTGTGATTCGATTTTTAGCTTTTTTCTGTCTCCCACAGTTTCGATTTGTCATGGAATTAATGAGCTATAGTTCAATGATTTTTTCAGATCAAGGGTTTGTGTCAACATTTGTGTTGTTTGGGGGTTGGAAGTGATGGCGCTTTTTTTTTGCTCATTTCTTTGGGTTTCAGTATCCAGTGCAAACTGGGAGCAAACTGCAAGTTATCAGCTTCATCCAGAGTAAATGAAAAAACAAACTAGCTAGCTATCTGCATTCATATTAAAAAAAACTGTCTGCATTCAAATGCCAAGAGCCATTAGCAGCAGCAGCCAACCCAACCAATCCCAATCAAATCACACTAAAAAATCGGAGTGCAAGCAAGCCCTAAAACAGTCAAGAAGTTTTTGCTTAGCCTTTTGATTCAGTTTGGGTTGGTACCCTTCCTCCACCAGGTAGCGTCTGTTGTAGTCCAATTTCTGTACCACAAGCACATAGCTCTAGTCTATCTTGATCTGATCATTGAGATGATTTGTTTTTTACTGCTGATGGAATCATTATCATTAAATAATTCTGATTGAAGTAAAGTGCTCATACCTTTCTAAATATACCATCTGCTAATGTGGTTGTTGTGAGCAGGACAAGGCTGGGATGTACGGGGTGGTTTCTATGTCAGTCCTGATGCAAAGCTGCTATTTGTGGTTCCGATCCGTGGGTAAGGCACCACCTTAACAATATATTATTCTATCTTCATTGATTTTTTTTCAATTAATGTCTTTTTTATGTCCATTTTTGATACATAAACATCTGCAGGAACAGTCCAGCCATGTTGGTGATGAGTGGAGATCACTACATCAGCACAAAGTACTCCACTGCAAAGCATGGCCGAATGTACTTCCAAGTCTGGATGGTTGAAATTCACGATGTAGACTAATCTGGAGATAGGGTTGCTCATGCTCATCTGATTTTCATGATGATGAAACTCTTGGCATCGGTTTTGAACTTTTGATGCCCTGTAGATAGTCAGCACTAGTTGCCCAAGGCTTCAGACACGATGTTTTGCCATCAGTAGTAAGTTTCAGTCTAGGCATCATTATATGACCAGACACAAGTCTTCTTCAGTTTCTTTTCAAGTTTATCAGTTGATCAGTTTCTTCATTTTTCTCAGTTTTAGTTTTCTCACTCACTTCATTTCTTCTTCAGTTTTACCAGTTTCTTAGCTCCTCGTCATTTCAATTGCTTAGTTTATCAATTTCTGTAGTTTCTTCATCAGTTTATGAGATTAGTATTTTCTTATTCATTTCTTTGTTCTTCTGTAGTCCTCTTCTTTCTTTTAAGTTGTGTATCAGTATTAAGTTTTCATTGAAATTCATTATTCTGTTCCTCTGTTTTGAGATTGCACGTCCCTTTTCTCAGCTAGATCAGTGTTTCCAAAAAAAAAAACTAGATTAGTGTTAATCATGAGGTCACGGGTTCAAGTCCTGGAAACAGCCTCTTACAGAAATGTAGGGAAAGGCTGCGTACTATAGACCCAAAGTGGTCGGACCCTTCCCCGGACCCTGCGCAAGTGGGAGCTACATGCACCGGGCTGCCCTTTAGTGTTAATCATCTTGCCATTGCTTATATTTCATTCAGTCAAGTCAGTTTCAGTTATGTTACATCTAGTCGATCAGTTTCATTCATGTTACACTTAGAGCTTTCTAATAAGACTTAAATGCATTTGTTTCTAGTCGATCCATTTCAGCCATGTTTCATCTAGTCGATCAGCTTTAGTCATGTTACAGCTGCAGCTCCCTGTAAAGCAGAACTTCAAGTTCAGTACATTGTTTATGTTACTCCCTCAGATCCAAAATAGTGTCGCAGTTTTGAACTAAGATTAGTTCAACATTAGTTCAAAACCATGGAGTATATTTTTAACAAGTCACAAATACTACCTCTGTACCAAAATATAAGATGTTTTAAAGCTAAACTAGCCTACGAAAACGTCTTATATTTTGATACGGAGGGTGTATCGTTTTTGGTCATATATTACTAATTAATATTGCCTTGTTGCTTATATGATCTTCTCATCCTACTAAAATAGCCTTTGGATGTGTATAATTATCGTCTACAGTTGTGGTGTCTTTTGTTCGTGTATAGACCTCCATTGTTCTACAGTTCTCAGTTTGATTATCTTCCACAGTTCTCAGTTTTATAGACCTCCATTGTTGTGGTGTCTTTGGTTTGTGTATGTTCCACTTAATTTTCCTCTCTCTTTCCTTAAAATCGTGATTGTTCAGTCATGTTCCCTCTCACTAACTAGTTAAGTTTGTAATTTCGAAGGCTGGATATGAACATTGGCTCGTGGAGCTATCATCAAGAAGCAAAGTGTAATTTTGAAGGATGCATATTACACTGGGCTCATGGAGCTAACATCAGTGATTACATAGGTAGAAATCAGTGGAATTCTGGCAAGATTAAAAGACAAAGCTAGTTGCACACGTGTAACGTTCTAACTGGACAAAAATTTGACTCACTAAAACGAAAACTAGTCGACTGATCAATAGGCACTCCCCAGATTTTTCTCCTGGCAAGGGTTTATAATTTAGATGCCAACAAAAATGTTAGTACCCCTTGAAGTCACCAATATTTATGAAAGTTTGCCAGTTCTGAACATCAATATGGACAAAATGTATAAAAAGTAGAATTTGAATGGTTTAGGCAAATATAAACTATTTGTCACTCACACATGTGAGTGTAAAGTAAAAAAAAGGAACCAAAGGGCATTCTAGCTTCTAAATGAAAACATAGTTGATTAATTGTTTGCCTCAAGCCTAATTCTCTTGCGACCTGCGGCACTTAATTTGGGCCAATGTGAACCAAAATCAACAAGTGCCACAGGACCAATATTGAACCAAAAAAGAAGTAAATATTATCTCTCATGTCTCTCTCTCCTATATACTTCTATATATTACTATTTAAAACTAACTTAAGGTTCTGCTGGCCGCTCGTCCTCAGTCCAATTTATGTATGTCTCTCCTCCTTTTCTCCATTTTGATTTTTTTAATTGCATTCCGTTCTTTCTCACCGTTTTCCCATGCTGATCTCTTGTTGACTTACGAAATAAGTTTGGACTTTGATAACCAACGAGCATCAAATTTTTAAGCATGGCAAATGACATGTTTTCTACGGCAACATATGTTGTTGCGAGGATGGCAATTTTCTTTAGCAAGCATGACAAATCCGTTATGTTAATTTTTTTGCCTGGATATGACACACTTTTTAAAGAAAATCACCATCCCCGCGACAACATAAAGTGCCTAAAACGGTCGTTTTGCGATGCTTAAAAACGCCAGTTTTTTTAACACATTTTATTAAGAAAAATCTATGGTGAGACAATAAATGCTTACCGAATAAATCATATTCTTTAACATAATCGCACTAATATGAACAGGTAAATCATGGCTAACCTACTAGAATATCTATGCCCCCATTGCTCTCTCTCTTAATGCGTAAAACTTTAGAGTTCTCAATGTGCAATTGTCAGTTGCACATTTCCAAACCCGAAAATAGCTTCTTAAATCATTTGAAAATAATTAAGCGCAACTGCGTGCTTTGACGCAAATTGCTGATTGCACATTTCTAAACCCTTATTTTTGGGGAAGGGATTGTTCGTTCATCAAATAATATGCTTGTTACAATGTGATGGAACCATGCACGCAATCTCCTCAGGCCTTGTTCGGTTACACCCTTATAGAGGATTAAATCCACCTCAATCCCTCCTAAAACCCCTTTAAATCCATGTCAACCGAACATAGCCTCAAGGGAGTACCTCAGCCAACACTTAACGCATGGTTAGCCCCATTTACCTCGTCTATTTTAGCCAAGTATGTACCCCTTTCACCATACATTAGTCGTTTGATCTCATTTACCATGTGGGTGTATCGCAAGGGCTCCGACTCTTACCCCATCACTGACTAAACCACCCGAGCGTTGTCCATTTCACTAGTTAGCTTCACCTCCGTCTGGTATGGTCATATAGGAACATTCGCCGTCTTTCTTCCATGACCACTAGCTCTGCCTCCAATACATCGACAACATTAAAAATAACATCCGGCCGACCCATCCCCATCCCGGAAGGCACCGTCCACATTGAGTTTCGTGTAACGCGACGTCGGTGGCGCTGATACGTCCATTTTGCATCATGTTTTCTTACTGTTACTAGTAAGCGTGCACGTGCAACGCACGCCTCAATCAAACCATGTCAAATTCATGCGGGTATAGAATTATGAATTCATACGCTAGGATGGCCCATTCTCTATAAACAAAAGGAAAAGTAGAAATCCATCAATCATCTTTTTACGATACCAAACACACCACATAAATCATAACTGTACAAAAAAGTCACAAATAAATGGCAATCAACTGGGTGGACAACTTCTCCACGGAGAATGTAAGGGCGTAGCCTATTTAGTTTGTTGTATAGTAAAAATGGCATCAAATATCCTATAAAGATTTCAGAATGTTTATTTTCTTGGTGAAAATGAAAGGAACACATAAACATTGTCCAAGTGGTGTCAATGCAAAGTTGGAACAAAGATACCCAAAATATAGTAGTCTTGGCAGAACTGAATTAGTTTTCTTCTTGGATTCAGGCTACTTGTTATCTTCAAAATTTGAAGGCTCGATAGTTGCGGTAATGCCACCCATGAGAGTCATAGCAGGCCCGCCTGCGAGCAGGAAGGGTCGGAATTTCTTTGCCCCATTCTTAGTTTATCTCAGCTTCTCATGGAGTGGAGCTATAGTTCAGACAGATAGTATCTATTGTGTATATAGTTGCAGAACATCTAGAAGCTAAAAACAGATCAATAAAGCGTTAGATTCATGGTAAGGACATGGAGAGAGGGGACTTAACATTTTCTCATTGACACTATTTATCCATTCTTGTAATATGATTATTTTCTTACAAGTCCTACTTCCCATAACATTCTTTATGTTTTGACGCCATTGCTTCAACAAACTCCGTTGAATGGCGTAGATCTATGGAGTAGGGGAACAACTGCTCTAAATTAACATCATCATTTTGATCCTAATTAGCAAGAATATACTTAAACAGAATCAACAACAAAAAATTAGTGGGTACACAAAATATTTATGGCCCGTTGCAATGTAGGTGAACATATTTATCACCTTGAGCACTCGTGTTGTTATCTTTTTCTAGCTAGAAAATAAAAATATCAAAGCTTGCCAATGGAGCAGTGTCGATATCCTTCTAGTTAGATATAATCCAAACCTGACCCACGAAAAAAAAATTATAATCCAAACCTGCCAATCAATTGTTATCATCAGGCAAATCATGTATGCTCAATGCACACCTGAAGTAATGAACAGAGATTTACAGTCAAATCCCGTTGGACAGAATGCGCGCACCCTAATACAATTCACGCAAGCATCATGCCACACTGTCCTCAAAACCCGTCGTTCATCTGCAACCTCTATGGTTGTGATCAATGGATAAACATTGTACAGAAACACAAATTGTCAAACAAGTCTGATTACTTCTGTCATGGCCATACATAAAGTACATGGTTAGAGAACTGAAGTTGTACCATTCTGCACCTTGAAGTGCATTTTGGATCACTTTTACAGGGTCGATGATACCAGCCTTGACCATATGAGCATACTCCTCTACAGTAACCAAAATGCAAGAGTTAAGTACGGAACCTCAAAACCGTTGGAGGAATATGAAACATGTCGATTTTTAGTGCACTTGAAATGAACAGCTAAAACACGATTAAAAAGCACAGGCCTATTGCTGCAACATAGCCCAAACCAAGATTGACTTGTTCTAGTAGCTTCCAAATAAATATGGTGATCAGGGGAGCCTGTAGAAATTCAGGAACAATTAATATATGGATTAATAGGCCTGAGATAGTAATGAGAGAGCACAAACAGCATATAACCAGGCTGCAAATAAAGTAACAAGAATGAAGTGGAGAAATATCTTTAAGATGCTAAAGGAAAATTTGATGTAGAACAGAGTATACACAATAGTAAAATTATCACAATTCACTATCCTGCAATGTAACAACAGTGCATACACATCAATTCCTCCAAATCATCGTACCTAATTTCAGAAAGTAATGACCAGTCCAAAAAGACATACAAATTATCGGAAAGTCTTCACCAGACTGGCAATCAGATAGAAGGGAGAAATCAATTGGTCATGCAGCTGACCCTCATTGGAGAAAAGAATATACAACACGGTGGGCTATGATTATGCTGAAAAGAAAACATACATGAAAGGAAGAGCTATCGAGAATCATTCTGCAGCGAACATACTTTGAAAGAAAAGTGACGACCAAGCAAAATTATGTACCCAACACTGTACCTTCCCGATTCCCCATGACAAGTATCGCGTCGGTACTCCACTGTCGAGCTGCTCGTTGTTCTGCAGCTTGTCGTCGTGTACCTGCGCCTTACCATGATGAAGAGCTTTTGTGGCCACGCGCGCTTGGATGGCGTATCGAGGCAATCGGCCAGGGGCACACAGCAGGGTGATGCGAGGAGGACGTCGGGATTATGGCCGGATAACGATGGTCGGCGGTGGCTGTGTGTGCCAATCGTGCGAGCAGACTGGATAATGACCTGTGTTTCATTGCTGGACTAAACAGCTCCGAAACTAAAAATATATTCAAAATTAAAGTCGTTCCAGGCCTCGCAATGCATCACAGGATCTAGTGTAGGTGTAGCAGGAATTGATCATCACAGGAAACAATGCATATGTAGCAGGTATTGATCTTGACAGGAAACATTGTCATCGCTACCGGTTTTTATTCTGTGTGTGCACAAATTAGCATCCCGAAGATCAAATAGTTAGGTTGTACTACAGATAATTGAACACAAATTAAACGTCAGAGTTACAATAAAGTGATACATGAAAGTTTTTTTAAGCAATCTGCACCAACACACCTGTAACTTCCAAGTGATTTCTAGCATTGCCCATCAGTCTAACTCGAAGCATATATGATTCTTTCAGAAGAAGGAAAAAAAACCATACATACACACACAAAACAGTACAAAGATGGGTGCTTCAAACGACCATGTATTAAAAATGAATCTAGAAGTTTAGATGTATGCTAATGTGAGAACAGCCTATTGTCCTCAAACAAAGGGTAAATTGACAACGGAATATGATATAAAAATTTCACTCGGCAAGAGCTATACATGCACTGCATGTTCATGCTTGGTGGTTATCACAAGAAAAAAAAATAGTGCTCCATGTTCAAATTAGAATTAGAATTCATGTGCCACCGAATTTCCAGAAAGCCAAATTGGCAATGGATGTCAGATTGCAAGTAGATTAGAGATAGGAGAAATAATCTTATTCTTACGACAGAGGTTGCGGTGGAGCTTTTCTCTACCGTGTGCGCCAATGTCCCTGACAGCGGCCACGCCCGCGTGCGTACACGTCCCCGGCGGCTGGGCGACGGAGGCCACGGCCGCGTGCGTCCACGCCGGGCAGCAGGCCGGCGGAGGCTAGGCACGCCGCGGCGGCAACGGCCACGACCACGTGTGTCCAGGTTGGGCGGCGGAGGCCACGTGCCCGGTGGCGGCGACGGCCAGAGTCCACATCGGACGGCGGCGGCGACAACCACGGCTGCGTGCTTCCACGCCAGATGGCGGGGCGACGGAGGCCACGTGCCCGGCGGCGGCGACGGCGACGGCCGCGTGCGTCCACGTCTGGCGGTAGGGCGGCGGAGCCCACGTGCTCGGCGGCGGCAACAACTCCCGCATGCGCCTGCAAGAATGAAGGGATGCGAGGGGCGGTTGGGTTGAAGACGGACGTGCGCGGGGCAGGACGTACGGTGGCAGAACATCGAATCTGGGCCATCCAATTGGTTGGCAGACCATGGAGGCGAAACTGACCCTTAGATATCGTTAAGTGGAATAGATCGTAGGGTACTGATTGTCCTGTGTACACTAATTCGCGTGGGTTTAGGATAAGTAATGTTTGCTCTTTTAATAGTAGTGTAGATGTAGATGTAGATTTATAATGTTTTTATCCATAATAATGCTTTTTGGAGTAATTCTAATGCATTTTCTCTCATAATTTGCAAGGTACACACCAAAAGGGAGAATTCCGGCAGCTGGAAATCTGGACCTGAAAAAGCTATGTCAGGCCACCTATTCTGCACAACTCCAAATGAGCTGAAACTTCACGGAGATTTTTTATGGATTATTTAAGAAATATTGGAGCTAATAATCACCAGAGGAGGGCCACCAGGTGGGCACAACCCACTTGGGCGCGCCAGGCCCCCCCGGCGCGCCCTGGTGGATTGTGGCCTCCTCGGCCCACCTCCAGTGCCCATCTTCTGGTATATAAGTCATTTTGACCTAGAAAAAAAATAAGGAGAAGACTTCCGGGGCGGAGCGCCGCCGTCTCGAGGCGGAACTTGGGCAGGAGCACTTTTGCTCTCCGGCGGAGCAATTCTGCCGGGGGAACTTCCATCCCGGAGGGGGAAATCATCGTCATCATCATCACCAACAACTCTCCCATCTTGGGGAGGGAAATATCCATCAACATCTTCAATAGCACCATCTCATCTCAAACCCTAGTTCATCTCTTGTATTCAATCTTGTTACCGGAACTATAGATTGGTGCTAGGGGTGACTAGTAGTGTTGATTACATCTTGTAGTTGATTACTATATGGTTTATTTGGTGGAAGATTATATGTTCAGGTCCATGATGCTATTTAATACTCCTTTGATCATGAGCATGTTCATTATTTGTGAGTAGTTACTTTTGTTCTTGAGGTCACGGGATAAATCATGTTGCAAGTAATCATGCGAACTTGATATGTGTTTGATATTTTGATAGTATGTATGTTGTGATTCCCTTTGTGGTGTCATGTGAACGTCGGCTACATGACACTTCACCATATTTGGGCCTAAGGGAATGCATTGTGGAGTAGTAAATAGATGGTGGGTTGCGAGAGTGACAGAAGCTTAAACCCCAATTTATGCACTATTCCGTAAGGGACCGATTGGACCAAAAAGTTTAATGCTATGGTTAGAATTTATTCTTAATACTTTTCTCGTAGCCGCGGATGCTTGCGGGAGGGTTAATCATAAGTAGGAGGTTTGTTCAAGTAAGAACATCACCTAAGCACCGGTCCACCCACATATCAAATTATCAAAGTAGCGAACACAAATTAAACCAACATGATGAAAGTGACTAGATGAAATTGAAGGAAATATGCCCTAGAGGCAATAATAAAGTTGTTATTTATATTTCCTTATATCATGATAAATGTTTATTATTCATGCTAGAATTGTATTAACCGGAAACTTAGTACATGTGTGAATACATAGACAAAACAAAGTGTCCCTAGTATGCCTCTACTTGACTAGCTCGTTAATCAAAGATGGTTAAGTTTCCTAACCATAGACATGTGTTGTCATTTGATGAACGGGATCACATCATTAGGAGAATGATGTGATGGACAAGACCCATCCGTTAGCTTAGCATAATGATCGTTAAGTTTTATTGCTATTGCTTTCTTCATGACTTATACATATTCCTTTGACTATGAGATTATGCAACTCCCGAATACCGGAGGAACACCTTGTGTGCTATCAAACGTCACAACATAACTGAGTGATTATAAAGATGCTCTACAAGTGTCTCCTGTTGGGTTGGCATAGATCAAGATTAGGATTTGTCACTCCGAGTATCGGAGAGGTATCTCTGGGCCCTCTCGGTAATGCACATCACTATAAGCCTTGCAAGCAATGTGACTAATGAGTTAGTTACGGGATGATGCATTACGGAACGAGTAAAGAGACTTGCCGGTAACGAGATTGAACTAGGTATGATGATACTGACGATCGAATCTCGGGCAAGTAACATACCGATGACAAAGGGAATAACGTATGTTGTTATGCGGTTTGACCGATAAAGATCTTCGTAGAATATGTAGGAGGCAATATGAGCATCCAGGTTCCGCTATTGGTTATTGACCGGAGATGTGTCTCGGTCATGTCTACATAGTTGTCGAACCCGTAGGGTCCGCACGCTTAACGTTCGATGATGATTTGTATTATGAGTTATGTGATTTGATGACCGAAGTTTGTTCGGAGTCCTGGATGAGATCACGGACATGACGAGGAATCTTGAAATGGTTGAGAGGTAAAGATTCATATATTGGAAGGTTGCATTTGGACATCGGAATGGTTCCGAGTGATTCGGGCATTTTTCCGGAGTACCGGGAGGTTACCGGAAACCCCCGGGGAAAGATATGGGCCTTATGGGCCATAGGAGGGAGGCTAACCAGCCCACAAGGGGCTGGTGCGTCCCCCACAAGGGAGGAGGCCTAATTGGACTTGGGAAGGGGGCGCCACCCCCCTTTCCTTCTCCTACTCCCTCTCCTTCCCCTTTTCCCCCTCCGGTAGAAGGAAAAAAGGGTGGGGCCGAATCCTACTAGGACTGGAGTCCTAGTAGGACTCCCCTCTCCTTGGCGCACCCCTTGTTGGCCGGCCTTCTCCTCCCCTCCTTTATATACGTGGGGAGGGGGGGCACCCCAAAGACACACAAGTTTCTCTTAACCGTGTGCGGTGCCCCCTCCACAGTTACACACCTCGGTCATATCGTCGTAGTGCTTAGGTGAATCCCTGCGCCAGTAACTTCATCATCACCGTCGCCACGCCGTCGTGCTGACAGAACTCTCCCTCAGCCTCAACTAGATCAAGAGTTCTAGGGACGTCATCGAGCTGAACGTGTGCTGATTGCGATAGTGCCGTACGTTCGGTACTTGGATCGGTTGGATCGCGAAGACGTCCAACTACATCAACCGCGTTACTAAACGCTTCCACTTTTGGTCTACGAGGGTACGTGGACACACTCTCCCCGCTTGTTGCTATGCATCTCCTAGAATAGATCTTGCGTGATCGTAGGTAAATTTTTTGAAATACTGCGTTCCCCAACAGTGGCATCCGAGCCAGGTCTATGGGTAGATGTTATATGCATTAGTAGAACACAAAGAGTTGTGGGCGATAATAGTCATACTGCTTACCAGCATGTCATACTTTGATTCGACGGTATTGTTGGATGAAGCGGCCCAGACCGACATTACATGACCGCGTTCATGAGACTGGTTCTACCGCCGTGCTTCGCACACAGGTGGCTAGTGGGTGTCTGTTTCTCCAACTTTAGTTGAATCGAGTGTGACTATGCCCGGTCCTTGTTGAAGGCTAAAACAACACACTTGACGAAAAATCATTGTGGTTTTGATGCGTAGGTAAGAACTGTTTTTGCTAAGCCTGTAGCAGCCACGTAAAACTTGCAACAACAAAGTAGAGGACGTCTAACTTGTTTTTGCAGGGCTTGCTGTGATGTGATATGGTCAAGACGTGATGATATATAAATTGTTGTATGAGATGATCATGTTTTGTAACAGTTATCGGCAACTGGCAGGAGCCATATGGTTGTCACTTTATTGTATGAAATGCAATCGCCATGTAATTGCTTTACTTTATCAGTAAGCGGTAGCGATAGTCGTAGAAGCAATAGTTGACGTGACGACAACGATGCTTCGATGGAGATCAAGGTGTCAAGCTGGTGACGATGGTAATCATGACGGTGCTTTGGAGATGGAGATCAAAGGCACAAGATGATGATGGCCATATCATATCACTTATATTGATTGCATGTGATGTTTATCCTTTATGCATCTTATTTTGCTTAGTACGGCGGTAGCATTATAAGATGATCTCTCACTAAATTTCAAGGTACAAGTGTTCTCCCTGAGTATGCACCGTTGCGACAGTTCGTCGTGCCGATACACAATGTGATGATCGGGTGTGATAAGCTCTACGTTCACATACAACGGGTGCAAGCCGGTTTTGCACACGGAGAATACTCGGGTTAAACTTGACGACCCTAGCATATGCAGATATGGCCTCGGAACACTGAGACCGAAAGGTCGAGCGTGAATCATATAGTAGATATGATCAACATAGTGATGTTCACCATTGAAAACTACTCCATCTCACGTGATGATCAGACATGGTTTAGTTGATATGGATCACGTGATCACTTAGATGATTAGAGGGATGTCTATCTAAGTGGGAGTTCTTAAGTAATATGATTAATTGAACTTTAATTTATCATGAACTTAGTACCTGATAGTATTTTGCATGTCTGTGTTGTAGATCAATAGCTCGCATATAGCTCCCCTATTTTATTCTTGATATGTTCCTAGAGAAAATAAGTTGAAAGATGTTAGTAGCAATGATGCGGACTAGCTCCGTGATCTGAGGATTGTCCTCATTACTGCACAAAAGTATTATGTCCTTGATGCACCGCTAGGTGACGGACCTATTGCAGGAGCAGATGTAGACGTTATGAACGTTTGACAAGCTCAGTATGATGACTACTTGATAGTTTAGTGCACCATGCTTTACGGCTTAGAACCGGGACTTCAAAAGCGTTTTGAACGCCACGGAGCATATGAGATGTTCCAAGAGATAAAATTGATATTTTAGTATCATGCCCATGTCGAGAGGTATGAGACCTCTGACAAGTAATTTGCCTACAAGATGGAGGAGAATAGCTCAACGAGTGAGCATGTGCTCAGAATGTCTGAGTACTACAATCACTTAAATCAAGTGGGAGTTAATCTTTCCGATAAGATAGTGATTGATAGAGTTCTCTAGTCACTACCACTAAGTTACTAGAACTTCGTGATGAACTATAATATGCAAGGGATAAAGGAAACGATTCCCAAGCTCCTCGCGATGCTGAAATCGGTGAAGGTAGAAATCAAGAAAAAGCATCAAGTGTTGATGGTTAACAAGACCGCTAGTTTCAAGATAAAGGGCAAGGGAAAGAAAGGGAAACTTCAAAAGGAATGACAAGAAAGTTGCCACTCCCATGAAGAAGCCCAAAGCTAGACCCAAGCCTGAAACTAAGTGCTTCTACTGCAAAGGAAATGGTCACTGGAAGTGGAACTGCCCTAGATACTTGGCGGATAAGAAGGATGGCAAAGTGAACAAAGGTATATTGGATATACATGTTATTGATGTGTAGTTTACTAGTGTTTATAGAAACCCCTCGGTATTTGATACTGGTTCAGTTGCTAAGAGTAGTAACTCGAAACGGGAGTTGCAAAATAAACAAAGACTAGTTAAGGGCGAGGTGATGATGTGTGTTGGAAGTGATTCCAAGGTTAATAAGATCACCATCGCACACTCCCTTTACCTTCGGGATTAGTGTTGAACCTAAAATAAATGTTATTTGGTGTTTGCGCTGAGCATGAATATGATTGGATCATGTTTATTGCAAAACGGTTATTCATTTAAGTCAAAGAATAATTGTTGTTCTATTTACATGAATAAAACCTTCTATGGTCATACACTCAATATAAATGGTTTATTGAATCTCGATCGTAGTGATACACATATTCATAATATTGAAGCCAAAAGATTCAAAGTTAATAATGATAGTGCAACTTATTTCTAGCACTGCCGTTTATGTCATATTGGTGTAAAGCGCATGAAGAAACTCCACGCTCATGGGCTTTTGGAATCACTTGATTATGGATCACTTGATGCTTGCGAACCATGCCTCATGGGAAAGATGACTAAGACTCCGTTCCCAGGAACAATGGAGCGAGCAACTGACTTATTGGAAATAATACATACTGATGTATGCGGTCCGATGAGTGTTGAGGCTCGCGGCGGGTATCATTATTTTCTGACCTTCACAAATGATTTGAGCAGATATGGGTATATCTACTTGATGAAACATAAGTCTGAAACATTTTAAAAGTTCAATTTCAGAGTGAAGTGGAAAATCATCGTAACAAGAAAATAAAGTTTCTACGATCTAATCGCGGAGATGAATAGTTGAGTTATGAGTTTGGTCTTCATTTTGAAGGAATGTGGAATAGTTTCGCAACTCACGCGACCTGGAACACCACAGCGTAATGATGTGTCCAAACGTTATAACCGTACTTTATTAGATATGGTGCGATTTATGATGTCTCTTACCGATTTACCACTATGTTTTTGGTGTTATGCATTAGAGACAACTGCATTCACGGTAAATAGGGCACCATCTAAATCCATTGAGACGACACCATATGAACTGTGGTTTAGCAAGAAACCTAAGCTATCGTTTCTTAAAGATTGGGTCCATGATGCTTATGTGAAAAAGCTTCAACCCGATAAGCTCGAACGCAAATCGGAGAAATGCGTCTTCATAGGATACCCAAAGGAAACTGTTGGGTACAACTTCTATCACAGATCCGAAGGCAAGATATTCGTTGCTAAGAATGGATCCTTTCTAGAGAAGGAATTTCTCTCGAAAGAAGTGAGTGGGAGGAAAGTAGAACTTGATGAGGTAATTGTACCTTCTCCCGAATTGGAAAGTAGTACATCACAGAAATCAGTTCCAGTGATTCCTACACCAATTAGTGAGGAAGCTAATGATGATGATCATAAAGCTTATGATCAAGTTACTACCGAACCTCGAAGGTCAACCAGAGTAAGATCCGCACCAGAGTGGTACGGTAATCCTGTTCTAGAGGTCATGTTACTTGACCATGACGAGCCTACGAACTATGAGGAAGCGATGATGAGCCCAGATTCCGACAGATGGCTTGAGGCCATGAAATCTGAGATAGAATCCATGTATGAGAACAAAGTGTGGACTTTGGTGGACTTGCCCGATGATCGGCAAGCCATTGAGAATAAATGGATCTTCAAGAGGAAGACGGACGCTGATAGTAGTGTTACCAGCTACAAAGCTCGACTTGTCGAAAAGGGTTTTTGACAAATTCAAGATGTTGACTACGATGAGATTTTCTCACTCGTATCGATGCTTAAAGTCTGTCCGAATCATGTTAGCAATTGCCACATTTTATGAAATCTGATGAATGGATATCAAAACTGCATTCCTTAATGGGTTTATTAAAGAAGAGTTGTATATGATACAACTAGAAGGTTTTGTCAACCCTAAAGGTGCTAACAAAATGTGCAAGCTCCAGCAATCCATCTCTGGACTGGTGCAAGAATCTCGGAGTTGGAATATACGCTTTGATAGTTGATCAAAGCATATAGTTTTATACAGACTTGCGGTGAAGCCTGTATTTACAAGAAAGGGAGTGGGAGCACTACAACCTTTCTGATAAGTATATGTGAATGGCATATTGTTGATCGGAAATGATGTAGAATTTTCTGGAAAGCATAAAGGAGTGTTTGAAAGGAGTTTTTCAAAGAAAGACCTCGGTGAAGCTGCTTACGTATTGGGCATCAAGATCTATAGAGATAGATCAAGACGCTAGAATTGTTATTTATGCTAGAATTGTATGTTGTTATGCGGTTTGACCGATAAAGGGAATAACATATGTTGTTATGCGGTTTGACCGATAAAGATCTTCGTAGAATATGTAGGAGCCAATATGAGCATCCAGGTTCCGCTATTGGTTATTGACCGGAGATGTGTCTCGGTCATGCCTACATAGTTATCGAACCCGTAGGGTCCGCACACTTAACGTTCGATGACGATTTGTATTATGAGTTATGTGATTTGATAACCGAAGTTTGTTTGGAGTCCTGGATGAGATCATGGACATGACGAGGAGTCTTGAAATGGTCAAGAGGTAAAGATTCATATATTGGAAGGTTGCATTCGGACATCGGAATGGTTCTGAGTGATTCGGGCATTTTTTCGGAGTACCGGGAGGTTACCGGAACCCCCGGGGAAAGATATGGGCCTTATGGGCCATAGGAGGGAGGCTAACCAGCCCACAAGGGGCTGGTGCGCCCCCCACAAGGGCGGAGGCCGAATTGGACTTGGGAAGGGGGCGCCACCCCCTTTCCTTCTCCTACTCCCTCTCCTTCCCCTTTTCCCCCTCTGGTAGAAGGAAAAAAGGGTGGGGCCGAATCCTACTAGGCTGGAGTCCTAGTAGGACTCCCCTCTCCCTGGCGTGCCCCTTGTTGGTCGGGCTCCTCCTCCCCTCCTTTATATACGTGGGGAGGGGGGCACCCCAAAGACACACAAGTTTCTCTTAACCGTGTGCGGTGCCCCCCTCCACAGTTACACACCTCAGTCATATTGTCATAGTGCTTAGGCGAAGCCCTGCGCCGGTAACTTCATCATCACCGTCGCCATGCCGTCATGCTGACGGAACTCTCCCTCAGCCTCAACTGGATCAAGAGTTCGAGGGACGTCATCGAGCTGAACGTGTGCTGATCGCGGAGGTGCCGTATGTTCGGTACTTGGATCGTGAAGACGTTCGACTAAATCAACCGCGTAACTAAACGCTTCCGCTTGCGGTCTACGAGGGTACGTGGACACACTCTCCCCGCTCGTTGCTATGCATCTCCTAGAATAGATCTTGCGTGATCGTAGGTAAAAAATTTGAAATACTGCGTTCCCCAACAGAAATTCCCATTTACCCTCAAGAACGCTTTGCTTATCATAAGCGTTTTTGTCCTGTCCTTTGCCTCAAAAGGATTGGGCTACCTTGCTGCATACTTGTTACTATTATCGTTACTTGCTCGTTACAAATTACCTTGCTATCAAACTACTCACTACTTACAATTTCAGCACTTGCAGACATTACTTACTGAAAACTACTTGTCACTTCCTTATGCTCCTCGTTGGTTTCGACACTCTTACTTATCGAAAAGAGCTACAATCGATCCCCTATTCTTTTGGCTCATCAAGGCTATTTTCTGGCGCCGTTGCTGGGGAGTGAAGCGCCTTTGGTAAGGAAACATTTATATAGTGTGCTGAAATTTATTGTCACTTGTTACTATGGAAAACAATCCTTTGAGGGGTTTCTTAGGGGTATCTTCACCTCGTCCTGAACCATAATTAGCTACCCCTCAACCTACTGCACCTACTGAAAATTTTGAATATGAAATTCCTTCGGGTATGATAGAACAACTGCTAGCTAATCCTTATGCAGGAGATGGAACCGAACATCCTGATATGCACTTGATATATGTAGAACAAATTTGTGGATTGTTCAAGATTGCAGGTTTACCTAGGGATGAAGTTATGAAAAAGGTTTCCCCTTTATCTTTGAAGGGGAAAGCATTGGCATGGTATAGGCTATGCGATGATATTGGATCATGGAATTGGAATCGTTTAAAATTGGAGTTCCACCAAAAAAATTATCATGTGCATCTAGTTCATCGTGATCGGAATTATATATATAATTTTTGGCCTCGTGAAGGAGAAAGTGTCACTCTAGCTTGGGGGAGGCTTAAGTCAATGTTATATTCATGACCCAATCATGATCTCTGAAGAGAAATTATTATTCAGAACTTTTATGCTCGGCTTTCTCGTAATGATCAAACCATGCTGGATACTTCTTGTGCTGGTTCTTTTATGAAGAAAACTATTGAATTCCGGTGGGATCTTTTGGAAAGAATTAAACGCAACTCTGAAGATTGCGAACTCAACGAAGGTAAAGAGTCAGGTATAAAGCTTAAGTATGATTGTTTTAAATCTTTTATGGATACCGATGCTTTTCAAAAGTTTAGCACTAAATATGGACTTGACTCTGAGATAGTAGCCTCCTTTTGTGAATCATTTGCTACTCATGTTGAACTCCCTAAAGAGAAGTGGTTTAAATATCACCCACCTATTAAAGAAGAAATTAAAGAACCGGTACCAGTTAAAGAAGAGACTATACTTTATAATGTTGATCCAGTTGTTCCTACTGCTTATATTGAGAAACCCCCTTTTCCTGTTAGGATAAAGGAACATGCTAAAGTTTCAACTGTGGTTAACAAAAGCTATGTTAGAACACCTAATCCAGATGAACAAATTAGAGTAGAACCTAATTTTGCTATGGTTAAAGATCTCTTGGAAGAAGATATAGATGGGCATGTTATTTACTTCTGTGCAGAAGCTGCTAGAATTGCTAAACCCGATAAAATGGATAAACATAGACCAGTTGTCGGCGTTCTGGGAATGGGGGTCCCAAGACTTGCCTGCCTGCGGCCCATGGCGTGGCTGAGCTAGCAGGCCTATACAGCCCATCTTCATCAATAAGGCATTCGAGACCTTCGCGAGGGGCCAAGCCTCGCGAGGCGGACGACGCAAGACCTCCTCAGGAGCGGCCTCGCCAGGCAGGCTCACGAGGGGCGGAGAGATCAAGGCAAGGCAAACCTCATGAGGTCCTCGTGACGTGAGGCATGACGATCGAGACCAGGCGGGTGCCGCGCGCAGCGTCCTTGTTTCCTCTTTGGTGCTAAAGGGGCAAGCGCAGGCGCGGAGTACCGAGGCATCAGGCAAAGGTTTCCATATCGGTGCAACGAGACCAAGACCAGCATGACGGCAAGACGGAGGTCACCATGGAGCCCAAGGCGGCGTCACCACCAGAGCCTTTCGCAGGCGAAGACCGCTTTTGTCAGGATAAGCTGTACTAGCTGTCCCCTTTCAAATTGGCCGTTGTTGGCTCCCTTCCCGGTCAATACTTAGGGAGAGGAACAGGGCCTCTATAAATAGGACTAGCCACCACAACAAGAGGCATCGGATCCTCACCCACACAAGTTGGCCAAGCACAAGAACACCTCAACCTCAGGAGGCTGTTCTTCCCCTTGTACTGTTCATCATCAGCCCAAGAGGCAATCCACCACCACCACACTGGAGTAGGGTATTACACCACAACGGTGGCCTGAACCAGTACAAATCTTGTGTCTTTTGTGTTGTGAGTTCGTCGAGTTCGTCCGCGAGATCTTAGCGAGCTAGGGCGTGGATCGGTAGGGAGGAAATCTTCGCGCGCACCCCAGTGTTCGAACCTTGAGGGTCCTGCCGGAACCCATGATCCGACATTTGGCGCGCCAGGTAGGGGTGCGCCGAAGCTTCCTTCCGTCGCTCCGCGCCCCGTTGCTCCGTCCTCTCCATGGCGGACGCTCGCCGTGCTCGCGCTGAGCGCCGGGCTGCCCTCGCCGCCCGCGTCGCTCAGACGGCTTCCGTCGGCGGGCCACCTCGTCGTTCCTCGTCGCCTGCCGCCAACGCCGCCACCGGCCCGGCAGGGAACAAGCAGTAAGCATCCTCGCTGCACCCCTCGGTGCGGCGGGATGGCCGCACCGCCACTCCATCGCTGACCCTGGCCGGTTCTTCGTCCCATGCACGTCGCGCTCCCATGGATGCGCGGGCCGCGCTCCTCATGGCGCACGAGCTCCTGCGCTACCGCCCGGTCGAGGACCTCTACGAGGACTGGCTCGACCGCATCGCCGAGCTCGTCCGCGCCGCAGGGGGCTCCCTTGCGCCTTCCCTCTCTCTGCCTCGACCTCCGCCAGCCACCGGCGACGTGGCCCATGGAGCACCTCCACCACCTTGGCATCAAGACGGCGCCCTGGCGCCAAGGCGCGCAGCTCCATGACGCGACCCACCGCGTCCGGTGCCCGCGCGTGAAGAGAGAAGTTGTCAAGAAGTCCTTCCGCCGCAAGAAAACGCTCCACCACTCCTCGCACCGCCGCGCCAGGACCGTCTGCTGCGACAAGACCGCGCGCCGCCTGCAGCCGCAGTGCGCAGACCCCATCAAGACCAAGCTCCACCTCCGAGGCAGGCCCCGGTGACCACGGCTGGCTGCCACGCCTTCACCCGGAGCTGCGTAGCGTCGCCTGGCCGGGCAAGTTCAAGCCAGATCTACCTCCTCGCTAAGACGGCACCCCCGACCCCGCGGAGTTCTTATAGCTCTACGTGCTGAGCATCGAAGTGGCCAACGGCAATGAGAAAGTCATGGCGAACTGGTTCCCCATGGTTCTCAAGGATGGCGCCCGCTCCTGGCTCCTGAACCTGCCCCCGGGCTCGATCTCCTCCTGGGATGAGATGCGCAACCGTTTCGTTGCCAACTTCCAGGGCACTCGCGACCGCCCGACGGCCGCGGGTGACCTGCGCCGCGTAAAGCAACAACCAGGAGAGACCCTCCAGAAGTACATCCAGCGCTTCAACAACGTCCGCCTCAAGATCCCGAAGGTGACGGACGAGGCCATCATCTATGCGTTCTCTGATGGCGTCCGCGACGTCAAGGTGAAGGAAGAGCTCGCTATCCACGAGGAACTGTGCATGTCTCTGGAGTTGTTCAACCTGGCGACCAAGTGCGCAAGAGCTGTGGAGGGGCGCCTCTCTCTCCTCGAGCTCCCGGCCGCAGACTCGGAGGAGAAGAAAGCTAAGGCCAAGGACGTGAAGCGCAAGGGAGCAGTTGTGCTCGCAGCAAAACTGGAAACCAAGCACGACAGAGACTAGCCTGAGTCATCCAAGAGCAGCCGTCCGTTCTGCGCCTTCCACAACCTGAATACCCACAACACCAGCGAGTGTCAAGAGCTCAGAGCCATTCGTGAAGGACGCTACGGTCGACGCCCCGAGCGCGGCGGACGGGGCTACGGCCGAGGAGGAGGACGTGGTGGCGGACGCTGGGACGACCGTGGCCCGCGCCAGGAGTGGCACGACCGGCCTCGTGAGGACCGCTGGTAGGATTAGCCACGCGAGGGCGCCTGTAGGGATCAGCCTCGTGAGGATCGTCCTCAAGGCAACGCCAGACTCCCTCCGCTACCGCCACCACCAAGAAGGAATGATGACCACCATCAAGACGAGGGGGCTGGGGGCTTCCAGGAGCCGCGTGCTATCGCTTGCATCTTGGGCGGAGCCCAGGCCCCAGCCTCGCAGCATATCTTCAAGCAGTTTGCTCGTGAAGTGAATGCAGTCCTCCCCAAGCTCGAGGCCACACGCCCACTCAGATGGTCCCAGTGCCCCATCACGTTCAACTCGACAGATCAGCTCAAGTGCGCAGCTACCGCTGGCGCCCTCCCGATGCTTTGTTCACCAGTCATCAGCAATGTGCAAGTTACCAAGACCCTCATCGACGGCGGCGCAGGGCTCAATGTCCTGTCCGTCGACACGTTCGACAACCTTCAAGTGCCATATGACCAACTTCAGCCAACCAAGCCTTTCTCAGGAGTGACTGACGGTTCTACCACAACGATAGGGCAGGTCCGCCTCCCTGTCACCTTCAGAGAACGCAAGAACTACCGCACCGAGCTCATCGACTTCGACGTCGCGCACATCCATCTACCATACAATGCCATCCTCGGGTGTCCAGCCCTGGCCAAGTTCATGGCGGTGACCCATCACGGCTACAATGTCCTCAAGATGCCGGGAAGCGGCGGGATCATCACAGTCCCGTGCGAAGAAAGAGACGTGGTGTGCTCCCTCGAGCGTGCCTTTCAAGCTGCAGCAATCGACGACCCCGACAGTAAGGGCGAGGGCCCTCCTGAGGTCATCCCCAAGAAGAAGAAGCAGCTGCGCCGTGCAGGACCTCAGGAGGGTGGCGTCGCTGCTGGAACCTCGTCAGGATCAGCACCCGCTCCAGGGGCGCCTTCCTCCATCGCATAGGAAGGCGTGCCCGACGCCCTCCTCGGGCAGGGCTCGGGGGCTCTCTTCTGGAGGGCCTCAGACCTTGCCCACATCACGAGGGAGGCGCTTGGGAACCACTTGGAGGCGTGCTTCGCGGCACGTTTCCCTCAGGAGGGCACAAGGCAAGGATCGCCCACCGTTCAGGAGTTCATCACCAAGACCACTCAGGAATTGCAAGACGCAAGGGCCATGCGCGGCAACCGCCGCTCACGAGGCACAGCTTCCCATCTAGGCGAGGATGTCGGGCTGCGCATTTGCATCGACGTCCCAGGGCTCAACAGGGCCGCCTCTCAGGAGCTTTTCTGGCCTTCGCACGTGGGACGCTGCGAGGGCCCACCGCACAGCTACGTTCGCATGCCTTTTGGCCTGCCGAGCGTGTCGTCCGCCTACCAGCGCAACATGCAGAGCATCCTGGCGGCTCAGGAGGCCAGTCACCATGCTGTGCCGGCGGAGATGGAGACGGTCCTCAAGGAACCACCTGAGCCCCCAGAGCCTCCCGAGGCTCAGGGCCCCGGTGGCTCGTGAGGAGCAATCCTTTCGCCGCGCACCTTCAGCTGCCCCAACTCTCCTTCGTCAACAGAACCAGGTGACATTTTCCAAGTTTATTTAGCTGGGAGCGCCCCCACGGCTGCATCATTCCCAGGCCGCGTGGGTCCGTCCCTGTGGCATGTATCCTTTTTATGTCTTTAGCTTACCTTGTTGGGGGCGCCCCTCGGGCTGCATCATCCCCAAGCCGCTCGGGCCTGACCCAGTGGCATGTATCTCCCTTGCATTTACTTGAGCCTACTGCTTTCATGCTTAACCTGTCTATGGCCATTACCTGCTTGATCGTCGCCTCCCACGGTGCCTCCTCACGCTGGCACGGCGCTGGCGCACGGGTCCGTCCCTGCCACGTCGATAAACCTAAGCGGTCGAGCTCTGGCTTGCGGCACGCCCCGCGCACGTCACCTCACCAGGCCCTCAGTGCCCTCACTCCCTCGCGGAGCAACCAGTGGCAGGCTGGCAACCATAACGACATACCGTATCCTTCCTTGTGCTGGCCTGCAGGAATCTCATCAGGATAACAGCGAGCGGCACCGCGAGCCCCCGCCTCTTCCATGTAATCTGCTTGCGCGTTAAAAGGGGGGCTCCTGAGCATCGCGACTCAGGAGCTCTTACTGGCTCTCCAGCCCTCACCCCCTGGCCTTGACCACGGCACGCGACCTGGCATACCAGCGGCGGCTGAGCTCGCTCAAGGGCTGGGACCTGAGGACGTAGAGCACAAAGGAGAGCATGGGAGAGGGGGAGACTCGAATGGGCCCGACCTAGCTACGCTACGGATGCTTGCGCGCAGGCCTGACGCATCACGAGGAATCGACCCCGGACCGCCAAGATAAGTCACGAGCCCAGATCAACTAATCGTCGGAACCTAGGGGACACGCTCGCCGCAGCCTTGTTGCGGCGACGTCGCCTCCCCGTCTCACCTTGCCACGGCGTTCTAGGAATGGGGGTCCCCAGACTTGCCTGCCTGCGGCCCACGGTGTGGCTATGCGAGCAGGCCTGTACGACCCATCTTCATCAACAAGGCATTCAAGACCCTCGCGAGGGGCCAAGCCTCGCGAGGCGGACGATGCAAGACCTCCTTAGGAGCGGCCTCACCAGGCTGCCTCGCGAGGAGCGGAGATATCAAGGCAGGGCGAACCTCGCAAGGCTCTCGTGACGTGAGCCATGACGATCGGGATCAGGCGGGCGCCAGCACACGCAGCGTCCTTGTTTCCTCTTTGGTGCTAAGGAGGCCAGCACAGGCGCGGAGTACCGAGGCATTAGGAAAAGGTTTCCATATCAGTGCAATGAGACCAAGACTAGCCGGACGGCAGGACGGAGGTCACCGTGGAGCCCGAGACGGCGTCATCACCAGAGCCTTTTGCAGGCGGAGACCGCTTTTGTCAGGATAGCTTGTACCAGTTGTCCCCTTTCAAATTGGCCTCCGTTGTTGGCTCCCTTCCTGCTCAATATTTGGGGAGAGGACCAGGGCCTATATAAGTAGAACTAGCCACCACAATAGGAGGCAGCTTGATCACATCTGATCGAGAGCCAATCCTTAGCCACACACCGAACACAAGAACGCCTCAACCTCAGGAGGCTGTTCTTCCCCTTGTACTGTTCATCATTAGCCCAAGAGGCAATCCACCACCACCACACTGGAGTAGGGTATTACACTGCAACGGTGGCCCGAACCAGTATAAATCTTGTGTCCTTGTGTTGCGAGTTCGTCGAGTTCGTCCGCGAGATCTTAGCGAGCTAGGGCGTGGATCTGTAGGAGGGAAAGAACTTCGCGCGCACCCCAGAGTTCGAACCTTAAGGGTTTTGCCAGAACCCGAGATCCGACATTTGGCGCGCCAGGTAGGGGTGCGTCGTAGCTTCCCTTCCATTGATCGGCACTCCGTCGCTCCGTCGCCTCCATGGCAGACGCTTGCCGCGCTCGAGATGAGCGTCGGGCTGCCCTCACCGCTCGCGTTGCTCAGATGGCTCCCGTCGGTGGGCCACCTCATTGTTCTCCGTCTCCCGCCGCCAACGCTGCCACCGGCCCGGCGGGGAACGAGCAGCAAGCGTCCTCGCTGCACCCGTCGGTGCGGCAGGACGGCTGCACCGCCACTCCATCGCTGACCCCGGCCGATTCCTCGTCCCACGTACGTCGCGCTCCCATGGACGCGCAGGCCGCGCTCCTCATGGCGAACGAGCTCTTGCGCTACCGCCCGGTCGACGACCTCTACGAGGACTGGCTCGACCGCGTAGCCGAGCTCGTCCGCGCCGCAGGGGGCTCCCCGGCGCCGTCCCTCTCTCTGCCTCGCCCTCCGCCACCCACGGGCGATGTAGCTCATGGAGCACCTCCACCACCTCTGCCCCAAGACGGTGCCTTGGCGCCAAGGCGCGCGGCCCAACGGCGCGACCCACCATGCCCGGTGCCCACGCGCGAAGAGAGAAGCTGCCAAGAAATTCCTCGGCCGCGAGAAGCTGCACCTGCGCTCCCCGCGCCGCCTCGCCAAGACCGCGCGCTACCTGCGATGGCGGCACACGGGCCTCATCAAGACCAAGCTCCACCTCCAAGACGGGCCCCGGCAACCACGGCCGGCTGCCGCGCCTTCACCCCCGAGCTGCGTAGCGTCGCCTGGCCGGGCAAGTTCAAGCCAGATCTGCCTCCTCGCTACGACGGCACCCTCGACCCCGCGGAGTTCCTGCAGCTCTACGAGCTGAGCATCGAAGCAGCCAACGGCGACGAGAAGGTCATGGCGAACTGGTTTCCTATGGCTCTCAAGGATGGTGCCCGCTCCTGGCTCCTGAACCTGCCACAAGGCTCGATCTCCTCCTGGGACGAGATGCGCGACCGCTTCGTCGCCAACTTCCAGGGCACTCACAACCGCCCGCCGGCCGCGGGTGACCTGTGCCGCATCAAGCAACAATCAGGAGAGACCCTTCAGAAGTACATACAGCGCTTCAACAACACTCGCCTCAGGATCCCCAAGGTGACGGATGAGGCCATCATCTCCGCGTTCTCCGATGGCGTCCGCGACATCAAGATGAAGGAAGAGCTCGCTATCCACGAGGAGCTGTGCACATCTCAGGAGCTGTTCAACCTGGCGACCAAGTGCGCAAGAGTGGAGGAGGGGCGCCTTTCCCTCCTCGAGCTGCCAGCTGCGGGTGCAGAGGAGAAGAAGGCCAAGGCCAAGGACGTGAAGCGCAAGGAAGCAGCTGTGCTCGCAGCGGAGCCGGACACCAAGCGAGGCAGAGATTAGCCTGAGTCATCCAAGAACAGCCGACCGTTCTGCGCCTTCCACAACCTGAACACCCACAACACCAGTGACTGTCAAGAGCTCAGAGCCATTCGTGAAGGACGTTTCGGTCGGCGCCCTGAACGCAGTGACCGGGGCTACGACCGAGGAGGAGGACGTGGTGGCGGACGCTGGGACGGCCGTGGCCCGCGCCAGGAGTGGCACAACTGGCCTCGCAAGGTGTGACACCCAAATTTTTATTTGGATTTTTCAAAAGATTTTATTGGACTTGAGGGGAGTGATTTAAATTTTTCTTCAAGAAGAACTCTCCCTCTCATATAATTTTTCTTTATGGCAAAAAGTTTTATTTGGATTCACCCAAGATCTGTCTTTGGTCTTGGAGGTGCTTGCTCTTCATTTGGACTCAAGACAAAATGTTTTTTTTCTTTTGGGGAAAATAACTTTTGAAAACCTTTTTGAATTTGCACTATGGCTTTTGGAAAATCCTTTGCCACTTTCAACAATTCCTTCTTGCCATGGCATTAGTGCAAATCCTCTCTCCTAACCACTCCCTCACCTCTGGATCATGATTTGCATCAAATCCAGCAAGTTGAACCTCCCCATGTGATTATTTCCATTCAAATTATATTCAAACAAATTTCTGTCTTCTATTCTACCACTTGGAGATTTACAAAGGAACTCCATTTTCTGTTTTGATTTTTGCCCCCAAACCAACTCTCCTCCCTGGTCCTTTGTACCCTCAACCTAGAACCATGAAGATCCACTGGTCTTCAGTTCAAAATTTTCAAACTACACTTGCTGCAAGTTTGGACCAGATTTGTCAAATTTGGTGAAATTCATTCCAAACCTTCTCCAAAAATTCCAAGTAAAATCAGGCAGCCTCTGGGTGCATTGAGTGGTCATCTCACCAAGTTACATCTCCAGAAAAATTTATCTCATAGCCAAAACCTTCTGTCGAACACCTGCAGTGCACTGTCTTTGTCAAAGTTTAGAAAGTTCAGAGATTCAGTCAGTGGCTGCTGTCGTTTTCTTCAGAGGAGGACGTCGATCTCGCCAGTGCCACCGCGTCGCCTTGCTCCTCGTCCCCGCCCCCTTGTTCCTGCACCGCACGAACGCCTGGCGCCTTGCGGGCGTCGGCGACGAGCAGCAGAAGGTGCGCCGCCCCGTGACCGACGCCGGCGGCGGCTTTGCGGACGCCAGCGGGAGACACGGCGCCGACGACGCCACCCAGCACCGCCCAAACCACCGGAGCTCGCCGCGTGGCCTTCGACTCCCCCGAACGCGTTGCCGCTCTCGTCGTGAACCGCAGGGCGCGGAGCGCGCTCTCTGCCGCCGTTGAGCCCGTGCGGTCACCTCACCGTGGACCGACGCCATTACGCCAAGACCGACCCCGTTTAGCTGCAAAACGAATCCAGTAACCTCCACTGATGCTGCCCGGCCGCTCAAACCCCCTGCCAATCCACTGCTCCGCCGTAATCGCTCGCCGGAGATTCTCCGTTCACGGCCACCCCGTCGATCTGCCTATAAATAGAGGCCCCGAGCTTCAACTCGAGCACCCACCAGCACTGCACTCCCCCTAGAGCACGCCTAGCCACTGGAAGAGCCCCGAGGAGGTCTCCTTCCTCGACTCCGGCCGCCGCGACCCGCCACGGGATCCAGCCCGATTCGCCCCCGTGTGTGCTCCTCCGCCTCCATTCTCTTGCCAGTAGCTTCACCATGCATCCCTCTTTCTGACCCGCACTTCAATTTGAAGCTTGCAGCCCTCCACCAGTGTTCCCCATCCTCACCCGAGCCGCCGTCCGCCGGAGAAAGTGTCGCCGTCGACGTGGTGCTCCCCGTTGGACGAGTCCACCACCCACCGACGCGGAAGAGGACGCTGAAGCTCTTGGTACCCTCCGTTCCTCCTAACTCGCCGTGGTTCGACGCAGGCGTCCACCGCAGTCTTCGGGCGCCGGCGAGCTTTTCAAACCTGACATGTGGACCCCGCGTGTCAGCCTCTGTTCTTTTATTCGCGAACCGTTTTCTGTTGGCGCCTTCGGGTAGAATACGTTTTCTCATTTGCGCTTGCGCATTCCCAACCGAAGCGTTTTCTGTTTTCTCAGTTAAAACCCTGGAACTTTTCTGTTTCATTACAGATAAGTCCCTGGACAGAAACCTTTATAACTTTTTAATAAAAAGGTATTTTTGAGTGATTCTTTTTCTGGCAATCTTCAAATTTTGTCTAGTTTTTTATGGGATTTATTTGAAAAATATTTGGAAAAGTTTCTGTGCATGTGTTTGTTTTCACGTTAGTACCCGTTTCGTGATTGCCGTAGGTTCCGGGAAAGGTGACGGAGCCGCGAACTTCGCCGAGCTAGACTCCGACTTCTCCGAACCAGGCAAGCATGTTTTGAACATTTGATATGACAGATGTTTTACGTGTTCACGTGAAAGTTTGTGCGTGGCATATGAATGTCGGTAAATACCCCGTTGCTTGTAAGGCAACCACCCGGTTGTCCCAAAGTCAGGATGATCTTTGATGAGAGATGGCCTAATCATGTGGTGACATGAAGGGCAGCAAGGTGGTACTGTTGTAGCATGCCAGCCTTGCGTCATCCGGCTTTCTCCGACGTTAACATGGTTGGAGCCACATTATCGTTCTCCTTCCGCATGTTCCAAAGTTGCGATGGTCTCTGATGAGAGATGGCCTAATCATGTGGTGACATGAAGGGCAGCAAGGTGGTACTGTTGTAGCATGCCAGCCTTGCGTCATCCGACTTTTCCGACGTTAACATGGTTGGAGCCGTGTTACCGTTCTTTCCCCTTCCGTGCTACCACATGTCTCATTGCCAGGATGCGGTTTAGTAAGTTGGTAACCTCTTTCCGTGTACACACCAAACAGAGAGGCCGGGATGATGGTACCTTGGCCCAGGATTAAAGCCAGTCATCCGGTCAGGGGGCATGGGTGTTTCCGGTTGGGACCGAGAGGGGGGCACCCCCTTAAAGCGCGCGTATAGAAATTTGATCCCATGCCAAGCGAGGTTGTAGCCTCCCCGTCTCAAGGTTTTTCTTGAATGTTTCCGAGGGTGATCCCTGGCTTCGGATGGTTGAATTGGGTGTGTACTGGTTAGACGTGTTTCTTCCAAAACACCGTAGACGGAACTAGTCCCCGTGACTACTGAAATCCGTTGGCTGTGGTTAAGTACAAACTCTGCAGAGTCAATTCTTTCCAAATCATCGTATCCATGATCAAGCAGTGTAAGTATTATATCCATATCTATCTGTGTGAAAAACTTGTCCCCGGTGAACGAGCTCAAGTGGTAAATTCAGATTTATTGTTATTCCTGTGGATGGACTAACTTTATATTTGTCTCACGCTTGTGATAATTTATGTTCCCGAACTATTGTATTAATGAGTTGTGATATAAGCCCTTTATGAGACGTCGCGCAGACGTCCGACTGTGGCGTGTACTCGTTTCTCACTTTAAATATAAGCCCTCTATGTGATGTCGCTCAGACGTCCGACTGCGGCATGCACTGTCTTTATTTTCTGTTATAAGCCCTTTATGTGGTGTCGCCCCGACGCCCGACTGTGGCATTATTATTCTGCATTTTCCTCTCGAGGAGTCTTTCAGACACTCGTTTGGCACCTCTATTAATATTCCGCATTTTCCGCTCGAGGAGACTTTCGGACACTCGTTTGGCACCTGTATTAATATTCCGCATTTTCCGCTCGAGGAGTCTTTCAGACACTCGTTTGGCACCTGTATTAATATTCCGCATTTTCCGCTCGAGGAGTCTTTCAGACACTCGTTTGGCACCAGTATTACTATTCTGCAGTTTCCGCTCGAGGCGTCATTCAGACCCTCGCTTGGCACCCAGTATTTATTATCTCTATGTCTGATCGCACTGGTTAACTTGTTCATATGCTTCATGTTGCATTCGTTATCTTATGTCCGAACTGTCTTGCGAGTACTTTCATAGTACTCACCTGGCTTGTTGATTTGGCCATATGTTGACGAAGGCGATCTCTTGGATGAAGAGTTTGATAGCGCGTCCGATGCCTAGAGGAGTCCCAGTCAGTCCTGCGCGATCCCGGATTTTGGTCACTTGTTTTGTTTATGCTTCCGCCACCCGCAATAAGACTTCTCGAGCCTCACTCCGACGCTCGAAGAGTTGTAGTCTTCTGGAATCATATCACTCGCTTCGCGGTGATATTTCCACCACCGTTATTATCGTAAGTTAGTAGTTTGCCACCCTATCCGCCGTCTTGTTTTAGCGGCGTGCATGTAATAAATTGTTGGGCAGTCTCTGCTCAACCTTGTATTATATTTAGTACTCCTGGTATTTTTCTTCTGTGACCAAGATATTGTCTACCAGTGAGAAGGAATTCTTCCTCGCTGGTCCGTAAAAGGGATTGGTCTCTCAATAAATATTTTATTGAAAGACCGGTCGTGACACAAGGACCGCTGGCAGGATCATCCTCACGGGGGTGCCTGGAGAGACCAGCCTCGTGAGGATCGACCTCAGGGCAACGCCGGTCTTCCCCCGCTGCCGCCACCGCCAAGAAGGAACGACGACCACCATCAAGACGAGGGGGCTGGGGCCTTCCAGGAGCCGCGCGCTATCGCCTGCATCTTGGGCGGAGCCCAGGCCCCAGCCTCGCAGCGTATCTTCAAACAGTTTGCTCGTGAAGTGAACGCAGTCCTCCCCAAGCTCGAGGCCACGCGCTCGCTCAGGTGGTCCCAGTGCGCCATCACCTTCAACTCGGCAGATCAGCTCAAGTGCGCAGCCACCACTGGCGCCCTCCTGATGCTTTGTTCACCAGTCATCATCAACGTGCAAGTTACCAAGACCCTCATCGACGGCGGCGCAGAGCTTAACGTCCTGTCCGTCGACACGTTCGACAACCTCCAAGTGCCATATGACCAGCTTCAGCCTACCAAGCCTTTCGCAGGAGTGACCGACGATTCCACCACACCGGTAGGGCAGGTCTGCCTCCCTGTCACCTTCGGGGAACGCAAGAACTACCACACTGAGCTCATCGACTTCAACGTCGCGCACATCCGTCTGCCATACAACGCCATCCTTGGGTATCTAGCCCTGGCAAAGTTCATGGCGGTGACGCACCATGGCTACAACGTCCTCAAGATGCCAGGAAGTGGCGGAATCATCACAGTCCCGTGCGAAGAAAGAGACGCGGTGTGCTCCCTCGAGCACGCTTTTCAAGCTGCAGCAATCGACAACCCCGATAGCAAAGGCGAGGGCCCTCCCGAGGCCCTCCCCAAGAAGAACAAGCAGCTGCGCCGTGCAGGATCTCAAGAGGATGGCGTCATAATTGGAACCTCGTCAGGATCAGCTCCCGCTCCAGGGGCGCCTCCCTTCATCGCATAGGAAGGCGCGCCCGGCGCCCTCCTCGGGCAGGGCTCGGTGGCTCTCTTCTGGAGGGCCTCAGACCTTGCCAACATCACGAGGGAGGCGCTTGGGCACCACTTGGAGGCGTGCTTCACGGTACGTTTCCCTCAGGAGAACACATGGCAAGGAGTGCCCACCGCTCAGGAGTTCATCACCAAGACCACTCAGTTACTACAAGACGCAAGGGCCATGCGCGGCGACCGCCGCTCATGAGGCGCAGCTCCCCATCCAGGCGAGGATGCCGGGTTGCGCATCTGCATCGACATTCCAGGGCTCAACAGAGCCGCCTCTCAGGAGCTCTTCTGGCCTTCGCGCGTGGGCCGGTGCGAGGGCCCACCGCACAGCTACGTTTGCATGCCTTTTGGCTTGCCGAGCGTGTCGTTCGTCTACCAGCGCAACCTGAAGCGCGTCCTGGCGGCTCAGGAGGCCAGGCATCGCGTCGTCCTGGCAGAGATGGAGACGGTCCTCAGGGAACCACCTGAGTCCCTAGAGCCTCCCGAGGCTCAGGGCCCCGGTGGCTCGTGAGGGGCTACCCCTTCGCGGCACGCCTTCAGCTGCACCAACTCTCCTTCGTCGACAGAACCAGGTGACATTTTCCAAGTTCGTTTAGCTGGGAGCGCCCCTCAGGCTGCATTATTCCCAGGCCGCGTGGGTCAGTCCCTATGGCATGTATCACTTTTGCTTATGTCTTTAGCTTACCTTGCTGGGGGCGCCCCTCGGGCTGCATCATCCCCAAGCCACTTGGGCCTGATCCAGTGTCATGTATCTTTCTGCATTCACCCAAGCTGATCTACCTTTCATGCTTAACTTGTCCATGACTGCCGCATGCTCGACTATCACCCCCCTCGGGGGCTATTCACACAGGCACGACGCTGGTGCATGGGTTCGTCCCTGCCACATCGACAAACTTGAGCGGTCGAGCTCTGGCTCGCGGCACACTCCGCGCACGTCACCTCACCAGGCCCTCAGTGCCTTCGTTTCTTCGCGGAGCAACCAGCGACAGGCTGGCAACTGAAGCGGCAAAACCGTTTTTCTTCCTTGTGCTGGTTCGCAGGGATCTCGCGAGGAGGGTAGCAGGCGGCACCGCAAGCTTCCTATTCTCTCGAGTAATCCACTTGCGCGTTAAAGGGGGGCTCCTGAGCATCGCGACTCAGGAGCTCTTGCTGGCTCTCCAGCCCTCACCCCCTAGCCTTGACCACGGCATCACGACCTGGCATACCAGCGGCGGCTGAGCTCGCTCGAGGGCTGGGACCTGAGGATGTAGAGCACTAAGGAGAGCACGGGAGGAGGGAGGCTCGTATGGGCCCGACCTAGCTATGCTGTGGAAGCTTGCGCGCTAGCCTGGCACATCACAAGGAATTGACCCCAAACCGCCAAGATAAGTCTCGCGCTCAGATCGACTGATTGATGAAGCCTAAGGGTCACGCACGCCGCAGCCCCGTTGCGGCCACTTCGCCTCCCTTTCTTGCCTTACCATGGCTGCTTGAGTGCTAAAGGGGACCTCCTGAGCATCGCGCCTCAGGGGCTCTTACTGGATCTTGGGCCGTGATACGTCTCCAACGTATCTATAATTTATGAAGTATTCATGCTATTATATTATCCTTCTAGGATGTTTTATATGCATTTATATGCTATTTTATATGATTTTTGGGACTAACCTATTAACCTAGAGCCCAGTGCCAGTTTCTGTTTTTCCTTGTTCTTGAGTTTTACAGAAAAGGAATACCAAACGGAGTCCAATTGACGTGCCAATTTTTTATGATTTTTTCTGGACCAAAAGAAGCCCCCGGAGTAAAAGAGTTGGGCCAGGAGTGTCCCAGGCTACCCACGAGGGTGGGGGCGCGCCCACCCCCTGGGCGTGGCCCCCTGCCTCGTGGACAGCCCGGAGACCCCCCTGATGCGAGACCTACACCAAAAAATCCTATAAATACTGAAACCTCCAGAAAACAGAATAGATCAGGAGTTCCGCCGCCGCAAGCCTCTGTAGCCACCAAAAACCAATCGGGACCCTGTTCCGGCACCCTTCCGGAGGGGGGATCCCTCACCGGTGGCCATCTTCATCATCCTGGCGATCTCCATGACGAGGAGGGAGTAGTTCACCCTCGGGGCTGAGGGTATGTACCAGTAGCTATGTGTTTGATCTCTCTCTCTCTCTCTCTCTCTCTCTCTCTCTCTCTCGTGTTCTTGAGGTGATACGATCTTGATGTATCGTGAGCTTTGCTATTATAGTTGGATCTTATGATGTTTCTCCCCCTCTACTCTCTTCTAATGGATTGAGTTTTCCCTTTGAAGTTATCTTATCGGATTGAGTCTTTAAGGATTTGAGAACACTTGATGCATGTCTTGCCGTGCTTATCTGTGGCGACAATGGGATATCACGTGATTCACTTGATGTATGTTTTGGTGATCAACTTGCGGGTTCCGCCCATGAACCTATGCATAGGGGTTGGCACATGTTTTTGTCTTGACTCTCCGCTAGAAACTTTGGGGCACTCTTTGAAGTACTTTGTGTTGGTTGAATAGATGAATCTGAGATTGTGTGATGCATATCGTATAATCATGCCCACGGATTCTTGAGGTGACATTGGAGTATCTAGGTGACATTAGGGTTTTGGTTGATATGTGTCTTAAGGTGTTATTCTAGTACGAACTCTTGAATAGATTGATCCGAAAGAATAACTTTGAGGTGGTTTTGTACCCCACCATAATCTCTTCGTTTGTTCTCCTCTATTAGTGACTTTGGAGTGACTCTTTGTTGCATGTTGAGGGATAGTAATATGATCCAATTATGTTATTATTGTTGAGAGAACTTGCACTAGTGAAAGTATGAACCCTAGGCCTTGTTTCATAGCATTGCAATACCGTTTACGCTCACTTTTATTACTTGTTACCTTGCTGTTTTTATATTTTCAGATTACAAATACCTATATCTACCATCCATATTGCACTTGTATCACCATCTTTTCGCCGAACTAGTGCACCTATACAATTTACCATTGTATTGGGTGTGTTGGGGACACAAGAGACTCTTTGTTATTTGGTTGCAGGGTTGTTTGAGAGAGACCATCTTCATCCTACGCCTCCGACGGATTGATAAACCTTAGGTCATCCACTTGAGGGAAATTTGCTACTGTCCTACAAACCTCTGCACTTGGAGGCCCAACAACATGTACAAGAAGAAGGTTGTGTAGTAGACATCAAGCTCTTTTCTGGCGCCGTTGCCGGGGAGGCTAGGTAAGCGGCACTCACACCCCGTCAACTAAGCTCTTTTCTGCCACCGTTGCTGGGGAGGTGAGTGCTTGAAGGTATATCTTTAGATCTTGCAATCGAATCTTTTAGTTTCTTGTTTTATCACTAGTTTAGTTTATAAAAGAAAACTACAAAAAAATGGAATTGAGAGTGCCTCATATGCTTCATCTTTTTAATGTCTTTCGTGAAAATAAGGATTCCGATAATTGTTCTCAAGTGCTTGAAGAATAATGCATTAGAATGTTTGGCACTAAATATTTGAATGATGAGCATGATTGCGATATTGTTAGTATGCATTCCTTGAATATCCATGATGCTAATGATATGCAAAGCCACAAGCTTGGGGAAGCTATGTTTGATGAAGATGATATTTTTTGTCCCCCAAGTTTTGATGAGCAAATTTATTATGGTGAAAGCATGCGTCCTCTTTATGATGATTATATTGATGAAAGTGGATTTGGAGAGGTCATGACTTTATTTAGTGATGAATCCACTATTTCGGAAGAGGTTCCAATTGATTATGATAACAAAGTTGCTATTTATGATGATTATTGTGATGACATGTATGCTATTAAGAATAATGATAACACTTGTCATCATGATTTTAGTTTTCAATTGGATTATGCTTCACATGATAGTTATTTTGTTGAGTTTGCTCCCACTATTCCGAATGAGAAGAATTTTGCTTATGTGGAGAGTAATAATTTTTCTATATTTGTAGATCATGAAAAGAATGCTTTATGTGCTGGTTATATTGTTGAATTCATTCATTATGCTACTGAAAATTATTACGAGGGAGGAATATATGCTTGTAGAAATTGCAATAATATCAAGTTTCCTCTCTATGTGCTTAAAGTTTTAAAGTTATGCTTGTTTTGCCTTCCTATGCTAGTTGATTATTGTTCCCATAAGTTGTTTGCTCACAAAATCCCTATGCATAGGAAGTGGGTTAGACTTAAATGTGCTAGTCATATTCTTCATGATGCTCTCTTTATGTTTCAATTCTTATCTTTTAGGTGAGCATCATTGAAATCATCATGCCTAGCTAGGGGCGTTAAACGTTAGCGCTTGTTGGGAGGCAACCCAATTTTATTTTTGTTTCTTGCTTTTTGGTTATGTTTAGTAATAAATATTTGATCTAGCCTCTGGTTAGATGCAGTTTTATGTTTTTATTAGTGTTTGTGCCAAGTAAGACCTATAGGATCTTCTTGGATGATAGTTATTTTATCTTGCTGAAAATTCCAGAAAATTTCTGTTCACGAAAACAATTGTTTAAAATCACCACAATGTGATAAAATACTGATTCCAATTGCAGAAGATCAATAATCAAATTATCTAGGTCGTCCTATTTTGGTAGAATTTTCTGAGTTCCAGAAGTTTGCATTAGTTACAGATTACTACAGACTGTTCTGTTTTTGACAGATTCTGTTTTTCGTGTGTTGTTTGCTTATTTTGATGAATCTATGGCTAGTAAAATAGTTTATAAACCATAGAGAAGTTGGAATACAGTAGGTTTAACACCAATACAAATAAAGAATGAGTTCATTACAGTACCTTGAAGTGGTGTTTTGTTTTCTTTCGCTAACGGAGCTCACGAGATTTTCTGTTAAGTTTTGTGTTGTGAAGTTTTCAAGTTTTGGGTAAAGATTCGATGGACTGTGGAATAAGGAGTGGCAAGAGCCTAAGCTTGGGGATGCCCAAGGCACCCCCAGGTAATATTCAAGGACAATCAAGAGCCTAAGCTTCGGGATGCCCCGGATGGCATCCCCTCTTTCGTCTTCGTTCATCGGTAACTTTACTTGGAGCTATATTTTTATTCACCACATGATATGTGTTTTGCTTGGAGCGTCGTTTTATTTTCTTTAGCTTTGCTTGCTGTATGAATAAAATATCAAGATCTGAAATTCTTAAATGAGAGAGAGTCTTCACATAGCTACATAATTATTTAACTACTCATTGATCTTCACTTACATCTTTTTGGAGTAGTTTCTCATTTACTCGTGTGCTTCACTTATATCCTATGAGTAAATGGTTGAATAATTTGAATGTCACAAATCTGAAATTATATATGTTTCATATGCCTTTCCCATGGGGAGTAATGCCTTCACATATAAGAGGTAGAGGTGGTAAAGTTTTTGAAGGTTAGCAATCATTGTATTGGTCACTTGAACAATTCATGAAAGAATATTGAAGGAAGAGAGATTTCACATATAAATATACTATCTTGGACATATTCTATGATTGTGATCCCCATTAATTATTTTCAAACCTGAGCAAATTAGTTGAAGTTGGACAAGGAAGACAACATAATGAGTTATGCTTGGGTATATTTGTATAGAAGTTATATTGTTATGGATCCTCTAACATGTGGTGCTTGCTATTTAGAATCCTTTGCTAGCCAAAATTTCTGTACTAAGTTGGAATACTGCTTGTGCATCCAAATTCCTTGAACCAAGTTTCTTCCATGAGTGTCCACCATATCTACCTATATGCGGTATTTACCTGCCGTTCCAAGTAAATTTGCATGTGCCAAACTCTAAACCTTCAAATAATAATCTGTTTTGTATCCCCGAATAGCTCATGTAGCGACTAGGGGCTAGCAGTATCTTCCATGCTAGGTGGGTTATTCTCACGATGAGTGGACTCCGCTCATCATTCACAAGAAAATGGCTGGTAACTGGGATGCCCAGTCCTATGATCAAAGATCAAAAACAAATACGCAAATAATTTAAACAAAACTCCCCAGGAATGTTGATAGTTGGACGGCACCCGTTGCTCCGGACAAGCCGTGGAGTGTGATTGTTGGTGGAGGGGGAGTAAAATCTTTACCTTTCTGCGTGGGAACTGCCTATGATGTATCTAGTATGGAAGATATTGGGAACTCTTGGTCGTTATGTTGACAATGAAAGCATACCTCTCAAAATTATTTTGATCTCTGTTTTAGCTTCGAGCTTTGGCACCTCTGCAAATCCCTGCTTCCCTCTGCGAAGGGCCTATCTTTTACTTTTATGCAAGAGTCAGTAGTATTCCTTCTCATTCCAACCTACTTTTTAGTTGGCAAGCATCATGTGGTGGAGAAAGATCTAAGCATATATGG
The DNA here is from genome assembly GCF_002575655.3 of Aegilops tauschii subsp. strangulata. Taxonomy (NCBI): domain Eukaryota; kingdom Viridiplantae; phylum Streptophyta; class Magnoliopsida; order Poales; family Poaceae; genus Aegilops; species Aegilops tauschii. The sequence continues at coordinate 470,533,428 of NC_053038.3, forward strand.
CCATTCAAATATATTTGATCATGAATTATTATTGTTGACAATTATCTATATGATAAATAAGTTGGGAGGCGAAACATTAAGCCCCTATCTTTCTCTGTGTTCGATGGATGCTATTTGTTCTAAAAATATGCTTTGAGTGGTAGCAATCATGGAAGACTATATGATAGTTGAGTATGTGGGATTTGCTAAATCAAAGCTCTGACATAGACTCTTCCTGAAAATAAGATGAATTGTAATTGTTTGATGACTAATAACACGGTTTGTTAGTTTTCAAGAAAGTTTATGATCTATACTTTAACATGTGAATAGCTTGTTACTTGATCATGAAAAGTTTTATGAGTTGAGCTACTGTTATGACATACAATGATGCTAGAAAAGGTGATTGAAATTATCATTAATCAAACTTGTGCACCTGCTAGCATTCACACTTCATAAATTATTTCTTTTATCATTTACCTACTCGAGGATGAGCAGGAATTAAGCTTGGGGATGCTGATACGTCTCCAACGTATCTATAATTTATGAAGTATTCATGCTATTATATTATCCTTCTAGGATGTTTTATATGCATTTATATGCTATTTTATATGATTTTTGGGACTAACCTATTAACCTAGAGCCCAGTGCCAGTGCCAGTTTCTGTTTTTTCCTTGTTTTTGAGTTTTACAGAAAAGGAATACCAAACGGAGTCCAATTGACGTGCCAATTTTTTATGATTTTTTCTGGACCAAAAGAAGCCCCCGGAGTAAAAGAGTTGGGCCAGGAGTGTCCCGGGCGGCCCACGAGGGTGGGGGCGCGCCCACCCCCTGGGCATGGGCCCCTGCCTCGTGGACAACCCGGAGACCCCCCTGACGTGAGACCTACGCCAAAAAATCCTATAAATACTGAAACCTCCAGAAAACAGAATAGATCGGGAGTTCCGCCGCCGCAAGCCTCTGTAGCCACCAAAAACCAATCGGGACCCTGTTCCGGCACCCTGCCGGACGGGGGATCCCTCACCGGTGGCCATCTTCATCATCCCGGCGATCTCCATGACGAGGAGGGAGTAGTTCACCCTCGGGGCTGAGGGTATGTACCAGTAGCTATGTGTTTGATCTCTCTCTCTCTCTCGTGTTCTTGAGGTGATACGATCTTGATGCATCACGAGCTTTGCTATTATAGTTGGATCTTATGATGTTTCTCCCCCTCTACTCTCTTGTAATGGATTGAGTTTTCCCTTTGAAGTTATCTTATCGGATTGAGTCTTTAAGGATTTGAGAACACTTGATGTATGTCTTGCCGTGCTTATCTGTGGTGACAATGGGATATCACGTGATTCACTTGATGTATGTTTTGGTGATCAACTTGCGGGTTCCGCCCATGAACCAATGCATAGGGGTTGGCACACGTTTTCGTATTGACTCTCCGGTAGAAACTTTGGGCACTCTTTGAAGTACTTTGTGTTGGTTGAATAGATGAATTTGAGATTGTGTGATGCATATCGTATAATCATGCCCATGGATACTTGAGGTGACATTGGAGTATCTAGGTGACATTAGGGTTTTGGTTGATATGTGTCTTAAGGTGTTATTCTAGTACGAACTCTTGAATAGATCGATCCAAAAGAATAACTTTGAGGTGGTTTTGTACCCTACCATAATATCTTCATTTGTTCTCCTCTATTAGTGACTTTGGAGTGACTCTTTGTTGCATGTTGAGGGATAGTTATATGATCCAATTATGTTATTATTTTTGAGAGAACTTGCACTAGTGAAAGTATGAACCCTAGGCCTTGTTTCATAGCATTGCAATACCGTTTACGCTCACTTTTATTACTTGTTACCTTGCTATTTTTATATTTTCAGATTACAAATACCTATATCTACCATCCATATTGCACTTGTATCACCATCTCTTCGCCGAACTAGTGCACCTATACAATTTACCATTGTATTGGGTGTGTTGGGGACACAAGAGACTCTTTGTTATTTGGTTGCAGGGTTGTTTGAGAGAGACCATCTTCATCCTATGCCTCCTACGGATTGATAAACCTTAGGTCATCCACTTGAGGGAAATTTGCTACTGTCCTACAAACCTCTGCACTTGGAGGCCCAACAACATCTACAAGAAGAAGGTTGTGTAGTAGACATCAGGCCGCACACCTCCTGGCCTTGACCACGGCATGCGACCTGGCATACCAGCGACGGCTGTAGCCTGCCTGGGGACCGGGACCTGTCAGTGTAGAGCAACAAGCTATCGCGAGGGTGGAAAGGGGAGACCGAGCCTTAACGGGACTTGCGTTCGCAAATTTTCATAACAAGGAATACGTACACAAAAAGGCAATACAGACCCTTTACACGCCCCCACTAGGTACTACTTGAATCCTCGCAGGAAACCAAAAACGAGAACTTAAGGGAATTCTATCTACACCCTCCCGTGGCGGACGCCAGCATCAAGAGTGGGCCACGGGTGGCCGGCGTCGACCCCGCGGCCCTGCTCGGAGAACGGCGAGAGCTCGGGGGCATGTAGCTATCGTCGCTCGTCTCCGGAGTCTCGTAAAGCTCAGGAGAACTGCTAGACTCCCAGAGGCTGCTGCTGCTGGAGTAGCCACGAGCGGAGCGCGCGCCAGCCTGGCGCTCCCCTCCAGGGCAACACTCCAGGCGGCGGCCCTCCGCGTCGAAGACCTTGAAGAAAAGCGTGGAGGCGCCGTCGTACTCAAAGTGGATCACGAGGGCGCCTTCTGCACGGCAAACCCACGTGACCTCGCCCTAGCCGCGTGTCATGAAGATCTTACCGGTGGGGACCGCTTCGACTTCTGCTCCGGTCGCCGGAGCATCGCAGTCAGCATGCTGCAGCCAGAGCTCGAGAGGCCCCTTTGGTGGCATTACATCAGAGAAGAACCGCGGGAAGCGGATCCAAGAGCTTGGAGGCACCGGCGCCCATAGCACAAGCTCGCACGAGGAATCCGCGGCGTGGATTCCAGGAGCAACGACACGCATCGCCATTGCGCGGGCGGCGCCGCTCATCACTCCCTCCTCCAGCGCCCCCGGCTTGGGCGTACAGGGGTAGTGGATACCCCGGAGGAGGCCGCTCGCACCAAGGCCTCGTCACCACCTGCATCGCTGCTTCGTCACGACGGTGAACCGGCCTCTTCTTCGGCGGAAGCGGCCCTGGATCATCGCGGGGAGCCTTTCCTTTCTCTTCAGCGAAGAACCTTCGGATGGGTGCCATTGCTGCTAGCGGTGGAGCAAGGAGGAAGAAGCGAGTGAACTGAAAAGAGATGGGCGACGGGGGCTCTGCCCCCTCCCATTTATAGCGAAAGAAGGCCAACCGGCGCCTCCCACGATCACAGGTAATGATGGTTCCTTGCATGCCGCAGGGACTTGTCAAGTCGAGCAGTTGCCGAGGCAGCGTGGGGAAGCAGAGACGCCCACGTCCAATCAACCGCCACGCGTCGACCAAGGCCGCAGGCTTTTGGGGCCCGCGGTGCTCCGCACTTGACCTTTGGCTTCGCCTCGAAGCCAAGCCTGAGCGCACCTTGGGCCCGGGGGCTACTGTCGGCGTTCTGGGAACAGGGGTCCCCAGACTTGCCTGCCTGCGGCCCACGGCGTGGCTATGCGAGCAGGCGTGTACGACCCATCTTCATCAACAAGGCATTCAAGACCCTCGCGAGGGGCCAAGACTCGCAAGGCGGACGACGCAAGACCTCCTCAGGAGCGGCCTCACTAGGCTGCCTCGCGAGGAGCGGAGATATCAAGGCAGGGTGAACCTCGTGAGGCTCTCGTGATGTGAGCCATGACGATCGGGATCAGGGGGGCGCCAGCGCGCGCAACGTCCTTGTTTCCTCTTTGGTGCTAAGGAGGCCAGCGCAGGCGCGGAGTACCGAGGCATCAGGCAAAGGTTTCCATATCAGTGCAATGAGACCAAGACCAGTCGGACGGCAGGACGGAGGTCACCGTGGAGCCCGAGATGGCGTCATCACCAGAGCCTTTTGCAGGCGGAGACCGCTTTTTTCAGGATAGCTTGTACCAGCTGTCCCCTTTCAAATTGGCCGCCGTTGTTGGCTCCCTTCCCGCTCAATAATTGGGGAGAGGACCAGGGCCTATATAAGTAGAACTAGCCACCACAATAGGAGGCAGCTTGAACACATCGGATCGAGAGCCAATCCTTAGCCACTCACCGAACACAAGAACACCTCAACCTCAGGAGGCTGTTCTTCCCCTTGTACTGTTCATCATCAGCCCAAGAGGCAATCCACCACCACCACACTGGAGTAGGGTATTACACCGCAACAGTGGCCCAAACCAGTATAAATCTTGTGTCCTTGTGTTGCGAGTTCATCGAGTTCATCCGCGAGATCTTAGAGAGCTAGGGCGTGGATTGGTAGGAGGGAAAGAACTTCGCGTGCACCCCAGAGTTCGAACCTTAAGGGTTTTGCCGGAACCTGAGATCCGACAGCTGCTTGAGCGCTAAAGGGGACCCCCTGAGCATCGTGCCTCAGGAGCTCTTACTGGACCTCGGGCCGCTCACCTCCTGGCCTTGACCACGGCACGCGACCTGGCATACCAGGGACGGCTGCAGCTTGCCTGGGGATCGGGACCTGTCAGCGTAGAGCAACAAGCTGTCGCAAGGTTGGAAAGGGAAGACCAAGCCTAAACAGGACTTGCATTCACAGGTTTCCATAAGGGTAATATCAACAGAAGACATTACAGACCCTTTACACCCCCACGGGGTACTTCTTGATTCCTTGCAGGGAACAAGAGACGAGAACTTAGGAGAATCCTATCTACACACCCCTGCGGCCGATGCCAACCCGACGGTGATGCTGCTTGTGAAGAAGGGGAAGAACGTGCTCCCCTCGGGCTTCGGCTCGACGGAGGCAGCTCGAAGCTCCGTCTTCCCCCATTCGTTGCCCTCACCCGCCGTCAGCAAGCACGTGGAGGCGAGGCTCTTCTCCGAGATGCTGGGCGCGTCGAGAGCAGGCTCGTACCAAGCCGGCGACGCAGAGGGCTTGACCTTGCGCGGCGCCATCGATCGCTGGTGCGGGAGGAGATGGAAGCAGATCTGAGGGTTTCGGAAGCAGGGCGCAAGGAAGGGGATCTGAGCAAGGCGAAGGGAAGCAATGAAGGCAAGCACTATCTGCGCCAGCCTTTTGTCAAGTCGGTCAGTTGCTGAGGTAGCGTGGGGAAGCGGAGACGCCCATGTCCAATCAACCGCCACGCGTCAACCGAGGCCGCAAGCTTTTGGGGCCCGCGGCGCTCCGCGCTTAACCTTTGGCTTCGCCTCGAAGCCAAGCCCGAGTGCGCCTTGGGCCCGGGGGCTACTGTCGGCGTTCTGGGAACGGGGGTCCCCAGACTTGCCTGCCTGCGGCCCATGGCATGGCTGAGCTAGCAGGCCTATACAGCCCATCTTCATCAACAAGGCATTCGAGACCTTCGCGAGGGGCCAAGCCTCGCGAGGCGGACGACGCAAGACCTCCTCAGGAGCGGCCTCGCCAGGCAGGCTCACGAGGGGCGGAGAAATCAAGGCAAGGAAAACCTCGCGAGGTCCTCGTGACGCGATCCATGACGATCGAGACCAGGCGGGCGCCAGCGCGCGCAGCGTCCTTGTTTTCTCTTTGGTGCTAAAGGGGCAAGCGCACGCGCGGAGTACCAAGGCATCAGGCAAAGGTTTCCATATCGGTGCAACGAGACCAAGGCCAGTAGGACGGCAAGACGGAGGTCACCATGGAGCCCAAGGCGGCGTCACCACCAGAGTCTTTCGCAGGCGGAGACCTCTTTTGTCAGGATAAGTTGTACTAGCTGTCCCCTTGCAAATTGGCCGTTGTTGGCTCCCTTCCCGCTCAATATTTGGGGAGAAGACCAGGCCCTCTATAAATAGGACTAGCCACCACAGCAAGAGGCATTGGATCCTCACCCACACAAATTGGCCAAGCACAAGAACACCTCAACCTCAGGAGGCCGTTCCTTCCTTTGTACTGTTCATCATCAGCCCAAGAGGCAATCCACCACCACCACACTGGAGTAGGGTATTACACCACAACGGTGGCTCGAACCAGTATAAATCTTGTGTCTTTTGTGTTGTGAGTTCGTCTAGTTCATCCGCGAGATCTTAGCGAGCTAGGGCGTGCATCGGTAGGGAGGAAATCTTCGCGCGCACCCTAGTGTTCCAACCTTGAGGGTCCTGCCGGAACCCGTGATCTGGCACCAGTTGTTGGCATGTCTGTCATTTTAGTTAAAATAGGAGATCACTGTTATCATGGTTTATGTGACATGGGTGCTAGTGTGAGTGCTATTCCTTACACTTTATATCAAGAAATTAAGAAAGACATAGCACCTGCAGAGATAGAAGACATAGATGTTACTATTAAACTTGCTAATAGAGACACCATATCACCTTGTGGGATTATTAGAGATGTTGAAGTCTTGTGTGGGAAATAAAATACCCTACTGATTTTCTTATTCTTGGTTCCCCACGAGATGACTTCTGTCCCATTAACTTTGGTAGACCTTTCTTGAACACAGTTAATGCTAAGATAGATTGCAAGAAACAAACTGTTGGTGTTAGATTTGGTGATGAGTCTCATGAGTTTAATTTTTCCAAGTTTAGTAGAAATCATCATGAAAAAGAATTACCTAGTATGGATGAATTAATTGGTCTTTCTTCTATTGCTGTGCCACCTACTGATCCTTTAGAACAATACTTGCTAGACCATGAAAATGATTTACATATGCATGAAATAAATGAAATAGATAAGATTTTCTTTGAACAACGTCCTCTACTTAAACACAATTTTCCTATTGAAACTCTTGGAGGTCCTCCTCCACCTAAAGGTGATCCTGTGTTTGAATTAAAGCAATTGCCAGACACTTTGAAATATGCTTATCTTGATGAAAAGAAAATATATCCTGTTATTATTAGTGCTAAACTTTCAGAACATGAAGAAGAAAGATTATTAAAAGTTCTAAGGAAGCACCGGGCTGCTATTGGATATACTCTTGATGATTTAAAGGGCATTAGTCCCACTCTATTCCAGCACAAAATTAATATGGAACCTGATGCTAAGCCAGTTGGTGATCACCAACGTCGGTTAAATCCGAAGATGAAAGAGGTGGTAAGAACGGAAATATTAAAACTTCTGGAAGAAGGTATAATCTATCCCATAGCTGATAGTAGATGGGTAAGTCCTGTTCATTGTGTCCCTAAGAAAGGAGGTATTACTGTTGTTCCTAATGATAAGAATGAACTTATTCCACAAAGAATTGTTATAGGCTATAGAATGATAATTGATTTTAGAAAATTAAATAAAGCTACTAGAAAAGATCATTACCCTTTGCCTTTTATTGATCAAATGCTTGAAATATTATCTAAGCACACACACTTTTGCTTCCTTGATGGATATTCTGGCTTTTCACAAATACCTATATCTCAACCTGATCAAGAAAAGGCCACTTTTACTTGTCCTTTTAGAACCTATGCTTATAGATGTATGCCTTTTGGTTTATGTAATGCACCTTCTACCTTTCAAAGATGCATGATGGCTATATTCTCTGATTTTTGTGAAAAGATTGTTGAGGTTTTCATGGATGACTTTTCTGTCTATGGGAAGTCTTTTGATGATTGTTTAAGCAATCTTGATCGAGTTTTGCAAAGATGTGAATAAACAAATCTTGTCTTGAATTGGGAGAAGTGCCACTTTATGGTTAATGAAGGCATTGTCTTGGGTCATAAAATTTCTGAAAGAGGTATTGAAGTGGACCAAGCTAAGGTTGACGCAATTGAGAAAATGCCATGTCCTAAGGACATCAAAGATATTCGTAGTTTCCTAGGTCATGCTGGTTTCTATAGGAGATTTATCAAAGACTTTTCTAAAATGTCTAGGCCTCTTACTAATCTTTTGCAAAAGGATATTCCTTTTGTTTTTTATGATGATTGTCTTGAAGCCTTTGAAACACTCAAGAAAGCCTTAATTTCTGCACCTATTGTTCAACCACCTGATTGGAACTTGCCTTTTGAAATTATGTGTCATGCTAGTGATTATGCTGTGGGTGCTGTTTTAGGACAAAGATTTGATAAGAAATTGAATGTTATTTATTATGCTAGTAAAAATCTAGACAATGCTCAAAGAAATTATGCTACTACTGAAAACGAATTCTTAGCAGTGGTGTTTGCTTGTGATAAGTTTAGACCTTATATTGTTGATTCTAAAGTAACTGTTCACACAGACCATGCTGCTATTAAATATCTTATGGAAAAGAAAGATGCTAAACCTAGACTTATTCGTTCGGTTCTCTTGTTACAAGAATTTGATTTACATATCATTGATAGAAAAGGAGCTGAGAACCCCGTAGCTGATAACTTGTCTAGGCTTGAAAATGTGCTTGATGACTCACTACCTATTGATGATAGTTTTCCTGATGAGCAATTAGCTGCAATAAATGTTGCTAATAGTACTCCTTGGTATGCTGACTATGCTAATTACATTGTTGCTAAATATTTACCACCTAGCTTTACTTACCAACAAAAGAAAAAATTCCTCTATGATTTAAGACATTACTTTTGGGATGACCCATATCTTTATAAATAAGAAGTGGATGGTATTATTAGACGTTGTGTACCTGAGCATGAACGGGGACAAATCCTACGGAAATGTCACTCCGAAGCTTATGGAGGGCATCATGCTGGAGATGGAACTGCTCATAAGGTATTACAATCTGGATTTTATTGGCCTACTCTCTTCAAGGATGCTCGTAAGTATTTCTCATCTTGTGACGAATGCCAAAGAATAGGTAATATTGGTAAGCGTCAAGAAACGCCTATGAATTATTCACTTGCTGTTGAACCATTTGATGTTTGGGGATTTGATTACATGGGACCTTTTCCTTCCTCTAATGGGTATACACATATTCTGGTTGTTGTTGATTATGTTACTAAATGGGTACAAGATATTCCAACCAGTAGTGCTGATCACAACACCTCTATTAAAATGCTTAAGGAAGTCATTTTCCCAAGGTTTGGAGTCCCTAGATATTTAATGACTGATGGTGGTTCACACTTTATTCATGGTGCTTTCTGTAAGATGCTTGCTAAGTATGATGTTAAGCATAGAATTGCATCACGCTATCATCCTCAGTCTAGTGGTCAAGTTGAACTTAGTAATAGAGAAATAAAATTAATTTTGCAGAAGACTATTAATAGATCCATGAAGAATTGGTCTAAGAAATTAAATGATGCACTTTGGGCTTATAGAACAGCATATAAAAATCCTATGGGTATGTCTCCTTATAAAATGGTTTATGGAAAAGCTTGTCATTTGCCTCTTGAGTTAGAACATAAAGCATACTGGGCAGTTAAAGAACTCAAGTATGATTTCAAACTTGCTGGTGAAAAGAGGCTATTTGATATAAGCTCATTAGATGAATGGAGAACCCAAGCTTATGAAAATGCAAAGTTATTCGAAGAAAAAGTTAAAAGATGGCATGACAAATGAATCCAAAAGCGTGAGTTTAAAGTCGGAGAATATGTTCTTTTGTATAACTCTCGTTTTAGATTTTTTGCGGGGAAGCTCCTCTCGAAATGGGAAGGCCCATATGTCATCGAGGAGGTTTACCGGTTTGAAGCCATCAAAATAAATAATCCCAAAGGTTGTTATTGGGCAATGAATAAAGCATTATATCTCAGGTACGCCTATTAATGTTGAAAGCAATATTATCCAAACTTTGACACCGGAAGAGCACATAAAAGAGTCCTTCTGGAACACTCCAGAATCGCCAAAATAAGGAGGTATGTGATACGGTAAGTAAACGGACTCCGAAAAATCCGCAAAAATATTTTTTTGTCAGTTTTCGAATATTGAAAATTTTGGAAATAAAGAAACTTCCAGGAAGTGTCCCCTGGTGGGCACAATACACTAGGGCGCGGCGCGCCCAGGTAGGTTGTGCCCAACTAGGACACCTTTCGTACTCCATTTTTCTTCCGTATGCTTGTCCTCCAAGATAAAAAAATCTATATATACTTCCCGAACCTGTTAACCACCATATCGCGAAGAAATCCTTTGTTCTCTTTTCTTGCTGTTTTTTGACAGATTCAACTACACCAACGTCATGTCTTCCTCACCCTTCAACAATGGAGAAGGAGGCATAAGGTTGGTTCAGGAAGATCTAAGGAGGGATGAAGCTATAGAGGTTGCTATGGAGGAAGAAGAGGAAATTCCCTTTGGGATTCACCCTCCGGCTTCCGAGAGGGATACACTAGCTGGCATCTCCACTCACCCTAATCCTCATCAAGCCATGGGATCATCGAACAATCAAGCAAGCCCAGAAGTGCAAGAAGACCTTCCACCGAGGAGGCCCTTACACAGGTTACATCGCAACAATTTTCATAATTTGATTCACAACTATGGGTTCGAGAACACTCCTTGTAGGCACATACCGTCTAATTGGGACATATCTCGGCCAAGAGAAAACAGTGTAGGGACCAAACCATGGGTCCCTGAGAATAAACATATAATGGCTGAGGTGAAGAAAAATAGTGAATTAATTCATCAAGCTCTTCGGGAGATTCAAGGTTTGAAGGATCTACTCATGGTTATATTGGAGAATACTACACCACCATCACCTTCTTCACCACCAAAGGAGAACTAAGTATCGGGTATGGGCACTCCCCTTGGCTTTCGCCAAGCTTGGGGGAGGTGCCCCGGTATCGTATCATCCCACTATACTTTTTGCTTTTACTTATCTTAGTTCGATCTTTTTGCTTTAGATGAAATAAAGTTTAGTTCGATCCTTTCTTCTTTGAGAGTTTGCTTAGTGATCTATCATTGTAATCGTGTGCAAGTTCTATAATAAAGTTTAGTTTGAGTTTTACTTTCTTTACTTCCATGTTGCAAATAAAGAAAAGAAATAAGAAAAGAAGCAAATAAAAGAAAGGAAATAAATCAATAAGATCATATACTAATCCTATGGTAGGTGATAGCACCACATAAGGAAAAGTATAAGTAAGGAAATTTTATTAGAGATTGACACACATAGCATTAGTCAATGATGCATGAAAGAATTAATAAGGGAAGGGAAGATTCACATATAAATATACTATCCTATAAATCTTTTGTGATTGTGAACCCTCATCAAAATATTATATGCCAAAATTGTTGACGTTGGACAAGGAAGACAACGTAATGGTTTATGTTTGTTTATATTCACATAGAAGTCATATTGTCATAGATCCTTTAACATGTGGTGCTTGCCCCCTATCTTTGCTAGCCAAAAATTCCGCACTAAGTAGATATACTACTTGTGCATCCAAAAACCCTTAAACCCAAATCTTTTCAAGTGTCCACCATACCTACCTATGAATTGAGCAAGATCCTTCAAGTAAGTTGTCATCTGTGCAAAAAGGCAATAAAAATTGCTTCTAAATGTGTGAGATTGTTTAGTGTAAGAGAAAATTGAGCGTTGCACGAACTTGGATGACAAAGAATAAAAGCGACATACTGCATAATAAAGGTTGTCATCTTAAGGGGCAATGTAACATGACGTTCTCTTGCACAAAGGGATTGAGCATGCAAACAAATAAGCGCATGGCAACCTTTGCTTCCCTCTGCGAAGGGCCTATCTTTTACTTTTATGTATTTACTTTTATGCAAAGAGTCAAAGTTTTCCTTCTATTCCTTTTTTATTTTCTCTTTTGGCAAGCATCATGTGGTGTGGAATGATCTAGGCACATATGTCCAGTTGAATATAGATAGCATGAGTTATTATTGTTGACATCACCCTTGAGGTGAGTATGTTGGGAGGCAAAACCATAAGCCCCTATCTTTCTATGTGTCCGGTTGAAACGTTTTGCTCATGGGTACAAGGTGAGTGTTAGCAATCATAGAAGACTATATGATGGTTGAGCATGTGGACTTGCCTAAAGGCTCTGACACGTGACCCTTCCTGAAAAGATGATGAATTGTAGTTGCAAAGTTGACTGAGAACATAGTTTGTTGGTTTCTAATAGAGTTTTTGCTTTATACTTCGATTATGTGATGAACTGTTACTTATTCATGGGAAGTGTATGATAAAAGTTCTATAATAAAAGTCCTATGTTGAAATCTGTTGCTGTTATAATAATCAACATGATGCTTCTATGTCCGTATTTTGTTTTTATCGACACCTCTCTCTCAAAGCATGTGGACATGTTTTTCGATTTCGGTTTTCACTTGAGGACAAGCGAGGTCTAGGCTTGGGGGAGTTGATACGTCCATTATGGATCATGTTTTCTTACTGTTATTTATAATGTTTTTATCCATAATAATGCTTTTTGGAGTAATTCTAATGCCTTTTCTCTCATAATTTGCAAGGTACACACCAAGAGGGAGAATTCCGACAGCTGGAAATCTGGACCTGAAAAAGCTACGTCAGGCCACCTATTCTGCACAACTCCAAATGAGCTGAAACTTCACGGAGATTTTTTTATGGATTATTTAAGAAATATTGGAGCCAATAATCACCAGAGGGGGGCCACCAGGTGGGCACAACCCACCTGGGCGCGCCAGGCCCCCAGGCGCGCCCTGGTGGGTTGTGGCCTCCTCGGCCCACCTCTGGTGCCCATCTTCTGGTATATAAGTCATTTTGACCTAGAAAAAATTAAGGAGAACACTTTCAAGGCGGAGCGCCGCCGTCTCGAGGAGGAACTTGGGCAGGAGCACTTTTGCCCTCCGGCGGAGCGATTCTGCCAGGGGAACTTCCCTCCCGGAGGGGGAAATCATCGTCATCATCATCACCAACAACTCTCCCATCTTGGGGAGGGCAATCTCCATCAACATCTTCAACAACACCATCTCATCTCAAACCCTAGTTCATCTCTTGTATTCAATCTTGTTACCGGAACTATAGATAGGTGCTAGGGGGCGACTAGTAGTGTTGATTACATCTTGTAGTTGATTACTATATGGTTTATTTGGTGGAAGATTATATGTTCAGATCCATGATGCTATTTAATACTCCTCTGATCTTGAGCATGTTTATTATTTATGAGTAGTTACTTTTGTTCTTGAGGTCACGGGATAAATCATGTTGCAAGTAATCATGGGAACTTGATATGTGTTTGATATTTTGATAGTATGTATGTTGTGATTCCCTTTGTGGTGTCATGTGAACGTTGACTACATGACACTTCACCATATTTGGGCCTAAGGTAATGCATTGTGGAGTAGTAAATAGATGGTGGGTTGCGAGAGTGACAGAAGCTTAAACCCCAGTTTATGCACTATTCCGTAAGGGACCGATTGGACCCAAAAGTTTAATGATATGGTTAGAATTTATTCTTAATACTTTTCTCGTAGTTGCGGATGCTTGCGGGAGGGTTAATCATAAGTAGGAGGTTTGTTCAAGTAAGAACAGCACCTAAGCACCGGTCCACCCACATATCAAATTATCAAAGTAGCGAACACGAATTAAACCAACATGATGAAAGTGACTAGATGAAATTCCCGTGTACCCTCAAGAAAGCTTTGCTTATGATAAGAGACGGTTTTGGCCTGTCCTTTGCCTCAAAAGGATTGGGCTACCTTGCTGCATACTTGTTACTATTATCGTTACTTGCTCGTTATACATTACCTTGCTATCAAACTACTCGCTACTTACAATTTTAGCATTTGCAGACATTACCTTACTGAAAACTACTTGTCATTTCCTTCTGCTCCTCGCACTACAAAAAAAAGACACTTTCGTGATGATACGTGTTTGTCACAGTAGATAACGTTTTATGTCATGCACATACATCCATGAAAATTTTATGACAGAATCAAGATAGTCATACATGTGCTGTCGTAGAAGTGTTCCATGACATTACCAAAATTATCATCACGGAAGTGTCCACTTCCATGACGATAAATCACGCGTCATAGAAGTGCTTTCGTCAAGGGTGACCGACACGTGGCATCGACCGTAATGGGTCGCCGTTAAGCTATCGGGTCCGGTTTTGGATCCGATAACTCGTTACCAGCCCGGACCAATGGCGATTTTCCATGTGTAAAATTCTCATTGGCTGGAGGAAACACGTGTTGGCTCAACGTTCGGACAGATGTCATCCACTCATTGGACAGGAGGCGCCTATGATACGTCGACACGTGGCACGGCCCAACAGAGGCCCATTCCGGTGAAAAGGCCGGCCCAGCTAAAGGCCCACCATTTTTTTCAGACACTAGTGGGCTGGCCCGTTAACTGCCTGCCATGTTTTGGCTCAAATTGAGGCCCATACCAGATCAGGCCCGTTCGCAGCCTGCCGTGTTTTGGGCCAAATTACGGCCCATATCGAATCATGCCCGTGTTGGGAATCGTAGCATAATTTAAAATTTTCCTACGCTCACCAATATGCATCTATGGAGTCTACTAGCAACGAGGGGAAAGGAGTGCATCTACATACCCTTGTAGATCGCGAGCGGAAGCGTTCCAATGAACGTGGATGACGGAGTCGTACTCGCCGTGATCCAAATCACCGATGACCGAGTGCCGAACGGACGACACCTCCGTGTTCAACACACGTACGATGCAGTGACGTCTCCTCCTTCTTGATCCAGCAAGGGGGAAGGAGAGGTTGATGGAGATCCAGCAGCACGACGGCGTGGTGGTGGATGTAGCGGGTCTCGGCAGGGCTTCGCCGAGCTTCTGCGAGACGGAGAGGTGTAACAGGGGGAGAGGGAGGCGCCCAAGGCTGTGTGTTGCTGCCCTCCCTCCCCCCTTTATATAGTCCCCCTGGGAGGGGCGCCGGCCCTAGAGATGAGATCTCATGGGGGGGGGGGGGCGGCGGCCAAAAGGGGGGGAAGGGGTTGCCTTGCCCCCCAAGGCAAGGGGGAAGTCCCCCCACCCTAGGGTTCCCAACCCTAGGCGCATGGGGGGAGGCCCAAGGGGGGCGCCCCAGCCCACTAAGGGCTGGTTCCCTTCCACTTTCAGCCCACGAGGCCCTCCGGGATAGGTGGCCCCACCCGGTGGACCCCCGGGACCCTTCCGGTGGTCCCGGTACAATACCGGTAACCCCCGAAACTTTCCCGGTGGCCGAAACTGGACTTCCTATATATAATTCTTCACCTCCGGACCATTCCGGAACCTCTCGTGACGTCCGGGATCTCATCCGGGACTCCGAACAACTTTCGGGTTTTTGCATACATATATCTCTACAACCCTAGCGTCACCGAACCTTAAGTGTGTAGACCCTACGGGTTCGGGAGACATGCACACATGACCGAGACGCCTCTCCGGTCAATAACCAACAGCGGGATCTGGATACCCATGTTGGCTCCCACATGTTCCACGATGATCTCATCGGATGAACCATGGTGTCGAGGATTCAATCAATCCGTATGCAATTCCCTTTGTCAATCGGTATGTTACTTGCCCGAGATTCGATCGTCGGTATCCCAATACCTTGTTCAATCTCGTTACCGGCAAGTCTCTTTACTCGTACCGCAATGCATGATCCCGTGACTAACGCCTTAGTCACACTGAGCTCATTATGATGATGCATTACCGAGTGGGCCCAGAGATACCTCTCCGTCACACGGAGTGACAAATCCCAGTCTCGATCCGTGCCAACCCAACAGACACTTTCGGAGATACCCGTAGTGCACCTTTATAGTCACCCAGTTACGTTGTGATGTTTGGCACACCCAAAGCACTCCTACGGTATCCGGGAGTTGCACGATCTCATGGTCTAAGTAAAAGATACTTGACATTGGAAAAGCTCTAGCAAACGAAACTACACGATCTTTTATGCTATGCTTAGGATTGGGTCTTGTCCATCACATCATTCTCCTAATGATGTGATCCCGTTATCAATGACATCCAATGTCCATAGTCAGGAAACCATGACTATCTGTTGATCAACGAGCTAGTCAACTAGAGGCTTACTAGGGACACGTTGTGGTCTATGTATGCACACATGTATTACGATTTCCAGATAATACAATTATAGCATGAATAATAGACAATTACCATGAACAAAGAAATATAATAATAACCATTTATTATTGCCTCTAGGGCATATTTCCAACAGTCTCCCACTTCCACTAGAGTCAATAATCTAGTTACATTGTGATGAATCGAACACCCATTGCGTCCTGGTGTTGATCATGTTTTGCCCTAGGGAGAGGTTTAGTCAACGGATCTGCTACATTCAGGTCCGTATGTACTTTACAAATATCTATGTCTCCATTTTGAACACTTTCACGAATGGAGTTGAAGCGACGCTTGATATGCCTGGTCTTCCTGTGAAACCTGGGCTCCTTCGCAAGGGCAATAGCTCCAGTGTTGTCACAGAAGAGAGTCATCGGGCCCGACGCATTGGGAATCACCCCTAGGTCGGTAATGAACTCCTTCATCCAGACTGCTTCCTGTGCTGCCTCCGAGGCTGCCATGTACTCCGCTTCACATGTAGATCCCGCCACGATGCTTTGCTTGCAACTGCACCAGCTTACTGCTCCTCCATTCAAAATATACACGTATCCGGTTTGTGACTTCGAGTCATCCAGATCTGTGTCGAAGCTAGCGTCGACGTAACCCTTTACGACGAGCTCTTCGTCACCTCCATAAACGAGAAACATATCCTTAGTCCTCTTCAGGTACTTCAGGATATTCTTGACCGCTGTCCAGTGTTCCATGCCGGGATTACTTTGGTACCTTCCTACCAAACTTACGGCAAGGTTTACATCAGGTCTGGTACACAACATGGCATACATAATAGACCCTATGGCCGAGGCATAGGGGATGACACTCATCTTTTCTATATCTTCTGCCGTGGTCGGGCATTGAGCTTGCTCAATTGCACACCTTGCAATACAGGCAAGAACCCCTTCTTGGACTGATCCATACTGAACTTCTTCAATATCTTGTCAAGGTATGTACTCTGTGAAAGACCAATGAGGCGTCTTGATCTATCTCTATAGATCTTGATGCCTAATATATAAGCAGCTTCTCCAAGGTCCTTCATTGAAAAACACTTATTCAAATAGGCCTTTATACTTTCCAAGAATTCTATATCATTTCCCATCAACAGTATGTCATCCACATATAATATGAGAAATGCTACAGAGATCCCACTCACTTTCTTGTAAACACAGGCTTCTCCATAAGTCTGTGTAAACCCAAACGCTTTGATCATCTCATCAAAGCGAATGTTCCAACTCCGAGATGCTTGCACTAGCCCATAGATTGAGCGCTGGAGCTTGCATACTTTGTTAGCATTCTTAGGATTGACAAAACGTTCCGGCTGCATCATATACAACTCTTCCTTAAGGAAGCCGTTAAGGAATGCCGTTTTGACGTCCATCTGCCATATCTCATAATCATAGTGTGCGGCAATTGCTAACATGATTCGGACGGACTTCAGCTTTGCTACGGGTGAGAAAGTCTCATCGTAGTCAACCCCTTGAACTTGTCGATAACCCTTAGCGACAAGTCGAGCTTTGTAGATGGTCACATTACCATCTGCATCCGTCTTCTTCTTAAAGATCCATTTGTTTTCTATGGCTCGCCGCTCATCGGGCAAGTCTGTCAAAGTCCATACTTTGTTTTCGTACATGGATTCTGTCTCGGATTTCATGGCTTCTAGCCATTTGTCGGAATCCGGGCCCGCCATCGCTTCTTCATAGTTCGAAGGTTCACCGTTGTCTAACAACATGATTTCCAGGACAGGGTTGCCGTACCACTCTGGTGCGGAACGTGTCCTTGTGGACCTACGAAGTTCAGTAACTTGATCTGAAGCTTCATGATCATCATCATTAACTTCCTCCCCAGTCGGTGTAGGCACCATAGGAACATTTTCCCGCGCTGCGCTACTTTCCGGTTCGGAAGGGGTGACTATCACCTCATCAAGTTCCACTTTCCTCCCACTCAATTTTTTTGAGAGAAACTCCTTCTCTAGAAAGGACCCGTTCTTGGCAACGAAGATCTTGCCTTCGGATCTGAGGTAGAAGGTATACCCAATAGTTTCCTTAGGGTATCCTATGAAGACGCATTTTTCCGACTTGGGTTCGAGCTTTTCAGGTTGAAGTTTCTTGACATAAGCATCGCATCCCCAAACTTTTAGAAACGACAGCTTAGGTTTCTTCCCAAACCATAATTCATACGGTCTCGTCTCAACGGATTTCGACGGAGCCCTATTTAAAGTGAATGCTGCAGTCTCTAAAGCATAGCCCCAAAATGAGAGCGGTAAATCGGTAAGAGACATCATAGATCGCACCATATCCAATAGAGTGCGATTACGACGTTCGGACACACCGTTTCTCTGAGGTGTTCCAGGCGGCGTGAGTTGTGAAACTATTCCACATTTCCTTAAGTGTGTACCAAATTCGTGACTTAAATATTCTCCACCACGATCTGATCGTAAGAATTTTATTTTCCTGTCATGTTGATTCTCGACTTCACTCTGAAATTCCTTGAACTTTTCAAAGGTTTCAGACTTGTGTTTCATTAGGTAGACATACCCATATCTACTTAAATCATCAGTGAGAGTGAGAACATAACGATATCCTCCGCGAGCCTCAACACTCATTGGACCGCACACATCGGTATGTATGATTTCCAATAAGTTGGTTGCTCGCTCCATTGTTCCGGAGAACGGAGTGTTGGTCATCTTACCCATGAGGCATGGTTCGCACGTGTCAAATGATTCGTAATCAAGAGACTCCAAAAGTCCATCTGCATGGAGCTTCTTCATGCGCTTGACACCAATGTGACCAAGGCGGCAGTGCCACAAGTATGTGGGACTATCGTTATCAACTTTACATCTTTTGGTATTCACACTATGAACATGTGTAACATCACGTTCGAGATTCATCAAAAATAAACCATTGACCAGCGGGGCATGACCATAAAACATATCTCTCAAATAAATAGAACAACCATTATTCTCGGATTTAAATGAGTAGCCATCTCGAATTAAACGAGATCCAGATACAATGTGCATGCTCAAAGCTGGCACTAAATAACAGTTATTGAGGTTTAAAACTAATCCCGTGGGTAGATGCAGAGGTAGCGTGCCGACGGCGATCACATCGACCTTGGAACCATTCCCGACGCGCATCGTCACCTCGTCCTTTGCCAGTCTCCGTTTATTCCGTAGTTCCTGTTTTGAGTTACAAATATGAGCAACCGCACCGGTATCAAATACCCAGGAGCTACTACGAGTACTGGTAAGGTACACATCAATTACATGTATATCACATATACCTTTGGTGTTGTCGGCCTTCTTCTTGTCCGCTAAGTATTTGGGGCAGTTCCGCTTCCAGTGACCACTTCCCTTGCAATAAAAGCACTCAGTCTCGGGCTTGGGTCCATTCTTTGACTCCTTCCCGGCAACTGGTTTACCGGGCGCGGCAACTCCCTTGCCGTCCTTCTTGAAGTTCTTCTTACCCTTGCCCTTCTTGAACTTAGTGGTTTTATTCACCATCAACACTTGATGTTCTTTTCTGATCTCTACCTCAGCTGATTTCAGCATTGAATATACCTCAGGAATGGTCTTTTCCATCCCCTGCATATTGAAGTTCATCACAAAGCTCTTGTAGCTTGGTGGAAGCGACTGGAGGATTCTGTCAATGACCGCGTCATCCGGGAGATTGACTCCCAGCTGAGACAAGCGGTTATGCAACCCAGACATTCTGAGTATGTGCTCACTAACAGAACTGTTCTCCTCCATTTTACAGCTGAAGAACTTGTCGGAGACATCATATCTCTCGACCCGGGCATGAGCTTGAAAAACCAGTTTCAGCTCCTCGAACATCTCGTATGCTCCATGTTTCTCAAAACGCTTTTGGAGACCCGGTTCTAAACTGTAAAGCATGCCGCACTGAACGAGGGAGTAATCATCAACACGTGATTGCCAAGCGTTCATAACGTCTTGGTTCTCTGGGATTGGTGCTTCACCTAGCGGTGCTTCTAAGACATAATCTTTCTTGGCTACTATGAGGATGATCCTCAGGTTCCGGACCCAGTCCGTATAGTTGCTGCCATCATCTTCCAGCTTGGTTTTCTCTAGGAACGCGTTGAAATTGAGGACAACGTTGGCCATTAGATCTACAAGACATAGTGTAAAGATTTTAGACTAAGTTCATGATAATTAAGTTCATCTAATCAAATTATTTAATGAACTCCCACTCAGATAGACATCCCTCTCGTCATCTAAGTGAAACATGATCCGAGTTTAACTAGGCCGTGTCCAATCATCACGTGAGACGGACTAGTCAAGATCGGTGAACATCTCCATGTTGATCGTATCTTCTATACGACTCATGCTCGACCTTTCGGTCCTCCGTGTTCCGAGGCCATGTCTGTACATGCTAGGCTCGTCAAGTCAACCTAAGTGTATTGCGTGTGTTCCGAGGCCATGTCTGTACATGCTAGGCTCGTCAACACCCGTTGTATTCGAACGTTAGAATCTATCACACCCGATCATCACGTGGTGCTTCGAAACAACGAACCTTCGCAACAGTGCACAGTTAGGGTGAACACTTTCTTGAAATTATTATAAGGGATCATCTTACTTACTACCGTCGTTCTAAGCAAATAAGATGCAAAAACATGATAAACATCACATGCAATCAAATAGTGACATGATATGGCCAATATCATTATGCTCCTTTGATCTCCATCTTCGGGGCACCATGATCATCTTCGTCACCGGCATGACACCATGATCTCCATCATCATGATCTCCATCATTGTGTCTTCATGAAGTGGTCACGCCAACGGTTACTTCTACCTCTATGGCTAACACGTTTAGCAATAAAGTAAAGTAATTTACATGGCGTTATTCAATGACACGCAGGTCATACAAAATAATAAAGACAACTCCTATGGCTCCTGCCGGTTGTCATACTCATCGACATGCAAGTCGTGATTCCTATTACAAGAATATGATCAATCTCATACATCACATATATCATTCATCACATCTTCTGGCCATATCACATCACATAGCACTTGCTGCAAAAACAAGTTAGACGTCCTCTAATTGTTGTTGCAAGTTTTTTACGTGGTTTGTAGGTTTCTAGCAAGAACGTTTTCTTACCTACGTATGACCACAACGTGATTTGCCAATTTCTATTTACCCTTCATAAGGACCCTTTTCATCGAATCCGTTCCGACTAAAGTAGGAGAGATAGACACCCGCTAGCCACCTTATGCATCTAGTGCATGTCAGTCGGTGGAACCTGTCTCACGTAAGTGTACGTGTAAGGTCGGTCCGGGCCGCTTCATCCTACAATGCCGCCGAAACAAGAAAAGACTAGTAGCAGCAAGAAGAATTGGCAAACTCAACGCCCACAACTGCTTTGTGTTCTACTCGTGCATAGTAACTACGCATAGGCCTGGCTCATGATGCCACTGTTGGGAATCGTAGCATAATTTAAAATTTTCCTACGCTCACCAAGATGCATCTATGGAGTCTACTAGCAACGAGGGGAAAGGAGTGCATCTACATACCCTTGTAGATCGCGAGCGGAAGCGTTCCAATGAACGTGGATGACGGAGTCGTACTCGCCGTGATCCAAATCACCGATGACCGAGTGCCGAACGGACGGCACCTCCGCGTTCAACACACGTACGGTGCAGCGACGTCTCCTCCTTCTTGATCCAGCAAGGGGTAAGGAGAGGTTGATGGAGATCCAGCAGCACGGCGGCGTGGCGGTGGATGTAGCGGGTCTCGGCAGGGCTTCGCCGAGCTTATGCGAGACGGAGAGGTGTAACAGGGGGAGAGGGAGGCGCCCAAGGCTGTGTTTTGCTGCCCTCCCTCCCCCCCTATATATAGGCCCCCTGGGAGGGGCGCCGGCCCTAGAGATGAGATCTCATGGGGGGGGGGGGCGGCGGCCAAAAGGGGGGGAAGGGGTTGCCTTGCCCCCCAAGGCAAGGGGGAAGTCCCCCCACCCTAGGGTTCCCAACCCTAGGCGCATGGGGGGAGGCCCAAGGGGGGCGCCCCAGCCCACTAAGGGCTGGTTCCCTTCCACTTTCAGCCCACGGGGCCCTCCGGGATAGGTGGCCCCACCCGGTGGACCCCCGGGACCCTTCCGGTGGTCCCGGTACAATACCGGTAACCCCCGAAACTTTCCCGGTGGCCGAAACTGGACTTCCTATATATAATTCTTCACCTCCGGACCATTCCGGAACCTCTCGTGACGTCCGGGATCTCATCCGGGACTCCGAACAACTTTCGGGTTTCCGCATACATATATCTCTACAACCCTAGCGTCACCGAACCTTAAGTGTGTAGACCCTACGGGTTCGGGAGACATGCAGACATGACCGAGACGCCTCTCTGGTCAATAACCAACAGCGGGATCTGGATACCCATGTTGGCTCCCACATGTTCCATGATGATCTCATCGGATGAACCACGGTGTCGAGGATTCAATCAATCCGTATGCAATTCCCTTTGTCAATCGGTATGTTACTTGCCCGAGATTCGATCGTCGGTATCCCAATACCTTGTTCAATCTCGTTACCGGCAAGTCTCTTTACTCGTACCCCAATGCATGATCCCGTGACTAACGCCTTAGTCACATCGAGCTCATTATGATGATGCATTACCGAGTGGGCCCAGAGATACCTCTCCGTCACACGGAGTGACAAATCCCAGTCTCGATCCGTGCCAACCCAACAGACACTTTCGGAGATACCCGTAGTGCACCTTTATAATCACCCAGTTACGTTGTGACGTTTGGCACACCCAAAGCACTCCTACGGTATCCGGGAGTTGCACGATCTCATGGTCTAAGGAAAAGATACTTGACATTGGAAAAGCTCTAGCAAACGAAACTACACGATCTTTTATGCTATGCTTAGGATTGGGTCTTGTCCATCACATCATTCTCCTAATGATGTGATCCCGTTATCAATGACATCCAATGTCCATAGTCAGGAAACCATGACTATCTGTTGATCAACGAGCTAGTCAACTAGAGGCTTACTAGGGACACGTTGTGGTCTATGTATTCACACATGTATTACGATTTTCGGACAATACAATTATAGCATGAATAATAGACAATTACCATGAACAAAGACATATAATAATAACCATTTATTATTGCCTCTAGGGCATATTTCCAACAGCCCATTAACAGGCCACTGTTCTTTTGGGCCCATACTAAGACAGGTTTGTATTTCAGCCTATTAAATGCCTGTTTACCAGTTCGACCCGATAATAGTTTCGGCCTGTTAGCGGCCCATGGTGCATCCGGGACGTTCTCGGCCCGGTTTAAATTTAGGCCATTTAACGGGCCATGCATAAACTGGGCTATTTCTTGTCCAATGTAACTTTAGGCCTCTTAACGGCCCGTAGTCTTCGTGGATAAATTTCAGCCCAACTGGCCTATCGGCCTGTTAATGACCCGTGTAATAGTTGGGCCTAATTACAGCCCACGTTGAATCCGGCCTGCTTACAGCCCATCTGATAATGGCCCGTGACACTTTTAGGCCTATGGCCCGCGTAGATACCGGCCTGCTTAAAGCCCATAATTTTATTGGGCCAAACAAGCCCGAGATATATTTTGGCCTGTTAACTGCTCGTCCTATTTGGGCCAAACATGGGCCTTAGGCAATTTCGGCCTGTATTGGCCCATGATTTTTTCGCCTTAATGCTGGCCCAATCTAGGTTTTAGCCTGTTAAAAGCCCATGGTATTCTCTGGCCCAGCTGGACAAAACTTTACTCGGCCTGTTAAAGGCGGGAAACAACTATAGGTTTAGACCTGCTAAAGGCCCAATATGATTATAGGCCCAGGTTTTGGCCCATATGAGTAACGGGCCGGCCTGAAGACTGACAACACTGAGATCTACTGAACCTTCCGGCCTAAATTACAGCATACCGACCAAGAATAAACCTAGACTATACAACAAACAAATTACAGCATATTACATCCCCTCGGCATCAAAGTTCGGCGCCAGTGATAATAAAGGGCAACCAGACAGCAGATTACATAAACTGGGCAGGTCGCCACCAGTGGAAGTTAACAGGCAGAAAAAATAATAGACAGAACCGATAGCACTTCAACACAGTTCAAGAAAGGTTAGCCCGGCCCAGGAGCTGCAGCGCAAGCAGCTTAGCAACCTGACGAGACTGTGCTTCTTTGGCGCTCATATCCACCAACTTAAGCTGCATAGCATCAATAAACGTCATGTACTTACGGTTAATCTTGCATAGAGATTGGAGTTCCAGTCGTATTTGAGCGGAAGCATGTATTTCTGCTTGAATTTCAGACTGAAGAAGTCGAACAGATTCAGGCGGTGACTTCAACGAGCTTGTGTCACTGAGTAAGTTTGACACTACATCAAGATGTGACTTCGTGGTTGTATCCCTACCCTCAATATGTGTTGCCTTCTCCTCTGGAATATGTGTTAGAGGGACAAACAATGGGTTTGTCTCACTATCATTGTGGCAGTTCTTCCTAGCAGCAGTGTTGTCACCCTGAAAGAGAAACAAGTAGGTAGATAGCAGGTTTTGCACGTATAAGCATCAGCACTGTCAATTCATCTCATTTCTTTGTCAGAAATAAAGAGACATGGTTTAAAATAGCATTAACATAATAGGCATTGTTCATAGTTAAGATGGCAGGAAATGGCATTGTGCAGGAGCGGCCAGCTTCACCAGACCACTGGATTACAGATCAAGAACACAAGCATAGATGTAGTTCTAAACAACGTATAAGCATGAATGGTGAGTGCACTGTCAATTTATACCATTTCAGATTGGTAAATAAAGAGACACGATTTAAATAACATTAATACAATATGGCATTGTTCATAGTTGAGACATAGCAGGATATGACATTGGCTATTGTTGGTAGTCTCACCACACCACTGGATTACAGATCAAGAACACAAGCATACACATAGTGCTAAAGAAGATAACTTGCTATGTTTAGTTTAATTTACATGGTACGAATAAGGAACTAGATTGTACAACTAAAGACTAAAAGTGAGAAGGACAAACTTATGTTTATGTACTTCTACTTTATAAACTTTGAACAAGCAATTTGATGCAGACGACAAAAATAAACAGCATTTTCACTCATAGCTATCCAAATATAAACAACAAAGTTTGAAGGCTCGAGGAGGACAAACTTACATTAGTAGTGAAGACAGGCTCTATAAAGGCCTTGTCCATATTGATGGGGGGGGGCAATTCAAGAAGTTTACCGCACACTCTTCTTCAAGAGTATTGCCTTTATTCTACATGTTAAGAGTAAATATAGATGTGAAAATATAGGAACAAATGGCGATTATTTAACTTAAGATGCAGAGTACAAATGTAAATACAGCATACAGGCAGAAGGCACTGACAAGAGCAATGCGGAGCTAAACTTCTTCAGTAACATTCGTTTTATTCAATATTTTGGCAAGAGTAAATGTAGATCTGGTGTGTAGAAAAATGGAGGACAAGGGAAAATAAGCTGCAAAGTGTACATGAAGAACTAGCTGACAAATATAGGTGCAGTGATGAAGGACAACAGATACTTACAAGAACAATGCAGAACTAAATTTCTTCATAGGCATTGGGTTTATTCTACATTAATTTAAGCATTAATATAGATCTGATAATTTGGAGCGAACAATGGATAAGCAAGCTATAATGCACAATGATGTCACATAATCCACCAGGTATGAATGTAAGGACAGCGATAGGACAATAGGTACTCACAAGAGCAAAGCAGCGACCAACATAGTTGCGATATCCTAGGTTTTACGGCGCTGGTTTGATCGCCAATATATGTCGGGTGCTATGTGATTTCTCCGGTAGCACCACCTTTTCAAGGACTTTGCTTGTACTCCTTCAGGTTCTGCAATCACCCTCTTCCTTTTGGATGTCTAAAACACAAGAACATCATTTGAATGAAAAAACATGGTATGACGACAAATGGAATAGGTGTTGATAATGGATGGGCATGGCATCTTCACATATATCATGAGTAAACTAAGCAGATGGCGGTGCAACGAAGCAAAAGAAATGCAAGACACCTTATGCAAGATATGTGCAACCAATAAAACCTTGCCAAATTAGAACATGCACCTTATTGGGTGAACAGGATAGGCCATCTGCCTTTGACTCCTTGAGCTCAGAATAGTCATTAGGATCATATTCTGAATATGAATCTATAGGTCAGGAGCATGTGGGTTTCCTTGCATCCACAATGGACCTCAATCCCTTGATGCCAAGTTTGTTACCCATTGAACTGTTCCGCAATATTCTTCTGATGTGCGCATTCTTATATTCATCGTGATTAAATAAAATATCTATAAAGCATGAAAACACAAATAGTAGTGAGATTATCTTTGTAATGCAGAGGATATTGTAATATAATAGAGGCTCCCTGTAAACTCCTGTGTGCTATCACTGGATTCTGATGAGAGAGCCCATGTGTGCTGTAATATGGTGAGTAGATTAATATAATCTGGCACAACTACACAAAAAATAAGCTTCCTGTTGGGGCAGGGAGCCCCAGATGTTAGGATAGTTGGCAGACGATACGTTCATAATATACCGTATAGAAAGTTTATTGCCAAACCATGATAACGAGAGCGCAGAGCCAGTAGGCAGATCATATTGTAGATAATAGGGGTACACCATAACCACCATAAATAAATCGGGAAAGCGGAACTGGCTGGAAAACATAGGGTTTTGCCGCTACTAATATGCAGCCTATCGATCACCTACAGGCCAGCTCTATTCATCTGAAGGCGCACAACTGTTACTATCAGTTTAGTCTATCAAAGGCCATGCGGCTCCCACCATTTCGGGGGTATTATGGCAGACCAACTCGAAGTGTGAAATCATTTAGTAGAACCGGCCCAATAGAGGTGTCGACTACGGATGTCCCTGCTCCCCTTCCTGACAAGGAACATACTGTGCTTACTAAAGAAGAACAGACGAGGAACATGTTAAAGAACAGAAGAGGAAGCATATTATGCATGTCTGCATGCAAGTCGCGTGACTTTTGTCATTTGGGTCAGTCGACCATTTCAGGCGGTTCGATGAAGATCCTACGTCTTCTAACCCTTCTTCTTCCTCGTCTCTGATTCTTCCCATACAGAACACAGCACGGGCCGCCGGCCGAACCACCGGCCCCCACCGCCCGTGTTCCTCCGCCACCCCACCCGCACCCCCGCCCCCATCCGCGTCGAGTTTTCTTCATTCGGCGAGGCCCCACCACCGCCCCTCCCACAACCATCATCCCCACCCGAGCCCCTTCCTTCGCACCGGCGAACTCCGGCGAGCTCTGAAAAATCAACTGGCCCAATTTTGAAATTTAGTCTACTATCATTTAACTAGTGTGGAATATAAAAGGGGAAAACCATAAGCATTGCGAGTATAGGGTTGAGCGTGCCATGGCGGATCTGAAGGTGCAAACCGGACAAAGGCAACTTCGCAACCAATGTTTGCTTTCAACTAGCAAGTAAGTGATGGACAAGAAATCAGAGTAAAGCAGTGTCGATCTATTTTCTTGCTACGATAAATAAGTTGAGCTGATACGAAAGAGTACCGCCTCTGGTGCGGAGTCGTGTATGCATCTGCTGAGAATTTGATGGTGCTGCAGTAGCGATGGCTGTCGGCGGCGTGGAAGCAGATCTAGGAGGCTAGACGGTGGCGGTGTGGCACGGTGGACGAGAAGGTCATTGGAGCGGCGCCGGCAAGGTGGATGATGGCGGGGATGAAGCGAGAGGACGTGATGCAAGGATCCCGGTCCGAATCCGTGGATGAGAGAGGTCGATCTCTTGTAATGGCCGATGGCGTCGGGGTATCAGATCTGGCATGGTGGAGGAGGACGGTGGTGGATGGGGTGGCGGATGGAGGAGGCTGGGGTGGAGAGGGTGTTTTGGCGCCTACGGAGTACGAATGGGGAAATGGAGGGAGAGAGAGGAAGGAGGGAACCATGTCATCAGGGCGCGCTTGTCTCAAATGCCAGGAAATTTACAAACTTAGCCCCCGTTTAAAATTTCCTACATCACATAAATATTAGTCGGTTGGGGATAAGATGGTAATCTCGCATACACCGAATATTTGCCGACGAGAGTTTGTTTTTGGCGCCCACCGTGTATGAATCGGGGAAGGAGTCGATTTCTTCCGAGGAGACACTGTGTTTTGGCGCCCCCGTTTATGAATCTGGGTGAGAGGCGGTTATGTCATGTTTGAGTGAAATTACAAACCTACCCCTATCGAAACCTATAGAAATCGAGCCGATAGGCTTTGCGTGTTAGGGATAGGCAGTAATTTCCATCTCGCAGATTTTGGTTTCGGGCGGTTACTGCGACTTTCCCCACTTCGTTCAAATTTTTGCAGAGCAAGAGTGCACGTTTACCGTGCCAACTCAATTCGAATGCAATTTGTATTCTATTTTTTTCGGGTAGGATCCATTTGCGATTGGAATAAAATTCTATATACATCATTTTTTATATATACTTTCAAAAGCACAACACCCTTTATACATAAATATGGTTTAGAAATGGCATGATCTCAGATTCATAAGGCTGTATCCATCTTAATTTTGATTTCCAAATATTTGAAACCACTTTATGTTGAAATCCAATGTATGCATTCCTCGCTAACTGTCTCCAATTAATGTGTGTTTCATGCGGTTTTTTTACTTCTCAAACATGTGTAATGTGTTTCACACACGCAACATATAGTGTAATCTCGTCTAGACATTAATTGCATATAAATCATGCATTATATCTAATTAAAGAATCTATGGATCACTAATATTGATAAACTATATAACATTACACGTGTACCCAAATTCAAATGAATATGCATGTTTCATACACCAATTGGCGTTATGATATTATCGATGTCGTGAACTCCAGTTTAAATATTTGAATCCCCTTTAATCCAGATATTCGTCTCATATAGCTATCACTCATGCTTATATAGGAGTATCTCTCTAGACCTATACGTGGTCATCATCTCTCGGGTATCTCTCGTGCTACCTGTATGTCGACAATGATCTTTTATCTTCGCAACACACTGAAGGTACTCTCTCCCTCGACCTTCATCACTCTATCTCTCTCTAAGTATATCTCGCTCCCTGCTAAGTGTCTCTGCTACCTCTTGAGCACTGCGTTGGTTTTACCTTGAAGAGGAAAGGGTCATGCAGTAAAGCAGCATAAGTATTTCCCTCAGTTTTTGAGAACCAAGGTATCAATCCAGTAGGAGGCGACGCACGAGTCCCTCGCACCTACACAAACAAATAAAATCCTCGCAACCAACGCAATAAAGGGGTTGTCAATCCCTTCACGGTCACTTACGAAAGTGAGATCTGATAGATATGATAAGATAATATTTTGGTATTTTTATGATAAAGATGCAAAGTAAAGAAAGCAAAATAAAAACAGCGCCAGAAATAGCTTGTTGTCGGAAGATTAAATATGATGGAAAATAGACCCGGGGGGGCATAGGTTTCACTAGTGGCTTCTCTCGAGAGCATAAGTATTACGGTGGGTAAACAAATTACTGTTGAGCAATTGATAGAATTGAGCATAGTTATGAGAATATCTAGGTATGATCATGTATATAGGCATCACGTCCGCGACAAGTAGACCGACTCCTGCCTGCATATACTACTATTACTCCACACATCGACCGCTATCCAGCATGCATCTAGAGTATTAAGTTCAAAAGAACAGAGTAATGCTTTAAGTAAGATGACATGATGTAGAGGGATAAACTCATGCAATATGAAATAAACCCCACCTTGTTATCCTCGATGGCAACAATACAATACGTGCCTTGCTGCCCCTACTGTCACTGGGAAAGGACGCCGCAAGATTGAACCCAAAGCTAAGCACTTCTCCCATTGCAAGAAAGATCAATCTAGTAGGCCAAACCAAACTGATAATTCGAAGAGACTTGCAAAGATAACCAATCATACATAAAAGAATTCAGAGAAGATTCAAATATTGTTCATAGATAAACTTGATCATAAACCCACAATTCATCGGTCTCAACAAACACACCGCAAAAGAAGATTACATCGAATAGATCTCCACAAGAGAGGGGGAGAACATTGTATTGAGATCCAAAAAGAGAGAAGAAGCCATCTAGCTAATAACTATGGACCCGAAGGTCTGAGGTAAACTACTCACACATCATCGGAGAGGCTATGGTGTTGATGTAGAAGCCCTCCGTGATCGATGCCCCCTTCGGCGGAGCTCCGGAAAAGTCCCCAAGATGGGATCTTACGGGTACAGAAGGTTGCAGCGGTGGAATTAGGTTTTTGGCTCCGTCTCTGGTAGTTTGGGGGTACGTAGGTATATATAGGAGGAAGAAGTACGTCGGTGGAGCAACATGGGCCCCATGAGGGTGGAGGGCGCGCCCAGGGGGGTAGGCGCCCCCTACCTCGTGCCTTCCTAATTGATGTCTTGACGTGAGGTCCAAGTCCTCTGGATCACGTTTGTTCTGAAAATCACGTTCCCGAAGGTTTCATTCCGTTTGGACTCCGTTTGATATTCTTTTTCTGCGAAACTCTGAAATAGGCAAAAAGCAGCAATTCTGGGCTGGGCCTCCGGTTAATAGGTTAGTACCAAAAATAATATAGAAGTGTATAATAAAGCCAAATAATGTCCAAAACAGAATATAATATAGCATGGAACAATCAAAAATTATAGATACGTTGGAGACGTATCAAGCATCCCCAAGCTTAATTCCTGCTCGTCCTCGAGTAGGTAAATGATAAAAACAGAATTTTTGACGTGGAATGCTACTTAGCATAATTTCAATGTAATTCTTCTTATTGTGGCACGAATGTTCAGATTTAATATGATTCAAGATAAAAGTTTAATGTTGACATAAAAACAAATACTTCAAGCATGCTAACCAAGCAATTATGTCTTATCAAAATAACATAGCCAAAGTAAGTTATCCCTACAAAATCATATAGTCTGGCTATGCTCCATCTTCCCCACACAAAATATTCACATCATGTACAACCCCAGTTTTAGCCAAGCAATTGGTTCATACTTTCTAACGCACTTCAGCCTTTTCAACTCTTACGCAATACATGAGCGCAAGCCATGGATATAGCACTATGGTGGAAATAGGTATAATGGTAGGGATTATGTGGGAAGACAAAAAAGG
This sequence comes from Aegilops tauschii subsp. strangulata, assembly GCF_002575655.3. Classification (NCBI taxonomy): domain Eukaryota; kingdom Viridiplantae; phylum Streptophyta; class Magnoliopsida; order Poales; family Poaceae; genus Aegilops; species Aegilops tauschii. The sequence continues at coordinate 470,564,506 of NC_053038.3, forward strand.
AGAAAGTCTCACATCAACGAGGCTAATCAACGGACTATGGAGATGCCCATCAATTGATGTCAATGCAAGGAGTAGGGATTGCCATGCAACGGGTGTATGAAAGCTCAAACAAAAGAAACTAAGTGGGTGTGCATCCAACTTGCTTGCTCACGAAGACCTCGGGCATTTGAGGAAGCCCATCATTGGAATATACAAGCCAAGTTCTATAATGAAATTTCCCGCTAGTATATGAAAGGACAAAACGAGAGACTCTCTATCATGAAGATCACAATGCTACTTTGAAGCACAAGTGTGGTAAAAGGATAGTAACATTGTCCCTTCTCTCTTTTTCTCTCATATATATATATATTTATTTATTTGGGCCTTTTCTCTTTTTTTATGGCCTCTTTTTTTTTTCTTTTTTTAGTCCGGAGTCTCATCCCGACTTGTGGGGGAATCATAGGCTCCATCATCCTTTCCTCACTTGGGACAATGCTCTAATAATGATGATCATCACACTTTTATTTACTTACAACTCATGAATTACAACTCAATACTTAGAACAAAATATGACTCTATGTGGATGCTTCCGGCGGTGTACCGGGATATGCAATGAATCAAGAGCGACATGTATGAAAGAATTATGAATGGTGGCTTTGCCACAAATACAATGTCAACTACATGATCATGCAAGGCAATATGACAATGATGGAGCGTGTCATGATAAACGAAATGATGGAAAGTTGCATGGCAATATATCTCGGAATGGCTATGGAAATCCATAATAGGTAGGTATGGTGGCTGTTTTGAGGAAGATATAAGGAGGTTTATGTGTGATAGAGCGTATCATATCACGGGGTTTGGATGCACCGGCGAAGTTTGCACCAACTCTCAAGGTGAGAAAGGGCAACGCACGGTACCGAAGAGGCTAGAAAATTGCGGAAAGGTAAGTGTGCGTATAATCCATGGAGTCACATTAGTCATAAAGAACTCATATACTTATTGCAAAAATTTATTAGCCCTCGAAGCAAAGTACTACTACGCATGCTCCTAGGGGAAGGGTTGGTAGGAGTTAACCATCGCGCGATCCCGACCGCCACACAAAGGATGACAATCAATAAATACCTCATGCTCCGACTTCATTACATAACGGTTCACCATACGTGCATGCTACGGGAATCACAAACTCCAACACAAGTATTTTTCAATTCCACAATTACTCAACTAGCACAACTATGATATTACCACCTTTATATCTCAAAACAATTATCAAGCATCAAATTTCTCATCATATTATAATTAAAGAAAATTGCCATTATATTTTAAGACTCTCAAAATAATATAAGTGAAGCATGAGAGATCAATAGTTTCTATAAAACAAATCCACCGCCATGCTCTAAAAGATATAAGTGAAGCACTAGAGCAAAAACTATATAACTCAAAAGATATATGTGAAGCACATAGAGTATTCTAACAATTTCCGAATCATGTGTGTCTCTCTCAAAAGGTGTGTACAGCAAGGATGATTGTGGCAAACTAAAAAATAAAGACTCAAATAATACAAGACGCTCCAAGCAAAACACATATCATGTGGTAAATAAAAATATAGCTCCAAGTAAAGTTACCGATGGAAGTAGACGAAAAGAGGGGATGCCTTCCGGGGCATCCCTAAGCTTTGGATTTTATGTGTCCTTAGATTATCTTTGGGGTGCCATGGGCATCGCCAAGCTTAGGCTCTTGCCACTCCTTGTTCCATAATCCATCAAATCTTTTACCCAAAACTTGAAAACTTCACAACACAAAACTCAACAGAAAATCTCGTGAGCTCCGTTACCGAAAGAAAACAAAACACCACTTCAAGGTACTGTAATGAACTCATTCTTTATTTATATTGGCGTTAAACCTACTGTATTCCAACTTCTCTATGGTTTATAAACTATTTTACTAGCCATAGATTCATCAAAATAAGCAAACAACACACGAAAAAATAGAATCTGTCAAAAACAGAACAGTCTGTAGTAATCTGTAACTAACGCAAACTTCTGGAACTCCAAAAATTCAGCCAAAATAGGACGATCTATACAATTTGTTTATTGATCAGCAGCAATTGGAATCAATATTTTATCACGTTCTGGTGACTTTTAACAATTATTTTCATGAACAGAAAGTTTCTGGAATTTTCAGCAAGATCAAATAACTATCACCCAAGAAGATCCTATAGGTTAAACTTGGCACAAACACTAATTAAAACATAAAAACACATCTAACCAGAGGCTACATCAAATATTTATTCCCAAAAGAAGCAAAAAGCAAGAAAACAAAAAATAAAATTGGGTTGCCTCCCAACAAGCGCTATCGTTTAACGCCCTTAGCTAGGCATTGAGATTTCGATGATGCTCGCATGAAAGACAAGAATTAAGCGCAAAGAGATCATCATGAAACACGTGACAAACACATCTAAGTCTAACATACTTCCTATGCATAGGCATCTTATAGGCAAACAAATTATCATAGCAAGCAAAAACTAGCATATGCAAGGAAGCGGAAAGAAACAATAGCAATCTCAACATAACGAGAGGTAATTTATTATCATGAAAATTTCTACAACCATATTTTCCCCTCTCATAATAATTACATGTAGGATCATAAGCAAATTCAACAAAGTAGCTATCACATAAAATATTTTCAACACGATCCACATGCATGCAAAGTTGACACTCTTCCAAAATAGTGGGATTAACATTAACTAAAGTCATGACCTCTCCAAACCCACTTTTATCAAAAATACCATAAGATTGAACATTCTCCAAATATGTGGGATCTAAAGTTGACACTCTTCCAAACCCACTTTCAATGTTATTGCAAACATTATTATCAATCTCATATTCATCGTGGTGCTTAAATAAATTTTCAAGATCATAAGAAGAATCACCCCAATCATGATCATTGCAACAAGTAGTAGACATAGAAAAACTAGCATCCGCAAGCTTAGGGTTTTGCATATTATTAGCACAATTGACATCAAGAGAATTTATAGTAAAATCATTGCGATCATGCTTTTCATTGAAGGAACTATCAAGTATGGGTGCAATAGCAACGATCTCATGTTTAACATAAGGAACTATAGCAAATTCATCTTCATAAATATTGGCATCATGGCCACAAGAATAGCAAGCATCATGTTCATCAAGGGATATTTCAATCAAATCATCGGAATCATGATTATCTATAGATTCATGCATATCATTATTTTTTTCTTTCATAGACTCCTGCGAAATATTAGCTTCTTCTTGGACAGCGGAGGAGTCCTCATATATGGTTTAACATAGGCATTGGAAGCATAATTATCATAACAATATTTAAGTATGGCAAAATTTTCAGATTTGTAAAGAGTAGCACCATACGTTTCAATCAAAGAAGCAATTTCATAAGCACCCTTAAAAGCAACAAATTCTTCAATTTATTGAACATCATAGTAATTATAAACACCCCTAGCATATGAAGATATGATTCTATTATCACTAAACTCACATTGGTAGGGAAGGTGTTTCTTAATGTTTTCAGAGCAACAAGTAAAATCATAAATTTCACAAAGATTCCAAGCATAACACATCAATTTGTTTATTTGAATCCATAAGAGTCTCCCTTTTTCAGACAAACGATGACGCACAAAATGAGCATGCTCATCTAAAGATTTCCCATCAACTAGGCTAGTTGGGGTTTTAGCACGAGCGCATAAGGATCGAAGATGATCCAAGTAGAACACTTTAAGTGGATCCATATCAATAGATTTTTAGCAAGCAAAGATGCAAGCAAATAGAATACACGTGGAAACACAAACAGAAAGGCATACGGGAAGAAGGCGAATAAAACGACAAGGGTGAAGTGGGGGAAAGGAAAACGAGAGGCAAGTGGCAAATAATGTAATGCGGGAGATAAGGGTTTGTGATGGGTACTTGGTATGTTGACTTTTGCGTAGACTCCCCGGCAACGGCGCCAGAAATCCTTCTTGCTACCTCTTGAGCACTGCGTTGGTTTTCCCTTGAAGAGGAAAGGGCGATGTAGTAAAGCAGCGTAAGTATTTCCCTCGGTTTTTGAAAACCAAGGTATCAATCCAGTAGGAGGCCACGCACGAGTCCCTCGCACCTACACAAACAAATAAAATCCTCGCAACCAACGCAATAAAGGGGTTGTCAATCCCTTCACGGTCACTTACGAAAGTGAGATCTGATAGATATGATAAGATAATATTTTTGGTATTTTTATGATAAAGATGCAAAGTAAAGAAGGCAAAATAAAAACAGCGCCAGAAATAGCTTGTTGTCGGGAGATTAAATATGATGGAAAATAGACCCGGGGGCCATAGGTTTCACTAGTGGCTTCTCTCGAGAGCATAAGTATTACGGTGGGTAAACAAATTACTGTTGAGCAATTGACAGAATTGAGCATAGTGTCGGAGGGAATGGCCATGGGTAGCCCTGGCTCTTCAGAAAATTTATCAGGCCTTTGGGCCTTCAAGCACTCCAAGCATTTGGGCCGCCTTCCCCGGCCGGCTACCTCTAAAGCCGACTCCCGGAAGGCGACCCAGCCTCACCGACTCCAAGAAGCCTGCCAAGAAGGATGCCGACTCCTAGAAGCCGGCCAAGACCACAACCACTCCTACATAACGATGACCTGACGGGGCATGGCCACAGTGCGGCCCACGACCCCCGAAGCCCGAGGCGGGCATGGCTACAGGAGGCCGTACGGGAGGGATGTCTCCCGTGCGGCCCGGCACTCTAGCCACGCCAGCTACGACGTCATCCACGACCCCCTCCTGTACGGGCCAAGGACTGCGGGCCCCTTCAGCCAGAGAGAGGCGTGAAGGCGGCCCGGCTCTTCCCAGCCGGCCGAAAGTATAGCCGGCCTCCAGAAGCCGGCCACTCCCTTCCTCGAAGCAGGAGCCCCATTAAGGAGACAAGACGAGGTGAGGCTACAGTGATAGCCCCCGAGGCGGCCCACTGTAGCCATGCTCACCTCGACAAAGCCCTCATCATCAGAGGCGCGGCTACAGTAAGCAGCCGCCGACAACACCCTAGGCGGTGGGACCGGCCTGTCGACCAAGTAGCCGGTAGCCGGCGGGACCCAGCAGCCGGCGGAGAAGCCGGCGAGCGTAGACACTGACGGCTGGGACCAGATCCCAGTCGGATTACCATTGTACCCCCGGGGGTAGGCCTATATAAACCCCCCGGAGCTCCCATGCAAAGGGTTCGCACCTCAACAGAGTTGGCATCATAGCATAGCACACACACATAGATAGAGAGAAGCGAGAGCTAGCCTTGTTCTTCTTCTCCCTTGATCTCAACAGCTCTAGGAGCGATTGTAGCTACCCCTTATCGATCTAGTGATCATGCGGAGACCCCGCAGAGTAGGACTAGGGGTGTTATCTCCTCGGAGAGCCCCGAACCTGGGTAAGATTCGCCGGCGTGCATGTCTTCGCCTCATCCCGTTTCCGGGCACCGGCGACGTTTTATTGGCTCCCACAATGATAAGCCATCCCTTGGCATATGTCGCACCAACCACCCGACATTTGGCGCCCACCGTGGGGCCAGGTGCACCGTCGTCCGGAGACCTGTTCTGGACGGGAACCCTCTTCCTTCCCCGCGAGCGCAGCCAGCCTGCTTGCCCCGACGCGCTGCAAGGCGTCGACGACGCCTGCGCAACGAGCCGCCTCGCCGATCTGCTAGGCGAGACTCGCATCTCCGACGAGCCTGCATCCGACGCAGGCACCGACTACCCCGAGAGCCGCCTCGTCAGCCTCCTCGACCAACTTCACGTCTCCAGCGAGCCTGCTGCGGACATGGAGTCGGTCGGCTCCACCGACCCGATGCTCGTCGACTCCGACACCGCGTCGCTCGACGCCTACCCCTCCATCATGGTGGTCTTCGACGACCCCCTCCCTCGAGCTGACAGCGGCAGCAGCGCTGTCACCGAAGTGCTGGTCATCAGCCACGTCTCCAAATCGGGCGAGAACGCCCGCGACGCTCAGCAAGCGGCGATGCACGACCTCTCCGTCCCTATCCCGGCCGACGCCGACGCCGAGACCCTCGAGGCACGCCGCCTTGCCCTCATCGCGGAGGGCAAGAAGATAGCCTCGATGAGACGCCTCACCGAGGCCCACCAGTGCGAAGTTGACCGCGCCGCCTTCGGGACGCCGCCGCCTAGCGGCCCGAGCCAAGCCGGCTTCGTCCAGAAGCGCGGCGCAGCCGTTGCCAGCATGCTGGGCGCAGATCGCCCCGTCTACGCCACCCCGCTCGAGAATCTGCGAGCCGCTCAGGCGGCTGCAGAGGAGCTCAATGGGCTGGGAGCCGATGAGCTCCCCTACATGACAAGACGGATCCAGCAGCTGATCGACGCGGCTGCAGAACGGCACGAAGCCGGCGCCCGAGCTGATAGCCATCCCCCGCGCCGGTAGCACGCCGCGACGTCCCGCTCGCCGACTGCGAGCGGCGCGCGCCAGAAGAAAGACAAGGAGCCGGCTGCCAGCCGCAGCCGGACTCGCATCACTATCGAGCGCGACGCGGATGGCCGCCCTCGGGCGGTTGAACACCAAGGAAACCTGCCTCCTCCCCCACCTCGAAGAGAAAGACGCCTCACTCTACCGCCTGTCACCCATCCGACTCTTGGCGACCGACTCGGCCGCCGAGAAGGAGTCGGCGAGAACGACGCCCGCCGCAGGATCGACCGCCTGGCTCGATCCTTGGCGTTAGAAGAAGAAGACGATGTCGGCCCGCCATGCTTTGGCCCCCGCATCCGCGACGAGCCCTTTCCCAAAGGGTTCTCGCTCCCCAGAGACACACCCAAGTACAACGGCTCGGTGAAGCCGGAAGATTGGCTCATCGACTACTCCACAGCCGTCAGCATCGCCAATGGCAATCGGCGCGTCGCCGTGAAGTACGTCCCCTTGATGCTGCAAGGCACGGCGCGCACATGGCTCAACAGCCTCAAGCCCTACAGCATCAACAGCTGGATGGACTTCACCGAAGTTTTCGTCCGCAACTTCACCAGCACCTACAAGCGGCCTCCCAAGCCTCGCCAGCTCTCCCTCTGCGTCCAAGGGCCCAACGAGTCGACCCGCGACTACCTCACGCGATGGGCCGAGCTCCGCAACTCCTGCGAGGGAGTGCACGAGGTCCAGGCCATCGAGTACTTCACTGCCGGGTGCCGAGAGGGCACCCTCCTCAAGCACCGACTCCTCTGCGACGAGCCGGCTACCCTCGATGAGTTGCTGATCACCGCCGACAAATATGCCACGGCCGACTCCTCCATGAAGACTGAGCTCCGAGTGGACGCCTCGGGGAAAGTAGTCGCTCCGGCTCCCAAGACGCCGGCAAGCGACCCCAACCGGCGGCCCTACCAGAACGACCACAAGCGCAAGGGCCCCATGCCGACTTCCTCCAGTCGGCAGGTGGCCACCATTGAAGACGAGCAGCCCGAAGAGCGGCCCGCTCCCAAGAAGAAGGGTGGCCGGCCGCCCTGGCAGCCGTCCTTCTCCAACGAACAAGCACTCGATGCTCCCTGCAAGTTCCACAGCGGCGCGAAGCCGTCCAACCATACAACACGGAAATGCCACTGGCTCACCCGCATCACCAAGGGCGAAGGGATGGTGCCGCCTCCGCCTCCCGGCCCGCCGCCTCCAGCTCCCCAGCAGCCGGCGGCCCGGCCGGCAGTCGGCGCCATCCAAGATGAGTTCCCCGAAGCGCACGACGCCTACGTCGTCTTCACAAGTCAAGTCGACGACAAGCGCAGCCGACGCCGGCAGCACCAAGAAGTGAACGCAGTCGCCTCTAGCACCGCCGAGTTCATGCACTGGTCGGAAAAGCCCATCAGCTAGAGCCAGGCCGACCACCCAGAGGTGATGCCTTCGCCTGGCCCCTATGCTATGATCTTGGACGTCACCCTTGCGACGGAGAGGCGAGCTGCCAGATTTTCCCGTGTCCTGATAGACGGCGGAAGCAGTATCAACATACTGTACCGCGACACCATGGACAAGCTGAACATCAAAGCAAAGCAGCTCATGCCGAGCCGCACTGTCTTCCATGGTATCGTACCCGGCCTATCTTGCTCCCCAATCGGCAAGATCAAAATGGATGTTCTCTTCGGAGACAAAGATCACTTTCTCCGGGAGGCAATATGGTTCGAAGTGGTGGATTTGGAGAGCCCCTATCATGCACTACTTGGCCGACCTGCTTTGGCCAAGTTCATGGCTGTGCCCCACTATGCCTACCTGAAGATGAAGATGCCGAGCTCGAAGGGGATCATCACGGTAGCCGGCGATTACAAGAAGTCCATCGAGTGCGCCATGGCCAGCAGCCGGCTGGCCGAGTCCCTCGTGGTGGCAGAAGAGAAGAATATGTTGGAACGGGTTGTGGCCATGGCCGGCGAGCAGCCGGCCTTGTCCCCCAACCCCAAGGACTGTGATGCGCAGGGCTCCTTCTAGCCTGCCAAAGAGACAAAGAAGATACCTCTAGACCCGGAGCACCCGGAGAGGTTCGCCGTGATTGGGGCGAACTTGGACAGTAAATAGGAAGGCGAGCTTGCCGACTTCCTCCGTGAGAATCGAGACATCTTTGCATGGTCCCCAAAGGACATGCCGGGTGTCCCGAAGGATTTCGCCGACCACAAATTACATGTCCGAGTTGATGCGAAGCCGGTCAAGCAACCCCTCCGCCGACTATCAGAAGAGAAGCAAAGAATCGTGGGAGAAGAGATAGCTCGGCTCCTTGCAGCCGGCTTCATCATGGAAGTGTTCTTTCCAGAATGGCTCGCCAATCCAGTTCTGGTTTTGAAGAAGAATAACAAGTGGCGCATGTGTATAGACTACACAAGTTTGAACAAGGCCTGCCCAAAGGATTCGTTTGCTTTGCCACGGATTGACCAAGTGATAGACTCCACAGCCGGATGCGAGCTGTTAAGTTTTTTGGATGCATACTCAGGGTATCATCAGATCAAGTTGGACCCGGCTGACCGCCTGAAGACTGCCTTCATCACACCCTTTGGAGCTTTCTGCTACCTGACAATGACATTCGGCTTAAGAAACGCCGGTGCCACTTTTCAGCGTTGCATGCAGAAATGTCTCTTGAAACAAATCGGCAGAAATGCCCACGTCTACGTAGACGACATTGTGGTGAAGACAGAGAAGCGCGGTACCTTGCTGGAAGACCTGAAGGAAACATTTGCCAACTTGCGCCGATTCCAGATCAAGCTCAACCCCGAGAAGTGCGTGTTCGGAGTGCCAGCCGGCCAGCTGCTAGGCTTTTTGGTCTCCGAACGCGGCATTGAGTGCAACCCTGTCAAGATGAAAGCCATCGAGAGGATGGAGATTCCCACCAAGCTGCGAGATGTGCAGAAGTTCACTGGCTGCTTAGCCTCCCTGAACCGTTTTATCAGCCGACTAGGAGAGAAGGCCCTCCCTCTGTACCGACTCATGAAGAAGTCCACTCACTTTGAGTGGAATGATCAAGCCGACCAAGCCTTCCATGAGTTGAAGAAAATGTTGACCACTCCGCCTGTCCTGGCTGCGCCGACTGAGAAGGAGCCCATGCTCCTCTACATCGCCGCGACAAGCCGAGTCGTCAGCACTGTTGTTGTGGTCCAGCGCCCAGAAGAAGGCCGAGCTCAGCTGGTCCAGAGGCCGGTCTACTATCTCAGCGAAGTACTGTCCAGCTCAAAGCAAAACTACCCGCACTACCAGAAGATGTGCTATGGGGTGTACTTCGCTGCCAAGAAATTGAAGCCCTACTTCCAAGAGCACCCCATCACGGTCGTGTGCACTGCCCCGCTCGCCGAGATCATAGGCAGCCGGGATGCATCCGGCCGGGTGGCCAAATGGGCCATTGCCTTGGCGCCCTACACGATTTTCTATCAACCCCGCACCGCCATCAAGTCGCAAGCATTGGCTGACTTCCTCGTCGATTGGGCCGAGACCCAGTACTTACCGCCGGCTCCCGACTCTACCCATTGGCGGATGCACTTTGACGGGTCCAAGATGCACACCGGCTTGGGAGCCGGCATCGTCCTCACCTCTCCCAAAGGCGACAAGCTCAAGTACACGCTGCAGATCCACTTCGCCGCCTCCAACAACGTGGCCGAGTACGAGGCGCTCGTACATGGGCTCCGGCTAGCCAAAGAGCTCGGCATACGCCGGATCCTCTGCTACGGCGACTCAGACTTGGTGGTCCAACAATCATCTGGCGACTGGGACGCCAAGGACACAAACATGGCAAGTTACCATTTCCTCGTCCAGCAGATGAGCAGATACTTTGAAGGGTGCGAGTTCCTTCACATGCCAAGGGCCGACAACGACCAAGCAGATGCCCTAGCACAGATCGGCTCCACCCGACAAGCCATACCGACTGGCGTCTCCCTCCAGCGCCTCCTCAAGCCGTCCATCAAGCCGTCTCCAGAGTCGGATTCCATCTTCGTACCGCCTGCGCCAGAAACAGCCGGATCCGGCTCAAGAAATCCCGCAGGCGGCGCGGGGACTTCGACAACTGCCCCGGGGACTGACGTAGTCGCACCCGGCCCAGGGACTTCAGAACCCGGCCCGGGGACTGCAGCAGTCGGCCCGGGGACTGCAACGACACAAGAAGCGGTGGTCGACTCCAATGCAACACCCAACCCACCCACCCGAGTCATGGTGGCCACATTAACAGCAGAAGAAGTCACAGCTCCCTCATGGGCCCAGCCCATTCTCAAGTTCCTAGTCAGCAGAGAGCTGCCGGCTGACGAGATCGCAGCAAGACTAGTGCAACGACGAGCCGCAGCATACACAATAATCAACAGGGAGCTCGTGAAGCGCAGCGTCACTCGAGTCTTCCAGCGTTGCGTCGAGCCAGATAAAGGAGTGGCAATCCTCAAAGACATCCACCCAGGCGAATGCGGCCACCACGCCGCCTCAAGATCCCTCGTGGCCAAGGCTTTCCGCCATGGCTTCTTCTGGCCGACTGCCTTGGAGGATGCTAAAGAAATAGTCAAGAGCTGCAGAGGATGTCAAGTCTTCAGTTCCAAACAACACCTGCCGGCTTCCGCCCTCAAGACCATTCCCCTCACCTGGCCTTTTGCCGTCTGGGGACTGGACATGGTGGGCCCTTTCAAGACAGCCCGCGGCGGCATGACACACCTACTCATTGCGGTGGACAAGTTCACAAAGTGGATCGAAGCAAAGCCGATTAAGAAGCTAAACGGGCCGACTGCCGTGACATTCATCACCGACATCACCACTCGGTACGGCGTACCGCACAGCATCATCACCGACAACGGCACGAACTTCGCCAAAGGCGCACTGGCACGTTTCTGCACGACACAGGGCATCCGACTGGACTTAGCGTCCGTTGCCCACCCGCAGTCAAACGGCCAGGTCGAGCGAGCAAATGGACTTATCCTCTCCGGCATCAAGCCCCGACTGGTTGTGCCACTGGAGCGATCGGCCGGCTGTTGGCTCGAAGAGCTGCCGGCTGTCCTCTGGAGTCTGTGCACTACACCCAACAAGTCAACCGGCTTCACTCCATTCTTCCTTGTGTACGGTGCCGAGGCTGTCATCCCAACAGACATCGAGTTCGACTCGCCTCGGATCACCATGTACACGGAGGAGGAAGCCAAAGAAGCAAGAGAAGACGGCGTCGACCTACTGGAAGAAGGCCGGCTGTTAGCCCTCAGCCGGTCCGCCATCTACCAGCAAGGCCTGCGCCGCTACTACAACCGCAAGGTCAAGCCAAGATCCTTCCAAGAGGGCGACCTTGTGCTCCGGCTGATCCAGCGAACAGCCGGCCAGCACAAGCTCTCGGCCCCTTGGGAAGGCCCCTTCGTCGTCAGCAAGGCACTCGGCAACGACTCCTACTACTTGATCGACGCGCAAAAGCCAAGAGCACGCAAGAGAGACGACTCCGGCAAGGAGTCGGAGCGACCATGGAACGCAAACCTCCTAAGACGATTTTACAGCTGAAAAGCAGTATGTATCACGCTACCCTTTTTTTTGTATTAAGTTACAAACCAACAGGCCCCCCGAACAGTACTCGGGGACTGCCTTTTATTTATCTATGAATGACAAGTGTCATATCCATGAATGTATTATTACATTTTGAATTCTTGTCCGGCACCGGGTCCGACTAGTCGGCCCGGGGACTGGCCGCCTTGAGCTATATTCTAAGTTCTTCCCAAAGTCAGCAAAGTAGTGCGCCGGCTCCCAAGTCCTCTCTTGTTGAAAGTCACAGCTCAAAGAACTGATTGTTCGACTAGCAAGAGAAAAGACAGAAAGGACGCCCACACAAAAAAACGGCTAAGGAACAACTAACCTATATAGCAAAGAGACGACCTCCATATATGCCTGCCGGCTGTCAAAGCAGCCGGCAAGCCGGCTTCCTAAAAAACTTAGCTTAAGTCCGGCAAAGCTAAAAGTACTTCCCCCTCCCCAATCGGCCAGGCACTCCCCGGCTACAGATTGCAGAGCAACTGTTTGACTAGGGAGGCGGCAACCAAGGGAGGGCGGCAAAGGAAAAAAGCAGAAGGACAAAAAGCGAAAGTGCAAGGAAAGGCCGATTGCATAACTTATATACATAAGGCCGCCCAAAGGCTGGCAACAGACTTAAGTTTGAATACAGCCAGTGGGTGGAATTGTGCAGACTTAACCAAACATTGTTCAAAAGTAACAAGACAGGAAAACAAAAGAAAGAAGACTAAGGCATGACTCGGAGGCCGAGCTGGTCGGTGAAGGCAGCTCGCCGGCTGAAGGAGTGGCCGCCTAGCTGGTCCCGGCTTGACCGCCTCCCGCGGCAGGAGACGCACTCGCACGCGATGTAGTGCTGGAGGCGCGGTCAGGCTGGCCGGCTACTCCACCAGCCGGCTCGACGTCTTCACCTTCCTCCTCCTCCTCTTCGCCCTCGTCGCTGGAGTCGATCTCCTCCGCCGAGTCCTCGCCGTACGCCGGGTCCAGCCCGAACCAATCTTCTGGCTGGGCGACTCCATTGTCGTCCACCTCGGGGGCGAAGACGTTGGTGTCGGTGTAGTCGGCGATCGCCGAAGCCCGCCGAATGATGGCCGGCCGCGCCGGCTCCAGCTCCGTGTCGGCTTGCTGCCGCCAGGTCGACAGCTGGTCCATGTTCAGGCCGGGATACCAGGCCTTGACGAACTCCAGCGCCCGCCTGGCGCCGGAGCGAGCCACCTACGCCTTCCAAGCCTCGAAGCGGCCAACGGCCACCTCCAGCCTGTCGGCGGTCCGACTGGGGTGCGAGGAACCGCTTGGCCGGGCCAGAGGGCAGCCAAGACCGCCGACCCAGCACGCTGAAGCCGGCGGAGCAGCCGATGAGCCGGCTGGATGCGAGCCTGGATCGCCAGGAGCTGCTCCTCCAGCAAGCGGCTGGCGGTTGGCGAGATCTCGAAGCCGGCTTGCCTCTTCGCCTGGCGACGGGCTTCGATGGCCTGGTTGGCGGCAGTGGAATAGCCGGGGAAGTACTCTGCGCGAAGAAGAAAAGGAAAGAAAAACACCAAAATCAGAAAAACAAGTCAAAATGGCGGATGGCAAGAAAGGACGAAGGGATAGACGACTTACCGTCAACCAGATCCTCGATCTGGCCATAGCCGGAGACCAGAGTCTGCCTGGCCTCTGCCCAGCTGGCCGCCTCCGTCTCGAACTCGGCCTGGAGGGTGGCTTCGCGATCCTGCGCAGCCTTCAGCACAGCCTTGTGACCTTCCTCCTGGTCGGCCAGCTTCTTGACCAAGCGGTCGCGCTCCTGCACCAAGGCGGCGAGCTCCGCGTCCTTGGCACGAAGAGCAGTCTGGGACTCCCCCAGCTGTGCCCTCAGACTGGCGTTAGCCGCTGCAGAGATAGAAGAAGAAGAAGAACAATGAGAAATCATCAAGGAAGATCCGAGCCGACTGCTCAGCAGTCGGCCCGAATCTCGGGGACTACACCCAGTGGGTGCGCTGACGCGCCCCCACATGAGATAAAGATCAAGTCATATACCTCGGCTTTCAGTAAGATCGGCGGTCTTCTGAGTCAGCTCCCGAGCCTGGGAGTTGAAGGCGGCCGCTCGGAGGTTGTGGTAGTCCTGCAAGACGGACAGAAGACCGAAGTGAGAACAAAAGCAGCAAAAACAAAATCTCCAAGAAGTTCCAAGCCGCCTGCTCAGCAGCCGACTCGGAACTCGGGGACTACACCCAGTGGGTGCGCTGACGCGCCCCCACGAGAGAAATCAAGAGCAAGATGAGAATACTAACCCGGATGGCTGCCCGCGTGGCGAGGAATTCGTCGGTGAACTGCCTCAGCGCCGCGGCCTGGCCTTGCAGCCGGGTCCGGACGTCTTGTGCAGCGACGTTCACCACGGCTGTCCCTCCGCCCGGCGTCCACCCCGAGGTAGCGCTGGCCGCCTCCGCGTCTCGGGCCGACGAGCTGGAGCCCACGGCCGGCTGTGGCTCCGACGCCGCCTTCTGCGGTTCAGACGCGGCCCTACCTGCACGCCGGCTTGGCGGGACCCGGACCGCCACCTCAGCCCCCGCGGCCGGCTCGCCCTCCGCCGACTGTGCGGGCGCAGGCTCAGGCTGGCGGCCTTGCGTCGCCCTAGTCGGAGGAGTCGGCCCCAGCGCCTCCCCCAAGATGACGACGTCGTCGCCGCTTCCTCCCAGCCCCGGCTGGGAACCGCTGGCTCCCCCTGGCGAGGGATCCACGTCCCCGGGCGCCATGGTGCGCAGGGGGGTGACGATCAGAGCGTCCCCTGCCGCCGCTTCGGCCTCGGCCTCTGCCTGGGCCTTGGCTGCGGCCTCGGCGAGCGCCTTCGCCGCCTCCTCCTCCCGAGCTGCCTGGCGGCGGCTGCCCTCCGTGCCTCCGCCTCCCGCGCTTCCTGCTCCTCCCGCGCCTCCCACACGTTCCTTTCCGTCGCCTCTAGGAGGGCGGTGCGGGGATCTACGCGGCGGGTGGTGCTCTCAGAGCCCCCTGGCGACCCGACGACGGAGCCGGCGGCCGCCCGCTCAAGGGATAGCGGAGCTCTGACCATTGAAAAAGAAGACGAAGACTCAAGAACCATCAAAGGAAAGAAAGAAGGACAGTACGAAGAAAGAGAGATCTTACACCGACACGGTCTGCGGCTGCTTCACCACTTTGCGGAAGCGAGCCGCCTTCGCGGCCGCCTCTTCCCGCCTGGTGGCCGCCGCCCCACCCCTGGGCTTCTTCGTCCGGCTACCGAACATGCCCTGGGTGGCGCGACGTTTCTGGCCTCTACCCCGAGCAGGCTGCGCGCCGGAGGAGCCTGCGCCGCGTCCGGACGCCGGCTGGCGATGCGGGACGGCTTCGGCTTCGTCCTCATCCGGCCAGTCCTCGAAGGTAGCGGTGAACCCGGAGCCGCCTGCTTCGCCGCCGGCTTGGCCGCCGGCCGGCTCGGCGGCGTCCTCCATATGGACCGCCCCCAGGTCGGGGTCCTCCTGGTCCTGCTCGGTCCGATCGGGGACGAAGCGGCGCTCCACGTCTGCCCCGCCGGCCGGCCGGAGCAGAGGATTCTGTCAAAAGAGAGCAAGCCGATTGAGTTAGAGTCGGCCCAAAAGGAACTCGGCGACAAAGCTGAGAGAGAGAGAAAGAGAAAAAGAGAGGGGAGCGTACCGTAGGCGGAGGATTGGCGCGGCTGTATGGCTCCTTGCCGAATTGCCAGTTGTCGGAAAGCTGACAGTTGGCGAGGTAGTTCACCATGTTGGCGGCGTCGGGCTGCGGCATCTCCTTGGTGCACATCCGGCTCGGATCGAGCTGGCCGCTCATCTGACAGATCAGATGAGGCCGGCTCTGGAGCGGGAGGACCCGGCGCGTGACGAACGCGGCCAGGAGGTCGGGCCCCGTCAGGCCCTCCGAATGGACCATCACCCGCAGGCGGGCGATGGCGGCGTTTCCTCCCTGCGACAGCGTCACCGCCCGGAAGGACCACTGGGGCAGCCTCCCCGCCGGTGGGCCGGCTACGTAAGCCGGCAGGTTGATGTAGTCGCCCCGTGGAGCGATGTTCCGCACGTAGAAGTATGACTTCTGCCACTTCTTCACCGATTGGATCAGTGTGATGATGGGGAAGGGGTTGTCGGCGCCCGATCTCCGCGACGCGATGAAGGCGCCGGTGTGGGCCGGCACGCCCTTGCTGCGCGTACCCAGCTTCGACTGGAAGAACTCCCCCCAGAGCTCGAGGGTGGGGAGGACACCGAGATAGCCCTCGCACAGGGTGACGAAGGCCGAGAAGCAGCACCACCGCGTTGGGGGTGAGGTGGTGCGGCTGGAGCTGATAGAAGTCCAGCCAGGAGCGGAAGAAGGCGCTCACTGGCAGGCCGAAGCCGCGCAGGAAGTGCGAGCGGAAGACCACCCGCTCGCCATCCCGCGGCGCCGGCCTGATTTCCTTCTCCGGCGCGAGGCGGACCTCCACTTTGTCCGCGCTGGGCAGACGCCGGGTGTCGCGGAGGAAGTCGATGTGGTCGTTGTGGACGATGGAGCCATCCCAATCCCCGCCAAGCTGATCTACATGGGGAGGCATAGCGGAAGCTAGCACGGCGGCAGAGGAGCGTGCGGAGGAAGAGCGCGGCGGCGAGGCGCTGTCCCAAGAACGAGCAAGGCAAGAAGACGGTGGAAGTAGGAGGAGCGCGCGAGGGCCTGCCGCCCTCCACCTCCCCCTACTTATAGCCTCACGCGGCCGAAGAGGCTGGACGTGGGGGGGGGGGGAAACGTGGGATTAACTGCGCCCACTCCCCCCACGTCTCGCGTTTATTACGCATAAGTGCGAGCCGAAACTGCCGCACGGAACGTGCGGGCGGTTTCGGGATGCAAAGGATCCGCACCTGGGCCGGGGCGCGGACGTGGCGGGCCCCCTCTCTGCGGCGACGTCCCGTCACGTGCGTGGGCTAGCAGGCTTTCCGGCCACGTGGCGCGCCAACGGCCCATAGCCGGCCCGCGGCCCGGTGCACGTCCCTGCGGGTTCCCGCCCCCCGACTCCAGAAGAATTCGACTAAGGCGGCGCGCCTGACCAAGGCCGGCTCCCAGCTGCCGGCTCGTCACGATGGGAAGTTGATCGAGCTTCTTGATCCCCGCTCCACCTCGAAGCTCAATCAGCTTCGGGGACTACTCTCGGAGGGAATGGCCACGGGTAGCCCTGGCTCTTCAGAAAATTTATCAAGCCTTTGGGCCTTCAAGCACTCCAAGCATTTGGGCCGCCTTCCCCGGCCGGCTACCTCTAAAGCCGACTCCCGGAAGGCGACCCAGCCTCACCGACTCCAAGAAGCCGGCCAAGAAGGACGCCGACTCCTAGAAGCCGGCCAAGACCACAACCACTCCTACATAACGACGACCTGACGGGGCATGGCCACAGTGCGGCCCACGACCCCCGAAGCCCGAGGCGAGCATGGCTACAGGAGGCCGTACGGGAGGGATGTCTCCCGTGCGGCCCGGCACTGTAGCCACGCCAGCTACGACGTCATCCACGACCCCCTCCTGTACGGCCCAAGGACCGCGGGCCCCTTCAGCCAGAGAGAGGCGTGAAGGCGGCCCGGCTCTTCCCAGCCGGCCGAGAGTATAGCCGGCCTCCAGAAGCCGGCCACTCCCTTCCTCGAAGCAGGAGCCCCATTAAGGAGACAAGACGAGGTGAGGCTACAGTGATAGCCCCCGAGGCGGCCCACTGTAGCCACGCTCACCTCGACAAAGCCCTCATCATCAGAGGCGCGGCTACAGTAAGCAGCCGCCGACAAAACCCTAGGCGGTGGGACCGGCCTGTCGACCAAGTAGCCGGCAGCCGGCGGGACCCAGCAGCCGGCGGAGAAGCCGGCGAGCGTAGACACTGACGGCTGGGACCAGATCCCAGTCGGATTACCATTGTACCCCGGGGGGTAGGCCAATATAAACCCCCCGGAGCTCCCATGCAAAGGGTTCGCACCTCAGCAGAGTTGGCATCATAGCATAGCACACACACATAGATAGAGAGAAGCGAGAGCTAGCCTTGTTCTTCTTCTCCCTTGATCTCAACAGCTCTAGGAGCGATTGTAGCTACCCCTTATCGATCTAGTGATCATGCGGAGACCCCGCAGAGCAGGACTAGGGGTGTTATCTCCTCGGAGAGCCCCGAACCTGGGTAAGATTCGCCGGCGTGCATGTCTTCGCCTCATCCCGTTTCCGGGCACCGGCGACGTTTTATTGGCTCCCACAATGATAAGCCATCCCTTGGCATATGTCGCACCAACCACCCGACATTTGGCGCCCACCGTGGGGCCAGGTGCACCGTCGTCCGGAGACCTGTTCTGGACGGGAACCCTCTTCCTTCCCCGCGAGCGCAGCCAGCCTGCTGCGCCCGATGGCGCTTGCCCCGACGCGCTGCAAGGCGTCGACGACGCCTGCGCAGCGAGCCGCCTCGCCGATCTGCTAGGCGAGACTCGCATCTCCGACGAGCCTGCGTCCGACGCAGGCACCGACTACCCCGAGAGCCGCCTCGTCAGCCTCCTCGACCAACTTCACGTCTCCAGCGAGCCTGCTGCGGACATGGAGTCGGTCGGCTCCACCGACCCGATGCTCGTCGACTCCGACACCACGTCGCTCGACGCCTACCCCTCCGACGTGGTGGTCTTCGACGACCCCCTCCCTCGAGCTGACAGCGGCAGCAGCGCTGTCACCGAAGTGCTGGTCATCAGCCACGTCTCCAACTCGGGCGAGAACGCCCGCGACGCTCAGCAAGCGGCGATGCACGACCTCTCCGTCCCTATCCCGGCCGACGCCGACGCCAAGACCCTGGAGGCACGCCGCCTTGCCCTCATCGCGGAGGGCAAGAAGATAGCCTCGATGAGACGCCTCACCGAGGCCCACCAGCGCGAAGTTGACCGCGCCGCCTTCGGGACGCCGCCGCCTAGCGGCCCGAGCCGAGCCGGCTTCGTCCAGAAGCGCGGCGCAGCCATTGCCAGCATGCTGGGCGCAGATCGCCCCATCTACGCCACCCCGCTCGAGAATCTGCGAGCTGCTCAGGCGGCTGCAGAGGAGCTCAATGGGCTGGGAGCCGATGAGCTCCCCTACATGACAAGACGGATCCAGCAGCTGATCGACGCGGCTGCAGAACGGCACGAAGCCGGCGCCCGAGCTGATAGCCATCCCCCGCGCCGGGAGCACGCCGCGACGTCCCGCTCGCCGACTGCGAGCGGCGCGCGCCAGAAGAAAGACAAGGAGCCGGCTGCCAGCCGCAGCCGGACTCGCATCACTATCGAGCGCGACGCGGATGGCCGCCCTCGGGCGGTTGAACACCAAGGAAACCTGCCTCCTCCCCCGCCTCGAAGAGAAAGACGCCTCACTCCACCGCCTGTCACCCATCCGACTCTTGGCGACCGACTCGGCCGCCGAGAAGGAGTCGGCGAGAACGACGCCCGCCACAGGATCGACCGCCTGGCTCGATCCTTGGCGTTAGAAGAAGAAGACGATGTCGGCCCGCCATGGTTTGGCCCCCGCATCCGCGACGAGCCCTTTCCCAAAGGGTTCTCGCTCCCCAGAGACACACCCAAGTACAACGGCTCGGTGAAGCCGGAAGATTGGCTCATCGACTACTCCACAGCCGTCAGCATCGCCAATGGCAATCGGCGCGTCGCCGTGAAGTACGTCCCCTTGATGCTGCAAGGCACGGCGCGCACATGGCTCAACAGCCTCAAGCCCTACAGCATCAACAGCTGGCTGGACTTCACCGAAGTTTTCGTCCGCAACTTCACCAGCACCTACAAGCGGCCTCCCAAGCCTCGCCAGCTCTCCCTCTGCGTCCAAGGGCCCAACGAGTCGACCCGCGACTACCTCACGCAATGGGCCGAGCTCCGCAACTCCTGCGAGGGAGTGCACGAGGTCCAGGCCATCGAGTACTTCACTGCCGGGTGCCGAGAGGGCACCCTCCTCAAGCACCGACTCCTCTGCGACGAGCCGGCTACCCTCGATGAGTTGCTGATCACCGCCGAAAAATATGCCACGGCCGACTCCTCCATGAAGACTGAGCTCCGAGTGGACGCCTCGGGGAAAGTAGTCGCTTCGGCTCCCAAGACGCCGGCAGGCGACCCCAACCGGCGGCCCTACCAGAACGACCACAAGCGCAAGGGCCCCATGCCGACTTCCTCCAGTCGGCAGGTGGCCACCATTGAAGACGAGCAGCCCGAAGAGCGGCCCGCTCCCAAGAAGAAGGGTGGCCGGCCGCCCTGGCAGCCGTCCTTCTCCTACGAACAAGCACTCGATGCTCCCTGCAAGTTCCACAGCGGCGCGAAGCCGTCCAACCATACAACACGGAAATGCCACTGGCTCACCCGCATCACCAAGGGCGAAGGGATGGTGCCGCCTCCGCCTCCCGGCCCGCCGCCTCCAGCTCCCCAGCAGCCGGCGGCCCGGCCGGCAGTCGGCGCCATCCAAGATGAGTTCCCCGAAGCGCACGACGCCTACGTCGTCTTCACAAGTCAAGTCGACGACAAGCGCAGCCGACGCCGGCAGCACCAAGAAGTGAACGCAGTCGCCTCTAGCACCGCCGAGTTCATGCACTGGTCGGAAAAGCCCATCAGCTGGAGCCAGGACGACCACCCAGAGGTGATGCCTTCGCCTGGCTCCTATGCTATGGTCTTGGACGTCACCCTTGCGACGGAGAGGCGAGCTGCCAGATTTTCCCGCGTCCTGATAGACGGCGGAAGCAGTATCAACATACTGTACCGCGACACCATGGACAAGCTGAACATCAAAGCAAAGCAGCTCATGCCGAGCCGCACTGTCTTCCATGGTATCGTACCAGGCCTATCTTGCTCCCCAATCGGCAAGATCAAAATGGATGTTCTCTTCGGAGACAAAGATCACTTTCGCCGGGAGGCAATATGGTTCGAAGTGGTGGATTTGGAGAGCCCCTATCATGCACTACTTGGCCGACCTGCTTTGGCCAAGTTCATGGCTGTGCCCCACTATGCCTACCTGAAGATGAAGATGCCGAGCTCGAAGGGGATCATCACGGTAGCCGGCGATTACAAGAAGTCCATCGAGTGCGCCATGGCCAGCAGCCGGCTGGCCGAGTCCCTCGTGGTGGCAGAAGAGAAGAAGATGTTGGAACGGGTTGTGGCCATGGCCGGCAAGCAACCGGCCTTGTCCCCCAACTCCAAGGACTGTGATGCGCAGGGCTCCTTCCAGCCTACCAAAGAGACGAAGAAGATACCTCTAGACCCGGAGCACCCGGAGAGGTTCGCCGTGATTGGGGCGAACTTGGACAGTAAATAGGAAGGCGAGCTCGCCGACTTCCTCCGTGAGAATCGAGACATCTTTGCATGGTCCCCAAAGGACATGCCGGGTGTCCCGAAGGATTTCGCCGACCACAAATTACATGTCCGAGCTGATGCGAAGCCGGTCAAGCAACCCCTCCGCCGACTATCAGAAGAGAAGCGAAGAATCGTGGGAGAAGAGATAGCTCGGCTCCTTGCAGCCGGCTTCATCATGGAAGTGTTCTTTCCAGAATGGCTCGCCAATCCAGATCTGGTTTTGAAGAAGAATAACAAGTGGCGCATGTGTATAGACTACACAAGTTTGAACAAGGCCTGCCCAAAGGATCCGTTTGCTTTGCCACGGATTGACCAAGTGATAGACTCCACAGCCGGATGCGAGCTGTTAAGTTTTTTGGATGCATACTCAGGGTATCATCAGATCAAGTTGGACCCGGCTGACCGCCTGAAGACTGCCTTCATCACACCCTTTGGAGCTTTCTGCTACCTGACAATGACATTCGGCTTGAGAAACGCCGGTGCCACTTTTCAGCGTTGCATGCATAAATGTCTCTTGAAACAACTCGGCAGAAATGCCCACGTCTACGTAGACGACATTGTGGTGAAGACAGAGAAGCGCGGTACCTTGCTGGAAGACCTGAAGGAAACATTTGCCAACTTGCGCCGATTCCAGATCAAGCTCAACCCCGAGAAGTGCGTGTTCGGAGTGCCAGCCGGCCAGCTGCTAGGCTTTTTGGTCTCCGAACGCGGCATTGAGTGCAACCCTGTCAAGATCAAAGCCATCGAGAGGATGGAGATTCCCACCAAGCTGTTAGATGTGCAGAAGTTCACTGGCTGCTTAGCCTCCCTGAACCGTTTTATCAGCCGACTAGGAGAGAAGGCCCTCCCTCTGTACCGACTCATGAAGAAGTCCACTCACTTTGAGTGGAATGATCAAGCCGACCAAGCCTTCCATGAGTTGAAGAAAATGTTGACCACTCCGCCTGTCCTGGCTGCGCCGACTGAGAAGGAGCCCATGCTCCTCTACATCGCCGCGACAAGCCGAGTCGTCAGCACTATTGTTGTGGTCCAGCGCCCAGAAGAAGGCCGAGCTCAGCTGGTCCAGAGGCCGGTCTACTATCTCAGCGAAGTACTGTCCAGCTCAAAGCAAAACTACCCGCACTACCAGAAGATGTGCTATGGGGTGTACTTCGCTGCCAAGAAATTGAAGCCCTACTTCCAAGAGCACCCCATCACGGTCGTGTGCACTGCCCCGCTCGCCGAGATCATAGGCAGCCGGGATGCATCCGGCCGGGTGGCCAAATGGGCCATTGCCTTGGCGCCCTACACGATTTTCTATCAACCCCGCACCGCCATCAAGTCGCAAGCATTGGCCGACTTCCTCGTCGATTGGGCCGAGACCCAGTACTTACCGCCGGCTCCCGACTCTACCCATTGGCGGATGCACTTTGACGGGTCCAAGATGCGCACCGGCTTGGGAGCCGGCATCGTCCTCACCTCTCCCAAAGGCGACAAGCTCAAGTACACGCTGCAGATCCACTTCGCCGCCTCCAAACGTGGCCGAGTACGAGGCGCTCGTACATGGGCTCCGGCTAGCCAAAGAGCTCGGCATACGCCGGATCCTGTGCTACGGCGACTCAGACTTGGTGGTCCAACAATCATCTGGCGACTGGGATGCCAAGGACACAAACATGGCAAGCTACCGTTTCCTCGTCCAGCAGATGAGCGGATACTTTGAAGGGTGCGAGTTCCTTCATGTGCCAAGGGCCGACAACGACCAAGCAGATGCCCTAGCACGGATCGGCTCCACCCGACAAGCCATACCGACTGGCGTCTCCCTCCAGCGCCTCCTCAAGCCGTCCATCAAGCCGTCTCCAGAGTCGGATTCCATCTTCGTACCGCCTGCGCCAGAAACAGCCGGATCCGGCTCAAGAAATCCCGCAGGCGGCGCGGGGACTTCGACAACTGCCTCGGGGACTGACGTAGTCGCACCCGGCCCAGGGACTTCAGAACCCGGCCCGGGGACTGCAGCAGTCGGCCCGGGGACTGCAACGACACAAGAAGCGGTGGTCGACTCCAATGCAACACCCAACCCACCCACCCGAGTCATGGTGGCCGCATTAACAGCAGAAGAAGTCACAGCTCCCTCATGGGCCCAGCCCATCCTCAAGTTCCTAGTCAGCAGAGAGCTGCCGGCTGACGAGATCGCAGCAAGACTAGTGCAACGACGAGCCGCAGCATACACAATAATCAACAGGGAGCTCGTGAAGCGCAGCGTCACTCGAGTCTTCCAGCGTTGCGTCGAGCCAGATAAAGGAGTGGCAATCCTCAAAGACATCCACCCAGGCGAATGCGGCCACCACGCCGCCTCAAGATCCCTCGTGGCCAAGGCTTTCCGCCATGGCTTCTTCTGGCCGACTGCCTTGGAGGATGCTAAAGAAATAGTCAAGAGCTGCAGAGGATGTCAAGTCTTTAGTTCCAAACAACACCTGCCGGCTTCCGCCCTCAAGACCATTCCCCTCACCTGGCCTTTTGCCGTCTGGGGACTGGACATGGTGGGCCCTTTCAAGACAGCCCGCGGCGGCATGACACACCTACTCGTTGCGGTGGACAAGTTCACAAAGTGGATCGAAGCAAAGCCGATTAAGAAGCTAAACGGGCCGACTGCCGTGACATTCATCACCGACATCACCACTCGGTACGGCGTACCGCACAGCATCATCACCGACAACGGCACGAACTTCGCCAAAGGCGCACTGGCACGTTTCTGCACGACACAGGGCATCCGACTGGACTTAGCGTCCGTTTCCCACCCGCAGTCAAACGGCCAGGTCGAGCGAGCAAATGGACTTATCCTCTCCGGCATCAAGCCCCGACTGGTTGTGCCACTGGAGCGATCGGCCGGCTGTTGGCTCGAAGAGCTGCCGGCTGTCCTCTGGAGTATGCGCACTACACCCAACAAGTCAACCGGCTTCACTCCATTCTTCCTTGTGTACGGTGCCGAGGCTGTCATCCCAACAGACATCGAGTTCGACTCGCCTCGGATCACCATGTACACGGAGGAGGAAGCCAAAGAAGCAAGAGAAGACGGCGTCGACCTACTGGAAGAAGGCCGGCTGTTAGCCCTCAGCCGGTCCGCCATCTACCAGCAAGGCCTGCGCCGCTACTACAACCGCAAGGTCAAGCCAAGATCCTTCCAAGAGGGCGACCTTGTGCTCCGGCTGATCCAGCGAACAGCCGGCCAACACAAGCTCTCGGCCCCTTGGGAAGGCCCCTTCGTCGTCAGCAAGGCACTCGGCAACGACTCCTACTACTTGATCGACGCGCAAAAGCCAAGAGCACGCAAGAGAGACGACTCCGGCAAGGAGTCGGAGCGACCATGGAACGCAAACCTCCTAAGACGATTTTACAGCTGAAAAGCAGTATGTATCACGCTACCCTTTTTTTGTATTAAGTTACAAACCAACAGGCCCCCCGAACAGTACTCGGGGACTGCCTTTTATTTATCTATGAATGACAAGTGTCATATCCATGAATGTATTATTACATTTTGAATTCTTGTCCGGCACCGGGTCCGACTAGTCGGCCCGGGGACTGGCCGCCTTGAGCTATATTCTAAGTTCTTCCCAAAGTCAGCAAAGTAGTGCGCCGGCTCCCAAGTCCTCTCTTGTTGAAAGTCACAGCTCAAAGAACTGATTGTCCGACTAGCAAGAGAAAAGACAGAAAGGACGCCCACACAAAAAACGGCTAAGGAACAACTAACCTATATAGCAAAGAGACGACCTCCATATATGCCTGCCGGCTGTCAAAGCAGCCGGCTGGCCGGCTTCCTAAAAAACTTAGCTTAAGTCCGGCAAAGCTAAAAGTACTTTCCCCTCCCCAATCGGCCAGGCACTCCCCGGCTACAGATTGCAGAGCAACTGTTTGACTAGGGAGGCGGCAACCAAGGGAGGGCGGCAAAGGAAAAAAGCAGAAGGACAAAAAGCGAAAGTGCAAGGAAAGGCCGATTGCATACCTTATATACATAAGGCCGCCCAAAGGCTGGCAACAGACTTAAGTTTGAATACAGCCAGTGGGTGGAATTGTGCAGACTTAACCAAACATTGTTCAAAAGTAACAAGACAGGCAAACAAAAGAAAGAAGACTAAGGCATGACTCGGAGGCCGAGCTGGTCGGTGAAGGCAGCTCGCCGGCTGAAGGAGTGCCCGCCTAGCTGGTCCCGGCTTGACCGCCTCCCGCGGCAGGAGACGCACTCGCATGCGATGTAGTGCTGGAGGCGCGGTCAGGCTGGCCGGCTACTCCACCAGCCGGCTCGACGTCTTCACCTTCCTCCTCCTCCTCTTCGCCCTCGTCGCTGGAGTCGATCTCCTCCGCCGAGTCCTCGCCGTACGCCGGGTCCAGCCCGAACCAATCTTCCGGCTGGGCGACTCCATTGTCGTCCACCTCGGGGGCGAAGACGTTGGTGTCGGTGTAGTCGGCGATCGCCGAAGCCCGCCGAATGATGGCCGGCCGCGCCGGCTCCAGCTCCGTGTCGGCTTGCTGCCGCCAGGTCGACAGCTGGTCAAGGTTCAGGCCGGGATACCAGGCCTTGACGAACTCCAGCGCCCGCCTGGCGCCGGAGCGAGCCGCCGACGCCTTCCAAGCCTCGAAGCGGCCGACGGCCACCTCCAGCCAATCGGCGGTCCGACTGGGGGTGCGAGGAACCGCTTGGCCGGGCCAGAGGGCAGCCAAGACCGCCGACCCGGCACGCTGAAGCCGGCGGAGCAGCCGGTGAGCCGGCTGGATGCGAGCCTGGATCGCCAGGAGCTGCTCCTCCAGCGAGCGGCCGGCGTTTGGCGAGATCTCGAAGCCGGCTTGCCTCTTCGCCTGGCAACGGGCTTCGATGGCCTGGTTGGCGGTAGTGGAATAGCCGGGGAAGTACTCTGCGCGAAGAAGAAAAGGAAAGAAAAACACCAAAATCAGAAAAACAAGTCAAAATGGCGGATGGCAAGAAAGGACGAAGGGATAGACGACTTACCGTCAACCAGATCCTCGATCTGGCCATAGCCGGAGACCAGAGTCTGCCTGGCCTCTGCCCAGCTGGCCGCCTCCGTCTCGAACTCGGCCTGGAGGGTGGCTTCGCGATCCTGCGCAGCCTTCAGCACAGCCTTGTGACCTTCCTCCTGGTCGGCCAGCTTCTTGACCAAGCGGTCGCGCTCCTGCACCAAGGCGGCGAGCTCCGCGTCCTTGGCACGAAGAGCAGTCTGGGACTCCCCCAGCTGTGCCCTCAGACTGGCGTTAGCCGCTGCAGAGATAGAAGAAGAAGAAGAACAATGAGAAATCATCAAGGAAGATCCGAGCCGACTGCTCAGCAGTCGGCCCGAATCTCGGGGACTACACCCATCGGGTGCGCTGACGCGCCCCCACATGAGATAAAGATCAAGTCATATACCTTGGCTTTCAGTAAGATCGGCGGTCTTCTGAGTCAGCTCCTGAGCCTGGGAGTTGAAGGCGGCCGCTCGGAGGTTGTGGTAGTCCTGCAAGACGGACAGAAGACCGAAGTGAGAACAAAAGCAGCAAAAACAAAATCTCCAAGAAGTTCCAAGCCGCCTGCTCAGCAGCCGACTCGGAACTCGGGGACTACACCCAGTGGGTGCGCTGACGCGCCCCCACGAGAGAAATCAAGAGCAAGATGAGAATACTAACCCGGATGGCTGCCCGCGTGGCGAGGAATTCGTCGGTGAACTGCCTCAGCGCCGCGGCCTGGCCTTGCAGCCGGGTCCGGACGTCTTGCGCAGCGACGTTCACCACGGCTGTCCCTCCGCCCGGCGTCCACCCCGAGGTAGCGCTGGCCGCCTTCGCGTCTCGGGCCGACGAGCTGGAGCCCACGGCCGGCTGTGGCTCCGACGCCGCCTTCTGCGGTTCAGACGCGGCCATCCCTGCACGCCGGCTTGGCGGGACCCGGACCGCCACCTCAGGCCCCGCGGCCGGCTCGCCCTCCGCCGACTGTGCGGGCGCAGGCTCAGGCTGACGGCCTTGGGTCGCCCTAGTCGGAGCAGTCGGCCCCGGCGCCTCCCCCAAGATGACGACGTCGTCGCCGCTTCCTCCCAGCCCTGGCTGGGAACCGCTGGCTCCCCCTGGCGAGGGATCCACGTCCCCGGGCGCCATGGTGCGCAGGGGGGTGACCATCAGAGCGTCCCCTGCCGCCGCTTCGGTCTCGGCCTCTGCCTGGGCATTGGCTGCGGCCTCGGCGAGCGCCTTCACCGCCTCCTCCTCCCGAGCTGCCTGGGCGGCGGCTGCCCTCCGTGCCTCCGCCTCCCGCGCTTCCTGCTCCTCCCGCGCCTCCCGCGCGTTCCTTTCCGTCGCCTCCAGGAGGGCGGCGCGGGGATCTACGCGGCGGGTGGTGCTCTCAGAGCCCCCTGGCGACCCGACGACGGAGCCGGCGGTCGCCCGCTCAAGGGATAGCGGAGCTCTGACCATTGAAAAAGAAGATGAAGACTCAAGAACCATCAAAGGAAAGAAAGAAGGACAGTACGAAGAAAGAGAGATCTTACGCCGACACGGTCTGCGGCTGCTTCACCACTTTGCTGAAGCGAGCCGCCTTCGCGGCCGCCGCCCCACCCCTGGGCTTCTTTGTCCGGCTACCGAACATGCCCTGGGTGGCGCGATGTTTCTGGCCTCTACCCCGAGCAGGCTGCGCGCCGGAGGAGCCTGCGCCGCGTCCGGACGCCGGCTGGCGATGCGGGACGGCTTCGGCTTCGTCGTCATCCGGCCAGTCCTCGAAGGTAGCGGTGAACCCGGAGCCGCCTGCTTCGCCGCCGGCTTTGCCGCCGGCCGGCTCGGCGGCGTCCTCCATATGGACCGCCCCCAGGTCGGGGTCCTCCTGGTCCTCCTCGCTCCGGTCGGGGACGAAGCGGCGCTCCACGTCTGCCCCTCCGGCCGGCCGGAGCAGAGGATTCTGTCAAAAGAGAGCAAGCCGATTGAGTTAGAGTCGGCCCAAAAGGAACTCGGCGACAAAGCTGAGAGAGAGAGAAAGAGAAAAAGAGAAGGGGAGCGTACCGTAGGTGGAGGATTGGCGCGGCTGTATGGCTCCTTGCCGAATTGCCAGTTGTCGGAAAGCTGACAGTTGGCGAGGTAGTTCACCATGTCGGCGGCGTCGGGCTGCGGCATCTCCTTGGTGCACATCCGGCTCGGATCGAGCTGGCCGCTCATCTGACAGATCAGATGAGGCCGGCTCTGGAGAGGGAGGACCCGGCGCGTGACGAACGCGGCCAGGAGGTCGGGCCCCGTCAGGCCCTCCGACTGGACCATCACCCGCAGGCGGGCGATGGCGGCGTTTCCTCCCTACGACAGCGTCACCACCCGGAAGGACCACTGGGGCAGCCTCCCCGCCGGTGGGCCGGCTACGTAAGCCGGCAGGTTGATGTAGTCGCCCCGTGGAGCGATGTTCCGCACGTAGAAGTATGACTTCTGCCACTTCTTCACCGATTGGATCAGCGTGATGACGGGGAAGGGGTTGTCGGCGCCCGATCTCCGCGACGCGATGAAGGCGCCGGTGTGGGCCGGCACGCCCTTGCTGCGCGTACCCAGCTTCGACTGGAAGAACTCCCCCCAGAGCTCGAGGGTGGGGAGGACGCCGAGATAGCCCTCGCACAGGGTGACGAAGGCCGACAGCAGCACCACCGCGTTGGGGGTGAGGTGGTGCGGCTGGAGCTGATAGAAGTCCAGCCAGGAGCGGAAGAAGGCGCTCACTGGCAGGCCGAAGCCGCGCAGGAAGTGCGAGCGGAAGACCACCCGCTCGCCATCCCGCGGCACCGGCCTGATTTCCTTCTCCGGCGCGAGGCAGACCTCCACTTTGTCCGCGCTGGGCAGACGCCGGGTGTCGCGGAGGAAGTCGATGTGGTCGTTGTGGACGATGGAGCCATCCCAATCCCCGCCAAGCTGCTCTACGTGGGGAGGCATAGCGGAAGCTAGCACGGTGGCGGAGGAGCGTGCGGAGGAAGAGCGCGGCGGCGAGGCGCTGTCGCAAGAACGAGCAAGGCAAGAAGACGGTGGAAGTAGGAGGAGCGCGCGAGGGCCTGCCGCCCTCCACCTCCCCCTACTTATAGCCTCACGCGGCCGAAGAGGCCGGACGTGGGGGGGGGGGAAACGTGGGATTAACTGCGCCCACTCCCCCCACGTCTCGCGTTTATTACGCATAAGTGCGAGAGAAACTGCTGCACGGAACGTGCAGGCGGTTTCGGGATGGAAAGGATCCGCACCTGGGCCGGGGCGCGGACGTGGCGGGCTCCCTCTCTGCGGCGACGTCCCGTCACGTGCGTGGGCTGGCAAGCTTTCTGGCCACGTGGCGCGCCAGCGGCCCATAGACGGCCCGCGGCCCGGTGCACGTCCCTGCGGGTTCCCGCCCCCCGACTCCAGAAGAATTCGACTAAGGCGGCGCGCCTGACCAAGGCCGGCTCCCAGCTGCCGGCTCGTCACGATGGGAAGCTGATCGAGCTTCTTGATCCCCGCTCCACCTCGAAGCTCAATCAGCTTCGGGGACTACTGTCGGAGGGAATGGCCACGGGTAGCCCTGGCTCTTCAGAAAATTTATCAGGCCTTTGGGCCTTCAAGCACTCCAAGCATTTGGGCCGCCTTCCCTGGCCGGGTACCTCTAAAGCCGACTCCCGGAAGGCGACCCAGCCTCACCGACTCCAAGAAGCCGGCCAAGAAGGACGCCGACTCCTAGAAGCCGGCCAAGACCACAACCACTCCTACATAACGACGACCTGACGGGGCATGGCCACAGTGCGGCCCACGACCCCCGAAGCCCGAGGCGGGCATGGCTACAGGAGGCCGTACGGGAGGGATGTCTCCCGTGCGTCCCGGCACTGTAGCCACGCCAGGTACGACGTCATCCACGACCCCCTCCTATACGGCCCAAGGACCGCGGGCCCCTTCAGCCAGAGAGAGGCGTGAAGGCGGCCCGGCTCTTCCCAGCCGGCCGAGAGTATAGCCGGCCTCCAGAAGCCGGCCACTCCCTTCCTCGAAGCAGGAGCCCCATTAAGGAGACAAGACGAGGTGAGGCTACAGTGATAGCCCCCGAGGCGGCCCACTGTAGCCATGCTCACCTCGACAAAGCCCTCATCATCAGAGGCGCGGCTACAGTAAGCAGCCGCCGACAAAACCCTAGGCGGTGGGACCGGCCTGTCGACCAAGTAGCCGGCAGCCGGCGGGACCCACCAGCCGGCGGGACCCAGCAGCCGGCGGAGAAGCCGGCGAGCGTAGGCACTGACGGCTAGGACCAGATCCCAGTCGGATTACCATTGTACCCCCGGGGGTAGGCCTATATAAACCCCCCGGAGCTCCCATGCAAAGGGTTCGCACCTCAGCAGAGTTGGCATCATAGCATAGCACACACACATAGATAGAGAGAAGCGAGAGCTAGCCTTGTTCTTCTTCTCCCTTGATCTCAACAGCTCTAGGAGCGATTGTAGCTACCCCTTATCGATCTAGTGATCATGCGGAGACCCCGCAGAGCAGGACTAGGGGTGTTATCTCCTCGGAGAGCCCCGAACCTGGGTAAGATTCGCCGGCGTGCATGTCTTCGCCTCATCCCGTTTTCCGGGCACCGGCGACGTTTTATTGGCTCCCACAATGATAAGCCATCCCTTGGCATATGTCGCACCAACCACCCGACACATAGTTATGAGAATATCTAGGTATGATCATGTATATAGGCATCACGTCCGCGACAAGTAGACCGACAACTGCCTGCATCTACTACTATTACTCCACACATCGACCGCTATCCAGCATGCATCTAGAGTATTAAGTTCAAAAGAATAGAGTAACGCTTTAAGTAAGATGACATGATGTAGAGGGATAAACTCATGCAATATCAAATAAACCCCATCTTGTTATCCTCGATGGCAACAATACAATACGTGCCTTGCTGCCCCTACTGTCACTGGGAAAGGACACCGCAAGATTGAACCCAAAGCTAAGCACTTCTCCCATTGCAAGAAAGATCAATCTAGTAGGCCAAACCAAACTGATAATTCGAAGAGACTTGCAAAGATAACCAATCATACATAAAAGAATTTAGAGAAGATTCAAATATTGTTCATAGATAAACTTGATCATAAACGCACAATTCATCGGTCTCAACAAACACACCGCAAAAGAAGATTACATCTAATAGATCTCCACAAGAGAGGGGGAGAACATTGTATTGAGATCCAAAAAGAGAGAAGAAGCCATCTAGCTAATAACTATGGACCCGAAGGTCTGAGGTAAACTACTCACACATCATCGGAGAGGCTATGGTGTTGATGTAGAAGCCCTCCATGATCGATGCCCCCTCCGTCGGAGCTCCGGAAAAGGCCCCAAGATGGGATCTTACGGGTACAGAAGGTTGCGGCGGTGGAGTTAGGTTTTTGGATCCGTCTCTGATAGTTTGGGGGTACGTAGGTATATATAGGAGGAAGAAGGACGTCGGTGGAGCAACGTGGGCCCCACGAGGGTGGAGGGCGCGCCCAGGGGGGTAGGCGCGCCCCCTACCTCGTGCCTTCCTGGTTGATGTCTTGACGTAAGGTCCAAGTCCTCTGGATCACGTTCGTTCCAAAAATCATGTTCCCGAGGGTTTCATTCCGTTTGGACTCCGTTTGATATTCTTTTTCTGTGAAACTCTAAAATAGGCAAAAAACAACAATTCTAGGCTGGGCCTCCGGTTAATAGGTTAGTCCCAAAAATAATATAAAAGTGTATAATAAAGCCCAATAATGTCCAAAACAGAATATAATATAGCATGGAACAATCAAAAATTATAGATACGTTGGAGACGTATCAGTCTCTAACTATGATTCTCCATGTGAAATCTCTTTCTCTCACACAAACACAAACTTCGTCTCCCGGGGTCTCATTTCTCTCTACTATTCCCCTGTGTGCCACTCGCACACCCCCTCTCACACAGAGATGTCCTTCGCTCCTTAGATATGAGAAGCTACGACTCTTCCTCTTAAATATCTCTTTCTCACACACAAACACAAACTCTGTCTCCCAGGGTCTCATATCTCTCCACCATTCTCTTGTATGTCGCTCACACACACTCTCTCTCCCTAGAGATATCTTGCGTTCCCTCATATGTCTCTCTAGCTATCACTCTCGTTGTGAAATATCTTTCTCTCTCGCAGACACAAAACTCCGTCTCTCGGGATCTCATTTCTCTCTGATATTTGTTTGTATGTGACTCACACGCACACTCTCTCTATCTCTCTCACACCCACACACATAACTCAGCCTTCTGATCCACTCGACTCCTATCTCTAACACACACTAGCTAGCTAGCATCTTTATCTTTCTATTTATCTCTTTCTCCATCAACCTTCTTTCTCGCCCTCACTCTTTCTTCCTATCACGCACACTATATATGTTTCTCTCTACATGCAGTCAAGTGCCCTCTTTTTATCTTTCTCTCACACACACATAACTTCACCCTCTGAACCACCCGGCGGTCATCTCCAACACTCAAACTAGCTGATGTCCCTCTATATAGCATCTCTATCTCTGTATCTATCTGTAGTTTCTTCGTCAACATTTCTTTCTCGCACGCACTCTTGCTTCCTATCACCCAAACTATATATGTCTCTCCATACATGCATTTATAGGTTGATCTCTTTTGTACAATCACTGTCTCTCGCTCCCTCTGCTCGCCATAGATGCATGCTCTAGCCCACGCCACTATATCTTAAAGACAAAAACACATGCTCAATTATCGAGCCTTCTTCCCTGCACTCTCACATGCATGCATATTGTCATACCAATCTCTCCCATATCGTTGATGTTATGACTTATGTCTTCTTTCTTTTATCTCGATCATGCTCGCGCGCACGCACACACATCCCACGTATACATGTATACCTCTCGCACATTCACGTTCAAGGTCTACTATGCCTCCATACATAGTTAATTACCCTAAACCCTAACGCCACATCGAATCGTTCTCTTATTGTGTGCACATAGCTTCCGCTTGGATGGGTAAAACACACACTCACACTTAACAATCTCCTTCTAGCTACCCCCCTCTCTCACTCTTCCCCTATATCCCCGAAACCAATAAGACCATCCCTTCGTTTAATTCCCCCTACATGCACCATCGATATATAGTAGTCTTCCTCGGTGTCTCTCGGACAAACACGTTCTCTCGATGTCGACTCCTCTCACGCGCACACGCCTTCTCTTCCCTCTCCACGGGCCTTTTCTCTCTCGCACCCCCTCGTTGGTGGCCCCTGTCATACACTATGATGAAGCCACACACACTAAATTACATCCGCCACCAAGGACCCCGCGTCACACACACACACGCACCCCCCACACACACACACTAAGACGCCATCTCACACACACATGCACTAGGCGGAGCATTTGTTCCTACCACCCTTCGTCCAACCTTACCCGTATGATAAGCAATCACCTTAATTTACTTGTATAACATGGACAAATTCCACTTTACTTTAGTAGTTAGCAAACTTATCATCTCTACTCTTATTAAAAAACGAGTTGGTGATGATGGTGTGCCTGCCATCTTGTAATATAGACCGTCCGATCTATATCTGATAGATAGAAAGCAAACTATGGCAATTTTACAAAAGATACCCATACCTCTCTCCACATTTACAGACAAGGCCTTGCCTCGTTCATCATCCTTATCTCCCACAACCTCATTGCTGAGCAATTAAAAAAGGAAGTCTCTGGAACAATCTTGCATGGTGGCCGCTGCCGCCTGCCGGCGCCGTCCATCCCCATGCCTTCGCCCAGTCCGACCACCAGTCACCACCACGCTCTACTCCTCCTCACCTTATCTCTCATCTTTCATTTTTTCCGATGAAATTGTCGAGATACCAGTTTTTCGATAAAACTCTCGAGATATCATTAGTTTTTACACATGGGATTACTCCTGCATGGGTCAATCACAACAGGTGTTTTGTAAAACAATGCATATTGATGTTCGGTGCAATGCATGAGCATCTTGCTAGTAATTATATAACGCAAATCACGAGCAGGAAGTGACATTTTTTTACACAACCACGTTAACATGGCCACGTAAATCACTATCTAAAGTGTAATACCATTATACTTATATCCCGATGCAAAAGGTTGAGTACATGTCCGAAGAGTAGACTCGCACACACGCACTCTGTCTCTCATCTCTCACACACACCAGTTACGTGACGCCCACTTAAGCAGACATGTATGTTACAATTTGTGCACCCGCTGGTACACGTGATGGTGCGCATTTATTTAAGCCGGACGGCGGACCCAAACAGTAGCTGCATTCATTCCCCTCCCGCGCCTCTTCTCTAGTCGCCGTAGCCTGGTAGCCATGGCCCGGCCGAAGGTAACGACATACGCCATACTCCCGCCGGAGAAGCGCTTTAATCTGGAAATTTTAGTGGTCATTCATGCATCTTTTTGTGCTAGCACTCCTATATAAGGGTTGACCGGTCGCTTCCCGCAGACGAGCGTGGGCGGTGGAAGAGGAAGGAGAAGGGAAGCGGGCTGTGGAGTAATGTTTTTTTACCACATTTTCTTAGGAAACCGAGTGCAATAATTGAGTCGTTTTGCAAACTACCAGTACTACACCTGAAACGGTTCAAAACCAATACCACCACCACGCTCGCGTCTGACCGCCTGGCCGACCCAACCCCCCTCCCTTGCCGGCGCGCGCTTCCCGCGTGAAACGGTCGGCATCGCCCCGGAACGTCAGTGCCGCATTAATGCCCGGCTAGAGCGGAGGCGACCTCTCACCGGCGCCAGCTTTGAAGCAGCGTGACGGCCGAGAGAGCGCCGCTTCCCGGTGCACGCGACTGCTCTGTGTCGAGGCTGGCCATAGTTTGGATGAGTGCTACCCCTTGAGCACTGCGTTGGTTTTCCCTTGAAGAGGAAAGGATGATGCAGCAAAGTAGCGTAAGTATTTCCCTCAGTTTTTGAGAACCAAGGTATCAATCCGGTAGGAGACTACACGCAAGTCGCCTCGTACCTACACAAACAAATAAGAACCTTGCAACCAACGCGATAAAGGGGTTGTCAATCCCTTCACGGCCACTTGCAAAAGTGAGATCTGATAGAGATAATAAGATAAATATTTTTGGTATTTTTTATGATATAGATTGAAAGTAAAGATTGCAAAGTAAAATAGATTGGAAACTTATGTGATGGAAAATAGACCCGGGGGCCATAGGTTTCACTAGTGGCTTCTCTCAAGATAGCATAAGTATTACGATGGGTGAACAAATTACTGTCGAGCAATTGATAGAAAAGTGCATAATTATGAGAATATCTAGGCATGATCATGTATATAGGTATCACGTCCATGACAAGTAGACCGAAACGATTCTGCATCTACTACTATTACTCCACACATCGACCGCTATCCAGCATGCATCTGGAGTATTAAGTTCATAAGAACAGAGTAACGCATTAGGCAAGATGACATGATGTAGAGGGATAAACTCAAGCAATATGATATAAACCCCATCCTTTTATCCTCGATGGCAACAATACAATACGTGCCTTGCTGCCCCTGCTGTCACTGGGAAAGGACGCCACAAGATTGAACCCAAAGCTAAGCACTTCTCCCATTGCAAGAAAGATCAATCTAGTAGGCCAAACCAAACTGATAATTCGAAGAGACTGGCAAAGATAACAAATCATACATAAAAGAATTCAAAGGAGATTCAAATATTGTTCATAGATAATCTTGAACATAAACCCACAATTCATCGGATCTCGACAAACACACCGCAAAAAGAATTACATCGAATAGATCTCCAAGAAGATCGAGGAGAACTTTGTATTGAGATCCAAAGAGAGAGAAGAAGCCATCTAGCTAATAACTATGGACCCGAAGGTCTGTGGTAAACTACTCACACATCATCGAAGAGGCTATGGTGTTGATGTAGAAGCCCTCCGTGATCGATTCCCCCTCCGGCGGAGTGCCGAAAAAGGCCCCAAGATGGGATCTCACGGGTACAGAAGGTTGCGGCCGTGGAAATAGGGTTTCGTGGTGCTCTCGGATGTTTTCGGGGTATATGAGTATATATAGGCGAAAGAAGTCGGTCAGGGGAACCACGAGGGGCCCATGAGGGTGGGAGCGCGCCGACCCCCCCTAGGCGCGCCCTCCTGCCTCGTGGCCTCCTCGTTTCTTTCTTGACGTCCACTCCAAGTCTCCTGGATTGCGTTTGTTCCAAAAATCACTCTCCCGAAGGTTTCATTCCGTTTGGATTCCGTTTGATATTCCTTTTCTGCGAAACACTAAAATAGGCAAAAAAACAGCAACTTGCACTGGGCCTTTGGTTAGTAGTTTAGTCCCAAAAATAATATAAAAGTGTATAATAAATCCCATTAAACATCCAAAACAGATAATATAATAGCATGGAACAATAAAAAATTATAGATATGTTGCAGACGTATGAAGCATCCCCAAGCTTAATTCCTGCTCGTCCTCGAGTAGGTAAATGTTAAAAACAGAATTTTTGATGTGGAATGCTACCTAGCATAATTTTCTAAGTAATTTTTCTTTATTGTGGCATGAATGTTCAGATCCGAAAGATTCAAGATAAAAGTTTAATGTTGACATAAAAATAATAATACTTCAAGCATACTAACTAAGCAATTATGTCTTCTCAAAATAACATGGCCAAAGAAAGCTTATCCCTACAAAATCATATAGTTTGGCTATGCTTCATTTTCGTCACACAAGAATGCTCTCATCATGCACAACCCTGATGACAAGCCAAGCAATTGTTTCATACTTTAGTAATCTCAAACTTTCTCAACCTTCATGCAATACATGAGCGTGAGCCGTGGACATAGCACTATGGGTGGAATAGAGTATAATGATGGGGGTTATGGGGAGAAGACAAAAAAGGAGAAAGTCTCACATTGACGCGGCTAATCAACGGGCTAGGGAGATGCCCATCAATTGATGTCAATGCAAGGAGTAGGGATTGCCATGCAACGGATGCACTAGAGCTATAAATGTATGAAAGCTCAACAAAAGAAACTAAGTGGGTGTGCATCCAACTTGCTTGCTCACGAAGACCTAGGGCATTTGAGGAAGCCCATTGTTGGAATATACAAGCCAAGTTCTATAATGAAAAATTCCCACTAGTATATGAAAGTGACAAAACAAGAGACTCTCTATCATAAAGATCATGGTGCCACTTTGAAGCACAAGTGTGGAAAAAAAGGATAGTAGCATTGTCCCTTTTTATTTCTTTTTTCTTTTTTTTTCTTTTTTTGGGCCTTCCCTTTTTTTTATTTGGCCTTTCTATTTTTTTATATTTGGGACAATGCTCTATTAATGATGATCATCACACTTCTATTTATTTACAACTCAATGATTACAACTCGGTACTAGAACAAAATATGACTCTATATGAATGCCTCCGGCGGTGTACAGGGATGGGCAATGAATCAAGAGTGACATGTATGATAAATTATGCATGGTGGCTTTGCCACAAATACGATGTCAACTACATGATCATGCAAGGCAATATGACAATGATGAAGTGTGTCATAATAAATGAAACGGTGGAAAGTTGCATGGCAATATATCTCGGAATGGCTATGGAAATGCCATAATAGGTAGGTATGGTGGCTGTTTTGAGGAAGATATAAGGAGGTTTATGAGTGATAGAGTGTATCATATCACGGGGTTTGGATGCACTGGCGAAGTTTGCACCAACTCCCAAGGTGAGAAAGGGCAATGCACGGTACCGAAGAGGCTAGCAATGATGGAAAGGTGAGAGTGCGTATAATCCATGGACTCAACATTAGTCATAAAGAAATCACATACTTATTGCAAAAATCTACAAGTCATCAAGAAGCAAGCATTACGCGCATGCTCCTAGGGGGATAGATTGGTAGGAAAAGACCATCGCTCATCCCCGACCGCCACTCATAAGGATGACAATCAAAGAACACCGCATGTTTAAAATTTGTCACACAAAGGTTACCATACGTGCATGCTACGGGACTTGCAAACTTCAACAGAAGTATTTCTGAAATTCACAACTACTCAACTAGCACGACTCTAATATTACCATCTTCATATCTCAAAACAATCATCAAGTATCAAACTTCTCATAGTATTCAATGCACTTTTTATGAAAGTTTTTATTATACCCATCTTGGATGCCTATCATATTAGGACTAATTTTATAGCCAAAGCAAATTACCATGCTGTTCTAAAGGACTCTCAAAATAATATAAGTGAAGCATGAGAGATCAATAATTTCTATAAAATAAAACCACCACCGTGCTCTAAAAGATATAAGTGAAGCACTGGAGCAAAATTATCTAGCTCAAAAGATATAAGTGAAGCACATAGAGTATTCTAATAAATTCCGATTCATGTGTGTCTCTCCAAAAGGTGTGTACAGAAAGGATGATTGTGGTAAACTAAAAATCAAAGACTCAAATCATACAAGACGCTCCAAGCAAAACACATATCATGTGGTGAATAAAAATATGGCATCAAGTAAAGTTACCGATGGACGAAGACGAAAGAGGGGATGCCTTCCGGGGCATCCCCAAGCTTAGGCTTTTGGTTGTCCTTGAATTTTACCTTGGGGTGCCTTGGGCATCCCCAATCTTAGGCTCTTGCCTCTCCTTATTCCATAATCCATCAAATCTTTACCCAAAACTTGAAAACTTCACAACACAAAACTCAACAGAAAATCTCATGAGCTCCGCTAGTGCAAGCAAACAAACCACCACTTCAAGGTACTGTAATGAACTCATTCTTTATTTATATTGGTCTTAAACCTACTGTATTACAACTTCTCTATGGTTCATATCCCCCGATACTAGCCATAGATTCATCAAAATAAGCAAACAACACACAAAAAACAGAATCTGTCAAAAACAGAATAGTCTGTAGTAATCTGGATCAAACGTATACTTCTGGAACTCCAAAATTCTGAAATAAATTGGTGGACGTGAGGAATTTATCTATTAATAATCTTCAAAAATAATCAACCTAAAATCACTCTCCAGTAAAAAATGGGAGCTAATCTCGTGAGCGCTACAGTTTCTGTTTTTTACAGCAAGATCATAAAGACTTCACCCAAGTCTTCCCAAAGGTTCTACTTGGCACAAACACTAATTTAAAACATAAAACCACATCTAAACAGAGGCTTGATGAATTATTTATTACTAAATAGAACCAAAAATCAAGAACCAAAAATAAAATTGGGTTGCCTCCCAACAAGCGCTATCGTTTAACGCCCCTAGCTAGGCATAAAGGCAGGGATAGATCTAGGTATTATCATCTTTGGTATGCAATCCGTAAGTGGATCTCATAACAGATTCATAAGGTAATTCAATTTTCTTTCTAGGAAAGTGTTCCATGCCTTTCCTTAACGGAAATTGGAATCTAATATTTCCTTCTTTTATATCAATAATTGCACAAATCGT
The DNA here is from genome assembly GCF_002575655.3 of Aegilops tauschii subsp. strangulata. Taxonomy (NCBI): domain Eukaryota; kingdom Viridiplantae; phylum Streptophyta; class Magnoliopsida; order Poales; family Poaceae; genus Aegilops; species Aegilops tauschii. The sequence goes on from NC_053038.3 coordinate 470,604,169, forward strand.
TCTAAGGAAAGCTCTACCAAGAATAATAGGACATGTAGGATTGCAATCTATATCAAGAACAATGAAATCTACGGGGACATAATTCCTATTTGCAAAAATAAGAACATCATTAATCCTTCCCATGGGTTTCTTAATGGTGGAATCCGCAAGATGCAAGTTTAAGGAACAATCATCAAATTCACGGAAACCTAACACATCACACAAAGTTTTTGGAATCGTGGAAACACTAGCACCCAAATCACATAAAGCATAGCATTCATGATCTTTAATCTTAATTTTAATAGTATGTTCCCACTCATCATGACGTTTTCTACGGATATCTTTTCTTCATAAGATTGCATTAAAGCATCAACGATATGTTTGGTAAAAGCTTTATTTTGACTATAAGCATGAGGAGAATTTAACACGGATTGCAACAAAGAAATACAATCTATTAAAGAACAATTATCATAATTAAATTCATTGAAATCCAAAATAATGGGTTCATTGCTATGTAAAGTTTTGACCTCTTCAATCCCACTTTTACCAATTTTTGCATCAAGAACTAAAAACTCTGAATCATTGGGACACCTTTTAACTAAAGTTGACTCATCTCCAGTCCCATCATTATCAAGATTCATATTGCAAAACAAGGATTTAATAGGAGACACATCAATCACTTTTAGATCTTCATCCCTATTATCATGAAAACTAGAAGAACACGCTTTTACAAAGCAATCTTTCTTAGCACGCATCCTAGCGGTTCTTTCCATGCACTCATCAATAGAAATTCTCATAGATTTGAGAGACTCATTGATATCATGCTTAGGTGGAATATATCTAAGTTTCAAAGAATCAACATCAAGAGAAATTCTATCCACGTTCCTAGCCAACTCATCAATCTTAGGCAATTTTTCTTCAAGCAAAACATTGAAATTCTTTTGAGAAATCATAAATTCTTTAACACTAGTCTCAAAATCAAAGGGCGTCTTATTAAAATTTCCATAAGAGTTGTTGTAGGAATTACCATAATTATTAGAGGAATTACTAGGAAACGACCTAGGATTAAAGTTTCCTCTATAAGCGTTGTTACCAAAATTGTTCCTACCAACAAAATGCACATCCATAGATTCATTATTATTCTCAATCAAAGCCAACAAAGGCATATCATTAGGATCAGAAGAAGCACTCTTATTAGCAAACAATTTCATAAGTTCATCCATCTTTCCACTCAAAACATTAATCTCTTCTATCGCATGAACCTTTTTACTAGTTGATCTTTCGATGTGCCATTGAGAATAATTAACCATAATATTATCTAGGAGTTTAGTAGCTTCTCCTAATTTGATTTCCATAAAAGTGCCTCCTGCGGCCGAATCTAAAAGATTTCTAGAAGCAAAATTCAATCTGGCATAAATTTTTTGTATAATCATCCATAAATTCAAACCATGTGTAGGGCAATTACGTATCATTAATTTCAGCCTCTCCCAAGCTTGCGCAACATGTTCATGATCAAGTTGCTTAAAATTCATAATATCGTTTCTAAGAGAGATGATCTTAGCGGGATGAAAATACTTAGAGATAAAAGCATATTTGCACTTATTCCAGGAATCAGTACTATTTTTAGGCAAAGACGAAAACCAAGTTTTAGCACGATCTCTAAGCGAAAATGGAAATAGCTTCAATTTAACGATATCATTATCCACATCTATCTTCCTTTGCATATCACACAAATCAACAAAGTTCTTTAGATGTGTAGCGACATCTCCACTAGGAAGGCCAGAGAGTTGATCTTTCATGACAAGATTCAGCAAGGCAACATTAATTTCACAAGATTCAGCATCAGTAATAGGAGCAATCGGAGTGCTAAGAAAATCATTGTTGTTGGTATTGGAAAAATCACACAATTTAGTATTATCGTGAGCCATCGTGACAAACAATCCAACACACAAGCACACAAGAAGCAAGCGAAAAAGAGGCGAACGGAAAAAGAGGGCGAATAAAACAGCAAGGGTGAAGTGGGGGAGAGGAAAACGAGAGGAAAATGGCGAATAATGTAATGCGAGGGATAAGAGTTTGTGATGGGTACTTGGTATGTCTTGAATTGTGCGTAGATCTCCCTGGCAATGGCGCCAGAAATCCTTCTTGCTACCTCTTGAGCACTGCATTGGTTTTCCCTTGAAGAGGAAAGGGTGATGCAGCAAAGTAGCATAAGTATTTCCCTCGGTTTTTGAGAACCAAGGTATCAATCCAGTAGGAGACTACACGCAAGTCGCCTCGTACCTACACAAACAAATAAGAACCTTGCAACCAACACGATAAAGGGGTTGTCAATCCCTTCACGGCCACTTGCAAAAGTGAGATCTAATAGAGATAATAAGATAAATATTTTTGGTATTTTTTATGATATAGATTGAAAGTAAAGATTGCAAAGTAAAATAGATTGGAAACTTATGTGATGGAAAATAGACCCGGGGACCATAGGTTTCACTAGTGGCTTCTCTCAAGATAGCATAAGTATTACGATGGGTGAACAAATTACTGTCGAGCAATTGATAGAAAAGTGCATAATTATGAGAATATCTAGGCATGATCATGTATATAGGCATCACGTCCGCGACAAGTAGACCAAAACGATTCTGCATCTACTACTATTACTCCACACATCGACCGCTATCCAGCATGCATCTAGAGTATTAAGTTCATAAGAACAGAGTAACGCATTAGGCAAGATGACATGATGTAGAGGGATAAACTCAAGCAATATGATATACCCCATCTTTTTATCCTCGATGGCAACAATACAATACGTGCCTTGCTGCCCCTGCTGTCACTGGGAAAGGACACCGCAAGATTGAACCCAAAGCTAAGCACTTCTCCCATTGCAAGAAAGATCAATCTAGTAGGCCAAACCAAACTGATAATTCGAAGAGACTGGCAAAGATAACAAATCATACATAAAAGAATTCAAAGGAGATTCAAATATTGTTCATAGATAATCTTGATCATAAACCCACAATTCATCGGATCTCGACAAACACACCGCAAAAAGAATTACATCGAATAGATCTCCGAGAATATCGAGGAGAACTTTGTATTGAGATCCAAAGAGAGAGAAGAAGCCATCTAGCTAATAACTATGGACCCGAAGGTCTGTGGTAAACTACTCACACATCATCGAAGAGGCTATGGTGTTGATGTAGAAGCCCTCCGTGATCGATTCCCCCTCCGGTGGAGCACCGGAAAAGGCCCCAAGATGGGATCTCATGGGTACAGAAGGTTGCGGCAGTGGAAATAGGGTTTCGTGGTGCTCTCAGATGTTTTCGGGGTATATGAGTATATATAGGCGAAAGAAGTCAGTCAGGGGAGCCACAAGGGGCCCATGAGGGTGGGGGCGCGCTTACCCCCCCTGGGCGCGCCCTCCTGCCTCGTGGCCTCCTCGTTTCTTTCTTCATGTCCACTCCAAGTCTCCTGGATTGCGTTTGTTCCAAAAATCACTATCCCGAAGGTTTCATTCTGTTTGGATTCCGTGATACTCCTTTTCTGCGGAACACTGAAATAGGCAAAAAAACAGCAATTTGCACTGGGCCTTTGGTTAGTAGGTTAGTCCCAAAAATAATATAAAAGTGTATAATAAAGCCCATTAAACATCCAAAACAGATAATATAATAGCATGGAACAATCAAAAATTATAGATACGTTGGAGACGTATCAATGAGTCTCCATCGTGGGGAGCCACACTAAATGCAATGATATGGACTCCTGTTGCCCACTGTTATGGATCGTTCCATCTATGAAGAACACGTGGGACTGGAACTACGAGACGGACATGTACCCAGGAGTGGACGTATGAACCTGAGTAATGTAGCGCAGTAAGTGAAGTAGAAAGGCACAAATAGTATGAACATGCGTGGCATATAGGCATTTGTCTCTTACTACCACTAAATGTTGTACGTGCAATGCCCGGTGATGTTATGGAGTCCGTGCCTAAGTACTCTACTACTACTATATTAATTGGAGGCACATATTAGGTTTTATATTTGTTTATGTGTATGCCCCGAGACCTTCCAACTAGACGTGTCTTTCTCTCCGGGTCGCACTTTGTATCGTTCATACCACTAGTACAGTAGTACTACTACGTGTGGTCTCCGACCCAGAAGTGGAGACACTCTACCATGCTGTTCATGTCCCACTCCTTTCGCTGACGTGTGGGACATCCAACACGTGTCCTGTTTGGCACTCCTTCATCGTAAGAGTTGAAACGCTAGCATTCATCAGAAATAAAAAATAAATATAAATCAGCAGTGATACTATACCACGCGGTTTCCTTGCTCCTCGATATCAGAAAGAATACTTCCATTTGCCGACATGTGGGACGTCGACCATCCTGGTCCACTTGCCATGCCCGCAAAACTCCAAGGGAGAGTCACCCCGGTCGTCGCGCCGCAGTAATTACTAATGAGCCGTCAAATCACAGGCCCAACCTTTCCCATTGTGAAGTTGCTCGGACGAAGGAACCATCATGACTTCGTTGAATTTCGCTTCTTGAAGAAAACTACTGTACCAGCAGTACTGCTAGCTACAGTAGTTACTCCAGCAGAGGCCTCCTTTGGTTCATAGGATAGGAATTTTATAGGAATATGAAAATCATAGGAAGTGAGATGACATGCATCTCAATTCCTATAGAGAAAGAGATGCCATTTGATGCATAGGATAGGAATTTTTCCATTGGCTAATGCACTGGTACTTTGCTCTAAAAACTACAGTAGTAACTAGTAGTACTGGTACATGCTCGTAATTAATTAAACAAATGTACGGGCGACACAGACACACACACTAACTACTAGTACTACTACTTCTCACATGCTGGCCAGACGTCGTCGTTCTCCTTCCCGGCTTTGTCGGCGACACCCCACCGTGCTTGGATCTCCGCCGACCTCTCCGCCGCAGCGCGTGCGTCCTCTTCTTTCTTGCAGCGGCGGGCCTCTCTTTTCTTGAGTGCTTTCTGACTTTTCTGCTCCCTTTGTGCGGCTTTGGCCGCCTCTTGCTCTACCACCCATTCGGCCTTGGCAGCTTCAAATTCCGCCCACATAGGTGTGAGGCCGCGAGCGGCGATGAACTCGGCACGGCGGGATGCCATCGCTTCCCTACCATTCTGTGTGCGGTCATGGGTGGCGAGGAACTCGGTGCGGCGGGAAGCCATCACTTCCTTACCGGTTAGTGTGCGGCGCGGTGGCATGAACGACGCTTGGCGACAGCTCTGGGGTGGAGTGGCCGGACAACCGTAAAGTGCATTGGTTTGTCAAGAGCTCAAGGATAGAAGACGAAGGAAATTTGGATTCCCCTTCAATCTTGGTCATTTATTACCAAGTAAAATGCATTGGCGGTCATCGAACTTGTCTTGATAGCTCACTTTTTTTAGCAACTTGATAGCTCACTTTGATCATTGTATACGAGATATGGTGATTATACGGTCACTGGCTCAGCGTATAGCTCCGTATTTATCTAGTTAACCAGTCAAATGGTCCGCATGCGCCTCATCAGCTCATGTTCTTTATCTATCTATCTACGCGGGCCTACCTGTTAGTGGAGAAAGAAATAAAAACCAAAATTATGCGTATGTGACATTACTGTTTAGACGTTTGCTGGAGGCCTCCGCGAACACCGAGCATGTATTCACCTGGCTCAACACCAATGGTCATACTCGTGACTCGGCGCCTTGCTCATGTATATCGTCCATCACAACGACAATCTATAAAACAGCCTAGCTAGAGAGGGTACTATGGTACGGATTATGTTCTATCGTGAGCAACCGATCATAGTGCCACTGCACACGAGTGTGTGTCTGATCGATTCGTCCATTATTCGTAAGTTATGCATGGTTGTGTGGTGTCTAATGGTGGTTGTCGAAGGCTAGCTGGCGACAAGAGCAGTTGCATGGACGCCTGGTTGTCAATACGTGCCACAGACGCTTCAAAGGCTCGTCATCCATGAGTTCACATTTTACCACCACGGCAACGTCTGACCACCCTGGCCTACCGAAAAACCCCTTCCATCGCTAGCGTGCGCTTCCCGCCTGAAACAGTCACCGTCTCTCCAGAACGTCAATGCCGCATTCACCGGCCTTAACTGCTGGTGTAGTTGGTGTGTCATTGACATGCGGGCCAAATGCCCGTTGGGCCCACATGTCAGTGATCCAACGCACCTGCGGTTAAGTCACTAAAGCAGCGTCCGCATTCACGCCTGACGCGACCTCTCACTGGCGCCAACATTGTAGCAGCGCGACGGCCGAGAGAGCGCCACCCGCGTGGCATCCCAGTGCAAGCGACTGTTCCGCGTTAACGACACCACGGCTATCCTTCCGTCCACCGACCACATTAATGACACATAGCTGCCGACGAACCTACTCCGGCGCCAGCCGTCCATCCGTCTGCCGCGGCTCATTGCCATTCGCCCGCTATATTAACTTGAGCCCCAGCTCCCAGCCATAGCCAAAGACCCACACTCATTCTCCTCCGGTCCCTTCCTTCTGTCGGCACCACTCCAACCATGGCCTCCTGGCGCTCCAAAGCTCTCTTGGACGTACTGTCACAGAAGCAGACGAAGGACATCGGCGGCTCCGCTCCGGGCGCGCTCCAAAGCTCTCTTGGACGTACTGTCGTAGGAGCAGACGAAGGAGATCGCTGGCTCCCCCCCGGCCGCCCTCCGCCGCCACGACCATGAAGCCGGCGCGCATGCACGAGCGCAGCCGGCAGCGAGGAAGAGTAGTACACGGTAGGTCGCCGCCGCTCTGGTCCTAGGAAGGCCACCGCTCCTCCACTCAGTCGACGCCAAGCTTGGTGGGATAAACATCGACGGCCGATTAGCCGCTTGATGGTGACGTGGAGACAGAAATCTTCAGAACCTTGTGCTCCGGAGGAGGAGGTTATCGAGGTGGATGAGGAGGAGGCAAAGGCAATGGCGGCTTTCTCGGGTTCATGGCCGGACATGATGGTCGGGCGCCGACGATCGTTTAGATTAGGTTTACAGTAGGTTTTAGTATGGTTTGTGCGAAATATGTAATGAATTTCATCCAGTTTATAGGAAAAGTTTTCGAAATGTAATGAATTTCATCTGGTTAATTTGAAATTTGCTTTGTTTGCACGAATTTCGTCCGGTTAGTTCATATAGTTGTCGAAAGGTATGCGGGCAGCATTGGATGGCATCCATCAGTGTCCTCGGACAGATGCCGATGTAAATTTGAGGGCCAGCGCTAGAGATGCCCTAACTATCATGTTATAATCGCTAACAGTGCTCCATTATTTTGTAGGGAACAGTTATCCCTTGATCAAAATTAGATCCGCCGTGTTTTGCACTCCTCCCACGTAAGTGTAGACTCTTGCTTACATAAAAATGGAGCAAGTGGACGGCACTGTAGCACGTCATATCACTCAAACTAGCCCGCCTAACGCGCGGGAAAGCATCGCCCTCGTCATTTTGTTCTGGATTTCTATGATCGATCGCACGAAAATGTTATGCTTTGCAGGTTCAAAAGGAAAAGGAGGCACACTTACGACTCGTACGCGTCGCACCCCCGACAGTCCGTCTCGCACGCCGCTCGCCAGAGGGGACATGCGTTGTCTTGCATTTTCAATGACATGTGGGACTGTAATTGAATAAACCGATGATAGCCAAAATCTAATCGCTCGACGGGCGTCGGCTGAGAAGAGAGAGACGGGGGAGGGAGAAGAGATCGCCCGCCCGCCGCGCACGGACTCCAAGAAATATATATGGTGATAATGTGAGGTGGGCCATGCGGGAGTCCGGACCGCTTCCAAGCCCGCTTCTGACCGCCCTGGCCCACCAGAATCCCCCCCTCCCCACCGCACCACCTCCCCGTGCGCGCTCCCCCCCAGACGCCAGCTGCCCCGCATTCATAGCAAGTAGTACTTGTAAGGCCTCCTTTGGTTCATAGGATAGGAATAATATAGGAATAGGAAAATCATAGGAAATGAGATGACATGCATCTCAAATCCTATAGAGAAAGAGATGTCGTTTGATGCATAGGATAGGGTTTTTTTCCATTGAGTCTAGGCTAATGTTTTTTTTTCCTTTGAAATGTGAAGGATTGAATCCTATCCTACGTAGGAATATCCATTCCTATAAACCAAAGGGCTTCAAAGGAATTTTTCTTACAAAGTTCCTATCCTTTGCAATTCCTACAATATTCCTATGAACCAAAGGAGGCCTAAAATTCTGGGCTATAAGGGCATGTACAATGGTTGATAAGATAGTCTTATCATAAGTCTTGCATGTAATTTAGAGATGACAAAAAAACATGTGTACAATGGATCATCTCTTAGCCTTATCTTCAATAACTAGTTAGTCCTAAAAACATGGTGAAACAAATTGTGCTAAGAGATCATCTCTTGTCTTCTCTTAAATAAGAGAAGACAAGCCTTTTCTTATGATTTCTCTTTCCTCCACCTCATCATTTATCCTATGTGGCATCCCTACAATAGAACCATTGTACATGCCCTATGCCCGCTTATGTGGAGGAAAGAGAGGCATTGACAAAGTCAAGGAGTGGGATCTGTAGGAGCCCATCTCTACACGTGCTCCTAGGTATAAAAAACTAATTCTATAAAAAGAGGCATAAAAAACAATTATGTCTAAAAAAAGAAAGGTAAAAACCATTTGAGAGGAAATAGATAGAGAGAAAGTGAGAAAAAGTTATAACCATATAGCCAACCTTATAGTCAACACTATGGTAGTATTACATGAGGAAGGAGGGAGTGGTGCACATGCCAAGTTCACTGGGCTGTCGCGTTTCACACTCCTCCGTCGTAACAGTGGAGACAATAGCTTTCATCAAAAATAAACAATGAATACTCGTTGCTCGTCCACTATATCGGAAAGAATACTTTCATTCGCCGACATGTGGGACGTCGACCTTCCTGGTCCACCTGCCATGCACAAAATTATCCTAGTCCACCCCGGTCGTAGCGCAGGCCCAACCTTTCTCACTGTAAGTTGGTCGGACAAAGGAACCATCATGACTTCGTTGAATTCCGCTTCTTCAAGAAAACTTACTGTACCCGCGGTACTGCTACCACACGCGAAGACTGGATGGCACTGTACCACGTCATATCACTGAAACCCACTAGGCCAAACTAGCCCGCCTAGGATTTGTACTCCCTCCGTTTCAAAGGCCCTGTTTGGTTCATTAGTCCTAGGAATTTTTCTAGTCCCAACTAAAAAGTTCCTCGTCCCTAAAAAGTCCCTCCCTGTTTGTTTCCAGGGACTAAAAAGTTCCTAGTCCCTCCCTAGAGGTTATTAAATGACCATGTTACCCCTACTATATAGAAAAATAACAACCAAACAACACCATGGGGCGGCGGGGCAATGGGTGCAGGGAGGGGCATTGTTGGAAAAGTCCCAAAAAGTCCCAAAAAAGACTCTCCTTGAGAGTCTTCTTCATTTAGTCCCAAAAGGCAACTTTTAGTCCCTAGTAGTCCCTCCTGTTTGGTTAAAAAGTCTCTAAGAGGGACTATTTCTAGTCCCTACACCAAAAAGTCCCTGGAAACAAACTCCCCAAAAGCTAGTAGTACAAAGTTGAGTCATCTATTTTGGAACATAGGGAGTACGTCTCTGTACTGCTATGATTTTGTGTTGTACGTCTCTGTACTTTTGCTATGATGTTCCTACCCTATGAACCAAATGAGGCCTGAATGTATCCGTGTCAACTATTGTCTGATCGATCGTTGAGCCTACAATTTTAGGAGCTTGGGCTATTGGCCGATCGACGATGGACCAGTATAAGCGTACCACGAGCTCATCAGCCCCAACGTTTCTCTTTGGTGAGTGTTTTGCAAGTACTATAGCTCGCACAGTAGCTAGCCCACTAACACCGAGAATCATCAAACAAGCCCTGCTGATATGATAAACCGTTCAAACTTACATCTAAGCATGCCATATATTACATCAAAAGCTAGTGAGGATACATATGTTTCCACAACTCAGAGAGGGTTCGCATGATTCACTATCAAACAAAAGTAGCAAGTACCGCCCACACAAGATAGTGCACTAGCCCTAAGATGGTTTGATAACACGCATCGTTCTGGTAATTAAACATAATGCAAACTACCCTGAAGGATTAGCGCGACCAACTATTTCTTGTCATCGATCTCTCGGGCAATGAGCATAGCACGGACAGCGGCATGGGAATCGATCTCTGGGGTGATGTCCACCGCGACATCGGAATCGATCTCTGGGGCGATGTCAGCGGCATCGGAATCGATCTCTGGGGCGATGTCAACAGGACGGACCGCGACATCGAAAACGATCTCTAGGGCGTTGTCCACAGGACGGGCCGCGACATCGGAATCATCAAGGACGTCCACCGGCACCTGCACAACCCTAACATACTGGCAAGAACATTTCAATTAATCAAAAACCAGAACTATGGTAAGCCATTATTTTTTACCTTGTGCAGCTCACCGGGGGATCCCATCCCTCCGGGGGCCATCTCCTCGTCCTCGATGGGGGCCATCACCTTGCCAGGGGAATACTGCTTCTCAACGGCGACTATCTCCTCAAACTTGGCCCTGAGCCTCGCATAGGTGGCCACTAGAGTTTCTTTGAGGAGTTCGTCCGCCAACATCATCAACTCTTTGGCCAGTTCTTGTTTCTTGGAGTTCTTCGTCTCCATGGGTTGGCCTGCTAACATGGTGAACTCATTGGTCGGTTCTCGCTTCCTGGAGAGCGCTTTCTCCAGTGGGTTGTCCACCGGCAACTCTTTGCCTAGTGCTCCAGGATCCATCAATGAACTGACAAACAAAAAGCAATCGAAAGGAAACCACAATCGCAATGAAAATGGGAAAAGAATAGGCTGTGAGAATCGGTTGGTGCTTCGCAAAAAGAAGATTCTTGGAATGAAAATATAGTAGCATCACTGATTCGCCCACCTTTCCTTCGTCGGTACAGAAGAAAAATGGCAGAAGTGAGTAGCCTGGAGTGAGGTTTTCTTCAAGAAAGGGGAGAAAGGGCTTCAACGAGCGTTCCAGTGAAATGATGGTTGCTTCGTCCAGTCCAACTTCGAGGCCACTTTACTACTGCTGGTAAAGGTGTGGGTTTTGTGATATGATGGGTCATGACGGCCACACCGGGGTGGCCGGTGAGTCTCGACTATAGCACCTCGCTGTAATTTGGTGGATGGCACGCGGGCCTGGATGCTTTGTGATATGCTCTGATGTTTGGTAGGGTGTATGAAGGGTGCATGAGTCCACACCAGCTTAACACAAATACACTAGGAGCATGCATGAGAAGAGCATGCATGAAAAGGGGTGCTGGGATGAGCATGCACGAAGAGGGAACAACTATGCTGAGATGAGAATGCAACCAAACACACTGTGGCGAGCGTTCGCAACTGCCATGTTCAAGTTGCGCTTGGCTCTTCGCCTCTTCGAGAAGACGAACACTGATGTTACTACTACTTCTACAATATCGAGTCCACTGCTGCATGTCCGTCCGCCGCGTGCGGGAGGGATAGCTTGTTGTATACTCTATATTTGTTGCAACCTCTAACATTTACCCCACCACAAATTAAAATATATATTCCTGTCTTGACCAGATGAGCGTGCAAACTACAATCACCAGGATGGCAAGTAGGCTAGAAGATTATTTTAATAAAAAAAGCATGGAGCCGACCCCAACGATTTTAAGCTTACACGCATGGTACACACTATCCTAGACTACTCTAAACATGAAACTGCCACACGAGCGTCTGGCTGCGCTTGGCTCTTTGATACGTCTCCAACGTATCTATAATTTTTGATTGTTCCATGCTATTATATTATCTGTTATGGATGTTTAATGGGCTTTACTAAGCACTTTTATATTATTTTTGGGACTAACCTACTAACCCAAGTCCCAGTGCAAATTGCTGTTTTTTTGCCTATTTCAGTGTTTCACAAAAAAGGAATATCAAACCGAGTCCAAAAGGAATGAAACCGACGGGAGAGTTATTTTTGGCACAAACGTGGTCCAGAGGACTTGGAGTGGACGTCAAGAAAGAAGCGAGGAAGCCACGAGGCAGGGTGGCGCGCCTGCCCCCCTGGGCGCGCCCCCACCCTCGTGGGCCCCTCGTAGCTCCACCGACCTACTTCTTCCTCCTATATACCCATATACCCCGAAAACATCCAGGAGCACCACGAAACCCTATTTCCACCGCCGCAACCTTCTGTACCCGTGAGATCCCATCTTGGGGCCTTTTCTAGCGCTCCGCTGGAGGGGGAATCGATCACGGGGGGCTTCTACATCAACACCATAGCCTCTCCGATGATGTGTGAGTAGTTTACCACAGACCTTCGGGTCCATAGTTATTAGCTAGATGGCTTCTTCTCTCTCTTTGGATCTCAATACAAAGTTCTCCTTGATCTTCTTGGAGATCTATTCGATTTTATTCTTTTTGCGGTGTGTTTGTCGAGAACCGGTGAATTGTGGGTTTATGATCAAGATTATCTATGAACAACATTTGAATCTTCTCCGAATTCTTTTATGTATGATTTGTTATCTTTGCAAGTCTCTTCGAATTATCAGTTTGGTTTGGCCTACTAGATTGATCTTTCTTGCAATGGGAGAAGTGCTTAGCTTTGGGTTCAATCTTGCGGCGTCCTTTCCCAGTGACAGCAGGGGCAGCAAGGCACATATTGTATTGTTTCCATCGAGGATAAAAAGATGGGGTTTATATCATATTGCTTGAGTTTATCCCTCTACATCATGTCATCTTGCCTAATGCGTTACTCTGTTCTTATGAACTTAATACTCTAGATGCATGCTGGATAGCGGTCGATGTGTGGAGTAATAGTAGTAGATGCAGAATCGTTTCGGTCTACTTGTCATGGACGTGATGCCTATATACATGACCATGCCTAGATATTCTCATAATTATGCACTTTTCTATCAATTGCTCAACAGTAATTCGTTCACCCACCGTAATACTTATGCTATCTTGAGAGAAGCCACTACTGAAACCTATGCCCCCCGGGTCTATTTTTCATCATATAAGTTTCCAATTTATTTTTACTTTGCAATCTTTACTTTCAATCTATATCATAAAAATACCAAAAATATTTATCTTATCATCTCTATCAGATCTCACTTTTGCAAGTGGCCGTGAAGGGATTGACAACCCCTTTATCGTGTTGGTTGCAAGGTTCTTATTTGTTTGTGTAGGTACGAGGCGACTTGTGTGTAGTCTCCTACTGGATTGATACATTGGTTCTCAAAAACTGAGGGAAATACTTACGCTACTTTGCTACATCACCCTTTCCTCTTCAAGGGAAAAACCAACGCTAGCTCAAGAGGTAGCAAAAAGGATTTCTGGCGCCGTTGCCGGGGAGGCTTACGCCAAGTCAAGTCAAGATTTGATCTCCCAGCAACTAGCCATTTCTGGCGCCGTTGCCGGGGAGATCTACGCCAAGTCAAGTCAAGACTTACCAAGTACCCATCACAACTCTTATCCCTCGCATTACATTATTTGCCATTTGCCTCTCGTTTTCCTCTCCCCCACTTCACCCTTGCCGTTTTATTCGCCCTGTTTTTTCGTTCGTCTCTTTTCGCTTGCTTCTTGTGTCGCCGTGTGTCGTCATGGCTAGTCCTTCTATCATTGTTAGTACTCCCGATCATGAAGTTCTTAATTTTAAACAAAGGGAGGGAGAAAATCTAAAAGGTGCTTGGCATAGAATTTGCAATGCTCAGAATAGATCTACTAGGAAGCAATCTGCTTCCATTCTTCTTCACAATTTTTATGTAGGCATCACTCCATGGAACAGATATATTCTTGATACCATTACCGGAGGGAATTTGTTGGGTAGCCATACTTTTGATTCTTATAATGCTATGATAGATTTGTTTGGCCCACCACCTCTTTTGGTTAATGGAACTATTTTAACTTTGGAGCATGTGATGCAAAGGCTTGAAATTATTGAAAATAAAGTTGCCACTGTAGAGTTGATTGAAAATTTGGATAAAAAGATTCACAACCAAATTACCCAATATGGATCTAAGGTAGGAGTTACTCTGAATTTTTTTAAAGAAAAGGAACCCATAGTTAACGAAAAGATAGATCAAGATTCCACAAGAATTGATAAAACTGAGGATATTATTACCAACTTAGGGTTTGCCTTTTCTTCCATGAAAAATACTCCAAAACCTCCTAATGCTAAAATTGCCAAACTGATGTGTGTTCCAAAAAATAAGGGTGAAACTTCTAGTAAGGAAAATGCGGATCTCAAATCCATAAGTGTTCACCCCAACTTTCTCGCTATCATTAAGGAACCTTTTGCTACAAATGATTTTCTCGATTTCTTGCCTAGGAGTTTGATCATTAATAAAAAGAACGAAACTCCTAAGGGTTATAAGTGTTCTATTGAAGAATTGCATACCAAACATGATAATACCTAGATCTATCCTTGCCTTTTTGCCTAGCTAGGGGCGTTAAACGATAGCGCTTGTTGGGAGGCAACCCAATTTTATTTTTGTTTCTTGCCTTTTGGTTCTGTTTAGTAATAAATAATTCATCTAGCTTCTGTTTAGATGTGGTTTTATGTTTTAATTTAGTGTTTGTGCCAAGTAGAACCTTTGGGAACACTTGGGTGAAGTCTGTATGATCTTGCTGTAAAAAATAGAAACTTTAGCACTCACGGGATTAGCTGAATTTTGTTTACTGGAGAGTGATTTTAGGTTGATTCTTTTTGCATATGATTAATAGACAAATTCCTCACGTCCTGCAATTTATTTCAGAATTTTTGGAGTTCCAGAAGTATACGTTTGATCCAGATTACTACAGACTGTTCTGTTTTTGACAGATTCTGTTTTTCGTGTGTTGTTTGCTTATTTTGATGAATCTATGGCTAGTATCGGAGGGTATGAACCATAGAGATGTTGGAATACAGTAGGTTTAAGACCAATATAAATAAAGAATGAGTTCATTACAGTACCTTATGGTGGTGATTTGTTTTCTTATACTAACGGAGCTCATTAGATTTTCTTTTGAGTTTTGTGTTGTGAAGTTTTCAAGTTTTGGGTAAAGATTTGATGGATTATGGAATAGGGAGTGGCAAGAGCCTAAGCTTGGGGATGAACAAGGCACCCCAATGTAATATTCAAGGACAACCAAAAGCCAAAGCTTGGGGATGCCCCGGAAGGCATCCCCTCTTTAGTCTTCGTCTATCGGTAACTTTACTTGAGGCTATATTTTTATTCACCACATGATATGTGTTTTGCTTGGAGCGTCTTGTATGATTTGAGTATTTGCTTTTTAGTTTACCACAATCATCCTTGCTGTACACACCCTTTGGGAGAAACACACATGAATCAGAATTTATTAGAATACTCTATGTGCTTCGCTTATATCTTTTGAGCTAGATAATTTTGCTCTAGTGCTTCACTTATATCTTTTTAGAGCACGGCGGTGGTTCTATTTTATAGAAATTATTGATCTCTCATGCTTCACTTATATTATTTTGAGAGTCTTTTAGAACAGCATGGTAGTTTGCTTTGGCTATAAAATTAGTCTTAATATGATGAACATCCAAGATAGGTATAATAAAAACTATCACATAAAGTGCATTGAATACTATGAGAAGTTTGATACTTGATAATTGTTTTGAGATATGAAGAGGGTGATATTAGAGTCATGCTAGTTGAGTAGTTGTGAATTTGAGAAATACTTGTTCTAAAGTTTGTGATTCCCGTAGCATGCACGTATGGTGAACCGTTATGTGATGAAGTCGGAGCATGATTTATTTATTGATTGTCTTCCTTATGAGTGGCGGTTGGGGACGAGCGATGGTCTTTTCCTACCAATCTATCCCCCTAGGAGCATGCGCGTAGTGCTTCGTTTCAATAACTAATATATTTTCGCAATAAGTATGTGAGTTCTTTATGACTAATGTTGAGTCCACGGATTATACGCACTCTCACCCTTCCACCGTTGCTAGCCCCTCTATTACCACGCACCTTTCGCCGGTATCATACAAACACCATATACCTTCCTCAAAACAGCCACCATACCTACCTATTATGGCATTTCCATAGCCATTCCAAGATATATTGCCATGCAACTTACCACTGTTCCATTTATTATGACACGCTTCATCATTGTCATATTTCTTTGCATGATCATGTAGTGGACATCGTATTTGTGGAAAGACCACCGTTCATAATTCTTTCATACATGTCACTCTTGATTCATTGCATATCCCGGTACACCGCCAGAGGCATTCACATAGAGCCATATTTTGTTCCAAGTATTGAGTTGTAATTTTTGAGTTGTATGTAAATAAAAGTGTGATGATCATCATTATTAGAACATTGTCCCAAGTGAGGAAAGGATGATGGAGTCTATGATTCCCCCACAAGTCGGGATGAGACTCTGGACGAAAAGAAAAAAAAGAGGCCATAAAAAATGAGAAAAAGGCCCAAAGAAAAAAATAAAAGAAAATGAGAGAAAATGAGAGAAGGGACAATGTTACCATCCTTTTGCCACACTTGTGCTTCAAAGTAGCACCATGATCTTCATGATAGAGAGTCTCTTATGTTGTCGCTTTCATATACTAGTGGGAATTTTACATTATAGAACTTGGCATGTATATTCCGATGATGGGCTTCCTCAAAATGCCCTAGGTCTTCGTGAGCGAGCAAGTTGGATGCACACCCACTTAGTTTCTTTTGTTGAGCTTTCATACACTTATAGCTCTAGTGCATCCGTTGCATGGCAATCCCTACTCACTCACATTGATATCTATTGATGGGCATCTCCATAGCCCGTTGACACGCCTAGTTGATGTGAGACTATCTTCTCCTTTTTGTCTTCTCCACAACCACCATTCTATTCCACATATAGTGCTATGTCCATGGCTCACGCTCATGTATTGCATGAAGATTGAAAAAGTTTGAGAACATCAAAAGTATGAAACAATTGCTTGGCTTGTCATCGGGGTTGTGCATGATTAAATACTTTGTGTGATGAAGATAGAGCATAGCCAGACTATATGATTTTGTAGGGATAACTTTCTTTGGCCATGTTATTTTGAGAAGACATGATTGCTTTGTTAGTATGCTTGAAGTATTATTATTTTCATGTCAATATTAAACTTTTGTCTTGAATCTCTCGGATCTGAACATTCATGAGACAATAAAAGACAATTACTTAGAGAAATATGCTAGGTAGCATTCCACATCAAAAATTCTGTTTTTATCATTTACCTACTTGAGGACGAGCAGGAATTAAGCTTGGGGATGCTTGATACGTCTCCAACGTATCTATAAGTTTTGATTGCTCCATGCTATTATATTATCTGTTATGGATGTTTAATGGGCTTTACTAAGCACTTTTATATTATTTTTGGGACTAACCTACTAACCTGTCGGGTGGTAGGTGCGACATATGCCAACGTGTGGCTTATCATTGTGGGAGCCAGTAAGACATCGCCGGTGCCTGGAAACGGAATAAGGCGAAGACATGCACGCCGGCGAATCTTACCCAGGTTCGGGGCTCTCCGTGGAGATAACACCCCTAGTCCTACTCTGCGGGGTCTCTGCATGATCACTAGATCAACACAAGTAGCTACAAGTGCTCCTTGAGCTGTTTGGCTAGAGGAGGAAGAAAGGCAAGGCTAGCTCTCCTCTTCTCTCTATGTGGTGTGTAAACCTATCTCAGAGATCAACCCTTTGCATGGGTGCCCTGGGGGGTTTATATAGGCCTACCCCCCAGGGATACAATGGTAATCCGGCTGGGCGCGGGTCCCAGCCGTCAGTGTCTGTGTTCGCCGGCTTCTCCGCCGGCCGTTGGGGCCCGCCGACTGGTGGGTCCCGCCGGCTGCCAGCCTCTTGGCCGACAGGCCGGCCCCACCGCCCGGGGGTCTTGTCGGTTGCTGGTTACTGTTGACTCGCCTCTGATGACGAGGGCTTTGTCAAGGTAAGCGTGGCTACAGTGCCGCCGCCTGGCGGGCTCTCACTGTAGCCTTACCTCGTCTTGTCTCCTTAATGATGCACATACTTCGAGGGAGGGAGGTAGCCGGCTATTGGGAGCCGGCTATGCCCCAGGCCGACTAGGGGAGGCCTGGCCGCCTTCGAGTATCTCTCTGGCTGAAGGGGCCCGCCGCCCGCGGGCCGTACTGGCGCCTGTCGTGGGTGGCGTCACAGTCAACATGGCAACAGTGCCGCGCCGGACGGGGGATGGCTGACCCGTACGGCGCACTGTGGCCATACGTGCTCCGGGATTCGGGGGTGGCAGGCTGTATCGTGGCCACGCCCCGTCTCATCACCGTTATGTGGGTGCAGCCCTTGAGGGTGCAGTCTTGGCCGGCTTCCGGGAGTCGGTCTTCTTGCGGCCGGCTTCTGGGAGTCGGTCTTCTTGTGGCCGGCTTCTGGGAGTCGGTCTTCTCATGGCCGGCTTCTCGGAGTCGGCCAGCTTATGGTTATCTTTTGAAAGGTTTTTGAGGTCGGGTCGCCTTCCGGTAGTCGGCTTGTGAGATAGCCGACCAGGGGAAGGCGGCCATGTGTTATGGATGCTTGAAGGCCCGATCGGCCTGATAATTTTTCAAAGAGCCAGGGGGAGTCGGTTAGGCTACCCGTGGCCATTTACTCCGACAGTAGTCCCCACAGCTGGTTGGGCTTCGAGGCTGAGAAGAGGACGAGAAGCTCGGTCAGCTTCCTATCTTGAAGAGCCAGCAGCTAGGAGCCGGCTTCGGTTGGGTAC
Source organism: Aegilops tauschii subsp. strangulata (assembly GCF_002575655.3). NCBI lineage: Eukaryota > Viridiplantae > Streptophyta > Magnoliopsida > Poales > Poaceae > Aegilops > Aegilops tauschii. The sequence goes on from NC_053038.3 coordinate 470,622,893, forward strand.
GCCGTTTTGGCGAGATTTTGAAGTCTGAAGGCGGGAGTCGGCTGGTGCGCACGCCGGGTTGCGGGCCGGCCGCTCGCCGCCCGCGCGCCACGTGGCACCCTCCGGCTGAAAAAAGCCTGCCTGCCCACGTGTTTGACGGGACGCCACCGTAGGCCGGGACCCACCGCTCCCACGCCCAGGCCCAGGCGTGGATTCTCTGTGGCCCAAAACGGGCCGCACGCCTTCCGGCGGCAGTTTCTGCACGTCGTTAGGGCGCAATAATCGCGGGACATGGGGGAGTGGGCGCAGTTAATCCCACGTTCCCCCCCCACGCCTCGCCTCCTCGGCTTCGCCGCACGAGGCTATAAGTAGGGGGAGGAGGGGGAGCGGCAGGCGCTCGCATGCTCACCCTTGCTCTGCCATCTTCTTCCTTTCCTTCTCCGCCGCAGCAGCCCTACGCCGCCGCGCCGTCCCTCTAGTCTTCGCGCTACCCCGGAGCTTCGCTGCCGCGGGGCCATGGTTTCACTGTCGCCACACCCTTTCTCGTCAGCTTCCCGCCGTCATGCAACACTGCGGAGACTGGGACGGCTCCAACGTCCACGTGGACCACATCGACTTCCTCCGCAAGATGCGGTGGCTGCCCGGCGAGGACCAGGTGCGGGTCCGTCTTGCGCCGTAGAAGGAGATCTCACCGGCGCCGGAGGAAGGCGAGCGGGTAAACTTCCGCTCGCACTTCTTGCGCGGCCTCGGCCTGCCCGCGAGTGCCTTCTTCCGCTCCTTCCTCGAATTCTACCAGCTCTAGCCGCACCACCTCACTCCAAACACGGTGGTGCTGCTGGCCGCCTTCGTCACTCTGTGCGAGGGCTTCCTCGGCATCCTTCCCACCCTCGAGCTCTGAGGGGAATTCTTCCAATCCAAGCTGGGCACCTGCATGCAGGGCGTGCCGACTCAGAGTGGCGCCTTCATCGCGGTGCGGAGGCCAGCAGCCGACAACCCCTTCCCTGCCGTCACGCTGATCCAGTCGGTGAAGCTCTGGCAGAAATCGTACTTCTACGTGAAGAACGTCGCCCCGCAAGGCGACTACGTCAATTTGCCGGCTTACATAGCTGGCCCGCCGGCTGGGAGGCGGCCCCAGTGGTCCTATCGGGCCAGGACGCTGTCGCCGGCTGGAGCCGCCGCCGTCGCCCGACTCCGGGTAATCATCCAGTCGGAGGGCCTGACTGGGCCCAACCTGCTGGCCGCCTTCGTGGTGCGCCGGGTGCTCCCGCTTCAAGGCCGCCCTCATTTGATCTGTCAAATGAGCGGCCAACTCGATCCGAGTCGGATGTGCACCAAGGAGATGCCTCATGACGAGGTGGCTCACATGGTGAACTATCTCGCGAACTGCAAGCTCTCCGCAGAGTGGCAGTTTGGCAAGGAGCCGTACTCCCGTGCCAATCCCTCGCCTATGGTATGCTTTCTTTATCTTCTCTTCTTTAGTTTTGCCACCAAGTTTTTCTTGGCCGACTCTGACCAGTCGGCACGTCTTGGCAGAGCCCTCTCCTTCGACCTGCGGCCGGGTCAATGGGGGCGGATCACCAATTTCTCCCCGACCGGGCAGAGCATGACTTGGAGGACCCCGACTTGGGGGCGGCCACCATGGACGATAACACCGAGGCAGGAGGCGGCGAAGCAGGCGGCTTCGGGCTTGGAGCCAGCTTCGACGACTGGCCAGATGACGACGAGGCGGAAATCGTCCCGCGCCGCCAGCCGGCGCCCGACCATGGCGCGGGTTCATCCGCCGCGCCGCCTGCTCGAGGCGGTGCGCAGAAGCGCCGGGCCGCGTCGGGCTTGTTCGGCAGTCGGCCGAAGAAGCCCAAGAGCGGGGCGGCGGCGACCAGGCGGGATGAGGCGGCCGTGAAGGCGGCCCGCTTCCGCAAGGTGGTGAAGCAGCCGCAAAAGGTTTCGGCGTAAGTGTCGATTCTCTTGCATGTTCCTTCTTGTTTTCTTGTCGATTTCTGAATCCTTGTATTGACTTATCAAACAGGGCTCCACTCTCTCTTGAGCGGATTGCTGCCGCCTCCGTGGTTGGATCGGTGGGAGGATCCGCAAGCACCTGCCGCGTGGACCCCCGTGCCGAGCTTCAAGCAGCAACGGAGCGAAACGCGCGGGAGGAGCGGGAGGCGGAGGAGCTGAGGGCGGCCGCTGCCAAAGCGGCGTAGGAGATGGCCGAGGAGTCGGCGAAGGCACAAGCCGACGCAGCGGCCAAGGCTCAGGCGGAGGCTGCAGCCGCAGCCGCAGCGGCGGGGGCCTTGCTCGTCACCCCCCTGCGCGTCGTGGCGCCCAAGATCCCGGAGCCCCCACCGGAGGAAGCCGGTGGCGACCTGCCGGGGATGGAGAGGGAGGAGGACGACGTCGTCGTCCGGGAGAAGGAGGCGGCACCGCCATTGCCGACTGTGGCGGACCAAGGCAGCCGGCTTGACGCGCCGCCCGTGCGGCCGGCTGGAGGTGAGCCGGCTGCAAGGACGGACCTGGTGGTCCGGTCTCCATCACGCCAGCGCGCGGGGAAGGCGACTACGGCGCCGGACCCGCAGAAGGCCGCGGGCTCTAGCTCGTCGACCCAGGATCTAGAGACAGCCAGCGCCAGCTCGGGGTGGACGGCGGGTGGCGGGACGGCCATGGTGAACGTGGCGGCGCAAGAAGTCCAGAACCGGCTGTAGTCCCAGGCCACTGTGCTGAGGCAGTACAATGAAGAGGTCCTCGCGACACGGGCGGCGATTCGGGTTAGTCTTCCCGCTTTTCTGTTTCTTGATCTTGATTTCTTCCGTGGGCGCGCGTCAGCGCACCCACTGGGTGTAGTCCCCGAGTTCCGAGTCGGCTGCTGAGCAGGCGGCTTGGAACTTCTTAGTAGACTTTGATTGCTTATCTTTCTCTTGTTCGCTTCTCTGTCCGACTTGCAGGACTACCATAACCTTCGCGCGGCTGCCTTCAACTCCCAGGCTCGGGAGTTGACCCAGAAGACCGATGATCTAACTGAGAGCCGAAGTAAGTGCTTCATCTTTTATCTCACGTGGGGGCGTGTCAGCGCACCCACTGGGTGTAGTCCCCGAGATTCGGGCCGACTGCTGAGCTGTCGGGTCAGATCTTTCCTGGCGACTTCTTTCTTATTGCTTTTTCTTCTTTGCCATATCTGCAGAGGCCAATGCCAGCCTGAGGGAGCAGCTGGGTGGGACCCAGACCGCCCTTCGCGCCAAGGAAGCCGAGTTTGACGCCTTGGTTCAGGAGCGTGACCGCTTGGTCAAGAGGCTGGCCGACCAGGAGGAGAGCCACAAGGCGGCCCTGAAGGCGGTGCAAGACAGCGAGGCCGTCCTCCAGGCCGAGTACGAGACCGAGGTGGTGAGCTGGGATGAGGCAAGGCAGTCGCTGATCAGCGGCTACGACCAGATCGAAGACTTGGTTGACGATAGGCCGCCTTCCTCTTCGTTTCTCGCTTGCCACTTGCCATTTAGTCCATTCTCTGACTTTGTGTTTTTTCTCTTCCTTTCTTTCTTGTGCAGAGTACTTCCCTGGTTACTCTACCGCCGCCAACCAGGTCGTCGAGGCCCACCGCGAGGCACGAAGGCAAGCCAGTGTGGAGGTCGCGCCGAATGCTCGAAGGTCGCTTGAGGAGCAGCTTCTGGCAATCCAAGCCCGCCTCCAGCCAGCTCACCGCATGCTCCGCCGTCTTCAGCGCGTTGGGGCGCAAGTGCTGGCCGCCCTCTGGCCCGGCAAGGCGATTCCCCGTACCCCCAGTCGGACTGCCGACTGGCTGGAGGTAGCGGTTGGCCGCTTCGAGACCTGGAAGGCTTCTGCAGCTCGGTCAGGCGCCAGGCGGGCGCTGGAGTTCGTCAAAGCCTGGTATCCCGAGTTGAGCTAGGACCAGCTGGCCACCTAGTGGCAGGAGGCCGACGAGGAGTTGGAGGCGGTGCGGCCGGATATCATCCAGCGCGCCTCGGCAATCGCCGACTACACTGACACCAGCGCCTTTGCTCCTGAGGTGGATGATAACGGTATTGCTCAGCCAGAGGAGTGGTTCGGGCTGAACCCGGCGGATGGTGAGGACTCGGCGGAGGAGATCGATTCCAGCGACGAGGGCGAAGAGGATGAAGGAGAGGATGGTGAAGACGTCGTGCCAGACGGTGGAGCGGCGGGCCAGCCTCAACTTGATCGTGCCTCCAGCAACGAGGCGCGTGCGAGCGCGCCGCCTGCAGCCGGTGATGATCAAGCCGAGACTCGCCAGCCGGCACTCCTCCCGCCGGTACTACCGTCTCCACCGACCAGCCCGACTCGCCTGTTGCGCCCTTAGCCTGATCCGCCGCCTTTGCTTTCCTGTCTATTGCTCTTCGAACAATATTTTGTTAAGTTTGCGCAGTTCCACCCACTGGGGGTGTATTCAAATTATGTTGACAGCCGGCCTGTTGAAGGCCTTTTGTGTAAATATAATCATGCATGTGTTTGGCTTCCCATTGTTCTTGCTTTTCATCCTTTGGTTGTTTCCTTTGCCGCCCTCCCTTGGTCGCCGCCTTCCCAGCCGGACAGCTGCTTTGCAGTCTGTGGCTGGAGAAGTGCTTGGCCGGTTGGGAGGGCAAGTACTCTAGCTTTCTTGGATTGTAGCAAAGTGAATGGGAAGCCGGCTAGCCGGCTGTTCTGACAGCCGGTAGGTGTGGTGGGAGGCCGGCTTGTGTTATATAGGTTCGTTAGTCCTTAGCCGTTTTTCATGTGGGCATCCTTTCCTGCCTTTGGCTCTTGCCAGTCGGACAGTCGGTTCTTCGAGCTGCGACTTTCAATAAGAGAGGGCTCGGGTGCCGGCACACTACTTGTCTGACTGCAGGTAGAACTTTAATATTACTCAAGGCGGCAAGTCCCCGGGCCGACTGGTCGAACCCGGTGCTGGATAGAAAATCAAATGTAATAGTACATTCATAGGTATGACACTCGTCATTCATAAATAAAAGAGGGTAGTCCCCGAGTGCGCCTCAGGGGCCCGTTGTCTTGTAGTTAATACAAAAGGTAGCATGGTACATACTGCTTTTAACTGTAAAATCTCCTCAGGAGATTGGCGTTCCATGATTGTTCCGACTCGTTGCCGGAATCGTCCCTCTTGCGTGCCTTCGGCTTCTATGCGTCTATCAGGTAGTAGGAGTCGTTGCCTAGGGCCTTGCTGATGACGAATGGGCCTTCCCAAGGGGCCGAGAGCTTGTGCTAGCCGGCTGTTCGCTGGATCAGCCGGAGCACAAGATCGCCTTCTTGGAAGGATCTTGGCTTGACCTTCCGGTTGTGGTAACGGCGCAAACCCTGCTGGTAGATGGCGGACCGGCTAAGTGCTAACAGCCGACCCTCTTCCAGCAGGTCGACGCCGTCTTCTCGCGCTTCCTTGGCCTCCGCCTCCGTGTACATGGTGACCCGAGGCGAGTCGAACTCGATGTCAGTTGGGATGACAGCCTCGGCACCATATACAAGGAAGAAAGGAGTGAAGCCGGTGGACTTGTTCGGGGTAGTACGCAGACTCCAGAGGACAGCCAGCAGATCATCGAGCCAGCAGCCGACTGAACGCTCCAGTGGTACGACCAGTCGGGCCTTGATGGCGGAGAGGATGAGGCTGTTTGCTCGCTCGACTTGGCCGCTTGACTGCGGGTGCGCAACGGACGCTAAGTCCAGTCGGATGCCCTGTGTCGCGCAGAAACGTGCCAGTGCTCCCTTGGCAAAATTCGTGCTGTTGTCAGTGATGATGTTGTGTGGTATACCATACCGGGTGGTGATATCTGCGATGAATGTCACGGCAGTCGGCCCGTTTAGCTTCTTGATTGGCTTCGCTTCAATCCACTTGGTGAATTTGTCCATGGCGACAAGCAGATGTGTCATGCCGCCGCGCGCCGTCTTGAATGGGCCCACCATGTCCAGCCCCCAGACGGCAAAGGGCCAGGTGAGGGGGATGGTCTTGAGTGCAGAAGCCGGCAGGTGTTGCTTGGAGCTGAAGACTTGGCACCCTTTGCAGTATTTGACTAATTCCTTGGCGTCTTCCAAAGCAGTCGGCCAGAAGAAACCATGGCGGAAAGCTTTGGCGACAAGTGATCTTGAGGCCGCGTGGTGGCCGCATTCTCCTTGGTGGATATCCTTGAGGATTGCTATGCCCTTCTCTGGCTCGACGCAACGCTGGAAGACTCCAGTGACGCTACGCTTAACAAGTTCTCTGTTTATTATTGTGTATGCTCCAGCTCGGCGTTGAACTTGTCTTGCCGAGATCTCATCAGTCGGCAGCTCTCTGTTTACTAGGAAGTTGAGGATGGGTTGGGCCCATGATGGAGCTGTGACTTCTTCTATTGTCAATACGGCTACTGTGACCCAGGTGGGTGGGTTGGGTGGTGAAGAGTTGGAGTCGGCCACCGCCTATTGTGTCGTTGCAGTCCCCGGGCCGACTGCTGCAATCCCCGGGCCGGGTTCTGAAGTCCCCAAGCCGGGTGCGACTATGGCAGTCCTCGGGCCGCCTGTCGAAGTCCCTGAGCCGCCTGCTGGGTTCCCCAAGTCGGATCCGACTGCATCAGGGGCAGGCGGTACGAAGATGGAGTCTGATTCTGGAGACGGTTTGAGGAGGCGTTGGAGAGAGACGTCGGTTGGTATAGCATGTCGGGTGGAGCCCATCCGTGCCAGGGCATCTGCTTGCTCGTTGTCGGCCCGTGGCACGTGGAGGAACTCACATCCTTCAAAGTATTCGTTGATTTGCTGGACGAGGAATCGATAGCTCGCCATGTTTGCGTCCTTGGCGTCCCAGTCGCCGGATGACTGCTGGACCACCAAATCCAAGTCACCATAGCACAGGATCCGGCGTATGCCGAGCTCTTTGGCTAGCCGGAGCCCGTGTATGAGCGCCTCGTACTCGGCCACATTGTTGGAGGCGGCAAAATGAATTTGCAGTGTGTATCTGAGTTTGTCGCCCTTGGGAGAGGTGAGGACGATGCCGGCTCCCAAGCCGGTGCGCATCTTGGATCCATCGAAGTGCATCCGCCAATGAGTGGAGTCGGGAGTCGGCGGTAGGTACTGGGTCTCGGCCCAGTCAACAAGGAAGTCGGCCAATGCTTGGGACTTGATGGCGGTGCGGGGCTAGTAGAAGATCGTGTAAGGAGCCAGCGCAATGGCCCACCTAGCCACCCAGCCGGATGCATCCCGGCTGCTATGATCTCGGCAAGCGGGGCAGTGCATACGACCGTGATGGGATGCTCTTGAAAGTAGGGCTTCAGCTTCTTGGCGGCAAAGTACACTCCACAGCACATCTTCTGGTAGTGCGGGTAGTTTTGCTTCGAGGTGGACAGTACTTTGCTCAAATAATATACCGGCCTCTAGACTAACTGAGCCTGGCCTTCTACTGGGCGTTGGACCACGATAACTGTACTGACCACTCGGCTAGTCGCAGCAATGTAAAGGAGCATGGGCTCTTTCTCAGTCGGCGCTGCCAGGACAGGCGGTGTGGTCAGCATCTTCTTCAACTCGTGGAAAGCTTGGTCTGCTTGGTCGTTCCACTCGAAGTGGGTGGACTTCTTCATGAGTCGGTACAGGGGGAGAGCCTTCTCTCCTAGCCAGCTGATAAAACGGTTTAGGGAGGCCAGGCACCTAGTAAACTTCTGAACGTCTCGCACCTTGGTAGGAATCTCCATTCTTTCTATGGCCTTGATCTTCACTGGGTTGCACTCGATGCCACGTTCGGAGACCAAAAAGCCTAGAAGCTGGCCGGCTGGTACCCCGAACACGCATTTCTCAGGGTTGAGCTTGATCTGAAACCGGTGCAAGTTGGCAAATGTTTCTCTGAGATCTTCTAGCAGGGTGCCGCGCTTCTCCGTCTTCACCACAATATCGTCTACATAGACGTGGGCATTTTTGCCGAGTTTCTTGAGGAGGCATTTCTGCATGCAACGCTGAAAAGTGGCACCGGCATTTCTCAAGCCGAATGTCATAGTCAGGTAGCAGAAAGCTCCGAATGGTGTGATGAAGGCGGTCTTCAGGCGGTCGGCTGGATCCAACTTGATCTGGTGGTAGCATGAGTAAGCATCCAAGAAACTCAACAGCTCGCATCCGACTGTGGAGTCTATCAATTGATCGATTCGTGGTAAGGCAAACGGATCTTTGGGGCAGGCTTTGTTGAGGCTGGTTTAATCTATACAAATACGCCATCTATTGTTTTTCTTCAACACCAGGACCGGGTCGGCAAGCCATTCTGGAAAAAACACCTCCATAATGAAGCCGGCTGCCAGGAGCCGGGCTATCTCCTCTCCTACGATTCTTCTCTTCTCCTTCGATAGTCGGCGGAGAGGTTGCTTGACTGGTTTTGCGTCCGCTCGGACGTGTATCTTGTGCTCGGCGAAATCCTTCGGAACACCCGGCATGTCCTTTGGGGACCATGCAAAGATGTCCCGATTCTCACGGAGGAAGTCGACAAGCTCGCCTTCCTATTTGCTGTGCAGGTTTGCACCAATGATAGCAAACCTCTCCGGGTTCTCCGGGTCGAGAGGTATCTTCTTTGTTTCCTTGGCCGGCTGGAAGGAGCCTTGAGCATCATATTCCTTGGGGTTATGGGACAGGGCCGGCTGCTTGCCGGCCATGGCCACGACTCGGTCCAGCATCTTCTTCTCTTCAGCAATCACGAGGGACTCGGCCAGCCGGCTGCTGGCTGCAGCACACTCGGAGGATTTCTTGTAGTCTCCGGCTATGGTGATGATCCCCTTTGAACTCGGCATCTTCATCTTGAGGTAGGCGTAGTGGGGCACAACCATGAACTTGGCCAGGGCAGGTCGGCCAAGCAATGCGTGGTAAGGGCTCTCTAGATCCACTACTTCAAACCAGATCGCTTCGGCGGAAGTGATCCTTGTCTCCGAAGAGAACATCCATCTTGATCTTGCCGATTGCGGAACAGGACAGGCCGGGTACGATGCCATGGAACATAGTCCGGCTTGGCATGAGTTGCTTTGTCTTGAGGTTCAACTTCTCCATGGTGTCGCGGTACAGTATGTTGATGCTGCTTCCACCGTCAATCAGCACACAAGAGAAACGGGCAGCTCGCCTTTCTGTCGCAAGGGTGGCGTCCAACACCAATGCATAAGAGCCGGTTGACGGCATCACCTCTGGGTGATCGGCCCGGCTCCAGCTGATAGGCTTCTCAGACCAATGCATAAACTCGGGGTTGCTGGAGGCGACCGCGTTGACTTCTTGGTGCTGTCGGCGCCGACTGCACTTTTCTTCAATTTGGCTTGTGAAGACGATGTAGGCAGCGTGCTCATCTGGGAACTCATCTTGAATGGCTCCGACTGCTGGTCGAAGAGCCGGCTGCTGAGGGGCTGGAGGCGGCGGGCCAGCAGGTGGAGGCGGCAGCAGCCCCTTGCCCTTGGAAATCCGCGTGAGCCAATGGCACTTCCGGGTCGTGTGGTTGGACGGCTTCGCGCCGCTGTGGAACTTGCAGGGGGCATCAGGGGTTTGCTTGTAGGAGAAAGTCGGCTGCCAAGCCGGCCTGCCGCCCTTCTGCTTCTTGGGCGCGGGCCGCTCTTCGGGCTGTTCGTCTTCGACGGTGGCTACTTGCCGACTGGTGGAAGGTGGCATAGGGGCCTTGCGCTTGTTGTCGTTCTGGTAAGGGCGTCGATTGGAGTCACCAGCCGGCGTCTTGGGAGCCGGAGTGAGCACCTTTCCAGAGGCGTCCACTCGAAGCTCGGTCTTCATCGAAGAGTCGACCGTGGCGTACTTGTCTGCTATGATCAGCAGCTCGTCGAGGGTAGTCGGCTCGTCGCAGAGGAGTCGGTGCTTGAGGAGGGTACCCTCTCGGCACCCAGCGGTGAAGTACTCTATGGCTTGAACCTCGTGCACCCCCTCGCAGGAGTTGCGGAGCTCGGCCCAACGCGTTAGGTAGTCGCGAGTTGATTCGCTGGGCCCTTGGACGCACAAGGAGAGCTGGCGGGGCTTGGGAGGCCGCTTGTATGTGCTGGTGAAGTTGCGGATGAAGACTTCCGTGAAGTCTAGCTAGCTGTTGACGCTGTAGGGCTTGAGGCTGTTCAGCCAGGTGCGTGCCGTGCCTTGAAGCATGAGCGGGACGTACTTCACAGCAACGCGCCTGTTGTCGTTTGCTATGTTGACTGCGGTGGAGTAGTCGATCAACCAGTCTTCTGGCTTCACGGAGCCGTTGTATTTTGGCGTGTCTCTTGGGAGTGAGAACCCTTCGGGGAAGGGCTCGTCGCGGATGCCGGGGCCAAAGCAAGGCGGGCCGACATCATCATCTTCTTCTAGCGCCAGGGATCGCGCTAGGCGGTCGATCCGGTGGCGGGCGTCATTCTCGCCGACTCCTTCGCAGTGGCCTAGTCGGCCGCCGAGAGTCGGATGCGTGACAGGCGGCGGGGTGGGATATCTCTCCCCACAAGGCGGGGGAGGAGGCGGATTGCCTTGTCGTTCCACAGCTCGGGGGCGGCCTTCTGCGTCGCGCTCAATGGTGAGCCGACTCCAACTGCGGCTAGCAGCCGGCTCCTTGTCTTTTCTTGCGCGGCGCCGCTTGTAGTCGGCGTCCGGGATGTCGCGCCGTGCTCTCGGCGTGGGGGAGGACTTTCAGCGCGGGCGCCAACATCATGTCGCTCTGCGACCGCGTCGATCAGCTGCTGGATGCGCCTAGTCATGTAGGGGAGCTCGTCGGCCCCCAGCCCGTTCAGCTCATCTACGGCCGCCTGAGCAGCACGTAGGTTCTCGAGCGGCATGGCATAGACTGGGCGGTCTGCTCCCAACATGCTGGCGATGGCCGCGCCGCGCTTCTTGACGAGGCCGGCTCGGCTCGGCCCGCCAGGAGGCGGCGTACCGAAGGCGGCGCGGTCGACTTCGCGCTGGTGAGCCTCAGTGAGGCGTCTCATGGATGCTATCTTCTGGCCTTCCGCGATGAGGGCGAGGCGGCGTGCCTCCAGTGTCTCGGCGTTGGCGTCGGCCGGCATGGGGACGGAAAAGTCGTGCAGCGTCGGTTGTAGGGCGTCGTGGGCGTTCTCGCCTGAGACGGCGCCGTGGCTGATGACCAGCACCTCAGTGACAGCGCTGCTGCCATTGTCGGCTCGAGGGAAAGGTTCGTCGATGATCACCACGTTGGTGGGGAAGGCGTCAAGCGATGCCGTGTCGAAGTCGACCAGCATCGGGTCGGTGGAGCCGACTGACTCCAAGTCCACAACAAGCTCGCTGGAGACGTGAAGCTGGTCGGGGAGGCTGACGAGGCGGCTCTCAGGGCAGTCTGTGCCCGCGTCGGACGCAGGCTCGTCGGAGATGCAAGCTTCGCCAAGAAGATCGGCGAGGCAGCTCGCCGCGCAGGCGTCGTCGACGCCTTGCAGCGCGTCGGGGCAAGCGCCATCGGGCGTAGCAGGCTGGCTACGCTCGCGGGGGAGGAAAAGGGTTCCCGTCCAGAACAGGTCTTCGGACGACGGTGCACCTGGCCCCACGGTGGGCGCCAAATGTCGGGTGGTAGGTGCGACATATGCCAACGGGTGGCTTATCATTGTGGGAGCCAGTAATGTCAGGTGGTTGGTGCGACATATGCCAACGGATGGCTTATCATTGTGGGTGCCAATAAGACATCGCCGGTGCCTGGAAACGGGATGAGGCGAAGACATGCACGCCGGCGGATCTTACCCAGGTTCGGGGCTCTCCGAGGAGATAACACCCCTAGTCCTGCTCTGCGGGGTCTCCGCATGATCACTAGATCAAGGAAAGGTAGCTACAGTCGCTCCTAGAGCTGTTGGGTTCAAGGGAGAAGAAGAGCAAGGCTAGCTCTTGCTTCTCTCTATCTCTATGGTGTGTGCTGTGTTCAGAAGCCAACCCTTTGCATGGGTGCTCCGGGGGGTTTATATAGGCCTACCCCCCGGGGGTACAATGGTAATCCGGCTGGGCTCTGGCCCCATCCGCCAGTGTCTGCGCTCGCCGGCTTCTCCGCCGGCTGTTGGGTCCCGCCGACTGGTGGGTCCCGCCGGCTGCCGGCTTCTTGGTCGACAGGCCGGCCCTACCGCCTAGGGTCTTGTCGGCGGCTGCTTACTGTAGCCTCGCCTCTGATGACGAGGGCTTTGTCGAGGTAAGCGTGGCTACAGTGGGCCGCCTCGGGGGCTCTCACTATAGCCTTACCTCGTCTTGTCTCCTTAATGGGGCTCCTGCTTCGAGGAAGGGGGTAGCCGGCTCCTGGGGGCCGGCTACACCCTTGGCCGACTGGGGGAGGCCGGGCCGCCTCCGCGCCTCTCTCTGGCGGAAGGGGCCCGGCGCCTGCGGGGCGTACAGGAGTCGGTCGTGCATGACGTCGAGGCTGGCATGGCTACAGTGCCGAGCCGCACAGGAGACGGTCATCCCGTACGGGCCTCCTGTGGCCATGCCTGCCTCGGGCCTCGGGGGTAGTGGGCCGCACTGTGGCCACACCCCGTCTTGTCACCGTTATGTGGGTGCTGCTTTGGTGGTTGTGGTCTCGGCCGGCTTCTTGGAGTCGGCGTCCTTCTTGGCCGGCTTCTTGGAGTCGGCCACCCCGTAGTCGTCCTGGGGAGGGGTTGCTGAGGCTGGGTCGTCTTCCGGGAGTCGGCTTCAGAGGTAGCGGGCCAGGGAAGGTGGCCCAATGCTTGGAGTGCTTGGAGGCCCGAAGGCCTGATAATTTTTTCAGAAGAACCAGGGGCAGTCGGTTAGGCTACCCGTGGCCATTTACTCCGACAGTAGTCCCCGAAGCTGATGGGGCTTCGAGGTGGAGTAGGGGTTGAGAAGCTCGATCAGCTTCCTATCTTGACAAGTCGGCAGCTGGGAGCCGGCTTTAGTTAGGTGTGCCGCCTTGGTCGAAAACTCCGGAGTCGGAGGGCGGGAGCTCGCTAGCGTGTGCTCCGGGCCGCGGGCCGGCCACTTGCCGTCTGCGAACCACGTGGCCTCCCTCGGCCATAAAGCCTGCCAGCCCATGCGGGCGACGGGACGTCGCCGCAAGGCGGGGGCCCGCCACGTCCGCGCCCGGGCCCAGGCGCGGATTCTCTCTATCCCGAAACCGCCCGCACGTCTCCTTGCGGCAGTTTCGGCTCGCCTTTAGGGCGCAATAATCGCGGGGGGTGGGGGAACGGGTGCAGTTAATCCCACGTCTCCCCCCACGTCCGGCCTCTTCGGCCTCGCCTCGCGAAGCTATAAGTAGGGGGAGGTGGAGGGCGGCAGGCCCTCGCACGCTCCTCCTACTTCCACCATCTTCTTCGCTCGCCGTTTCTTGCAACAGCGCCTCGCCGCCGCGCTCTTCCACCGCACGCTCCTCCGCTACCGCGCTAGTTTTCGCCATGCCTCCCGCCACGGAGCAATATGGCGGGGATTGGGACAGCTCCAACGTGCACGAAGACCATGTCGAGTTCCTCCGCAATACTCGGCGGCTGCCGGCCGCGGACAAGGTGGAGGTCCGCCTCGCGCCGGCGAGGGAGATTACGCCGGAGCCGCGGGAGGGCGAGCGGGTGGTCTTCCGCTCGGACTTCTTGCGCGGCATCGGCCTGCCAGCGAGCGCCTTCTTCCGCTCCTGGCTCGACTTCTATCAGCTCCAGCCGCACCATCTCACCCCAAATGCGGTGGTGCTGCTATCCGCCTTCGTCACCCTGTGCGAGGGCTACCTCGGCGTCCTTCCCAGCCTCTAGCTCTGGGGGGAGTTCTTCCAGTCGAAGCTGGGCACGCGCATGCGGGGCGTGCCGGCTCAGACTGGCGCCTTCATCGCGTCGCGGAGATCGGTCGCCGACAACCCCTTCCCCGTCATCACGCTGATCCAATCGGTGAAGAAGTGGCAAAAATCGTACTTCTATGTGCGGAACATCGCCCCGCGGGGCGACTACATCAACCTGTCGGCTTACGTAGCCGGCCCACCGGAGGGCAGGCGGCCCCGGTGGTCCTTCTGGGCCGTGACACTGACGCCGGCCGGGTCCGCCGCCGTCGCCCGAGTGCGGGAGCTGACCCAGGCAGAGGGCTTTACGGGGCCCGACCTTCTGGCCGCGTTCGTCACGCGCCGGGTTCTTCCGCTCCAGAGCCGGCCTCATCTGATTTGTCAGATGAGCGGCCAGCTCGATCCGAGCCGAATGTGCACCAAGGAGATGCCGCGCGAGGAGGTCGCCTACATGGTGAACTACCTTGCGAACCGCAAACTCACCAAAGAGTGGCAGTTCGGCAAGGAGCCATATAGCCGAGCCAATCCGCCGCCTACGGTATGTTCTCCTTGTCTCTTTCTCTCTCTCTTCGCTTTGTTGCCGAGTTCCTCTTAGCCGATTCTGACTTAGTCGGTTTGCTTTTCGACAGAGCCCTCTGCTTCGGCCGGCCGGCGGGTCAGACTCGGAGCGCCGATTCGTCCCCGACCGGACCGAACACGATCAGGAGGACCCTGACCTGGCGGCGGCCGGCATGGACGACGACGTCGAGCCGGGTGGTGGCCAAGCCGGCGGCGAAGCAGGCAGCTCCGGGCTCGGAGTTACCTTTGACGACTGGCCGGACGACGATGAGGCCGAAGTCGTCCCGCGCCGCCAGCCGGCACCTGGACGCGGCGCGGGTTCCTCCGATGCGCTGCCTACTCGGGGCGGAGGTCAAAAGCGTCGCGCCGCCCAGGGTTTGTTCGGCAGCCGGACGAAGAAACCCAGAGGCGGGGCGGCAGCCACCAGGCGGGAGGAGGCGGCCGTGAAGGCGGCTCGCTTTCGTAAGGCGGTGAAGCAACCGCAGACCGTGTCGGCGTAAGTTCACTTTCTTTTGTATACTCTTTTTCTTTCTTCTCTCTGGTGGTTCCTGAACCCTTGTCTTTTTCAACGATCAGACCTCCGTTGTCGCTTCAGCGGGCGGCTGCCGCCTCCGTCGTTGAGTCGCCGAGGGGCTCTGGGAGCACCACCGGCCGCGTGGACCCCCGTGCCGACCTCCAGGAGGCAACAGAAAGGAACGCGCGGGAGGCGCGGGCGGAGCAAGAGGCGCGGAGGCGGAGGCACGGAAGGCGGCCGCCGCCCAGGCGGCACGGGACGAGGAGGCGGCGAAGGCACTCGCCGATGCTGTAGCCAGGGCCCAAGCAGAGGCTGCGGCCGCGGCCGCGGCGGGGGAGGTTTTGATGGTCACCCCGCTGCGCGTCATGGCGCCTGGGGACGTGGAGCCCTCGCCAGAGGGAGCCAGCGGCGACCAGCCAGGGCTGGGGGGAAGCGACGACGTCATCATCTTGGAGAGGGCGCCGGTGCCGACCCCGCCAACTGGGACGGCCCAAGGCGGCCGGCCTGATCCGCCGCCTGCACAGTCGGCGGGGGGCGAGCCGGCCGTGAGGGCTGAGACGGCGGTCCGGATTCCGTCGAGCCGGCGTGCGGGGAAGGCCGTGTCGGAGCCACAGCCGGCCGTGGGTTCCAGCTCGTCGGCCCGAGATGTGGAGGCGGCCAGCGCTACCTCGGGGTGGACTCCAGGCGGAGGGACGGCCGTGGTGAACGTGGCTGCACAGGACGTCCGGACTCGGCTCCAGGGTCAAGCTGCGGCGCTGAGGCAGTTCACCGACGAGTTCCTCGCGACGCGGGCGGCCATCCGGGTTAGTGTTCCCATCTTGCTTCTTCTTGATCTTGATTTCTCTTTGATCTTGATTTCTCTTTGATCTTGATTTCTTCCGTGGGGGCGCGTCAGCGCACCCACTGGGTGTAGTCCCCGAGTTCTGAGTCGGCTGCTGAGCAGGCGGCTTGGAACTTCTTGGTGGATTTGTCTTTGCTATTCTTGTTCTTACTTCGATCTTATGTCCATCTTGCAGGACTACCACAACCTTCGAGCGGCCGCCTTCAACTCCCAGGCTCGGGAGCTGACTCAGAAGACCGCCGACCTTACTGAGAGCCGAGGTACGTGCTTTGCTCTTTATCTCATGTGGGGGCGCGTCAGCGCACCCACTGGGTGTAGTCCCCGAGATTCGGGCCGACAGCTGAGCAGTCGGGTCGGATCTTCCTTGACGATTTCTTACTGTTCTTCTTTTCCTGCCGTCTCTGCAGCGGCCAACGCCAGTCTGAGGGCACAACTGGGAGAGTCTCAGACTGCCCTTCGCGCCAAGGATGCCGAGCTCGCCGCCTTGGTGACGGAACGCGACCGCCTGGCCAAGCGGTTGGCCGACCAGGAGGAAAGCCACAAGGCGGCACTGAAGGTGGTGCAGGACCGCGAAGCCGCCCTCCATGCCGAATACGAGACGGAGGCGGCCGGCTAGGCTGAGGCCAGGCAGACTCTGGTCTCTGGCTATGGCCAGATCGAAGATCTGGTTGACGGTAAGCCGCCTACCTCTTCGTCCTTTCTTGCCATCTGCCACTTTGGCTCTTTTTCTGATTTGGTGCTCTTTTCTCCTTTTCTTCTTCTTTCTTGCGCAGAATATTTCCCTGGCTATTCTACTGCTGCCAACCAGACCATCGAGGCCTGCTGCCAGGCGCGAAGGCAGGCTGGCTTTGAGATCTCGCCAACCGCCGGCCGCTCGCTGGAGGAGCAGCTCCTGGCGATCCAGGCCCGCATCCAGCCGGCTCACCGACTGCTCCGTCAACTTTAGCGTGCCGGGGTGCAAGTCTTGGCCGCCCTCTGGCCCGGCCAAGTGGTTCCTCGCACCCCCAGTCGGACTGCCGACTGGTTGGAGGTGGCAGTCGGCCGCTTCGAGGCTTGGGAGGCCTCGCCGGCTCGCTCCGGCGCCAGGCGGGCGCTGGAGTTCGTCAAGGCCTAGTATCCCGGCCTAAGCCTGGACCAGCTGGCTACCTGGCGGCAGCAAGCCGACACAGAGCTGGAGTCGGCACGGCCGGCAATCATCCGGCGGGCCTCGGTGATCGCCGACTACACCGACACCAGCATCTTCGCCCCCGAGGTGGACGACAATGGTGTCGCCCAGCCGGAGGAGTGGTTCGGTCTGAACCCGTCGGATGGCGAAGACTCGGCGGAGGAGATCGACTCCAGCGACAAGGGTGAAGAAGAGGAGGAGGAGGGTGAAGACGCCGAGCCGGCTGGTGGAGCAGCCGGCCAGCCTCAGCCTGACCGCGCATCCAGCACTACATCGCGTGCGAGTGCGTCTCCTGCCGTAGGTGGTGGTCAAGCCAGGACCCGCTAGTCGGCCACTCCTTCAGCCGGCGAGGCCGCCTTCACCGACCAGCTCGGCCTCCGCAGCGCGCCTTAGTCTGCCGTCTTTTGTTTCCCTGTCTAGTTACTTTTGGAACAATGTTTGATTAAGTCTGCACAATTCCACCCACTGGGTGTATTCAAACTTAAGTCTGTTGCCAGCCTGTTGGGGGCTTTATGTGTGTATATAACTTATGCATGTGGCCTTTCCTTGTACTTTTGCTTTTTGTCCTTCTGCTGTTTCCTTTGCCGCCCTCCCTTGGTTGCCGCCTCCCCAGTCCAACAGTTGCTCTGCAATATGTGGCTGGAGGAGTGCTTGGCCAATTGGGTGGGGGGAAGTACTCTAGCTCTGTTGGACTAAAGCTAAGTTTTTCAGGAAGTCGGCCAGCCGGCTGTTCTGGCAGCCGGCAGGCATGTTTGGAGGCCGTCTCTTTGCTATATAGGTTCGTTGTTCCTTAGCCATTTTTCGTGTGGGCGTCCTTTCTGTCTTGCCTCTTGTTAGTCGGACAGTCAGTTCTTTGAGCTGCGACTTTCAACAAGAGAGGACTCGGGAGCCGGCGCACTACTTTTCTGACTTTAGGGAAAACTTTCAATATAGCTCAAGGCGGCCAGTCCCCGGGCCGACAAGTCGAACCCGGTGCCGGACGAAAAAATCAAAATGTAATAATACATTCATGGATATGACACTTGTCATTCATAGATAAACAAGGGCAGTCCCCGAGTACTGCTCGGGGAGCCTGTTGGTTTGTACTTAAGACAAAAAAAAGGGTAGCATGATACATACTGCTTTCAACTGTAAAATCGTCTCAGGAGGTTTGCGTTCCATGGTCGCTCCGACTCCTTGCCGGAGTCGTCTCTCTTGCGTGCTCTTGGTTTTTGCGCGTCGATCAAGTCGTAGGAGTCGTTGCCGAGTGCCTTGCTGACGACGAAGGGGCCTTCCCAAGGGGCCGAGAGCTTGTGCTGGTCGGCTGTTCGCTGGATCAGCCGGAGCACAAGGTCGCCCTCTTGGAAGGATCTTGGCTTGACCTTGCGGTTGTAGTAGCGGCGCAGCCCTTGCTGGTAGATGGCGGACCGGCTGAGTGCTAGCAGCCGGCCTTCTTCCAGTAGGTCCACGCCGTCTTCTCTTGCTTCTTTGGCCTCCTCCTCCGTGTACATGGTGATCCGAGGCGAGTCGAACTCGATGTCTGTTGGGAAGACAGCCTCGGCACCGTAAACGAGGAAAAATGGAGTGAAGCCAGTTGACTTGTTGGGTGTAGTGCGCAGGCTCCAGAGGACAGCCGGCAGCTCTTCGAGCCAGCAGCCGGCTGATCGTTCCAGTGGTACAACCAGTCGGGGCTTGATGCCGGAGAGGATGAGTCCATTTGCTCGCTCGACCTGGCCATTTGATTGCGGGTGGGCAACGGACGCTAAGTCCAGTCGGATGCCCTGCGTCGCGCAGAAACGTGCCAGTGCTCCTTTGGCGAAGTTCGTGCCGTTGTCGGTGATGATGCTGTGCGGCACGCCGTACCGAGTAGTGATGTCGGTGATGAATGTTACGGCAGTCGGCCCATTGAGCTTCTTGATTGGCTTTGCTTCAATCCACTTTGTGAACTTGTCCACAGCAACAAGTAGATGTGTCAGGCCGCCGCGGGCTGTCTTGAAGGGGCCCACCATGTCCAGTCCCCAGATGGCAAAAGGCCAGGTGAGGGGAATGGTCTTGAGTGCAGAAGCCGGCAGATGTTGCTTGGAACTAAAAACTTGGCATCCTTTGCAGCTCTTGACTATTTCTTTAGCATCCTCCAAGGCAGTCGGCCAGAAGAAACCATGGCGGAAAGCCTTGGCCACAAGGGATCTTGAGGCTGCGTGGTGGCCGCATTCGCCTTGGTGGATGTCTTTGAGGATTGCCACTCCTTTTTCTGGCTCGACACAACGCTGGAAGACCCCAGTGACGCTGCGCTTCACAAGCTCTCTGTTGATTATTGTATATGCTGCGGCTCGTCGTTGCACTAGTCTGGCTGAGATCTCATCAGCCGGCAGCTCTCTGCTGACTAGGAACTTGAGGATGGGCTGGGCCCATGAGGGAGCTGTGACTTCTTCTTCTGTTAATGTAGCCACCATGACTCGGGTGGGTGGGTTGGGTGAGTCGGCCACTGCTTCTTGTGTCGTTGCAGTCCCCGGGCCGACTGCTGCAGTCCCCGAGCCGGGTTCTGAAGTCCCCGGGTCGGGTGCGACTACGGCAGTCCCCGGGCCGGTTGTCGAAGTCCCCGTGCCGCCTGCGGGGTTTCTCCAGTCGGATCCGGCTGTATCTAGTGCAGGCGGTACGAAAATGGAATCCGACTCTGGAGACGGCTTGATGGACGGCTTGAGGAGGCGCTGGAGGGAGACGCCAGTCGGTATGGCCTGTCGGGTGGAGCCGATCCGTGCTAGGGCATCTTCTTGGTCGTTGTCGGCCCTTGGCATGTGAAGGAACTCGCACCCTTTGAAGTATCCGCTGATCTGCTGGACGAGGAATCGATAGCTCGTCATGTTCGCGTCCTTGGCGTCCCAGTCGCCAGACGATTGCCGGACCACCGAGTCTGAGTCGCCGTAACACAGGATCCAGCGTATGCCAAGCTCTTTGGCTAGCCGGAGCCCATGTACGAGCGCCTCGTACTCGGCCACGTTGTTGGAGGCGGCGAAGTGGATCTGCAGCGTGTACTTGAGCTTCTCGCCTTTGGGAGAGGTAAGGACGATGCCGGCTCCCAAGCCGGTGCGCATCTTGGACCCGTCAAAGTGCATCCGCCAATGGGTAGAGTCGGGAGCCGGTGGTAGGTACTGGGTCTCGGCCCAGTCGACGAGGAAGTCGGCCAATGCTTGCGACTTGATGGCGGTGCGGGGTTGGTAGAAGATTGTGTAGGGCGCCAATGCAATGGCCCATTTTGCCACCCGGCCGGATGCATCCCGGCTGCCTATGATCTCGGCGAGCGGGGCAGTGCATACGACCGTGATGGGGTGCTCTTGGAAGTAGGGCTTCAGTTTCTTGGCAGCGAAGTACACCCCATAGCACATCTTCTGGTAGTGCGGGTAGTTTTGCTTTGATCTGGATAGCACTTCGCTGAGATAGTACACCGGCCTCTGGACTAGCTGGGCTCGGCCTTCCTCCGGGCGCTGGACCACAACAACAGTGCTGACGACTCGGCTAGTCGCGGCGATGTAGAGGAGCATGGGCTCCTTCTCAGTCGGCGCAGCCAGGACAGGCGGAGTGGTCAGCATTTTCTTCAACTCATGGAAGGCTTGGTCAGCTTGATCATTCCACTCGAAGTGAGTGGACTTCTTCATGAGTCGGTACAAGGGGAGAGCCTTTTCTCCTAGTCGGCTGATAAAACGATTCAGGGAGGCTAAGCAGCCAGTGAACTTCTGCACATCTCGCAGCTTGGTGGGAATCTCCATCCTCTCGATGGCCTTGATCTTGACGGGGTTGCACTCAATGCCGCGTTCGGAGACCAGGAAGCCTAGCAGCTGGCCGGCTGGCACTCCGAACACGCACTTCTCGGGGTTGAGCTTGATCTGGAATCGGCACAAGTTGGCGAATGTTTCTTTCAGGTCTTCCAGCAAGGTACCGCGCTTCTCTGTCTGCACCACAATGTCGTCTACGTAGACGTGGGCATTTCTGCCGAGTTGTTTCAAGAGGCATTTCTGCATGCAACGCTGAAAAGTGGCACCGGCATTTCTCAAGCCGAATGTCATAGTCAGGTAGCAGAAAGCTCCAAAGGGTGTGATGAAGGCAGTCTTCAGGCGGTCAGCTGGGTCCAACTTGATCTGATGGTACCCTGAGTATGCATCCAAAAAACTTAACAGCTCGCATCCAGCTGTGGAGTCTATCACTTGGTCAATCTGTGGCAGAGCGAACGCATCCTTTGGGCAGGCCTTGTTCAGACTGGTGTAGTCTATACACATACGCCACTTGTTATTCTTCTTCAGAACCAGAACTGGGTTGGCAAGCCACTCTGGAAAGAACACTTCCATGATAAAGCCAGCGGCAAGAAGCCGGGCTATCTCTTCTCCCACAATTCTTCGCTTCTCTTCTGACAGTCGGCGGAGGGGTTGCTTGACCGGCTTTGCATCAGCTCGGACATGTAGCTTGTGCTCGGCGAAATCCTTCGGGACACCCGGCATGTCCTTTGGGGACCATGCAAAGATGTCTCGATTCTCACGGAGGAAGTCGACGAACTCGCCTTCCTATTTACTGTCCAAGTTCGCCCCAATGACAGCGAACCTCTCCGGGTTCTCCGGGTCCAGAGGTATCTTCTTCGTCTCTTTGGCAGGCTGGAAGGAGCCCTGCGCATCACAATCCTTGGGGTTGGGGGACAAGGCCGGCTGCTTGCGGGCCATGGCCACAACCCGTTCCAACATCTTCTTCTCTTCTGCCACCACGAGGGACTCGGCCAGCCGGCTACTGGCCATGGCGCACTCGATGGACTTTTTGTAGTCGCCGGCTACCGTGATGATCCCCTTCGAGCTCGGCATCTTCATCTTTAGGTAGGCGTAGTGGGGCACAGCCATGAACTTGGCCAGAGCAGGTCGGCCAAGCAGTGCATGATAAGGGCTCTCCAAATCCACTACCTCGAACCATATTACTTCTCGGCGGAAATGATCTTTGTCTCCGAAGAGAACATCCATTTTGATCTTGCCGATTGGGGAGCAAGACAGGCCGGGGACGATACCATGGAAGACGTTGCGGCTCGGCATGAGCTGCTTCGCTTTGATGTTCAGTTTTTCCATGGTATCGCGGTACAGTATGTTGATACTGCTTCCGCCGTCTATTAGGACGCGGGAAAATCTGGCAGCTCGCCTCTCCGTTGCGAGGGTGACGTCCAAGACCATTGCATAGGAGCCAGGAGAGGGCATCACCTCTGGGTGGTCGGCCTGGCTCCAGCTGATTGGCTTCTCTGACCAGTGCATGAACTCGGGGGTGCTAGTGGCGACTGCATTAACTTCTTGATGCTGTCTGCACCGACTGTGCTTGTCGTCGGCTTGACTGGTGAAGACGACGTAGGCGGCATGCTCTTCGGGGAATTCGTCTTGGATGGCGCCGACTGCCGGCCGGGCCGCCGGCTGCTGGGGGGCTGGAGGCGGCGGACCGGGAGGCGGAGGCGGCAACATCCCCTCGCCCTTGGTGATGCGGGTGAGCCAATGGCATTTCTAGGTTGTGTGGTTGGACGGCTTCGCGCCGCTGTGGAACTTGCAGGGGGCGTCGAGAGCTTGTTCGTAGGAGAAAGACGGCTGCCAAGCCGGCCTTCCACCCTTCTTCTTGGGAGCAGGCCGTTCTTCGGGCTGCTCGTCTTCAACTATGGCCACCTGCCGACTGGAGGAGGTCGGCATGGGGGCCTTGCGCTTGTGATCGTTCTGGTAGGGGCGCCGGTTGGGGTCGCCAGCCAGCGTCTTGGGAGCCGGAGCAATCACTTTCCCCGAGGCGTCCACTCGGAGCTCCGTCTTCATTGAGGAGTCAGCTGTGGTGTACTTGTCCGCGATGACCAGCAACTCATCGAGGGTAGTCGGCTCGTCGCAGAGGAGTCGGTGCTTAAGGAGGGGGCCCTCTCGGCACCCGGCGGTGAAGTACTCGATGGCTTGGACCTCATGCACCCCCTCGCAAGAGTTGCGGAGCTCGGCCCATCGCGTGAGGTAGTCGTGGGTCGACTCGTTGGGTCCTTGGACGCAGAGGGAGAGTTGGCGAGGCTTGGGAGGCCGCTTGTAGGTGCTGGTGAAGTTGCGGACGAAGACTTCGGTGAAGTCCAGCCAACTGTCGATGTTGTAGGGCTTGAGGCTGTTGAGCCATGTGCGCGCAGTGCCTTGCAGCATGAGGGGGACGTACTTCACGGCGACGCGCCGATTGCCGTTGGCTATGCTGATGGCCGTGGAGTAGTTGATGAGCCAATCTTCCGGCTTCACCGAGCCGTTGTACTTGGGCGTGTCTCTGGGGAGCGAGAACCCTTTGGGGAAGGGCTCGTCGCGGATGCGGGGGCCAAAGTATGGCGGGCCGACATCGTCTTCTTCTTCTAACGCCAAGGATCGAGCAAGGCGGTCGATCCTGTGGCGGGCGTCGTTGTCGCCGACTCCTTCTCGGCGGCCGAGTCGGTCGCCAAGAGTCGGATGGGTGACAGGCGGTGGAGTGAGGCGTCTTTCTCTTCGAGGCAGGGGAGGAGGCAGGTTTCCTTGGTGTTCAACCGCCCGAGGGCGGCAATCCGCGTCGCGCTCGATAGTGATGCGAGTCCGGCTGCGGCTGGCAGCCGGCTCCTTGTCTTTCTTCTGGCGCGCGCCGCTCGCAGTCGGCGAGCGGGACGTCGCGGCGTGCTCCCGGCGCGGGGGATGGCTATCAGCTCGGGCGCTGGCTTCGTGCCGTTCTGAAGCCGCGTCGATCAGCTGCTGGATCCGTCTTGCCATGTAGGGGAGCTCATCGGCTCCCAGCCCATTGAGCTCTTCTGCGGCCGCCTGAGCGGCTCACAGATTCTCGAGCGGGGTGGCGTAGACGGGGCGATCTGCGCCCAGCATGCTAGCGACAGCCGCGCCGCGCTTCTGGACGAAGCCGGCTCGGCTCGGGCCGCTAGGCGGCGGCGTGCCGAAGGCGGCGCGGTCGACCTCGCGCTGGTGGGCCTCGGTGAGGCGTCTCATGGAGGCTATCTTCTGGCCCTCCGCGATGAGGGCAAGGCGGCGTGCCTCCAGGGTCTCGGCGTAGGCGTCGGCCGGGAGGGGGACGGAGAGGTCGTGCATCGCCGCTTGCAGGGCGTCGTGGGCATTCTCACCCGAGTTGGCGACGTGGCTGATGACCAGCACTTCGGTGACAGCGCTGCTGCCGCTGTCAGCTCGAGGGAGGGGGTCGTCGAAGACCACCACGTCGGAGGGGTAGGCGTCAAGCGATGCTGTGTCGGAGTCGACGAGTATCGGGTCGGTGGAGCCGACCGACTCTATGTCTGCAGCAAGCTCGCTGGAGACGTGAAGCTGGTCGAGGAGGCTGACGAGGCGGTTCTCGGGGTAATCGGTGCCTGCGTCGGATGCAGGCTCGTCGGAGATGCGAGTCTCGCCGAGCAGATCGGCGAGGCGGCTCGCTGCGCAGGCGTCGTCGACGCCTTGCAGCGCGTCGAGGCAAACGCCATCGGGCGCAGCAGGCTGGCTGCGCTCGCGGGGGAGGAAGAGGGTTCCCGTCCAGAACAGGTCTCCGGACAACGGTGCACCTGGCCCCACGGTGGGCGCCAAATGTCGGGTGGTTGGTGCGACATATGCCAACGGATGGCTTATCATTGTGGGTGCCAATAAAACATCGCCGGTGCCTGGAAACGGGATGAGGCGAAGACATGCACGCCGGCAGATCTTACTCAGGTTCGGGGCTCTCCGAGGAGATAACACCCCTAGTCCTGCTCTGCGGGGTCTCCGCATGATCACTAGATCAAGGAAAGGTAGCTACAATCGCTCCTAGAGCTGTTGGGTTCAAGGGAGAAGAAGAGCAAGGCTAGCTCTTGCTTCTCTCTATCTCTATGGTGTGTGTGCTGTGTTCAGAAGCCAACCCTTTGCATGGGTGCTCCGGGGGGTTTATATAGGCCTACCCCCCGGGGGTACAATGGTAATCCGGCTGGGCTCTGGCCCCAGCCGTCAGTGTCTGCGCTCGTCGGCTTCTCCGCCGACTGGTGGGTCCCGCCGGCTGCCGGCTTCTTGGTCGACAGGCCGGCCCCACCGCCTAGGGTCTTGTCGGTGGCTGCTTACTGTAGCCTCGCCTCTGATGACGAGGGCTTTGTCGAGGTAAGCGTGGCTACAGTGGGCCGCCTCGGGGGCTCTCACTGTAGCCTTACCTCGTCTTGTCTCCTTAATGGGGCTCGTGCTTCGAGGAAGGGGGTAGCCGGCTTCTGGGGGCCGGCTACACCCTTGGCCGACTGGGGGTGGCCGGGCCGCCTCCGCGCCTCTCTCTGGCGGAAGGGGCCCGGCGCCTGCGGGCCGTACAGGAGTCGGTCGTGGATGACGTTGAGGCTGGCATGGCTACAGTGCCGAGCCGCACAGGTGACGGTCATTCGGTACGGCCTCCTGTGGCCATGCCTGCCTCGGGCCTCGGGGGTAGTGGGCCGCACTGTGGCCACACCCCGTCTTGTCCTCGTTATTTGGGTGTAGCTTTGGTGGTTGTGGTCTCGGCCGGCTTCTTGGACTCGGCGTCCTTCTTGGCCGGCTTCTTGGAGTCGGCCACCCCGTAGTCGTCCTGGGGAGGGGTTGCTGAGGCTGGGTCGCCTTCCGGGAGTCGGCTTCAGAGGTAGCCGGCCAGGGAAGGCGGCCCAATGCTTGGAGTGCTTGGAGGCCCGAAGGCCTGATAATTTTTTCAGAAGAACCAGGGGCAGTCGGTTAGGCTACCCGTGGCCATTTACTCCAACGGTAGTCCCCAAAGCTGATTGGGCTTCGAGGTGGAGTAGGGGTTGAGAAGCTCGATCAGCTTCCTATCTTGACAAGTCGGCAGCTGGGAGCCGGCTTTAGTTAGGCGTGCCGCCTTGGTCGAAAACTCCGGAGTCGGAGGGCAGGAGCTCGCTAGTGTGTGCTCCGGGCCGCGGGCCGGCCACTTGCCGTCTGCGAACCACGTGGCCTCCCTCGGCCAGAAAGCCTGCCAGCCCACGTGCGTGACGGGACGTCCCCGCAGGGGGGGCCGCCACGTCCGCGCCCGGGCCCAGGCGCGGATTCTCTGTATCCCGAAACCGCCCGCACGTCACCTTGCGGCAGTTTCGGCTCGCCTTTAGGGCGCAATAATCGCGGGGCGTGGGGGTAATGGGTGCAGTTAATCCCACGTCTCCCCCCCACGTCCGGCCTCTTCGGCCTCGCCTCGCGAAGCTATAAGTAGGGGGAGGTGGTGGGCGGCAGGCCCTCGCACGCTCCTCCTACTTCCACCATCTTCTTCGCTCGCCGTTTCTTGCAACAGCGCCTCGCCGCCGCGCTCTTCCACCGCACGTTCCTCCACCACCGCGCTAGCATTTGCCATGCCTCCCGCCACGGAGCAGTATGGCGGGGATTGGGACGGCTCCAACGTGCACGAAGACCACGTCGAGTTCCTCCGCAATACTCGACGACTGCCGGCCGCGGACAAGGTGGAGGTCCGCCTTGCGCCGGCGAGGGAGATTACGCCAGAGCCGCGGGAGGGCGAGCCGGTGGTCTTCCGCTCGCACTTCTTGCGCGGCATCGGCCTGCCAGCGAGCGCCTTCTTCCGCTCCTGGCTCGACTTCTATCAGCTCCAGCCGCACCATCTCACCCCAAACGCGGTGGTGCTGCTGTCCGCCTTCGTCACCCTGTGCGAGGGCTACCTCGGCGTCCTCCCCACCCTTGAGCTCTGGGGGAGTTCTTCTAGTCAAAGCTGGGCACGCGCATGCGGGGCGTGCCGGCTCAGACTAGCGCCTTTATCGCGTCGCGGAGATCGGTCGCCGACAACCCCTTCCCCGTCATCACGCTGATCCAATCGGTGAAGAAGTGGCAAAAATCATACTTCTATGTGCGGAACATCGCCCCGCGGGGCGACTACATCAACCTGCCGGCTTACGTAGCCGGCCCACCGGAGGGCAGGCGGCCCCAGTGGTCCTTCCGGGCCGTGACTCTGACGCCGGCCGGGTCCGCCGCTGTCGCCCGAGTGCGGGAGCTGACCCAGGCAGACGGCTTGACGGGGCCCGACCTTCTGGCCGCGTTCGTCACGCGTCGGGTTCTTCCGCTCCAGAGCCGGCCTCATCTGATCTGTCAGATGAGCGGCCAGCTCGATCCGAGCCGAATGTGTACCAAGGAGATGCCGCGCGAGGAGGTCGCCTATATGGTGAACTACCTTGCGAACTGCAAACTCACCGAAGAGTGGCAGTTCGGCAAGGAACCGTATAGCCGAGCCAATCCGCCGCCTACGGTATGTTCTCCTCGTCTCTTTCTCTCTCTCTCTCTCTTCGCTTCATTGCCGAGTTCCTCTTAGCCGATTCTAACTTAGTCGGTTTGCTTTTCGACAGAGCCCTCTGCTTCGGCCGGCCGGCGGGTCAGACTCGGAGCGCCGATTCGTCCCCGATCGGACCGAACACGATCTGGAGGACCCCGACCTGGCGGCGGCCTGTATGGACGACGACGTCGAGCCGGGTGGTGGCCAAGCCGGCGGCGAAGCAGCCGGCTCCGGGCTCGGAGTTACCTTTGACGACTGGCCGGACGACGATGAGGCCGAAGTCGTCCCGCGCCGCCAGCCGGCATCCGGACGCGGTGCGGGTTCCTCCGCCGCGCTGCCTGCTCGGGGTGGAGGTCAAAAGCGTCGCGCTGCCCAGGGTTTGTTCGGCAGCCGAACGAAGAAACCCAGAGGCGGGGCGGCAGCCACCAGGCGGGAGGAGGCGGCCGCAAAGGCGGCTCGCTTCCGCAAGACGGTGAAGCAACCGCAGACCGTGTCGGCGTAAGTTCACTTTCTTTCGTATACTATTTTTCTTTCTTTTCTCTGGTGGTTCCTGAACCCTTGTCTTTTTTCTCCAACGATCAGAGCTCCGCTGTCGCTTGAGCGGGCGGCTGCCGCCTCCGTTGTTGAGTCGCCGAGGGGCTCTGGGAGCACCACCCGCCGCGTGGACCCCCGTGCCGACCTCCATGAGGCGACAGAAAGGAACGCGCGGGAGGCGCGGGCGAAGCGAGAGGCGCGGGAGGCGGAGGCACGGAAGGCGGCCGCCGCCCAGGTGGCACGGGAGGAGGAGGCGGCGAAGGCACTCGCCGAAGCCGCAGCCAGGGCCCAAGCAGAGGCTGCGGCCGCGGCGGCGGCGGGGGAGGTTTTGATGGTCACCCCGCTGCGCGTCATGGCGCCTGGGGACGTGGAGCCCTCGCCAGAGGGAGCCAGCAGCGACCAGCCAGGGCTGGGGGGAAGCGACGACGTCATCATCCTGGAAAGGGCGCCGGTGCCGACCCTGGCAACTAGGGCGGCTCAGGGCGGCCGGCCTGATCCGCCGCCTGTACAGTCGGCGGGGGGCGAGCCGGCCATGAGGGCTGAGATGGCGGTCCGGATTCCGTCGAGCCGGCGCGCGGGGAAGGCCGCGTCGGAGCCGCAGAAGGCTGCGTCGGAGCCGCAGCCGGCCGTGGGCTCCAGCTCGTCGGCCCGGGATGCGGAGGCGGCCAGTGCTACCTCGGGGTGGACGCCAGGCGGAGGGACGGCCGTGGTGAACGTGGCTGCACAGGACGTCCGGACCCGGCTCCAGGGCCAAGCTGCGGCGCTGAGGCAGTTCACCGACGAGTTCCTCGCGACGCGGGCGGCCATCCGGGTTAGTATTCCCATCTTGCTTCTTCTTGATCTTGATTTCTTCTTGATCTTGATTTCTTCCGTGGGGGCGCGTCAGCGCACCCACTGGGTGTAGTCCCCGAGTTCCGAGTCGGCTGCTGAGCAGGCGGCTTGGAACTTCTTGGTGGATTTGCCTTTGCTATTCTTGTTCTTACTTCGATCTTCTGTCCATCTTGCAGGACTACCACAACCTCCGAGCGGCCGCCTTCAACTCCCAGGCTCGGGAGCTGGCTCAGAAGACCGCCGACCTTACTGAAAGCCGAGGTACGTGCTTTGTTCTTTATCTCATGTGGGGGCGCGTCAGCGCACCCACCGGGTGTAGTCCCCGAGATTCGGGCCGACTGCTGAGCAGTCGGGTCGGATCTTCCTTGACGACTTCTTATTGTTCTTTCTTTTTCTGCCGTCCCTGCAGCGGCCAACGCCAGTCTGAGGGCGCAGCTGGGAGAGTCTCAGACTGCCCTTCGTGCCAAGGATGCCGAGCTCGCCGCCTTGGTGCAGGAGCGCGACCGCCTGGTCAAGAAGCTGGCCGACCAGGAGGAAGGCCACAAGGCGGCCCTGAAGGTGGTGCAGGACCGCGAAGCCGCCCTCCAGGCCGAGTACGAGACGGAGGCGGATGGCTGGGCTGAGGCCAGGCAGACTCTGGTCTCTGGCTATGGCCAGATCGAAGATCTGGTTGACGGTAAGCCGCCTACCTCTTCGTCCTTTCTTGCCATCTGCCACTTTGGCTCTTTTTCTGATTTGGTGCTCTTTTCTCCCTTCCTTCTTCTTGCTTGCGCAGAATATTTCCCTGGCTATTCTACTGCTGCCAACCAGACCATCGAGGCTCGCCGCTAGGCGCGAAGGCAGGCTGGCTTTGAGATCTCGCCAACCGCCGGCCGTTCGCTGGAGGAGCAGCTCTTGGCGATCCAGGCCCGCATCCAGCCGGCTCACCGACTGCTCCGCCGTCTTCAACGTGCCGGGGCGCAGGTCTTGGCCGCCCTCTGGCCCGGCCAAGTGGTTCCTCGCACCCCCAGTCGGACTGCCGACTGGCTGGAGGTGGCAGTCGGCTGCTTCGAAGCCTGGAAGGCCTCGGCGGCTCGCTCAGGTGCCAGGCGGGCGCTGGAGTTCGTCAAGGCCTGGTATCCCGGCCTGAGCCTGGATCAGTTGGCTACCTGGCAGCAGCAAGCCGACACAGAGCTGGAGCCGGCGCGGCCGGCCATCATCCGGCGGGCTTCGGCGATCGCCGACTACACCGACACCAGCGTCTTTGCCCCCGAGGTGGACGACAATGGTGTCGCCCAGCCGGAGGAGTGGTTCGGTCTGAACCCGGCGGATGGCGAAGACTCGGCGGAGGAGATCGACTCCAGCGGCGAGGGTGAAGAAGAGGAGGAGGAGGGTGAAGACGCCGAGCCGGCTGGTGGAGCAGCCGGCCAGCCTCAGCCTGACCGCGCCTCCAGCACTACGTCGCGCGCGAGTGCATCTCCTGCCGTAGGTGGTGGTCAAGTCGGGACCCGCTAGTCGGCCACTCCTTCAGCCGGCGAGGCCGCCTTCACCGACCAGCTCGGCCTCCGCAGCGCGCCTTAGTCTGCCGTCTTTTGTTTCCCCGTCTAGTTACTTTTGGAACAATGTTTGGTTAAGTCTGCACAATTCCACCCACTGGGTGTATTCGAACTTAAGTCTGTTGCCAGCCTGTTGGGGGCTTTATGTGTGTATATAACTTATGCATGTGGCCTTTCCTTGTACTTTTGCTTTTTGTCCTTCTGCTGTTTCCTTTGCCGCCCTCCCTTGGTTGCCGCCTCCCCAGTCCAACAGTTGCTCTGCAATCTGTGGCTGGAGGAGTGCTTGGCCAATTGGGGGGGAAGTACTCTAGCTCTGCTGGACTAAAGCTAAGTTTTTCAGGAAGTCGGCCAGCCGGCTGTTCTGGCAGCCGGCAGGCATGTTTGGAGGCCGTCTGTTTGCTATATAGGTTCGTTGTTCCTTAGCCATTTTTCGTGTGGGCGTCCTTTCTGTCTTGCCTCTTGTTAGTCGGACAGTCAGTTCTTTGAGCTGCGACTTTCAACAAGAGAGGACTCGGGAGCCGGCGCACTACTTTTCTGACTTCAGGTAGAACTTTCAATATAGCTCAAGGCGGCCAGTCCCCGGGCCGACTAGTCGAACCCGGTGCCAGACAAGAATTCAAAATGTAATAATACATTCATGGATATGACACTTGTCATTCATAGATAAACAAGGGTAGTCCCCGAGTACTGCTCGGGGGGCCTGTTGGTTTGTACTTAATACAAAAAAGGGTAGCATGATACATACTGCTTTCAACTGTAAAATCGTCTCAGGAGGTTTGCGTTCCATGGTCGCTCCGACTCCTTGCTGGAGTCGTCTCTCTTCCGTGCTCTTGGTTTTTGCGCGTCGATCAAGTAGTAGGAGTCGTTGCCGAGTGCCTTGATGACGACGAAGGGGCCTTCCCAAGGGGCCGAGAGCTTGTGCTGGCCAGCTGTTCGCTGGATCAGCCGGAGCACAATGTCGCCCTCTTGGAAGGATCTTGGCTTGACCTTGCGGTTGTAGTAGCGGCGCAGCCCTTGCTGGTAGATGGCGGACCGGCTGAGTGCTAGCAGCCGGCCTTCTTCCAGTAGGTCCACGCCGTCTTCTCTTGCTTCTTTGGCCTCCTCCTCCGTGTACATGGTGATCCGAGGCGAGTCGAACTCGATGTCTGTTGGGATGACAGCCTCGGCACCGTACACGAGGAAAAATGGAGTGAAGCCAGTTGACTTGTTGGGTGTAGTGCGCAGGCTCCAGAGGACAGCCGGCAGCTCTTCGAGCCAGCAGCCGGCTGATCGTTCCAGTGGTACAACCAGTCGGGGCTTGATGCCGGAGAGGATGAGTCCATTTGCTCGCTCGACCTGGCCGTTTGACTGCGGGTGGGCAACGGACGCTAAGTCCTGTCGGATGCCCTGCGTCGCGCAGAAACGTGCCAGTGCTCCTTTGGCGAAGTTCGTGTCGTTGTCGGTGATGATGCTGTGCGGCACGCCGTACCGAGTAGTGATGTCGGTGATGAATGTCACGGCAGTCGGCCCGTTCAGCTTTTTTATCGGCTTTGCTTCGATCCACTTTGTGAACTTGTCCACAGCGACAAGTAGATGCGTCAAGCCGCCGCGGGCTATCTTGAAAGGGCCCACCATGTCCAGTCCCCAGACGGCAAAAGGCCAGGCGAGGGGAATGGTCTTGAGTGCAGAAGCCGGCAGGTGTTGCTTGGAACTAAAAACTTGGCATCCTCTGCAGCTCTTGACTATTTCTTTAGCATTCTCCAAGGCAGTCGGCCAGAAGAAACCATGGCGGAAAGCCTTGGCCACAAGGGATCTTGAGGCTGCGTGGTGGCCGCATTCGCCTTGGTGGATGTCTTTGAGGATTGCCACTCCTTTTTCTGGCTCGACACAACGCTGGAAGACTCCAGTGACGCTGCGCTTCACAAGCTCTCTGTTGATTATTGTATATGCTGCGGCTCGTCGTTGCACTAGTCTTCCTGAGATCTCATCAGTCGGCAGCTCTCTGCTGACTAGGAACTTGAGGATGGGCTGGGCCCATGAGGGAGCTGTGACTTCTTCTTCTGTTAATGTAGCCACCATGACTCGGGTGGGTGGGTTGGGTGAGTCGGCCACTGCTTCTTGTGTCGTTGCAGTCCCCGGGCCGACTGCTGCAGTCCCCGAGCCGGGTTCTGAAGTCCCCGGGCCGGGTGCGACTACGGCAGTCCCCGGGCCGGTTGTCGAAGTCCCCGTGCCGCCTGCGGGGTTTCTCCAGTCGGATCCGGCTGTATCTGGCGCAGGCAGTACGTAAATGGAATCCGACTCTGGAGACGGCTTAATGGACGCTTGAGGAGGCGCTGGAGGGAGACGCCAGTCGGTATGGCCTGTCGGGTGGAGCCGATCCGTGCTAGGGCATCTGCTTGGTCGTTGTCGGCCCTTGGCACGTGAAGGAACTCGCACCCTTCGAAGTATCCGCTGATCTATTGGACGAGGAATCGATAGCTCGCCATGTTCGCGTCCTTGGCGTCCCAGTCGCCAGACGATTGCTGGACCACCAAGTCTGAGTCGCCGTAGCACAGGATCCGGCGTATGCCAAGCTCTTTGGCTAGCCGGAGCCCGTGTACGAGCGCCTCGTACTCGGCCACGTTGTTGGAAGCGGCGAAATGGATCTGCAGCGTGTACTTGAGCTTGTCGCCTTTGGGAGAGGTGAGGACGACGCCGGCTCCCAAGCCGGTGCGCATCTTGGACCCGTCAAAGTGCATCCGCCAATGGGTAGAGTCGGGAGCCGGCGGTAAGTACTGGGTCTCGGCCCAGTCGCGAGGAAGTCGGCCAATGCTTGCGACTTGATGGCGGTGCGGGGGTGATAGAAGATCGTGTAGGGCGCCAATGCAATGGCCCATTTGGCCACCCGGCCGGATGCATCCCGGCTTCCTATGATCTCGGCAAGCGGGGCGGTGCACACGACCGTGATGGGGTGCTCTTGGAAGTAGGGCTTCAGTTTCTTGGCAGCGAAGTACACCCCATAGCACATCTTCTGGTAGTGCGGGTAGTTTTGCTTTGAGCTGGACAGCACTTCGCTGAGATAGTACACCGGCCTCTGGACTAGCTGGGCTCGGCCTTCCTCCGGGCGCTGGACCACAACAACAGTGCTGACGACTCGGCTAGTCGCGGCGATGTAGAGGAGCATGGGCTCCTTCTCAGTCGGCGCAACCAGGACAGGCGGAGTGGTCAGCATTTTCTTCAACTCATGGAAGGCTTGGTCGGCTTGATCATTCCACTCGAAGTGAGTGGACTTCTTCGTGAGTCGGTACAAGGGGAGAGCCTTTTCTCCTAGTTGGCTGATAAAATGATTCAGGGAGGCTAAGCAGCCAGTGAACTTCTGCACATCTCGCAGCTTGGTGGGAATCTCCATCCTCTCGATGGCCTTGATCTTGATGGGGTTGCACTCAATGCCGCGTTCGGAGACCAGGAAGCCTAGCAGCTGGCCGGCTGGCACTCCGAACACGCACTTCTCGGGGTTGAGCTTGATCTAGAATCGGCGCAAGTTGGCGAATGTTTCTTTCAGGTCTTCCAGCAAGGTACCGCGCTTCTCTGTCTTCACCACAGTGTCGTCTACGTAGACGTGGGCATTTCTGCCGAGTTGTTTCAAGAGACATTTCTGCATGCAACGCTGAAAAGTGGCACCGGCATTTCTCAAGCCGAATGTCATAGTCAGGTAGCAGAAAGCTCCAAAGGGTGTGATGAAGGCAGTCTTAGGCGGTCCGCTGGGTCCAACTTGATCTGATGGTACCCTGAGTACGCATCCAAAAAACTTAACAGCTCACATCCGGTTGTGGAGTCTATCACTTGGTCAATCCGCGGCAGAGCGAACGGATCCTTGGGGCAGGCCTTGTTCAGACTGGTGTAGTCTATACACATACGCCACTTGTTATTCTTCTTCAGAACCAAAACGGGGTTGGCAAGCCATTCTGGAAAGAACACTTCCATGATAAAGCCGGCGGCAAGGAGCCGGGCTATCTCTTCTCCCACAATTCTTCGCTTCTCTTCTGACAGTCGGCGGAGGGGTTGCTTGACCGGCTTTGCATCAGCTTGGACATGTAGCTTGTGCTCGGCGAAATCCTTCGGGACACCCGGCATGTCCTTTGGGGACCATGCAAAGATGTCTCGATTCTCATGGAGGAAGTCGATGAGCTCGCCTTCCTATTTACTGTCCAAGTTCGCCCCAATGACAGCGAACCTCTCCGGGTTCTCCGGGTCCAGAGGTATCTTCTTTGTCTCTTTGGCCGGCTGGAAAGAGCCCTGTGCATCACAATCTTTGGGGTTGGGGGACAAAGCCGGCTGTTTGCCGGCCATGGCCACAACCCGTTCCAACATCTTCTTCTCTTCAGCCACCACGAGGGACTCGGCCAGCCGGCTACTGGCCATGGCACACTCGATGGACTTCTTGTAGTCGCCGGCTACTGTGATGATCCCCTTCGAGCTTGGCATCTTCATCTTTAGGTAGGCGTAGTGGGGCACAGCCATGAACTTGGCCAGGGCAGGTCGGCCAAGCAGTGCATGATAGGGGCTCTCCAAATCCACTACCTCGAACCATATTGCTTCTCGGCGGAAATGGTCTTTGTCTCCGAAGAGAACATCCATTTTGATCTTGCCGATCGGGGAGCAAGACAGGCCGGGGACGATACCATGGAAGACGGTGCGGCTCGGCATGAGCTGCTTCGCTTTGATGTTCAGCTTCTCCATGGTATCGCGGTACAGTATGTTGATACTGCTTCCGCCGTCTATCGGGACACGGGAAAATCTGGCACCTCGCCTCTCCGTCGCGAGGGTGACGTCCAAGACCATTGCATAGGAGCCAGGCGAAGGCATCACCTCTGGGTGGTCGGCCTGGCTCCAGCTGATTGGCTTTTCTGACCAGTGCATGAACTCGGGGGCGCTAGTGGCGACTGCATTCACTTCTTGGTGCTGTCGGCGTCAGCTGCGCTTGTCGTCGGCTTGACTAGTGAAGACGACGTAGGCGGAGTGCTCTTCAGGGAGTTCGTCTTGGATGGCGCCGACAGCCGGCCGAGCCGCCGGCTGCTGAGGGGCTGGAGGCGGCGGGCCGGGAGGCGGAGGCGGCAGCATTCCCTCACCCTTGGTGATGCGGGTGAGCCAGTGGCATTTCCGGGTTGTGTGGTTGGACGGCTTCGCGCCGCTGTGGAATTTGCAGGGGGCGTCGAGAGCTTGCTCGTAGGAGAAAGACGGTTGCCAAGCCGGCCTTCCACCCTTCTTCTTAGGAGCGGGCCGTTCTTCAGGCTGCTCGTCTTCAACTGTGGCCACCTGCCGACTGGTGGAAGTCGGCATGGGGGCCTTGCGCTTGTGATCGTTCTGGTAGGGGCGCCGGTTGGGGTCGCCAGCCGGCGTCTTGGGAGCCGGAGCAATCACCTTCCCAGAGGCGTCTACTCTCAGCTCGGTCTTCATCGAGGAGTTGGCCATGGCATACTTGTCCGCGATGATCAGTAACTCGTCGAGGGTGGCCGGCTTGTCGCAAAGGAGTCGGTGCTTGAGGAGGGTGCCCTCCCGGCACCCGGCGGTGAAGTACTCGATGGCTTGGACCTCATGCACCCCCTCGCAAGAGTTGCGGAGCTCGGCCCATCGCGTGAGGTAGTCGCGGGTCGACTCGTTGGGCCCTTGGACGCAGAGGGAGAGTTGGCGAGGCTTAGGAGGCCGCTTGTAGGTGCTGGTGAAGTTGCGGACGAAGACTTCGGTGAAGTCCAGCCAACTGTTGATGCTGTAGGGCTTGAGGCTGTTGAGTCATGTGCGCGCAGTGCCCTGCAGCATGAGGGGGACATACTTCACGGCGACGCGCCGATTGCCGTTGGCTATGCTGACGGCCGTGGAGTAGTCGATGAGCCAGTCTTCCGGCATCACTGAGCCGTTGTATTTGGGCGTGTCTCTGGGGAGCGAGAACCCTTTGGGGAAGGGCTCGTCGCGGATGCGGGGGCCAAAGCATGGCGGGCCGATATCGTCTTCTTCTTCTAACGCCAAGGATCGAGCCAGGCGGTCGATCCTGTGGCGGGCGTCATTCTCGCCGACTCCTTCTCGGCGGCCGAGTCGGTCGCCAAGAGTCGGGTGTGTGATAGGCGGCGGAGTGAGGCGTCTTTCTCTTCGAGGTGGGGGAGGAGGCAGATTTCCTTGGTGTTCAACCGCTCGAGGGCGGCCTTCCACGTCGCGCTCGATGGTAATGCAAGTCCGGCTGCGGCTGGCAGCCGGCTCCTTGTCTTTCTTCTGGCGCGCGCCGCTCGCAGTCGGCGAGCGGGACGTCGCGGCGTGCTCCCGGCGCGGGGGATGACTATCAGCACGGGCGCCGGCTTCGTGCCGTTCTGCAGCCGCGTCGATCAGCTGCTAGATCCGTCTTGCCATGTAGGGGAGCTCATCGGCTCCCAGCCCATTGAGCTCTTCTGTGGCCGCCTGAGCGGCTCACAGATTCTCGAGCGGGGTGGCGTAGACGGGGCGATCTGCGCCCAGCATGCTGGCGACGGCCGCGCCGCGCTTCTGGACGAAGCCGGCTCGGCTCGGGCCGCTAGGCGGCGGCGTGCCGAAGGCGGCGCGGTCGACTTCGCGCTGGTGGGCCTCGATGAGGCGCCTCATGGAGGCTATCTTCTGGCCCTCCGCGATGAGGGCAAGGCGGCGTGCCTCCAGGATCTCGGCGTCGGCGTCGGCCGGGATGGGGACGGAGAGGTCGTGCATCGCCGCTTGCAGGGCGTCGTGGGAATTCTCGCCCGAGTTGGCGACGTGGCTGATGACCAGCACTTTGGTGACAGCGCTGCTGCCGCTGTCAGCTCGAGGGAGGGGGTCGTCGAAGACCACCACGTCGGAGGGGTAGGCGTCAAGCGATGCTGTGTCGGAGTCGATGAGCATCGGGTCGGTGGAGCCGACCGACTCCATGTCTGCAGCAGGCTCGCTGGAGACGTGAAGCTGGTCGAGGAGACTGACGAGGCGGTTCTCGGGGTAGTCGGTGCCTGCGTCGGACACCGGCTCGTCGGAGATGCGAGTCTCGCCGAGCAGATCGGCGAGGCGGCTCGCTACGCAGGCGTCGTCGACGCCTTGCAGCGCGTCGAGGCAAACGCCATCGGGCGCAGCAGGCTGGCTGCGCTCGCGGCGGAGGAAGAGGGTTCCCGTCCAGAACAGGTCTCCGGACGATGGTGCACCTAGCCCCATGGTGGGCGCCAAATGTCGGGTGGTTGGTGCGACATATGCCAACGGATGGCTTATCATTGTGGGTGCCAATAAGACATCGCCGGTGCCTGGAAACGGGATGAGGCGAAGACATGCACGCCGGCGAATCTTACCCAGGTTCGGGGCTCTCCGAGGAGATAACACCCCTAGTCCTGCTCTGCGGGGTCTCCGCATGATCACTAGATCAAGGAAAGGTGGCTACAATTGTTCCTAGAGCTGTTGGGTTCAAGGGAGAAGAAGAACAAGGCTAGCTCTTGCTTCTCTCTATCTCTATGGTGTGTGTGCTGTGTTTAGAAGCTAACCCTTTGCATGGGTGCTCCGGGGGGTTTATATAGGCCTACCCCGGGGGTACAATGGTAATCCGGCTGGGCACTGGTCCCAGCCGTCAGTGTCTACGTTCGCCGGCTTCTCCGCCGGCTGTTGGGTCCCGCCGGCTGCCGGCTTCTTGGTCGACAGGCCGGCCCCACCGCCTAGGGTCTTGTCGGCGGCTGCTTACTGTAGCCTCACCTCTGATGACGAGGGCTTTGTCGAGGTAAGCGTGGCTATAGTGGGCCGCCTCGGGGGCTCTCACTGTGGCCTTACCTCATCTTGTCTCCTTAATGGGGCTCCTGCTTCGAGGAAGGGGGTAGCCGGCTTCCGGGGGCTGGCTACGCCCTCGGCCGACTGGGGGAGGCCGGTCCGCCTCCACGCCTCTCTCTGGCGGAAGGGGCCCGGCGCCTGCGGGCCGTACAGGAGTCGGTCGTGGATGACGTTGAGGCTGGCATGGCTACAGTGCCGAGCCGAACAGGAGACGGTCATCCCGTACGGCCTCCTGTGGCCATGCCTGCCTCGGGCCTCGGGGGTAGTGGGCCGCACTATGGCCACACCCCGTCTTGTCACCGTTATGTGGGTGTAGCTTTGGTGGTTGTGGTCTCGGCCAGCTTCTTGGAGTCGGCGTCCTTCTTGGCCGGCTTCTTGGAGTCGGCCACCCCGTAGTCGTCCTGGGGAGGGGTTGCTGAGGCTGGGTCGCCTTCCGGGAGTCGGCTTCAGAGGTAGCCGGCCAGGGAAGGCGGCCCAATGCTTCGAGTGCTTGGAGGCCCGAAGGCCTGATAATTTTTTCAGAAGAACCAGGGGCAGTCGGTTAGGCTACCCGTGGCCATTTACTCCGACATTCCGTTTGCATGAGCCGTGTGCAGGAACGAACGTGTGTGGGGTGCAATGCGACCACGACAGGAGTGCTGTGAGTGTACCGCCTTTTTTCTTTTTAAACTAGGTGCTTCGCCCCCTCAAAAAAAATTGTTGCTTCGCGCGATCCATCGATACTACTACTAGTAATCCAGTAATCCCGCGCGATATGCTGGGAGGTTGGCTTAGTTGGGTTTTTTAGGACGAGTAATGCTACACCTACGTAATCCCAGTTACGTAATTAACGTAATGTGAAACGTGTGAGCTGTTGATTGTAGATTGGGGGGAGGGAGGGGCCCACCACCATGAAAATCAGGGGAGGAGAGAGAGAGGCAATTTACGTTAACCCTTTCGTAGGTTCCCGTAGATGTAGAAAGATGTGAAATGTGTGAATGTGTAGTGGACGTACTATTGGAGTGCCTAAGATAATTTGTGTATGTATAGACCCTATGTGTTTATTTTACTTCGCATGTTAGATTTGTCTCGGTTCAATAAAAAGCAGAGTTGGTGATGATGGTGTGCCTGTCATGCTGCAATATAGGCCGTCCGATCTATATCTAACGGATGGGAAGGAAACTATGACAATTTACCCGCACTCCTCTCCACATTTGCAGATAAGGCTTTCCCTCGTTCATCCTTTTCTCCCACAAGATCTTGATCTTCCGTGCAACGCACGGGCATCTTGCTAGTACTCCTACAATATGTATATTATTGTGAAAGTTCATATACACCGGCCGAGATTAATGCAAACACGGCAGATTTTCATTACATTTCGAACTTTTATAGGACAGAAAAATAAAAGAAACCCGACCCTAAACCTATTCTACGGCGGCGACCGACGTCCTCGATCTGCGATCTCTATGTACGGGGGCGGGGTTCAAGACCCGTGAAGTGAAGGTGCGGTCTCCGGCGAGGAAGAGTAGAACACGGGATACGGACCGGCCAGTTGGCACACCATGCCCTGCCGCCTCCCATGCCCTACTCATCCTCGGAGGAGTCCCCGACCTCGGCGGTGCCGGACGTTGGACGGCGGCAAGTAGGACGCATGGCTGACGGTGCTCCCGTCGTCGGCCGCCAACGTGGCCATCGCTTGTGCGGTCGCGTCCGCGTCCGGCTACGCCGCTATTGCGTCGCGAGAGGCGACTTGAGCGAGGGCGGCGACCTCGAGCTTCATCCCCGAAGACAAGCTCTCCCGCAGAGCGTTCACACTTGCGGTCATGGCGGATGTGGTGCCAGGTAGGAGGACGATGCGCTATGGTGTGGAGGTTAGCTGGGCGTTGCCGCTTTAAGTAGCGCATTCCGGTGAGGCCAAGCGTCCGGGTGCGTCATTAAGTCGCCGGAGTTGGTTCCTCGGGCACCGAGCCTCTTAACGACGACATACGAATGGACGGCATGAATGCGGGCAGCTGGCGCCGGCTGGGAACGCACCGCGCGACGGCGCGAGGGACGAGGGTTTTGGTGTGCCAGGTAGTCAGCTGCGGTTGTGGCAACGTTGGAGATGCCCTTTGCTCACATGTGATCCCCGCATGTCATTGAAAAAGCAAGACGACCCAGCATGGTCTCAGGTCTAGAGGATGCAGTTGGCCGCGCTACACCACTCCGCGGACGCGTCGCGGCGCCCCGTGCATCCTCGACGAGCCGGGTGTTGGGGTGTGTTTGGATTGTGGCCAAAGTGCACCTTACCAAAATTTTGGTCATGACCCAAAGATTGGTCTTTGTTTGGATGGTTGCCATTTTTTTGGCATGCCAATGAACTCTAGCCAACTCTAGTTCATTTTTCTTGCCAATGTCGGCCAAATCATGGGCAACCAATACCTCAACCAAAATTTTGGTCATGACCCAAAGATTGGTCTTTGTTTGGATGGTTGCCATTTCTTTGGCATGCCAATGAACTCTAGCCAACTCTAGTTCATTTTTCTTGCCAATGTCGGCCAAATCATGGGCAACCAATACCTCAACCAAAATTTTGGCTACCCAATGCTTTGATGGGGCAACCTTGGGCACAAACCAAACATACCGTTGGTCGTGCCACAGCACTAACGCCACCCTCGGCACACTGAAACCGACCGTGTCTAGCGATGATATGAGCGTGTCGCTCACCGCGGTCGCTGTGTCCAGAGGCGGTGCTGGAGCTGCGCCCCGTTGTTGGCCCCAACGACCCACATGAACGGTTGTCGGTGGCGAGGAGGTCGTGGGCCAGCTCCTCCATTGGACTAGTCTGCGCTACGTCGTCCCGACGGGTGTGCCCCACATGTCGGTTTCCCTGTTTTCCCGGCCATATTCGAGCGTCAGTGCTCCGCGTTCCGCATTAGGCCTTTCACTATGTAGGCCAAGCGAGACAACTTATTGTTTATTTGAGCCATTCAAGTATAATCATGTGGCGTTTGCTTATTTCTCATTCCTCTCCAACCCTCTTCTCCATCGATCATGTCGCCCTCCAGTCGAGTCCATCCTCCCGCATGCCTCATTTGAACATTTCGCCGAGTATCATTCGCATGTACCCACCCTAGTCCTCTTTCAATAGATCTCCGGACCCCGAGATGAAATCGAGAGGGAACGAGTGGGGGCATGTGATACCTAAGGCGGATTCAAAATTTTGAACCGGTGATCATAGCATCCGCAAATCATATATAAAGGGTATTCAATGTTCGTTTCGTTTTTGAACGTACAATATACTCCCCCTATCCTTTCTAGTTTACATATAAGTTTTATGTGTAGTCAAAGTATCTCTACTTTGATCAAAAAGGTATCAACATTCAACAACGCCCAATCAATATTGTTAGATTCGTACGTACTCCTAGATTTGTACTCGAGATGGTTTCCAATTTGACTATTGACAAGATTAATAGTACATGAGATGTATAATGTGAAAATTATATCATTGGAAACTCCTTTCACATACGAATTTGACCGTATGCTTTGTGTAAGTTGCATGTCATATATTATTACTCTAACATTTGGTCAAAGTTAGCCTCGAAAAACGCACTAGACCCTGTATGCTTTGTGTAAGTTGCATGTCATATATTATTAGTCTAACATTTGTGTAAGTTGCAAGTCATATCACTCTAACATTTGGTCAAAGTAGTATAGTGGAAGTGGATCCTCTGACGTAGGTATCCCTGCCTTACCCTCCCTTTCGGTCACTTACTGGCGGACCCCATGCTTTCTAGGCCCCGCATGTCAGTTACTCAATGGGTTCGGCCATGTCAGGGGATCCTCATCCGTAGTATACTCCCTCTGTTTTTATTTACTCCGCATAAAACGGAGGGAGTGGTGGTATAATAAATGATGCGGGCGGGGGAGGGGGAGGGACGTCGGTTTGCTCTCAACTGCGGTCCCACAAGC
Source organism: Aegilops tauschii subsp. strangulata (assembly GCF_002575655.3). Classification (NCBI taxonomy): domain Eukaryota; kingdom Viridiplantae; phylum Streptophyta; class Magnoliopsida; order Poales; family Poaceae; genus Aegilops; species Aegilops tauschii. The sequence continues at coordinate 470,664,413 of NC_053038.3, forward strand.
GAGCGAAAACGCAAGACGAAGCGCGTTCCATTCGGTGAGCGACGTGGAGGGTCCAGCGTGCCCGGCTGCAACGCGAACGCGACCAGAGCGATGTACAGTCAAAACCGATTGACCGGTCGTCACCGGAACCACTATTCACACCAGAACCTTCGCTGCTCGGCCTACGCCAGCCACTGCCCTAAAACCACACCAAATCTCCAGCCCATTCCGCCACCTTTCGATCCCCTAGCCCGCATCAAGCGTCCCCTAGTTCGCCGGAAAGCCATGGTGCGCCGCAAGATCACTTACTACAAGATGCTGACGCCGGAGCGCCGCACAGAAATTGCGGCGGCGGTCGGCGCCACAGACCTCTGTTCCCAAGCTCGCTTTACGGCGGGCCAATCCCCGAGTTCTCTGGAGCCAAGCTACGAGGAGGAGGAAGCCGATCCAATGTTCATGGCGGAGGTCGCGGCGCAGAAGGCCCCCGATGGGTATGAGACGATGGACGTCGACTTCGTGCCGGCGTCCGAGTCCCCCATGGTGCAGGCGGACCAGAGGTTCAACATGGCGATACTAAAGGAGGACCGGAAGGCAGAGGCTCAACTCGACGCGTGGCACGCGCATGCCGCTGCCATCGAGGCTCTCCTGCAGGCGGAACCGGATGTCGTGGATGTGAATCGGGTGGCGGAGGCTCAACTTGAGGCGGAGCGCGCGGATGCCGCTGCCATCGAGGCCCTCCTACAGGCGGAACCGGACGTCCTGGACTTGAACCGGGCGACAGAGGCTCGACTGGACGCAGAGCGCGCGGATGCCGCTCTCATCGACGCCCTCCTGCGGGCGGAACCGGACGTCCTGGACTTGAACCGGGCGGCGGAGGCTCGACTCGACGCGGAGCGCGCGGATGCCGCTGCCATCGAGGCCCTCCTGCAGGCAGAACCGGACGTCCTCGACTTGAACCGGGATGTGCTCTCGTCCGTGCAGAGCGCCCGCACGCTCCACTTGAACGAGTAGCTGGAGGCCGAGGACAACCACGGTGCGGAGACACACGTCGGCAGCGACGGCTGGTTCGCGCCGGCAGCCAAAGACGACGAGGCCGTCTCTTTCCGCAAGCAGTGGTAGTTTTTCTTTATGTTGTTGTTTTTATGGATCTTTTGCTGTGTAAAAACATATATTTGTTATGCAAGTCGCCTGACTTGGGTCAGTCTACCATTTTAGGCGGTTGGATGAATATCCTACGTCTCCTAACCCTTCTTTCCTTCTTCCTCACCTCTTCTTCTTCCCCAACAGACCACCGCACGGGCCATACGGATACTCCCCAACATGCGGTTGGATAAACATACTCTATGAACGAAAATTATGTGTTAGCGATAGGATGGCTGAGTTTGGTTTGTTCACATGCGACAGCACGTGTCAGTGAGGGTGCATTCCCTTGGTTGGGTTTGCGGCGTGCAGGAGCGACTGAGTGAGGGTGCGGTGCGACCGCGGTGTGCAGGAGCGACCGTGTGAGGGTGCGGTGCGACCGCGACAGCTGTGCGCAAGTGTACCTCCTTCTCATTTTGAAAACTTTAGGCAAGCTTGGCAAAAATGTGTGGCGAAGTTTGGCAATGCAAGGCCTAGACCCAAACAGGATAAGTATGTACGTACTAGGAGTACTAGTGTTAAAAAAGAAAGGCGGGGTTTTCCTTCACGGGATTTAATCGATACAAATCCTCGTTTCACGTGTCAATTAATGCATATTTTTTTCTCCAAAGACCAAAGAGCTAACCATCTCACTCCTCATCGCTTGATTAATGCAGCGCCATGCAAACCAACCTTCTCACTTCCGCATGCATGCAGGGGATATTAATGTCCTTGGTTGCTAACCCCATCAATTTTGCCTCGATTAGTGTTAGTGGCCCTTTGCAAATTGTAATTTTGATATACTGGCCTTGTGTACAAAAAATGGAGGTAGTAACTATATTTGACTTCCTTCCCCATTGCGGTGACGTCGACGATATCTTTTCTTTTCATGGTTTGGCGAAGTGCGTTCGACGGAGAACACCATTGAGGGACACCACGGTAAGTCATTCGCAAGTGCCGCCTGCAAGCCGAGACAACCGCCTTATTTGCATCTAGGAAGTCCTTTAGTAGTACTACTAGGAGTACTAGTGCGGTGAGATGGTTTCTCGAAGAAGACGATGGAGAAGCGGAGTCAGCGAAGAGTGAAATGATTGTTGCTTCGTCCATGCTTTTGTGATTTGACGCCTCACTGCTTTGTGATTTGTGATAGAAGGGACAGGGGAGTAGACTCTGTGCTCTATACTATACTACATGCGTCCAAGCATGGGAGAAAGAGGAGAGACGTTGCATTTTTCTATTCCTTCAATCAATCAATCAGGGAGCTTCGGTTCCATCTTTTTGGCTTTGGCAACACCATCCACAATGGTTCCCACGATGCCAAAAGCTATTTTCACATTTGGCTACACATTGTGGATGCCCTTAACCGTACCACTTGGTTTTGCTCCTGTGTGCTATCTATACAAATCTCAATTATATTGATCTAAAAAATTATAGAATCAAGATTAGTAAAAAGGATGTGATTTTGCCGCGCGGATGGCGGGTGAGGTTACTTATTTGAGCAATGCTACATCCACATAATGGTTTACGTAAAGTTACGAACTGATGTGATGTGGGACTATTTGATTGGATTAAAGGAGAGGATTAGGCCCACCCCACCTGAAAATCAGGGGGGGCATATATAGATTAGATGGAAAGTATACGTAGCAGCTATGTAGCCCTTTGTAAGTCTAGGATTAGGCTTCTTATTTTCGGAGGACGTTGTCCTGGCGGTTTGCTAACATGCGGTCCCACGTGTCAGTGCTTTACCAAGCCGATCCGCGTCCCACACGAGGCAGAACAACGGCAGAAGCAACACGTGGTTAAGTTGAAGAAGATGAGGGAGAAGCGGATTCAGCAACGAGTGAAATGATTTGATGGTTGCTTCGTCCCTCCAACTTAACTGCGGGAAAGGTGCAGCTTTGTGATTTGACGCCTCATTGCTCATTACTACGCCGGTGCCATGACTGGGGTGCTTCACCCCGGCTGCTCTGCACTATATTCCGGTATGGCACGTGGACCCGGTAGCTTGATGTCCCACATGTCGGTGAAAGGGACTAGAAGATTTATGAAAGCGAGCGCTCCACTCTTACGACGGAGGAGTAGACGACACGACGGCCCAGTGAACTGTCACTTGTAGTACTGTATAGTACTATAGTTTTGCTGTTTCGCACGATCCATCGATACAAACCTGATTAAACAGGAAAGGGCGGGATTTTTCCCGCGCGGTAGATGATACTGGCCATACATTTCAAAGGCAATTTTAATGTATGCAAACTGAATAATTATAAGCAACAATATGATATCTAGTAAAACTAAAAACACATATGATTTATTGTGTTAGAATGTAGTAGTAGTGCTGTATTGCATAGTTGTTAGATGTAACATGCAAGAACGTGTAGAGATGTAGTTTTGGAGGGCCTACAGAGAGAAAAGCGTAATACGGTCACCGAACTTCAGAATAAGCTGATTACGGTCACTATATACGTTTTGCAGTGATTATACGGTCACTTGCTCACAGTTCAGCATCGGATTGCACTCTGTTGACCGGCCAAATAGTCTGCGTGGCGCCATGTTGACTAGTTAAATTGACCATGTTCCTTGTGGGTCCCACCTGTCAGTTCGCATAGGCAAAAGGTCAGATAAACACAAATTTACGCAGGCGCGACAAGGCTCCAACCCATACGCGGGAATCACCTGGTTGTGTATGTGTCTGTCAGGGCCTGATGTGTGCGCATGCACGTGTAGGTTGAGCACTTGAGCATGAGAGTGTGTGTTGGTCGTGTGGTGTACTGGTGTGTGCATGCATGCGTGCGTGTGTGCGTGTGAGTGTTGTGTGCGTGCGTGTGAGTGTTGCGTGCGTGCGTGGCTGCGTGTGTACGTGTGAGTGTTGCGTGCGTGCGTGGGTGCATGTGTTTGTGTGACTGTTGTGTGGATGCAGTTCGTGTGCATGCGTGCGTGTGTGTATAATCACCACACCAGCTCCTGTGTGTTAAAACAGACGGCTCAGCATACCAATACAAGGCCACCTTGTCCGCTGTGCCCGCGGTCATGACTTCGAACCACCGTCCAAATATTTTTTTGTCGTTTGTTTTCATTCTTACTAGCAAGATGCCCGTGTGTTGCACGTAACATCAAGATGCATTTGTATGACTTGTTTATCTTGTGAGAGAAAAGGATGAATGAGGGAAGGCCTTATTTGCAAATGTGGAGAGGTGTGTGGGTACCTTTTTGCAAAATTGCCATAGTTTCTTTCCTATCTGTCAGATATAAATCGGACGGCCTATATTGCAGGATGGAAGGCACACCATCATCACCAACTCTGTTTTTTATAAGAGTGTATTTTATGTATTTTATAAGAGTGTAGATGTAGAGTAGATACAAGTCGACAGGTGGGCACGATGGTAGTGAGATAATGTGATGCAACACTAGAGGTGCCACATGGAGCGTTTAACTGGTCAACTAGTCATGTCATGAGCAAATACAGAGTTGTACGATGAGCCCGTGACTGTATAATAACCACTAAACGTAAATGGTGACTGTAATGAGTGGATTCTGAAGTCCAATGTACGTATCGTGCTTTCGCTTCAAATACAATGATCGTCATTGCATATATCGCGAGAGAAAGATGAAACATGCGTGAATTTTCTGGGGGCTTACTTTTAGAGGACCTGGAGATAGTTTTGTGTGCATACGTGAAAGGGGCGTACAGGGGGGTATGCGATGGAGAGAGAGATGCTCTTCGTTTCTCTTTATTATGACTAACTTTGTATATAGTATAAAAATATACAAATTCACAGTGCGGAATAAATATCATTGTGGGCACCATGCAATGCAAATTAGCCTTCGTACTCCTCCATATAACTTTGTAATGTTGTATATATGTATAAACTCTAAAATAATTTTTTGGCCACACTTTATTCAAAAGGAATGTTGTATGCGAAATAAACGTGAAGAGAGGGCTTTTTAGATCAATGGGGTACGTGATGTAACATGTGTGAATGTGTAGTTGATGCATTTGGCGGGGCCTAGAGAGGTATGTGTGTGTATTACGTATTTGAGAGAGGCATGGATAGAGGGGCCGACGGGGGGGCGTGGGAGAGATAGCACGAGAAATGAGAGTGGTCTAGAGAGAGACGAATATGACGTCACGACAAGAGATTTCATTCCCTTGAGTGTGTATATGCAAGGGGGAGGGAATAGAGGCACCAGGAGAAATTTTCTGTGTGTGTGGTGTTTGTGTTGGTATGTGTGGGTGTGAGAAGATAATGAGACATGGGGGCAGAGGGTGTGTCACCGCGTGAGGTCCGGTGGGTCGAGGTGAGGCCCTTCGTTCGGTTCCGTCCTGCGCCACATTGGTCGTCCCGTGACGCATTTAGGAAGACCCATGGATGACTAGTCGTACAAGACAAAGATAGCAGAATTGTGAAGGACTCTATGTCCACTGACAAAGCCGGCTAGGATTTGTAACCCTAGGTTCTTGCACTAAGGTAACCCCTTTATCTCTGATATTACTATTCATCCAACCTAACTTTAAGGGGCATCCTACAGAATGCTCTGCTAGAATCGTACTCGTCGATTAGGAAGGGAGGTGTGAGACAATGCGTGAGAGACAGGCGTAAAGATAATGTGCGTACATGAGACACGTAGGCAGGTCCATGTATATAGAAAGGGTCGATGAGGATTGTGCGTGTGTATGTTTGCGAGAGGAAGAGTGCTTGTGATAAAGGTTAGTGAAAACAGTTGTAAATGGTTACGAGAGGGAGGGAGGGTTATATCTAGAGCATGTGTGCGAGAAAGACACCTCGGGAGAGAGTGTGTGAGCATGTGTGAGAGACCACCGATGGAGAGTGAAACTACACGTAAAAGACTGCTCTACACATTGATTAAAGATATAAATTGTATCCAAATATTAGGATGGGATCATGATATTTGCAATTCGCGTAAGGAGCGGTCATTGATCCATCGGACATCTATATTCTATCGAATTTGAGCATGTCTATGTTATTATTCAACACAATTGATCCACATAGTTAGTATTTTGAACTCCAGACAATGCATCGCTTTAGCAATCGAATATAAACGTGTGTATAGTTCATGTTGTGTGTGTAAAGCACATTATACATACGAAAGTTACACAATGGACATTATAAATAGCTACCTATGAACTAGCATACATTTGAATTCAACTTAAGGTGGTTTAAAAAAATCGAATTCAACATGAAGTCCATTCAATTATTTGAATTTGATATCATGGCATTTGTAAACCATACCTAAATTATGGGGGCACCAATCTTTGCTCTGATTTTGTACATAATAGCATATGTAGTCGTGTACAAAATAGATTCAAATTTAGCTCCTCCATTCCAAAATAATCGTAGTTATAGGATTTTCAAGTGTCAAAATTTCAAAAAGAAGCGGATAATTTAATGAGGTTTTCAAACATACAAGGTCAAATATAACGTTGTCTATTTAGGTCAATCCTCATAGTTCAAGAGTACTCTAAACGTGAATGCTTGTGTTTCAAAATTTCGAACAAAGCGCCAAAAGAGCCTCTACTCGCCCGAAACCGCGTGAGACCAATGTTTGGTAGTACAAGGAAATTACTTTTCTAATAACTCCGACCCGTGAAACCTACCGGCCCGACGTCCAAAGGTCTAAACCGGGGTAGGTTTGTAGCTTCATCTAGACGCCACGCAACCGCATCCGAAAAACATTCATACACAATGGCCGCCTAAGCACACATGCGCGCGGCCAAAATCGCTCCCGCCCACTATTTGGGACACCTGGGATTACCATCCTACCCCCGACCCGCAATAGGTCTGAAATTTAAGAGGGGGCAAAATTTGTACTTTCCCCAAATTTCAAACAAGCGCGTCCCATCTTCTGTTCAAAAAAGCCAAAAACAAGCGCGTCCCAGACCGAAACATGGTTCCCCCCACCCATCTGATTCCCCATTCGTACTCCGTGGGCGCCAAAACTACCTCTCCACCAGCCGCGAAACCCCGGCGTCCTCCGTCCGCCACCCCATCCCACCCATCAACCGCGGCCCTCCTCCATCACGCCGGAGCCGATACCCCGACATCGTTGTCCACCGCAACCTAAACCGCAACGCCCTCCACGGCTAGTAGTTGAAGCCGAGGCCGAGCCGTCCGTACCCGAGCCAGTTCAACCACGCCGTCATGCGCCTCACCGATGCCGCTCCAACTTCGCCACCCTCCACCGCACCGGAGATGTTCCTGCTACGCCGTCCTTCGCCGCCTCGGATCTGCTTCCCCTCCGCCAACATACGGCCACGACAACACAGTCAACAATTTGGCCATGGGTTCGTCCAAGCCTGCACCCTCCAGAACATCGGTTTCCCCGGTAAAAAGAAGAAGATCGGCGCGACATGTGGAGGTGACCACACCGGCAACCGAAAAAGGTACTCCTCTTCCCTTATTCGTGCAAATCTTACGTCTCTGCTTGCACGGTATTCATCCCACAGAAGACACTAGTTGACCGCTTCTTCTTGATACTAGATGTTCCTAGTAACTCGCGATGCACAAGGTTTCTCCTCATATACTATTTCACCTTAGCTAGAGGTCCGTCGCCCCCCTGAATTTCAATTTCTGGCCAGTTGATTCCCAATTAACGGAAGCATTCTCCGGCGTAACAGGCGCTAGTACGCCTATTACGCCGGGGAAGCAGCGCCTTGGTGTTTATCTTAGGGGCGTGTGCGGCCTAGAGCTACTGGCGCCTGATCTGGAGGTCGGCCGGGATTAAAGGGATGGCCTGGGGGCGCTGCCAAGCACGGCGGTGGTGTGAGGTCGATGGGAGGGCGGGGCGGTGGAGGCAGGGATCTGGGTCGGTGGTCGCTGGCGGTTCGAGAAAGATCGTCAACAGTGACTGGCGGGAGGTAGACGAAGGCCATCTACCCGTTCCTTATAGATCGGATGGTTCATTAAAAAAATCGACTGACCTATTTATTTTCAGTCGATTGTTATCTTAGATATGACCACATGTGGTGGTGTGCTGGAGGAGTACCTGCATTTCCTGTGCTCATATATTACAAAATCATACGGGGTAGAATCTAATTTTGTTTGCCATGCAATGTTGTAGAGCTATCATATGTCTACTGTCATTTATTTTTCAGCCACCTGCTATCTGCTACTTTTACAGTGCACTAGTTCTGCACACACTTCACCCTTACTCTCACTATTGTGTTTTTATGCAAGGGTATTTCAGACTCTGCTGCCATGAGAGAAGCCAAAAGGAAAAGAGAGAAGTCGCTCCAGCTTCGTTTGCGGGTAGGCAAGACACGTTATAGCGCTATAAAGGGTGCAGTGTCAGCAGATGGAGACGGTAAACGTAGCTCTGGAGTTGATGACCTCGCTCGCAATGAACCACCATCCCAGGTGCTTGCTTTAACTTCGCGGTGTCATATGTGGTTGCATGTTCCATATGGTGTCTAGCTTGTATTCGAAAGGCCGAAGTCGGTAAGATAAGGAAAGATATTTTTTACATGAACCACCATCCTGTGAACACCAGAAGACAAATAGCTAGTCAGGGCACTGGTCGAGCCAGTGACAAGCCCAGCAAAGATAGGCATCACCTGGAAGCCAACTAAAAAGCTGTGATGGTGGCGAAGCAGCCCGCCTCCCACCAGGCTCTCAGGTCCTAGATGATCATGCTCACCACTCCAGCCGGATGTCTAGCTTGTATTGCTTCCAATTTGGTTAAATTGCATCTGCTTAGCTTACACATTATACCTTTGAATATGACATACCTTTATGTTTTTGGTACATACTAGTACATCTGTGTATTAACCATGTTCTTACATCAAACTAATGTTCTTGTGTATCCCTCATCAATCACTTATGACGAGGCAGGCAGGCAAGGGGACTACTCCTCATTTAAAGAATGCAGCGTCAGCCTCCCGACATGATTCTCAAGAAACAGAAATGCTAGATGAAGATAGTGAACATAGCTCTGTAGTTGATTACAGCATTTCCCCTACACTAGCATCGCAGGTGCTTGCTCTAACTTGGCAGCGTGATATGTGGTTGCATGTTGCATATGGTGTCTAGATTGTAATTCTTCCAATCTGGTTAAACTGCATGTGCTAGTCTGCTTAGCTTATACATTATACCTGTTAATGTGACATGCCTTCCTGTATTTAGTACATAGTACATCTGTCTATTAAGCAGGTCCTTACATAAAACTATTGTTTTTTATCCCGCATCAATCAACATGACGAGACACCTTTAGTATATGCAGTGCGATATTAGTTGCATCTTTCATATGATTTATAGCATGCGCTGCTTATAATTTGTTGAAATTCCATTTATGATGGGACGCTTTTAACTTGGCAGAGTCATATTGGTTGCATCTTTCATGTGCTATCTAGCTTGCATTGCTTCTTATTTGCTGGAATGGTTTCTGCTTAGTTTACACAAACAGTTGTGAACATGCCATGCCGTCTTGTTTTTCGTACATATTCCATCCTGGTATCATGTGTTTGCCTTACATCAAAGTAGTGATTGTCAGTATCATGCATGAATGAGTTCTGAAGAGAGAATTTTATTGCTTTTTCTTGTCGGTTTTACTTGACAATTCAAAATCAATAAAGCGGAAGGAAGTTAGCAAGGCAGCGGATAAAGGTGCTCCTTCCGAACGGAGGGCCTCTACAGTTTCTACTCCTCCACACCCCCAAGATGATTTCCAAGACAACACATGCATAGACACTCACCAAAGCTGTGTTTATGATGAGCACGTCTCCCCTAGTGCAGCATCACCGGTGCTCCCTCTAACTTGGCACTGTTATATGTGGTTGCATGTTATGTGTGATGTCTAGCTTGTATTGCTTCTAATTTTGTTGAATTCCATCTGCTTACTTTACACATTATACTTGAATAAGACACGTGTTCCTATTTCTAGAACATACAATATCTGTCTATCACACCATGTTCTTACATCAAATTACTACTGTTGTGTAACCTGCAACAATCACTTATCATAAGACACGTTTGACTTCGGAGTGTGATATAGGTTACATCTCACATTGTTTTCTAGCTTGTACTACTAATTTGTTGAAATGGCACTTATGACGAGACAGTTTTAACTTGGTAGAGTGATATTCGTTGCATCTTTCATATGGTGTCTAGCTTTCATTGCTTCTAATTTGTTGAAATGCCTTCTCCTTAGTTTACACATCATAAGCTGTGAATATGCAATGTTGTGAATATGCAATGGCACTAATGACGAGAGACCTCTAACATGGTAGTGTGATGTTGTTTCCATCTTGCATATGATTTATTTCTTGTACTGCTTCACATTTGTTTAAACGCCATTTATGATGAGACACTGTTAACTTGGCAGAGCGATATTTGTAGCATATTTCATATGGTGTCTACCTTCCATTGCATTGCTTCTAATTTGGTGAAATGTCTTCTTCTTAGTTTACACATCATAGTTCTGGTTATCTCTTCCGTCCTGTTTTTCATACATATTACATCCTCCTATCATGTGGTTGTCTAACATCAAAGTTCAGTTCGTCTGCATCACGCATCAATTTGTTCTGAAGAACTAAAATGTTATTCGTTTTTCTTGTCGGCTTGACTTAACATGGCACAGAGAAAGAGGAAGAAACACAGAGTGGCAGGGAATGAGAAGCGGATGAATCCTGCAGATTCTGCTGGTACTAATGGTGCAATAGAAGGTCAAAGTCCAGCGGAAAATTCTACAAACACGGCATCCCATGCTACACGAGTTGCAAAAAAAGCCAAACACAAACAAATAGCTGCCACCAAACAAGTAGAGACAGCCCTAGTTCTTGCAACACCTACCACGGTACTACCAGCTGCACGACTTACTCGTGCGTCAACTGAGCTAGCAGCACATTCCCAAGCTCCCTTGCCACCTGACACTACTTCCCAAGCACTCTTGACACAAGACGAGTTGGCAATATCAGATGAACCTTGTGAGCTTCAACAGCAAGAAGGTAGTTGCTGGAGTCAAGTTACAGTTGCATTCTTCTTATGTAGTCTCACAGTTTGATGTACATAACACTTCCTATGTTCGTTGTTGGACTAGCACCTAGGCGTAAGAGGAAACAAACATCAGGGATAATGCTCGATAGGTTAACTAAATCTAGAGGAGGAAGAATGGAGATCCGTTTTGAGGCAGGTTTAAAAAGGCCACGTGATGCTACAGAGTCAGCCAAGTTAGTATCAGAGGCAGCGGTTGCCGTTAGGTGTCATGTACGTATCCTCCCAACATGGATTCAGTACAGGAATGACAAAGACGAAACCCAGTTCAACACCTTCCTCGACCATTTATCTGTAAGTATGGTTATGTATGGAAACTAGTAATATCGTCTTGCTCTGTCCCATACTTTCTAGGTTGCTGATAATGAGACTCCCATAATTTTCAACAGATGAGGTTCAAGTTGGATAGCCAAGATGATGCAACCAAACAAGCTTGCACCCATGTTTTCAAGTCTGCTCTGCGACGGTATCGGTATAACTTGAGGAAAACTCACTTTGAAGGCAAGGCTAACAGTGAACTTTCCCAAACATCTCTAGTGGAAAATATATCGGATGAAGACTGGAGGGGCCTTGTTAAACACTGGTCTGATCCGAAGTATCAGGTACATTATATATATGTGTGATCAGATCACATGTTGAAGTCCTATTTACGCATGTGCCACACAAATCTATCTTCTTGTAGGTGAATTGTTCAAAGAACAAGGCCAACCGTACGAAAGTGAAATTCCAACAGACGACAGGATCTCATAGCTATATTGCACACTGCGAGGCTCTTGTAATTAGCTGCTATTTCACTCTTTTCACTGTACCTTATTATCAGATCTATATTGACTTGTTCGAAATGCAGAGGAAAGCCCGCAAGGACCAAAAAGTACCTGAACCAAATGCTGTGGAAATCTTCAAGGACTGTCACACCAGCAAGAAGAAGGTCATGACTACACCAGTCAAAGCCGATGTTGTAAGTCCTTAATCCTCATGCCTTTTAACTACTACTTACTCTGACTTGTGCCTTGAACTGCATGGTTTGCAGCCAATGTCTATTACTCTTTTCAATTTTATACACAATTGTCTTAGCGTATCATTGCACCTTACAAGGTTTAAAAGAGAGGAGTGATGTTTCTTTGATCTTGACCCGTAATCTAGTTCCGTGCTGGACTTGCCCACACAACGTTACAATTGCCTGTTTGTCTGTTCTCAGTTGTTTTATGATATGAATGATGTCATACTATGCTTACCGTATTATAAACTTCGTCTCTTTATCCTTAGCCCTCAATACAATGTGAAGAAATAGACAATACATTAGCGATGGTACATGGTCATATGTTTGGAACCTGGTTTTATTATGTACTTTGCAATAAAATACAACTAATATTTTACATGGGTTCACCAGAATAAGTTCTGTATATAGACCAAAGCTATTTTGTTTGGTTTTGTTGCCTCCTTAATATCTTCTGTTCTGGTACTACTAATGTAAAACCTCAACTTTTCAGCGAGCTATGGAAAAAATGGTGGAACCGCCACCTTCTGAAGGTGGCGAGGCAACTATAACCGCAATGTCAGCTCTTGCTGCAGTGGGTCAGTACCTGTCCACTAACAGTGCCAAAAGCACGTTCCTGCATAATACTGGGTTGGTTGTTAAGGCAATATCGTCCAAACTGCCTCATGATCAAGATATCCAAGCTCAAAGCAATGTTGTATCTGCGCTCCAAACACAAGTCCATTCCCTAACAGAGACCCTTTGTGAAACAAGGAGAAACATTGCTCAATGTCGTCAAGATATGCATGGTTTTGAAACCAGACTATCAGACATACTATGTTGTTCAGGAGCCTAGGGGAAATGAAGGCGAGGGTTATGGTGCTCCATCGGACAATACAGCATGAAAACGTAACAGTCAGGTCAAATGAACTGAGCTTCTGAACTTCTGGTGGTGCATTTATCTGCTAGACTGTTAAGTTTTATGCCAACCTTCCTTTTGTTATATAGTTGTAATTTGTTTTGGTGCGATACAAAATTTATTCTTAACGTGCAGCCACCGGCTGAAGAAAACAGCAAGCCATTTTTGTATAGTGTAGGGTGTTCCCTATATTTGCACTGGTGGCGATCTTTGATGCCGAGTGGATGTAATCTGTGCAATCGCCTTAATAGCCTAGCGTTAGTTTCGGCCTTATTTATTTCCTAGTGTTCTTTTTCCCTGGTTTGCTAGTGGCCGCAACTACCATGGGCCATATACGGGCCGTAGGATCCATGGGTCTCCTATGGGCCGTCGATAAATGGGCCTGTAATCAGTGGGCCTCGGGCCGTCGGATAAATGGGTCTACATGGGTCGTAATCGGGCGTAATTGGTATCGGCCCAGCACGGTAACAGGCCGTTAACAGGCCGTAGGACACCAAAGGCTTAATTATGTCACAGGCATAACGGGTCGTTAATGGGCCAGAATATAGGACGGGCTGGAAACGGCGCAACGGGTTAATAGGCCAGAAACGGGCCGACTCTTGCCATGGGCTGAATTTGGCCCATTAGGGTAATAGGCCAGTAACGGGCCGACTCTTGCCATGGGCCAAATTTGGCCCATTAGGGGAACAGGCCAGTAACGGGCCGACTCTTGCCATGGGCCGAATTTGGCCCATTAGGGGAACAGGCCAGTAACGGGCCGGAAGTAACCGAGGGCCGAAAAGGAGCCCAAGAACGTATGGGCCGTCAATAGGCCGAAAGCTAACACGGGCTGGAAACGGCCCATGTAAATCACGGGCCGTTAACGGGTATAAAGAAAATTACTGTTCATTATGGGCTAGAGTCACCGTGGGCCTGTAAAGGGCCGAAAGATACGAAGGCCTCATATGCGCCGAAAGACGTCATGGGCCATACATGGGCCAAAAGTGAAATGGGCTGGTGTTATATTCGACGGCCCACATGACGTTGTTGGGCCGATTTCCTTTAGAGCCTAACGGGCCGTGAGTTAACGGGTCGTAAATGGGCTATTTGCGAAGAGACCGTTAACAGGCTTTTCATGGGCCAGCCCGTTAACTTTTGACCAAGTCAAACGGGCCGGCTTTGTAAGCTAAATGGGCTAGTGGTGGGCCGTGGCACGTGTCGACATATCATAGGCGCCTATCTGACCCACTGACGAGCTGACACGTGTTTTGTCCGGCCAATAAGAATTTTACACGTGGAAATTTCCCATTGGTCGGGGCTATTAATGGGTTATCGGATCCAAAACCCAACCCGATAGCTTAACGGCGTTCCGTTACGGTGGATGCCACGTGTCGGTCACCCTTGACGAAAGCACTTCTGTGACGCGCGATTTATCGTCATGGAAGTGGACACTTCCATGATGATAATTTTGGTAATGTCATGGAACACTTCTACGACAGCACAGGTATGACTATCTTGATTCTGTCATAAAATCGTCATGGATGTACATGCATGACAAAAAACGCGACCTACTGTGACAAACACGTATCATCACGGAAGTGTATTTTTTTGTAGTGCGAGCCATTTGTCACGGATGCTATGTTTAAAGGCTGCTAAGGCTTCAGCATCCGGACAGTCGACGATCTGGTTCTTTTTGGTTAGGAACCTAGTCCAGAATTTCCTGGCTGACTCTCCAGGTTGTTGAACTATGTGGCTTAAGTCATCGGCGTCTGGTGGCCGGACATATGTACCTTGGAAGTTGTCGAGGAAGGCTTCTTCCAAGTCCTCCCACCTGCCAATAGAATTTTCAGGCATGTTGTTTAAGCAGTGCTGAGCTGGTCCTTTAAGCTTTAGTGGGAGGTATTTGATAGCGTGGAGGTCATCACCGCGGGCCACGTGGATGTGGAGGATAAAGTCCTCGATCCATACCGCGGGATCAGTTGTCCCGTCATATGATTCAATATTCATGGGTTTGAACCCTTCGGGGAATTCGTGATCCATTACTTCATCAGTGAAGCAAAGAGGGTGTGCGGTGCCTCTATACCTGGCCGCGTCGCGACGTAGCCCCGATGGAGTCCGTATGCGGTTGTCGGCCCGGGCGTGACTAGGTTTGCCACGCCCGAATGGGTAGCCATCATCGCGTCTCAAGGAACGTCCTCGCGATCCGTAAATGATCTGGTATATCCTGCTCCACTATCCAGGTCCTGCCGAAGGCCGTATGTATGACCCCGAACTATTTTGTCCCTATTTTTACATGGCGGTGGGGTGGGCTGTTGTTCGGTCTGAGTTGCCGCTCTATCCCGACCACGTGGTGGTCGGTCTGCCGCATTGTCCCGACCGCGTAGTGATCGATCGGCCGCATTACGCGAGGCAGGTATGGGCTCAGGTGCCTCTTCGTCGAACTGAGGTAGCAATCTGCACTTCGGGTAACTCTTGGCTGGGCGTCTGAGGCCGTATTCCTCGGCTGCCAAGACATCAGTCCACCTATCAACGGGCAGATCTTGGTCAGCTTGAAGCTGCTGCTGCTTCTTTTTCAGGCTCCTTGCGGTGGCTATTAGCTGGCGCTTGAAGCGCTCCTGCTCGAGAGGTTCCTCAAGCATGATGAAATCTTCGTTGCCGAGGCTTTCCTCATCCTCGGAGAGCGGACAATAACTACCGTCCTCCGAGTCGTTGGGCCTGGCCTGTTCGTTGGGGCTAGCTTGCCCGTTTTCTTGCTCCTCCTGTTCGGATGTTACCTCAGCAAGGTCTTCCCTGTTTTCGGCATCGTCCGGAGTATTATTTTCTCCGGTGCCAGTATTTGCTGTCTTTGGAATGACGTGACTTAGAGCGGCGCCGAGGACGCCGGCGTTTTTGCTGTGTCTCAAGAGGTTTATTCTCGACTAGATTTTCTTTGTCATCGTCGTTGGTTGTTTTGGGTGTATCCACCATGTACACATCGTACGAATAAGTGGCCGTCCAGCGTCCAGTAAATGGCGGATTTTGGTTTTGCTCCTCATCGGCATCGTCGTCCATACCGTCGATGTCTTCGAAGCCATAATCAAGCGTGTCGGTTAAATCCTCGACAGTGGCTATGAAGTGGGTGGCGGGTGGGAAGCGACGTTCTCCCTCGTCATCAGCCTCCAGTTCAAACCGAACATAGTTCGGCTGTGAGTCCCCCGCCAAGGACAGGTTTTTTGATGAGTTTAGCACATCACCAGAAGGCGAGTGCTGGAAGATGTTTGCGGCGCTAAATTCGAAGATCGATAACTGATCAAGCTCGGCGTCCGCAGATGCACATGGCTCGAAACTTATAACCAGAGACGAGTCCGGAGTTCCGGTGACACAGATATCGTGTGAGGTTAAGTCTATGTGCGGCTCCAACGCGGTTGAATCTGTGGCCTCCGTGGTGGGGTTGAGCCTCCCGTCCTTGGATGGCGCAGTATGCTCCGGATCTAAGGCCAGAGCAGTTACAGGAGCTATCTCCTGGATGCGGTCCGATGACAGATTTAGGTCATGTTCATCGAGGTGACCAGGAGCGGTCACCGCGGTCTCGAATCCGGTGAAGATCAAATCTCCACAGATGTCCGCGACGTAGTTCAAGCTCCCAAATCTGACCTGATGGCCAGGGGCGTAGCTATCGATCTGCTCCACATGGCCAAACGAGTTGGCCCACAGTGCAAAGCCGCCGAACACGAAGATCTGTCCGGGGAGGAAAGTTTCTCCTTGGACAGTGTCATTGTTGATGATTGAAGGGGCCATCAAACCTTTTAGGGACGGCACAGTGGAACTCTCAATGAAAGCACCAATCTCGGTGTCAAAACCGGCGGATCTCAGGTAGGGGGTCCTGAATTGTGCGTCTAAGTTCGATGGTAACAGGAGACAGGGGACATGATGTTTACCCAGGTTTGGGCCCTCTCTATGGAGGTAATACCCTACTTCCTGCTTGATTGATCTTGATGACTATGAGTATTACAAGAGTTGATCTACCTCGAGATCGTAATGGCTAAACCCTAAAGGCCTAGCCTGTATGACTATGGTAATGAATATCCCCCCTCCGGACTAAGTCCTCCGGTTTATATAGACACCGGGAGGATCTAGGGTTACACAAGGTCGGTTACAAAAAAAGGAATCTACATGTTTGATCGCCAAGCTTGCCTTCCATGCCAAGGAGAGTCCCGTCCGGACATGGGTGCAGTCTTTGGTCTTCGTATCTTCACAGCCCATCAGTCTGGCCCATGGCTAACAGGCCGGACGCCCGAGGACCCCTTAGTCCAGGACTCCCTTGGGGAGACATAGAGATTTGCAAAATACATAGGGATCTGAATGTTGCAGACCCGTTGACTAAGCCTCTTCCACGAGCAAAACATGATCAGCACCAAGACTCCATGGGTGTTAGAATCATTACTATGTAATCTAGATTATTGACTCTAGTGCAAGTGGGAGACTGAAGGAAATATGCCCTAGAGGCAATAATAAAGTTGTTATTTATATTTCCTTATATCATGATAAATGTTTATTATTCATGCTAGAATTGTATTAACTGGAAACTTAGTACATGTGTGAATACATAGACAAACAGAGTGTCCCTAGTATGCCTCTACTTGACTAGCTCGTTAATCAAAGATGGTTAAGTTTCCTAACCATAGATATGTGTTGTCATTTGATTAACGGAATCACATCATTAGAGAATGATATGATTGACAGACCCATCCGTTAGCTTAGCATTATTATCGTTTAGTTTTATTGCTATTGCTTTCTTCATGACTTATACATATTCCTCTAAAAATGAGAATATGCAACTCCCGAATATCGGAGGAACACTTTGTGTGCTATCAAACGTCACAACGTAACTGGGTGATTATAAAGATGCTCTACAGGTGTCTCCGATGGTGTTTGTTGAGTTGGCATAGATCAAGATTAGGATTTATCACTCCATGTATCGGAGAGGTATCTCTGGCCCCTCTCGGTAATGCACATCACTATAAGCCTTGCAAGCAATGTGACTAATGAGTTAGTTACGGGATGATGCATTACGGAACGAGTAAAGAGACTTGCCGGTAACGAGATTGAACTAGGTATGATGATACCGATGATCGAATCTCGGGCAAGTAACATACCGATGAAAAAGTGTAAGTGCATCTAGTGCCACCCCTAGTTGGTTTTGGAGTATTGACGACAAACCTGGTTGAGGGACTAATGTGTTTGTGAGAATTGCAGGATAACACAGGTGGTAGTCCCTCATTAATTCGGTTTATCTACCTGAGATGACCCCTAAAAATGTGTGAAGACATTGAAGACAATGGTGGTATGTGAAGATATTCCCAATGAAGATTATGACTCGAGAAGACATTCACGTGAAGACTATGGAGTGCGAAGACATAGCTGTTTCGTAGTTTCCTTTTCTTCTTTGTTGAGTCATAGGAACCACCGTACTGTTAAGTGGGGTCCAAGTGAACAAAGTCAGAGTGACTGAAGTGATGCTCAAGCAAATCCTAAGTGTTCGAGCGAAGACAATGAGAGCAAACCTTATCCAGAGCTGGATGAGTCAGCTTTACTTGTAGCCAAGTCAAGCTGCCGCGTGTGTTTGAAATTTGACCGTTGTAACACGTGTCTGTTCCTTAGTGACACAGAGTCCAACCCACCTCGAAGCCTTTGAGAGAGAGAAATCCTTGCGAGGACAAAGCCCAAAACACCCAGAGCCAAAGAGTGTTAGGCATCACTGAAGTCTTTCTGTCCGCGTGACCTGAAGACTTGTTACACTTGAGGACTATGAATCCTCCAGCCGGTTAGGCGTCGCGTTCTGAGCATCCAAGAGTCATTGTGGATTGCCGGTGAACGAAGTCTGTGAAGGTTTGGAAGTCTACCTTGAAGACTTACCAGAGTGATTGGGCGGGGACTAGGTGTCCTTAGCTCAAGGGGAATAAGGTGAAGACGCGGTCTTCTGAGTTGAATCTCAGCCTCCCTAACCAGACGTACAGTTGTCACAGCAATTGGAACTGGTCCAACAAATCCTTGTCCTCACCAAGCAACTAGTTCTATCTCTTCCCTCACTTATTTACAGTTTGTCTTCGTGAAGTCATTTGCATGCTTGCCTGATCTGTTTGACTTCACTATGTGTTGACTATTGTGTTTGGCTTCATACTACCTTCCATCTTGATCCATACTACCTAGCTGATAATAGTCTTCATGCTTTAGCTTCATTACTTGCTGGACTATGGCTGGTCTAGTGTAGTCTACCTCCCGCTGCATGTCAATAGGTTCATTTCTATCGTTTGTCTTCGAAACTCCCATGTTTTGAAGACTTACATAAAAATCGACTATTCACCCCCCTCTAGTCGATAACTAGCACTTTCAATTGGTATCAGAGCAAGGTACTCCCTTGTTCTGTGTGATTCGGTTTAACCACCTAGAGTTTTAGCTATGTCAACTGCAGGGATAAACAAAGTCTCCGTTGCGTGCCCTGTCTTTGATGGCACTGGTTACCCCTACTAGAAGAATAAGATGCGCATGCATCTTAAAGCCATTGATGTCGACCTTTGGTATGTCGTCTAGAACGGCGTTCCCAAGGGCGGTGAAGGTGTCACCCCAGCAGATGTCAAGAAGTTCATTCAACTGGATTCTACTGCGAAGAACATCATCTGTGGTCATCTGACCAAAGGACAGTATGGCCGTGTGAGTGCTCTGGAAACTTTGAAGCTAGTCTGGGACTGGCTCTCACAGGTCAACGAAGGCGTCTCAACCTAGAGAGATCAAAGGATCAGTGTCCTTCGCAACCTCTTCAACCGCTTCAAGAGAAATGACAATGAGAATGTCCAACTCACGTTTGATCGCCTCACTGACATCACAAATGAGCTTCATGCTTGATACGTCTCCAACGTATCTATAATTTTTGATTGCTCCATGCTATATTATCTTCTGTTTTGGACATTATTGGGCTTTATTATTCACTTTTATATTATTTTTGGGACTAACCTACTAACCGGAGGCCCAGCCCAGAATTGTTGTTTTTTGCCTATTTCAGAGTTTTGCAGAAAAAGAATATCAAACGGAGTCCAAACGGAATGAAACCTTCGGGAACGTGATTTTCGGAACGAACATGATCTAGAGGACTTGGACCCTACGTCAAGAAAGCCACCAGGAAGCCACGAGGTAGGGGGCGCGCCTACCCCCCCAGGCGTGCCCTCCACCCTCGTGGGCCCCACGTTGCTCCACCGACGTACTCCTTCCTCCTATATATACCTATGTACCCCCAAACGATCAGATACGGAGCCAAAAACCTAATTCCACCGCCGCAACCTTATGTACCCATGAGATCCCATCTTGGGGCCTGTTCCGGAGCTCCGCCGGAGGGGGCATCCATCACGGAGGGCTTCTACATCAACACCGTAGCCTCTCCGATGAAGTGTGAGTAGTTTACCTCAGACCTTCGGGTCCATAGTTATTAGCTAGATGGCTTCTTCTCTCTTTTCGGATCTCAATACAATGTTCTCCCCCTCTCTCGTGGAGATCTATTCGATGTAATCTTCTTTTGCGGTGTGTTTGTTGAGACCGATGAATTGTGGGTTTATGATCAAGTTTATCTATGAACAATATTTGAATCTTCTGAATTCTTTTATGTATGATTGGTTATCTTTGCAAGTCTCTTCGAATTATCAGTTTGGTTTGGCCTACTAGATTGATCTTTCTTGCAATGGGAGAAGTGCTTAGCTTTGGGTTAAATCTTGCAATGTCCTTTCCCAATGACAGTAGGGGCAGCAAGGCACGTATTGTATTGTTGCCATCGAGGATAACAAGATGGGGTTTTTATCATATTGCATGAATTTATCCCTGTACATCATGTCATCTTGCTTAAAGCGTTACTCTGTTCTTATGAACTTAATACTCTAGATGCATGCTGGATAGCGGTCGATGTGTGGAGTAATAGTAGTAGATGCAGGCAGGAGTCGGTCTACTTGTCTCGTACGTGATGCCTATATACATGATCATACCTAGATATTCTCATAACTATGCTCAATTCTGTCAATTGCTCAACAGTAATCTGTTCACCCACCGTAAAATACGTATGCTCTTGAGAGAAGCCACTAGTGAAACCTATGGCCCCCGGGTCTATCTTCATCATATTAATCTTCCAACACTTAGTTATTTCCTTTGCCTTTTATTTTGCTTTTATTTTACTTTGCATCTTTATCATAAAAATACCAAAAATATTATCCTATCATATCTATCAGATCTCACTCTCGTAAGTGACCGTGTAGGGATTGACAACCCCTTATCGTGTTGGTTGCGAGGATTTATTTGTTTTCTGTAGGTGCAAGGGACTTGCGCATAGCCTCCTACTGGATTGATACCTTGGTTCTCAAAAACTGAGGGAAATACTTACGCTACTTTGCTGCATCACCCTTTCCTCTTCAAGGGAAAACCAACGCAGTGCTCAAGAGGTAGCAATGCTCTTGGCGCCATAGAGATCACCAAGCATGAAATCGTCAAGACACTCCTGAGATCACTTGACAGCTCGTTTGACACCCTAGCCTTGATGATCCAAGAATGCCCTGACTTCAAGACACTCGATCCGTCTGACATACTTGAGAGGCTCAACACACATGAGTTCCAGCTATCTGAGAAAAGAGATATCTATGGTCCCAACTATGGACGAACTCGCGCTTTGAAGGCAAAAGCTGCTTCCTCATCTGAAGAAGAATCTGACTGCTGTTCTGGGGATCCTGAAGACATTGGAAAGGAGCTTGCCATGCTTGTGAAGAAGTTTCAGAAATTCACCAAGAAGAAAGGCTTAAGAAAGTCTTCAAGATCCAGCTTGAGAAATGATGAAGCTTCCACTCATGACCACAAGAAGAGAACATGCCACAAGTGCAAGAAACCTGGTCACTACATCTCTGAGTGTCCTCAATGGGACAATGAGAATAAGAAGAAGAAGAAGAGCATGGAATATGATTCTGATGACAAGAAGAAGAAGAAGAAATCCTCAAAGTCTTCTTCCAAGTCTTCCTCCAAGTCTTCATCACATAAGAAGAGCTCATCTGGCAAGGCTCGTGCTTTTGTTGGCAAGGAGATGGATTTAGAGGAGGAGTTTGCTTCTGAGGAGGCAGAGGTGGAGTCTGAGGAGGAGTCCAACTCTGGCGTTGCAAGTCTGGCTCTAGCCACAGCCTACATTGCCAAGTCCATCTTCAACACTGAAGACAATGGCTCCATCACCAACGCTGATGCTAATGACAAGGATGACTCTGCCCCCACCTACTGCTTCATGGCACGTGGTGCCAAGGTAAACTCACGTGATGCTTACTTTCAAACATCAAGTGAAGATGACTCTGATTGTGAATCTAAACCTAGCTACAAAACACTTGCTAAAATTGCAACTGAACAACAGAAAGCTATGGAACATATTCAAAAACTGCTAGACAAAAGCGATGACCTGTTGGACGCGGAAATGACCCGATCTCAGTCCTTAATTGAAGACATAAAAAATCTTCATGTTAAGTACGAGGAACTTGAAAGCCGTCATGAAACGCTCTCAACAACTCATGAACAGCTTTCCTATGATTATCTTCAACGGAAGCAAGAACTTGAGAAACTAAGAGCAGTTCATGAAGATCTTCAAAAAGAGAACGAGTCACTTCGTGCTCAATAGATCAGTCCCGCTCAGGAAGGATTTGAACCACCATGTCTAAAATGCCTTGAGCGTGATAACGCTACTTCTGTTGCTGAATGATCTACTACTGCTACTGTCGCAATATCTTCAACTGCTGATGTGGTAACTAACCCCTCTGCTGAGGATGCCACTACTATTGCTCATGAAAATGCTAGGTTGAAGACATTGCTTGAGACTGGGATGTATAAAAGTCTCAAAGGGCATCAGACACAATGTGATGTCCTCAAAAAGCAGATTCTGAACCGAAACCCTAGAAAAGAGGGTGTTGGGTTCGAGAGGAAAATGAATGTTGATGGTTCTTACTGGAAGCCTGAGCAGTACCCCAAAACCACCTGGGTTGCTGCAAAGGGGCATTCAGTGGATCCATCCACCTTATCTGGCTTCACTTGTGCTAACCCTATTATCATTGATGAATCCTTTGATGCAAATTATAAATTGTTTAAGAATTAGAATGGTGAAGTGTTTGCCAGGTATATTGGTACTAACTGCAGGAATGGACCACCTATGAAGAAGATCTGGGTGCCCAAAAGGTGTCTTGATAATCTTCCTGTGAATGTCATCATGACACCATAAGGGAAGAAGACAAACCCCAGACCAAAGGCTTCATATGGTCCAAATGCTTCATGCAGACAGAGGACTCAAAAGAGTCACCCTAACGCCAATGTTTTGCAGGGAAATCATACTCAAACTTATGAATATGAGCGTGTATCCTCAAACCGCTATGGTCATAAGACTAAGAACTATTCTGCTTATTCATATGAGTATTATTCACCTCCTGCAAGGCTATTTGCTAGGGCTCCAAAGCCGAAGTTCTCAGATGCTACACTTAGACTCATTGCTTCTAAGCCACCCCTGAAGATGTGGGTGGTTAAGAAAAATTAACTTTCTTTTGCAGGGAAAGGTCTCCAGCCAGAAATCAAAGGCGTCCGATGCTTATGCTGGGGACCTAAAACATCTTGTGGGGCGCAAGATAAATTGCCCAAATGGTCTTACTATGTATTTTGTTCCTGAATCGCTTGCTATTCATCCTATCAGTCCTAACCTTGATCTGAGCTTTGATAATCCTCTTGTCCGTCAAATGTTTATGCTTCACAATACTCTTGGTGAAGCCTATCCCCCTAACTGTACTGTAGGGTATGACACCACATGCTTCAGAATGGATTATGGACAGTGGATGCACTACTCACATGACTGGTGATCAAAGTCTTCTGATGGACTCAACCTTACGTCCATCTGACAAGAGTCACATCACATTTGCTGACACTAGTAAAAGCAAGGTATTGGGTCTAGGTAGAGTTGCAATCTCAAAGGATCAGCACATGGACAAAGTGATGCTTGTTGAATCCCTTGGTTTCAACTTAATGTCTGTCTCAATGCTTTGTGACTTGAACATGATTGTGATATTTGGGAAATATCATTGCCTTGTTTTGATGGAATCTGACAAGTCTCTAGTATTTGAAGGGTATCGGAAAGATGATCTGTATATGGTAGATTTCTCAGCAGAACCACAGTTGGCCGTATGTCTTCTAGCAAAAGCTTCAGAATGCTGGATCTAGCATCGAAGGCTAGGGCATGCTGGCATAAGGAACCTGTACACTCTCGCGAAGAAGAAACACGTTGTAGGCATCGAGGGCGTCAAGTTCAAGAAAGATCATCTGTGTGGTGCCTGCGAAGCTGGAAAGATGACGAGGGCCAAGCATCCCTCAAAGACAATCATGACGACATCTCAACCCTTCGAGCTGCTACACATGGACCTATTTGGCCCTACTCACTACTCTACTCTTACTACCACTGCTTGCCTCTATGGTTTCGTCATTGTTGATGATTATTCAAGATATACATGGGTGCATATAATCCTCTACAAGAATGAAGTGCAGGGTGTCTTCAGACGCTTCGCAAATCGTGCCATGACGAACTATGGCATCAAGATCAAGCACATCAGGAGTGACAATGGCACGGAGTTCAAGAACACAGGCCTTGACACTTATCTTGATATGCTGGGTATCACTCATGAGTTCTCTGCTCCATACACACCTCAGCAGAATGGCATCGTGGAGCGCAAGAGCAGGACACTCATTGAGATGGCTCGGACGATGCTTGACGAATACAAGACACCAAGGAAGTTCTGGCTTGAAGCCATTGATACTGCATGCCATGTCATCAACCGTGTTTATCTTCACAAGCTTCTGAAGAAGACATCCTATGAGCTCCTAACTGGTAAAAAGCCAAACGTCAGTTACTTCAGAGTATTTGGTGCAAGGTGCTGGATCAAGGATCCACATCATACTTCAAAATTTGCACCGAAAGCACATGAAGGTTTTATGCTTGGTTATGGAAAGGATTCGCACTCCTACAGAGTCTTCAACCTCTTTCACTATAAAGTGGTTGAAACTGTAGATGTGCAGTTCGATGAGACTAACGGCTCGCAAAGAGAGCACCTGCCAAATGTGTTAGATGAAGTACCACCCAGTGAATCCATCAAGCTCATGGGAACTGGAGAAATCATACCGTCTGAAGCTCAGGCTGAAGAGGAACTTATCATTTCTTCACCTAATCAACCTGAAGACAATGCTCAAAATGAAGACAATGATCAACAAGAGCAAAATCTTCGTCCAGTTCATCCTCGCGTTGCTAATGAAGTGGAGATTGAGAAGATAATTGATAGCATCAATTCACCTGGTCCACTCACTCGTTCAAGAGCAACACAGCTAGCAAATTTCTGTGGGCACTTTGCATTTGTCCCAATATCTGAACCCAAGAAAGTTGTTGAAGCCTTCATGGAACCTGAATGGATTCAAGCTATGCAAGAAGAGCTTCAACAGTTCAAGCAGAAAAATGTATGGGAATTGGTCAAGCGTCCTGATCCTCGTAAGCACAATATCATTGGCACCAAATGTATATATCGCAACAAGCAAGATGAGCATGGTCAAGTTGTCAGAAACAAGGCTCGTCTCGTTGCTCAAGGATACACTCAAGCTGAAGGGATTGACTTCGATGAAACATTTGCTCCTGTGGCTAGGCTTGAAGCCATTCGCATACTGCTAGCCTATGCAAATCATCACAACATCCTTCTGTATCAAATGGATGTGAAGAGTGCCTTGCTCAATGGCAAGATTGAAGAAGAAGTGTATGTTGCTCAACCACCTGGCTTTGAAGATCCAAAACATCCTGATATGGTTACAAGCTTAACAAGGCACTGTATGGCCTCAAACAAGCCCCTCGTGCTTAGTATGACACACTCAAAGACTTCCCGAAGAGCAAAGGCTTCAAACCTGGTTCCCTGGATCCCACACTCTTCATGAAGACATATGATGGTGAACTATTTGTGTGCCAAATCTATGTGGATGACATTATCTTCGGTTGCACAAACTAGAAATACAGTGATGAGTTTGGACACATGATGCAAGAGCAATATCAGATGTCCATGATGGGTGAGCTGAAGTTCTTCCTAGGTCTTCAAATTCGTCAGCAAAGCAACGGCATCTTTATATCTCAAGAGAAATACCTCAAACTGCCTGAAGAAGTTTGGAATGCAAGACTGCAAAGGTTACACGACGCCAATGCCAACCAAAAGTCATCTGGGTCCTGACGCCAATGGTAAAGAGTTCGATCAAAAGGTATACCGCTCCATGATTGGTTCTTTACTTTATTTATGTGCATCTAGGCCAGATATCATGCTTAGTGTTTGCATGTGTGCCCGATTCCAAGCAGCACCAAAGGAATCGCATCACTTAGCTGTGAAGCGAATTCTTTGATACTTGGCTTACACCCCAACACTAGGATTATGGTATCCAAAGGGCTCAGAGTTTGATCTAGTTGGATTCTCGGATGCTGATTATGCTGGTGACAAGGTGGATCGCAAGTCTACATCAGGCACATGTCACTTTCTGGGACGATCACTTGTCTGTTGGTCTTCAAAGAAGCAGAACTGTGTGTCTCTCTCCACTGCTGAATCTGAATACATTGTTGCTGGATCTTGCTGCGCTCAACTTCTATGGATGAAGCAATTAAACTCTCAAGGACTATGGCATCCATCTGAAGCAAGTGCCACTCTACTGCAACAATGAAAGCACTATCAAGATTGCCAACAACCCAGTTCAGCACTCGAAGACAAAGCACATTGAAAGTTGTCATCACTTTCTCAGAGATCATGTCATGAAGGAAGATATTGATATCATTCACGTCAACACTGAAGAGCAATTGACAGATATCTTCACAAAGCCCTTGGATGAGAAATGGTTTTGCAAGTTGCGGTGTGAGCTAAATATCTTAGAATCCTCAAATGTCCTGTGATTAGGCACACATCCTAACACTTATGCATGTTGATGACTTAGATGTGCAACACACAAAGTAATGTATATCTTCAATCAATGAAGACATACACTCTAAGTGTGAATACATTAATGCAAAATTTGACTTCGGAGCACCACGATAATTGTGCGCCGTGTCTGGGTCTAATACTTCTTATACGGTGGGTAACGCCACCACCAAACTTTTGTTTGGAGTGTTTTATTTTGGCGTTGCATTTGCTAAGTCTTCGCATTTGATTTATCTTCTACATTGATTTGTCTTCATGTTGATCTTCACTTTGTTGATTTGATCTTACTCATATATACATATAGTTGTGTTCTGTCCTCTACAGCATTCACTTATAGCTATGTCTTCTCGTTTGAATCTTTTGGACTAAGTGAATGTGATCGGATCCTAATCTCTTCTATGCTTCTACCCCAAACTCTATCTATCCAAATCATATGCATTCTATTGAAACCGTCGAATGTCTTCTCTATGTCCTTGTCAGCAGAAGATACAGAGACAAACATTGAATCTGTTTTAAATGCTCAATCCTTATTGCCTGAAACCCGGAGAAGCTGGAACGACCATTCGACAGTCCAGGCATGCGTGGGAACATGGAACAACTTCCAATGTGTTGCATGTTCGCCACGTGTCCCTCAGATGTGAACTGCCAGGGGCACCTGCGTAATTGCGCTATGCTGTCCCTCTCCTTATAAATACACATCACATCGCGGTCAAAATCTTTCTCCCACCTCTCCACCTCGCACAAACCCTAGCGCCACCGCTAGCTCTCGACGACGCTGGCGACGAAGCGCTTAGCTGCCGCGACCTCACCGACGCGCACGCCGGCCGCGGACCTCGTCTTCTCCGCCGCCGCCGTAGGTGTCTCCCGTCGCCAAGTTAGGGCATGGAAGATCGAACTGCTCGGCCTCCTCTCCACTCCGTCTAGCAGTTCTTCGTGTGGTAATTAAAGCTTACTTTTACTGCCTTTTTGGATCCGATAGATTCATCCTTCTCCACCAAAAGTGGTTTCTGTGCCTACAAATTTGGATCTATCATGTTCTACATCTCATAACATGCCTAGTATATTCACTTATGCTTCACACGTAGTTAGATTCCTCACTTGTACCTATTTTGCTCTTCTCCTTCTGGAACCAACTCTCAACATATAAGTGAATGTCTTCGCGCTATGAGGTCAATGTCTTCAAACCGATTTATCTTCAAAATCTTCTGAGAATGCATATGACCTCTTCCCCTTCCCTCGCATCTCTAATGCTGTCACAGGTACATGTCCGTGGGAGAATCCCTTGGTTCTCATAGTATGCATTCATTTGCAGAATTCTTACAGCATCACATCAATTCTCCCGAAGCCAGTTCTTGTCTGACCAGCAAACGGAAGCCTTTGCAAAGTCTGAACCCATCCAGGTTGAACTTCATGGCCACTGAAAAGTCAGCAAGAAAGGGCGGCAGACAGTGCCATGGGAATATATCGAAGGATTTGCCACCAGATCTATATGAGATGTACAAAACAGACCCAGAAGAAACCTATGGTGAACGCAAGACTCGAATCCAGTGGATTCGAAGATATTGGGCAGAGGAATGGTACAAGTACAGATTCATCACTGCTGAGTATGCTGAGAAGAATGCCATCAAGCAACCTTGGGGAGATATCTGATACAAAAATCTTCCACCCAGGTCCAGAACTGAAGCCATTGCTCAAGGCTTCTATCCTTGCATGGTTCGCGGACCACGACCAGAGAATGCTGACCCATCTTCTCTGCTATGGTGCCGTGAAGACAATCTGTTCAAGTGCAACTACAAGTTTGCCAAGGACTCTGCTGCGAAAAACAAGAAAGCTTTTGGACTCGACTTCAACCCCGGTCCACCTGCTCCTCGGGTCGATGGCACACGTGATGCTGAACCCAATGTCATCGGGCCCTTCTACAACCTCGAAGGTCTTCTCACTCACATTGCCGTTCAGGGGGCAGCTGTGGAGCATTCTGCAAACGATGTTGATTCTGATGAAGCGCCTGCTCCACCAAAGCCACAGAAGCAGAAGAAACTGAAGGCTTCAAAGCCCTCCACTGCACCAAGAGCTTTGCGTGCGAAGCCTCTGGCCACTGCACCTCCTGAAGCCAGTGTGCAGTCAGAAGATCTTTCTCGCATTTCCAAGACCAAGAAGAAGAAGAAGCCCATCCAGATTTCTGGTCAAGCACTGACACCAGCTGCTGCTCTGAGGAATGAAAACGAAGCCATTGATTTGTCAAGTGACGATGATCCTGGCGATGATGCTCTTGAACTACTGATAAAGAGCAAGCAAGAGGCGGAGATCTTCAATGATCTGCCCCTCTTCGATGTGGATATCTTGAATAACTTCATTGATGAGTGGTTTGAAAATCCTAACCTCAGCATCGATGATCTTCAGCTTCCAATAGGCATCAGTGTCTCCTTCCACAGTGCCATTGCAAATGAGCTGGCTCTGGCTCAGAAAATCGTTGAACTGAAAAACAAAATTGACTATGAGAAGGCTCAGTTCAAGAAGCACATGGCCAAGCTCAGTGTGGCTGATGTTCAAAACTTCAAGCAGATGCTGCATGACCTCAAAGAGCAGTTTCAACAGAAACATGAAGCAGTAAAAGGATCAAGAGAGCATATGAAGCTATCTGCTGCAAGATGTGTTCAAGCTCACAATGAAGCTGAGAAGCGCAAGGCTCTTGGGCGTCCTGGCATTGGCTGCCAAGAAGAAGAAGCCAGTTGTGGCACAAGCTGAAGCATCAGGGCGGGAAGCACCTCGCATTGTCTTCCCTGCCAGCATGACAGGCACGAAGCCTAAGGTCCCCACAGTTGCTTCGGAACTTAAGAAAACAAGGGCAGCCGAAGCCCGAAAGCGCAAGAACAAGAACACCACTGACGATGCTCCACCGACCAAGAAGAGAAAGACAAAGAAGAAAGATCGGGCTGCTCACACAGAGCCCCTTGTCGTCGATCGTCCTACGTCTGAACACCGAGAGCGTCAGTTAATAGTTCACGAGCCTGCTACCACAGAGGCTCCTGAAGCCGAAGACATCCCAGCTGTTGACACCATCACAGCTGAAGACATTGGTCCCCAAGACAATGTAAATGATTGAAGTCCTTCCTCAGATTGAGCACCAAATGGTATCATCGCCTGTTCTCACGAACAACGAACTCATCAGCATTGGTCGTCCTCTGACGCCAATTGCTCAGGATGATTCATGGGCTGATCACCCTCAAGACTCCCCCCGTCAAGAAGAATCACCAAGTACTCCCCTAACTCAAGTCACCACTCTGGTGCTTGATGATGACGACTATGTGGTCCAGCCATCTCCCTCTCCAAACGCGTCGCCCGCATTTCGTAGGCTTCGCAAAGGACCAAGGCCACAAGTCGCTCTGTCGAGCGTTCTAGAAGGAGAAGAGCACCCCAACTCAGTGGCACGACAAGTGTTTCCTGACGCCACTCCGACTGTGAACGTCTCTGAGTCTAAAGCCAAAGCCGCTGAAGACATTCCGGCTGCATCAGCCGATGATCTAGAAGAACCCCGATAAGAAGAAGAGCGTGTTGCCACACCCCCTACCAACCAAGAAGTTCTTCTCGAGGAGAATGTGTCCGACCCTCTAGCTACTCAAGTGGAGGTTGATAATACTGTGGCGGCCACCGACACCAATACTGAAGCCAATGACGTTGTCATGGCTGAAGCAAATGTGGCGCCTGAAGTTAATGTGGCGCCAGAGGTGAATATGTCCCCTGAAGCCAATGTTGCACCTGAAGCCATTGTGCAACTTCAAGCACATGTCAATGTTGATGCTCCTGTGCCCCCTCCAAGGCCTCATACAATTGAGCTGGCATTTGATCGCGGCCAACCTGTCATGGTTCGTTGGCCTATTCTGGTTCCTTCTCCTGCTTCCGGACATCAATTTGATTATCATGTGGAGCACATGCCTCAGGTCCAGAAGCCTAAACCAAGGTTGCCCAGGTTTCCAGGTACTGCATCTTCGCTCGGGTCGTTCAATGTTAATGGTTTCAAGGCACACAACACCTTCTTTGATAGCGCCAAGAACCCATATTCCAAGCCGAGAATATCATCTGATAGATTCTGGAGTTACCAGCAGCGCAGTTACTATTCCTGCATACTATACAATCAGGGGCGCATTTTCCCCATATGCGTCTAGACTGCGAAGCCATTGCTGGCCTGCCCTGCTTGGAGGAAGCCCTCGACTGCTTCAGAGATGCTGGTCTGCTACAGTTCATGACTGACAAAGAAAATTGGAGAAGAGCTTCTGTTGCAATTCTATGCAACTCTTCACATTCGCGGCTACAACAGGGATCCGAAGACTTGGGTCCTTGAGTGGATGACAGGCAATGTACATCACGAAGCCAAAGCTCTTGATATCATTGAGCTCACTGCCCTGCCCACTCCAGGTGAACTGTATGAACCTGGTTGTCAGCTTCACCGCAATGCTTTGGAGAGCATCTTCCAGAAGCCTGAGCCCAACATGAGCCAAATGCTGAGCATGATGAAGCCACTGCCCCGCGACGCTCAATATCCAACGGAATTCTTTGTTGAAGACCTAGAGTATCTGCCTCGCACTATTTATCATATCATCAGGCGAACTCTATGGCCCGTCAAAGGACATTCTCCTGCAGGAAAGCTTGAAGGAGCAATGAAGACATTGGTTTTCTATATCTTCAATGGCATCAGTTTCAATGCTCAAGACTTCTTCATCAGGCAACTGGCTGCATCTGGCTCTGATCTTTTTGGACTGAAGTTTTATGCTCCATGGGTAATGCGCCTCATCAAGCTTCATTTTGCTGTCAACTATCAGCCTACTGCGCGCAATCATCTCATATTCTTGCCAGAGGTTGATCTGTCTGTCGAAGCCATATACCCTGAGTCTGCCAAGGAGCCAATTTATCTTCACAATGCCGATCACCAAAGCTTCACTCAGCCCATTGCAGGAGTTCTTACTGCTACTCGTGTTTATCCTTTGGCTGGCAATACACCTGCACCTCATCGTGCCCATACTGAAGCCACTGAAAGCACAATCACTCAAAGGCCTCGGAAGCATTCTCGTGTTCTCAATGACCGAGAGCTTCTTGTTACCCTCCATCAAAAATAGGATAAGCATCACGACTGGCTGAAGCATCAGATGCAGAGCCTCTTGGTGGATGTTAATCGCATTCGCAACCTTGCCACCAAGAATGCCTTTGTCACTCATGAAACCTGTCGGAGGTCGTGGAAAAGTCTGACACTGCTGAGCTCTGAGGATGATCTTCAGCAAGATGGCTTCTCAGAAAGATTCAAATTTGATTCCACTCCTCCCAGGAACGCTGTCTTGCGTCGGACTCCCTCACTTGAAGACTTTGACTATTCTTCCTCAGCTGCAACTGTCAATGCCAGAGTCATTGATGATGAAGATGATGATACTGTTGGAAATATGCCCTAGAGGCAATAATAAATGGTTATTATTATATTTCTTTGTTCATGATAATAGTCTATTATTCATGCTATAATTGTATTGTCCGGAAATCATAATACATGTGTGAATACATAGACCACAACGTGTCCCTAGTAAGCCTCTAGTTGACTAACTCGTTGATCAATAGATAGTCATGGTTTCCTGACTATGGACATTGGATGTCATTGATAACGGGATCACATCATTGGGAGAATGATGTGATGGACAAGACCCAATCCTAAGCATAGCATAAAAGATCGTGTAGTTTCGTTTGCTAGAGCTTTTCCAATGTCAAGTATCTTTTCCTTAGACCATGAGATCGTGCAACTCCCGGATACCATAGGAGTGCTTTGGGTGTGCCAAACGTCACAACGTAACTGGGTGACTATAAAGGTGCACTACGGGTATCTCCGAAAGTGTCTGTTGGGTTGGCACGGATCGAGACTAGGATTTGTCACTCCGTGTGACGGAGAGGTATCTCTGGGCCCACTCGGTAATGCATCATCATAATGAGCTCTATGTGACTAAGGCGTTAGTCACGGGATCATGCATTCCGGTACGAGTAAAGAGACTTGCCGGTAACGAGATTGAACAAGGTATTGGGATACCGACGATCGAATCTCGGGCAAGTAACATACCGATTGACAAAGGGAATTGCATACGGGATTGATTGAATCCTCGACACCGTGGTTCATCCAATGAGATCATCGTGGAACATGTGGGAGCCAACATGGGTATCCATATCCCGCTGTTGGTTATTGACCGGAGAGGCGTCTCGGTCATGTCTGCATGTCTCCCGAACCCGTAGGGTCTACACACTTAAGGTTCGGTGACGCTAGGGTTGTAGAGATATGTGTATGCGGAAACCCGAAAGTTGTTCGGAGTCCCGGATGAGATCCCGGACGTCATGAGAGGTTCCGAAATGGTCCGGAAGTGAAGAATTATATATAGGAAGTCAAGTTTCGGCCACCGGGAAAGTTTCGGGGGTTACCGGTATTGTACCGGGACCACCGGAAGGGTCCCGGGGGTCCACCGGGTGGGGCCACCTATCCCGGAGGGCCCCATGGGCTGAAAGTGGAAGGGAACCAGCCCTTAGTGGGCTGGGGCGCCCCCCTTGGGCCTCCCCCCATGCGCCTAGGGTTGGAAACCCTAGGGTGGGGGGGGCTTTCCCCTTGCCTTGGGGGGCAAGGCAACCCCTTCCCCCCTCTTGGCCGCCGCCCCCCCCCCCCCATGAGATCCCATCTCTAGGGCCGGCGCCCCCCCCCCCAGGGGGCCTATATAAAGGGGGGAGGGAGGGCAGCAACCTACAGCCTTGGGCGCCTCCCTCCTCCCCTGCAACACCTCTCTCTCTCTCTCGCAGAAGCTCGGCGAAGCCCTGCCGGAGACCCGCTACATCCACCACCACACCGTCGTGCTGTTGGATCTCCATCAACCTCTCCTTCCCCCTTGCTGGATCAAGAAGGAGGAGACGTCGCTGCACCGTACGTGTGTTGAACGCGGAGGTGCCGTCCGTTCGGCACTCGGTCATCGGTGATTTGGATCACGGCGAGTACGACTCCGTCATCCACGTTCATTGGAACACTTCCGCTCGCGATCTACAAGGGTATGTAGATGCACTCCCTTCCCCTTGTTGCTAGTACACTCCATAGATGCATCTTGGTGAGCGTAGGAAAATTTTAAATTATGCTACGATTCCCAACATTGGCATCATGAGCCAGGCCTATGCGTAGTTACTATGCACGAGTAGAACACAAAGCAGTTGTGGGTGTTGAGTTTGCCAATTCTTCTTGCCGCTACTAGTCTTTTCTTGTTTCGGCGGCATTGTAGGATGAAGCGGCCCGGACCGACCTTACACGTACGCTTACGTGAGACAGGTTCCACCGACTGACATGCACTAGATGCATAAGGTGGCTAGCGAGTGTCTGTCTCTCCTACTTTAGTCGGAACGGATTCGATGAAGAGGGTCCTTATGAAGGGTAAATAGAAATTGGCAAATCGCGTTGTGGTCATACGTATGTAAGAAAACGTTCTTGCTAGAAACCTACAAACCACGTAAAAACTTGCAACAACAATTAGAGGACGTCTAACTTGTTTTTGCAGCAAGTGCTATGTGATGTGATATGGCCAGAAGATGTGATGAATGATATATGTGATGTATGAGATTGATCATATTCTTGTAATAGGAATCACGACTTGCATGTCGATGAGTATGACAACCGGCAGGAGCCATAGGAGTTGTCTTTATTATTTTGCATGACCTGCGTGTCATTGAATAACGCCATGTAAATTACTTTACTTTGTTGCTAAACGCGTTAGCCATAGAAGTAGAAGTAATCGTTGGCATGACGACTTCATGAAGACACAATGATGGAGATCATGGTGTCATGCCGGTGACGAAGATGATCATGGTGCCCCGAAGATGGAGATCAAAGGAGCATGATGATATTGGCCATATCATGTCACTATTTGATTGCATGTGATGTTTATCATGTTTTTGCATCTTATTTGCTTAGAACGACGGTAGTAAGTAAGATGATCCCTTATAATAATTTCAAGAAAGTGTTCACCCTAACTGTGCACCGTTGCGAAGGTTCGTTGTTTCGAAGCACCACGTGATGATCGGGTGTGATAGATTCTAACGTTCGAATACAACGGGTGTTGACGAGCCTAGCATGTACAGACATGGCCTCGGAACACACGCAATACACTTAGGTTGACTTGACGAGCCTAGCATGTACAGACATGGCCTCGGAACACGGAGGACCGAAAGGTCGAGCATGAGTCGTATAGAAGATACGATCAACATGGAGATGTTCACCGATCTTGACTAGTCCATCTCACGTGATGATCGGACACGGCCTAGTTAACTCGGATCATGTTTCACTTAGATGACTAGAGGGATGTCTATCTGAGTGGGAGTTCATTAAATAATTTGATTAGATGAACTTAATTATCATGAACTTAGTCTAAAATCTTTACACTATGTCTTGTAGATCAAATGGCCAACGTTGTCCTCAATTTCAACGCGTTCCTAGAGAAAACCAAGCTGAAAGATGATGGCAGCAACTATACGGACTGGGTCCGGAACCTGAGGCTCATCCTCATAGTAGCCAAGAAAGATTATGTCTTAGAAGCACCGCTAGGTGATGCACCAATCCCATAGAACCAAGACGTTATGAACGCTTGGCAATCACGTGCTGATGATTACTCCCTCGTTCAGTGCGGCATGCTTTACAGCTTAGAACCGGGTCTCCAAAAGCGTTTTGAGAAACATGGAGCATATGAGATGTTCGAGGAGCTGAAATTGGTTTTCCAAGATCATGCCCGGGTCGAGAGATATGATGTCTCCGACAAGTTCTTCAGCTGTAAAATGGAGGAGAACAGTTCTGTTAGTGAGCACATACTCAGAATGTCTGGGTTGCACAACCGCTTGTCTCAGCTGGGAGTTAATCTCCCGGATGACGCGGTCATTGACAGAATCCTCCAGTCGCTTCCACCAAGCTTCAAAAGCTTTGTGATGAACTATAATATGCAGGGGATGGAAAAGACCATTCCCGAGGTATATTCAATGATGAAATCAGCGGAGGTGGAGATCAGAAAAGAACATCAAGTGTTGATGGTGAATAAAACCACTAAGTTCAAGAAGGGCAAGGGTAAGAAGAACTTCAAGAAGGACGGCAAGGGAGTTGCCGCGCCCGGTAAACCAGTTACTGGAAAGAAGTCAAAGAATGGACCCAAGCCCGAGACTGAGTGCTTTTATTGCAAGGGAAGTGGTCACTGGAAGCGGAACTGCCCCAAATACTTAGCGGACAAGAAGAAGGCCGGCAACACCAAAGGTATATGTGATATACATGTAATTGATGTGTACCTTACCAGTACTCGTAGTAGCTCCTGGGTATTTGATACCGGTGCGGTTGCTCATATTTGTAACTCAAAACAGGAACTACGGAATAAACGGAGACTGGCGAAGGACGAGGTGACGATGCGCGTCGGGAATGGTTCCAAGGTCGATGTGATCGTCGTCGGCACGCTACCTCTGCATCTACCCACGGGATTAGTTTTAAACCTCAATAATTGTTATTTAGTGCCAGCTTTGAGCATGAACATTGTATCTGGATCTCGTTTAATTCGAGATGGCTACCCATTTAAATCCGAGAATAATGGTTGTTCTATTTATTTGAGAGATATGTTTTATGGTCATGCCCCGCTGGTCAATGGTTTGTTTTTGATGAATCTCGAACGTGATGTTACACATGTTCATAGTGTGAATACCAAAAGATGTAAAGTTGATAACGATAGTCCCACATACTTGTGGCACTGCCGCCTTGGTCACATTGGTGTCAAGCGCATGAAGAAGCTCCATGCAGATGGACTTTTGGAGTCTCTTGATTACGAATCATTTGACACGTGCGAACCATGCCTCATGGGTAAGATGACCAAGACTCCGTTCTCCGGAACAATGGAGCGAGCAACCAACTTATTAGAAATCATACATACCGATGTGTGCGGTCCAATGAGTGTTGAGGCTCGCGGAGGATATCGTTATGTTCTCACTCTCACTGATGATTTAAGTAGATATGGGTATGTCTACCTAATGAAACACAAGTCTGAAACCTTTGAAAAGTTCAAGGAATTTCAGAGTGAGGTTGAGAATCAACGTGACAGGAGAATAAAATTCTTACGATCAGATCGTGGTGGAGAATATTTAAGTCACGAGTTTGGTGCACACTTAAGGAAATGTGGAATAGTTTCACAACTCACGCCGCCTGGAACACCTCAAAGAAATGGTGTGCCCGAACGTCGTAATCGCACTCTATTGGATATGGTGCGATCTATGATGTCTCTTACCGATTTACCGCTCTCATTTTGGGGCTATGCTTTAGAGACTGCCGCATTCACTTTAAATAGGGCTCCGTCGAAATCCGTTGAGACGACACCGTATGAATTATGGTTTGGGAAGAAACCTAAGCTGTCGTTTCTAAAAGTTTGGGGATGCGATGCTTATGTCAAGAAACTTCAACCTGAAAAGCTCGAACCCAAATCGGAAAAATGCGTCTTCATAGGATACCCTAAGGAAACCATTGGGTATACCTTCTACCTCAGATCCGAAGGCAAGATCTTCATTGCCAAGAACGGGTCCTTTCTGGAGAAGGAGTTTCTCTCGAAAGAATTGAGTGGGAGGAAAGTGGAACTTGATGAGGTGATAGTCACCCCTTCCGAACCGGAAAGTAGCGCAGCGCGGGAAGATGTTCCTGTGGTGCCTACACCGACTGGGGAGGAAGTTAATGATGATGATCATGAAGCTTCGAATCAAGTTACTACTGAACTTCGTAGGTCCACAAGGACACGTTCCACACCAGAGTGGTACGGCAACCCTGTCCTGGAAATCATGTTGTTAGACAACGGTGAACCTTCGAACTATGAAGAAGCGATGGCGGGCCCGGGTTCCGACAAATGGCTAGAAGCCATGAAATCCGAGATAGGATCCATGTATGAAAATGAAGTATGGACTTTGACTGACTTGCCCGATGATCGGCGAGCCATAGAAAACAAATGGATCTTTAAGAAGAAGACGGACGCGGATGGTAATGTGACCATCTACAAAGCTTGACTTGTCGCTAAGGGTTATCGACAAGTTCAAGGGGTTGACTACGATGAGACTTTCTCACCCGTAGCGAAGCTGAAGTCCGTCCGAATCATGTTAGCAATTGCCGCATACTATGATTATGAGATATGGCAGATGGACGTCAAAACGGCATTCCTTAATGGCTTCCTTAAGGAAGAGTTGTATACGATGCAGCCGGAAGGTTTTGTCGATCCTAAGAATGCTAACAAAGTATGCAAGCTCCAGCGCTCAAGCTATGGGCTGGTGCAAGCATCTCGGAGTTGGAACATTCGCTTTGATGAGATGATCAAAGCGTTTGGGTTTACACAGACTTATGGAGAAGCCTGTGTTTACAAGAAAGTGAGTGGGAGCTCTGTAGCATTTCTCATATTATATGTGGATGACATACTATTGATGGGAAATGATATAGAATTCTTGGAAAGTATAAAGGCCTATTTGAATAAGTGTTTTTCAATGAAGGACCTTGGAGAAGCTGCTTATATATTAGGCATCAAGATCTATAGAGATAGATCAAGACGCCTCATTGGTCTTTCACAGAGTACATACCTTGACAAGATATTGAAGAAGTTCAATATGGATCAGTCCAAGAAGGGGTTCTTGCCTGTATTGCAAGGTGTGCAATTGAGCACGGCTCAATGCCCGACCATGGCAGAAGATATAGAAAAGATGAGTGTCATCCCCTATGCCTCAGCCATAGGGTCTATTATGTATGCCATGCTGTGTACCAGACCTGATGTAAACCTTGCCGTGAGTTTGGTAGGAAGGTACCAAAGTAATCCCGGCATGGAACACTGGACAGCAGTCAAGAATATCCTGAAGTACCTGAAGAGGACTAAGGATATGTTTCTCGTTTATGGAGGTGACGAAGAGCTCGTCGTAAAGGGTTACGTCGACGCTAGCTTCGACACAGATCTGGATGACTCGAAGTCACAGACCGGATACGTGTATATTTTGAATGGAGGAGCAGTAAGCTGGTGCAGTTGCAAGCAAAGCGTCGTGGCGGGATCTACATGTGAAGCGGAGTACATGGCAGCCTCGGAGGCAGCACAGGAAGCAGTCTGGATGAAGGAGTTCATTGCCGACCTAGGGGTGATTCCCAATGCGTCGGGCCCGATGACTCTCTTCTGTGACAACACTGGAGCTATTGCCCTTGCGAAGGAGCCCAGGTTTCACAGGAAGACCAGGCATATCAAGCGTCGCTTCAACTCCATTCGTGAAAATGTTCAAAATGGAGACATAGATTTT
The DNA here is from genome assembly GCF_002575655.3 of Aegilops tauschii subsp. strangulata. Classification (NCBI taxonomy): domain Eukaryota; kingdom Viridiplantae; phylum Streptophyta; class Magnoliopsida; order Poales; family Poaceae; genus Aegilops; species Aegilops tauschii. Next base: position 470,703,710 of record NC_053038.3, read on the forward strand.
GTAAAGTACATACGGACCTGAATGTAGCAGATCCGTTGACTAAACCTCTCCCTAGGGCAAAACATGATCAACACCAGGACGCAATGGGTGTTCGATTCATCACAATGTAACTAGATTATTGACTCTAGTGCAAGTGGGAGACTGTTGGAAATATGCCCTAGAGGCAATAATAAATGGTTATTATTATATTTCTTTGTTCATGATAATAGTCTATTATTCATGCTATAATTGTATTGTCCGGAAATCGTAATACATGTGTGAATACATAGACCACAACGTGTCCCTAGTAAGCCTCTAGTTGACTAGCTCGTTGATCAACAGATAGTCATGGTTTCCTGACTATGGACATTGGATGTCATTGATAACGGGATCACATCATTGGGAGAATGATGTGATGGACAAGACCCAATCCTAAGCATAGCATAAAAGATCGTGTAGTTTCGTTTGCTAGAGCTTTTCCAATGTCAAGTATCTTTTCCTTAGACCATGAGATCGTGCAACTCCCGGATACCGTAGGAGTGCTTTGGGTGTGCCAAACGTCACAACGTAACTGGGTGACTATAAAGGTGCACTACGGGTATCTCCGAAAGTGTCTGTTGGGTTGGCACGGATCGAGACTGGGATGTCACTCCGTGTGACGGAGAGGTATCTCTGGGCCCACTCGGTAATGCATCATCATAATGAGCTCTATGTGACTAAGGCGTTAGTCACGGGATCATGCATTGCGGTACGAGTAAAGAGACTTGCCGGTAACGAGATTGAACAAGGTATTGGGATACCGACGATCGAATCTCGGGCAAGTAACATACCGATTGACAAAGGGAATTGCATACGGGATTGATTGAATCCTCGACACCGTGGTTCATCCGATGAGATCATCGTGGAACATGTGGGAGCCAACATGGGTACCCAGATCCCGTTGTTGGTTATTGACCGGAGAGGCGTCTCGGTCATGTCTGCATGTCTCCCGAACCCGTAGGGTCTACACACTTAAGGTTCGGTGACGCTAGGGTTGTAGAGATATGTGTATGCGGAAACCCGAAAGTTGTTCGGAGTCCCGGATGAGATCCCGGACGTCACGAGAGGTTCCGGAATGGTCCGGAAGTGAAGAATTATATATAGGAAGTCAAGTTTCGGCCACCGGGAAAGTTTCGGGGGTTACCGGTATTGTACCGGGACCACCGGAATGGTCCCGGGGGTCCACCGGGTGGGGCCACCTATCCCGGAGGGCCCCATGGGCGGAAAGTGGAAGGGAACCAGCCCTTAGTGGGCTGGGGCGCCCCCCTTGGGCCTCCCCCCATGCTCCTAGGGTTGGGAACCCTAGGGTGGGGGGGCTTTCCCCTTGCCTTGGGGGGCAAGGCAACCCCTTCCCCCCTCTTGGCCGCCCCCCCCCCCATGAGATCCCATCTCTAGGGCCGGCGCCCCCCCAGGGGGCCTATATAAAGGGGGGAGGGAGGGCAGCAACCTACAGCCTTGGGCGCCTCCCTCCTCCCCTGCAACACCTCTCTCTCTCTCGCAGAAGCTCGGCGAAGCCCTGCCGGAGACCCGCTACATCCACCACCACGCCGTCGTGCTGTTGGATCTCCATCAACCTCTCCTTCCCCCTTGCTGGATCAAGAAGGAGGAGACGTCGCTGCACCGTACGTGTGTTGAACGCGGAGGTGCCGTCCGTTCGGCACTCGGTCATCGGTGATTTGGATCACGGCGAGTACGACTCCGTCATCCACGTTCATTGGAACGCTTCCGCTCGCGATCTACAAGGGTATGTAGATGCACTCCCTTCCCCTCGTTGCTAGTACACTCCATAGATGCATCTTGGTGAGCGTAGGAAAATTTTAAATTATGCTACGATTCCCAACAGATACTTCACCAACTACAACTTTGCCTCGCATCGACACTGCACCAAGTTCTTCTGCACCACCGGACCTCAACAACGACCCTGCTGCTTCACCTTCTCCTCATGGGAACGAGTAGGCGCTCTATGTCTTAAAACCTTTTTGGTCCTTACTGACAAAAGGGGGAGAAGCATCACTACTAGGGAAAATGTTATACACAGAACTTTAGCAGTAGCGCTTGTTAAAAAAGCACGCTACTACTAGACAGCAGTAGCGCGTGCAAAATAAGCGCGCTGCAGATGGACATATATCAGTAGCGCGTCTCACCGAAAACTCGCTACTACTAAAATTCCAATCACTTAGCCGATGGGCTACACATAGTAGTAGCGATCTTCCAAAAACCGTGCTACCGCTAATATATTTATAGCAGCGCGTTTATGCATAAAGCGCTACTGCTAATGAAAAGAAAATAAAATGAAAAACGAATAGAAAAGCAAATGAAAATGAAAGAAATAGAAAAAGGAGAAAGGAAAAATATAAAATATAAAGAAAAATAAATGAAAAAGGGAAAAAATGATGAAGACATAGCAGTAGCACGTTCTCTGAAACGCACTATAGCTAACTTAGCTATAGCGCATTTTCTGTAACGCACTCTAGCTAACTTAGCTATAGCGCATTTTCTGTAACGCGCTACCGTTACTTTTGACTTAACCAAAAACGGTTTCCCCCGGCCACCACTTCTCCCCCAAATCGATCCCTCGCCCCACTTCGCCGTTGTCTCCCCCACTTCGCCGTCGCCCCCACTTCGCCGCCACCTCCTGCCGGCGTCGACGCCGCGCTCATCCTCACGGCCGCCGCCCGAGGCCGCCCAGCCTCATCGCCGCCGCCTCTCGGGCCGCCCTCGACCTCACCGTCGCCTCCCTCTACCCCACCGCCGCCGCCCTCGACCTCACCGCCCCCGAGCCCGCCAGGACCGCCGTGTCCCGATCCTGAGCCCGCCCTCGCCGCCCCTACCTCCGTCGCCGAGCACCTCCCCGCCACCGTCTCTCCCCTCTCTGTAAGCCCCCCACCCATCCTTTTTAGTTAACAGATGTTAATGTTAAGTAGTAGATAATGTTGATGTTTTTTAGTTAGGGTAATAATAGATGTTAAGTAGTAGATAATGTAGATGTTAATTAGTTCAGTAGGGTTTAGTTTTTGAATTGAGTTTGTTTAACTAGATGTTAATTAGGGCAGTAGGGTTTAGTTTAGAGTAAATTTTAGTTCAATAGTTAACTAAATATAATCTATATTTGGTTTTTGAATTGAGTTTGAGAGAGCATGAGATTTGTGTATATTTTCTTGAAGTGTCAAACGCTAGGACATGCAAATTTGAAGTGGTCAGGATATATGCAAATTCCTCAATTGTGTAGGCCCATGTTTTGATTGTGCCCAAGTGGACTTTTGTTGTTTCCAGGGAATGAAGCTGAGTAGCCTATGTTTTGCCGAAATGTTGATTCATTTCCGTTCCGGCAAATTTCAGGTTCTCGATTTGTCCACTTTTTAGCAAAGGTTATGCCGAAATTTTCCGTGAATTTCGGCATGACTTGTGCTACAAACTAGGACATATCGAGTGCCCGGGATTTGCCGCACCGGGAAGGAGTCAACGTTCCTACAAAACATAGGCCTTTTTTATGTCATTATTCATTTTATTAGGTCTAGAATTAATTGACTAGATTTAATCGTAGGAAACATGGCTAGCAACAATGAAGGACAGGGTTCTGGTTATTGCGACGACGTCTACCTGGCGGCAGACGAATTTTTGAGCCTTGCCGATGATCAACTGATGTTGTTGCTGGGCCCACCGGTCGCATCGGGGACTGAGACCGACACGCAGACCGATGCTGAGACTGAGGCCGGCGCTGCCTCGGGGAGCGGAGCCAGTGTAGAACTGAAAGCAAAGAGGCAACGGCTTCCTAAAAAACTCAGGACTACTAGACTGGTGGTCACGTCAGTGGACAACGGCAATTTTGAGCCAACCGCGCCCGAGGAAGCGCGCGCGTCTACAGCAATCAAATAGGATGCATGGTACGGACAACCGCCACCATCAACGATGAGAAACTACAGAAGATAGATAATATGAGGCCCTCCCTCCTAAAGAAGCTGCACCAGATATTCTTGTTCCCGGGCCGGAATGAAAAGGATTATAAAGATCCAGATAAGGACCCGGCAATGAAGAAGATAAACAAACACGCCATGTCCAAGTTTAGCGACGCGTTGGCCGCCTGGAAAACAAGGGTGAAAGCAAAGATCGACAAAAAGGAACCCTACTCCGAGATTGTAAAGGATAATCCGACAATTACGGTAGAGCAATTTGAAATATTCAAGGCGGCTTGCGAGGCCAAAGATGCCAAAAAAAGTCGAAGTACATGAAGGGGCTTCAACAGAGGAACATTGGGTGCCACCACCTCGGAAGCCGTGGTTACGGCGGGAAGAGGTCCATATGGGCCAAGGAGGACGCGGAAGCCGCGAGTCTAGGCATCCCAGACCCCTTGGCGGAGTTCACCGTCCCGCAGGAGCGTGACGTCCTCAGGGCCCGGCACCGTTGGGACCCAGTGAAGAAGGTTTTCGAGACGAACGCACTCACGACAAAGTTCATGAGACTGCTGGTAATTTTAGTTTCTGATCAATTCGACTACATGTTAGTCATGCATATTTGTAAACGATCCTTGTGCCAATTGCAGAGAGAGCAGCACAGGATTGCGTCCGAAAGCGACTCGCCATCTGAGGCGTTGGCGAGGCCCAACTGGGACACTCCATTCAACCGGGCGTTGAACATATTGAAACGACTCCCGGTGGATACTCGACCGTCGTATGGACGCGTGCACGGTGTCGGCGGAGGCGCCACGTGGAAGAAGTACTACAGTGAGACCACGGAGGAGAGAAAGGAAAGACGGAGGTTAACCGAAGAAAACATCGACAAGAAGGTTGAGATTGCGATTGAGAAGAAATCATCTCAGACAGTCGCAACAGCGGTAGCTTCCACAAAACAGATGGTTGTAGATATGTCTACTTCCTTGGTTCCAGCCGTTTTCAATTGGACCAGGCAAAATCCAAAAAAAATGCAGCGGACTTTCCCCTTGCTGACTTCTTGGGGAGCAGCTCGACTAGCATTGCACCAGCACCTGCAGCCGCACCGGCTCCTGCACCGGCTCCCTCACCGGACGTGCTCGGCGGTGCTTCGTCTTTGGCTGAGCTCGACGCCCTCACAGTATCTGTCACACCGGCCCCCTTCAATAAATGTATAATCTCCCGTTTCCGTTGCCTTTCGGATGTCTCACGTCGCAGACTTTTCTTTGCAGGCCGACGAAACCCCGTGCACCATATTGTACACCATCGGCGACCAGAAGGTGGACGTGGGGAAGGCGACAATAATGAAGCCGAAGGAACCATTGTTCCACAGCCGGCCGATCCCCCCGAACGTCTTCAAGGTTTCCGTGGCCAGTGTCAAACCGGGCCACGAGAATTTGCCTCCTCTGGTACTAGGGGGGATGACAACGAGCCCCGTGGCGGCTTGGTGATTGTTGCAATGGGTGGGTCCTGTTGTGGCCAAAGAGTCTGCTTCGTCTGGAGGCGGCCGGGAGCACACCCACGAGCACGCAGCCTCAGCAAGGTATGAACATCAACACCCACCTACCCAATTAGCGTCGGGTGTCGGGTTGGGTGATAGCGGACGGGGTAAGGAAGAGGCTCCATTAGTTGCTGATGACGTCGCCATGGATGAGGATGAGGATGACGATGGCACTCAACAGTATGTCTATACTGGCGCCTACTCAGGGTTTGAGCGTCATGAGTCGGTGCCTGAATTGCCATCTCCGGAGGCTGAACATATTATGGACGACCTTCCGGTAGTAAAGAAGTCTAGGAAGAGAGCGAGGAAAGGCAAAAAAGCTGATTCTATGATCCAGCCGCCTCAGCAGCCTCGGGTTCAAGGCCGTATAGATATCCCCGGTGCGGATAAATGGCATATCCCCGGTCAACCAATCCTACCTACAAGAGCGCTAGGGGCCAGATTCGGCGATCTAAGGAGACTTCATGACGATGTGCTGCGGATAGAGAAAGGCCTCATTGCCTCGAAAGATCCAGGATACCCACTCTACGTGGTTAACGTTCCGGGCCAATTGTCGTACGTCGACTTCTTCCCCGCGGATAAGTTCTTCCTTCGATTCGATTACATATTCGACATGTTTCACGTGAAGAAGCTGGATTTTACGTTTGTCCGCCTTTTGCCTTGCACATGAACTACATCATCGGGGTTGAGCAGATACCTCATATCTGTGTCGCTGACCCGTACTTCATGCACGAGGGCTTCTTGGGAGTCTGCGCAAAGCACCGTGAATACGCGAGGGAATACATCGTCAGTTTCATGCTCACCAATAAGGACAAGGAGGCGATTCTCGTGCCTTATCATCCCCTGTAAGTCATCCGTGCGGATATCCTTCCTTCGATTTCAATCATTCATTTGCACGGTGGAGGCTAATTAATTTGAGGTGTACTTATTTTGCGCAGCGGCGGGCGCGCCGTCCTCATCATCCTCTACCCCCGATACTCCCACGCTCTTTACTTGGACTCGTCGAAGAACATTCACAAAAAGGATTACACCCACATCAAGGATGTTCTCGACAGTGCTATGTTTTACTACGAAGCATGGGGTGGAGAGGTCAAGGACAAGAAGAGAAGGGGCGGCAGGCTCGCCTTCGGCCATAAGACCGACTTCTGCTGCATCCAGCAACCAAGTGATTCTCTTAATGATGGATTCTATGTCCTACACCACATGCTGGAGTATAGACGGGATCACCAGAACCTTCGCATGTCACCTACATCCGGCGATGCCCATATTCTGCAATGGGCAAAGAACGTAGGAGATATCGAGGATCATCGACTTTGAGCTGAGTTCTATCACATCCAGCGCGAACTTGCCCAAATCATCATGAAGGAGGTCGTCGGAAAAATAGGGATGTTCTACGAAGGACAAATGTCGCAGGAAGACGTCCGAACACGGGTAGCCTCTCAGCGTCTCGACCTGAAGCCTTTCACTAGGCTCGGGGACTATCTCCCTGACTTGGATGGATGGCACGACATGTTGGAGTGATTGTCGATATATGACAATGTGTCCGTTTAGTCCATACTTTCTGTATGACGAAACTTTGAGTTATGCACAACGAAACTTTATTTGTGATGTAATTAAACTGTTCTCCTCGACTAGCGATGATCACTCTAGTTAGGGCATTTTGGGTACGATCAACTTTGTTATTTATGCTTATGATATGTTGCTTCTATTTTTGCCAAGTCTGTCTCTTTCTGTTGCTCAACTATATATGTTGCATATCATCGACTCATGTGACGATGCAGGTGCATAGATCATCGATGGTGAAGAAGTGTTACACCAGGAGTATATATACGACGAGTGGCCGGAGTGTCAGGCCCAGGTGTACCGGTTTCCGGTTTCCGAGCGACAGGCAGTAGTTAGTTTAGGTTCACGCTAATGCGAGAGAGGGATACGAACTCATGTACTGCATAGTTCCGCTCTCACTCAAAGTGATAGCTCTTCTCGCGTATATCATTGTTTAGATGGATGACGATGTAGTTGCAAGTAATCGAGACTTGTATCGCTATTTTCGAGATGATGACTAGAGACCACTTTGTGTTGGATGATGATTATGATGATGACATGATTTGATGAGACTAGTTGTATGTATATGCTATGATTACATTTGTATGTGTATGATATGCTAAAGATTATTGTATAAAGCCTATTCAAATACAAAAGAAATATGCAGAAATAAAAACTAATAAAACTAGCAGTAGCGAGTGAAACAAAGTTAGCAGCAGCGCTGCCTTACCAGTAGCGCTTCCTTCTAAAAAGCGCTGCAGATAATTAGCAGCAGCGCTCTTCACCAAAGCGCGCTGCAGCTATCCATGTATAGCAGTAGCGTGGGACGACATGCGCTACTGCTACACGTTAGCTGTAGCGCCTTATCAATAGAGCGACGTCCCGCGCTACTGCTAGGGTTTTCCCTAGTAGTGCATATGAGTTGATAGTCTTCAAGCGGGTCCATATGGGTGGTTGCTATATTTTTGCCCCGTGTTTACAACTCTCGCTTTGCTACATTTGGTTCTTTGAGTTGTAACACTTAAACTTGATGGTCGTCTGCTACCTTTTCTGCCAACTATGTGATGCGATGATAAATTTCGCATGTGCGATGATAAATCCCGCACGAAGTCATTCCGCAGACGTCCATTTTCCATTATGCATGTCATTATCTTCGTTATATCTTTTCATGCATAATGAATTGTCTTCATTAGTTGAAGAGGATCTCCACAAGTAAAACCTACCATGTGCATTTGCATTCAAACGCAAATTACTTATATGCACATCTTCAGGGGGAGCCTTTTTGCTACTTATGAAGACAATACCTTAATCCTTTACAATTTCACATACTTTTATCCCCGTTGAAAACTTCAACCAGTTTGTCATCAATCACCATAAAGGGGGAGATTGTAAGTGCATCTAGTGCCACCCCTAGTTGGTTTTGGAGTATTGACGACAAACCTGGTTGAGGGACTAATGTGTTTGTGAGAATTACAGGATAACACAGGTGGTAGTCCCTCATTGATTCGGTTTATCTACCGGAGATGACCCCTAAAAATGTGTGAAGACATTGAAGACAATGGTGGTATGTGAAGATATTCACAACGAAGATTATGACTCGAGAAGACATTCACGTGAAGACTATGGAGTGCGAAGACATAGCTGTTTCGTAGTTTCCTTTTCTTCTTTGTTGAGTCATAGGAACCACCGTACTGTTAAGTGGGGTCCAAGTGAACAAATTCAGAGTAACTGAAGTGATGCTCAACCAAATCCTAAGTCTTCGAGCGAAGACAATGGGAGCAAACCTTATCCAGAGTTGGATGAGTCAGCTTTACTTGTAGCCCAAGTCAAGCTGCCGCGTGTGTTTGAAATCTGACCGTTGGAACACGTGTCAGTTCCTTAGTGACCCAGGGTCATTTCGGACAAATCAGGTCGGGTTGCCTAGTGGCTATAAATAGCCCACCCCCTACACCATAAATTGGTGGCTGCTCAGAGTTAGTGCACGGCTTTTGTCGTTTGAGAGCAACCCACCTCGAAGCCTTTGAGAGAGAGAAATCCTTGCGAGGACAAAGCCCAAAACACCCAGAGCCAAAGAGTGTTAGGCATCACTGAAGTCTTTCTGTCCGCATGACCTGAAGACTTGTTACACTTGAGGACTGTGAATCCTCCAGCCGGTTAGGCGTCGCGTTCTGAGCATCCAAGAGTCATTGTGGATTGCCGGTGAACGAAGTCTGTGAAGGTTTGGAAGTCTGCCTTGAAGACTTACCAGAGTGATTGGGCGGGGACTAGGTGTCCTTAGCTCAAGGGGAATAAGGTGAAGACGCAGTCTTCTGAGTTGAATCTCAGCCTCCCTAACCAGACGTACAGTTGTCACAGCAACTGGAACTGGTCCAACAAATCCTTGTCCTCACCAAGCAACTGGTTCTATCTCTTCCCTCACTTATTTACAGTTTGTCTTCGTGAAGTCATTTGCATGCTTGCCTGGTCTGTTTGACTTCACTGTGTGTCGACTATTGTGCTTGGCTTCATACTATCTTCCATCTTGATCCATACTACCTAGCTGCTAATAGTCTTCATGCTTTAGCTTCATTACTTGCTTGACTATGGCTGGTCTAGTGTAGTCTACCTTCCGCTGCATGTCAATAGGTTCATTTCTATCGTTTGTCTTCGAAACTCCCATGTTTTGAAGACTTCCATAAAAATCGCCTATTCACCCCCCTCTAGTCGATAATTAGCACTTTCACAAAGGGAATAACGTATGTTGTTATGCGGTTTGACCGATAAAGATCTTAGTAGAATATGTAGGAGCCAATATGAGCATCCAGGTTCCGCTATTGGTTATTGACCGGAGATGTGTCTCGGTCATGTCTACATAGTTCTCGAACCCGTAGGGTCCGCACGCTTAACGTTCGATGATGATTTGTATTATGAGTTATGTGTTTTGGTGACCGAAGTTTGTTCGGAGTCCCGGATGAGATCACGGACATGATGAGGAGTCTCTGAAATGGTCGAGAGGTAAACATTGATATATTGGAAGGTTATATACGGACACCGGAATGGTTCCGAAGAAGATCGGGGATTTTTTGGAGTACTGGGAGGTTACCGGACCCCCCCCCCCGGAAAGTAATTGGGCCATATTGGAGGAGAGGAGGCAGGCCACAGGAGGTGGCGCACGCCCCCTTGCCCCAATCCGAATTGGACAAGGGGAGGGGCGCGGCCCCCCTCTTTCCTTCTCCTCTCTCCCTTCCCCTTTCCCTCTCCGTTGGAAGGAAGGAGGGGGCCGAATCCTACTTGGACTAGGAGTCCAAGTAGGACTCCCCCCTTGGCGCGCCCTCCTTAGCCGCCGGCCTCCTCCTCCCCCTCCTTTATATACGTGGCCAGGGGGCACCCCAAAGGCACAACAGTTGTTTCTTAGCCGTGTGCGGTGCCCCCCTCCACAGTTTACCACCTCGGTCATATTGTCGTAGTGCTTAGGCGAAGCCCAGCGCAGATCACATCACCAACACCGTCGCCATGCCGTCGTGCAGACGGAACTCTCCCTCGACCCTCTACTGGATCAAGAGCTCAAGGGACGTCATCGTGTTGAACGTGTGCTGAACACGGAGGTGGCGTACGTTCTAAACGCTTCCGCTTTCGGTCTACGAGGGTACGTGGACACACTCTCCCATCTAGTTGCTATGCATCTCCTAGATAGATCTTGCGTGATCGTAGGAATTTTTTTGAATTACTACGTTCCCCAACAAAAGATACCTCTTAACTTTGCTTCTTTTCAACCGTTGAATCAAAAATTGACGGTGTGGATGTTACAAGCACAACGAACATCATTTTGGTACAGTAACACCTGCCGCCGATTATTGTGAACAACATTCCCGAACAATGTCTGGGTGGATTTCTTCCTTGGATCCTTGATCCGACGGATTAGTCGGGAATGTGCATGATAAACGCGCCCCTCCAATAGATTGTTCACATCTTACATGGAAAAGGCAAAGGATCAATCACATATGCAGCAAGTTTCACTGCTAACACTGAACAATGCGAATCAACCCCACCAGGACATCTTCAATGGCCACCCCATCTGGTTGGTTGGTCAGAACTCAACATTGACGACCGCTTCGTCTTTGAAACCGAAGCAACTGAGACTAGAATGGTCCTCCTGATCACTTGGGCCAATTGATGTTCAGTTCAGGCCGAAACCTGCTCTCATGTTTTTCGGCACTTGAAGCGGGAACTGCTGCTTGTATGGAAGGGATTGCTTTTGGCTCTTCAATGGTGCAACACTCCGGTAATCTTCGAATCAGATTCCTTGGAGCTTGTTTGTTTGTTTGTTTGTTTGTTTTTGCGCATATTGGAGCTTGTTAACATGCTTAAGGCTAAAGTTAGAGACTGTTTGAAGTTAGCCTCTTTAGTTTGTGAGATAAAAAGTTTGTTGTCCAGAGGGAAGTTTGTATCACTTATATTAGTCACTGCCAAAACACTATTAGTGGTTAAATGGCAAAATATGTACACATCGAACAACAAACAAATGTCTCGCTCTTCTCTGGACTAGGTGATGTCGTTGATCTGTGCCGCTCTGATTGTAATCTTGATTTTTCATTAATATACAAATTCCTTATCGCGAAAATAAAATAAAATAAAATAAAATATGAACGATATTCTGAACAGCGCCTGAGTGGATCTCCTCCTTGGATCCATGATCCGACGGCTGCCCGTGGCTAAGCCACCCCTGACTTGGCCACCGCAAGTGAGAGAACCCGTGCCTTCCTTCCCCACGACCAGCCGTCGGCGTGAAATCCAAGCAGACCCGAGAATCGCATCGGGATAGACAGATCCATAGTTGAAGAAGGGCAGAGGCGGAGGCGGAGGCGGAGCAGAGGAAATCAATCAAGAAGGCGAGGAGGAGCATCGTCGGCGATGGAGGGGTGGGACAAGGGCACGAAGAGCGTGGTGGGCGAGATCCCGCTGCTGTCGACGCGGGCGGGCCCCCGGGACGGCGATCCGTGGCGGCAGCGGCTCAAGGAGGAGTACCGCGCCCTCATCGCCTACACCTCCGTCAACAAGGCCAAGGACAATGACTGGTTCCGCATCTCCGCCGCCAACCCGGAGGGCACCCGCTGGGAGGGTACCTGCTGGTACGTCCACAACCTCCGCCGCTACGAGTTCCCCCTCCAGTTCGACATCCCCGTCGCCTACCCCCAGGTCGCCCCCGAGATCGAGCTCCCCACCCTCGACGGCAAGACCCACAAGGTCTGCATCTATGTTTTCTTTCCCGCAACTGTCTGCATGGGTGGGTTCTTGGTTGTAGATTCTGATTCTTGCTGTGGGATGGGATATGGAATTATGGATGCAGATGTACCGCGGAGGGAAGATCTGCCTCACCGTGCACTTCAAGCCGCTCTGGGCCAAGAACTGCCCGCGGTTCGGGCTCGCGCACGCTCTCTGCCTCGGGCTCGCGCCGTGGCTCGCTGCGGAGGTGCCCATCCTGGTCGATTCGGGCATGGTGAAGCACAAGGACGACGAGGCTGCTCCTGCAGATGCCGCTGCTGCGTCTGGCTCTGCCGCTGCCTCTTAGCTGCAAGACAGTTACAGTATGTCTTTTCTGTTGTTGCTGACAGTGACAGTTACAGTATGATGGTTGTCAAGGGGATTGGAGGATTGAAAATCCACTCGGTTGTGGACTAATAAGAGCAAGCAATACATATACTCTAGTTGTCATGTGCTGCTTGCTGTTCCATATTTTGCTGATGAACTGGTTGCTGATTAGAACTGTAGTTAGTTTGTCTGACTGATTTGGTGTGCATCGAAGTAGTAGATTTGCATCCAACACTCTGATTTTCATAATAAATTTTGAACAAATCAATTGCCTCCGCCCTGCTGGATAGCTTAGGTGGATGCTGTTAATTTAGGATGGAACCTGAAATTTGTGTTGGTTAACAGAAGTCTGTTTTCTGTCTCGACAAAGAGCAATAGAGCATCAGCAAGATCAGGTGCACAATTGTCTTTTGAATGTTTGTGCCTTGCCTATACCATCGTAGGAAGTATTAAATTAAATGACTTAAAATAAAAATAGGACCAATTGTTCAATTGCTTGTTTATCTCCTCTGAGTTGTCAAGTTACCATGTCAAATTTGATTTGTCAAGTCTGGATGTAGCACTGCTACCATCCTACCATTGTACCATTGTGTTTTTAACACACAGTGATATTGAATATGTTTGCTAGAAACCTAAAACTGGTTGAATTGTTGCCTTTTATATTGGCTTGATTTTTTCATGATTGGAACAGCAGAATTGACTTACGGGTTGTTGTGTTAACTTCATCATTTGTTGGTACTATACTTTGTTTTGAGGGAAGAGAGGTTTTCATTGATTCATAGAAGGAGAGTTTACAGAGTCATCATCTACAGAACGACCAATCTCTGTTTGGACATACCCCAACCAGAAATTTTTAACAGTGCTCACTCTAGCTAACTTGGCAAGCTCATGAGTTGCCTGATTAAACTCGACCAATTTTAGAAACATTGAACCCATCCAGAGTAGAGTCAAGGATGTTGATCTCTCCATATGTATGCCTCAGACTGGAAAGGTTTTGGTCTTTCTTTCTGCTTGCTTCCACTGCAGCCGATCTATCAGATTCCTATATTACGGAAAGGTTGCCGGGTTACTGATGGATTGGAGACTGGTGACTGGTGAGGCTGGCCAAAGCTTCAGCTTCTTCTGCATTTACGCATCTCTGGCAATGCATCCCACATGGCTGCTGCCGTCTCTAGAACTGAAGGTTGCATCTGCGTTAATTTTCATTCAGGCCATTTCAGGTGGTTTCCAAGAAGCCATACTGCTTAGCACTCGGTTTGGGAAACTCCTTGGTTCATCAGGATCAGCAGCCAGTCAGGACCAGTGTATATAAAACAAGCTTCATCAGGAATGCTCCAGGTTTTCCCCATCTCCATTCTCAAGGTGGCATGAAAACTAGTTTCAGCTTCACAGCCACACACACTGCATATGTTGTCAATCTCCAACTTTCTTTTGAATTTATTGTTGTTTGTAGCAATGTTATCACAAGCTACTATCCAACCGAATATTTTTACCTTATTTGGCGCTGGGGCATTCCAAATAAACTTCCAAAGAAATCTTTAATTGGTGCCAGGATTTGTCTGTTGGTTGTAATGTCGATAGTATGCTAGTTTATAAGCGCTCCCCACCAAGAATACGCCGTTCTTCTCATAGTGCCAAGCTAAGGAATCCTTCTTAGAAGCATCAGGCGGTTTAAATTGGGGGGTAATAGTGGCGTCATGAGGATGGAAGCTCCTCTGAATGTTATGCACATTCCAACTGTTGTCACCCCAATTTACTAACCGACTAACCTGTCTGTTCCAATCATTTGTTCTGCCTGGCATGGCTTTCAAGGCATGATTTCCTGGAAGCCTGTTATCCTTAAGTCCAGATATTTCTTCCATCATCCATCCTCCAGATCTCACCATCTTTGAGTAGCTCCATACTATGTTCAATACCACGCCAAACGGGAGAAAGCTTGCGCTCTGAATATTGTATCAATGAGATTGGCCCTAGGGTAATAGATAGCTAGAATTACAGGACAAGAACCGTCGTAGGTCCCTTCTTAGAAGGTTCAGTTCTTTATTAACTGAACCTAATTTCTCTTCACTCCAGCTTTGGAGCACTGACATAGTTAAAGCAAGTTTTTCACCAACTCCCAGCAGGCACTGACAAGGACTCTTACCTCACGTGATTTTTGTTTTTGAAGCTCTCCCATGCGATTTCATACCTTGTAAGTTTTAATATTGGGGTTCTTTTTCCTATACTCTGTTTTGGCCAAATTCACCAGGATGCTGCTATGCTGCTACGAAGAGTAACCGGGCTTGTAGAGGTTGCCAATAAGGTGATGTTAAATAAACTTGGAGTTCATCTGTCATTACTTGTGAGATGTGCAGTATAATTCTCTCCTGGCATCTTACTGTCAGACTCTGAAGCAGATGTACGCCTTGCCGCCCCATCCTCTCCTCTTTAGGATTTTGCTGATTGTTTTGCACTTAGTTCTCTGTTTTTGGGCTGTTCTTGTTGTTTGTTTCGCACTTGGTTCTCTGTTTTTGGGCTGTACTTCTTTAGTGCTTCATGGGCTTTTGTTTCCATGCTTGTGTGGTTTCGGGGTATGTTTGTGAGTGTGTGTGGTGCTGGCGTACCGTGTAGCATGGTGGTTCTGTTCGCTGCTGTGTGTTACCAGAGTATAAGTTGCCAGTTTCTATAGATGTATATCACAGACCTAATCAAATTTTTGATAATCTTTTGCTCTTGAATGGCGATCCAGCATATCATCCCGAAGAACAGTTCAAATCATATTACATAAAAATATGCTAATAAAACTTGGTACAAGACCATTAAGACAGCCATCTTCAAAGTATGAATGCACTGGGTAAAAGTATGAATGCACGGAACCCACATAATCATCTTCAAAGTTGCATGTAGAATACTCTGAATCTTCCAAATTGCATCCAGTAGTCTTGATCTAACATTGCTGGCTGCTCACATAAAAGCAGGTAAGATAAATTCTACTCCCTCCACAAAATAAGTGTCGCTGATTTAGTATAAAGTTGGGTAGTAAGGGGCCGTTCGGAATCCCACCAGCTGCGGAGCCAGTAAACTGGCGCTCCGCAAATTTCAACTATAACTCTCCGGGAGTGGAGCTGTGGAGCGGAGTACCTCCGAACAGGCCGTAAATCAGCGACACTTATTTTGGGATCGAGGGAGTATAAGAACTGCACTATTCCACTTATTTTGTTCGGAATTTTTTAACTTTTCAAAATGTGTATGTACACAATGGGTGCATATGCATCTAGGAGCCATTGCCAATTTCCGCTATACAATAGCAAGAAGACCTGTTTTACAGTTTACTAGCAGTTGCTTCAGAATGAAGAATAACAGAACCTTTTACAACCAGGACATAGAAAGAAAACAAATACGAGCTTCACTTCATCCATCTCATGCATTAGCCCGTCTCCAGTACAGAACACCAAAATGCTTGTAAAGATTGGACAGGATGCTCCGGACACTTTTAGACCTCTAACGCAGGTCATCAAATGTCCCTGAAATGGCTCGGGCGTCCAAAATCACACAAATCATCCTCTAACCGGGGACCTTTGGGGGAGTCCAGACATTCGCCTGACCCACTCTTAGTTGGACTACGTATCTCCACACCCAGAGTCTTCTACTTTTCAATGGAAATCTGATTATGTCCATTTGGTGATCCGCGTTGAAGATGTGCTACCACCTCTACTTACTGCTGCCTGCATACATCAACACCACTTCAAGGAAAATACTTCACAAAGTCACTTTTCTTTTCTACTCCCTGCGTCTCATAATGTAAGCTTCTGTAGTCCACTATGCATGGTTGAACCTGGATTTGCCCTCGAAATTTTACTCGCTCTAGATATTCTTGTGTACATCAAAATGCATGCGGTCTGGATACGCATTTCCGTCATTCCCCACAATTATATCTCTACTGAAAATATCATCTTAACCCTAGCATGTAGCAAAGGTTTGGCCACGGACTGGCGGAGCGATGGCGTTTGCCGAGTTTTTTTAGCATGCAGGGTGGAGGTGCTACGAGGACAGCGATGCCCGCAAGCGGCGTCTACCGGTCCGGCGAGGAGGCTCTACCGATCCGGCGAGGAGGAGCATCAGCGGCTATGAGCACGGTGGGCAGCGCCAACCACACCCGAGCTGGGGTATGCAGGAATGGGAAACAGGGGATCTTTTTTTTTTTTTCTGTTGCAGGACCCTGATCCAATAGACATCATGGATTGAATCGGACGGCTCGTGTGGTCACTGATCTTTCCCCATATCAGGCGCGGAGCATCACCCAATAGCAAATGTTTGCAAAAACTATGTACTTCAAAAGCAGTGCATCAGTGCACAAAGGAAGCATATATGATCCAGAAAATACACAGTTTCTCCACAAGGAATCTAGCCACCAGTGCACTTTTGGAGCCACAAAGCCTGGATGTGTGCAATGAAAATCGGTAGGGGATTGCATGCATACTGAACATCAGTAATGTCGGTTTCCTCTGAAGGGGGGAGGACCAGAGGAGGAACCACCAGCAGAGGCAATTGCAGGCGACTCCTCCCTGAACGGCTGCGTAGCCGGATCAGTCACACTTGGCAGCCTCTGTACGCTCCCCTTCCCTTTCCTTGCGTTGGGGCCGATTTCTTCAATCATGTACTTCCATCCGTCGACAGGCCGCCTTCGACTAAATATGTGAGTTTTGATGAAGCTAGCAATCTGCAACCACAGTTTCAGTGTCATTTTGGAATTTGGAGACTTTAACAAAGAATTTATTGTGTCAATTATGACCTGCTGTTTGCTGAAAGCAATGCGCCTCTCAAATTCTTGGAGAAGGATGTCCTCCTCGCGCTGTGAGATCTCCCATATGTTACCGTCCTGACCCCTCGAGGTAGTCTCCCAACCATCCGGCTTGGTTTTGATCTCGCCGGTTCTTGGAATCTTCGGATCGCCAAAATCAGCGTTGCCGGAATCGAAGATCCTGCGTTTCATTTCATGAGCAGAGTACTGTAAGGAAACCATGCCTTCTGGAGCACTAAGTGTATTAACAAAATCAAGATGTATGGGTAAAGGAAAACACATATGCCTGCCAATTATGAGGTATTCCTATCGCAGGAAAATTATTTTAATTACGAAACGCTTCTGCAAGCACTTGGATTGCAGCCTACAAGTCACTATGGGCCATAAAAGCCTATTGGCCAGAGTTGGCTGGTTATGAAGCAATACAAGCAAAGCACAGAAGGCATTGGATAAATAAGATGTCAAGTGTGCATTGACTCAGCTGTCATTTTAGTCTTAGATGATGCCTACTTCTGTCAACTAAGTGATGAACAGGAAAGGAAAGAACAAAGATAACACACATCCATTATTGACCAACATTCAAGTACAAGACTTGCTGTTACTCAAACAAAAACTGTATTGTATTCAAGTATGATGAAGCGATTTTTTTATACTTGCTAGATCCAGAATGCAATAAACCACCATTGGAAGCTTCAACACAATGGAAGTCTCCATTTTGCACCCCTCTGCTATATCCCGAGTTCATATTTGATATTTCATCATCAACTCCAAAGTTGTTCAGTTTACACCCCCCAACCCCGTTCCTTTAAAAATCATCCACTGTTCACCTAACATATGGTTTTGCCTGACATGGCACCCTCATGTCACAGTTTCACTTACATGACAATGACATCCAAACAAGCAAAATTGCTTGGTCATAAAAACCATGTTGGCAAGAAAACATAAATAAGCAGAATGCCACAGGGGCTGAGCGCCCATGGTATTCATCCTCATGTACTTGATGATGTTGGCTGGCAACAAAACACTGACTGTGACACTTGGGCAGGGTCGGTGGAAAATCTATGTGGCAGCCCCACCGCCATGCCAGCCAAACAGCATTGTTGTTTTTATTTCACTATTGCTAATCAGGATGCCACGCCAAGTGGCATGCCAGAAACTGAGAAATTTTGCCAACATGAATGCTACAACATCCAAAGTCATATCGAACAAGTTTCGAGAGCTTGCTGAGCAAAGTGGGCGGTTTAGGAGTTCATGGTGATATTTGGACTCAGGACATAGTTGAGGGATGTACTAGGCACCTGCCAATTTTCATGGTAAAATATGCTAGTTCCTGTTCTTTGCAGAGAAGACAAGAATGAGTGACTAGAAAGCAACTATTGATGGACTGAATTCGTTCTTTTTCCACAGGGACAGGGCACAAGAATTGTGCCTAGATAGCAACCTTTTATGCACTGAATTCGGTCTTTTTCCACAGGACAAGAATGCAAGTTTTTGCACTAACTTTGCAAGAAACTATGTGTGCTCTTTTTCAAGAATTTTGACAATGTAGAATGCTTTATTTTTCCGACAGGAGCACATGCTCCCAAGCTCAACTTGTTACTGGTGTAAAATGGTTATAATTCATTCCAAACGCATCGCATCGTATCTTTTGTGTGAGTATCTCAAGTAAACACTTCATCCAAACTTAATTTGAGGGCTGGCCATTGAACAGTCATGACATGCATATTATACAGAATTCAGTCTGATTTATCAAAAAGTACAGGTTCCACCGGATAATCCACCAGCACTCAAGAAAGCGCAGTACAAATGGACCTTACTAGTTACACTTAGCTGTAGTCCTCTCATTTCTCATCACTAGTTAAGGCATTTTACATGATGCAATTGAAATTTGGTACGCCTTCATACCCTCTCTCAATCGTTTCCCCAACAGAAAAAGAAACAAAAAACTATCTCAATGAACTATCTTCTTTGCAAAACCTAGCAGAAACAATACATAAAGAAAAGTGTCATGAAACCTCTATAGATACATACCGCGACAATTCTACCACTTGCATTTGTAATTAAAAGTCATGTCACGCTAGGAGCCTATAATATTTCTTATGCAATGGGGTTTTAGTGCAAAACTAGTTCAACAAATGCGGTGTATCACAAGCAATCGAATATAAACAAGCAATGTGATGACACTACGCAACCACAGCTAAAGACAGCAGCTCTGTTAGAGAGCAAAAAATGAAGGAAAGAAGAGTAACAACGCACTCCGAGCACGAGTCGAGAAGCCGGTCGATGTCGTCGGCCGCGCCACGGCCACCGCCGCCGCCGAGGCGCGCCTCCTCCATCTTGTCGATCTCCTTGACCCAAAGCGCAGCGTGCACGCGCTGCTTCCTCGTCCTGTACTCGTCCGCCCCTGCCTTCTTCGCCCCGGCGCCGCCCCCTCCCTCGGCGGCCGCGGGGCGAGGAGGAGCGCGCGGCCGCCTCGTCGCGGCGCGGCGCTCGGCCCAGCGCTCGTCCATGTCGGCGACGAAGGCCTTGGTGTCAGGGTCCACCTCGGCGGATACGGCCGGGACGGTGGCCGCGGCGGCTTCCGAGGTGGGGGACTCCCACGGCGCGGCGGGTGCCGGGGAGGAGGCGGGGGAGTCGCCCGGGAGCCATGCGGTCTCCCACGCGTCGTTCCACTCGTCGTCGCCGGTGGCCGCAGTCGGGTGCGACGGAGCACGGCGGTGGGATGAGAGGAGGCGGCGGGGGCCGCAGGAGGAGGGCACGGGGAGGCGGAGGACGCGCCGGAGCGACAGCATGCCGTGTGCTCGGCGAAATGCCGACGAGAGGGTTCGATCTGTTTCCCTTTTCTTTTCCCTTTTGCCGGGGAGAGGTTATTTTTTTCCGTAGGGGTTGCGTGGGAGAGGGTTCGATTTACCACTTATAGCTGGCCAAACGGCCCGTACTTCGTCGGCCGGCCCAGATCGAACAACGCGTGCTCGGTCCGGCACGCGGCTTAACGGGCCATGCCAGGCCTGCGGCATGCCTGGGGCCGTACCTGGACTGCGAGGCAAGGCCCGCGTGCCGGCACTGCATGGACCATTTTTTTCTTCTGATTTTCACGTTGAAGCAAGTTTTTCAAAGAAAATACTCATGTGATCCCGAGCTCCAGTGATCCTGGATGAACAGTACAATCTGAAAAATATTAAAAAGTTCAAAAAAATCTGATTTTTTTGGCAAGAAACATTGATGTTTTGTCTACATGCATGCAAATCTTCAGGATGAAATTACATTGTGGAAGTGTGAAAAAAAAAACAAAATTGGTGTTCCGAAAATACATTTTGAAACATTATTTTGTTTGCCCATTGTAGACATCATTTTATTGTCATTTTTAATTACATGCAAGACTTAAGATAACACTGTCTTATCAACCACTATAGATGTCCTTACAAACTAGGCTTGTCTTTTATATATTTTAAATACACTCCTCGGCGACATCACAATATCTTTGTATTGCACTCTCTCTCAGCTATAATTGACACCTTGTAACTGCGCACATACAACAAATATTAGAAAACAACTCATACTAGAAATGTGACTTGCTCAAAGATCTGACCACAGTTCACTCTTGGAAATGCAACTATGAAAGCAGCTGCGGATATAGGTGAGAAAGACACAGTTAGTTACTTATCTATGAGAGAGGCGTTTTGGAGACCGAACTCCATGGAGGCCTTTATTTTTGAAAATTTCAAATTCAAATTTTTATGGTTCAAAAAATTCTGAAAAAATATGCATGTATGTAAGGATGTAACCCATATGTGTGTAAAAATTCATAATGAAATACCTTGAGTTGCGACTTGTACAAAAAAAATAAATTCATGGCCTGCAAGGATGAATAGTATCATGTGTTAAATAGCCCCAGATTTGTCTTTTTTGCACAACCCTCATTTCAATGTATTTTGAACTGAACATTTACACACATGTATGTTATGCCTTCATGTATATATGTATTTTTTCTCAAAAAATTTTGAAATGTAAAAATATGAATTTTGATGAAATTTCAAATTTAAATTTGGAGGCCGAGCTCCAAAAGGGATTTCCGCTTATCTAGCTTAAATAAAGTTTTCTATGTAACTTTCAACTGTGAACCATGGTTCCAATATACAAAGGGCACACAAATGTTCCCTCTACGCACTATGCTGAGACGGATTTGCTGCAGTCCATGCAAGGTTAAATGGTTCAGGATTCAGGAGAAAGACGTGCATGCCGAGCAGAGAAGGTAATTCCAAGGATTCGAATTTTTTGGATTCAGGAGCTTCTCAATCGATCAAATTCATATGCTCTCAACTTTTGGCTGTATCTGGCGATCACCACCACAATATGAAGTTTAAGACGCGCATTAGAGCATCTCCAACAGTCGCGCTAAATAAGCGTCGCGTCGCAAATTTGCCTTTTTTTTAGCACGCGCGCAATCAGTACAGGGGCTCTAGCGGACGCACAATAAGCGCGCGCGGCATATAGAGTTGGGCGCGCGATCCGAATCGCCATCGCGCGTTGTGTATTTGGTGCGCCCGCTTCCGCGCGCCGTACTCTCTCCGCTGCGCCACCTTCGCCCCGCCCGCACCCCCCTCACCCCTTCCTACACCCGCGACCCCTCCGCCACCGCCGTCGCCGCAAACCCTAGCGCGGGGAGATTTGGCTTCGCCTCCGCTGGAGCTCCTCCAAGCACCGGCATCGCGCGCGGCCTCTTCATGCTGCCACGGATGACCTCGGCAGCGGGTGGCATCGCGCCGGCGACCGTCGTGAAGCCACGTGCCCCCCTCTCGAAGCTCCCAAATGCGGCGCGGCCGAAGAAGATGATGACGGCAAGAGAAGCCCCGCACCAAACTCGGTTTCATACTCGAAGCCAAAACGACCGGATGGGTGCAAGAAAGATGCAAAAGAAAAGAAGAAGAAGAAAGGAGATGATGAGCTCAAAAATGCTGTGGAAGCTATTGTGAAGGCAAGAAAAGAAGCCAACGAGGTGAGGAAGATGGCAACGAACCAAGATGTCGCGGCCGAGGAGAGGACGTTGGTGGCCGAGGAGAGGAGCGTGGCGGCCGAGGAGAGGAAGGTGGGCATGGAGGAGCGATCTAGATTATTGGATTGGGAGAAGTACTTGCTCTTCATGGACACATCTATCCTTAATGAGGCGCAAAAGGAGTATGTCAATCTTGCCCGTGAAGAAGTCTTGATCCAAAAAAGAGCCATGATTCGCGGCATGGGTGGCGGTGGCCTTGGCGGCATGGGTGGTGGTGGCCTTGGCGGCATGGGAGGCAACGATGGCTTTGGAGCTACCATGGGCGGCATGGGTGTCATGGGTGGCTTTGGAGCTACCATGCAGACCATGGGAGGCATGGGTGGCTTCGGAGCACCTCCGGTCGGCATGGTCGGTATGGGAGGCATGAGTTTTGCGTCTCTCATGGGAGGCATGGGAGCACCTCCGGGCGGCATGGGCGGAATGTCTTTCAGTGTGCCTCACACATCTTTGCATGAAGATGCCGTTGAAAATCTTGCAAACACCTTCTGAGCTTCACATGACGATGCGGCGCGACAATGAAGAGGAGGAAGAATCGTCTTCGGAGGAGGAGGAAGAGTCGAAGGAAGATGAGGATGAAAACGAGGACGAGGCTTGATTGTTGATGTGCCTTTCGTTGGTGTAAACTTTTGTGTCATGAACTTGGTTCGGATTTTAAACTTGGTTGAATGATGTTGTGGACATGAATTTGAACTTGTGGGCATGAACTTTTATGTCATCATGAACTTGTTTGTGTGATTTAAATTGTACCGTGTGTTTGTTTTGATGTTTGAAATTCATTTTGTGTCTAAATGCAACATCTGGCAAGCGCCGGCTGCTTGCGCACGCTGTGTTTTAGCGCGCCTGCTGGAGCTACACGCGCGTTAAACTTACCGCGGCCGCTGGAGCCAGTGCTCTCGCCGCGTCAATGTAGACGATCGGCACGCTGCAAACTGATTTTTAGCGCGCTGCGTGTTGGACGGCTGTTGGAGATGCTGTCAGGGAAAAATAAGTCTACGAGAGCAAGAGATGACCGTTCTGACCGAGGTCTTACGACGAGTTCGCCACGGACATGTCGCTTTGCTTGGCGTCACTCGCGTCGCGTACGCCATGGTTCGTTGTCGCTCCTCCTTCTACCTGCCGCACTCACACAAGATTTATAAAGACGCGTCCAGTTTCCACGTACGGCTCCACAGTTCGGGGAAGGGCAAGTGCGTGCGGAGGCGACCCGATCTACCCAGGGTGTTCATTTCTTCTACCAGCCTTGAGGCTGGTCATAGTGGGGTAACATAAGTAGTATCATGCATTTGGGACTCGCAAACATGCTTATGTGGCAGGCAATTAAAAAAGAGAGATGTGGTTATAGTAACATAGATAGATACCATAACATAATAAATGTGATGCTACTATGTGTCATGCATGACAATAAATGAGACCACTTATCTCTACTCCTAATGTCTCAGTTGGTAGTCTCCGTTCCAGGTTTATTTTCGTCCCACCTCACTCGGTTTATTTTGGTACCTTTTTTGGTACCTCCTCCCACCTCACGCTGACCCGCTGTGAACCGAAAAAACCACGTACCGAGTCCTCCACCAGCCCCCGCGCTCTTCATTTCGTAACCACCGATCACGTCCGAGACAAGCGACGAAGAAAAAATCTACGAAAATTAACCAGCGATAAAAAAACCTGCGAAAAAAAACCCAAGAACGAATCGCACGAGCGAGGCCTCCTGCCCTCGAGCGACCAGTCGCACGCACGACTCGCACACCAGATCCCTTTGCCGCCGCCCTCCATCCCTTCGCCACCGCAGATCCATCCCGCCGCCGCCCTCCATCCCTTCGCCACCGCAGATCCATCCCGCCGCCGCCGCCGCTCCATCCCTCTCTTCCCTCCAAGCTTGTCACCGGCGACGAAGCGTACGGCGCCCTGCGGTCGTGATCGATCGCCTCCAGGAACCTACCACGCGCGCCGAGGCGAGGGCCTCGTGGACTCCGTCCGTCGCCGCTTGGCCGAGGACCTCGTGATGGATCGATTATTTCTCAGCTTGGCGCATGCAGTATGGCAGCACGCCACGCACAGTTTCATTGGATTCTATTCCATCTCTTCGCGTCCGCTTCCTCTAATTGTGAGTTTTGGCTGTAATGCGTTTTACAGATTCCCATCTACTGTACTTCCTATGTAGTGCATATCCCGTTCCTCCTTTTACAGGCTTCTCAAATCATTCGTTCGTTCGTGCTGGTCATCCTCCTACATCTGTCTGTCTCGCTCCGTTGATTAATCGTGTTCATTGGGATTTAAAAAGAGGAACATGGATTTTTGTTGGTGACTTGTAAGCAGCAACAAGATCTTGCAATTTCTAATTTTCTAGCCATCCACGTGAGTACAGATCAGGTACCTTGTTCCCTGCCTTGCTTTGCATTTTTTATTTAATCAGTAGTGTTCATAATTTCATCTGTCATATGTGTTGTTTGCTACTTCCATGCCTTGCTCCAGTAATTAGCAAGACTGCTCCTAATTTGACAGTAATTAGCTTTAGTTAATGTTAAAAAACCAGAATTAGCTTTAGTTAATGTAAAAAAACAAGTGAAAATTTTAGGATGATAACAATTTGAGTGGGTATGAAAGTGTACCTTGTTTACCTAATATTCGAAATATAAGTGTCGATGACAAGATCACAAGAGCGAGCAACTTTTACCTTTACTGTTTATGATCCTATTTTTTCGATAGGTCACATGTTTGCAACATAGGTTATAGTGTACGGAGTATCTTTTGGCAAGAAAATGGTAATATGAATGCTCATATTTTATGTGGCATTAGGGCCCCTTTGTGTTACCTAGCCCCGGGCCCCTGAAATCTCAGGACCGACCCTGCACTACGTTATCCTCCCCGCTGCACCATTTCTCTTTCGGTTGGGAGAGTAGTTCTTGACATTGCCACATGTTTGATCAGGCGAGTACCTCGGGGCAGAGCCCGCGTTGCCGTACCTGAGCCCCTACACCGACGTCGGCATCCTCAACGACACAGGCGTGCAATTCGTAAGCTCCACGTGCACGCACACACACATGCTCGAATCATGTATGCGTATCTACAATAATGCAATGGAGATGACAATAATGTTGTATGTGTGCGTGTGCAGGTGAACATCATCAGGATCGCCCAGCAGCTGCAGAACTTCCAGGACTACCAGCAGAGGCTAGCGGCGTACGTCGGCGAGGACGCGGCGAGGGAGCGCGTGAGCCAGTCGCTGGTGCTCATCACGCTTGGCGGCAACGACTTCGTCAACAACTACTACCTGGTGCCCTTCTCCGCTAGGTCCCAGCAGTTCGAGATCCACGACTACGTCCACTTCATCATCTCCGAGTACAAGAAATTCCTCGCGGTAATAATAATTAACCTCCTCTCTTACTTACCACTAATCAATTCCCAAACATGCAATATTTCTGCTCCAACACATAATTGCATTTGTAAAACATGATTAGCATTCAAGGTGAAAAATTGCCAGGATGTTTTTTGTCTTCTATTTTGTCAGTATGGTGCACAAGAGTGGTAGACCTAAAATTCCCAAAATTAGACAGGGAAATGAAATGTTTGCTGCATGCCAGCTAGAATAGTAGTGGAAAGAGATGAGTCTGTAGACTGCCTGCCCGCCTGCCTGCCTGATATGATGGTGAGAGAGATGGGTGGTAGCACCGTTGAAGTCATTTTTGTAGTGGAGTCATTTTTGGGTGGTATGTTCAGCAAGCAATAAACTGACACGCGGCCTGTAGTGTTCTGCACGCCGAAATCAGAAGCACACACTGTTTCTGGTAAGAGTTGGCCCATGAAGCGAGAAACGATTTTATTCATGGTTGATAGACACTTTGAGTAACTGTCTGAGACATCTTCACTGCGGAGGCCTAACCCTAATGAGCTATTGCAATATATTATGCAGTACCCTAATTGTTCATTACTAAATTCTAACTGCTTGAATTCTGATTTTCATATACATCTTAATATTTCAGTGGAGTTTCCTACATTGCAGGGTGATATGGATGATGGAAAAGAGGCCAGCAGTGCTGGGCTAAACAATTCAGGGAGGTATTGGATTGGCCTCTGTAGAAACTATGGTAAAGGTAACCTGAGAGTGCACTTTAGGTCTTTATTACATTTCTAAAATGGTTGCTTATAAGTTTTAGCTATCCTATTGAGTAAATCTCAATCTCTCATGGTTGGGATAAACTTTCTCATAATGCATTCATCTATATATGTCAGAGAGCTAAAATTTCTCATAGTGTCGGAGAAAGAAGGTTTGAATATTATTTTCTTCACATGTGATCTTATTTTCATTGACGCAATACTAACTAATCTATCCAACCCATTTGTTCAAAATAGACAAAGGTGAATACTCGGGTAACAATTTGTTGAGCAAACCATTCCAATAATCCTATTTGTTTCAGGCATAGCTAGAGTGTGTTACAACAGAAGAGTTTCTTGTGCTGATACTTGAAAATCTGCACTCACCTAAATAATGAGCTCCTGCACCTGTTTATCCACCACATGTATCCTGATTATCAAAACAAAGATACTCGGATGCTTGACAATATTGTTACTGAGTCTAGAAATCTTGTTACTGTGATTGTCCACCACAGGCAACCATTCTTTGACTTTGATTGTTACTGAGTCTATATGGTTATAGAAAATAATATCGTGTGAGAAATCTTGCTAGCTCAACGAGGTTCCTGGAAATAGATTACATGCTGAAGCCTAGAAGTAAGCAATTAAAGTGCATATGTACTTGTAGACAGAACACGTTCTTGATATCTTTGATTTTAAATTGTAAAGGTATTGTCATTTCTAGGACCACGTACTCATCTGCTATGCATTACTTGGCTTCGTGCTCTGTTGGTGCTTTTCTTGATTACGAAAAGGGTAGAACAGAGTGTTGGCATTCGCTGCTTTATAGCATATTTTTTAATACGATTTTGGATATTTTGTTTCCGTACTGTACCTTAGTTTGGGACTTATTTTGCAGGCACCTAATCTTGGGCCCCTAGAAGAAGGAAACTCAACATGCATGGTTCTCATTAGAGGCAACCAGACCGTTGTTGAAAATATTGATGATTCCTGTTGTGTATTCTCAAGGAATGGTCAGGTTTAGTACTGTAAGTATTTTCTTGTTAAATGTATTTGGGTGGTGCCCAAAATGCAGAGGTGAAAAGCAAGAAACATAAAACTACCTCTGAAGAAAAGTTCACCACGCCTCCCAGAATGTCACCCTGCTTAGTTGAACAGAAGTTTAATATATTTAGTTTAAGTGGAAAATTGATCAAATCAGATCATCTAACCTTTGTAAACTAGGCAACTGAATCATCTCATCTTGACAAAGTTCAGTACATGGTGAAGATATTAGAGTTTGACTAATTCTCTTGAAAAATGAATCACCTCTCACCTCTCAACTTGCGTCGCGGGGCTAACAAAATATAGGTACATGGTGAAGCCAAGTGACACTGGTAGGACTAGGGTTCCTACCGGGCCTTCGGCGTAGATTGTATGGACAAGGAGGAGGAGGACGAGGGCTGGAGCAGGCGCGCCGGCGATGAGGCGCCGTCGCGGCTAGGGTTAGGTGCGGCGGCTAGGTTTCCGGCTCCTTGGGGAGCCGGGAAACAGAAGATTATAATATCTTTATTGCTTGCTTTCAAACGATGTCTTACAACTAGTATTTATAACTTCAGCCTAAGATAACTTGCCTAAGATAACTTGTGGGTCAAGCCCCTAATACTAATGCCCGGTGGGCCTCTTTCTGGTATAGACCAAACCGGTCATAACAGACACTCTTATTTTTCTTTCATACAGGACCGTTGCGGTGCGTAGAAGAAAGGTGCTACTTTCACTTAGTTCTCTCAGTTCTAAGTTGGGACTGCAAAAATTTGAGGATTTCCCCACATGTGAGTTGCCTTGATTAGTTTTGGCTTAGTTAGTGAAATGAACTGGAAGTAACTTCTGAATTTGTTTGACTTTGGACTTGCTAGAGACCTGAAGTTTCTGCTTCTAGCATTTCTCGTTTGTAAGCAGCATGGCAAACCCGGTTTCAAAGTAAAGACCTGAGGAAGAATGTGGATTGATCACTGTGATTTCAAGTCCTTCAGGTGATTGATCACTGTGGTAATTCATTCTTTTGTCAAAATTTGATTACAATTGGGGTTGGAGGGAAGCAACAAAATTCCTATCCTGTAATAGACGTTTTTGGTGTGTGACTTGATAGTTGTTCACGTCGATACAAAATTTCATTCATGTGGTTTTTTAAGGCATTTGAATTTAACATTGTTTTTATGTTTGTCTAAGAGCTGGAGCTGTTAAGACTTGAGACAGATATATACAGGTAACAGGGGCCTATAAGATCCAATTCATGTTAGTTACCTATAACTCTGTACCTAAATGCATCTCTCATAATGTTATTTCTGTAATTTATAGAAGTAAACAAATTCCTTACAGGTTTGACAGTTCGTCAAAATAAACAAGTAGTATTGATGGGTAAAGGTGGGTACTGATTTAGTATGAACAAGTCTGCATGTTTTAGAACTTCTGTATTTTCTGAGTTTTCTTTCCTTCATGCATTTTCCGAGCTTATGTATTTTTTGAGTTTTAGCAAGCTGAAAATATGGCGCTTATTCAGAAATGTTGGCATATCAATATCATGTGCTTGCATATGTAGTATCCAGAGAAAAATGATGTGCAATGATGAATCCTGACAATCTACACACACATCACTGTATTTTGTTCACTTGCTTGCTATTTCTGGACTATTATTGATGGAGCAGCAGAAGAGGCTTTTAGTGTTATAATATATGTTCGACTTATAAATTCAATAGCTGAACAAAACTTCCAAAAATATTACTTTGACTGACTAAAGTATGGACATATATACCGCGTGTTATCGTTTCTTCTTCTTCTTCACTTAACTACATGTGAAGCTGAAGCTGAGCCAATGTGCTTTTCCAGAAGAAATTGAGGCACATCAATCAAACGCCAACCCACCAGCTATTGGCACTAAATGAGGAAGGAAAAGAACATTGTCCCTGAAGGCTCGAGACACACAAACAGGAAACTGAGTTTGGCAAAGGTGGTTGTCTCCTTGACGCACACCATGGTGCCCTTGTCTACTCTCTGTCTTCTTCCTTGCACAGGTATTTTATTTCAAGATTTCATAAGTGGTCCGCACTGACAAATGAAATACGCAGAAAAAGATACTTATGTTGTTTTGTTCTTGCAGACACCTTATTTACTAGTAGTAGGTTCTCTCATAGCATTTTTCGGTGGAGTTGTACTGGCATCTTTGACTGAAGTTTCTTTCAACTGGTTAGTTATAATCTTCCCATTTCTGAAATTTCAAAGTCAAATGATTGGGGAATGCATCACACTATCCATTAGTTCAGTCAAGCTCACATTATTGGCAATTGAGTTAAGTCTTATATTTATATGCCTGTAACACTCAAAACTTTCTAAAATGAGAAGTGATATGTTAATTTTTGAAGAGACTGTGATTATGTTACAAGCATATACATCACTGGCAATGCGAAAAAAAACTAATAATACATTTTCCCGTTATTTTAGCTAAAATAGTGGAGCACATTTTATTTTATTTTATTTGCAATCTGAAGCCTTGGTTGTACTTCAGTCTCTGGCAATTGGTTTATTTCTTGTGGTCAATTTTGGAGCAGATGATGGGTTGTTGGTTGTAGTGATTTGATATTTTAATGACTATTCATAGCGATGGTTATGCTTGGCCCCATGAGAAACACACGAGGAAGAAACCATTGTGAGATAGGGAGGGGAATAGAAAGATGACGAGGAGATGCATTTATCTACCACATTACAGGCATGAAATATCATCACATGTCAATTGTCTATGACTCCCATATCATATAAATAGAAATCCAATATTTTTGTTTCTTGTGAAGTTGGTTCACTTTATTCCCTTCCTGTTAGAGTTGATGCTTGAGATCTAGGGCCCAAACAATTTGTGACCATAGACTGCTCAGAGTTGTTCTATTTCGATCTTCAAGTGCAACCCTTTCATTGTTCTATTGCATCTCTGAGCCATATTAGCATACATTTCTAATCAACAATGAACTACCGGATTTACTTCATGTCAGTTGTTACTATCTCTTAGAAATTCTTTCTGCATTCATCATATAAGCAATTAAATTCACTATCAGCAAAGTTCACTGCAAGTTTGCTGCACAATTTTTATTTGATAGATACACGTGAGATTATTATTTTTCTTTACGTTTGTTGAATATATGAATAATTCATTTGAGAACAGGGACAAAACATGACAAGAAAGGGAAGAACTAACCTACATGGAGCTTGGTCAAGGTCGCCGCTCATGTTTGATGGCATTATTTCTGGTTCCACCGACGTTGTCGATGCTTGTTACCTATGGCCCCTTTGCCGCTTTCCTCGGTCGGGCGTGGTCCATCAGCCACTGCATGCAGACAATAGAATTTAGGCCAGCAATTGTCGCTTATCTACGCTACAGACCGACCCATAGACAGGGAAAGGAAGCGATGGTTGGTGGGGAGAGGAGCCGGGGGACGTGTTGTGACGGGACAAGAGGCGCAGTGGCAGGGAGAGAAGGTGAAGACTACGCCATGTGAGTTGCTGATATTGTGCCTTATGCGGTGGGGATAAGGGATGTGTGATGTGCTTGTGTGGTGAGAGGCGAGGAGTGGCTTTTCCTTTTTGCGGGAGGCTATTCATTTTTGTCTATTCTATTTTTATATTCAAGATACATACAATTATTTATCATCATTATAATCGAGATAATAAATATTTATTTATTCCATTAATGTGTTGAGTTATTTTGTTTTTGATTTTAATATGCTCTCATGGAATGGTAAAAAATTGGTCCATCCAATTTACAAGTTGAGTACTCTATGTTTGCACGTTCTTACATTTTCATGTGAAATCTTCATGCTAACTGTATGAAGTACTCATGCAGGATGGTTACAAGTCAACGAAGATTTTTTTACTATAATTGCTCAAGTACTGTGCGAAGGAAGCTGAAGACAATATTCCTGATATTTTAGGAGATGTAAGTGAAGTGGAATAACGAAAATACATTGCATCAAGTACATTTTTCAATTGTTACTGTAAATTTTTTCTATACATGTGAAATTGGAAGTGCATAGCTTATGTATGCAATCAGAAAAAAATTTAAAAGGCCCGTGGCAACGCACGGGCATTGTACTAGTGGTACTAATCTATGATACTATGCACTATAGAGATAGTAATATAGACTAATAATATATGCATGTTACTAGTCTAAGTTACTTCCCACTATGACCAGCCTGAGGAGGCAACCTTTGGGGTGCAACAAGGTAGAGTTAACCGGCCCCTAGCTAAGCCTTTCTTGGCTGGCAGTGACAACTTCATTGGAGTAGTAGCAGACGAGAATTAACAACTACGGCTGGTTAACTGACGAGCCATACGTCTCCATCACGCTATGCCAAGCAGAGCGAGATTCTGATTTTGTGCGTGTTTACTTTCCATTGAAGCAGCAAACAAGCAGCGCATACCGCGCACATGATTAGCGTTTCTGCTCCGGTGCTCCTCCCTGGGCTGAACGCGAGCTAGAAAAACACATCGACGGTCAGGATGAACTAAAAACGGTTCATAATGAGGGGTACGATCGTCTTTATTGCCCCCGCGTATAGCCGTCGAGGAGTCCTGGGAGGCCCGTACGAGCCCGGTTAGATCGTATGCCCGGCCGTATACGTATTTATATATGGCGGCGTTTCATGCACGCGTGGAGCCGCCCGTGCATGGGGCAGCACGTGTCACGGGTAGATTCCAAAACCGTCCCATCATATAAATGTGGACGGCAACCACCTCCGGCCGCATCGCCCACCATTTCCCCCCGCCGCATCGTCTCCCTCTCCCACTCCCCACTCCCTCTCCTCTCCAACCTCCTCGTCGCCCTCACCGCATCCTCTTCATCGCCATGGCGGACGCAGGAGGCGAGCGCCCCGATTGGGGCGCAGATCTGGTGGAGCAGGCGCGGCAGGTCGCCGCGGGCACCTTTGTGAGGGGACGTGCCGGCGTCCAGCGCGGTGCTCCCCCCGCTGCAGATCTGGAGAAGGCGGGGGCGGGCTGCAGCGGCGCAGTCCAGCCAGATGCGCCCGCTCTGGCGATCTCCGGCGAGGCCCAGAAGGTGGAGGCGGGCTCTGGCTGTTGGGGAACATAGTAATAATTTAAAATTTTCCTACGTGTCACCAAGATCAATCTAGGAGATGCTAGCAACGAGAGAGAGGGAGTGCATCTTCATACCCTTGAAGATCGCTAAGCGGAAGATTTACAAGAACACGGTTGATGGAGTCGTACTCGCGGCGATTCAAATCGCGGAGGATCCGATCTAGCGCCGAACGGACGGCGCCTCCGCGTTCAACACACGTACAGCCCGGGGACGTCTCCTCCTTCTTGATCCAGCAAGGGGAGAGGAGAAGTTGAGGGAGAACTCCAGCAGCACGACGGCGTGGTGGCAATGGAGCTCGTGGTTCTCCGGCAGAGCTTCGCTAAGCACTACGGAGGAGGAGGAGTTGGAGGAGGAGAGGGCTGCGCCAAGGGAAGGGTGTGGCTGCCCTCCCACCCCCTCACTATATATAGGGGGAAGGGGAGAGGGGGCGGCCCCTCTAGATGGATCTAGAGGAGGAGGCGGCGGCCAGGGGAAACCCTAGATGGGTTTGGGCGCCCCCACCCCTAGGAAACTTGGCCCCCAAGCCGGGAGGGGCGGCTGCCCTAGGGGTGGCGCCCCCACCTCTCCTGGTTACGTGAGAGGGGTTGGGAGGGGCGCACAGCCCCTTAGTGGGCTGGTTTGCCCCTTCCCCTTGGCCCATAAGGCCCCCCAACGCTTGCCGGGGCCTCCGAAACCCCTTTCGGACATGCTGGCCATAGTCTGGTACCCCCGGAACAATTCCGGACTCCAATACCCTTCGTCCAATATACCGATCTTCACCTCCGGACCATTCCGGAGCTCCTCGTCATGTCCGGGATCTCATCCGGGACTCCGAACAACCTTCGGTAACCACATACTATTTCCCATAACAACTCTAGCGTCACCGAACCTTAAGTGTGTAGACCCTACGGGTTCGGGAACCATGCAGACATGACCGAGACACCTCTCCGGCCAATAACCAATAGCGGGATCTGGATACCCATATTGGCTCCCACATGTTCCACGATGATCTCATCAGATGAACCACGATGTCAGGGATTCAATCAATCCCGTATTCAATTCCCTTTGTCTATCGGTATGTTACTTGCCCGAGATTCGATCGTCGGTATCCCCATACCTCGTTCAATCTTGTTACCGGCAAGTCTCTTTACTCGTTCCGTAACGCATGATCCCGTGGCTAACTCATTAGTCACATTGAGCTCATTATGATGATGCATTATCGAGTGGGCCCAGAGATACCTCTCCGTCATACGGAGTGACAAATCCCAGTCTCGATTCGTGCCAACCCAACAGTCACTTTCGTAGATACCTGTAGTGCATCTTTATAGCCACCCAGTTACGTTGTGACGTTTGGTACACCCAAAGCATTCCTATGGTATCTGGGAGTTGCACAATCTCATGGTCTAAGGAAATGATACTTGACATTAGAAAAGCTCTTAGCAAACGAACTACACGATCTTGTGCTATGCTTAGGATTGGGTCTTGTCCATCACATCATTCTCCTAATGATGTGATCCCGTTATCAATGACATCCAATGTCCATGGTCAGGAAACCATAACCATCTATTGATCAACGAGCTAGTCAACTAGAGGCTTACTAGGGACATGTTGTGGTCTATGTATTCACACATGTATTACGGTTTCCAGTTAATACAATTATAGCATGAACAATAGACAATTATCATGAACAAGGAAATACAATAATAACCATTTTATTATTGCCTCTAGGGCATATTTCCAACAGTCTCCCACTTGCACTAGAGTCAATAATCTAGTTCACATCACTATGTGATTGTAATGAATCCAACACCCATGGGGTTTGTTCATATCTCGCTTGTTAGAGAGATTATTACTCAACGGGTCTGAACCTTTCAGATCCGTGTGTGATTTAAAAATCTCTATGTCATCTTGTAGATGCAGCTACCACGCGCTACTTGGAGCTATTCCAAATAACTTCTCTACTATATGAATCCGGTTTACTACTCAGAGTCATCCGGATTAGTGTCAAAGTTTGCATCGACGTAACCCTTTAGGACGAACTCTTTTACCACCTCCATAATCGAGAAAATTCCTTAGTCCACTAGTTACTAAGGATAAGTTCGACCGCTGTCATGTGATCCATTCCTGGATCACTATTGTACCCCTTGACTAACTCATGGCAAGGCACACTTCAGGTGCGGTACACAGCATAGCATACTGTAGAGCCTACGTCTAAAGCATAGGGGACGACCTTCGTCCTTTCTCTATCTTCTGCCGTGGGCAGGTCTTGAGTCTTACTCAATACTCACACCTTGTAACACAACCAAGAACTCCTTCTTTGCTGATCTATTTTGAACCCCTTCAAAATCTTGTCACAGTATGTATTCATTTGAAAGTACTATTAAGCGTTTTTGATCTATCCTTATAGATCTTGATGCTCAATGCTCAAGTAGCTTAATCCAGGTTTTCCATTGAAAAACACTTTTCAAATAACCCTGTATGCTTTCCAGAAATTCTACATCATTTCTGATCAACAATATGTTAACAACATATACTCATCAAAAATTCTATAGTGCTCCCACTCACTTCTTTGGAAATACAAGTTTCTCATAAACTTTGTAAAAAACCCAAAATATTTGATCATCTCATCAAAGCGTACATTCCAATTCCGAGATGCTTACTGCATTCCTTAGAAGGATTGCTGGAGCTTTGCATACTTGTTAGCATCTTTCAGGATTGACAAAACCTTCTGGTTGTATCACATACAACCTTTCCTCAAGAAAATCGTCGAGGAAACAATGTTTTTTTGACATCCTATCTGCAAGATTTCATAAATAATGCAGTAACTGCTAATATAATTCCAACAGACTCTTAGCATCGCTATGAGTGAGAAAATCTCATCGTAGTCAACTCCTTGAACTTGTCGGAAAACATCTTAACGACAACTCGAGCTTTCTTAATGGTGACACTTACCATCATTGTCCGTCTTCCTTTTAAAATCCATCTGAACCCAAAAGCCTTACGACCATCAAGTAGTTCTTCCAAAGTCTATACTTTGTTTTTATACATGGATCCTCTCTCGGATTTTATGGCCTCGAGCCATTCGTCGGAATCTGGGCCCACCATCGCTTCTCCATAGCTCGTAGGTTCATTGTTGTCTAGCAACATGACTTCCAAGACATCATTACGTACCACTCTGAAGTAGTACGCATCCTTGTCGTCCTACGAGGTTTGGTAGTGACTTGATCCGAAGTTTCATGATCACTATCATAAGCTTCCACTTCAATTGGTGTAGGTGCCACATGAACAACTTCTTGTGCCCTGCTACACACTAGTTGAAGTGACGGTTCAATAACCTCATCAAGTCTCCACCATCCTCCCACTCAATTCTTTCGAGAGAAACTTTTCCTCGAGAAAGGACCCGTTTCTAGAAACAATAACTTTTGCTTCCAGATCTGAAATATGAGGTATACCCAACTGTTTTTGGGTATTCTATGAAGATGCATTTATCCGCTTTGGGTTCGAGCTTATCAGCCTGAAACTTTTTCACATAAGCGTTGCAGCCCCAAACTTTTAATAAACGACAGCTTAGGTTTCTCTAAACCATATTTCATACGGTGTCATCTCAACAAAATTACGTGGTGCCCTATTAAAGTGAATGCGGTTGTCTCTAATGCCTAACCCATAAACGATAGTGGTAATTCGATAAGAGACATCATGGTATGCACCATATCCGATAGGGTGCAGTTATGATGTTCGGACACACCATCACACTATGGTGTTCCAGGCGGTATTAGTTGTGAAACAATTTCCACAATGTCTTAATTGTGTGCCAAACTCGTAACTCAGATATTCATCTCTATGATCATATCATAGACATTTTATCCTCTTGTCACGACGATCTTCAACTTCACTCTGAAATTACTTGAACCTTTCAATAATTCAGACTTGTGTTTCATCAAGTAAATATTCTTAGCATCTACTCAAATCATCTGTGAAGTAAGAACATAACGATATCCGCTGCGTGCCTCAGCACTCATTGGACTGCACACATCAAAATGTATTACTTCCAACAAGTTGCTTTCTTGTTCCATCTTACCGAAAACGAGGCCTTTCAGTCATCTTGCCATGTGGTATGATTTGCATGTCTCAAGTGAGTCCAAACGATCCATCTATATGGAGTCTCTTCATGCATATCTAGCAATAGACATGGTTCGCATGTCTCAATCTTTTCAAAAATGAGTGAGTCCAAAGATCCATCAACATGGAGCTTCTTCATGCGTTTTATACCAATATGACTCAAATGGCAGTGCCACAATTATGTGGTACTATCATTACTATCTTATATCTTTTGGCATGAACATGTGTATCACTACGATCGAGATTTAATAAACCATTCATTTTAGGTGCAAGACCATTGAAGGTATTATTCAAATAAACAGTGTAACCATTATTCTCCTTAAATGAATAACCGTATTGCGATAAACATAATCCAATCATGTCTATGCTCAATGCAAACACCAAATAACAATTATTTAGGTTTAACACCAATCTCGATGGTAGAGGGAGCATGCGATGCTTGATCACATCAACCTTGGAAACACTTCCAACACATATCGTCATCTCACCTTTAGTTATTCTCCATTTATTCCGTAGCTTTTTATTTCGAGTTACCAACACTTAGCAACCGAACCGGTATCTAATACCCTGGTGCTACTAGGAGTACTAGTAAAGTACACATTAATATAATGTATATCCAATATACTTCTATTGACCTTACCAGCCTTCTCATCTACCAAGTAACTAGGTTAGTTCTGCTTCAGTGGCCGTTCCCCTCATTATAGAAGCACTTAGTCTCGGGTTAGGGTTCTACCTTGGGTTTCTTCACTAGAGCAGCAACTGATTTGCCGTTTCATGAAGTACCCCTTCTTGCCCTTGCCCTTCTTGAAACTAGTGGTTTACTAACCATCAACAATTGATGCTCCTACTTGATTTCTACTTTCGCAGTGTCAAACATCGCGAATAGATCAAGGATCGTCATATCTATCCCTGATATGTTATAGTTCATCACAAAGCTCTAGTAGCTTGGTGGCAGTGACTTTGGAGAACCATCACTATCTCATCTGGAAGACAACTCCCACTCGATTCAAGCGATTGTAGTACTCAGACAATCCGAGCACATGCTCAACGATTGAGCTTTTCTCCCTTAGTTTGCAGGCTTAAGAAACTTGTCGGAGGTCTCACACCTCTTGACGTGGGCACGAGCCTAAAATCCCAATTTCAGCTCTTGGAACATCTCATATGTTCCGCGACGTTTCAAAATGTCTTCGGTGCCTCAATTCTAAACCGTTTAACATTATGCACTGAACTATCACGTAGTCATCAAAACGTGTATGTCAGATGTTCGCAACATCCACAAACGATGCTCGAGGTTCAGCTCATCGAGCGGTGCATTAAGGACATAAGCCTTCTGTGCAGCAATGAGGACAATCCTCAGTTTACAGACCCAGTCCGCATAATTGCTACTATCAACTTT
Source organism: Aegilops tauschii subsp. strangulata (assembly GCF_002575655.3). NCBI lineage: Eukaryota > Viridiplantae > Streptophyta > Magnoliopsida > Poales > Poaceae > Aegilops > Aegilops tauschii. The sequence continues at coordinate 470,741,802 of NC_053038.3, forward strand.
CAACTAAATTTTCTCTAGGAACATATCTTAGTAGAACTAAAGTGTAAGCTACGACATAATTTGCAAAGACCTTTTGACTATGTTCATGATAATTAAGTTCATCTAATCAAATTATTTAATGAACTCCCACTCAGATAGACATCCCTCTAGTCATCTAAGTGATACATGATCCGAGTCAACTAGGTCGTGTCCGATCATCACGTGAGACGGACTAGTCATCATCGGTGAACATCTCCATGTTGATCGTATCTACTATACGACTCATGTTCGACCTTTCGGTCTCTTGTGTTCCGAGGCCATGTCTGTACATGCTAGGCTCGTCAAGTCAACCTAAGTGTTTCACATGTGTAAATCTGGCTTACACCCGTTGTACGCGAACGTTAGAATCTATCACACCCGATCATCACGTGGTGCTTCGAAACAACGAACCTTCGCAACGGTGCACAGTTAGGGGGAACACATCTCTTGAAATTTTAGTGAGGGATAATCTTATTTATGCTACCGTCGTTCTAAGCAAATAAGATGTAAACATGACAAACATCACATGCAAATCATAAAGTGACATGATATGGCAAATATCATCTTGCGCCTTTTGATCTCCATCTTCGAGGCGTGGCATGATCACCTTCGTCACCGGCATGACACCATGATCTCCATCATCATGATCTCCATCATCGTGTCTTCATGAAGTTGTCTCGCCAACTATTACTTCTACTACTATGGCTAACGATTAGCAATAAAGTAAAGTAATTACATGGCGTTTTTCATTGACACGCAGGTCATACAATAAATTAAGACAACTCCTATGGCTCCTGCCGGTTGTCATAATCATCGACATGCAAGTCGTGATTCCTATTACAAGAACGTGATCAATCTCATACATCACATATATATAATTCATCACATCCTTTTTGCCATATCACATCACATAGCATACCCTGCAAAAACAAGTTAGACGTCCTCTAATTGTTGTTGCATGTTTTACGTGGCTGCTATGGGTTTCTAGCAAGAACGTTTCTTACCTACGCAAAAGCCACAACGGTGATATGCCAATTTCTATTTACCCTTCATAAGGACCCTCTTCATCGAATCCGATCCGACTAAAGTGGGAGAGACAGACACCCGCTAGCCACCTTATGCATCAAGTGCATGTCAGTCGGTGGAGCCTGTCTCACGTAAGAGTACGTGTAAGGTCGGTCCGGGCCGCTTCATCCCACAATGCCGCTGAATCAAGATAAGACTAGTAACGGTAAGCAAATTGAACAAATCATCGCCCACAACTACTTTGTGTTCTACTCGTGCATAGAATCTACGCATAGACCTAGCTCATGATGCCACTGTTGGGGAACGTAGTAATAATTTAAAATTTTCCTACGTGTCACCAAGATCAATCTAGGAGATGCTAGCAACGAGAGAGAGGGAGTGCATCTTCATACTCTTGAAGATTTCTAAGCGGAAGCGTTACAAGAACGCGGTTGATGGAGTCGTACTCGCGGCGATTCAAATCGCGGAGGATCCGATCTAGCGCCGAACGGACGGCGCCTCCGCGTTCAACACACGTACAGCCCAGGGACGTCTCCTCCTTCTTGATCCAGCAAGGGGAGAGGAGAAGTTGAGGGAGAACTCCAGCAACACGACGGCGTGGTGGCAATGGAGCTCGTGGTTCTCCGGCAGAGCTTCGCTAAGCACTACGGAGAAGGAGGAGTTGGAGGAGGAGAGGGCTGCGCCAAGGGAAGGGTGTGGCTGCCCTCCCACCCCCTCACTATATATAGGGGGAACGGGAGAGAGGGCCGGCCCCTCTAGATGGATCTAGAGGAGGAGGCGGCGGCCAGGGGAAACCCTAGATGGGTTTGGGCGCCCCCACCCCTAGGAAACTTGCCCCCCAAGCCGGGAGGGGCGGCTGCCCTAGGGGTGGCGCCCCCACCTCTCCTGGTTACGTGAGAGGGGTTGGGAGGGGCGCACATCCCCTTAGTGGGCTGGTTTGCCCCTTCCCCTTGGCCCATAAGGCCCCCAACGCTTGTCGGGGCCTCCGAAACCCCTTTCGGACATGCTGGCCATAGCCTGGTACCCCCGGAACAATTCCGGACTCCAATACCCTTCGTCCAATATACCGATCTTCACCTCCAGACCATTCCGGAGCTCCTCGTCATGTCCGGGATCTCATCCGAGACTCCGAACAACCTTCGGTAACCACATACTATTTCCCATAACAACTCTAGCGTCACCGAACCTTAAGTGTGTAGACCCTACGGGTTCGGGAACCATGCAGACATGACCGAGACACCTCTCCGGCCAATAACCAATAGCGGGATCTGGATACCCATATTGGCTCCCACATGTTCCACGATGATCTCATCGGATGAACCACGATGTCAGGGATTCAATCAATCCCGTATTCAATTCCCTTTGTCTATCGGTATGTTACTTGCCCGAGATTCGATCGTCGGTATCCCCATACCTCGTTCAATCTTGTTATCGGCAAGTCTCCTTACTCGTTCCGTAACGCATGATCCCGTGGCTAACTCATTAGTCACATTGAGCTCATTATGATGATGCATTACCGAGTGGGCCCAGAGATACCTCTCCGTCATACGGAGTGACAAATCCCAGTCTCGATTCGTGCCAACCCAACAGACACTTTCGGAGATACCTGTAGTGCACCTTTATAGCCACCTAGTTACGTTGTGACGTTTGGTACACCCAAAGCATTCCTATGGTATCCGGGAGTTGCACAATCTCATGGTCTAAGGAAACGATACTTGACATTAGAAAAGCTCTTAGCAAACGAACTACACGATCTTGTGCTATGCTTAGGATTGGGTCTTGTCCATCACATCATTCTCCTAATGATGTGATCCCGTTATCAATGACATCCAATGTCCGTGGTCAGGAAACCATAACCATCTATTGATTAACGAGCTAGTCAACTAGAGGCTTACTAGGGACATGTTGTGGTCTATGTATTCACACATGTATTACGGTTTCCAGTTAATACAATTATAGCATGAACACTAGACAATTATCATGAACAAGGAAATACAATAATAACCATTTTATTATTGCCTCTAGGGCATATTTCCAACACTAGCGATGCGCAGAAGGTGGAGGCGGGCTCTGGCGAGGCGCATTATGTTAATATGTGTAGGAGCTTTGCTGCATTGTCCCAAAAACAGTAATTTGTGCATATTAAAATTTGTAGTTGGCTTCTGTAATTAGGAGCAATGGATGTAATTTTATATTTAGGGGGCTAAGAGATAACTCACTTTACAATTGTAGAAGGGTGGCCTCAAAAACAGTAACATGGCCTTGAAATATTGTCCTTGCCCAAAATTATATAAACCAAATGTTGTAGGCAGGCCTATTGTCCAGCCTCATAAAATTAACCTGGCCAGAGATTTTCCTCTTGTGCAAATACTTATGATGAATTACAAAAATATGCAGCTAGGATGTCACCATTGTATAACTATGAAGTAAACATTCCAAGGCAGGATCCTAGCAACAAAATATACTATATGTTTCCATTAAGTAGTGTGTGTGGGGGGGGGGGGGGTTCCCTCAAAAGAAAAGTGTTGGGTGTCAAGAATCCAGCTTGGATTTTCATTAGCATTTATGAAGGAAAGCATTTGTCTGTTGATTGATTGCTTAGATTCTGTATTTATAAGGAAAGTATTTGGTCACTTGCAACATACCAATGTGGTTCACATTCACAATTTTGTCTGTAATGGCATCCTTTGAACTGCAATTCAATTCATTGTAATTGATGTGCTTGTTTGACAATATAGCAGGAGGAGGAGGATCTTGTGGGCAACAAGAGGAAGTGGGACAAGACTGGGTTCTACCCATATGACTCTGATGAAGATGAGCCGTATGAGGTAAGTCCTAGTTGAAATGTTATTTGTGCATTGAGTTAGTATTACGTGTTTATAGTATTTGAATGCATAATGTATTAATGTCAGTCATTAATGTGTGCAGTATGAATCTGGAGATGATGTGGTCGAGGGGAACGTCGAGTCGTTTGAAGAGAAGGTGGTGTTGAAGATTAGGGCCCAAGGACCTGGTATGTACCACAACTGGAGGACGGAAAAGTATCGCTGCCCCTTCTGCAGCAAGCCCAAGCCCAGGTCTGGGTTATTGGAGCATCTGATAGAACATTGCCGGGCTACATCGATCTCCAGTGATGAGTACAAGATCAGGGATGAGCATTCTGCCCTCCTGAAGGTCCTGAGAAACCCTAACCTCTAGTCCTACATCATGCTGATCATCAGAAGCTGGAAGCCGTACTCATCATCAGTATATTTGATGATGTTTTACTTTTGGAAAGCTGCATCTGGGTCTGAACTGGTTGGAAACTACCTCTATTAATGTAATGTAATGTATTGTGTGTCTGAACTGGATCTGTTGTGAACTGCCTGTTACCTGTGGTGGTAACCTAGAATGCTATCTATATATGTGTGGCCTTAACTTTATTGGCGGTGAATGCTTCCTTCATGTTTACTTGTTGTTTCGATGGTGCAATGATCACAAATGGCGCTTCAGTGTTGCTTCAGACATGCTGCAACACTTGTCTATGCTGTGGGCAAGTGCTATATTGTTGTGCGCATGTGCCAATTATACCAAATATTGAATCTGGCAATGTTCCAAATTGGCTGTCATGAATTATAGTACATGGGGTTTCGTAAAGTTACTGATAATTGTTCATCCTCACACATTCCATCAATGCATAATTTGAATAAGCAAAAAGATCAAATGTTCCATCATTTGAACCAATGTTGCAATAACAGAGCAAATATTCCATCATCAAAGTGTGAAGGAATTAAATGTAAATTTAGAAGAGTAATGTAATACTAGTTAAAAATAATGTGTGCAAAAAAAAAGGAATTTGAAATAAGATCTACTTTATTTTTTAATAAAGTAATATTACCCTACTTATTAGAATTTTGAAAATGTCACTTATTTATAAGAAAAGAAAATATAAATATTCAAAAAGATGTGTTTGATAAAAATACCTTTTGAATTTTTGGTATGTTATTATTTGAGTGGTCATGTAATTTTTATGTTATTTTTTGAGTGCTCAGGTAATTTTTATGTAAACTGAAGGAAAAAGGAAAAAATAAACAAAAGGAAAAGCATGGGCCAGCCTAGCCATCTTGGAAACCTAACTTCATAAATAAAAAAATTCAAAAAAATAAGAGGGCATTAAAAAAATAAACAAATATAAGAGGGCATTAAAACATAAACAAATATAAGAGGGCATTATAAATTAAAAAAATCAAAAAAATAGAAAGAAAATATAAGAGGGCATTATAAATTTCAAAGAAAATATAAGAGGGCATTATAAATTTCAAAGAAAATATAAGAGGGCATTATAAATTTCAAAGAAAATATAAGAGGGCATTATAAACAAATATAAGAGGGCATTAGAAATTTCAAAGAAATTTTGGAAAAAGAATATTTTACAATGCCCCCCTGAGGTATAGACCGATGTTTTGACCAGCCAGTCTAGAGGGCATTATAAATTAATAAAAAATCAAAAAATATAAAACCTTGGAAACCTAGCTTTGTTTGTGCAAGATATCATGTGTGCCAAAATTGAGGTGATTTGGAGGTGGTCGAGAAAATGACCGCATTCCGGAGGGGCCATTTGGTCTAAACTTAAGCCAGTTTTTGAACAAATGTGATTTTTCCCACCACCTCAAAATCACCCAAATTTTCTTGCACATGGTGACCCACATGTGCCAAACATTCCTATGAAAGAAAATTTGGAAAAAGAATATTTTACAATGCCCCCCTGAGTGATAGACCGATGTTTTGACCAGTCAGTCTAGAGGGCATTATAAATTAATAAAAAATTCAAAAAAAAAACCCTTGGAAACCTAGCTTTGTTTGTGCAAGAGATCATGTGTGCCAAAGTTGAGGTGATTTGGAGGTGGTCGAAAAAATGACCGCATTCCGGAGGGGCCATTTGGTCAACTTAAGCCAATTTTTGAACAAATGTGATTTTTCCCACCACCTCCAAATCACCCAAACTTTCTTGAACATGGTGAACCACATGTGCCAATCATGCCTATGAAAGAAAATTTGGAAAAAGAATATTTTACAATGCCCCCCGAGGTATAGACCGATGTTTTGACCAGTCAGTCTAGAGGGCATTATAAATTAATAAAAAATTCAAAAAAATATAAAACCTTGGGAACCTACCTTTGTTTATGCAAGAGATCATGTGTGCCAAAGTTGAGGTGATTTGGAGGTGGTCGAAAAAATGACAGCATTCCGGAGGGGCCATTTGGTTAACTTAAGCCAGTTTTTGAACAAATGTGATTTTTCCCACCACCTCCAAATCACACAAACTTTCTTGAACATGGTGACCCACATGTGCCAATCATGCCTATGAAAGAAAATTTGGAAAAAAGAATATTTTACAATGCCCCCCTGAGGTATAGATCGATGTTTTGACCAGTCAGTCAGAGGGCATTATAAATTAATAGAAAATTTAAAAAATATAAAACCTTGGAAACCTATCTTTGTTTGTGCAAGAGATCATGTGTGCCAAAGTTGAGGTGATTTGGAGGTGGTCGAAAAAATGACCGCATTCCGGAGGGGCCATTTGGTTAACTTAATCCAGTTTTTGAACAAATGTGATTTTTCCCACCACCTCCAAATCACACAAACTTTCTCGAACATGGTGACCCACATGTGCCAATCATGACTATGAAAGAAAATTTGGAAAAAGAATATTTTACAATGCCCCCCTGAGGTATAGACCGATGTTTTGACTAGTCAGTCTAGAGGGCATTACAAATTAATAAAAAATTCAAAAAATATAAAAAACCTTGGAAACCTACCTTTGTTTGTGCAAGAGATCATGTGTGCCAAAGTTGAGGTGATTTGGAGGTGGTCGAAAAAATGACCGCATTCCGGAGGGGCCATTTGGTCTAACTTAAGCCAGTTTTTGAACAAATGTGATTTTTCCCACCACCTCCAAATCACCCAAAATTTCTTGAACATGGTGACCCACATGTGCCAATCGTGCCTACGAATTCGTGCACACCTTGCCTGGGGCATTGGCCATGCTCACATGCTCCCAAAAGTTGGGGTCATCTCAAGCATGCCCCCACATGCACCATGTACAAGCCAGACCATTCGGGTCTGCCGGAGGGCAAGTCTGAAAGAGGTTTTCCTTGCCGGACCCACCAAATGATCCCAAACTTTTTGCACACCCTACCATGACCATGGCATGCATGTGGGCGGAGAATTCATACACCACGGCCTCATTTTTGTTGAAATCCCATTAATATCCATGTGTATTACATGTAAGTGAGCATGTGTAAAATTTATTAGATGACTTGAAGGTGAAAACATTAACTTGTCATATATGCAAAAAATGTGTATTGAATGCAAGTGAGCATGTGTATAAGTTAGTGTGTGTTTTGAAGATCAATACACATGGCAATATGCCAAAAAAAGTGCCCACCTACCAGAGCAGGAGAATTCATACTCCACGGCCTGCATACGACTAGGAACCCTGCCATGCATGGGCCAGGATGCAGGCCCGTGGTGCAGAATATCTCTGCTGCTAGTAGGCCCCACGGGGCAGAGGGGACGAGAGTTAGGCAATGTACTGCCTGCAATTGATAGGAGCTTGGGAGGGGAGTCGCAGCCGGGTATATAAACCATTGCATCGCTCTCTCGCTTGGCGATGTGGGACTAAACTCCTACCACCCAACGGTTGTGCGCTGCGATGTGCCCTGCGCGGCTTCGCCTTGGGCCCAAGTCGGGCGGGCTGGCCCAGGGCAGCCTTACCCGCGCGCTGATCTGTTTGATACTCCCTTTGTTTTTCACTTCTTAACTCCAAAATTTCTTTTCTTGTTTATATTTCTAATATATAAAATCAAATCTCTTTTTTCTATATTATTTCTAACAGTGTTTACTAAAATTAAAAAATTATGCCAAATTCTGTTGTGTTTTATTTCATTTGTTCGTTCTCTTCTGTATATTGATAATATTTACGAAATATAAACTAAAATGGTGTGTTTTATTTCAATTCTTCATTCTAATATTTCTTATCTTTATTATTTTTGAAATATTTTTAGTTTGTAAGATAAAATGTTCTGTTTTATTTCACTTCTTCATTCTAATATTTGTTCTCTTCTTTATATATGAAATATTTTGAAAATGTAAGATAATATGTTATCTTTTATTTCACTTCTTCATTCTAATAGATCTTATCTTTTTTTATATTTGAATTATTTTTTAAATGTAAGATAATATGTTGTCTTTTATTGCACTTATTCATTCAAATTTTTCTTCTGTTTTATATATTCTCCTCTTTTCTTTGTTTTGACAGTTATTAATTTAAATAATGTATGATATAATGTTGTCTTTTATTTCACTTTTCATGGTTGTCTTTCCTAATTATAAATTTTCTTTTCTGTTTCATACTTTAAATATTATTAAATCAAATATAGTTGGGACAATCGCATGTATGCCTCCACTTGCACCATGTACTACAAGCAGGTTTTTCTTCTCGGTCTCACTAATTGATACCAAACTTTTATGCACACCCTACGATGAGCATAGCAAGCATGCCTGGCAACTACCATTCATTTCCGACACTCTATGCATTTTGTAGGCGTTTTGCGCTGATAAAACCCTAGAACAGTGCCCCGACGTGACGCAACATGCGTATTGTGTCCGAATTCGTGCACACCTTGCCTGGGGGGCCACATTGGCCATGCCCACGTGCTCCCAAAAAGTTGGGATCATCTCATGCATGCCTCCACATGAACCATGTACAAGCCGGACCATTCGGGTCTGCCGGTGGGCAAGTTTGAAAGTGGTTTTCCTTGCCGGTCCCACCAAATGATCCCAAACTTTTTGCACACCCTACCATGACCATGTCGTGCATGTGGGAGGAGAATTCATACACCACGGCCTCATTGTTTTTGAAATCCCATTAATATCCATGTGTATTACATGTAAGTGAGTATGTGTAAAATTTATTAGATGATTTGAAGGTGAAAATATTAACTTGTCATATATGCAAAAAATGTGTATTGAATGCAAGTGAGCATGTGTATAATTTAGTGTGTGATTTGAAGATCAAAACACATGGAAAAATGCCAAAAAATGTGCCCACCTACCAGAGCAGGGGAATTCATACACCCCGACCTGCATACGACTAGGAACCCAGCCGTTCATGGGCCAGGATGCATGCCCGTGGTGCAGAATTTCTGCTGCTACTAGGCCCCACGGGGCAGAGGGGACGAGAGTTAGGCAATGTACTGCATGCATATGATAGGAGCTTGGGAGGGGAGTCGTAGCCTGGTATATAAACCGGTGCGGCGCTCTCTCGCTTGGCGAGGTGGGACTAAACTCCCACCACCCCACGGTTGTGTGCTGCGCTGTGCCCTGCACGGCTCTGCCTTGGGCCCAATTAGGGCGGGCTGGCCCAGGGCAGCCTTACCCGCGCGCTGATCTGTTTTATATTTTCTTTGTTTTTCACTTCTTAACTCCAAAATTTCTTTTCTTGTTTATATTTCTAATATTTAAAATCAAATCTATTTTTTCTATATTATTTCTAACAGTGTTTTCTAAAATTAAAAAAATATGCCAAATTTTGTTGTGTTTTATTTCATTTGTTCGTTCTCTTTTGTATATTGATAATATTTACGAAATATAAACTTAAATGGTGTGTTTTGTTTCAATTCTTCATTCTAATATTTCTTATCTTTATTATTTTTGAAATATGTTTAGTTTGTAAGATAAATTTTCTGTTTTATTTCACTTCTTCATTCTAATATTTGTTCTCTTCTTTATATTTGAAATATTTCCAAAATGTAAGATAATATGTTATCTTCTATTGCACTTCTTCATTCTGATAGATCTTATTTTTTTACATTTGAATTATTTTTTAAATGTAATATAATATGTTGTCCTTCCTAATTATAAATTTTATTTTCTGTTTGATACTTGAAATATTATTAAATCAAATCTAGTTGGGACAATCGCATGCATGCCTCCACATGCACCATGTACTAAAAGCAGGTTTATCTTCTCGGTCTCACCAATTGAGACCAAACTGTATGCACACCCTAGGATGACCATGGCAAGCATGCATGGCGAGTATCGTTCATTTCCGTCCATCGATGCATTTTCTAGGGTTTTTCCGGCGACAAAACCCTACAAAACTGCCCCCACGTGACGCAACGTGCGTTTTGTGTCCGAATTCGTGCACACCTTGCCTGGGGGACCACATTGGCCAAGCCCACATGGTCCCAAAAGTTGGGGTCATCTCATGCATGCTTCCACATGCACCATGTACAAGCAGGACCATTCGGGTCTGCCGGAGGGCAGGTCTGAAAGTGGTTTTCCTTGACGGTCCCACCAAATGATCCCAAACTTTATGCATACCCTAGGATGACCATGGCATGCATGCATGACAAGTATCGTTCATTTCCGACACTCGATGCATTTTCTAGGGTTTTTCCGGCGACAAAACCCTACAACACTGCCCCCACGTGACGCAACGTGCGTTTTGTGTCCGAATTCGTGCACACCTTGCCTGGGGGACCACATTGGCCAAGCCCACATGGTCCCAAAAGTTGGGGTCATCTCATGCATGCTTCCACATGCACCATGTACAAGCAGGACCATTCGGGTCTGCCGGAGGGCAGGTCTGAAAGTGGTTTTCCATGACGGTCCCACCAAATGATCCCAAACTTTATGCATACCCTAGGATGACCATGTCATGCATGCATGACAAGTTTCGTTCATTTCCGACACTCGATGCATTTTCTAGGGTTTTTCCGGCGACAAAACCCTACAACACTGCCTCCACGTGACGCAACATGCGTTTTGTGTCCGAATTTGTGCACACCTTCCCTGGGGGACCACATTGGCATGCCCACATGGTCCCAAAAGTTGGGGTCATCTTATGCATGCCTCCACATGCACCATGTACAAGCAGGACCATTCGGGTCTGCCGGAGGGCAGGTCTGAAAGTGGTTTTCCTTGCCGGTCCCACCAATTAGGAAGTCATAAATAGGACAACATTTAATCATACATATTTGAAATGAAATTGAAAACAATGAGAAGAAGTGATATGGAATTATGAAACATGAACACAAAAATAGGAATAAGAAGGAGAAAACATAAAATAACAGGAAAACCAAATTAAAAGCGAAAGAGGAACAATACATTTGAATGTATAATATTGTAGAAATGATAGAGATACTATAAATATTGTTGAACATATACAAGTATACAATAACTAATAGGTGTCACAAAGAGTTTTTTCAGGGAACAACCAATGATATTTATTTTGAGGGAAGAAACAATGCAGGTAGGTGGGCCGGCCGAGACCGCAAATAACTGTCGGATCCATATTGTTGGGGCCCACAACACTGCGCTTTCCATGCATGTCGATCACACGCACGTCGATCACGGAGTAGTTGCCGTTCTATTACACAATTCTGGGATCGTGCTAATCCATATGTTCCTAATCCCTACGATTGAGGAGCACGTTCAGCCTCGCTTCAACGGAGGAAAAATATAGATCGCGAGATTGGCCACAGGGAAGTTACGGCGACCTAGGAGTCGACCTCGTATATAATCTCCTCCTCCTCGCACATGTCGTCGACTAGATCGCCTTCTGCCGGCGAGTCGTCGACAGCTCCGTCCGCCGCATCCCACATGCCACAAAAACCCCGAGAAGATCAAGGTCGTCCGCACGTGCAGGCCGACCTCGACGAACTACGTCGACAACGCATCGCCGACTTCTTTCATCTTCGTCGACCGATCAAGTAAATTGTCCTCCTTACCTCGCGCCTTCATAGCAAGCTACTTCCTCTGTCTTGTTGCTTTGATGGACTTAGGTTTACCACATATTTTCAACTAGTATCAACTCGACTAGATGCGTTCTGACCAGATGGCGTAGATGAAAACAATCTTTGGTTCTTTCATAGCATGGTAGAATAAAATGTTGTTTCTCGAGAAGCATGATGCAATAGATTTTTTGTCACATGATCCAATTATATTTTTGTCACACGATCCAATTATATTGTTATGCACATAGAACATTAAAGAGTTATTAGCATTAGATGTTGATGAACCTCAAATAGGTACCATTGCTATAGACTCTAGTTATTTACAGCTGATCAATTTGTCACCCTTTTAATAAGACAACCAGACGAATTAGTAATAGTTTACCATATTAAATTTATTGATTATATAATTTATCTGATACTCAAAGAACTTGATCAGATGCAAGTAAATTCAATTACCAATTGTAGTTCTTTTTTTATTGCCTCATGCCAGCACACACTTGGCTGCATGTTGCAGTATACATGGTGCTAGTTTTGTATTTGCATTAGTGTTATTTTTGCATTAGTGTTAACTACTGCTAGAAATTTTTATATTTTTGCATGTCTATTGTTATTTTTGCTTTAGTGTTCGCTAATGTCATGAAGTTATATATTTTCTTTCAACAGGATGGACGAGCTGAATGGAGAAATAGTATGCGCGGTTGAGAAATGGTGCAAGCTTGTTGCAGCTCTATCGAGCGGTCAATGCGCTAGAGTGGCTGATACAACATTGCGCAGCATGCTGCAAATCCATCTATTAAGATGCGTACCCTACTGATTAGGTATATGATTGAGAATTTTCAGGCCAGCACGGCCAGATTCATTATACAAGAGCAGGTTGGGGAGGTGACTCTCGGTGCGGTCGACGTCGAGTGCATCTTTAACCTCGAGAACCAAGGACTATCCACTTCGGACATTCTGACTGAAGAAGACGAGGACATCAAGGAGCGGGTGCCGCCACAATTTCTCAGTAAGACATCAGAAAACATAGTGATATATAATCTCATTGAGGACATAACTAAAAGTAAAGCCACCGACGACGATTTCCTTCGGAAAGTAGTCCTTGTCCTGTTAGGAACAATTATTGCTCCCATGTCGAGCAAGATTGTGCCAAAGTAGTACTACGCTTTGGTCGATGATGTGAAACGTATTTCAAAGATTAACTGGAATGCCTTCACCATGCGTGTTCTCCTTGATTGCCTTCGCATAGTGAAGAAAGGCAAACACCTCCGCCAATGGCCGAAAGGCAATTTGGCTCTCTTGCAGGTACACATATGAGACCTGTTGCATAATGTCAATTATCATATCATTGCAATTTTATGTGATGTATTGTACTAACTCTAAATCCTTATTTTTTTGTAGTACTTGTACTGGGAGAAGGTGCAACCGGTCGAAGGCGAATGCGCCTATAATCCCAACTTGTCCATACAACCTCTTATGAGGAACTGGACCGAAGGTGCAACCACTAGGAGAGATCGGTTCGACTATGACAATGGGCGCGGCCGTGGTAACGTCAGGGTAAGTCATTGTGTTCCGTCTTTCTTAAATGTTTTGTAACTTAATAATATTTATTTTTTATTCATCACATGTACTTCAATATCGCATGCAGATCAAAAATAATATCACCCAGGAGTATAGGGCTCAGGAGCCCAACATCCCAAATAATGCGCCTACCATGAAGCCAAAAACCAAGCCTGCAAATGGAAACGCAAAGAAGTTGACGACAACCCCAATGTCAGAAGATTTGATGGAGCTTCTAATGAAGCGGTGCATGGACTTCATACACACCCAGATGAGGCAAATCCCCGATCAAGTTGCTGAGGTGTCACACCCAAACTTTATAGTTTACAGTATGTTTGCTGTTTTATACCATGCTAGAATTACTAAATTTATATTTCTATTGCAGAGGTTGTTGGAGAAGTTGAACAAATCAGGTGTCATGTACAAGCCGGCTGCTGCCGTGCCATCCGCGGACAATGATGTGGATGAAGAACTGGATTCATTCGAGAACAGTCCATATGAAAAGAAGGAATTCGTGTACAAGGATGACATAGACTCATGTGGAGAGCCTGTCATTGACATGACGCAGCCTGATGAAGTGGTTCCCAACCATAAAACCGTACCTGAGGTACTATGTATATATATTTCTGTCTATAATTTTCTCCTTTAATTTATTTACGTGCTGAAATGTTCACATGATTTTGTTTGCCAAACAGAAAACCCCACCGAAGATGAATGGACACAAGGAAGCTTCACCTATTAGGCGTAATGATGAATGTGGCGCTACACCCGAAAACCCTTGGGTCGTTGGTACTTCTACTCAAGCACCTTCATCGGACATAGACATTTGTCCATCTTCTGTCAGCAAGTTCATGGCTAAGGCGAATGGAAAAAAGGGTGCAACAATCGATAAGGATGAGGAAGTTATGTCCGGTAAGCGCAAGAGGACCGTTCCTAAGAAATTTGAATCCCCCTACGCACTTGACAAGCCCAGCAGGCGTCCGAACCGTGGTCAGAAACCCTCCGGTACTTCTACTGCTACTAGAGGTATCGTAACTAACTTTCTTATTTTGTTATATGCTACGAATGCATATGATCACCATTGTTGACGTTCATATTATTTCATGCAGCTCTGTTTTCTAAAAATCATGAGCCGGAGGTTGTGGCAGATGAGTTGACGGCGGAAATAATTGATGCAGCTGTTTCATTTGTCGAGTTAGCTGCTAGCACCGAGAAAAATAAGGGGAAGAAAGTTTACTACAGTGAAGGGCGTGGCATATCTCTGACTTCCGAAAGGATTCGACCGGTACTAACTCATAGATGGCTGTCGGACGATGTAAGTACTACTTGCATGTCCTGTTATTAAAATTCTCAATAATCTATGTCTCAACTTTCAACATGTAATGCCCTGATATTCTATGAAGGTAATTGATGCTTATATGGGACATTTGGAGCTGCGCGTTGGTCATGATCGTTACCTCTGTCCATCGTGGAGGTCCAAATTCCTTGTAGATCGTGCTATTGCACGAGACGATCCATTGCCGTCGAGCTGCAACATGGATAGTGCTCTGTCCAAAGCTGGAGCAGTTAATAGAGTCACGAAAGAGTATACTGTGCGTGATAAGGTATGTTATGTTTGTAATTCTTCACTACAGGACATTTCATCAAGTATTTCGTTTGATCCACAATGGTTTTTTGCACTGTAGACGTATATCGCGTTGAATATCGACAATGCCCACTGGATGACCGTGGTCATGCACTTGATCAAGCAAGAATTCCAAGTTCTCGATTCGCTCTATCCTCTGGACCTGACAGAAAAGACTGTGAAAGCACTGGTAATATAACCAACATTCGTACCATTGGTCTTACATGTTGTTTATGATTATTCTTTAACACTATCCTCTTTATAGCGAATGGCTATAGCACACAATATGCACCTAGCAAATCTTATTACACCAGGGAAATATCCGGACGTAAGTAAGTGGCCTATCAAGGAGTATGACATGCCCCAGCAAGAGGATGGGTGAGTTAATAGGACATCATGCACATTCAAACAACAACACACATGTTCGTATTGCCCACCGCTAATGTTTGCATATGTACCAGGAACTCTTGTGGCCTTTTTGTCACAGAATGTCTAGAACATTGGGACGGGGACCGAATGACCCGCGATTTTCACAAGTATGTTGTTATTTACCTTTGTAGACTAGCTACTATGGTCATGTAGCAACTTCGGTTCATGTAACCTTTATGTCATTTTTTGCAGGCCACCGTTGACGCAAGGAGAAGACGTTTCGTCGCGGAGTTGATTATGTCACCTTCGAACATGATGGAGTGTGTGAAGAAAAAAATTCGCGAAATCGCAAGGAAAAGGCGCGCCTGAAGAATTCATGCGGCATGCAAGATTGAAGTTTTAGTGGTTTGGATTTAGTCCGGTCGAAGGTTTCGACGGCATGATTATCTTAGGGGTTCTATCATTTTTATGTAATAAACAGGGCTCGAATATTGTGACACATACATGTGTATGTGTCTGTCAGACAATTCGCTCGTATCAGACAATTCGGTCATACAATTCGCTCGGAGAAGACAATTTGGTCGTACCAATAAAGTTTTGGCTTCACTTATCAATTGTTCTTGCTTAATATTTTTCTCGTTCTTCAATTTTTATAATTGTATTTTTCACGGTTCACTTATCAAGTGTTCTTGCTTAATATTTTTCTCGTTCTCCAATTTTTTATAATAGTCTATTTTTCTCTTCAACTGCTCTTGTAAGTTTCATATTAAAATTTTCACAATCTTTACTTTTTTAAAAACTCTACCAAGCTTAGCCTTCTGCCTTAGCTATCTGCATGTCATCATCTTGCATAATCTGCTGGTAATTCCCCCTTATCACATGATTATGAAAAGTAGTCATGGTAGATAAGTAAATATATCGAGCCAAAATGTAATATTACACTGATCAAAATTAGTCATGTCAGCTCGTTGGCTCTATCGCGTGTTATCAGGCATCATGTTTTTCTATTTTGTTTTACAAACCCATCGTTTTTTTATCTTATGTATAATTAACTTTTTCTGTACTCACCATGATGCCAGGCACGGCCCATCTAACCACGTGAGGGGCCCCACAGGCGGGCTATCGTGCCGGCAATGCTACACCAGCCCATTTTGCCAGGTTCACATCGATCTTTCCCCTTTTCTCGTTTCCCTTTCCAAATCCCTAGCCCTCTCTCTCCATTTGCGCCTCCAAATCTCGACGGCGAAAGCATGACAGCGAGCTGGGCGTCGGGCGGCGGCGACTGCGGCGAGAAGAGCGGTGGCGACCGCAAGTTAGGTCGAACCCTGGGTCCTGCAAGCAGGTGGGGCGGATTCAGTGGCACAGGAGGCAGCGGCGGCGGATCGAGTGGAACAGGGGACGGGGGTTTCGTGGGCGGCGGCGGGCCGGGAGAACCCACGGCTAGGGTTTCTTCAGTGCTACACTTTGGTGGCAAAAAGGTAAGTTCTTTACCGTTGTTCTTTACATCCCAGCATTATCGCCCACAATTCATCACCTGTGGCCATGACAAGCTCCATCTATGTGGTCATCAGGAAACTCCTGGTGGCCGTGTCTGCATAGATGCAGACAATTTTGGCAGCGCACTCGGGGGATGTGTGTTTGAGGTTAGTCTACTGAGCATGATCTTCAAACTAGTACTGCTATTGCGGTCAAGCTGCAAAAAAGTTCAGTGTTTAACGCTTGCAGTGACAAGTTCAGTTATAAAATGACTTGAATTGCTCATGATTTATTTAGGATGATATCACTTCTGAGTATGTTGAATGGGTTTATGGGGAGTGGGATAGAAAAGCAAAGTCAGTCATTAAGTATCTTGCCATGAAGAACAAGAAACTGGAGACTAAGATTACAGAATATGAAGCTGAAATTAAAAGGAATGAGAAAGAAAAGAGGGCAATGGTTAAGATGCACAAGGAAATATTGCTCTATAGGGATAGGATTTTAGGATTTGGAGGTCTTCTATATCTTGGCCTGCTTGCCATTATGATTGTTGTCATAGTTAGCAAGTAGATTGTTCATAAAGTTACTGACATCATTGTAATTGACATGATGAAATGCTACTGAATTATTTGCTATTCAGTTTATGGGCAAAGTGTAACAGAGATTGCAGCATAAATAACATGGGGCCATCATGATTGGTAGACAATGCACTTTTGGCATGTTCTATATTTGGCAGACAATGCACTTTTGGCATGTTTGATATTTGGTATGTGATGCACATGGGCACATCACCTAGCAACACTACTGATTTATGCAGCAGCCCAGTTCATTGGCTTGTTGCAACATAGGAGCAACATCTAGCAGCTTCCTCCTCCTTTGATGCAACACTGAAGCAAAGCAACAATACATATTCAATATTCAGAAATTTAACTAAACTTGACACTTAGGGTGAGCAGTAGATATTCAGTTCTTCAGCCACAAAGAACCCGATCAAACCGTACCGATTGCATAACTTATATGCTTACATATAAAAGCATACCTAACCAACATCAAACCCAAAATAATGTTAACTTATATGCTGAAACATATAACAGCATACCTAACTTAAGATAACCAGCAGCTTCCTCCTCCTTCAGCAACTGTGCCCATCTTCACTTCTTCAGAAATTTGAGGCGGCGTGAGCGGCGCACCATACACGGAGAAGCCTTCTTCTTGACCGCCGTTCTGTTCGACAGTTGCGCCACCTGATCCTGAGCCACCTAATCCTGAGCCACCTCCTCTTCTTCCACCTTCACTATGTCAGGGAGAAGGGGAAGGAGCTCGACGTCGATGGGCATTGTCTTGCCACCCTCGACGGCGACCGGCGCTACCATCTGCACAGCGTCCTCCTCGCCCTCCTCATGGTCATCAGGGATGACCAGTACCTCCTCCACGTCGTCCTCCACGACGTCAGAGCCCAACGGCAGCACTGGCTTCAGCACGTGGCGGACCTGGTAGTCCGGGCTGACGGGTGCAGGGAGAGCGAGCTCGACGTCGACGCGCTCCGCCCTCGACGCGATGCGTGCTGAATCTGGCCGCAGCGTCATGGTGGTGGAGCGGTACATCCACCACCTTGAGCGCTGAACAGGGGAGTCGCTCAGCGTGGCCTCTCGCATTGCCCACACGAGGAGGACAGCCAGCGGGATGCCGCGGCCATAGGGGAAGGCGCGCTTCCTCTCGGCGTCGGTGAGGACTTTGACGAGGCCACGCGCGTGGTTGACCAACATCTCCGTGCTGGGGAACCAGCCGCACACCTCCGTCAACTGCGCGCGCCACCCCTCGTCATCGCCGGCGACTTCCATCATCGCTCTCTGCCAGCCGAGGCTTCTCTCCATGGAGGCGGCTGCAGCGGTCGCCGGCGAGGGTTTTCTCGATCTACTGTAGGTGGGGATAAGAGGGGAGTTCGAACCGGCGCCCGTGGGAGGTGGGTGAGTGTGTGGTGGGGAGGAGAGTGGTACAGTTACTTATTTAATGGCATTTAAGATGTGGGTAGGGGAAATGTACAATATTCTTTCTACCTCCCGCCCCGGTCATAACACAGTAAAGAATTTTTTTATTTTTGTTTAGAGGGAAACATCTTACTTTATGTAAACAAAGACTGGGATCTTGTCTGCTAATACACTAAGGATACAATCAGGGGGCGAAAGCCTCCAAACCAAAGAAACACAATCGCCTACAGCTACCTTAGCCAAAGTATGAGCCGGCCGATTAACACAGTAAATAATTGAAGAAAGTGTTCTACTCTTGTTCCTTCTCCACTTTTCTGCACATGATAAAAGACAAGCTAAGTTAATGAATGATACAAAATTTAATAATCCACAATGCATACAAACACTTACTTCTGATTTAGTTTGCATTTCTTGCTACGTCTAGTGTGTCCTACCAATTTGCAAGCGCCGCACCGGGTTTTCAACTCATCAAAAGAGAGTGGTCTACCATTTTTTGAGACAGGGCGGCTCTCATCTACCTTTGTTGCACCTTTGCTTGACACTTTCATAGGATCTTTAACCTCAATCATGTTGCCTTCACCATCGTCCACATATTCAACTGCACACTTACTGATGTCATTTGTTTGCTTCAACAAATTTTCCTGTAGCAGATCATACTCATGACTCTTAGCTATCACAGCCTTCAAACTCTCCTGTAACTGATCCCACAAAGCAGGGTGTTTGCATGCCGCATGCATAGCTTCAGACGCTAACACACTGACCTGGCTATATTTCATTCTTTCCCCGGCCCCAGTCCAACCAAATCCCAACAGATCGCTTGTGCGCCTCGCGGGCAGTCCCAACCTTGCTTCTTTCGTGAACCGAACAAGAACTAAACACTTTGGTTTTTCAGATATGTTCAAGTGCTTCAGTACATGGAATATGTGCTTGCAAGGTAAACCCTTTCGAATCATTCTTCTGCAGCTGCACCTTATAGTTTTTGCGGAATTTACTGGTGTATACTCCACCCAAAAAAGGCGCTTCCGGTTATTCTTCCAGGCCACGATGTACTGCTGTGATCCGCCTCCCAGCTTAATTTCTACAATCTCCATGCCGTCAATTTTTCTAAGATCATCTTGCAACATATAGAAGTTTGCTGGAGTGAAGACGTGAGAAGCAGCTATCTCAAGTTCCCTCGAGCTAGTAACTGGCACCGGTAAACTCTGTGAGGCCGTGCAGTCATCTCGCGCCTCGTTTTCACGGATACGCACAACGGCGTTCTCATAGTGCAAAATCATATCCACCAGGGTCATTTCACCGTCTGGGTGGAGGTGAAGGCATGAGTTCAGGCTTTCACTCCGCTGGTTGCTTTTCATGCCAAGCCAAAACCCCTCTGTTAGATAAGCCGCGGCCCACAGTCTTCTCTTCTTATACATCCGCCTCAACCATGTTACAGTTTTTCCGACTGCCATCTTTTGGAAAATGCGTGCCATCTCTCCTCAAACGTGGCCGTGGATGTGCTGTAGTACAGAAGAGTTTGGAACTCCTTCAAGGACTTGTGACTGAGGTGAATCTTCATATTTTTCTCTATGTGCCACATACATATACGGTGCCACACGTCTGGCAAGACTTCGCGAATTGCCTTGATCATCGCAGCGTCGACGTCTGTGATAACACTCTTAGGCATATTTTGACACATGGACCTCAAAAAAGTCTGCAGAAGCCACACGTATGTCTCCTCGGTCTCGTCCGAAACTATGGCACAACCAAAAACAGTGGTCTTCCGGTGATTGTTAAGACCAACAAAAGGTATGAATGGCATACCATAGCGGTTCATCTTGTACGTGCTGTCAAATACAAGCACGTCGCCAAAGTCCTCATAGTCATGACGAGACTAGGAGTCGCACCAGAACATCCTATTCAAATGTCCTTCCTTATCTAGCTTGTACTCGAAAAAGAAGCTAGGATCCCTCTGTTTCCTACTGGCCATGATGCCTATGGCTGTGGCAGCATCACCTTTTGAAAGCAGCTTCCTCTTCTCCTTGGCGCAAAGGTTGTATATTTCACGCCTGGTAAAACCAACACCGCCGTACCATACATGTTTGCTGATGAAGCAATCCATCATGTCGTGAATTCTAATCCCTGCAGCTCCCATGGACATTATCTCATGCTTCTGGTACTCTTTGATTTTTCTGTGGGACCAAAGAAAAGGTACCTCGTCCGGTCCTGCCAACATATGGCTATGCTTGTCCTCAAAACTTTCAACATACCAAACCCCACGCTTTTGGTCAAGCTTGACGGTCAGGTGCACTTCGCAAAAGCAGCGTGTCTCGGCTCTGAGCCTACGGCTGTGTCCTTCCTCGTTTAGCAACTTGTTGTCACGTTTCCCTTGTCTCGAACAAACAAACCGCCTATAACGCATATGACGTGACTCTGTTTTGCTATACCTGACCTTATTCTTTCTAATGCTGAAACCATTATCTCTAGCATAGCTGTTGTAGAAATCATACGCAGCATCGTGAGACGTAAAGGTCATTTCCATTATCTGCATGAACATATCCCTCTTATCATCTGCACTGGCAGTATCTTGGACATTCTTTGCCCCATCATCTTGTGTCACCTACACAATCAAACCATAGCCATGAAAGCAGTTTTCTATGGTTTAACATTACTTACTTCCATAGAACATTGATTACACACATACCTCACTCATGATGACCGACGACTCGGACTCCCCAGAATCAGGTGCATCTAATGATTCGTCGTTAAGGCCTGTCTCCACGTCGGATTCACCGTAATAGTCGTACGCATTATGACATTCGGAAATGAACTGAAAAATACAACACAAATACATAATTACTTATCATATAATATTCCAGAAGAAATTCAATTTGCATGCCAACAAAAAATTTCACTTACGTACCTGACTAATGTAATCTTCATTCGAGAGCTCCGAGTTGTTTTCCTGATCATCATCAAGCTCATCGATCTATAAATTTTCAACACAAAGATTTAATGTTGTCGGATGCCACAAAAAAATTACAACATGACAATGCCACTCACATTAAGATCGTCCCATTCGTTCCCATTCTCTGACCGATCTTCACGATCTGAATTTTCATCATCTGACCAATCTTCTATCCAGTCTTTTATCAGTTCTCCAAACTCCATGTCTACCATGATATCAGTTAACTCCTCGTCCGCCATTTCCTACAACCAATAATATGTATCATCACATGTGCAAACATTATCAATGATGAAATATACAACACATAGCACACGATCACGGATGTTATGTAAACAACCGCAACTGAGGCCGTTCAGATCTGCCAAACTTAGTAAGGAAGATGGCCACGGCACCCGTCGTGATCACTTTCAATCGCGAGGAACTGCACGATCTCAAAACCTAGCTAGATCTGTGATTACCTCTGCCGCCGGATACCTAAGTTAGCCGCCACATCAAATAACGATACTGGTGGTGCGCACAGGCGACGGCAACCGACGCTACGTGAACCCAGATCACGAGGAGAAGCACTACCGGAACAAGATCCACGATCGCATGCGCCGCCGGGTAGCTAGGTTACCCGCCCCGCTAGGTTAACCACTACCACTGGCGCGGCGGCAGTTCGTTCGATGTTGCCGCGAGCGAGACTAGAGGGGGGACGCGGGATGCGGTACCTGTGCGCGCTCGTTGGAGATTCACGACGTTGTCGCGCCTGCTGTCCGACGAGATCGCCGGTGACGAGATAGCCGCCGCTGGAGATCTACTACGTGACTTATGGAGCTGCGTCAATGCTCGCGAGATTGATGGAGCTGCTCGCGTGAATGATTGGATTCGGCAGGTCTTACATGGACGTGGGGTCGTGTGATGTTTTTTTCAAACCAGGGTACCGTACGTATACGGTGGGTACTGTACGTATACGGTCTGAGTTATACAGGGCTAGACAGAGCTTGGATCTGGGCTGCGGCGGGCCAGGAAAAAAACAAACTCGCAGGGACAAAAATACCCCTTCAAAATTAGGTTAGGGGAGCACCGGAGCAGGGTTCCATGAACATCCAGACAGTAGACTGAGTGCTCACCATTAACCGCACATTACTCCGATCGGTTGGCACCGGACAAAGCGGCCATCAGCAATTCAACATAAAACAGTGATGGAACCTGTTGCGATCTCGACTTTGTTGCTGCTTTTGGTTTCATTAATGAAATCGGAGGGAAACCTTTTTTATTCAAAGAAAAAAAACATAAACAGTGATGCCGTCCTGACAAATACGCGCACCAAACTTGCGTACTACATCAAATGAAGGCAACGGTGCCAAAAATAGTGAGCATAGTGGTAGGCTGGTGGCAGCAGTAATCATCCGGTCAACAGTACTCAGCGACGTTGCATGCATCCTACTACACGGTTCTTTTTTTTTTTTTTGAGTGGCACCACTACACGGTTCAGGTATGTTGGCGCGCCACGCCCATATATGTCTGGCCGAGGCCCGAGAGCAGAGCAGAGCACGTGATGTTGCCCACCGCGTGGCCATGCAACAACAGGAGGAACCTCCGTACGTAATTTGGGGGCGCCGGCCATCTCGTTCTATCGCTCTCGCCGTGCTGGCCCCTGGAGAATGCAACGGCCGCGTCCACCAAAGCCGCCACAGCCCACAAGATTTCCACGCAGCCCACCGTGATGTTCCCCCAGACTACGGGCGCCCACCACCAGCCTCGCCGGGAGCCGCCGGCTGCCGCACGGTTGCACCGTTGCACGAGCTGCCCGGATAGAAAACAAAGGTAAACAAGGACAAAGGCCGGCGAGCGACCCAACAAAAGCGACGGCCGGCGGTGGGGGGCAGCTGGGACGGGCCCACCTGTCACCCGGCGTGAGGTGGGCGGGCCTAGCCCTAGCGCGCGTCCACGGAGCCCAGAGGATCATGGTCCCAGCACTACAAAGTGTGGCTGTGGCTGAACCGGAGGCCGAACGGGACACCGGTTTCCTTCCATGATTTGTGTGTCCTCCATCTCCATGCACCATGCCTGTACGTCAGAGAGCATCTCCCTTTGAACAGGGGCAAGGCAATCAAGCGGTAGTGCGGGAATGTACGTTTGTTTCAGGTTTTCGGTGCATTGGAATTTACACTGCTCCCATTTCCGAAAGCGACCCTGCTATACGTACAACAGATGCCTGTCCAACACTGTACAATTAGAGACAATTATAGATAATTCAGTTTGTGGGTCATAGCATTTAGAAATGATATGCTCTCTAGTTGTATTGGTCGGATGAGAAAACAATCGTACGCAGAGCAATTTCGTTCCGAAAGAAATGAGAGATGTGTGTATCTGCATGTCTACCACTTTTATACGACGGCAGTATATACTGTATGCACCATCATCTTGGACCTCCATTTTTTTGGGTAACACATCAGTGGACCCCTGGATCTGGATGGGACAGTGCTGGAAGTGCAGGGGCAAGTGCAACTCAGCCTCCAATTTTTAGTGTTTTCTTGCCTGTTTATTTTTTACAACTAACAGAAAGGTCAGCTACTCAGGTTCGATCCACTGACGGGAGAAAGTTGGGAGCACACGTCCTTACGAGATGATATCCATCGTATTAGGTACATCGCCAAACTAGAAAACAGTTTCAACAAAAATCTTTGCCTGCCTTTCCGAGATCCGTTTGCTCAACTCTTCAAGTGCTGGGTACATACTGAAACTTTTACGATTCTGGATAATGCATCTTGTTCTACAGCTCTCCTTAAAAAAATCCACATGACAAAAGAGACTTTTTGCGACGGAAAACTGAAACCATTCCCCACCCTTATAGCAGTATCCAATGGGGTGGCAGTGGCAGCACTTGAATTAACAGCCATATTGAGACAACCCGCCCCGCGCTAAGCTTGGTTGGCAGTGGCAGATTAACTAGTAGAGAATTGACAGCCACTGCTAGTAGTTAACCGACCCTTAACTAGAGCCCTGGCTCTGATTGTCTGCCCGTGCTTTCCATGAAGCAGCACAGTAGAGACAGACTGGTGATGTGTCTTCACCGTTAACTACATGCGCCAAACCTGAGTATCCAATGAAGTGCTCACCCGGTCCACTGTATCCAGCGACCTTGCATGCTACACGGTTCACATAATATCTGGCCATGGCCGGGCCGGGCCTGAAAAAGCCCATGGCAGAAAACTGAGGCCCAGGCCCTCCCAGGCCCTACCATCGGGCCTACTTTTTAAGCCCAAGCCCGGCCCATCTGGTAAAAAGCCTTGAAAAGCCTTTAGGGCTTAGGGCTTAGGGCTGGGCCTCTTCCTTGAAATGCCAATATGCCAATCCCAAGCCCGTCCAGGCCCTGCTGGTGGGCTCAAAACTCAGGCCCAAGCCCGGCCCACGGGCAAGCCCATCGGGCCTAGGCCCTGGATTTTAGGGCCGGGCCTGGGTGGGCCGACAGGGCCGGGCCTGAGATGGCCAGGACTACCGGGAGCAGAGCACGTGATCTCGGTCCGCGCGTGGCCGTGCAGGTCTCCGGTACGCGATCTGGGGCCAAGGTCCCGGCAGGTGGCGGCTCTACCGCGCGCGCCGGCCATGGCATGCCGTCCGCGCTCTCGCCGTGCTCACTGACCCCTCGAGCATGCAACGGCCGCCCCGCACCAAGCCCACAAGATTTCCCCGTAGCCCACCGGGATACCGCCAGCCAGACCACGGGCGCCCACCACCACCACCAACCTCTCAACCTGCGTCGCCGGTCGCCGGGTGCCGCACGGTTGCACCGTTGCACGAACCCAGATATACTAATGGAAACAATGGAATGGAAAAACAAAGACAAAAGCCGGCGAGCGATCCAACAAAAAGCGCCTGCAGGCCGGCGGTGGGGGTGCGGGACAGCTGGGGAAGGGCCCACCCGTCAGCCGAGACACGTATGGAGCGATCCAGCAAATGTGCACATCACGTATGGAACATAGACACGCACGCTATGTGGATGTGCCCAACTACTGTTTGGACGTGGAGATTGAAGATATGCACCATTGGGACGTTCGAATTATTCGGTACTGCGTATCGAACCACCCCAGTCTCGTTCTAACAGAGACATGACCGATCACTTTTAGTCTTTTACAGAGCACAAGGTATCAATATATGTTCATATCCACCATCAGGAGAGGACCCCAGGATGTGGATGTCTCAGGTTCGATCCACTGATGAGAGCACACGCCTAAAAACAATGATATCCACTACTAGCAGTAGGTTTTTAGGTGAATCTCCTAATAGAAAACGCTATCAATACAAGAAATCTTTTTGGTCTCTCTGGCGAGATCCGTTTGCTCAACTTACTTTTCAACTGGTGGCTGAATGCCGAGACTTTGTACACTCTTTCACTCGGTCTGGATAATGCATTTTGTTCTACAACTCTCCTTACAAAACAAGAAGATAAGAGAAACTTTTGCAACGAAATACTAAACCATTCCCTCCCGTAAAGGTGGTACTGCTAAATAAACCATTGATGGCCTCTTTGAATCAGACTTTACTATCTGTCGCTTGGTTGCGCCAAAGGAAAACAATAAGGATTTCCATAAATGATTAACTGTTCATAATGACGCATAATTACCATAGAAACAAAGAAATGATTTAAGTTATTTAAACATTTCTTTTCTGAATCGCATGTAAAATAGTTCAGTTTTTTTTAACTAGTTTCAGTTGTGCAAATCAAACAAGCCCTAGACAAAATCCTAACAAATATATCCCTCTAAAGTTCTTACGAAATTCATTGAATTAACTAAAGACGTCCTTAATGAACCTTATGATGAGAATACATGCCAAAGATGTAGAAGGCCGGATCACATGAACATGGTTGTGACGCGTCTTTGTGTTCCAAATATATGCGTGAATTATGTCCTGAAGCATCCTGGCGTTTTGCGCATGACAAACTTCCTTTTACACGAAAAACGTTTAGGTAAAGCTCGTCAGAAACGACTAAGCAAAGCTTATCCACATTGTTTTGTGTGTGACTACGCACCAAACCTTGCAACCTTTTTCAAATCTTCTCGGGCACTTTTAACAACTAGTGTCACGGACGCCGCCTGCACTGCAAGTAGCAAACTAGCAACGGACCTTCCCCGCAAGCTTAGCTGCGACGTCTGATACTGTTTACAAAGACCGTTCTACCAAACTCGTTAATTTTCTGGTGAGTGATCGAGTTTCTTACCTTGTTCCTTATATTGGGAGGGATCTTTTGTGAAGAAGTACTAAACCATTCCTTCCTTTTTGCGTGGAAAACTTGGCTGGGGCACGCGGCCACATGGCGTCTTGACAACTTTATTTCCGTTCACGTATGGGGTAAACTGGGATGGTTCACGTACAACAAAGCAGCAGGCGGGATCGTAGTGGTACGTGGTGTTGCTTGTCGCGGACGCATCTTGACAAGTTTATTGCCTTTTGCGACAAGAGTGAAGTTTAAAATAAACCTTATAGTTGTAGAGCTCGACGCAAATGAATCCTCACCTCTAAAATCCTGAAGTTTGTACCCTGTTCTTTCCAATCCCGGCCATTTTCAACCTTATATGCCTATCCAAACGGGGAAATAGAAGGTGGCAGTAGAAATGGCTGGGATGGATGGGCTATGTGCTGGAAATTGTACTTGTTGAACTGTCACGTTGTATGTGTACCAGGTCATGATGTATTCTGTTGTAACAGTAGCGCTTAGAGCGTAGGACGTCCTTTGTCTCTCGCCACCACCACATCATAGCCCTGCATGTAGGGATCACGCCTGTATATATATGTGTAACTGAACCAGGGAATGTATGCAGTGATTCACAATTCTTGTGTACTAACCAACACAATTAACATATTTCGTGTGTGAATATGTGCTGAAGGCTACTTACGTTAAGAGGCCTGATCTGAAGGCTAGCTTCACTAGTGCAGAACTGGGCTTTAGCGCCGGTTCGTAAGGGCTTTTAGTGCCAGTTCTGCAACCGGCACTAAAGAGTGGAGACTAAAGGCCCCCCCCCCTTTAGTACCGGTTCGGCACGAACCAGCGCTAACGTGTCACCACGTGGCACGAGCCAGGCCCGGTGCGTGTAGGACATTAGTACCGATTGGTAACACCAACCGGTACTAAATGTTTGGGTGTGTTTTGGTTTTAATTTTTATTTTTCCTTTAGTTTTGTGTTTTCAATTTAATTTAGTGATTGTTTTACATTATAATGAGTTGTTAAATCATTAGGTGAAAGTATCGCAGATTAGTTTCGACTTGATGTATGTGGATCCTAGCTAAGTGATCAAGTATATGCCATATCCATATTACTTAGATCAGTGATCTAAGTAATATGGATATGGCATATACTTGATCACTTAGCTAGGATCCATCCAGTTGAAACTAATATGCGGTTTCTTTCATAAATGATATAATAACTCATCATCATCATCATCATCATCATCATATTAATATAAAAACTCTTGCATCATATCATCACCAACAACAGTATATACTAGCTAGCAAAGATATCATCGAGTTCAACATGGTCATGATATTATAAGCGTTCATAACACCACAAAAGCAAATCACTCTTTGAGATTAAGTTCAGGACGAAGAACACGGACACGCATGAGAGGACAACAAGTTCTAAGAGCATGATAACTAGCTAAATCACTCCTGCTGCTCTCTCTCAGGTAAAATAGCATAGAACATGTATAGCTCTCCTGATTCATCATATTGGAGCATGCAGATGAACCTGTCTCCTAATCGTGGGCTGCGCTTCTGATTGCTGTCCCCTAATACTTCTCTGCGATCGTTAACAATTTTGCTCCAATCTTTCACTATTAAGCATTCATCGCTTTCAGAAATCCTGAATGCACTCATGTGCACTGTAGGATATCTTGGCCGTAAGCTAACAATTGACATGCGACCTTTAGTCTCGATCCACTGAGGCACAACTGTCATCGGGAGTCCCTGTTGAAGAACATCGTATAGTAATTAATATACTTAGCAATGAAAGTTTAGCTTGAAAAATAATGTATGCAAAAGATGCACTGAGGACTAATAGTAAAAGTCTGGAGTTGTAATAAGTTTAAAAAATGAAGTGCCCATGTAACACATGAGTTCTCGTCAGAAACACTGATACTTCGAAAGAGATTGTCCAGTTTGTACACGAAGTGCGTACAGTTTTTGCCGTAACCGTATCTACTCTTTTGCACATCCTATGTGGGTGAAATGATGGTACCATGCCAAGTTTCGACATTTTCAGAGTTCATTTTGTAGTGATTTTCAATTTCACGGTCATTTAGCTCTCTAAACAAATCGATAAATGACTAAAAAATAGCAAATGATGTCAGAAAGTTTTGAAAATTGATGACGTCGCTTTGAATGGTGTGTACGGAGCGCAAAAAGTCTGGAGTTGTAATAAGTTTTAAAAAATGAAGTGCCCATGTAACAGATGAGTTCTCGTCAGAAACCCTGATACTTCGAAAGAGATTGTCCAGTTTGTACACGAAGTGTGTCCCGTTTTTGCTGTAACCCTCTCTACTCTTTTGCACATGCTATGTGGGTGAAATGAAGATACCATGCCAAGTTTCGACATTTTCAGAGTCATTTTGTAGTGATTTTCAATTTCACGGTCATTTAGCTCTCTAAAGAAATCGGTAAATGACTGAAAAATAGCAAATGATGTCAGAAAGTTTTGAAAATTGATGATGTCGCTTTGAATGGTGTGTACGAAACGCAAGAAAGTCTGGAGTTGTAATAAGTTTAAAAAAATGAAGTGCCCATGTAACAGATGAGTTCTCGTCAGAAACCCTGATACTTCGAAAGAGATTGTCCAGTTTGTACACGAAGTGCGTCCAGTTTTTGCCGTAACCCTCTCTACTCTTTTGCACATGTTGTGTGGGTGAAATGATGATACCATGCCAAGTTTCGACATTTTCAGAGTTTATTTTGTAGTGATTTTCAATTTCACGGCCATTTAGCTCTCTAAATGTGACGCCCGGATAATCAAGCTACAGTAAAACTCTGCTAATGATGACACGTCACCTCCGTTACTGTTTCTAATCCTTCGTTAATTCTAAACCGATTCAAAAATCAATTCAAAATATGGCAAACAACAAAAGTTTTCAAACGTTGAAACAAAAATGTTCGGAGTGAACCAAATATTGCACAGATAATTATGGTGGAGAAACCACACCTTTATAAAATGTTTAAATACTATGAGATGAATAAAACAGTAGCAAAAACAATTATATAAGTGTTATTAAATATAAACAAATATTAAACTAGTTTATTTAGTCACTAAAAACTTTTTACAACTCCGATTTAGGTGTGGGCTTTAACTTATTATAAAAACTATAACTATTAAAGAAATAAAATAAAAGAGTAAAGGAAAATAAATAAAAGAAAACACAAAAAAAGAAGACAATCAAACAAGAAAAGGAGAAAAGACAAATAAAACCAAAAGCCCCCCCCCCCCCACACCACTGGGCCTCGACCCAGCTGGCCGCAACCAGCCAGGCCGGCCCAGCCGCCTCCCCTTAACCCCCCCGATCCACACCAAACACTAGCGGTCCCTCCCCAGCCGCCCCACTCCCCACTCCCCTCGCCCCCAGTCGCCCCCACGTTGGCTTCCTCCTCCCCCCGATCTGGATCGAGGAGGACCCGATCCCAGCCCGACCCCATCGCCCCGGACCGCCGCCTACGCCCCGCAGGTCCTCGTGCCGTCCTCCTGTCGTCGCCTCGCCATCCTCGAGGCCCCGTTGAGGATCTGGCCTATCTCACCTCCTCCTTGCCATGGCCGGCCCCGAGCGCCGCGCCTGCAGCAGCACCGCCGTCGCGGCCACCTCGTCGCCCGGAGCTTCCTCGCCGGACTGCCTCCTCTTCGTCACCATCGTCCCCGACGTCCTCCTCGACCCCCGTTGCCCCGAACCCTACGAACCCGCCGTGAGCACCGCTACCGCCCATCCTCTGCCCCGGTCGTCCGCTCGCGCACATCGCGGGCCGCGACCACCGTCACCGTGGACCTGCTGCTGCTCCCTCGCGCGGTCTACGCCCACACCTCGCTCGCCGTCGCGCGAACCACCCCTGACCTTGCCCACCGGCCACCGCGGCTAGCGCTGGCTCCCCTCGTCCCTGTCCATGGCCGCCTTGGCCGGGGCCAGCCGCGCTCCGGCGACCACCTCGCCTCTGCCGCCTCGTGCGAGGCCGCAGCGCGCCTGGTGCTGCCTCCGGCGACCCCTCCTACGCCGGCTTCCTTCGCCGGAAACGGCCGGCCGGTGAGCCCCGCCCTGGCCGCCGGCGCGCTCTAGCGCCCGTGCCCCCGTCGCGACCTCGCGCTCGCGCCCGTTTCGCCCGACCCGTTAAGGCCCCCTGTGCCTATGACATAGGGGCCCCACGCCCCTGTTTAATTAAAAAATAGAAAATAAATAAATTAATAATAATAATAACAACTTAATTAATAAAGATTAATAAATAAATAAATAAAGAAAATAAAAATAAAAGTAATTAATTAATTAAGTTAATTAACCATGTTTAAATTAATCTAATTAATTAGTTAATTTAATTAAACAGTAATTAATTAGCTAAACCCTAATTAACCTAAACAGAGAATGACAGGTGGGTCCCACTGGACCCACGTGTCAGTTTGACTTAGTGAACCCCAGTTGACTGCTGATGTCAGCATGACATCATGCTGATGTCATAAATCCAATTTCGAACTAAATTAAATGATTAATTAAATTCCAGAAATTAGTAAATCTTTAGAAAATCATATCTTTTAAACCGTAGCTCAGATGAAAATACTTTCTACATGAAAGTTGCTCAGAACGACGAGACGAATCCAGATACGCAGCCCGTTCGTCCGCCACGCGTCCCTAGCATAGTGAACCTGTAACATTTCACCTCCGGTTCATCTGTCCGAAAACGCGAAACCCCGGGAATACCTTCCCGGATGTTTCCCCCCTTCACCGGTATCACCTCATACCGCGTTAGAACACGTCTAGCTCTGCCTGTTGTCCTGTTATGCACTTGCTTGCTATGTATTTACTGTTTCTCCCCCCTCTTCTCTTCGGTAGACCCCGTGACGATGCTGATGCCCCTGTGGTCGACTACGTCACCGACGACCCCTCTCTCTTGTCTGAGCAACCAGGCAAGCCCCCCCTTGATCACCAGATATCGCCTATTCTTCTCTATACTGCTTGCATTAGAGTAGTGTAGCATGTTACTACTTTCGGTTAATCCTATTCTGATGCATAGCCTATCATTGTTACTACAATTGTTACCCTTACCTGCTATCCTACTGCTTAGTATAGGATGCTAGTGTTCCATCAGTGGCCCTACACTCTTGTCCGTCTGCCATGCTATACTACTGGGCCGTGATCACTTCGGGAGGTGATCACGGGTATATACTATATACATTATATACATGACACATGTGGTGACTAAAGTCGGGTCGGCTCGTTGAGTACCCGCAAGTGATTCTGATGAGGGGGCTGAAAGGACAGGTGGCTCCATCCCGGTAGAGGTGGGCCTGGGTTCCTGACGGCCCCCGACTGTTACTTTATGGCGGAGCGACAGGGCAGGTTGAGACCACCTAGGAGAGAGGTGGGCCTGGCCCTGGTCGGCGTTCGCGGATAAATAACACGCTTAACGAGTTCTGGGTATTTGATCTGAGTCTGGCCATTTGGTCTATACGCACTAACCATCTACGCGGGAGTAGTTATGGGTATCCCGGCGTCGTGGTATCAGCCGAAGCCTTCGTGACGTCAGCGACTGAGTGGCGCGCGCCGGATTGGACTGGAACGCCACTAGGCTAGGTCTGCTTCCGGCCGCGTACGCAACGTGCATGTGTGCATAGGGCGATGGGCCCAGACCCCTGCGCGCATAGGGTTAGACCGGCGTGCTGACCTCTCTGTTGTGCTTAGGTGGGGCTGCGACGCGTTGATCCTACGAGGCCGGGCATGACCCAGAAAAGTGTGTCCGGCCAAATGGGATCGAGCGTGTTGGGTTATGTGGTGCACCCCTGCAGGGAAGTTTATCTATTCGAATAGCCGTGTCCCTCGGTAAAAGGACGACCCGGAGTTGTACCTTGACCTTATGACAACTAGAACCGGATACTGAATAAAATACACCCTTCCAAGTGCCAGATACAACCCGGTGATCGCTCTCTAACAGGGCGACGAGGAGGGGATCGCCGGGTAGGATTATGCTATGCGATGCTACTTGGAGGACTTCAATCTACTCTCTTCTACATGCTGCAAGATGGAGATGTCCAGAAGCGTAGTCTTCGACAGGACTAGCTATCCCCGTTTTATTCTGGCATTCTGCAGTTCAGTCCACTGATATGGCCCTTTACACATATACCCATGCATATGTAGTGTAGCTCCTTGCTTGCGAGTACTTTGGATGAGTACTCACGGTTGCTTTTCTCCCTCTTTTCCCTTTTTCTATACCGGATTGTCGCAACCAGATGCTGGAGTCCAGGAGCTAGAGATCCCGAGGATGATTCTACATGGAGTTCGGCTTCGAGGAGTAGTTAGGAGGTCCCAGGCAGGAGGCCTTGCCTTTTCGATCGTTGCTACTTTTGTGCTAGCCTTCTTAAGGCAAACTTGTTTAACTTATGTCTGTTCTCAGATATTGTTGCTTCCGCTGACTCGCCTATGATCGAGCAGTTGTATTCGAGCCCTCGAGGCCCCTGGCTTGTATTATGATGCTTGTATGACTTATTTATGTTGTAGAGTTGTGTTGTGATATCTTCCCGTGAATCCCTGATCTTGATCGTACACATTTGCGTGCATGATTAGTGTACGGTCAAACCGGGGGCGTCACAAGTTGGTATCAGAGCCGACTGCCTGTAGGAATCCCCCTTTCCAACTACTTGGCCGAAGTCGAGTCTAGACATTTCAAAAACTTTTACTAACATGGCTGTGTGTCTTACGGGCCCACGTCGCCATTGGGTGGTATTAGGATCTTTAGTCCTTGCCTATACTCTGGGACTCTGATCTCTCTTCTATTCGGGTTAAATGATTTTACTAAATCTAACATTAGGATCGCGTTATCACTTTCACCCGGAGAGCCCCTTATTACTGATGATCGTCTGTTGCACGTGAAGACCCTGAAGATACTCTCCGCTGATAACCCGAGAACTTGTGTTCATCGCTTTTACAATTCCCTTTCATCGATAAACTCCTATGGATAACCACGTATACTCGCCATTCATACAATGTTTCCCAGATGATCTTGTTATTACAAGATACCCCGAAATTCTCTCTGTTGTTCCGAGAATCTCTTGAGCTTACTACCCTGCTGTTCTTTGTCACCTGAATACCCCTACGGATAATCCTCGCACTTACCGAGTATCCGCTCATCCCCAGTTGATTCAAGTATTTCACAAAAGTGTTCAAAATATCATTCGATCTTCCGAAAATCTTTAGGAGCCTGTTGCTCTTGAAATTCTTGCTTACTAGCATTATGATTAATCCCATAAACCTCGAAATCTTATTGGCACCCTTTGTCATTATCTTTTGAGTCCATTGATTCAATATGTTGCGAATGCTCGCAATCCTCAATCAGATCCTAGAATTCATCCTTCCGGCTCAGACATCTTTAACATGAGCTGGATCTCGACCAATCAAATCGTCATCGATTGTACCCCTAAGGCTATTCAACTTATCCATCCCTAAACAGAGCATTGCTTCTGATCCCTTGTCTTGGAATTCATAATTCCTTTGCATTTGAGCTTTTGAGTTAGTCAGTTGTTTCTATAGTCTGATCTCCTTGCATTCTTTCTTCCTCTGGTTGAGTACTGATGCTCACATCAGATCCCTTGGGGACCACCAGACCCTTTTGTCGGATTTTATCCGACAATGTCCTCCATATTAAATAAGCTGGTGAGCTTTTCCTCGGATACATGATGCCTTTGGTAAATTGTATCCTCTGCTTTGTGAACCATACTCTACTTTCGAGCTTGTATTATTTACTCCGAAGTTCGTGGTATATGTTCTAAGAAGCCCCGATGGCTTGAACCTATGCCTTCCTTAATATGTGTGAACTCGAAAGTTTTCATGAGTCATACTCTTCTGGTATTTTACCAGATAAAATTTTTCAACACTTCAACTTCATCAAACGCGAGAAGTGAATGAAAGGTTATGCATTGAAGAAGTGGGAGTCGACCTTGAACTTTGCGTTCATGCCCATGGACACGATGTAGATCTTATCATTAAAGCTTTTCTTAAATTAATTATTCCCTTGGTATAATTTCATCTTATATCTGGGATCTGGCCTTTTGCAATCGTGGTTCCGACCATGTTCTCCTTTAAACACCATTTCTCGTACAAGTTAGGCACTTGTCTTCTGCAGAGCAATACCCCAGTCCAACCTCTACCTAGGTTTGTCGTCGAGTATTACCCCCCCTGGTATCTCGAGATTATCACGGAACTGCATAACTTATTATGAGTTCTCCATCAAGTGCTACATTCTCATTGATTCCAAATTTTCACGGGCTTCGAGTTTTTAAACACTCAAAACCACCGATAACTGAATCGAGTCCGCACTGCGATTAAACAACTCTTAGTAATCTTCTTTACTGATGAGTTTGTACCCGATCACGTCATTCCTAGCCTGATTGGCTACATCATTATCGTGCCGATTTTAACTGTGCTACCTGGTCTTTATTCCCGGAGCACCACTTTCGACGATGAGCTAAGCTTACGTCGATTTTCCTCGTCATATCATTTCGCCTTGAACAGCAAGCTTGATTTCGAGTTTGTGTCGTACCCCTGGTTCCAATAACTTTTCGCTTCATCATTCCTTTGGCTTGATGTCATCGCCGATCGATTACCTCTTCATAAATTCTCGCTACAAATGTGTCGTGAACATCATCAACATTCTGAGCTCTTCCAAGATATCTATCGAATTCTGGATGAGAAATACCATCCTTGCCCTCGATGATTTGTTTTATCATCGACCATTTTATTGCCTTCCATTCAACACAAACTTGTTCGTGTTTTGTGTTGTACCTTGATTTCCTTGCTATCTAGCTTATGATATGTTCTACCCTGGAGTATTACCATCTTTTATGTCAAGAATGTCGTAAGAATCTCACCACCTCGTATGACATCTTGGTACAGTGATACTTCTCCCCATCACCATTCTTTCTTGGTCCCCGTGTTGTTTCTAAAAGGAATACCGACCAATGGTCTGTGATGTGTAAATTCTAAACTTCTAGCAACCCTATTGCTTTGAAGTTATTGGTCTATAGTTTCATTCTACGTCTATGACTTAATGAATCATCATTCGGACATTGATTGTGCTACCTAGCCCATATTTCGGGTGCACATTTCAACCAATGTTTAACTGTGTATGTTTTCCTCGAGCATACATCATTAAGTCATTCGATCTAGCTAATGTTATCTCCTTGTTCACATAGTGATGGAAATCCATCTTTTGGGAATCTCAATGGAGTGTCGCTGAGTCAATCAGTCACCTCCTCACCTCTCCTTGATGTAATGATGAACCCTTGTCCGGAACTCGCTTCCATAGTTCATCTCCCGAGAATCTCCGATGTCGTTTCGACAATTTGTGTTGCACCTTTCTTCTCAGGCATCCTGAGTCTGAGTTACCCTGACACCAATCAGATCTGAATCTCGGTCAGATATGATGGTTGGAACATATTTCCAAGAGTTATAACATTGGCCTATTTATGACCCGGTAAGGTGATGATACCCAGCACACCTGGCGGGAGGACCTATTGTTATAAGTTTTCCCTTTTAGGAAGGTTAGCTATTCTTCCATGAGGAAATTGTAAGACTTATTCTATAAGTTGTTCCTGATGGATCCTTTTTGTTTCCAAAGTCTGATCTTCACCTGTTGACCATGTCAATGCTATCTCGAAGCATGTCTATGGTACTCCGATTTTCAACAGGAACATTTGAAGCCCAATGCTAAATGTTCCTGCTCAATTATCCAAACACCGTTGTATGGGTAATGTCATGAAATTTCTCTCCCCTACCTAAAGAGTTTTCTACATTATATCCTGTCATGAATATCATGCTCAGCTTGTCCTTGGGAAGGATATAACCTTGAAATATGTGTTTAAACACATTTTCCTTTCCATTCTTCTGTTTAATCTGATAATCATATTTTCCTTTCCATTGTTTGGTTTAACCTTTCTGGTGAACTATATGATCTAAGCAGTAATATCCTCCTGCTTATGTAAACACCTCGGTGTACAACTCTGTCAGTAAGACCCTGTTATTATTGTTGGTGACATTTCGGTAACCACCGATGGACGAGAACTTTGCCTAATGGTCCGCCTCGTTTCAACGAGCAGGAAAATGGTTCTCTTCGTCCCTCGCCCTTGGTACCGACGATGTTGCTGACATATAACTGACAGGCTACCCTCTGACATGCCTTGCTATCATGATCGTGCAAGATGTCACCGCCCTTCCTACTTTTAACCCACATAGTGGGCCCATAACCCACAGTTCCACAGGATCGAAACCTGACTCTCCTGTGCACCCCCTGTTCCCAAATTTATTCATCGCGCGTGGCCTCGTATGTAATTCACGGACCATCGTCCTACTGATCTATACTAGCATCAGACATAATACTTATTCCGATTGCTTTGAACCCCTTTCACACTTTGT
This sequence comes from Aegilops tauschii subsp. strangulata, assembly GCF_002575655.3. NCBI lineage: Eukaryota > Viridiplantae > Streptophyta > Magnoliopsida > Poales > Poaceae > Aegilops > Aegilops tauschii. The sequence goes on from NC_053038.3 coordinate 470,779,215, forward strand.
TTCAGGCTTCGAACGATTGCCTACCCGTTTGAAACTTCTCATGGTACTTTCTTACTTGCTCTCGGCTTTTCTTAAGGTTTAGTTCGAGAGATACTTTCCGCCACCTTCCCCGATGATATTGACCAGATAGTAAACCCTGCAGAAGTCCGTTCTTCCAGAATACCCCCTTAATCTGTCGTAAGTACGATGGAGTTCCCGAAGAAAGGACGACAACTTTATCATGATGACCTGAAACAGCAGAATGAAGACATCAATGTATTGGACCAGCCTCTTCGAGAAGAGCAAGCCAAGATGAGAACACCCGCTAGATTCGTTACCAAACCTTCCCCCCTTACTCCCCTCTTAAATCTCGGGACGAGATTTCTAGTAGTGGAGGACAATTGTGACGCCCGGATAATCAAGCTACAGTAAAACTCTGCTAATGATGCCACGTCACCTCCGTTACTGTTTCTAATCCTTTGTTAGTTCGAAACCGATTCAAAAATCAATTCAAAATATGGCAAACAACAAAAGTTTTCAAACATTGAAACAAAAATGTTCGGAGTGAACCAAATATTGCACAGATAATTATGGTGGAGAAACCACACCTTTATAAAATGTTTAAATACTATGAGATGAATAAAACAGTAGCAAAAACACTTATATAAGTGTTATTAAATATAAACAAATATTAAACTAGTTTATTTAGTCACTAAAAACTTTTTACAACTCCGATTTAGGTGTGGGCTTTAACTTATTATAAAACTATAACTATTAAAGAAATAAAATAAAACAGTAAAGGAAAATAAATAAAAGAAAACACAAACAAAAAAAAACAGAAGACAATCAAACAAGAAAAGGAGAAAAGACAAATAAAACCAAAAGCCCCCCCCCCCCCACCACTGGGCCTCGACCCAGCTGGCCGCAACCAGCCAGGCCGGCCCAGCCGCCTCCCCTTAACCCCCCCGATCCACACCAAACCCTAGCGGTACCTCCCCAGTCGCCCCACTCCCCACTCCCCTCGCCCCCAGTCGCCCCCACGTTGGCTTCCTCCTCCCCCCGATCTGGATCGAGGAGGACCCGATCCCAGCCCGACCCCATCGCCCCGGACCGCCGCCTACGCCCCGCAGGTCCTCCTGCCGTCCTCCTGTCGTCGCCTCGCCATCCTCGAGGCCCCGTTGAGGATCTGGCCTATCTCACCTCCTCCTTGCCATGGCCGGCCCCGAGCGCCGCGCCTGCAGCAGCACCGCCGTCGCGGCCACCTCGTCGCCCGGAGCTTCCTCGCCGGACTGCCTCCTCTTCGTCACCATCGTCCCCGACGTCCTCCTCGACCCCCGTTGCCCCGAACCCTACGAACCCGCCGTGAGCACCGCTACCGCCCATCCTCTGTCCCCGTCGTCCGCTCGCGCACATCGCGGGCCGCGACCACCGTCACCGTGGACCTGCTGCTGCTCCCTCGCGCGGTCTACGCCCGCACCTCGCTCGCCGTCGCGCGAACCACCCCTGACCTTGCCCACCGGCCACCGCGGCTAGCGCCGGCTCCCCTCGTCCCTGTCCATGGCCGCCTTGGTCGGGGCCAGCCGCGCTCCGGCGACCACCTCGCCTCTGCCGCCTCGTGCGAGGCCGCAGCGCGCCTGGTGCTGCCTCCGGCGACCCCTCCTACGCCGGCTTCCTTCGCCGGAAACGGCCGGCCGGTGAGCCCCGCCCTGGCCGCCGGCGCGCTCTAGCGCCCGTTCCCCCGTCGCGACCTCGCGCTCGCGCCCGTTTCGCCCGACCCGTTAAGGCCCCCGTGCCAATGACATAGGGGCCCCACGACCCTGTTTAATTAAAAAAAGGAAAAAAATAAATTAATAATAAATTAATAATAATAATAATAACTTAATTAATAAAGATTAATAAATAAATAAATAAAATAAAATAAAAATAAAAGTAATTAATTAATTAGTTAATTAATTAAGTTAATTAACCATGTTTAAATTAATCTAATTAATTAGTTAATTTAATTAAACAGTAATTAATTAGCTAAACCCTAATTAACCTAAACAGAGAATGACAGGTGGGTCCCACTGGACCCACGTGTCAGTTTGACTTAGTGAACCCCAGTTGACTGCTGATGTCAGCATGACATCATGCTGATGTCATAAATCCAATTTCGAACTAAATTAAATGATTAATTAAATTCCAGAAATTAGTAAATCTTTAGAAAATCATATCTTTTAAACCGTAGCTCAGATGAAAATACTTTCTACATGAAAGTTGCTCAGAACGACGAGACGAATCCAGATACGCAGCCCGTTCGTCCGCCACGCGTCCCTAGCATAGTGAACCTGTAACATTTCACCTCCGGTTCATCTGTCCGAAAACGCGAAACCCCGGGAATACCTTCCCGGATGTTTCCCCCCTTCACCGGTATCACCTCATACCGCGTTAGAACACGTCTAGCTCTGCCTGTTGTCCTGTTATGCACTTGCTTGCTATGTATTTACTGTTTCTCCCCCCTCTTCTCTTCGGTAGACCCCGTGACGATGCTGATGCCCCTGTGGTCGACTACGTCACCGACGACCCCTCTCTCTTGTCTGAGCAACCAGGCAAGCCCCCCCTTGATCACCAGATATCGCCTATTCTTCTCTATACTGCTTGCATTAGAGTAGTGTAGCATGTTACTACTTTCGGTTAATCCTATTCTGATGCATAGCCTATCATTGTTACTACAATTGTTACCCTTACCTGCTATCCTACTGCTTAGTATAGGATGCTAGTGTTCCATCAGTGGCCCTACACTCTTGTCCGTCTGCCATGCTATACTACTGGGCCGTGATCACTTCGGGAGGTGATCACGGGTATATACTATATACATTATATACATGACACATGTGGTGACTAAAGTCGGGTCGGCTCGTTGAGTACCCGCAAGTGATTCTGATGAGGGGGCTGAAAGGACAGGTGGCTCCATCCCGGTAGAGGTGGGCCTGGGTTCCTGACGGCCCCCGACTGTTACTTTATGGCGGAGCGACAGGGCAGGTTGAGACCACCTAGGAGAGAGGTGGGCCTGGCCCTGGTCGGCGTTCGCGGATAAATAACACGCTTAACGAGTTCTGGGTATTTGATCTGAGTCTGGCCATTTGGTCTATACGCACTAACCATCTACGCGGGAGTAGTTATGGGTATCCCGGCGTCGTGGTATCAGCCGAAGCCTTCGTGACGTCAGCGACTGAGTGGCGCGCGCCGGATTGGACTGGAACGCCACTAGGCTAGGTCTGCTTCCGGCCGCGTACGCAACGTGCATGTGTGCATAGGGCGATGGGCCCAGACCCCTGCGCGCATAGGGTTAGACCGGCGTGCTGACCTCTCTGTTGTGCTTAGGTGGGGCTGCGACGCGTTGATCCTACGAGGCCGGGCATGACCCAGAAAAGTGTGTCCGGCCAAATGGGATCGAGCGTGTTGGGTTATGTGGTGCACCCCTGCAGGGAAGTTTATCTATTCGAATAGCCGTGTCCCTCGGTAAAAGGACGACCCGGAGTTGTACCTTGACCTTATGACAACTAGAACCGGATACTGAATAAAATACACCCTTCCAAGTGCCAGATACAACCCGGTGATCGCTCTCTAACAGGGCGACGAGGAGGGGATCGCCGGGTAGGATTATGCTATGCGATGCTACTTGGAGGACTTCAATCTACTCTCTTCTACATGCTGCAAGATGGAGATGTCCAGAAGCGTAGTCTTCGACAGGACTAGCTATCCCCGTTTTATTCTGGCATTCTGCAGTTCAGTCCACTGATATGGCCCTTTACACATATACCCATGCATATGTAGTGTAGCTCCTTGCTTGCGAGTACTTTGGATGAGTACTCACGGTTGCTTTTCTCCCTCTTTTCCCTTTTTCTATACCGGATTGTCGCAACCAGATGCTGGAGTCCAGGAGCTAGAGATCCCGAGGATGATTCTACATGGAGTTCGGCTTCGAGGAGTAGTTAGGAGGTCCCAGGCAGGAGGCCTTGCCTTTTCGATCGTTGCTACTTTTGTGCTAGCCTTCTTAAGGCAAACTTGTTTAACTTATATCTGTTCTCAGATATTGTTGCTTCCGCCGACTCGCCTATGATCGAGCAGTTGTATTCGAGCCCTCGAGGCCCCTGGCTTGTATTATGATGCTTGTATGACTTATTTATGTTGTAGAGTTGTGTTGTGATATCTTCCCATGAATCCCTGATCTTGATCGTACACATATGCGTGCATGATTCGTGTACGGTCAAACCGGGGGCGTCACACTAAACAAATCGGTAAATGACTGAAAAATGGCAAATGATGTCAGAAAGTGTTGAAAATTGATGACGTCGCTTTGAATGGTGCGTACGGAACGCAAAAAAAGTCTGGAGTTGTAATAAGTTTAAAAAAATGAAGTGCCAGTGCAACAGATGAGTTCTCGTCCGAAACCCTGATACTCCGAAAGAGATTGTCCAGTTTGTACACAAAGTGCGTCCAGTTTTTGCCGTAACCCTCTCTACTCTTTTGCACATACTATGTGGGTGAAATGATGATACCATGCCAAGTTTCGACATTTTCAGAGTTCATTTTGTAGTGATTTTCAATTTCACGGTCATTTAGCTCTCTAAACAAATCGGTAAATGACTAAAAAATAGCAAATGATGTCAGAAAGTTTTGAAAATTGATGACGTCTCTTTGAATGGTGTGTACGGAACGCAAAAAAGTCTGAAGTTGTAATAAGTTTAAAAAAATGAAGTGCACATGTAACAGATGAGTTCTCGTCAGAAACCCTGATACTTCGAAAGAGATTGTCCAGTTTGTACACGAAGTGCATCCAGTTTTTGCCGTAACACAAGAAGTCCGGAGTTGTAATAAGTTATTAAAGATAAAAAAGAGGCACAATGCTCGTTAATTAGCTTCAAGCCTTTCGGAATAGTGCAAACTGCACTGCACATAGCTCCGTGCAGTCTACGCTATTCCTCAAGGCTTAAAGTTAAGCAACGTGCAGATGAGCATTGCGCCTCTCCTTCATCGTTTCTGCACTCAGGGCTTATAAACCGCTCCTAGTGCCTCTCTCTTCGCGAGGTGAGACTAAAAAACAGTTTACTAAAAAACTATAGTACCGGTTCATGGCACGAACCGGTACTAAAGGTGCCCGTAGGGCCCCAGCCTGACCACAGCCTGACGCAGCCTCATTAGTACCGGTTCGTGACACGAACCGGTACTAAAGGTTGCTCATGAACCGGTACTAATGATCTCCGCCCGCCTAGCCGTTGGAATCAGCACTAATTGACACATTAGTGCCGGCTCAAAATCAAACCGGCGCTAATGTGCTTCACATTTGACCCTTTTTCTACTAGTATGTATTTTCACATGTGTGCTCGGTATATACTGTATGTATTTTCACCGACTGACATTGCTAATCATGCTTTGGGTGGACGTAGACGTGGCGAAGCTCACGGCTAGGTTAGCACATCTTTGCAATTGCATGGCACGGCACTTCAATTATGCAGGAGGACTCGGTGCTTTGCAGGGTGCTCGAGAGGCAGAAAGTGGACAGCGAGCAAGACACCGTCCGCTCCTCCTCGCTGACCTTCGCCGGCTTCTCGCAGGCAGCGCAGGAGCTGTCCGTGACGGACGCGGGCAGCGACCAGATGGGCTGAGGCGCTGGCTTCGCACCATGGTAGGAGGAGATGGTCTGTGGCTCAAACCCATTGCCAAACGCAGCGATGTGGCAGCAATACAACTCGGCAAAGAAAATTGTTATGGTCAAAGTCAACAATCCCGGCCTTTAGTTGCCACATCATCAGATCCACTCATAAAACCGTCGGAAAGGTTCATTTAGACCAGGATTAAAGAGTATAGGGTACCAACTTCAGGGATTTAGAGATGAGGATTCATTTGGGTCAAGATCTGCAACTACAGGGTTTATTTTAGACTTCACTCTTGCGACAACCAATAATGTCACGCGCTCCGACGACCGGGTTCTCCTCCACCCGTCACGCGAGCGAAACCCAGGCCCGCCAAATATCCACACCAGCCTCTGTCTGCTAGGTACCGATCGGCCGAGAGCGAGGGAGCTCACGTGAGCCTTTGCCCAGGCGATCTATCTATCAGTCTATCTCTAGCTAGCTACCGGCTGCGTGTCGTGTGGAGCGTTTGTTGACTTGGTCTTGTCGGAGAGCTCGCCGACGATCGAAGGCGTCCGTCGTCGGCCGGGTAAAATCCGCCAGACGCTTACGAACAGAGCAACCAAGCATGATTGGTGACACGACGGTGTGTAGTGGTGAGTGTGGCGCCGACCGACGAGTCTGTTAGCCGGAGAGATGGTTTTCAGATGCACGCGGTCAAGGAAGCCACGGCCAAGGTGCCGGCGACCGTCGACATCGTGCCGTGCGTGCGTACGTGTGTATGCAGAGCGAACGTGGTAATCAAGCGCCGTTATTGTGGGCGGGGCGGGCGAGCTCAACAGCAACTTGCAGTTGCCGGAGCTGTCTCTGTGTGCGCAGCACTCCACATCGACCGATCCAGATCCAGTCTCGCATTAAACAAAGGAAAACAAAAGCGGGATCGAATCATATGGAATCCCTTCCCTCCCACACGGCGTGTTCCCTCCCCCCCGCGGTCCAGCGGCCAATGGGGGACGGCCACCGGCGGTCTCCGGTGGCTCCGCCAACAGTGACCGATAAGCCCCGCTCCCCGACACGCACCCACCGCCGGCACGTGACGATTGCCGTCCGGGCATCACGGCTGCTGGTACTACGATGCCACTACCCCGCTACACGCCGGCCGGTAGGGCTTCCCTCGGGGATAAGGCCGGGTGGCTGCCCACGACACCAACCCTCTGTATAAATATTCACTTACCCCCTCGGGATCCCGAATAATCGCACTCGCCACGCTGCCTCCCACTTCTCCCCACTTTCAAGGATCCCAAGTGCCGCCCCTCCCTCCTTCCTCGCCGGAGAAGCTTCCTTCCTTCCGCCGACGGCCGGCGCTGCGATGGCGTGATATGGATCTTGTCACCGCGGATTGATTTGATTGGATGGTTGGGTTTTCTCTGGTTGGCGGGGAGCAGCAGCAGCAGCAGCAGCAGAGAAGATGAGCTTCAGCGTTGCGGGCATGGAGAAGGAGCGCGGCGCGGCGGCGGCGGTGGAGGAGATCCGGCGCCTGCCGGCGGAGGTCAACTGGGAGATGCTCGACAAGTCCCGCTTCTTCGTCCTTGGCGCCGCCCTCTTCTCGGGCGTCTCCGCCGCGCTCTACCCGGCCGTCGTCGTCAAGACGCACCTGCAGGTTGCGCCGCCCCCGCAGGCCGCCGCCGCCACCGTCAGGGCCATCCTCGGCCGCGACGGCCTCCGGGGCTTCTACCGCGGCTTCGGCGCCTCGCTGGCCGGCACCGTGCCCGCGCGCGCGCTCTACATGGCCGCGCTCGAGGCCACCAAGAGCTCCGTCGGGTCCGCCGCCGTCCGGTTCGGGGTCTCGGAGCCCGCGGCGTCGGCGGTCGCCTCCGCCGCGGCGGGGGTCTCGGCCGCCGTCGCCGCGCAGGTCGTGTGGACCCCCGTGGACGTCATCAGCCAGCGGCTGATGGTCCAGACCTCCGCCGCCTGCCGCTACGCCGGCGGCGCGGACGCGTTCAGGAAGATCCTCGCGGCCGACGGCGTCCGCGGCCTGTACCGCGGCTTCGGCCTCTCCATCATCACCTACGCGCCGTCCAACGCGGTATGGTGGGCGTCCTACGCCATGGCGCAGCGCTTCGCGTGGCGCGTCGTGGGCGCCGACCGCTCCGAGAGCTACCCGGCCCTGATGGCCGTGCAGGGCGCCAGCGCGGCCGTGGCCGGGGGCGCGGCGGCCCTGGTGACCATGCCGCTGGACACCGTGAAGACGCGGCTCCAGGTGATGGAGACGGACGCGGCGGTGGCGCGGCCGACGCTGGGGAGCACCATGCGGGGGCTGCTCAAGGAGGGCGGGTGGGCCGCGTGCTACCGAGGCCTCGGGCCGAGGTGGGGCTCCATGTCGCTCTCCGCCGCCACCATGGTCACCACCTACGAGCTCCTGAAGCGGCTGTCGGCCAAGGAGGGCTCCCTGGGCTAGATCGATACTTGTCACCACTACCAGTAGCGTCGTCGTTCGCCAGGTGACTCAGACCAATCTGGCCTCGAAGCGAGATCGATCCGTGAAGGTGCTGCCCGGCCGGTCTCAATTAGTTAGGTTTCTTGTACATATGCTCAAGATCTTTTGCTTCATGTCGCGTTGCGTTTCGTCGATCTGGTGCTATAGAGGGATGGATGGCGAAGAACAAGCACTAGAAGGTGGGTGGGGTTTTAGGAAGCCAGGTTTTGCTGGTTTTATGCCCGTGGCGGCGGCGGCGCCGCCGCCGCCGATGATGATGATGAAAAATTAGGTGAAGTGATAGATTTTCAGTCTGAACTTCTTATGAACTACTACTATCTTAGCGATGATGGTGATGATTATGTGCTGAGTACTCCGTATTAGTATGTGCTTTGTTATGTGAATGAAAACTTTGTGTGCCTAACTCCAACTGACTGCCCACTCTGTTCATGGTCACTGTTGTGCTGGGCTGCTAGCGGCGTCACTGTCAGGGCTTTGCTTCATAGAATGAGGTGACTTGATGTGCACCTATGGGCTATGGCCGCTTCTTTTCATCAGTTTCTTGGACGGTTCTTTCTCGGGGACTAGAGTTTAGGACAGCGAGGGTGCAATGGTGCTACCTCGATCACTTTCCTGACTCCTCGATGGCATGATAGCACTACACTTTTTGTTCGTGAGGCGACACTATACCTGCCGCACAAGATATGACACTAGACAGAAAACCGTTCAAGATATTTCGTTTAATCTCAGAAATTATCATGCCATGGAGGAATATCAGTGTGTGAAGGTTGAAGAAGAACACGCGCGTGTTGAGGACAGGTTAGGCTCCACAAGAGCTGTAAATATCAGGCTGTGAGAAGATGGACGGGGTAGGAGGTGACGCTGGCGAGACGTGCGATTTACGATATGATAAGCAGGCGATCAATTCTGCTCCCGGAGTAGAGAGTAGACCAGCTAAGCTATTGCACCAAATTCCGACTCCCGTCAGCTCGAGGGGAGGAATCCTCGAGAAACAAGGAACCATCCACAAATGGCACCTCTCCAAGGGGGGCGAGAGCAACGGCACACGATTAAGAAACAATAAACCGCGCTAATAATGCTCCGACGTGTCGTGTGCTCGAGAGAAAAATGGCAAGTCGCGTGTCAGATCAGCGCGTGAGGACGATAGGCGGGTCGCTTTATCGCCGTGGGGTGGCCATGCCGGTGTGGTGACCGCTGCCGGCTCGGTCGGGCCCACGCGTCCACGTCCAGCCAGCCATCATCCGTCCCGGATCGCGTTTGGTGGGGATGGGGCCCGCTGGGCAGTCAAAAAAACTTGTCGACTCTGTCTGACCAGATCCTGTTCAGCGAGGCGAATGCGGATGAATGGGATGATTTGATTCGCATCGCCTGATTGAGGTTGAGGATGCGATGCCTTCCTTGGTCCGTCCTCTGTTGCTCCGCGTGCTCGCGGTCAGGAGACTGCACCTGCACGTACGTGCTCGGTAGATTTGGCGTTTTGTTCCGTTCTTTCTACAGTACCCTGCGGCAATGCCATGGCATGTGTGATTTGTGTGGAGAAAGCTGATCGTTTCCACGCTCCGTTCCTGCTAAAACTGCTTGGCGTGTCTGGTGGTGTTGTTTAGCTGGGCACCCTATCGACTAGTTCAGGAAACCTGGTGGTCACTGGCCAGCTTTGCTGCAGACACGGCGACTGGCTCCTATGTAGTACTCACTCCGTCCGGAAATACTTGTCGGAAGATGTATCTAGACATATTTTAGTTCTAGGTACATCCATTTTTATGCATTTCTCCGACAAATATTTCCGGACGGTGGGAGTAGTATAAAGTAGCCGCAGTGCTACACGGGGAAGCTGACGCTTCTTGACATGAAGTATTCACAAGCTGCGGGGGGAAAGCAACAGAAGCAGAACTGAGACTAAGGCCAACTCCACCACGCGATCCCATACGGACGTCCGGTTTGGCTGGATTTTGTCCATTTGGGGCGCCGATGGGTTCACCCGTGTCCGGTCTTGTCCGTTGGGTCGTGCGTGCGCCCACCGCGCGGCCGCACCCCAAATCACGTCCGCGTTGGACATGATTTAAAGAAACAGAAAAACGTAAATAAAATGACTAAAAAAGTAAATAAGCGCAGTTTAATAAACTTAAAACTTAGTTAGGGTCGCCACGGCCACAAAACGGCACAGTTTCACGTCCAACTTGACATAATTAAACTAAAAAAGAAAATAAATAACGGCCGCCGCCAGCGCGCTCCTGCTCGTGCCCGTCGATGTCGTCGCCGTCGCCGTCTTCAGTGGCCGCCGGCGTCGTCGTCGTCGCTAACGAGGTCCACGTAGGCCGGCGGCGTCCAGAGGTGGGCCGGCGGTGCGTGGTAGACGGGGGCGGGCTGGACGGCGGGAGGTGCCTGCACGACCTCCTCCCGTGGCGACGCCTCCCGCTCCGGTGACCGCGGTGGCGTGGGGCACCAGTTCACACCCCCCACGACGCCGGCCATCTCCGGCGCGGTGCACGACCAGCTCCATTGCTGGCCCACCAGGCCGGGGTGGAACGCGGCCACCGGCTCCGCCTCCATCGCCTCCTCCGTCCTCTCCTCCTCCTTGACGGCCACCATCTCCATCTCGGGGAAGGCGACGTCGCCGACAGCAGAGAGTGCCATCGCCTCCTCCAGGCCGTGCCATTGGCGCTCGTCGTGCGTGTTCATGGAGTCCTCCATGACACGCTGCATGAGCCGGGCCTCCTCCTCCGCTGTCATGCGAGGAGGTGGAGGTGGTGACGGAGACGGGGAAGGCGACGGCGTGGGCGTGAGGCCGCGCACCCGCGTACGCCCGCATACCTCTCGACGTGGCCGTCGCGGCCTCGACACCGTGCCGGCGAAGTAGGACGCGCGGCGCGTGTCGTGCTCGTCCTGGAGCCATGTGTCCCAGAGCACGGAGTCGGGGCCGTACCTGTCATCGTAGTACAGGTCGTCGGGGAGGAGGCGGCGGCGGCGCTCGATCTCATCGCGGCGCGCACGGCCGCTTGCCGGCACCGGCGGGATCGGCACACGGTCGGCGCTGAGGTGCCATCCGTTGGGGAGGTGGACGTCACTCCACGGGACCGGCGTCCTCGTATCCCAGTACCGCCGGCACACGTCCGCCGCGAGGTACTGCCGGTCGCGCTCGCCAGCGGGCCTAGGGTTGATGGTGAAGGGGGCCGGCGCGGAGGCTCGACGGGAGGAGCGCGGCGGTGACGCGGGCTCCTCCTTCTTCACGGAGCCGCGGCGGCGCCCCGAGGAGGAGCCGGCCTCACGGTCGTGCTTCCCCTTGCGGTTCCAGAAGCCCATGGCTTCGAGGTGGCCGGCCGGCGAGCTCGAGGACAAGGGAGGGCTAGGGTTTGGCGCTGTCGGGTTTCGAGGAGGCCGCGGGGTGGCGTGGGGCAGTGTGGAGAACGACCGGTCCACGGTTCCCACTTAAAGAAGGATGGCGACCTTTCGATGTGCGGATGACAGGTGGGGCCGCCCGTTCGTGCGCATTGATGTGGGTGAGTGGGAGGTAGGTGGCCGCGTGCCACACGGCCCCGACGCGGACAAGGCGCGCGTCCGTTTGGTATCCGCCGCGACCCAAACCCGGCGCAAGTTTGCGCTCGAAATGGGTCCGCCCGGACACAAAACAGACAAGATGGGTCCGGGCCATCGCGCGCTGGGCTGTCTCGTTTGTCCGTTTTACCTCAAACGGACGGGGCCGGACAGGATGGGGTCGCGCGGTGGAGTTGGCCGAAGAGCGAGTGAGCACAACATTTCTTGCAAGTTTGCCCGTGACACTGTTCTTGGTCAATCGATGAGGGGTCACTCGTCAATCCATGAGCCGGCCAATGCAAGGATAGCAACGTAGTAGTACGTGGGATGCAAGACCATCAAGCAGATCAGCAACACAACTCCAACGCACGATCCCAAACAAACGTCTGTTTTGCCTGAATTTCATCAGTTTGAGACAGAAAAACAGACACATTTGTCCACTTGCGATCGTGCGGCCTTGGTGTGTCCAACCGATCCGCCGCATCCTAAACTGTCCGTGTATTTGGACTTGAACTTTGACCCCCAAAAAACCTAAATAAACATTGCAAATAATATAAAAACATTAATATAAACATTAAAACGTCCACACGTCCACGGTAGCCAAGTTCAACACAGTTCTTAATTAAATTAAAACTTAAAAGGCATAAATTAAACTAGATAAGGCCCGTCGCCGGCGAGGCCGCCGTTGTCTTCAGTATCTACCGTCCTACTCCTCGTGGTCGTCGATGGTGTGGCCGCCGTCGTCTTCGGTAGCCGCCATCCTACTCCTCGTCATCGTCGTCGTCGTCGTCGGTAAGGCCGTCGTCGTCTTCAGTAGTCGCCGTCCTACTTGTCATCGTCGCCGGTGAGGTCGACGTATGGAGGTGGCTGCTAGAGGTGGGCTGACGGCCCCTGCCAGACCGGAGGCGCCTGCACCACCACCTCCTCCTGCTCTGGTGACCGCGGCGGTGTGGGTGACCATGGCCCGACACCCGCCGCATCGGCCATCTCTGACGCTGTGGACGACCAGCTCCATGGCTGGCCCACCAGGTGCGGGTTCCACGTGGCGATGGGTGGCTCCTGCACCACCTCCTCTTGCACCTCCTCCTTGACGGCCATGTCCAGCTCCGGGACGGCGACGTCCCGGCCGCAAAGAGGGTCGACTGGGTTTCGAGGCCCTCCCATTGGCGCTCGTCGTGGGTGTTTATGGAGTCCTCCAAGACACGCCCCATGAGCTCGGCCTCCTCCTCCTCGGTCATGGGAGGTGGCAGTGGCGGGGACTGGGACGGAGATGGTGTCGACGTGAAGCCGCGCACACGCCTAAGCCCGCACGTTTGGGGCCGGCTTCAGCACGAGCAGGACGCGGGCAGGACGGGCTCGGAGGATGATCGACAAAAAAGGATTGCCGCTGCAGGTCGTGCTGGTCGCGGGGCCACGTATCCCACAGCGGCGAATCAATGGCATACCTGCAGTCGTAGAGCAGATCGGGTGGCCAACGGGCGCGGCGTCGGTCGATCTCCTCACGGCGGGCGCGTCCGCTCACTGGTACTGGTGGGATTAGAACACGATCCGCGGAGAGATGCCAATTGTTGGGGAGGTGGGCATCTCCCCATGGGAGTGGCGTCGCCGTCTCCCAGTAGCGCCGGCAGATGTCGGCGAAGACGTACGACCTATTGCGCTATAGGGCCGGTGGCGGCGCGATGTCAAACGCGGACGGAGTAGGTGGCGCTGTTGGGGAACGTAGTAATTTCAAAAATTTACCTACGCAAACGCAAGATCATGGTGATGCATATCAACAAGAGGGGAGAGTGTTGTCCACGTACCCTCGTAGACCGTAAGTGGAAGCGTTATGACAACGCGGTTGATGTAGTCGTACGTCTTCACGATCGACCGATCCTAGTACCAAAAGTCCGGCACCTCCGCGATCTGCACACGTTCAGCTCGGTGACGTCCCACGAACTCACGATCCAGCAGAGTGTCGAGGGAGAGCTTCGTCAGCACGACCGCGTGATGACGGTGATGATGAAGTTACTGGCAAAGGGCTTCGCCTAAGCACTACGACGATATGAGCGAGGTGGATTATGGTGGAGGGGGGCACCGCACACGGCTGGAAACAATCAACTTGTGTGTTCTAGGGTGCCCCCTGCCCCCGTATATAAAGGAGCAAGGGGGGAGGCCAGCCGGCCCTTGGGGCGCGCCAGGAGAGGAGGAGTCCTCCTCCTAGTAGGAGTAGGACTCCCCTTTCCTACTCCTACTAGGAGGGGGAAAGGAAGGAGGATAGGGAGAAGGAAAGGGGGGCGCCGCCCCCCCCTTCCCTAGTCCAATTCGGACCAGAGGGGGAGGGGGCGTGCGGCCTGCCCTGGCCATCCCTTTCTCTCTCCACTAAGGCCCATGTGGCCCATTAGTTCTCTCGGGGGGGGGGGGGGTTCCGGTAACCCTCCGGCACTCCGGTTTTCTCCGAAATCACTCGGAACACTTCCGGTGCCCGAATATAGCCGTCCAATATATCAATCTTTATGTCTCAACCATTTCGAGACTTCTCGTCATGTCCGTGATCACATCCGGGACTCCGAACTATCTTCAGTTCATCAAAACACATAAACTCACAATACCGATCGTCACCGAACGTTAAGCGTGCGGACCCTACGGGTTCGAGAACTATGCAGACATGACCAAGACACGTCTGTGGTCAATAACCAATAACGGAACCTGGATGCTCATATTGGTTCCTACATATTCTACGAAGATCTTTATCGGTCAAACCGCATAACAACATACGTTGTTCCCTTTGTCATCGGTATGTTACTTGCCCGAGATTTGATCGTCGGTATCTCAATACCTAGTTCAATCTCGTTACCGGCAAGTCTCTTTACTCGTTCCGTAATGCATCATCCCGCAACTAATTCATTAGTCACATTGCTTGCAAGGCTTATAGTGATGTGCATTACCGAGAGGGCCCAAAGATACCTCTCCGACAATCGGAGTGACAAATCCTAATCTCGATCTATGCCAACTCAACAAGTACCATTGGAGACACCTGTAGAGCACCTTTATAATCACCTAGTTACGTTGTGACGTTTGGTAGCACACAAAGTGTTCCTCCGGTATTCGGGAGTTGCATAATCTCATAGTCATAGGAACATGTATAAGTCATGAAGAAAGCAATAGCAACATACTAAACGATCAAGTGCTAAGCTAACGGAATGGGTCAAGTCAATCACATCATTCTCTAATGATGTGATCCCGTTAATCAAATGACAACTCATGTCTATGGCTAGGAAACTCAACCATCTTTGATTCAACGAGCTAGTCAAGTAGAGGCATACTAGTGACACTCTGTTTGTCTATGTACTCACACATGTACTAAGTTTCCGGTTAATACAATTCTAGCATGAATAATAAACATTTATCATGATATGAGGAAATATAAATAAAAACTTTATTCTTGCCTCTAGGGCATATTTCCTTCAGTCTCCCACTTGCACTAGATCAATAATCTAGATTACACAGTAATGATTCTAACACCCATGGAGTCTTGGTGTTGATCATGTTTTGCTCGTGAGAGAGGCTTAGTCAACGGGTCTGCAACATTCAGATCTGTATGTATCTTGAAAATCTCTATGTCTCCCTCCTTGACTTGATCGCGGATGGAATTGAAGCGCCTCTTGATGTGCTTGGTTCTCTTGTGAAATCTGGTTTCCTTTGCCAAGGCAATTGCACCAGTATTGTCACAAAAGATTTTCATTGGACCCGATGCACTAGGTATGACACCTAGATCGGATATGAACTCCTTCATCGAGACTCCTTCATTTGTTGCTTCCGAAGCAGCTATGTACTCCTCTTCACACGTAGATCCCGCCACAACGGTTTGCTTAGAACTGCACCAACTGACAGCTCCACCGTTCATTATAAATACGTATCCGGTTTGTGACTTAGAGTCACCCGGATCAGTGTCAAAGCTTGCATCGACGTAACCATTTACGACGAGCTCTTTGTCACCTCCATAAACGAGAAACATATCTTAGTCGTTTTCAAGTATTTCAGGATGTTCTTGACCGCTGTCCAGTGATCCACTCCTGGATTACTTTGGTACCTCCGTGCTAAACTAATCGCAAGGCACACATTAGGTCTGGTACACAGCATTGCATACATGATAGAGCCTATGGCTGAAGCATAGGGAACACCTTTCATTTTCTCTGTATCTTCTACAGTGGTCGGGCATTGAGTCCGACTCAATTTCACACCTTGTAACACAGGCAAGAACCCTTTCTTTGCTTGATCCATTTTGAACTTCTTCAAAATTTTATCAAGGTATGTGCTTTGTGATAGTCCAATTAAGCGTCTCGATCTATCTCTATAGATCTTGATGCCCAATATATAAGCAGCTTCACCGAGGTCTTTCATTAAAAAACTCTTGTTCAAGTATTCTTTTATGCTATCCAAAAATTCTATATCATTTCCAATCAACAATATGTCATCCACATATAATATTAGAAATGCTACAGAGCCCCCACTCACTTTCTTGTAAATACAGGCTTCTCCAAAAGTCTGTATAAAACCATATGCCTTGATCACACTATCATAACGTTTATTCCAACTCCGAGATGCTTGCACCAGTCCATAAATGGATTGCTGGAGCTTGCACACTTTGTTAGCATCCTTTGGATCGATAAAACCTTCAGGTTACATCATATACAACTCTTCTTCCAGAAATCCATTCAGGAATGCAGTCTTTACATCCATTTGCCAAATTTCATAATCATAAAATGCAGCAATTGCTAACATGATTCAGACGGACTTAAGCATCGCTACGGGTGAGAAGGTCTCATCGTAGTCAACTGATGGGGAACGTAGTAATTTCAAAAAAATTCCTACGCACACGCAAGATCATGGTGATGCATAGCAACGAGAGGGGAGAGTGTGTCCACGTACCCTCGTAGACCGAAAGCGGAAGCGTTAGCACAACGCGGTTGATGTAGTCGTACATCTTCACGATCTGACCGATCAAGTACCGAACGCACGGCACCTCCGAGTTCAGCACACGTTCAACTCGATGACATCCCTCGAACTCCGATCCAGCCGAGCTTTGAGGGAGAGTTCCGTCAGCACGACGGCGTGGTGATGATGATGATGTTCTACTGACGCAGGGCTTCGCCTAAGCACCGCTACGATATAATCGAGGTGGATTATGGTGGAGGGGGGCACCGCACACGGCTAAGAGATCAATGATCAATTGTTGTGTCTCCAAGGGGTGCCCCCCTCCCCGTATATAAAGGAGTGGAGGAGGGGGAGGGCCAGCCCTCTCTATGGCGCTCCCTAGGAGGAGTCCTACTCCCACCGAGAGTAGGATTCCCCCCTTCCAAGTAGTAGGAGTAGGAGTCAAGGAAAGGGGAGAGAGAAGAGAAGGAAGGAGGGGGCGCAGCCCCTCCCCCTAGTCCAATTCGGACTAGGCCTTGGGGGGGGGGGGCGCAGCCTATCCTCTCTCTTTCCCCTAAAACCCAATAAGGCCCATATACTCCCCGGCGAATTCCCGTAACTCTCCGGTACTCCGAAAAATACCCGAATCACTCGGAACCTTTCCGATGTCCGAATATAGTCGTCCAATATATCGATCTTTACGTCTTGGCCATTTAGAGACTCCTCGTCATGTCCCCGATCTCATCCGGGACTCCGAATTACCTTCGGTACATCAAAACACATAAACTCATAATATAATCGTCATCGAACTTTAAGCGTGCGGACCCTACGGGTTCGAGAACAATGTAGACATGACCGAGACACGTCTCCGGTCAATAACCAATAGCGGAACCTGGATGCTCATATTGGCTCCCACATATTCTACGAAGATCTTTATCGGTCAAACCGCATAACAACATACGTTGTTCCCTTTGTCATCGGTATGTTACTTGCCCGAGATTCGATCGTCGGTATCTCAATACCTAGTTGAATCTCGTTACCGGCAAGTCTCTTTACTCGTTCCGTAATACATCGTCCCGCAACTAACTCATTAGTTACAATGCTTGGAAGGCTTATAGTGATGTGTATTACTGAGTGGGCCTAGAGATACTTCTCCGGCAATCGGAGTGACAAATCCTAATCTCGAAATACGCCAACCCAACAAGTACCTTCGGAGACACCTGTAGAGCACCTTTATAATCGCCCAGTTACGTTGTGACGTTTGGTAGCACAGAAAGTGTTCCTCCGGTAAACGGGAGTTGCATAATCTCATAGTCATAGGAACATGTATAAGTCATGAGGAAAGCAATAGCAACATACTAAACGATCAAGTGCTAAGCTAACGGAATGGGTCAAGTCAATCACATCATTCTCCTAATGATGTGATCCCGTTAATCAAATGACAACTCATGTCTATGGTTAGGAAACATAACCATCTTTAATTAACGAGCTAGTCAAGTAGAGGCATACTAGTGACACTCTGTTTGTCTATGTATTCACACATGTATTATGTTTCCGGTTAATACAATTTTAGCATGAATAATAAACATTTATCATGATATGAGGAAATAAATAATAACTTTATTATTGCCTCTAGGGCATATTTCCTTCATCAACTCCTTGAACTTGTTGAAACCCTTTCACAACAAGTCGAGCTTTGTAGACAATAACATTACCGTCAGCGTCTGTCTTCTTCTTGAAGATCCATTTATTCTCGATGGCTTGCCGATCATCGGGCAAGTCAACCGAAGTCCACACTTTGTTCTCATACATGGATCCCATCTCAGATTTCATGGCCTCAAGCCATTTTATGGAATCTGGGCTCATCATCGCTTCCCCATAGTTCGTAGGTTCGTCATGGTCAAGTAACATGACCTCTAGAATAGGGTTACGGTACCACTCTGGTGCGGATCTTACTCTGGTTGACCTATGAGGTTCGGTAGTGACTTGATCTGATGTTACATGATCATCATCATTAGCTTCCTCACTAATTGGTGTAGGAGTCACAGCAACAGATTTCTGTGATGAACTACTTTCCAATAAGGGAGCAGGTACAGTTACCTCATCAAGTTCTACTTTCCTCCCACTCACTTCTTTCGAGAGAAACTCCTTCTCTAGAAAGGATCCATTCTTAGCAACGAATGTCTTGCCTTCGAATCTGTGATAAAAGGTGTATCCAACAGTCTCCTTTGGGTATCCTATGAAGACACATTTCTCCAATTTGGGTTCGAGCTTATCAGGTTGAAGCTTTTTCACATAAGCATCGCAGCCCCAAACTTTAAGAAACGACAACTTTGGTTTCTTGCCAAACCATAGTTCATAAGGTGCCATCTCAACGGATTTAAATGGTGCCCTATTTAACGTGAATGCAGTTGTCTCTAAAGCATAACCCCAAAACGATAGCGGTAAATCAGTAAGAGACATCATAGATCGCACCATATCTAGTAAAGTACGATTACGACGTTCGGACACACCATTACGCTGTGGTGTTCCGGGTGGCGTGAGTTGCGAAACTATTCCGCATTGTTTCAAATGAAGACCAAACTCGTAACTCAAATATTCTCCTCCATGATCAGATCGTAGAAACTTTATTTTCTTGTTACGATGATTTTCCACTTCACTTTGAAATTCTTTGAACTTTTCAAATGTTTCAGACTTATGCTTCATCAAGTAGATATACCCATATCTGCTTAAATCATTTGTGAAGGTGAGAAAATAACGATACCCGCCGCGAGCCTCAACATTCATCGGACCACATACATCAGTATGTATGATTTCCAACAAATCTGTTGCTCGCTCCATTGTTCCGGAGAACGCGTTTTAGTCATCTTGCCCATGAGGCATGGTTCGCAAGTACCAAGTGATTCCAAAAGTCTATCAGAATGGAGTTTCTTCATGCGCTTTACACCAATATGACCTAAACGGCAGTGCCACAAATAAGTTGCACTATCATTATCAACTCTGCATCTTTTGGCTTCAATATTATGAATATGTGTGTCACTACTATCGAGATTCAACATAAATAGACCACTCTTCAAGGGTGCATGACCATAAATATATTACTCATATAAATAGAACAACCATTATTCTCTGATTTAAATGAATAACCGTCTCGCATCAAACAAGATCCAGATATAATGTTCATGCTCAACACTGGCACCAAATAACAATTATTCAGGTCTAAAACTAATCCCGAAGGTAGATGTAGAGGTAGCCTGCCGACCGCGATCACATCAACTTTGGAACCATTTTCCACGCGCATCGTCACCTCGTCCTTAGCCAATGTTCGCCTAATCCGTCGTCCCTGTTTCGAGTTGCAAATATTAGCAACATAACCAGTATCAAATACCCAGGTACTACTGCGAGCATTAGTAAGGTACACATCAATAACATGTATATCACATATACTTTTGTTCACCTTGCCATCCTTCTTATCCGCCAAATACTTGGGGTAGTTCCGCTTCCAGTGACCAGTCCCTTTGCAGTAGAAGCATTCAGTCTCAGGCTTAGGTCCAGACTTGGGCTTCTTCACTTGAGCAGCAACTTGTTTGCCATTCTTCTTGAAGTTCCCCTTCTTCCCTTTACCCTTTTTCTTAAAACTGGTGGTCTTGTTGACCATCAACACTTGATGCTCCTTCTTGATTTCTACCTCCGTAGCCTTTAGCATTGCGAAGAGCTCGGGAATTGTATTATCCATCCCTTGCTTGTTATAGTTCATCACGAAGCTCTTGTAGCTTGGTGACAATGATTGAAGAATTCTGTCAATGACAGGAAGATTAACTCCCAGTTGAATCAAGTGATTGTTATACCCAGACATTTTGAGTATATGCTCACTGACAGAACTATTCTCCTCCATCTTGCAGCTGTAGAACTTATTGGAACTTCATATCTCTCAATCCGGGCATTTGCTTGAAATATTAACTTCAACTCCTGGAACATCTCATATGCTCCATGACGTTCAAAACGTCGTTGAAGTCCCGGTTCTAAGCCGTAAAGCATGGCACACTGAACTATCGAGTAGTCATCAGCTTTGCTCTGCCAGGCGTTCATAACATCAGGCGTTCCTCCTGCAGCAGGTTTGGCACCTAGTGATACGTCTCCAACGTATCTATAATTTATGAAGTATTCATGCTATTATAGTATCCATCTTGGGTGTTTAATGAGCTTTACTATGCACTTTTATATTAATTTTGGGACTAACCTATTGACCTAGAGCCCAGTGCCAGTTTCTGTTTTTTTTCCTTGTTTCAGTGTTTCGCGGAAAAGGAATATCAAACGCAGTCCAAACGGAATGAAACCTTCGGAAAAGTTATTTTTGGAACGGAAGCAATCCAGGGGACTTGGAGTGCACGTCAGGGAATTAACGAGGAGGGCACGAGGCAGGGGGCGCGCCCTCCACTCTTGTGGGCCCCTCGTGGCTCCCCTGACGTATTGCTTCCTCCTATATATACCAATATACCCTAAAACCTTTGGGGAACAGAATAGATCGGGAGTTCCGCCGCCGCAAGCCTCTGTAGCCACCAAAAACGAATCGGGACCCTGTTCCGGCACCCTGCCGGAGGGGGGAACCCTCACCGGTGGCCATCTTCATCATCCCGGTGCTCTCCATGACGAGGAGGGAGTAGTTCACCCTCGGGGCTGAGGGTATGTACCAGTAGCTATGTGTTTGATCTCTCTCTCTCTCATGTTCTTGAGGTGATACGATCTTGATGTATTGCGAGCTTTGCTATTATAGTTGGATCTTATGATGTTTCTCCCCCTCTACTCTCTTGTAATGGATTGAGTTTTCCCTTTGAAGTTATCTTATCGGATTGAGTCTTTAATGATTTGAGAACACTTGATGTATGTCTTGCGTGGGATAACCGTGGTGACAATGGGTTATTCTATTGATTCACTTGATGTATGTTTTGGTGATCAACTTGCGGGTTCCGCCCATGAACCTATGCATAGGGATTGGCACACGTTTTCGTCTTGACTCTCCGGTAGAAAATTTGGGACACTCTTTGAGGTTCTATGTGTTGGTTGAATAGATGAATCTGAGATTGTGTGATGCATATCGTATAATCATACCCACGGATACTTGAGGTGACATTGGAGTATCTAGGTGACATTAGGGTTTTGGTTGATGTGTGTCTTAAGGTGTTATTTTACTACGAACTCTAGGGCTGTTTGTGACACTTATAGGAATAGCCCAATGGATTGACCGGATAGAATAACTTTGAGGTGGTTTCGTACCCTACCATAATCTCTTCGTTTGTTCTCCGCTATTAGTGACTTTGGAGTGACTCTTTGTTGCATGTTGAGGGATAGTTATATGATCCAATTATGTTATTATTGTTGAGAGAACTTGCACTAGTGAAAGTATGAACCCTAGGCCTTGTTTCCTATCATTGCAATACCGTTTGTGCTCACTTTTATCATTAGTTACCTTGCTGTTTTTATATTTTCAGATTACAAAAACCTATATCTACCATCCATATTGCACTTGTATCACCATCTCTTCGCCGAACTAGTGCACCTATACAATTTACCATTGTATTGGGTGTGTTGGGGACACAAGAGACTCTTTGTTATTTGGTTGCAGGGTTGTTTGAGAGAGACCATCTTCATCCTACGCCTCCCACGGATTGATAAACCTTAGGTCACCCACTTGAGGGAAATTTGCTACTGTCCTACAAACCTCTGCACTTGAAGGCCCAACAACGTCTACAAGAAGAAGGTTGCGTAGTAGACATCAAGCAGTTTCTGGCGCCGTTGCCGGGGAGGCTAGGTAAGCGGCACTCACACCCCGTCAACTAAGCAGTTTCTGGCGCTGTTGCCGGGGAGGTGAGTGCTTGAAGGTACATCTTTAGATCTTGCAATCGAATCTTTCTGTTTCTTGTTTTAGCACTAGTTTAGTTTATAAAAGAAAACTACCAAAAAAATGGAATTGAGTTTGTCTCATACGCTTCATCTTTTTAATATCTTTCGTGAGAATGATGGAAAGGAAAATTGTGCCAAAGTGTTAGAAAAAGAATGCATTAAAATGTTTGGCACTAAATCTTTGTATGATGAACATGATTGCAATGTTGTTAGTATGAACTCCTTGAAT
This sequence comes from Aegilops tauschii subsp. strangulata, assembly GCF_002575655.3. NCBI lineage: Eukaryota > Viridiplantae > Streptophyta > Magnoliopsida > Poales > Poaceae > Aegilops > Aegilops tauschii. The sequence continues at coordinate 470,801,863 of NC_053038.3, forward strand.
ATCCATAGTACTAATGATGATTGCACTAGTCATGATGAAAATGTCTCTTATAAGCATGTCGACTTTTGTGGAGTGCATTGGGTTTGCAAGTACACACTAAGTATAGAAGATAGATATTTTAAGAGGCATAAGCATTTAGAAACTAAATTGTTGCAAGAAAGGCTAGATGTTTGTGCTGAAAATTTAAATTTTCTTGGCCGTACTTGTGAACTTTGCAATGAACGGGGTCATTTAACTATCCGATGCAAATTGTTTCATGATCTAATCGTGTCCAAAAATTGTGATGACTTGATTTCCCTTGCACATTATAATGAACTTAGTTTGCTTATGGGCTACGAAGAAATGAAACGTATGACTAATTATCTTCCAGAATTTGCCCGTTATAAACTTCTTGAATTTGATCCAGAGGAAATTTATATGTATTGTGCGGTGAATTGCATTGAAAATCCTTATATTGCCAATTACATAAAGAAAAGATAACAAATAGAAGATGAAGACAATACTAATGAAAGGGAAGAAACTCCCCAATACCCTCCTATTATTTCTTATGATGAATCAGGTAACGAGGAGGAGCCTTCTATTCAACCAATCTCATCACATGATGTGAAGAAGAAAAAGAAAAGACGGAGAAGCAAAGGTAGAAAGTTATCCCTCCCAAATGATGTTGCTCCTATTACTCATTGTGATGATGATAATTGCTATACTATTGGTGCTATCCATACTATTAATGATGAGAGTGATTATGCTTATGATATGAAAAGGCCCAAGCTTGGGGATGCTATGTTTGATGAAGATGATGTTTTTGAGAATATATTTGCTGCAATTAATGTTTGTCCCAAGCTTGGGTATGCTATGTTTAATGAAGATGATATTTTTAGTCTCCCAAGTTTTGATATGCGAATTTATAATGATGATAGCATGCCTCCTACTTATGATTATATTGATGAAAGTGGGTTTGGAAGAGTGTCAACTTTAGGAAGTAGTGATCCCACTATTTTGGAGGATGTTGAATCTTATTGTGATAATTATGAAAGTGGATTTGGAGAGGTCATAACTTTATTTAGTGATGAATCCACTATTTCGGAAGAGGTTTCAATTGATTATGATGAGAACAAAGTTGCTACTTACGATGATTATTGTGATGAAACTTATGCTATAAAGAGTAGTGATGATTATGTTTATAAAACTTGTCATGATTATGATTACCCTTTTTCTGAACATTATTCATTTAATGTGGAAACAATTTATAGTATTCGAGTCTCTTATGATACTCTCACTATTCCGAATGAGAAGAATTTTGCTTATGTGGAGAGTAGTAAATTTTCTATGCAAGTAGATCATGAAAAGAATGCTTTAGGTGCTGGTTATATTTTTGAATTTATTCATGATTCTACTGAAAATTATTATGAGGGAGGAATATATGCTTGTAGGAATTGCAATAATATCAAGTTTCCTCTCTATGTTCTTAAGGTTTTGAAGTTATGCTTGTTTTGCCTTCCTATGCAAGTTGATTCTTGTTCCCACAAGTTGTTTGCTCACAAAGTCCTTATGCATAGGAAGTGGGTTAGACTTAAATGTGCTAGTCATATTCTTCATGATGCTCTCTATATGTTTCAATTCTTATCTCTTATGTGAGCATCATTGAAATCATCATGCCTAGCTAGGGGCGTTAAACGTTAGCGCTTGTTGGGAGGCAACCCAATTTTATTTTAGTTTCTTGCTTTTTGGTTCTGTTTAGGAATAAATAATCCATCTAGCTTTTGTTTAGATGTGGTTTTATGTTTTAATTAGTGTTTGTGCCAAGTAGAACCTTTGGGAAGACTTGGGTGAAGTCTTTATGATCATGCTGTAAAAAACAGAAACTTTAGCGCTCACGAGATTAGCTAAAACGTTTTACTGGAGAGTGCTATTTAGTTGATTATTTTTGCAGATGATTACTAGACAAATTACTCAGGTCCACCAATTTATTTTAGAATTTTTGGAGTTCCAGAAGTATACGTTTGATACAGATTACTACAGACTGTTCTGTTTTTGACAGATTCTGTTTTCTTTGTGTTGTTTGCTTATTTTGATGAATCTATGGCTAGTAAAATAGTTTATAAACCATAGAGAAGTTGGAATACAGTAGGTTTAACACCAATACAAATAAAGAATGAGTTAATTACAGTATATTGAAGTGGTGTTTTGTTTTCTTTCGCTAACGGAGCTTACGAGTTTTCTGTTGAGTTTTGTGTTGTGAAGTTTTCAAGTTTTGGGTAAAGATTCGATGGAATATGGAATAAGGAGTGGCAAGAGCCTAATCTTGGGGATGCCCAAGGCACCCCAAGGTAATATTCAAGGATAACCAAGAGCCTAAGCTTGGGGATGCCCCGGAAGGCATCCCCTCTTTCGTCTTCGTTCATCGGTAACCTTACTTGGAGCTATATTTTTATTCACTACATGATATGTGTTTTGCTTGGAGCGTCATTTTATTTTCTTTAGATTTGCTTGCTGTTTGAATAAATTACAAAGATCTGAAATTCTTAAATGAGAGAGAGTCTTCACATAGCTACATAATTATTTAACTACTCATTGATCTTCACTTATATCTTTTTGGAGTAGTTTGTTATTTACTCGTGTGCTTCACTTATATCCTATGAGTAAATGGTTGAATGATTTGAATGTCATAAATCTGAAATTATATATGTTCCATATGCTTATCCCATGGGGAGTAATGACTTCACATATAAGAAGTAGAGGTGGTAAATTTATCGAAGGTTAGCAAACATTGTATTGGTCACTTGAACAATTCATGAAAGAATATTGAAGGAAGAGAGATTTCACATATAAATATACTATCTTGGACATCTTCTATGATTGTGAGCCCCATTAATTATTTTCAAACCTGAGCAAATTAGTTGAAGTTGGACAAGGAAGACAACATAATGAGTTATGCTTGGGTATATTTGTATAGAAGTTATATTGTTATGGATCCTCTAACATGTGGTGCTTGCTATTTAGAATCCTTTGCTAGCCAAAATATCTGTACTAAGCGGGAATACTGCTTGTGCATCCAAAATCCTTGAACCAAGTTTCTTCCATGAGTGTCCACCATATCTACCTATATGCGGTATTTACCTGCCGTTCCAAGTAAATTTGCATGTGCCAAACTCTAAACATTCAAATAATAATCTGTTTTGTATGCCCGAATCGCTCATGTAGCGACTAGGGGCTAGCAGTATCTTCCATGCCTGGTGGGTTATTCTCACGATGAGTGGACTCCGCTCATCATTCCCGAGAAAATGGCTGGTAACTGGGATGCCCAGTCCTATGATCAAAAGATCAAAAACAAATTCGCAAATAATTTAAACAAAACTCCCCCAGGAATGTTGATAGTTGGACGGCACCCGTTGTTTCGGACAAGCCGTGGAGTGTGAATGTTGGTGGAGGGGGAGTAAAATCTTTACCTTTCTGCGTGGGAACCGCCTATAATGTATGTAGTATGGAAGATATTGGGAACTCTTGGTCGTTATGTTGACAATGAAAGCATACCTCTCAAAATTATTTTCATCTCTGTTTTTGCTTCGAGCTCTAGCACCTCTGCAAATCCCTGCTTCCCTCTGCGAAGGGTCTATCTTTTACTTTTATGCAAGTGTCAGTAGTATTCCTTCTCATTCCAACCTACTCTTTAGTTGGCAAGCATCATGTGATGGAAAGATCTAAGCATATATGGCCATTCAAATATATTTGAGCATGAATTATTACTCTTGACATTACCCTTGAGGTAAAAGGTTGGGAGGCGAAACATTAAGCCCCTATCTTTCTTTGTGTTCGATGAATACTATTTGTTCTAAAAATATGCTTTGAGTGGTAGCGATCATGGAAGACTAAATGATAGTTGAGTATGTGAAGTTTGCTGAATCAAAGCTCTGACATAGACTCTTCCTGAAAATAAGATGAATTGCAGTTGTTTGATGACTGAGAACATAGTTTGTTCGTTTTCAAGAAAGTTATGGTCTATGCTTTAACATGTGAATAGCTTGTTACTTGATCATGCAAAGTTTTATGATATGAGCTACTGTTATGACATATAATGATGCTAGAAAAGGTGATTGAAGTTATCATTGATCAAACTTGTGCACCTGCTAGCATTCACACTTCATAAATTCTTTCTTTTATCATTTACCTACTCGAGGACGAGCAGGAATTAAGCTTGGGGATGCTGATACGTCTCCAACGTATCTATAATTTATGAAGTATTCATGCTATTATATTATCCATCTTGGGAGTTTAATGGGCTTTACTATGCACTTTTATATTACTTTTGGGACTAACCTATTGACCCAGAGCCCAGTGCCAGTTTCTGTTTTTCCTTGTTTCAGTGTTTCGCGGAAAAGGAATATAGAATGGAGTCCAAACGGAATGAAACCTTCAGAAAAGTTATTTTTGGAACGGAAGTAATCCAGGGGACTTGGAGTGGACGTCAGGGAATCAACGAGGAGGGCACGAGGCATGGGGGCGCGCCCACCCCCCTGGGCGCGCCCTCCACCCTCGTGGGCCGTTCGTAGCCCCCCTGACGTATTTCTTCCTCCTATATATACCAATATACCCTAAAACCTTCGGGGAACAGAATACATCGGGAGTTCCTCCGCCGCAAGCCTCTGTAGCCACCAAAAACCAATCGGGACCCTGTTCCGGCACCCTGCCGGAGGGGGGAACCCTCACCGGTGGCCATCTTCATCACCCCGGCGCTCTCCATGACGAGGAGGGAGTAGTTCACCCTCGGGGCTGAGGATATGTACCAGTAGCTATGTGTTTGATCTCTCTCTCTCTCATGTTCTTGAGGTGATACGATCTTGATGTATCGCGAGCTTTGCTATTATAGTTGGATCTTATGATGTTTCTCCCCCTCTACTCTCTTGTAATGGATTGAGTTTTCCCTTTGAAGTTATCTTATCGGATTGAGTCTTTAATGATTTGAGAACACTTGATGTATGTCTTGCGTGGGATAACCGTGGTGACAATGGGTTATTCTATTGATTCACTTGATGTATGTTTTGGTGATCAACTTGCGGATTCCGCCCATGAACCTATGAATAGGGGTTGGCACACGTTTTCGTCTTGACTCTCCGGTAGAAACTTTGGGGCACTCTTTGAGGTTCTATGTGTTGGTTGAATAGATGAATCTGAGATTGTGTGATGCATATCGTACAATCATACCCACGGATACCTGAGGTGACATTGGAGTATCAAGGTGACATTAGGGTTTTGGTTGATGTGTGTCTTAAGGTGTTATTTTACTACGAACTCTAGGGCTGTTTGTGACACTTATAGGAATAGCCCAATAGATTGATCGGAAAGAATAACTTTGAGGTGGTTTCGTACCCTACCATAATCTCTTCCTCTGTTCTCCGCTATTAGTGACTTTGGAGTGACTCTTTGTTGCATGTTGAGGGATAGTTATATGATCCAATTATGTTATTATTGTTGAGAGAACTTGCACTAGTGAAAGTATGAACCCTAGGCCTTGTTTCCTAGCATTGCAATACCGTTTGTGCTCACTTTTATCATTAGTTACCTTGCTGTTTTTATATTTTCAGATTACAAAAACCTATATCTACCATCCATATTGCACTTGTATCACCATCTCTTCGCCGAACTAGTGCACCTATACAATTTACCATTGTATTGGGTGTGTTGGGGACACAAGAGACTCTTTGTTATTTGGTTGCAGGGTTGTTTGAGAGAGACCATATTCATCCTACGCCTCTCACGGATTGATAAACCTTAGGTCATCCACTTGAGGGAAATTTGCTACTGTCCTACAAACCGCTGCACTTGGAGGCCCAAGAACGTCTACAAGAAGAAAGTTGCGTAGTAGACATCACCTAGCGGTGCTTCCAGGACGTAATTCTTCTGTGTAGCAATGAGGATAATCCTCAAGTTACGGACCCAGTCCGTGTAGTTGCTACCATCATCTTTCAACTAAGCTTTCTCTAGGAACGCATCAAAATTCAACGGAACAACAGCACGGGCCATCTATCTACAACAACATAGACATGCAAAATACTATCAGGGACTAAGTTCATGATAAATTAAAGTTCAATTAATCAAATTACTTAAGAACTCCCACTTAGATAGACATCCCTCTAATCATCTAAGTGATCACGTGATCCAAATCAACGAAACCATGTCCGATCATCACGTGAGATGGAGTAGTTTTCAATGGTGAACATCACTATGTTGATCATATCTACTATATGATTCACGCTCGACCTTTCGGTCTCAGTGTTCCGAGGCCATATCTGCATATGCTAGGCTCGTCAAGTTTAACCCGAGTATTCTGCGTGTGCAAAACTGGCTTGCACCCGTTGTATGTGAACGTAGAGCTTATCACACTCGATCATCACGTGGTGTCTCGGCACGACGAACTTTCGCAACGGTGCATACTCAGGGAGAACACTTATACCTTGAAATTTAGTGAGAGATCATCTTATAATGCTACCGTTGAACTAAGCAAAATAAGATGCATAAAGGATAAACATCACATGCAATCAATATAAGTGATATGATATGGTCATCATCATCTGGTGCCTTTGATCTCCATCTCCAAAGCACCGTCATGATCACCATCGTCACCGGCGCGACACCTTGATCTCCATCATAGCATCATTGTCGTCTCGCCAACTATTGCTTCTACGACTATCGCTACTGCTTAGTGAGAAAGTAAAGCAATTACATGGTGATTGCATTTCATACAATAAAGCGACAACAATATGGCTCCTACCAGTTGCCGATAACTCTGTTACAAAACATGATCATCTCATACAATCACTACAAAAAAAAGACACTTCCGTGATGATACGTGTTTGTCACAGTAGGTCACGTTTTCTGTCATGCATGTACATCCATGACAATTTTATGACAGAATCATCATAGTCATACCTGTCCTGTCGTAGAAGTGTTCCATGACATTACCAAAATTATCATCACGGAAGTGTCCACTTCCATGACGATAAATCGCGCGTCATAGAAGTGCTTTCGTCAACGGTGACCGACACGTGGCATCCACCGTAATGGGACGCCGTTAAGCTATCGGGTTTGGTTTTGGATCCGATAACCCGCTAACAGCCCGAACCAATGAGGATTTTCCACGTGTAAAATTCTCATTGGCCGAAGGAAACACGTGTTGGCTCACCGTTTGGACATATGTCATCCATTCATTGGACAAGAGGTGCCTATCATACGTCGACACGTGGCATGGCCCAACAGAGGCCCATTCCGGTGCAAAGGCCGACCCGTTTGACTTGGTCAAACGGTAACGGGCAGGCCCACGAAAGCCTGTTAACGACATGTTCGTATATAGCCCATTTACGGCCCGCTAACTCACGACCCGTTACGGCCTACCGAAATTAAGCCTAGTAGCTTCATCTGGGCCGTCCAATATGATTCCAGCCCGTTGTAACTTCTAGCCCATGTATGGCCCATGATGTCTTTCGGCCCATACGAGGCCATTTGTAACTCTTGGCCCATTAAAGGCCCATGGTGAATCTGGCCCGCAATGAACAGTGTACCGCTTTATACCCATTAGCGGCGTATTGTTCCATTGGGCTGTTTCCAACACGTGTTATGTTTCGGCCTTCTCAGGGCCCATTTATTCTTGGGCTTAGTTCCAGCATTCGGTTACTTACGGCCCGTTACTGGCCTTTTTTGCTTGTGGGCCAAATTCAGCCCGTGGTTAAAATCGGCCCGTTTGCGGCCCGTTAATTCGTTGGGCCGTTTTCGTAGCGTCATCAAATACGGCAGATTAATGACGGCCCGTTATGGTCGGCCCATGAACGGACGATTCCAAATATAGCCCGTTTACGACCTATAATGCGGCCTGTTATTGGCCCATGTTTGGTCGATCGATCATACGACCCGTAGAAGGCCCATTGATGCTACGGCCCGTAGAAGGCCCATCGTTTCTACGGCCCTTAGAAGGCCCATTGTTTCTATGACCCGTAGGAGGCCCATGGTAACTACAGTAAATATGTAGCCCATGGTTATTGTGGACTAGTTTTAAAAAATAGGTTATTGCGGCCACTAGCAAACCGCAGAAAAAGAACTGCACTAACCACAAGCAAACAAATAAACAAGAAAACAAGGAAATAAATAAGAAAGCAACTTACGCTAGGCTATCACGGCTATTACACATATTACATCCACTGGGCATCAAAGTTCGCCACCAGTGCAAATATAGGGAACAAAGCCGCATATCATATACACTGGTTGTCAAACTTGGCAACCAGTGCAAATAAACGCCGCAGCAAAACAAGTCCAGAACTGAAACCACTTTAGAAGAGCTCAAGAAACAATATGCTGGGTAACCATAATGCTGGCAAGATGCTTAGCAAGCTTATTAACTTTCTCTTGTTTGGCGCTTAAATCCTCCAGCACTTGCTGTTGCACAAGAAAGTATGCATTTGAATTCTGCAGGGACTTCCTCAGTCCTTCGGCTTCTTGCCACATCACAACTGACTGATGCCTTTCAGCTTGTAGCTGAGACTGAAGAAGCCGAAGTGATTCAGGCAGCGAGTTCGAAGAGCTTGTGCCAGCGGTACTGGCCAGTAACTCAAATACTACATCAACGCAGGACTGTGGGGTTTTGTTACTGTCTACAAGATCATTTTTATCACCTTTCTTGGAGACCAACATGACTATCTCACTATCTTGAACCTTATCTGCATTACTTTCTCTACCATTGCATAGTGGGGTGCTCTTCTCCAATATTATGTTCACATACTACAAGAGAAAACAAGCAGACACATCACAGATTTAGCATGTAGTATACGAAACTCATTTTGGTAAACTGGTTCAGTAGTAAGGTGGACATGATAACAACATGAAACAAACATATATCTATGTACTATGGTCACTGTATTGTCCATATCATTCTAGTTTATGTTGCCTAATCAAGATAGAGACACAGTTCAACTCATATATTTTTAAGACACAACAGCATAGACATAATATAAATGTGAGAAACTACATAGCATTGGCAACACTTGTAATGTGCATCACATGAGAACATAACTGTTTATACAACTGAAACTGAAATCAACATAGAGCAAGAAGTTAGAACAACAATCCAGTTAAAGAAATAGGTTTAAAACATACCTGTTGCGCCATTGGAGTTTCAATTGGATCCTTCAAATTCGAAAGTAGTTGGTATGAGTAAATACAGTGATGCAACAGCAAAGGAGTATGGACCATAGCTACGGAATCTGACCTGAGAACAGTTGCTCTTCTGCTTTAAACGTGGAGTTTGGGTTCGCTGTGGTGGTCGTCGTGCTTTGGGCACTGCAGTTGCTTTACAAACTGCTCGTGTGGGGGTACTCTGTGGTGGACATGGTGCTTTGTCAACTAGAAGTGGGTTACTATCCGCTGGGGTTGGGGTTAGATGGGTTGTAGTTGGTTCTCTGCCCAACGGTGTAAGTGTGCAATCTGGAAGAGTCTTGATTATGTGTGGTGGGGCTAGTTTGTGGGCCAGTACCACCATGGTTCTATCTGCATCGACGGGTAGCACTGTCTTTTGTGAAGAACGGTTTTTGCTCCCTTAGATACTGCCATCACCCCCTCCAATTCAAATGGCTGATAAACAAGAAAATAAATTGAACGTACAGACATTGTATGGTAGACAGATGTGGTAATTCACATATATGTTGTCTAACCAAACAGGACAGCATGACACGATTTCACATATATAATGCCTAACTAAACAGGATAGCATGACACAGTTTCAGATATATGATGGATAACTTAACAGGATATAATGGCATAATTCAACATATGATGAGTATCTAAACAGGATGACATGACAAAACTATATGATGTCTTTCTCAAATAGGTTAGGATGAAATAATTCACATACATGTTGTCTAAGTATACAGGATGGCATGATACAATTGACATAATTGATTCATATACTAAGCAGCTGACACTCGCATGTATGATCTCTAAACTAAGCAGATGGAATTCAATATTGTGCATATGCTGTCTAAACTAAGCAATGCAAGACACCATATGCATTATATGAGAAATATAAACATTGCAACTTAGAGCATACACCTCAGGTGGGATATAGGACCGGTCATCTGTCTCTAAATCCTCCTCTGAGGAGCTCCCTATAAGCATCGAGGTATATGCTTCAACAGGTACCATTGCTTGCTCTGATGACCTTGTTTTCACTCCTGATTTTTCCATAACCGGCTCAAATGGCTGATACACATGAAGAGTAGTTCAATATACACAGATTGTCACCAAATGGAATACATAATGAAAAAAAGATGGCAAGAGTTAATTCACATATATGATGCCTGGCTACATGGCGGTGCATAATTCACATATATGATAACTGGCTGAAAAACATGGCATTGCATAATTCACATATCTGATATAGAAAGCAAACATGAGGCATTCACACAAAGCATGTCTAATCTAAGAAGATGGCATGGCAATGCAAGACACAATATGCATGATATGAGCAATATAACCCTGCCAAGTTAGAGCATGCACCTCGGGGGGGATACGACTGGTCACCTGTCTCTGAATCCTCCTCTGAGGAGCTATCTGTAACCAGCAAGAAATCTGCATCGACAGGTATCACTGACTACTCAGAAGACCTTGTTTTCACTCCAGATTTTCCCATGACCGACTCAAATGGCTGATGCATAGGAAGAGTAGATGAATGTATAAACATTGTTGACAAATGGAATACATTATGAAAAAAATATGGCATGATACAATTCACATATACGATGACTGGCTAAACAGGATGGCATTGCATGATTCACGTATATGATGCCTGGCTGAAGAAGATGGCATTGCATAATTCCCATATACTCCCTCCGTTCCTAAATATTTGTATTTTTAGAGATTTCAAATGGACTACCACATACGGATGTATATAGACATATTCTAGAGTGTAGATTCACTCATTTTGCTCCGTATGTAGTCACTTGTTGAAATCTCTAAAAAGACAAATATTTAGAAACAGTGGGAGTATGATATAGAAACCAAACAGGTGGCATTCACACAAAGCAAATCTAAACTAAGCTGATGACATATAAGATGTATAATGTAAGCAATGCGAAGTTAGAGCAAACACCTCAGGTGGTAAATAGGAGTGGTCGGCTCCCTCTGAATCCCCATCTGAACAGTTATCTTCCTCTGGAATACAATCTGGAATGGCGGAGGGGGGGCACTTTGCCCACCATGGAGTGGCGTCTGCATGACATTATATTCCCACGCAACGGTCTTCTCTTTTTCTCTACATGTTCAGTACGATTGTGTACAATAACTGACATGCATAATAAAAAAGATAGTTAGATTTTGTAAGGCCTAAGGGGTGCATGCAGAAATCAAGACTGATGGTGGCAAACGAGTGGATAGATCCAAAACTAATGATAGCAGGTAGATTATAGCTTCAGTTTTAAAAAGATAGAGAATGGATCATCTACTGTTTGTTGCCCACCCAACTCTTGTAGCTGCCGGAGGTTGTGCAGCAGCAGCAGCGCGAGCGAGAGCAAGAGCAGAGCAGCAGCACGAATGAGAGCAAGAGCGGAGCAGCAGCGCGACCGACAACAATAACAGAGAAGAGCAGCAGCATGAACGAAAGCAAGAGCAGTGCAGCAGCGCGACCGACAGCAACAAAAGAGCCGCGGCGCGAGCGAGAGCTGGAGCAGCAGCAGCACGAGCGAGAGCTGGAGCAGCTGCAGCTAGTGCCGGTGTGGAAGTCGCCGCCGAGGAAGCAACGACATGGGGGAGAGACGCCGTGGATGAAGTGGCCGGTGACGGCACCGTCGATGGAGACCCGCCATGGCTGCTCAGTATCGAGCACTGGCAGCCCCATGAGATCGAATAAAAGATAAAATGCAGCGGTGGGTGCAGAATCTCCTTGGTGGCGCCGAGTGGGCCCGGCTTCATCGGAGGAATTGGTGAGGGTGCTGCGGTTCTGGTGGGGCAGGTGAAGACGGCGCTGTGGGGATGGAGGTGGCGCGATAGACGAGGCGAACATCGGGGCAGCTCCTTGGAGGTGGAGGACGGGGCGGCTGATCCGGCGGGACGACGAGATCGACGACGGATCCTTATCCGGTGCTGTGGATGAGGGACGGCGAGTTGTTGCGGTGGACGACATCGTCGGGGAAGAGTCTCCGGCTGGGCGGCGGTCGGGAGGCCGAAGGAGGAGCGTGGGGTTTTGCGGGTTTTGGCGGCCTCGGTGTACGAATGGGGGGGGGGACGAAGGGGAAGGTAGGGGGAGCCATGGCTTAGGGACGCGCTTGTCCGAAATGTAGGGTAAGTTACCACCGTACCCCCACCGGTTTTGACACCGCGACGTCGAGCCGGCATTTCCGGCTAAGGGGTAGAAGGGGGATTTCGCGTGTCTGGGCTGCGGGACCGATTTCAGATGAGGAGGGAGTTTTCGTGCGCGTCGAAATTTTGGGATAACAAGGCGCGGGGCGGGTTGAAGAGGCGGGAGTTTCAAAGCAGATGAGACAAAAGATACTCGAGCTTGAAAATTTCGGGATAACAAGGCGCGGATTCCTTGTTCGGCAGAACAAACTTAACGTGTACAAAAAACAATTCATACAAGACACAAGATGGTCATGTCCCCTTTTACTATATTGCTATAGATGTCATTGAAAAAACTACAAGAAAAATCTAAAAAAAAATCGGGAGAACAAGATTACCCTGTACAGTACCAAATCGATTCACACTTCCCTCAGCAATAACAAAAAACAAATCAATTCCCACCAAAAAAAGAGTCATGTTACTTTTTATATGATTAAAAAAGCCAGGATCTCGAATTTCAATTTTTGAATCCACGTTATGTTGAATTCGAATATATCGTTAGGTGACCTTGCGGTTTATAATGGATGTAGTCCTACATTTTGATCTTCCATCATATATGAACATTTTACTCCACCCTATGAACATATATATTGTCGTCTACCATATGGACTAAATTTGAATCAATTTTCCTTATTTGAATACGATTGTTGTCAAGTTATACAATCATTTAAATATTATCTTAATAACAAAAAACATGCATATAGCAGTAATCATATTTCACTATGAACTACATGTACCATACGATCTCCAATTCAAATATTTGTATCCATTTTCTGTTGAATTCAACTAAGAGTACATTGGTCTAGGTAGCGAGATGTTCGGGATAATCTAAACCCTGTTTTCATATGTATATTTTTTGGCTGAATTGGGACAAGTTTTGGTATAAGCTTCTTGCAAAACCAGAGATTCTCTCAACAAGCCTCGTGGTTCCGAGAGGGAACATGTCACCTTTGTGTGCGAAACGATATACGCTGCCTCCCCCGTGATTTTCTTTACAGAGGCAACATAGAACTATATGAGTGCCCTGTTAAATTTTGGAATTACTCCGGGTTCGTTTGGCCTTTTTATACATTAATTGAGTTTTTGGACATTTAATGTGCATAATCCAAATTTGAACTGCGAGCACATGCTCCGGTGCACCAAAGTTGGTTGAAAAATCACATGTGTGTCCTTGGGTGAATTTCTAGGGCCCATGCAAGAAATGGGAATCAAATTCAACCATCTTGGCGTCGTGACTCGGCTGAGAACATCGAGAAACTTGGTTTTAAATTCATGTAAATCCAAAACTCGCCTGGAAATCATGAAACTTGGCATGGTGTCATGTCATGGCACTAGCATGTTGTGGTAAAAAATTGTACAATTTGGAACAAGTTTTGGTATAAGCTTCTTGCAAACCAGAGCTTCTCTCAAGAAGGCTCATGGTTCTGAGAGGGAACGTGTCACCTTTGAGTGTGAAACGATATGCGCTGCCCCCTTGAGTTTCTTTACAGAGGCAACATAGAACTACATGAGTGCCCTGTTAAATTTTGGAATTATTTCGGGTTCGTTTGGCCTTTTTATACATTAATTGAGTTTCTGGTAATTTAATGTGCATAATTCAAATTTGAACTACAAGCACATGCTCCCGCGCACCAAAGTTGGTTGAAAAATCACATGTGTGTCCTCAGGTGAATTTCTAGGTCCCATGCAAGAAATGGGAATGAAATTCAAACATCTGGCATCGTGGCTTGGCCGAGAACATTGAGAAACATGGGTTTTAAAATTCTTGTAAATCCAAAACATGCCTGAAAATCATGAAACTTGGCATGGTGTCATGTCATGGTACTACCAAGCTGTGGTAAAAAAATGCCGAATAGGAACAAGTTTTTGGTATAAGCTTCTTGCAACCGGAGCTTCTCTCAAGAAGACTCGTGGTTCTGAGAGGGAACGTGTCACCTTTGAGTGCGGAACGATATACGCTGCCCCCCTTGAGTTTCTTTACATAGGCAACATAGAACTACATGAGTGCCCTGTTAAATTTTGGAATTATTCCAGGTTCGATTGGCCTTTTTTATACATTAATTGAGTTTTTGGTCATTTAATGTGCATAATTCAAATTTGAACTTCAAGCACATGCTCCCATGCACCAAAGTTGGTTGAAAAATCACATGTGTGTCCTCGGGTGAATTTCTAGGTCCCATGCAAGAAATGGGAATGAAATTCAAACATCTTGGCATTGTGGCTCGGCCGAGAACATTGAGAAACTTGGTTTTATAATTCTTATAAATCCAAAACACGCCTGAAAATCATGAAACTCGGCATGGTGTCATGTCATGGTACTACCATGTTGTGGTAAAAAAATTGGCGGAATAGGAACAAGTTTTGGTATAAGCTTCTTGCAAACCAGAGCTTCTCTCAAGAAGGCTCGTGGTTCTGAGAGGGAACGTGTCACCTTTGTGTGCATAATTCAAATTTGAAATACAAGCACATGCTCCAGTGCACCAAAGTTGGTTGAAAAATCACATGTGTGTCCTCGGGTAAATTTCTAGGTCCCATGCATGCAAGAAATGGGAATGAAATTCAAACATGTGGCGTCGTGGCTCGGCTGGAAATATTGAGAAACTTGGTTTTTTAATTCCTGTAAATCCAAAACACGCATGAAAATCATGAAACTTGGTTTGGTGTCATGACATGGCACCAACATGTTGTGGTAATTTTGCTGCCCGATTTGTGAAGGAGCACACATTAACAATCAACAAAGTCATTTTGGAACAAGTGCTGTCACGTTACAATCGGAAACACAAGTATTATTGAAACCGTGGGCGTTCTATTTACCATTTACGTGCAGCCACACATCCCCTTTTTTATTAGCTAGGAGGTGCCGTGCAGGGTAGCTATTTGAGTACGGGAGGCGTGCGATCAGACCCCTGCGCGTGCTTATCGGGAGGAGAGCCGTTTGACCTCCATCTGCCGTCCACCTCTCTCCCAAGGTCTCCATTAATGGCGCCCGAGCCTCTGTTTGGCTATGTTCTCCCTCGACTGAGATTTAAGAGAGAAAAAAGAAAATCTGAAAAGAAATTTTTGCACGGATCTTGATGTAAGATCCGACGGACCTATATAGCATCTACTGCAACTTATGGCAAGACTGATGAATATATAAGGACAACGATAGTGGATAATAATTGTCTTACATAATTAGGAAGATGATTAAAAAAGCCACATGCGGCTATGTCCGAAGGGCAAAAGAAGAAGGAAGACAACAATCTGGCTCGCTGATCTCTACTTTCTTGATGCGTTGCTGCAGGCCGCGGGAACTAGTCTACGTTGCGAGCGGCGATGAGCTCTGTCGTGTCCTCAAGATGCTGCTTGAGAGCATCCATGGATTCCTCCACCAGCCTTTGGCGCTCGATGCGGAGCATGTCATTCTCGTCCATAAGTTTCTTCACGATGACGCCGGTCCTCTGGAACAACACACTGGTCTCCTCCTGCTGCTCTGCACTTCGGACGATCTTCACCCTCAGCAGGTCGCGCTCAGCCCGGAGCCTCTCATTGCCCTCCCTTAGTTGCCGGATGACGCCTGTAGCCTGTTCAAACGAGGCTTTCATGTCATCCTGCAACCTCGCCCAGCCGGAGATCTGATCCATCTGGCTATGGACGATCGCATGCATGCGTCTGTAAGAGTCGTCACCTGCCCGCGAGACATTTTCCCAGGCCGCCGCGACGCGGCAGGACATCTTTGCTGCATTTGCGGCGCGGCGGGACATCTCTGCTGCTTCCACGGTGCGGCCGGAGCAGTCTGCTGCATCGACAACGCGGCGGGACCTCCGTGCTGCTTCGGCGGCACGGCAGGACCTCTGTGCTGCTACTTCCGTGCGGCAGGACATGTCAGCTGCTTTCGAGGAGAGGCGGGACATCTCTCGTGCTTCCGCTTCCATGCTCGCCTCTCCCTGGTGGTAATCTCTCGACCCAAAACTCACGCTGGCCATGGCAGACGCAAGCGAAGGATGCTAAATGACTTGTTTGTTTTTGTGGATGAGGAGTTGAGGAGGAATGTGGAGTCATCTTGGCATAGCAGTGTTTATAACCGAGTACTAATACACTCCTAAGTGGGAAACCAAATAATCCCAAAACACTTAGGCACGGTGCATTAACTTCTACCTCGTTTCTTGTTTCTTGACATATCAACCAATAAGAGATGTGGGTGTGCATGCTTTTAATGACTTGAGACTACCAAACACGACATGCAGTGGTTAGTTCATTGCATGCAATGCTATTAATTAGCAAATAAACATTAAGTTCTCTCGTTTTCCCCTCCTCCTTGGTCACGGTGCCGACGGAGGGAGTAGGTTGTGATCGGTGTGAACAGGTTTGCAATTAAATATAGCATGGTAGTAGTAGTAATTTGGAATGTGACAAGACGCGCTCAAAATTTATTGACGGTTTAGTTTCGAACTATGGAACTATTCCCGGATGGCGTAAGGTGGGCACGCGTTCTCGGCCGTGGTGTAGCATATGCCATGGTACTAGTTCTTTTTCTACTGCTGTGTACGTGCAATAACTGGCACCGTCGGATACATATCTTACGCTTATAGGGGCGTTCGACAGGAATAGCCTCGTGGCGAGCTATAGACTAGTCTTTTTTTCAGACGCATTACACCTATCTCTCGCGACTTCTCGCACGCACCATCTCTAGCTCCCTAGGTCGATGCCTCCCACATACACTTGTACTCTGAGTTTAGTACGTTTTACAGGAAGAGAAGAGGTGCACGCACGCACTCGTCCTCTCTCACACACGCATCTGTAGCTATGAATTGTAGTGTTCTCAACCATCCGATTGGCTCTATCATAGGTTTCACGTTCCTCCTTGGCCTTGAGATAGTACTAGATGTCTTCATTTATTACTTTGTAGACTCATTTTGCATTGGAAAGCGCTATGTGATGGTAACATATTATGTTACTCTATTTGCCTCTCTCCTCATTAATTACTTCCACCTCATCATTTTTGCTTATGTGGCATCTATGTTACTACCTATGTTACTCCCACTATGACCAGCCTTATGCACAGAGAAATTAAGATCGGAGGGATTACTACTAGTAGTAGACTACTTTGATGTGTCGCGTCAACTCACACAAGTATGCAACACTTCCTGAACAAACAAGCATATAAGCTGTTATACTTACTTCTTATAAGCTGTTATACTTCTTACCCAAAGGATCTTTATACTATCCAACAGACACAAAATATCCGTTTGACTGTTGGAAATTACTTTAACTGCTGATCTATGTCGAAGTAATTGCCGCATCGCCACCAAAGCCCACCATCTCTTAAGCTAAAGTAGTCTGAGCTAACCCCTATATTAGCATATTACTAAGATAAACGGAAGGCACTGTAGAATCATTTAGGACATGAGCTTGTCAATCTGAATGTGGAGGGACACCAGCTTAGCCCTGACCAGCAGCTTGGGCGGAACTGTGAAGAAGGTCAGCTCGTGCACGGCGACGTCGCCGGGATCCTTGCTGCTTGTCACCTCCATTTCCACCTTGACGGCGTCGGTCCTGCCTTTGGGCTCCCCCGGCGGGCCGTTCGCCCACAGCTTGGCCACATTGTGCAGCAGTGGGGATGACCCCGCTCTGGTGCAGATGAGCGACACGGCGATAGGCGCGCCGATGTCGAGCACGCCTCCGACCAAGAAAAACGCGCGACCGTCCTCCTCCGCGAACAGCAAGAGCCGTGGCTCCGACAGTGGCACTTGCAGCTAGAGCACCTTGCCGTACTGGATCATGTGCATGGGCATGGGATGCACGGTGCTGATGTGGTGGGAGAGCGCCGGCGGCGGGCCTTCGTAGTCGCAGACGGGCACTGGGCATTTGCAGGGCGCGAGCGGACACACGCTCTGGTAGACGTAGAGCCCACAGCCTTCGTGCGGGCACTCCACCCTCACCGAGGAGAGGACGGCGTCCACCGCTGTGTTCCGCACGTTGAAGCCACCGCCGCGCTCGCACTTCTGGCACTGCCGCTGGTTCCCGGGGCGCTCGACGCGGCAGTCCGCGCAGGCCAGGTGCCCTCCCTTGCACTGCACAAATCAATCGAACAACACATCAATCAAGAAACCTACACCTTGCTCGATCAGCCAAACGGAGGAGGTGTATTCGAACCTCATACACTGGAGGCTTCAAGGGGCGGAGGCACATGGGGCAGTGGAGCAAGGTGAGGTCCATCGAGACCATAGAGAGCTCCATCGTCGGGTCCTGTTCCGTCTGCATGATCTCGCCCTCCTCGTGCACAACCATCTCTCACTTTATTAGGGCCGGGGCATTACAAAGCTTTACCGTCACATATTCATACTACTTAAAGGTGCATTAAATCAACACACGCAAGTATCAAAAGGAGAGTCACGACATGCATGCATGCGTTGTAATTAATGCATCGGTAAACGCAAATTATTGAAATATATTGAGTGCAGTGCTTTGATGTGTCGCGTCAACTCGTACAAGACCGAGAAGTTTGATTACTACAACGCCCTCTCGCCTTAACCGCACCTGCCTTTGGCTGCATGACAGGTGGGCCCCCCACCTGTTGGGCCCACCTGTCATAGACGCAAAGGCAGGAGCAGTAAGTCAATGAAGCTGCGTCCCTGCCTCGCCCATGAGCATGGTGGCTGGCAGGACTAGGAGAAGCTTTCGTTCGCTACACGCTCTCCCTCCCGCACGCGGTGGACATGCAGCAGTTCAATCGGTGTCAGATGGCCAGAAGCATACTGTAGTACTGCTCCACTGCATTAGTACTCCATCATTGTTCGACTTCCCGAAGAGGTGAAGAGCCAAGCGCAGCCCGGACGCTTATGTGGCAGTTTCATGTGTAGAGTAGTCTAGGATAGCGTGTACCATGCCTGTAAGCTTAAAATCGTTAGGGTCGGCTCCATGTTTTTTTCATTAATATAATCTTCTGGCCCTACCTGTCATCCTGGTGATTCTAGTTTGCACGCTCATCTAGTCAAGACAGGAATATATTTTTAATTTGTGGTGGGGTAAATGTTAGAGGTTGCAGCAAATGGAGTATTGTACACTGCGGGTCTTTCAGCCAAGTTTAGAGGCAACCATGTGGGGCCAGTGCTATGATGTGTCGCGTCAACTCGTACAACGAGGAGAAGCTTGATTTTACTACTACACACCTTCTCCCTCGCCCATGCGCGCGGTGGCTCGCAGACGAGGACAGGCTTTTGCTTATAGTACTACAACAAGCTATCCCTCCCGCTCATGGTGGACGGACATGTAGCAGTGGATTCGATACTGTAGAAGCAGTAGTAGTAACATCATTGTTCGTCTTCTCGAAGAGGTGAACAGCCAAGTGCAACCCCAACGTGGCAGTTGCGAACCTTGGAGCACGCATATAAATAAACGAGACCAACCCGGGCTAGACTAGCCTGTTGGCATATTTTATAGAAGAAAACTCCGTGAGCACCAAATGCTGAAGCCGAGACTTGAACCCTGGTGGGCTGGCTGCGAACTCCCGCGCCTTGCCAACTGAGCTATGCTCAGTTCTCAGGAGCACGCATGTAGCCAGGTTCTTGCATGAGACAAAATTGCTATGTGAGCCCACTATTACTTGCTAGTATAGCCCTGTAAACCAGAAAGGAGTATTTGCCTTTCTAGAGATTTCAACAAGTGACTGTACTACACCGAGACGGAGTACATATGGAGCAAAATGAGTGAATCTACACCGTAAATAAATACGTAGTTCTTTCGTTTTCCTCTCCGCCTTGGTCGCGGTGCAAATATTGAGTATACTAGTACTATCATCTTGAAATTTACGAAGTCACCATAGGCACCTCGTCGTCGACGGGAACGTCACCTGACACGCGATAGACGCGAGCGACAGTCGCCTCCATAGGTGCTTGAATGCCAAGGAGGGAGAGGGTAGCGGTTCCCGAGACATTGAACGGTCAATGATGCATCCTCAAATTACATGCAGAGGGAATTAATTAGAGAAGCAGAATAGAGCCAACACGATGTGAATGCAACAGAGTTTGGATTCTCATATAAAGGTGCCCCAGCACTCCAATCCATCTACTCCTAGTCTTTGCGCAACATTGCTCACTCCAATCCAATACCAAGTGACCAGAAGCCAAAAGCACCTATGGAGGCGATGGACGCGAGCGGCAGTCGGCGGTGCCAAATCATCCAAGGCGCCGGCCTGCGGCCCCGCACCGCGCAGCGTTTCCAGACGGTGCTCGCGACCGCCGGCGTCGTAGCCCTCGCCGACGCCGGCTTCGCCTCTCGCATGGACGACATGATGGTCAACTCCATCCGCAAGTTCACCGCCGTCAAGAAGCGCGCAGACGACCTTGCCGTACTACTCCAGCCCGCGCGCCCAGGCTCCTCATTGCCTGCCACCCTCATCGGCCACCATGCTGACGAACTCTTTCAAGCCCTGGTGGCCCTGCATGTGCCGGAGGACGCGGCGAAGAATGTGCACCTCGAGGCCGCGCTCATCGCGCAGTGCCTCGCCATGCAAGAAACCGTCGACCTGCACATCCACGTCTACGAGGAAATCGTCTACATAGGCCACTACAAGGCCAGCGAGGACAGAAAGACGTTGGCCTTCTTCCAGCGGCTGGAATCTTTGGACGCCATTGTTCAGAAGCACGTCGACCTGGCCACGAAAGCCGCTGCTACTTAGCCACCGTTCGATGGGTCGGCGCCCTGAGTCGAGGAGGTGTACATCGTCGATGGATGCATCACTTCTTCTTGCCTCCTGTAACCAGCACTGCATCGCCTCGTGGCCTTAATGTTTTATTAGTACTAGCAAGATGCACGTAACATCAAGATGCATTTGTATGACTAGTTTATCTTGTGAGAGAAAAGGATGAACGAGGGAAGGCCTTATTTGCAAATGTGGAGAGGTATGTGGGTACCTTTTTGCAAAATTGCCATAGTTTCCTTCCTATCCGTCAGATATAAATCGGACGGCCTATGTTGCAGGATGGCAGCCACACCATCATCACCAACTCTGTTTTTTATAAGAGTGTAGATATAGATATAGTATAGGAGTATATGGCATTTTTATTCCAGCAGTAACGTTTTCACTGTGAGGTGGGGCCGCAGTTGAGCAAACCGACCATCGGTATATCCCCACCCCGCCCACCTGGCTTCGGCTGAGTTTAGAATTAGAAGAGAGAAACGAGGGAGAAGAGCTAGCTGTAGCACGGATGCTGTTGTCAGATGGGACTCGCATTGATAGAATAGGAGTACTGAGCACTCGTACCTCTTTTTTTAGGGAAAAAGCAGTCGGATGTCTAGTACTACCACTTGTTGGGTGCGTGCGACCTATACCTGTCATCACTTTAGGTCTCCTTTTCAAACCGCATTACTCTTCACCGTACATATTTTTTCACGCATTTATCCTCCTATATGTACTCCTAGGCTATTTCCACGTGCTCCCTTTCGCTGACATGTGGGACATAGAGCATCTGGGTCATAGTGCATTGATACGTCTCCAACGTATCTATAATTTTTTATTGTTCCATGCTGTATTATATTCTGTTTTGGATGTTTAAAGGGCTTTATTATACACTTTTATATTATTTTGGGACTAACCTATTAACCGGAGGCCCAGCCCAAATTGCTGTTTTTTGCCTATATCAGAGTTTCGCAAAAAAAGAATATCAAACGGAGTCCAAACGGAATGAAACCTTCGAGAACGTGATTTTTGGAACGAATGTGATCTAGAGGACTTGGACCCTACGTCAAGAAAGCAACCAGGAGGGCACGAGGTAGGGGGCGCGCCTACCCCCCTGGGCGCGCCCTCCACCCTCGTGGGGCCCATGTTGCTCCACCAACGTACTTCTTCCTCCTATATATACCTATGTACCCCCAAACCAACAGAAGCATCCACGAAAACGTAATTCCACCGCCGCAACCTTCTGTACCCGTGAGATCCCATCTTGGGGCCTTTTCCGGCGTCCTGCCGGAGGGGGCATTGATCACGGAGGGCTTCTACATCAACACCATAGCCCCTCCGATGATGTGTGAGTAGTTTACCTCAGACCTTCGGGTCCATAGTTATTAGCTAGATGGCTTCTTCTCTCTCTTTGGATCTCAATACAAAATTCTCCACGATTCTCGTGGAGATCTATTCGATGTAATCTTCTTTTGCGGTGTGTTTGTTGAGACCGATGAATTGTGGGTTTATGGTCAAGTTTATCTATGAACAATATTTGAATCTTCTCTGAATTCTTTTATGTATGATTGGTTATCTTTGCAAGTCTCTTCGAATTATCAGTTTGGTTTGGCCTACTAGATTGATCTTTCTTGCAATGGGAGAAGTGCTTAGCTTTGGGTTCAATCTTGCGGTGTCCTTTCCCAGTGACAGCAGGGGCAGCAAGGCACGTATTGTATTGTTGCCATCGAGGATAACAAGATGGGGTTTATATCATATAGCATGAGTTTATCCCTCTACATCATGTCATCTTACTTAAAGCGTTACTCTGTTCTTATGAACTTAATACTCTAGATGCATGCTGGATAGCGGTCGATGTGTGGAGTAATAGTAGTAGATGCAGGCAGGAGTCGGTCTACTTGTCACGGACGCGATGCCTATATACATGATCATACCTAGATATTCTCATAACTATGCTCAATTCTATCAATTGCTCAACAGTAATTTGTTCACCCACCGTAATACTTATGTTCTTGAGAGAAGCCACTAGTGCAACCTATGGCCCCCGGGTCTATTTTCCATCATATTAATCTTCCAACACTTAGCTATTTTTATTGCCTTTTATTTTACTTTGCATCTTTATTATAAAAATACCAAAAATATTATCGTATCATATCTCACTTTTGTAAGTGATCGTGAAGGGATTGACAACCCCTTTATTGCGTTGGTTGCGAGGTTTTTATTTGTTTGTGTAGGTGCGAGGGACCTGAGCATGGCCTCCTACTGGATTGATACCTTGGTTCTCAAAAACTGAGGAAATACTTATGCTACTTTGCTGCATCACCCTTTCCACTTCAAGGGAAAACCAACGCAGTGCTCAAGAGGTAGCAAGAAGGATTTCTGGTGCCGTTGCCGGGGAGATTCGCGCCAAGTCAAGTCAAGTCAAGACATACCAAGTACCCATCACAAACTCTTGTCCCTCGCATTACATTATTTGCCATTTGCCTCTCGTTTTCCTCTCCCCCACTTCACCCTTGCCGTTTTATTCACCTTCTTCTCGTATGCCTTTCTGTTCGTGTTTCCACGTGCCTTCTATTTGCTTGCATCTTTGCTTGCTAAGAATCTATTGATATGGATCCACTTAAAGTGTTCTACTTGGATCATCTTCGATCCCTTTGCGCTCGTGCTGAAACCCCAACTAGCCTAGTTGATGGGAAATCTTTGGATGAGCATGCTCATTTTGTGCGTCACCGTTTGTCTGAAAAAGGGAGACTCTTATGGAATCAAATAAACAAATTGTTGTGTTATGCCTGGAATCTTTGGGAAATTTATGATTTTACTTGTTGCTCTGAAACATTAAGAAACACCTTCCCTACCAATGTGAGTTTAGTGATAATGGAATCGTATCTTCATATGCTAGGGGTGTTTATAATTACTATGATGTTCAACAACTTGAAGAATTTGTTGCTTTTAAGGGTGCTTATGAAATTGCTTCTTTGATTGAAACGCATGGTGCTACTCTTTACAAATCTAATTTTTTTGCCATACTTAAATATTGTTATGATAATTATGCTTCCAATGCCTATGTTAAACCATATATTGAGGACTCCTCCGCTGTCCAAGAAGAAGCTAATATTTCGCAGGAGTCTATGAAAGAAGAAAATAATGATATGCATGAATCTATAGATAATTATGATTCCGATGATTTGATTAAAATATCCTTTGATGAACATGATGCTTGCTATTCTTGTGGCCATGATGCCAATATTTATGAAGATGAATTTGCTATAGTTCCTTATGTTAAATATGAGATCGTTGCTATTGCACCCATACTTGATAGTTCCTTCGATGAAAAGCATGATTGCAATGATTTTACTATAAATTCTCTTGATGTCAATTGTGCTAATAATATGCAAAACCTTAAGCTTGGGGATGCTAGTTTTGCTATGTCTACTACTCGTTGCAATGATCATGATTGGGGTGATTCTTCTTATGATCTTGAAAATTTATTTAAGCCCCATGATAAATATGAGACTGGTAATAATGTTTGCAATAATATTGAAAGTGGGTTTGGAAGAGTGTCAACTTTAGATCCCACATATTTGGAGAATGTTCAATCTTATGGTATTTTTGATAAAAGTGGGTTTGGAGAGGTCATGACTTTAGTTAATGATAATCCCACTATTTTGGAAGAGTGTCAACTTTGCATGCATGTGGATCATATTGAAAATATTTTATGTGATAGCTATTTTGTTGAATTTGCTTATGATCCCACATGTAATTTTTATGAGAGAGGAAAATATGGTTGTAGAAATTTTCATGATAATAAATTACCTCTCGTTATGTTGAGATTGCTATTGTTTCTTTCCGCTTCCTTGCATATGCTAGTTTTTGCTTGCCTTGATAATTTGTTTGCCTATAAGATGCTTATGCATAGCAAGTATGTTAGACTTATATGTGTTTGTAATGTGTTTTATGATGCTCTCTTTGTGCTTCAATTCTTGTCTTTCTTGTGAGCATCATTGAAATCTCAATGCCTAGCTAGGGGCGTTAAACGATAGCGCTTGTTGGGAGGCAACCCAATTTTATTTTTAGTTTTTCGCTTTTTGCTTCTGTTTAGGAATAAGTATTTAATCTATCCTCTGGTTAGATTTGTTTTTATGTTTTAATTAGTGTTTGTGACAAGTTTAACCTATAGGAACTTCTTGGATGTTAGTTATTTGATCTTGCTGAAAATTCCAGAAACTTTCTGTTCATGAAAATAATTGTTAAAAATCACCAGAACGTGATAAAATATTGATTCCAATTGCAGAAGATGAACAAACAAATTTTCTAGGTCGTCCTATTTTGGTAGATTTTTTGCAGTTCCAGAAGTTTGCATTAGTTACAGATTACTACAGACTGTTCTGTTTTTGACAGATTCTGTTTTTCGTGTGTTGTTTGCTTATTTTGATGAATCTATAGTAAAATAGTTTATAAACCATATAGAAGTTGGAATACAGTAGGTTTAACACCAATATAAATAAATAATGAGTTCATTACAGTACCTTGAAGTGGTGTTTTGCTTTCTTTCACTAACGGAGCTCACGAGATTTTCTGCTAAGTTTTGTGTTGTGAAGTTTTCAAGTTTTGGGTAAAAGATCTGATGGATTATGGAACAAGGAGTGGCAAGAGCCTAAGCTTGGGGATTCCCATGGCACCGCAAGATAATCTAAGGACACCTAAAATCCAAAGCTTGGGGATGCCCTGGAAGGCATCCCCTCTTTCGTCTACTTCCACCGGTAACTTTACTTGGAGCTATATTTTTATTCACCACATGATATGTGTTTTGCTTGGAGCGTCTTGTATGATTTGAGTCTTTGTTTTTTTATTTTACCACAATCATCCTTGATGTACACACCTTTTTAGAGAGATACACATAAATTGGAATTTATTAGAATACTCTATGTGCTGCACTTATATTTTTTGAGCTATATAGTTTCGCTCTAGTGCTTCACTTATATCTTTTAGAGCACGGTGGTGGATTTGTTTTATAGAAACTATTGTTCTCACATGCTTCACTTATATTATTTTGAGAGTCTTAAAACAGCATGACAATTTGCTTTAATTATAATATCATGAGAAATTTGATGCTTGATAATTGTTTTGAGATATAAAAGTGGTAATATCATGGTTGTGCTAGTTGAGTAATTGTGGAATTGAAAAATTCTTGTGTTGGAGTTTGTGATTCCCGTAGCATGCATGTATGGTGAATCGTTATGTAACGAAGTCGGAGCATGAGGTATTTGTTGATTGTGATCCTTTGTGTGGCGGTCGGGATCGCACGATGGTTAACTCCTACCAACCCTTCCCCTAGGAGCATGCGTAGTAGTACTTTGCTTCGAGGGCTAATAAATTTTTGCAATAGGTATATGAGTTCTTTATGACTAATGTGGGTCCATGGATTATACGCACACCTACCTTTCTGCAATTTTCTAGCCTCTTCGGTACCGTGCATTGCCCTTTCTCACCTTGAGAGTTGGTGCAAACTTCGCCGGTGCATCCAAACCCCGTGATATGATACGCTCTATCACACATACACCTACTTATATCTTCCTCAAAACAGCCACCATACCTACCTATTATGGCATTTCCATAGCCATTCCGAGATATATTGCCATGCAACTTACCACCGTTTCGTTTATCATGACACGCTCCATCATTGTCATATTGCTTTGCATGATCATGTAGTTGACATTGTATTTGTGGCAAAGCCACCGTTCATAATTCTTTCATACATGTCGCTCTTGATTCATTGCATATCTCGGTACTCTGTCGGAGGCATCCACATAGAGTCATATATTGTTCTAAGTATTGAGTTGGAATTCATGAGTTGTAAGTAAATAAAAGTGTGATGATCATCATTTTTAGAGCATTGTCCCAAGTGAGGAAAGGATGATGGAGACTATGATTCCCCCACAAGTCGGGATGAGACTCTGGACTAAAAAAAAGAGGCCGTAAAAAAGGCCCAAATAAAAAAATGAGAGAAAAAGAGAGAAGGGACAATGTTACTATCCTTTTACCACACTTGTGCTTCAAAGTAGCACCGTGATCTTCATGATAGAGAGTCTCTCATTTTGTCACTTTCATATACTAGCGGGAAATTTCATTATAGAACTTGGCTTGTATATTCCAATGATGGGCTTCCTCAAATGCCCGAGGGCTTCGTGAGCAAGCAAGCTGGATGCACACCCACTTAGTTTGTTTTGTTTGAGCTTTCATACACTTATAGCTCTAAGTGCATCCGTTGCATGGCAATCCCTACTCCTTGCATTGACATCAATTGATGGGCATCTCCATAGCCCGTTGATTAGCCTCGTTGATGTGAGACTTTCTCCTTTTTTTGTCTTCCCACATAACCCCTATCATTATACCTTATTTCACCATAGTGCTATATCCATGGCTTGCGTTCATGTATTGCGTAAAAGTTGAAAAGGCTGAAGCGCGTTAAAAAGTATGAACCAATTGCTTGGCTAAAACCGGGGTTGTACATGATATGAATATTTTGTGTGGGGAAGATGGAGCATAGCCAGACTATATGATTTTGTAGGGATAACTTGCTTTGGATATGTTATTTTGATAAGACATAATTGCTGGGTAACATGCTTGAAGTATTATTGTTTTTATGTCAACATCAAACTTTTATCTTGAATCATATCAAATCTGAACATTCGTGCCACAATAAGAAGAATTACATTGAAATTATGCTAAGTAGCATTCCACATCAAAAATTCTGTTTTTATCATTTACCTACTCGAGGACGAGCAGGAATTAAGCTTGGGTATGCTTGATACGTCTCCAACGTATCTATAATTTTTTATTGTTCCATGCTATATTATATTCTGTTTTGGATGTTTAAAGGGCTTTATTATACACTTTTATATTATTTTTGGGACTAACGTATTAACCAGAGGCTCAGTCCAAATTGCTGTTTTTTTGCCTATTTCAGAGTTTCGCAGAAAAAGTATATCAAACGGAGTCCAAACGGAATGAAACCTTCGGGAACGTGATTTTTGGAACGAACGTGATCCAGAGGACTTGGACCCTACGTCAAGAAAGCGACCAGGAGGGCACGAGGTAGGGGGCGCGCCTACCCCCTGGGCGCGCCCTCCACCCTCGTGGGGCCCACGTTGCTCCACCGACATACTTCTTCCTCCTATATATACCTACGTACCCCCAAACGAACAGAAGCATCCACGAAAACCTAATTCCACCACCTCAACCTTCTGTACCCGTGAGATCCCATCTTGGGGCCTTTTCCGGTGTCCTGCCGGAGGGGGCATTGATCACGGAGGGCTTCTACATCAACACCATAGCCCCTCCGATGATGTGTGAGTAGTTTACCTCAGACCTTCGGGTCCATAGTTATTAGCTAGATGGCTTCTTCTCTCTCTTTGGATCTCAATACAAAGTTCTCCACGATTCTCGTGGAGATCTATTCGATGTAATCTTCTTTTGCGGTGTGTTTGTTGAGACCGATGAATTATGGGTTTATGATCAAGTTTATCTATGAACAATATTTGAATCTTCTCTGAATTCTTTTATGTATGATTGGTTATCTTTGCAAGTCTCTTCGAATTATCAGTTTGGTTTGGCCTACTAGATTGATCTTTCTTGCAATGGGAGAAGTGTTTAGCTTTGGGTTCAATCTTGCAGTGTCCTTTCCCAGTGACAGCAGGGGCAGCAAGGCACGTATTCTATTGTTTCCATCGAGGATAACAAGATGGGGTTTATATCATATTGCATGAGTTTATCCCTCTACATCATGTCATCTTACTTAAAGCGTTACTTTGTTCTTATGAACTTAATACTCTAGATGCATGCTGGATAGCGGATGATGTGTGGAGTAATAGTAGTAGATGCAGGCAGGAGTCGGTCTACTTGTCACGGACGTGATGCCTATATACATGATCATACCTAGATATTCTCATAACTATGCTCAATTCTATCAATTGCTCAACAGTAATTTGTTCACCCACCGTAATACTTATGCTCTTGAGAGAAGCCACTAGTGAAACCAATGGCCCCCGGGTCTATTTTCCATCATATTAATCTTCCAACACTTAGCTATTTTTATTGCCTTTTATTTTACTTTGCATCTTTATTATAAAAATACCAAAAATATTATCTTATATCTCACTTTCGTAAGTGACCGTGAAGGGATTGACAACCCCTTTATTGCGTTGGTTGCGAGGTTTTTATTTGTTTGTGTAGGTGCGAGGGACTTGAGCGTGGCCTCCTACTGGATTGATACCTTGGTTCTCAAAAACTAAGGGAAATACTTACGCTACTTTGCTGCATCACCCTTTCCTCTTCAAGGGAAAACCAACGGAGTGCTCAAGAGGTAGCATGCATGCACGACTCGGAGCATATGCCGGGGTACTTTACATTTCAGACCTCGCGAATTACATGCAAACCCCCCGCAGAAGAATAAGTAAATAAATGAATTACTACATGAAACCGGATTATTTTCGTAGAAATCGGAGCACGTTCATTAAATTTTGGACATAACACGTTTATAAAAAACTACCGGACCTAAACCAGTCTAAGGGCCTCTTTGATTCGCAGGATACTTAAAACACAGAAATGGGGAAAGTATGATGGCGATGAACCGAGATGAGGAGAACTCTAACTCAGTTAGAGGTTAGAGTTAGATTCTAACCCTGAACCAACTCTAAACCAAAGAGGTGTATGGATGGCAGGGTTAGATTGACAATAAATATTCTTTCTCAATCGTTTGACTACTTTGGACCCTATTTCCTGCCGGATTTGGTGTGGCCGGCTCTTGTGTGGCCTCCTCCCGCTCACAATTGACATAAACGTACCATATTTACAAATCAAGCATGCAAAATATGATAAATTTTACTTTGTCCATACAATTGAGATATCCCACTTAAACATAGAAGTCCTCAATCAAGCTTCACAAAAAAAAACAATCCATGAAACAAAGCATGAGCTAAGTCATCACGGAAGTCATTCACGATAGGGAGGGAGCCCGGAGCCCCTCACGCACCCAGGGAGGAGCTCGTCATCGTCGCTCTGGAGGAAGGCTCTATAGAGCCCAAACCCCGGG
This sequence comes from Aegilops tauschii subsp. strangulata, assembly GCF_002575655.3. Lineage (NCBI taxonomy): Eukaryota > Viridiplantae > Streptophyta > Magnoliopsida > Poales > Poaceae > Aegilops > Aegilops tauschii. The sequence goes on from NC_053038.3 coordinate 470,831,985, forward strand.
AACCGCTCCGACGCCGGTGCTTGCGAGTTGAGGTCGACACCGGCATGGGTAGCAGGGCCACTTGCCAATGACTGTGAACCGAATCTTTGGGCCTCTAGAAATAATGCAAGCCTGAAACTGAAATACCTAGAAAGGTGAACTGAATCTTTGGGCCTCTAGAAATAATGCAGGCCTGAAACTGAAATACCTAGAAAGGTGAACTGAATCTTTGGGCCTCTAGAAACAATGCAACCTGGAACTGAAATACCTAGAAAGGTGAACTGATTCTTTGGGCCTCTAGAAAGAATGCAAGCCTGAAACTAAAATACCTAGAAAGGTGAACTGAATCTTTGGGCCTCTAGAAAGATTTATTACCTCCTCAAGCAGCATCAAACAATTCCATGCGTGCACCACAAATCTATACCAAGTTTAATCAGGATCTACTTTTCCAAATCAGAATTAGCACTAGAGCGAGCAAGATCAATGATATGGCTGTGAGACAGAGAAGGAATGAACAAACTCACCCCTCTCGCGACCTCCCTGGTAGATGCGCCGCCGTCGCGCAAGACAGAGGAAGAAAGACGACCGGTGAAGGGGGAGCGGGGCGAGCTTCGAAGGCCGGAGGGAGAGGGCGGCCGGAGGAGGGCGGCGAAGGTCGGAGGGAGAGTGCGGCCGGAGGAGAGAGAGGGCGAGCGGTGGAGCGGCGCTTGGGAGGGCGGCCTGATGGGGAACAAAGAGGAGTCGTGCGAGGGGGGGGGGGGGGGGAGGGAGCGATCTGGTGCGGGCAGGGGAGATTTTTTTAGTTCTCTTTTGGTGGGCCTGAGGAGAACTAACCCAATTAGAACCTCTCCACCGGGCTAGTATTTTTAGCTGGGTTAGAGCAAACTAGCTCAAACTAACCCCTCCTGTTTGGATAATTTGAGGCTGTTTCAACCCAAACTAGCTCTAACTCAGGGATCCAAACAAAGAGGAGTAGTACTGTACATGCTACAGTCTGGACCGTGGCACATTGTTTTTTATCGCCATATCAACACGTTGTTTTCTACTGCTGATTCACTAGGCTACCGTGGTTCGCACTCCTCCGACGTGAGTAGTAGTACTACTACCCCCTCCGTTCCTAAATATAAGTCTTTTTAGACATTTCAAATTGACTACAACATATGGATGTATGTAGACATATTTTAGAGTGTAGATTCACTCATTTTGCTCCGTATGTAGTCACTTGTTGGAATCTCTAGAAAGACATATACCGCATGATTATTTGCTCCTTCTTACTACTACGTACTACTTCACCGACATGTGGGAGAGCCAGCAGCATCCTGCATCCGGGTCGACGTAATACGTGTCATCCACCGGATTAGAGTGCGGAACAGAAGGGGGGCATCACCCTGGTCGTACCGCCAGTAATTTATGACTATACTGAGTAGTCATATCAGAAGTCTTTCCAGCAGTAACGCGCCGTCAAATCGCACAGCCCGACCTTTCAGGCAGTAAGTAAGTTGAATCCGCTACTCCCTCACCCTCCTCGCCTCTCTGTCAAACCGCCTAGGCAAAAACTGCCGCGCGTACTGCCCGGGAAAAGCCCTGCCCTCAACTTTTAACTACACGAAAATAGTTCGAGCTTGTTCGTTCTATATAAATACTAGTACTGTATGTTTATTCACCCGTGGGGTTGTTCAATGAATGGAGGGCCGGGGAGCACAAGTGAACAATACTACTACTACTACTACTACTACTACTACTACTACTACTACTACTACTACTACTACTACTACTACTACTACTACTACTAGTAAGTAGGAGTCATACAGTTAGTCACCTTAAATAGAGTTTCTTTTCTTTAATGCCACGTACACAAATTGAAATGCTTTTTGTGGAGAGAAAAAGATAATCACTCCACTCTATATGTAATCAGGGGCCCGAGCGCTTGCTTTACTAGGGTTGCTCTCTTCATTCTCTCATCCTCTCCAGATATAAACAAGACAGCGGTAACGACATTTTGTCTCTGCTCACCGCTGGTCACAGATCCGGCCGGATCCCTTCGGCTGGTGTGTGTAGAGGACTAGGTGCATCGTTCACGCGGTCATTGCCGGCGAGGGAGGAAACCCACAGCTGCCGGAGGGGCCCGATCCTCTACCCGTGCCGTTCTCTCCGACACAGCGCCGTCTCGGGAGGTCCTCCGACCCTTCTTCCTCCCTGCCGTATTGTGCGCAGATCCGACCTGCCGCCGCCGACATCCCGACGACCCTCAGGTATAAGTTCTTTGAAAGCGGCCTTGCTCTACTGCCCCATCTCCCCACGTGTCTGCATGTGCATCTTTTTCTACTCCCATCAGCTCTTCCAAAGCCACCTAAATTTTTAGTATTATTAGAGGTAAAGCTACTTCATGCATTCGAATCTAGGACTTTGTTGAAACAACGAAGAAAGGGGGGAAAGTTGTAGCATGAATCTAGGACTTGATTCAAAGAGGAAATAATATGGTGAAAGTAGTAGAGACCGGATACCCAACCGGTCTCTTGGTTGAAAAGGGAAATAATGGGAAAACGCAGTACAAACTGGATAAGGAACAGATCTATTATTGGTTGAAAAAAGGATAGAAAGTGGCGGCTGGTGGACAAGTCAACAGAGTATGTCCAGGATTAGATTTGTTGCCCTCACATAGTACAAGGTCTCCAGGATTAGAATTGCTGCCCTCACATAGTAAAAGGTCTCAGGATTAGATTTGCTGCCCTCACATAGTAAAAGGTCTCCAGGATTAGATTTGTTGCCCTCACATAGTAAAAGGTCTCTAGGATTAGATTTTCTGCCCTCACATAGTAAAAGGTCTCCAGGATTAGATTTGCTGCCCTCACATAGCATGAACAAACTCGACATCACCACTTTATGCCTCCTTGTAGGTACATTGTGCTGATGCGTCCACTGTCGCATGTCCTTATACCAACCTTTTTCTGTTGTTAATGTAAGGGCTCATGTAAAATGAAGCGATCACACTGTTGCCTTAGGGACATGTCTAACCAGTGTTATTGTTAATCGAATGCCTCCAGTGATAAGATGCAATTAAACTGTGTTACAAATGGTGCTCCTGCTGTTTTCCCCAGTATGATAAGTAAGTTGCTCCTTTACGCTGCTGAGTGTCCTGGTGTCCCCATGGTCCCATGCCCTTAAACCAACTCTTTAGCTGCTGTTGATTTACTGTATCTGGTAAACAAGCAATGCCACCATTAAAGTAATCCCATATTTGACGAATGTCATTGTTGATCGTAATGCTTCCGGTAACATGAAGCATTGCTGACGTTTTAAAATTTCTACTGTCCTTGCGTGATTGCCATGAACATAATTAAGATGCTTCTTTTCATTTCATGTATGTTTCGTATATTCTTATTGACCAACAACTGTTTACTTTCTATCTTTTTGTGCAGATAGGGATATCCATTTCACCTTGTTGCTATTGTGACCTTTTGGTGAACTGCACAAAACATCTTTTTTTGGAATGAGTGTCTTGCGCAGTTCAACTAAAATGTCACGTGGGCAACATCTCTCAATTTTGGTGGAACTGCACAAAATGGTGATTGGAGTTTCCAAAATCTCCGTCAAGTTCTGCTGGTAATCTCGTGCAACATTTTATTAGCCTTTGCAAGATGAGCCGTCACTGTCACCACAATGGCACTTTATTTTAGTGAAACTGCACAAAAGGATAAGCAAATTATAGTTGCACCTTACATGAGCCGGATAGCCAACCTTAATGTTCCTCAATTTTAGTGCAACTACTAAAGAAGAACCTGCCAGCTCACGAGAGCAAGTACTTCTTGCTAGCTGAATGATGCAATCTTTGCTTCATTTCAGGTGAACTGCAGAAAAAGGCGCATGAATTGAATCATGGAACTCCGGGCAGGCCTCATCCTAGTGGAGCTACAGGTTGAGTTCAAGGAGTGCCCCTATTATAGTAATCATGCTCTTCTTGTTTGTGCTGTGCAAATAGGAATACTCAACTACATATGTTGTGACAGTCAAGATCATTCGCCAAGTTCTTTGGTTGTATGACACGGCTAGCCAAGATGGATTTAATCCCGATATTCACTTTATCAAAAGGCTTTAATGGGTTGGTTCTGAATCTTGCAAGCTGGGAATCAATGAGATGTGTAGGCATATTTGTTGTACTTATTATTTGAATCTTATTTGTTGGTTATGAATCTTGCAAGATGGGAATCAATGAGATGTGCAGGCATCTTTGTTGTACTTATTATTTGGATCTTATTTGTTGGTTCTGAATCTTGCAAGCTAGGAAACACGACATGATGTGCAGAGGACAACAACCATAACAATCAGTTCAAACTTGGTAGTATTATCTGTGTGAAAGTGCGACAAATGTGTTGATCGTGTGCGTCCTGAGAATAATAAAGTTGTGCATGTTGATCCTGTGGCACTGATAGAACGAGCCAATGCATTGCTTGTTTTAAGTATAAATTTCTATTAAAGCTAATTAAATTTAAGTAAAGTGACCACTAACTCTTGTTATTACAGTACCAATACAGACCCGCTCGTGAACCGACGTGTGGCCGGAGTAGTTTCTTAATGGAGGCGTTTGAATGCGCCGAGGGTGCATCTTCTGCCAGGCGTGCAGCGGGCGAGGGAGGGGTAGTAACTGTTGTTGCCTGTACACACTCAGTTTACTGTTGAATCCAATTCCCCAAGAGCTAAAAAATGAACTGCTGCCGCTGCCTACCCACTCGTTCACTTGAAGAGACTCCAATGGCGATCCGAGGGGTGAGGCTGCTGGATATGGACTTCAGCGAGGAGTTCCCCTTTGAGTTAGCTGTTCAGTCCTATGGCTGCGCCAAGTTGAATGTGATGTACACCAACGATCCGGACTCGGTGAAGCTCTGCCTCGCCGAGTTCAAGCAGTACCTACAGGACGAGAAAGCACAAGGTCGCAGGAGTAGACCTTGTGCCCATCCATTCGTCTCCTGACAGGGACCAGCGGATCGCCGTCGCCCAGGTATGTGTGCGGGACGAGGTTCTCATCTACCACTTCTGTAGGGCCATCAGAGGTTCTGGAGCATTCGCCCGTTTCATCGGCAGCGCCGACTGCACTTTCGCTACGGTGGAGAGAAGGAAGAACACGATGATTCGGCCATCTGGTGCAACAAGCTTGTCGACATCCAGAAGCATTACAAGATCATCGGGAATGGGCGGGAGAAGGACTCCGTGGTTGACCTCGCCGAGACCATCATCGACCCCTGATACGCCAACATGAAAGAAGACAACGATACAAAGGACCTGAACACGTGGGAGGTACCTCTGAATCTAGCCTGCATAACCTACGCAGCCAAGGACGCATACGAATGCTACGACATGTACAGGCAGATCTTGGACATGAGGGCGTGTCTGCTTCCCGTAACCGACGAGTACACGGACAGCCGCAGCGTCATGATCAAGCGTGCCAGGAAGGTGTAGATGTTGTACTTTATCTGTTTATAAGCACCTTTATCATCTGAGTGTTTCATGCATTAGCCTATGTGTCGTAATTATCTGTTTTGTTCGAAATATTTCTTTTAGGAACCATTAAACTGTTTGCTTTTTTAGTGGCTATTTGCTTATGTATGTAACTAGTTCACTTGTCCGTTAAAAAAACTAGTTCACCCGGCTGTCGTGCTTTGAATCTCCTTCCTCCCAACATATTCCCCTTCTCAGGTGGACCCAGCAGGTCTCGTACACAGACATATGGGACCAACCACCTATCCATTTGTATTTCTTTATTTTGTTTAATCTTTCGTCCTCTTCCTATACAGCGGCTGGCCATCATAGCCTATGGCGTTGGCCAGGCCATCCCTCTACTCCCACACATTGTCCGGCGGCGACAGCTCCACCGGCCCACCCTGCACCCGAACAAGTCAACCCTCGTACTCCCCTTCGCCTGCGTCTTCCCCCGCTCCGGTTCATTCGGTCCGAGGTCTCAACGTCGTCCTCCGCCTTGGTGCTCTTGCCGCGGCGCCGCCGTCTGTCGTTCCCAACATGGTCAGCAAAACAAGAGGAATCGGGAGACAACTGTTCATCGAGAGGCTGACAGTCCCGGGCCCACCAGGTCCATGACCTAGGTTTTGTTGTTTAACATGGGCAGCCCACGACATGTTTCAACATTTTTTGGATCCAGCAGGTATCAAGCGGCCTCTGGGCCTCCCAACCTAGCTTGTCTATAACATCAGCAGCCCAAGTTATGTTTGTTTTTTCAAGATGACGCACAGCTCAGTTCTATTTTTCTATAAGAATGCAAAACTGAACCTATGTTTTCTATAAGAATGCAAAACCGAACCAATATTTATATATTATTTTATTACATATATATATAATAGAAACAACATAAGGTTCCGTTAAACCTGTCGTTCGTCCAACCATTTTATGGACCTTCCCACTTCCTTTACTTTTCGTTTTCATTAATCCTATATCTGAAGTTTCTCCCACTTTCTTTTTCGATGTAAACTGAGTTTTCTCCCAGTACTTTTCCCTAGAACCAACTCAACTGTCCCACGTCTAGCCTAAAAAATAATAATACCCCACGTACTATTAACTCATCAAATTAAAATGATATTTTATTTCGTAAGTTGAAAGTTCTTACAAAATAATAATAATAATTGTTTATATATAACTTGGCAAGTTAACTCCTAGTGATTGCGTACATAAGCTTGCAAAGATTTTACTGACCAATGCAGTAATAGACGTGCAATCATGTGTTTATGTTTTTATAACATTTCTCCGTCCAGCCCAACATGATATTTTCACCCAGCCCAGCAAGTCAGCGGATTTCGAGAAAAATGCAAATGGGCTTTAAATTCTACCATATATATAAACGGGCTGCATAGATGCTACATCATTGTTTCACCCAGCCCATCAAATGGACTGAAAAACAAATGGACTGGCTGACATGTGGGCCAGTAGGTCGAAGCCTAAGAAGGCGTTGGATTTACATCCAACGGCCGACATTCTTCTTCAATCTCTCGTCTTCTTCCCCCAGCGCTGCCGGGACTGCCTGCTCCAGCATCTGCGTCCAGCAGCATTGTTTTGCGCGCCTCAGCGAAACGCTACCCCGCCGACGGCCAAGCCATCCCTCCACTCCACACCTCATGTTATTCTCTGCCGAGTGTAGGCCCACCCCGCACCCGAACCAGTCAAGTTTCCCACTCCTCTCCGTCTGCGACTCCACTGCCGCGTCTTCCCCATCTTCGGGTCATTCCAGTCTGGGGCCTCGACGTCGTCCACCGCCTCGGTGCGCTCGGCGCGGTGTGGTCAACATATGAGAGTCATCGGAAGAGGACTGTACGTGGAGAGCCTGACGGCTGGGCCCCATGAGGTCCATGGTCGCATGCAAGGAAAGTTCCTCCTTATTAAGCTGTTTCCTCCCCCCTGACAGCTGGGACCCACCGGATGTATCTTCGCATGGAAGGAAGTGCCTCCTTGTTATGCGAAAAAAACATTCCTCCCGATGACAGCTGGGACCCGGCAGATTTGGTGGCTGACTTGTGGGCCTACTAAGGAGACGTGTACGCAGGGCTTTGTCAACATAATCAACAAATGATTCTACCAGTGGGACCATTGGATGTTAATCCAACAACCGTGCTCCTTCTTCAACCTCTGTTCTTGCTCCTGTCTCTCGTGGGCGGTAGTGCTGCCGCGCATCTGAACCAGTCAAGTTTCCCACTCCTCTCCATCTGCAACTCCACTGCTGCGTCTTCCCCATCTCTGGGTCGTTCCAGTCTGGGGCCTCGCCGTCGTCCACCGGCCTTGGTGCGCTCGACACGGTGTGGTCAACGTGGTCAACAACCGAGAGTCATCGGAAGATGACTGCACGTGAGAGGCTGACAGTGGGGACGCACCACGCCCATGGACGCATGCATGCAACTGCATCCTTTTTACCATGAAAAATGATGTTTTCTCCCCCTGACTGCTGGGACCCACCAGCTACATCTTCGCACGCAAGGAAGTGTGTCCATATTACGGGCAAAAAAAATGATTCACCCCCCCTGACTGCTGGGTCCCACCAGCTACATCTTCGCACGTAAGGAAGTGCCTGACAGTCGGGACCCACCCGGTCGAAGCATACGTAGCGTTGTCATTCTGGTCGCGAATGTGTACGTACATACTGGTCGATGTAGAGGCGCGCACGTGTGGTAGTAGAGGGGCACATGTGTGGTAGTAGAGGCGCGCACGTAGCATGTACACGTACGTAAAGCGGTCATGGTGCAAGAAAATAAATACGGCCACGTACGTACATACGGCCGGGTCTCGAACGCCTACTCGCACATATGTACGGCCAGGGCTCGTGTACATGGCTGTGGCTGGGTCGGAACGGAGAAACTGCGTCATCGTCGTGTTCATGGGGAGGCAACGGAATGCGTCGTGTTCATCGGGAGGCAACGGAACGCGTATTGTTCATCGGGAGCCAACCGGCTTGGACGGAACGGCCGATGGAAACGAGGCCTGGCGTACCGCAGAACGGAGGAAACGGCCTTGTGTTCGACCGACCACGGTGGAAACGGGATCCTGTTCATCGGGAGGGGTCTGGCGTACCGCAAAACAGAGGAAACAGACCTCCTATGGTCGAACCGGGGTCCTATTGATCGGGAGGGGTGTGGTGTACCGCAAAATGGAGGAAACGGACTTGTGTTGGAGCGCTATGGTCGAAACGGGGGTCTTATTCATTGGGAGGGGTGTGGCGTACCGCAAAACGGGACTCCATGGGATACTGTTCATCTCCACCGTCGACCTCCTCCAGCCTCCACGGGCTCCCGTTCATCCACCGTCGACCTCCTCCAGCCTCCACCTGCGACTGTTCATCCACGGGCTCCTGTTCATCCAACCTCCACCGCGCACTCCTCCACCGGCTACTGTTCAACCAGCCCTCTCCACGGGGGTCTGTTCAACCACCCCACCACGGACTACTGTTCATCCAACCCTCCACCGGCTACTGTTCAACCAGCCCTCCACCGGCTCCTGTTCAACCAGCCCTCCACGGGGTCCTGTTCATCCAGCCCTCCACGGGGTCCTATTCATCCACCGGCTCGATCGATCGGGTACTGTTCATCCAGCGGCAACGACCTCTACTATCACGGGTTCCTGTTCATCCAACCCCCACCGGGAACTGTTCATCCCAACCCCCCAACAACGCTCACTGTTCATCCAGAGGCAGCATCGATCGGCTTCAGTTAGCAGCAGTAGCGAAGGAATCGCTCGATCGAGTTCAGTTAACAGCAAGGGATCGATCGATCGCTCGGGTTCAATAACACGTAGCCTGCAGTACAATCGCTCGGGTTCATTTAGAGCCCAACGCCTCCCTCGGGTTCAGTTAGAGCCCAATGCCTCGCACACACGCGCGTGCATACGAGAGAAACGTGCATCGCTCGGCCCCGACCAGCCACCGTAATCGGCAACTCCCCGATATTTTCCTCGCCCTTGCTTCTACCACGGTTTTTTCCGTCATGGACGGCCCAAAGAATGTCATGCAGCTGCGTCTCTGGCCCGCCCAGGATGAAAAGCCAATTTTCTGTCATGATTTTTTGTCATAGAAGTAGGAGCCCACCACATCTATGATGATATCGGGTTTTGTTACAATTATCGTCATATAAGTGTCATAAGTATGACAGAAAAAAAATTCGTTCGGCCCAAAATGTCACGGATGTGTCTTTTTTTTGCAGTGAATAAAATTTAGCATCATGTCTTGACCATATCACATCACATCATGCCCTGCAAAAACAAGTTAGACGTCCTCTACTTTGTTGTTGCAAGTTTTACGTGTGTGCTACGGGCTGAGCAAGAACCGTTCTTACCTACGCATCAAAACCACAATGATTTTTAGTCAAGTTTGTGCTGTTTTAACCTCCAACAAGGACCGGGCGTAGCCACACTCGATTCAACTAAAGTTGGCGAAACTAACACCCGCCAGCCTCCTGTGTGCGAAGCACGTTGGTAGAACCAGTCTCGCGTAAGCGTACACATAATGTCGGTCCGGGCCGCTTCATCCAACAATACCGCCGAATCAATATATGACATGTTGGTAAGCAGTATGCCTATAATCGCCCACAACACACTTGTGTTCTACTCGTGCATATAACATCTACGCATAAACCTGCCTCGGATGCCACTGTTGGGAAACGTAGTAATTTCAAAAATTTACCTACGCACACGCAAGATCATGGTGATGCATAGCAACAAGAGGGGAGAGTGTTGTCCACGTACCCTCATAGACCGTAAGAGGAAGCGTTATGACAACGTAGTTGATGTAGTCGTACGTCTTCACAATCGACCGATCCTATTACCGAAAGTACGACACCTCCGCGATCTGCACACGTTCAGCTCGGTGACGTCCCACGAACTCACGGTCCAGCAGAGTGTCAAGGGAGAGCTTCGTCAGCACGACAACGTGATGACGGTGATGATGAAGTTACCGGCGCAGGGCTTCGCCTAAGCACTACGACGATATGACCAAGGTGGATTATGGTGGAGGGGGGCACCGCACACGGCTGGAAACAATCAACTTGTGTGTCCTAGGGTGCCCCCTGCCCCCGTATATAAAGGAGCAAGGGGGGAGGCCGGCCGGCCCTTGGGGCGCGCCAGGAGAGGAGGAGTCCTCCTCCTAGTAGGAGTAGGACTCCACTTTCCTACTCCTACTAGGGGGGAAGGAAGGAGGATAGGGAGAAGGAAAGGGGGGCGCCGCCCCCCTTCCCTAGTCCAATTCGGACCAGAGGGGGAGGGGGCGCGCGGTCTGCCCTGGCCGGCCCTCTCTCTCTCCACTAAGGCCCATGTGGCCCATTAGTTCTCCCGGGGGGTTCCGGTAACCCTCCGGCACTCCGGTTTTCTCCGAAATCACCCGGAACACTTCCGGTGTCCGAATATAGCCGTCCAATATATCAATCTTTATGTCTCGACCATTTCGAGACTCCTCGTCATGTCCGTGATCACATCCGGGACTCCGAACTATCTTCGGTACATCAAAACACATAAACTCATAATACCGATCGTCACCGAACGTTAAGCGTGCGGACCCTACGGGTTCGAGAACTATGTAGACATGACCGAGACACGTCTCCGGTCAATAACCAATAGCCTAACCTGGATGCTCATATTGGTTCCTACATATTCTATGAAGATCTTTATCGGTCAAACCGCATAACAACATACGTTGTTCCCTTTGTCATCGGTATGTTACTTGCTCGAGATTTGATCATCGGTATCTCAATACCTAGTTCAATCTTGTTACTGGCAAGTCTCTTTACTCATTCTGTAATGCATCATCCCGCAACTAACTCATTAGTCACATTGCTTGCAAGGCTTGTAGCGATGTGCATTACCGAGAGGGCCCAGAGATACCTCTCCGACAATCGGAGTGACAAATCCTAATCTCGATCTATGCCAACTCAACAAGTACCATCGGAGACACCTGTAGAGCACCTTTATAATCACCCAGTTACATTGTGACGTTTGGTAGCACACAAAGTGTTCCTCCGGTATTCGGGAGTTGCATAATCTCATAGTCATAGGAACATGTATAAGTCATGAAGAAAGCAATAGCAACATACTAAACGATCAAGTGCTAAGCTAACGGAATGGGTCAAGTCAATCACATCACTCTCTAATGATGTGATCCCGTTAATCAAATGACAACTCATGTCTATGGCTAGGAAACTTAACCATCTTTGATTCAATGAGCTAGTCAAGTAGAGGCATACTAGTGACACTCTGTTTGTCTATGTATTCACACATGTACTAAGTTTCCGGTTAATACAATTCTAGCATGAATAATAAACATTTATCATGATATGAGGAAATATAAATAAAAACTTTATTCTTGCCTCTAGGGCATATTTCTTTCAGGCGCGGGCGGCGCGGCCTTGGTGGAGGGGCGGTCACCGGAGGAGGAGCCGACCTCATGGTCGTGCTTCCCCTTGTTGATCCAATGCCATCCCATGGCGCCGGCGAGGAGGTAGCTGAGAGGGATGCGTCCACGGCGGCTAGGGTTTGCTCGTTCATATCGGGGGTCGAGGAGGCAGCCGGGTTCGGAAGTGGAAGCTATGAACTGACCGGTCCACGGCTTCCACATTGTGTTGGATCGTGCCGTCTGTCCGCTTGAGCTCAAATGAACAAACACGAACCGAATGAGATCTTGCGTTTGAGTTGCCCTATGCCCGTCGAGGCTCAACCATGTGTATCATTGTCCTAGCTGTTCCTGTCGATCGTGTCGACAGTGAACAGTCCATAAACATATCTTACACATCATGTATTCATGTGATCATGCCACGCTCTTAAATGCCATGGTGCGTTTTTTCCTCTGCACACTGGTGTTGATGCTTGGCCAATGCCTGTCACTCACTAATTGCATGGCTCAGTAAAGTGCGGATGTGGTGCCACTTTTTCTTCGGTCCATTTCCGTGTCCATAAGAAAATTGACTTAGGAGCCAATTCTCGTTGCCTTTTGTATACTCTATGTTAGAAATTATGGGCTATGCACTTTACCCTCTAATTTCTCTGCCTTTTGATGGTGTCGTCACAATGCATATTGAGATTAAAGTGTATATATTTATTTATAGACTCCACTTTTAAGTGTTTTAATATTCTACCTATTTCCGAAAAGATCTATATGACTCATGAATAATATTACCAACCATGATTGAACATTTCAGTTTTCCGAGTCTAAATATACCAGTCCCTAGCACACATGTGTGAGGCATGTCCAGTGATTAGATTATATATGTGAGATCAACTTCTAATCTTAATCATGTGGGTCAATAGCCTGCACAGCCGATCATGCAAAACAAACCCAGCTCTTACACCATGTGATGTCCCGAAAAAATACGTGCATACATATAAAATTTCAGTAGAGTTGACCCCCAATTAATTCCTATATTGTATTCCATCACAATCGTCATCGGCACCTCGAGTATTACTTTCTCGATTGAAATTTCCCATCACAAACATTAATAATATGAATAATTCTATGTTGAGTTGAATAAATGAAAACCATGTTGAATAAATGTTGAAAGCCACATAAATATCAAACATCTCCCACTTGGCTGAAACATAGTAACCAATATATGAAGTTCCATGTGTAAACATGTTTTGAAAAGAATTCCTGAATCTAGTCGGTGAACCTGCACCACATTAGTATTATTATACAAACAAATCAAACATATGCACCTGAGTTTAATCATTTCACACCTCATGTATACAATGGTAACTTCCTCAATGTGTTTACTTTTTAACCATAAACTTCAGAATACTGGAATAGGTGACAGGTTGTGATGCACATTCGACGATTTTATATGATGCGTGAGATTCCCTTAACCACACTGCTTTACTTCCACTGCTTAAATGCAACAATCAATTCTGGTAGCTAAGGTTGATAGATAACCAAGATACATACAAATTCCAATACCATGTATTATACCCTTTTTCCACAGGAGTTCAGAGACAATTCCTCACTGTGTATGATTCTCCTTATCAAGGTATTTTAATTGGTTTGCAATTTTTCCCAGAAAAATGTATCACAACACTCCCTATGTATTTCCACCCCCAAAAAATCAGAAGCTTCAAACATGCTTGTCATGTGAAAGTTAGAAAATGACCAAGCTCACACTTCCATCAATGTGACTTTATCACTTCAAACAACAAGAACATTGTTAACATATATAATAATAATGCAAAATACTTAATCTGCAGATGATGGCCTTGCTTCATTTTAAAAACCATATGACCTGCTATTCCATTGATACAAAGCTTGCTATAAGACAATACATTAATATATTAAATTAGCGAACCATGTCTTTATTTCCTCTTTTCCTAAATTCCGGAGAAAGAGTTTCTCAAACGTGCTATTTACGATATGATAAGCAGGCGATCAGTTATGCTCCCCTCTCCCGTCAGCTCGAGGAATCCTCGAGAGACAAGGAACCACCTACAAATGGCGCTTCTTCTCCAAGCGGGACGAGAGCAACAATACAACATTAGGAAACAATAAACCGCGCCTACATTGAATCAACGTGTCGTATGCTCGAGAGAAAATGTCATCTACAGTCGCAACTTGCAAATTTGGGCCCTGAAACGTCCACGGACGCGCCCGGGGAGAGTGACCGGGCGGGCCTCAATTTTTACCATTTGCAAACGACATTGCTTATTTCTAAAACAACTATTACATGCAGGGCCATGCACGTCGATCATCACGTCCGTCTTGGACCGGTGGGGCTGTCAAAACACACCGAAAATTGCTCATACTTAATTTCCACATTCGTATTAGTCCCACCTCGCCGCGTGACGAACTACTCGACCGATTTAAATAGCCGAGTTGTCCAGAAGCGATAACTTTCTAACATGATTATATCCTTTCTTAAGAAGATAGTCTGTCACTATGAATCTTCTTTGCTTATCACAGAGAAAATTCATAGTCAGGGTTTATCTCCTTGACAAAGGAAACACTAATGTCAGTACTGCTTTTGTTTAATCACAGTGTGTCTGATAAAACTCGATGAACAAAGTAAAAATGTACTGTCATTGTAGCAGGACCATCAACGTATATGAACGAGACGAACTTGGCACTCGATGAACAATCACCAGTTGATGAAATACAATCTAGTGTCAAGCTATCTCGTTCATGCACTCCAAGGGACAAGACGGAAATCTTCTACCGATGCCAACTGCAAGGCGTGCTTTCCTATGAACCGATTCTTAGACTACAGATCTCATCCCAACGATCTACTTGTACGAAAGAAAGAGAGATGATCTACTTGCAGCTACTGTTTGTTACCGCTGAACATCCAGCAAGTTTTTTTTTTGGAATGGAAATAGGGTGTTTTATTCCAAACTCACAAAATTACAATCCTTAGCAACAAGTTCAGAAATAAAAGGAGGGGATTGGTTGAGCCAGCACGCAGTGCTATCCCCAGATCTACTATAATTTGCTAAGCAATGTGCAACTTTGTTTTGATCACGAGAAACTTTAACACGAACAAACACCCTATTCTCCAGTAAACCTTTGATTTCTGCCAAGAGATGACCATATGCTGATATGTCCAGTGAATCATTAGACAGTGCTGATAAAGCTGCCAAACAATCAGATTGTAGCTGAACTGGTCGATTCGACCGTTGAATTGCGAGACTTACTCCTTCCATAATCGCATGTAACTCCGCTTCCAGCGCCTCATTACAGTGATAAATGCGTCGGTAAGCCGCAAAAATAACACCACCCTTGTCATCACGTAAAACCATACCTGATCCCGCAGCACCGTCTTCCGCACAATAAGAACCATCAACAGAGAGCTACCCAGCCCGGCGGAGGAGCCGGCCAAGGAAGGCATGGCGATGATGACCGAGTTTTCTCAATCACTGGTTCCATCAACATTGGAGCTTTACCTTTGATCACCTCTTCCACACCCATACAGCCTAATTGTAGCAAAGAGTTAAGATAGCTGCATAGATAATCACAAGATACCTCCGTCGGTGGAATAGATTTGGCATGCATGACTTCATTACGTAAATGCCAAACCCTCCAGAGCACCATAATGATCATGTCCCGGACATTGCTCTGCTGACCAGCAAGCAAGTGAAGAAACCATTCATCACCCGTACATGCAATATCATACCTGTTCGGCAATGGCCAGCGGTCCTTCATTGCGTCCCATAAGCTTGCCGTGTTGGGACAGACTAGTAAAGCATGAAATGACGATTCATCTTCTCGCCCACACATTCCGCATGTTGCCCTTGTACCAATATGACGTCGATTCCTCTCTAAGTTAGTTGCTAGTGTACCAGTAATTACCTTCCATGCAAAAACTTTCATCTTAGGAGGAACCAAGGCACGCCATACAATATTCCACATACCACGTTCACCACCAGGACATGTGCTGCTTGCTCCTTGCGAGAAACGGTCCATGTGCTCACCCATAGCTAAATGATAGGCGCTCCTAACAGTGAAAGATCCCGACTTCTCAAAAGGCCAAGCAATAAAATCTTCCCGCTGTCTTGGCGACGTATGAATTTTCAAAATAGCTTCAACATCAACGCGACAGAAAAATTGTTCCAATAAATTTACCTTCCACGCACCATTAGCATCCAGAAAATCAGCAACTTCATTTAGACGACAATTTCTTTTAGGGGAAATAGGCGTAAAAGGCATATCCCTAGGACACGCAGCAAGAGTTGATTGACCTATGCAACAACAGAGAAGTTTGCCTCCATCCGTTGGCGCGGCTATTTAAGCCGATCGACGTTTACCTCGCCGTGGCGATGTGGGAGTAAAATTTGGGTGCATTGATGAGAAAGGAAGGAACTTTGGCTGCTGCAGGTGGGACCGCTATGACCTGCAGCGGGGTCGGCGGACACGCCCGGGCCACTCTATATTTGGGCTGGATATGTGGATTGCCGGTCGGCCCGGACGTTTGAGGTCGGATTTTTATGACCAGATTGGCCGTTTATCTGAACTTTTGAGGCGGGTTGAGATACACGGCGGTAGACGCTAGCAGTCGCTTTAGGCCAACTCCACCGCACGACCCCAAACGGACGTCCGGTTTGGCCGGATTTTGTCCCTTTGGGGCGGCGATGGGTTCGCCCATATCTGCGTTTGTCCGTTAGGTCGTGGGTGTGCTCAACGCGCGGCCGCACCCCAAATCATGTCCGGGATGGACGTGATTAAAAAAACAAAAAACTTAAATAAAATGCCTAAAAAAGTAAATAAATGCACTTAAAAAACTTAAAACATATATAGAGGTCACGGCCACAAAACGGCCCAGTTACATAATCCACTTAAACGGCCCAGTTCAATAATTAACATAAAAACAAAATAAAAAAACGCCGCCCGCGCGCTCTTGCCGCGCCCGTCGATGCCGTGGCCGTGGCCGTCTTCACTGGCCGCCGGTGTCGTCGTCGTCGCTAACGAGGTGGACATAGTCCGGCGGCGTCCATAGGTGGGCCTGCGGTCCGTGGTGCACGGGGGCGGCGGGCTGGAAGGTGGCCGGTGCCTGCACCACCTCCTCCCGAGGCGAGGCGTCCTGCTCCGGCCACCGCGGCGGCGTGGGGCACCAGTTCACGCCCCCTCCCCCCCCCACGGCGGCCGCCATCTGCTCAGCGGTGCACAACCAGCTCCACCCCTGGCCCACCAGGCCAGGGTGGAACGCGGCCACCGGCGGCTCCTCCACCACCTCCTTCTTCGGCACCATCTCCAGCTCGGGGATGGCGACGTCGCCGGCCGCGGAGAGGGCCGTCATCTCCTCGAGGCCCTCCCATTGGCGCTTGTCGTGCATGTGCATGGAGTCCTCCAGCACACGCGCCATGAGTCGGGCCTCCTCCTCCGCTGTCAGGCCACGCACCCGCGTACGCCCGCGCGCCTGGGGAGCCGCTCGGGGCTCACGTGGCTGCCGCGGCCCCGTCGACGTGCCGGCGAAGAAGGACGCCCGCCGCATGTCGTGCTCATCGCGGAACCAAGTGTCCCACAATGGCGAGTCGGGGGCGTACCTCTCGTCGTAGTAGAGGTCGTCCGGGAGGAGGAGGCAGCGGCGCTGGATCTCCTGGCGGCGCGCACGGCCGCTCAGCGGGACCGGCGGGATCGGCACGCGGTCGGCCGACAAGTGCCAGTTGTTGGGGAGGTGGACGTCGCTCCAGGGTAGCAGCGTCCTCGTCTCCCAATAACGGCGGCATACAACCGCCTCGATGTAGTGCCGGTCGCGCTCGCCGGCGGCCGTGGGCGCGACGGAGAACGCGGGCGGCGCGGGGTCCCAATGCGGTGGCGATGGCGATGCGGGCTCCTCCTTCTTGACGGAGCCGCGGCGGCGTCCCGACGAGGAGCCAGCCTTGCGGTCGTGCTTGCCTTTGCGGCCGTAGTTTCATAGCCCCATGGCTGCGGGCGGCTGGCCGGCGAGCTCGAGGCTAGGGTTTGGGGGTCTGGGGTTGTCGGGTTTCGAGGAGGTCGCGGGGTGGAGTGGGGCAGTGTGGACGACAACTGGTCCACGGGTCCCATTTAAGAAGGACCGCGACCGTTCGCCTGGGCGGATGACAGGCAGGGCCGCCCGCGCGTGCGCATTGATGTGGGCGGGTGGGAGGTAGGTGGCCGCCTGCCACGCGGCCCCGACGCGGACGTTCGAAGCGTCCGTTTGGTGTCTGCCGCGACCCAAACCCGGCGCAAATTTGCGCTCGAAATTGGTCGGCGCGGACACAAAACGGACCAGATGGGTCTGGGCCGTCGAACGCTGGGCCGCCTCGTTTTTTCGTTTTGCCCGAAACGGACGAGACCGGAGAGAATGGGGTCGTGCGATGGAGTTGGCCTTATCGCCGTGGTGGGTGGGGTGGCCATGCCGGTGCGGTTTGGTGGCTCATGGCTGCTGCCGGCTCTCAGGTCCACTTGCCGATGACTGCGAACCGAATCTTTGGGCCTCTAGAAATAATGCAAGCCTGAAACTAAAATACCTAGAAAGGTGAACTGAATCTTTGGGCCTCTAGAAATAATGCAGGCCTGAAACTGAAATACCTAGAAAGGTGAACTGAATCTTTGGGCCTCTAGAAACAATGCAACCTGGAACTGAAATACCTAGAAAGGTGAACTGATTCTTTGGGCCTCTAGAAAGAATGCAAGCCTGAAACTAAAATACCTAGAAAGGTGAACTGAATCTTTGGGCCTCTAGAAAGATTTATTACCTCCTCAAGCAGCATCAAACAATTCCATGCGTGCACCACAAATCTATACCAAGTTTAATCAGGATCTACTTTTCCAAATCAGAATTAGCGCTAGAGCGAGCAAGATCAATGATATGGCTGTGAGACAGAGAAGGAATGAACAAACTCACCCCTCTCGCGACCTCCCTGGTAGATGCGCCGCCGCCGCGCAAGACAGAGGAAGAAAGACGACCGGTGAAGGGGGAGCGGGGAGAGCTTCGAAGGCCGGAGGGAGAGGGCGGCCGGAGGAGGGCGGCGAAGGTCGGAGGGAGAGTGCGGCCGGAGGAGAGAGAGGGCGAGCGGTGGAGCGGCGCTTGGGAGGGCGGCCTGATGGGGAACAGAGAGGAGTCGTGCGAGGGGGGGGAGGGAGCGATCTGGTGCGGGCAGGGGAGATTTTTTTAGTTCTCTTTTGGTGGGCCTGAGGAGAACTAACCCAATTAGAACCTCTCCACCGGGCTAGTTTTTTTAGCTGGGTTAGAGCAAACTAGCTCAAACTAACCCCTCCTGTTTGGATAATTTGAGGCTGTTTCAACCCAAACTAGCTCTAACTCAGGGATCCAAACAAAGAGGAGTAGTACTGTACATGCTACAGTCTGGACCGTGGCACATTGTTTTTTATGGCCATATCAGCACGTTGTTTTCTACTGCTGATTCACTAGGCTACCGTGGTTCGCACTCCTCCGACGTGAGTAGTAGTACTACTACCCCCTCCGTTCCTAAATATAAGTCTTTTTAGACATTTCAAATTGACTACAACATATGGATGTATGTAGACATATTTTAGAGTGTAGATTCACTCATTTTGCTCCGTATGTAGTCACTTGTTGGAATCTCTAGAAAGACATATACCGCATGATTATTTGCTCCTTCTTACTACTACGTACTACTTCACCGACATGTGGGAGAGCCAGCAGCATCCTGCATCCGGGTCGACGTAATACGTGTCATCCACCGGATTAGAGTGCGGAACAGAAGGGGGGCATCACCCTGGTCGTACCGCCAGTAATTTATGACTATACTGAGTAGTCATATCAGAAGTCTTTCCAGCAGTAACGCGCCGTCAAATCGCACAGCCCGACCTTTCAGGCAGTAAGTAAGTTGAATCCGCTACTCCCTCACCCTCCTCGCCTCTCTGTCAAACCGACTAGGCAAAAACTGCCGCGCGTACTGCCCGGGAAAAGCCCTGCCCTCAACTTTTAACTACACGAAAATAGTTCGAGCTTGTTCGTTCTATATAAATACTAGTACTGTATGTTTATTCACCCGTTGGGTTGTTCAATGAATGGAGGGCCGGGGAGCACAAGTGAATAATACTACTACTACTACTACTACTACTACTACTACTACTACTACTACTACTAGTAAGTAGGAGTCATACAGTTAGTCACCTTAAATAGAGTTTCTTTTCTTTAATGCCACGTACACAAATTGAAATGCTTTTTGTGGAGAGAAAAAGATAATCACTCCACTCTATATGTAATCAGGGGCCTAAGCGCTTGCTTTACTAGGGTTGCTCTCTTCATTCTCTCATCCTCTCCAGATATAAACAAGACAGCGGTAACGACATTTTGTCTCTGCTCACCGCTGGTCACAGATCCGGCCGGATCCCTTCGGCTGGTGTGTGTAGAGGACTAGGTGCATCGTTCACGCGGTCATTGCCGGCGAGGGAGGAAACCCACAGCTGCCGGAGGGGCCCGATCCTCTACCCGTGCCGTTCTCTCCGACACAGCGCCGTCTCGGGAGGTCCTCCGACCCTTCTTCCTCCCAGCCGTATTGTGCGCAGATCCGACCTGCCGCCGCCGACATCCCGACGACCCTCAGGTATAAGTTCTTTGAAAGCGGCCTTGCTCTACTGCCCCAGCTCCCCATGTGTCTGCATGTGCATCTTTTTCTACTCCCATCAGCTCTTCCAAAGCCACCTAAATTTTTAGTATTATTAGAGGTAAAGCTACTTCATGCATTCGAATCTAGGACTTTGTTGAAACAACGAAGAAAGGGGGGAAAGTTGTAGCATGAATCTAGGACTTGATTCAAAGAGGAAATAATATGGTGAAAGTAGTAGAGACCGGATACCCAACCGGTCTCTTGGTTGAAAAGGGAAATAATGGAAAAACGCAGTACAAACTGGATAAGGAACAGATCTATTATTGGTTGAAAAAAGGATAGAAAGTGGCGGCTGGTGGACAAGTCAACAGAGTATGTCCAGGATTAGATTTGTTGCCCTCACATAGTACAAGGTCTCCAGGATTAGAATTGCTGCCCTCACATAGTAAAAGGTCTCAGGATTAGATTTGCTGCCCTCACATAGTAAAAGGTCTCCAGGATTAGATTTGTTGCCCTCACATAGTAAAAGGTCTCTAGGATTAGATTTTCTGCCCTCACATAGTAAAAGGTCTCCAGGATTAGATTTGCTGCCCTCACATAGCATGAACAAACTCGACATCACCACTTTATGCCTCCTTGTAGGTACATTGTGCTGATGCGTCCACTGTCGCATGTCCTTATACCAACCTTTTTCTGTTGTTAATGTAAGGGCTCATGTAAAATGAAGCGATCACACTGTTGCCTTAGGGACATGTCTAACCAGTGTTATTGTTAATCGAATGCCTCCAGTGATAAGATGCAATTAAACTGTGTTACAAATGGTGCTCCTGCTGTTTTCCCCAGTATGATAAGTAAGTTGCTCCTTTACGCTGCTGAGTGTCCTGGTGTCCCCATGGTCCCATGTCCTTAAACCAACTCTTTAGCTGCTGTTGATTTACTGTATCTGGTAAACAAGCAATGCCACCATTAAAGTAATCCCATATTTGACGAATGTCATTGTTGATCGTAATGCTTCCGGTAACATGAAGCATTGCAGACGTTTTAAAATTTCTACTGTCCTTGCGTGATTGCCATGAACATAATTAAGATGCTTCTTTTCATTTCATGTATGTTTCGTATATTCTTATTGACCAACAACTGTTTACTTTCTATCTTTTTGTGCAGATAGGGATATCCATTTCACCTTGTTGCTATTGTGACCTTTTGGTGAACTGCACAAAACATCTTTTTTTGGAATGAGTGTCTTGCGCAGTTCAACTAAAATGTCACGTGGGCAACATCTCTCAATTTTGGTGGAACTGCACAAAATGGTGATTGGAGTTTCCAAAATCTCCGTCAAGTTCTGCTGGTAATCTCGTGCAACATTTTATTAGCCTTTGCAAGATGAGCCGTCACTGTCACCACAATGGCACTTTATTTTAGTGAAACTGCACAAAAGGATAAGCAAATTATAGTTGCACCTTACATGAGCCGGATAGCCAACCTTAATGTTCCTCAATTTTAGTGCAACTACTAAAGAAGAACCTGCCAGCTCACGAGAGCAAGTACTTCTTGCTAGCTGAATGATGCAATCTTAGCTTCATTTCAGGTGAACTGCAGAAAAAGGCGCATGAATTGAATCATGGAACTCCGGGCAGGCCTCATCCTAGTGGAGCTACAGGTTGAGTTCAAGGAGTGCCCCTATTATAGTAATCATGCTCTTCTTGTTTGTGTTGTGCAAATAGGAATACTCAACTACATATGTTGTGACAGTCAAGATCATTCACCAAGTTCTTCGGTTGTATGACACGGCTAGCCAAGATGGATTTAATCCCGATATTCACTTTATCAAAAGGCTCTAATGGGTTGGTTCTGAATCTTGCAAGCTGGGAATCAATGAGATGTGTAGGCATATTTGTTGTACTTATTATTTGAATCTTATTTGTTGGTTATGAATCTTGCAAGATGGGAATCAATGAGATGTGCAGGCATCTTTGTTGTACTTATTATTTGGATCTTATTTGTTGGTTCTGAATCTTGCAAGCTGGGAAACACGACAAGTGCCAGTTGTTGGGGAGGTGGACGTCGCTCCAGGGTAGCGGCGTCCTCGTCTCCCAATAACGGCGGCATACAACCGCCTCGATGTAGTGCCGGTCGCGCTCGCCGGCGGCCGTGGGCGCGACGGAGAACGCGGGCGGCGCGGGGTCCCAATGCGGTGGCGATGGCGATGCGGGCTCCTCCTTCTTGACGGAGCCGCGGCGGCGTCCCGACGAGGAGCCAGCCTTGCGGTCGTGCTTGCCTTTGCGGCCGTAGTTTCATAGCCCCATGGCTGCGGGCGGCTGGCCGGCGAGCTCGAGGCTAGGGTTTGGGGGTCTGGGGTTGTCGGGTTTCGAGGAGGCCGCGGGGTGGAGTGGGGCAGTGTGGACGACGACTGGTCCACGGGTCCCATTTAAGAAGGACCGCGACCGTTCGCCTGGGCGGATGACAGGCAGGGCCGCCCGCGCGTGCGCATTGATGTGGGCGGGTGGGAGGTAGGTGGCCGCCTGCCACGCGGCCCCGACGCGGACGTTCGAAGCGTCCGTTTGGTGTCTGCCGCGACCCAAACCCGGCGCAAATTTGCGCTTGAAATTGGTCGGCGCGGACACAAAACGGACCAGATGGGTCTGGGCCGTCGCACGCTGGGCCGCCTCGTTTTTTCGTTTTGCCCGAAACGGACGAGACCGGAAAGAATGGGGTCGTGCGATGGAGTTGGCCTTATAGCCGTGGTGGGTGGGGTGGCCATGCCGGTGCGGTTTGGTGGCTCATGGCTGCTGCCGGCTCTCAGGTCCACGCGTCCACGTCCAGCCAGTCATCGTCCGTCCCGGATCGGGTTTGGTGGGGGCGGGGCTCGCCAGGCAGTGGCAGTGCCTGCAAACAAACGAACAAACGCTTGTCGACTCTGACCAGAAGCTGTTCACCGAGGGGAGATGAATGAATGGGATGCTTTGATTCGCTCCGGCTGATTGAGGACGCGATGCCTTCCTTGGTCACTCCTCTGTTGCTCCGCGTGCTCACAGTCTGGATGGAGACTGCACCTACGCTACGTACACCTGTAGGTTTGGCGTTTTGTTTCGTTGTTTCTACTCTACCCTGCGGCAATGCCATGGGATGTGTGTGAAGAAAGCTGATCGTTTCCACACTCCGTTCATGCTATAATTGCTTGGCGTGTCTCCGTGGTGTTGTTTAGCTGGGTACTCTATCGACCACTTCATGAAACTTGGTGGTCGCTTGCCAGTCTTGCTGCTGACACGACACGGCGACCGGCTCCTGAAATAGCAATGCCACTGCTACACGGGAAGCTGACGCTTGTTGAGATGAACTATTCACAAGCTGTGGGGGAGAGCAACAAAAGCAGAACTGAGACCGGGTGCGAGTCAGCACAACACTTTTTGCAAGTTTGCCCGTGACACTGTCCCTGGTCAAGGTCAATCGATGAGGGGTCACACATCACTGGGTTTCCCCCTCCCTCGGAGCCGGCCAATGCAACTATGCAACGTACTTACTCTCTTCATTTTTATTTATTCCGCATATTAGTTTTGACTAAAGTCAAACTTCAATAAATTTGACCAAATTTATAGAAAAAATACGAACATTTACAATAGCAAATCTATATGACGTGAGAGTGTATTCAATAATGAATCTAATGATATTGATTTGTTATTGTATATGTTATCATTTCTGTCTATAAACTTTGTTAAAGTTTACAAAGTTTGACTTTGAGCAAAGTTAAAATGCAGAGTAAATAAAAAAGAGGGAGTACGTCCTACGCCGTGGGATGCAAGACCGTCAAGCAGAGCAGCAAACTACCTCAAGCCCGTCAAGCCTCAAACGTGTGTGTATCACTGTCCCGGCATTGACACGCTCCACAACGACGCCCCCCGAACACTCCAGCTGTTCCCCTCCATCGTGTCCACAATCCCTAAACGCATCATGTGTTCATGTCACACTCTTAAATGCCATGGTGCGCTTTTTCCTCTACACACTAATTGCATGGCTTAGTAAAGTGCGGATGTGCTGCCAATTTTTCTTCGGTCCATTTCCATGCCCATAAGGAAATTGACTTACGGGGTACCGCTCGTTACCTTTATATACTCTTTGGTAAAGTTAGAATGTGACTGATCATTACCACTGCCAACCTGCTATTTGCTGTTACGGGGTAAGCTGATAATTCTTGGACGTCGATATCTCCCAAACGGACCGAACGACTCCTTCATACCGGAGGAGATCGATCGACAAACTCGTTCGACCCAAAAAAAATACAACTCAGCCCAAACAGGCCCTTTTACTATGATGAAAAAATAAAAATAAAAGCCCAGTTTTCTGAGTTTTTTTTGCTTTGGCTAATAAAAGCCCTTTTTTGGCTCCGAATAATAAAGCCCAATGTTTTGCCATGCTATGAACAAAAATGCCATGACCTAAAAAAATGACGTATACATGATGAATAAAAATATACCGTGGGTATATTTTTATTCATTTTCTATAGATCATGAAAAAAAAATCCATCGTTCAAAAACAAAAAAATTACAAAATAGACCATGAGAAAAAAAGGTTGCCATCATCTTTACATAAAAGCAAAAATGGACATGGACCATGAAAAATTAAATTGCCATGACAAAAGGGGAAAATTGCCATGAAAATATTATACTATAATGGACATGTATGTAAAAGTAAACTTGTCATGTAAAAATTGATAATTTTATCATGGCAAATAAATGTAAAATTTCCATGACATGTAAAAAGGCAAAATTGCCATGACAGTAAAAGTTAAATATTTGCCATGGCGATTTAGGTAAATTTGCCATGCCAATTGATGTAAATTTTCCATGACAAAATCAAAAGAAAAAATTGCCACGGCAATAAATTTAAAGAATTACCATGGCGGTTTAGGTAAATTTGACATGTCAATTAAAGTAAATTGGACATGGAAAAAATAAAAAGTTATTTTTATTGCCATGATATTTTACTATATACATGAAGACACAAAAAAAGTATGGATTGAAAATTGCAATGGCAAATAAAAAGTAAAATTTGCCATGGTTGTAAAAATTATTTTGCCATGTCAAGTAAAAAGTAAATTTGCCATGAGCAAAAGTAAAAGTAAAAATTTGCCATATATGTAAGAAAAGTAAATTGCCATGCATATAAAGGTAAAATTGCCATGGTAAGACAGAAAAGGTTGATTTGGCATGGCACTTTAAATAGGGAAATTTGCCATTGGCAAAAGAAAGGCAAAATTGCCATGGCTAAAAGGTAAAATTTTCCATGGCTATAAAACTAAATTTGCCATGTTGCAAAAAGAAATAATTTAGCTATGCCATTGTTAAGAAAATTTGACATGGTCCATGCACTACTGATGTCATGATGCATAAAAAAGTAGCCATTACAATGAACTCTATTTGCCATCGTCCCATAAATTGTAGTTGCCATGGCAAATATTCTTCGGATGTACTTTACAAAAGACATGATGAACCATGGCAAAAAATTTCTTTTAGTTGCCATGGCAAAAAACTGAAGGAAATATGCCCTAGAGGCAATAATAAAGTTGTTATTTTATATTTCCTTATTCATGATAAAGGTTTATTATTCATGCTAGAATTTTATTGATCAGATACTTAAATACACTTGTGAATACATAAACAAATACCGTGTCCCTGGTAAGCCTCTACTAGACTAGCTCGTTGATCAAAGATGGTTAATGTTTCCTAACCATAGACATGAGTTGTCATTTGATAACGGGATCACATCATTAGGAGAATGATGTGATGGACAAGACCTATCCGTTAGCTTAGCATATTGATCGTTCAGTTTATTGCTATTGCTTTCTTCATGTCAAATACATATTCATCCGTCAATGAGATTATGCAACTCCCGGATACCGGAGGAATACCTTGTGTGCTATCAAACGTCACAACGTAACCGGATGATCATAAAGATGCTCTATAGATATGTCCGAAGGTGTTTGTTGAGTTGGCATAGATCGAGATTAGGATTTGTCACTCCGAGTATCGGAGAGGTATCTCTGGGCCCTCTCGGTAAAACACATCATAAGCTTGCAAGCCAATGACTAAGGAGTTAGTTATGAGGTGATGTATTCAGAATGAGTAAAGACACTTGCCGGTAACGAGATTGAACTAGGTATGAAGATACCGACGATCAAATCTCGGGCAAGTAACATACCGATGGACAAAGGGAATTATGTATGTTGTCATAACGGTTTGACCGATAAAGATCTTTGTAGAAAATGTAGGAACCAATATAGGCATCCAGGTTCCGCTATTGGTTATTGACCGGAGAGGTGTCTCGGTCATGTCTACATAGTGCTCAAACCCGTAGGGTTCGCATGCTTAACGTTCGTTGACGATATAGTGTTATATGAGTTATTTGATTTGGTGACCGAATGTTGTTCGGAGTCCCGGATGAGATCACAGACATGATGAGGAGTCTCGAAATTGTCTAGAGGTAAAGATTGATATATAGGACGATGTTATTTGGACACCGGAAGTGTTTCGGGACGTACCGGGAAGGAATCGGGTCACCGAAAGATATGGGCCTTATGGGCCAAAGGAGGGTACAGACCAGCCCACAAGGGGGCTGGTGCACCCCTCCCATGGCTGGCCGGCTCTAAGGGGAAGGAAAGGGGAGGAGTGGCCCCTCCTGCCTTTCCCTCCTCATGAGAGAAAGGAAAGGGGGGGCACCTCCTCCTTCCTTCCTCCCGCGCTCCAAATAAGGAAAAGGGGGGCGCGGCTTGAGAGAGACCCCAAGTAGGATTCCCCTACTTGGGAGCCCCCTTTGGCTGCTCCTCCTCCCTCCCACCTATATATATGTGGGAGGGGGCGCCTAGCACACAACAGACAATTGCCTAGCCGTGTGCGGCGCCCCCTCCACAGTTTACACCCCCGGTCATATTTTCGTAGTGCTTAGGCGAAGCCCTGCGGAGATAACTTCACCATCACCGTCACCACGCCGTTGTGCTGTTGGAACTCATCCACTACCTCGCCATCTTGCTGGATCAAGAAGGCGCGGACGTCCCCGAGCTGAACGTGGAGGTGTCGTACGTTCGGTACTCGATCGGTTGGATCGCGAAGAAAGTTCGACTACATCAACCGCGTTGCGAAACGCTTCCGCTTACGGTCTACGAGGGTACGTAGACACATTCTCCCCTCTCGTTGCTATGTATCTCCATGGATACATCTTGCGTGTGCGTAGATTTTTTTTGTTTTCCATGCAACGTTTCCCAACAGTGGCATCCGAGCCAGGTCTATGCGTAGATGATATGCACGAGTAGAACACAAAGAGTTGTGGGCGGTGATAGTCATATTGCTTACCACCAACGTCCTATTTTGATTCGGCGGTATTGTGGGATGAAGCGGCCCGGACCAACCATACATGTCCACGCACATGAGACCGGTTCCAACGACAGACATGCAACTAGTTTTGCATAAAGATGGCTGGCGGGTGTCTGTTTCTCCTACTTTAGTTGAATCGAATTTGACTATGGCCGGTCCTTGAAGAAGGTTAAAACAGCAAACTTGATGAATCACCGTTGTGGTTGTCGGAGTAAATGACCAGGGGTAGCCTCATCGATCTCCCCGGGTATTTCAAGACATCGGGGCCGGCTGCGCCCCTCAAACGTCAAGGATCAAGCGTCGCCTTCTCGGGGCCGGCTGGTCCAAGCGGCCGGCTCCCAGAGGCTGGCGGACTCCAGAAGTCAGCCTCGAGGAGGGCCGACTCCTAGCAGGCGGCCTCCAGAGAGGCCGGCTCCTAGCAGGCGGCCCGCCCGTACCCTCAAAGTTAGCACCCACATAAACAAGACGAGACGGGACGTGGCTATAGCGCAGCCTGCCACCCCCGAATCCAGGGCCGAGCATGGCCACAGTGTAGCGCACCGGGCAGACATCCCTTGCCCGACGCAGCACTGTTGCCCCACAGCCATAACATCATCCATGGCAGAGAAGGCCATGCTCCCACGGCGTGCTATCGGTACGGCCCACAGACGACGGGCCCCACCTATCCGTGAGAAGCCAGAAGACGGCGAGCCCTGACCAGCCGGCTCTTGGGGAGGCCGACTCCTGACCAGACGGCCCTCCTCCTTACTTGAAGTTTGTGCACCATTAACCAGAAGAGACGGGGAATGGCTACAGTGAACGCCCACCAAGCGGCGGGACTGTAGCCACGCCTCCCCCGACAAAGCAAGCATCATTAGCAACATGGCAACAATACTAAGCAGCCGACAAGATCCGCAAGCGGTGGGCGCGGCCTGTCGTCCAAGTACAGGACAGCCGGCGGGTCCCACCAGGCGGCGGGCCCCAGTTACCGGCGGAGAAGCCGGCGACCATAAACACTGACAGCCGGGTCCTACACCCAGTCAGATTACCTTTGTACCCCTGGGGGGTAGGCCTATATAAACCCCCCAGGGCACCCATGCAAAGGGTTCAACCCTTGAAAAATTACACACACCACGTAGAGAGAGGAGAGAGCTAGCCTTGCCCTTCTTCCTCCTCTAGCAAACAGGTCAAGGAGCACTTGTAGCTACTTGTTGATTTAGTAATCATGCGGAGACCCCGTAGAGCAGGACTAGGGGTGTTATTGAAGGAAATATGCCCTAGAGGCAATAATAAAGTTATTATTTATTTCCTCATATCATGATAAATGTTTATTATTCATGCTAGAATTGTATTAACCGGAAACATAATGCATGTGTGAATACATAGATAAACATAGTGTCACTAGTATGCCTCTACTTGACTAGCTCGTTGATCAAAGATGGTTGAGTTTCCTAGCCATAGACATGAGTTGTCATTTGATTAACGGGATCACATCATTAGGAGAATGATGTGATTGACTTGACCCATTCCGTTAGCTTAGCACTTGATCGTTTAGTTTACTGCTATTGCTTTCTTCATGACTTATACATGTTCCTATGACTATGATATTATGCAACTCCCGATTACCGGAGGAACACTTTGTGTGCTACCAAACGTCACAACGTAACTGGGTGATTATAAAGGTGCTCTACAGGTGTCTCCGATGGTACTTGTTGAGTTGGCATAGATCGAGACTAGGATTTGTCACTCCGATTATCGGAGAGGTGTCTCTGGGCCCTCTCGGTAATGCACATCACAATAAGCCTTGCAAGCAATGTGACTAATGAGTTAGTTACGGGATGATGCATTACGTAAACGAGTAAAGAGACTTGCCGGTAACGAGATTGAGCTAGGTATTGAGATACCGACGATCGAATCTCGGGCAAGTAACATACCGATGACAAAGGGAACAACGTATGTTGTTATGTGGTTTGACTGATAAAGATCTTCGTAGAATATGTAGGAGCCAATATGAGCATCCAGTTTCCGCTATTGGTTATTGACCGGAGACGTGTCTCGGTCATGTCTACATAGTTCTCGAACCTGTAGGGTCTGCACGCTTAAAGTTTGGTGACGATCGGTATTATGAGTTTTTGTGTTTTGATTTACCGAAGGTAGTTCGGAGTCCCGGATATGATCATGGACATGACGGGGAGTCTCAAAATGGTCGAGACGTAAAGATCGATATATTGGACGACTATATTTGGACACCGGAAGTGTTCCGGGTGGTTTCGGAGAAAACCGGAGTGCCGGAGGGTTACCGGAACCCCCCCCCCCCGGGAGAAATAGTGGGCCTTATGGGCCTTATTGGAGAGAGAGAGAGAAGGCTGGCCTAGGGCAGGTCGCACGCCCCTCCCCCTCTGGTCCGAATTGGACTAGGAGAGGGGGGCGGCGCCCCCCTTTCCTTCTCCCTCCCCCTTCCTTTCCCCCTCCTAGTAGGAGTAGGAAAGAGGGGAGTCCTACTCCTACTAGGAGGAGGACTCCTCCTCCTGGCGCGCCCACAAGGGGCCGGCCGGCCTCCCCCTTGCTCCTTTATATACGGGGCAGGGGGCACCTCTAGACACACAAGTTGATCTGTTGATCTCTCCCGGCCGTGTGCGGTGCCCCCCTCCACCATAATCCACCTCGATCATATCGTAGCGGTGCTTAGGCGAAGCCCTGTGTTGGTAGCATCATCATCACCGTCATCACGCTGTCGTGCTGACGAAAATCTCCGGCGAAGCTTCACTGGATCAAAGCCCGCGGGACGTCATCGAGCTGAACGTGTGCTGAACTCGGAGGTGTCGTGCGTTCGGTACTTGGATCGGTCGGTTCGTGAAGACGTACGACTACATCAACCGCGTTGTGCTAACGCTTCCGCTTTCAGTCTACGAGGGTACATGGACAACACTCTCCCCTCTCGTTGCTATGCATCACCATGATCTTGCATGTGCGTAGGAATTTTTTTGAAATTACTATGTTCCCCAACAGTGGCATCCGAGCCAGGTTTATGCGTAGATGTTATATGCACAAGTAGAACACAAGTGAGTTGTGGGCGATACAAGTCATACTGCTTACCAGCATGTCATACTTTGGTTCGGCGGTATCGTTGGATGAAGCGGCCCGGACCGATATTACGCGTACGCTTACGTGAGACTGGTTCAACCGACGTGCTTTACACACAGGTGGCTGGCGGGTGTCAGTTTCTCCAACTTTAGTTGAACCGAGTGTGACTACGCCCGGTCCTTGTGAAGGTTAAAACAATACTAACTTGACGAAATATCGTTGTGGTTTTGATGCGTAGGTAAGAACGGTTCTTGCTCAGCCCGTAGCAGCCACGTAAAACTTGCAACAACAAAGTAGAGGACGTCTAACTTGTTTTTGCAGGGCATGTTGTGATGTGATATGGTTAAGGCATGATGCTATATTTTATTGTATGAGATGATCATGTTTTGTAACCGAGTTATCGGCAACTGGCAGGAGCCATATGGTTCTCGCTGTATTGTATGCAATGCAATCGCCCTGTAATTGCTTTACTTTATCACTAAGCGGTAGCGATAGTCGTAGAAGCAATAGTTGGCGAGATGACAACGATGCTACGATGGAGATCAAGGTGTCGCGCCGGTGACGATGGTGATCATCACGGTGCTTTGGAGATGGAGATCAAAGGCACAAGATGATGATGGACATATCATATCACTTATATTGATTGCATGTGATGTTTATCCTTTATGCATCTTATTCTGCTTTGATTGATGGTAGCATTATAAGATGATCTCTCACTAAATTTCAAGGTATAAGTGTTCTCCCTGAGTATGCACCGTTGCGAAAGTTCGTCGTGCCGAGACACCACATGATGATCGGGTGTGATAAGCTCTACGTTCAAATACAACGGGTGTAAGCCAGTTTTGCACACACATAATACTCGGGTTAAACTTGACGAGCCTAGCATATGCAGATATGGCCTCGGAACACTAAGACCGAAAGGTCGAGCGTGAATCATATAGTAGATATGATCAACATAGTGATGTTCACCATTGAAAACTACTCCATCTCACGTGATGATCGGACATGGTTTAGTTGAGATGGATCACGTGATCACTTAGATGATTCGAGGGATGTCTATCTAAGTGGGAGTTCTTAAGTAATATGATTAATTGAACTTTAATTTATCATGAACTTAGTACCTGATAGTATTTTGCTAGTCTATGCTCTTGTAGATAGATGGCCCGTGTTGTTGTTCCGTTGAATTTTAATGTGTTCCTTGAGAAAGCAAAGTTGAAAGATGATGGTAGCAATTAAACGGACTGGGTCCGTAACTTGAGGATTATCCTCATTGCTGCACAGAAGAATTACGTCCTGGAAGCACCGCTGGGTGCCAGGCCTGCTGCAGATGCAATTGACGACATTAAGAACGTTTGGCAGAGAAAATCTGATGACTACTCGA
Organism: Aegilops tauschii subsp. strangulata; assembly: GCF_002575655.3. NCBI lineage: Eukaryota > Viridiplantae > Streptophyta > Magnoliopsida > Poales > Poaceae > Aegilops > Aegilops tauschii. Next base: position 470,864,277 of record NC_053038.3, read on the forward strand.
TAGTTCAGTGTGCCATGCTTTACGGCTTAGAACCGGGACTTCAACGTTGTTTTGAACGTCTGGAGCATATGGGATGTTCCAGGAGTTGAAGTTAATATTTCATGCAAATGCCCGGATTGAGAGATATGAAGTCTCCAATAAGTTCTACAGCTGCAAGATGGAGGAGAATAGTTCTGTCAGTGAGCATATACTCAAAATGTCTGGGTATAACAATCACTTGATTCAACTGGGAGTTAATCTTCCTGATGATAGTGTCATTGACAGAATTCTTCAATCAATGCCACCAAGCTACAAGAGCTTTGTGATGAACTATAATATGCAAGGGATGGATAAGATAATCCCCGAGCTCTTCGTAATGCTAAAGGCTACGGAGGTAGAAATCAAGAAGGAGCATCAAGTGTTGATGGTCAACAAGACCACCAGTTTCAAGAAAAAGGGTAAAGGGAAGAAGAAGGGGAACTTCAAGAAGAACAGCAAACAAGTTGCTGCTCAGCAGAAGAAACCCAAATCTAGACCTAAGCCTGAAACTGAGTGCTTCTACTGCTAACAGACTGGTCACTGGAAGCGGAACTGCCCCAAGTATTTGGCGGATAAGAAGGATGGCAAGGTGAACAAAGGTATATGTGATATACATGTTATTGATGTGTACCTTACTAATGCTCGCAGTAGCACCTGGGTATTTGATACTGGTTATGTTGCTAATATTTGCAACTCGAAACAGGGACTACGGATTAAGCGAAGATTGGCTAAGGACGAGGTGACGATGCACGTGGGAAATGGTTCCAAAGTCGATCTGATCGCAGTCGGCACGCTACCTCTACATCTACCTTCGGGATTAGTTTTAGACCTGAATAATTGTTATTTGGTGCCAACGTTAAGCATGAACATTATATCTGGATCTTGTTTGATGTGAGACGGTTATTCATTTAAATCAGAGAATAATGGTTGTTCTATTTATATGAGTAATATCTTTTATGGTCATGCACCCTTGAAGAGTGGTCTATTTTTATTAAATCTTGATAGTAGTGATACACATATTCATGATATTGAAGCCAAAAGATGCAGAGTTGATAATGATAGTGCAAATTATTTGTGGCACTGCCGTTTAGGTCATATTGGTGTAAAGCGCATGAAGAAACTCCATACTGATGGACTTTTGGAATCACTTGATTATGAATCACTTGGTACTTGCGAACCATGCCTCATGGGCAAGATGACTAAAACGCCGTTCTCCGGAACAATGGAGCGAGCAACAAATTTGTTGGAGATCATACATACTGATGTATGTGGTCCGATGAATATTGAGGCTCGCGGCGGGTATCGTTATTTTCTCACCTTCACAGATGATTTGAGCAGATACGGGTATATCTACTTAATGAAACATAAGTCTGAAACATTTGAAAAGTTCAAAGAATTTCAGAGTGAAGTGGAAAATCATCATAACAAGAAAATAAAGTTTCTACGATCTGATCGTGGAGGAGAATATTTGAGTTACGAGTTTTCTCTTCATTTGAAACAATGCGGAATAGTTTCGCAACTCACGCCACCCGGAACACCACAGCGTAATGGTGTGTCCAAACGTCGTAATCGTACTTTACTAGATATGGTGCGATCTATGATGTCTCTTACTGATTTACCGCTATCATTTTGGGGTTATGCTTTAGAGACGGCTGCATTCACGTTAAATAGGTCACCATCTAAATCCGTTGAGATGACGCCTTATGAACTGTGGTTTGGCAAGAAACCAAAGGTTTCGTTTCTTAAAGTTTGGGGCTGCGATGCTTATGTGAAAAAGCTTCAACCTGATAAGCTCGAACCCAAATTGGAGAAGTGTGTCTTCATAGGATACCCAAAGGAGACTGTTGGGTACACCTTCTATCACAGATCCAAAGGCAAAACATTCGTTGCTAAGAATGGATCCTTTCTAGAGAAGGAACTTCTCTCGAAAGAAGTGAGTGGGAAGAAAGTAGAACTTGATGAGGTAACTATACCTGCTCCCTTATTGGAAGGTAGTTCATCACAGAAACCGGTTCCTGTGACACCTACACCAATCAGTGAGGAAGCTAATGATATTGATCATGAAACTTTAGATCAAGTTACTACCGAACATCGTAGGTCAACCAGAGTAAGATCCGCACCAGAGTGGTACGGTAATCCTGTTTTGGAGGTTATGTTACTAGACCATGACGAACCTACGAACAATGAAGAAGCGACGGTGAGCCCAGATTCCGCAACATGGCTTGAAGCCATGAAATCTGAGATGGGATCCATGTATGAGAACAAAGTGTGGACTTTGGTTGACTTGCCCGATGATCGGCAAGACATAGAGAATAAATGGATCTTCAAGAAGAAGACTGACGCTGATGGTAATGTTGCTGTCTACAAAGCTCGACTTGTTGCGAAAGGTTTCGGCAAGTTCAAGGAGTTGAATACGATGAGACTTTCTCACCCGTAGCGATGCTTAAGTCTGTCCGAATCATGTTAGCAATTACCGCATTTTATTATTATGAAATTTGGCAAATGGATGTCAAAACTGCATTCCTGAATGGATTTCTGGAAGAAGAGTTGTATATGATGCAACCGAAAGGTTTTGTCGATCCAAAGGGAACTAACAAAGTGTGCAAGCTCCAGCGATCCATTTATGGACTGGTGCAAGCCTCTCGGAGTTGGAATAAACGTTTTGATAGTGTGATCAAAGCATATGGATTTATACAGACTTTTGGAGAAGCCTGTATTTACAAGAAAGTGAGTGGGAGCTCTGTAGAATTTCTAATATTATATGTGGATGACATATTGTTAATTGGAAATGATATAGAATTTCTGGATAGCATAAAAGGATACTTGAATAAGATTTTTCAATGAAAGACCTCGGTGAAGCTGCTTACATATTGGGCATCAAGATCTATAGAGATAGATCAAGACGCTTGATAGGACTTTCACAAAGCACATATCTTGACAATGTTTTGAAAAAGTTCAAAATGGATCAAGCAAGGAAAGGGTTCTTGCCTGTGTTACAAGGTGTGAAGTTTAGTCAGACTCAACGCCCGACCACTCCAGAAGATAGAGAGAAAATGAAAGATGTTTCCTATGCTTCAGCCATAGGCTCTATCATGTATGCAATGCTGTGTACCAGACCTGATGTGTGCCTTGCTATTAGCTTAGCAGGGAGGTACCAAAGTAATCATGGAGTGGATCACTGGACAGCGGTCAAGAACATCCTGAAATACCTGAAAAGGACTAAGGATATGTTTCTCGTTTATGGAGGTGACAAAGAGCTCGTCGTAAATGGTTACGTCGATGCAAGTTTTGACACTGATCCGGACGATTCTAAATCGCAAACCGGATACATGTTAAATTGAACGATGGAGCTGTCAGTTGGTGCAGTTCTAAACAAAGCGTCGTGGCGGGATCTACGTGTGAAGCGGAGTACATAGCTGCTTCGGAAGCAGCAAATGAAGGTGTCTGGATGAAGGAGTTCATATCCGATCTAGGTGTCATACCTAGTGCATCGGGACCAATGAAAATCTTTTGTGACAATACTGGTGCAATTGCCTTGGCAAAGGAATCCAGATTTCACAAGAGAACCAAGCACATCAAGAGACGCTTCAATTCCATCCGGGATCAAGTCCAGGTGGGAGACATAGAGATTTGCAAGATACATATGGATCTGAATGTTGCAGACCTGTTGACTAAGCCTCTTCCACGAGCAAAACATGATCAGCACCAAGACTCCATGGGTGTTAGAATCATTACTGTGTAATCTAGATTACTGACTCTAGTGCAAGTGCGAGACTGAAGGAAATATGCCCTAGAGACAATAATAAAGTTATTATTTATTTCCTCATATCATGATAAATGTTTATTATTCATGCTAGAATTGTATTAGCCAGAAACATAATGCATGTGTGAATACATAGACAAACATAGTGTCACTATTATGCCTCTACTTGACTAGCTCGTTGATCAAAGATGGTTGAGTTTCCTAGCCATAGACATGAGTTGTCATTTGATTAACGGGATCACATCATTAGGAGAATGATGTGATTGACTTGACCCATTCCGTTAGCTTAGCACTTGATCATTTAGTTTACTGCTATTGCTTTCTTCATGACTTATACATGTTCCTATGACTATGAGATTATGCAACTCCCGATTACCGGAGGAACACTTTGTGTGCTACCAAACATCACAACATAACTGGGTGATTATAAAGGTGCTCTACAGGTGTCTCCGATGGTACTTGTTGAGTTGGCATAGATCGAGACTAGGATTTGTCACTCCGATTATCGGAAAGGTATCTCTGGGCCCTCTCGGTAATGCACATCACAATAAGCCTTGCAAGCAATGTGACTAATGAGTTAGTTACGGGATGATGCATTACGTAAACGAGTAAAGAGACTTGACGGTAACGAGATTGAGCTAGGTATTGAGATATCGACGATCGAATCTCGGGCAAGTAACATACCGATGACAAAGGGAACAACGTATGTTGTTATGCGGTTTGACTGATAAAGATCTTCATAGAATATGTAGGAGCCAATATGAGCATCCAGGTTCCGCTATTGGTTATTGACCGAAGACGTATCTCGGTCATGTCTACATAGTTCTCTAACCCGTAGGGTCCGCACGCTTAAAGTTTGATGACGGTCGGTATTATGAGTTTTTGTGTTTTGATGTACCGAAGGTAGTTCGGAGTCCCGGATATGATCACTGACATGGCGAGGAGTCTCGAAATGGTCGAGACGTAAAGATCGATATATTGGACGACTATATTTGGACACCGGAAGTGTTCCGGCTGGTTTCGGAGAAAACCGGAGTGCCGGAGGGTTACCGGAACCCCCCCGGGAGAAATAGTGGGCCTTATAGGCCTTAGTGGAGAGAGAGAGAGCTAGCCTAGGGCAGGGCGCGCGCCCCTCCCCCTCTGGTCCGAATTGGACTAGGAGAGGGGGGCGGCGCCCCCCTTTCCTTCTTCCTCTCCCCCTTCCTTTCCCCCTCCTAGTAGGAGTAGGAAAGAGGGGAGTCCTACTCCTACTAGGAGGAGGACTCCTCCTCCTGGCGCGCCAACAAGTGGCCGGCCGGCCTCCCCCTTGCTCCTTTATATACGGGGGCAGGGGGCACCTCTAGACACACAAGTTGATCTGTTGATCTCTCCCAGCCGTGTGCGGGCCCCCCTCCACCATAATCCACCTCGATCATATCGTAGCGGTGCTTAGGCGAAGCCCTGCGTCGGTAGCATCATCATCGTCGTCATCACGCCGTCGTGCTGATGAAACTCCCCGGCGAAGCTTTGCTGGATCGAAGCTCGCGGGACGTCATCGAGCTGAACGTGTGCTGAACTCGGAGGTGCCGTGCGTTCGGTACTTGGATCGGTCGGATCGTGAAGACGTACGACTACATCAACCGCATTGTGCTAACGCTTCCGCTTTCGGTCTATGAGGGTACGTGGACAACATTCTCCCCTCTCGTTGCTATGCATCACCATGGTCTTGCGTGTGCGTAGGATTTTTTTTGAAATTACTACGTTCCCCAACAGTTATCTCCTAGGAGAGCCCCGAACCTGGGTAAAGCGCGCCGGTGTTCGTGTCTACGCCTCATCCCGTTTCCAGGCACCGGCGACGTCTTACTAGCTCCCACCATGATAAGCCATCCTTTGGCATATGTCGCACCAAACCCCCGACAGTGGTTTTTTGCCATAGGTAAGAACGGTTCTGGCTAGAAGCCCGTAGCAGCCACGTAAAACTTGCAACAACAATGTAGCTAGAGGACGTCTAACTTATTTTTGCGGGGCATGTTGTGATGTGATATGGTCAAGACATGATATGATATACGTTGTTGTATGAGATGATCATGTTTTGTAATATCGACAACTGACAGGAGCCTTAGGGTTGTCTCTTTATTGTATGAAGTGCAAACGCCATGTAATTGCTTTACTTTATCGCTATGCGTTAGCAATAGTTGTAGAAGCAATAGTTGGCGAGACGACCCCGAGGCAACGATGGAGATCAAGGTGTCGAGCCGGTGACGATGGAGATCATGACGATCCTTTGGAGATGGATATCAAAAGCACAAGATGATGATGGCCATATCATGTCACATATTTTGATTGCATGTGATGTTTATCCTTTATGTATCTTATTTTGCTTAGAATGGTGGTAGCATTATAAGATGATCCCTTCACTTAATTTCAAGATAAAAGTGTTCTCCCTGAGTATGCACCGTTGCTACTGTTTGTCATTTCGAGACACCACGTGATGATCAGGTGTGATAGACTCTACATTCACATACAACGGGCGTAAGATAGTTTTGCACATGCAGAATACTTGGATTAAACTGGACGAGCCTAGCATGTACATGAATGGTTTCGGAACACCAGAGGCCGAAGAGGGGGGGGGGGACCGCCTCCTTCCTTCCTCCCGTGCTCCAAATAAGGAATGGGGGACGCGACTTGGGAGAGACCCCAAGTAGGATCCCCCCTACTCGGGCGCCCCCCTTGGCTGCTCCTCCCTCCCTCCCACCTATATATATGTGGGAGGGGGGCACCTAGCACACACTAGACAATTGCCTAGCCGTGTGCGGTGCCCCCTTCCACAGTTTACACCCCGGTCATATTTTCATAGTGCTTAGGCACAGCCCTGCGGAGATAACTTCACCATCACCGTCACCACGCCGTCGTGTTGTCGGAACTCATCCACTACCTCGCTGTCTTGCTGGATCAAGAAGGTGCGGACGTCCCCGAGCTGAACATGTGCTGAACGCGGAGGTGCCGTACGTTCGGTACTCGATCGGTTGGATCGCGAAGAAAGTTCGACTACATCAACCGTGTTGTGAAACGCTTCCGCTTACGGTCTATGAGGGTACGTAGACACATTCTTCCCTCTCGTTGCTATGTATCTCCATGGATAGATCTTGCGTGTGCGTAGAATTTTTTTGTTTTCCATGCAACGTTTCCCAACAAAAACACATCTATAAATATACTGATATTAGTTGCCATGGCAAGTTTGTCATGTTTTTGAACATCTTAGGTTGCCATGTTTTTTAACATCTTAAGTTGCCATGGCAAGTTTGCCATGTTTTTGAATATCTTAAATAAATAATTTTGACATGTTTACCATGTTTTTGAACATCTTAAGTTTGCCATGGCAAGTTTGCCATGTTTTTGAACATATTATGTTGCCAAGTTTTTGAACATTTATAACGTTGCCATGTTTTTGAACATCTTAAGTTGCCATGTCAAGTTTGCTATGTTTTTAAACAAAAAAGTGCCATGGAAAAATCTCACGAATTTCATCATATAGAGCATTATACAATTTCCATTGTTTATGAACAAGGACAGAGATAAAAATTGCCTTGAACTTTCCAAACTTTGCCAAGGCTAACAAACATTGCATTTTTGCCATGGCAAACCTTGAAAAATCTGTTGTACAGAAAATTCATAAACTTGCCATTTGATCAATTCCAAAAAAAATTGCCATGAACTAGAGAATATGTTGCTAACAATTTGCCATGAATTAGAGATCACCTTTAGCAAGTTTTTTTTTCTGCCAGTGCGCACATTCATACATCTACAGAAACTTTTTGCATGATTCAAATGAAAAAGCTTTCTCAACGATTCCTATTCTACTAACAAGAGTAGACATGCAAAATTTATTTGTTACTGAAGAGAAAACCGTTCCAGCTGTTCCTGAATAGCTTCCTTCAAAAGGATTTCCGCTTGCTCGGTGAATGTCTTGCTAGAAGATATAATTTCTTGGAATTGAGGTTTAGTATCTTTTAGATGTTTACGTAACTCATCCAGAAATTTATTTACCTGTTCAATTTCTAACGAATCAAGATATCCTCTGAACTAATGACAAAATGTCACAAGTGTAGACAAAGACAGTTAGTGAATGAAGAGTCATTGCTAAATTCTGAACCCAATTTTTTTTTTGCAAAATGTATACATGGCAATTTTTTTGAGAAAAGATGATCTATGCTAAAAGACAAATTTAGAATAAGTTTGTGAATGTTATTTTGGGAATTTGAGCTATAGGACAAATTTTAGAAAAGATGATCTACTCAGAAAAATACTCACACAGTCATGCATTCATGTGTTTACTCCATGCAAACATCGGTTTACCATTTTTTGCATGGGAGTGGGGGGGTCCTCTCCTCTCCTCACGCTGTCCCCGCGGGCGGCCGGGGGGAGCCTAGATCTGCCACCCCTCGCCCCTCCTCCCTCCTTGCTGCCGCCGACGCAGGTCGCCGGGCAAAGCCTTCTCGGCCTAGGCGGCGGGGGGCCTTCTTCTTCTCCTGCATGAGGATGGCGGTGCGGGACGCTTTCTTCTAGTGGCGGCACAGCGCGGGCGTGGGGCGCGGCGGCGCGACGACACGGGCTAGCGGCGATGGCTGCTGAGCGTTCGTGGCGTCGTCCTCTCCTGGGTCAGCGGCGGGGTCTAGTGTAGGGCTCTCCGGTGGCGTGGTTGGGGCTTGCCGACGGCCCTGCTGCTCGCGTGGCGCGGCTGCTGGCTGGTCAGGCGGCGTCGGCCTGGATCCTACTTCCAGTCCCCGGTACAGATGGCGGCGATCCGTACATAAGACTTGATGGAGGTTCTTCGAACAGATTGTTGGGGAACGTAGTAATTTCAAAAAACTTCCTACGCACACGCAAGATCATGGTGATGCATAGCAACGAGAGGGGAGAGTGTCGTCCACGTACCCTCGTAGACCGTAAGCGGAAGCGTTATGACCACGCGGTTGATGTAGCCGTACGTCTTCACGATCGACCGATCCTAGTACCGAACGTACGGCACCTCCGCGATCAGCACACGTTCAGCTCGGTGACGTCCCACGAACTCACGATCCAATAGAGCTTCGAGGGAGAGTTCCCTTAGCACGACGGCGTGACGAAGGTGATGATGATGCTACCGACGCAGGGCTTCGCCTAAGCACCGCTACGATATGACCGAGGTGGATTATGGTGGAGGGGGCACCGCACACGGCTAGGAGATCAATGATCAACTTGTGTGTCTATGGGGTGCCCCAAGGGGAGTCCTACTCCTACCGAGAGTAGGACTCCAACCCTTCCAAGAGTAGGAGTAGGAGGGAAGGAAGGAGGAGAGAGGGGGAAGGAAAAAGGGGGATGCTGCCCCCCCCCCATTCCTTGTCCAATTCGGACTAGAGGGGGAGGGGGCGCGCGGCCTGCCCTGGCCGCCCCTCCTCTTCTCCACTAAGGCCCATGAGGCTCATCACACTCCCGGGGGGGTCCGGTAACCCCCCCCCGGTACTCCGGTATTTGTCCGAACTTGCCCGGAACCCTCCCGAAGTCCAAACATAGTCATCCAATATATCGATCTTTATGTCTCGACCATTTCGAGACTCCTCGTCATGTCCGTGATCATATCCTGGACTCCGAACTACCTTCGGTACATCAAAACACATAAACTCATAATACCGATCGTCACCGAACGTCAAGCGTGCGGACCCTACGGGTTCGAGAACTATGTAGACATGACCGAGACACATCTCCGGTCAATAACCAATAGCGGAACCTGGATGCTCTTATTGGCTCCTACATATTCTACGAAGATCTTTATCAGTCAAACCGCATAACAACATATGTTTTTCCCTTTGTCATCGGTATGTTACTTTCCCGAGATTCGATCGTCGGTATCTCATATACCTAGTTCAATCTCATTACCGGCAAGTCTCTTTACTCATTCCGTAATGCATTATCCCGCAACTAACTCATTAGTTACGTTGCTTGCAAGGCTTATAGTGATATGAATTACCGAGAGGGCCCGGAGATACCTCTCCGACAATCGAAGTGACAAATCCTAATCTCGATTTATGCCAACCCAACAAACACCATCGGAGACACCTGTAGAGCACCTTTATAAGCACCCAGTTACGTTGTGACGTTTGGTAGCACACAAAGTGTTCCTCCGGTATTCGGGAGTTGCATAATCTCATAGTCACAGGAACGTATATAAGTCATGAAGAAAGCAATAGCAACAAACTAAACGATCATCGTGCTAAGCTAATGGATGGGTCAAGTCAATCACATCATTCTCTAATGATGTGATCCCGTTCATCAAATGACAACTCATGTCTATGGCTAGGAAACTTAACCAGCTTTGATTAACGAGCTAGTCAAGTAGAGGCATACTAGTGACACTCTGTATGTCTATGTATTCACACATGTACTAAGTTTCCGGTTAATACAATTCTAGCATGAATAATAAACATTTTATCATGAAATAAGGAAATAAATAATAACTTTATTATTGCCTCTAGGGCATATTTCCTTCAGTCTCCCACTTGCACTAGAGTCAATAATCTAGTTCACATCGCCATGTGATTTAACGCCAATTGTTCACATCGTCATGTGACCAATACCCAAAGGGTTTACTAGAGTCAATAATCTAGTTCACATCGCTATGTGATTAACACCCATAGAGTACGTACTAAGGTGTGATCATGTTTTGCTTGTGAGAGAAGTGTAGTCAACGGGTCTGCCACATTCAGAGCCGTATGTATTCTGAGGTGCGCAAGTGCTCTAGATGCTGAAGTAGCAGCTTGTTTGGAAGGTGTGACCCTTTCCCTTGAATGGAGCAAGGACCAACTCATCGTCGAGACGGATAGCGAGACGGCTGCACGTATGATCAGCGACTAGGAGGCGAATAGATCACCTGTAGCAGCGATGGTGGAGGCGACAAAGCAGCTACTGGCTCAGCGACCACATGAAATACTAGCCGTTCGTTGCGAGCAGAATAAAGCGAGTCATGCACTCGCACGTATGGGTTCTTCTCTTTCTAGAACTGCTGTTTGGTTAAGATGCGTACCTGATGAGCTTAACCTGCTGTGTGAGCAAGATTGTAATGTTCCTGCTTAAGTAATGGAAGTGCTTTATTCGCAAAAAAATGCTCTGCATAGAGCTACTCTAGCTAAATGCTCCCACTTTCATTATGTATCCAGATCGACACTCAGAGTCATCTAGATCGGTGTCAAAGCTTGCATCGACATAACTCTTTACGACGAACTCTTTATCACCTCCATAATCGAGAAATATTTCCTTAGTTCTCTAAGGATAATTTTTGACCAATGTCCAGTGATCTACTCCTAGATCACTATTGTACTCCCTTGCCAAACTCAGGGCAGGGTATACAATAGGTCTGGTACATAGCATGGCATACTTTATAGAACCTATGGCTGAGGCATTGGGAATGACTTTCATTCTCTCTCTATCTTCTGCCGTGGCCGGGTTTTGAGTCTTTACTCAACTTCACACCTTGCAACACACGCAAGAACTCCTTATTTGACTGTTCCATTTTGAACTACTTCAAAATCTTGTCAAGGTATGTACTCATTTAAAAAAAAACTTATCAAGCGTCTTGATCTATCTCTATAGATCTTGATGCTCAATATGTAAGCAGCTTCACCGAGGTCTTTCTTTGAAAAACTCCTTTCAAACACTCCTTTATGCTTTCCAGAAAATTCTACATCATTTCCGATCAACAATATGTCACTCACATATACTTATCAGAAAAGTTGTAGTGCTCCCACTCACTTTCTTGTAAATACAGGCTTCACCGCAAGTCTGTATAAAACTATATGCTTTGATCAACTCATCAAAGCATATATTCCAACCCTGAGATGCTTGCACCAGTCCATAGATGGATCGCTAGAGCTTGCACACTTTGTTAGCACCTTTAGGATTGACAAAACCTTCTTGTTGTATCATATACAACTCTTCTTTAAGAAATCCATTTAGGAATGCAGTTTTGACATCCATTTGCCAGATTTCATCAAATGTGGCAATTGCTAACATGATTCAGACAGACTTAAGCGTCACTACGGGTGAGAAGGTCTCATCGTAGTCAACTCCTTGAACTTATCGAAAACCTTTTGCGACAAGTCGAGCTTTGTAGACAGTAACATTACCGTCAATGTCAGTCTTCCTCTTGAAGATCCATTTATTCTCCATGGCTTGCCGATCATCGGGCAAGTCAACTAAAGTCCATACTTTGTTCTCATACATGGATCCTATCTCAGATTTCATGGCCTTAAACCATTTTGCGGAATCTGGGCTCATCATCGCTTCCTCATAGTTCGTAGGTTCGTCATGGTCAAGTAACATGACCTCCAGAACAGGATTACCGTACCACTCTGGTTTGGACCGTATTTTGGTTGACCTACGAGGTTCGGTAGTAACTTGATCTGAAGTTTCATGATCATCATCATTAATCTTCCTCACTAATTGGTGTAGGCATTACTGGAACTGATTTCTGTGATGACTATTTTCCAATTCGGGAGAAGGTACAATTACCTCATCAAGTTCTACTTTCCTCCCACTCACTTCTTTCAAGAGAAACTCCTTCTCTATAAAGGATCCATTCTTAGCAACAAAGATCTTGCCTTCAGATCTGTGATAGAAGGTGTACCCAATAGTTTCATTTTGGGTATCCTATGAAGATTTACTTCTGCGATTTGGGTTCGAGCTTATCATGTTGAAACTTTTTCACTTAAGCATCGCAGTCCCAAACTTTAAGAAACGACAGCTTAGGTTTGTAGCCAAACCATAGTTCGTACGGTGTCGTCTCAACGGATTAGACGGTGCCCTATTTAACGTGAATTTAGCTGTCTCTAATGCATAACCCCAAAACGATAGTGGTAAATCGGTAAGAGACATCATAGATTGCACTATATCCAATAAAGTATGGTTATGACGTTCGGACACACCATTATGCTGTGGTGTTCCACGTGGCGTGAGTAGTGAAACTATTTCACATTGTTTTAACTGAAGGCCAAACTCGTAACTCAAATATTTTACCTCTGCGATCATATCGTAGAAACTTTTATTTTCTTGTTACGATGATTCTCCACTTCGCTCTGAAATTCTTTGCACTTTTCAAATGTTTCAGACTTATGTTTCACCAAGTCGATATACCCATATCTGCTCAAATCATCTGTGAATGTCAGAAAATAACGGTACCTGCCACGAACCTCAACACTCATCGGACCGCATACATCAGTATGTATTATTTCCAATAAGTCAGTTGCTCGCTCCATTGTTCCGGAGAACGGAGTCTTAGTCATCTTGCCCATTAGGCATGGTTTGCAAGCATCAAGTGATTCATAATCAAGTGATTCCAAAAGCCCATCAACGTGGAGTTTCTTCATGCGCTTTACACCAATATGACCTAAACGGCAGTGCCACAAATAAGTTGCACTATCATTATTAACTTTGCATCTTTTGGCATCAATATTATGAATATGTGTATCACTACGATCGAGATCCAACAAACCATTTTCATTGGGTGTATGACCATAGAAGGTTTTATTCATGTAAACAGAACAACAATTATTCTCTAACTTAAATGAATAACCGTATTGCAATAAACATGATCAAATCATATTCATGCTCAACGCAAACACCAAATAACATTTATTTAGGTTCAACACTAATCCCGAAAGTATAGGGAGTGTGCGATGATGATCATATCAATCTTGGAACTACTTCCAACACACATCATCACTTCACCCTTAACTAGTTTTTGTTCATTCTGCAACTCCCGTTTTTTGAGTTACTACTTTTAGCAACTGAACTAGTATCAAATACTGAGGGGTTGCTATAAACACTAGTAAAGTATACATCAATAACATGTATATCAAATATACCTTTGTTCACTTTGCCATCCTTCTTATCCGCCAAATACTTGGGGTAGTTCCGCTTCCAGTGACCAGTCCCTTTGCAGTAGAAGCACTTAGTCTCAGGCTTAGGTCCAGACTTGGGCTTCTTCACTTGAGCAACAACTTGCTTGCCATTCTTCTTGAAGTTCCCCTTCTTCCCTTTGCCCTTTTTTGAAACTAGTGGTCTTGTAAACCATCAACACTTGATGTTTTTCTTGATTTCTACCTTCGCCAATTTTAGCATCGCGAAGAGCTTTGGGAATTGTTTTCGTCATCCCTTGCATATTATAGTTCATCACGAAGTTCTAGTAACTTTGGTGATAGTGACTAGAGAACTTTGTCAATTACTATCTTATCTGGAAGATTAACTCCCACTTGATTCAAGCAATTGTAGTACCCAGACAATCTGAGCACATGCTTACTGGGTGAGCTATTCTCCTCCATCTTGTAGGCAAAGTACTGTCAGAGGTCTCATACCTCTCGACACGGGTATGAGTATGAATACCAATTTCAACTCTTGGAACATCGTATATGCTCCGTGGCGTTTAAAACATTTTTGAAGTCCCGGTTCTAAGCCGTAAAGCATGGTCCACTAAACTATCAAGTAGTCATCATACCGAGCTTTTGTCAAAATGTTCATAACGTCTGTATCTGCTCCTGCAATAGTTATGTCACCTAGCGGTGCATCAAGGACATAATACTTCTGTGCAGCAATGAGGATAATCCTCAGATCATGGACCAAGTCCGCATCATTGCTACTATCATCTTTCAACATATATTTCTCTAGAAACATATCAAAAATAAACGGGGAACTACATCGCGAGCTATTGATCTACAACATAAATATGCAAATACTATCAGGACTAAGTTCATGATAAATTAAAGTTCTATTAATCAAATTACTTAAGAACTCCTACTTAGATAGACATCCCTCTAATCATCTAAGTGATCACGTGATCCATATCAACTAAACCATGTCCGATCATCACGTGAGATGGAGTAGTTTTCAATGGTGAACATCACTATGTTGATCATATCTACTATATGATTCACACTTGACCTTTTGGTCTCAGTGTTCCGAGGCCATATCTGCATATGCTAGGCTCGTCAAGTTTAACCCGAGTATTCTGCGTGTGCAAAACTGGCTTGCACCTGTTGTATGTGAACGTAGAGCTTATCACACCCGATCATCATGTGGTGTCTCGGCACAACGAACTTTCGCAACGGTGCATACTCAGGGAGAACACTTATACCTTGAAATTTAGTGAGAGATCATCTTATAATGCTACCGTCGATCTAAGCAAAATAAGATGCAAAAAAGATAAACATCACATGCAATCAATATAAGTGATATGGTATGGCCATCATCATCTTGTGCCTTTGATCTCCATCTCCAAAGCACCGTCATGATCACCATCGTCACCGGCGCGACACCTTGATCTCCAACGTAGCATCATTGTCATCTCGCCAACTTTTGTTTCTACAATTATCGCTACCGCTTTGTGATAAAGTGAAAACAATTACTGGGCGATTGCATTGCATACAATAAAGCGACAACCATATGGCTCCTGCCAGTTGCCGATAACTTTGTTACAAAACATGATCATCTCATACAATAAAATTCAGCATCATGCCTTAACCATATCACATCACAACATGCCCTGCAAAAACAAGTTAGACGTCCTCCATTTTGTTGTTGCAAGTTTTACGTGGCTGCTATGGGCTGAGCAAGAACCATTCTTACCTACACATCAAAACCACAACGATATTTCGTCAAGTATGTGCTGTTTTAACCTTCACAAGGACCCGGAGTAGCCACACTCAATTCAACTAAAGTTGGAGAAACTGAAACCCGCCAGCCACCTGTGTGCAAAGGACGTCGGTAGAACCAGTCTCGCGTAAGCGTACTCGTAATGTCGGTCCGGGCCGCTTCATCCAACAATACCGCCGAATCAAAGTATGACATGCTGGTAAGCAGTATGACTAGTATCGCCCACAACTCACTTGTGTTCTACTCGTGCATATAACATCTATGCATAAACCTGGCTCGGATGCCACTGTTGGGGAATGCAGTAATTTCAAAAAAATTCCTACGCACACACAAGATCATGGTGATGCATAGCAACGAGAGGGGAGAGTGTCGTCCACGTACCCTCGTAGACCGTAAGAGGAAGCGTTATGACAACGCGGTTGATGTAGTCGTACGTCTTCACGATCGACCGATCCTAGTACCGAACGTACGTCACCTCCGCGATTAGCACACGTTCAGCTCGGTGACGTCCCACGAACTCATGATCCAGTAGAGCTTCGAGGGAGAGTTCCGTCAGCACGACGGCGTGATGGCGGTGATGATGATTCTACCGACGCAGGGCTTCGCCTAAGCACCGCTACGATATGACCGAGGTGGATTATGGTGGAGGGGGGCACCGCACACGGCTAAGAGATCAATGATCAACTTGTGTGTCTATGGAGTGCCCCCCTCCCCCGTATAAAAAGGAGTGGAGGAGGGGGAGAGGGCCGGCCTCCTAGGCGCGCCCCAAGGTGAGTCCTACTCCTACCGGGAGGGGCTCCAACCCTTGCAAGAGTAGGAGTAGGAGGGAAGGAAGGAGGAGAGGGGGGGAAGGAAAAAGGGGGGCGCCGCCCCCCCCCTTCCTTGTGCAATTCGGACAAGTGGGGGAGGGGGTGCGCGGCCTGCCCTGGCCGCCCCTCCTCTTCTCCACTAAGGCCCATGAGGCCTATCACACTCCCAGGGGGGTTCCGATAACCCCCCGGTACTCCGGTATTTGTCCGAACTTGGCCAGAACCCTTCCGAAGTCCAAACATAGTCTACAATATATCGATCTTTATGTCTCGACCATTTCGAGACTCCTCGTCATGTCCGTGATCATATCCGGGACTCCGAACTACCTTCAGTACATCAAAACACATAAACTCATAATACGATCGTCACCGAACGTTAAGCGTGCGGACCCTACGGGTTCGAGAACTATGTAGACATGACCGAGACACGTCTCCGGTCAATAACCAATAGCGGAACCTGGATGCTCATATTGGCTCCTACATATTCTATGAAGATCTTTATCGGTCAAACCGCATAACAACATACGTTGTTCCCTTTGTCATTGGTATGTTACTTGCCTGAGATTCGATCGTCGGTATCTCAATACCTAGTTTAATCTCGTTACCGGCAAGTCTCTTTACTCGTTCCGTAATGCATTATCTCGCAACTAACTCACTAGTCACATTGCTTGCAAGGCTTATAGTGATATGCATTACCGAGAGGGCCCAGAGATACCTCTCCGACAATCGGAGTGACAAATCCTAATGTCGATCTATGCTAACACAACAAACACCACCGGAGACACCTGTAGAGCACCTTTATAATCACCCAGTTACGTTGTGATGTTTGGTAGCACACAAAGTGTTCCTCCAGTATTCGGGAGTTACATAATCTCATAGTCATAGGAACATGTATAAGTCATGAAGAAAACAATAGCAACAAAATAAACGATCATCGTGCTAAGCTAATGGATGGGTCAAGTCAATCACATCATTCTCTAATGATGTGATCCCGTTCATCAAATGACAACTCATGTCTATGGCTAGGAAACTTAACCATCTTTGATTAACGAGCTAGTCAAGTAGAGGCATACTAGTGACACTCTGTATGTCTATGTATTCACACATGTACTAAGTTTCCGGTTAATACAATTCTAGTATGAATAATAAACATTTATCATGAAATAAGGAAATAAATAATAACTTTATTATTGCCTCTAGGGCATATTTCCTTCACAGATCTGGGTGAAAACCTTGCGCTCGGCTATATGCCAAGGCCGGCGATGACGACACCCTTCTGTGTCGTTCTCTTCTTGAATACATCGCCGTTGAGAAGGTCCGGACCTCTATCTGTTACCTCCGGGGGAAACCCTAGATCGCTAGATCGGATGACGGAGGCGCTCTTGCGTCGTTTTCCCCTTAGGGGCATTATTCTTGGAGGTGTGCACGGGCTCGAGGGACCATCGGATGGCATCTTTGGTGGAACGGTGTTTCATCTTAGGCATCGACGACTGTGGACCTCAGCGGCGTTGGCGCAGTGGAGTCTCAGCATTCGATGTGTATAGACGGACTCTATCAGGAGGGTGGCGATGCCTGGCGTCGATGGCAAACCTGGCAAGGTCGTGGCGTTAGTATCTGCTCTGAAGATAGATCGGTGAAAGACGGCGGCAGCGGCCTCTAAGAGTGCGCCGGACTGGTGTGTGCCCCAGACCAGGTATATGGCTTGGCTGGGGCCTCCGGTTTAGATGTTAGGCTTAGGTGCGAGGTCTGTTTGGTATTAGGCTCGGACTATCGGCACCCCTTCATCAAGTGGATAGAAGTAGCGACAGATGTTGCCAAGATGGTGGCTTCAGACTTACTGATGTACTACTTTGTAAGGTCTTTGTGAATAACTAATAAAATGGCTGCATGCATCGCCTAGATGCAGAGGCCGAGGGCCTTCCTTGTTTTCAAAAGAAAAAAACTCGCTTTAGAAAAGCCTACCTTAGGGGACGTGAATCTTTGAGACATGCAGCCACGCGCTGCCGAAATCTTGGGCGTCCGTCCGCTCATCATGATTGCTACTTTTTATAGCCTGTTCACAATACGTGACACGTTAATTACCAGCTTTCGCAAATACGCCGTGGTATACACTACAGTAGTGGCCCGGGCGTCATTCAATTGTTCATATGAATACAAGGCCACGTGACGGCCCGGGCGATGGAATAACTGCTCTCGTTGCTGGGTGGCCGTAATTGAGCGATAAACTAAGCCATTGTATTGTTCATTAACTTCTCTATGTTGCTGATGGATTTGATGTTGAGCATTTTAAATAAGTAGCTGGGCTGGGGAGGGGCAGCATCTTGATGCGACCATTTAAGATGGCTGCTGTAAAATGCCCGTGGGGTCTAACATAATTATGATGAAATTTGACTTTTGTTTTGTTAGAGCGTTTTAATTTGATGCATATTTTTTCTTCTATGACACGTATTGTTAGTAGTATTCACCTAATCACTTGCTCATTAGAGGCATGATTGGGAACTTGGGGTTATGCACCTTAAACACGGGCACATGTTTTGTTCCACTTCTAAATAGGTTTGAACTACAACACATTAAGCACGTGACCATACAAACTTTCGGCTGGTGAGATGACTAACTGCAAATTGATGAGATTTTTTTGTGAATTTGCAATGAAATATGAATTGCAAGTTGAATGAGAAAAATAATTTCATGTTATTTTTTTGACCCTTCAAGATTTGTAAGAAAATGGAGTTTGAAGAACATTAACTAAGACATGTGTGTTTTAAAATATATTTTTGAAAAATGTTTTAAAAAATATATAGATTTTTTAATACACAGTCAATGAAATTACGTTACGAAATTACCATTCCGACTTAAAAGTGCTTAAGCAATCCAATTCATTCAAGTTTTTTATGCTAATCCAACTATAAAGTTCATCTGATATGTTTAATATTGATGATCCCATGGTGTGTGCCAAGCATTTAGCAGGGCGCATGCATTTTCAATGCACTGGCAGAATATTAATGCACCAACAGCATGCATCTCCACCATCTAGTCGGTGGAGTTTCATCGGACAATGTCCTGTTCTCTCTTACTCCAACCAGGGCAAGCTAGCGAAGCAGTAAATAACAATCGTTTAAGTGCAAGTGTAGTGCCTGAGCTGCTTCATGTTCTGTTCTAGGCCAGCTATTCCTATGTACAGTAGGTTTCAACCGGCTACATGTATGAATGAATCAAGCTTCAATCTACTGTTGCCTTGGATCATCAGGTAGAACAAACTAGTCTATCCTCACCGTACTCAGTGCAGGTGGATAAGCACCATGCACAACGCCTCAAAGTTGCCCAAGCACAAGAACGAAAGAGAATGGCTAAGGGGAAGAGGAGGAAGATGATGAAATGAACGGGGAGGAGCTATGAGCTGGGCAGGTGGATTTGGAGAACAAATGCAGAGCCGCGGGTGCAGGGTGACGTTAGCTCACAACTCGGCATAACTGCGAACCGTATCACATTCGTCAAGTGTGCTACAGGTAGCCATTGTAATTGATGAGCGATTCAATGCTTCTTGGGATAGCCAAGATTTTATGCTCAAAATAGATTTGGCTAAAGCTTTCGACAGGTTAGAATGGCACCTCATCACCTCGTCTTTACAACGTAAAGGGTTGCATGGCCATTTCATAAAGCTTATCCATGCCTGTATCTCCTCGCCGACTTTTTCTGTTAACATAAATGGACAATCTTTTGAGCACTTTAAAAGTAGTCGAGGTATCAGGCAGGGGTGTCCCCTCTCTCCTTTGCTATTTGTGCTTGCAGTGAATGAACTATCGTTGGCACTTCAGGATGCACTTCAATCCAACCACCTGGCAGGTATCTCACTTGGACCGGGATGCCCTCCTATCCACTCTTTAATGTTTGCCGATGATTTGTTGGTTTGTGGAAAAGCTAATGTACAGGAGGCATCTACTATCTCCAATATTTTACATCAGTTTTGTCAGCATTCGGGTCAGCTCCCCAATTGGAACAAATCTGCCATTCTTTTTAGTAAACATGTGTCTTTGCAGGCTAAACAAGATCTCAAGCAAATTTTTTCAGGTGCCAGACTTGGATGCCAACACCATTCATCTTGGTCATCCACTCATCCTGCCTGCAAAGGAGAGATCTGCAGCCTACAACTTTGTTTATGATAAATTCAAATCCAAACTTTCAGCTTACAAGGCGAACAGACTCTCCCATGCTGCAAGACTCACTCTTATTAAATCTGTTTTTGCCTCCATACCTGTGTATTATATGTCTAATATTCTTTTTTCTAAGAAGTTCCTAGGAAAGCTCACTGCGATTATGACAAACTTTTGGTGGACAGGTGTAAGAGATGAACCTACTACAAAAAGCTTGTGCCTAAGGGCATGGGCGGACATTTGCGTTGAGAAGAAAATTGGCGGCTTAGGCATCAGAAACTTGCAAGCAATCAACCAAGGACTTATTCTTTCGGCAGCATGGAGGTTGCCAAAAGAACCACATAGCCAGATGGCTTTGATCCTCAAGGCTAAGTATCACCATGAAACGTCCATTTGGAGAGCCAAAGCAAACAAGCCGAAATCAGCTTTCTGGGCTGCAATACTAAAGGTGAAGCCTCTCTTAATTTCAGCCTCTACCTATCAGATTATAGATGGTAATATTTCTGTGTGGAGTTCTCCTTGGTTTTCGAGATGGGAAGGAATGTACGATCATCTAATTATACAAGAGCAATCTTTTGTCTATCATGCTATTGTTAGAGATCTTTGGTTGCCAAATCAAAAAGCTTGGAATGCGGATCTAATTAATTCTCTGTTCTCACCTGAGATAGCTAATGATATTCTTCAGACTCCTATAGTTGTTGCTGCTGGACAAGATGCTTTGATTTGGAAACTAACACCTGCAGGAAATTTCTCCTCCAAGAGTGCATATAAGCATTGCTTCAACAACCTTGACCTACCAGCTAGACAGCGTCCGAAAGAGGTTCATCCTCAGATCGTTGCTCTTCTTAATCAAGTTTGGTAGGACAAACTCATGGCGCCACGGGTACAGACATTTGCTGGGAGACTTCTTAGGAGAGCGCTTCCTACAGGTAAGAGAGCAGGTAAATTCTCTAAACACATAAATGAAAACTGCTCCAGGTGTGGCAATACAGAGGATGAAATGCACATGTTTTTTCTTTGCCCTTTCTCTAAGGCAGCCTGGTTTTGCTCACCTTGGTTCATTAAAACGGAAATCCTTGCTGCTGTTAACCATTCTATTCCTATCATGATCCAAACTTTGCTTAACTCTGGCCATCCATAAATTAATCCTTCTAACTTGTATACTTTTCTGTGGTGCCTGTGGAAATCTCGAAATGATGCTCTCTTTGCTAGGAAATTTTGCAGGCCCTCTCAGGTGTATGCAGCGGCAAACGCAATCATACAAGGAACCAAATTAGGAGAAATCCCTGCTGAAGCTCATGCTATGCATTGCTTACAGGACCAACTGGTGCAGCCGACAATACAAAATCCACACTCTTTTTCAGGCAACACAATCTTTTGTGATGCTGCGTGGGAAATACATCCAGCTCACACTCCTAAACAGGCAGGAATTGGAGTCTTCATTCAGGTTCAGAATAATGATCGAATCCATCAACTTCACATTGCAGCTATGTCTCCTATGGCTTCTTCTCCTCTTCAAGCTGAGACTTTTGGTCTCATGCTTGCAACCAGGCTGGCGGAAATACTCAATGTTCAGGATCCACATTTCTTTACGGATTGTTCAGTGCTAGTTTTGGCAGCAAAATCGACGGACATTCTCTCTGCTCCAGGTTCATGGGACAACAGGCCACTACTTGCACAGATACAAAACAGTCCTTCTTTTCACAGTGGCAAAGTTGCTCACATTAGCAGGGGAAACAATGTCAAGGCGCATCATCTTGCACGCCTAGCTTTGAAAGTTAAAAACAGCCATGTACTGTTTTGTTGCTTATGTCTTGATGCAGGACTTTGTTCAACTAGGGATTCCCTCTCTGTATCTAGCGTGCTTCCTTTCACGCTCTCTGTAAAATGCTCCTAAGTTAATAAAATCTTTATGTTAAAAAAATGCCTCTGGTTTTGTTGTATGCGAACTGACTTGTGGAACATATGATTGTGATGGGATAGCTAATACAGACACTATACCAAACTGATCCAGTGCCGACAAATCAATATACAAGCTTGTTGTATAATAAATTCATGAATCACGTGGGAGCGAACGGTGTTGATTTCCTCCTCGCGTGGCACTATGTTCACTCGTGATTTATCGTACCTTAGGACTCTATATAGATGTGCATCTTTCGCGTTTGTTCAGAGGCGCACTTCTTGCCTAATGTACAACAATTTTACACCCTATTTCCTAGCTAACTTCATGTTCAAACTTGAGGGCCAGGGATTGGAGCTACACGTTCAAACTTGTCGGTGAGAGATTGGAGCAAACCAGGAACGACTTGTGTAGAATCTGAGCTTGTGGTGAAAAAATAGAAGAAATGATGTTGGGCCATCGGATGAGTGATGATGGCACAGGTCCGGATGGTGGGATCTTTGCACATAATTTGCAAAAAGGTCCAACGTTACAAGAAAATTTGCTTTCACTGCCCTCCCACGTCTGTACCAAATCCTTAGGCTAGTCATAGTGGGAGTAAAATAAGTAGTAACATAGATGCCACATAAGCAAAAAATGGTGAGGTGGCAAGTAGTTAATGAGGAGAGAGGCAAATAGAGTAACATAATATGTTACCATCAGATAGCGCTTCCCAATGCAAAATGTGTCTACAAAATAATAAATGAACTCATCTATGTTACCACACATATGACACTATCCACTATGAAGGTAGTAACATAGACTAGTAACCTATGCATGTTACTAGTCTAAGTTACTCTCCATCATGACCAGCCTTACAGAGCGAAGGCACAGGATCAAAGATTTCTTGGCTGTGGCGGCTGCGGCGGCGCAGATCCTGAGCCAAGCTAGGCGGGCACGCGCAGCAAAGAAGCTGATCCATCTCCTCCTCGATGGCTCCTAGCCGTTTCTTCGCCAGTGGCGCGGTTTGAGGCAGATTGGATCGGATTCCTCACCTCCTCCCCACTCTCAGGCTCCCAGATCAGCTCGCCGTCCTCCTCCGCCCACCCCCCCCCCCCCCCCCCCCCCCCCCCCGTCCCGTCACCTCCTCTCGCGATTCAGCACTAGCTCGGCGGTCGTGGATCCTCGCCTCCTTCCCGGCCGACCGCTTCTTGTTCTGCGAATAGGCCACCACGGTTCTTCATTCTTCAGGTAAAATATAAATGTTAATTTTTTATTAGCTAGTAGATTGACACTTCATCTCTATAGTTTTGTATTCTTTCTGCTTGTTAATGTTGAATCTGTCCATTTAGTTCTTGGGTAGCAACTGAAGAAGAATGAACAGCAGCCCGAGTAGCATAGAAGCTGATCTGCTCTGGGGTGATTCTTATGTTTGTTGGGTTCTTGTTTTTTTTTGAGAAGCAACAAGTTGATTAGTGCTATTACTTAGTTATGGTATTGTGTAGTGCTACTGGCTCATGGAGATCTTGTTTTGGCTTCAATGGCTACTTCAGCTGTACCAAGCGCGTGTACCAACTGTACATAAACGCTATCCGATTTCTAGAAGGAAGCAATACACTAGCAAATCTAGCTATTCCGGTCAGATGCACTAGTACACGAAGTAGGCTGCTCTGGCTTTGTCGATTCTTCAGCGGCAAGCCGAAACGCACACATGTAACACACAATGGCTATTTTTCTTTTTCTCTCTCTCCAAGATACATATGCTGAATAGACACAAAGATGCCATTACATATTTTGCTAGGGGATTCGTTGGGTTGGCTATTCCTTTTAAATGCTTACTGATGATCTTTCATCCCCAAAAGTCTGACATTTGTTATTGGCTGGGTGCTCGCTCCAGTATTTCTATGCACATGAATATTTTCCTGTCCTTCTGAGAGTAATTAATTACATTTCCCTAATCTTTCCCATAAGCCATGCCTTTGATATGACCCATGTGGCAGAAGTTTGACATGGAAAAGATGATCCCCAGTCTAAATTTGCAATTCTCATCACAGGATCCAATAATGGAGGGTAGCAGTGCGATGTCTCCTCTAGTAGAGCCCTCAATTGCAATGATCGCAGCATGTGCACCAGCACTATCAGGTGACAATAGTGATACGAGAAAATCAAGATTTCCTAATGTATCTAACATTATGTTAATCCCTTGTGTGCTATTGGTTGCTAAAAAATTGTTTGCAGCCATGGAATCGGTTAACAGTGTTCAAAATCAAGATTTCAGCGATGCAACGTCATTCGCAGAAATTAATTCCCCAATGCTCCATGGAAGGAATTGAATTCCTGCACAATAGTTTGTGTGGCATTGCTGTGAAAAGGAAGATAGTTGCTGTGAGGGACAAGCTAGAAGATCTCATACGAAAATCCAAACGCTCCATGGAAGGAATTGAATTCCTGCACAATAGTTTGTGTGGCATTGAGTTGGGTTTAGCCCAACTAGTTTCGACCGTACCATGCAATACACAAGAAAATGAGGAGTCATGTATTGGGAGTGTCATTCCAAAGGATGTTACCATCCTCACACCTAAGGATATCAATGCAAGGGGCACATGCTCTAGAATAAAGCGCCATAGGGATGGTGCGAGGAGTGGATCCGGTGAGAAGAGAAGGCCTGGAATTCATCAAAAAGTCAAGCACAAATGCAGCATTTGTAAGGAAATGGTGTTTCATGATGCAAGAACATATTCTAAGAAACAAACAACAAAACAGTCACTAGTACAAAACAGGGCTTTCGTCACAGGGCAATATTCACATTAGTCCCGGTTCAGTCACGAACCGGGACTAATGTGAGCATTGGTCCCGGTTCGTGCGGCTAAGGCATTAGTCCCGGTTCACCTGGGCCCTTTAGTCCCGGTTGGTGCCACGAACCAGGACTAAAGGGTGCGATGCCCATTAGTACCGGTTGGTGGCACCAACCAGTACTAATGGGCTTTGAGGCATTAGTACCGGTTCATGGCACGAACCGGTACTAAAGGTCCCATTTTCAAACTCTACCCCCCCCTTGGACCGCCTTTTCAGTTTTAGAAAAAACAAAAGAAAATGATGGAAATGTCAAAAAAATAAAATAAAATAAGTTTCCCATGTGATTGTGGTCTAGTTGTTGGGAAAATTTACAAATATGAATTTCGTCTTTATTTGCAAAATCTCTCTGGAATTTGTAAAATGGGCATAACTTTTGCATACGAACTCGGATTAAAAAGTTTTTTATATGAAAAATCATCTACTCGGAAAGTTACATCCGAATTTAACTGGGGAACCTTGTTAAACATTTTCAAAATCCTCAAATACCTAACAGAAAAAAGTTACGGGGCTTTTAAGATCTGGAGAGGCAAAAAAATTCAAAAAATTTCAAACTTACTAGTGGGAAACTTACTAGTAACAGAAAAAATATATAGTTTCAAATTTTATATTTGGAAAAAATGTGGTCAAATCTGGTCAAACTGTGGTCAAACTATGGTCAAACAATGGTCAAACTAATTATTCTAGAATATTAGTGTTACTAAATAATTATTTCAGTTTTTTTGAATTTTGGTCAAATCTGGTCAAACTGTGGTCAAACAATGGTCAAACTAATTATTCCAGAAATATTAGTGTTACTAAATAATTATTGTTTTTTAAAACAATAGTTTCAAACTCAAACAGTGAAATGTGTCACTTCATGCTCAAGCTAAATTCCTGAGGGTTAATAGGATTGACATCTTACTATTGTCAGGAAAACAATAAGTGCAGACTTGGAAACGAGGGAGAATAGAACCCGGAAGTTAAGTATGCTCAGGCTGGAGTAGTGAGAGGATGGGTGACCGTCCGAGAAGTTAGATGATTTGGAATGATGAGGGGTGATTAGAGATTAGAGGATAAATTGAGCAGTGATGAGGGGTGGTGATTAGAGATTAGAGGTTAAAATAATTCAGAAATTTAAAAATAAAAAAAATTCAAAAAAATTCAAAAAAAAAATTCAGAAAAAAAAATCATAAAATTTCCTTTAGTCCCGGTTGGTGTTACCAACCGGGACTAAAGGTGGAGCTCCACGTGGCCGCGGCCTTTAGTCCCGGTAACCGGGACTAAAGGGGGAGGCATTAGTAACGACCCTTTAGTCCCGGTTCAAAAACCGGGACTAAAGGCCCTTACCAACCGGGCCAAAAGCCCCTTTCTCTACTAGTGAGTAGAGGTTTGTGCTCCTTCTTGCTTTGAAGACTACCACTTATTTGTCTTGCTATGACCGCTCAACTAGGCTGATTAAAATGATTAGGCATACATAAATCATTTACCAAAGATATGTGCGCCTTCCATTTTTTTACTGGCCTATGGTATGGCTACAACAAGGATGTGTGTATGTGCTTTAGTACTAATCCTTCGTCCATGACATGAGCCAATCTGCCATCTTGTTCATTTATTTTTTTCCCATGCTTCTGTGGTTTTCTTATTATTACAAGATATAATATAATGCATGCCATCAGGTTTTTTGTTTATAGCTATCAAATTTGAATAATAATTTGCATCTGCAGGACAGTCATAAAACTCCCTTTAAATTGCTCAATGCCCCTTATTTGTCGTTCTCATTTGTGCTTTTAACTAATCATGGAATTGTAATGCATTTATCATAGGTCTATAATGGAATAATGAACAAAATATGTGTACTCTCCCTATTAGACATATCCAACTGTCACAGGCTATTTTATTTGATTTGAAAACTCCCTTCTAGATGCTGGAAAGCCAGTTTAACTTACAAAGTTATCCTGATTGGTTACATATGTATTAATATGTTTCAAGAATTTCATCCTAAGTTTGGCATATAGGTTATGTATCCTAGGTTGGAGTGCTGAATGCAACTAGACATATATAATGACTGTCTCTCTTCTCGAGATATGCTATTTGGTATATGTTTCTGATTGACACCTATTTACTTGGTGTGTTTACCTAGGTAGGTCGAACTGATCAAGTCTATAAGAGTCCAATCTCTCCCATCAGGAAGCTCGGTTACCAGGAAGCACTAACACGAGGCAGAATGATAGATATTTTCGGTCTTGTACCAGCAAGACGCTTGTTGGGCGATGATAATTTCAGTCTTTACCACTTGGTCTTGCTGGCCATATACTAAAAATGATCTATATGTTTCATGTACTCAAGTACTCAAATGCTTGTTGAGCACTGATAAATTCAGTCCTTAATTTGTTCTACTTCCAGTTTGACATGTACGTGTGGTTCTACTTGCCTCTTGTGATGTGTTCTCATGTACTCAAGTACTGAAATGCTTGCTGAACAGCGATAATTTCAATCCTTAAATTGCTATATTTTCCAGTTTGACATGTATGTGTGGTCGTACTTGATCTGGGATGGCTTATTATCTCACGTGCTAAAATATTTGTGATATATATTGTCGTTTCTTAGTGACCAAGATGTTCGACTCTCTTCAAAAATTAGTGGTGTCACATAAATGTGTCTGGATTTCATCCAGTAATTTTTTTCTCAGATCTTATATGAGACGAGTTTGTTTCAGACTAAGAAGATATGGGCATTAGTACTGTTCATATATGAAAAATGGTTGTATTTTACGAAGACTTGAGGTGCATAATGCAAATGTCCTATTTCATTTCGAACTATCAGTAGGGGCGTTTCTGCAAAATCTGCATTAAGTGGAATGAGATGCCTCCACCTAAATATGTACCATTGATCTCCAATCTAGTGGTCCATAGGTCCAGGATGTTTTTTTCTATTTTTGTACCGCAAGCTCAGATTCTACCCAAGTCGTTCCCGGAGCAAACCAACAGCGCAACATCGACTAAGGGCAAGCGGCAAGAATTCTGCACTAGTTGGAAAATAATGACAATTATGTGTGTTTATGATAAGCATGAATATATAAGTTGTCACCCCTCATGGTTTTTTTTTTAAAATGGTCAACGGGGGGGAAAGGCTCCCCACCTGAATATATTTCAAAAAGGGGTGAAATGTTTACAGAACTCACGCAGAGCGAGAGGAGAGGAAATCACGCCACAACCCGGCGTGATCCTTAAGTAGTGCAGTCCTGAGACGGTGAGACCAAAGAATAAGGTCTTCTAGAATCGCATTGATCGTACCTCTCACATCAATCTCGATACTCTGGAAAACTTTTTTGTTCCTGGCATCCCAGATTTTCCAAAGAATGAGAAGTAGCAAGAAGGGATGGACTGTGGTCGGTAGAGCCGGCGGCCCGGCTGAGGTGAAGAACTCCGCGATCGGAGAGAATTGAGGCTGAATACCGGTAGCACGCCATATCCTGTTAGCCGCTGGACAAGTGAAGAAGAGGTGGTCACGATCCTCCACCGCGCTGTTACAACGAGGACAGATGTCGGAGCTTAGGATGTGCTTCTTGCGCAGGTTCTTCTTGGTGTTCAGGCGATCCAAGTAAAATAACCAGCCGAAGATCATAACTCTCTTCGGCACCCGTGAGTCCCAAACCAAGGCAAGGACTTGGTCGTTGAGCTGGGTGGATAGAGCAGCATATGCGCCTCGCGTGGTGAAATTTTCACCATTCAGCAGCCTCCTAGTGTCCGGTTCCTGTGAGGTAGACACATCCTGCAACAAGGAGTTGAGAGAGGCAAGTTCTGCGACCGCAGTAATGGTTAGTCGATTACGAAGAGCAAGCTCAATCCCTTCCTGTAAAATGTTAGCTACAAGGGCATTTTGTTTGGTGTGGTGGGAGAAGAGAGCAGGGTAAATGATAGCTAGAGGCTCAGGCAGAAGCCAACGATCTAACCAAAAGAAGGTGGACTGTCCATTACCAATGGAACAGTGAGAAATCTCTCTCAGGCTCTGCAACTGTTTATATATAGTTTTAGCAAGGAAGGAGTTGTTACTACCGAACCCGATGTGAAGTGGCGAGTGGTGTAAGATCCAATCTTTCCAGGGAAGGTTGGTGGAGTGCATGAACTTGTAAGCAAATTTCAGCAGTAGACAAAAATTTTGTGCACATAAGTTTTTGACACCTAGACCACCTGCGACTTTTGGAGTGCAAACCTTATCCCAAGCTACCAGATACTTAGCCCCAGAGCAAATCTCATCATTAGACCAGAAAAAGGTACGTCTGCGCTTATCAATGGCTTCAAGGACACTAATAGGGAGTGAAAAGCAGAGCATGAAGTAGGCGGGTAGGCTATCAAGGACTGCTGACAACAAGACGAGTTAACACCGCGAGAGAGAAGGAGGGCAGCCCAGCCAGAGAGATAGATATCACATCTGTCAATGATTGGTTGGAAGGCCGACGGGGGCAGCTTGTAGGGGGAGAGAGGGAGCCCAAGATAGGTTTGTGGGAAGGAGGAGATGTTAGTGGCTAGGTCGGAGGCCATCTTAGTGGCAAGCTCCGAGTCCACATTAAGCGGGATGAAAGTGGTTTTGTGAAAGTTGATTTTGAGACCTGTGGCGGCTGCAAAGTTATCTAAGGTTCGCTCCAGGTGCGAGGCAGCCTCGGGGGTTGCTTTGACAATAATGAGGGTATCGTCAGCGTATTGAAGGACCGGACAGGGCAGGGTGGGATTGAGAGGGTGCAAGAGAAGCCCATCATGATTGGCTTTGATAATAAGTTGCTGGAGAATGTCGGCGATAATGATGAAGAGGTAGGGCGAGAGCGGATCACCCTGGCGTAGTCCATTCTTGCACTGGATCCATCTGCCCGGGACACCATTAAGCATGACCGCAGTTGAACCAGTGCGGAGCAATGCTTCGATCCAGTCGCACCAACGTTGTGGGAAACCACGAGTACAAAGAGTGCAAAGGAGGGAGGACCAGCAGACAGAGTCGAAGGCTTTGCGAAAGTCTAATTTGACAACCAGGGAGGGAGCTTTATGTTTGGCACAACAATGAAGGATATCAGCAGCGTATAGAAAGTTTTCAGAGATGTTACGGCCGGAGAGGAAACCCGTTTGGTCAGCGTGGACAAGGAGAGGGATAAGTGGCTTGAGTCGATTGGTAAGAAGTTTAGAGACTCCTTTAATGGGGCCGTTTTGAAGCGAAATGGGACGAAAGTCGGCGGGAGATCGGGCGTCTTTGGATTTAGGGAGAAGGATGATGAGGGCTCTGTTTAGGCAGGAGATGTCGCTTTGGAGATCATGAAACTCGAGGAAAAAGTCCTTAATTTTCCTCTTTAGAACGGACCAAAACTTCCGGTAGAAACCCGGACCGAAGCCGTCCGGGCCGGGGCTAGCATTCTGGTTCATGGCGAGGAAGGCCGAGGCGATTTCCTCCTCAGTGAAAGGATCAGCGAGATGCCTAAGCTGAGGCGTGGGCGAGGGGTAAAGCTCTTCGAGATTAAAGGCCCAGGTGGGATTGAAGGCTGAGCCAAGGAGCCCAGTATAAAAGTCCGAAAGGATATTGGCTTTATCAGTGTGTGAGAAGAATTCTGAGCCATTGGAAACAAGGACATTAATTTTGTTCCTGCGAAGGCGAGCTGAAGCGGAGGCATGGAAAAAGCGGGAGTTCTCGTCACCATCGATCGTAGCGCGAATTTTGCCCCGTTGAGTCCAATATAAAGTTTTTTCGCGAAGAGAGCGCTGTAGGACTGCAATCACCACACGCCTCAGAGAGAGTTCGGGAGGGGAGAGGAATCTGATCTCCTCGATAAGATCCAAAACAGAGATGACGGTTTTGCAATTGTTTTCTCTGATATTGAGAGGGACAGCGAGTCGACGCCATTTTTTAAGGTCCGAGCGCGAGCGTTTGAAAGCTGCCGCAAGCGAGAGCGCATGGGTTGAACGAGTTGGGGCCGCGGCCCAGGACGAGAGGATGGTGGGGCGACAACCAGGCCTCAGGGCCCAGCTATTTTCAAAACGGAAAAGAGCGGGTCGGGGGATAGAAGTGTCGATCGAGATGATGAGGGGGACATGGTCAGAGACGAAACGGGTCAGGGAGGCAATTGTGGTATTCGGAAAGAGGAGGTCCCAATCGGTATTGATGAAAACCCTGTCAATCTTTTCTAGTGTGGGTTTGTCACGTTTGCTGGACCAGGTGAAGCTGCGATCAAGAAGGGGAAGCTCAATAAGGGCATGTGCGTGGATGAAGGCGTTGAACATATCAGCCTCAGATTGACGGAAGCCAACGGTATTCTTGTCGGACGGGAGGCGTAGGAGATTAAAGTCCCCTAGGATGATCCAGGGCGAGTTAGCAGGAGGGGAGCAGATGGCGAGCTCCGAGAGGAAAGCTGATTTTAGGGAGTGGTCCGTAGGCGCATAAACATTGGTAATGGTCAGGGGGTGGGGGGAGGCGAGACACGATATTTGGGTATTCTGAGTGTAGACGCCAGCGTCCAACGTTAGCAGCGAGAAGTGAGCCGAGGAGAAGGCAGAGAGCATGCCTCCAGCGGATCCCGAAGAGGGGAGAATGTGGTGAAGATCTAAGTGGCGTGGCAGGAAGCTATTTAACTTTAGAGGGGGGATAGAGCTGAGCTTAGTCTCTTGGAGAAAGCAGGCGTCGGGTTTGATTGCAATGAGCTCAGAACGCACGTTCGAGCACTTGACGGGCTGCCCAAGTCCACGTACATTCCAGCAACAGAAACTAAAACTAACATTAACCATAGGGCATGGTGACACACCGAGTTACAAAGAGTTGAAAAGGAGACCTAAAGGGTTCCATAGATCGGCTAGAAGTGCGGACTACAAAAGGGGCGCTGCGGTAGGTACTCGAGAGCGCCAAGTGATGAAGTAACAGAAAAACACCATTGCCAGAAGGGCAGATAGGGCCTAAACAAGTGGCGACGAGGCGGCTTTGGCCATGAGCCGGCGTCAGGAGTCTTGGGCGAGCGATCATGGAGCCTGGGAGGTCACCTCCGCAGCTTCCTCCGGCTCAGCACCACAGATGACGGCGATGCGAGCAAGAGGGGCCGAGTCAAGCATTGGATCCTCCGGCACGCTGGTGAGGCCGGATACGTCGAGCGCAGCGACGAGTTCCTCGGAGGCGAGCTTTAGGTCGAAGCGACGAGCTTTGACGCGCATGGCCTTGGTGGTCATGTCGACAAAGAGCGTGCCTTCCTTGTCAGCGAGCCGCCGGCTGCGGCGGAGCTTGGCGGTGTCCGTGGCTCGCTTTCCAGCCCCGGAAGCGCGACCCAGGGTAGCTTCATGGCCACCTGCTGAAGGCAAGGGCAAGGCGGGTACGGGTAGGTTAGCAACAGATGGGGTTGAAGAGAAAGAGGAAGGACTAGATGGGGTTTGATCATTACCAGAGGTAGCTGACTGGACGTACTCGTCTTCGAGTAGCGCCAGGGAGGAGAAGGAGTTGGACACCTCCACCGAAGGAGAGAGATCGTAAGGCTGACTCTCCTGGTCAGACACAGCATCACTGGTCATCGTCGTCGGAGTCCAGGAAGGGGAAGTCGCGCGCCGCAGCCTGGGGAGGCCCCCCGACGAACGGCTACAGAATGGAGACGCGGCTTGCCGGAGTCGGGGCGGCAGTTGGAGACGGGGGAGACATGTGGTCGTGGTCGTGGGAGCCGGTGCAAGGACCCGCATGGCCGCAGTTCCAACGCCACGCCCCATGCACGTGGGGGCCGCGGTTGTTGTCACCGCCGAGGTCATCATCGAGAGGGACATAGGTGTCCTCGAGGATGGCCCACGTCTTGACGCGGCGTAGCTTCACATCAACAACTTGGGCGGGCGGCAGGCGGAGAATGCAGCCGTCAGGTGTGTCGTTGTCGCTCTCGACACGAACGAAGGCGCGGACGGCCGTGAAGTCGCCGGCGACGAGTGTGTTTTGGTCGACGCAGCAGAGCACCCCAAAGTGGCCAAACACAAAGTTGGCGCCTTGGGGGTGCCAGAGCTCCAGCGGGAAGTTCTTGGCCTCGATCTCCACCAAACGATCATAGCAAGTGGTGGCACGGTTGTCGGTTTCTTCTGGGCGGAGAAGGGTGACCCGGACGCCGGCGTAGTCCGCGGGGAAGAAGGCCATAGTAGCCTCCCGGTCGGCGTTGGTGTCGAAAACGATGAGCGCCGCGCAGCCGGTGGTGGCCGCGAAGTGGTAGGATGGGCTGTTGGCGTGGAGCTCGATGGCGCGGTGGATGAGGTCGTAGGGCTCGAGCATGACAGTGTCAAGGTGCACGAAGCAGAAATGGCCGACGTCGTGGATGAGGCCGGAGGGGACGAAGATGTCGGGGTAGGTGGAATGAGCGCGCCCTGGAGAGGACGCCGAGGAGGACCACAGGGTCGCGGAGCGGGCCGTGCACCCGACGGCGGAGGCGGCGTCGGAGGGCAGCACCGAGCCCTCAGCGTCGGAGTCGTTCCCGCGCTGCGACAGAGGAGCCGAGTCGCCGTCCTCTGAAACGGGGCTGGAGGATCTTGGGGAGTGAGCGAGCGGCTTGCTGAGGGTGAGGCGGTGGGAACCGATCCAGAGGACGTTGGGCTCGTCGTCGCAACCCTTGGGGGACGGGACGCGGGCGGGGGTGGCCATGGCAGGGTGGCTAAGGAGGCGAAGGCGTTGGAAGGCGAGAGGAAGGTTGGAGGAGCAGTGAAAATTACGGTGCCCGGAGCCGCCGCAGCGAGAGCAGCGCACTGGGTCGCGGCAAGACTGGACAAGGTGATCTCCAGCTAAGCAGCGAAAGCAGAGGGGGCGGGAGCGAATGCGAGGAGGGAAGGAGAGGTGGGCACGGCAAAGTATAGCTGGAGGATTTGGGCGGGATCGCGGGGCGGGGGCGGAGCGGCAAGGGCGGTCCAGCACCTTTCTCGGAGAAAGCAGGGCGTCGCGGTAGGAAGGCACGGAGGCAGAGGCCGCGGCGATGGGACTAAGCTCGGGTCTCGTGAGCGGCGCAGCAGAGGGAGGCGTTGAGCTCTTGAGCGCTCTCGGGGTAGGCGGGACGTAGGGCGTACTTGGCTGGCCGCATGGGTTCACCACCTCTGAGCCGTGGACCGGGGTTTGAGAGAGGGTTGGCGTATGCGGGCGGTCCAGGGATGGCAAGAGGGGTGGTACGTTTGCATTTAATGCTGACTGGGATGGGGTACGGGGAGGGGTGGCGCATGCCTGCATGTTGGTGCCGGAGAGGGGTGCATGTGAAGGAGGGGGAGCGGGAACAGGGGAGAGAGGGCGGGGGAAGTGACAAGACCTGGTTTCTCCATTCACGTCGGCGCGCGTGCTCACCGAGAGCTCTCGCACGCCGCCCGTACTTTCCACGTGAGTAAACAACTCAAGTAAGCAAGCGGCTGGAGGAGGGGGAGGCAAAGCAGGAGGACAGCCTAAGATAGATGTAGTCGAGTGGGACCGATTGACAGGGGAGAGGGCAGCGTGCTGATCCGAGACAGCCAAGCTAGCAAGCTGTATCGATTCAAAATTTGAAAATGAGGCTGACTTGGCGGCAAGGAGCGTTTTTGAGAGGACTAGCGCAATCCCTGGGGGGCTGACCGGGGACCTTTGGACGATCTCATTCAGAACATCCGCAGAAGAGACAAGCGCAAGGAAAATATTAGCCTGGTAGTGTAGGACGAAAAAGCTAGAACTGCCAGAGAAGAAGTGGTCTAACGTCAACTTAACTAGACATGCACTTGGTTTTGCTACTGCTGAAAAAAAGCTTATCCAAAGAAGAGAGTGTTTAAGGGGATCAGGTGTAGCATATTGGTGTGGGACAACCTCTACGTTGAATCTACGCAGGATAAGGGAGCGAAACTTAAGCCCATGACGTAATTGACGAACCTTAACTGACGGCCGAGGCCGGCCTGTCGCAGCTCGATGATGCAGGCGGAAAGCCCCCATCGGAGCCGGCACAAGAGTGGCCGCCGGAGGCGCGGGCGATCGCTGCTCGGGCAGCGAGAAACGCACGTCAATCCCTGGCCTTCTGAGGTCGCCAAACGACAGGATGAGATCAGCGACCCCTCTGTTAGCCACAACGCAGGAGAACTCATCCTCCGTGACGACGGCGGAGTGGAACTGGCGAGGGTTGCCACCAAACAGGCAATGGAGGATGAGGTCGCAGAGCACGGGCGAGATAGGCAGGGGAAACTGGAAGAAGGTGACAGTAAGTGGGCAGGAGGGCGGAGCCGGAGCCGAAGGAACTGTGGTGAAGGATTTTAGCCTTGTCCAAGCTGCATTTTCGAACTTGAGCCCAACGGAGTGGTGCAACAGCATAAAATCGGAGAGAGGCTTGCAGGAAAGGGGCACGGATGGTGGGGGCTGAGCATGAACAGCTGGACCGTAAGGGAGGAAAGATAGCGAGAACAGCCGCCGGCGAAGGGGTTGACAGAGGAGAATTTTTTGCACTAGGCTGGCGCAGGGGACTGAAAAGAGGAATGTTTGGGCGGAGAGCAGACGCATGTTGAAGCATCTAGCGACCCCCCCCCCCCCCCCCCCCCCCCGAGGACGGCCTGCAGAAGGGCCCCGGCGAGTAGCTCGTCGAACCAGAGCTTAGAGGAGGAGATGCGGAGACAGAGTAGGTGGTCGGAGGGGGCGAAAGCGGCAGCAGGGAGGACGGCGGGGGCGAGCCGGTCCCCCTCACTCAGGCCAACGAAGAGGCGGAGGGACTCCTGCGCGAGACGAACGTAGCTGGGGGAGGCGTCGGAGGAGAGAGTGGCCGGCGGCAGGGCCGGCGGGGCGGAAGGAGGGGAAAGAGTGGCCGCCGGCAGGGCCGGCGGGGCGGAAGGAGGGGTGGGTGGCATCAGTTTTCTACCACCCCTCATGGTTTGAACCACACATCTGCACGATTCACTTATGTGAGCGTGTGTGGTAGTTAGTATTTTTTTTATAAATAGTTAGGATTGCTTATCGCATGTGTCACATGGTGTGTGTGGTAGTTAGTAATTAGTAGAGAAATGGAGCATCTGTTCATATAAACATTTTTTTCCGTCTTTCATATATCAGACGCATGAAAAAATTATTGTTTCCTGGAACTTCTACAAGCACGTGGATAGGACGTACATTCATGGCATTTCTTTTTAGTACTGTATTAGATTGTGGTGTTTCTGTTTATTATAGAAATTTCAAGATGTCCCAAACTAGTTTGTACCCTTTATTCCACGTATGTAATGACGTATAATTACTATTACCTGTTGGAAGGTAACATGGTGCCAGTAATCTTGCAAGGTTGACATGGACTTTGTCCTTTGTACAAAGAAAGGGAGAAGATAATTATGGCGTTCAAATGGGGTGCTAAGCTTTTTTGTACAGCTTGATCATTTGTACCATAGATTGAATGCAAAATGCATGTAAAATGACGACAGTGTTTGGTCACTTCAACTTCTAGATTGAATATAAGTTGCATGATTTTTAGTTGCAGACACGACAGTATAATTGCCTCCTACAATACCAGGAGCAAAAAACAATCTTCCTAGGCTTGTGCCGTCTAGCCTGATGTTTGGTAAATGGCGCTTGTATAAGAGGGGCGCAACTTTGTCTCGCTTATAACGAGACAGAGGTACGTCTTGCAAAGCGTGCTAAGTGGGCTGGCACAATAGCATTATTCATAAGTTTTGGTCGTTTTTTTCTGTTTATATTTTGAGACATTCTAAACACATATATTCCAAAACATTTTTCATACTCGAAATTTTGTGTGGCAATAAAACATGATCCTCTTAACATCCTGTATTTTTTTCAGATTTTTTTTAAACTTCAAAACATCTTTTTCTCGTGGTTTTCACCGGTTTCCACCGAATGTTGGTTTCCGTATGATATTCTCCCCTTGAAGTGCTCGCCAACAAAAGATTGTAATTTTACCCGGAACAGATAACTTACATATTTTGTTCCCTATTGGGTTTGTGCCCACCGAGGAGGATATCAATTGGTGTTTTCCGCTTCCAAACTGATGTCTCCCCTCCACGTGGTACGCCGAGCGTACTGAAAAGGTCCCCGACTTGTTGTGATGACATGCTATAAAATCATCAAAACCATTTGAACTCAAAGTGATCTTGAGTATACGAACCGCGTCAACCACTCAAAAAATACCTCGAATCAGATCTTCATCCCACTGCCCTGTATAAGGATCAATGAGCTCATGGGTGCCATCTAGTCCCTCGAGGAGAATACTCACGGAGAAAGGGTCTATTCTTCTACACAACCCAGCCCTCTTCGTACAGAAATATTCCAACTGTCTATCTATATCCCCTAAAAACAAAATCCTTCCCCTTTCTAGCGGCGGCGGGGATCCATCTCAGTGTGAGGGCGCTCCTCCGGCACCACTGCCGGTGTGGCTCGCCTACGCGACTCATCGGGATTCGCTTGGGCTATGTTTCCTGGTCTGGTGTTTGCGTCCTCGAGACGGCCTTCATTGTGTGTGCACTACTAGCGTAGCACGCGGCGGATGGGATTGAGGCAATGGAGAATATCATACGGAAACCAATATTCAATGAAAACTTCGTGAAAACCATATTTTAAAGTTTCGGGAAAATCTAAAAAAAAAATACGGGATGTTAAGAGGGTGATGTTTTATTGCCACACAAAATTTCAAGTTGAAACACACTATGAAAAAGACAAATTCAGCCCTGAATAGTGACATTACTGTTCGGCACTATTCAACGCTGATTTTGTCTTTTCATATCTCACATCTCGTAACGTGTTTCAACTCGAAATTTTGTGTGGCAATAAAACATCATCCTCTTAACATCCTGTATTTTTTTTAATTTTTTTTAAACTTCAAAACATCTTCTTCTCGTGGTTTTCACCGGTTTCCACCGAATGTTGGTTTCCGTATGATATTCTCCCCTGAGGCAGTAGGCGAAGGATGACGCCTATGCTAGGGAGGCACTCCACTGCCCCAACGCAATTCCGTTCTTGCAGCAGTCTAGGAGACCGGCGTCGACCGCGACAGTAGGCAAAGGTTGGAGCGGATGCCAGGGAGGCGCTCCACCGCCCCCACGCGATTCTAGTCATCCAGCAGTCATCAGAAAGACGACGCCTAAGCTATGGCCATCTGCAAGCAGGCACAACATCTTTCTTCCTGTGATTATAGGATGATTAGATTGACTCTTGGTGTTTTTGATCGTTGATTTGGTGGTTCGTTAAAATTTGGATTGTACAGGCTACAGTAGATGGTTGGGTTTGGTTGGCTTGATTCAACCTGTTCCAGGATGCTATACGCCTTGAGAAGATGAGAGATCAAAAGCATGATGGTGTGCGGTATGTATCTTTCTTCTAGATACGCTACTAGGTGTTATACATGGCAAAGTAGCTGCTGTCCAGCAGCAGTTGCCCACCAAGTAGCATGGCTTTGCCCATCTGGGTGATCTTAGCAAATCTGTTTGCTTGAGGGTTGTAGGTTATATACAGTTCTCTATAACAGCTGGAAATTTTCATGCCTATTTAGATAGTCTGGTCGTTCTCCTTTTGTATGAGATTATGATTGCACGACATATTACTCTCCGTGCATAGGCACGTATATATGATGTACAAAGGTGGGCCACAGACCTCAACTATAAGGAACTAGGAAGCGGGACCAATACACAATATGCACATAACACATATACTCAACACACACACCCCCCTCCCCGGCAGTCGAAGCGGCACCGCGGCTGACGCAAAGACTGGACCGGAACTCCTCAAATGACGCCGTAGGCAAGCCCTTGGTCATGATATCGGCAAATTGTTGGGAAGTAGGGACGTGTAAAATACGAATATGACCAAGAGCCACCTGTTCCCGAACAAAATGAATATTCAACTCAATATGCTTGGTCCGTCGATGATGCACCGGGTTAGCGGAGACCGCCGAGACGTTGTCGTAGTAAACCACCGTGGCACGGTCAACAGGGCAAGAGAGCTCCTGAAGCAGCTGGCGAAGCCACGAACACTCGGCGACGGCGTTGGCCACCGCACGATACTCAGCCTCAGCGCTGGAGCGAGAGACCGTAGGCTGCCGCTTGGACGACCACGAGATGAGTGAGGGTCCAAGATAGACACAATAGCCCGAAGTGGAGCGACGAGTGTCAGGGCAGCCCGCCCAGTCTGCATCGGAGTAGGCGGTGAGGGCGGTGTCGGCGGAGGCGTGAAGCGTGACGCCAAGATCGATAGTGCCACAGATATAGCGGAGAATCCGCTTGACGGCAGCCCAGTGAACGTCTCGAGGAGCATGCATATGAAGACACACTTGCTGCACGGCATACTGGATCTCCGGTCGAGTCAGAGTGAGGTACTGGAGAGCACCAACGATAGATCGATAGAAAGCACCATCCGAAGCAGGAGAACCATCCGTGGCAGAAAGCTTGGCCTTCGTATCAACAGGCGTAGCGGCGGGCTTGCAGTTAAGCATGCCGGCGCGCTACAGGAGCTCGTGAGCATACTGAGGAGACCAGCCGTACATGCCGTCAGGATGATGTCGTTGACATAGAGCAGCAAGTAGGCCGTGTCAGAGCCCTGATGATAGACGAAGAGCGAGGCGTCCGAGCGGGTAGAGCGGAACCCAAGCTGGTGGAGAAACGCCGCGATGCGCTGGTACCAAGCGCGCGGAGCCTGCTTGAGTCCGTCCAAGGACCGCAAAAGCAGGCGCACGTGGTCGGGAAGCACCGGGTCAACAAACCCGGTGGGCTGCTGGCAGAAGACTTACTCCTCGAGGTGACCATGGAGGAAGGCGTTGGAGACGTCCATCTCTGGTGCACCGGCCAAGCACGGGAGATCGCAAGGTGGAGAACCGTGTGTATCGTGCCGGGCTTGACGATCGGAGCGAAGGTGTCGGTGAAGTCGATGCCAGCACGCTGTTGGAAGGCACGAACGATCCAACGCACTTTGTAGCGATCAAGGGTACCATCAGGACGGAGCTTGTGTTTAAAGACCCACTTCCCGGTAATCACGTTGGCGTGCCGGGGACGGGGAACAAGCTGCCACGTCCGTTTGCGCAACAGGGCGTCAAACTCCTGTTGCATCGCAGCCATCCAGAACGGGTCATGAAGAGTGGCTCGAACGGAGGACGGCAACGGCAACGGCGCAGAGGTGGACGCCGCATGGACGTAGTCATCCGAAGCGTAGCGCGAGCTCGGGCGAAAAACGCCCGTATGGGCGCGGGTGACCGGACCGGCCACAGGCGCCGGGGGGGGCGGGCGCCGAGGGGGCCGCGGGCACCGCGGGCGCCAGGGGGGCCGCGGGGGCCGCAGGCGCCAATGTCGGGGGCGCCGCGGGTGCCAGCGCCGCGGTTGTAGGAGGTGCCGCATGCGGGGGCGCGCCTCAAAGCCAGGGGCGGGCTAAGAGAGGCACGCGAGCGCCCCTGGGAGAGGCGTCGAGGAGCCCACGTCACCGGTGGCGGGAGGAACAGCCGAGGGTACCTGGTGAAACGGAAACACATGCTCATCAAAGTAAACGTGCCGGGAAGTGAACAGACGGTGAGAGACGGGATCGTAGCACCGATATCCCTTGGAGTTGGAGGGGTAGCCGATGAAGATGCAAGCGAAAGAACGAGGTGCGAGTTTGTGAGGAGCGGAGTCGGCAGTGCTAGGATAGCAAAGGCACCCGAAAATACGCAAGCCATCATAAGATGGGGGCGTACCGAAGAGAAGATGGTGAGGTGCATAGTTCCACCGTGGGCGGCAAGGACGAAGGTTAAGGAGAAGAGAAGCAGTGGCGAGTTCGTCCGGCCAGAAACGAGGCGGCACATTAGCATGGAACAGGAGCGTGCGAACGCAGTCGTTCAGAGTGCGAAGGACGCGTTTTCGGCTCGACCGTTCTGCATTGAAGTATACGGGCATGTGA
This sequence comes from Aegilops tauschii subsp. strangulata, assembly GCF_002575655.3. Taxonomy (NCBI): domain Eukaryota; kingdom Viridiplantae; phylum Streptophyta; class Magnoliopsida; order Poales; family Poaceae; genus Aegilops; species Aegilops tauschii. The sequence continues at coordinate 470,905,215 of NC_053038.3, forward strand.
GACGAAAAACTGTGTCGTGGTGCGACAGAAAAGTGCGGAAAGCAAGGTTGTCGAACTCTTCCCCATTGTCAGTCTGAAGAGCAAGGATGGGACGTCCAAACTGCGTGCTGACATAGGAGTAAAAAGCCGTCAAAGTGGAGAGTGCATCCGACTTTCTGCGCAAAAGAAAAGTCCTCACATAATGAGAATAATCATCAAGAATAACCAGATAATATAAATAGCCCGAATTACTAGGAACCGGAGAGGTCCACACATTGCTATGGACCAACTGAAAAGGAAAATAAGCTATGGTGGTCGAGTTATTGAACGGGAGGCGAACATGTTTGCCAACACGACAGGCATGACAGGTGTGGTCCTCAATCTTATGACAACTAAAACTGAAACTCCTATGAATATGACGAAGTGTGACAGGGTTGGGGTGACCCAAGCGAGCGTGCCAGAGATCAACTCCAGCAGAGAGAGCGACCGGTGCGGTGGTGGTGGATGAGGGCGAATGCACCAGATAGAGCTCGTCGGGGCTGTCACATCAGTGGGGGACCATCCTGGTTTGAGCGTCCTTGACACAAAAACCAAGCTCGTCAAATTCAACAGTGACAGGATTTTCACGAGTGAAACAACGAACGGAGATAAGATTCTTAATAAGATGAGGAGACACAAGTATGTTAGACAAAGATAAAGGCGTAGAAGTAGAAGAAAAAGAAGTGTGCCCAACATGTGTGATAGGAAGTGTGGAACCGTCGCCGACAATGATGCGGCGGTCGGTGGAGACAGGAGTGAAGGAGGCAAGGTTACCAGGATGAGCAAACATGTGAGCCGTGACACCGGTGTCCATGTACCAATCACCACCTTCATGTAGTTGTTCAGTGTAGGAGCGGCATGCAGCCCGGTGAGGAGCACCAGGTCCCAGGGCGCCGGCGGCAGGGCCGGCGAGGGGGACGAAGACGCCATGGGGAAGCCGTAACCACCGCTCAGCTGCGACGGTAGGTACTCGCCATACGGCTGCAGAGCCGCGTAGTACGCATGATGCGCGGGAGGGGCGGGAGACCTGTACGGTATGGAGAGCAGCCCCGACGGCAACTACGGTGCCAGATAGGCCGCCGGAAAAACCTGCAGGTCCGCTGACAGATGCTGGGCGCCGTCGGGCTGCTGCCCAGCTGACGACCCCCACCGGTACCCGGGAGACCCGTACGCGGGAGGAGCCCCTTATGCCCTGTATGTGGGAACGGGCGAGGGGGCCGCGCCGGAGGGGGCCGCACCGGAGGGCGCCGGCGGCGGGGCGACGACGGACTGGCCGGAGGGCACCGGCGATGGGGCGGCAGAGGCGGCGGTGGATGGACCGGTTGACGCTATCGCTGGTCCGACGGCGGCGGCAGACGACGCGGCTTGTGCGGGCAACTCGAACGGCTCGGGTGGAGCAGTGGCAACAGACGCGCGCGGCGGCTCGGGTGGATTGTGCGTGCGGCAGCAGCGGCTCAGGCGCGCGTGGCGGGTTGGGCGACGCGGGGCTGGCGCTGGCGAGAGATGACGCGGCGCGGCTAGCAGGTGGCGATGCGACAGCGGGCATGCAGCACCAGCAGTTTTGACAGCGGGCAGGCAGCGACGCGACGCGGGTTGCTGGATCGGGCGGGCGTAGCAGCAGGCGGCTGGGCGAGCGGGATCGAGCGGGCGGCGGGATCCCGACTGGCCGATGCTTTTGACCATGGCAGCGTGCACCCACGATTACACGAGGCAACGCACAAGTTTTGACACAAGCAGGCAAGCAGCTGAATGGATTCGTTGACGTGAAGCTAGCTAGACGAAGCTAGCAATCGGCCGGCTGTACAAGCACGTATACACGTACGTGCGAGGTTGCCGCCGTATCAAGTCGTCGAAACTCACGCGAATAGCACACGGGGACGGCGGCTGGCGATGCGGGGAACAGCGGCGGCTGGCTTCGCGGGACGCAGCACGGGCGGGTGGAAAGAGGAGCAGCGGCGGCTGGCTTTGAGCGACGCAGCGCGGGCGGGTGGAGAGAGAAGCGGCGGTCGGCGCGAAGAGCGCGTGAGCGGCAGCGGCGGCGGCGACTAGGTGGTGGCGGCGGCGGCGGCGGAAGCGAGAAAAAGACTTAGAAAACTGATATCATGAATGAGATTATGATTGCACGACATATTACTCTCCGTGCATAGGCACGTATATATGATGTACAAAGGTGGGCTACAGACCTCAACTATACAAAGAACTAGGAGGCGGACCCAATACACAATAGACACGTATATATGATGTACAAAGGTGCGAAATCACTAATTAAGAAGTACTCGTTGCAAAGAACGTTTCACTTTCCCACGTCGTGATAAATGGCGCACATGCAGCGCGCCACTTGTCGCAACCTGGGAGTTTTCCCTTTTTCGTAGATCCGTTTATTCAAAACGTTTTATCTCTTAAACCGTACGTCCAAATCTCGAACCGTTTTCAACATTAGATTCCTCACGTTGAGATCTTCAAAACTAGATCCCATGTTGATAGGTTTTAACGAACTTTTTTTCATGAAAAAAACCGGACAAAAAAACAGGGCGAAAAACCGAACCGGGAGCACGGTTTTTTCCCTTTCCGAAAGAGGCACGCCCGTGCCTCTCGCGAAATCACAACCGTGCCTCTCGTGGAAGCAAAACCGTGACTCTCATGGAAGGAAAAAAACAGAAAACGCGTTTTTTCCCGTTTCCGAGAGGCACGGCCGTGCCTCTCGCGAAAACACAACCGTGCCTCTCGCGAAAGAAAAAAGAACAGAAAACGCGTATTTTTTTCCCTTTCCGAGAGGCACGGCCATGACTTTCACGAAAGCACAACCGTGCCTCTCGCGGGAGCAAAACCGTGACTCTCACGAAAGAAAAAAACAGAAAACGCGTTTTATTTTTCCCTTTCCGAGAGGCACGGCCGTGACTCTCGCAAAAGCACAACCGTGCCTCTCGCGGAAGCAAAACCGTGACTCTCGCGAAAGAAAAAAAAACAGAAAACGCATTTTTTTCGTTTCCGAAAGGCACGGCCGTGACTCTCGCTAAAGCACAACAGTGCCTCTCGCGGAAGAAAAACCGTGACTTTCGCGAAAGGAAAAAACGCGTTTTTTTCGCGGAAAAAAAATAATTCGAATTTTTTTTTTATCGAAAAGCTAAGAAAGACCGGGGGAAAACCAAAACGTCGAAAAAACCCGGAAAAAAACCGTTTAAAAAGCCGAAAACGCGTGCGGAAAAATAAAAAAATCCGAAGGAAGCGTCCAGAGCGCGACACGTGGCGAATGGCCGAGAGCGCCAAGTGGCGCTGATCGTTGCAAGACTCCCGAAGGAGCGCTCGTTAACTAGTTGCTCCCACACAGGTGGGCCACAGACCTCAACTATACAAGAAACTAGGAGGCTGGTCCAATACACAATATGCACATAACACATATACTCAAGACCTTTTTCACGGGGTCGGATGAGTTGCTAGAGTTTTCCTTTGCTGATATTTCCTTGATATAGTATATGCTTGGTTAGTCTGTGCTTTAGTTGCTGTTTAGTCGCTTGATTGTTGGGTGTTGTAAGGTTTTAAGGACGTTTGTAATCTCTTTCGATCTTAATTCAACACACGCAGTTCTCCTGTATGATTAAAAAATATCGTTCCATTTGTACAGTTAACAAGAAGTAAGATATTCCCATTGATTTTTAGGCAGTACGGGCCCTCTAGTAGCACCATCTGTAAGTGCCCTATTTTTGTCAAAGATCTTCACATATATACATAGGACATCATAAATTCTCTTGCTTCTTTCCCGAGAAGGGTACTGAAGTTGCTGTCTTCTTTCAGGTTTCTGGTGGACAGATTATAAGCATTGTGTGCTAGCCGGTAAACATTATTTTTTGGGGATTATTTGTAAACAAAATAACTGAAGCAATTTTGAAGTGATGTGTTACTTGCTGCAGTCTAACTCTGAACTTTTTTCTAATTTACATTTTCTTACTTATGCAACAATCTGATGGTATATGCATATTTATGTTTCATAGGTAAGTCATATATATGTTTTACGTTTTACCGCAGATTATGATGGACCGCTTCCCTTTTTTTCATAAACTCCACAATAGTTTCCTCTACTTCCCTCTATGTAAGTGTTCCATGTAGATTTTAGGAAACGAGCATATTGTAAGGATGCATACATAGATTATTCTAGAGATTCATCTTTAGTATGGTCAATGGCAAATCACTGAAACTAAATAGTGTTCCATAAATTATGATCTTTTTGTGGGGACAGAAATTATGAACATTATGGTTAAACAGGGATTTAACTTTGTTGAACATTCTGCAGTACTTTTGCTCATTTTGTTTAGTCAGCCACACTGATGAGTTTCTTGTGTCATAGGCTTACCCAAAATTTCACAAAGATACCTGTTTAATGACTACAAATTTGCTATTGATTGATCTAATTTCCGCTGATATAGTCTATTTGCACAAAACCCTAGATTTTATCAGCCGTGCTACTGAACCATTGAGGAACGCAGTGCTATCATCCACTCACAACTACTATTCTTCCATTCCCTTTTCAGGATCATATTTGCCAAGATATTACTGAGCTGTTTTACGGTGATTGGGTTAGTACTCGGAGTACTTAGCAGTACTTACATCTCTGATCATGTCTGATTTTTATTAGCCGTCCGATCTTGCGGGGAATTAAACTTGATTAAATTTAATATGTTAATTGCGATAAGGGCATAATGGTCCAGGGGGAAATATCTTTTCTTGAACCGATCACCTAAGGACCAGATCCATGTCTACTCGATCCAGATGAGAATCCTCCTCCGATCTATTCGTCGCCGCTCCTGACCTTCTCCGTCCTCGACCTGCCCGGTGAGAGGAATAAATTCATCGTCCTCGTCCTCCACCCAACCAACCCCAGCCCCCCCACGCCGTCACCGAAGAAGAAGAAGGCCGGATCTGCGCCGGCTGAATCGGCGGCGACGGCGGCGGACGATCCCATCTCTTCGCGCGTACCAGGTATGAATCCAGTTTATTAGAGTCATCATCCATGCTAGGATAATACTTGTTGGGTGTTGATGATTGGTTTCCCTCACATGTCAAACGAGCAAAGTCTTTTCCATGCACTTGTCTTTGCCTATGAGCTATTTTACACCTGCAACATTGATAAACAGAAAGATGTTGATGATTGGTTTCCCTCACATGTCATATGCAGGAAGACATGGCGTATGCAAGTGATGAGAGTATGTTCGAGTATCTAAATGTTGTCAGCAAGATGTTTGATAGTGAGGCTGAAGGCTATGAATTCTACAACAAATATGCTCTTGAAAAAGGTTTTAGTGTGAGGAAAAGCTACGTTGAGTGGGATGGATCCAACAAATACATAATTTTAAGGAAAATTGTGTGTAGTCGTCAAGGGTTTAGCGAAGAGAAGCACATGAAAAGAAAGATGGAAGATAGAAAGAGGAGGCCACGAAGTTTAACTCGTGTTGGGTGTAATGCTAAATTGGTCATTATGAGACAGGAGGAAACCGGTCGGTGGTTTGTCAAGGATTTCATCGATGAGCACAGCCATCCTCTAGCCCCACGGGATCTTTCTTGTCTGCTGCGTTCGCACAGACGAATTAGCGATGAGCAGAAAGCGGACATTGCGGACATGGAAAAATGTGGGATCCGCAAATACCGTATTATGGATATTTTGTGCTTTCAATACGGTGGATTTGATAAGGTTGGATGCATAAAGAGGGACATTTATAATTTCTGCCATGCTAATAAGCAGGAGACAATCAGTGCCGGTGATGCTAATACGGTGATCATGCACATGATGGTGAGGCGAGAGCGAGATGTGGATTTTTTCTTCAAGTACTTGGTAGACGAGCATGGCCATCTGAAGGGACTGTTCTGGGCAGATAGTCAATCGCGACTTGACTACGAGGCTTTCGGAGACGTCATTGTTTTCGATAGCACATACAGAACCAACAAATACAATCTGCCATTCGTGCCGTTTGTCGGGTTGAATCACCACCGGAGCACTGTCATTTTTGGCTGTGGTATAATTTCTCATGAAACAAGCCAGGCATACGAGTGGATGTTGCGGACCTTTTCTGATTGCATGGCACAGAAGCATCCGATATCTGTGATCACAGATGGGGACCTTGCAATGCAGAGAGCAATCAGGGTGGTCTGGCCAGACTCAAACCATAGACTATGTATATGGCACATTCAGCAGAACATTGTACGCCATCTGCATGATGACGACGTAAAGGAGGAATTCAGATCTTTCATTTATGATACTTCTTCCATTGAAGAGCATGAGATAGAATGGATATACTTCTTACAACGGAATAAAGTAACCAGTGAGGAGTCTTGGCTGCATCAGATGTATCAAATGAGAAAGTTGTGGTGTGCTCCATATCTTGAGGGGCGTTGTTTCCTAGGATTGAGCAGCAATCAGAGGAGTGAGAGCTTGAACTTTGTCCTACATACGCATCTTGAGGGTAAGATGTCGTTGTTTGAAATGCTAGAGCACTATGAGCGTTGCCTTGCGTCGCGACGGATTAACGAAGCTCTCCATGACGTCGAAGCCTTGCAGTCCGTTCCATTTACAGAGGAAAATGCTTCGCCGCTTGAGAAACACGCCGCAACAGTTTTCACACCTAGTGTCTTTAAGATGGTCTTATGGAGCATAGATGCTGTCAGCAAATGTCAGATCAGAGAGATACTAGATGGATCGGAAGATTCCACTTATGTTGTGTCCAAGCAGGAAAGAATGGATAAAAAGTTTGGAGTGCGCATTGAAGAGCAAGGAGGTCTTTTGCACAGGGTGAGTTGTTCTTGCCGTAAGCTGGAATGCGCAGGCACACCATGTTCCCACATTTTTTACATATTGGGGATTTTAAAACAAACAATTCTGCCCAGTTGTTGCGTTCCCACTAGGCGGACTATGAATGCAAAATGTGCATACGCGCCTACCAGAAAAAACCAGATGTCTGACTATTCGGTAAGCCTGCAGAGGTACCGCGAGTTGCGGAATTGTAGTCACGCCGCAAGTTTCAAGGCATGCCACTCTGATGAGGACTATCACCGTCTAATTATGCTTTTGCAAGCACAACATCATGGCAAGCAATCAAGTTTTGAACAAGCTGACAGCAAGGAGTCAACTAATGCTCAGCATAACAACATTAGGTTTGGCCCGTTGATGCCGCACTCGGAGAAAGTTGATAAGGTTCTGGATCCCGTGCATGTGCCAGGCCGAGGTGCACCGAAGAAAAGGCTGCAGGCAAAGACAAAGAAGTCTTAATCACAGAATATCTGTGGCTATTCCAAGAATCCTGGTCACAATCAACGTAAATGCGCTAAATTGCTAGAGGTACGAAATATGTTCATATTTATTTTTTGCATGTGTTTTACTCATAATTGATGTCCATGTGATTTATTCTATTCTTCTGTGTAGGATCTCGAGGCTGAACTGTGATGTCTACATACAGCATGAACCGACGATGAGCCAGAGAAAGTCGTGTGCCATTCAGCTTTCTGTGACGTGGTCTTTACATTCTATTTCATCGTGACAGTAATTTAGTGAAGTGTGGTTGTACTGCCATGTTACTGTATTAGTTTGACATCTTTCGTTTCCATTTTTTGTGTGTATCATTTGATGTCCAACTTTAAGAATGATGATGTATTTCGAACAGGAATAAGGGCTAGCATGGAGCACTTGTTATTGTCGAGTAGAATAATTTTTGTGATGTATTTCTGCACGCACGCACGCACGGCCGCCAGACGGATCTCCCGCGCGATCCCACGGTTTGCATGGCTCATGCATGGCAGGCCGTTTTCCTACATAGACCCAAACACCGGCCCATTCGAGGTTGCAGCTCCGGACGGCCCACGTCACGTACGATCTCGCGCGTTGTTCTCGTGTAACTAAAAATAGTCCCACCTTGCCCCTCGACCATCTCCTTTACCTGCTTACATACCTTCATCGAGGTGATTCATTGTAGGATGAAAATGATTCTTCACCCTTACTATGGTTGTCATGCATATTCATAATCATCATGCATATTCTTCATTTAGAGATCATTAATGACTGACGTATTTTTTAAATAAGCGGGGCCCAGTGGGGTGTGCTTGGAAATATTTGAGAAACCTCCATGCACGTTCATCTTCGTTGCATGCAAATCGGGCGGCAGCCGCTGTGCCAGCAGCTGTCAAGGCCTTAATGAATCACTATTCACATGCAGGTCCCCGACTCTTGCATGCAGGTGCCTGGTTTTTGCATGAAGGTCCTTGGGTCGCATCATTGGTTGAGGAAGTATCTCTAGAGTGTTTCGAACTGACATTGCCCAGGGCATAAAAAATTCAAAAAAATACAAAACCTTGGAAACCTAGCATTGTTTGTGCAAGAGATCATGTGTGCCAAAATTGAGGTGATTTGGAGGTGGTCGAAAAAATGCCCGCATTCCGGAGGGACCATTTGGTCTAACTTAAGCCAGTTTTTGAAAAAAGGTGAATTTTTCCACCACCTCCAAATCACCCAAATTTTCTTGTACATGGTGACACACATGTTCCAAACATGTCTATGAAAGAAATTTTTGAAAAAAATTATTTTACAATGCCCCCTTGAGGCATAGACCGATGTTTTCAGCAGTCAGTCTAGAGGGCATTATAAATTTAAAAAAATTCAAAAAAATACAAAAACTTCGAAACCTAGCATTGTTTGTGCAAGAGATAATGTGTGCCAAAATTGAGGTGATTTGGAGGTGGTCGAAAAAATGCCCGCATTCCGGAGGGACCATTTGGTCACTTAAGCCAGTTTTTGAAAAAAGGTGAATTTTTCCACCTTCTCCAAATCACCCAAATTTTCTTGTACATGGTGACACACATGTGCCAAACATGTGTATGAAAGAAATTTTTGAAAAAAATTATTTTACAATGCCCCCTTGAGGCATAGACCGATGTTTTCAGCAGTCAGTCTAGAGGGCATTATAAATTCAAAAAAATTCAAAAAAATACAAAAATTTGGAAACCTAGCATTGTTTGTGCAAGAGATAATGTGTGCCAAAATTGAGGTGATTTGGAGGTGGTCGAAAAAATGCCCGCATTCCGGAGGGACCATTTGGTTTAAGCCAGTTTTTGAAAAAAGGTGAATTTTTCCACCGCCTCCAAATCACCCAAATTTTCTTGTACATGGTGACACACATGTGCCAAACATGTGTATGAAAGAAATTTTTGAAAAACAATATTTTACAATGCCCCCCTTGAGGCATAGACCGATGTTTTCAGCAGTCAGTCTAGAGGGCATTATAAATTCAAAAAAATTCAAAAAAATACAAAAACTTGGAAACCTAGCATTGTTTGTGCAAGTGATCATGTGCCAAAGTTGAGGTGATTTGGAGGTGGTCGAAAAAATGCCCGCATTCCGGAGGGACCATTTGGTCTAAACTTAAGCCAGTTTTTGAAAAAAGGTGAATTTTTCCACCGCCTCCAAATCACCCAAATTTTCTTGTACATGGTGACACACATGTGCCAAACATGTGTATGAAAGAAATTTTTGAAAAAAATTATTTTACAATGCCCCCTTGAGGCATAGACCGATATTTTCAGCAGTCAGTCTAGAGGGCATTATAAATTAAAAAAATTCAAAAAAATACAAAAACTTGGAAACCTAGTTTTGTTTGTGGAAGAGATCATGTGTGCAACATGTCTATGAAATAAATTTTTGAAAACAATTATTTTACAATGTCCCCTTGAGGTATAGACCGACGTTTTGAGCATTAAATCAGGGTGTGTACAACTCTAGCTTGTTCTTGCCAAAATGCAGCATGATGGACAGGCTGCAATGGAAATAATGGTGACAAATGAAAAAAATGAAATAGACAAAAAAGCCCGCCTACTTGCCCGCTTTCACAATTCAACGGCCTGCATACGACTAGTAACCCAATCATTTATTGGGCCAGGATGCAGAGGCCAGCCAGATTGTGAAAACAGGTAGCAAGTAGGCCCCACAGGGCAGGGACGGAGACGGTTAGGCAATGTGCTGCCCGCTTTAGAAAGGAACTTGAGAGGGAAAGCTCAGCCCGCTATATAAACCGGTGCTAGCTCCCCTCGCTCGGCGAGGTGGGACTAAACTCCCTGCACCCCTGGGATGTGCCCGGCGCGAAGCTCGCTTGGGCCTAATTCGGGTGGGCCGTCCCACGCCAGCCTCACCCGCTGGGTCGCTGGATGGACCGTTGGGCCATCTCGTTGTCTGCGCCTGAGGCCTGCATGCATGGGAAGGGCGGCGACGTGGGTTTGCATGCGCGGGTGGCGGACGTGCATGCATGCGAGCGAGGCGATTAAAACCTTGTTTTCACACTTTTCGATTCAACGTGGCAATTAAAACCTTGGTTTCACACTTTTTTGATCCACCCGCATGTATTCAACGTGGCAATTAAAGCCTTGGTTTCACACTTTTTTGATCCACCCGCATCTATTCAACGTGGCAATTAAAGTGGCATATGGATCGTTCGACGCGGCTAGTTTGAACGTAAGCGCGGTCGGTTCCCTTCCCTTCCCCTTTCCCTATTTAAACCACCAGCCCTCACCTTCTGCACACATCCATTTGCGCCGCCCTTCTCTTCTTCCCCAAACCCAGAGCACTCTCTGAGCGAGCCGCGAGGATGCAGTACAACGGCCCCACCTACCGGCTCCCACCGACCGTGCCGGAGAGACAGTATCCGGCCGGCGTCGTCGTGGAGAGCACGCTTCGCGTGTGGGCGTTCTCACGCTGGAGGGGTGCAAGGGGCTTTGCCCAGTGGTTCCTCCGTGCGGGCTTCGCCCACCTCCCGGCGGGCTCGCCGGTGATGTTCCGACTGGATGAAGTGCGTCCAAACTCCTGGTCTCCGCCAATAGGGCTCACCGTCACCTTCACCAACAGATTTGATGCGTACTACCTCCTCGGCAAGGTGTTTTGGTGTGGATGCGAATTCATCGCATTCACAACCCACAACATCTTCACAAACTTCGACTGCGTCTTCCCCACCCGCGACGGTTTCACACCCTCCCCTACTACATCAGCGAGGACGGGATGGAGAGGAGCACTGGAGAGGAGGCGCAGTGAAGATGGTGGTGAAGGCCCGGTCTCGTCAGCTTGTCTTGCCCTAGCGTGTTAGGGCAAGTTTTTTATCTTTTAAATATTTCTATTAAATCATGTTGTTGGTTCTACCGTGAAATTTATCTATCCGAACTATGTTATGATTTCTACCCGTCTATTTGATATGTTGTTGGTTATCTGTGTTTTGCTTGCTATTGCTATCTTCTTCCCTTGATATTTCTATCTTATTTGACGTCAAAACCAGCAAGTTTTGGGGTTAGCTCAGATTTCACGCGGCCCACGGGGGTGTTCTTGCGCGCTTGATGGAAAAAATTGGTGTCATTCAACTTAGCCGTTCGGGTAGCAGGGGATGTTCCGTCTGGGAAGACGGATTTTTTCGGCATGCTTGAAATGGACCCCAAAATTTTTTGAAACCCTTGTACCAACATGACAAGCATCCATGCCAACTGGAAATTGTTTTGCGACGTTGTATGGTTTTGTAGGCTATAATGATTACACGTGTAGATGAAAGGCACGAAAAAACAGTTTCAACAAAGACAACATAAATGATTTTTTACAAGTTTTATAGATGGAAACTTCTTTAGATGCAATGCCATCTCACAAACAACTCAGAAACAACTGTATGATTGATCATAAAACACATGCATTGTTGTTCAAAGAACTGTCTCATGAATAAATTGTACCATAATTGCGAACATAGTGTGAAACAGAAAAAAAATGTTTGTTTGCAACAAAATAATCCTGGTTTGAAGCTTAAACTGGTTGAAAAAAAATTGAGCCTACTCCATATGGTCTTCTGCACTGCCAAAATCCAGTGACCTCTTGCGTTGCGACGTTGGAGATTGCGTCGGGCTTGGCGACGACCCATGTGCTTCAATCTTTTTCTCTTTAACATCAATGTAACCATACAACTGAAGTTGTTCTTGTTCTTTCTCCGCCAACTCTCTAGCAAGACCCTCCATTTCTTGGATTCTCACTTCCTGTAGAAAACCATAGGAATTTTATTAGGAAGAACTTAAAAATGACGTAGCCATAAACTAGATGCATGTAACATGTAAAATTTGAACCTCTGGATCAATGTCATCCTCGGGAAAACAACCCGTAGTTCTATTGTACACAATGTACAGGTGACATGTCTTGCTGCCATTCAGATCAGAAAGCATTTTTTCTACATCATCTGGTCCTGCAATCAAGAACATTCCTTCTGGCAGCTTCCACGCAGACTCGGGTAAGAAGTAGTACAGTTCTGCTCCCAGTTTGCAACCAAAACTATCTCTCATTTCACTCATAATGAGATCGTAGGTCACTTTGGCGGGTTCAAAAATTCTGACTTCTGTCGGGTGTTCATCAAAGTATGCTCTCGGGACATCTGACATCTCATCATCCCTACTAACAAAAAATTCCATGACCAGCACCTAGTATCTCACATCAGAGTTAATACATTCAATGAGTAAAGGGGCAAACATAATTTTTTATGTGCATAGCAACATTGCGGTGTTGTTACCTGCTTTTGTGGAATGTATCCTTCCTGTGGAGTGACTGGGGATTGTGCCATCTCAAACCTTCTCACCTTGTTATGTGGAATGTATCCTTCATTTGGTGTGACTGGGGACTCTGCCATCACACGTTTCTTATCCTGCGTATGAAACGTCGATAGTGGGTTTACACACAAATTTTAAAAGGTCATACCATATCTTGGGTATGGCATCGTTGCGAGGTACTTACAAGGGGAGAATTGAAGATATGTTGTTGGGGTGGAGTGATGTGGCATTGAACGGGTGACTCTATCGCAATGTCTCGAGTGGATGGCGACTGTGCCGTCTCATGATGCTTATCCTACATACAATCGCCGACATAAGGTTGCCACAAATTGAAGATGTTTGTATCATAGAATACGTAGGTCCTTAATATATACAATCGGTGCGAGATACTTACAGGGGGAGAAAAATTGAAGACATGTTGTCGGGGTGGCCGTGAAATCGCACGGGCTTCTAACATATGTCCTTCCAAACGGACCTTCTCCAGCATGGCCTTATAATCCATGTCCGACCGCTCCTGTAGCAGCTTGCTGTCCATATCCGAATGTGCCTGCAACACATAGGCATCCATCCTGACTCGCTCTGTCTGTATAATACTGTCCACAAGCTTCCGGTCCTTCTGCAACGTTTGATGCATTTCCTTGTAGCCAAGGAAAAACTTTTTTTCCATGTCCTCACAGTCTCGCTTATACTTTTCTTCAATCTCAAGACGCATCTTCGCCATCTTATGGGAAAACTCCTCACGCTCCTCCTTTATCATCCTGTCCACGTATGAACATTCTTTTTTGAGTTTCTTATCTACCTCAGCGCGATCCTTTTGCACCTTCAAGTCGATCTCCCGGCGCGCTTCATGCAAAGACTTGTCGTACTCCGCACGGTTGTTATGCGCCTCTGAGACCATGGTCCCTACAACAACACATATACCCATAGTATGAAAACTGTATCCACAACCTCATCCAACTAATTCCTAACAATACCACCGAGAAAATATATTCATAACCAGTTCGTACGAACAACTACTACAAACTATCAATCAAAAAGCTCTTGCATGACATCCTGTACTCCAATTACACCAGAACTACTCAACTATGGCAAAGGCTGTATTTTCTAATCTCTTCGGAAATGACTTCTTGGTCGAATCAATGGAAAAAATAATCAGCACTGCAATCGAAGATGGGAGGAGCCATGGAGGAGACCTTTTTAATCCGGCGTCGGCGTGGTCGCTTGAGAAGCGATGGCGCGATCCCGGCGATGGCTATGTGAGGAGAAACAAGGTAGATGGGGGTGGTTAGGATAGGGTTGATATGCAGTAGAATGGGAAGGTATATATCCGTGATTGTAGGTCACCCTGTGCAAAACCGAACCGAAAACCAAAAACCGAACCGAAAAAACTAAACCGAACCAAAAATTCAGTTTTTTCACGTTTTGGTTATGGTTTCAGTTTACAAAATCCAAAACCATACTCAATTCGGTTTTTTCGGTTTAAAACCAAAAAAATTCGGTTAAACCGAACTAAACCGAAAGCCCAGCAACATAAAAAAATTTACAGGCCCAGTCGGCCAGCCCAAACTGGGCCTTCTCCTTTATTCCTTCAACCTAGCCCAACTGCCCTAGGGCAACTCACAAACCACACACACGACACACCCAGTCTCTCACGCAGAGGAGAGACCGAGAGAGGCCAGCCGCGCAGAGCAGAATATGGGTGGCGGCGGCGGCGCCCTAGCTTAGCTAGGTCATACTCCGGCGCATCTATCCGCCCCCTCCGCGGCTCCACCCCCAGCAGGCGAAGCTCCGTGCCTCCGTCCATCTCCGCCTTCCGTCCTCCATCGCGCACACCGGCGACGCTGACCTCCGCCGTCCTTCCTCCGCATCGCCGCTGACCTCCGGCTTCGCCCTCTTTCCTCCACGTTGTTGAGTCGCTGACTCGCTGACCTCCGTGGCTCCGCCCTCCGTCGCGCTCGCCGACGCACGCTTCCACGGAGCAACATGAGCCGTGGACGCCATCATGGTAAGCCCATTCTTTGACCTTTAGTTCGATCTGGTTGGATACTTGTTCAGTAGCATAGCATCTCCCTGATCTCATGATACATACATTAGTTGGTTCGGTTTGGTTGCAGACTTGCAGTAGTACTGTAGTAGTGGCTGAGAAAAAAAGCATTTGCTAGTTCGGCTGCAGTAGTAGTGGGCTAGTGGCTGAGAAAAACAAGCACTTCCGTTCAGTTGCAGTAGTGTGTGTTTGCTACTGAACAATTATTTCATTACTTTCCAGTGTTGGTTCTGTTGTTAGTACTAATCTGAATGGTAACTACCTAACTTATTTCTTCAGGTGTCCGATAGTGTCAATCTTGGTGCTGGTTATGCTGCTAGTCATGGTTCCTTACCTGAAACACAACCTGATGTTGCCCCTGATAGTGTTAGCAAGAAAAGGAACAAGAGGTCAAAGGCATGGGCACACTTCACAATTGAGAACGATGATCCGGATCATGCAAACTGCAACTATTGTAGTGCTATATTGGGCTGCAAATCCACATCGGCAGGTACTGCTTCTTTAGTAAACCATTTGAAGATTTGCAAAAAGAATCCTGCCCACATCGGTAGCAATCAGACCGAGCTTACCTACCAAGTTTGTGTTGATGGCAATTCTGTGGTTCCTTGGCAATACAATGAGAAAGAAGTTAGAGAAGCATTTGCTCGCATGATAGTGATAGATGAGCTTCCGTTCATATTTGCAGAGAAAGAAGGATTTAGGTTCTTCATGTCTAAAGCTTGCCCTAGGTTCAATGTGCCATCTAGGACCACTATGTATAGAGATATCATTGCTCTTTATGAAACTGAGAAAGCTATGCTTAGAAAATATTTCATTGATTCACGTCAAACTGTTTGCCTCACCACTGATACATGGACATCAAAAAGACAACAAAGCTACATGGTTCTTACTGCACATTTCATCGATTCTTCGTGGAACCTTAGGAAAAAAATTATTAGCTTTGTCTTGGTAGATGGACACAAAGGGGACGATATTGGGAAATTGTTAGAAAAATTACTGATTGAGTGGGGCATTGAACGAGTGTGCACTATTACAGTAGATAATGCTAGTTCTAATGACACCTGCTTAGCCTACATGAAGAGATCTTTGACTAATAGGGGCTGCACACATGCAAGAAGTCAATATCTTCACATGAGGTGTGTGGCTCACATTGTTAATCTTGTGGTTCAAGATGGGCTAAAGATAATGTGCCATACTGTAAACAGAATTCGCCATGCTATCAAGTTTGTTAGAGCCTCCCCAACTAGACTGGATGTATTTAAGAAGTGTGTGCAGCTAAGCAAGGTAGCGAGCAAAGGTTTGATTAATATTGATGTGGCTACTAGATGGAACTCTACATTTGTAATGCTAGACAATGTTGAGAAATTTGAGAGCGCATTTGAGCAATATGCACTTCATGATCCCAACTACAAGACCGAGTTAGAAAAAACTGGTCCAGAACCTAAGCCCGATGCTCTTGACCAACGGGGTCCTCCAACTCAAAGTGATTGGGTATATGTTAGTGAGTTCAAACAATTCCTCCAACACTTCTATGACCTCACGAATAAGGTTTCTGGCACCAAGTATGTTACAGCCAACACCTTCTTGGAAGAGATTGCTGATGTTAACTTTTTGTTGGGTGAATGGAGTGATCATGTGATCTGTGGTGATGATGAAATATTTAAATGCATGGCTCTCAAGATGAAAGCGAAGTATGAGAAGTATTGGGGTGATCCTGAAAAGATGAACAAATATATATTCATTGCCGCCATCCTTGATCCTAGGTATAAAGTTGATTGGCTGTTGTTCTTTTGTCAACTATATGTATGTTGTTCTTAATGTCTTTCTAACTTGCCTTGTCTTGTCTTAATTCTTTATGCAAGGACCAAGGAATCTCATTTCTTTAAGGACATGATTGAAGACACCTATGGCTGTATAATAGGTAACATAATCTTGACTTCTTCACACAATGAATTTGTCTCTCTTTTTGGAGAATACAAAGAATTGTATGGAACCAGTTCTACTAGTGAATTAGCATCACAAGCTCGTGCTAGTGAAAATGCTTCTGAAAATTCTCTTATGAGGTCACGCTACAACAAGAAGAGAATGAGATCTTGTGGAGAGGGTAGCACTAGCTCAAATATGAGAACTGAATTAGACAAGTACCTAGCTGAGGATACCGAAGAGTTGACTGCAGAATTTGACCTTCTTGAGTGGTGGAAGTTGAATGCTGCTCGCTTTCCTGTCCTGTCAAAAATGGCTCGTGATATACTAGCAATCCCCATCTCAACGGTTGCTTCTGAATCAGCTTTTAGCACTAGTGGACGTATTCTTGATGACTTCAGAAGCTCTTTGACACCAGCGACACTCCAGGCGTTGATATGTACGCAAGATTGGTTGCGTAGCAAGCCTATCAATGTTGAACTTGATCTTGCTGAGTTGACCAAACTGGAGGAAGGTACCTAAATGGACGTGCATTTCAGTTATTTCAATGACCATGCAAAATTTATGTTATTTACTCGATCATGCAATATTTCTGTTACTTTTTGTAGGTGTGGGAGCCCTTCGATTGGACGATAATGGTGTAATATCGATTGATTGATCTTCATGTGTGGAACTGGAATGGAAACTTGTGCAAGTTGCTGCCTGAAGTGATGAAGTTTGTGTGTGTCATCAGTCATGTGTTGAACCCATTTTGCACTATGTTGAACTTTGGCTGTGTTGAACTTGTTGAACTTTGGCTGTGTTGAACTTGCTTGTTCTAGAATTTATTGTACTTGTACTCAACTTATGCACCAGAATTTCATATGAACTTGTAATGGAGTTTATTATCTTCATGTTGTTGTTCCAGAATTTCTTCATGTTGTTGTACTGGACATGTACTAAGTGCTTGTACTAGATTGATTTGTGCCTTGTGTTATTATGTAGTTCTGCTGGT
Source organism: Aegilops tauschii subsp. strangulata (assembly GCF_002575655.3). Taxonomy (NCBI): domain Eukaryota; kingdom Viridiplantae; phylum Streptophyta; class Magnoliopsida; order Poales; family Poaceae; genus Aegilops; species Aegilops tauschii. The sequence continues at coordinate 470,922,782 of NC_053038.3, forward strand.
GCTTGTACTTGTAGACTTGTAGTCTTGACCTTGTACTGGATTGTGCTTGTATGTACTAAGTGCTTGTACTGGAACATAAATTGTCTAGAATTTCTTCAAACACGTCACTAGGTTGTGCTTGTACCCCTTACTTGTATTGGACATGTACTAAATTTGTTTCTTCATGTAGCAAAACCATGTCTTGATCAGAAGTTCACGTCAACTTTGGTTAATTTGGTTATTACCGAAACCGAACCGAAAGCAAACGGTTACAACCGAAACCGAACCGTATCTATGTATAAAACCGTATAAACCGAAGTATAAAAACCGTATAAACCGATAACCGTATAAACCGAACCGAATCAAACCGAAAAAACCGAATGCACAGGCTGAATTGTAGGGTTAATTAGTTATTTTGAAGTAATGCGCTTCGATGCTAGTTTTTTTTAACGAGCACGATCTTTTGGGGGCTTCCAAAACATGTGCACTGACCGCGGATCCAACCACATATCACGTTAGCCCGAGCCATCGCCGTGCCCGTGCCAACCCGCGGCCCACCATTGCCTCCCTTTCCCTTGCCCCACCAAATTGTTATTCTTCTCCGGTGACGAAGCCTGCCATCTCCGGCGGACGGTGAGAGACGAGAGATGTCCATGTCCAGTTCGGCCTCTCCGTCATCATGGCCGCGGTATGGTTCACTACCGATGACCAGATGCCCCGACTGCCCACGCATCGCGCCACTGAAGCGTTTGACAACCATATCGGAGAAGAATGGAAACCATGGGCGGGAATTTGTGAAATGCGAGAGCAAACCAGAAGCGGGGAAGGTTAAATCTATGTTCTGTTGTGTCTTTTTGCTATGAATTCTGACCCCAGATTTATTTATATTTCCTCGGAATTGGTATTTAGGGTTTCCCTTCCCTTTTTCAGAAGCTGAAAACATGCAAGCATTTTGAGTGGCTGGATGAATACGTTGAGAGGCTTCAAACGGATGGCTTAATTGATTTGAGGCACGGGGCAACCCTAGAGGTAGATCTGCCATCGGCGGTGGATAATAAGGGCTATGCCAATGTTCCTCCGATGGTGGCGGATGCGGAACTCAAGGTGGAATTGAAGAAGATCAACAAGAACTTAAGGCAGTTTATCGATCTGAAGAAGCACGCAAATCTGATGGCCGCGGGATTTTATTTTTCTATAATTGTTGTGGGATTTGTTTACTTGTTGATCATCAGTCGTTAGTAGTTGTTAACAAATTATTTCATTCAGCTTCTGTATAAGCAATGTCATGTGTGCTTAATGCCTTGTATGACCAGACAAATTATTTCAAAATTGGAAAGGACAAATAAAATTGAAAACTGATTTCTTGTTTGCAAAATAAAATTTGTAACTTATTGTTCTCTAAAAAAGGAAGAGCAATAAATTCCTTCCAAGAATTTCTAGAAATAATTGTCAACCCATTTTCGTTGGTAATTACGTGATATGTTTGGCGCAATTAGTGGCTAACTGGTTTTTTAGGAATAGTGGCTACTTGGTTTGATACATGCCAAACGTTACGTTCAGATTAGTTGCATTATTTCGTTCATTTTTTACCCAAAAAATCTATACAAAGTGTTAATTGGACAATGTGAACAATGTGGCACGAAGGTTGTCCGCCGAGCCAGTGGATGGACCGGATCGATGGTACCGGATGGAATCCATTGTAAACCAACCCTAAACCCTAAACCCAAAAACCCAAAAAACCCTGATAACCCTAACCCCCCCCCCCCCCCCCCACACACACACAAAACCGTAAAAACATTCAAAATTTTGCCCCACATGGAAACCATTATGCATGAATTCTGTATGGGGTCATGGGATGCCATGAAGAAAGTTTGGGATCATTAGTACATGTACACGCAAGTACGATCTCTGACACGCGCATTTCCGGTCCCTGTACATGTACATGTAAACCAACCCAACATCGATCCGGTTCAGTGGATGGATGCATGCTCTATGTGGCACGAAGTATGTCGGTCGAGCCAGTCGACGGACCAGATCGATGCTACCGGAGGGATTCCATTGTAGACCAACGCTCGACCTATGTCCGGTGTGTGTGATAGGTCCACTGTAAGACAAACATAGTTCCGTCAACCCTAAAATCGTAAACACTGATAACCCTAACCCCCCCCACTAAACCGTAAAAACATTCAAAATTTTGCCCCACATGGAAACCATTATGCATGCATTCTCTATGGGGTCATGGGATGCCATGAAGAAAGTTTGGGATTATACACGCAAGTACGATCTCTGACACGCGCATTTCCGGCCTAGCATGTCAACACCCCGAAAGCACTAGCTGGGTTCCTCACCTGTATGAAACCAACCCAACATCGATCCGGTCCAGTGGATGGATGCATGCTCTATGTGGGACGAAGTTTGTTGGCCGAGCCAGTCAACGGACCGGATCGATGCTACCGGAGGGAATCCATTGTAGACCAACGCTCCACCAATGTCCAGTGTGTGTGCTACGTCCACTGTAAGTTAAACATAGTTCCGTCGACCCTAAAACCCTTAAACCCTAAACCCTGATAACCCTAACCCCCCCACTAAACCGTAAAAACATTCAAAATTTTGCCCCACATGGAAACTATTATGCATGCATTCTCTATGTGGTCATGGGATGCCATTAAGAAAGTTTGGGATCATTAGTACATGTACACGCAAGTACGATCTCTGACACGCGCATTTGCGGGCTTGCATGTCAACACTAAACCCTATACCCTCGTAACCCTACCCCCCCACTAAACCCTAATCCCTGAACCCTGATAACCCTAACCCCCCCACTAAACCCTAAACCCTGAACCCCTAAACCCCTAAAACCCTAAACCCTAATAACCCTAAACCCCTAAACCCCTAAACGAGTTGACAAGATTTTCTTATTTTTTATATCATTTATCCAAATCTCACATAACTCACGCGGCCCACCCCTCCCTAAATCCCGCGATTACAGCTCCGCATTCTAACCACCCGGGTCGTTCGCACCTCCCACGACCGCTGCAAGATCAGATCGGAGACGCCGATCGCCCACAGAATACAGGAGTCGGCGGCCACCACTCGCCGCCCACCGCCAACGTGATCTGAGGGGTCGGACGTCAGTGTTCTTCTCGCCGCCTCCTCCTCGCGTGAACGCGCCGTTTTTCCTTTGCGCCGTCGACCGCGCTATACCGACACTTATAGTTTGCGACGCACTAACCGCCGCCATCTACTCGGCGGCACCGTCTCCGAGAGAAGGTATTACCTGATCGTAACTCTTTATAATCGTTGTCGGCCGCTCCTTTAGTAGTTGAACCCTCATAGGTTTTGCACCCAAATAGGTTCTGTGCTTAAACCCATAAGTGGATCATATGTTAAATGACCCAGTTAATTTTGTTAAAATTAATTCGCTGCTAATTTTGTTATACATTTTCCAATTTTGTTCAGATTAATTGAGCCGGATTTTATCATTGCATATGAGCCAGCAATGTCAGTTTCAGATACGAACCTTCAAAATGGAGAAAAGCCCATCTCCGAAATTACCGATGCGGTAAGTAATTGACTGTTTGTGTACAATCGTTTCGTACACATAATTCATGTGTACTCAGTATAATTTAATGGCATGTAACAGGAACTCGGCGAAAAGCATGGTCATATGAAGTTAGTATGCTCACAGACAAGGTTCGGAAAAACCATGAAACTGTTGTCACCAGACCACAAAAAGTACATCATATCAGAAACCAGTCTTGGCGGTCTAACCCAGATGCATGAAGTGACTCTACGGCGCATAATGTTGGTTAGACTAGCCAAGAGCATAGATATGGACACCCAATCCATTACCATCGGAAAAACGCCAATTCCTATAACAAAAGAGGACGTGCAGTGTATATTCGGCATTCCGATAGAAGGGGAGGATATAGAGCCACATCTGGAAATGCAAACTGACACAGAATTGTTTACCGCCTATGCAAACAATGGGCAAATTTTGATTTCTGACCTCTAAACGGCGATCCGAGCTTCCAAAGCCCCAGACGGCGATTTCCTGAGACTGTTCATTCTGTACGCAATTGGTACTGTTCTAGCACCAACAGCACAACATTATGTGGACTCGAAATTTCTCAACCTTGTTACAGATCTTCAAAACCTTCGGAAATTTAACTGGGGATGTTTCACACTTAATCACTTCTTCAAGTCCGTTCACAAGTTTAGAAATCGAGATCACGTAAATCTACAAGGAAATCTAATTCTGCTCTAGGTTAGTGCTAGATTACTACTTAATGTCCTTTAATTATTGTTCTGTTGCATATCTGTATGGTGATGAACTAATTTATTGTGTAGTATTGGTACTGGGAGCACGTGCGTAGTGGCCGATTGATGTATGCTTGTAGACCCCCTCCATTGATCGCACGATGGGACGAAATGACGGCTACTTTAAGAAGTGATGCTTACGACAAAGGAGGTCTTCATAACGGGCTGGTACCTATCTACAATTGAACTTTCTATATCCGTTTTTTATTTGGTACTAATGGTTCATTATATTTTATAAAAAAAGGCTGCCATGGAAATTTGTGCTACTCAACGACCGTCTGAGAATTCCAATAATTTTCCAAGAAAAAATGATGAACATGTGCATCAACATGATTCGTATCGAGCACCATCACAAGGACAGCAATTTAGTAGCCAGCAAGTATGTACTCCAAAGACTATTTGTTTTTGCAATATCACAAATAGGTGTCATGGAACCTCATTCATTTAGCTATTGTTATCAACGGGGTTTTATTTTGTTTACACAGATTGACATGGTAGTTGAAGCCATGAATGCACGCTTAGCTGATCATGAAAAGAAGGTAGGCAGGAAGTTAATGGAAATTGAGCACATATTTGATGTCAAATACCAAACGCTAGGTGAAGACTTGATCGACATGAAGACTAAAACTGGCACTAATCCTAGGTTGTCGAAGGCCGAGGACGAAATTAAAGACTTAAGGAGGGAACTACATGTATGTCATACTGTGCATTTTGTATTTTGTATGAATATGTTCCTTCATGTTCGTTATTGTTTGCATTGTTACAGGAATTAAAATATGAATTTACAAGCAACCGACAATCAGTGTCACAGAAAGGAGGCGTGCAGGTGATCTTTATGGCTCAACACGTTAATATCTAAAAGTAACAAACTAATGATGAACTACCTTTGTTCTTTGTAGGATCAAGTCAATGTGTGCAATTCATCACTGACAGGAACTCCTAGGGCTAGCCAATTCACGGCAGGGACTTCGACTACACCAAGTGCAAGACATGTGACGGAAAACAATGAGAAACCACAATTAACTCCGATGAAGCATGTCTTTGGTAATGATTACAAGTTCACGGATGAGGACATAGAGACAGCCGTTTACATCCGCGGAACATACGACCCTGTTGAAATAGCTAGAATCGGAGACATTACCCTCACAGCAGAAAAACTGAAGCGAAATTTGGACGACAAATACATTTATGGTGATGTAAGCCCATTATACTCTAGTCTACATCATTACTGCAACAACTTTCTTATTATTGTATGATTGAAAATTTGGCAGGTTATTATGGCATATGCTCGCATTAGCCAAATTGAGAATGATACTACCTCAATCATATCCCCTGAAGAAACCGAAAAGCTGTTACAAATGAAGGGGGTGGTTCCTATTGGACGTGCAGCCTCATGGTTAGCTCGTGTAGCAGAAAAATTTGTAGGGCGCCGAAAGGTACATGTTTTCCACACTTTCATAGTTTATGTACACACTGTACACGACAAATTTCGGTTCTCAACCCAACCCAAATTTTACTGCAGGTGCATGTCCCACTGAATGTACACCAAAACCATTGGATGCTAATGATGTTTAATTTTGACAAAAAAGAAATTCAGACTCTGAACTGCATGAATTATCATTGCGAGAAGACCAAGGAAGATTCTCTTGTAAGTGTTCTCTTGCTGCCTCTTTTGATCCGCATGGCACATGAGCTCCCAAAGTACCGTAACCCTATGTATAACTCGTCGTACCCTAGGTGGACTCGATTCAGTTCTGCATCGACGAAGCTGTCAAGAATGGGTTGATATCACCAGCTAAGAACATCAATTTTGCCGAATGGACCAAAAAACGCTATGAGAACATACCACAACAGACCGATGGGTACGCATGGCCTCATAAATTATTATTTGCCTACACGAAAAAGATTACTGATCTTTAACTAAACATCGCAGGACTTCCTGTGCGGTTTGGACACTGCAGTACATGTTGTCATGGAACGGGGATGAAATGACCGATATTTTCAACCAGGTAATTGAATGCCTAATTTACATTTGTACTTTGTTTAGCTTGAAAGCTATGCTGACATAAGTGTCGGTTATCAAATATAGGCAAGGATAGATATTTTCAGGTGGAAAATATGTACAGCCTTACTGCATTCAAATTGCAACGCGCTTCGTCTCGAATCATATAAGTTCCCCATAACGGTTAGTGCTACATCAAGAATATATCATTTATTTCATAAGTCTCATGATTAGAACTAACGCACCACTCTCTCTTATATAGAAGGAGGTGTACGATGCCCAGCAAGCAGTTCTACCTGATGGTTCAGAAGACGACGTACAATTAGTCAACAATCCTGATGGTTCCAACGAACCCGACACATCCAACTCCCAGAAGGATACCGGTGCACCCAACTCCCCCAAAAGTGGTGCACCCAACTCCCCAAAAAGGAAGAGAGCACGTGGATGCCCGAGAAAGCTAGTCAATCCCGAGGAAGCAGCAAAAACAAAGAGTCTTAAAGAACTGAAACTTAAATTTGACAGCAAGACCATAGCCAACCAAGTGTCTTCGCTACCATCACGGTCACGCAGAGAGCATAAACCAGCACCAGCTTTATTGAGCCCATTCAAACACAAATAGGTAGCATCAATTGATCATCAATTTATAAATGCTCATGCTCATGCTCTACTTTTAGCATCATTTCATACACGTTTAGTTCTTATCAGAAAGTGGAAATAGGTACTTTTGGCAATCATGAGCATCCTCTACTTATAGCAATATCTAATGCATCATCAGTACAAAGCTTGATTTGGCAATAGGTGGAATCGGCAATCATTTGCATGCTTTAACTTTGTGAAGCTACAATCATGCTGAGTTATACACTAAACATAATCATGCCAAGCTATAACTACCATAGTCATAAACCAGGCTTTTCTTAAGCACAGGTGCTTTTTTGTACAGGGTAGACGCATAACTAGGCGTCTCTCCTGTAGAAATAGGCACCGGTGCTTCAGAAAAACCCTATTTATTTTTCTAAGCACCACCCTAAGCATCTAGCATTGTACAAGGCTTAACATGCATCACCAAAATAGTATTAACAACTTGGAACACTAAACCAGAGTAGCAGCGAACTCTTAAGATAAACGGCATAGGTTCAGACACACCATAGGACATCAGTTTTAGAGTCGAACAACAAAGAAACATAAGAGGACACGGCGGTCCTGGGGCAGCAGCAGCTCTCTAGCAGCACATCACTTCTCTCCCTTCTTCAATGGAGGTTGTAGGGCTCATTGACTTTGACAATCTCGAGGAAGCGTGCGTAGGCCGCATGTTTAGCCAGAGTACTGGCCTTATGGTTCTTACCATGTCCATTGCCAGTGCTGAAGGCATGCTGGATCATGCCATCTATGCCGCCACGGATCACCTTGCAACAGAAAGGGCACCCAATCTTGCCAAAGAAACGGTAGTTGATCTTGCCAGCAATCAGATGCCTCGGGGTGTAGCGGCTCTTGCTGTGCCTGCTGTCCATGCCGTCGTCCACGTCGTCGTCATCCTCCTGTGAATTAGTGAATTAGTACACATAGAAGAACTCAGCTAATCTATTATGGTACATTGCCTTAATTACAATGTTTTGAAAGTACGTATGTGTAACATGGCAACTATCTATTTGCTAGAAATAAGGCGTATGTGCACATACATAATTGAGCCAAAGAAATTGACATGCATAAATATGGACGGTGGAATAGTTGCATTTATAGATTAGTGCACAAGTAGTACATAATTAACACATGAAAGACTTGACACACCCACCCGGCCGTCCCCACACGTGGGGACGTGGCGGTCGTGCACGCGGTCGTGCACCTCCTGCAGTTTGCCATCAATTGCTATCGGTCTCACAAGTGGGTCCCCTTGTCATCCACACAACCACGCCACCACATGTACCACATTTTTCTTTCTCCCCGTCTCGACCACTCCACATCTTTCTTTCTCCCCTTCTCGACCAGTGCCGCCGCCGCCGCCATCTCCCGACGACCCCTCTCTTCGCTGCCGGTGCGCCGCCGCCGCCAACTCCGGCAAGTACGTGAGATCTCCCCTCTTCTTCCCTTCCCCAACCGCGTCTCCCTACGGAGGCGGATCTGAGCCGATTGGCTGTTGCCGGCCGGAGCTCGTCGGATCTCTCGATGTCATGTCTGATCTAGATCCAAAAGTTGAAAACGGTTTGGACTGGGTTGGATGACTAGCATGTATTGTTCGGTTTGGTCTAGATTCTAAATGAAAATATCTGGATTGGTTTGGTTTTGATGTGTGCCGTGGATTGGACTCGTTTTAGTTTGGATGCCGAACTATTCCCAGGTTTAGATGAGACGGGCATTGCCATTGTCATTGGCATTGCTTTATTACGTAGATGATAGTAAATAGATTGATTGGCCATTGCCAGTATAGGTTATCACTATGATTTATTATATGTATGATCTTTGTATTGTACTATGTACAATTCAACTTAGAGTTCAACATGTTCTGTGTAGAATGGAGGAAGCACCATGTGGACGCTGCAACTCACGGTGCCGGACCCGCCTTTCTACTGCCACGCTGTTCGGCATCTACTTCCAGCCTTCTTTTGTTGTTGCAGCGGTAACAATTTATATGAACCTTCTGACAGTACATTCTTTTTTTTGCTATTTCCACTAATGTATTGTGTCTATTATTTGTTTTTATCTTACACAGATCGTACCATGCAATGTGAGATTGCCATTCAATGAGCTCATCGGAGACACGGTGACCTTCGACGCTCTTGGGGGCCCATACACTATGCAGGTCGAGAAGGGGCGAAAGATAACCCAGATAGGAGGAGATGATTGGGATCGTTTCATCGCTCGCATGCGTCTTAGTGGGGGTGAATTGATCCGCTTCTCCTTGAGAACAGATAGGCCCAGGATTTCTGTTATCTATCTAAATTTGATTCCGGATAGTGAGGATGAAGTTCATGAGGAGGAGGATGGTGCTGATTCAGATGATGACGATTCAGATGATGATGAGAACCCACTTGTTGAATACCTGTATGCCCAAGGACTCAGACTGGGCGACGAGGAAATCGGCAACCTCTGGGACATGCTTCCGCTACGTGAAGACTACCTAGGGAAGCCATTCGTGACCCGCCTCACAAGGACGAATGTTAAACGGCATATCATGGTATGTTACTTAGTGTGGTAATTACATGATATGCATGCTTAGTTAGTGTAGTAGTTCATATGATATGCATGTTGTAGTACTGTGATGAGAGGCCTAGTTTAGAATTCATTTAGTGAAGAATTTTATGACATGCATGTAGTGTAGTAATATGCGATGATATGCTTAGTGTACGCAGTAATCTAATGATATGCCTAATTATTGTAGTAATTTGATGCTTGGCGTATAGTGTACTGATGTGATGATATATATGCTCAGTGTTGAATCCAATGATATATGTGTCTTGAAGTGTATGCTTTGTTGATAATTGCACGTGACATGATCATATATCATGTCAACTGTTTTAAGAAATTACCTAAGAGGTTACTTGATAGCTGTGACATCGACCCGGACGAAGAAGGCATGGCTGCTGGACTGCGCCTTACCAGAACGGGCTCCATCACCAGCTGTGCCTATGCAGTGGACACGGACGGTCGCACTGTCTTGAGAAGGGCAGGCTGGAAGAAGTTCCTTCGTGGCAAGAATCTTCGGGTAGGACAGGCCATCCTACTCACTGTTGCGAACACCAGTCGCCATGACTTGAGGATGATGATCACCATCCACCTCATTTAGAACTTGTTATGTTAGCTCTTGTTTGCGAGTACTTGTCGTGTATTACCGTACCTATATCTACTCATATCTATGTACTATTGCTTGTGATGGATTGCAACTATTATTAACTGGTAACTAATGCTCTACTAGCTATGATTATTCCACTGTGTGATGTTTCATAGACTGTAGTGTGACATGGTAACTGTTATATATGGTAGAGGCTGGTCTCTAAGACCTTGTACAATGCAAGGTGCTTAGGGATGTGCTTAGAAAAATAAAGCGGTTTTTTCTGAAGCACCAGTGCCTATTTCTACAGGAGAGACGCCTAGTTAAGTGTCTACCTTGTACAAATAAGCACCGGTGCTTAAGGAAAACCTGGTTTATTTCTCTAAGCACCTCTCCTAAGCACCCTGCATTGTACAAGGCCTAATTGGACCGACATGTTGAACTAGTATCAATGGTAGAGGCTGGCTGCCACAAAGTTCCATTCACAAGCTACTATGAATTTGAAATAATGCATAAACAAAATACGAAGCTTTTCTTAAGCACAGGTGCTTATTTGTACAGGGCAGACGCTTAACTAGGCGTCTCTCCTGTAGAAATAGGCACCGGTGCTTCAGAAAAACCCTGTTTATTTTTCTAAGCACCACCGTACGCATCAAGCATTGTACAAGGCTTATCATGCATCACCAAAATAGTATTAACAACTTGGAACACTAAACCAGAGTAGCAGCAAACTCTTAAGATAAACGGCAGATCAACCACCGCACAACATAAGTTCAGACACACCATAGGACATAAGTTCAGACACACCGAACAACAAAGAAACATAGATATCATAAAAGGACACTGCGCTAGCAACTTGAAGGCAGACTTTGATCTCTCTTCATGCCGCGTAGTGGCAGTGGTAGTAGGGGTCAGCCTCCTGTGCTTCTGAAATTTCCACACCTGATTTGATGTTGTCTATTATCTTTCAAGCCTTGTAGGTGGCGTACGCATCCTTCGCTGCGTACTCGATGAGGTAGTCTGGCAGTGGGCTGATCCCCCACAGTTTATGGTCTTCGGTCCTGTTGATCTTCTTCTTCATGTTTTGGTAAAATGGGTGGATGACGCTGGCTGCAACATCAGCCAAGGAGTCGTACTGCTTCTTTCTGCCGGCATATGGAACTCTATAGTTTTTCTGAATGTCGATGTACTTTTCGGGGTTGATCTCCAAACCAGACATCTTCAGCATCTCTTTGTCATTATGAATGCTGAAACCGGCAAAGGTGAACAACTTCTTCTCCTGGAGGAAGCTCTTGAGGCGCTTGGGCCTTCAAGGGGAGAGACATATTGAAGATTAGTAGTAATTTTGAAGATTTAGGAGTTGTTTGGTTTGTGACTAAGTTTGCCAAAGATTGCCACACCTAAGGTTAGGCAAGTTTGACCAACTTAGGTGTGTGTTTGGTTCAAGCCACACCTTAGGCAAGCCACACTTGGGTCCCACATGGCATACACACAAAAAGTGTGGCAAGATTCCCTTAGGCTTGCCAACTTGTGGCCCTCATTTTGATGAACTAACCTTAGGCAAACTTGGCAAAAAATTGTGGCAAAGTGTGACAATGCTAGTGCTAGAACCAAACAATACGAGTGATTAATGCATGAAGTACATGATGTTATTTCTCTTTTTGGATCATACAGTTGAAAATAACACTACAGCAAACTACTTCACTACATCAACTTCAGAAACAACTTTTAATACATCTAGTCCAGTGCATCCACACCGGTAGACACAACACTAATGCATCAATATCAGAAACTACACTAGTATATCAGAAACTACACTAGTAGACACAACACTAATACATCTAGTCCAGTGCATCAACTTCAGAAAATAACACTAATGCATCCACAGCGGTAGACACAACACTAATGCATCAAGATCAGAAACTACACTAGTATATCAAGTTTGGTGATTAATCTGGTGCAAGATTTTAAGATACTAATCCAGTGCATCAGGGTAAAAATCTATGCCAGTCCATGTACTTGAGAAACCACACTAGTGCATCCACTTCACAATCTACACTAGTACATGTAGTTGAGAAACTAGGGTATATGAGTAGGATGGCTCACCATTTTGTGGCCGCAGCGATGTGGTAGACCAGGCAGAGTTCATCCACGCATAACTGCAGAACTGCTGCATACTGCGGAGGTTCGTCATCCCTGGTATACTCCACATCAACGCCAACGAATCTAGGATACCTGCCGATGGCTTTCATGAAGAGCCTCGTGAGCATTTCGTCGGCAGTGTCTGGATTGCTAGTGCAGACGACCTCCAGCGTCTCTTTGCCGTGGAGTTCCACCTTGTCAAGTTTGGTGGTGTAGTCGCGCTTCTCACCGGGGACCTGAACGTTGTCTTCCTTGATGCTCTGCTCTTCCTTGATGCTCTGGTCGGATGTCTCGCCACAGTGACGCTTGGTAGACGGCTCCTCCACCATTGCCCTTCTCCAGCGACGGCCGTTTTGAGACAGAGACGGTGGTTGCAGTTTGTGGAGTAGATGGACGTGGTTCGCATAATGAGGGAGGAATGGAGGAGAAGGTGCCTTTTTGAGTTCTTGGGGAGGCGGTTCGTCGCGTGAGGGAGGCGCTCGTCGTTATCGTGATCGTGGGGGTCGTGGGGCTCGTGCTGTTCGTCTTCCATTCTGTAACCACCCACGGGCCTGCATCGTGGCCCATATCACTAGGTTTGTAGTCGTATGCAGGCCGTGGTGTGTGAGAAAACTCATGTTAGGTAGGTGGGCTTTTCTCCTCCTTCAGCCGGCGGCCGTGATGTAAACATGAGAAGCAAGTTTGCTAAGGTTGTAAACGGACCCAATATTTTTCTACATCTTTGTATCAACATGAAAAGCAATCATGACTAGTTTGCTAAGGTTGTCGGCATTTGTATGGATTCTCTAAGGTTTTTGCAACGATAAAATGCTTAAAACACTTCTGACATGTTGTGATGTTTTCGGTATTTAGTGGTCTACTCACTGGGATTATTCCACTGTGTGATGTTGAAAGGGCATGTAGCCCCTAAGTGTGGTTTTGGTAATTGAATGACAATCTCTATGGACTAATGTTTTCAGTGAGATATATTTGAAGGTTTTGTCCATAGATGGTGCCTCAAGGATATTGGATGGAATCAAGGATGAAGTCCATATATATGAAGATAATGCCTCAAGGATATTGGATGGAATCAAGGATGAAGTCCATATAGATGAAGTTATATTTGCTCTAAGCTTTGGTATTAAATGACAATTCCTATGGAGCATCAAGTGCATTGGATCTTATATGAAGATATGTTCCATAGTGATGCTTGAAGTTCTTTGGGTTGTTATGTGAAGATTGCCGTCAAAGCATCCGAAGAAGTCCTCATGGTATCCCTCTCTGGATACCCCATGCACACGGGCTTATACCGTGCGCACGGGGTCGAGTGTCAACTCTCTGGATACCCCGTGCTCACGGGGCCTAGGTGTTGGCTCTCGAGATTCCATATCCAGCAAGGTTTCAAGTTGGTCTTCTAAGGATCAAGGCTTGAGAGAATAATCAAAGAGAAGAATTCGAGTTATGGTTTCAAGACAAGATCATGGTGAGCTCATGTGTTGGGTTTCGGTTGATCAAGCCTTGAAGCAAGCAACTAGAGTGAAGAATTCATTATGCCTCTCAAGACAAGATCATGGTGATCAAGTCTTGAAGCAAGCAACTAGAGTGACGAATTCATTATGTCTCTCAAGAGTTTGGGATGGAGTTTTTAGAAGGGCAAGTGGTGACCAAGATGATATTCATAGTGGAACTTGATATGGTCATGAAAGAGTCTTTGGTGATATTGTCTTGAAGCAATGAAGTGAAATGAAGAGTTCATTGTGGCTTTCAAGAAACCAAGATGGAGCTTGAAGTAAAGATGTTGGTTGACCAAGATGAAGCTCGAAGAGTATATCTAAGTGGTCAACTCACAAAGCACAAACAATGTACCACGTGAGATCAAGTGATCTAGTGGTATGGTAAGTAATTGTGAATTGTTCTTTGTTACCTAACCCATGCTATATGTTTGTTATGTCTATGTGGGTTAGGTGTTTCTCATAGGCTTGCATCAAAAGGAAAGATCTCGTGTAGCCTATGTGTGGATGACATCAAGTGGTGATGGTCATCGGATTCGAGGAGTCCAAGTGCAAGATGAGATGACATCAAGTGGTGATGGTCATCGAGTTCGGGGAGTCCAGGTGCAAGATGAGAAGCCGGAGGTTATATGCTTTGAAGCTTGCGGTCCACATCATGATCATGTGCATGTGAAGATGGGCTTGAGATAAGGCTTCCCTCATTGCATCATGAGGAAGCAATTCGAGTATCTTCACCAAGTGGTCGTGGACAAGAAAGGGATTCCAACTTGAGGCAAGCATTAAAGTCATCATCAAGCTCAAGTTGAATGTGCAAGGCAAAGGTATTCCTTAGCTAGGTTTTCCTAGTTTTGCCGGTCTCATAGTGCTTGGGGGGAGACCGGATTATAGGTTTGATAGCCGTACTATCAAGAGGGACTCTCGGGCAAGTAGCTTGATCACGTCGCATGTAGAGAGCTCAAACCTTTGCATTACTTGCATCATTCTTTCTTGTTGATCTTGGGTGGTTCTCTATGTGTGGACCTTGGGCTTTTCCATAGCTTCAAAATGAGCCCAAGATCATCGAATTCGGAGTCCGTATGCCAAAGATATCAATGTTTTAGTGGGCTGCTGCTGGCTGTCCTGGGGACTCCGTGTGCATGGGGTATTTGACCCTCGTGGGCACGGGGCCCCATGTGCACGGGGCTTGTACCGTGCGCACGGGACCCCGTGGGCATGGGGTCTAAACCCCCGTGCACACAGGGTGCCCAGGAAATGCATGTTGGAGCCCCAACGGCTAGTTTCTGAGTTTGGCTATTTAAGGGCCCTTTCGTCCCACCGGTTGGGGGTTGGTTCTTACACTTTCAAAACACCATTTTGAGCCTCTCTACACCTCTCCCAAAGCCCTTTCTCCCCTCTATGTGAAGGGGGATTTGTGGATGGATTTGTGAGCCATTTGTTGATCATATCCATTGCATCCCCTCTCCTCAATCTCCTACTTTCAAATGTGCATCTTGTGAGATTGAGAGAGTGTGTTCAGCATTTGTTGCTTGGCATTGCATTGCATTTGTTGCATTGGTTTGAGCTCCCCACATCGATTAGTTCGAGTGAGAGTCCGTGAGTTTATTACTCTTGGAGGTTTCGGCCTCCTAGATGGTTTGGTGATATTCATTGTGAAGATTGTGAAGAGGCCTATGTGGCCAAGGTTCCCCCGGAAGCTTCCTCTTGTGGTGTGCTCCGGGGAAGGGTGTTGAAGTGGCCTAGGTGGTCAAGTTCCTCCGGAAGCTTCCTTGCTTGTGGTGTGCTCCGGAGAAGTTTGTAAAGGTGTGGTGGTCGCCTTCAAGACCAACCCCGAGTGAATCGAGGCTCATCTGTTGGGGGTGACTCGAAAAGGAGAATACGGTGAGTCACTTGGTGACGCCCCGGAGCTTTGGCTTCGGCACCGCTCTAACGGAGATTAGCACTCTCACGAGTGTGAACTTCGGGATAAATCCGCGTCTCCGACTCACTTGTGGTTATCTCTTACCCACACCCTTTACTTACCGCAATTCATACTTGCTCATATTGATATATCTTGTGCTAGTTGAATTGTTTAGTTGTTCCTACATTTCCATATCTTGTGATATAGTTTGTGCTTGCTAGTTTCCTTAAGTGCCTATCTTGTTTAGCATAGGTTGTTGGTGCACTTAGTTGAGCCTAGCATATTTAGGATTTGTGCTTGAAAGGTATCCGTTTAGTTTAATTCCGCATTAGGATAAAGCCAAATCCGTAACAGTTTTAAAACGCCTATTCACCCCCCTCTAGTCGTCATCTAGATCCTTTCAGATGTTTTGTACGTGCCAGGTTGTAGTATGAAATGCTAACTGTTCTATATGGTAGTGGTTGGTCTCTAATTGGACCGACATGTTGAAACTAGTATCAATGGTAGAGGCGTTTCGTTGTGCGCCACATCCAACAGTTCACATAATTAATTATCCAAAGATTAAGGTATCAAACCCTTGGTCATACAAAGCAACATTTCGTTCCTAAAAATTAAGGTACTTCCACATTCAAACTAACTAATACTACAAATTCGAAGGAACTACTTAATACATTAACAGCACATAGGGAAGTAGCCCTGGTCCAACGGCTTGAGAAAGGACGAACAAAAGCTGAAAGAAGAAGGATCAGCCAGTAGCAGCACCATCAGCCTCCCAGCCTCACAACTTCAGCCAGCCTGGTGAACTCCAGGTTTTTTCCTGCAAAACACACATGGGATGTTGGAGGCAAGAAAATAAATTTGCCAGGGGTCTTGTCATGGCATCTAATCGCACGGAATGCTAGTACAAATGATGGAGAACAAAACATCCAACATGAGCAAATTCATAGGAGTTCTAGATCCATGGATACCATCAAGAAAAAATGCTCAGTTCTAATTCAGACACAACACTTGGTGAAAACATGCATATTCATATCAGCAACATTGATATGGCATCTTTGCAAGCTTGGGTCAGTGACTTGTCTTGTGTTTCATGGCATGACAATAATTTTAACAATAAATAGACATGAAATTGACCCAAACTCATGTACAAAGTTAGGAGATATGATGCATGGATTAATTCACAAATACATGACAAAATGCCAACTTTGTATAGAATTTGCAGTACTGAAATATTTCAGTGTGTACCGGTGTGTACTGAAACTGCAGTACTGAAATAATTCAGTGTGCATCGGTGTGTACTGAAATTGTAGTAACGAAATATTTCATTGCCTACCGGTGTGTACCGAAATATTTCAGTGTCTACCACTACAGCATTACAAATTTTGCCTAGGGCAGTACCGAAATATTTCAGTGCCTACCGGTGTGTACCAAAATATTTCAGTGTCCACCACTACAACATTACAAATTTTGCCTAGGGCAGTACCGAAATATTTCAGTGCCTACCGGTGTGTACCAAAATATTTCAGTGTCCACCACTACAACATTACAAATTTTGCCTAGGGCAGTACCAAAATATTTCAGTGCCTACCGGTGTGTACCGAAATATTTCAGTGTCTACCACTAGAACATTACTAATTTTTCCTAGGGTTCATATGATGCCTAGGGTTCACATACATCATAATCATCCTCCAAATCCATGTACTCAAATATTCATGCAATTCATTGAGATTAAAATGCCATATAGCATTCCCTCTCTGAGCTATTACGATCAGTATCACCACAATGTAAGCACGAGCAGTAGGAAGATGAGGAGTGGGGAAGCTTACTCTAAACATAGCTACCGCCGCCGTTCAAACGAGGAGAGCGGCGAGGGAAGCGTCGAGAACGGCGGGGAAGCGAGCTCGCGACCACTGTCCTCCTCATCTTGTGCTTCGGAGTCTCCGATGACTCGGTTGGAGGCTGCACAATCTGCAACGGCACCTCGTGCACGGTGGGTTCCTGATCCAGTGGATGCTCTACCCTGGATCTGAACGCCCACCACCTCCGCCTGGTCCACTTGCTGGACGAATTGGCCTGCTCCATCGCCCAGAGGAGGATCTCGATCTTGTGAATCGGTTGTGCGGGCGGGGGGCAAAGCTTTGCCCTCTCCTTCTTCGTCAAATTCTTGAGAGTGGCCATTGCCGTCCAGCTCATCTGCCTTGTGTTGTCAAACCAAGAATGGATCTCCCTCAACCTGGCCAACTTGACCTGGTCGCCGCCGGCGATCTACACGAAGTCGGTGTTCTCGCCGCCGGCCATCAGCTCGATCTGCCGATTCTTGCTTCGATGGAAGAGGGGGTGGGGGTGGGTGGGGGGGAGAAGGAGGAGATGACTGCGGTGGACTTGGAGGAGAGGGCGGAGATGGCCGTCGATGAGTAATTGTGGAAGGTGTAGCACCATGGCGGCGGTTTTGCATTCGACGAGAGGGGCGGCGCGTGCAAATTTTCCTAGGACTAAACTGCCCCTATATTAAAACGCGTCCCCACCTTGTCACGAGTACCGGCCCCACTCGTTTTAGTACTTTCGCATACTTTCATCGGAGTACTACCCAGTACTTCGTATTTGTCTGCCGTTAGATCGACATCAACGAACGGTTCTAAAAAAGCCCAACCACTCTAAAACTTGTAGATATTACTATGGTATATTGCTGAAGATGTCCGACGAAATTACTTTGTAAAAGTGCAGAAGTTTTTTGATGGTATGCCATCCACAATTTTTTTTGTCGTTCATCACATATTGTAATATTAATTAATTTTCATGCAAGATCAATGTGATCTTCAGTGAATAACAAAAATATCTTGATGTTTACAGGTCACTTTTTTCTTGATTATGTAGTTTCCTAAGATACAACAACTTCAACTTGATAACTCCCCACTCCAGCATGGGTGAAGATGTAGAGGGAAGTGGTTATACATACTATGAGATTAAAAATTTCAGATAAGTGCGGTATTTCGATTCTTCGCTATTCCTCACTATGTCTCAAGTCTCGACTATAAATTCTCCTTTAGAGAATGGGTGAAAACATGAGAATTAGGCAGCTATTTTTTTATTGGAAAGCTTGACACGACCTCAATGGTAGCATATATTGGAAAGCTGTAAGCAATTGGTTTCGTGGGTAATTGGCCATAATATCTTTGTTCCTATTGTTCGTCTATTGCCGACAATTGAATGATACAAGTAGGAGGATTGATCTTCTGTCATGTATCTTCTAAAGTTTCATTGTCAAAGGAGAATCCATTATTCATTGTTTTCATGATCCTTGGAGAATCAAATTGATAAGTAAAGCATCAACTTTAGGCAATATTGCTTGCAGGAATGCGCGAGGAATCATCTAGTTAATTCAGTGCCCATAGTCAGTTGTTGTTTTCTGCATGTTTTTGGTTTTACAAAATATCCATATTTACAGAGCTCAAAATAACTTGGAGATTTATGAGGAATTTTTTCAGAGATAGAAGAATCCAGAGGGGACGGGAAGACGCTAGGGGGCCATCCCAGGCCCCCACGTGCCCAGGTGGAGCGGCCGGGTGCCACTCGTGTGGGGCCCCTGGCCACCGCCTTTCACCCAGTTTTTGCCTATAAATCATATAATTCCAGAAACCCTTTGTACCATTTTTCATGATTTTTCCGCCATCGCAAATTCCTGTTCCTGGGGATCCAATCTGGAGGCCTGTTCCGGCACTCTGTCGCAGGGGGAATCAATCATCGGAGCCATCTTCATAAACCTTGCTACCACCATGACCATGTGTGAGTATTTTCCTTAGGATCTTAGGGTCCATAGAAGTAGCTAGATGCAACCTCTATCCTTTGTGATTCAATACAAAGTTCTCGTGAGCTGCCTGGTCAGGATCCATATGATGTAACCGGTGGTTGTGTTTGTTGGGGTATGATGAATTGTCACTTTATGAATCAGATTGTTCACTGAATTATATCGAATCTTTTGAAGTTTCTTTGCTGCATAATCAAGTAGTCATGTGTGCTCTCCGATCTACTCCCTCTGTCCCACAATATAAGACGTTTTTGTAAGCTAAAACAACTTGCAAAAATGTATTATATTATGGGACGGAGGGGGTATTTGTCTTCTTTGGCCAAGATTGACAGGTAGTTCTTCACATGGATTTGTGCATGGTAGTGGGTTCAATCTTATGGTGATTCATCCCATTGATGGAAAGGGAATGGACACATATTGTATTTTTACTACTAAGGATAAAACGATGGTTTCTTTATCACACTTGGATGATAGTTTTACTGTCTACATTATGCCACTTTGCTTATTGCAGTACTCTATTTGTTACAAACTTAATACCTCGAAATGCATGCCGGATAGCGGTCTTTAACTAGAGTATTAGTTGTAGATGCAATTGATTATGGTCTACATATCACGGATGTAATGCATATAGAAGATTAAGCCATGAATGATCATAGTCATAAATATAAATATTGCAATTTAATCGTTGCCCAACTGTAATTTGTTCACCACAACACACTAATCTTGCTTGGAGAGATGCCTCTAGTGAAACTATGGCCCACTGGGTCTATCTTCTTTAATTGCATACACCGTTACAATTTATTTTCTTGTTATACCGGGCACGAGGAGGAGGAAGTTAGTCTTGGTGGACAGGTGGTGCCTCAGAAGGACACCTTTCAATATTTGGGGTAAATGCTGCAGAAGGATGAGGGTATTGATGAAGATGTGAACTATCGAATCAAAGTCATATGGATGAAGTGGCGCCAAGCGTCTGGCATTCTCTGTGACAAGAGAGTGCCACAAAAGCTGGAAGGAAAGTTCTATAGGATGGCGGTTCAACCCGCAATGTTGTATGTCGCTGAGTGTTGACCGACTAAAAGGCGACATGTTCAACAGTTATGGGTGGCGGAGATGCGCATGTTGAGATGGATGTGTGGCCACACGAGGAAGGATCGAGTCCGGAGTGATGATATACGATAAAGAGTTGGGGTAGCACCCATTGAAGAGAAGCTTGTCCAACATCGTCTGAGATGGTTTAGGCATATTCAGCACAGGCCTCCAGAATCTGCAGTGCATAGCGGATGGCTAAAGCATGCAGATAATGTCAAGAGAGGTCGGGTTAGACCGAGTTTGACATGTGTGGAGTCCGTTGGAGTATCTGCAAAGAACTAGACATGGACAGGGGTGCGTGGAAGCTTGCTATCCATGTCCCAGAACCATGAGTTGGTCGCGAGATCTTATGGTTTTCACCTCTAGCCTACCCCAACTTGTTTGTGGCTAAAGGCTTGATCTTATGGGTTTCACCTCTAGCCTACCCCAACTTGTTTGGGACTAAAGGCTTTTGTTGTTGCTGTTGTTGTTGCTGCTGCTATTGCTGTTATTGATGGTATTTTTGTTGTCTTCTGCATCATTGATATGTATCGGAATTTGTTTGAGTGTTAATGAATCGTGAACATCTGACATTTGTTAGGGTGAGAGATCATGTCATTGGTTTTTCCAAAGAGGTTGTGTTCAAAAATATCGCCATGAGATTTTGGGCGTGGCCTCCATGATTGTTGTGCTTGCTTAATTTCTAGTTCATTACAAATTGATGACCTACACAATAGATAATTGGATCAACATGGTGAACAATTTATCCCTTCATTGTTGTATATATAGGATGTCGACCAGGAAACAACAACAATGGCCAAAAATTTCTTAGGATAATATATGAAGGACCAAGGATCTAGCACAGTACCCAGGTAAACTTTTATACTTTATATTGTTATATAGCAAAAAATCAACACTGGTTAATTAATCTACACATCAGGCCATCATGGTTTGATTCAGAATGACGCGAACATTTACAGTTCAATATTTTCATATTTTGAGGCTAAAGTGTTGATTATGCCGGATAGTCAGTAAACTTATTTACTTTCATGAAGGCATACATCGATTTTACTCAAGACTTTGATCAACAAGGATCCATGTTGTGTGTAGCCTTAAATTTTTCTTCCAACTATTATGGGATCATTGCACTGTTCATGTATCAAAAAGTGTATTCTTTTATTAATCGTGTCACGACAGTTGGCATCCTACATTTAATGCAATGCATATATCATATATGTTTATGTTTCCTTCTTCCCATAGCATATGCACGAATAACCTTAGCTGTTACCATCATTTTCTGCACCTTTTTGTTGAAATCCATGAGGGCTAATTCATGCCACATCTGAACATCACTTTACTTCATAAATTATATCCTCATGCATCTATTGTCCCTTCAATTTTTCCATCGTGGATGGCCAAACATTAAGATATTTATATAGTGAGATATAATTATATAAGGATTTTATGTACTTGGCTATTTTTGAAATGCTAAGCCTGATTAATTAGCTTTGACAGGTATAATTTTCTAAACTCTTACTAACTTTTGTGATTAGAATATTTGCGTTAGATACTATTATTAAGCATGTCACTGATTCTCTCTAGCATTTCCTGAAATACTTCTTAGTTTGACATCTCCCAGTGAGACATATATGTTCTTCTAGAAGGGAGAGAGGTTTAGATGTTCTGTGTTCAGCATGTTAGCTGCACGTGGATGATCGTACAATATTGGTATCGTTGTTCAATGTCTTTTGATAATGAGGATTGCAGATTATTTGCAATTTCCAATTCAATAGTGGGATTGCAAGTTGCTATAATTGAGCTACTAATTAAACTGATATTGCTTTCGCTCTCGATGGTATCTCAGTCACTACATGCAAACATTTGTAGGCAGTAATTGCATGCTGAGACCTGAGAGTGTCACTATAACTTCTGCATTCTTCTACACTGACACTTCATGTTGTAACCTGGAAATGCACACGACACTACAAAAAATACACTTCCGTGATGATACGTGTTTGTCACAGTAGGTCGCGTTTTCTGTCATGTATGTACATCCATGACAAATTTATGACAGAATCAAGATAGTCATACCTGTGCTGTCGTAGAAGTGTTCCATGACATTGCCAAAATTATCATCACGGAAGTGTCCACTTCCATGATGATAAATCGCGCGTCACAGAAGTGCTTTCCTCAAGGGTGATCGACACGTGGCATCCACCGTAACGGAACGCCGTTAAGCTATCGGGTCGGGTTTTGGATCCGATAACCCGTTAACAGCCCCGACCAATGGGGATTTTCCACGTGTAAAATCATCATTGGCTGGAGGAAACACGTGTCGACTCATCGTTGGGACAGATGTCATCCACTCATTGGACGGAAGGCGCCTATGATACGTCGACACGTGGCACGGCCCAACAGAGGCCCATTCCTGTGAAAAGGCTGGCCCGTTTGACTTGGTCAAAAGGTGGCGGGCCGGCCCATGGAAAGCCTGTTAACGGCTTGTTCGCATATAGCCCATTTACAGCCCGCTAACCCAAGGGCCGTTACGCCCTATCCGAATTAGGCCCAGTAGCGTCATCTGGGCCATCCAATATGATTCCAGCCCGTTTTCACTTCTGGCCCATGTATGGCCCATGACGTCTTTCGGCCCATATGAGGCCCTATGTAACTCTTGGCCTATTAACGGCCCGTGGTGAAACTGGCCCGTAATGAACAGTGTATCACTTTACACCCATTAACGACCCGTGGTGAAACTGGCCCGTAATGAACAGTGTATCACTTTATACCCATTAACGACCCGTTATTCCGTTGGGTCGTTTCTAGCCCATGTTATCTTTCGGCCTTCTCATAGCCCATTTATTCTTGGGCTCATTTCCAGCATTCGTTTACTTACGGCCCGTTACTGTCATTTTCTGCTTGTGGGCCAAATTCAGCCCGTGGTTACAGTCGGCCCGTTTGTGGTCCGTTAATACGTTGGGCCGTTTTCATAGCGTCATCAAATACGGCCTATTAACGATGGCCCATTATGGTCGGCCCATGAACGGACGATTCCAACTCTAGCCCGTTTACGGCCATAATGCGGTCTGTTTGGCCCATGTTTGGCCAATCGATCATACGGCCCATATAAGGCCCATTGATGATACGGCCTGCAGAAGGCCCATTGTTTCTAGGGCCCGTAGAAGGCCCATTGTTTCTACGGCCCGTAGAAGGCCCACTGTTTCTATGGCAGTAGGAGGCCCAGTGTCACTACAGTAAATATTAGCCCATGGTTATTGTGGCCTAGTTTTAAAAAATAGGTTATTGCAGCCACTAGCTAACCGCGGAAAAAGAACTGCAATGACTACAAGCAAACAAATAAACAAGACAACAAGGAAATAAATAAGCAAGCAACTAACGCTAGGCTATCACGGCTATTACACATATTACATCCACTGGGCATCAAAGTTCGCCACCAGTGCAAATATAGGGAACAAAGCAGCATATCATATACACTGGTTGTCAAAGTTGGCGACCAGCGCAAATAAACGCCGCAGCAAAACAAATCCAGAACTGAAACCACTTTAGAAGATCTCAAGAAACAATATCCTAGGTACCCATAATGCTGGCAAGATGCTTAGCAAGCTTATTAACTTTCTCTTGTTTGGCGCTTAAATCCTCCAGCGCTTGCTGTTGCACCAGAAAATATGCATCTGAATTCTGCAGGGACTTCCTCAGTCCTTCAGCTTCCTGTCGTAGCACATTTGATCGATGTCTTTCAACTTTAAGTTGAGACTCAAGAAGACGAACTGATTCAGGCAGCGAGTTCGAAGAGCTTGTGCCAGCAGTAGTGGCAGTAACTCGAACACTACATCAAGACAGGACTTTTGGGTTCCCTCACTGTCGTCAAGATAGTTTTTATCAGCTTTCTTGGAGACCAACAGGGATGTCTCACTATCTTGAACCTTATCTGCATTACTTCCTTTACCATTGGATAACGCGGTACTGTTCTCCAATATTTTGTCCGCATTCTAAAAGAGAAACAAGCAGACACATCACATATTTACCATGTTGTATATGAAACTCATTTTGGTAAATGAGTTCAGTAGTAAAATGGACAGAATAACAGCATGAAACAAACATATATCTATGTACCATGGTCACTTTATGGTCTATATCATTCTAGTTTTTGTTGCCAAATCAAGATAGAGACACAGTTCAAATAATATTTGTTCAAGACAAAGCAGAATAGACAGAATATAAGTGTGGGTAACTATAGAGCAATAACAACACTTGTAATGTGCATGACATGAGAACATAACTGTTTATTCAATTGAAACTGAAATCAACATAGAGCAGGTTACAACAGCAAACCAGTTAAAGAAACAGGTTTAAAACATACCTGTTGCGCCATTGGAGTTTCAATTCCATCCTTCAAAATTGAAAATAGTTGGTATGAGTAAATACAGTAATGCAAGAGCAAAGGAGTATGAACCATAGCTACAGAACCTGACCTGAGAACAAATCTTCTTCTCCTTTAAGCGTTGAGTTGGGATTCGGAGTGGTGATCCTCGTGCTTTGGGCACTGCAGTTCCCTTACTAACTGCTCGTGTTTGGGTGCTCTGTGGTGGAGACGGTGATGTGTCAACAGGAACTGGGTTACTATCTGCCGGGGTTGGGGTTAGAAGGGGTGTAGCTAGTTCTCTGTCCAACTGGGTAGGGGTACAATCTGCGAGAGTCTGGGTTATGTGTGGTGGATATGGTCCTTGGGCAAGTACAACTGTGGTTCTATCTGCATCAACTGGTAGCACTATCTTTTCTGAAGACCGTGTTGTTACTCCCTTAGATACTGCCATCACGCTCTCCAATTCAAATGGCTGATAAACAAGAAAAGTAATTGAAAGTATAGACATTGTATGATAGACAGGTGCAATGGATAGTGGGGAATAAAACAGGGCATGAAATAATTCATATTTATGTTGTCTAACCAAACAGGATAGCATGACACAATTTCACATATATGATGGCTAACTAAACAGGATAGCATGACATAATTTCACATTATGATGGCTAACTAAAAAAGATGGAAAGACATAGTTCAAAATATGAGACTATGTAAACAGGATGACATGACATAACTATATAATGTGTTTATTAAATAGGTTGGCATGCCATAATTCACATACATTCACGGATAGAATGCCATAATTCAAAATATGATGACTGTAAACACTAAACAGGATGAGATGATATAACTATATGATGTCTTTATTAAATGGGTTGCCATGCCATAATTCAGATAGATGATGTGTATGTACTATGTAAACATGATGGCATGATATAATTCAAATATATGATTTATATAGTAAGCAAGTAAGCAGATGGCAATCCATATATGATGTAAAAACTAAGCAATGCAAGACAACATGCATGACATGGGTAATATAACCCTGCCAAGTTTGAGCATAGACATCAGGGGGGAAATAGGACTGGTCATCAGTCTCTGAATCCTCCTCTGAGGAGCTCTCTGTAACCAGCAAGATGTCTGCTTCAGCAGGTAGCATTGTCTGCTCTGAATACCTTGTTTTCACTCCAGATACTTCCATCCCCGCTTCAAATGGCTGATGCACAGGAAGAGTAGTTGAATATACAAACGTTGTCGACAAATGGAACACGTAATACAAAAAAATGATAGCATGATATAATTCACATACATGATGATTGGCTAAACAGCATGGCATTGCATAATTCACATATATAATGCCTTTGCAACAAGATAGCATTGTATAATTCACATATATAATGTCTTGCAACAAGATGGCAATGCATAATTCACGGTAATTAGACACTGAACAGGTGGCATTCACACAAAGCATGTCTAAACTAATCAAATGACATAGCAATGCGAGACAACATACGCATGATATGAGCAACATAACCCTCCCAAGTTAGAGCATACACCTCGGGGGGGGAATAGGACTGGTCATCTGTCTCTGAATCCTCCTCTGAGGAGCTATCCGTAACCAGCGAGATATGCACTTCATCAGATAGCATAGTCTGCTCTGAAGACCTTGTTTTCACTCCAGAATTTGCCATCACCGTGTCAAATGGCTGATGCACATGAAGAGCAGTTGAATGTACTAACATTGTTGACAAATGTAATATGTAACAAAAAAAAGGATGGCCTGATATAATTTACATAAGATGACTGGCTAAGCAGGATGGCATTGCAAAATCCACATATATGATGCCTGGCTAAACAAGATGGCGTTGCATAATTCACATAAACGATGAATAAACTAAACAGATGGCATTCGCACAAAGGATGTCTAAACTAAGCAGATGACATATTTGATGTATAAAGTAAGCAATGCAAGACACCATATGCATGATATAACCAACATCAGCATGCCAAGTTAGAGCGAAGACCTCAGGGGGTAAATAGGAGTTGTCTTCTCCTTCTGAATCCCCCTCAGAACAGATATCTTCCTCTCGATTACAATCCGAACATGGAGGGGGGCTGTCTTTGCGCCTACCATGGAGCGACGTCTGCATGAAATTTTATTGCCACGCAAGGCTCGTCTCTTTTTCTCTACATGTTCAGTTCCATTGTTTACAATAACTGTCATGCATAGGAATAAAACATAGTGAGATTATGTAAGGAGTACATGCAGAAATCCAGAGTGATGGTAGCAACCTGTGGATAGACCCAAAACCAATAATAGCAGGCAGATAATGGCTTCAGTTAAAAAATACAGATAATGGCTTCTTTACTGTTTGTTTCCCACCCAACATGAAACTCATAGTAGACACCGGAGATTAACCAGATAGTAGATAGATACTATTGATAGCGGCCCCGATATGTATCCCACAACCATTTAAAAACTCAAGTTTAACCATTAGTTTGGAGCTGACTCAGAGTCTAATCGGTGAACAGGACGATAAAGTAGCATGTAATATTAAGCGATGCATAACGTAAGCAGACACGAAAGAGTGCGACCTCTCTTGCGGACCCGTGTAGTCCTCTAGGTCATCTGCTCGGTTGATGATGGTAATGCAGTTTTCATGGCTGCCAGCGGCGGGGAAGAAGATCTGAGGCGGCGAAAGACAGTCTGGAGGCCGGATCCCTGCTGTGCTGGACCCTTCTGTCGTTGGAGCAACTGAGCTGGGGTGGACGACGGCGCAGCAGGAGCGGGACAAATCACGCAAGGTTTTCTTTGACAACTATCTGTAAGAGAAGTAATTCTGTAAGGGCTCGTTTGAATTGGAGGATTCCAACAATGCAGGGATAGGAAATAGACAGGAATAGGGTAGGAATGCACGTACAAAACAGAGAATTTAAAAACACAAGATTTCTTCCAATCTGGGTGTTTGATTCACAACAATTGGAAGATCACAGGATGCAAAGAAGCATGGTGAGATTAAGTCAAACCACAAGAAAATGTACGGTTATAATGCTATTATGCTACTATCTGTTAGTCTTGTGCTTCATGAATAGGAATTTGAAAAGGAGGACAAGTGAAAATTAAAATTCCTACGTTTTTTCTTTCAAGGAGACACTAAAGGAACAAATCCGTGTGCTCAGTGGATAATATATATAACATGTAGAGTAAAAAAGAGATGCAACAAGTGTACAACCTCTTTGGCGAAGCCATGTCGATCTCAGCGTGATTGGGTTGGCCGGTGAGGATGCTTCGGCTGACTTTGCTGTCGAAGGAGGGGAAGAAGATCTTAGGCGTCTGGAGATGGAGCCCGAGGTACTGCTCCGCTGTGATGGAGGGTTTCGTCGTTGGAGCAGCTCCGGTGAGTTGTACGACGCCGAGGCTGAAGTAGGACAAGAGAGACAACGAACAACGTTAACCTGAGTGGAATTCTAATAGCATCTCCAATACATGACGTAAAATACATAACCACAAAGTGCTAGATGTAAAATACATCAGCCGCTTATCTCTAAACTTAACTGTCGAAACTGAACTTAACTGTCGAAACTGAACTTAACTGTCGAAACTGAATTTTGCTGTCGAAACTGAACGCACTAGCAAGGTGAGGCTACACGTCGGTCGACTGACTTTTTCATCTCTGGTCAGTCGATTTTGCAGCCGTTGGATACGAAATCAAGGGCCTGCGGTTCATCTTCAACCTCCACCCCCCTGAGCCGCCAGCCACCACCGGCCAAACAGCAGCCCCCCGCCGCCCGCGGCCGGTGGTGCGCCGCCCCGCCCGCCCCAAAAACACTCCCCACTGCCGGTCCGCCGCCGCCGCGGCCATCCCTCTAGGCCCCCCCGTGCCGAGCTTTTTCTCCGGCGATCCCCACGCCACCGCCCCGCCAACACCCCGCCACCGCCGGCGACCACCACCCCCATCCTGAATCCTAAGATAGATAGTGGGGTACCTCTCCGGCGAGCCCCCCTTCCCGCTGCGGCTGGTTCTTCCTTCACCCCGGCGAGCCCCCCCCCCCCACCCCCTAAAAATCGACTGACCCAAAAGTCGATTCAGTCAACTGAAGCGTAGCTAAATCGGAGCAGCATCGCAAGCAAGAGCAAGAGCGAGAGCGGCAGCGCGAGCAAGAGCAATAGCAAGAGCAGACCAGGCAGGGGACCGAGAGCAAGAGCAGAGCAGCAACGCGAGCGAGAGCTAAAGCAGCAGCAGCTCCTACTGATGTGGACGTCGCCGCCGAGGGAGCGACGCCGTGGAGGAAGTGGCCGGCGACGCCGCCGTGGATGGAGCCACGTCGTGTCGGCTCGGGACCGAGCGCCGGCGGCACCATGAGATCGAATCAAGAAGAAAATGCGGCGATTAGTGTACAACCTCTTTGGTGGCGCCGATTAGGCCGCAGCTTCATCCGAGGAAACGGTGATGATGATGCTCTTCCGGTGGTGCAGGTGAAGACGGCGGTGTGGGAATGGAGGTGCGCGAAAGACGAGGGGAACATCGGGGCAGCTCCTTGGAGGTGGAGGACGGGGTGGCTGAACCGGCGGGACGATGAGATCGACGACAGATCCTCATCCGGTACAGTGGATGAGGGACGTCGAGGTGTTGCTGTGGACGACGTCGTCGGGGAAGAGGCTCCGGCTGGGTGGCGGACGGAGCAGGGTGTGGGGTTTCGTCGCGGGTTTTCGCGGCCTCGGTGTACGAATGGGTGGGCGGATGGGATGGCAGTGGGGAACCATGGCTTAGAGACGCGCTTGTCCGAAATGTGGGGTAAGTTACGAAAGTACCCCCACTGATTTGAGGCGGTTCTTTCGGTTCAGGGGTAGCACGGGCATTTCGCGTGTCGGGATTTCACAGGAGGTGGGAGTTTTCGCGCGCGTTGTAATTTCGAAATAGCAAGGCGCGGGTTGAGATGGAGGGAGTTGTCGGAGCACAACGAGACAAAGATATATCTTAAATATTTCGGGCTAACAAGGCGCGGGTTGAAATTTCCGGACAAGCCTAACGTGTACTGTACCAAATCAATGCGCACTACAAATGTCATTCAAAACTTTGAATTCATGTTATGTTCAATTAAAATATTTCGCTACGTGTATAATGCATGCAACGTACTACTCAAATGAACGTTTTAGTGCATTCCAAACGTATATACTACCGCTTCAATATGAACTAAATTTGAATTCGTTTCTCTATTTGAATAAGATCTACAGTAATGATTGTTGTGAAGTCAAAGCATTTGAATTCGTTTCTCTGTTTTAATAAGATCTACAATCATCATTATTGTCAAGTTAAACCATCGTTTGTGTATTATCTTCACAGCACACCACATGATTAGTCTCGAGTTACATATGAACTATGTGTACTATATGAACTCGAACTAGATTTTTTGAATCCACTTTATTTTGATTTCAAATCACATTACATTTCTAGATCTAGCTAGATCTTCATAATCTAAACCATGTCTCATATGTATAATGTGTTTATCACATTATGTATGGTGCCCCGCCCCCTACGCCTACAAGTATTTAGATGTGAGTTGCAAACACCACACATCACCACAAATTCAAATAAAATATAAGAATGTTCGATATATAGTATTGTTTAGATTGTTCGATATTTAGTTGTAAGCTGCAAACGCCACACATTATCACAAATTCAAATAAAATGTGAGATTGTTTGATGTATAGTATGGTTTAGATTGTTCGGCATTTAGCTGTGAGTTGCAAACGCCATGCATTATCACATTATGGTATAACATGTGCACAGCACGTGTATCACGGCTATATTCATGCATGCAATGTTTAAAACACTATGATCTCCTATTCAAATATATGAATCCGCTTTCATATCAAATTATGATCTTTGTTAGTCTCTTACACCCACACAATCCTCTAACCTTTGTAGCTACCACTAACTTTCTCTCGTGCATGCACACGCCCTCCTCGCCCTCCCCCTCCCTCGGCATTCTATCCACCGGGCACATTCATTTTTTTTCTTTAGATCGTTCTCCCAGAGTCTCCACAACTCCTTCCGACACACACCGATCGATAAACCTCTCCAGTGATGCCTGCCTACAACATACACACACACCTTCAATATCCTCCTTTATGTGTCCTTGCCTCGTGTCTCTCATACGGTCAGACACACGTGTAAACTCTCGCCCCTCTTTTCATCGATCTCACAAACGCACACTCCTCCCCCTATCTAGCTAGTAGTTGGGCCTCTCGCACCACCTCCTAGCTCCATTCTCTCTGTCTATCCGTCTCGCTGGGCCTTATTTGCCTCTAACAAATGGATGTACACCGACCGATCTCTCGCTATACATATGGCTAGCTAGGTCCTTATAACTCGTTTTTACCCACACGTCAATCGGTCTACCTCATTAGTTGTGTCTCTCCCTTCCTCCGACAAACAACAATTGATCTACCGATCTAGTTAGGTTTGCTTACCAAACACATGGTTCCCCTTCATCATCCATGGATGCGTCCCGACAGATCTATCACGCACAGGCACACACAGAAACACATCCCCACTCTTATTGATAACATTGCAGTTCCACCCTCAGTTTGTCTAGTAGGCCTCTCCCACCATCTTCGAGAAGCAACTCCATCACCCATCCAGCACTCTACCCCTCTCCCTCCCTCTCCCTCCCTCTCTCTCTCCTCTCTCTCTCTGTCCCATCATATTTCCCGTCCTTCAGTTATGTATGGATGTCGATCGATCTCGCTTTAAGACATAGCTGGGTCTCTCCTTCTCAACACATATACGAGTCGTTCTACCTCTATAGTTAGGCCTCTGCCTACCCCTCCCCCCACCCCCTCCCCCCACACACACCGATACATCGAGCGCTCTAGTCATGTCTCCCTGCCACACACAAACTTGACATGTGCCCTCTAACGTTCTGGTAGGCCAGTCGCCCTATATCTTTGACTTGCACACACACACAATTTCGATGGCTCTCTTCATCGATCTCGCACCCACCCACTTGATCCTCTCTTCGACTCTATCGATAGCTATGACCCCTCCCTCTCTTCTCGTGGATTGCCCGACCCTCTATGTATGATATGGATAGGCCTCCATTTCACACACATTGCATGCAAAATTTTGTTTGAGATGTCATCGACACATATTCCCACAAATAATTCACGAAATCAACCCCCACC
Organism: Aegilops tauschii subsp. strangulata; assembly: GCF_002575655.3. Classification (NCBI taxonomy): domain Eukaryota; kingdom Viridiplantae; phylum Streptophyta; class Magnoliopsida; order Poales; family Poaceae; genus Aegilops; species Aegilops tauschii. The sequence continues at coordinate 470,954,818 of NC_053038.3, forward strand.
CCACCCCCACCCCAAAACAAAAAACACTCACGAACGCGGTTTGTATCTCTCACACACACCCACGTAGGTAGGGGACATGCACGAAGAGAAGAGGTGCATGCACGACGCACGTACTCCCGTCTCTTTCCCAACCACACCCGCGCGGTACACGGTGGAGCTCATTTCTGTACGAAAAAGGCAGCCCACGTGGTAATTTGGCACATGTACTGGTTGTCCACTTGGTGGAGTGAGGATCGTCTACCACGGGTGAACAAACAAATTGCGACTTGACGTGTTATGTTAAAAAAGAGGAAAACCATGTGAGGCCTACCTTAGAGCCAAGGCTCTATACACTGGAGTACTTTTGATGTGTCCCGTCAACTCGCAGAACGAGGAGAAGCTTGCTTAGTACGCCGTCTCCCCCGCCCACGGGCGCGGTGGCTCGCAGGATGAGGTGAAGCTTGCTCCGCCTTACGCCCGCTCCCTCGCCCATGCGCGCGGTGGCTCGCAGGACGAGGAGAAAAATTTACTACTCCCTCCGTTTACTCCTCGTCCCTACTACCTTGGTTATAGAGATTATATCATATTGTTTGGAATATATATGTCCTTTAGTAGATTTCAATATGAACTACTAGTACATACTCCAAACAATGATGTATATAGACGTATTTTAGAGTGTAGATTCACTCATTTTGCTCCGTATGTAGCACTCTCCCTCGCCCCTCGACCCTCGCCCACGTGGTGGACGTGCAGCAATTCATTCGGCCTCATATAGCCAGAACGATATATATTGCACTATCATTATTGCTCGACTTCCCGAAGAGGCGAAGAGCCAATCGCAAGGTTAATATTTTGGAGATGCCAAGCACAAGGTTATAGGAGAACGAGTAGTAGGTGCCGCGTCATTTATTAATAAATTTTTTTTCTTCTTAAGTGGCACGTACGCAATATGATAGGTTCATATGGAGAGAAAAGGAAACCGCTCCACTATATACATAGTCAGGACAGGCCAGCCTACACGGTTGCTTGCTGGGGTTGCTCTCTTCACACTCTCTCGCACAAAACGACTGTGGCCACATCTCTAACATCCCAGCAGATCACGTCCGCTTGGGGAAGGGGTGGACGCTTAGTGTAGATGCGGTGGCCGTCGCCGACGGCGAAAACCCACTGTCGGCACGTCCCGATCAGGGGTCCCCGCCGTTCTCTCTCACAAAGACGGTGAGGTTGCCTTCGTCCCTTGCTCACTGCCGCGACGTGGGCAGTTGCCGCCTCCCGCCGCCCTCCTCAAGGTTGTGCTACGTCCCTCAGGTACAACTCCCTTTACAGCCGGCTTGCACCACTGCTCCAGCTGCCCACATCACTCCCTGTGGATATTTCTCTACTTCTTTGCCCCGCACATACCTCTACTGGCTTCTACGTACTGTATTTGTGATGAGTTTATGTCTCATCAACTAGTCCCAATAATCTTATTCTAATCACGCTTCTTCAATTTCTTTGCCACAGGGATGCTCATCTCGATTTTGGTGAAACTGCACAAAATGATCCGATGGTCAAAAGGTTGCAAACTTCATTTATTAGGAAGCTCGAACGTTGCCTGCAAATTGAAGCCTGGTCAGGGTTCACGGTTCAAGGGCTAGGGACTGCATGGATCGTTTTTTTCTTTAGCTGCCTCTGTTCCAAAATAAGTGTCAACTTTAGTAGCAGTACAACTTTGTACTAAAGTTTGCACAAAGTTGAGACACTTATTTTGGAATGGAGGGAGTACATATTTGCTATAATCTGTCAATCATTGAGATGCAATAGCATGCATGTTAGTCTCCTTTGTATTTGATGAAATGTTGCAACGGGCAACCTTGGACGCAAGATACATGTAACAGAAGCTGGAAGCTTCATAGCATTGTACAAATTTATCTCGCTGATAAATTACAGTACATACTATACTAGTACTTCCTCCGTTCCTAAATATAAGTCTTTGTAGAGATTTCACCATGAACCACATGCGGATGTATATAGATGCATTTTAAGTGTAGATTCATTCATTTTGTTCCGTATGTAATGGAATCTCTACAAAGACTTATCTACTAGTAATAGCTAGCCCCCACTACTAGGAATTCTCTATCCTCTCCTTGAGCCACATCATCAAAATTGATGTAGCCGTTAGATGAAGTAAATCAGTCCATAATAGCCGTCTAATCTAGACGTTGAGAGGCTCCGCACTAAGCCACATGCAAGCATGCAGAAATACCGTGGCACATGCATGTGAGTGGGTTTTAAATCACATCAACATGTCTGCATGCAAGCATGCACCGGTAGCATGCTTTTAAGTGAGCTTTTAAGTCCCATTAACATGTCAAAAAGAAAAATATAATCCCATTATGCAGTAGGAGTTGGCTGATCTTTTTTCCTTACGTGGTATGATCTAAATGATGATGGGAGTTTATTTAGTTTGGCTACCACATTTGTCATGCGGTTATAGATTTTTTGTTAGTTCTATGAAATCGATAATTTTGCGCAGAGAGATATACCGCTATTCCGCGGCAACGCGCGGGGACTCATCTAGTAATATTTAGGAACGGAGGGAGTACTATGTAAAGAGTTAGGTGTCGCACAGTGATAGTGTGAGGTGGGCCATGTAATCACTGAGCCTGCGTGTTTTCACTGCTCTTGCACGCCTCCGCTGTAAGAATGGAGAAAATTGTAATCTAGTAGTAGTACCTCCTTTCGCCGAAAGCGTGGGACATCCAGCAGTCCTACCACCTCAGTAATAAAGACCAATGAGCTGTGAAATCACATAGACCCAGTAGTAAGTTGGACGGACGAAGCAACCATCACTCTTGCGCCAGTGAGAGGTCGCGTCCGCTCTACCCGGGCATGAATGCGGCACCGATTCTTTGGAGCGGCGCTGACCGTTTCGGGCGGGAAGCACGCGCGGGCGATGGAGGGGCCTTGGGTGGGCCAGGCTGGTCAGGACTGGGCGTGGCAGCTGTCCGCATGTCCCTACCGGACACGCCCGGAAACGAGAGGATGCACCGACTCTCGCGGCTAAAATCATACACTGCACAACATCTCTCTGTAGGAGTAGGTCGATATGTCGCTCTCTCTAACACACACATGCTATTAAACACACACACACACATACACGCACGCACACGCACGCACCTTGGTCCCGTTGCACCTTCTAACGTGACTTATTACACCTAGACGGAGGGAGAAGTAAGTATACGAGATACGGTGGCACACTGACTTAAGTCGAATACAAGTGCCCAAAATTTGTGTGCATGTTATAATAAGGATTCACTTAAAATAGTACGTGAGCGAACAGAGGGATCAATTGGACAGTGTTCCCGAGCAGTAGCGAGATGTGTGAGGTAAGATACACCGCTGGCGCTTTTAATTTTTCTTATTAATTTGTTTGTTTCACCCTCTGACTGGTGGGACCCAACGTACTACGTGGAGAGAGGTAAGGTGACTAAGGCTGTATTATTTCTACACCACTGTGGATAGTCTTACCACCAAAGCCACATGACACGATTATGATTGAAATCCCAATGACTCCCACACACAAAAAAAACACGGCATGCTTGTCACACGAATGCAGGAATGTATAAAAGGTTATTTCCCTCTCGTTGAACATAACGGGAGGGTTGTGTAGCTGGTTAGCTTGTTCGCTCATCAAACTTGAGGTCTCGGATTCGATAACTACACTTGAGCATAATTTGTGCCAGGAGGATTCTTTGACTGGTCAAAATGTTTTCTAGGGTTTGCACGCTTCACACTCTCTCTCCAGTATATATATACACGCTGGAGCCTCAGCGCTTGTAGTTGCTCTCTTCACACTCTCTCGCCCTCTCCCGCTGGAGCCTCAGCGCTTGTAGTTGCTCTCTTCACACTCTCTCGCCCTCTCCAGATCTAAACAAGACTTCGTTGGCCTCTCTCTCCCCTCACTGCTGCTCAAAGAGCCGGCAGGATCCATTCGCCGGGAAGGGAAGGAGGCTTAACGTTGTCGCCATCGGCGAGGGACTACCGGTGCAGCTGTTCACTTTCCACCCAGCGGCGGCGCGGGAGGGCCTCCGACCCCTTCTTCTTCGCCGCCGTCCCATCGCCCACCGAACCACGCCCCAAGTACCTTAAGGTATAATTTACTTACTCCACATGCATTGCTCTAGCTGCATGTATACCATGAATCTAGGACGTGGTTCAAAGAGGAAAGGAGTGGGGGAAAGTAGTGGGAAAAGTTGTATATAGCATGAATCTAGGACGTGGTTCAAAGAGGAAATGAAGGGGGAAAGTTGTATAGCATGAATCTAGGACGTGGTTCAAAGAGGAAAGGAATGGGGGAAAGTAGTGGGGAAAGTTGTATCGCATAAATCTAGGACGTGGTTCAAAGAGGAAAGGAAGGGGCGAAAGTACTAGTTCAAAAAGGAAAGAAAGGGACAAGGCTGTAGAGTTTGAGCAGGACTAGATTTGCTGCGCTCACATAGGGAAAGGTGTCTAAAGATAACAAAACTGGGACCAACACAAATATGCTCCTTGTTTGTTTGTTCTTTGTTGCAACAGACTGTGCATGACCACAGTACATCGGTAGATGCACATGGTGCTGGTGCGTCCACTGTCCCGTGCAACTCATTAGCTGTTGTTAATCTAAGGCCCTGTTTTGTTAAAAACTCCCTAGTCCCTACCTGCTTGGTTCCAGGGACTAAACATGGACTAGAGGTTATTAAATGACATGCTAAAAGACCATGTTACCCCTAGTAATGAACTAATAGAGACAAGGTGCGATGCGTGGCAGGGGCAACTGTTGGAAAAAGTCCCAAAAAGACTCCCTCGGGGTCTTCTTTCTTTAGTCCCAAATGCCCACTTTTAGTCCCTAAAAGTCCCTCCTGTTTGGTTTAGATGGGACTGACACGGAGTTTTTTTAGTCCCTACACCAAAATGTCCCTGTAAACAAACACCCTCTAATAATGCCGCTGGAAAATTGATGCAATGCCACAGTTAAAAGCAAATTACATGTTTAACGAATTTTATTGTTAATATAATCTCTATGTTAATATTAATCAATGCCACCGTTTGAGAAATGCTACTGTCTTGCTTTCTTTCCCATTTAGATAAGGTAGATGCTTCTTTTTGTTGGCTTCTGTGTCATCCACCGTTATTGACCACTAATTGTTTCCTTTTCACCTCTGTGTAAACAGGGTTATCTACTTCACCTCGTTGCCATTGTGACCTTTTGTTGCACTGCACAAAACACTTTTGTAAGAGTGTTTTGTGCAGTTCAACAAAAATGTCACACCGACAACGTTGCTTGATTGCTTGATCTTAGTGGAACTGCACAAGAGGAGTCTTACTTCCTATCCGTTAAGGCGAATTTGGTTCAGATCTTCTTCTTGTGAGTTGTTTGAATTCCGCATCATGAGAGGTCAGTACTAGCCTTCTTTCACATGATTCTGCAGTGTGCTTTCATATGTTGTGCTACTTGTACGATAATGTTGCTTGATTTTAGTGAACTGCACAAATGGAGACAAGACTTCCAATCTGTATGTGCACCGTAATATCCCATTGAGGTAAGATAAGGATATTTCACAAGGAGCAGTTGAAGGATGGTTACATTACTCCCCACAAGACCAAACTAACTTCAGCTCAGAAGGACTGACAAATCTCCATTTTTTTGCTGTGATGCGCGAGTACAATGTTGTTCTAGGATTCTTTCTGGTGAGTTCCATTTTTCTAAAAGTGTGCTCTACATGGACCATGTATGTGCCTGTTAAAACTGTCAATTCATAGTACAGTTTGCTTTATACTAATCACTTTTTTGTATTTGTGCAAACAGGGGTGCCCAGCTTGATTTCAATGGGAACTGCACAAAATGTTCATGAATACATCGAATCATTCATTTCCACGACAAGAAAGGAGGTGCCGATAAGTTCAAGGCGTTGCAACATATAAGGACGAAATCATACAAGCTACGCGCGAATTTGGTTGATTTGGTGGAACTGCACAAAAAGAACAGCTGGTTTATTTAGCACGAGGTGCCATGTCAATGTCTGAACTGATGGCAAACCCTGCCCATTCCACAATCGTAGGCATTTGATATTTTGGAATGGGACAACCTTGTCAAATTTTGCTCATTGATTTTAGCAAGACATGCGTTTGATATTTTCGAATGGGACGCCCTTTGCTGTCAGCAGCGTCGATCAATTTTTTCTTTATTCTTTAGTTATGAAGTAAATATTGCCTCTGACATGTGAGTAGCTGAGATGCATAATCATCGATTGTTTTGAATGTTCTTTATGAATTGCCAGGCCTGTGTGTTTGATTGCAATGTACAGAAACGCTAAAAAGCTGTTCAAACTCTTTGTACTCCTTGTGTTCCTTTTTACTTCGCACATTGTGAAAGTGCATACTTTTTTGTATAAGATTGGTCAAAGTAGAGATACTTTGACTGCAGACAAAACTTGTATGCAGACTAGAAAGGACCGGAGGGAGTACATGTGAAACTGCTGCAAACGAGGTGATCGCCCTGGGAATAATGCTAGTACGTATTGTTTTGCATGTTCATCCAATGCCAGTGATACAGGAATTCGAACTAATCGAAATAAATTCATTCATACACGGTCGGATTTCATATAAACATGCCGGATTTCATTACATTTCATACATTCTTCAACTAAAAAGGGGTGCGCTGGAGGTATAATTAATTAACCGAAGCTACCCACCTGTGTCCCGCTAAGCCGAACAGAAGCTTCAGTGACTTAACTGCAGGTGCAGTTGCGTAACTGACATGTGGCCTGTTGGGCCCACGTGTCATTCATTCAACTGCACCAGCAGTTAAGTAGAAGCAGCGTTCTTCTCCACCGCAGCTCTCCGACTCCACGTCGCCGCCAAGAAGCTAACCGGCCGTCAATGGTCAACCCGCCTAGCTTGGCTTCAACCGGAGGGTAGCAGCGGTGGCCTTACTTGGACCCGAGCGGCGGCGAACTACCGTGTTCTACTCTTCCTCGTTTTCTGTGTGGCGCGACCTCGTTGGCAGCGGGGCGGGGCCTCGGCGGAGCCGGCGATGTCCTCTGTCTCGTTGCCGGCGGGCGGCGCCTCAGCGGAGCGGTGGAAATCCTCCCCCAGGTTGCCGGCAGGGTGGGGCCTCGGCTGAGCCGGCGATGTCCTCTGCCTCGTTGTTGGCGGGGCGGGGCCTCGACGGAGCCGGCGGTGTCCTCTGCCTCATTGTTGGTGCCGCGAGGCCTCGGCGGAGCAGGGCCTCGTCGACGCCAGCGGAGCGGGGACTCGTCGGAGCCGGCATTGTCTTCTGCCTCGTCCTCGGTCTCGCCAAACAGCGCCTCGCCCGCTTCATCGCCCTCTTTGCTAGCCTCTTTGTAGGCGGCCGCAGCCTCCGCCACCCGCATGCGGTACCGCCAGCGCTTGAGGCGGCCCTTGCGGGCGGAGCGGTACGAATCGAGCAACGCCTCCTGCTCCGCCCGCTCCGCGGCGATCTGCTCCTCTGCCTGCAGGTGCTCCTGGAGGAGATGGTGGTTGTAGGCGGCGTCGGCCTGGGCCTCCCGGAACTGCTCCTCACGCATCTGCCTCACCCTGTCCATATATTGGGCACGGGCCTCGCCGATGGTCATGGTGCAATGCACCGGCGAGGATGGCGCGGAGGAGGGGGTTGGCGCCGGATCGTCGACTATCACGTTCTCCATTGGGATGTCGTCGTCCTCCGGCTGCCTGCCGGCCAGCCGGTCGGCAGCAATGGCTGCCTTCTCCTTGTGGTCCGTCGTTCGTCCATCCCGAAGAGCGCTGGAGCGCGAGGAAGCCATGGTGGGCAGTAGTGGTGTGGACAAGAGAAAGGGAACGGATGCGGATAACTGCGGCTATGGCCGGCGCAGCAGTTTATATAGCAATGGTGGGCGGGCGGAGGGACGGACGTGTGGCGCCGGAGTAGCTGCCTCGGCAACCGCGTATCATTAATGTGGGCGGCAGATGAACGGATGGACGGCACTTGTGTCGTTTGAAGGCGGAGCAATCACCTGCACCGGGAAGCAGGGCGGGCGGCGCTGACTGTTTCGGGCGGAAAGCGCGCGCGGGCGAGGAGATGACTTTACTTGGAGAGGATGTCAATGGGGACCCACCAGGTCCATAGCCTCACGTACGCAAGTGCCTCCTTATTATATATATATATATATATATATAACTATAATTTATTTTGCTTCCTCCTGGTTTCCTGACATCACGATCCCACACCATTGTCAACCTATGTAGTAGTCAATAAACGAGAGAATTGCACAAGAAGCGGCCGACAACTGGGACCAAGCAGCTCGAGCAGTATTTGTGTTTTTGAGGTGTGAGCACTGCAGAGTTTTTCGATGTTTAGCCCAGATATTAATTTTTCTCCTCTGAACAACAACGAAAACATCGCTGCAGGTATTAACTGGGCGGGCTGTGGCCCGTCTAGCGCAGGCCAGATATCTAGCCCAGATATTAATTTTTTTCAAGCTGAAAATGGCTAGCCCAGCTATACTTTTTTTTAGGAATACCCAGGCAAGGTCAAGTTGTTATTCTCCGCCCCGCTGGGCTGCAAATCTTTCCTAGGAGGGATGCATTAGGCTTAACAATAAAATGGGCTTTAAGAAATAATAAATGGGATGTAATTATAAAAACTGGGCAATAAATATAAAAAAATGCACCAAACATGTGATTACTTTATAAAATATTATTTTTGGATATTGAAAATTTTAATTTCATTAATTGTTGCGAGCGCAATGTTTCATTGGATTTTTACGTAATATAAATTTATATTGAAATTGTATTTAATCTGACTAGAAATTTCGGGGTAAAAATATTTCGGATCCCATCAAAATGTGGGAAATTTTATTGAATTCTGTTTTGAACGGTTGGTTGAAATGGGCTGTACTTTTAACAAACTGTAAATGGGCTGTAGTAAATTCCATTAGAATTCAAAAATGGGCTACACATTCTTACAAATCTCAAATGGGCTATAAGTTCTCTGCCACACACTTCTGGCCTTACTAAGTTGACGCGTATGCAAGGCTTTGTCAACTTATAGTCAACACACGGTTCTAGCAGAAGTGGCCGTTGGATGTCCATCCAACGGATGCCGTGCTTCTTCTTCAATCTCGGATATTCTAGCTTCACCCGCCCAAAAAATGATTCCTCCCCCTGACATCTGGGGCGCACCGTTTCGGAAGCTGACATGTGGGCCTACTAAGCTGATCTGCATGCATTCAAAAAAAAAGTTGACGTACCAAGGGCTGTGTCAACTTAGTCAATATAAACGATTCTAGCTCCAGTGACCGTACGATGTCCATCCAACGGCCGTCGTGCTTCTTCAACCTCTGGTCTTCTTGCTCCAGCCGCCCAAAGCAGCGCCGGTCATGCCGCCTGCTCCTGCCTCCTGTGGCCGGCTGTGCTGCCGCGGAGGCCTCACCGCCCCCTACTACTCCCACCGCTGGCCAGGCCATCCCTCCACTCACCCACACCCCCTGTTATTCTGCGGTGACGGCAGCCTCACACCGCAGCCGAACCAGTGAACGCTCGTACTCCTCTCCGCGTGGGCATCCACTGCCGCGTCTTGCCCGGCTCCGCGTCGTCCCCTTCCTAGGCCTCGCTGTCGTCCACCGCCGTGGTGCTCTCGGCGCGGCGTGGTCAATGTGGTCAACGACCGACTTCCATCGAAAGAGTACTGTACGTGGAGAGGCTGACAGCTGGGTCCACGGCAGCCGCAAGTAAGTGCCTCCTTATTACGCGGAAAATAATTATTCCTCCACCTGACAGCGGGGACCCACCGGAGGGGCCACCAGTATTTTGTAAAAAAATCGTTTCCCCCTGACTGCTGGGACCCACCGGACGGGCCACCGTATTTCGCGAAAAAAACGTCCCCCCCCGCTGTCAGCTCGGACCCACCGGAAGTGCCTCCTTATACGCACACAAAAATGAATACTCCCCCGGCTAGCTGGGACCCACCTTGGTGGGAGGCTGACTTGTGGGCCTACTAAGTTGACGGGGACGAAGGGCTTTGTCAACTTAGTCAATATGAATGATTCTAGCTCCAGTGACCGTACGATGTCCATCTAACGGCCGTAGTGCTTCTTCAACCTCTGGTCTTTTTGCTCCAGCCGCCCAAAGCAGCGCCGGTCGTGCCGCATGCTCCTGCCTCCCGTGGCCGGCTGTGCTGCCGCAGAGGCCTCACCGCCCCCTACTATTCCCACCGCTGGCCAGGCCCTGCGGCGACGGCAGCCTCACACCGCAGCCGAACCAGTGAACCCTCGTACTCCTCTCTGCGCGGGCTTCCACTGCCACGTCTTCCCCGGCTCCGCGTCGTCCCCTTCCTAGGCCTCGCCGTCGTCCACCGTCGTGGTGCTCTCCGCGTGGCGTGGTCAACGTGGTCAAGGAACGACTTCCATCGGAAGAGTACTGTACGTGGAGAGGCTGACAGCTGGGTCCACGGCCACAGCCCAGTTTTTTTTGTGATTTGCCAAGTAAGTCGCTTTGTCAGGTCTGTTGGGCTGCAAATCTTTCAAGACGAGGAGAGCTTTCATTCGGCTGGTTGAGAAAATGGCCCATTAGTAATGAGAAATGGGCTGTACATTTTTAAAACACATCAAACCGGCAATTAGTTTCGAATATCTTTTTTTTATTTCAAGATTTTAAATTACATTAATTTTTATGCATGGAGAATTTGTTGGATTTTATATTGATATACATTTATTTTTAAAATCAGTTTGAATGTGAGTCGAAATTTCAGGAGTAAAAACAGTTCGGACCGCACCGAAATATGCAAAATTTCGTATAATTTTTTAACCGTGGCCACAATATGGGCTGTAATGCTAAAAAAAGAATATGGGCTCAAAAAAACCTTAAGAATTGGCAAATGGGCTGTAAATTATTAGAAATAATGGCAGATGGGCTGTATGCTGTTTTCCACAGATTTGAGGCTTTCCTAAAAAAAAGGTTGACGCACAAGCACTAACTGTTGGATGTCCATCCAAAGGCTGTCGTGCTTCTTCAATCTCTGCTCTTCCTGCTCCAGCCGCTCAAACAAGCGCCGGCGGGACTGCCTGCTCCCTCCTCCCCGCGGCCGGCTGTGCTGCCGCGCAGGCCTCACCGCCCCACCGTACTCCCATCGCTGGCCTAGCCATCCCTCTACTCACCCACACCTGCTGTTATTCTCCGGCGACGGCAGACGAACCAGTAAACCCTCGTACAGTCGTACTCCCCTCCGCGTGGGAAACGACTGCCGAGTCTTCCCTGCCTCCGTGTCGTCCCCTTCCTAGGCCTCGCCGTCGTCCACCGCCGTGGTGCTCTCGGCGCGGCGTGATCAATGTGGTCAACGACCGACTTCCATCGAAAGAGTACTGTGCGTGGAGACGCTGACAGCTGGGTCCACGGCCGCAGCAAGGAAGTGCCTCCTTATTACGTGCAAAATAATTATTCCTCCACCTGACAGCGGGGACCCACCGGACGGGCCACCGTATTTCGCAAAAACAAGTTTCCCCCCTGACTGATGGGACCCACCAGCTACACCTTCGCACGCAAGAAAGTGTGTCCGGGCAAAAAAAACAAAACGATTCTCCCCCCTGACTGCTGGGACCCACCAGCTACATCTTCGCACGCAAGGAAGTGCCTGACAGTCGGGACCCACCTGGTCGAAGCGTACGTAGCGTTGTCATTCTGGTCGCGAACGTGTACGTACATATATACTGGTGGATGTAGAGGCGCGCACGTGTCGTAGTAGAGGCGCGCACTTAGCATGTACACGTACGTACAGCGGCCAGGGTCCAAGAAAGAAAATACGGCCATGTATGTGTACATACGGGCGGGGTCTCGAATGCTTACTCGCGCATACGTACGGCGAGGGCTCGTTGACATGGCTGGGTCAAAACGGAGAAACAACATCATCGTCATGTTCATGGGGAGGCAACGGAATGCGTCGTGTTCATGCGGAGGCAACGGAATGCGTCGTGTTCATCGGGAGGCAACGGAACGCGTGGGAGCCAACCGGCTGGGTCGGAATGGAATGCGTGGTCGTGTTCATCGGGAGGGCTTGGACGGAACAGGCGATGGAAACGAGGCCTGGCGTACCGCACAACGGAGGAAACGGACCTCCTACGTTCGGAACGGGGTCCTGTTGATCGAGAGGGGTGTGGCGTACCGCAAAACGGAGGAAACTGACCTCCTACGGTCGAAACGGGGGTCCTGTTGATCGGGAGGGGTGTGGCGTACCGCAAAACGGACGAAACGGACCTCCTACGGTCGAAACGGGGGTCCTGTTGATCGGGAGGGGTGTGGCGTACCGCAAAACGGACGAAACGGACCTCCTACGGTCGAAACGGGGGTCCTGTTCATTGGGAGGGGTGTGGCGTACCGCAAAACGGGACTCCACGGGATACTGTTCATCTCCACCGTCGACCTCCTCCAGCCTCCACGGGCTACCGTCGACCTCCTCCAACCTCCACGGGCTCCTGTTCATCCAGCCTCCACCGCGCGCTACTCCACCGGCTACTGTTCAACCACCCCTCCACGGGCACCCCTCCACCATCTACTGTTCATCCAGCCCTCCACACCATGGGGTCCTGTTCAACCACCCCTCCACCGTCTACTGTTCATCCAGCCCTCCACCACACCACGGGGTCCTGTTCATCCAAAGGCAAAGCCACCGCTCACTGTTCATCCAACCCCCCCCCCCCCCCCCCCCCCCGCAACGCTCACTGTTCATCCCAGAGGCAGCATCGATCAGCTTCAGTTAGCAGCAGTAGCGAAGGAATCGGTTGATCGGGTTCAGTTAACAGCCATCGATCGATCGCTCGGGTTCAGTAACGCGTAGCCTGCAGTGCAATCGCTCGGGTTCAGTTAGAGCCCAAAGCCTCACTCGGGTTCAGTTAGAGCCAACGCCTCGCACACACGCGCGTACGTGTACGAGAGAAACGCGCATCGCTCGGCCCCCGACCTCCCACCGTAACCGGGAACTCCCCGAAATTTTCCTCGCCCTCGCTTCTACCACGGTTTTTCTCATGGAAGGCCCAAAGAATATCATGCAGCTGCGTGTCCGGCCCGCCCAGGACGAAAAGCCCATTTTCTGTCATGATTTTTTGTCATAGAAGTAGGAGCCCACCACATCTATGATGATACCGGGTTTTGTCACAATTATTGTCATAGAAGTGTCATATGTATGACAGAAATAATTTTCGTTCGGCCCAAAATGTCACGGATGTGTCTTTTTTTTGTAGTGCGACTTATTACTTCATGTTCTATTTGTTTTGCAAGTTGCAGATTATGTATTTTTTTAAAGTCATTTTTCCGCCTAATTCTGCTAATGGGCTGGAGTTTTTATTCTGGTATTGATGTTATCAAGATATTTGGCTTATTTTTGTTTGGGGCGAAATAAGCTAACGAACCATGTTCATTCCTTATTTGGACAGTGTACTATTGACCCACAGCCGTATAGGCAAAAATGATCTATGGCAAGTGATTTGATGTATGGATTTGGTTCATATCTCTTTCAATTTGATGTTTGGTTTTGCACAGCAAAAAAACTCTTTCAGTTTGTTCATTATAGATGCAAACTATGATTTAAGCTCAGTAAACAACTGAACATATTGATAGTTCATGAGTATTTGTCTGATTGCGCAAGCTAGCTAGCAACCTGCTCAATTGTGCCACAATAATATCATTCATACTATGTAAAACGTCCCGCAACAACGCGCGGGGTATCTCCTAGTTAACACTTATTGCTTGGTTACTTCACCCTTGCACTTGGGGGTTACACAACCACCCTTACGAGAGAGTAAGCACATAACGAATGTTCCAAACACGAAGATCAAACATGCAACATATGGTTCACCTAAATGATCGGTGCCTTCCTCCTCCCTAGTGGCGCGGTTGCGGACGAGCCGCTTGCCCACCGGATTGCTTAGGCCTACGGTGGCGACGGCCAAGGGTTGAGGAGACCGGGGAGGCCAGCGGCATCAGGGGCGCGACACGGTGACGGCTTGGCGGGACCGTTGGCAACAGCCGAGGGTGGAGGAGGCATGGGAGGTCATCGGCATAGGAGGCGCGGTGTGACTACGACTTGACGGCACCGGCAGCGATGACCAAGGTTGGAAGAGGCCTGGGAGGTCAGCGACATAGGGGGCGTGGCGTGGCGTGAGGTGGCGTAGGAGATCGGTGGAGAAGTGCATCGGCGGCAGGCGAAGGGGCGCGTGATACTTCACACGAGAGATGGAGGTTAATTCCCGTCAGGTATGGGAGAAGGTTTACGGGAGGGCTTTCTTCCCTGGATAGAAGGGAGGTTTGGCATATATTATACAAGGTTCCTAAAAAAATCATGTTTATGGGGTCTATTGGAGTAGTCTTTTTTCCCCTCAACTCCCTCTAAACCAGTTTTCATACGGAAAAGGGGATTTATTGGAGATGCTCTTAGTGGTGGTTAATGTTTCACTAAGTACATAATGTGTTCAAGGAAAAAATAGCACTGTCGAAAAAAGTTTTTTTATTTAGAAAAACGTCTAGACGGAAGGGGCTATCTAGTTTTACTTACCAACCCAAATACTAAATAAGAAAAAAAAGGGGTACATTTTTTTAGAAACAGACTCGTAAGTCCGTTGTTTGCGTAATGGTACCTGGCTCGTTACCGCGCTCCTGGACTTCCCAAGGGCCATCAGGGCGCTGCCGATCGCTTCCATTCTTTTTCGATAATATTAACGCCCACACGTGTGGGCTGAGACCACTTCGCCCGAACACCTTCTTTGCCGTTAGATGCGCTGCATCAATCTTAAAGCAGGGCGCACAGCCACGTCAGCAGTAGCGGTTGTGCGGGCTGTTTGGGTCCTCGCCCGAACGCTGTCCTCTCCTTGCTCGCTCACTCCCACCCTTCTCCCCCCTCCCCCATGGAGCCAGTGAGCAGAAAGAGAGAGGGGATCCCGACGATCGAGAGAGAAGATTCCGGCTCCGTGAGGTGGCCGGCGACCGCGATGGCACAATTCCCCTTCACCCCCACCCCAGCGCCCCACTCCCCCAACACTCCTCACTGTCTTCTCCCCCTTCTCGTCGCCGGATCTGAAGAAGGGCCGCCGGCGTCGACCTGCCGTTGTCGCCGAGGTTGGCGCGGGTGAGGTCGGGTCTCGTTGTCCCCACATCGAGTGCGCAGAGCTCCGCCTCGATTCGGCACCGCGTCGCGGACTAGGAGCCGATGAGAAGGGGATGCTTCTGGCAGAGCAGGCCACGGGCGCCGGCGGCGCCAACCCTTGCGACCAGGCGACGGCAAGGGCGCCAATCCCCTCCAACCAGCCCCCGCATCCAGCACGGGGTCGGCAGTGGTGGGGGTGGCGCAGCGTGCATCGACGACGATGTGGAGATGCGCGCGGTGGATTGCTCGAGGGCGTAGAAGCGCACGGCGTGCCTGACATCTTAACCTCCCCCGCGCACCCGTTCCCATGGCTGGTGGCAGCGGAGCCGAGGAGGGCCACTGCAGAGAGGAGTTCCACCGACAAAAGGATGGCGTCGCGTGTGTGAGGCGGGCCGGCGCAGTGGAGGCGGGCTCTCCACTGATGCTCTCCTCTAGTTCCTGCCATCGTCCTGCTTCCCTGGGCTCCCCCGTGCTCACCAGCACGTCCCCAAGGTGAGCTGCGTCTTACCCCTGCTTCCTTCCCTCAATATCGATATACAGAGGCATTGTGCCTGTTGAATTCGTGGCCGGCGACTGCGGCCGGAGTTGCCAGATTTGGACTGTCAGAGCACTTGTGTTGTTTTTCAGCATCATGTAATTTGTGTTGTGAGCCACATTGTAATTCACTTAGCTAAACCTTCATTATACCTTGCCCTGTTTTAGCAATCAGAAGATTTGTTTGTTTCATAAATGAACAACCTGTGCCAAGGTGCCCAATTATTTAGTGCGATGATCACTGTCAATTGATGATCAGTTTTTTGTTTTCATTTTTCAATATGATGTTTGTGAAAGTTTTTGATATAAATCCTCCCATGTTCAATCCATAGTTGCCATGGTAATTTTCAATATGTATTTTTTCATGTTTTTAGTATTAGATGGGACATAGTAGTTGCCATGGCAATTCAAATCTTCATGGAGAGGATCATACAGTCGTCCGTGCCATTTTGTCATATAAGTGTTATTTTGTTGCCATGTGTTTATGTGTTTTTATTATGCATTTTTGATCTCATGAAGTCCATCACATTCATGTTTTCCGAACATGGCAAATTTCAGCTTTCCTTTGTATTGCTCTCATGGCAGGTTCTTCAAATTTTGTTGTTTTTATATTTGTAATGGCAATTCTATCTTTGTTGACATGGCAAATGTAACTACGCATCCATGGCAGATTCTACACTTTTCATTGCCATGGCAATATATAGTTTTCACTTGCCATGGCAAATTTAGTACCTACATTGCCATGCCAAATTTACTTGTTAAATTCTGGAAAATTCTAAAACACGACAAACTTCTTAAGATCCCGTGCGGGAAGGGGGCTGCGGCGGCTAGGTCATCGAGGCACCGATGCAAGGGGAGGCGATAGCCATGCCACGGACGGCAGAGCATGCGACGACGTCTCCGTCGTGGGGTGGCCCGGCGGGCGGAGGTCACCACCACTATCTCCGGGCTGGCTCTCTCCAGGCGCGGGGGCCTCGAGACGGCAGGGCGCTTCCATATGCGGCGGGTGCTAATGGGACCGGCTGTGGGCGTGCAGGTGTCTGCCGCGAGTTTTGCATCCTCCTCAGCGGCGGCCGCTTCCAGATGCGGCGGGTACTGATGCGCCGCCGTCTAGCGTAGCACGCGCCCAAGCTGGAGCGATTCTTATGCGTCTCTTTTCTACAGCGAGCTCCACCATTGCACATATGGTACGTTTGCCATCTCTCCTATGGCTTTTCTAGTATGCCTCTACCATTTTTGCTTGATGGTTTGTGCAGCTTGTTGAGGAATATGATGATTTTTGCTCTTCATTTTTGAAGAGGCAAGTTAGTTTAGGTGGCACATTTACCCTCATCCCGATGGTATAGTTGCCATGGCAAATTTACCTTTGAGCTAACTAGAGTGTTTGTCATGTGAAAAAAAGTTACAGATTTGCCATGGCTAACTAGAGTGTTGGTCACGGAAAAAAAATAACCGATTTGCCATGACAAAATTTAGAACAATTTTGCCATGGAAAAATGTTTAACAAATTTGCCACGGATAAAAATAGCACAAAGAAATGATGGAAAATAATTCCATGGCAAAAACACATTCAACTTTGCCGTGTTATTTTTATCAAAATGCCAAACCTTTTAGTTTTTAGTTGCCATGGCAACTCAACTTTTTAGTTTTGCCATGATGTGTTGCCACGGAACTAACAAAAGGTTTGTGTTGCCATGCAAATATACGATGTGTTGCCATGTTTTTTCTTTGCGACATGGCAATTTGATTTCTATGAGAGCATTGCAAATGTAGTTTAATATGTTGCCATGTTCACGGCGATTTTTGTGTTGTTTCACATACACGGCAACTTAATACCAAAGAAGATGTCAAGTCTTGGCTAAACGCCATGGCAAGTTTGAACATGCTTTTCGCCATCGCAATTTTTGATCATTTTTTGTATAATTTCACATTCGTGGCAACTTTTTTTACATAAGCATGGCAAATTTGATATAAAAAAACCACAAAAAAATTGAATATGCATTTTGCCATGGCATTCGAATATACATTTTTTCCATGGCAAATTTGACAATTTCTTGTGTTATTTCCATTACACGGCAAATTAATGACACCAAATATGGCAAAATTTGGTAAAATACCATGGCAAATTTGAACATTGCCATGGCAATTTTGATCTTCTTTTCGTGTTGTTTCACATACACGGCAATTTAATTACACAAAGATGGCAAGTTTTGGTAAAATACCATGGCCAGTTTTGAACATGCTTGTGCCATGATTTTTTTATTTTTTATTATTATTTCACAATCATGGCAATTTTAGTAAAATACCATGGCAATTTTGAGCATGCTTTTGCCATGGCAACTATTGATCATTTTTTGTATTTTTTTTCACATTCATGGTAATTTTTTTTTATTAGCATGGCAAATTTGATTACATATTTCACGGCAAATTAGAATACACTTTTTGCCATTGCATTTTTGATCTTTCTTTTCGTGTTGTTTTATATGCACGGCAATTTAATTACACAAAGATGGCAAGTTTTGATAAAATACCACGGAACATGTTTTTGCCTTGGCAATTTTTGATATCTTTTTTTATTATTTCACAATCATGGCAAAGAAATCATATATAAGCATGGCAATTTTGACAAAAATCCCACGGTAAATTTGTATATGCATTTGCCATGGCAATTTTAATCTTTTTTTTGTTGTTTGATTGGCACGGAAAAACATACACAAATTTTTTAATCCATTTTTTTCCGCCCATGATACATATGCAAATTGCCATGAACTTTTCCTTTTCAGTTCATTCTTCTAATATAAAAAAGATCTTTTGACCATGGCAAATTTTGCTTGTAGGTACGACGACATTTTTTCGGTTTGAACCATTGGGATTTTTAGTACTAGTTTGTTTGTCACTCTTATCTGTTACGGCAAATTCATCTTTCCGTTTTATAGGATGGTAAATCTGGGCTTTACTATCACAGCAAAACTGTGTTCTTATTTGTTTATCACGCCATGAAAGTCTATGCATCTTTTAGTCTATGTACTCCCTCCGTCCCGAAATACTTGTCGGGAAAATGCATAAAAATGGATGTATCTAAAACTAAAATACGTCTAGATACATCCATTCCTCCGACAAGTATTTTCGGACGGAGGGAGTATCATGATATATAGAACATTTTTCAACAAAGTTGCCATGGCCCATGGCAAATATAGCCTATGCATCATGGAACTTATACTGTAGGGATGATGATCTATTGAACATTTTAGTTCATGTCATTTTTCGAAACATATTTTCTTTCTGCCATGACAATTTAATATGTTTTGGTAAACCCTGCCATTTTTGTAAAAAATAACATGATGGCAAGTCGTAAATGTAGTGGCAACTTTTCTGAAAATTCAAATGGTTTTTTCTACTTTTAAAGTTGTTGGATGGCATCGTAGGCTTTTTTTGTCACCGAAAAAAATCTGGACTTCTTTTTCTTTAGTAAGATTGTAAGGCCCAATATAGAGAAGGCCTGTA
Source organism: Aegilops tauschii subsp. strangulata (assembly GCF_002575655.3). Taxonomy (NCBI): domain Eukaryota; kingdom Viridiplantae; phylum Streptophyta; class Magnoliopsida; order Poales; family Poaceae; genus Aegilops; species Aegilops tauschii. Next base: position 470,973,965 of record NC_053038.3, read on the forward strand.
GGGCCGATACGATGGACGTTCGGGGTGGTGGCAGCCATCGCACTACATGAAATCGTGCGGGCGGGGGGAGCGATCGTCCCGAGCGATTTGTTCGGTCCAGCTGCCTTCCTGCCACACGTGTGGGCAGTTTCAGTGTTCGTCCACACAACGTCGTGTGGGTTGCATGCGTGTATGCCACAGCGCCGTGTGGTCGGGTGGTCATTGTGCCACACGTGTGGCACTTATCGGCGTCCTTCTTTTTTTAGGGGACAACATGAATAATGGTAGTACTATTGTTGATAGCTTATCCGGAGAGAGGGGTCCCCATCCAAGTTATGGGAGACATGGATCAAACAACGCAGATGAACACAAAGTATAAAAAATGTCACATCGCAGGCCGATCAAAATAAACAGGGGGCTACTCCTTTATCCCCGTTTCCTGTGAGCCGGATCATTTTAATTCACTTGAAAAATAGTTATTCCCAAGTTGATCGAGCTTTGTATACAAGTTCCAAATTGTGTAACCACCTTCTTTCTTTTTTGTACTATGAAACTAAGAACACGCTCGACAGCGAAATAAACACTCGGTTTAAAATAACCTCCTCTGAACTATAGGAGATCTTCTATATCTGAATAGCTAGCCCTCACTAATCTACTTCTTTCAACACGCAAGCATGTCATCTCATTATTCAACATGTATGGGAAAATGCTCACCTGAACATGCACCCATGCATAAGTAAAAGCTACCTCAACATGCAAATATGCATGAGAATTTTAATTTTATTTATATTTAATAAATATCCATACAACCAAATCTCATTACACAATATCATTTGTATTTTCAGTTTTAGTTATCATATTATTCCAAAAATCTTCATGTCCCATACAACCAAATCTCATTAGAATATATTGCAAAATATTCCGGCGACAACGTATGTGGTTTCATCTAATTAATTATTCCTCCTGAGACTGACCCGTCTCTGTGATTCGTGTGAAGCTCCGCCATTGATAGGTCCTCTCACGTTTTTCTTCGTCGTCGTGAAAAATAAACATTTCAGTAGCTGCCCCGTCGTGTGTCATGGACTCGAAAGTCGTATATGCAAGCAACTCCCCAGCTGCAACTCTACAAGGCAAAACGACATTTATCCAAGGAACCGAGAAAGCTACCTAGACGGCCTGAGCAACGCAGTTGCTTGCTCTGTGGAATAAGCAGCCATGCTGATACTGGAGCTGGGGGCTTGCATCATCCCAATGACGCTCATCTTCGTGCCGGCCCGGCGGCTGGTCCTCCTGGTGGCCAAGCTGCAGGAGCTGGAGGAATGCTTCCGGCGCCCGAGGCCGATGTCCCCGGGGATGCCGCAGATGTCCGCGGAGATGTACGGCCGCATGTCGAGCCTGCACACCATGGCCATCATGGTGTGAAGGTTAGGCCCGGCCGCCTTCGTGCGCGCGCTCTCCGGCCGGGTCGATGGCGATTCCTGCGCTGGAGGCGCGCCAAGGTGGGGACAGGCTTCTTCGCCTTCGTGAGGCTGATTCTCAAATCTCTGCGAGGATGAGCGAAACGGAGCTCCCGGTAATTGTATCTAGATCGTGTATGACCCTGTGAATACCTCTTCTCCTTCTTTATGTTGTCAGATTGTTTCTTCAGAAATCTTGCTGTAACAAAATGGACTTACGAACCACAGTGGTTCAGGCTTTGTGTGCTTTCGCCCTCTTTCTGACATGTGTTTCCAGGCACATAGGCTGCTGCAATCCTGCAGGTAAATGATCTTTACTGAATGATGAAGTGTAATTTTTCCACTAACAGACCATGTAGACCTTGTACGGTAGAGCCATACGCCAGGCCGACGTGTCATTCAGGGAAATGATCGACGAGTTTCACCAGGCAGCTTATAGACCTATATAGTATAGGTCACGGGGAGTGTTTTTTTTAATGTAGTTTTTATTGCTTAGAACATCTTCAACAGGCGCGCAACCGCGCGACGCGCTAAAACCATTTTACTATGCCGAAAAATCAACAATAAATAGTTTGATTTATTATTACAACTCAAACAAATAGTTTATCTTACAATACAACAAATAGTTCAACAATACAACATCAAACATACAACATCACTAGTTTTGTCGGCCATTCCATGCCCACCACTCCTCGATTAGATCCTTTTGAAGAGCATCATGCGTTTTGGCACGTCGAATGGCATGATAGGAGGCAACAAATCAGGCCACCCTCGCAGCCCTCCTCCGCACTCGCACAGGACATCCCAAGAGCTCATACTGAGAATAGTCTAAATCTTGTCCACACTCATTCTCGATGATCGTGTAATGCATGATCACACAAGCGTTCATGATGTACCAAAGGATCTTTTAATCCCAAAATCTAGCCGGTCCTCTCACAATAGCAAATTGGGATGCCAAATCCTGAAAGCTCTCTCCACATCTTTCCTAGCCACCGCCTGAGCATTGTGAAAAATCAAGATTTTTCTTACCTTCCGATCTTTTTAACGGCTTCACAAATGTTTGCCACTTTGGGTAGATGCCATCCGCAAGATAGTAGCATAGTTGTATGTATGACCATTTGCTACAAACTCAACCGGTGTAGTTTCATCATTTGCAATCTTATTCATGAGTGGTGACCGATTAAGAACGTTGATGTCATTCAAAGATCCAGGCATTCCAGAAAAAAGCATGCCAAATCCAAGTCTCCTGATTGGCCACTGCTTCAAGGATTATAGTGGAACCCTTTTCCTGGTCGTGGAATTGTCCATGTCAAGCCTTAGGACACTTCTTCCAACTCCAATGCATGTAATCTATTGAGCCAAGCATACATGGGAACCCGCGAGCTTTGTTCATCTCCAAAAGCCTTGCGGTATCTTCAGCATTGGGAGCTCTCAAATACTCTGAACTAAACACTTGCACAATTGCGACTGCGAAGCGCTTGGCACACATGATGGCTTGACTCTCACCCATGGCCAAATGGTCATCAACTAGATCATCCGGAATACCGTATGCCAACATACGCAAAGCGGCTGTCACCTTTTGAAAGGTGCTATGCCCGAGTTCTCCGGCGGCATTCCTCCTCTGCTGAAAAAACCCGATCATGGCTCGCCAGTTTCTGTGCAATGCGTTTGAACAAGTCGGTGCTCATCGTAAAACGATGCCGAAAGTACGACTCGGGGTATGTGGGATTCTCCACAAAATAGTGCCACATCAATGTGTTGTCGGCATCGATCTTATCCCTCCAAATTTTCTGACGACCGATAACCGAACCACCGTGCTTCGGCTTTTTATTGACGTGCATAGCTAGGATCATTGCGAGGTCATCCTCCTCTTGAATATCAAATTCTCCACCGGAAGAATCATAGGACGAACTCATCTACAAAATTGAATTTAAACTAGTCTATAAAACTACAAACAACATGCACCAAATTCATCTATAAATATAAAGTTGAAGCAATACATACCCTGCAAGCGTTTTGTCAAACAACTTGTGGGCGTCGAGCTGCAATGGGCCGCCGGGCGCTGTTCGTCAGTGGAATGGCGCGCTCGAGGGGCGGCGGCAACGAGAGGAGGTGGAGGAAGGAGCGGCGGCGCGCGGGGATAGGCGAGGGAAGCGCCGGCGGGTCGCCGGAGCAAATGGGGAAGATGCGGGCGGCGGCGCCTGGATCTAGTGGTTGGTCAAGTCGCGTCCGAGTCGTCGTTGTCCAGCGCGCAGGAGCGGGCGCACGAATTAAGCGGCGCGCGATGACGTTTTCCTGCGCGCACTGAACTCATTATACCGCGCGCGCGTTTTTTGCGCGTCTTTTAGATCATCCGTTTTGGCTGCACGCGCAAAAAAAAGAGACATTTTTTCATCACGCCGCTAAGATTGCGCACTTGTTGGAGATGCTTGTGTTAGGTGGTCTCACCGGGAGTGTATTTTACATGAGCTAAGGTCCACGGGATGTTTTTCTTAGCTAATGATTATAGCTTTTTTTGTTGGACCGGATACCTGTGCATACCCACGTGGAGTTTTTGCCCTGTTGCATGCATAGCCAAGACTATAGGCCCAGTTCTTTTGAGCAGATTATGAAGAATCTTGTCCCGAAAATCCCGAGCGAAAAGAATTCGATTGAACTTCCAAAATTTCAACCGGATTCTTCATAATCCTAGTGCAATTCCTAAATCACAAAATACCTGGTTTCTCCCACAATCTCAAGATTCTGGCAAGTCCCACCAAAGAAAACGTTTCGAAGTATAGTTGTACCCCTATTGTATCACGTATTTACGGTCAAAATGCCACCCCGCGGTCCAGCCCAGGACCCCGAAAACGAGCGGACACACCCGACCGCTTGCTCGTCTCCCAGTTCCCGCACCGCATCGGGGCAGCGGACCTTCAAGCCGCCCCCGCCCCCGGCCAGGCCACCCCCGCCCTCGCCGGCCAGCCTCCCTTGCCCGGTCCGCCCCGCCCGGCAGTTCGCCCCGCCCTGTCAGCTTCGCGACAACGGCTGGGGTTGTCGCGCCGCCGCCGGCCAGGCCAAGCCGTCGCCGCCCCCGCCGGCCAGCTTCCCTCCTCAGCTCCTCCTCGCCCCTCAGTCCGCCCCGGCCCTCAACCCCGTCCCTCAAAGTTCGACGCCGACGCTCACGGTGAGCCCTCCTTTTTGCATCTCTCTGTTTCTTCATGCTTGAATAATGCTTGAATTGATGCTAGCTATTGTTGATAGATAAAATAGGTAGATGGATTGATGCTTGAATTTGTTAGATGGATGGATGGATCGATGCTTATTTTTTGTTGATTCTTGCTGATGTCAATGCTAATGTGATAACGGTGAATGGTAATGGTAGATGGAGAAAGTCAAAGAACCCAAAGCAAATTGGGACAATGCTGCTCATACAATTTTATGAATGCGTGCATAGAGGAGGTTCGAGCAAATAACCGCAACGGTGGTTATTTGTTGGACATAGGACAAGCTAATTTGCATGAAAAGTTCAACGAACGCTCTGGAAGAAACTATTCGACCCGGCAAATGAAAAATAGGTGGGGTGTATGTAGAAGCGAGTACAACACATGGAAGACACTGATCCAGCAAGCATCTGGCTTAGGAAGAGATGAGCATACACACACTATTGCAGCTACAAATGAGTGGTGGGCATTGGAGATAAAGGTATTGTTGTTGTCATGTAATTTCTTAAATAACGAGTCATGTTGCTTAAGTTTTGATATTAACCTGTGGTGCTATATGATTACAGGCACATCCAGAAGCTGCCAAGTTTCGCTATGCTCCACTAGCGGAGGAGGAGAAAATGTCAGAGGTTTTCAATACTACTTGTGTCACAAATGAGCATGCGAGGGTGCCAACTCCCTCGTATCAAGGTGATCCCTCTCGAATCAGTTTGGAGGATGATTCAGGGTGTGATAGTCATGAAGGCCAAGTTACCCCTGTTCAAAATCGAGCCAAGGGTGGGAAGAAGAGGGCGTGTCCTTATTCGCCAAGTCCAAAGATGAATGACAAGTGGGCAAGTGAGAATGCTAAAACCAGGAAGTGATGGGCATTTCTATGCTACATTTCTTTTCATGGAAAAGAAATGTCGTGATGTTTTCTCCACTTTCACGGCTCATGAATCTCTTGCAAGGCTAGGATGGATAAAGAGGATGTGGGAGCTCAAAGTAGAACATCTATGTTTTAATTTCTTTCTACTAGACTATTTACTTGTAATGTTGTGAGCTAAGCTACTTGCTTTGGAGGTGTACTTTTGTGAACTAAGCTATTTGCTTTGGAGATGTACTGTTATCTGAACTGTGTTGTATCTAATATTACACTATGTGCATGTTGTTGTGGCAGATGGATAAATCCAGAAAGAAACAAGAAGGAAAGGAATTTGAGGCGGCCATGGTTGCATTTGCTATGGATGTGGCCTCGTCAAGTGTGACACTGCCGTACGCACCAAGAAATTCCACGAGGTTTTGGAGTGTGTAGACCGCATGGCCGGTGATTACATAAGACCAATTGATCCAACTTTCTCTGAACCACACCCAGTACTTACAAAAACAAAGTTTTGGCCTCATTTTCAACATGCTATTGGAGCCATTGATGGAACACACATTAAGGTGATTGTGCCTAAGGGGTTGGAGCCCCAACACAGGAATAGGAAAGGTTACACAAGTGAAAATGTTATGGCGGTGTGTGATTTTGATATGAGGTTCACGTTCGTTGTTCCCGGATGGCCCGGATCTGTTCATGACACACATGTATGGAGCGATGCCATAGTTCGTTATGATCACTTTCCACAACCCCCCACAGGTAACATCTCACATGTATCCATATTGTTATATACAGGATGGTATGTTGTGATGCAGATATCGATGCGTTGGGGGTTAGGGTGCTCGATAATTTTTGTGCGGATCTTGCACCATCCATTCCTGAGTCAGAGGAAGAGGATGACACTTTTGAGGCTGCAGTAGTTCGATCCACTGAGCCCGGTTGTGAGGACGGGGTGGAGGATCAAAGAAAACCTAAATGCAAATGGAAGCGAAGATCTACCCTGCTTCAGTGGTACGTAGGAGTGCTAGGATCCGTACTACTAAAAAAAATTCATGATGAAATATGAAAGGAATCTTTTGGAATAGCAGAGGTCTGAAAGACTTGGCTAAAAGAAGGTTTCTTCAGATGCGTCTATCGAGCATAGATTGGATTTTATTGCTCTATCGGAAACTGGTAGAGATAATTTTGCGCCCCAGTTTCTTTATACTTTATCGGGAGGTGTCGATTTCGATTGGCACTGCCTGCCTCCGAGAGGAAGATCGGGTGGGATCTTACTTGGAATGAGATGCGATTCGCTGGAAGTCCGAAGTGTAGTGATGGGAGATTTTGCGGTTAAGTTTCGGGTTAGGTCGAAAGCTGATGGGTTTAATTGGGCTCTGGTGGCGGTCTATGGTGCCACGCAGCCCGAGCTCAAACCAGAGTTCTTGGCGGATCTTGTTCGAATTTGCGGCTCTGAGCAACTCCCAATTCTGGTTGGGGTGATTTCAATATCATTAGGAGGAGAGAGGAAAAGAATAATGATAACTTTGATGGCAGGTGGTCGTTTATGTTTACTACCATTATTGAAAGCTTGGATCTGAGAGAGATAGAGCTTTCGGGTAGAAAATTTACTTGGGCTAATGCTTTGCCAAACCCAACGTTTGAGAAGTTGGATCGAGTCCTAGCGAGCGTCGAGTGGGAACAGAAATTCCCTTTGGTAACAGTCCAGGCACTTTGGCGTGGAATTTCTGATCACACGTCTTTATTTGTGGACTCCGGTGAGCCAACCCACATGGGGAACAAAAATTCCTTTTCATTCGAGCTGGCATGGTTTGAACGTGAAGGCTTCTTGGATCTGATAGCCAGGGAATGGGCTAAGGATGGAGGAGGTAGGACTTCGGTTGAGCGCTAGCAGAATAAGATAAGGCATTTGAGAAGTTTCTTGCGGGGGTGGGCTAAGCATCTTAGTGGGATTTATAAGGTCGAAAAGGAAAGGCTCCTTACACTTATTCAGTCTCTAGATTTAAAAGCCGAGTCCACAATTTTGCAAGCCACGGAGCTTCATGCTAAACTGAAGGGGGAGATGAGGTTGAAAGAGCTTCTCCGTGAACACGAATTAAAGTGGGCACTGCGAGCTAAGGTTCGCAAAGTTGTCCAGGGGGACGCGAACACTCAATTCTTTCACTTGATCGCTAATGGCAAGCATAGAAAGAAGAGAATCTTTCAGCTTGAACAAGATGAAGGAACGATTTTAGGACAGGATAACCTAAAATTATACATAACCGAATACTACAAGCAGTTGTTTGGGCCTTCGGAGGATAATTGTGTGTCCCTGGATGAGTCCAGGGTTGAGGATGTGCCTCAACTTACTGCTGATGAGAATGATATTTTGATTGCCCCGTTTTCGAAGAAAGAGGTGTTTGAAGCTATTGCGCAGATGAAAAACAATAAGGCTCCAGGGCCGGATGGATTTCCGGCGGAATTCTATAAAAAGTGTTGGCATATTATTAAGGGGGATTTACTACCAATGTTCCATGATTTATTCTCTAGACAGCTTCAGTTATTTCACTTGAATTTTGGAACAATAACATTGCTTCCTAAGAAAACGGAGGTTGTGAGAATTGAGCAGTTCAGGATGATCTGTCTTCTCAATGTTAGTTTCAAAATTTTCACCAAGGTTGGGACTAATAGGCTCACGCCGATTGCGCATTCTGTGGTGCAGCATTCCCAAACTGCTTTCATGCCGGACAGAAACATCCTAGAAGGGGTTGTGGTCCTTCATGAAATGCTCCACGAAATCCACACGAAAAAACTAGATGGAGTTGTTTTTAAGGTGGATTTCGAGAAAGCGTACGATAAAGTCAAATGGCCTTTCCTTCAACAGGCCTTGCGTATGAAAGGTTTTGATGAAGCCTGGTGTCGCCAGGTAAAATCGTTCATGCAAAAAGGGAGTATTGGAATTAAAGTGAATGACGACATAGGTCATTATTTCCAGACACATAAGGGCCTGAGACAAAGGGATCTGATGTCTCCTATTTTGTTCAACATTGTAGATGATATGTTGGCAATTCTGATAGGAAGGGCTAAGGAGGCTGCTCAGGTGGGTGGCTTGGTGCCTCATCTAGTTGATGGTGGTGTGTCTATCCTACAGTACGCCGATGATACGATCATCTTTATGGAGCATGACTTGGCAAAAGCGAGAAATATGAAGCTGGTGTTATGCTTATTTGAACAATTGACCGGGTTAAAGATTAACTTCCACAAAAGCGAATTGTTCTGTTTTGGAAGAGCCAACGAGGAACAAGAGGCTTATAGGCAATTGTTTGGGTGCGAATTGGGGACTTTACCTTTTACGTATTTAGGTATACCAATTCACCATCGTAAGCTGACAAACAGAGAATGAAAGTGTATCGAGGATCGCTTTAAAAAGAAACTGAGTTGCTGGAAGGGCAAGCTCATGTCATACGGAGGCCAATTAATTCTGATAAATTCGGTTCTCACGAGTATGCCTATGTTTCTCTTGTCGTTCTTCGAAGTCCCAGTTGGAGTTAGGAAAAGACTGGACTTTTATCGATCCCGATTCTTCTGGCAGAGCGATGAACTAAAAAGAAAATACAGACTCGCCAAGTGGGATATTATCTGTCGACCGAAAGACCAAGGGGGTCTTGGCATTGAGAATCTTGAGGTCAAGAACAGATGTCTTCTCAGCAAGTGGCTGTCGAAGTTATCTGTCGAGACTGATGCCACTTGGGCGCAGATCCTCCGTAGTAAGTATCTTCACTCCAAAACTTTGTCCCATGTGACAGCGAGGCCGACTGACTCACCTTTTTGGAAAGGGCTTATGAGAGTCAAATTAGTATTTTTTTAATAGGACAAAGTTTATTATCGGCAATGGTGCTAGCACACGATTCTCAGAGGATACTTGGCTCGGAGAGACCCCCCTTGCACTTCAATACCCGTCTCTGTATCGTATTTTTCAACGACGTGATGCTTTCGTTGCAACGGTACTTCAATCCATTCCCCTTAATATTCAGTTCAGGAGGACGCTAGCCGGTAATCGTTGGGAAGAATGGCTTCATCTAGTGAGTAGACTGATGGAAGTTCAGCTGTTTCAACAGCCCGATAAATTACGCTGGAACCTTACTAGGTCTGGAGAGTTTACAGTTAAATCAATGTATCTTGATGTTATCAATTCAAGCTATATTCCTAGTTCCAAATATGTTTGGACTGTCAAAGTTCCTTTGAAAATTAAAGTGTTTATGTGGTTTCTACATAAATAAGTCATCTTAACTAAGGACAATTTGGCAAAGCGTAACGGGACAGGACCTACTAGGTGTAGTTTCTGTGATCGGGATGAATCTATCAAACACCTTTTTCTTGATTGCCCGTTGGCCGAAGTTCTATGGCGGACGGTCCATATTGCATTTAATATTACTCCTCCGAGTTCTGTCAGCACGTTATTTGGAACGTGGTTTAACGGGATAGAGTCTGAAACAGCGAGACACATTCATGTAGGCGTATGTGCTTTATTGTGGCAGTCTGGAACTGCAGAAATGATTTGGTTTTTAACAGAACAACAAATATGCATTTTTTGCAGGTTATCTTCCGAGCCACTGCGTTGATCCGTATGTGGTCGCTACTCACTCCGACGGAGGCCAGGGAGCGTTTGGTTATTGGATCTATCCGGTGGGAGATGGTAGCACGGGATATCTTCAACCTGTTTGGATGGCGGTCATGTAATAGGATAGGCAATTAGTTTACCTATCTTTCTTATGCCAGCCGGTTGTGGCTTTTTTGGCTAGTTTGTTATTGGCCTTTTGGCTCTTTGTGAGCTTTCCTTCACTTTCGTTGAGACTTTAAGACCTTGTTGAACCTATTTGCTTATTTATAAAGTTGGCCGTATGTATCGTTCTGATGCAGAGGCTGGGGAGCCCCCCCTTTTCAAAAAAATCTAATTTCTTTTGTTGATGTCGTACTGTAGATAAATATTATCTTGTCAACTACGGATATCCAAACAGGGTTGGATATCTATCTCCATACAAAGGGCAACAATACCATGTACCAGATTTCCAACAACACCAACCAGTTGGGAGATATGACACATTCAACCATCGACATTCTTCTTTGCGAAATATAATCGAAAGAACATTTGGTGTTCTTAAGATGAAATGGCGAATTCTTGGAGTTGGAGGTTGATAACCCACAAGTATAGGGGATCAATTGTAGCCTCTTTCGATAAGTAAGAGTGTCGAACCCAACGAGGAGCTAAAGGTAGAACAAATATTCCCTCAAGTTCTATCGACCACCGATACAACTCTACACACGCTTGACGTTCACTTTACCTAGAGCAAGAATAAAACTAGAAGTACTTTGTAGGTGTTTTTGGATAGGTTTGCAAGAATATAAAGAGCACGTAAATAAAAATTAGGGGCTGTTTAGATAAAAACACAATAAAGTAAATATAGCGAGTGTGGAAAAGTGGTGGTAGGAGTTGTGAAATTGTCCCTAAGCAATTGACTACTTTACTAGACCGATAGCAAGTATTATGTGAGAGAGGCCACTGCTAGCATGTCATCCCTGACTTGGAATTCTATGCACTTATGATTGGAACTATTAGCAAGCATCCGCAACTACTAACGTTCATTAAGGTAAAACCCAACCATAGCCTTAAGATATATTGGTCCCCCTTCAATCCCATATGCATCAATTTCTACGCAAGGTTGAAGCTTCTGTCACTCTTGCCCTCCAATACATAGTCCTATCAACATACAACTAACCTTATGGTGTGATCCACGCGCGCGCTCATATGATGGGCACCAAAGGACAGCAACATAACCACAAGCAAATTAAATCAATCATAGCAATTCATCAACCACCGATAGGACAACGAAAATCTACTCAGACATCATAGGATAGCAACACATCATTGGATAATAATATGAAGCATAAAGCACCATGTTCAAGTAGAGGGTACAGCGGGTTGCGGGAGAGTGGACCGCTGTACATAGAGGGAGGAAGGTGATGGAGATGTTGGTGAAGATGATGGAGGTGTTGGTGTAGATCGCGGTGATGATGATGGCCCCCGGTGGCACTCTGGCGCCACCGGAAGCGAGGGGGAGAGAGCCCCCCTCCTTCTTCTTCTTCCTTGACCTTCTCCCTAGGAGGGAGAAGGGTTTCCCCTCTGGTCCATGGTCTCCATGGCGTGGGAGGGGCGAGAGCCCCTCCGAGATTGGATCTGTCTCTCTGTCTCTCTCTGTTTCTGCATTCTCTCTGCTGCCCTTTCACCGTTTCTTTTATATCCGGAGATCCGTAACTCCGATTGGGTTGAATCTTTCACCAAGATTTTTCTCATAAAATTAGCTTTCTTGCGGCAAAAGAAGAGCGTCAACCGCCTTACGGGGTGCCCACGAGGGTCCAGGGCGCGCCTGCCCCCTGCCTCGTGGCCCCCTCGGGCACCGTCTCACGTTGATTTTACTTCCCAAAAATCATAATATTCCAAAATAATTCTCCGTCCTTTTTTATCCCGTTTGGACTCCGTTTGATATTGGGTTTCTTCGAAACATAAACATGCAACAAACAGGAACTGGCACTGGGCACTGGATCAATATGTTAGTCCCCAAAAATAGTATAAAAAGTTGCCAAAAGTATATGAAAGTTGTAGAATATTGGCATGGAACAATCAAAAATTATAGATACGACGGAGACGTATCAGAGGCATACCTCGGTACAAACCGGAGACCCAAAAGAGCGATTAACTAATGTATTCATTCAGAATCCTCCTTCCAAATGGATTTGTACGTGCCTAGCAGTTTGTATCATGCTAGTCATTTGTGTTGCCACGTTGTACATACCTAGTCATCTTTCCAGTAAAAGAAAGCAATATGGGGCAACCTATGCTAACATATTGGAATTTGAAGAACAAATTTCAAATTCCAAGAGAACATTTGAATTCAAAGGGTTTTATCAATTTAAGATTTTTTTTTCAAAGGATGACAATTTTACCGTTTTCAAAAAACATTTAAACCTATGGATAGTTTAACAATTCCGTGGACATATTTTTGAATGCGTACGTTGAACAATTCCTTCTACGTGAACATTATATCTTAAATTTAGAGAACCATTTTTGAATCCTAGAACAACTTTTGAATGAAGATCAATTGTTGAATCCAGGAACCAATTTCACATTTGGTGTTTTTTGTCAAAAAATTACAATTTTTTAATGTACTGAATAATATTTTCAATTTATGGAAGCTTTTAAAATTAGATGAACTAATTATGAATTCGGTGAACAAGATTTGAATGTACATTTTTTTAATCTACAAAATCTTATTGAATCAATGAAGAACTTTCAAATTCAGTGTTTTTTTTTGAATTTATGAACAACTTTTGACTTTCAAGAACAGTTTTTTGAATATAGGAATAATTTTCAATCACCGAATAAATTTCAAGAACAGTTTCTGAATGTATGAACTTTTTTGAATGCTTTGAACAATGTTTGAATTTCTGAACATTTTTTTTGTAATTATAAACAATTTTTTTATCTATAAAACAATATTTGAAACACTTGAATACTTTCTTGAATCTAAGGACAATTTTTAAATCAGTAAAAAAATCAAATTCGATGAACAATTTTCGAAATAATAATAAAAATTGTATCTATGAACATACTTCGAGTTCCAAGAAATGTTTATAAATTATGAAATATTTCCAAATTTCAAGAACATTTTCTTAGTCCATGAAAGATTTTCAATCAATGAACAAATATGAAGAATTTTTAAGATAATGAACAAGATTTTGTATGGATGGACATTTTTTGTATGCTTTGAACAATTTTTTATCTCCAAACTCTTTTTCAATTCAAGAACATTTTTTGGACATTTATTTTAATTATAAAAAAAATATTGCCAAGAACAATTTTCAATTGCTTTAACATTTTTTGAAACTACGGACCATGTTTGAATCAATGAACAAAAATAATTTTGAGTTGTGCAAATTCCTGTTTGTTTTTATTTTTCTATTCCATGTAGTATAGAATTGGAAGAGACATTTTGGAAATATTGTTCCTTAATTAGTTTCTACATTTTTTCTAAAACTCTTTCTTGCTTTGTGCGTAAGAGCACTGGATGAAAGAGCAAAGCATAACCCGAAACATGAACGAAACAAAACAAGAAACGAGGGCTAGCGACGAACAAAAAATAGGAATGAAGAAACAGGCCCATGAAGCCCGCTAGTAGGATGCTTTGTTCGAAAGACGACAAATTAACACGAAGAGCATCACATAGAATCTCTTGAGTGTGTCTACTTGTCGCATGTTGTGAAACGATGTAATATGGCTAGCCCAATAAAGACCTAAGCTACACAGCCTACTCACCGCAGCAAGTGTCTCATAGTCAGGCAATCAAGGAGAGTTATACTCATGCATAATATATATCTTACTTCAAAAAAGATTATGTCCTTCGCTCATCCATCATCCAACCTACTTACATTTCTCCCCCCTCTCGTCTTCCACCTCGATTTTTTCCTCGTATCTCTGGGGTTTTCCATCGGTTTTTCACGAAAACCCATCAGTAGCCTCACCTTTTATTCAGACTAGATGACCCGGTGCGCCAAATGGCGTAGAGACCCATTTGAAACCATGTCCGCATTGAAAATATTTGCCTTTTTTTAGTAACTTTATGTTTGATCAAGGATAGAGACCATGTCAAACTAGAAGTGTTTTGAACGTGTATTTGAACAATGTGCCATTTGGCTCTATGTTTACCCAAGTAAGGTGCAAGGTCCAAATTCAAGCATCAAGGGTAATGATTCTAAACCTTTTATAACAGAAATCTTTGCATTTGTTAGTAACTTCGAGTTTTAGCAAGCACTGTGTGTAATAATTCTAAACCTTTCATATGAAAAATTAAGGAATACCCATGGCACAAAAAGTGAGAGCAAGTGGAGTATTCAAACAATGCATATGAGATTGATTTAGAACTAACTTAATAGATATTTATGTTCCATTACATGGTACTTGGTAGCTTAAAAGAAGATATTCAGATCACTTGATAATGTCATACATTGGCTTTATAAAAGTAAGCTATATTAGCAAAGGCCAGAGATGCATTGTCTTTCTCGCAGCAAGGACCAAGACGCGAGAAGGTGGTGGTATTAGGTAGAGTCATCGCTACTTGTCCGAGCAGTATCGAACATAATTTCGTCGTCTAAGCAGGCATGCTTATGGTCAGTGGCGGCGCCAGGATTCAGCCACACCCCCGGCCGGCCTAGGAAGCCTTCCAGCACTGCAGTGCTCTCTACAGTATACAAAGGGAATCAGCCTTATACCCCAGGCATCCACTCGGGCTGCCTGGGGCCTGTCTCCGCCGCAGCCTACAATCGCACATAGTGGTTTAAGCCATCATCCATGTCTCCAACATAACCCTCAATGCAGCTTGAATCTGAGTCTGGATCATATGCCTTTCTTCTGCAATGAGACATGCCACGCTAGTCACGCTTTGAAGCGCAACCACAACATCATGAATTTCCAGAAGAGTCTATTTGATATCACAGATAGTGATTAAAGCAGTAGGGTCCAATGTAGCTCGATTATGGATTTTGTTTGATGTAACACGCACTTCGTCTGATAGTGTGACGCTTCCCTAGTCATCCGTTTAATCTCAACAGGACAACATCACATTTTATCTGCTAACCAAAGTACAACAGGTAAAACAAAGTACAACAGGCAAAGCTTGAATCTAACTATCATAAAAAAATACACAAACCTATCTAGCATAAATAATTTGGCTCGGTGTATCCATGTTAACAACTGATTAACGGAATATATTGGGTTGGGGTACCAAGGCTAATTAGTTACATGATTCCTAATCAGGAAGCCTACTCAATAATGTCAATCTACAAAGCATTCACAATACGAAAAAGCGAATAAAATGCAGTTTCAACAGCCCGATAAATTACGCTGGAACCTTACTAGGTCTGGAGAGTTTACAGTTAAATCAATGTATCTTGATGTTATCAATTCAAGCTATATTCCTAGTTCCAAATATGTTTGGACTGTCAAAGTTCCTTTGAAAATTAAAGTGTTTATGTGGTTTCTACATAAATAAGTCATCTTAACTAAGGACAATTTGGCAAAGCGTAACGGGACAGGACCTACTAGGTGTAGTTTCTGTGATCGGGATGAATCTATCAAACACCTTTTTCTTGATTGCCCGTTGGCCGAAGTTCTATGGCGGACGGTCCATATTGCATTTAATATTACTCCTCCGAGTTCTGTCAGCACGTTATTTGGAACGTGGTTTAACGGGATAGAGTCTGAAACAGCGAGACACATTCATGTAGGCGTATGTGCTTTATTGTGGCAGTCTGGAACTGCAGAAATGATTTGGTTTTTAACAGAACAACAAATATGCATTTTTTGCAGGTTATCTTCCGAGCCACTGCGTTGATCCGTATGTGGTCGCTACTCACTCCGACGGAGGCCAGGGAGCGTTTGGTTATTGGATCTATCCGGTGGGAGATGGTAGCACGGGATATCTTCAACCTGTTTGGATGGCGGTCATGTAATAGGATAGGCAATTAGTTTACCTATCTTTCTTATGCCAGCCGGTTGTGGCTTTTTTGGCTAGTTTGTTATTGGCCTTTTGGCTCTTTGTGAGCTTTCCTTCACTTTCGTTGAGACTTTAAGACCTTGTTGAACCTATTTGCTTATTTATAAAGTTGGCCGTATGTATCGTTCTGATGCAGAGGCTGGGGAGCCCCCCCTTTTCAAAAAAATCTAATTTCTTTTGTTGATGTCGTACTGTAGATAAATATTATCTTGTCAACTACGGATATCCAAACAGGGTTGGATATCTATCTCCATACAAAGGGCAACAATACCATGTACCAGATTTCCAACAACACCAACCAGTTGGGAGATATGACACATTCAACCATCGACATTCTTCTTTGCGAAATATAATCGAAAGAACATTTGGTGTTCTTAAGATGAAATGGCGAATTCTTGGAGTTGGAGGTTGATAACCCACAAGTATAGGGGATCAATTGTAGCCTCTTTCGATAAGTAAGAGTGTCGAACCCAACGAGGAGCTAAAGGTAGAACAAATATTCCCTCAAGTTCTATCGACCACCGATACAACTCTACGCATGCTTGATGTTCACTTTACCTAGAACAAGAATAAAACTAGAAGTACTTTGTAGGTGTTTTTGGATAGGTTTGCAAGAATATAAAGAGCACGTAAATAAAAATTAGGGGCTGTTTAGATAAAAACACAATAAAGTAAATATAGCGAGTGTGGAAAAGTGGTGGTAGGAGTTGTGAAATTGTCCCTAAGCAATTGACTACTTTACTAGACCGATAGCAAGTATTATGTGAGAGAGGCCACTGCTAGCATGTCATCCCTGACTTGGAATTCTATGCACTTATGATTGGAACTATTAGCAAGCATCCGCAACTACTAACGTTCATTAAGGTAAAACCCAACCATAGCCTTAAGATATATTGGTCCCCCTTCAATCCCGTATGCATCAATTTCTATGCTAGGTTGAAGCTTCTGTCACTCTTGCCCTCCAATACATAGTCCTATCAACATACAACTAACCTTATGGTGTGATCCACGCGCGCGCTCATATGATGGGCACCAAAGGACAACAACATAACCACAAGCAAATTAAATCAATCATAGCAATTCATCAACCACCGATAGGACAACGAAAATCTACTCAGACATCATAGGATAGCAACACATCATTGGATAATAATATGAAGCATAAAGCACCATGTTCAAGTAGAGGGTACAGCGGGTTGCGGGAGAGTGGACCGCTGTAGATAGAGGGAGGAAGGTGATGGAGATGTTGGTGAAGATGATGGAGGTGTTGGTGTAGATCGCGGTGATGATGATGGCCCCCGGTGGCACTCCGGCGCCACCGGAAGCAAGGGGGAGAGAGCCCCCCTCCTTCTTCTTCTTCTTTGACCTTCTCCCTAGGAGGGAGAAGGGTTTCCCCTCTGGTCCATGGTCTCCATGGCGTGGGAGGGGCGAGAGCCCCTCCGAGATTGGATCTGTCTCTCTGTCTCTCTCTGTTTCTGCGTTCTCTCTGCTGCCCTTTCACCGTTTCTTTCATATCCGGAGATCCGTAACTCCGATTGGGTTGAATCTTTTGCCCAGATTTTTCTCATAAAATTAGATTTCTTGCGGTAAAAGAAGAGCATCAACCGCCTTACGAGGTGCCCACGAGGGTCCAGGGCGCACCTGCCCCCCGGGGCGCGCCCCCTGCCTCGTGGCCCCCCTCGGGCACCGTCTCGCGTTGATTTTACTTCCCAAAAATCATAAATATTCCAAAATAATTCTGCGTCCTTTTTTATCCCGTTTGGACTCCATTTGATATTGGGTTTCTGCGAAACATAAACATGCAACAAACAGGAACTGGCACTGGGCACTGGATCAATATGTTAGTCCCCAAAAATAGTATAAAAAGTTGCCAAAAGTATATGAAAGTTGTAGAATATTGGCATGGAACAATAAAAAATTATAGATATGATGGAGACGTATCAGCATCCCCAAGCTTAATTCATGCTCGTACTCGAGTAGGTAAATGATAAAAAAGACAATTTTTGATGTGGAATGCTACCTAGCATAATCTTGATCATGTATCTAATCATGGCATGAATATTAAGACACGAGTGATTCAAGGCAATAGTCTATCATTTGACATAAAACAATAATACTTCAAGCCTACTAATAAAGCAATCATGTCTTTTCAAAATAACAAGGCCAAAGAAAGTTATCCCTACAAAATCATATAGTCTGGCTATGCTCCATCTTCACCACACAAAATATTCACATCATGCACAACTCCGATGACAAGCCGAGCAATTGGTTCATACTTTTTAACGCGCTTCAGCTTTTTCAACCCTCACGCAATACATGAGCATGAGCCATGGACATAGCACTATAGGTGGAATAGAATATGATGATGGGGGTTATGTGGAGAAGACAAAAAAGGAGAAAGTCTCACATCGACGTGGCTAATCAACGGGCTATGGAGAAGCCCATCAATTGATGTCAATGTGAGGATTAGGGATTGTCATGCAACGGATGCACTAAGAGCTATAAGTATATGAAAGCTCAAACTAAAACGAAGTGGGTGTGCATCCAACTTGCTTGCTCATGAAGACCTAGGGCATTTGAGGAAGCCCGTCGTTCGAATATACAAGCCATCTATAATGAAAATTCCACTAGTATATGAAAGTGATAACTCAAGAGACTCTCTATATGAAGAACATGGTGCTACTTTGAAGCACAAGTGTGCTAAAAGGATAGTAACATTGCCCCCTTTTCTTTTCTCTTTTTTTAGCGGGCTTCTTTTGGCCCCCTTTTTTTATTTAGGCTTCTTTGGCCTCTCTTTTTTTTGGCGGGCAATGCTCTAATAATGATGATCATCACACTTTTATTTACTTACAACTCGATTTTACAACTCGATACTAGAACAAAGATATGACTCTATATGAATGCCTCTGGCGGTGTACCGGGATGTGCAATGATCTAGCGTAGCAATGACATCAAAAAAGGGACAAGCCATGAAAACATCATGCTAGCTATCTTACGATCATGCAAAGCAATATGACAATAAATGCTCAAGTCATGTATATGATGATGATGGATGTTGCATGGCAATATATCTCGGAATGGCTATGAAAATGCCATGATAGGTAGGTATGGTGGCTGTTTTGAGGAAGATATAATGAGGCTTATGTGTGATAGAGCGTATCGTATCACGGGGTTTGGATGCACCGATGAAGTTTGCGCCAACTCTCAAGGTGAGAAAGGGCAATGCACGGTACCGAAGAGGCTAGCAATGATGGAAGGGTGAGAGTGCGTATAATCCGTGGACTCACATTAGTCATAAAGAACTCATATACTTATTGCAAAAGTTTATTAGCCCTCGAAGCAAAGTACTACTACGCATGCCCCTAGGGGGATAGATTGGTAGGAAAAGACCATCGCTCGTCCCCGACCGCCACTCATAAGGAAGACAATCAATAAACACCTCATGCTCCGACTTTGTTACATAACGGTTCACCATACGTGCATGCTACGGGAATCACAAACCTCAACACAAGTATTTCTACTAATCCACAACTACCCACTAGCATGACTCTGATATCACCATCTTCATATCGCAAAACTATTGCAAGGAATCAAACATATCATATTCAATGATCTACAAGTTTTATGTAGGATTTTATGACTAACCATCCGAATGACCAATTCCTGTCAACTCTCTAAATAGATATAAGTGAAGCAAGAGAGTTTAATCCTTTCTACAAAAGATATGCCCACGCTCTAACAAATATAAGTGAAGCAAAAGAGCATTCTACAAATGGCGGTTTTCTATGTGAAGAGAAACAGGCAATCCAAACTTCAAATGATATAAGTGAAGCACATGAAGCATTCTATAAAGCCATACTCAAAAGATATAAGCGAAGCACATGAAGCATTCTATAAAGCCATACTCAAAAGATATAAGCGAAGTGCAAAGAGCATTCTATAAATCAACCAAGGATTAACTCATACCAGCATGGTGCGTAAAAGAAAAAAGAAAACTAAATGCAAAAGACGCTCCAAGATTGCACATATCGCATGAACGAAACGAATCCGAAAACATACCGATACTTGTTGAAGAAAGAGGGGATGCCTTCTGGGGCATCCCCAAGCTTAGACGCTTGAGTCTCCTTGAATATTTACTTGGGGTGCCTTGGGAATCCCCAAGCTTGAGATCTTGCCTCTCTTCCTTCTTCTCACATCGAGACCAT
This sequence comes from Aegilops tauschii subsp. strangulata, assembly GCF_002575655.3. NCBI lineage: Eukaryota > Viridiplantae > Streptophyta > Magnoliopsida > Poales > Poaceae > Aegilops > Aegilops tauschii. Next base: position 470,994,254 of record NC_053038.3, read on the forward strand.
CTCGATCATCGAACACTTCATCCACAAAAAACTTCAACAGAAAACTCGGTAAGATCCGTTAGTATAATAAAGCAAATCACTACTCTAAGTACTGTTGCAAACCAATTCACATTTTGTTTTTGCATTGTGTCTACTGTAATATAGATTTTTCATGGCTTAATCCACTGATATAAATTGATAGTTTCATCAAAACAAGCAAACTATGCATCAAAAACAGAATCTGTCTTAAAACAGAACAGTCTGTAATAATCTGAACATTCACCATACTTCTAATACTTGAAAATTCTTCCAAAATTAGTAAAAATAAAAAATTTGTATAGAAAGACAGTGCAAAAAGAATCAGAACCGTTTGACGTTCCAGTAAAAATTTAAAAATCGCGCACTACAGCCAAAGTTTCTGTCCTGCACCGCACAAACCAACAAGCATTGTAAACACCCTAAAGGCAAACCTTAGTACATTATTTTTATAATACAATGGAATTGTACAAGGGGATAATTATTTTTGTTGAAAAGTTTCTGTAATCAAGATTCGTAAAGTTTCCGTGAGCATGAACAAAGTTCAAGGAGCTCTCCCACTTCAACAATGCTTGTCTTTCTCACTTTCACTTTCCTTTTTGAAATTTTTTGGTTCCCCACTTTATTTTTTATATTTTTTAAACTATATAAAAGCACTCAATAGAAATAAATGACTCTCTAAAACTTCCGGGTTGTCTCCCTGGCAACGCTTTCTTTAAAGCCATTAAGCTAGGCATATAGTGCTCAAGTAGTGAATCCACCCGGATCCCAAGGTATATCAAAGCCAATTTTAATTAGCAATGATTTGGCATTTAGTAGTGAGCACAAAGCAACATATATCAAGTAATGACGAAGTCTAACTCTCTTCCTATGCATTGGCATGTCATAAAAGAACAATTCATGCACACCTAGTAAAGGCCAATGCATAGTATAAACAGTTTCTTGCAATTTTGTCATGTGGGAAACATAGAGAGGTGGAGATATAGTTCCTCTCTCATAATAATTGCAAGTAGGAGCAGCAAGCACATGCATATTATATCTATCAAAATCATCATGCGTAATAGTAAAAGGCAACCCATCAATATAATCCTTAATAAGAGCAAACTTCTCCGATATAGTGTAGTTTGGAGAATTCAAAAAGATAATAGGACTATCATGCGTGGGTGCAATAGCAACAATTTGATGTTTAACATAAGGAACTATAGCAAGTTCATCTCCATAAGCATCATTCATATTGGCATCTTGGCCACAAGCATAGCAAGCATCATCAAAAAGGGATATTTCAAAAGAATCAACGGGATCATAACAATCATCATAGCATTCATCCTTCGGTAAGACGAAGGGAAATTAAACAATGTATGAGTTGAAGAGTTACTCTCATTAGAAGGTGGGCACGGGTAGCTAATCCGCTCTTCCTCCTTTTGTTCTTCGCTCTCCTCATCATCTTTTTCATCCAATGAGCTCACAGTTTCATCAATTTCTTCTTCCATAGACTCCTGCAAAATATTAGTCTCTTCTTGGACAGTGGAGTAGTCCTCAATATATGGTTCAACATAGGCATTAGAAGCATAATTATCATAACAATATTGAAGTATGGCAAAATTTTCAAATTTGTAAAGAGTAGCACCATACTTTTCAATCAAAGAAGCAATTTCATAAGCACCCTTAAAAGCAACAAATTCTTCAATTTGTTGAAGATCATAGTAACTATAAACACCTTTAGCATACAAAGATACGATTCCATTACCACTAAACACACATTGATAGGGAAGGTGTTTCTTAGGGTTTTCAGAACAACAAGTAAAATCATATATTTCACATAAATTCCAAGCATAGCATTGCAAACGATGAATTTGACCTAGTAAAAGTTTCCCTTTTCAGATATACAGTGTCGCACATAACAAGCATGCTCATCTAAAGATTTTCCCTCAACTAAGCTAGTTGGGGTTTCAGCACGAGCACATAGGGATCGAAGATGATCCAAGTAATAAGCTTCAGGAGTGTGATAGATTTTGAGTGGTTCTTCAACCATTGATTCAGTAGGCACAACTATTTTTTTTGGTATTTTGCGTTTCCTACCCATAACTAAAGATAGAAAACAACTAAGAATAGCAAATAAAAATTACTTAGTGATAAAGCAAACAAGCACACACGAGAATATTCACCCCACGCTATGACTCCCCGGCAACGACGCCAGAAAAAGGTCTTGATAACCCACAAGTATAGGGGATCAATTGTAGCCTCTTTCGATAAGTAAGAGTGTCGAACCCAACGAGGAGCTAAAGGTAGAACAAATATTCCCTCAAGTTCTATCGACCACCGATACAACTCTACACACGCTTGACGTTCACTTTACCTAGAGCAAGAATAAAACTAGAAGTACTTTGTAGGTGTTTTTGGATAGGTTTGCAAGAATATAAAGAGCACGTAAATAAAAATTAGGGGCTGTTTAGATAAAAACACAATAAAGTAAATATAGCGAGTGTGGAAAAGTGGTGGTAGGAGTTGTGAAATTGTCCCTAAGCAATTGACTACTTTACTAGACCGATAGCAAGTATTATGTGAGAGAGGCCACTGCTAGCATGTCATCCCTGACTTGGAATTCTATGCACTTATGATTGGAACTATTAGCAAGCATCCGCAACTACTAACGTTCATTAAGGTAAAACCCAACCATAGCCTTAAGATATATTGGTCCCCCTTCAATCCCATATGCATCAATTTCTACGCAAGGTTGAAGCTTCTGTCACTCTTGCCCTCCAATACATAGTCCTATCAACATACAACTAACCTTATGGTGTGATCCACGCGCGCGCTCATATGATGGGCACCAAAGGACAGCAACATAACCACAAGCAAATTAAATCAATCATAGCAATTCATCAACCACCGATAGGACAACGAAAATCTACTCAGACATCATAGGATAGCAACACATCATTGGATAATAATATGAAGCATAAAGCACCATGTTCAAGTAGAGGGTACAGCGGGTTGCGGGAGAGTGGACCGCTGTACATAGAGGGAGGAAGGTGATGGAGATGTTGGTGAAGATGATGGAGGTGTTGGTGTAGATCGCGGTGATGATGATGGCCCCCGGTGGCACTCTGGCGCCACCGGAAGCGAGGGGGAGAGAGCCCCCCTCCTTCTTCTTCTTCCTTGACCTTCTCCCTAGGAGGGAGAAGGGTTTCCCCTCTGGTCCATGGTCTCCATGGCGTGGGAGGGGCGAGAGCCCCTCCGAGATTGGATCTGTCTCTCTGTCTCTCTCTGTTTCTGCATTCTCTCTGCTGCCCTTTCACCGTTTCTTTTATATCCGGAGATCCGTAACTCCGATTGGGTTGAATCTTTCACCAAGATTTTTCTCATAAAATTAGCTTTCTTGCGGCAAAAGAAGAGCGTCAACCGCCTTACGGGGTGCCCACGAGGGTCCAGGGCGCGCCTGCCCCCTGCCTCGTGGCCCCCTCGGGCACCGTCTCACGTTGATTTTACTTCCCAAAAATCATAATATTCCAAAATAATTCTCCGTCCTTTTTTATCCCGTTTGGACTCCGTTTGATATTGGGTTTCTTCGAAACATAAACATGCAACAAACAGGAACTGGCACTGGGCACTGGATCAATATGTTAGTCCCCAAAAATAGTATAAAAAGTTGCCAAAAGTATATGAAAGTTGTAGAATATTGGCATGGAACAATCAAAAATTATAGATACGACGGAGACGTATCAGAGGCATACCTCGGTACAAACCGGAGACCCAAAAGAGCGATTAACTAATGTATTCATTCAGAATCCTCCTTCCAAATGGATTTGTACGTGCCTAGCAGTTTGTATCATGCTAGTCATTTGTGTTGCCACGTTGTACATACCTAGTCATCTTTCCAGTAAAAGAAAGCAATATGGGGCAACCTATGCTAACATATTGGAATTTGAAGAACAAATTTCAAATTCCAAGAGAACATTTGAATTCAAAGGGTTTTATCAATTTAAGATTTTTTTTTCAAAGGATGACAATTTTACCGTTTTCAAAAAACATTTAAACCTATGGATAGTTTAACAATTCCGTGGACATATTTTTGAATGCGTACGTTGAACAATTCCTTCTACGTGAACATTATATCTTAAATTTAGAGAACCATTTTTGAATCCTAGAACAACTTTTGAATGAAGATCAATTGTTGAATCCAGGAACCAATTTCACATTTGGTGTTTTTTGTCAAAAAATTACAATTTTTTAATGTACTGAATAATATTTTCAATTTATGGAAGCTTTTAAAATTAGATGAACTAATTATGAATTCGGTGAACAAGATTTGAATGTACATTTTTTTAATCTACAAAATCTTATTGAATCAATGAAGAACTTTCAAATTCAGTGTTTTTTTTTGAATTTATGAACAACTTTTGACTTTCAAGAACAGTTTTTTGAATATAGGAATAATTTTCAATCACCGAATAAATTTCAAGAACAGTTTCTGAATGTATGAACTTTTTTGAATGCTTTGAACAATGTTTGAATTTCTGAACATTTTTTTTGTAATTATAAACAATTTTTTTATCTATAAAACAATATTTGAAACACTTGAATACTTTCTTGAATCTAAGGACAATTTTTAAATCAGTAAAAAAATCAAATTCGATGAACAATTTTCGAAATAATAATAAAAATTGTATCTATGAACATACTTCGAGTTCCAAGAAATGTTTATAAATTATGAAATATTTCCAAATTTCAAGAACATTTTCTTAGTCCATGAAAGATTTTCAATCAATGAACAAATATGAAGAATTTTTAAGATAATGAACAAGATTTTGTATGGATGGACATTTTTTGTATGCTTTGAACAATTTTTTATCTCCAAACTCTTTTTCAATTCAAGAACATTTTTTGGACATTTATTTTAATTATAAAAAAAATATTGCCAAGAACAATTTTCAATTGCTTTAACATTTTTTGAAACTACGGACCATGTTTGAATCAATGAACAAAAATAATTTTGAGTTGTGCAAATTCCTGTTTGTTTTTATTTTTCTATTCCATGTAGTATAGAATTGGAAGAGACATTTTGGAAATATTGTTCCTTAATTAGTTTCTACATTTTTTCTAAAACTCTTTCTTGCTTTGTGCGTAAGAGCACTGGATGAAAGAGCAAAGCATAACCCGAAACATGAACGAAACAAAACAAGAAACGAGGGCTAGCGACGAACAAAAAATAGGAATGAAGAAACAGGCCCATGAAGCCCGCTAGTAGGATGCTTTGTTCGAAAGACGACAAATTAACACGAAGAGCATCACATAGAATCTCTTGAGTGTGTCTACTTGTCGCATGTTGTGAAACGATGTAATATGGCTAGCCCAATAAAGACCTAAGCTACACAGCCTACTCACCGCAGCAAGTGTCTCATAGTCAGGCAATCAAGGAGAGTTATACTCATGCATAATATATATCTTACTTCAAAAAAGATTATGTCCTTCGCTCATCCATCATCCAACCTACTTACATTTCTCCCCCCTCTCGTCTTCCACCTCGATTTTTTCCTCGTATCTCTGGGGTTTTCCATCGGTTTTTCACGAAAACCCATCAGTAGCCTCACCTTTTATTCAGACTAGATGACCTGGTGCGCCAAATGGCGTAGAGACCCATTTGAAACCATGTCCGCATTGAAAATATTTGCCTTTTTTTAGTAACTTTATGTTTGATCAAGGATAGAGACCATGTCAAACTAGAAGTGTTTTGAACGTGTATTTGAACAATGTGCCATTTGGCTCTATGTTTACCCAAGTAAGGTGCAAGGTCCAAATTCAAGCATCAAGGGTAATGATTCTAAACCTTTTATAACAGAAATCTTTGCATTTGTTAGTAACTTCGAGTTTTAGCAAGCACTGTGTGTAATAATTCTAAACCTTTCATATGAAAAATTAAGGAATACCCATGGCACAAAAAGTGAGAGCAAGTGGAGTATTCAAACAATGCATATGAGATTGATTTAGAACTAACTTAATAGATATTTATGTTCCATTACATGGTACTTGGTAGCTTAAAAGAAGATATTCAGATCACTTGATAATGTCATACATTGGCTTTATAAAAGTAAGCTATATTAGCAAAGGCCAGAGATGCATTGTCTTTCTCGCAGCAAGGACCAAGACGCGAGAAGGTGGTGGTATTAAGTAGAGTCATCGCTACTTGTCCGAGCAGTATCGAACATAATTTCGTCGTCTAAGCAGGCATGCTTATGGTCAGTGGCGGCGCCAGGATTCAGCCACACCCCCGGCCGGCCTAGGAAGCCTTCCAGCACTGCAGTGCTCTCTACAGTATACAAAGGGAATCAGCCTTATACCCCAGGCATCCACTCGGGCTGCCTGGGGCCTGTCTCCGCCGCAGCCTACAATCGCACATAGTGGTTTAAGCCATCATCCATGTCTCCAACATAACCCTCAATGCAGCTTGAATCTGAGTCTGGATCATATGCCTTTCTTCTGCAATGAGACATGCCACGCTAGTCACGCTTTGAAGCGCAACCACAACATCATGAATTTCCAGAAGAGTCTATTTGATATCACAGATAGTGATTAAAGCAGTAGGGTCCAATGTAGCTCGATTATGGATTTTGTTTGATGTAACACGCACTTCGTCTGATAGTGTGACGCTTCCCTAGTCATCCGTTTAATCTCAACAGGACAACATCACATTTTATCTGCTAACCAAAGTACAACAGGTAAAACAAAGTACAACAGGCAAAGCTTGAATCTAACTATCATAAAAAAATACACAAACCTATCTAGCATAAATAATTTGGCTCGGTGTATCCATGTTAACAACTGATTAACGGAATATATTGGGTTGGGGTACCAAGGCTAATTAGTTACATGATTCCTAATCAGGAAGCCTACTCAATAATGTCAATCTACAAAGCATTCACAATACGAAAAAGCGAATAAAATGCAGCTTCCATAGGAAAATGCGCAGAATAATTAGCATCAATCAAGGGAAGCCAAACCAAGCAGAGAACATCACAAACAGAACAGAGCCATATAAGTAAGTGTGAATGGAGGAAGTAAAAGCAAAGAGAGAGGAACACCTCGGCTAGATTCGAGGAAGTCATGTTCCACTCCTAGGCTCCTAGCGCACCTGTAGCCAATCCCTCGTCCGTGAGATGAAGCAACATAGATTGGGTTTAGAAAGCAATAGAATCACACTAACATATAGTATAGGAAGATGTGTTACCTTCCTAACAAAAATATCGATGCTTGTCGATTTAGTTCCTAATCACCATTGATGTAGTTTGTCCTGGCTACTGCGGCGTGCACTGCCATTTAGAAGAAATATAAACTATTCATGTGTAGAAAGATCATTGCTGCAACATGGAACAACATGTTCTATAAGAGAGGCTTAGTTCAGCAAAATCAACACGATTACATGACAAACTATCAAACATTGCACTATATATCAAGAATATACAAGCAAGGCAAAATCAATCTAGCAAATTCAACAAGGGTTGACTGATGATGTCTAAGTCCTTTTGGTTCACTACAATCTTTCTGAACTCATTCGTTTTTGAGAAATTGGTTCCGAACCTGCATCGAGGGGTGGAAGGAACGAGGAGGAGGGGGTCTCTTTTTTACCGCTCCTGGTCTAGGGTTTTCACTCCGAGCGTTTTGGTCGCGGACTGGGCTGACCAACCCTTCGCTGCCTCGTGGGCCAAGGATCATATGGGTCGAGTAACAGGCACTTGATAAAAAAACATTGTGGTAACTAAACTTTACATCAAACAGTAAAATCCAACGGTGAAAAATCATCCAACCTCTAATCAGATGGCCAATATGTGTGCGCACGGGAGAGGCCCCAGAATGGCGGGTAGCCTAGCTCCTTTTATAGTAGAGATTTTCTTACAGGTTAACAGAAGTAGTGTGCCAACCTTAAAAAATAAATACAGAGGCCAGCCATGCTTTCTGTAACACAAACACAAAGATATTCTCTTTCCAGCATGGCACCTATAAATGATGAAAAGAAATAAGAAGGAGAATGGTCGCATGTCAAATAGAAATAAAATACAGAGGCCATGCATGCTGTAAGCTAATAGCTAAGCGAATGCCATATATAAATGAAATCGACGTCGAGGGGAAACAGAGCAGCCAAAGATGAATTCCGATGGTGCACAAAAGCTTAATGAAGAAGTATCTATGTAGATTGATTAGAAACAAGGGAAGGAACTCTCAAGTGGTGAACATTATGTAGTCGGGTAATTCAATTATTCAGCTGCGTCAATCGCCCTCGCGCCGTGATTATTTAGTGGACCTTTCTCATTTTCTTATGTACATGTATAATCAGTAATAGTACAGTTGTGCATCCTATGTGCCAATAATCTGCTCAGCAACCCAGACATACAAACCGGCATGCAAAGACAAGAAGAATGGCACCTACCGGTAGATATGATGGTGTGTTGCAAATTAGAAAGGAAAAAAGAACGATGTGGGACAAAAGGGCAGGAACATACCTCAATCAAATGGATCCATCTCAAGCAATGGAGCAACATGAATGCAACTAACCCTCACGTCTCTCCTGCAACAGTAACAAAACTTTAGAGAAGCGAAGCAAACACAAAATAAAGACAACTTTTATTTGCTCAATGGGATATATTGAAAACAAAACATTTTACACAAGTGTACAAAGAAGCAAGTGCAACAACCACTTAACAAATTATAGAGCTAGTTGCAGATACAAAACTAACAACATGTGCACATGAAAGCGACATATGCATGTCAACTCTAGATATTTGAATGAACCTAAGCAAAATATTACATGACCTTCTTTGTGAAATTTGTACTCTACTGTGCTTCGGCTATGGCATTACCTGTTTCTGGCAAAAGAACAATCGGAACTCAGCCTGCAGCTTAACACTGAGGAATAATATTTGAAAATAAGATCAATAATTTGTATGTATGTACAATGCAATATGTAGCTGCAGTAAGAGCATAAGCACACAAAATATTCAATTTGTGGTAAGTATAGCAACCTGGTAGCAGATAGGTCATTCAAATTCTCGGATATATCGCTACAATACTTAATCCCAAGAACAATATATCAGGTAGATTTTCATCTTTGAACCTACAACAAATCCAGAAATTATGGAACATTGTTTACAGAAGAAGATATATGTAAGACATGAAGAATCTAATCTTCTAACTATGACTACTCTCTTGCACACCAAAAAAACGTGTTCTTATCTGTCCTTTTCTAATAGTTTTCAAACAGAGATCAAAATACTGATGTTGAAACCAACAGGGAGGAACCTGATGGTTTTAGTGAGTCTGTTCTTGTCCTTTTTCAAACAGAGATCAAAATACTAATCCCGAAACCAACAGGGAGGAACCTTTGGGGTGACGGATAATTTTCGTATCGCGTTAGTTCAATCTACAAAATCTAAACCAAAAATGAACATATGTTTGGAGTAGCATACCTCTAACTGTATATGCATAGTTGTATATGTATAGTTGTTACGATTAAGTCAGGTGGTGAGAAAGTAACTCAAACGCATATAAGGAAATTGAACCAAAATGCATGGTCTCTGACTCTGATGAACAATAGTACGAGTAGCATTTCTTCAGGTTCAGCCATTGAGCAAAAGTTTTACACCTGAACAATTCTGTTGTTTCTACACCATAAATAAAATTTTAAAGTAATTACTGAACTATAAACCTTTGATGGTATCCATTTCTAATTAACCTCGATAACGACCTGAACACCTATTAAAATCTTCACAGACTGAATTCCTTTCTAGAGAAGATCAAGAGGGATGTATCATGGCTCAAATATTAACAAAATGGGTGAAACCCAAGAGAGTATCAGTGCAAACAATCAGACCGGCTGAGTGAGTGACAGGATATCGTCATCAACCAAAATTATTTCGACGATACACAACAAACCATACCATATGCTTCTAGTGAGGAAAGGGAGCAAACCAATTTTCGCATGTTTATCGAAAATTTAGACATGTGGAAAATGAGCTTTTTTGGACTCGGAAAGGAGCAAGAACACTAAATGTGCGTAGCCCCTAAAATCAGTTATCTACTTTTACAGAATAGTACCAAAGACCCAAGTTTATGAGCAAATATTTCTTTCTTTAGTGCAGAAACAATACTTGCAAAAGAGCGCAAACATTGGGATAGATCAATTCTGCTACAATGCGCATTGCCTAATACAAAATGAATAAAAGAGCGCAAACACTTGCATTACAGACATAATGAAGGAAATTATGCAAAATGTTATGCATATGAAGAAAAGGCATTGTGACACAAATAATACAAATAACTGAAATAGATACAAAAACTGCGGCACTTATCAATAAATAAATGGGCTTAGAAGGGAGCGGTAAGGCCTTTTTGCTTTGAAGAGACCATGTAGATGTAAATATGAGCACTCTCATAAATATAAGATAATATAAGATAAGAGTTCAAGTCCAGGAAGCAGAGTAAATCACTAAGGACATGTACCTTCGATCGGGATAGTACCAAATTTAACCTTGCCATCACAGGTAGCACATGTAATATCTGGTATAAAAAAATACAAAGAGAGGAATACCTGGCTCAGGCAAAACTCTATTCATCGATTAATGTTGCCATGTGTTATACTGCCCCTATACATTTCCAGCAAGGTTATAACTTTTATTGGACTCAGTAGCTTTATCCATTGGAAGAAATCGATCATCTGACGGCTGAAAGAAGCCGGGACAGCGCAAATGAGAGCTCACGGATCAGATATTTCATAATCTTGCCTTGAGCGCACACAATCTTATGGAGCCTGTAATTGCTTTCTTTATATCAGATACTTGCACGATATCCCTTAGTGCAGACGATTCTATGCTATTTATGATCTGCAATAAGAAATAAGTTCATAAGCAGATGTAGAATATCAGTTGTACCATAAAGATATGATACAGTAATACAACACAAGCAGATTCAGAATTAAAGAACTACTTTCATAATTAAGGAGTCACTCCAGAGGCCTTTGTTGGATCTCAGGCACCCTCACTGGTTAGAGCATGTGCAAAAACCACAGAAAAACTCTGGTAATTGGCTGCAGATATAATCTGGTAAGCCATGCACCACACAGTTACCGGTAGACCATCTTCAGGTAGTGTGTAGACTGCCTCATATAACAGATCGGACCAAAGTATAGCTCAAATTTCAAAAAGAAAATAAGGGATATACTGAGGGGACAAGGTGTGAGCTCGCCTGGCGAGGAACAACATGGCACATCTTTATACAGTATCTTTGGTACAACAACACAACTCGACACTTGGTTGCAAAATCCGAGGAACATGTAGCTGTTGGCCGGTGCCTCCATTGTTGTAGGAATCCAACCCCACCCAAACCTAGATGCCTGAAAAAATTGAATCAGGAGGACATGAATTAGAAGGAGGAGCTCGGCAAGGAACTGCAACCAAAAGGGAGGAGGAGGAAGGAAACCTAGTTGTCCCATCAACCAACGCACCTCCATCTCCTCCTTCCTCTCTCTTTCTCCCTCCTCCCCTTCCTTCTCTCTCTCCCTCTCACCCTCTCTCTCCTACAGGGACTCCTCGCAGCTCCCGATCCAGGAGCGGATCGAGCCGCCGCCAACCGCCAGATCTCACCCGACTCGCCGGCGTGTGACCCTGTCCCATCAGCCGATGCACCTCCATCCTCTTTCCTCTCTCTTTCTCCCTCCTCTCCTTTCTTCTCTCTCTCTCCCTCTCATCTCTCTCTCCTGCAATGATTGACCCATGGCGCTGCATCGAATCAAACGCCGCCGCCGCCACTGCCCTTCGCCTGTAGGTCGCCACCACCGGGACGGACGCGAGAGAGGAGCCTTGAAGGAGAAAGGGCGCGAAGAAAGAGACGAGCGGCGGTGGCGACCACGCACTGTTGTAGAGGAGGAGAGGAAGAGGCGGTGTAGGTGATGGAGAGAATGGGAAGAGGGGCGCGGGCCTCGAGGGGCGAGCGATTGGTGGCTCGAAGGGGCGGCCGATTGGTCTAGGGTTTCACCGTGAGAGCTGGTCTTTTCGCACGCAGGATAAGGGCGAGACACGCTGTAAAACTGGACCCATGAGAAAAGAAGGCCGGCCTGTAATCCAACGGCACATGAAAGCATGACGTGTAGATGAATGGGTGGTTGGATTTTTAACAGCGGGGTAGAAGTGCGCCAGCGAGGCAGATCGAACGAAGCAAAACCACCTCGCGATGCAAAGCCTCCAGAATGGCGGGTACTCTACCAGAATTTATATGTTCAATACGAAATGAAATTTTGTGCTCTATAGTAAACCAAAAATGCCTACCAAATCAGGGTAAAGAAAGTAAATCTTATATATTTAGATAATTACACTAATATGGACAGATAAATCATAGGCTAATCTGTTCTAATGTGTATCCTTCCGTTGCAACACATAGATAATTATCTAGTAGAATGAAAAATCTCACAGTTCCGAACAAATCTTGCAAATTATGATCTGTTTATACCACAATATTTATTGCACTTAGATATTCATTACCTAACACCACTTACATATGGAACAAAACACATAATTTAACATTCATGTATTTATAAACAAATATGTTCATGCATATCAAAATAAATGTTCATGTACTTCTATAAAAATCATGTACTTTCATACAAACTTCCCATGTATGAAAATAAGCATTGACCTATTCTAAAAAATGTTCACGTCCGTCAAAATAAATGCTCGTGTTTAAAAAATAAAATGTCCACATGTTCAATAAAAGTGTTCATGTAGCTCATAAAAACCATTCTTCATGTATTTTACCTATCAGATAAAAGAACTCCTAATCAATAATTACAAATATATTCATCATGTGTTTAAAAATGTTCATTGTGTATCAAACAGTGTCATCATGTATACCAAAATAATTATAAAAAACGGTAAGGGAGAAGGGAAAATAAAAACCAAAAAAAGGAAAGAAAAAAAGACAAAAAAATAGGAAAAAGAAAAAGAACATAGGAAAAAAATAAAAGGGAAAACGTGAAAAACATGGATAAAGGAAAAAATAAAACCAGAAGATAAAACAAAGGGGGGGGGGGGGCTAACCTCCTGCACGGAAAATACCACATCACCAAGAAAAACTAAATCAACTGTCGTAAGAACTGAACCACACAGAAAAGTTTCAGGAGTGCTACTAAGCGGGCGATGTTTGCATAGTAGGCGACATATAGTTTACACGGAGATAGAAGATATATATGGGTCAATAGGAAAGAGCATAAAAATGAAACTACTCAAAACTAAGAGAAAAGAGGAGATGAAGAATGATTTTTGAATTGAATAAATCCTGGAAATAATAAATCCAAAAGACAGTCAGGCTCGCGAAAAAGTATGAAAACTGTTTAGAACATTTTGAATCCAATAATTATATTAAAGATAAAACCCAAATAAGAATATATGAGATCTTTAACTCCCCTCTAGCTTATTTACATTAAACCAGAAATGTTGATTCATTTTTGAAAATAATAAGTTCTAATGGACTTTAAGCTTCTTTGTTTTAGAAGAAGTTGAGCATGCGAAAATCAGGATGTTATAAGGGATCATTTTTTTGGAAATAAATAAGTGGAGACTGTGTTGTGGGAGATGAAACCCTCGACTAAAGGGCGCTAGAAAGGGCCAAAAGGTGGGGCCCACGGCCTAGCTGGCGTACGCCCAACTAGTTGCACGACCACAAGGAGGCCTCCTTTAGGTGTCCTTTTATGTGGCTTCCGGATCCTTCAAAAAATCGTCACATGATTTTCTTGGTTTTTTTACATATTTAAGAAAATACTCGAGAAAATTCACAACACCTAAACTACATAAATCCAAGAAAATCTAGAGGGAAGTCCCAGGAAAGACCATGAACACATGAAAAGCGGCACCCAGTGGGAGGGGGGCATACCAACGCACCTATCCGCGGGTTCACAGCTAAGGTGCGAACCCCATCTAGGTTTTCTCGGTATACTCTTTGGCCGCAACCCTCGTTTTTATAAATACTTTCACCACAAATTTTATAGAATATTTGCCAACACCAAAGAGGGATATTTTTTAAACATCGAAAAATCAGAGAGCAGACTGGTTTTTTAACACCCCGTCCGAGGGGGAAATCCACCGTGGCAGGTGTGAGTAGTCCACTACCTAGACTATGGACGCCTAGTAGTAGCTATGTAGCCACCTCTTTCAATTGTGCATTACTTTCTAGATTGTATGAGGGGTCAAACATGATTAGAATGCTATATGTATCTTTTGTGGTGCATCTTTTGTTATGGTTTGAGAAATTCCATACGATGTTGTTATCTTGGTTTAAAGATTGATTTATAGATGCACACCGAATCTTCCTTCTGTGAGTCTACTCTATTTTGTTATCATTTTTCTTTGTTTTTGTTTTTCGTTAGTCTCGTTTCTATTGTTCTTGATTATTTTTTGGATTTCAAGGTGCATTATATTGTTGCATGAAGGATTAAAAGAAAACTCACCAATGCATGTAAAAGTTCCTACTCACTTAGTGGTCACACATGTATGCATTGTAGTTAATGCAAATTAATGTCAGTAAAAGCAACATTTTAAGAAAACAAGCACACTAATTGAGTACTTTTGCAAACTACGTAATTTATTCCACCACTACATAATTTATTCCATAACTCATCATGTACCTTGGTTGGGGAGTTGAATCGGGTCCTTAAACGTGAAGGGAGTATATGTCATCATGTTCTATGCAATGATTTGTTTTTTGTACAAATTTAATAGATAGGCTATATGCGATTTTGTTCATCTTACGTGGGGTATTGGCAATTAAATTAAACATGTGTTGATCTATCGGATTTACGAACCTACTGACTATATAAATTAGCGAACCCATGTGTAACATGCATGATTGTGAGGGTTGATTAATTCACATACCTATGCTTTTTTATGTGCCATCCAGTTAATGAAGGAAGCTACTAGGGAGCTTATGAACCTGAGTCCGATTTCCAACATAAGAAAACCTGGAAAACTATACTTTCTTGTTTTTTATTTTCAATTATCATATTTTCAAATATAAAAAATGCTTTACGTATCACTATCCTCTCCTAGCTTGTGGCAACTATAAAAACTAGCATGCTTGTCAACCACACTAGAATTGTTTGGTACACAAGTTTGTTTGTTTTTATTTTTTGATTTGAGTCTTGGTCATGGGAGAAGATTTATTGCCACTACCTCCTCCTGATTCGATAAACCTTAGGTAATCTACTTAAGGGGAAAACGTAGTTGTCCTAGAAACCTCCATTATTGGTGTCTAACAAAGGTCTACGAGAAGTAAGGTTGTGTGATAGACATCAACCGCCTATATGAAGTGAAATGCAATTATTTTTATGATTATCTAGATGAATGCATGTCTTGATTAAATCGCACGCCTATGCTAATTGTTTTGTAACATTATGTTCTTGAGATATGCTACTAGTGAAAATATGAACCCCGGTTATATAAGAAAAACACTCCATACATATTTAATTATTGTTTCAAAACATTGTTTTATTTGTTTTGGAAATGCAAAAATACTTTATATATTATTGTCTACTAATTCGTTATTTATAACTATGCAGCCTACTCTCAATGACAACCACACTAAGTAGTTGGGGAGAGGGTGGCGTAATTTTTTTTATTTAAGTGATATTCAAGGGACAAGATTCATTGTGATTTCCTCTCGCAGATTGGTAACCTCAAGGCATCTATTTAAGGGAAAATAATTGCTAGCTAAAAAATCATGTACTTGGACAGTTGGTACCAACAATAGGACTTGTAAATAATAACACCACAAATAGAATTTTGCTTTCAACATTTATTAGTTGGTTAGTCCCCAAAATGATAAGAATCCATTAGATAACATGGAAAATAACAATACATAATTAAATTTGAAATAAATAGATACATTTTTTATATATCTGCATCCCAAGATTAATCCATATTCGCCATGGAGTGCGTAGGATGAGAAAAGATAAAGAGTTTTGAAGTATAATGGAGTTTAACCCTTATAGAGAGTACCATGTACATCTTCTTATCTTTGGATCACTAAAAATTCTTGAGTTAAAATAATTGAAATGCATAGTAATTTTCCACAAGTTTTTTTATTATGATCATCATGATAAAGTATACTAGTCTTCATAGCTTCCTCGGTATCAAGGCATTCGGGGCCGGCACATTCAAGCACACGCCTCTACGGGTCCATGGATGATCTTCTTTGCCAGGCCCAACTTATTTTGTGCAGTGCTTAGCGCAGTTCAATGGAAAGAGCACTCCTATGCAATCCACTAGTTGCTAATCCGACCCTTCCATCCAGCTAGATTTTTTCAAAATTTTATCATCGACTAGGTCCCACATGGAAGAGAGTAAAATTTTAAATAATAATCTCATAGAAGACAAATCAACAAGGATTTGATCCCACATCATGTGGATCATGTAACTAGTAGAATTACCATTGCATCTTGTGCAAGGAATGCTATTTTATCGATTGCAATTTCTATGTGGGGGAATGAAATATATAGCTCATAAGTAGGAGACACATCTTTACATTGTAAAATATTGTAACTAGAAGAGTATCTCACAAGCCCACACATGGAATAGCGTGCCTTTTATGAGAAGCACATATTTACATTGTGAATTCTTACTCTAGTCTTCATAACCTAGACTATGCATGTATCATCATAATTTTGCTCGTCATGGGTTTAACCTGTTTCAGTATCCATAGTGTTGGCTTGGACATTTTTGGCAAGGGGTCTCAACTTGAGTTTAATTGGAAGTCCAAGAACGGGCGTCGGCTTTGGATCCCTCTTGTAGGTTTCCTTTTCACAGGTTATTTTCCACCTGAACTGCCTTACTAGATAGTGCATGGCCACCATAGTTTCTACCCTTGCGAACACATTACCAGGGCACATTCTTGGACCCCCTCCAAATGGCATGTAGCAGTACGGAGGTGCGGATTTCTCAAACCGAGAAGGATTGAATTTGTTAGGCTCATGAAAGAATTGTGAATCCATATGTGTGACACTTTGCGCTGTGAAGACCTGCATGTTCTTATGTTACTTGTCTGTGATAGAGTTCTCGGGACGTATTAAATAAATCATTTATTATGGAATCGTACATGTACTTACTTTCCAGCCTTTTGGGATATGGTAACCCTGGTATTCAATATCTTTGGTAGTTGTTCGGAAGCTCCCAAAAACTGGAGGAATTGTTCTTAGTGTCTCCATTGCCACTTTCCACATATATTTCATCTTTGCAACATGATCCCAAGTTAGAGCATCTTCTGGGTTTTTATTCTGTGCAATCTCATCTTGCTCTGCAGAAGATCAAAAGGCATAAAGATTACATTAATTTCCATGGTGTAGAAGAAATTACCATCGTTTGAATCAAATATGGAAGCAAAGCAGCATAATAATATACAGACCTCTAGTAACTTTGTCAAGGATATCTGGCTCACTAGAGAGGTACCGGATCATGAAGGTGATAAGAGCAGAAGTCGTCTCGTGTGCCCCAACGATGAGGCCCATCGCGTTGTCCACAATGTCTTCCAAAGTGAGGGAGTGGGCACCTTGAGAACGAAGAATGAGCATGTAGCTGATGAAGTCATTATCGGAAGTGGCATTTGCTTCCTGCAACAGTGACTCTTCCCTCTTGTGGGCAATATTTGTGATAGCCTTTCGTATCTTGGCACTTGCAGCCATACCTTTGTTGAACCGGGTGAATGGTATATTCACCGGAAATGATAATATAGCCTTCCCAAGAGTAACAAAATCAGTGCACAGTCCTTTTTTGATGGTAGCTGACTCTTGGCCCAAGACAACCGAACATATGATAGCAAGCGAAAGTCTCCTCACCGTTGGCAGGACCTGTAAAATCATCAACTACTCATTTCAAATTCGCTCTTTAGCTTTTCTTAAATCCATTACGACATTTCTAGAATGCTGTATTTTAACTTTTACAAAAATCTTGTCGCATTTATTTGTTAAAAATTTTCTTGTGAATATCAAAATTATAGAAGTGTATTGCATCACCTTGTGAGATATAAAATTATTTTATGGTGCCCCTCGATATAGTATCATATTGACCCTCTAGCCTTTTACACAAGTAGAAAAATCCCTTCGTCATCTCTTAAGGAGCTAGTATGCTTCATCTATAAATTACCAAATATATCGTCATGCAATTTGAAACAATATAAATTGATAAATGCACGAATAAATACTCCTAATTTATGGGTATTTTCATCATTTTCGTTGTTGCTGGAATACACGACCAGTTATCGAGTGCTTGCTTTTACTCTTCTCAGTTCTTGTCCATAATAAATGGTTACCGGCCAGGGTTTAGATTACTTTTTTTTGTCTACTTTCCAATGCCATTGCTACTTCCCTGGCATTTCTACTTCCAGAAAAATATCTACTCCAGAGAAGAATAAATAACCTAAGGAGAAAAATACATCCCTTCCTCTTTGTAATGCCAGAGAAGATTATTTTTTTGGAAGCTCAGAGAAGAATACTCTATTAGTGAACAGTGTGCAACAAAAACAGTGTATTCTACGATAATGTAGACTGAGCCACCTATATGAGTATATGACATTGTCTCCTAAATACAGTATGTGTTACATTGTTATTTAGGGGGGTTCGAATCAGCTCGGGAAAATGGACCAAATAAGGTGAGCAAAATATGTACTGTACTACCTTCGTCCGGGTTTATTAGGCCCTTTTGTATTTTGGGTCTAAGTTTGACCATGTATTTAACTAAAAATATATAAAGCATATGCTACCCAAAGTATATTGTTGGATTTGTATTTGAAAGAGGTTTTCTATGGTATAGTTTTCGTGACATATAGTTTATATTTTGTTAGTTAAATTCATGGTCAAACTTTGTCTCAAAATGAAAGGGGCCTTAATAAACCCGGACGGAGGGAGTACTTCATATAGGTTTCTTCTTGTTAGTACCACTTCCGTTGAGGAGTATATTTTTGAGGATATGAACCTATAATTTCTGTATGTGAATGAAAGATATACTCGAGCAGTAAGCTTTTGTCCATACCGTTACAGAGTCACGACCGACCCAGTTTAGCTCGATGTGGCTCCTGACCTCATGGTCTATCTTGCAGACGTATCTCCTCACCATTTCTGGCTTCAAGTAACCCTGCAGGGCGCTGCGGACCAGCTTCAGTTCGCTGCCCGTGAGTGCCAGTACCGACCGCCCAACGAGGGCTCTCAGCGCGCGTGTCTGCGTCAAGATGAGTCTGTCGTTGCCGAATATGAAGTGGTTCGCCGCCGGCCCGGCCAGTAGCACCGTCGGCGATCCAAACAACGACATGGTAGAGACCGGGCCGTATTTCTTGATCCGGTCTCTGAACCATTGGTCGTCGGTGTTGCTGCGACAGGCGCGGAGGAGAGAGAAAGTACTGCCGATAGCCGGCACGCCGAGATTACCAGGAGGCAGCTTATAGGCTGAGTAGTAGAGCCTGTAGAAGTTTTTGTAAAGGAGTTGGACAACTGCAGCTACAAGCAACGCAAGTACTGCCCCGAGGAGAATGGAGTAAGCCATAGGAAATTATGGTGAAGCTTTGAGGTTTGGTTGTTGTGTACTCGAAGTTGATATATATGGAAAGGGAACAGATGTCACTCAAGGCTCTATCTGCTTGAAGGGAAGCTGCATAATTAACACGATTTGCACGATGGTAAAAGGAATTCCGTTAGTAACAGACTAATTTTCTTGATCATGTCCTTTTCTTGGTCACAATCTGCTTTAGTTTTACTTTATTTTGAAAGGAATGCGGCAGGGAAGATCCCGAGGTCCCTACAACGATATTTTGAAAAATAAAAGAACTAGGTGATAGCCCAAGCATTGCTACAGGAATTGCTTGTAATATATTTTATTGAGATTTGGTTGTATGGAACATGAATATTTAAGTTACTAACATGAGAATTAAAATGGAAAATACATATGCTTTATTGCATTTGATACTGTATAGTTGTGAGATACTTATGAAATCAAATAGAAAACATTTTTTCATGCAAGATTGCATGTCGTGGTGATCTTTGCTCCATGCATGATTGCATGTTGAGGTGGACCTTTTTGTGAAATAGCTATCATTCGAACTTGCCATGTCCAGTTGTATGATGAACTACTATGTGTTTATTTGTCAACGTTGTGCTGATCTACATTGCATTGGCTTGTATGAATTTGAGGATTTGGATATGAGGTGGTGATTGTGGGGGCACACAAATAGGGGTCGAGCTTCTCCTATCCACGGACACGACCGCAGATATGTCAGGGATCAAAATAGTCCAATCAAGTTGAAGATGCTCTTACAACCTCAAATTTCAGTTGTTTTTTCGTTGATTCGATCTTATGTATCCTTCATGCATCTCCCAACCAGTATTCATGTCAGCTTTTGCTGATATGACTGACCACAAAACTGATGCTATCTCCCGCAAAACACTAGTATGGAGTCTGGGTACATGGGTCAGTTCTTCTATTGTTAGCAAAATCCATACTTATGTTCAAGTTGAAGAAACTTCATCCATGTGGGCATATGGTGGAAAATTCAATGAAAGTGCCTCTATAAAAGTAAGGTACTTAACCTTATAAACTTTGATAAACAAATATAAATATTTTGATTCATTGGATTGTAAAAACGCAGAAAGGAATAGCATAGGATCAGAATGACATGCCTATTCGAACCCTAGAAAAGCACGCATAATTTTTTCATAGTTTGTTGAAACTTAGAAATTGGTTCCTTAGTTCAGAGAGGCGGAGACAGGCCAACATGCCGCAGCTGTTTTCTTTAGATCAGTGGTTTTAATGGCTGCTAGCTGCCCCCGCCACTTGCTAACCATACTGTGTCGCAAATCCCCGTGATTGTCTCCTGTACCAACATGTACAGAATTAAGCTCGAGCACTAAGATCGTCTACCTGCAGCTAGTACTGCTATCTATACTGTGCCGCAGACGTCATGATTGACTCCCGTACCAACATGGACGGTGCAGAATTAAGCTCGAGCATTACTTCTAAGAAAAGCTTGAGCATTACTTGCATGTCGTCGATCGAGCAACCACTCCTCGCTATTCCATGATAGCTCTATTGCTTCTACAGCTTTGACACCGACAAGATATTCTCAAGCCAATCCGCTCTATGCTCGTATTTTCCTATCCATCCGGCCGGCTGTAGCTGTTGGTCGGATGCTTTCGCGGGATGAAAGCATGGTAAAACTTTGACGATTTTTTGTGTCCAGTAGTTTGCACGCCAAACATGCGGACTCAGGTACAGAAAGATGCAAGAAACACAACATGATGGTCCCGTCGATAGCATCACTATTTCACCTTCTCGTGTTCCACATGAAAATTTGGCCGCTTCTTCTTTCCAGCTAACGGAATCTAAATTAAGACTTCGGGACATGTGCATTATTGGACTGGTCTAGTTAGAGCGCGTCCCTATTGATTGTCACTTAGGTAGATAGATTTATAGAATTATATTCCTTTTATGTATAAAAAAAGGACAGGCAACACACATCGATCACTCTTCTTACGAGGTTCTTATAATTGGAGCCTTGTCAGCTTCGAATCCTTCTTCAGATCTGATCGTTCTGTGGTACTGAAACATTAGTCGCCCCTCTGATATTTTGGTTACACTGCACAAAACATTATTTTGGAAGAGAGCAGAGATTCGGTGCCCAGGCTCATATGCACCCACGATGAAGAAAAAAATCAAAACAAATACTAGAAAAATTCCAAAAAAATCAATTTTTTGCATGGTAGATAGTTTGATGCAGGAGGTGGGGTCCAAATATCAGATCATTTGGACATCTGAGTAGCTCTCAGCAAAAAAAGATAAATTTGGGGTTTGTAAAAAAGTTTACTGTTCATTTATTATTCTGACCCAATTTGTTTTTTTTTCTAAAAGCTACTCATATGTCCAAATGATCAGAAATTTAGAGCGCACCTCATGCACAAAATTATCTAGCATAAAAAAATTGGATTTTTTATTTTTTATGAATTTTTTCTTGACTATGTGCACATGAGTCTGGGCTCAGAAATGAATATTCGATTTTGGAAGGATATTTGTAGCATAAATAAATATATTTTTTGTATGAACTAATCCAACAACTTTGGTTACATCCACACTTAGCGTATGGCAAAAGCTTCGTGAAGAGACATCAGATCTTTAACCAAATCTTTTTGTGTACTGCCACCCAAACCGGCTGTCCGTTTAAAGGAAGAATTTAACAATGCAATGTAGATTCAAATTCAACAGATCATTTATTAGCCAATTCCAAAATTGCAAACAATGGCCACATATGACCATGTTAGAAACGAGATCCACGGCAAACATCAGGGAACCATTAATGTTATGTCTGCACCTCAATGCCTTTGTTGACGAAACAAAAACATGTGGTGACAGAATAACACCAATTAGGATTGAGTGGTGTTTCTCGTGGACGTAGTTGGGAATCTAACTATATTTAGCACAGATGCAAACTGCGGTTTATCACGTAGATAAGTTGTAACTTATGCATACCATGGTTAGCTATTTCTGTATTTTCTTAAAAGAAAAGAAAAAAAAAATCCGAACCATGATACTCAAATCGCCATGATTTATCTGGCTTATAAATCTTCAACTTGCTATTGTAGCGTCAGTAAACGACAGAGATTGTGATATGTCGGCGAGATTGGTCCTGCTGGACGGCGGTGTTCAGTTGTCGGCGTGCGAGGCTCTAGAGCTTGGCGTCTCAGGTGCTAGTGGGGAATATCAGGTTGGGAGGCGGCGTGCCTCAGGGGGTTCGCTCTTGGCCGGATCCGGAGGGCTAGATTGGGTCAGTGCAGGCCTACTACCTCGGCTGCGCGACATGTGACGGTGGTGCCTCGGCGTTGCGTTGTGGGAAGGTAGCCCGGGACGTGGTGTTGCCTGCCGTCGGTGATCCCCATCCTTGGCGAGATTTTACTGTGGAGGTTGGATCCAGGTGCGATCTAGGTCTTGGGCTAGGTATTCCTCTAATCGTGGGCCGACATTGGTGATGTTCGATCCTGACCAATGTTGTGTTGCAACACGACGGTCCCGTGCTAGCGTTGTCCATGCCAAGGTGCCTTTTCCGACGGCCTGGTGTCTTGTTGTTAGTGCAGAGTCGGTCTTGGATGCCCGGCGACAGCCCCGGTAGGTGAGGCTGAGCGGTTAGCTCTACGGTGAGCAGCGTTGCAATGGTGGTGGCATCTCTCCTTGGTTGTGTGGATGGTGAGGAGTGGGGTGGAGGGTGATCCCAGTGTTGTCGGTGCTTTTGTGGTGGCGACTCTGTGGTCTTGTTATGGAGTCTTGTTCCAGCAGCAGTGGTCCTTCCCTTGGGTTGGGTTTGTGACCTTGGTACCTCTTGTGACTCCGAGTGAAAGCTCCGCGGTACGGCGCTGTCGGCAATGCTTGTGGGTGTTGAGTCTCTCTTGAAGGTGTCGTCATGGTTCCCCTCCTCGTGCCAGGGCTCCGGATGAAAACCCCAGTCCTTCTTTGCAGCCTACCCAGTGGCAGAACGCTGCATTGTTATCCTCTTGGGGTAATGTGGAGCTCAGGTAACATCAGGTTGCAATATGCCGGCATCTTCGGGCATGGATCCTGAAGTGAAGTTTCTTCAATTCTGGCATGGGGCGATCTTGTTGGTCTCCTACCTTTAAAACATAATAATTTTTAGCGTTCTCAGTCCTCACTATCCGCATGCAGGTCGGCGCTCCACGATTCGAATCTAGAGGGCGTGGCGGCACTCTCAGGTGGTTGCTTGGTTGTGCGCGGCGCGTAACAGTTTAGTGGTTTCTCAAGGAGGCGCATTTGTCATTCCTAGTCTATGGTCTGGGGTACTTATTGTTGGGTGTGACTTCTCGTGTTTTCTTGCTTGGCTTTGAGTTTGTGGCTTCTTCGCTCCTCTCTCTGATGTCGATTTTATTTTAACTTGCTTTGTAAAAGAATTTTCTCATCACCTTGTATCGGTTTGGACATTTTAGCTTTATTTATAAAGTAAGGCAAAAAATTGTTCCGACAATACGTTGCTTATCAAGTTTTGAAGGAGGAAGGGGAATAATTTAGGTATGTGTGAAGATGACGCGAGAGTGAACAAAGAATGAGATAAAGTAACGGACTAATCTAGACCTCAAATAACAGATTGTGTACAATACGTAGATGGTCTGCCAGCTTTAGCCACATGAATTAAGAAAATAAATTAATCCTCGGCACTTACGGCTAAAGCTAGGCACACCATTAATGTGGGAAAAGGTTTAAGTACCATCGCTGGTTTATAATAATAGCATCTTATCTTCTTCTTTTTTAACGAGGAACAATAGCATCTTATCATTTAGCAAAACAGTAGCGACACTGCATATTATTATTTACTTATTTTGCGGGTGGACACTGCATATGGTTGCATGTAATTTTTTTTCTTACATACTACCTCCATTCCTTTATGTAAGATGTATTTGCTTTTTTCAAAAGTCAAACGAGTGCATGTTTTACTGACTTTTAGAAAAATATATCAATATCCACAATATGAAATTTATATCATTCGATCCATCATGAAAACTAGTTTCATATTTTATCTATTAGGTATCACAGGTTTTATTATTTTATTCTATAATTTTGATAAAAATGTAAATAATTAACTTGCACGAAAATCAATACATCTTATATTCTGAAACAAAGGGAGTATATGGTACCAAAGTGACGCCATAGTCCATCTCCATACTGTTGTTCGATGGCTTTATAATTAACGATGGCTATCGCCACGACACTACTTTTTACTGCACATACATAATTACCATTCCTTTCCTAGAAAATGGAAATATATCGTCATCAACTAATGAGATTTTTTTACATGATAATACATGTCTCTTTCATATCATAAAAATTAAATTGCAAGTCACATAAAGACCGACAAAACTGAAAAGATAGCAGAATGTCGCTCAGCTTGACACCAACGCCTGTCACCTGCCTCCGGTACCACCGCAGCAGCTACCAAAGAAAAAAATGTCGGGTCACCTCCTCACTCAAGCTTGACGCGGCTCCATCGCTAATATGCAACTTTACGGACCCCCAAGGTGGCTCACCAAAGATGAAGCCGTTACCGTTGAACGAATCAAACCTGGGCAACACCCCGGACACGCCATCGGACTCCAGATCTGGCACCCCACCACGACTAAGATGCCGAAGGAGAAAACCATACATACCGTCCATTAACCACGAACTCAGCACACGTACCATCTTTCAGATGTCGTTGATGCAGACCACAATCTGCATCCACTAGTAGAAAAAGGGCCTATTGTCCCGGTTGGTAAGGGCCTTTTGTCCCGGTTTTTGAACCGGGACTAAAGGGTCGTTACTAATGCCCTAACCCTTTAGTCCCGGTTCTTACACGAACCGGGACAGATGGGCCTCCACGTGGCTGGTGCGGCGAGTCCAGGCAGGAGGGCCTTTGGTCCCGGTTGGTGGCACTAACCGGGACCAATAGGCATCCACGCGTCAGCATTTCAGGGGCTGGGGTTTTTGTTTTTTTTAAAGGGGGGGGGGGGGGGGTTTGGGGGTTTTGGGGGGTTAATTTAGGTGTTTCATATATTGTGTTAGCTAGCTAATTAATAGAGAGAAGTGTCCTCTCTTATCTCCGTGCTTGGTCGACGCTACGTACTATATACGTATGAAGAGGACTAGACACGCTAGCTAGTAATCAAATGAAGGAAACAGAAGATCGTCATGAACATATGCATACAGAGAGAAGTGATATCGACCACCTCTCCTTCTCCGAGAGATTGGCCGAACAACAATTTCTCGTATATCTATCCGACACTACCGGCTACATATATACAATAATTATCTCTTACAATATAATCTCCTAATTAAATTGTAAGAACACAGGGTCCACATAGTATTCTCTGTTTTCAGCGATCACGTGGTCAAGGAAGAATGCCGCCAATTCCTCTTGAATTGCTCGCATACGATCTAGTGCTAGGAGTTCATCTCGCTTCCGAAAGATCTAATTTGAAGAAGGGGGTCAATACATATATATATGAATAAATGAAACTCAACACAAATGATGGTAATAAAATAAAATTGTGAATATTATTGCTTACGCACTTCATATTGTTCGTCAGAGTAGCCCCGCCCACAGGTCGTGTAGCGGATGGACTCGCAAACGTAGTATCCACAGTAATTATTCCCGGGTTCCTGCCACAACCACTTTACAAGAAATAGAGGTCAATCAAACTGATAAGCAAGCATGCTAAATGGTATTGATGAAACTAGCGCTTGAATCACTAGGAGATGCGCGGAACATGCTACTATAGTACTTACTTTCGGGTGTTTAAATTGCAGCTTCTTGGCAGTCCCGGAGCTTTTTTGGTGAATTTTCTCCAAACCCTGCCAGACAAAGAAAACAATTACTTGATATCAGGAAATGAACAAAGTTGCTGATATGGTGGATAATGATCGATTTAACTTACTTCTCGAGCATTTGAGTCATGTCCGCATAGTCCTGGGGATCTTTTCGTCTCGAGTCTAAGACGGTTACTACTCCCTGCTCAAGCTTAATCTCTAGGAGAATATAGTGAAAGCTGCGCACGCATGCATAAGTCATCAATTACATTACTATAATCTGGACTAATAAGGGAAACCGAATATGCACAAGACAGTAACACTCACTTGAAGTTGTAAGGAAAGAGTATTATATCTTTGTTTTCATTTATTACCAACGATCGTAGCAAGTTGGCCTCGGTATTTTCGGCATGATATTTAACCTCAGTTGCATCTATGAGATTTGTGTTAATGAACCCAATCTCACCGATTTGTCTTTTCTTCAATTCGGCGATCTTCAATCTGCATAATATAGTGAGGATAATTATAAATACATGCAATGAAAGAGCTGACCTATATAGAGAGACTTAATGACAGAAGTAGTACTACTTACAGACAGTAGCAAGTGATCGTTGATTTATCGAGGGCCTTTTGATTGAAAAACTGGAAGAACTCCTCAAATGAAACATTCAACAGTTCAATTCCAACGAGGTCATGCTCCGGTTTAACTCTTAGCGTCAAAGTATTCCTCCCCCCAGACTCTCTGCAGGTTTTCATGTACCAATCATGTAATCTTTGCATCATCATTGTTTGAGATCTTTCATCTTTGACGAGAGGCTTCCCGTAATGGTATTTGTGTTCTTCCACCTCCAAGATATCATAATGTACATCGTCGGGCAGGTAATCTCCAAGATTGCTATAACCGGGCACCATCCTTGGATCATTAGCGACGATGTCGCTAGACACCTTGAGCGGGGGGCACGATTGGTTCGCTTGTTCGCCGAGCTGGGCAATTTTTTTCCCAGCTCGTCGTTCTTTTAACCTTTGATCACTGACACTACTTCCCGACCGCTCCGCTTCGGCAAATGTCTTTGCAATAATGCGCTCATAGTTTCCTTTCGGCGGAGACTTTGGTGGTTTTGTCAGGGCAGCCAGAGTGCGCTTCGCTTTCACCGGATCTACCTTCTCCTCCGGAGGTGGATGTTTATTTGCTTTCACCCCTTCAAAGAAGTTCGTCACTTCGGCTCGCACGATCTTCCTGGTTTCCTCCTCGGTCCTCTCGTATGGTAACTTCTCTGGAGTCTTCAGAGAAGGACCGAATCTGTATTGCCTCCCGCCTCTGGCTGTACTGCTAGACGCCGGCAGAGCAGACGGAGCGGCTGCGACTGTCTTCTTTCCTTGCTTACGAGGCGGAGGAGAAGGACTATGACGCACCAGAGCAGCCGGAGCGGCGGCGGGTCTCTTCCGCCCTTGCTGACGAGGCGGAGAAGGAGGAGGCTGGCTGCTCTGGCACGCCGGCGCAGGCGGAGAAGGAGGCGGAGTGCCGCCACGCGCCGGAGAAGGAGGCTGAGTGCCCTGATCACTCGCCGGAGGAGGAGGAGGCGGAGTGCCGCCACACACCGGAGAAGGAGGCTGAGTGCCTTGATCACTCGCCGGAGGAGGAGGCGGAGTGCCCTTACTCGCCGGAGGCGTCCAGTTCGGAAGGTTGATGAGCTCCTTCCGCCATAGGCATGGAGTCTTCAGAGCAGAACCCAGCCGAGTCTCCCCTTCACCGGTAGGGTGGTCAATCCTGAGGTCCTCAAATCCCTCCGTTATTTCATCCACCATCACCCTAGCATATCCTTCTGGAATCGGCCGGCAGTGGTAGGTTGCGCCGGGTTCAGGAGGTAAAACAGAGCCAACAGCCGCCTTGACTTTGAAGTTCTGTCATTGCGTCATAAGGTGGCAATGTTGAGACTCCGTGATAGCATCCACGGGGTAGCTAGCAGGAGCCTTCAAGACATGCTCCTGCTGAAGCAGCTCGGTGGAAGCCACGCTGCTTCTCCGCTGAGATGGCGGGGTAGCTTCAGGGGTAGTTTCGGCATGTCGATTGCCGTCTCGTTCCTCTAGCGCTTGAACCCTTTCGTGCAGCTTCTGAATTTGGGTCTGCTCCACTTTTTTCCTCCTCTCCTGGCTTTTGTAACCGCCTGCGTCCGGAAAACCAGCCTTCCACGGAACGGAGCCTGGCGTGCCTCGTGTCCATCCAGGGTGCTCAGGATTCCCGAGGGCCATTGTGAGCTCGTCGTTCTCTCTGTCTGGAACGAACGTCCCTTGCTGCGCTGCATCGATATAGTGCTGAAGCCTCTTGACTGGTATTCTCAAAAGCTCGTCCGTCCAAACGCACCTCCCTGATACAGGGTCCAATTTTCCGCCAGCCCCGAAGAACCAAGTCCGGCAACGGTCTGGCCAGTTCATTGTCTCTGGTTCGATCCCTTTATCAAGCAGATCATTCTCAGCCTTGGCCCACTTAGGCCGGGCTTTGAGGTAGCCACCTGACCCCGTGCGATGGTGAAGCTTCTTCTTCGCAGCATTCTTCTTGTTTGTCGCTGACATCTTCTTACTCTTTTCCGATGTCTTGTGAGCCACAAATGCGGGCCAGTGATCTCTGATCTTCTCATACCGGCTGATGAATTCTGGTGTCTCTTCTTTGTCGACAAACGTTTTCAGCTCATTCTTCCACCTCCTGAATAGGTCTGCCATCTTCTTAAGAGCATGAGACTTGATTAATTGCTCTTTAACTAGCTTATCCGGATCCTCCTCTGGCGGTAGGATGAAATTTGCCTTCAGCTCAGTCCAAAGATCATCTTTCTGCATATCATTGACATAAGACACCTCAGGGTCTTCCTTGTTAGGCTTTTACCATTGGTGGATGCTGATCGGGATCTTGTCCCTAACAAGAACCCCGCACTGAGCCGCAAATGCTTCCTTTGTCCGGATGGGTTCAATCGGTTGGCCGTCGCGCGCGATTGCTGTGATCTCAAACCTTTCATCCGAGCGCAACTTTCTCTTCGGGCCTCGTCTCTTTACCGAAGTTGTGCTCGATCCGGAGGGCTAGAAAAAAGAAGAAAGACGAGAGTTAATTAATATGTGTACATACCAAAACAATGAATGCATCAATTAGCTAGTCAGCACAGGCTTAACTAATATATTTACCTGGCCGGACTCTGTTCGGTCCCCGGAGCCGTCACCACGGGCTCCTTCTTGCACCAGCATTGGGTCACCGGAGCCATCATAATCATGTCTTTCCTCCTCCACTCTTCAATCACCGTAGCCTGCTTCTTCACCCTGTTCTTTCAGACCATCATTGTTGTTAAGATACGACAAGATATCACCTCCGGCTAAGATTATGTCCCCCAACACCTCTTCTGCTTCCTCGTCTCGTCTGTGCTTCATTGTTTCTGCAAATATTACAACATGGCAATTATTACACAAACATGACAGCAGGTGGATATATTAGTGCAAACGTAGACCTAGCTTATTCCGGGTTTGGGTGGCCTCGGCAACGCTTCAAGGGTAGGGGCGCGGCGGGAGGGGGTAGGAGACCGACATCGTTTTTTCCTAGGGTTTGGGTGTCCTCGAGAGTTTTGGTCGAGCGAGAGGGCCGGGGGGGGTGCTCCCGTGGTATAAGTTATCACAGTCGAGAGGGGGTATATATATCGACCGCCCATCATGTCGAAATTATTTTGGAATGGAGTTCCCGATAAAAATTAAGAAGAGGAAGTTGAAGATCAAAAAAGTGGAGAAGAAGAAAAAAAGGAGAAGTCTATTTTTTCTTCTTCTCCTCTATTCCTTCTTCTTCTCCTCTTATTTTTCTTCTTAATCCTCTTCTTAGTTCATTCCTTCTTCCTTTCTTCCTAGCTAGATATATAAAACTTTTCTAAAAAATGTTATCGGGGAGGGGGTATCGACCTCCCCTCATGTTGAAATTATCGGGGAGGGGGTATATCGACCCCACCCCCCTCATCATGCATATATAGCTACCACATACATATATACATTGAAAAAAATTACATATATACAACAAAAACATTAATACACATATGAACAAAAAAATACATATACGAACAAAAACATGTTGTGAACAAAAAAATTAATGTAATAAATCTAATAAGAAATTAATCTAATAAAAAACATGCTCTGAACTTACATATAACCACATACATACAAATATACATTTTATATATATGAACAAAAAACTAATCTAATACAAAATAAAAACAGAGCCGGACCGGCGCGGCGGCTCACAGCGGGGGCGTCTGGCGATGGCGACGACGGGGGGTGCTCGATCGGTGCGACGTGGACTCGGTGGAAACACTTTATGAAAATGCGGTGGTGGCCGGCGGTTTTCTTTTCTTTCTTCATGTTTTCCTTTGTTTTTTCTTATATGTTTGTTTTCGTTTTCACTCTACATTTTCGTACATATGAAAAAAAATAAAGTTTCTATACAAAAGTGCACAATTTTTATGAACAAATTACAACATCTAAATTAACTACACATCTAAATAAATATTACTACACATCTGAAATTTTCCTAATCTTAAAACTAAACTAAACATAAACTAAAATAATCTAAAAAACATGTAAAAACATCTAAGTGCACCGCGCAGGGGCGGAGGGGCACGACGGAGGGGCCGGCGCCGGCGCCGGCGGGGCGGGGCGCAGGGGCGCGGGATAGGGGAGGGGCGCGGGAGCAGGCTCGTGCTCACAGGGGGCGGCGAGGCACGGTGGAGCAGGGGCGACGGCGACGGCAGAGGGCGGCGACGGCGACTCGGAGGAGCAGGGGCGTCGGGGCAGAGGGCGAAAGCGGCGGCGACGTTGAGCAGCCTGACGGCGTCGGTGGCGGCGGCGACGGCGACGTCGAGCAGCCTGACGACATCGGTGGCGGCGGCGGCAACGTGAAGCAGGGGCGTCGGGCGGCGACGGCGAGGAGGAGCAGGGGCGTCGGGGGGTGAAGAAGTGATGGATTTGGTCAAAACTGCTAAGTGTTTGCTTATATACAAAGAGCATTGGTACCGGTTGGTGGCACCAACCGGGACCAATGCTACCTTTAGTCCCGGTTGGTGGCACCAACCGGCACTAAAGGGGGGCATTGGTCCCGGTTGGTGCCACTAACCGGGACCAAAGGCACCCTTTAGTCCCGGTTGGTGCCACCAACCGGGACGGAAAGCCTTGCACAACGGCGTGATGGTGGGAGTTTAGTCCCACCTCGCTAGCTGAGAGAGAGCCGCACCTGTTTATAAGGTGCAGTGCGCCTGAGCTGTCGAGCTCCTCTCTAAAGCAGGCTTACGGGCCTAACCTCTCTGTACATGCGTGTGGGCCTACTGGGCCTTCTGTGGGCCTGAATCCTGGCCCATGGATGGGTTTCTAGTCGTATTCAGGCCGTGGTGGCCTAGTAGGTGGCATAAATTTTATTTTTTGCCTGTTTTTTGTTTTCTTTTTTGCTTTATTTATTTTGTTTTGTTTCTACTTACAACAAAAAACTTATTTATATTATTTTATTTTGTTTCTAATTACTTATTTATTTTACTTTATGATAATTCTTTTTGCTATTAAAGTTTCTAACAAAAAAAGTTCTTTATGAAAATTATTTTTGCTTTCAATGATTTTGAACAGAAAATACTTTGATAATTTTAGTTGCATCAATTTTATATAATTTTAGTTTCAATAATACTAGAGGTTGCTTATAATGTTTTGAACAGAAAATACTTTGATAATTTTAGTTTCATAAATTTTATTTATGTTATTAAAGTTTATTTTATTTTGTTTCTACTTATATATTTTATTAAAGTTTATATTATTTTGTTTCTAATTACTTATTTATTTTATCTGTTATTTTTCATGCACCATTTTTCATGCATTTACTGATTATTTTCAGACTTTTTGTGTGTTCAAAATGCACCATTCAAAGCCACATCATTAATTTTCAACCCTTTCTGACTTCATTTGTTATTTTTCATGCATTTATTGATTATTTTGAGCTATAAGACCCTGAAATTGAAAAGCATTTCAAATGAACTCTGAAAAGGTTGAAAGTTGGCATGTTATCATCATTTCATCCACATAGCATGTGCAAGAAAGTTGAGAGGTTACGGCAAAAACTGGATGCACTTCGTGTACAAAACGGACAATGGTATCATACTCGTCTGTTACAAAGTTGGCATGGTATCATCATAATAGTTGCGGGAGAAAGTATTCACTTTTTCTTCGCTTGTGTCATTTGCTTATTGCGCCGTAACCATGGATAATCTTCATCGTTTATCAGGATGCTTGGGTCAGCCTTGACTTTGAAGGGAGGAATTTCATGAAACTTTTCATAATCTTCAGACATGTCTGTCTTGCCCTCCACTCCCACAATGTCCCTTTTTCCTGAAAGAACTATGTGGCGCTTTGGCTCACCGTATGATGTATTCGCTTCCTTATCTTTTCTTTTTCTCGGTCTGGTAGACATGTCCTTCACATAGATAACCTGTGCCACATCATTGGCTAGGACGAATGGTTCGTTAGTGTACCCAAGATTGTTTAGATCCACTGTTGTCATTCCGTACTGTGGGTCTACCTGTACCCCACCTCCTGACAGATTGACCCATTTGCACTTAAACAAAGGGACCTTAAAATCATGTCCGTAGTCAAGTTCCCATATGTCCATTATGTAAACATAATATGTGTCCTTTCCCCTCTCGGTTGCTGCATCAAAGCGGACACCGCTGTTTTGGTTGGTGCTCTTTTGATCTTGGGCGATCGTGTAAAATGTATTCCCATTTATCTCGTATCATTTGTAAGTCAATACAGTCGAAGATGGTCCCCTAGACAACGAGTACAACTCATCACAAACAGTGGTGTCACCTCTGAGACGTGTTTCCAACCAACTGCTGAAAGTCCTGATGTGTTCACATGTAATCCAGTCGTCACACTGCTTCGGGTGTTTGGAGCGCAGACTATTCTTGTGTTCATCGACATACGGGGTCACCAAGGTAGAGTTCTGTAGAACCGTGTAGTGTGCTTGAGACCAAGAATGCCCGTCCCTGCATATTATTGAGTCCGCTCCTAGCGTGCCTTTTCCAGTCAGTCTCCCCTCATACCGCGATTTAGGGAGACCTATCTTCTTAATGCCAGGAATGAAGTCAACACAAAACCCAATGACATCCTCTGTTTGATGGCCCATGGAGATGCTTCCTTCTGGCCTAGCGCGGTTACGGACATATTTCTTTAGGACTCCCATGAACCTCTCAAAGGGGAACATATTGTGTAGAAATACGGGCCCCAGAATGACAATCTCGTCGACTAGATGAACTAGAACGTGCGTCATGATATTGAAGAAGGATGGTGGGAACACCAGCTCGAAACTGACAACACATTGCGCCACATCACTCCTTAGCCTTGGTATGATTTCTGGATCGATCACCTTCTGAGAGATTGCATTGAGGAATGCACATAGCTTCACAATGGCTAATCGGACGTTTTCCGGTAGAAGCCCCCTCAATGCAACCGGAAGCAGTTGCGTCATAATCACGTGGCAGTCATGAGACTTTAGGTTCTGGAACTTTTTCTCTGGCATATTTATTATTCCCTTTATATTCGACGAGAAGCCACTCGGGACCTTCATACTGAGCAGGCATTCAAAGAAGATTTCTTTCTCTTCTTTCGTAAGAGCGTAGCTGGCAGGACCTTCATACTGCTTCGGAGGCATGCCGTCTTTTTCGTGCAAACGTTGCAGGTCCTCCCGTGCCTCAGGTGTATCTTTTGTCTTCCCATACACGCCCAAGAAGCCTAGCAGGTTCACGCAAAGGTTCTTCGTCACGTGCATCACGTCGATTGAAGAGCGGACCTCTAGGTCTTTCCAGTAGGGTAGGCCCCAAAATATAGATTTCTTCTTCCACATGAGTTCGTGTCCCTCAGCGTCATTCGGAACAGCTAGTCCGCCGGGACCCTTTCCAAAGATTACGTGTAAATCATTGACCATAGCAAGTACTGTTGGAAATATGCCCTAGAGGCAATAATAAAATGGTTATTATTTTATTTCCTTGTTCATGATAATTGTCTATTGTTCATGCTATAATTGTATTAACTGGAAACCGTAATACATGTGTGAATACATAGACCACAACATGTCCCTAGTAAGCCTCTAGTTGACTAGCTCGTTGATCAATAGATGGTTATGGTTTCCTGACCATGGACATTGGATGTCATTGATAACGGGATCACATCATTAGGAGAATGATGTGATGGACAAGGCCCAATCCTAAGCATAGCACAAGATCGTGTAGTTCGTTTGCTAAGAGCTTTTCTAATGTCAAGTATCATTTCCTTAGACCATGAGATTGTGCAACTCCCGGATACCGTAGGAATGCTTTGGGTGTACCAAACGTCACAACGTAACTGGGTGGCTATAAAGGTGCATTACAGGTATCTCCGAAAGTGTCTGTTGGGTTGGCACGAATCGAGACTGGGATTTGTCACTCCGTATGACGGAGAGGTATCTCTGGGCCCACTCGGTAATGCATCATCATAATGAGCTCAATGTGACTAAGGAGTTAGTCACGGGATCATGCATTATGGTACGAGTAAAGTGACTTGCCGGTAACGAGATTGAACAAGGTATTGGGATACCGACGATCGAATCTCGGGCAAGTAACATACCGATAGACAAAGGGAATTGTATACGGGATTGATTGAATCTTCGACATCGTGGTTCATCCGATGAGATCATCGAGGAGCATGTGGGAGCCAACATGGGTATCCAGATCCCGCTGTTGGTTATTGACCGGAGAGTCGTCTCGGTCATGTCTGCGTGTCTCCCGAACCCGTAGGGTCTACACACTTAAGGTTCGGTGACGCTAGGGTTATAGAGATATTAGTATGCGGTAACCCGAAAGTTGTTCGGAGTCCCGGATGAGATCCCGGACGTCACGAGGAGTTCCGGAATGGTCCGGAGGTAAAGATTTATATATGGGAAGTCTTATTTTGGTCGCCGGAAAAGTTTCGTGCATTATCGGTATTGTACCGGGAGTGCCGAAAGGGGTCCGGGGGTCCACCAGAGGGGTCCACCTGCCCCGGGGGGGCACATGGGCTGTAGGGGTGTGCGCCTTGGCCTATATGGGCCAAGGGCACCAGCCCCAAGAGGCCCATGCGCCAAGAGATAAGGGAAAGGGAGAGTCCTAAAGGGGGAAGGCACCTCCTAGGTGCCTTGGGGAGGATGGACTCCTCCCTGGCCACACCCTTCCTTGGAGGAAGGGCCAAGGCTGCGCCCCCCTCTCCCTTGGCCCTATATATAGTGGGGGGAGGGAGGGCAGCCATAACCCAAGCCCTGGCACCTCCCTCTCCCTCCCGTGACACATCTCCCTCCTCCCGCAGCGCTTGGCGAAGCCCTGTTGGAATCCCGCTACTTCCACCACCACGCCGTCGTGCTGCTGGATCTCCATCAACCTCTCCTCCCCCCTTGCTGGATCAAGAAGGAGGAGACGTTGCTGCTCCGTACGTGTGTTGAACGCGGAGGTGCCGTCTGTTCGGCGCTAGGATCATCGGTGATTTGGATCACGACGAGTACGACTCCATCAACCCCGTTCTCTTGAACGCTTTCGCTCGCGATCTACAAGGGTATGTAGATGCACTCCTCTCTCTCGTTGCTAGCATCTCCTAGATTGATCTTGGTGTCACGTAGGAAAATTTTGAATTATTGCTACGTTCCCCAACAAGTACGTGATCACCGGTATGCATGGCGGGCTTCTTCCGGTGATCTGCCTCGCCTTTGAAATGCTTGCCTTTCTTTCGACATTGATGGTTGGTCGGAAGAAATTGACGATGGCCCAGGTACACATTCTTCCTGCATTTGTTTTGGAAAATTGTTTTGGAAAAGTTTACAAAGACAACACTTCATACCTTAAGCATCACAGCTTGAGCAGGTGGAATGGTATGGAATAGGTCACTAGCGACATAGTTAACTATACCATCACTTGGGACTTTCTCGATCACCTTCGGAAGGTCCAACACATTGCACTTGATATGCGGGAAGGCCTTGAAAATAGCCCTAGCCGTCGTTCCATCACCACCAAAACAGTCGGTGAGTGACTGCACCCCCTTGAATAAGTCATGGCATTCCCGTAATATGGTGCCGATCCCCAAATGGTCATGGGCAGCCAAAGCTTCATGGAACACCTTGTCTGACTCTGGGTCGAGGAGCGCCATACTCTCCTCGAAGAGTGTGGCACCATGCACATCTTCAAATGGTGATGGCGGTGGTGCAATGTCCTTCTTGAACCAGTCAGCTAGCCCCAAGGTCACCTCTATGTAATGTCTTGAGGTCGTGGCAAGCACAATGGCCTTCTGGCTGGCCTCACCATCAATGAATACACCATCCACCAGGAGGTATGATAGCGGGACGAGGGAGTAGATCCCCTCCTCAGGGGACGCTAAGGCGCCTGATGTGGGCAACAACCGCAAGACACGGCCAAGGTATGGCGTCTTAGATGGTGGGAGGGACAGTGCAGTGACAAGATCAGGCAACTTGTGCCGCCGAGTCGGTGAATCGCAGTAGGGATACCGAGCTGGACGGCGCACCTGAGTGCTATGGCTGTGAGGTGGCACAGGCTATGGCGCCATAGGCCAGCCTGCGCCTGAATCAGCTGGGCGTCCGTAGGGACTGCCATAGTCGGGGCTTGAGCTGCCATTGCGTTGTATATCTCTGAAGGCGGTGTTGTGTATTTGTTAACTGCTTGAGCCAGAGCACCAATATATATATATGTACACCATGCATTTATTATTTTTAGGTAGTACATCTCTACTAGCAATCAACTGCATTGAAAACACGTGGTGTGCCCATTTTGACGCTATCGATGGGGTCATATGTCTTGTTGTTTTAATTAGGAGATCTATCCATAAGTCCCCATTTGGAAATCTTGCTCAAACCCTTGAAGGACCGTATCCAAGATGTCCCATCTTGCATTTACTGTGATTATTTCTAAGGGGATCCTTCAAAATAAAAATCTGAGGTACCATTCAAATTGGAATTGTTTTGTTATTTGAGTTAAATTTATTTTGAAATATAGCTTTCTTTATAAAACTGAAAAATAAAATAAAATGTTGGTACGTATATAACCCTTAATTATGTATCATATAATATGAGTATTCTTGTTGTTTAGTTGGCTTTGTAGTTTTAAATTCTCAAATTGAAATTAAGGACCAATTTGAACTCATATAATAGAAGAATATGGAAACAGTAACCCATCCCTTATTGGTAACCCGTTTGTCCCACTACCGCCAAAACATATGGCATAGTTTTAAATAGTGCGCTATTTCAATGCTACACGGTCGCTATAGCGTTTGGACGGACCTCGCACTACACGCGTCATGTATAATTTAGCGTTAATTTAGCACGCTATAGCGTTAATTCAGCGCCAAGCCTAGGTTGTCGTAGCCCATTATTTAAACCAATGACATATGGTGAGAAATTATGTTAGTCTGGTTACACTGGTAGAAAAAAGGCCTTTAGTCCCGGTTCGCAAAGGCCTTTAGTCCCGGCTGTGCAACCGAGACTAAATATGCGCGACTAAAGACCCCCCCTTTAGTCGCGCCTCTTACGAACCGCGACTAAAGGCTTTAGTCCCGGTTCTCGTGGCTAACCTGGACTAAAGGCCTCCTCCGCAGGTTTAAACCTGGTTTTTTTGCGAATTTTTTTTATCCTCTAATCTCTAATCACCCCTCATCATTCCAAATCATCTAACTTCCCGGACGGTCACCCATCCTCTCACTACTCCAGCCTGAGCACGCTTAACTTCCGGGTTCTATTCTCCCTCGTTTCCAAGTATGCACTTGTTGTTTTCCTGACAATAGTAGGATGTCAATTCTATTAACCCTCAGGAATTTAGCTTGAGCATGAAGTGACACATTTCACTGTTTGAGTTTGAAACTATTGTTTTAAAAAACAATAATTATTTAGTAACACTAATATTTCTGGAATAATTAGTTTGACCATTGTTTGACCACTGTTTGACCAGATTTGACCAAAATTTAAAAAAATCTGAAATAATTATTTAGTAACACTAATATTCTAGAATAATTAGTTTGACCATTGTTTGACCACAGTTTGACCACAATTTGAATTTTTTTGAATTTTTTGCCTCTCCAGATCTTAAAAGCCCCGTATCTTTTTTCTGTTAGGTTTTTGAGGATTTTGAAAATGTTTAATGGGGTTCCCCCGATGAAATTCGGATGTAACTTTTCGAGTAGATGATTTTTCATATAAAAAACTTTTTCATCCGAGTTCGTATGCAAAAGTTATGCCCATTTTAAGAATTTCCAGAGAGATTTTGCAAATAAAGTCGAAATTCATATTTGTTAATTTTCCCAACAACTAGACCACATATCACATGAGAAACTTATTTTATTTTATTTTTTTGACATTTCCATCATTTTCTTTTGGTTTTTCTAAAACTGAAAAGGCGGTCCACTGGGGGGGGGGGTAGAGTATGATGGGCCCTTTAGTACCGGTTGGTCTGGCCAACCGCGACTAAAGGACTAACCTTTAGTCCCGGTTGGTCTGGCCAACCGCGACTAAAGGACTAACCTTTAGTCCCGGTTGGTCTGGCCAACCACGACTAAAGGACTAACCTTTAGTCCCGGTTGGTCTGGCCAACCGCGACTAAAGGCCTTCGGGCCAGCCTGAGGACCTTTAGTCCCGGGACTAAAGCCCCTCCCGTCCGCCAGCTGTCGACCGAGCGCGCTGGGCCCAGATAGTTGGTCGCGGGTCTCCTCCCGAACCGCGACTAAAGACCCCTTTGGTCGCGGTTCGATTATTTTGGGGACTAATGGGGGCGTATGGAAGCCTCTTTTTCTACTAGTGTTAACCCTCTTATGCCGACAGTAAAGACTCCAGCATAGAATGTAGTTAGCATGTAACCGTAATTATATGACCAACTCTATATCCTTTCTATACGCGCAGTGTCTATTCTTTTATTGTAATTTCATCTGACCATCTGAACTTGATGGTCTTCTCCATGTATGTAGATACGATACAAAGAGCTCTCGCTGTTATGCACGTGTTTGTTACTTTGAGGGAAATTAAGCACTGTAGTTCTGTTGGTTGGGACGTTGAGTGGAACACAAACGCCCTAGCTGTCATAACAGAAATCCGCAGACATCATCGTAAACGTAAACAACATAGATGACCCGAAAACATTAATGCTCGGACAGAGAGTTACTACCTACAACAAAAATGTTTGATGAAGTCCTTTTTTTAGAAAAGGAGGATGATCCCCGGCCTCTTCATCTGGACATGCAGCTATTTTATTAATTATTATAAAAAACCTTAAAAAGTACTCCCTCCGGCCGGAAATACTTGTCATCAAAATGGATAAAAAAGGTTGTATTTAGACGTATTTTAGTTCTAGACGCATCTCTTTCTATCCATTTTGATGACAAGTATTTCCGGACGAAGGGAGTAATACATCAGGTAGTCTGAAGCCATTATCTTAGAAACATTGTCACTACTCCTATTCACCTGATGAATGGGTGCCGATAGTCCGAGCCTAATACCAAACAGACATCACACCGTGCATTACTATTTTTAGGTGGTACGTCTCTAGCAACCAACTGCATTGAAACCACGTGGTGTGCCCATTTTAACGCTATCGATTGGATCATCAGTCTTGTCGTTTTAATTAGGAGCTCTATCCATATGTCTCAATTTGGAAATCTTGCTCAAACTCCTTCAAGACCGTATCCAAGATGTCCCAACATATCCAAGATGTCCCATCTTGCATTTACTGCAATTATTTCCTATGGATTTCCTAAAAAAAACTTAGGTACCATTCAAATTGGAATAGTTTTGTTACTTGAGTTAAGTCTATTTTGAAATATAGTTTTTCTTCGTAAAACTGGAAAAAAATGCACATATATAACTCTTATGTATCATATATAATATGATTATTCTTGGAGAGGGGCGATTTGACTCCCGAGCTCATCTAAACCCGCCATGAACAGTAAAATCGAAACAAATAATAGAAAAAAAATCAAAACATTCCGAATTATTATTTTTTGCATGGTAGATGTTTCAGTGCGTGAGGTTCGTGTGTAGGCATTGGATCAACGATGAATATTTGTGTTGGATGATATTCGTCATGTAACCGTCACAACCTAGAGGGATACACAATAGTTCCAATTCATCTTATGTCCTATCCTAACAATGTATACCATTGTAGAGTTTTCACTTAGTCGACATCAATAGGCCCAGAAGCAACATTCGTAACAACATTCGGATATAAATTGCTATCATGCGAATATAAGTTGAATAGATAAGTTCATCCATAACAACATTGTAAGGAATCTACAATTATATGACCTCTCCAAAACTTCATAAGAAATCTTGATTACCATGAAGTGGTTGTGAAAAAAGTTTTAAAAAGACAAAAGGGGCGGTGACGCAGCGCCAAGCGGCCTAAGTCTAAGTCACGCATATATTCACGAGTGCACACGCTATATAGGTTTGTGTCCATAGCACAACTTCCCCCTCTCTACGTGGTTGTAGCATTTTGAAGTCTATGGAAGGACCCCTTATAAGTTGGTCATCTTTTTTTTTGCGAAAATTATAAGTTGGTCATCTTGACGTATGGGATTTAGGCAAGCTGGCGTCGTACAGAAAGTAACTCACATATGCAGAACCTGCCTGGAAAAGATAGAATGTGTTTTTATTTCTTTTAGTTACATTTTGAGAATGCAAAGGTTATGAACTGATGGAAACTTTTTTTTTGGTTATTTTCGGCAAACACCCAAAAAATGCACATGTGTTTTTGGCAAAATCACAACAGTAGTACTGTATTTGAACCCTTTTTTCTCCTTCCGTTCTCTTTTTGCTGTTGTTTGTCTGAGCAGTCAGCCAGTTCGTTCTTTCTTTTGACATTTTGGCTACTTTGAACGAAATGGCAGCAAGCTGTTCATATGCATAGGTCAGAAATGGATGAATTAGGGAAGTGACATGGATGACATATGCTTCCTCACATAATTAACAAGCTAGCCAGGAGTAAGCTCCCCTCAGCATACACTGACTACTCCCTCTATCAAAATAACTAATCAACGGTTGGATCTCATCCCACATCTACTGATCGTTGCCTCGCTTCTCCAAGATGATCCACACCTCATTCTGGATCACAGTCAAGATCATCTAGAAAAAATGTCCCCTTACAAATGAGATCAGCTACACTTGGCATTTAAATCTCTCTACAT
The DNA here is from genome assembly GCF_002575655.3 of Aegilops tauschii subsp. strangulata. Classification (NCBI taxonomy): domain Eukaryota; kingdom Viridiplantae; phylum Streptophyta; class Magnoliopsida; order Poales; family Poaceae; genus Aegilops; species Aegilops tauschii. The sequence continues at coordinate 471,035,851 of NC_053038.3, forward strand.
ACATGGCAAATATCAAATAAAACCTGTTGTTTTTCAAAGCTAAAGAAGCCAAGTCTAGCATACACGAAAAATCATCACCGATTATATAAATCTATATGGATCAAGGATGATAAACAAGGAGAAAAGGACATGAATCATGATCAATTTTAAAGCTAGTTCAATATCCAACACTTCGGCAGCCAACAAACCAAGCACAAGCACTCGCCAACAGTAGTTCAATAGCCAACCCAATTACAAACCAGGCATATCAATTACCCCCTCTGATCCAAAAAAAAGTATCCTGGTTGAAGCCACGACACTTTTTTTTGGATCGGAGAGAGTAGAAAGCACTTGGCCAACATACAGATCACACAAGTAGCATGTCAGGCTAGTCTTGCTTTTTACATAGTGCTTCCAAATCTTGCTTTCAATCGGTGGTACTTCTCTCCTTGGTGTCTTGCCACTCTTGGGCCAAAGTTTGGCAATAACTTGTCACTGTCGTGTGCATCTATCTGAAGCACAACACATGCATGTCAAGGAAAGTTTAATACATCACACATCATGAAACGTAGAAAGGGAATTGCTTGTAAATCAGATAATCAAGCTCATCGGTCAAACGGTCATATTACTATCTTCACTTAGCACGCACAACACATGAGAATAGGTCAAGTTCTTGTCAGCAACACTCGGTAAAAGATCAAGTTAAGAATATCTCTTCTCATCCAAACCTATCAAACAAGACCAAGGATCACCTAAGCAGGAAATATAAATAATCCTAGACCGCGACCCATTAGTTACTATACCAAGCTATCTGGACCAAGTGTCATACTGTCATACATACTCGACTAGATCGGCAACGCGCCTTGGCGCGAGGGTGCCGGTCCCAACGATGTGGTCAAGCAAGTAGTAATCATGGTTTAGCGTAATTATTCAAATAGGATAACAAAATAAAAGAAGGATGAAACATTCACTTCTAATAGAAGATATTGAGTCATGAGACCACGAAAGGTAACCACTTCCATTAAGTTTAGTACTAATAGCACGAACATGTCCTAATCTAAAACAAAGTTTGCAGCACATCCATATATAAGCAAGGCAACTACCCAACATAGGCTAAAGTTATAACAAAAACAACTTCACTACAAAGGTAACATCTCAAAAGGAGGTTAGTAAACACTTATTAATGATTCAGTACTAAACATCAAGGTTAATCACACAACATTGGCAAGTTTCATACCAAAGCATACTTTGTTGTAACAAATATACTCAGAGCAACCTTCTCGGACTGTTAGTGCATTTCATAAAACAATGCTATGAAGGGGGACATCCATGATACAACATACATGTTGGTCCTCAACTTTCACTTCTAGCGATCTCCAAGTATATTGGAATTCCAAAGAGCGGTCTTAGGGCGTCGTGCCCTGTCCAGCACCATGGTCCAGTGCCCAGACCCAAAACATAGAGCAGGTTACAGTAATACATAGTCCAGATGGTGTTGAGTAGAAAAAAACCACAATATATTACACGGGAAAGAACATGACATTCCTGTACATAAGTGAACCCCTAACAAAGCAATGCCCTAGATCATCTTCACACCCATGAGACTCCAGGTTGTAGCCTTAAAGATAAGTGTAGACAAACCCTGTCAATAAGTATACATGGGTTACAAGAGTAGTGAACATTTATTGTATACCCACACCATTCTCTGTCATAAAAGTAGGGAGACAGAGCACCAAAACAAAGAAGAGTACAGGTTCCTTTCACCAACAGATGAACTTTGCAATTAACACTGAAAATGGGATGAAAGCAATGGGAAATTTTCTTCTAAGACTGTCCCAAATCATTATGAATCATGGGCATGTGTCCTGCACACACACATGATGCATTTTTTATCATTATCATGCACTACTGCCTACTCCTCTATATATCATTAAGAACAGGTCACTAATTCCTTTGATGGTTGACACTAAGATAAAGTCACATGTTCAAATTCTATTAACCTAAGGCAGTAATTCAAACAGTCCGTAGAAGCCTTTCCAAAGAAGTCCCCTAAAAAATAATCAACCAGATTATATGTACTGAACATAAGAACTTATTCCAGAGATATGTTAACGACACATTATGAAATATTATACCTCCACAAAGCAGGGACGGCAGATCGACGGATGTCCATCCCCACTTCCTACAATTACGCAAAATAAAATCTAAGGTGAGAACATCACTGAATTATAATTGGAAACTAAATTTTGCTCTGAACCATAACATGCACTTGACAAAGTGAACTATCCAGAAATGGAGTTATTATATGAACCACAGCATGCACTTGACAAAGTAAAGAATGTGAACTGGAGTTAAACTGATATAATCATACAGTGGTATTTTCCTGAAAATCTAATCATAAAAAGAGAGAAAAGAAACCAGCGGCTAGAAAGGCAATCAACACGTCGAATCACAACATTATATGAACAGGCAAAAAGGTCAAACAGGAAGTCCGAGGAAGCCCAAGATGACGGTACCATATACATATTGTGTACAAATATACCTTCATCGCTGGTGGATATTGGATCGACGCTCCGTGCCCCTTGCATGATGTTATTATATATCGGATGCTTAGTTGTCACTGCAGCCCTAGAATGAGCAAAAGCTCATTAGTATTCTTACTTATACTGCATGATATTTTTACCTGAACTCAGCATCCAACAGTGTGCAAAATACTAACCATGGAGTCAATCAAAGTTACGCCAGAACTAAAACTACACATGTACCACAAAATCCAACTATCCATGTGAAATCGGAGAGAAGTAACCAACTGTTTTTTGTTATCTTGTATTTCTCATGAGAGAGCCTGGGTGTTTTTGTAATCAGAACAGTAACTGTAACCACGTGCATATCAATGAGCATGATATGTATCATGCACCATTTTGACAAACAACATGACAGAAAAAAATCCTTTACATCTACTGTTGACTTGATTCAGTTTCAAATGTAATGATGGTTCATACAAATAGAAGTACAATTAATTAGCTGCATCATTACCATCCACTTAAAGTAAACAAGCCAGTGTATTAGAGTTTGAGAATAGCCGTGCACCACCTCATCCCAACATAGGTAATATATATTACATCTATTGTGAACTTGATTCGGTTTCAAAGGTAATGTTGGTCCATGCAAGTAGAAGTACAGTTAATTAGCTGCATCATCTCATAGTGTCTCAGAGACAAACCGCATTATATATGGCATATAGGACGGGGAAAGATTAGGTAGTGGAAGATACGTATGTAAATAAATCAGAGGAGATCCTAACTTTAAATCCTAATTGAATGGCAAGACATGCGCCCACACAGACGTCTTTTCCATAAGGCTAAAGAGTGAGAAAGGGCAATCATCTACATTTAAGTCTTGCTTATTAGCCAATTTAAGAATCAGCCTCCCATAAGGCTATAAGTACCAATGAGCTAGGAAAAGAACAATATCTACCTTTTTATAAAACCAGAGAAGCAGTGGACCAGAGGCTGGAGATGAAGAGGAGCAGTCCAAATTTTCATGTTGCAGAACAAAGTGCAAACTGAGACTGCAGTCATTTATTCAATATGGAATCAATGATGCACTTAATTTGAGGCCACAAAGGAAAACCCGAAATAAACATGAAACAAAGACACAAGGAACCAGATATAAATGTCAGACACGCATACAACCTGCAAGACTATGGGCATGAAACGAACACACAAAATTGGCCAGTCGCATGAGAGGAAATACAAGGACATTTTTCTGCCCCAACTCTTATTTGTGCTCACCTCACTATGGCTGGATTCTTCTTCTGGGCAGTGAGCACAACAACAATGCACATTCTTTTTTGGCTTTATCAGTTCATAAGAAGACAACATTTTTGACCAAGGCAATGATGGTCGACAAACATTCACATGAAATGATGAACTGATACATGTTAGTAATTTTATTTATATATTGACACCTGGTTAGTACCAGGGTCCGTTAAACTGGCAGTTGCTAGACTGAAACCAAATCATATCATCTTTGCTTGGTTTTTTAGGCAGGGCATGCTACCTCTTGAGCACTGCGTTGGTTTTCCTTGAAGAGGAAAGGGTGTTGGAAATATGCCCTAGAGGCAATAATAAATGGTTATTATTATATTTCTTTGTTCATGATAATCGTCTATTGTTCATGCTATAATTGTATTGTCCGAAAATCGTAATACATGTGTGAATACATAGACTACAACGTGTCCCTATTAAGCCTCTAGTTGACTAGCTCGTTGATCAACAGATAGTCATGGTTTCCTGACTATGGACATTGGATGTCATTGATAACGGGATCACATCATTAGGAGAATGATGTGATGGACAAGACCCAATCCTCAGCATAGCATAAAAGACCGTGTAGTTTCGTTTGCTAGAGCTTTTCCAATGTCAAGTATCTTTTCCTTAGACCATGAGATCGTGCAACTCCCGGATACCGTAGGAGTGCTTTGGGTGTGCCAAACGTCACAACGTAACTGGGTGACTATAAAGGTGCACTACGGGTATCTCTGAAAGTGTCTGTTGGGTTGGCACGGATCGAGACTGGGATTTGTCACTCCGTGTGACGGAGAGGTATCTCTGGGCCCACTCGGTAATGCATCATCATAATGAGCTCAATGTGACTAAGGCGTTAGTCACGGGATCATGCATTGCGGTACGAGTAAAGAGACTTGTCGGTAATGAGATTGAACAAGGTATTGGGATACCGACGATCGAATCTCGGGCAAGTAACATACCGATTGACAAAGGGAATTGCATACGGGATTGATTGAATCCTCGACACCGTGGTTCATCCGATGAGATCATCGTGGAACATGTGGGAGCCAACATGGGTATCCAGATCCCGCTGTTGGTTATTGACCGGAGAGGCGTCTCGGTCATGTCTGCATGTCTCCCGAACCCGTAGGGTCTACACACTTAAGGTTCGGTGACGCTAGGGTTGTAGAGATATATGTATGCGGAAACCCAAAAGTTGTTCGGAGTCCCGGATGAGATCCTGGACGTCACGAGAGGTTCCGGAATGGTCCAGAGGTGAAGAATTATATATAGGAAGTCAAGTTTCGGCCACCGGGAAAGTTTCGGGGGTTACCGGTATTGTATCGGGACCACCGGAAGGGTCCCGGGGGTCCATCGGGTGGGGCCACCTATCCCGGAGGGCCCCGTGGGCTGAAAGTGGAGGGGAACCAGCCCTTAGTGGGCTGGGGCGCCCCCTTGGGCCTCCCCCCATGCGCCTAGGGTTGGGAACCCTAGGGGGGAGCTTCCCCCTTGCCTTGGGGGGCAAGGCACCCCTTCCCCCCTTGTGGCCGCCGCCCCCCCTTGGAGATCCCATCTCCCTGGGCCGGCGCCCCCCCAGGGGGCCTATATAAAGGGGGGGAGGGAGGGCAGCAAGACACAGCCTTGGGCGCCTCCCTCCTCCCCTGCAACACCTCTCTCTCTCTCGCAGAAGCTTGGCAAAGCCCTACCGAGACCCGCTACATCCACCACCACGCCGTCGTGCTGCTGGATCTCCATCAACCTCTCCTTCCCCCTTGCTGGATCAAAAAGGAGGAGACGTCGCTGCACCGTACGTGTGTTGAACGCGGAGGTGTCGTCCGTTCGGCACTCGGTCATCGGTGATTTGGATCACGGCGAGTACGACTCCGTCATCCACGTTCATTGGAACGCTTCCGCTCGCGATCTACAAGGGTATGTAGATGCACTCCCTTCCCCTCGTTGCTAGTATACTCCATAGATGCATCTTGGTGAGCGTAGGAAAATTTTAAAATTATGCTACGATTCCCAACAAAGGGTGATGCAGCAAAATAGCGTAAGTATTTCCCTCAGTTTTTGAGAACCAAGGTATCAATCCAGTAGGAGGCTACGCGTGAGTCCCTCGTACCTACACAAAACAAATAACTCCTCGCAACCAACACGATAAGGGGTTGTCAATCCCTTCACGGTCACTTACGAGAGTGAGATCTGATAGATATGATAGGATAATATTTTTGGTATTTTTGTGATAAAGATGCAAAGTAAAATAAAAGCAAAGTAAAAAAGCAAAGGAAATAACTAAGTGTTGGAAGATTAATATGATGAAGATAGACCCGGGGGCCATAGGTTTCACTAGTGGCTTCTCTCAAGAGCATAAACATTTTACGGTGGGTGAACGAATTACTGTTGAGCAATTGACAGAATTGAGCATAGTTATGAGAATATGTAGGTATGATCATGTATATAGGCATCACGTCCGAGACAAGTAGACCGACTCCTGCCTGCATCTACTACTATTACTCCACTCATCGACCGCTATCCAGCATGCATCTAGAGTATTAAGTTCATGAAAACAGAGTAACGCCTTAAGCAAGATGACATGATGTAGAGGGATAAATTCATGCAATATGATAAAAAACCCATCTTGTTATCCTTGATGGCAACAATACAATATGTGCCTTGCTGCCCCTACTGTCACTGGGAAAGGACACCACAAGATTGAACCCAAAGCTAAGCACTTCTCCCATTGCAAGAAAGATCAATCTAGTAGGCCAAACCAAACTGATAATTCGAAGAGACTTGCAAAGATAACCAATCATACATAAAAGTATTCAGAGAAGATTCAAATACTGTTCATAGATAATCTTGATCATAAACCCACAATTCATCGGTCTCAACAGACGCACCGCAAAAAGAAGATTACATCGAATAGATCTCCACGAGAGAGGGGGAGAACATTGTATTGAGATCCAAAAAGAGAGAAGAAGCCATCTAGCTACTAACTATGGACCCGAAGGTCTAAGCTAAACTACTCACACTTCATCAGATCCGAAAGATTCAAGACAAAAGTTTAATATTGACATAAAAATAATAATACTTCAAGCATACTAACAAAGCAATCATGTCTTCTCAAAATAACATGGCCAAAGAAAGTTATCCCTACAAAATCATATAGTCTGGTTATGCTCTATCTTCACCACATAAAGTATTTAAATCATGCACAACCCCGATGACAAGCCAAGCAATTGTTTCATACTTTTGACATTCTCAAACTTTTTCAATCTTCACGCAATACATGAGCGTGAGCCATGGATATAGCACTATATGTGGAATAGAATGGTGGTTGTGGAGAAGACAAAAAAGGGAGAAGATAGTCTCACATCAACTAGGCGTATCAACGGGCTATGGAGATGCCCATCAATAGATATCAATGTGAGTGAGTAGGGATTGCCATGCAATGGATGCACTAGAGCTATAAGCATATGAAAGCTCAACAAAAGAAACTAAGTGGGTGTGCATCCAACTCGCTTGCTCACGAAGACCTAGGGCATTTTGAGGAAGCCCATCATTGGAATATACAAGCCAAGTTCTATAATGAAAAATTCCCACTAGTATATGAAAGTGACAAAATGAGAGACTCTCTATCATGAAGATCATGGTGCTACTTTGAAGCACAAGTGTGGTAAAAGGATAGTAACATTGTCCCTTCTCTCTTTTTCTCTCATTTTTTTATTTGGGACTTTTCTCTTTTTTTATGGCCTCTTTTCTTTTTTTTCCGTCCGGAGTCTCATCCCGACTTGTGGGGGAATCATAGTCTCCATAATCCTTTTCCTCACTTGGGACAATGCTCTAAAAATGAAGATCATCACACTTTTATTTTCTTACAACTCAACAATTACAACTCGATGCTTAGAACAAAATATGACTCTATATGAATGCCTCCGGCGGTGTACCGGGATATGCAATGAATCAAGAGTGACATGTATGAAAGAATTATGAATGGTGGCTTTGCCACAAATATGATGTTAACTACATGATCATGCTAAGCAATATGACAATGATGGAGCGTGTCATAATAAACGGAACGGTGGAAAGTTGCATGGCAATATATCTCGGAATGGCTATGGAAATGCCATGATAGGTAGGTATGGTGGCTGTTTTGAGGAAGGTTTATGGTGGGTGTATGATACCGGCGATAAGTGTGCGGTATTAGAGAGGCTAGCAATGGTGGAAGGAAGAAGGGTGCGTATAATCCATGGACTCAGCATTAGTCATAAAGAACTCATATACTTATTGCAAAAATCTACAAGTTATCCAAGCAAAGTATTACGCGCATGCTCCTAGGGGGATAGATTGGTAGGAAAATACCATCGCTCGTCCCCGACCGCCACTCATAAGGAAGACAATCAATAAATAAATCATGCTCCGACTTCATCACATAACGGTTCACCATATGTGCATGCTACGGGAATCACAAACTTTAACACAAGTATTTCTCAAATTCACAACTACTCAACTAGCATGACTCTAATATCACCATCTTCATATCTCAAAACAATTATCAAGCATCAAACTTCTCATAGTATTTAACACACTCATAAGAAAGTTTTTACTATTCTTGAATACCAAGCATATTAGGATTATTTAAGCAAATTACCATGCTATTTAAGACTCTCAAAATAATCTAAGTGAAGCATGAGAGACCAATAGTTTCTATAAAACAAATCCACCACCGTGCTCTAAAAGATATAAGTGAAGTACTAGAGCAAAACTATATAACTCAAAAGATATAAGGGAAGCACATAGAGTATCCTAACAAATTACAAATCATGTATGGCTCTCTCAAAAGGTGTGTACAGCAAGGATGATTGTGGTAAACTAAAAGGCAAAGACTCAAATCATACAAGACGCTCCAAGCAAAACACATATCATGTGGTGAATAAAAATATAGCTCCAAGTAAAGTTACCGATGGAAGTAGACGAAAGAGGGGATGCCTTCCGGGGCATCCCCGAGCTTTGGCTTTATGGTGTCCTTAGATTATCTTGGGGGTGCCATGGGCATCCCCAAGCTTAGGCTCTTGCCACTCCTTGTTCCATAATCCATCAAAAAAATTCACCCAAAACTTGAAAACTTCACAACACAAAACTCAACAGAAATCTCGTGAGCTCCGTTAGCGAAAGAAAACAAAAGACCACTTCAAGGTACTGTAATGAACTCATTTTTTATTTATATTGGTGTTAAACCTACTGTATTCCAACTTCTCTATGGTTTATAAACTATTTTACTAGCCATAGATTCATCAAAATAAGCAAACAACACACGAAAAACAGAATCTGTCAAAAACAGAACAGTCTGTAGTAATCTGTAACTAACGCAAACTTCTGGAACTCCAAACAATCAGCAAAAATAGGAAGACCTAGGCAATTTGTTTATTGATCAGCAGCAATTGGAATCAGTATTTTATCACGTTCTGGTGATTTTTAACAATTGTTTTCGTGAACAGAAAGTTTCTGGAAATTTCTGCAAGATCAAATAACTACCATCCAAGAAGATCCTATAGGTTTAACTTGTCACAAACACTAATTAAAATATAAAAACACATCTAACCAGAGGCTAGAACAAAGATTTATTCCTAAACCGAAGCAAAAGCAAAAAAAAACTAAAAATAAAATTGGGTTGCCTCCCAACAAGCGCTATCGTTTAACGCCCCTAGCTAGGCATAAAAGCAAGGATAGATCTAGGTATTGCCATCTTTGGTTGGCAATCCATAAGTAGCTCTCATGATAGATTCATATGGTAATTTTATTTTCTTCCTAGGGAAGTGTTCCATGCCTTTCTTTAATGGAAATTGGAATCTAATATTCACTTCCTTCATATCAATAATTGCACCAACCGTTCTAAGGAAAGGTCTACCAAGAATAATACTCCCTCCGTTCCTTTATATAAGGTGTATTTGTTTTTCAATAAAATTTCAGAATGTAAGGTGCATTTCTTCTAATTACTAATAATTCCCTTGTTAACCCTCCAGAAAAATGGAAAGTATCTCTCTTCTGATTGTCTGTATCTCTCCTTGTAGCAAAAGAAGGAAAGTATCTCTCTGTTGATTGCATGCATCTCTTACTTTCTTGGACTAATTGATTTACTTACCACTAATCAACAAATTTGCCAAAGGTAATATAGTCCTAACATGTCCATAATTCCGTGCCTTGGTCACCGTGCCGAAAATAATACACCTTACATAACGAAACGGAGGGAGTAGGACATGAAGGATTGCAATCTATATCAAGAACGATAAAATCTACGGGCACATAGTTCCTATTTGCAACAATAAGAACATCATTAGTTCTTCCCATAGGTTTCTTAATAGTGGAATCCGCAAGGTGCAAGTTTAGAGAGCAATCATCAAAATCACGGAAATCTAGCAAACCGCACAAAGTTTTGGGAATAGTGGAAACACTAGCACCCAAATCACATAAAGCGTAGAATTCATGATCCTTAATCTTAATTTTAATAGTTGGTTCCCACTCATCATAAAGTTTTCTAGGGATAGAAACTTCCAACTCAAGCTTTTCTTCATAAGATTGCATCAAGGCATCAACGATATGTTTAGTAAACGCTTTATTTTGACTATAAGCATGAGGAGAATTTAGCACGGATTGCAACAAGGAAATACAATCAATCAAAGAGCAATTTTCATAATTAAATTCCTTGAAATCCAAAATAGTGGGTTTATTAACATCTAGGGTTTTGATTTCTTCAATCCCACTTTTATCAATTTTAGCATCAAGATCTAAAAACTCCGAATTTTTGGAACGCCTTCTAGGTAAAGGTGGATCATATTCAGTCCCATCATTATCAAGATTCATATTGAAAAACAAAGATTTAATAGGTGACACATCAATAACTTTTAGATCTTCATCTTTATTTTCATAGAAATTGGAAGAACACGCTTTTATAAAGCAATCTTTCTTAGCACGCATCCTAGCGGTTCTTTCTTTGCACTCATCAATGGAAATTCTCATGGCTTTGAGAGACTCATTGATATCATGCTTAGGAGGAATAGATCTAAGCTTTAAAGAATCAACATCAAGAGAAATTCTATCAACGTTCCTAGCCAATTAATCAACTTTAAGCAATTTCTCTTTAAGCAAAGCACTGAAATTCTTTTGCGAATTCATGAACTCTTTAACACTAGTCTCAAATTCAGAGGGCATCTTATTAAAATTTCCATAAGAGTTGTTGTAGGAATTTCCATAATTATTAGAGGAATTACTAGGATAAGGCCTAGGATTAAAGTTTCCTCTATACGCGTTGTTACCAAAATTATTCCTACCAACAAAATTCACATCCATAGATTCATTATTATTATCAATCAAAGTAGACAAAGGCATATCATTAGGATCAGAAGAAACACTCTTAGTAGCAAATAATTTCATAAGTTCATCCATCTTTCCACTCAAAACACTAATTTCTTCTATCGCATGCACTTTTTTATTAGTAGATATTTCAGTGTGCCATTGAGAATAATTAATCATAATATTATCTAGGAGTTTAGTAGCTTCTCCTAAAGTGATTTCCATAAAAGTGCCTCCCGCGGCCGAATCTAAAAGATTTCTAGAAGCAAAATTCAATCCGGCATAAATTTTTTGTATAATCATCCACAAATTCAAACCATGAGTAGGGCAATTACGTATCATTGACTTCATCCTCTCCCAAGCTTGTGCAACATGTTCATGATCAAGTTGCTTAAAATTCATAATATCGTTTCTAAGAGAGATGATCTTAGCGGGAGGAAAATACTTAGAGATAAAAGCATCTTTGCACTTGCTCCAAGAATCAATACTACTTTTAGGCAAAGACGAAAACCAAGCTTTAGCACGATCTCTAAGCGAAAAAGGAAATAGCTTCAATTTAACAATATCATTATCAATATTTTTCTTCTTTTGCATATCACACAAATCAACGAAGCTATTTAGATGAGTAGCGGCATCTTCACTAGGAAGGCCGGCGAATTGATCTTTCATGACAAGATTCAACAAAGCAGCATTGATTTCACAAGATTCAGTATCGGTAAGAGGAGCAATCGGAGTGCTAAGGAAATCATTATTGTTGGTATTGGTAAAGTCACACAATTTGGTATTATCTTGAGCCATCATGACAAACAAGCAATCCAACACACGAGCAAACAAAAAGCAAGCGAAAAAGAGGCAAACGGAAAAGAGAGGGCGAATAAAACGGCAAGGGTGAAGTGGGGGAGAGGAAAACGAGAGGCAAATGGCAAATAATGTAATGCGAGAGATAAGGGATTTGTGATGGGTACTTGGTATGTTGACTTTTGCGTAGACTCCCCGGCAACGGCGCCAGAAATCTTCTTGCTACCTCTTGAGCACTGCGTTGGTTTTTCCTTGAAGAGGAAAGGGTGATGCAGCAAAGTAGCGTAAGTATTTCCCTCAGTTTTTGAGAACCAAGGTATCAATCCAGTAGGAGGCTATGCGCGAGTCCCTCATACCTACACAAAACAAATAACTCCTCGCAACCAACGCGATAAGGGGTTGTCAATCCCTTCACGGACACTTACGAGAGTGAGATCTGATAGATATGATAGGATAATATTTTTGGTATTTTTGTGATAAAGATGCAAAGTAAAATAAAAGCAAAGTAAAAAAGCAAAGGAAATAACTAAGTGTTGGAAGATTAATATGATGAAGATAGACCCGGGGGCCATAGGTTTCACTAGTGGCTTCTCTCAAGAGCATAAATATTTTACGGTGGGTGAACGAATTACTGTTGAGCAATTGACAGAAATGAGCATAGTTATGAGAATATATAGGTATGATCATGTATATAGGCATCACGTCCGAGACAAGTAGACAGACTCCTGCCTGCATCTACTACTATTACTCCACTCATCGACCGCTATCCAGCATGCATCTAGAGTATTAAGTTCATGAAAACAGAGTAATGCCTTAAGCAAGATGACATGATGTAGAGGGATAAATTCATGCAATATGATAAAAACCCCATCTTGTTATCCTCGATGGCAACAATACAATACGTGCCTTGCTGCCCCTACTATCACTGGGAAAGGACACCGCAAGATTGAACCCAAAGCTAAGCACTTCTCCCATTGCAAGAAAGATCAATCTAGTAGGCCAAACCAAACTGATAATTCGAAGAGACTTGCAAAGATAACCAATCATACATTAAAGAATTCAGAGAAGATTCAAATATTGTTCATAGATAATCTTGATCATAAACCCACAATTCATCGGTCTCAACAAACACACCGCAAAAAGAAGACTACATCAAATAGATCTCCACGAGAGAGGGGGAGAACATTGTATTGAGATCCAAAAAGAGAGAAGAAGCCATCTAGCTACTAACTATGGACCCGAAGGTTTGAGGTAAACTACTCACACTTCATCGGAGAGGCTATGGTGTTGATGTAGAAGCCCTCCGTGATGGATGCCACCTCCGGCGGTGCTCCAGAACAGGCCCCAAGATGGGATCTCGTGGGTACAGAAGGTTGCGGCAGTGGAATTAGGTTTTTGGCTCCGTTTGATATTCCTTTTCTACGAAACTCTGAAATAGGCAAAAACAGCAATTCTGGGCTGGGCCTCCAGTTAATAGGTTAGTCCCAAAAATAATATAAAAGTGGATAATAAAGCCCAATAATGTCCAAAACAGTAGATAATATAGCATGGAGCAATCAAAAATTATAGATACGTTGGAGACGTATTAGGGTATTGTTCACTCTCTAAGCACCCTAAACAAATGGCACAGGTATACAAAATTAAAATAAGCTAATTGACTGCTTGTGAGTTCTGATGCTACCTCCACTAACAAATGCGATACAAAATTATGCTTTCCTACATCTAATTAAAGATATGGCAAACATAAGTACATCTCTAGTCCTCCACACTCCCTTGGTTCTGGGTGAAAACCCAACCATGTATGATCTCCCAGTAGCAAGAGCAGAACTCCAGTTGTGAAAAAGATCGCTGCCCAGTCCTCCCCTAGGCAATAGTAGCTAGAGGATCAAGTTTGACACAATCGAAGAAGAAACATGGAGGAGGAGCGAGCTGTGGTGAGCTAGTTGTACCTGCTTGAGCCGGCCCCTCCTCTTGGAGAGGAGGATGATCTGGTCATTAAGCAGATCTCGACGATCAGCGGACTTCCTGCTGCTGACCAGGTGTCACTACTTATCTGCGCTAAGGAGTGACTTGATCGCCGCATCGAGGCTGCTGCCCTCCTGCATCATCACAAACCAAATCTCTCTTTTATATCAGTAAGACTAATAGACATAAGGTCCTGTTTCAAAGGGTTACAGGTTTACGACATGTTGATATTCAAGATACAGAGATTCATAGTTATGCGACACTTTTGAAGTTGACAGACCATCAAGGATCACAACACAAGTACTGGCATTTCACAGAACAGAGAAGGCCACACACTACAGTACTACACATGAATAGCCAGCCAGGCACACAGTGATAGTAATGGTATTTGGTGGAGTAATCCTTGGGAGTAATCACCAGAGCTCAGGCAAATACTTGAGATGGTAAGGTGGATCTAAAGATTACACAAATCCTAAAACAAGACGGTGCCTTGATTTTAGCTCTCGACCATCAACTACTACACCACTTGACCAGGTCGCTTGTTTTACATGGGAGAGAATGTGTGGAGCTTAGGAGTCGAAAATCCTTCATCAACCAGATACTACATCGCCAAATCCCCAACAAGTAAGGAATAATTTTACACTAAGTGTTGAGGATATAGACCTGGGAGTCACCCGCCAGGAGGGCCGGGTTACACTAAGGGTCATTGCCAGAAGCCCGGAGCTAAGTTTCAAGATAATGGGCCAGAGATGGGCTGAGACCCGGCGATGGCTTAAAGCTCATAGTACAATCTTTATTGTTATAATAGAACTTGTAGTGTAAGGCAGGTATTGTTTAGAGTCCGAGCCGGACACTCTTATGAGCCGGCCGGGACTCTAAGGGCTGCTGGGCGTCAGCCTCCCTATATAAAGGGACGACCCGGCAGCGGTTTAGGGGCGACAACGATCTCTCCGAGAGCCGGGCATAGCTGTTTAGCTCCCTGGCGATCGTAACCCTAATCAATAACACCTCGAACTGGACGTAGGCTTTTACCTTCACCGTAAGGGGCCGAACCAGTATAAACCCTCGTGTTCCTTGTCCCGCATAACCCCTTCAAGCTTCCTAGTTGCGATGGCTCCACGACTAAGTCCTAGCCCAAGGACATCTGCCGTGACAATTCCACGACAGTTGGCGCCCACCGTGGGGCTGGCGCACGGTGGATTTGAGTTCTTGAAGGGCAGCTTCGAAGGGCTCAAGGGATACGCTGTGGGCCGGATGACCAAGAGTCGTCGCGGCAAGCTCTACATTGACGATGCGGACTGGGGCCCCGACGCCGGCTCAGTAGAGTACGGGTACCGGGTCCCCTTTGGCGGAATTCATGTCTTCATTGGCAAGGTTGGTGAGCCGGGCCCCGAGCCGGATCTCTGCGCCGATCTCGTCGAAACGGCTCAGCACGCATGACCCGCCCGGGCCCGGCCTGCCTTAAAGCACGCTTTTGTGGGATGCATCCATGGAAGGCCCTCCGATCCATCTGGGTCTGGGGATGAGGCGGCCGCCGGCTCTGACGGCGAGTCGGCCGCTGATGAGTCAAACTCGTTGTACCAACTTCAGGATGGCAGGCTCATGAGTTATTCCGATGGCAACAGTATTCCGGACCTTTTTGAGCCGCCAAGTCAGGTCGGAGTTTTTATGGCTGGTGCGCAGCCTGTTCAGAACCCCGCTACCGGATCAGAAAACCCGGAGCCTTCCCTGGCTCAGGTGCTGATGGATCTCACAGATAAGATGACGGCCCTATTAACTGCCACGGTTGACCCGGCAGATCAAGCCCAGCATGACGCGGAGGTGGCGCAGTTAAAATTGGATCTGATGAAAGCTAAAGAGGATCTTGCAGCAGAAGGGATCAGGCTGGCGACGGAGCGGGCGGCTCTCGACGCCCGGACTCAGTTGATTCAGGCGCAGTCCTTCCAACTCACGATGGATCAGAACGCGGTCAACGAGGTCATGAGAAGGAGGCATCAGAAGGCCCAGTCTCGACTCCCGCCGGTTTACGATCCGCGCAATCTCTTCAACACGCCGGGTGCGGGATCCAGTAACCCACCAGGGGTCATTGCGCCCGGGTCGGGACCCCTCATTCAGCCACTAGTAATGGGGCCTCCCCAGGTGCCCCCTGCCCCGCCTCAGTATGTGCCAATACCCCCGGGTCATTACGATAACCCGCTGGAGAACATGGTAGCTGCGGCAGCACGACTGGCGGCTCTTCCCGTTGACGGCAATTCTCCGGCAGCCGTCGAAACCCGCCGGGTCAGGGAACTCCTGCAGACGGCTCTAGCACAGCAAGAGGCGTACTCCTACAGCCGGGACAGGATCCACTCAACTCCTCGCCCAGGCCAGAGCCCGAGTTACAGCCGGCACATGGTCTCAGCAACCGGCTCAAGTAATGTCCGACGCCATGACCCACCGCCTGGCCATGGCCCGGCTCATGTTGGAGCCTTCTACGCAGCAGACCAAGCACGGCAAGAGGCGGAGCAGGTGCCGCAATTGACGGCTTATCAGACCCCCCCCCCCCGGCTTATCCGACGGCGTCCGTTGATGTGGGTATTTCTACCAGGACCGGGGGTGTCCCTTGTTTGGTGCCGGCCATCCGTAATGAACGTCTACCTAAGGATTTCAAGGGCCCTAGGAAGGTGCCTAACTATACAGCTGACTTACAGCCTGTGGCCTGGATTGAGAGTTATGAGATGGCTATGGAACTGCTAGAGGTCAGCGAGGCGGCCATGGCCAAATATTTCACCATGATGTTAGATGGAACTGCCCGCACGTGGTTAAAAGGGCTGCCACCGAACTCCATTGGGTCTTGGGATGAGCTGAAGGCCCGGTTCATTCAAAACTTCAAGGATACCTGTAGGCAGTCTATGTCAATTGTGGATTTGACTAACTGTAAGCAGCAGGAGGGTGAATCCACGACCCATTGGGTTCGCCGGGTCAAGGAGATCATACATTCATCAGATAAGATGGACGCCGGCTCTGCAGTCTTGATGTTAGAACAGAACTGTCGTTTTGTGCCCCTAAAGATGAAACTTGGGCGGCTTAAACGCGACTGCACGGATATGGGTACACTAATGGCGGCTCTTGTCAAGTACGCCGATTCTGATGGTACCAAGGATCCCCCTTCAGACGATGAAAGGACAGGGAAGGGAAAGAAGAACGGCAATGGCAAGGGTCCTCAGTTTAACCCGGGGAATCAAGGAGGAGGCAAGCGCAAGGCCGATGGCAGCCTGGAGTTCGTAGCCAACGCCCAAGGCAACAACCAGCGACGCAAGGGGAGGCCCCCTCCCCAAGGTGGCGGGTCAGGACCTTCTCTGGAGCAGCTGTTGAATGAACCTTGTCCGAGACATGGCTCTAGAGAGAAGCCAGCGACTCACCTGTGGAAGGATTGTGCTATCATGAAGGCATTTAAAAACTACAATGGCCCGGGCGGCGGCTCAGGCGCTGGCGGCTTTCATGGCCCGAGCGGCGGGTCAAATTCCGGTCCTCAGAACGGTCAAGGGGGCTTTAATCAACAGTCTGGTCAGGGTCATCAACAGCAACAGGGGGGCTATCAGACCAACCCAAAGCAGCTTAGCGGTGGACAGTATCACGTGTTCACCACTAGTTTGTGCAAACGAGACGAAAAGCTTCACAAGAGGGCTGTTAATGCTGTCGCGCCCGCAGTTCCACGCTACTTACGGTGGTCGGAGCAGCCCATAGTGTGGAGTAGGGAGGACCACCCTCCCCGGGTGGATAACCCGGGCCACCTGGCCTTAGTGGTGGCTCCTCAAGTGGGAGGCTATAAGTTCACAAAGGTACTCATGGATGGAGGCAGCAGCATCAACATCCTCTATTATGAGACTTTCCGTCGTATGGGGCTAGTTGATAAGAACCTCAGCCAGTCAAATACTATCTTCCATGGTGTGGTACCCGGTAAATCGGCTTATCCAGTCGGCAAGATCGAACTGGAAGTGGCCTTCGGTGATGAGAACAACTACAGGGTGGAAAAGTTGACCTTTGAGGTGGTCAAAATAAGAAGTCCATACCATGCTATATTCAGACGGCCGGCTTACGCCAAGTTCATGGCACGGCCGTGTTATGTGTACTTACAACTCAAGATGCCGGGTCACAACGGGACCATTACGGTTCACGGCAGCCGGAAAGTGGCTCTGGAGTGTGAGGAAGGTGACGCGGCTTATGCAGAGTCTGTTTGTGCCACAGAAGAGTTGAAATTTTATAAAGACAATGTTGACCCAACAGATATGACCTCTCTGAAAAAGCCAACCACGGAGAATGAACCAGCAATGAAGTTTAAATCAGCTGATGAGACTAAACTTGTTGATTTTGTTCCAGGTGACTCGTCTCACCAGTTCAGCATCAGTGCAAATCTGGACCCGAAATAGGAAGGCGCGCTCATCGAGTTCATCCGTGAGAATAGGGACATCTTTGCATGGAAACCTTCTGACATGCCAGGTGTACCTAGAGAACTCGCTGAGCACACTCTCAATGTTGATCCAAAATTTAAGCCGGTCAGACAGTTCCTTCGACGGTTTAATGAAGAGAGGCGGAAGGCTATTGGTGAAGAAGTGGCCCGGCTTTTGGCGGCCGGGTTCATTGTTGAGGTTCTTCACCCAGAGTGGTTGGCTAACCCGGTGCTTGTACTTAAAAAGAACGGCACCTGGCAGATGTGTGTGGATTACACGGATTTGAACAAGGCGTGTCCGGCTGATCCTTTTGCTCTTCCCCGTATCGATCAGATCATTGATGCTACGGCAGGTTGTGCACGCTTAAGTTTCTTGGATGCTTATTCCGGGTATCATCAGATTAAGATGGCAGTTAAGGACCAGGAGAAGACGGCGTTCATCACTCCCTTTGGAGCCTTCTGCTATGTATCTATGCCCTTTGGACTCAAGTGTGCACAGGCGACTTACCAGCGTTGTGTGCAGAATTGTCTTCATAAACAGATCGGGCGCAATGTTCACGCTTATGTGGACGACATTGTGGTTAAATCCATCAAGGAGGAAACCCTGATAGATGACTTAAGGGAAACCTTCGACAATCTCCGGGTCTATAAGATGATGCTTAACCCGGCCAAATGTGTTTTTGGTGTTCCTGCAGGCAAACTATTGGGTTTCTTGGTTTCTGACAGAGGCATTGAGGCTAACCCGGAGAAGATCAAGGCCATCACTTCCTTGGCTAGGCCGGCGTGCGTAAATGACGTTCAACGTTTGGTGGGTCGCATCGCTGCTTTAAGCCGGTTTATAAGTCGTTTGGGTGAGAAGGCTATGCCCTTATATCAGTTGATGAAGAAAACTGACAACTTCATCTGGAATGATGCAGCTAATACCGCTTTTGAGGATTTGAAAAAGCAACTGGCAGAGCCCCCTGTCCTTGCTGCTCCGGTTGATAAGGAGCCCTTGCTACTGTATGTGGCAGCAAACGCACGAGCCGTCAGCGTGGCTATTGTGGTGGAGCGCAAGGAGGCGGGTAAGGAGCATCCGGTTCAGCGGCCGGTTTATTATATCAGTGAGGTGCTCATTGAGTCCAAGCAGAGGTATCCACATTGGCAGAAGCTTGTGTATGGGGTGTTTATGGCGAGCCGGAAGCTTAAGCATTATTTTCAGGGTCATCCCATCACTGTGGTCAGTTCCGCCCCTCTTGGTGATATTATCCAAAACAGAGAGGCTACAGGGAGAATTGCTAAGTGGGCTATAGAACTTGGACCTCATGATCTTAAATATGTGCCACGCACTGCTGTCAAGTCTCAGGCCTTGGCTGATTTCATCAATGATTGGACAGAGTCACAAGTACCCGAGCAAAAGCCGGATAACACTTATTGGACTATTCACTTTGATGGGTCCAGGCAGCTGGAGGGCTCGGGGGCTGGTGTTGTCTTGGCTTCCCCTAAAGGTGACAAGTTCCATTATGTGCTACGGTTGATGTTTCCTTACACTAACAATGCGGCTGAATACGAGGCTTTGCTCCACGGTCTTCGGGTGGCTAAGGAGATGAGCTTAAGCCGGGTAAGGTGTTTTGGTGACTCAGACTTGGTGGCTCAACAAGTATCAGGCACCTGGGATTCTAAGGATCCTCTAATGGCGGCTTATCGCCGCGAGGTTGATGCCATTGCCGGGCACTTTCAGGGATATCAAGTGGAGCACATTGACCGCAGGAAGAATGAGGCGGCTGATGCTTTAAGCCGGCTCGGCTCTCAGCGAAAGCCGGTGCCGCCTAACACTTTCCTGGATGTCCTATATAACCCTTCGGTTAAGTTGCCTACAGAGGAGGACTTGGCTATCCCTGACCCGGAGGCACGACTGGTGGCGCCTCTGCATATCATACCAGACTGGACAATGCCATATCTGGCTTATATAACCCGGGGAGAGTTGCCTGAGGATGAAATTCTGGCCAGGCAAATAACCCGGCGGGCTAAGTCAATGATTGTTATCGATGGCGAGTTGCATCATCGCAGTATTTCAGGGGCATTCCAGCGTTGTATCTCCCCTGAGGAAGGTCAAGAGATCTTGCGCGAGATCCATGAAGGGGATTGTGGCCATCATGCCGGTTCAAAATCTCTTGTGGCCAAGGCTTTCCGTCATGGTTTTTATTGGTTGACGGCTCACGCTGATGCAGAGGACTTGGTCAGTAAATGTGATGGCTGCCAAAGGTTCTCCCGACGGGCTCATGTGCCGGCTCAGGAATTGAGGATGATCCCGATCACTTGGCCCTTTGCGGTCTGGGGGCTTGATATGGTCGGGCCTTTTAAACGGTCCAAGGATAAGAAGACCCACCTCTTGGTGGCAGTGGACAAATTCACGAAGTGGGTGGAAGCTGAGCCAGTTAGCAAGTGTGATGCAGCCACGGCGGTTCAATTTATGAAAAAGGTGATCTTCTGCTTCGGCTTTCCACACAGCATCATAACAGACAATGGCACTAATCTGTCCAAAGGCGCTATGGAGGAGTTTTGTCAAAGAGAGCATATCCGGCTTGATGTCTCTTCAGTGGCACACCCCCAATCCAATGGTCAAGCTGAGAGAGCTAACCAGGAGATTCTGAAGGGCATTAAACCCCGGCTCTTGGTCCCTTTGCAACGGACGCCGGGTTGTTGGGTGGAGGAATTGCCCTCCGTTTTATGGAGCATCAACACTACTCCTAACAGGTCTACAGGCTTCACGCCTTTCTTCATGGTTTATGGAGCAGAAGCAGTTCTCCCCAGCGACATCCGTCATGATTCACCTCGTGTGGCGGCTTATGTTGAGACGGATAATGAACAGGCGCGCCAAGATGCTCTGGACTTGTTGGACGAACAGCGTGATGTGGCAGCCGCCCGTTCAGCGATTTACCAACAAGACCTGCGCCATTATCATAGCCGCCGGGTCAAGTCACGGGTCTTTCAGGAAGGCGACCTGGTGCTCCGGCTCATCCAGGATCAAACGAATGCGCACAAGTTATCCCCACCTTGGGAAGGGCCTTTTGTGGTCAGTAAGAACTTGCACAACGGGTCATATTACCTCATTGCTATCCGGGAGCATAAGGACTCGCGTAAATCTGAGGAGGAGACCCGTCGGCCATGGAACATAGCTCAGCTTTGGCCTTACTACACTTGAGCTACCGGCTCTTGTGATGTACATATTTATCTCAGCCATGTATATATTATGATAAAGCAATAAAGCAGGAGCTCTATCCTTTGCTCTCTCCCAAGTATGTGTGTTGTTTTTTACATGCTGACTTACAGAAGATCCGGCTTATGATCATCTTCAAATCTAGCTGTAAGCAATAAAGTCACTTGGGGGCTTCCTGTTCACACATGGGTCGTATTCGAACCAAAGAGAACATAGCTGTCGATACCCATTTGATTGGCAAGGTGCCGAGCTCATTGGGAGGTGGCCTTTGGTCATATTTGAATCATAGTGTAACCCCTCTGAGAACCGACGTGGATCGTATTCGAATCAGCGTCGTTAAACAATTTTCAGAATCACTTGGGGGCTTCCTGTTCAAACATGGGTCGTATTCGAATCCAAGAGAACATAGCTGTCGATACCCTCTTGATTGGCATCGCCGAACCCACTGGGGGCTATATGATCGTATCCGAATCTTAGCTTAACCCCTTTGAACCGAGGTTCTGGTCGTATTCGAACCGGAAGCCCTTAAATTTTTACATTTTACCACAAGTTTACTCTGATCATGTCAAAGTATGTACTGCCGGGTTTCACTTGCCGGCTTAATTTTGGTTTATCTTGTTAGTTGAGCATCATGGATGTCATCAAGACAAGTAAATTCGAGTTCAGATATTAACCGTGCTACCCGGGTTATTTAACCCAGAAGTATGCTTACAAGCTGTTGAGTGTGTTATCACGACTATGTTCAGAATATAGTGAAGGACCAGTCTTTTGGGTTTGAATTTCCGGGTTATCCATCTCAGACACCTGATTCTCAGGGCGGTAAGCCGCCTTGTGACTTGCGGTTTGCCTTCTTATGCAGATAATTAAAGGTACTTTTTTAAAAGGTTGAGAAGCACGACGGATAATTATAACCCGGAGGAGCATCAAAAAAAGAATGACTTCAAAGGATTTCAGCATTCATTGCGTGCACGATGGCACGGCAGAGATAAATTGTTGCACCTATTCTATTACAAAAATCTTTCAAAGTTCCAAGGGTGGAGCGTTGTTTGGTGAGCCGCTAGCCGGTTTATGACGCCTGCTGAGTCGAAGTCCCCGGCTCATCTTCTGCTCCGGCTGATCCCAAGGCTTCGAAGGTCGACGACTTCCAGTTGATGCCACTGAGAGCTTCGAACTGAGCTTCTTCGTCAATTAACCCGGCCGGGTTAATCTCCGAGGCGAAGGTGTGCTGGCGAGCCGGAGGAATCAGATTGATAGCTTCATAGCGAGGGGTTGGAATCCTCTGATTCTCCGCGTTGTATCCCGGCTGATACTTGGTTAAATCGGTGTCGTTCCCGATGATGGTGGCCACCGGGCGCACAGCCTTCACACAAGCCGCGAAGTCCTTCTGGTCGAACGCTGAGCCGTCTTCTTTCAGGCTGGGGTAACCCAGGGCGATGTCTGCCGGGTCTAGCTCCGGCAAGAAGGCTTTGGCCCAGCTCAGTGCGGCGATTGCTCCGGATCTCGCGGATGCTCGTCGTAGCTCCTGGATCCGCTGCGGCAGAGCTGCGAGCCAGCGCAGGACTTCGGCCAGATGAGTCGGCACTTCATTCGACAGGGCCACCACGGCTAAAGCCCGCTGTGACCCGGTGTAGAGCTGTTCCACCAGGGTGTACACGGCCTTTAACTTGGTGACCACGCTCTGGTTCAAGTTGGCGCTTCTGGAACCTGTTTAACAACATCAGATGACCCGGTGCTAAGGATGAGTTAAGAGATGTAAACATTCCAACGTGAATGAAAGCCGGTGAGGCGACTTACCGAAGATGGCAGCTACCATTTGGGACACTTGGCGCTTTAGACCGGAGAGCTCAGCGGTCTTCTCAGTAAGGGCCTTCTCCGCCTGTTCTGCCCGGGTCACCAGTGCAGCTTTCTCCTCAGCCCAGGCCTTCCGCTCAGCGTCGAATTCAGTCTTCAACTTCTCCTGAGCGGCGATGCTGGAGACAAACTTGGCATTTGCCTTCCGGGTCTCCATCTCTTGTGCCTTCAGCCGGCTCTTGAGATCCGCCAGGTCCGACTCTAATTTCTTGCCAACAGCCTGCATATATTTCCGGGTTATTAACACTCATTCTATAAAGTCCCAAGCGCTTTCCAAGCAAAGACACTTGGCACTTGGGGGCTAATGCATATTGAACGTATATGTTTATGTACGGCCGGCTCAGTTCAGTAAGCCGGAATTTAAAGTCTACGACATGTTCAAGTATAAGTCCTAGACTTGGGGGCTAGAATGACAAGGATCACTATGCAGAAATAAGAAAACAGCAGAAGGTTACCTCAGATTTCTGTTGGATCTGGCTGACCATGGCGATCTCGGCGTCTCGGCTCTTGTGAACCTGGCTGATATAGCCTGAGACAAGCTCTCCAATGCTTAAATCGGTGTAGCTGGAGAGATCCAGATTCACCCGATGGGGTTGCAGCAACTCCCCCTTCGCAGAGCATTTGGCCAGTGCGGTCGGCCTCCCCGGCTCAACATACTCCGTCCGGGTAATTACCACGTCCGGGTCGTTAGCTGGTGGGGCTGAGCCGGACGCCTCCGGGTTAGCTGATGCTTCGGTTGTTCTCTTGGTGCTCGGGGCAGGGGCTTCAGGCGCCGTGTCCATGGGAATGGTGGCTTCGGGGGCGGAGGCGGCTGGCGGCTCTTGAGCCGTCGTCTCCGGCTCAGGCAAGTCTGGCACTCCGGCTGACCTTGTCTTCTTTGCTCTTTTGGTGAGCTTTGCCTGGGCACTGAAAAGGCAGAAGTGTTAGGCATACAAAGGGTAAGTACAGACAGATAATGTAAGAAGATTGTTATTACCCGGGGGCAGTCTTGAAGGCCGGCAGACTTGACTGCATGGAGTCACCCGAAGAGGGGGAGGTCTCCTGGTAATTGGAGTCAGAAGAGTTGAGTGGCTGACGGATGACACCCGCCAACGGATGAAAAGGGTACAGGTGAGAAAAAACCTCTGTGCGGCGTTTCCTCGTTGCGTCGGGTAACCCGGTGGAGAGGTCGGTGTCCTTGCGGGCCCGGGTGTGGCGCCGGCTCTCGTGAACCTGCTGCTTCAAAAGAAATTGAGGGTCTCGGTGAGCTAATGGATGGGAAAAGCTTACTTTCTGGGTTACCCTTCGGACTTTCAGCTGTGGTAAAGGCTCCGAGCCGGAGGAAAGTGATGTTACCTCTTCGACCACCGGGTTACTGGCGCCGGTGTCATCCTGTCAATAAGCAAGTGTTGATATGGCGGACAGCATCAGACAACATTTATAGTAAGAATTTAAAAGGTTTAAGGGTTACCTCTGACTCGGAACTATCGCTTACTGCATTAGTTCCGAAGCAGTGGGTCTGCTGCCCTTCTTGCGAGGGGCGGCTTTCTTGGCGGCCTTTTTCGCCTTCCTGGCCTTCTTGGCCGCCTCATGGTCATACTTGACCCGCCAGAATTTATCATCAGCCTGAGAAATACAATAATGGATTCCTAAAATGGTTCAAAGCAAGGTGACATGCCAAAGAAGTTGAAAGGTTAAAGTCAGCGGCTTACCGCTGGGGCTGGATTGGTCTTGCAGAACGGGGCTAGCCCGGTTCTTCCACAGTCTGCCAGGCTCTCGTTTAACAGAGCCTTGGTCTCTTCTTCAACAACGTCTTCTGGAAGATCATTGCAACTGTGCCTCTGTGGGTCATCCTTTCGCCCGGTGTACTCACACATTAAGCCGGGGCGGCGGCTCAACGGGATCACCCGCCATGAGATCCAGACCCGGACTAGATCAATTCCGTTCAGACCGTTGCCTAGCAGGGCCTTGATCTTGTTGATCGTTGGAAGCAGGGGCTGGCGTTCCGCGGCAGTCAGTTTGTCGGAGAGAGGATGAGTCGGCTCCAGGCGTGTTGGGCGAAAACCGGGCAGCGGATTCTCGTCAGCCGGGGATGTATCTTGACAGTAGAACCAAGTCAGGTTCCAGTCCTTAGGGTGGCTCGGCGGTTCTGCGTAAGGGAACAGACAGTCCCTACGTCGCTGGATGGAGATGCCGCCTAACTCTAGACTTGGCCCGTTGGCACACTCATTCTGGCGGTTTAAATAAAACAGCTCTCTGAAGAGCAGCAGACTCGGCTCTTCTCCAAGATATACTTCACAAAAGACTTGGAAGTTGCAGATGTTGGATATGGAATTGGGTCCTATATCCTGAGGTCGAAGGTCAAAGAAGTTGAGCACATCCCGGAAGAATTTTGAGCCGGGTGGTGCGAAGCCCCGGCTCATATGGTCCGCAAAGATCACTACTTCCCCGTCCCTCGGCTGTGGTCTTTCTTCTGACGGATCAGGGGCACGGTAGGACATCACTTCCTTCCTGGGCAGATATCCGGACTTAACAAAGTTGGCCAGGGTTTCATCAGTGACGTTGGATCTCATCCAGTTGCAAGTGATGGGAGCCTTGGGAGGCATGGTGACGGTTGGTGGTTCTATGATAAAGAGAAAGGTGTCCGGGTTAATTATAAGCCGGAGTTTATCATTCAAGCTACAATGACGGCTTATGAAGGGGACTAATAATATATATTGATACGATGGGTTATCTAAGCCGTCGGGGCTTTCAGGATAAGTTGATCATCTACGGTTTACTACAGTTAAGCCGGAAAAGTTGACAGAGCATGTTTCTCTTTAAACCGGAAAGTTTTTCGGCGCGTGTATTCTTTAAGTCGGAAGTGTAAGCCGCCAAGGTTCAAGGGCTGCAGTTTTTACTAAGTGTGGTAAAACAGATTTCACATATTGCAGTAACTTTTTTGGATCAAAATGGTCGGGTGAAATGAAAATTTTCTAGACCTAAAAACAGAGGCAGGAGAAGTTCGTGAGGTGGAGCATAGTTCTTATGCAGTAAAAAGAAGGTTCTTTGCAGAAGAAACGGATTTCAAACATCTACCGCACTGACTCTAGGTGAGGTTACAAATCAACTAAGTGTGGTGACTGTAAGAAGTACGGAGGTTTGCGGCAATGGGGAAGAACGCGAAGAACACAAGATGAACCCTACAAGTAGATCTATCTGGCAGAGCGAAGAAGACTTACCGGAGTTGGAAGGAGCGGAGGTCGCCGCCGTGAGTCTGGTCTGAATCAGGGTGATGCAGCGGCCGGGTTGATGAAGACCAGGGGCGCGACGGCGGCGGCAGTGACGGAGCTCGAGCAGAGGAGCGATGGCACGAGGAGGAAGAGGGAGAGTGTGAGAAGAAAGTGCTGGGCCGGCCTTTTTATAAGGCCAAGTCATAAGTGGGCGCGGGATTCAAGGAGGCCACGGCGTGGTTATCTCCCCCTCACGGCGCCTCGATTCTCGGAAGGACAGTAAAAGCAAAGATCCGTTGCGAATCTGGCAGAGTAAAAAGGACTTAATGGAGGATGACGTCACGGCGGATTATCCGGAGTCCAGAGGATGACGTCACTCCGGGTTATGACCTTCACATGAATGGTAAGCCGGAGATTTTTTCTGTCT
This sequence comes from Aegilops tauschii subsp. strangulata, assembly GCF_002575655.3. Taxonomy (NCBI): domain Eukaryota; kingdom Viridiplantae; phylum Streptophyta; class Magnoliopsida; order Poales; family Poaceae; genus Aegilops; species Aegilops tauschii. The sequence continues at coordinate 471,062,831 of NC_053038.3, forward strand.
GCAGAGCTGAAGATTGACACGAGCCGGCTCAAGTCAATCTGGGGCCTAATGTTGAGGATATAGACCTGGGAGTCACCCACCAGGAGGGCCGGGTTACACTAAGGGTCATTGCCAGAAGCCCGGAGCTAAGTTTCAAGATAATGGGCCAGAGATGGGCTGAGACCCGGCGATGGCTTAAAGCTCGTAGTACAATCTTTATTGTTATAATAGAACTTGTAGTGTAAGGCAGGTATTGTTTAGAGTCCGAGCCGGACACTCTTATGAGCCGGCCGGGACTCTAAGGGCTGCTGGGCGTCAGCCTCCCTATATAAAGGGACGACCCGGCAGCGGTTTAGGGGCGACAACGATCTCTCCGAGAGCCGGGCATAGCTGTTTAGCTCCCTGGCGATCGTAACCCTAATCAATAACACCTCGAACTGGACGTAGGCTTTTACCTTCACCGTAAGGGGCCGAACCAGTATAAACCCTCGTGTTCCTTGTCCCGCATAACCCCTTCAAGCTTCCTAGTTGCGATGGCTCCACGACTAAGTCCTAGCCCAAGGACATCTGCCGTGACAATTCCACGACACTAAGGGTACCAAGAATCTGAATAAAATGATTACCAGTTCACTTGTGTGCTGATCTAATATATGATGTTGTTCTGTTGTGAAGTTCAGAAAATAGGGATATATAGCAGAAACAGGGGGGTCAGATTAAGTTAAATCTGTTGGGTCAATGACCTTTTAATGATATTCTGCTTAGATTACATGCTTGACTGCTTGAGTAGATAACAAAGAAACTCCATAATTTAATAGTCATCGCAAGCAGGAGATATACCAGATTAGTGTCAGGTTCTAATTACATATAAAACTATTTGATTAGGCATACTAATAAAATCATTTGTTTCCACTTCACATGAAAGGACTTCTCATTATAAAAGACAGGACATATATCCACTATTGTTTATCTCGGGATCAAATTACAAATATGAAATCTCTATAACTATATCAACACCTTGTGGCTCTAAAGCCAAGATTGTTTTTTTTTCTCCTCACACATGTATTCTTGCTAGCAAATCTAAATCCACGTGTCCCTTATCGTACTGCAACGTATAGTTCATTGCAATTGTAGATGGAGAATCTCCTACAACTCAGTTATGAAAGGAGAAATCAAATGTTTTCAGAAGTTGTACTACCATCTATGAACACATTCGAGAACAAACAATTATCAAGATTGCATCAAACATAAGTAAAAAAATAGGAGGGGGGAGGCAAAATAAGCTACCTGAACACCCAAGAAATCTGCATCCACTGCCTGCTGAAAGGCGAGTCAGCAATAAACACCATGATCTGTATTTGCAAAACAAATAAGAAAGCATACAAACAAATTAGTGTCAATCGGGTGATATGCGGCAGATACATATATGCAAGTACACATCAAGTATAGCTGATGTTGAGTAGATGAGGTGCTCACAACCCAACTAAAAACTGCAATAACCAAGCCATACAGAAATTACAATTTACATGACACATGACATCTCCTTGCACTCATATAATGATTCAAATCCGGTTGGTTGGCTAATAGCGAACAAAATGGAAGGACAAAAGAAGTAGACTTCACTATAGTTAGGTACCTTGTTATCGACAATGTGAATATTGGGAATCTCAATTCCAGACTTATGCACATTCATCCTGGTTGCAGTACATTAAACTGACCTTGCAACCTGCATTAGTAACAACAGAAGGCAAGATTGAACACTGTCAATGCAATCTGGATAAGCAAAGCCAGCTAGCACAAAGAATTGTAAATTTCTCCAAAGGTAATTCTTCATAATTAATGGCTTAGTACAAGATCTGGACAGACATTGTACTTATAGGAAGGAAGGGATAGTTGTAAGATAATATCATTTACGCCAACCAGACCCAAAAATCATGGGAAATAACCACAGTATGGAGCTAATAACATTTATCTACTGTAAATTACCATATCCATTGAAAAAGATTATTTGCATATGATCTCTAATCTAGACATAAATACTGAAGGTCACATGGCATGATCTTATAAACTGAACTAACTCCAAAATCATGTCACCGAATAAATCTGGCACTAAGATCCAGAAAGCCCATTCCTTGGAGCCTAGCTAGACCTAAAGCAACAAAACACCAACACTCCACCAACAGAGGAGCTGCAATCACGCGCCCGCCAAGGATCTAGACAAATAAGAAGACGCATAAATATATGTGTCACGCCCAATATGCGATACTATCCTAAAGAGACTCGAAGGTCCCACCAAGGATAGAACCGCATATTGAAACGCTTTTGCAAGGTGGATATCATTACATCGACATTACATAATATTTGGGGATACATACAAGGCATACAAATGCCGCAAGAATACATCATACATGAGATCAACATCCGACTACGGATGAAACACAAACAGAAACTCCAACGACATCCACCCTGCTAGCCCAGGCTGCCGACCTGGAACCTATCCCCTGATCGAAGAAGAAGCAGAAGAAGAACTCCAAAACAAGTAAACATCGCTCTCGCGTCATGATCATCGTACAACCTGTACCTGCAACTGGTGGTGTAGTAATCTGTGAGTCACGAGGACTCAGCAATCCCATTACCATGGGTATCAAGACTAGCAAAGCTTAATGGGTAAGGAAGGGGGTAAAGTGGTGAGGTTGCAGCAGCGACTAAGCCAGATATGGTGGCTAACTTACGCAAATAAGAGCGAGAAGAGAAACAAAGGAACGGTCGTGAACTAGCAATGATCAAGAAGTGATCCTGAACTCCTACTTACGTCAAACATAACCCAGAAACCGTGTTCACTTCCCGGACTCCGCCGAGAAGAGACCATCACGGCTACACACGCGGTTGATGCGTTTTAATTAAGGTCAAGTGTCGAGTTCTCTACAACCGGATATTAACAAATTCCCATCTGCCACATAACCGCGGGCACGGCTCTCGAAAGTTTATACCCTGCAGGGGTGTCCCAACTTAGCCCATTATAAGCTCTCACGGTCAACGAAGGATATTCCTTCTCCCGGGAAGACCCGATTAGTCTCGGAATCCCGGTTACAAGACATTTCGACAATGGTAAAACAAAACCAGCAAAGCCGCCCGATGCGCCGACATCCCGATAGGAGCTGCACATATCTCGTTCTCAGGGCAACACCGGATGAGCAATCCGTACAACTAAAACCAGACCTCAAGTTTCCCCGAGGTGGCGCTGCAAGGGGCTCTAGTTCGGACCAACACTTAGACAAGCATTGGCCTGTGGGGGGCTAAATAAAGATGACCCTCGAGAGAGCGACTCCCAAGGGAAAAGTAGGTGGTGGTGAGGCAAAAGGTAAAACCAAGGTTGGGCCTTGCTAGAAGAGTTTTATTCAAAGCGAACTGTCAAGGGGGTCCCATAAATCACCCAACCGTGTAAGGAACGCAAAATCCGGGAACATAACACCGGTATGACGGAAACTAGGGCGGTAAGAGTGGAACAAAACACCAGGAATAAGGCCGAGCCTTCCACCCTTTACCAAGTATATAGATGCATTAATAATATAAGACATATTGTGATATCCCAACATAAACATAATCCAACATGGAGCAATCTTCATCTTCACCTGCAACTAGCAACGCTATAAGAGGGGCTGAGCAAAGCGGTAACATAGCCAAACAACGGTTTGCTAGGAAGGGTGACAAGGTTAGAGGTTCATGGCAATTTGGGAGGCTTGAGGAGCAAGTGATAGGTAGCGCAGCATAGCGATAGAACGAAGCAACTAGCATAACAATGATAGTAATGAGATCCAAGGTGACGGTCATCTTGCCTGAAATCCCGCTAGGAAGAAGAACGAGTCCATGAAGAAGATGAAGCCACGAAGACGAACGAATCCTCACGATCGCAACGACACGGGAACTATCGAGAAGAAGCACACAACATGGTAAACACACCACACATGAACAAGGCATGATGCTCGACCAAGAATGATGCATGACAAGGCTATATGAAGCTACTCATGACAAGAGATGATGCATACAAGAACAAAACATCAAAGCAAGTTTAAATGAGGCCGGAAACAACATATAACAATTCCGGTAAGCCCTCATATGCAAATTTCGAAATTGGTCCATAACTGAATAAACCTTATGTTCAAGTTGTTAAACAGCAAGTTAAAGAGCACCATGATGATCTACACGAAATTCTAGTCAAGTTACATATAAAGTTTATTAGATTCGGAGCTACGGACTAGAAGATATGAGCAAAACAAGTTAAACATGGCATTGATGCAAAATGCATTGAAACATCAAACAAACACACTCAAGGCATGGATTCAACATGATAATATGAAGCTACATGCAAAACTAAGCAAGTTTCATATAGAGCATGATCACAACGGAGCAACGGTGCAACACATACACTCCAAACAATATATAGCAACATACTGTTCATAACAGCAACTAGGCATCTTGCAAGCACCAAAACAACATGCTACAGCACCCCAACATGAAAACAAAAGGCTTGGACATGATGTACAGGTAAAGCACAACAAAACATGAACACTAAGCTATCTCCAGAAATCACTAGAACATGCTCAAAAGGACATGGCAAGATTGCAATAATAACAGGTTCACAGACTATGCAGAAATTACTGGACATGGTAGAAATAACATCAGGTTGCAAAGTTCAGAGCACGAAATCAACATGCTACAGGAACTTAACATGGCAAAACAAGGCATGGTATGAATCTACTCAAAGCATATAACAAAAGTCCCTTACTGACCATAAGTCAAAAAGGACCAGAAGATATGATGGCAACCATGTGAACATAGCAAGTTTCGTTAACAGGTTTCAGACTTAAACAGAAAACAGAGCATGGCAGATATAATAATATGAAGGCATGTTGGTGAGCCTGATGCACTCACCACAAAGCAATGCATGATAAAACAAGCATATCTACAGCAAGATGGAATGTTTATGAAGCTATCCATGACAAGAACAAAAGCATAGCATGTATGGATCAACTACAACAAGCTTGGCAAAATTGAATAACACGTAAACAATCTGCCAGGAACATTTTATAGCAACAGTAGAGCAAGATTAAGACATGCTATGGCACTCCATAATTGCAAACAAGGGCAGGAATGGATCAATTACAACAATATCTACAAAACATTCTTACTGAACATCTCCAAAATATGCATGGATCTCTCTGTAGCATCAAGTTTACATGGTAACAAAATAACAGCAGACAAAGACTTAGAGAAATTACTAAGTCTCTGAAATCAGAAACATTACGCGGCCTAGTTTGCATGCTTGTGCTAGTCACCACAGAGATCACAAAAATACATGGCATACACCACTGGAAATATGGCATGGCATACAACAAAACACATGTAGAGCTCATGCCCATATGCACAGATTAAATGATACAAAAATAACAAATCACCAAGTTCTGATAAGTAACAGCAGATAATAGCAACTAGCACTCTTGCAACGATGATTTGGGCATCAAGATGGACTCTAATGAACATGGTGCAATGGAATAAAATGAAGAGCATCACGAGACGAACATTTCAATATATTGCACGCGCAAAACGGAGCTATATGCGTGAAGTTATGATAGGTCAAACATGCTCACATAATGCAAGAAACTGGGGACTTGGGGAAAATAACGACCTCGAGGGGGGGCGAAGTCAACCCGGGGTGTTGACCCGACCGGGATCCGGCGCGGCTTGCCCTCGAGCTCGGGCCCGATGCTCGCCGGAGGGAGGAGAGCTCGGGGAGGCGCGGTGGTCGGCGGGAAGAGAGGGCGGCGCCGGAGGGAGGCAACGCCGTGGTGCGCGGCGGCAGCGGCGAGGTACGGCGGTGAGGCGGCGGCGGCCATGGCGCGGGGCGGCACCGGCGGGCGGCGGCGCGGCGGTCGACGCGGCGGCGGGGCACGGCGACCGGCGGCGGGGCGAAGGGCGCAGGGCGGCGCGGAGCTCGGGCAGGACAGGGGCGCTTGGGCCCGGCGCGGGGACGGGCGGGCCGACCTCGGGCCTCGCGGGCCCGCGGCGGCGCTTGCCACGCGGCGGCTGCTGATTGGCGCGGGGGCGGCGGCTAAGGGCGGCGGACATGTCCGACGGCGAGAGGGGAATTTTTAGGGTTTCATCCGCAAAATCGGGGGAGGGGGACTAATTTATAGGTAGAGGAAGCTAGGAGAGTCCAAACGGGGTGCGGTTTTCGCCCACGCGATCGTGATCGAACGACCGGGAGCATGGCGGAGACTTAGAGGGGTTTTGGGGCTGTTTGAAGGGGGGGTTTGCTGCAACACACAAACGGACTTTGTGGTTACCCGGTTAACCGTTGGAGTACCAAACGACCTCCAAATGGAACGAAACTTGACCGGTGGTCTACCGGTGGTATACCAAGGCCACTTGACAAGACTCGGTCCATTCCGAGAACGTTCAACACCCGCTCACGAAAAAGAAACAAGAAAGGAGCGCCGGAGGAGTCGGGAGTGCCGGATTGCAAAACGGACAACGGGGAAAATGCTCGGATGCATGAGACGAACACGTATGCAAATGCAATGCACATGATGACATGATATGGGATGCATGAAATGAACAAAAATGCAACACGTGAGCAGATGACAAGGCAAGGACGGGGAATAACTGGGTGACACCTGGCACATCGGACCCGGGGCGTTACAATATGCCCCACCAATAACAAGCCGTAGCACTTTTGGCTTTTACCAAAGACAAGAAAAAACAACAGAAGGCCCTCACTTCCCAGCCTGCATACCAGCGCGCACGACAAACAGAATATAGCGAGCCTAAAAAACCACATGGCCATACCGGCATACATCTAGCCCTAAAATAAGATTGAAAAGTATGTGGAGAAGAGGGGTTGACCTGCAGATGACCCAAAGGTCCGTGAACAAAGATGCAATCGGCACGGATCCCATGCCCTTCTCCTCCATCACAACACAGCATGTTCGTCTCCTGCAGTTCCATGATGATGGGTGGACCAGTGGTCAGAGAGAGAGAGAGAGAGAGAGAGAGAGAGAGAGAGAAGGGGGGCTGTAGTAGAACTGCAGCCGAGCCCCTCCTGACAATGGAGAGGGAGGAGCGACGGGGGAGCACCTGTAGCGAACGTAGAAGGAGGAGTGACGGGGGAGCGCCGCATCGAGTGCCTGCTGCTCGCGCTCCTCGGCCGCGCGCACCGTCTAGCCTCAGACTTGGCCGGGCCCCTTGAGCATGTCAGGGTCGCCCAGGGCGCAGCCGGTGGCGAAGGTGCGCCTCCGCCTGTTGGCCTCCTCGCGCCGATCCGCCTGGCCTCCTCCCATCGACGGCGCGGCGGCGTGCTCCTCCGGGAAGAGAAGCACCGGATTCCTCTCGCCCAGACAACGCGACGCGCGAGCTCGAGGTACCCCTGGATCTACTAGTCATCGCCTTTGAGCTGGGAAAAGCATCCAACTCCCGGCGTACCTGATAGCTATGCTCATATACGTCAATTCATGGAAGATGCTCAGGGGAACGAATCCATATAGGAAACCCCTCTAGGGGAAGGGACAACTGGTTAGTTTGTGTTAACATATCAAGGGATACCAATCATTGCCAGGTATGGTGGGAAAAAAAGCAACCTATTGTATTTTCCTTACTCCAGTGGGCTTTAACTAGACCTGTTTACTTAGCTTGATCTTTGTGCTCTCGGCATAGGTAGGATGTATCTCTGGATTATCCATGGTATGCTTCCATTGTTGCACCTTAGCCCGGTATAGTAGAAGGCGATCCATGCTATTCATGAGTTGATAAGCTCCATTCCATCGATAGGGATCAACCCAGCTGCATAGCTTTAAGATCCTAAGCTACACCACAGCTAAATCAACCAACGTCAGGGATTCTAGCTCAAGATCAGGAAAGAGCTTCATTCCCTCCCGCCTGCTGGCTAGAGTTATACCATCCACTCTTGCTGCTGACTGTGAAGTAGCGTAAAACCCTCTATCGCGTCTGTTTGTTTGCCGTTGTACGAAAGTCTATCGATTCAAGAATTTGCAAATCCCTTGGGTTCTTTGCCGAGGTTAGCCTAGCATTGGAAGCCCTGGTGGATAGCCTTGCTTTGAAGATGAGGATTATGATGTAATCACTACAAACAATATGGTAGCAACCACTTTCCATTTCACCAGAAAATTACAGTACTGCTTTAACATTCTTTAAAGAGAATTTGGAGAACCAACCCTTTCCCCAGATACGAATAAAGGAGACTGCTTTTTGTATAATTGTGCGTGCTCTTACCTACCGTAGGACCTCCGTCCCCGAAGCGAAGAAGGAGGAGCAGGAACAACAGGTTGTCCTCTCTTGGCCCAGTAGTTCCGCAACTACTACCGTGGTTATTGCCAACGGGGATCCCCCATTCCGAAAGGTAACCGGACCAGCCCTTAGGTCCAAGGGTTGTTTTTAGGTGCTGTCCTCGGCAGACCACCACAAAAGGTCCGAATCAGGCGAAACTTCTTTTGGTGCCAGCGAGAAGTAGTAACAAGAACTCCTCCTCTGTTCAATATCAGCCTGGTTTAGGTCTAGGTCATAATGAATTTTCTGATACCTTCCTTCGTCCATAGATCAGCGTTATGCGGATTCCGACAATACGAGCAAAAGCTATGAAAGCATTAGGAAAGGGACACCCGCCTCCATTTTGGATTCGGTCTGTTCCATCTTTTACCTTTGGAAAAATAAAGGGATTGGAGCCGCAAATCCTTGTTGAAGAGGATATCGAGCACAAGAGTGAAGAGTAGAGGGCGCATTGGATAGGCAAAGATTGACCTTTGTAGAAAGACTGATTCATTCGGATCGATATGAGGACCCAACTCCGTTGCATTGCCAGAATCCATGTTCCATATTTGAAGCGGGTTGACCGGGGTAGCTCAGTAATTCTGATTCTTTTCTCTTCCAGCCCCCGGGCGGGCCCCTCTTTCTTTTCTCTTCCAGCCCGGGCAGCTGGCGGCGATGGCGTGGCGGCGGACGGGAAGGATGGAGGGAGGGGAGCGGCGGCTAGGGTTCAATCGGGGTGGCGGCGTGAGGCGCGGGAGGAAGAGAGAGGGGAGTCGGGGTGAGGACTGAGGAGTGGGAAAGGAGAGAGGCGGCTAGGGTTTTCACCACGGGCGTGCTGCTTTTATATGGATGTGTGCGAAATGACGAGAATGCCCTCGGTGGCCACCCAATTTTATAGGCGGTGGCATGAACGAGCAGGACTATTCATTGTAGCAGTGTCACCGGGTCGATCCGACGGCCGATGTCATCCGAAGGCGAGATCGGACGGTCCAAAACGCATCAAACAAGAGATCTGACGGCCAAGAATCGCTAAGCTCTGAGAAGCCTCATGTTCTCCCTAGATACTTATATCAGGATTTATCTTCTTCACCAGTCACCACAAACCAAAGCTATCTGGACTAAGATGCTAGCGCTACTTACACCAGCAGATTTTTAGCCAATTAAGAAAAGATTGATGACCGGTACATCACCACCGAAACAAATCACCACAAATACCACCTTGAGCTCGTCTACCTGCAGCTAGTACTGCTATCTATACTGTGCCGCAGACGTCATGATTGACTCCCCTACCAACATGGACGGTGCAGAATTAAGCTCGAGCATTACTTGTGTTCACTAGGAAAAGCTTGAGCATTACTTGCATGTCGTCGATCGAGCAACCACTCCTCGCTAGTCCATGATAGCTCCATTGCTCCTACAGCTTTGACATCGACAAGATATTCTCAAGCCAATCCGCTATATGCTCGTATTTTCCTATCCATCCGGCCGGCTGTAGTTGTTGATCCGATGCTTTCGCGGGATGAAAGCATGGTAAAACTTTGACGATTTTTTGTGTCCAGTAGTTTATTTGCACGCCAACTATGCGGACGCCTCCCGTCGCCCCCGACGGCCCCTCTCGTCCTCCTCCTTCCTCGCCCCGCCCGAGGGCGCGGCCGGGCAAAGCCTTGCCGTCGCCGGCGGCGGCGGGGACTAGGTGCCCTCCCGCTCGTGAGGAGCTGGCGCGGGCCGGCGCCCCCAGGGCCGGAGCGTGGCGTGCGGCCGGACGTCATGATGGGGGCTGGCGGCACTCCGGCGATCCCATTCCCTATGGCAGGCGGCTTCAAGATCTGGGGCGCCACGGTCGTCAGGCGGCGGCGGCTTGACCAGATCGGCGGCGGCGCGGCCGATCTGGGCTCAGGCGTGAGCTTGGTCTCCGGGTCACGGTCGGCGCGATGGCGAGTGCGACACGTCGGCATCTGGCCCTTGACAACCCGGGCAACTCCGGGGGAAACCCTAGATCTCTATGGGATCGAGCGATGGCAGTGCTCTTGCGCCGTAGTCCCACTTCAGGGCATCGTTTTGGAGTTTGCTACGGTCGAAGGAACCAGCGAGGCGGGCGGCGTACGCCTGGTGGCGCAACTGCCGATGAAAATCGCGACGACTACGGTCATGGCGGACGATGGCGGCGTCTTTGATGTTGTTTCCTTGTCGAGGCATCGTTGTTGCAGTTGGCGTCATCAGGCTCGGGATGCTCCGGGGGAAACCCTCGATCTGGGTCTCCTGGATCAGACGATGATGGCGTTCTTAGTAGCGCCTTCCCTCATGGGTGCATCGTTTTGGAGCAAGTGTGGCTGGAGGTGACAAGAGGAGGAGCGGTGCTTCATCACATACATTGATGGTGTCGGATCTCGATGGCATGGCGCTCTGGAGATTAGGCGTCTGATGTGCGATGATGGACTCGCGCAGGAGGTCGACGCTGTCTGGCGTCGTGGTGGCGTCGGCGGCAGCTAGACCGGGCAACGTTCATGTAGCAGTACAGCTCTGAAGATGGATTGGTGACAGGTGGCTGCGGTGGGCTCATACCCGGCAGGCGTCCTGGTTGAGGAGCATGCCGGACTGGTGGGTGCCCATACCCGGCAGGCGTCCTGGTTGGGACCTCAGGTCTTAGATGTTAGGTTTGGCTGTGAGGTCTGTTTGGCTAGGCTCAGACTATCAGCATCCCTTCATCAATTGGATTGGAGTAACGACACTTTTGTTGTCTAGACGGTGATTTCAGTCTTACTGTTATATGATTTTGTAAGGTCTTGTACGAATAATTAATAAAGTGGCTGCATGCATCGTCCAGATGCAGAGGCCGAAAGTCCTCCTCCATTTCTAAAAACAAAATATGCGGACGCGTGAGGTACCAAAAGATGAAAGAAACACAGCATGGTGTCCCGTCGATAGCATCACTATTTCACCTCCTCGTGTTCCACATGAAAATTTGGCCGCTTCTTCTTTTCAACTAACGGAATCTAAATTAAGACTTCAGGACATGTGCATTGTTGGACTGGTCTAGTTAGAGCATCCCTATTGATTGTCACTGAGGTAGATAGATTTATAGAATTATATTCCTTTTATGTAAAAGAAGGATAGACATCACACATCACTCTTGCTACGATGTTCTTATAATTGGAGCCTTGTCAGCTCCGAATCCTTCTTCAGATCTGATCGTTTCTGTGGTACTGAAACCGCAGCGTCACCACTCTGATATTTTCGTTACATTGCACAAAACATTATTTTGGAAGAGAGCAGCGATTCGGTGCCCAGACTCATCTGTATCCGCGATGATGGAAAAATTCAAAACAAATACTAAAAAAATTAAAAAACTACTTTTTGCATGGTAGATAATTTGATTCGGGAGGCGCGCTTCAAATTTCAGATCATTTGGACATCTGAGTAGCTCTCGGCGAAAAAGATAAATTTGGGATCTGTAAAAAAGTTTACTGTACATGTATTATTCTGACCCAATTTGTCTTTTTTTGCTGAGAGCTACTCATATGTTCAAATGATCTGAAATTTGGAACGCACTTCATGCATCAAATTACCTGCCATTAAAAAATTGGGTTTTTTTATTTCTTTTGTATTTTCATGAATTTTTTCTTGATCGGGTGCAGATGAGGCTGAGCTCAAAAATGGATATCCGATTTTGGAAGCATATTTGTAACATAAATAAATAGCTTTATTTTGTGTGAACAAATCCAACAATTTGGGTTACGTCGACACTTAGCGTATGGCAAAAGCTTAAGAGACATCAGATCTGTAACCAAATCTTTTTGTGTAGTTTCACCGAAGCGAGCTATCTGTTTAAAGGAATAAATTAACAATGCAATGTAGATTCAATTTCAACATATCATTTATTAGCCAAATCCAAAATTGCAAACAATGGCTACATATCATGTTAGAAATGAGGTCCACGGCAAACATCAGGAACCGTTAATGTTATGTCTGCACCTCAATGCCTTCGTTGACGAAACAAAAACATGTGGTGACAGAATAACACCAATTAGGATCGAGTGGTGTTTCTCGTGCATGTAGTTGGGAACCTAACTATATTTTGTACAGATGCAAACTGTGGTTTATCACATAGACAAGTTCTAACTTATGCATACCATGGTTAGCTATTACTGTATTTTTTAAAAGAAAAGAAAAAAGTTCCGAACCATGGTATGCAAAACAACATGAGACAACATGATTTATTTGGCTTATAAATCTTCAACTTGCTATTGTAGTGTTAGTAAATGACGGAGATAATATTAAAAGATTGTGATATGTCATGGACGTTGGTCCTGCTCGGCGGAGGTGTTCAGTTGTCGGCGTGCAAGGCTCTAGAGCATGGCGTCTCATGTGCTAGTGGGGGATATCAGGTTGGGAGGTGGCGTGCCTTAGAGGGGTCTGTTCTTGGCCGGATCCGGAGGGCCGGATTGGCTCAGTGGAGGTCTACTACCTCGGCTGCACGACATGTGACTAGGGAAGGTAGCCCGTGACGTGGTGTTGCCTACCGCCAATGATCCCCATCCTTGGCGAGATTTGGTGTGGAGGCTGGATCCAGAGGTGATCTAGGTCTTGGACCAGGTATTTCTCTAATCATGGGCCGACACTGGTGATGTTTGATCCTGGCCAATGTTGTGTTGCAAAGTCGGCCTTGGATGCCCGGCGACAGCCCCGGTAGCTGAGGCTGAACGGTTAGCTCTGCGGTGAGTAGCGCTGCAATGGTGGTGTCATCTCTCCTTGGTTGTGTGGATGGCGAGGAGTGGGGTGGAGGGTGATCCAAGTGTTGTCGGCGCTTTGGCGGTGGTGGCTCCATGGTCTTGTTATGGAGTCCTTGTTCAGTGGTCCTTCCCTTGGGTTGGGTTCGTGAGCTTGGTACCTTGGTGTGACTCCAAGTGAAAGCTCCGTACGGCACCGCCGACAATGCTTGTGGGTGTCGTGTCCCTCTTGAAGGTGTCGTCATGGTTCCCCTCCTCGTGGCAGGGCTCCGGTTGAAAACCCAATCCTTCTTTGCAGCCTCCGCGGTAGCGGAACGTTGCATCGCAATCCTCTTGGGGTAACGTGGAGCTCAGGTAACTTTAGGTTGCAACGTGCCGGCATCTTCCGGGCATGGATCATGAAATGAGGTTTCTTCGATTCTGGCATGCGGCTGTCTTGTTGGTCTCCTACCTTTAAAACATATCAGTTGTTACCGTTCTCAGTCATCGCTATCCGCATGTAGGTTGGCGCTCCACGACTCGAACCGGGAGGGCGCGGCATCACTCTCGGGCGGTTTGCTTGGTGTGTGCGTGTGGCGTAACAGTTTAGTGGTTTCCCAAGGAGGAGCATTTTTCGTTCCTAGCTGATGGTCTCGCATACTTATTGTTGGGTGTGACTTCTCATGTTTTCTTGCTTGGCTTTGAGTTTGTGGCTTCTTCGCTCCTCTCTCAGATGTCGATTTTATTTTAACCTGCTTTCTAAGAGAATTTTCTCATCACCTTGTATCGGCTCGGACGTTTGGGCTTTATTTATAAAACGGGGCGAAAATTGTTCCGACAATATGTTACTTATCAAGTTTTGAAGGAAGAAAGGAAATAATTTAGGTATGTGTGAAGATGAAGTGGGAGTGAACAAAGAACGAGAGAAAGTTACTGGACTAATTTAGACCTGAAATAACAGATTGTGTACAATATGAGTAGATGATGTGCGAGCTTTAGCCACATGAATTAAGAAAGAAATTAATCCTCAACACTTACAGCTAAAGCTAGGCACACCATTAATGTGGGAAAAGGTATAAGTACCATCGCTGGTTTATAACAATAGCATCTTATCTTATGAGTGCGGCGTTTTGGTGGGCAGACTCATCTGCATCCGGTCAGGAAAGAAAAACAAATACTGAAAAATTCAAAAAAAATCAATTTTTTTGTGTGGTAGATAATTTAATGCGTGAGGTTTGCTCAAATTTTTAGATTATTTGGACATATGAGCAGCTCATAGCAAAAAAGACAAATCGGGTCAGAACAGTGCGTGAACAGTAAACATTTTTACAGATCCCAAATTTGTCCTTTTTGCCGAGAGCTACTCAAATGTCCAAATGATTTGAAAATTGGGCGAACCTCACGCATTAAATTGTCTACCACACAAAAAATATGGAATTTTTTAAATTTTTCTAGTATTTATTTTGAATTTTTTTCGTCAGAGCGGGTGCAGCTGAGCCTGGGCTCAGAAGTGGATTACTGCTTATTTTCTTTTTTTTTAAATAAGGAACAATAGCATCTTATCATTTAGCAAAACAGTAGCGACACTGCATATTATTATTTATTTATTTTGCGGGTGGACACTGCATATTATGGCATAGATTCTTTTCCTTACATATATGCTACCAAAGTGACGCCATGGTCCATCTCCATAGTGTTGTTCGATGGCTTTATTATAATTAACGATGGCCATCACCACGACACTGCCTTTTCCTGCACGTACATAATTACCATTCCTTTCCTAGAAAATGGAAATATATCGTCATCAACTAATGAGAATTGCTACCACTACCAGTTGGCACGGTAGCACCGTCTGCGTCCTATATAACTCCTCGCTGTTTTTCCCGCAACTCATCTCAGTAGATCGTTCGCCACTTGTACTAGTTAACATATACAAGTACTACGTACTCGGACGTGATGGCTAACTCGACCGCCTTGATCCTTCTGATCTCATCGGTCCTGCTAGCCGCAGCTGCCTACATCCGCCGTGAGCCAGGCCACGCGGACGGAAGCTTCGCCGACGCACACCTCCACTTCTACATGCACGACGCCTACGGCGGCCCGCGCCCCACGGCCGCGCTCATCGTCACTGGAAGGGAGCCGCTCCCACTACCGTCTGACGACGGCGCCACCGACCAGGAGACAACCTCCTCCTCCCCGCGGAGGTTCGGCGACATCGCCGTGATGAACAACGCGCTCACGGAGGGGCCCGAGCGCGGCAGCGCACGAGTCGGCACGGCGCAGGGGTTCACCGTGCGCGTCGCGGAGCACGGCGCCGTGAACGACCTAAGCCTGCACCTCGTGCTCGAGGCCGGCGGGTACGGGGGGAGCTCGCTGGCGGTGAAGGGCAGGGTGGACACGGGCGCCGCGGTGCGGGAGTCCATAATCGTCGGCGGCACCGGCCGCTTCCGCTTCGCGACGGGCTACGCGCTGAGCAGGAGCTACGACTACGACGTCGCCAGCGGAGGAGTCGTGGAGATCGATGTGTACGTGCAGCTTCGACGAGTTTAATTATACTACTCCCTCCGTTCCTAAATATAAGTCTTTTAAAGAGTTAAATACACCACCGGTGTCTTAACTTGTTTGGTGCGGTTACTTTGATGCCTAAACTTGTAAAATACATTAAACTGGTGCCGTAACTTGTTCGAGCGTGCAAATACGGTGCCTCCGTCCGTATCCGGCATATGCACTGCCCACATGGCATGGCAACGTCGCGTTGGCCCACGTGCCAGTGTCTCTGTGAGGAGCGTGCTGGTTGTTTTACAGAAAACTCCATGTACTTTAATTAAATTTTGCAAAAGCCCCTCACATTTTATTTAAATATGCTGAACTGCATTGATCCCACCTGTCAGGTCTGGGTCCCACATGCCATCACGTTGGATGAAATAGTAAAAAGAAAGAAAAGGGCGTGTTGGCAGGATTCGAGCCCAGTGCACAACACCAAGAATAGATGTATGTGCAACATGGAGATGCACTCCTATTTATAATAAGGCTACTGGGCGGAATAATAAAGAAAACGTTGATTCGTGGGAATTCAAACTCAGGAGTTCAATTTTTTTGTTCTTTTAACGGTACCAGGAGCTCTTTTTTTTTAGGTTTTCGGTTTTCTTTTAGGGTAGAACACTGTAGCGAGTTAGCCGATAAACCAAACAAGGGGGGCGTATCTGGCGCACCGGGGTATTTGTTGCTGCCTATGCACCGGACCCCCGTTGCACATTCAAATTTTTTGAAAAAAAACAAAAATAATTTTAGCGCCATTCGGAAATAATTTAGTGCATTAACATAACCTTAATGTATGTTGTCACAAATAATCAAATAAAAACAACATTGGTCGAGATACAAACACTCCAACCAGACAAGACAGCCCGCCCAAGCTGACAACGCTCTCAGCCTCTCCGAAGTGAACAATTATGAGCTAGATGTATATATATCGTGTTGCTCTTTACCTCTTCAAGCATTTCTATTTTTTATTTTACTATATGTGGCACTTTTATGGGCCCGCACAATTGTTTTTCAATTTCATGTTTAATTTTTTGATATTATTTTCCCTGTTTAAAAAAAATATGTAAGAAAATATTACCACTGTATATGGACGGAGGTACCGTATATGCACTATGCGACAAGTTATAGCACTACTTTTATGTATTTTGCAAGTTTGGGCACTAAACTGATCGCAGCGGACAAGTTAAGGCAGCTATGGGGTATTTAACTCTCTTTTAAAAGATTTCACTATAGACTACATACGGAGCAAAATGAATGAATCAATACTCTAAAAGGCGTCTATATACATCCGAATGTAGTTTCTATAGTGGAATCTTTAAAAGACTTACATTTAGGAACGGAGGAAGTATGCTGCATGCATGTCTGGCCGGCGTATGCGTCGAGTGAGCATACTGAATTTCAACCGATGACATCTAGGGGACAAAATGAAAAAAAGAGATAATTGCGTGAGCAACCTCACAGTTTCAAGTATGTGTGTTTTAGACACATGTGTTGCAAAAATATGCACCTTTATGGCCTTTGGTTTTTTGTTTTCGAGAAGATATCCAAAGTGCTGATATGTATCCTATACCCGATATTTATCAAGGAAAACAAGAGTTCATACAAAGGAATGACAACTCATCACAAAACGACTTGTAGAAAGTAAAGTTACCTCGAAAATCACATTTGTCGTCTTCCTTTGATTGTTATCCGCCTACCAGAGCATGAAACTTACTAAACAAATAGCAAGGAAAGGGACATCTGCTACACTCCCACCATACAAGACTTTGAAGACGCTATAGTCACTCACTGCGAATAACGAGATCTGGTAACCGTTGAACGAACATCAGCTGGACAAGCACCCCAAGCAGCACATGCTTGCAATTCTTCACCATCAATCCAAAGGGTTGGAGAAACCGAATCTTGCCGCTGAACAAAACAAAAGAAGAATTCGAAGTCGCAACACTAAAATCCAGCCAACTACTTCTCCTGATGGGCACACCAACTACCAAGATCCAAATAGAGCCAATAAATCTGGCAGCATCTACCCTCACTTGCCCTTTGGCAGGGTTGAGATACTCTGCAGTACTGTACCGTGCTGTAGTGCGGATGACACATGGGACCGGGTCCACATGACAGCGACCGTACTGCACGCTGCGCTACAGCAGAGGATCCTAACCCCCTTTGGCGGGTGCGGATCAAACATCATTGATGTAGGAAGAAACCGAAGAGACTTTAGTCCAACATGCCATCGTCGCCACCATCTAGTTGATGCCACCACAGGAACAAAGTTTAAGAGAAACACGAGGACATGCAAGGACTAAAATCTACGAAAAAGCGGGTACCCACTCCCCTAGCTTTAACGAGGCTGCCAGACATGAGATAAGAGGGGGACCAAGGCGGTGGTATGGAGGGAACCCTATGGTCTCCGATGTTGATGGAGCTTGCACTCGCAATCCATAAACATGTGGTGCCATGGATGACACTAGCCCACCACATTATTCATCGTCTTTTTTTCATCGAACAACTATTCTGGTTAAATGAAGTTATACACATGCCGGAAGATAACCGAACATAACAGTTTTAGCTTGTCGGAGCATATACAACCATGGCACATACATACACCCATAAAACTCACACCAAGTGACTTCAACACTTTATTGAAACTAAAGTTACATATATATGCCCTGATGTGGCCAAGCCGGCATATCGCTTTAGCTAGTTATGTTCCCTTAGATTTTTCGTTACAAACTTAGGCATTGCCCTTATTTACTTATAGCACACCATCAATATCAAACTCACAACATTAAGCATAGCCCACACCATCGAGGCACTTGGCACACAATCTTATGGATATACCTCGATGACACCTCGAGGTCCCAGTTTCTTGATGATTTTATAGTCGCTAAATCCTGCTTTTGTAAAGATTGTGCTCCAGTCATTTTCATCGCGTTGCCGTCCTCTTGTACATACCAACATGAGCATATCCACCAACAGTTGGGTTTCTAACATTTCTTTGGATGATGAGCCGACTACTATATCTATGACAATAACCTTTCCCCCCATTTCGCGGGACGGAATGGCCTTCTTGCATTGAGCCAGGATATTGATGCAATCTTCATCGCTCCAGAAGTGCAGAACAAGCTAGCATGAAAAAATAATGGTCAAGCAATTATTAATAATTTTGGACATTAAATGTATTTGTGCATACATCTTAATAAGTAGTTATTACATAGCTGAACAAAGTTACTCTCAAAATAATGAGAAAATGAGACTAGTCCTACAGTTAGTTCCCCAAGAGTGAAAAATTGTTTTGGAAAAGTTTACAAAGACAACACTTCATACCTTAAGCATCACAGCTTGAGCAGGTGGAATGGTATGGAATAGGTCACCAGCGACATAGTTAACTATACCATCACTTGGGACTTTCTCGATCACCTTCCGAAGGTCCAACACATTGCACTTGATATGCGGGAAGGCCTTGACAATAGCCCTAGCTGTCGTTCCATCACCACCACAACAGTCTGTGAGTGACTGCACCCCCTTGAATAAGTCATGGCATTCCCGCAATATGGTGTTGATCCCCAAATGGTCATGGGCAGCCAAAGCTTCATGGAACACCTTGTCTGACTCTGGGTCTAGGAGCGCCATACTCTCCTCGAAGAGTGTGGCACCATGCACATCTTCAAATGGTGATGGCGGTGGTGCAATGTCCTTCTTGAACCAGTCAGCTAGCCCCAAGGCCGCATCTATGTAATGTCTTGAGGTCGTGGCAAGCACAATGGCCTTCTGGCTGGCCTCACCATCAATGAATACACCATCCACCAGGAGGTATGATAGCGGGATGAGGGTGTAGGTCCCCTCCTCAGGGGACGCTAAGGCGCCTGATGTGGCCAACAACCGCAAGACATGGCCAAGGTATGGCGTCTTAGATGGTGGGAGGGACAGTGCAGTGACAAGATCAGGCAACTTGTGACGCCGAGTCGGTGAATCGCAGTAGGGATACCGAGCTGGACGGCGCACCTGAGTGCTATGGCTGTGAGGTGGCACAGGCTATGGCGCCATAGGCCAGCCTGCGCCTGAATCAGCTGGGTGTCCGTAGGGACTGCCATTGTCGGGGCTTGAGCTGCCATTGTGTTGTATATCTCTGAAGGCGGTGTTGTGTGTTTGTTAACTGCTTGAGCCAGAGCACCAATATATATGAACACCATGCATTTATTATTTTTAGGTAGTACATCTCTACTAGCAACCAACTGCATTGAAAACACGTGGTGTGCCCGTTTTGACGCTATCGATTGGGTCATATGTCTTGTTGTTTTAATTAGGAGATCTATCCATAAGTCCCCATTTGGCAATCTTGCTCAAACCCTTGAAGGACCGTATCCAAGATGTCCCATCTTGCATTTACTGTGATTATTTCTAAGGGGATCCTTCAAAATAAAAATCTGAGGTACCATTCAAATTGGAATTGTTTTGTTATTTGAGTTAAATTTATTTTGAAATATAGCTTTCTTTATAAAACTGAAAAATAAAAGAAAATGTTGGTACGTATATAACCCTTAATTATGTATCATATAATATGAGTATTCTTGTTGTTTAGTTGGCTTTGTAGTTTTAAATTCTCAAATTGAAATTAAGGACCAATTTGAACTCATATAATAGAAGAATATGGAAACAGTAACCCATCCCTTATTGGTAACCCCGTTTGGCCCACTACCGCCAAAACATATGGCATAGTTTTAAATAGTGCGCTATTTCAATGCTACACCGTCGCTATAGCATTTGGACGGACCTCGCACTACACGCGTCATGTACAATTTAGCGTTAATTTAGCACGCTATAGCGTTAATTCAGCGCCAAACCTAGGTTGCTGTAGCCCATTATTTAAACCAATGACATATGGTGAGAAATTATGTTAGTCTGGTTAACCCTCTTATGCCGACAGTAAAGACTCCAGCATAGAATGTAGTTAGCATATAACCGTAATTATATAACCAACTCTATATCCTTTCTATACGCGCAGTGTCTATTCTTTTATTGTAATTTCATCTGACCATCTGAACTTGATGGTCTTCTCCATGTATGTAGATACGATACAAAGAGCTCTCGCTGTTATGCATGTGTTTGTTACTTTGAGGGAAATTAAGCACTACAGTTCTGTTGGTTGGGGCGTTGAGTGGAACACAAACGCCCTAGCTGTCATAACAGAAATCCGCAGACATCATCATAAACGTAAACAGCATAGATGACCCGAAAACATTAATGCTCGGACAGAGAGTTACTACCTACAACAAAAAAATTTGATGAAGTCCTTTTTTTTAGAAAGGGAGGATGATCCCCGGCCTCTTCATCTGGACTATGCATGGTGGGTTGTTTCATCTGGACGATTTGGTAAAGATATCGATGAGAGGCCATGTAGGAGTACATGGTGGGTTGTTTCATTGAAGCCGTCCTTAGGAACTGAGTTCTGTATTTGTGATCCATGATCAGCTACTACCACACATTGGGATCCTTAATTGACTCTCTCAGCTTCTTAACTACCATTGTCCTCTGTCCAGGAATTGCAAGTAGTTTCTGGTGTTTTTAATATGCTGGAGGCCATGCGGAGCGCTGACCCGACGGGTGGGCTGTGATGCGGTAGGCACGTGGCCGGGCATGCCGGGCGCCCGTTTGGTGTCTCGGAACCCTGTACACATCGTTCGGGGCCGTATGTGGAAACCTCGGCCGGACTCCCTGCGGATGGAACCTGAATAGGCGATAAACCTGGACTAGAGACTTGAGTGTTTAGGTAGGCCGTGGCCGACACCCTCGCTGGGCTTCCGCTTGAAGGTTGCCGAGTACATGTCGTGCAAATGGCGATAAGTGGTGAGAGCGTGTGTGAGGAAGTACACCCCTGCAGGGTTAACATCATCTATTTGAATAGCCGTGTCCGCGGTAAAGGACTTCTGGTTTGCCTTTACAGTTCATAGACAAGTGAAAGTGGATACTCTAAAACTCGCAAGATAAGCGTGAGTGCTATGGATGGCCTTCTCGTAGGGAGACGGGAGCGGATCCATAGTGGTGTATTGATATGGTGAATATGTGGACTCGTGTGCGCCACCTCAAAAGAGTTACTTGCAATCATACTTTAGGTTAGCCACTGAGTCAAAGCTGGCTTGCTAAAGTTAAACTCCACTACCCCCTTTGTTGATACCGATGCATATGTAGTTAGTTCTGATGTAAGTCTTGATGGGTACATTTGTACTCACGTTTGCCTATTTTATGTTTTTGCAGAGAGACGTCAGTCTCGCTAGTAGTTCCGCGTGGACTTCGACGTTTAGCTTGTTACCTCAGCTACGATCTTGTGCCCTCGGCAGGGTCTTATAGATAGTCAGGCTTCTCAGCCTTCTTCATTTATAGTTGTCTGTACTTAGACAAGTTAAGCTTCCGCATGTGCTTGTTGCTTGTATGCTCTGTATGTTGGGGTCATGAGACCCATGTTTGTAATACTTGGCTCCTCGAAGCCTAATGAATAAATACTTGAGTCGTAGAGTTATGTTGTGATGCCATATTGTATTTACATATATCGAGCATATTGTGTGTATGATTGAAATGCTTGGTATGTGTGGGATCCGACAACCTAGTTGTTTATCCTTGGTAGCCTCTCTTATAGGGAAATGTAGTCTTGTGCTTCCATTAGCCATAGTAGTCCGCTACAGCCCGGTTCATAGGAGTCCTGCTAGCCCAGCGCTACTGCTCCGGAACACTTGACTGGCCGGCATGTGATTCACTTCGTTCCTGTGTCTGTCCCTTCGGGGAAATGTCACGCGGTGACATCCGGAGTCCTGCCTAGCCTGCTACAGCCCGGGTTCCCGGAGTCCTGTTAGCCCAGTGCTACAGCCCGGATTCGCACGCTGCTGACCAACATGCTCGATGTTGATTCATGTATGCCTGTCTCCGTAAGTTAGTGCCACTTTGGGTTCACGACTAGTCATGTCGGCACGGGTTCTCTGTCATATGGATGCTAGCGACACTATCATATACGTGAGCCAAAAGGCGCAAACGGTCCCGGGCCATGGTAAGGCGACACCCGTGGGAATACCGTGTGTGAGGCCGCAAAGTGATATGAGGTGTTACAGGCTAGATCGGTGTGACTTAGAATCGGGGTCCTGACAGCTTTGGTATCAAAGCCTGACTGCCTGTAGGATTACCAAGCCAAACTGGTCGAAGTTGAGTCTAGAAATGCTTTAGTTATATAAGGGAATTGATTGTGGAAGGGAACGTAAGGCTCTTTTTACTCCTTTACCTTATGCCCTTCTGATCTGAGTCATCCTCTTCTTTTCTACGGTGTTTAAGAACTAGGCTTCTCATCTTTCTATCAGGATCACGTGTTGCTAATCCGTAGAATCTTAGGATTGTTGGTTCCAGGCCTCAGTTCAGTTTCTACTACTTTTAGTATGTTGTCAGTTGAACCAGAACCTTGATATGATGTTGTTAAGTGACTATGCAAATCCTCGTGAATGTTTCGAATCTTTTTCTGAGCATTTACAGTCGTTATGCTGTCCGAGTCATCCCATGTTTCTAAACAATCTGATGCATTTGCAAATCCTTTCCATGTTCCTGATGTCCATTTGGGCCAGATTAATCGCACTAATCGGTGAGTTGAGGTACTCTGTTGCCTCGACATATATGTTGGAGCTATTATTATGACCCTAGGTGTTTTAGGGAGTCACCTAGTAATCTGGCCATGTTTTGTGTTCCCGGTGTGATGATTCTGGCCACCATTCTTGAAAGCATCCCATGATGCCATTTAGTAGTAGGTATTCTATTCCTGGGTTCTTGAACCCGAGATTCACCCTACTTACCTCATGTTGATAGTGTTGCTAGTTCCTTTAGGATATTAGTAACCTTTGCGATAGTCCTCGAGGTTCGTGGTACATCCTTCTTCCAATTACCATGAATCATTCTTGGCAGGAGTTCTTTTAAACCAAAAGGTCACGACCAGAGTGCTCTTGATGAGTTCTCCATTCTATATTGTGAATCTGCCAGTTCTGCCCTTTCCGCATGGGTTATCCGGAAGAAATGTTGAGCTTCGCTCGACATACTAATCTATGCATCCACAACTCAGAAAAACTTATGTTCCTTTGAGTTGTCCCTCTTTAGTTGTATCCTGATCTTCGCCTATCAATTTGTAGTCAGGAGTAATCGTGCACTCGCGTTATCGATGCCTATTACTCTTGTGGTTCGTCAAGCCATTCTATTCCAGAATGACTACGAGAAACAAACTCCAGTACCTCATCCATATCTAGAATTGGGTCAAAGCAGTTGTATTCCGCAGATCAAATGCCAATCCAGCTTTTGATTCTGTTCTACCCTGAAGTATTGCCCTCTTGATGTAGGAATGTCATGATAATTGCACCAACTCTTATGAATTCTTGATGCAGTGATACTTCTCGCCATCATCATTCTCTCCTCGGTTCCGTGTTGTTGCAACCGGAATACCGACAAGTGAACCGTGATGTGTGAAATCAATACTCCTAGCAACTAGTTGCTTGGTAGTAAATGGACAATATTCTCATTCTTAGCGTGTTGGTTATTGACTCATCATTCTAAGATAGATTGTGCTACCTAGTCCTTATTTCCAGTGCACTCTTCGACCAATGAGTTAGGATTATTCAATCCCTTGCTTATTTGTTCATATCGTCTTGCTCTGAAAAGCAAGATTGTTCTCGAGCTTAGTAACATATCGGTGGTTCGTGATGTTCCGAATATCTTCTCAGAAGTATTACCAGGTTGTCACTTGACCGCTATGTTGAGTTCGTGATCATGCTGGTTTTCCTCCAAACCACCCATTCTCCAAGAATCTGTGTTGGATACCCCTGAGCTAGTTGGTTAAGCCAAACAACAACTTGGAGAGTTGGAAGATAAAAGCTTGTCTGACTTAGTTCATGTTAAGGGATATCTTTTTGTGTGTGTGTGTGTGTGTGTGTTGAAGAAAGATGATATCTCCATCGATTGGTCCTCGTGATCAGTTGTTGGATCTATTGCCTTGTCAAAACTTTGACTTGAGTATGGGCTATCGTCAAGTCAAATCAGAACCAACGATGTCCGTAATGTTGTCTTACTCGTGGTTGTCCCTCGAGCATACACCATTACATCTTTTGGTCTGACCAATACTATCACCGTGTTCACATGATGGTGGAAGTCCAGTGATATGGAAATTCCGATGAGTTGCTGTTGAGCCCATCAGCAGCATTTTGTCTCCCCCATGATTCATGTTGAACATCAACCTAGTGTTGGGAAACTTTGTAAGCAATGCCTTCGTGTTCCGTTCATGAAGCTTATGCTTGGATGGAAGAAGTGACTTCCTCGAATTCATGTGCATTTGGTGCAAGTGGCCGCCGTGAGTTCGAGAAAGATTGTTTTTGTTTCTGGTACCATCCCAAGTCAGTTATGCATGTGCGAATGTATTCTATGGTTTGGTAGATTAATTACCTCCACTCCATATGTATCCCCTAGCACACCAAGCCACGGATTGATTTGTTCAAGGAAAAGAAGCTCCTTCTTAAGAGCAAGACTTATACAAGGACTTCGATATCCTCGATGATGGTTCCCCACCTGAACTCGGTAGTGTTTTGTTGTAAGACTTCTACGTGATCATGCTTGTCTTGGACATCATGTTCACATGTATGTAGCAGAATCAGCTCATGTTTTGGAGCTTGCTATCGTAGTTCATTTCCTGAGAATTTCGCAACATCATCCCGTCGGTTTGTGTTGCAAAATTTCTTTTCCAGACATGATGTCTGAAATATCCTGTTACCAACCAGATCTGAATCTCGGGCAGATATGATGGTTGAAAAACTCCCAACATTTGCATTTTGTTCCCAGCTTGCACCGCCTTGTGCCAATCTCCCTTGGACTGCCCTTCTCAGCAATTGTTGTTCAGGATCATCTTCAGAAGTGGTCCTACCATGGGTCCCATCCATTTCCGATGATAAGCAAATCATCCATCGCGTTGTCTTCAACAGGGTAGTCCACATCATCCATTCTAGCCCGAGTATGTCGTTCTCTCGAACTCCGTCAAACGATCGTTTGTGAATTGCCTTAGGTTGGTATAAAGAGTTTCAATGATCTCTGAATCAAAAGTAATTCTTTTGCCACTTAAGGGGATATTTCTACGAGTCACCCCTCCCAAGGTGCCCCGTTATGGAATCATGGCAAATTTTCCTCGCTACCTTGAAACCCTTGTCCAATTGTTTCTTCCGTCCCTCCTGATGCATGTTTTGCCTCTTAGCTCCAGAGGTGTTTCTATGTCTCATTCCGTGAATTGATCTTGTGACCATTAAGATGGTCCTAAGCTGCTCGAACCTTAGGAAGATCGATTCTTCTAAAATTCTCCCTTTCTACTCGTTGTCATGTTGGATGTAGTTCTCAAAGCAAGACGTCGAGATCAACATGATGCAATGAATCAACATCCTCGAGAAAGACATCTGGATCGTGAAGATGGTGTTAGCTGGTGTCCCTCTGTCGTCTTACCCTACGCCTGAATCTCGGGACGAGATTCTTGTTTAGTAGGGGTGAGTTGTCACATCCCTAGTTCTGGTATGCACTAGGCTAGCCCTTCATGTGTGCATCATGTTTACTTTTCACAAAAAGTTGAAATGGGGATGACAGAACCCCCGGCACCTCCTCTGAAACCAACTAGGGTTTACTAAAATCATTTTCAATGAACCTGAAATGCCCTTCTAAAATGTCCATCATTTTTGTCTTGGGTTAGAACCTCAAAATTGGTTCACAATTTTCTAGGTCATCTTAAGGTCACTGAATTAAATCATATGCTATTTGCATTTGGGCATTTAAATGCTATATAATAATTTAAATGTCCAAATATTCATGAACTACAATGTTTACTGTTGGAATTATTCCAAACAGTAGCCTTGAGCAGTTTCATGAATTTTGAGATTGTTCTGGTATTTTTATTAAAGCCCTAAAAGTATAGAATAATAGAAAACAGAAACAAATAAAAAGAGAGAGAGACTCACCCGGCCTTACCTGGCAGCCCACTAGCAGCCCAGTAGATAGCCGGCCTGCTAGGCCCAGCCCAGCCCCTCGCGCGTCGTCTTCCTCACGCCTACTGGCGTTGCGCGTGGCGCGCGCATAGCCGAGCCACGGCCACCTCCTGCTAGCCACGCAGCTGCTCCCCCTCGCCCTGGACATCGCCACGCGACCCCCTCGATCCCCTCTCACTTTCCCCTCTCTTCCTGGACTTCCTCCCCTTCTCTACCTCTCGTTCCCAAGCGAGACAGAGAGCCGTCGTCGCCGCCGCTCGCCGCTGTCGTGCCCTGAGCCTCCCCCTCACCTCTTCGACATGCCCAGGGGCTCCGCCACCGTCGCCTACGCCTCTCTGTTGACTCACGCGACTCCAAACGCCGCCGAACGCCGTCTTCGCCTTCGTCTTCAACCTCGGGTACTCGAGCCCGTCTCCGGTCGATTCGGCGCCGCCAGGACCTCCCCGAGCTCGCTGACCCCCTCTTCGGCATCGCTGTGAGCTCCTGCTCCCAACCCTTCTCTCCCCACCGTCGAATCCCTCCTCTAGCCCCCCCTGCCCACCGCGGCCGCAGCCCATCGCCGCCGTGCCCCGTCGCCGTCGTGGCTAGAGCCACTGTCGCTCGAAGCTGAGCACACCACCGTGCTCAGCGTGTCTTCGCGCACCCGTAGCCACCACCAGCTCCTCCTCCCGAACACCCTAGCGAGGAACTCGAGCACGGCCGAACCACGGCCACCGCAAACCTCGTCGCCGACGTCGATTCCGACGACCATCTAGTCCAGCTGCACCACCCACAGACGTGGCTCAGCCCCAGCTCTCCATAAAACCCAACCACGCCCCAAACTGTGGCCTGTAGCGCAATCCCGACGCGGACGCCGCCGCGATCTGAGGTCGCCGGCGGTTAAACGCCGGCAGCTGACGTGACGCCATTAGCTTAGGCGCTAAACTCGTTTAGTTAGTGCCTGTGTCGATGACATGTGGGTCCCCGAGCCCAATTAGTTTAGTCTAACTTCCTGTTTAGATTAGTGCTAATCTGTGTGGACCCCACGTGTCAGCTTTGACTTTGGTCAAGTCAACGTTGACCAGTCCCACCTGTCATCCACCCAAACCAGTCTGAGACACTGACGTATGGGTCCCACAGGTCAGGTTTGACCTGGCCGACCCAGTTGACCTGCTGATGTCACACCTATGTCATGCTGACGCAGTAAAGCATTTTCTGGATTTAAGTTTATCCAGGAAATTCCAGAAAATAGTGCTAACTTCTAAAAATCATAGAAATTCAACCGTAGCTCAGAATAAAATAATTTATATATGAAAAATTATCAGAAAAATCCAATCTATCCATTTGTACTAGTTTCATGCATGTTTAAACAAGTTAACTTGTTGTTTAGTGCAAAACATGATAAAGCACTATTTAAGATCACAAATGAGTTTGAACTTTGAATCTTTGGTTCAAAATAGCTCAAACCCATCTGGTTGTAGTTGCATTAGCCCAACACACTCATTTTACCATGTCATGATCATGCATCATATTGTGCATTGCATTGATTGTGTTTCTTTCTCTGTTGTCGGTGTTTGTCCCCTCTCAGTAAATGTGGTTCCGACGATTATTCGATGACACTGATGGAGAACTATATTATCTTCAGAAGTGTCAGGCAAGCAAAACCCCCTTGTTCATTCCGATACAATCCCACTTTCTCGCTCCTGCTCTCTTTTACTGCATTAGGACAACAACGATTCAACTGTTACATGCTGCAGTAGTTGAACCCCTTTTTCCTCGGCATGACCTATCATTGCCACAGTAAATAGATGAAACCCACTAGCATGAGTAGGAGTTGTTTGAGCCCTGATGTGCCTACTCATTCATGCTTGTTTGTCATGCCTGCTACTGCTTAGAGTTGAGTCAGGTCTGATTCATCAGGGATGAATTGGAGGTGTGTGAACATGTATTACTGTTGAGAGCTAAGTGTGTGAACACGATTTGGTAAAGGTATCGACGAGAGGCCATGTAGGAGTACATGGTGGGTTGTTTCATTGAAGTCGTCCTTAGGAACTGAGTTCTGTATTTGTGATCCATGATCAGCTACTACCACACATTGGGATCCTTAATTGACTCTCTCGGCTTCTTAACCACCCTTGTCCTCTGACCAGGGGTTGCAAGTAGTTTCTGGTGTTTGTAGTATGCTGGAGGCCGTGCGCAGCGCTGACCCGAGGGGTGGGCTGTGATGCGGTAGGCACGTGGCCGGGCATGCCGGGCGCCCGTTTGGTGTCTCGGAACCCTGTACACATCGTTCGGGGCCGTATGTGGACCTTGGCCGGACTCCCTGCGGATGGAACCTGAATAGGCGATAAACCTGGACTAAAGACTTGAGTGTTTAGGTAGGCCGTGGCCGACACCCTCGCTGGGCTTCCGCTTGAAGGTTACCGAGTACATGTCGTGTAAACGGAGATAAGTGGTGAGAGCGTGTGTGAGGAAGTACACACCAGCAGGGTTAACATCATCTATTCGAATAGCCGTGTCCGCGGTAAAGGACTTCTGGTTTGCCTGTACAGTTCATAGACAAGTGAAAGTAGATACTCTAAAACTCGCAAGATAAGCGTGAGTGCTATGGATGGCCTTCTCGTAGGGAGACGGGAGCGGATCCATAGTGGTGTATTGATATGGTGAATATGTGGACTCATGTGCGCCACCTCAAAAGAGTTACTTGCAATCATAGTTTAGGTTAGCCACTGAGTCAAAGCTGGCTTGCTGCAGTTAAACTCCACTACCCCCTTTATTGATACCGATGCATATGTAGTTAGTTCTGATGTAAGTCTTACTGGGTACATTTGTACTCACGTTTGCCTATTTTATGTTTTTGCAGAGACGTCAGTCTCACTAGTAGTTCCGCGTGGACTTCGACGTTTAGCTTGTTACCTCAGCTACGATCTTGTGCCCTCGACAAGGTCTTGTAGATAGTCAGGCTTTTCAGCCTTCTTCATTTGTAATTGTCTGTCCTCAGACAAGTTAAGCTTCCGCATGTGCTTGTTGCTTGTATGCTTTGTATGTTGGGGTCATGAGACCCATGTTTGTAATACTTGGCTCCTCGAAGCCTAATGAATAAATACTTGAGTCGTAGAGTTATGTTGTGATGCCATGTTGTATTTACACATATCGAGCATATTGTGTGTATGATTGAAATACTTGGTATGTGTGGATCCAACAACCTAGTTGTTTATCCTTGGTAGCCTCTCTTATGGGGAAATGTAGTCTTGTACTTCCATGAGCCATAGTAGTCTGCTACAGCCCGGTTCACAGGAGTCCTGCTAGCCCAGCGCTACTGCTCCGGAACACTTGACTGGCCGGCATGTGATTCACTTCGTTCCTGTATCTGTCCTTTCGGAAAATGTCACGCGATGACATCCGGAGTCCTGCCTAGCCTGCTACAGCCCGGATTCGCACGCTGCTGACCGACATGCTCGATGTTGATTCATGTATGCCTTTTCCCGTAAGTTAGTGCCACTTTGGGTTCACGACTAGTCATGTCGGCACGGGTTCTCTGTCATATGGATGCTAGCGACACTATCATATACGTGAGCCAAAAGGCGCAAACAGTCCCGGGCCATGATAAGGCGACACCCGTGAGAATACCGTACGTGAGGCCGCAAAGTGATATGAGGTGTTACAGGCTAGATCGGTGTGACTTAGAATCGAGGTCCTGACATGGTACTTCTCTCCTCGGTGTCTTGCCACTCTGGGCCCAAGGTTGGCAGTAACTTGTCACCGCCGTGTGCATCTACCGGAAGCACAACACATGCATGTCAAGGAAAGTTTTAACACATCACACATCATGAAACGTAGAAAGGGAATTACTTGTAAATCTGATAAATCAAGCTCATCAGTCAAACGGTCATATTATTATCTTCACTTAGCACATCACAACACATGAGAATAGGTCAAGTTCTTATCAGGAACACTCGATAAAAGATCAAGTGAAGAATATCTCTTCTCGCCCAAACCTATTAAACAAGACCTAGGATCACCTAAGCGGGAAATATAAATAATCGTAGACCGTGACCCATTAGTTACTATACCAAGCTATCTGGACCAAGTGTTTATTCATCTTGAGGTGAGCAGCAACAGTGTCATTCACCAGTCACCACAAACCAAAGCTATCCGGACTAAGATGCTACCGCTACTTACACCAGCAGATTTTTAGCCAATTAAGAAAAGATTGATGACCGGTACATCAACACCGAAACAAATCACCACAAACACCTCCTTGAGCTCGTTGGCCAGCACAGAGGCTGTCATAACTCAAAGGCAAGGTACAGAGCACAGTAGAGGACTTACCGTCGGAGTTATAGCCGATGCCGAACATCACACGACTGCAGATGCTGATGCCAGGACGACATAGTTCATGTTCTTGCCGGTCGACACGCCTGCAGATGCGGACGTCGTTTAACCGGCTCTAATGTTCACGTCGCCTGCTCCAGGGCTTGGGGTGGACGGAGCTTGCTCTCCTGTGCTGGGACCCTGCAGGAATCTACAGAAACTCTCGTCAGTTTCACGACCCACGCAGAACACAGATGCTAGTGCATCTCAGCTTATGAAGCTACAACATAGGTATCCATTGGGCATATAATGTAATAAGGATGCTAATTTGCTGCACAGAACATCACGAGAATCTACTTCTGTTGTCAGTTTTCATGACGCACACAGAACATAGTAGTTTATTTCAACCTAGAAAGCCAAAACATATACATCCATTGGAAATTTATAATATTGTGTCAAAGGATGCTAATTTGTTGTGTGCGGCATCACGGGCAGAGAAAGAAACAAGACGCAATTTCAAACCTACAGAGAAATCGTTTAAAAAAAAGAAACCTAAGAAGAAATTGTATCTAGCACAGTATTGTAGGCCGGAAGAATAACAACAGCCTTGAACGTTGGGGCGCGAAAACATTTGCTAGTAAATATATTGGAAGTAACATCAATTGTACTACAAGTCAAAAGAAATCAGTTCAACAGTAACATCAATTGCACATATTGGAATTTGCGCTCCTTGTAAAGAATGCGCTTTGAGTAGATAAAATTACAGATAAATAAGATGTTGGCGAGGATGCCTACAATGACCTGAAGGTCACGAAGCTAGAGCATCTTGGCAACTAGTGATGTAGGCAACAGGGAAAAAGAGGAAACCAAACTATTCGTTGGAAACCTCGGCAAAGTTGCCGCATAACCACATGAACAACTTAAATAATACTTCAACTAACAAAAAGTACTCCAAAACATTTTATGCTTGCCTCAAGACTCATGGGGGAAGATGTTGGCAAGGATGCCTTCCATAAACCAAATAAGTCAATGAGCTCAAACAACCAAGCAACTAATGATATAGGCAACAGGGAAAAGGAGGAAACCAAACTATATCTTGGAAACCTCAGCAAAGTTGCCTCACTGGATCCCAATGATCAATCAGATCTAGTGATCATAACTTTTGGAACTGCAGAATACATATACTTCATTGCAGCATATAAGCAGTATAGAACTACCGAGTATGTTCACAAGTATGCATACCATATACTCCCTCCGTAAACTAATATAAGAGCGTTTAGAATACTAAAGTAGTGATCTAAACGCTCTTATATTAGTTTACAGAGGGAGTACCTAAGAAGGGCAATGAGCTTGAGCACACAATTGACAATGTTATAGGGAAAGTTGCCGCACCAGATCCCAACGGTAAATTAGATCCAGTGACCAGAGCTCACATATATCAACAGAGTTTGGAGAATACACATACTTCGCTGCAGTATATAGGCAGTGTGGAACTAGGACTACCAAGTATGTTGGCAAGTATGCATACCATACTACACCTAATAAGGTCAATGAGCTTGAGCAGACAATCAACAAATGATATAGGCAACATGGAAAAAGAGGAAATCAAACTGTATCTTGGCAGCCTTGGCAAAGTTGCCCCCAAAATCATGAGATTATGATCCAAAAACTATGATTGGGAGTATAGCAAGCGACCATAAAAAATTAAATATGAACTTATTTTACAAGTGTTGGCATGGAAGCTCATTCATTAAACCATCAGCTTGATAAATATGAAAAATTAAAAATCCAACAGCAAGCATGATTTTGGCAACAAGGAAAAGAGGGAACCAAACTAACTGTTGGTAACCTCGGCAAAGTTGCCATGCTAACTACCGGAACCGGTGTATTGATGTTCAAAAGCAAAGCATCTCCTACAAAAGCAACTAAAAGATATGACCATATGAAGGAATAATATAACTGCTGATAGCAACTTGGCTACTTAAGACACAGTATGAAAAAATATTAAAAAATGCCCAATTATGCAAATCAATGAGACGTAGCACATATGTATGAGAAGGTACATTCCAGAAATTAAAAAAAAAAGATTCAACTCTCCATCTGATTCAGTAAGGGGGAATTCACCAAGTGTTGTCAAACCCATAAAGGCCACTGTATGGAACTGCTATCTAGCATTAAGAAACAATATGTTGCATATAGATAATGGTAAACTAGCAATACTTCATAATGGATGGGCTTACAGGTTATGGACGTATGACTTGGATAAAATGAACAAGTTTGGCCTTGAGGCCTTGAAGGTCGTCTTCAGCTTCCTGGTTGGCTGCCCGGCCTTCTGGTAGACCAGCGGGAACCTGGTGTCTGACTTGTGAAACTGCTTAGTGCTATCACGCTTGCAGATGCTGAAGTGGACAGTGGCAGTCTTGATGATCTGGGTGCAGGGGGATCTGGCAGTGACGGGAAGCCATCTCTGTACATCTCCTTGACGACGGTACTCCTTGTACATGTTGTGGTATCCAGTCCTGCTTTGGTAACATAACCAGATAGCATTCTTGCTGAAATAAACAGGGCGCCACAAGTAGATCAAATAGATTAAATGATAGGGGTAGAAAGGATGAGCATAGTACTGTGCAAGCAATATTGCCACTGAGATGAATATTTTGTTGTTGAAAGCTACAACTAAAAGCAACTAACAAGGTAATAGATCCAGCTCAATGATTATATATTTTAAGACAAGCATTATCTAAAGCAATGGGTGCTCCATCAAGCGCAGGTTTTCTATTAATGTGCTGCAGAAAGAAGGAAATGTTGATTACATCCTACCCATACAATTGTTATCGAGGACTAGTAGTTGAATTTTCACTTCTGAAGTCTAGTGCTTCATCTGTCAACTCAATAAAGGATAACAGGCCATAACACCATATACATGAACATAGTACATTCCACACGATGTGATTGCTGAGTATAAACAATTTATGGTTGAAACTTCAACTGAAAACTACTAATAAGGTAACAGATCCAGTTCAATGATTAGATATGTTAGGGTAAGCTCTATTTCAACCAATGAGGTATTGTATCAAGCACATGCTTTCTATTGATGTTCTGTAGAACAAAAGACGGTTTTCAGGAGACTAAACAAGAATTAGTTAAATCCTAGTACACTCAAGTTGCAGAAGATCCAAGGCTAGTAGCACAGAAATCTCTATCTAGGATCACCTTAAATAAGGTCCAACTCGCCGTGGAGGACCAAGACGACCAAATTCCTGCAGGAAGCAGCAGGGCCCTTTATGTAACCATGCATTTGCCTACAATCAAGAGAAGCAACTCATCAACTTTAAAATCTTAAAAAATGCCATTTTGTGATACGGTTGTGGTTTACATGCCTATATCAAAGAAAGAAATACTCCCTCCGTCCCATAACATAAGAACATTTTTCAAGCTAACGTAGTTTCAAAAACGTTCTTATATTATGAGACGGAGGGAGTAGCATTTAAAAGGGTGGTGGTGTTTTTAACTTGATGTTCAGCAGGCTATAATTGACATAATGTGCTCTGAAACAACCACGTGGTGTTTACCTAGTGCTGTGCTCAGAGAAAAATCCAGAAGTACCTCTAACCAAGTAAATGTAGAGTAGCATTTCATTTCATAGAACAAAAAACCAACTATATCTATAAGTATAATATGAATTTAAAGAAGACTGGCTAAAGTAGCAGTTTAGATGTTCACAAGCCAAGATATTCACTGTTCATGGGTCTAAATATCCACAATTTATAAATCGCCAACATATGGCCTAAATGGCTCGGGCAGACATGAATAAAACAAACATGCTTCTAAAAAGGAGCAAAACATCATTAGGATTACTCTTACAAACTAGAGATCACATACAGTGGAGATATTGATTGATTACAGTGAATAAATAACACTTCCTTTGTCCGGAAATACTTGTCGGAGGAATGGATGTACCTAGATGTATTTTAGTTCTAGATACATCAATTTTTATCCATTTCTCCAACAAGCATTTCCGGACGGAGGGAGTATTTACTGAACATCAAGATAAAACATAAGGTGCCTCAGCAGCAAAGGAAACATGGTAGTACACGCGCAAGCACACACTAATCAATAATAATCATCCCAAGGCAAAGATAATTCATAGCTCTTTTAACTAACCAGGGCTTAGCATGCCAATACAATGATATATGTCATAACTCAAGCACATTCGTGTAGGCAGAATAGGACCATGCATAGGCAGCGCAACACAGAATCTTGCAAGGCACAAAATATTGTGACATTTCATCGAAGAGAAACAAGATTGTGGTGGCCAGAAGACCACCGCCACAGATCCACACTAGATCATCGGCTTGGCCAGCATAACAGTTGGCTACAAGCCAGACCAGAGAGAGAGAGAGAGAGAGACCAAGGACTCACCTGAAACGAGGAAGAGGCGGCCACCACTGTCGATGTTGTATAAAGCTGGATGACCTCAAAGAATCAGCTCCATTTTCTGGAAAAAAAGAGAGGATGAAACAAAACAAGTAGTACAAAAAACAAAGCTCAAGAAACTCCATATGCCCTAGAATACTAGCACTGCATACCCATATAGATTTATGCCGAATAATATCAACACGTTGATCCTACAGAACAAAGGCATCATGCATACCCATATAGATGTTGGATTGAACAAATACACGAAAATAGCAACTTAAGCAACTCAACATTGGCAATTCACGATGATAACAAATCACATTTAATATAACCACTAACACTTGAGCATCTAGATGATTCCACCCTTATACACAATATATATGACAAGATTAAATAAATATCGGAACACCAAAGTCAAGTATAGTGCCTACTCTGTTCATATACAATCCTACAAACAAAAACCTTCAGATCATAGCATGTCAGCATTATATTCTATCTGATAGCTACCCTGGCATATAAATCCTCAGAAATTAGACACAGCTCATTACCAAACCCTAGTGCAAGTGCAGTGAAGGATTTGTTCCTTTCATATCAAGTTCTACACCAACAAACAGCATATACAGTAGCACAATGGCCAAAAACCATCAGCAAAGCCCAAAACCCAGGAAGTTGCCATGGTGTAATGGCCAGCATCAAATTGATCACGGCTTGATGGCCTTTGGCACACAGAGCATGAAAGGAAGCAGAGGAGAGAAACCGATTGGCTTACCTATGCCGGAGTCGAAGAAGAAGCAGCCATCGGGGACGCAGAGGAAGCAGGGAGGGGGTCGTGTGTCGATGTGAGCTGGGCCGCAAAAGGGAGCTCTCACTCCTTAACCAGCTCTTCCACAACTAGGTGACATGCCTTTGAGCACGCTTGTGCAGGACCTGCGGTGGGGTGGTGAAGATCAAGGTGTGAGCCTGCTGAGAGTATCAAAGTTTGAATTAAAAATGTATGTGGCTGACTAGACAAGGGGTCATGCGTTGCTGTTTACTTTGCTGAGTATTCAGTTGTCCATATATGGAACAACCCATTGGTAAAAGAAACAACTTTTCCTGGTAAAATGGTTCATCCAACGAGCTTCCAATATATTAAGTTATTAACCATGTAAAATTCATGATACCGTGTATGCTTTAAACAATACTGCGACACAAACTCCAGAAAGAACAGGAGCAGATTAATTGTGTGTTGCTCTGGTCAAAATGTTCCTTGGGATTCCAGACCATCAATTATGTATGTACAAACTAGTAGATAATGGATCTTGCAGAACCTAATATGCAGACTACATCCATCAA
Source organism: Aegilops tauschii subsp. strangulata (assembly GCF_002575655.3). Classification (NCBI taxonomy): domain Eukaryota; kingdom Viridiplantae; phylum Streptophyta; class Magnoliopsida; order Poales; family Poaceae; genus Aegilops; species Aegilops tauschii. Next base: position 471,099,447 of record NC_053038.3, read on the forward strand.
AATACCTTTTAAAGGGGGTGAATCTAGAAAGACGAACATACATGAACCATAGAATCTGGACCTGCCAGATATACAACTCGTGATTCTAATAGAGATCTTGGTGTGGCATGACAACCCTGAAAAATAGTACTGCCTCGGTTTGAAAATATAAGACGTTTTGCCAAAACGTCTTGTATTTAAAAACAGAGGTGGCACGAAGCAATCCTAGCGCCAAATGAGGCAATCCCTTCATTTCTTTTGTATACGTTTTGACTAGTTAGCCCAATTAGAAGAGGCTGGATGCTTTATTCCCTTGAGCTAGCAAGTAGCAGCAGCACACGGTGCTCACACTCCCACATCCAGTCATCCACGGCAGCCAAGCATGAGCACATTAGCAGTACGGCCAGAGTAATACAACCACGCACAACAGCGCCAACAAAATAGAAACTTGGCACTTGGGCAGCAACGACAGCAACAACAGAGAGAAAGGGAGAGGGAGCGAGCAGGGGAAGAACGACCTGAGGGATGAAAAGCTCGCGGCGGGTGGGGTTTCCTTGGCCCGGCGGCGAGGTCGGGTAAGACCGTAAGAGCACCTCCGCGTCAGACGAGGAGAAGGCGAAAAGGCTCGAGGTCGCCCACGGCGGCGCCGTCGATGTACGCGGTGGAGCACAGGAGGAAGAGGACGACCGTGGCGGAGACGCCGGCCGGCCGGCCGTGGCGCAAAACCGCACGGCGGGCGGCGCGCGACCTCCGGCGCTCCTCCACGGATCTGGAAGCGCCATGGCCTGCCCGTTCTGGTGCCCTGCCTAGGTTAGGGAGAGAAGGTGAGGGGATGGGGAGAGGGTGGGGGGCGGTGGCGGTGGGGCACCGAGGTCAACGGCGGCGGCGGCCATGTGGGTGGGAGGCAGGCAGGCAGACAAGGGAGAGGGAGAGAATTGCATCGGGGCTGGAGGTGAGGTGCGGGTTAGGTTGCCCTTCTTCTTTTTGGTCAATTTTGCGCGCGTACCGTCAATTTTGGCACTACTGAACTAGCATCTGCCTAAAAATATAGTACTACCTCCTTTCCGGTTTATAGGCCTTAATTCAAAACTCTCACCAACTAAAGTAGATGGTGAATGATAGAACAATTTTTGTAGTTTGCAAAACCACTCAATTAATACGCTTGTTTTTCTCAAAAATTGTGTTTACCAATGCATTAATTGCAATGCATGCATGCATAAAGTACATGCATTGGTCAATTTTCTCTTAATACTTGCATACAATGATTTATTCACTAGTAGAAAAAGGATCATATATCCCGGTTGGTAAGGGTCTTTTGTCCCGGTTGTTGAACCGGGACTAAAGGGTCGTTACTAATGCTCTAGCCCTTTACCGGTTCTTACACTAACCGGGACAGATGGGCCTCCACGTGGCCGCTGTGGCCAGCCCAGGCAGGAGGGCCTTTGGTCCCGGTCGGTGACACCAACCGGGACCAAAAGGCATCCACGCGTCAGCATTTCAGTGGCTGGGGTTTTTGTTTTTTTTTAAAGGGGAGGGTTTAGGGGGTAATTTAGGGTGTGTAAGCTAGCTAACAGAGACAACTGTCCTCTCTTATTTCCGTGCTTGATTTACCAATGCTACTGCTATGCCTAAACATGGTTTAGATTAAAGTGAAGGCAACATGTGGTGCATGTCGAAAGTAATATTAATCCTAACTTGATCAAGTTTGGATTAGTACTACTTTCGACATGCACCACATGCTTGTTGCCTTCACTTCATTCCAATCCATGTTCGTTTCACCCACTGACATATAATAACTCTTCATGACCGCATCATGCATCATCATAATAACAAGTCCTACTAATCATCATCATACAAATTTTACTCGTTATTAATAACAAGTCATACGATCATCATCCTCATAGTCATCGAACCAACCATACTTAATTGTTCTTAGCACATGATCATCAGTATTAGGTAGGACCTAAATACCCTCTTTCAGATAAAATAGCATAAAACAATATAGACCCCGACTCTCCATTATGGAGAATGGAGATCATCATGTCTCCAATTTTTGCGCTTCGCTTCCTTTTGCTTCCAAGAACCTCCTTGCGACTGTCCATACATTTTTTCCATTCTTTGATTTTCATGTCTCCACTTCTTTTAGAAATCCGGTATGGACAGTTGAGATTCGTAGGATGACCTGGTTGTATGTTCAAAACATCAAGGCTACCATTCTGATACATTAAATGAGGCACACAATCCTCTGGGATTATCTGTTGAAAAACATAGTAATAACTTCATAGTTAGCAATGATGTACTAGTTTTAGAAGTATGCAAAAGATGCACGGATGTCGTAATAGTAAGAAATCTTACCAGGGTATCTCCATAGTAGTTACCGTAGTTCAACACGTGCACTAGTGGCACGTATTGACCATAATGTGGAGGAGTTTTACAATAGATATTGTAATTTTCAAGATCAGTACAAAATCCGACCAGATGAGTTTTCTCCTTATAAGTTAACTCAGAGCCATCGGTGTAGTAGATTCTGTCTACCATGTTCCGCACATTGTTTGAACAATCAAAATAAGCTGTCAATGAAAATAAGCTGTCAACTATTTTGAAATGAACAATATAAATTAGCTAATAACTATGTTTGAGAAACTCACATAGCGGTAGAATTGGAGGCGTATCAACAAGGACCCAAATGTCCATATTGTCTTGCTCGATGTCAGGATCACCAAGATCCATGGTGACAAGCATACCCTCGTCAAAACCATACATCTTGCACAATGCTTCCCAATTTTTACAACCAAAATGGGTTACGCTCTCAGAATTATACAAATTTACTTCAAAATCTATATCATGATGGGTCCTTAGGTGAATTTTCTTTGTTTCCATACTTTCATGGTCTTCAAAACACATCCTCTCCAAGACGTAGCGTCTTGCATGGCATGGGATAAGCTGGTCGAATTGTAAAAGATGAAAAGTACACGTTGAAATAGTTGAAGTCGTGCTTAATTACGAAAAAATAACACTTGTCGTCGTTGCGTACCATTTCAACATCGAAGGTCTCCTCCAGCTTAATACTGAAGCGCCGATCTTCGTCCAGGTGAGGCCTGTCGCACAGACCTCGGTCGTCGTGGCACTAGTCGCACTCCCCCGGGAGATTTTCGTCGTCCGAGTACGACATTTCCTATGTTCATAATTCAAATATTAAACGTCTACAATTAAATATATGTACTAAAAAACCTAAGTTAGATCATTATTATTCATCACGGGTTGACTATCGGTTTGTCGAGTTTTTTCTTGAAAACTCTCAGCTCACGTGGTGTATACATTCGACCGTTGGTGATGGTCGCTCCTCCTTTCATCCCCGAATGCATTACACCAAAATGTCTAGAACACGGGAATGAAGGAGAAGCGACCCCCACGACAACAGTCGGGATTCTTTGTCCTCTCATATATGGTGGAGACTCAATAGACTTAAAGTCAACCCGAAATATCGTTTAATTATCTTTCTAAAACCGGTTCGTGGCTGGTGTCACCTCGAGGTCGGAGGGGGTCGGTGACGGGGACGACGGCGGGGATGATGGAGGGGGCTCCTAGATTTATGCGAAAACAAAACCCTATAAGCTATCAACTAATCATATGCATACGCCTTGCATAGTGCTCTCTAATTTTAGCATTCAAAGTAGGAGTAGTTTTCCAATTTGAGCATTCAATAAGCAAAATCAAATCACAAAATAAAGTAGTATTCAAATTAGGATGCATTCAATTATAAGCAAAACTACATCATCTCCATGCGTCCGTACATCGTCGAATATTATCACTAATACACCTCGAATACTATCATACATATCGCCAGTACAGCTAGAACCGTAGCGCCCGACGGGTATCGGCGCGGGCGGTGGACACCCAAAGGGAAGGAACCATCACAGGATCATAGCTCCAGTGAGATCCCTGAAGAACCTGCCAGGTATTGTTGAACCTGCCCTCCAACGCAACCATGTAGCGACGGACATGTTGGTCCTCCTCGCTGACACGGTGACGTACCACCTCCGCGGTGTCCGGAAGCCTCGGCACCATCACTGGCCCACGCGACCGCCACCAAAAAAGGATCGGGTCAACGACGGGCTGGCTCCTCACCAACCTACGCCCCCGGAAGGTAGCACCTCCCAAAACCAGCCCGGCGGAGCCCAGTCCCGGACATGGCCCCTCTGATCAAGCCGGCCTCCTCCGCCGAGTCGACGACGAGGATGCGGGATTGGCATCGTCGACGTTGATGCGGGAATAATTGCTTTAACTAAAAAAATAAACTAGTTCTATTAAATTTCTTGCTAAAAATAAACTACTTCTATATATAGTAAAATAAAGTAGTTTTATTAAATTAACTGGTTCAACTAGCTACTAAGCACTTACTATAAATAAAATAAAGTAGTACTTACTAAAAACAAACCACTTCAACATATAGTAAAATAAAGTAGTTTTATTAAATAAACTAGTTCAACTACTAAGCACTTACTATAAATAAAATAAAGTAGTACTTACTAAAAATAAACTACTTCTATATATAGTAAAATAAAGTAGTTTTATTAAATCAACTAGTTTAACTACTAAGCGCTAACCTAAAATCAAGTAGTACTTAGTAATTTTACTTTTTCCTCTACAGTAACCTAAAATGCACTAACCTAAAATCGATATCTACTAACAACCTAAATAAAAAATTAATACATATATGAAAAAAACATATATAAACAAAAAAATGCTATGAACATTATATTCATACATACATAGCCACATCCATTCATCATATAGCTACCACATACATATATACATTATATATATATATATGAAAAAAATGCAATGAACAAAACAAATACACATTATATGAAAAAAAGCACTGAACAGAGTCGGGGGCGGCCGGCGAGGGCGTCGGCGACGGCCACGATGGGGGGCGCGGGCCGGGGCAGGGGCGTGGCCGGCGACGACGGCGACGTTGGGGGCGGGTCGTGGCGCAGGGGCGCGGCTGGGCGTGCTCGGGGGCGGCAGAGGGCGACGGCGTGGGTGGCGGACGACGTCGGCGTGGGCTCGGGGGCGGTGGGCGGCTTCGGCGTGGGCTCGGGGGCACGGGCGACGGCGACGGCGGCGGGGCAGCCTTGCGGCGTCAAGGAGGTCGGCGTCGTCGGGGGCAACTGGCGATGAAATTCTGAATTTTCGCCAAGTGTTTCTTATATAGGAAAGGCTTTGGTCCCGGTTCGTCGCACCAACCGGGACCAACGCCACCTTTAGTCCCGGTTGGTGCCACCAACCGGGACAAACGGCCTCTTTTCAGTAGCCCAAAGGGCGGGAAGCGGCGGCCTTTGGTCCCGGTTGGTGGCACCAACCGGGACTAAAGGGGTGGCATTGGTACCGGTTGGCGCCACGAACCGGTACCAATGCACCCCTTTAGTCTCGGTTGGTGCCACCAACCGGGACCAAAGGCCTTGTGCTGCTGCGCCCGCGTCGAAAGTTTAGTCCCACCTCGCTAGTTGAGAGGGGCGCGCAGTGGTTTATAAGCCCCACTGCTGCACCCCTCTCGAGCTCCTCTCCATTGCAGGCTTACGGGCCTAATTGTCACTGCTATGCCTGATGGGCTTACTAGGCCTTCTGCGGGCCTGAATCCTCGCCCATCGATGGGTTTCTAGTCGTATTCAGGCTATGGTGGCCCAGTAGGTGGCATATTTTTTATTTTTTGCCTGTTTTTTTGTTTTATTTTTTGCTTTATTTATTTTGTTTTGTTTCTACTTACAACAAAAAACTTATTTGTTTTATTTTATTTTGTTTCTAATTACTTATTTATTTTACTTTATAATAATTCTTTTTGCTATTAAAGTTTCTATAAAAAAGTTCTTTATGAAAATTATTTTTGCTTTTAATGATTTTGAACAGAAAATACTTCGATAATTTCAGTTGCATCAATTTTATATGATTTTAGTTTCAATAATACTAGAGGTTTCTTATAATGTTTTGAACAGAAAATACTTTGTTAATTTTAGTTTAATAAATTTTATTAAAGTTTATTTTATTTTGTTTCTACTTATATATTTTTAATAAAGTTTATATTATTTTGTTTCTAATTACTTATTTATTTTATTTGTTATTTTTCATGCATTTACTAATTATTTTGAGCTATAAGACCCTAAAATTGAAAAGCATTTCAAATGAACTCTGAAAAGGTTGAAAGTTGGCATGATATCATCATTTCATCCACATAGCATGTGCAAGAAAGTTGAGAGGGTTACGGCAAAAACTGGATGCACTTCGTGTACAAAACGGACAATCCCTTTCAAAGTATCACGATTTCATACGGAAACTCGTCTGTTACAAAGAGATTTCATTTTTTAAAACTTATTTGAACTCCTGACTTTTTGTGTGTTCAAAATGCACCATTCAAAGCCACATCATCATTTTTCAATCCTTCCTGACTTCATTTGTTATTTTTCATGCATTTACTAATTATTTTGAGCTATAAGACCCTAAAATTGAAAAGCATTTCAAATGAACTCTAAAAAGGTTGAAAGTTGGCATGGTATCATCATTTCATCCTGTAGCGACCCGACCTCAGACGGTCAAGTCTCTGTGTATCTGTGCCATCCCTGGATCAGTATGCTGGCACACACAGTACATCAATGTAAATATCAAAGTGCAATCACATGTATAAATAACGTAAAACTGATATATACCTCATAAGTCTCAGCGGAAACAAACAATCGGGTGTGGAGTCCCATCAACGCCATCGGCAGGTTGAGTGTAGACCGTAACCCAATCAATGAAACTCACTCGTCGTAGAAATAATCCTGCAACATGATACATTGCAGCCGTGTAGGTCAGTACATTGAATGTACCGGCAAGATCACTGTAATAAAAACAGATGATAAACTATACTATATGCAATATGGCTTTGTGGCTCTGTATCTGAGTTTTGTTTGCGTAAAAGCTGGTTTTATTTTCCTATAACAAAGGAACATCAGGAGTCTGTACTACGGAGTTTTCTATCATGACATGGTTCCGCCAACCGATGTCTCATTGCCCGAATCATCATAACTTGCCCACAATTATGTTATCAGTCCGGTGTTGAGAGTTCCGAGATAGATCCAAGTCCAGAGGCTCAAATTGTCCATTACCGGGGACACGGCTAATCGATTAGGTTTTAACCCTCTGCAGAGGTTTGTACACTTTACCCACAAGATTCGATCCCTCTTTTTACGTTCTCGCACTTCAGGGTGTTTGAGAACAAGATGACCGAAACATGGTCTTCCAAAGAGTTCCCCTGACCACTGTCCGGTGCTCATCCAATCCTACCGTCGTTCTACATCTGCTAGCACCGTCCCAGCCAGAGTCACAACTAAGGTCAACCAAGCCAGAGCCCATAGTGACTTGCGGTTGCACAGGTAAGCTTCCAGGCATGAAGTATTCTTCCGTCTCTTTGAGTCTGGGTGAAGCTTTCCGCAAGATGTCATGGAGCTTCTCCATGCATCCCGGCCATCCACTGGTTTCTCCAGGGTGCCCGTCAACCGTCCTTCACCCAGTAGTGTGTATTGAATTCTTGTCTCGAGTCTCAAAATCTTGAGGTCTTGGAGTCCTGAAGATGCAGTCCTTGCCAATACCATCATGAAGTTGTCGCCATTGACGTAGAGTCCTCCTTCTTCACACCACTCTCATGCACTCATACCAAACCCCGTCTACTATAGCGTAGCATTAAAACTATATAACGTCCCGGGCTTGGTAATCAGGGAGATGGGTTCCTACCTCATGCATTCTACTCAACTACAAGATTCAATAACACTACTGGAGGGATTGTTGAAAGGGTGCTACTACATGCAAATAAAACATAGGTATGAAAAACATGGTCAAAGTGAACTTGACTGGTAAGTTGATGAAGATAATAACGCTCTCGAAAATAGCTTGGTAGAACTATTCGTCACTCCGTTGAAAATCTATATAGTCCAACATAGCATTCATATAAGCAAACATACTAGCAAGCAATTCTAACACTCATCAACAAATAAAATGCAAACCAACAAGGGATACCAAATAAAAACCAAGGAAAACTACACGACGAAGACATAACACAAAATAGTTTTGTCCTAAGTAAAAACTTAACAACAATTAAAACACTAAACTAACTATCAGAAAAGAAATATAGTGTTTATTAAAATAACAAAAGGTATTTTTCATAAACTTTTACCAGCAAAAGGAAACACATAAAAAGCTAAATTAAAACTCTAACTATGCTTAAAACAAAACTAGTAAGAAAAATAAATAAAACATTTTATTTTTCTGTAAATAAAAGCTCACCCTCTATAACTACAGAAACAAAACTAAATTTGTCAAAAGTGACAAAAAATAATAATTTAAAACTAATAAAAACAATAAAGAAAAGACTAAAACAAAACTATAACTATAACAGTACTTTTTTGCTAAAAACTTAATTTAAAATAAACTAAAAATAAATCACTATATGCTACTGGATAGACAAAACTATAACAAAATCGTAGCAAAAAGAATCAATCAAAAATATTTTATAAAACTCAACATACGGCCAAATTAGTGATTTGAACAAATTTCATCAAATTCAATTTTAAACTACTCAAATTTGAAATCCAATTGCAGAAACAGAAACTTTAACAAATTTGTGACACAATGCAAAAAGAACCACTGAATTTCACACAATCAGTCACACAACAATCAAACAAACAATCATAAATATTTATTAATATAACATTCCAAAATTTAGAATTTTGGGATGTTACACATCCACATAGCATGTGCAAGAAAGTTGAGAGGGTTACGGCAAAAACTGGATGCACTTCGTGTACAAAACGAACAATCTCTTTCAAAGTATCAGGATTTCATACGGAAACTTGTCTGTTACAAAGGGATTTCATTTTTTAAAACTTATTTGAACTCCTGACTTTTTGTGTGTTCAAAATGCACCATTCAAAGCCACATCATCATTTTTCAATCCTTTCTGACTTCATTTGTTATTTTTCATGCATTTACTAATTATTTTGAGCTATAAGACCCTAAAATTGAAAAGCATTTCAAATGAACTCTGAAAAGGTTAAAAGTTGGCATGGTATCATTATTTCATCGACATAGCATGTGCAAGAACGTTGAGAGGGTTACGGCAAAAACTGGATGCACTTCGTGTACAAAACGGACAATCTCTTTCAAAGTATCAGGATTTCATACGAAAACTCGTCTGTTACAAAGGAATTTCATTTTTTAAAACTTATTTGAACTCCTGACTTTTTGTGTGTTCAAAATGCACCATTCAAAGCCACATCATCATTTTTCAATCCTTTCTGACTTCATTTGTTATTTTTCATGCATTTACTAATTATTTTGAGCTATAAGACCCTAAAATTGAAAAGCATTTCAAATGAACTCTGAAAAGGTTGAAAGTTGGCATGGTATCATCATTTCATCGACATAGCATGTGCAAGAAAGTTGAGAGGGTTACAACAAAAACTGGATGCACTTCGTGTACAAAACGGACAATCTCTTTCAAAGTATCAGGATTTCATACGGAAACTCATCTGTTACAAAGGGATTTCATTTTCTTGAACTTATTCGAACTCCATACTTTTTGTGTGTTCAAAATGAACCATTCAAAGCAGAGACTGATTTTGAATGGTGCATATTCAACACACAAAAAGTCTGTAAAGATCGCCAACCCCAACATAAAAAACTGAGCATAGATGCGCCTATAGAGAGAATTCAACCTAAATTCATAATAAATTTCTATGAATTTCAGAGAAATTCACTCTGAATTTAGGTCAAATTCCCTGTATAAGGGCATCTATTTTCATTTTGAGAGGAGCTCAACAAGGCAGAGAGGGACGGGCTTATAAACCGGTGTGAGCGCCCTTCGGTTGGCGAGGTGGGATTAAACTCTGACCGCAACGAGGACCAACCCTTTAGTCCCGGTTTGTGGCACAAACCGGGACTAATGGTCATGGGCCAGGGGCGAGGCGCATTGGTCCCGGTTCGTGCGTGGAACCGGGACCAAAAGGTCCAGACGAACCGGGGCCAGTGGCCCACGTGGCCCGGCCGCCCCCTGGGCTCATGAACCGGGACAGTTGCCTCCTTTGGTCCCGGTTCGTGAGCGAACCGGGATTAATGGTATTACGAGGGCCGAACCAATGCCCTGTTTTCTACTAGTGATTGCACCTTGAAATCTAAACATGTGATAGGAAACAACCAAATTGAGACTTATAAAATGGAAAAACTAAAATTTTGAGATAAGCCCTATAAACCGGAAAGGATGGAGTACTCAAATGACAAGTGTCACGCGTATGGCACGAAACAACATGGTCCAAATATCCTCATTATCATCTATTTTGTCACATCAAACAGATGTCCTCAAGGTAATATTTTTGGTTTTTCGGACTTAAAAATGTTTTATCTTTTAAATAAGAGAGCCGATTAAAAATCTGTTTTCATCTTTAAATCCATCTCGACGAGATCTTCAAAACTACTCCCTTCGTCCGGAAATACTTGTCGGAGAAACGGATGTATTTAGACGTATTTTAGTTATAGATACATCCAATTTCATCCATCTCTCCGGCAAGTATTTCGGGACGGAGGGAGTATATCCCATATTAATATGTTTCGACGATTTTTTTGGTGGGCAAAAGTTGTCATGATGTTACACTGAATTTGTCATAGTGTTTACACTAAAGTTGTCATTATATCTTTCATCTATTTTTTTCTTCTAGATTTAAAACTATTATTGTATTTCAACTACTTTTCATGGCAAATTTTATTAATTGACCATGGCAATTATTAGTAATTAACCATGGTAAATTTAATTCATGTATCATGGCAATTTTTAGTATTCATGATGGCAATTTTAGTTTATAGATGATGGCATTTTTTGTATTTTGACCAAGGCAATTCTAGTATTTTGACCACGGAAATTATTTTTTGTATGTACTATGGCAAATTTTTGTGCATGTAGCATGGCAAATTTAAGTAATTCACCATGGCAATTCTAGTTTCTGGTTCGTTGCAAATTTGAGTCATTGACCATGCATTTTTAAAGTAATTGACGGCAGACTTTCTTTTTAATTATGAACCATGTCAAAATTATTTCATGGAACATGGCAAATTTTAGTAATTCATCATGGCAAGTTTAGTTTCTTAATATCTTTTTTTATAACATGTCAAAATTTACTTTAAACGTAGAAGAAAAAGTAGTTGGAACTATCATGGCAACTTCCATGTAAACAGAATGGCAATTTATGTGTAATAGACATGGCAACTTTTGACCGCCAAAAAATATCATCGAAACGTATCGATATGGGATTTAATTTTGAAGTTCTCTTTGTGGCGGATTTAGTGATGAAAACGGATTTTTAATCGGACTTTTCATTTAAAAGATAAAACATTTTAAAATTTGAAAAACTCAAAAGATTCCTGCTGATATCATTAATTTTATTTCCTGTTTGCATGCATGAAACAAAAAAGCTGACGTGTCACAATAGGTGGCTAGAAGGCGTGTGGCCCGACCTCCTTTTTTGCATGGTAATACATATCTCATTCGTATCATAAAGAACAAAGTACAAGTTACGTAAAGATCGACATGACAAAACTGAAAAGATAGCAGAACATCTCTGAGCTTGACACCAACGCTCGTCACCTGCCTCCGGCACCACCATAGCAGCCACCGAAGAAAAGAATGACCAATCACCACCTCACCCGGCTCCATCGCTGATAGTGCCACACGTGTGGCCCGACCTCCTTCAGCCCACACGTGTGGCACTATTAGGGTCAAAAATATATAGTACTACTACTTTTTTAACACAATATAGTACTACTACTTAACTAGTATGATTCTCTATTTTTATATCCACCACATGGAAGCTGCTCTAACTATATTCAAAATAAAAAATATTTTGTATATCTATTTTCACCTATTTCACTAAAGGAAATGTTTACAGCCGGTAGACCGGCAAGTTTTCAGCCGGGCGAGCGCGCTGTGTTGGATCGCGGGTGATCTTGCGACCGTGCGTACACCGCGAAGGCGCCCCGCGCTTCTCCATGCAAGTATGGGGCTGACACCAACGCTTTCCTCTCTTTTCTTCTCTTCTCTGATGCAACCCAGCAAAATCCCCACTCCGTGCTCCGTCGACTCGGGCACCATGGCCATCAATCCGGCGAGCCACGCCGCTGCACCCCCAACTCCCGACGAGATCCACCCCACATGCCCTCCCCACCTCTCTTCGTTTCTTCAGCACACCTCCTTCTCCTCATGGAGCACCGCACACGCCTTTCCCACCTCTCTTCGTTTCTTCAGCACACCTCCTTCTCCTCCTCATGGAGCACCTCGCCGCTACTCACATGCAGCGCTACGACGCCCTCGAGGTGCTGGAACAGCTAGGGGGATGCGCTGCAACTAGTGATGATGGGTAGGAGGAGACAACCGCACGACCGGAGAGGGAGTTGGAACCGTGGGGTGGCGCGACAGCGATGCAAAACCAATGGTTGTTTTTTCTTCTTTTTTTGGAACCGACCGGGTGAGAGCTGGAACCAGCGGCCTTTTTTGCTGCAACCGACCGTCACTGGAGCTAGAACCATCACTGTTTTGCTGGAACCAACAGTTATTTTTGCTGCATCCGGCAACAACAATTTTTTTCCGGCAAGGAGTTGCAACCCACGACGGCAGTTATGATGATGTTACAACCACAGATAGTGAAGGTTACAAACGGCGACTAGATGCTACAACCATGGGGACCGCGAGCTGCAGCCTACAGCTGGCGAGGCTGCATCCAACAGGCGACGGTGACTGCGGCAAGCTGCGATGGTGCTTGCGATTTTGCTGGAACCCTCACCATAGCGAGCTGGGATAGTGCCCGCGGGGTGCTACAACCACAAGCGACCGATCTGCAACCCGGTGGGTGATGGTGGAGCTGCAACTAGCCACCGTGGATGCTCGGCGGGGCAACCCGACATGGAATTGCTGGAACCAACACTTTTTTTGCTGGAACCAGTGATGGAAAAAGCTAGCGAGGGCGGCACCAAAAAATGCGAGACGGCGCAAAGCTGCAACCATCGTGGGCCGGAGCTGCAACCTGTTGGGAAACGTAGCATGCAATTTCAAAAAAATTCCTATGCTCACGCAAGATCTATCTAGGAGATGCATAGCAATGAGAGGGGGAGAGTGTGTCTACGTACCCTCGTAGACCGAAAGCGGAAGCGTTTGACAACACGGTTGATGTAGTCGAACTTCTTCTTGTTCCGACCGATCAAGCACCGAACGTACGACACGTCCTCTGCACACGTTCAACTCGATGATGTCCCTCGAACTCTTGATCTAGCAAAGTGTCAAGGGAGAGTTCCGTCAGCACGATGGCGTGGTGACGGTGATGGTGAAGTGATCCGTGCAGGGCTTCGCCTAAGCACTACGAGAATATGACCGGAGGCGTAAACTGTGGAGGGGGGCACCCCACATGGCTAACAATTGTTGGTGTGTGTTCTAGGCGCCCCCTCCCCATGTATATATCGGTGGGAGGGGGAGGGGAGCTGCCTTGGGCGCCGCAAGTAGGAGGAATCCTACTTGGGGGCCCTATTCCAATTCCCCCCTTCCTTTTACCGGAGGAGGAAAAAGGGAAGAGAGGGAGGAGGAAGGAAAGGGGGGGCCGAACCCCCTCCTCCTTCTCCTACTCGGCCTCCTTCCTTAGGGGGGGCGCGCCACCCCTTGTGGGCTGGTGTGCTCCCCTCCTATGGCCCATAAGGCCCATTATTCCCCCGGGGGGTTCCGGTAACCCCTCGGTACTCCGATATGTACCCGATACACCCCGAAACACTTCCGGTGTCCAAATACTATCGTCCTATTATTAATCATTACCTCTCAACCATTTTGAGACTCCTCGTCATGTCCGTGATCTCATCCGGGACTCCGAACAACATTCGATCACCAAATCACATAACTCGTATAATACAAAATCGTCATCGAACGTTAAGCGTGCGGACTCTACGGGTTCGAGAACTATGTAGACATGACCGAGACACCTCTCCGGTCAATTACCAACAGCGGAACCTGGATGCTCATATTGGTTCCTACATATTCTACGAAGATCTTTATCGGTCGTACCGTAATGACAACATACATTATTCCCTTTGTTATCGATATGTTACTTGCACGAGATTCGATCGTCGGTATCTTCATACCTAGTTCAATCTCGTTACCGGCAAGTCTCTTTACTCGTTCCGTAATGCATCATCCCGCAACTAACTCATTAGTCACATTGCTTGCAAGGCTTCTTATGATGTGCATTACCGAGAGGGCCCAGAGATACCTCTCCGATATTCGGAGTGACAAATCCTAATCTTGATCTATGCCAACCCAACAAACACCTACAGAGATACCTGTAGAGCATCTTTATAATCACCCAGTTACGTTCTGACGTTTGATAGCACACAAGGCATTCCTCCGGTATCCGGGAGTTGCATAATCTCATAGTCGAAGGAATATGTACTTGACATGAAGAAAGCAATAGCAATAAAACTGAATGATCAATATGCTAAGCTAACGAATGGGTCTTGTCCATCACATCATTCTCCTAATGATCTGATCCCGTTCATCAAATGACAACACATGTCATAGGAAACTTAACCATCTTTGATTAACGAGCTAGTCTAGTAGAGGCTTAGTAGGGACACGGTGTTTTGTCTATGTATCCACACATGTATCAAGTTTCCGGTTAATACAATTCTAGCATGAATAATAAACATTTATCATGATATAAGGAAATATAAAATAACAACTTTATTATTGCCTCTCAGGCATATTACCTTCAGTCTCCCACTTGCACTAGAGTCAATAATCTAGATTACATAGTAATGATTCTAACACCCATGGAGTCTTGGTGTTGATCATGTTTTGCTCGTGGAAGAGGCTTAGTCAATGGGTCTGCAACATTCAGATCCGTATTTGCAAATCTCTATGTCTCCCTCCTTGACTTGACCACGGATGGAGTTGAAGAGTCTCTTGATGTGTTTGGTTCTTTTGTGAAATCTGGATTCCTTCGCCAAGGCAATTGTTCCAGTATTGTCACAAAAGATTTTCATTGGACCCGATGCACTAGGTATTACACCGAGATCAGATATGAACTCCTTCATCCAGACTCCTTCATTTGCTGCTTCCGAAGCAGCTATGTACTCCGCTTCACACATAGATCCCGCCACGACGCTCTGCTTGGAACTGCACCAACTGACAGCTCCACCATTCAATATAAATATGTAGCGACCCGACCCGAATGGATCAAGTCTCTGTGCTTAAGTGTCATCCCTGGATCGGTATGCTGACACACACAGTACTCGAGGATTTATAACAGAGGTAAATCACATGTATAAAGTAACGTAAATACCATTACCTCAATCCAAATAGCGGAAGTAACAAGGTTGTGGATTCCCATCAACACCAACGGCAAAGTTGAGTGTAGAAATCGTAACCCTAACGAATCACTTACTCGTCGTAAGATATCCTGCAACATGAAACGTTGCAGCCCGAAAACGGGTCAGCACATGGAATATGCTGGCAAATTCACACCATAGAGAAATGATGAACAAAGGCTATCACTACATGCATATATGGCTGGTGGAAAAGCTCTATGGTTATAATGTTTTTGCGAAAGCCAATTTTTCCCTACTTCAAAGGAATAAATTTTATTTAACTATCATGGTGGTTGTGAAACATTGAGATGGTTGACAGCATCTCAATCCCAATTAAGTATCATCATTAACCCAACAATATTGATTAAAGTAACATGATGAGATCAACGGGATAATCCAAGAACTAGATACTCAAGATGTCCATAACCGGGGACACGGCTAACCATGATTAGTTTGTACACTCTGCAGAGATTTGTGCACTTTTCCCCACAAGACTCGATCGCCTCCGCTTGATTCTCGCACTACATGATGTTTGAGAAACGGATGACCGAGACACAGTCTTTCAGAAACAATCACTCTTTACTCTGGATGGATCGGTACACCTACTTTCCCCTACATCTGCTAGCCCACCTCTTCAAGAGATCTTGTAACCTACTCAACTATGCTAGAGCCCATAATAGCTTGTGGCTGCACACGGAAGTTTCTAGCATGAATAATCTTATGATCCCTTTGAGCCTGGGTGGCGGACCTTATACAAACAGGCAACACTGGGTTCTCCAGGTGCCTCAATCCACCCAGATGTGAGTTTTAGTTGCCACCTTAAGTAAACCATTATTAACAATCTCACATCTGTCATGAAATTCTCTCAAACCCAATCCACGTCTACGAGCATAGCATGGCAATAATAAAAGCAACGTAGAAGTAACTCCCAAGGGTTTTATAAGAGAACAGGTAATAGGTACTACCTCAACTACTTCCCAATACCCACATGTTATCAATCCTACTCATGCAATGTTTGAGGGTTGAATCTAATGCATAAAAACTGGGTATGAAAGGGGGTATGATCAAAGTGTGAACTTGCCTGCAATGATGATGAAGATGATTCGCACTCAAAACTCTTGATAGATCTACTCGTCACTCTCCGGTCAATCTATCGCAAGCAAGCAATAGTAACCACACATAAGCAATCACTCAGAAGATCGAGAAGAACGAAGAAGACACTTCGTAAAAACATCAAAACCAAGCGAATCTTGCAACATAAAACAATTTCCAACAGTACCAAAATTATGTGAGTTTGGCCTTATCAGAAAGTTTAGGTCAAGAGCTTCGATTTGCAAAAAGAATCAACTCAAACGGGGCTACGAAACTCAAGTTATGATCAAAAGAAGTTTGAATACAAATCAGTTTGAATTCAAATTTTAAAACTTTCAAAAACATGTTTAAGTTGTTTTACTGGATAGAGGAGATCATAACGAGGAAGTGGGCGTTGGTTTCGTTGGATTTGGACAAACGGGTGAAAAGTTATGAGTGTTGGAAAACCAGGGGCTATTATGTAAGAAAAACAAATTGCTACTAGGTCCTTGGCCGAAAATAACAGAAAAAGAAAAAAAACTAAATAGTGAACGTGCGTTAACTAGTTCTAAACAGTGGACGTTCGTTGTTTAGAAAAACCAAAAAAAAAACAGATCTAGTCCAGGGTTTTTTTTAACAAAACCGAAACGAATAAAAAAAATAAACCGGGGCGGTCCACGGTTTATACCGGTTCGCGGCGGTCCGGCGGCGGCGGCGGTTCCGGCGAGATGGCGCAGGGCTCCGGCGAGGGCGGCGAGGTGGCTCCGGTCGTCGAGGAGGGCAACGGAGAGGTCGGGGAGGGGCGGCGCGTCGCGGCGAGGAGGAAGGCGGCGTCGTCGGCGGTCCTCGGCAACGGGACGAAGCGCGGCGGCGGCGACGGATCTCGTCGGGGCGGGCTCCGGCGAGAGCGGCGGTTGCAGCGGGGAGGAGGAGAGAGAGAGGGGTCGGGGCGGAGCTATTTAAGAGGGGGGGCGAGGAGGAGGCGTGGGGAAGGGGGCAGAGGAGTCCGAGGCGGGGACGGCGGCCATGGCGGCGCGGCGGCGTGCGGGAGGCGGAGTCCCGCCCGGGAGGTCGGGGACGCGCGGGCGTTGGGCTGGGCCGTGGCCTGGCTGGGTGCTGGGCCGGCCCAGTTCGGCGGAGGTTTTTTAAAAAAAAAACAGAGAAAGAAATAATAAAAACAAAAGAAAAAGAAAATATTATATAGGCATATAATATATCAAAATTTTTAGAAAAAGATTTCCTACAACGTGAACATTTTTGTGAAGTCAAATAAAATCCTCACAAATTTTAATAAATCCAATAGTGCTACTGCCTTAATAAAATCCAATAAAAATCATTTTAAAAATACCGAAATGATTTCAAAATTATTTTTCTCCAATTTTCTGTTGTAGGGAATCATGTTACCCTAATTTCTTTATATTTTATTTTTGGAGAAAAATAATTTGAATAAAACCCAAATAACTCCAAATTAAAATAATTTCCAAAAGGACTTGAATTTGATCCTTTGAAACTCCCAACTCATATTTCATATGTTTTGAAGAAGTCATTTTATCTTCGCTCGTGAAAATCATATAGTTGCATAAAGTTTCAGGATTGGAAATATTCTCAGATGAAATTCAATTATTTTCAACACCCCTTGTCATTTAAATAAATGGAAGAAGTCATGTCATCTTCTCTCCAGGGTTTTGTGGTGAAAAGAATTTGAATTCATGGAGATCATGAATACAAAAATGAAAGTTTGGGAAAGTCCTTTTATTCCCTCTCATTTAACTTTCAAAAAGCTACGAATTCCACTCAATTTCACTCAATCAATCAAACAATCAATCCAATCTATCTGTTTATTATAACATTCCAAAATTTAGAATTTTGGGATGTTACAAAATACGTATCATGTTTGTGACTTAGAGTCATCTGGATCAGTGTCAAAGCTAGCATCGACGTAACCATTTACGACGAGCTCTTTGTCACCTCCATAAACGAGAAACATATCCTTAGTTCTTTTCAGATACTTTAGGATGTTCTTGACCGCTGTCCAGTGATCCACTCCTGGATTACTTTTGTTGGGGAACGCAGTAATTAAAAAAAAATCTTGCGCACACGCAAGATCCATCTAGGTGATGCATAGCAACGAGCGGGGAGAGTGTGTCCACGTACCCTCGTAGACCGAAAGCGGAAGCGTTTTAGTAACGCGGTTGATGTAGTCGAACGTCTTCACGATCCAACCAATCCTAGTATCGAACGCACGGCACCTCCACGATCTGCACACGTTCAGCTCGGTGGCGTCCCTCGTACTCTTGATCCAGCTGAGGTCGAGGGAGAGTTCCGTCAGCATGACGGCGTGGTGATGGTGTTGATGAAATTACCGACGCAGGGCTTCGCCTAAGCACTACAACGATATGACCGAGGTGGAAATCTGTGGAGGGGGGCACCGCACACGCCTAAGACAACTGTCAACTTGTGTGTTCTAGGGTGCCCCCTGCCCCCGTATATAAAGGAGCAAGGGGGAGGCCAGCCGGCCCCTAGGGCGCGCCCCTAAGAGGGGAATCCTACTAGGACTCCAAGTCCTAGTAGGAATCCACTAAGAGGGAGAGATGGGTAAGGAAGGAAGAGGGGGAAGGGGAGGAAAGGGGGGCGCCGCCCCCTTCCCCTAGTCCAATTAGGAACCAAGGGGGGGGGGGCAGCCCCTCCTGGCCCTTCCTCTTTTCCCACTAAGGCCCATAGAGGCCCATTAGTTCCCCTGGGGGTTCCAATAACCCCCCGGCACTCCGATATTTATCCGGTGACCCCCGGAACTCATCCGGTGTCCGTATAACATCGTCCAATATATCAATCTTTATGTCTCGACCATTTCGAGACTCCTCGTCATGTCCGTGATCACATACGGGACTCCGAACAACCTTCGGTACATCAAAACACATAAACTCATAATACCGATCGTCATCGAACGTTAAGCGTGCGGACCCTACGGGTTCGAGAACTATGTAGACATGATCGAGACTCATCTCCGGTCAATAACCAATAGTGGAACCTCGATGCTCATATTGGTTCCTACATATTCTACGAAGATCTTTATCGGTCAAACCGCATAACAACATACGTTGTTCCTTTGTCATCGGTATGTTACTTGCCCGAGATTTGATCGTCGGTATCATCATACCTGGTTCAATCTCGTTACCGACAAGTCTCTTTACTCGTTCCATAATGCATCATCTCATAACTAATTCATTAGTCACATTGCTTGCAAGGCTTATAGTGATGTGCATTACCGAGAAGGCCCAGAGATACCTCTCCGACAATCGGAGTGACAAATCCTAATCTCGATCTATGCCAACTCAACAAACACCATCGGAGACACCTGTAGAGCATCTTTATAGTCACCCAGTTACGTTGTGACATTTGATAGCACACTAAGTGTCGTGGAATTGTCACGGCAGATGTCCTAGTGTGAGGACTTAGTCATGGAGCCATCGCAACAGGGTTAGCTTAAAGGGGTTAAACGAGACAAAGGACACAAGGAGTTTATACTGGTTCGGCCCCTTGCGGTGAAGGTAAAGGCCTAATCCAGTTTGAGGTGGTATTGCTTATCTCTTGATTACCAGGGAGCGAATATGCTTAACCTATCTTTCGATCTGTTGTCTCTTCCCTAAGTCGTCGCCGGGTCGTCCCTTTATATACACAGGTTGACGCCCGGTGGCTCACGGAGTCCCGGCCGGCTCATAACAACGTGTCCGGCTCGGTGACTAACTATACATGCCTTATAATACAAGTCATACATATACAACGGTTTACACTTGTTTGGGCCGTAAGTCGCCTTTGGGCTTCAGGCCCTCGATGAGTCTGCATAATGAACCACCGTCTTAAGCATCTTCGTGGGCTTTGTCTTGATGAACCGCCAGAGGCTTAACCTGGCCCCTCCTGGGCGGGTTAACCCAATAGTTATAT
This sequence comes from Aegilops tauschii subsp. strangulata, assembly GCF_002575655.3. Classification (NCBI taxonomy): domain Eukaryota; kingdom Viridiplantae; phylum Streptophyta; class Magnoliopsida; order Poales; family Poaceae; genus Aegilops; species Aegilops tauschii. Next base: position 471,119,862 of record NC_053038.3, read on the forward strand.
CCCCAACATTAGGCCCCAGGTTGGTTTGAACTTGTTCATATCAATCTTCAATACTTAGAAAAAAATTCCTTCCTCATTACTCTGGCGACACCTTGTAACTCGCCGTGACGTCATCTTATAGGATCATGGTAACCCACCGTGACATCACTTGTCATTAATATTGCACAAAGCTTAGTCTTAATAAATCTTCTTTTTAATGAACCTCCAAAAATCGAGGCGTTTGCGCCGTCACATATCCATTTTTGGTCTCCTCGATTCCCGCACATGACACTTATCCTTTCAGCCTTATAAATAGGGCCAGGGGTTCCTTTCACTTTCCCCCTCGCCTCTTCATCTCCGTCTTCTACCTCGCGACGCCCTAGCGCTCGAGCTCTACCGCCGCCGTCGACCTTCGCCTCTGCTCCAACAACGGCCGCTCCATCAACCTATTTGGACCAGATTCCATCCGCGCACCTCCGCTGTCCAACAGCCCTGGTACACTTTTCCTTCTCTCCTTTCTCATAGATCCCATTAGGGTTTCCCGAAGTTCATCAAAGTTCGTCCTCGTTCTTGGCTGTAGCACTCATTTTTGATTCAAACTTGGTATCTTTCCTGCGCGGTAATATTCATAGCACTTAGTTTCACTATCAGGGAATCCACTTTTGAACAGAAAGCTCGATCTGGATCTTATGAACTGTCCAAGCACCGTAATTTAGGTCTAGATATTTTTCATTATCTGACGCGCCGTAGATCCAAAATTATGATATCAATCTGTGAAACCTGTTTTCCATCACTTAGCAATTTTTCCTTTGTTCTGTTCTTTCAATATCTGTATAGGCGGCTTAACTCAGAAATAGTAATCTACCAGCTATCATTAGTCCCCTCTTAAGCCGCCAATGGTTCCTTGTAACCTTGTAATGCCAATCTCCGGCTCAATACCTATGCATGCTTCTTATTGTTTTCCTTTTAACCATAAGCCGACTTAACCATGTAATCTTGAACCGGCATAACCTTTCTTTCAGATCGTTGAGGAAAATGGCTAAGACATACACGTCTTGCAATTGGGTCAAATCCCGGGTTACTGAAGAAGAATTGAACAACTTTGTCGCCATTGGCGCCTTAGCCAAGAAAGAGATCATCCATTGGAGAGCTCCTGGTGAAGAAATTCCTCCTCAACCAAAAGATGGAGAAGTAATTGTTTTTGCTGACTGAGGGAATCCTGGATAAGGGGGGTCCTCGGACAGCCGGACTATATCCTTTAGCCGGACTGTTGGACTATGAAGATACAAGTTTGAAGACTTCGTCCCGTGTCCGGGTGGGACTCTCCTTTGCGTGGAAGGCAAGCTTGGCAATTCGGATATGTAGATCTCCTCCCTTGTAACCGACTCTGTGTAACCCTAGCCCCCTCCGGTGTCTAAATAAACCGGAGGGTTTAGTCCGTAGGACAACAACAATCATAATCATAGGCTAGCTTCTAGGGTTTAGCCTCTACGATCTCGTGGTAGATCAACTCTTGTAATACTCATATCATCAAGATCAATCAAGCTGGAAGTAGGGTATTACCTCCATCGAGAGGGCCCGAACCTGGGTAAACATTGTGTCCCCCGCCTCCTGTTACCATCCGCCTTAGACGCACAGTCCGGAACCCCCTACCCGAGATCCGCCGGTTTTGACACCGACATTGGTGCTTTCATTGAGAGTTCCACTGTGTCGTCGCAATAAAGGCTTGATGGCTCCTTCGATCATCGACAACGATGCGATCCAGGGTGAGACTTTCCTCCCCGGATAGATCTTCGTATTCGGCGGCTTCATACTGCGGGCCAACTCGCTTGGCCATCTGGAGCAGATCGAAAGCTACGCCCCTGGCCATCGGGTCAGGTTTGGAAGCTTGAACTATACTATCGACATCCGCGGAGACTTGATCTTCGACGGATTCGAGCCCATGTCAGGTGCGCCGCACAGTCACGGCGAGCATGACTTAGCTCTGCCGTCGGATAGTGTTTAATCACACCTGCGGCTACTCCGGCCCTCGATCCGGAGCAGATCGTGCCATCCGAGGAAGGGTGGATAGACCCCGCCACGGAGGCCGCGCACTCAGCGGCGATAGAGCCGAATGCTGACTTCACCCCCTATGAGACCTGTGCTGCCGGACACTTGGATTCGTCCCCGGCCACGGGCTCCGAACCGCCTGCGTCCATGCCTATCGAATCTGATTGGGCACCGATCATGGAGTTTTCCTCTGCAGATATCTTTCAGCACTCACCCCTGGGCGACGTGCTAAATTCATTAAGGTCTCTCTCCTTGTCAGGAGACCCTTGGCCAAACTATGTCCGGCTGGAGTGGGAAGCGGACGACGAAGAAATTCGTTCCCCACCCACCACCCACTTAATAGCCACTGCATGCTCGATTTCGGCTCCGAAGACATCGACAGTATGGACGACGATGCAGGACACGAACAGGAACCACCGCCCACAGGGCGCTGGACCGCCACCTCATCATATGATATATACATGGTGGACACCCCCAAAGAAAGCAATGGCGACAAGGCAACGAAGGATAATCCCCCCGAAAAGCAATCTAAGCACCGGCGTCAGCGGCGCCGCTCTAAGCCTCGCCATAGCAAAAGCAGCAATACCGGCATAAGAGACAACAACGCTGCGGATAGTGCCGAAGACAAAGACAATCCCCTCCAGCCAGATTTCGAGCCGGAGGATGGGCAAGCTAGCCCTAAGGAACAGGCAACAGACGGAGAATTAGAGGATGACAATTACATGCCTCTCTCCGAAGACGAGGTGAGCCTCGGCGACGAAGAATTTATCGTGCCTGAGGATCCCGTCGAGCAGGAGCGCTTCAAGCGCCGGCTTATCGCCACAGCAAAAAGCCTGAAGAAAAAGCAACAACAGCTTCAAGCTGATCAAGATCTGCTAGCAGATAGATGGATTGAGGTCCTGGCGGCCGAGGAATACGAACTCAAACGCCCAACCAAAAGTTACCAAAAGCGCATGTTGCTACCCCAACTCAAGGAGGAAGCATTAAAGCCTACGCTTCCAGCGTATGATGCGGCTGACCAGCCACCTCGTGGCCGAGACAAAGCGGCATATCAGGCCGAAGTCCAGCCCGCACCTCGTCGCCAGTCAAACAAAAATACCAAGGCCCGGGGTAACACGCAGGACCTGCGAGACGTATTGGAAAACAAAGCAGGACATACAAGACCGATCTACAGATCACCGGGGCACGCCCCAACGCGTGACGACGATCGTCACGCCGGATACACTAAAAGCAAATCCGGCCGGGCCGAATACATGTCACGCCCACGATGCGGCTATATCTCCCACGTGTCGAGGCACGACTTAGAGGCATAACCGCATAGTGGTTTTGTCGCAAGAAGGGTCATCTTCACACAATCCCATGTAATGAACAAGAATGGGATAAAGAGTTGGCTTACAATCGCCACTTCACACAATACATAAATATCATCATACATCATCCAAAATACAAACATATAGACCGACTACGGTCAAAATCCAGATGAAAATAAGACAACCCCAAATGCTAGATCCCCGATCGTCCCAACTGGGCTCCACTACTGATCATCAGGAAAAGACACATAGTAACGACCACGTTCCTCGTCGAACTCCCACTTGAGATCGACGCCATCGTCTGCACTGGCATCGTCGGCACCTGCAACTGGTGTTGGAAGTATCTGTGAGTCACGGGGACTCAGCAATCTCACACCCGCGAGATCAAGACTATTTAAGCTTGTAGGCCAAGAGGTGCAAAGAGGTGGAGCTGCAGCGGCAAAACATATATGGTGGCTAACTTACGCAAATGAGAGCGAGAAGAGAAGCAAAGGAACGGACGCCATCTAGCAATGACCAAGAAGAGGTCCTGAACACTTACTTACGTCAAACATAACACAGACCGTGTTCACTTCCCGGATTCCGCCGAGAAGAGACCATCACGGCTACACACGCACTTGGTGTATTTTAATTGGGTCAAGTGACAAGTTATCTAAAACCGGACATTAACAAATTCCCATCTGCCTCATAACCGCGGGCACGGCTTTCGAAAGATATTACCCTGCAGGGGTGTCCCAACTTAGCCCATTATAAGCTCTCACGGTCAACGAAGGTTAAACCTTCTCCCGGAAAGACCCGATCAGTCTCGGAATCCCGGTTTACAAGACATCTCAAAAATGGTAAAACAAGACCAGCAAAGCCGCCCGAATGTGCCGACAAATCCCGATAGGAGCTGCACATATCTCGTTCTCAGGGCACACCGGATAAGTCAAGCTACGAGTAAAACCAGACCTCGAGTTTCCCCGAGGTGGCCCCGCAGGCTGCTCGGTTCGGACCAACACTCGAAGGAGCACTGGCCCGGGGGGGTTAAAATAAGATGACCCTCGGGCTCGCGAAAACCCGGGGGAAAAAGGCTTAGGTAGCAACTGGTAAAACCAAGGTTGGGCCATGCTGGAGGAGTTTTATTCAAGGCGAACTGTCAAGGGGGTCCCATAATCACCCGACCGTGTAAGGAACGCAAACTCAAGGAACATAATCCCGGTATAACAGTAACTAGGGCGGCAAGAGTGGAACAAAACACCAGGCATAAGGCCGAGCCTTCCACCCTTTACCAAAATATATAGATGCATTAATTAAATAAGAGATATTGTGATGTCCCAACATATCCGTGTTCCGACATGGAACAAACTTCAACTTCACCTGCAACTAGCAACGCTATAAGAGGGGCTGAGCAAAAGCGGTAACATAGCCAAACAACGGTTTGCTAGGAAAGGATGGTTAGGGGCTGACATGGCTGAAATAGGAGACATGATATAGCAAGAGATAGGTAGCGGAGCATGGCAATAGAGCGAACAACTAGCATAGCAAAGATAGAAGTGATTTCGAGGGGTGGTCATCTTGCCTGCAAGGTTCTCAGAGTTGTCGAAAGCTTGATCCTCGTAAGCGTACTCGACAGGTTCCTCGTTCACGAACTCGTCTCCCGGCTCTACCCAAGACAAGAGCACAAATAAACGGAACCACAATCAACAACGAGAAATGCGCAAGCAACATGATGCAAGACATGTATGATATGCAAGTTATGATATGCGATGCATATGCGTGCTCCGGAAGGAAGATGATGAACATGGCAGTAACTTGACAAACCAAGCATGCCACTGGAAAGATGAGATGATTTCGGTCGAAATCGATATAAAGATCACCGGAATCGGATGCACGGTTTGCAAATGGCAAGCAAAACAAGAATGACAATAATCTGCGATAAACAGCAAGATAGCACTTAAAATGCAACAAGTAGCAATGCTACAGCATCCCAACATAGCAACAAAGCATATGGCAGTAATCTACAGGAGATGCTTGACAAAAGATGAACACTGAGCTACTGCTAGTTCATAACATATCAAGCTCAAACAAGCATGGCAAAAGTGCAAAAGATTACAGGTTCACAGACTTGGTGGAAAACTGGACATGGCAGAAAACAGCATCAGGTAGCAATGTTCAGAGCACGAAATCAACATGCTACAGGAACTTAACATAGCAAAACAAGGCACGGTAGTGTTCTACTAAATGCACATTACAAAAGTCCCTTACTGACCATAAGCCAAAAAGGACCAGAAGATATGATGGCAAGCATGTAAACATAGCAAGTTTCGTTATCAGGTTTCAGACTTAGCAGAAAAACAGAGCATGGCAGAAATGTTAATATGTAGGCCTCTTTGTGAGCTTGATGCACTCACTACAGAGCAATGCATGAAAAACCAAGCATACCTACAGCAAGATGGCATGTTTATGAAGCTATCCATGGTAAGAACAATTGCATAGCATATATGGATCAACCACAATAAGCTTGGCAAGATTGAAAATCATGTTAAGAATCTGCCAGAAATATTTTATAGCAAAAGTAGAGCAAGATTGAGTCATGCTATGGTACTCTAAAATTGCAAAAAATTGCAGGAATGGATCAATTACAACTATAGCTACAAAACATCCTTACTGAACATCTCCAAAATATGCATGGATCTCTCTCTAGCATCAAGTTTACATGGCGACAAAATTACAGCAGACAAGGACTTGAAGAAATCACTAAGTCCCTGAAATCAGAAATATTACGGGGCCTACTTTGCATGCTTGTGCTAGTCACCAAAAAGATCACAAAAATACATGGACTATACCAATGGAAAGATGGCATGGCATACTTCAAAACACATGTAGAGCTCATGCTCAAAAGATGCACAGAATAAATGATACAAAAATGACAAATCTCCAAGTTCTGATAAGAACCAGAGATTAACAGCAACTAGCCCTCTTCCAACGAAGATTTGGGCATCAAGATCACCTCTAATGAAAATGATGCAATTGAACAAAATGAAGAGCATCATGAGGCGAACAATTTGACATATTATACGCGCGAATCGGAGCTACATGCAAGAAGTTACGGCATCGGGAACATAGGCACTTGCTGAGAATAAATGAGGACTTAGGAGAATTTTGAGACGAGAAAAGTCAACGGGAGGGCGCCCTTACCAGATCCGATCGGGTCTCGAGGAGCTCGGGCCGCCGGCGGGAAGAAGAGGAGCCGGCGGTGGCGGGCGGCGCCGGTGGAGGAGGGCCCGGAGGGCGGCGGCGGGCGGCGCCGGATGGGAGGCCGGCGGCGGGCGGCGGCGGCGGGCCCGCGTCGGGCGGCGGCGGAGGCGGCTGGGCCGGCCGGCGGCGAGGCTGGCGGCGGCGGGCAGGCGCGGAGGCGGGCGCGGGAGGAGACGGGCCGGAGGGCCGGGGACGGGCCGGCGGGCCTCGGTGGCGGCGCTGGTGACGTGGCGCGCCCCGGTTGGCCGGGCGCGCGGCGGACGTTGTCCGGCCGGAGCGGACGCGTCCGGCGGCGCGGAGGGAGAGGGTTAGGGTTTCGTCTGAGATTTCGTTTTTCGGGATGCCCACTCATTTATAGGTAGAGGGAGCTAGGAGACTCCAAATGAGGTGCGGTTTTCGCCCACACGATCGTGATCGAACGACCTAGAGCATGGAAGAGAGTTTGGTGGGCTTTGGGCTGGTTTTGGAGGGGTTTTTTGCTGGATACTCAAATGGACATTGCGGAGGCCCGGTTAACCGTTGGAGCACCAAACGACCTCCGAATGGAACGAAACTTGACCGGTAGTCTCCGGGTGGTATAATAAAACCACTTGACAAGCCTCGGTCCATTCCGAGAAAGTTTGACACACGCACGCGAAAGAGAACTAGAGGGGTGCACCGGAGGAGATAGGAGCGCCGGATTGGAAAACGGACAACGGGGAAAATGCTCGGATGCATGAGACGAACACGTATGCGAATGCAATGCACATGATGACATGATATGAAAATGCATGACATGACAAAATACAAAACGAAAGACAAAAACCCGACAACGGAGGGAAAAACAAAACACATAGCCGGAAATGGCAAGCGTCGGAGTTACAAATATGGTAAGTTACATGCGGGGTGTTACAACACTCCACCACTACGAGAGGATCTCGTCCCGAGATCTAGGACTGAAAGAACTCCGGATATTCGGAACGGAGATGGTCCTCGCGTTCCCATGTGGCTTCCCGGTCGGAATGGTGCGACCACTTCACTTTCAGGAATTTGATAGACTTGTTGCAAGTCTTGCGCTCAGTCTCTTCAAGAATAGCAACGGGGTGCTCATGATAAGACAGATCTTCTTGAAGGTCAATCTCTTCGAAGTTGATAGTGCGCTCAGGCGTCTTGAAGCACTTGCGGAGCTGTGACACGTGGAACACATCGTGCACGTTCGCAAAGTTGGAAGGAAGTTCAAGTTGATAGGCGAGGTCGCCTCTTTTGCCAATGATCTTGAAAGGACCCACGTATCTAGGGGCAAGCTTCCCTTTGATACCGAAACGACGAGTGCCTTTCATTGGAGAGACGCGGAGGTAGACATGGTCTCCGATCTCGAAAGCCAAATCGCGATGCTTACTATCATAGTAACTCTTTTGACGCGATTGCGCGGCTTTGAGATTATCACGGATGACTTTACACATTTCTTCAGCTTCAGTGATTAAGTCATTGCCAAGAAGTTGGCGTTCACCAGTCTCTGACCAATTGAGAGGAGTACGACACTTTCTGCCATATAGAATCTCGAATGGGGCTTTGCCCGAACTCGCTTGGAAGCTGTTGTTGTAGGAGAATTCAGCATATGGGAGACAATCTTCCCATTTCATGCCAAAGGAAATGACACAAGCCCTGAGCATATCTTCAAGAATTTGATTGACTCGCTCGACTTGGCCACTAGTTTGAGGATGAAAAGCTGTGCTGAAGCGAATGTTTGTGCCCATGGCCTTCTGGAAGGAATCCCAGAACTTAGAGGTGAAGATGCTTCCACGATCCGAAGAAATCAATTGTGGAATGCCGTGCAAGGAGACAATTCTGGAGGTGTAGAGCTCTGCCAGCTGAGCTGCTGTGATGGATTCTTTGATAGGAAGGAAATGAGCCACTTTAGAGAGCTTGTCAATGACAACGAAGATAGCGTCATTTCCACGCTTGGACTTTGGAAATCCAGTCACGAAGTCCATTTCGATATGATCAAACTTCCATTCTGGGATAGCGAGAGGTTGGAGGAGACCAGCTGGTCGTTGGTGTTCTGCTTTCACTCTTCGGCAGACATCACATTCATTCACGAATTGAGCAATTTGTCGCTTCATTCGAGTCCACCAATACGACTGCTTGAGGTCATGATACATCTTCGTACTTCCAGGATGAATGGAAAGGAGGGAATTGTGCGCTTCGTTCATTATGGCTTTCCTTAGATCACCTTTCGGAACCACAATCCGGTCCTCGAAGAACAAAGTGTCTCTGTCATCAATGCGATAGCACTTGTATTTGGAAAGACCCTTGTCGATACCACGTTTCACCTTCTTCACCATGGCATCAAGGAGTTGTGCCTCACGAATTTGATCTTCCAGAGTAGGAGATACTATGAGGTTGGCAAGAACGCCTTGAGGAACAACTTGGAGATTGAGCTTGCGGAAAGCTTCACAAAGATCCGGTTGGGAAGGCTTGAGAATTAAGCTGTTGCAATAAGCTTTCCTGCTTAAAGCATCTGCAATGACATTAGCCTTGCCTGGAGTATATTCGATACTCGGATTGTACTCTTGAATCATTTCGACCCATCGAGTTTGCCTGAGATTGAGGTTGGGCTGAGTGAAGATATACTTGAGGCTCTTGTGATCAGTGAAAATGTCCACTTGTCTTCCCAACAAGAGATGTCTCCATGTAACCAATGCATGGACAACTGCCGCCAACTCAAGATCGTGAGTGGGGTAGTTCTTTTCGTTGGGCTTCAACTGCCGAGAGGTATAGGCCACAACTTTCTTCTCTTGCATTAACACAGCTCCGAGACCTTGGAGAGAAGCATCACAGAAAACTTCAAACGGCTTGGATTCATCAGGAGGAGTCAAGACAGGAGCTGTGACTAGTTTCTGTTTGAGAGTGTTGAAAGCAACTTCACACTCAGGAGACCAGACATATTTCACATGCTTCTGTAGGAGGTTGGAAAGAGGCTTTGCAATCTTGGAAAAATTCTCAACGAATCTTCGGCAATAGCTTGCGAGACCCAGAAAACTGCGGAGCTGCTTGACATTTTGAGGAGGTTCCCAATCCAGAACTGCGGACACCTTCTCGGGGTTAACAGCGATGCCTTTGGCGGAGATGATGTGACCAAGGAAAAGAACTTCATCGAGCCAAAACTCACATTTGGAGAACTTCGCATAGAATTGATACTCTCTGAGCTTGTCGAGCACCAATCGCAAATGTTTGGCATGATCCTGCTTATTCTTGGAGAAGACCAAGATATCATCGAGATACACCAGAACGAATTCATTGGTATAGGGGTTGAAGATGAAATTCATCATCCGAGAAAACACTGGAGGAGCATTGACAAGGCCGAAAGACACGACAGTATATTCATAAGAACCAAAGCTTGTTCTGAATGCTGTCTTGGGAATATCTTCTTCACGAATGCGAATCTGATGATAACCCATACGAAGGTCAAGCTTCGAGAATACTTTAGCACCTTTGAGTTGCTCAAATAGCTCATTGATGTTGGGAAGTGGATACTTGTTCTTGATTGTCTTCTTGTTCAATGGACGGTAGTCGACACAAAGTCGGTCCGTGCCATCCTTCTTCTTGACAAAAAGAACACCACAACCCCATGGAGAAGAACTCGGTCTGATCAAACCCAGACGTTCTTGTTCATCGAGCTGCTTCTTCAATTCCTTCAGCTCGTTAGGTCCAAGCTTGTATGGACGCTTGCAAACGGGTACACTACCAGGCTCTAGTTCGATAACGAACTCAACTAGCCGGTGCGGAGGCATACCCGGAAGCTCTTCTGGAAAGACATCTTGATACTCGCAAACGACTGGAATTTGAGAGATGGCATCCAATTCGCCCTTCTCATTGAGAGAGAAAAACCGAATGGTTTCATCACGAGCGGCAAAAATAATCACATCCTCAGACGAGTGTGTCAATTGAATTTCTCTGGCAGCACAATCGAGTTGAGCCTTGTGCTTAGAAAGCCAGTCCATCCCGAGAATAAGATCAATATCCGAGTCACCAAGGACAATTGGAGAAGACTGAAATCTATAGTCGCCCATCTTGATGGAAACATCGGGAGCCATCATGCTAGAACTCAAACGTTTACCCGGAGAAACGACATCCATGGGTTTACTCAGATGAGAACAAGTGAATTCATGCTTGGCGAAGAACGGTCTTGACATGAAACAAAGCGATGCACCAGTATCAAAAAGAACTTTTGCAGGAATATCATTAACTGAGAGATTACCCATTATCACATCAGTAGATTCCTCCGCTTGAGCTGCATTCATCATGTTCACCTTGGCAGACTTTGGATTATGCTTGACCACTGCATTGCTGGAAGATCTGACAGGAGGAGGAGGAGGAAGACGCCTCTGGTTGAAGCACTTGTTAGCATAGTGACCTTTCTGCTGACATTTGTTGCAAGTCACCTCTGAGAGAGGACGGTGATAAGGAGCATTGGACTTGGGAGCTTGATTCTGAGACTTGTTCTGATAGCCAGAGTTGGAAGAGTTGGAAGAACTATGGCCACCTTTGTTCTTCTGCTGGTAAGGCTGACGAAACGGAGGAGGAGGCAACCAGAACTTCTGTTGCTTAGCTGACACAAGTGAGGAAGAAGAAGACTGAACTGCATCCCTGACTCTCTTCTTAGAAGCCTCACACTTGAGCTGAGCAGCCTCTTGCTTCAGTGCCATATTGTAGAATTGATCAAACTGAGTAGGCTCAACAAGAACGAGAGCTAACTGCAGATCCTCTTTAAGGCCACCTCGGAAGTGATAGATCATGCTCTTCTCATCAGGAACGTCTTGTTTAGCGAAGCGAGCAAGTTTCTGAAACTGAATGTTGTATTGATACACAGACATGTTTCCTTGCTTGAGATTGCGGAACTCCTCACGCTTGCTCTCAACAACACTTTGTGGAATGTGGTGCGCTTTGAAGTCCCGACAGAAGTCAGTCCAAGTGATCACACGACCTCCTCTGGAATCTTTGTATTGTTGAAACCAATCAGCAGCTTGGTCCTTGAGCTGGAAAGAAGCGAACTTGACAAAGTCCTCAGGCCTGACATTGCTACATTCAAAATGCTTGTTGATGTCCACGAGCCAATCATCGGCATCCGTGGCCTCGGCACAGTAGCTGAAAGACTTGGGCTGATTTGCGAGAAACTGGTTGAGAGTGGCAAAGTGAAACTGATTGTTGCCTTGACCTTGATTGCCTTGCCCTTGAGTACGTTCTTGCAAGAGTTGCAGAATCATCTGAGCATTGGCGTTGGTGGCTGCCATGATTGATTGCCATGCCTCCGGAGGTGGAGGTGGTGGCGGAGGGATCGCTTGACTCCCTTCATTGCGATCCGGATTCTGACGCGTTGGCGGAGCCATCCTGAAGAGGGTGACATCCGTTAGCATCTCGAAAGACAAAAGATAAGTAGAATCAACGGATAGAAATTGCAACATATAGTCTTCACAATAAACATTCGCACGAAGATTTACGAATGAATTCCGTAGTAAAACATCACACCTCCATAAGTTGAGAAGCCACTTGCAAAAGATATGGAATGAACATATGAATTCGAAGGGAACTCGAATACCACAAAACAAAATAAAACCAAGTATTGGCTTGCAGAATAAGCCGGAACAAACATATGATAGAAATTTCGTCCGAAGTTTTCGTGGTGGGGCCCACACGGGCTCGATCGTACAGCACCATCATGTACAAGGCTGTGCACATGACATACGAAGCGTCCCCGAGTCGGCAAAGCCATGGACTCTTTAAGACACAACGAGACCACTGTAAAATCAACCGTATACAGGCGGACCACTAGACGTCGAACCCCAATCTCATATCATGCGTCTGTCGGAAAGAAATCCTAAGGCTACTTGAATTCCCACTTATAAACTCCCGAAACTTTCCGGTTATGCAATCTGGTGTAGGGGATACAGGGGACACAAATATATATCACCCAAACTAACAATCCCTAGATCCAGCTGTATCCATCCGTCAACACATAACCAAGAAACCTTCGGAAATCGTTTACCTCAACCTTTGAAAAACATCCGTTATACAAGTTATGGCAATACTCCCGAACTCCCGCCCCAGTACTGGGTGGCGTCGAGGTGATCTCACCAACAACTGCATAAAAGAGATTTCGATGTCGGCGAAACTCAGGTATTCCAGAACTGCAACGATAAAATTGTGACGACAACACCTCGGAGCTCAACTCCCCGGGACACTGCCACAACCCCTAAATGACAGGAGGCACCAAGAACAATGTTCTCATCACAAATCGATCGGAACAATTCCAAGATACCCGCGTGATCCAAAAAAATTTTTTTTAGTGAAATTTGAGGAGAGAGTAGTCAAAACTTCTACGTCAGGAGACCTCACCAGAGCGACGAAGGGACTGAGGAGTAAAAAGAATCCTACTCTCCGATATATATAATCCTAAGACTCAAAACATTTTTGTTCTAGACTCAACAACGTCAGCGATTCGATCAAGCAGGGGGCTCCTAAGTCGGGGATGGCTCTGATACCAACTTGTCACGCCCACGATGCGGCTATATCTCCCACGTGTCGAGGCACGACTTAGAGGCATAACCGCATAGTGGTTTTGTCGCAAGAAGGGTCATCTTCACACAATCCCATGTAATGAACAAGAATGGGATAAAGAGTTGGCTTACAATCGCCACTTCACACAATACATAAATATCATCATACATCATCCAAAATACAAACATATAGACCGACTACGGTCAAAATCCAGATGAAAATAAGACAACCCCAAATGCTAGATCCCCGATCGTCCCAACTGGGCTCCACTACTGATCATCAGGAAAAGACACATAGTAACGACCACGTTCCTCGTCGAACTCCCACTTGAGATCGACGCCATCGTCTGCACTGGCATCGTCGGCACCTGCAACTGGTGTTGGAAGTATCTGTGAGTCACGGGGACTCAGCAATCTCACACCCGCGAGATCAAGACTATTTAAGCTTGTAGGCCAAGAGGTGCAAAGAGGTGGAGCTGCAGCGGCAAAACATATATGGTGGCTAACTTACGCAAATGAGAGCGAGAAGAGAAGCAAAGGAACGGATGCCATCTAGCAATGACCAAGAAGAGGTCCTGAACACTTACTTACGTCAAACATAACACAGACCGTGTTCACTTCCCGGATTCCGCCGAGAAGAGACCATCACGGCTACACACGCACTTGGTGTATTTTAATTGGGTCAAGTGACAAGTTATCTAAAACCGGACATTAACAAATTCCCATCTGCCTCATAACCGCGGGCACGGCTTTCGAAAGATATTACCCTGCAGGGGTGTCCCAACTTAGCCCATTATAAGCTCTCACAGTCAACGAAGGTTAAACCTTCTCCCGGAAAGACCCGATCAGTCTCGGAATCCCGGTTTACAAGACATCTCAAAAATGGTAAAACAAGACCAGCAAAGCCGCCCGAATGTGCCGACAAATCCCGATAGGAGCTGCACATATCTCGTTCTCAGGGCACACCGGATAAGTCAAGCTACGAGTAAAACCAGACCTCGAGTTTCCCTGAGGTGGCCCCGCAGGCTGCTCGGTTCGGACCAACACTCGAAGGAGCACTGGCCCGGGGGGGGTTAAAATAAGATGACCCTCGGGCTCGCGAAAACCCGGGGGAAAAAGGCTTAGGTAGCAACTGGTAAAACCAAGGTTGGGCCATGCTGGAGGAGTTTTATTCAAGGCGAACTGTCAAGGGGGTCCCATAATCACCCGACCGTGTAAGGAACGCAAACTCAAGGAACATAATCCCGGTATAACAGTAACTAGGGCGGCAAGAGTGGAACAAAACACCAGGCATAAGGCCGAGCCTTCCACCCTTTACCAAAATATATAGATGCATTAATTAAATAAGAGATATTGTGATGTCCCAACATATCCGTGTTCCGACATGGAACAAACTTCAACTTCACCTGCAACTAGCAACGCTATAAGAGGGGCTGAGCAAAAGCGGTAACATAGCCAAACAACGGTTTGCTAGGAAAGGATGGTTAGGGGCTGACATGGCTGAAATAGGAGACATGATATAGCAAGAGATAGGTAGCGGAGCATGGCAATAGAGCGAACAACTAGCATAGCAAAGATAGAAGTGATTTCGAGGGGTGGTCATCTTGCCTGCAAGGTTCTCAGAGTTGTCGAAAGCTTGATCCTCGTAAGCGTACTCGACAGGTTCCTCGTTCACGAACTCGTCTCCCGGCTCTACCCAAGACAAGAGCACAAATAAACGGAACCACAATCAACAACGAGAAATGCGCAAGCAACATGATGCAAGACATGTATGATATGCAAGTTATGATATGCGATGCATATGCGTGCTCCGGAAGGAAGATGATGAACATGGCAGTAACTTGACAAACCAAGCATGCCACTGGAAAGATGAGATGATTTCGGTCGAAATCGATATAAAGATCACCGGAATCGGATGCACGGTTTGCAAATGGCAAGCAAAACAAGAATGACAATAATCTGCGATAAACAGCAAGATAGCACTTAAAATGCAACAAGTAGCAATGCTACAGCATCCCAACATAGCAACAAAGCATATGGAAGTAATCTACAGGAGATGCTTGACAAAAGATGAACACTGAGCTACTGCTAGTTCATAACATATCAAGCTCAAACAAGCATGGCAAAAGTGCAAAAGATTACAGGTTCACAGACTCGGTGGAAAACTGGACATGGCAGAAAACAGCATCAGGTAGCAATGTTCAGAGCACGAAATCAACATGCTACAGGAACTTAACATAGCAAAACAAGGCACGGTAGTGTTCTACTAAATGCACATTACAAAAGTCCCTTACTGACCATAAGCCAAAAAGGACCAGAAAATATGATGGCAAGCATGTAAACATAGCAAGTTTCGTTATCAGGTTTCAGACTTAGCAGAAAAACAGAGCATGGCAGAAATGTTAATATGTAGGCCTCTTTGTGAGCTTGATGCACTCACTACAGAGAAATGCATGAAAAACCAAGCGTACCTACAGCAAGATGGCATGTTTATGAAGCTATCCATGGTAAGAACAATTGCATAGCATATATGGATCAACCACAATAAGCTTGGCAAGATTGAAAATCATGTTAAGAATCTGCCAGAAATATTTTATAGCAAAAGTAGAGCAAGATTGAGTCATGCTATGGTACTCTAAAATTGCAAACAATTGCAGGAATGGATCAATTACAACTATAGATACAAAACATCCTTACTGAACATCTCCAAAATATGCATGGATCTCTCTCTAGCATCAAGTTTACATGGCGACAAAATTACAGCAGACAAGGACTTAAAGAAATCACTAAGTCCCTGAAATCAGAAATATTACGGGGCCTACTTTGCATGCTTGTGCTAGTCACCAAAAAGATCACAAAAATACATGGACTATACTAATGGAAAGATGGCATGGCATACTTCAAAACACATGTAGAGCTCATGCTCAAAAGATGCACAGAATAAATGATACAAAAATGACAAATCTCCAAGTTCTGATAAGAACCAGAGATTAACAGCAACTAGCCCTCTTCCAACGAAGATTTGGGCATCAAGATGACCTCTAATGAAAATGATGCAATTGAACAAAATGAAGAGCATCATGAGGTGAACAATTTGACATATTATACGCGCGAATCGGAGCTACATGCAAGAAGTTACGGCATCGGGAACATAGACACTTGCTGAGAATAAATGAGGACTTGGGAGAATTTTGAGACGAGAAAAGTCAACGGGAGGGCGCCCTTACCAGATCCGATCGGGTCTCGAGGAGCTCGGGCCGCCGGCGGGAAGAAGAGGAGCCGGCGGTGGCGGGCGGCGCCGGTGGAGGAGGGCCCGGAGGGCGGCGGCGGGCGGCGCCGGAGGGGAGGCCGCGGGCGGCGCCGGAGGGGAGGCCGGCGGCGGGCGGCGGCGGCGGGCCCGCGTCGGGCGGCGGCGGAGGCGGCTGGGCCGGCCGGCGGCGAGGCTGGCGGCGGCGGGCAGGCGCGGAGGCGGGCGCGGGAGGAGACGGGCCGGAGGGCCGGGGACGGGCCGGCGGGCCTCGGCGGCGGCGCTGGTGACGTGGCGCGCCCCGGTTGGCCGGGCGCGCGGCGGACGTTGTCCGGCCGGAGCGGACGCGTCCGGCGGCGCGGAGGGAGAGGGTTAGGGTTCGTCTGAGATTTCGTTTTTCGGGATGCCCACTCATTTATAGGTAGAGGGAGCTAGGAGACTCCAAATGAGGTGCGGTTTTCGCCCACACGATCGTGATCGAACGACCTAGAGCATGGAAGAGAGTTTGGTGGGCTTTGGGCTGGTTTTGGAGGGGTTTTTTGCTGGATACTCAAATGGACATTGCGGAGGCCCGGTTAACCGTTGGAGCACCAAACGACCTCCGAATGGAACGAAACTTGACCGGTAGTCTCCGGGTGGTATAATAAAACCACTTGACAAGCCTCGGTCCATTCCGAGAAAGTTTGACACACGCACGCGAAAGAGAACTAGAGGGGTGCACCGGAGGAGATAGGAGCGCCGGATTGGAAAACGGACAACGGGGAAAATGCTCGGATGCATGAGACGAACACGTATGCGAATGCAATGCACATGATGACATGATATGAAAATGCATGACATGACAAAATACAAAACGAAAGACAAAAACCCGACAACGGAGGGAAAAACAAAACACATAGCCGGAAATGGCAAGCGTCGGAGTTACAAATATGGCAAGTTACATGCGGGGTGTTACAATACAGCAGGCAAGACTCGAATGAACTGCGTCGTGACATAGCCCGGCACAGAGGCGCCGCACACCCCCTATGCTTCACTGATGAAGTGATGGATCACGAATTCCCTGAAGGATTTAAACCCGTGAACATTGAGTCATATGATGGTACAACAGACCCCGCGGTATGGACCGAGGATTTCCTCCTCCACATCCACATGGCCCGCGGTGATGATCTACATGCCATCAAGTACCTCCCACTAAAACTCAAAGGACCAGCTCGGCATTGGCTAAATAGCCTGCCAGCAAACTCCATTGGCAGTTGGGAGCATTTGGAAGATGCATTCCTTGACAACTTCCAGGGCACTTATGTGCGACCACTGGATGCTGATGAGTTGAGCCACATAACCCAACAGCCAGGGGAATCGGCCAGGAAATTCTGGACTCGGTTCCTAACTAAAAAGAACCAAATTGTCGACTGTCCGGATGCCGAGACCTTAGCGGCATTTAAATATAGCATGCGTGACGAGTGGCTTGCCTGACACCTCGGCCAAGAGAAGCCAAAGTCCATGGCAGCCCTCACGACACTCATGACCCGCTTTTGCGCGGGCGAGGACAGCTGGCTGGCTCGCAGCAACAACACATCAAGAAATCCTGGCAATTCAGATGCCAAAGATACTAACGGCAGACCACGTCGCAACAAACACAAGCGCCGCAACAACGGCGACAACGCCGAAGACACGGCAGTCAATGCCGAATTCAGTGGCTCTAAATCCAGTGAGCGGAAAAAGCCGTTCAAAAGAAGCAATCCGGGCCCGTCCTGTTTGGACCACATACTCGATCGCTCGTGTCAAATTCACGGCACCCCCGATGAGCCAGCCAACCACACCAACAGAGAATGCTGGGTGTTCAAACAGGTCGGCAAGTTGAATACCGAAAACAAGGAAAAGGGGCTGCATAGCGACGATGAGGAGGAGCCCTGGCCGCCGAACACAGGAGGATAGAAGAAATTTCCTCCCCAAGTGAAAACGGTGAACATGATATACGCAACCCATATTCCCAAGAGGTAATGGAAGCGTGCACTGAGGGACGTCTATGCGATGGAGCTAGTCGCCCCAAAGTTCAACCCATGGTCTTCTTGTCCGATCACCTTCGATCGTAGGGACCACCCCACTAGTATCCGTCATGGCGGTTCTGCCGCATTGGTTCTTGATCCCATCATTGACGGATTTCACCTCACTCGAGTCCTTATGGACGGTGGCAGCAGCCTGAACCTGCTCTATCAGGATACAGTGCGCAAAATGGGTATAGACCCCTCGAGGATCAAACCCACAAAAACCACCTTCAAGGGTGTCATACCAGGTGTAGAGGCCTGTTGCACAGGCTCAATCACACTCGAAGTGGTCTTCGGATCTCCGGACAATTTCCGAAGTGAGGAGTTAATCTTCGATATCGTCCCCTTCCGTAGTGGCTATCACGCACTACTCGGGCGAACCGCATTTGCTAGATTCAATGCGGTACCGCATTATGCATACCTCAAGCTCAAAATGCCAGGACCTCGCGGAGTTATAATAGTTAATGGAAACACAGAGCGCTCGCTCCGCACGGAGGAGCACACTGCAGCCCTCGCAGCGGAAGCGCAAAGCAGCCTTCTGAGGCCAACCGCCAATTCGGTGAAAAGGCCCCCAGACACCTTCAAGCGAGTCCAGAGTAACCTGCAACAGGATCTCCAGGCACGTTCAGAGCTCGGGTAGCAATTCGGCCTCCGTCATAGTCCCAGTCAAGCGGCGAAATTTGTGCCGCGCGTACATAACTACCCACTCAAGATACCATGGGCATAGGCGGAGGCACGCCTATGGCACGACCCACAATGCGGCTCAACTGCCCCAGGGCCCATATACCTTTATCATTTTTTCTCTTTCAGGATCTTACCCTCTGGAAGCCCTCTCCGGCAGTCTGATTGTTGACTCATTACGAGAAGGAAATACCAAGGAAGCAAGAAGCTCTGACGTACACGGGAATTCCCACGTGGTCTCTGATAACGATTGATGTACCTGTTTTTACATACCCATACGCAGCTTGACCTTGGATAGGACATGTCAAATAGTCCTATTTTTTGCTTATTGCACTACTTGTATACGTACGCTTTGACGTACTATTTAAATAACAATGTATAGCGTTAGCCTATTATTGCATTTCTCTTTTTTTCCTTGTCTGCTTATTTACGACAATTGGCACTCGTACATTCTGGTACGACCTGTGCGCCAGGGGCTTCAGTGTACCCCATAACATGGCATGAAAAGTTCGAACACTTTCGACAGTGCGGCACCCCGAACTTATAGCATTATATGCATCAACTCTGAATCATGTCTTGGGTCAATAGTTGGGTTTGCCCGGCTCCCATGTTTTGGTACCTTACGTTCCGCTATATCGGCTAAGGTAGCACTGGGAGAACTACTGCGATTGTGCCCCGGTTCTTCCGGACGAGCACCTCAGTAGAGAAAGCCGAAAACTGACTGTCATGATGCGGCGAGAGCTGGTCGCTGTTCGAGAGGTCTCAAATCCTTAAAGATTTTTTCTGCTTCGGGCGAGGAGTCGGCCTTGTCCGATTTAGGCGTATATAGCGCCCCAAATTCGGCCTTCCGAATACTAGGGGCTTCAGCAAAATTTAAAATTGTAGACTTCTATGGCTAAGTGAGAGTGATAAAGCTTTATAGTCCGATTGCCTGGTTCGTTGTGCTGAACACCTCCTTCGAAGGACCCAAAATTGGGATAAAGAGTGATCAGGTTTATCCCGAACACCTCAGTACTAGTTACATGGGGGCAGAAGCCGATGACTGGCCAACTCTCAGATTTTATAAACGGCCGCACAGAAGGTAATATTTTAAATTAACAAGCGTTGCATAGCGCAGATGAACTCGTTTCATATTACAGGATCACATGAGTACATTCATTCAAATATTACATCCTTAGCACATTCCTCCGCCACAAGGCGAGCACCCTTCAGAACACTGTCATAATACTTTTCGGGGTGGCGATGCTCCTTGCCCTCCGGCGGCCCTTCCTTCACCAGCTTTTCCGCGTCCATCTTCGCCCAGTGCACTTTCGCCCGGGCAAAGGCCCTGCGCGCACCCTCAATGCAGACAGACCGCTTGATGACTTCAAGCCGTGGGTAGGCATTCACAAGCCGCCTTACCAGACCGAAGTAGCTGCCAGGCAGGGGCTCGCCAGGCCACATCCGGACTATGAGACCCTTCATGGCCTGTTCGGCCGCCTTGTGAAGCTCGACCAGTTGCTTCAACTGGTCGCTCAAGGGCATCGGATGTTCGGTCCCAGTATACTGAGACCAGAACAACTTCTCCGTCGAGCTCCCTTCCTTGGCCCGGTAAAACTCTGCGGCATCCAACATGCTGCGGGGCAGATCTGCGAACGCTCCTGGAGAGCTCCGAATTCGGGTAAGTAAAAGGAAAGTTTCCCTCACATGCTTGCTTTGCATAATGAATGCCTTACCCGCCGCTATCTTCTTGACCGCCTCAATTTCCTGGAGGGCCTTCTGGGCTTCGGCCTTGGCATTTTGCGCGTTCTTGAGGGCCTTTGCAAGCTCAGACCCTTGTGTCTTAGAGTCACGCTCCAAGGACTCGTACTTCTTGACATAGTCCTAGAGCTCTTGCTGCACCTCGCCGACTCGAGGCTCTTGCTTCTCGCGCTCGGCGCGCTCCTTGGCCGCTATGTCTTCGGCCTCGGACAACACCTTCTTCAGGGCCACCACTTCGGTCGTGGCCCCTAGAAAAATTCATGACGATCCTATGGTTTAACAACCATCTTCTTTTTTTATCGATAGACAGACGGGGTATCATTTACCTTTGTTCTCCTCGAGCTGCCTCTTGGTAAGGCCGAGCTCTTCCTTGGACCGCTCAAGGTCCTGCTTCAATACGGAGACCTCCGCAGTACGTGCGGCAGCGGCCAGCAGTGAAGCCTGCTTATTCACATAGACACATTCTGATTAGACTCCTGCGATTATTATTTGATCCTCTATTCGGCCTTTCTTCGCGAACGCCAAACAGAGCATCAGGGGCTACTGTCTATGCTGTAATATTTTCTTATAATTTGATTACTTACCTCAAAGCCTGTTAGGAGGCTGGCACAGGCTTTAGTCAGTCCGCTCTTGGCGGACTGAACCTTCTTGACCACCGCACTCATAATAGTGCGGTGCTCTTTGTCAATGGAAGCGCCGCGAAGCGCTTCCAGCAAGTTGTCCGATGCCCATGGATGGACAGAGCCCATCGGCACAGACGGCTTGCCCCCCTTAGCGAGGGGTTGCCTGACAGAATCCGGAACCACTGGAGGTTCCGGCGCAGTATTCGGCTGGGGGCTAGACTTGCTGCCCCCGGTGTTAGGGCCCAGGGGAGTCTTGCCCCTCGTGCGCCCAGCGCCTGGAATGTCGCCTTGGGGCACCTCCGGAACTGTCTCCCCTTGCTTCAGTGCCCTTCGAGACAACACCTCGGCATCGTCCATAGGGCGGGGGGAGGAGGCAGTCGGGAGTGAATCGCTGTTCATATCCGACGGGCCCAAAGAATCATCCCAAGAAGATACGTCGATATGGGCTCGGGATGGACTGCATAATCATGTTCGGCATGATAAGAAGCAATAAAATAAAACATACCAAGAACTATTATGGTATCCGGATACTCACGACTTCGCCAAGGGCTTGTCCCTGGGTAACCACTCCTCGTCGCTGAAAGCGGCCGTCGTGGAGCAGTCCGGAAGGAGGGTCCTTCCCTTCTTGGACCCTTCGGCCTCCCCTGATGGGGCGGCCTTCCTTTTCCTGTCCCCCCCGGCTAGGGGGGAGAACTTTCCTCTTCCTCCTCCTCGTCTTCGTGGGAGGAGTGCGCCTCGGTGTTTTCGGACGATGAGTCCGATATAACCTTGCGCCGGAGACCTTTCCTGGTCCCCGTGGCCTTCTTCTTGGCCTTCTTCTCCGGCACCTCGTAAGGCGCTGGAACCAGCATCTCCGTTAGGAGAGCATCTGCTGGATCTTCGGGCAAGGGGGCTAGACAATCGATCTGCTCCGCTATCGCTACCCAGTCCTGTTAAATGGCGTGGAGGCTTAGATCCCACGCATGATTATACGGGGGAAAGAAACATCTTATGAGATATAAAAGGCTTACCGGATTGGTAGGGCGCTTTGCGCTGAGTCCGCGATCCTCAGTAAGGGGAGGAGGTACCTCGGCGCCCTTGAACAGCACCTTCCAGACGTCCTTATGCATCGTGTCAAAAACCTCTCGCAGCATCTGGTGCTCGGCCGGGTCAAACTCCCACATGTTGAATGCCCGTCTTTGACACGGGAGGATTCGGCAGAAGAGCATGACCTGGACCACATTGACAAGCTTGATTTTCTTGCCTATCATCTTCTTGATACATTTCTGTAGTCTGGTCAGCTCCACCGATGAACCACAGGACAGGCCCTTCTCTTTCCAGGAGGTGAGCCGCATGGGGATGCCGGATCAAAATTCGGGGGCCGCCACCTAGTTGGTGTCGCGCGGCTCGGTGATGTAGAACCACCCCGATTACCACCCTTCATAGTCTCCACATAGGAGCCTTCGAGCCAGGTGACGTTGGGAATTTTGCCCACCATGGCACCTCCGCACTCCGCCTGCTGACCAACTACCACCTTTGGCTTCATGTTGGAGGTCTTCAGCCATAGGCCGAAGTGGGGCTTGATGCGAAGGAAGGCCTCACACACGACGATAAACGCCGAGATGTTGAGGATGAAGTTAGGGTCCAGATCATGGAAGTCCAGCCCATAGTAAAACATGAGCCCGCGGACAAACGGGTGGAGGGGAAATCCCAGTCCGCGGACGAAGTGGGTAAGAAATACCACCCTCTCATGGGGTTCTGGAGTAGGGATGATTTGCCCTGCGTCTGGGAGCCGGTGCGCGATGTCTGCGGCTAGGTATCCGGCTTCCCGGAGCTTCGTAATGTCCTCCTCCATAACGGAGGAGGCCATCCACTTGCCCCCCGCTCCGGACATGTTTGGAATGGCTTTGCGGAGAAAAGGCAAACTTGGGCGCTGGAGCTCGAGCGCGTAAGAATGGATGGGCAGGGGAAGGAGTAGGCGTGGGTGAGAATGAGGAGTCCTTGTCCCTTTATAAAGGCAGTAGAAACTGTGCGCCTCCCCACTTGCCTGGTAAACCCGCTTATTCCCCAAGCGCCGTAATTGATGGCATGGTTGGGTTACCCACACCCGTATTGATGAGAATCCCTGATAAGGGGACACGATCTCTGCTTCGACAAGACGTGCCAAGAAAACCGCCTCGCAATATGTGCAGTAGCTGGTTGGGAAAAACAGTTCGAATAATGACCAGGCCATGGCGTGATGTCACGCTATGGAACTTGTCAGCAGATTAGATTTGTGGAATATTATACTCTCTATGGTGGTATGTGGAATTTATTTTGCAGAGCCGGACACTATCCTTGTGTTCAATATCTTCTATGGAGTATTCAGAGGAAGAACCCGCCTTGCAATGCCGAAGACAATCTGCGCGCCGGACTCATCGTCATTGAAGCCTGGTTCAGGGGCTACTGAGGGAATCCTAGATAAGGGGGTCCTCGGACAGCCGGACTATATCCTTTAGCCGGACTGTTGGACTATGAAGATACAAGATTGAAGACTTTGTCCCGTGTCCGGGTGAGACTCTCCTTTGCGTGGAAGGCAAGCTTGGCAATTCGGATATGTAGATCTCCTCCCTTGTAACCGACTCTGTGTAACCCTAGCCCCCTCCGGTGTCTATATAAACCAGAGGGTTTAGTCCGTAGGACAACAACAATCATAATCATAGGCTAGCTTCTAGGGTTTAGCCTCTACGATCTCGTGGTAGATCAACTCTTGTAATACTCATATCATCAAGATCAATCAAGAAGGAAGTAGGGTATTACCTCCATCGAGAGGGCCTGAACCTGGGTAAACATTGTGTCCCCCGCCTCCTGTTACCATCCGCCTTAGACGCACAGTTTGGAACCCCCTACCCGAGATCCGCCGGTTTTGACACCGACACTGACCACTTGGGCCGAGGGTTCAACCCTCCAGGTTCAAAGTTTTTCCGTGATGTGCTTCATTTCTTGCAACTGGACCCTCAAGACATCGGACCCAACTCCGTGTCCAACATCTGCAACTTCCAAGTATTCTGTGAAGCTTATCTTCAAGAGGAGCCCACAGTTGATTTATTCAGGGAGTTCTATTACTTAAACCGCCAAACAGAGTTTGTCGACGGGCCGTGCCAGGAACTTGGTGGAGTCTCAATTCAAAAAAGGAAAGAAGTCAACTTTCCCCATGCCAAGCTGCACAGTCACCCCAAAGACTGGAACCAGACATGGTTCTATTGTAAAGATACATCTCCAGCCGGTGAGAATCCTCTGCTGGGTTACCGGGAACACCGACTTAGCAACACACATCCACTCCCCCAACGGCTCAATGCAAGGGAACGGGCCAAATACGCACCAGCCTTTTCAAAGCTTAGAGCATTTATAGCCAAAGGCTTAATTGGCGTCGACTTTTTCCGGTGCTAGATATCTTGGAGTATCTTGCCATTAAGCCGCCGCCCCGGCTTAATGTGCGAATACACTGGTGACGTAAAAGATCCTCAGCGCCATTGTAACATTCAACTATCTGATGCGGAGATCACTGAAGCCACCAAAAAACTGCTGAATGAACCTGTGAAGGAGTGCAGCAAAACCGGACTTAGTCCTTTCTGTACTTTCAACGAGCCGCCAGCTGTAAGAATTGCATATCTTCTGCTTAATCCATATTTTGATGCCTACTTATGATCTTTTCAATCTTATCAGGCTGACGATCCATTTTGGAAAAGGAAAACGCAGGATAAACCGACAAAACCGGCTCGTGTCAAAACCAAGGCCACCAAGAAGTCTGCCAAGAAGACTACTGAATCCGCTGATGATAATGAGGATAATGAGTCAGAGGTAGAACTTGACTCTCTTGGCTCCTTTTCTATACATCTCATTGACAATGATTGTTATCAGGACGACGCAGAGGCCAGCCGTGCAGGTGACGCAGAGGTAATTACTCTTTCTTTCGGCTCAGAACCTCTGCCAACACAGAAAGCCCGACAAGCAAGCCGGAAAGTAAGCTTTTCTCACCCTCTAGCTCACTTGGATCCCAACTTTCTTTTGAAGAAACAGCAACACGAAGCTCGCCGAGTCACCCGGCATAGTGGTGGGCAGATCACTTCTTCCGGCTTACCAAACACACCGGTTCGCAAACACCGCCTAGAGGTCCTTCAAATTTCTGATATATTTTATCCCAAGGCAGGTTATGTCCGACAACCTCTTAACCCGTCTGATTCAAACTATCAGGGGACTTCTCATTCTTCCTCTGGCGAGTCATCAGGGACACAAATCCTGGCTTTCAAAACTGTACCTGGGTAAGGATACTTTTTAACCATTCAGACCTTATGCTTTGATAATTATTTTCAGAGGCCAAGCCAAGCCCAGCAAGAAAGCCAAGCTAACTAAGCCGGCCGACGATCTCAATCTGTCTGAGCCGGAGAAACAACCAGAGTCTCCTCATCCAATTGCAGAAGCCACCATTGACAACTCTCTTCCAGAAGACCCTGAACCTTCCATGGATCATATGGATGTTGAGCCGGCTATCTCTAAGCCGCCAAGCTCACTCAAACCTGCCGAGGAGAAGACTGATGACGTTATTGTCGCCAGCTTTGGATACTCAGCTCCGGGTCAACCTACTGTCTTATCTAAGCATAGCGCAAAAGAAGAAATTTCTGCTGAAGATAAAGGCGAGTGGAAAACAGACTTGGAGAGCTATACTCATTTCAGTGCTCAAGACCTCCACTCTGGTTATTTAAACCGTCTGTACACCAGCCGTGACTTTGAAACCGGCTTAGTGAACCTGATGAAGGAGCGCTATGAGGTAAACACTGCAACTCCTTGTTATATGAATATTCGTTCCCTTAGCCGCCAAGTTTATTGAACATGATAGAATAACATGTGCTGTAAACTTCAATAGTTTCATAGATCAACTCCGGTAGCCCTCAAGGGCCGGTTTATACTTGCAAGTATAAACTGGGACTTTATAATACCAGCGCCTTAACCTTGCATCTGTAGCCCCCAAGGGCCGGCTTAATAAATATGTTGAGCCGGGACTTTTTAACTCAGCAAGATTAATAATGCGTCCATAGCCCCCAAGGGTCGGCTTAACAAATATGTTAAGTCGAGACTAATCATGTTCTAGAAATCCATAATCCCAGTTATAGCCTTCGTAAACCGGATCATCATCATTTGTTCGGGTCAGCCAATAAAACCATGTTTGAAGAGCACTATGCATTAGCCCCAAGTGCCAAGTATAATACTTGTATTGTACTTGGGACTTCATAATATTTGAAGAAGCAATAGACATTAGCCCCCAAGTGCCAAGTATAATACTTGTATTGTGCTTGGGACTTCAAATAAATTCATTGCCATCTTATTTACTGTTTACTTTGCAGACTGAGCTTAGCAATAAAGAGTCCCAAGTCGCCGACCTTCAGGAGAACATCAAGTCTCAACAAGCAGAAACCTCCAAGGCCAAGGATGAACTGACTAGTGCCTTAGCAGCAATGGAGAAAATGAAGGAAAGCTTCAAAGCTAAGTCAGCCCTGCTGAAGAGGGCGGAAGATGCTGAAGCGGCCCTTGAGCCGGTATCTGCAGAGCTTGCTGGCTTAAAACAACAAATTAACGCCATGATTGCTGTCGTTTTCGGTAAAATAACTTCTTCTTAATCTTTGAACATATATTTATCCAATATGTTCCCGGCTTACAAACATCCTTGATGACATAGGATCCCGGGTTACCCATCTTGGCTCAGACATGCGGAAAAAGCTGAAAGCTGCTTACACGCTCATAGAACAGCAGTACACTGGCGCACAGCGGGGTCATCTGCAGAGCTACTCACAACAAACCGGCTCCAACCCTTATCAAGGATACGTTGGACAAACTATCCATGCTGCCTGCACGGATCGAAGAATTGAAGAGATTAGCTGCAAGAGCCGGTGCCCTTACTACACTAACCCTGGCCAAAGCGTGGCTAGTTGATCTTGAACCGGCAGACTTGGCAAATGGCTTCTCAAGCATAAAAGAAGATGGGTCACCCTTCACTGCAGATGACTTTGCCGCTCTTACGAGGGAAATGCGTTCTTTGGCTAGCAAACTGGCTGAAGACACTGAACTGACACATTACCAACCGGTTTATGATGCCAACAATAAGAAGGTGAAGGCGCCGACTGTAAGTGCATCTAGTGCCCCTTAGTGATTTTGGTGTATTGAAGACTTATAGGTTAAGGGACTAATGTGTTTATGAGTGTACACAGGTCTATAAGTCTATGAGGAGTTTGATATTTACAGAGAAAGTCGACCCCTAAAAATGAAGTTCTTCGACTGAAGACTTTGGATTTCTGAAGACTTTCTGAAGACTTTGAAAGTGAAGAAATTGGTGTGACCTTGAAGACTTGGTATTCATTCGAGGAACATGAAGCGTGAAGACTTTTGTTTTCGTAGTTTCATTTTCTCTTTCTTGATTCATAGGAAACACCGTACTGTTAAAGGGGGTCGAGGAAATACTAAGGAAAAATTTTCATGTGATGCTCAACTCAAAATCCTACACCTACCAATCCCTTCGAGTGAAGCCACTGGAAATCTCATACAGTTCAGTCATATTCTTCAGTAACAGAGACGAAGTTCTTCTGGTCTCTGAGGAATTTGTTCTGACTAAGGAGTTAGGAATTCGCCAGTGCGGATTGCCTACACAGTGAGGAATATGATAGCCCTGAGGAATTTGAGCCTCAAATTTCCGAGCGTTGCTGTGTTACGAGCCAGCTATCCCAAAATATCTTATCCACCTAACGGTCATATCATTGAAGGGCATTTATGTCTTATCATGTCGGGCTGCTCCCTAGGCTAAAAATAGCCGCCCCCTACAACCACTAGCTGGTTGGCTGCTCCGAGAGAAACTGACACTTGTCATTTGAGAGCATCCCATCCTCCGAGGACTTTGAGTGAAAATCATCGAGTGAGGAAAACCCATACCCAAACACCTACAAACCCAAAGTGATTGAGCATCACTGAAGAGATTGATCCTGCGAGGATCCGACGCTTGTTACCTTTGAAGACTGTGCTTCTTCCATATGGTTAGGCGCCATGGTCTAGAGCATCCAAGAGGAATTGTGGATCACCGAGTGACCGAGTTTGTGAAGGTTCGGAGGTCACCTGAAGACTTACCACGGGTGATTGGGCGAGGTCTGTGTGACCTTAGCTCAAGGAGAATACGGTGAGGACTGTGTGTCCGGGACTGTGTGTCCTCAGGTTTAAATACCTAGCCGCTCCAACCAGATGTACAACTGAGACAGTAGTTGGAACTGGTCTACCAAATCATTGTCTTCACCAAGCTTACTGGTTCTACTTCCTCAACTCTTTCATTTCCTCATAACTGTGTTGTGCGCTTGTTCAAATCTGTGTTTGAAGACTTCGACTGAAGACTTTCTCAATTTCCTCAGTTCAATTTCTTCAGTCTGTTTGTCTTCATCCTGTGTTATCCTGTGTTTACGCTTTCTGTACTCTTTGCTTGTTTTCATTTCATCATGATGACCATGCCTATGTTCTGTTATGTTTACTTCTGAGTACTTATTCCGCTGCAAGTAGTTCTTCGCTAAGGAATTTCCTCACCCGCAAATTCCTCAGTGAAGAATTCATAAAAATCGCCTATTCAGCCCCCTCTAGTTGATATAACGCACTTTCACCAACTCATGATGCTCCGGACCTGACTCCTGCGATCCGTAAGCACACTTATGCCCCTGATGTTGACCCATCCACACTTATTAGTGATGAAGCTGTATTCAGAGCTTTAACTGGGATCGACTGGTCGACCACTAACTTCCAGCCATTGGGTGAAGAAGAGGCAGATGAACCGGTGCCGGACGAGCCGCAACCTTCAACTCAGCAAGGCCAAGAGTCATAAGCCATGGGTCGACTTAACATCTGCTTTCCGCAAAACTGCTAAGACAATTATTCCTGTGGGGCATCAGATGCCTTTGTAATAGGCTTAGTTAAACTCTTGAACTGCCATGCCATCGTGCATGTTTTGTTTTGTATGATACTAGTGATCTGTCAAGTTGAATATCTGCCACTTATGTTTATGATTTCATCAACTGTGTGCACCAGATTTTCTATTGTACCTGCACACAAATACATGACAAGGATCCTGGCGGTTTACTGCAGGACGGGTCATAATACCTTATAACAAACCACCGGTGGCTAAAGATAGTCCATAACCAGGGCCGGTTTAATCATGACTTTTAATAAAAATATCATACCTGTGATACACCACCGGCTTAGTATACCAGGGGAATAAGGGTGAAAACCCAGAAGATTGAGCGTACAAAGCTCTGTGCAAGTTGACACATACCGCCGGCTTAATACGCCATATGCAGCAAGGGGTAATATCCCAAACTTAGAGCGTAGCGCTTCCAAGCATATAAAATCATTTTATCCTGGCGACTCATAGTCTTAAAGCCAGGCCAGGTTAATAAACACCGGGTAGTTTCATGTATAAATCAGAAGGCATAGCCCACCTTCGTTTTTAACCATGTATCAATATGTCTCAGGAGAGGAATCTCAAAAATGTTCAAATCAAATATAAAAAAATCAAGGCTATCACAGGCGGCGAGGCCTAAAATCAAGTGCGTTCAAGGGCTGCACAGCCACTGAGTTAAACCTTCATACAAACCTTATAAGCCGGGCCTCACATAACCGATCGTCGTTTTAACTTTGACAAATTCAGGGTCTGTATAAGATTGACTTGTCAAAAGTACGGCGGGTCATTCCAGGATTACCTGGGCGGAGTGGCAGACTTAAAAAGGCAGGATAACTCGGGTTTTTAGGTGAATACACCTGGCTTCCAAGCCGGGCTTTTAAGCCTGTTACAAGGGTCATAAATACTCTTGTCCGTTGAACAAAGAGCCCCCAAGTAACATTATATTCTAGGCATATAAGCCGGATCAACAAGGGTAGTCATAGCTATGCTCGATGAGCAAGAAGCCCCCAAGTGATATATTTGTGAGCTGTGCTCGCCGGGTACCTATGTTTGAGTCGTGATGTGCAACAGACTCTCTTTGGTCCCTGTAATTTGGCATCAAGCCTTTAAGTGATCATATAAAATAAAGACTCAGTTTCTGAGAAATGAAACGACAGAGGCCCTGAATTATCAGGGATGCCGGCTTTATTATATTAATCATAATATATACATTGTCAAAATATGTACATCAGGTGAGCCGGTGGCTCAGGTATAGTAAGGCCGAAGATGAGCAATATTCCACTGCCGGCGGGTCTTCTCCTCCGACGTGCAGGAGTCCTTGCGGTCTTGAACATCGATAAGGTAGTATGACCCATTGTTCAGATTTTTGCTGACCACAAAGGGCCCTTCCCAAGGTGGGGATAGCTTGTGCATATCAGATTGATCTTGGATAAGCCGGAGCACCAAGTCACCTTCTTGAAAAGTTCCGATTTTAACCCGGCGGCTGTGATAACGGCGTAAATCTTGTTGGTAAATCGCCGAGCGAGCCGCCGCAAGGTCACGCTCCTCATCTAATAGATCAAGTGCATCCTGGCGTGCTTTTTCATTGTCAGCTTCAACATAAGCCGCCACACGGGGCGAGTCGTGACGGATATCACTAGGGAGAACCGCCTCTGCTCCGTAAACCATGAAGAAAGGCGTGTAACCTGTAGATCTTTTGGGGGTAGTATTGATACTCCATAACACTGAGGGTAACTCCTCCACCCAACAACCCGGCATCCTCTGCAAAGGAACCATAAGCCGAGGCTTGATGCCTCTCAGGATCTCTTGATTGGCTCTCTCAGCTTGACCATTAGACTGGGGGTGAGCCACTGATGATACATCAAGCCGGATATGTTCACGTTGACAAAATTCTTCCATAGAACCCTTGGATAAATTAGTGCCATTATCAGTTATAATGCTATGGGGAAAACCAAAACGGGAAATCACCTTTTTGATGAATTGAACCGCCATTGCCGCGTCACATTTACTGACCGGCTCTGCCTCAACCCACTTGGTAAACTTGTCAACCGCCACCAGGAGGTGTGTCTTTTTATCTTTAGACCTTTTAAAAGGCCCAACCATATCAAGCCCCCAGACTGCAAACGGCCAAGTAATTGGAATCATCCTCAATTCTTGAGCCGGCACATGAGCTCGGCATGAAAACTTCTGACACCCATCACATTTACTGACTAGATCCTCAGTGTCAGTGTGAGCCGTCAGCCAATAAAACCCATGACGGAAAGCCTTGGCTACAAGAGATTTAGAGCCGGCATGATGACCACAATCTCCTTCGTGAATCTCTCGCGGAATCTCACAGCCTTCTCCAGGAGAAACACAACGTTGAAACACCCCTGTAACACTGCGATGATGCAACTCTCCATTGACAATAGTCGTTGACTTGGACCGCCGGGTTATCTGCCTGGCCAAAGTTTCATCCTCAGGTAACTCACCCCGGGTCATATAAGCCAAATATGGAACTGTCCAATCAGAATAGCATGAAGAGCCGCCACCAGTTGTGCTTCTGGGTCAGGAATAGCAAGATCCTCCTGTGTAGGTAATTTAACAGAAGGGTTATGCAAAATATCCAGGAAAGTGTTAGGTGGCACCGGCTTACGCTGAGATCCTAACCGGCTTAAAGTGTCAGCCGCCTCATTTTTCCTGCGATCAACATGTTCAACTTGATAACCCTTGAAATAACCCGCAATAGCATCAACCTCTCGATGATAGCTGCCATGAGTGGATCCTTAGAGTCCCAAGTGCCAGAAACTTGTTGAGCCACCAGTTCTGAGTCACCGAAACACCTCACCCGGCTTAAGTTCATCTCCTTAGCCATCTGAAGACCATGGAGCAAGGCTTCATACTCAGCTGCATTGTTAGTACAAGGGAACATCAACCGGAGAACATAAGAAAATTTATCACCCCGTGGGGAAGTTAAGACAACTCCAGCCCCCGAGCCTTCCAACTGCCTGGACCCATCAAAGTGAATAGTCCAATATATGCTATCCGGCTTCTCCTCGGGCATCTGCAACTCTGTCCAATCATTGATGAAATCCACAAGTGCCTAAGACTTGATGGCTGTACGAGGCACATATTTTAGACCATGAGGTCCAAGCTCAATGGCCCACTTGGCTACCCGACCTGTGGCTTCTCTGTTTTGAATAATATCCCCTACAGGAGCAGAACTAACCACAGTGATAGGATGACCCAAAATATATTGCTCGAGCTTTCGACTCGCCATGAAAACCCCATACACCAGCTTTTGCCAATGTGGATACCTCTGTTTGGACTCAATAAGTAGCTCACTGATGTAGTAAACCGGCCGTTGAACCGGATGCTCTTTCCCTGACTCCTTTCTTTCCACCACAATGGCTACACTGACAGCTCGGCTATTGGCAGCCACATATAATAACAAAGGCTCCTTATCAATAGGAGCAGCAAGAACTGGCGGCTCAGCCAATTGTTTCTTCAAGGCCTCAAATGCCTGATCAGCAGCATCACTCTAGACAAAGTGATCTATCTTTTTCATCATCTGGTACAAAGGGATAGCCTTCTCACCCAACCGGCTTACGAACTGGCTTAAGGCCGCAATACGACCCGCCAAACGCTGAACATCATTGATACACGCCGGCTTAGCCAGAGAGGTGATAGCCTTTATCTTCTCCGGGTTAGCCTCAATGCGCCGTTCTGACACCAGAATACCCAAAAGCTTACCAGCTGGCACACCAAAAACACACTTGGCCGGGTTAAGTATCATCTTATAAACCCGGAGATTGTCAAAGGTTTCCTTCAAATCATCAATCAGGGTTTCCTTCTTCCTGGACTTCACAACAATATCATCCACATAGGCATGAACATTTCGCCCAATCTGATCATGAAGACAATTCTGCACACATCGCTGGTAAGTCGCCTGGGCACTCTTGAGCCCAAAAGGCATGGACACATAGCAGAAGGCTCCAAAGGGGGTGATAAAGGTTGTCTTCTCCTGGTCCTTAACTGCCATCTTGATCTAATGATAACTAGAATAAGCATCCAAAAAACTCAGACGCTCACAACCCGTCGTAGCATCAATAATTTGATCAATACGGGGGAGAGCAAAGGGATCAGCCGGACAAGCTTTGTTTAAGTCCGTATAATCCACACACATGCGCTAGGTGCCATTTTTCTTGAGCACCAGTACCGGGTTAGCTAACCACTCAGGGTGAAAAACTTCAACAATGAACCCAGCCGCCAAGAGCCGGGTGACCTCCTCACCAATAGCCTTACACCTCTCTTCATTGAAACAACGAAGGAATTGCTTGACTGGCTTAAACTTTGGATCAATATTGAGAGTGTGCTCAGCGAGTTCCCTCGGTACACCTGGCATGTCTGAAGGCTTCCATGCAAAGATGTCCCGGTTCTCACGGATGAACTCAATGAGCGCGCTTTCCTATTTCGAATCCAAATTAGCACTGATAATGAACTGCTTGGATGAGACGCCAGGAACAAAATCAACTAGCTTGGTGTCGTCTGCCGACTTAAACTTCAACAAAGGGTCATGCTCTGTGGTTGGCTTCTTTAAAGATGTCATATCCGCCTGTCAACATTATCTTTGTAAAACTTCAATTCCTCTGTCGCACAAACAGACTCGGCATAAGCAGCATCGCCTTCTTCACACTCCAAGGTTACCTTGCGACTCCCATGTACTGTTATAGTGCCCTTGTGACCCGGCATCTGATACGTCCATTTTGCATCATGCTTTTACATCGATATTTATTGCATTATGGGCTATTATTAGACATTATGTTACAATACTTATGCCTATTCTCTCTTATTTTACAAGGTTTATACGAAGAGGGAGGATGCCGACAGCTGGAATTCTGGGCTGGAAAAGGAGCAAATATTATAGACCTATTCTGCACAACTCCAAAAGTCCTGAAACTTCACGGAAGTCATTTTTGGAGTTTATAAAAAATACTGAGCGAAGAAAATACCAGAGGGGGCCCACACCCTGGCCACGAGGGTGGGGGGCACGCCCTACCTCCCTGGGCGCGCCCCCACCCTCGTGGCTAGGGTGTGGTCCCCCTCTGGTGCCCATCTTTGGCTATATGGTGTCTTCTACCCTGGAAAAAATCATAAGCAACCTTGCAGGACGAAACACCGCCGCCACGAGGCGGAACCTTGGCGGAACCAATCTAGGGCTCCGGCAGAGCTGTTCTGCCGGGGAAACTTCCCTCCGGGAGGGGGAAATCATCGCCATCGTCATCACCAACGGTCCTCTCATCGGGAGGGGGTCAATCTCCATCAACATCTTCACCAGCACCATCTTCTCTAAAACCCTAGTTCATCTCTTGTATCCAATCTTTGTATCAAAACCTCAGATTGGTACCTGTAGGTTGCTAGTAGTGTTGATTACTCCGTGTAGTTGATGCTAGTTGGTTTACTTGGTGTAAGATCATATGTTCAGATCCATTATGCATATTAATACCCCTCTGATTATGAACATGAATATGATTTGTGAGTAGTTACATTTGTTCCTGAGGACATGGGAGAAGTCTTGCTATAAGTAGTCATGTGAATTTGGTATTCGTTCGATATTTTGATGAGATGTATGTTGTCTCTCCTCTAGTGGTGTTATGTGAACGTCGACTACATGACACTTCACCATTATTTGGACCTAGAGGAAGGCATTGGGAAGTAATAAGTAGATGATGGGTTGCTAGAGTGACAGAAGCTTAAACCCTAGTTTATGAGTTGCTTCGTAAGGGGCTGATTTGGATCCATATGTTTCATGCTATGGTTAGGTTTACCTTAATACTTCTTTTGTAGTTGCGGATGCTTGCAATAGGGGTTAATCATAAGTGGGACGCTTGTCCAAGTAAGGACAACACCCAAGCACCGGTCCACCCACATATCAAATTATCAAAGTAACGAACGCGAATCATATAAGCGTGATGAAAACTAGCTTGACGATAATTCCCATGTGTCCTCGGGAGCGTTTTCCTTCATATAAGAGTTTGTCCAGGCTTGTCCTTTGCTAAAAAAAGGATTGGGCCATCTTGCTGCACCTTATTTACTTTCATTACTTGTTACCCATTACAAATTACCTCATCACAAAACTATATGTTACCGATAATTTCAGTGCTTGCAGAGAATACCTTACTGAAAACTGCTTATCATTTCCTTCTGCTCCTCGTTGGGTTCGACACTCTTACTTATTGAAAGGACTACGATAGATCCCCTACACTTGTGGGTCATCAAGACTCTTTTCTGGCACCGTTGCCGGGGAGTGAAGCACCTTTGGTAAGTGGAATTTGGTAAGGAAAAATTTATATAGTGTGCTAAAATTACTGTCACTTGTTACTATGGAACATAGTCCTTTGAGGGGCTTGTTCGGGGTATCTTCACCCCGACCCGTAGAGCAAATAGTTGCTCCTCAACCTACTGAACCTACTGAAAATGTTTACTTTGAAATTCCTTCAGGTATGGTGGAGAAACTGCTAGCTAATCCTTTTACAGGAGATGGAACATTGCATCCCGGTTTACACCTAATCTATGTGGATGAAGTCTGTGGATTATTTAAGCTTGCAGGTATGCTCAACGATGTTATCAAGAAGAAGGTCTTCCCTTTATCTTTGAAGGGAGAGGCATTGACATGGTATAGGCTATGAGATGATATGGGATCATGGAACTACAACCGATTGAAATTGGAATTTCATCAGAAGTTTTATCCTATGCATCTTGTTCATCGTGATCGTAATTACATATATAATTTTTGGCCTCGCGAAGGAGAAAGCATCGCTCAAGCTTGGGGGAGGCTTAAGTCAATGTTATATTCATGCCCCAATCATGAGCTCTCAAGAGAAATGATTATTCAAAAATTTTATGCTTGGCTTTCTCTCAATAATCGCTCCATGCTCGATACTTCTTTTACTGGCTCTTTTATGATGAAGACTATTGAATTCAAATGGGCTTTATTGGAAAGAATTAAATGCAACTCTGAAGATTGGGATCTCTACGAAGGTAAGGAGTCAGGTATAACACCTAAGTTTTATTGTGTTAAATCTTTTATGGATACCGATGTTTTCCGTGAATTTAGCACTAAATATGGACTTGACTCTGAGATAGTAGCTTCTTTCTATGAATCCTTTGCTACTCATGTTGATCTCCCTAAGGAGAAGTGGTTTAAATATAATCCTCCCATTGAAACAAAAGTAGTTTCACCTATTAAAGTTGAAGAAAAGACTATCACTTATGATGATCCTGTTGTTCCTACTGCTTATGTTGAGAAACCACCTTTCCCTGTTAGAATAAAGGATCATGCTAAAGCTTCAACTGTAGTCAACAAAAGTAATATTAGGACACACAAACCCCCCGAGCAAGTTAAAGTTGAACCTAATATTGCTATGGTTAAAGATCTCTTGGCTGATAATATCGATGGGCATGTTATTTACTTCTCCGAGGAAACTGCTAGAATTGCTAAACCTGGTGCTAAAGACAAACATAGACATGTGGTAGGCATGCCTGTTATTTCTGTTAAAATAGGAGATCATTGTTATCATGGCTTGTGTGATATGGGTGGTAGTGCAATACCTCATTCTTTATACGAAGAAATTATGCATGATATTGCACCTGCTGAGATAGAAGATATAGATGTTACAATTAAGCTTTCTAATAGAGATATTATATCATCGATTGGGATTGTTAGAGATGTTGAAGTCTTGTGTGGGAAGGTTAAATATCCTGCTGATTTTCTTGTTCTTGGTTCCCCACAAGATAACTTTTGTCCCATTATATTTGGTAGACCCTTCTTGAACACTGTTAATGCTAGGATAGATTGCGAAAAGGATGTTGTTACTATTGGTTTAGGGGATATGACTCATGAGTTTAATTTTGCTAAATTTCGTAGACAACCCCGTGATGAGGAATTTCCTAGTAAGGATGAAATTATTGGTCTTGCTTCTATTGTCGTGCCTCCTAATCATCCTTTAGAACAATATTTGCTCGACCATGAAAATGATATGTTTATGAATGAAAGAAGGGAAATAGAAGAAGTATTCTTTAAATAGGGACCTATTCTGAAACACAACTTGCCTGTTGAAATCCTAGGGGACCTTCCTCCACCTAAGGGTGATCCCGTGTTTGAGCTTAAACCGTTACCTGATACTCTCAAATATGCTTATCTTGATGAAAAGAAGATATATCATGTTATTATTAGTGCTAACCTTTCAGAGCATGAAGAAGAGAAATTATTGAAAACTCTGAAGAAGCACCGTGCTGCTATTGGATATATTCTTGATGATCTTAAGGGCATTAGTCCCACTCTATGTCAACACAAAATAAATTTGGAGAAAGACGCCAAACCAGTTATTGATCACCAACGACGGCTAAATCCTAAGATGAAAGAAGTGGTAAGAAAGGAAATATTAAAGCTCCTTGAGGCAGGTATAATTTATCCCGTTGCTGATAGTCAGTGGGTAAGTCCTATCCATTGTGTCCCTAAGAAGGGAGGTATTACTGTCGTTCCTAATGATAAAGATGAATTGATCCTGCAAAGAATTATTACAGGTTATAGGATGGTAATTGATTTCCGAAAATTAAATAAAGCCACTAAAAAGGATCATTACCCTTTGCCTTTTATTGATCAAATGCTAGAAAGATTATCCAAACATACACTTTTTTGCTTTCTAGATGGTTACTCTGTTTTTTCTCAAATACCTGTGTCAGCTGAGGATCAAGAAAAGAGCACTTTTACTTGCCCTTTCGGTACTTTTCTTATAGATATATGCCTTTCGGTTTATGTAATGCGCCTGCTACCTTTCAAAGATGCATGATGGCCATATTCTCTGACTTTTGTGAAAAGATTTGTGAGGTTTTCATGGATGATTTCTCTGTTTATGGATCCTCTTTTGATGATTGCTTGAGCAACCTTGATCGAGTTTTGCAGAGATGTGAAGAAACTAATCTTATCTTGAATTGGGAGAAATGCCACTTTATGGTTAATGAAGGCATTGTATTGGGGCATAAAATTTTGGAAAGAGGTATTGAAGTGATAAAGCTAAAGTTGATGCTATTGAAAAGATGCCATGTCCCAAGGACATCAAAGGTATAAGAAGTTTCCTTGGTCATGCCGGTTTTTATAGGAGGTTCATTAAGGACTTCTCAAAAATTTCTCGGCTTCTGACTAATCTATTACAAAAAGATATACCTTTTGTCTTTGATGATGATTGTGTGGAAGCATTTAAAATACTTAAGAAAGCATTAATTTTTGCACCTATTGTTCAGCCACCTGATTGGAATTTACCCTTTGAAATCATGTGTGATGCTAGTGATTATGCCGTAGGTGCTGTTCTAGGACAAAGAGTTGATAAAGAATTAAATGTTATTCAATATGCTAGTAAAACTCTAGACAATGCCCAGAGAAATTATGCTACTACTAAAAAAGAATTTTTAGCAGTGGTATTTGCTTGTGATAAGTTCAGACCTTATATTGTTGATTCTAAAGTAACTATTCACACTGATCATGCTGCTATTAAATATCTTATGGGAAAGAAAGATGCTAAACCTAGAATAATTAGATGGGTTCTCCTACTACAAGAATTTTATTTGCATATTATTGATAGAAAGGGAGCTGAGAACCCCGTTGCAGACAACTTGTCTAGGTTAGAGAATGTTCTTGATGACCCACTACCTATTGATGATAGCTTTCCTGATGAACAATTAGCTGTCATAAATGCTTCTCGTACTGCTCCATGGTATGCTGATTATGCTAATTACATTGTTGCTAAATTTATACCACCGAGTTCACATACCAGCAAAAGAAAAAGTTTTTCTATGATTTGAGACATTACTTCTGGGATGACCCACACCTTTATAAAGAAGGAGTAGATGGTGTTATTAGGCGTTGTATACTTGAGCATGAACAGGAACAGATCCTACGCAAGTGTCACTCCGAGGCTTATGGAGGGCACCACGCTGGACATAGAACTGCACATAAGGTATTGCAATCCGGTTTTTATTGGCCTACTCTCTTTAAGGATGCTCGTAAGTTTGTCTTGTCTTGTGATGAATGTCAAAGAATCGGTAATATTAGTAGACGTCAGGAAATTCCCATGAATTATTCAATTGTTATTGAACCATTTGATGTTTGGGGCTTTGATTATATGGGGCCGTTTCCTTCCTCTAATGGGTATACACATATTTTAGTTGCTGTTGATTACGTTACTAAGTGGGTAGAAGCTATTCCAACTAGTAGTGCTGATCATAACACCTCTATTCAGATGCTTAAAGAAGTTATTTTCCGAGGTTTGGAGTCCCTAGATACTTAATGACTGATGGGGTTCACATTTTATTCATGGTGCCTTTCATAAAATGCTTGCTAAGTATGATGTTAATCATAGAATTGCATCTCCATATCACCCACAATCTAGTGGCCAAGTAGAATTGAGTAATAGAGAGCTCAAATTAATTTTGCAAAAGACTGTTAATAGATCTAGAAAGAATTGGTCCAAGAAACTTGATGATGCATTATGGTCATATAGAACTGCATATAAAAATCCTATGGGTATGTCTCCGTATAAGATGGTTTATGGAAAAGCATGTCACTTACCTCTCGAACTAGAACATAAGGCATATTGGGCTATTAAAGAGCTCAATTATGATTTCAAAGTTGCCGGTGAGAAGAGGCTTTTTGACATTAGCTCTCTTGATGAATGGAGAACCCAGGCCTATGAGAATGCCAAATTGTTTAAGGAAAAAGTTAAAAGATGGCATGACAAAAGGATACAAAAGCGTGAGTTTAATGTAGGTGACTATGTGTTGCTTTTCAACTCTCGTTTAAGATTTTTTGCAGGAAAACTTCTCTCTAAATGGGAAGGTCCTTACGTTGTCGAGGAGGTCTATCGTTCCGGTGCCATAAAAATCAACAACTTCGAAGGCACAAATCCAAAGGTGGTGAACGGTCAAAGAATCAACCATTCTATCTCAGGTAATCCTATAAATGTTGAAACCAATGTTATTGAAACCGTAACCCCGGAGGAATACATAAGAGACACTTTCCGGAACGTTTCAGACTCCGAAAAGGAATGGGTATGTGGTACGGTAAGTAAACCGACTCCAAAACAGTTCTAATGGCAATTTTTCTCCGTTTTGGAATATTTAAGAAAATAGAAAAAATAAGAAGTAGTCCGGGAAGGACACGAGGCTTCCACGAGGGTGGAGGGCGCACCCTACCCCCCTGGGCGCGCCCCTGCCTCGTGTGCTCTCCGGACTCCGTTTTCTTGCGCGATACTTCTTTTGGTCGGTAAAAAATCATTATATAATCTCCCGAAGGTTTTGACCACCGTACCATGCAAATATTCTCTGTCTTTATTTCGAGCTGTTTCTGTAACAGATTTGGAGCAAGATGTCATCTCAGGATTCCGAAGGAGAGAGCTATATCTCACACCTCATTGCTGACCCAAAGACCTATGGGGATCTATCCCCTTGTGGTCGAACTACGGATGAGGAGGAGGATGCTCATTTGATGAGGATCAATGATTCAAGTTCGGAGGAGGAGGATGCCCCTCTACCTCAACCTGGGGATATGCACGTGAAGTTCAAGAAGTCTAGTCTCCCTAAGAGGGCTAAATTGTCTAACAACCAATCTATTCCTTCTCGTTTTCGGCAGAAAAGCAAAGGAGATTTATGTGACAAGATCTTGAAGTTGGAATCAGAAGTCGATGATTTAAAGGAGGAAATTGCTCTTCTCAATTACAATATGAAGAAACTGAAAGCACAATTTACGTCATCAACAACTCCATCATCACCACCCCCGAGGAAAGAGATATAATCACATGGGTATGGGCACTCCCCTTGGCAAACGCCAAGCTTGGGGGAGGTGCCCTGGTATCGTATCACCATCACATTCCTATCTTTACCGTTTTTCTTAGTTCGATCCTTTTGGTAATATCTTGATCTAGTAGAATAAAGTTTTATTATGATCTAGTTTTAAGTTTTGCTTTATGACCCTTCTATGTAATCGAGTCCGTGAGCTATATATATATATATAATAAAGATTAGTGTTGAGTCAAGGGATTGAGCTTGATTATCTTGCTATGATCTTGAGTGAATAAAAGAAAAAGAAAGAATAAAAAAAATAAAGGGATCATATTGATCTTATGAGGAGTAATGACTTCACATATAAAGAGTATGATGCATAAAATTCGTTGAAAGGTGACAAACATAGCTTTGGTCATCGTTGCAATTAATAGGAAGTAATGAAGAAAGAGAGGTTTTCACATATAAATATACTATCTTGGACATCTTTTATGATTGTGAGCACTCATTAAAATATGACATGCTAAAGAGTTGATGTTGGACAAGGAAGACAACGTAATGGGTTATGTTTTCTTATATCCGAAATAAAGTAGATTGTCATGGATCATCAAACATGTTGAGCTTGCCTTTCTCCCTCATGCTAGCCAATCCTTTGCACCAAGTAGAAATACTACTTGTGCTTCCAAATATCCTTAAACCCAGTTTTGCCATGAGAGTCCACCATACCTACCTATGGATTGAGTAAGATCCTTCAAGTAAGTTGTCATCGGTGCATGCAATAAAAATTGCTCTCTAAATATGTATGATTTATTAGTGTGGAGAAAATAAGCTTTATACGTTCTTGTGATGTGGAAGAAATAAAAGCGACGGACTGCATAATAAAGGTCCATATCACAAGTGGCAATATAAAGTGACGTTCTTTTACATTAAGATTTCGTGCGTCCAACCAAAAGCACATGACAACCTCTGCTTCCCTCTGCGAAGGGCCTATCTTTTACTTTTATCTTTTACCCTTATGCAAGAGTCATGGTGATCTTCACCTTTCCTTTTTACATTTTATCCTTTGGCAAGCACGTTGTGTTGGAAAGATCCTGATATATATCCAATTGGATATAAGTTAGTATGAGCTATTATTGTTGACATTACCCTTGAGGTAAAAGGTTGGGAGGCGAAACTATAAGCCCCTATCTTTCTCTGTGTCCGATTAAAACTCCGTAACCACAAGTATTGCGTGAGTGTTAGCAATTGTGAAAGACTAAATGATAGTTGAGTATGTGGACTTGTTGAAAAGCTCTTATATTGACTCTTTCCGATGTTATGATAAATTGCTTCAATGACTGAGATTATAGTTTGTTGGTTCTCAATGAAGTTTCTGATTCATACTTTGTATTGTGAATAGATTATTACTTGAGCATAAGAAATCATATGACAATATCCATATATGTTGCTGTTATAAGAATGATCATGATGCCTTCATGTCCGTATTTTATTTTATCGACACCTCTATCTCTAAACATGTAGACATATTTATCGTTATCGGCTTCCGCTTGAGGACAAGCGAGGTCTAAGCTTGGGGGAGTTGATACGTCCATTTTGCATCATGCTTTTATATCGATATTCATTGCATTATGGGCTGTTATTACACATTATGTTACAATACTTATGCCTATTCTCTCTTATTTTACAAGGTTTATACGAAGAGGGAGAATGCCGGCAGCTGGAAGTCTAGGCTGGAAAAGGAGCAAATATTAGAGACCTATTCTGCACAACTCCAAAAGTCCTGAAACTTCACGGAAGTCATTTTTGGAATTTATAAAAAATATTGAGCAAAGAAAATACCAGAGGGGGCCCACACCCTGGCCACGAGGGTGGGGGGCGCGCCCTACCCCCCTGGGCGCGCCCCTGCCTCGTCGGCCACCTGGCAGGCCTCCGATGCCCATCTTTGGCTATATGGTGTCTTCTACCCTGAAAAAATCATAAGCAACCTTGCGGGACGAAACACCGCCGCCACGAGGCGGGACCTTGGCAGAACCAATCTAGGGCTCCGGCAGAGCTGTTCTGCCGGGGAAACTTCCTTCCGGGAGGGGGAAATCATCGCCATCGTCATCACCAATGATCCTCTCATCGGGAGGGGGTCAATCTCCATCAACATCTTCACCAACACCATCTTCTCTAAAACCCTAGTTCAGCTCTTGTATCCAATATTTGTATCAAAACCTCAGATTGGTACCTGTAGGTTGCTAGTAGTGTTGATTACTCCTTGTAGTTGATGCTAGTTGGTTTACTTGGTGGAAGATCATATGTTCAGATCCATTACGCATATTAATACCCCTCTGATTATGAACATGAATATGATTTGTGAGTAGTTACGTTTGTTCCTGAGGACATGTGAGAAGTCTTGCTATAAGTAGTCATGTGAATTTGGTATTTGTTCGTTATTTTGATGAGATGTATGTTGTCTCTCCTCTAGTGGTGTTATGTGAACGTCGAATGCATGACACTTCACCATTATTTGGGCCTAGAGGAAGGCATTGGGAAGTAATAAGTAGATGACGGGTTGCTAGAGTGACAGAAGCTTAAACCCTTGTTTATGAGTTGCTTCGTAAGGGCCTGATTTGGATCCATATGTTTCATGCTATGGTTAGGTTTACCTTAATACTTCTTTTGTAGTTGCGGATGCTTGCAATAGGGGTTAATCATAAGTGGGACGCTTGTCCAAGTAAGGACAACACCCAAGCACCGGTCCACCCACATATCAAATTATCGAAGTAACGAACACGAATCATATAAGCGTGATGAAAACTAGCTTGACGATAATTCCCATGTGTCCTCGGGAGCGTTTTCCTTCATATAAGAGTTTGTCCAGGCTTGTCCTTTGCTACAAAAAGGATTGGGCCATCTT
Organism: Aegilops tauschii subsp. strangulata; assembly: GCF_002575655.3. NCBI lineage: Eukaryota > Viridiplantae > Streptophyta > Magnoliopsida > Poales > Poaceae > Aegilops > Aegilops tauschii. The sequence goes on from NC_053038.3 coordinate 471,163,967, forward strand.
GCTGCACCTTATTTACTTTCGTTACTTGTTACCCGTTACAAATTACCTTATCACAAAACTATCTGTTACCGATAATTTCAGTGCTTGCAGAGAATACCTTACTGAAAACTGCTTATCATTTCCTTCTGCTCCTCGTTGGGTTCGACACTCTTACTTATCGAAAGGACTACGATAGATCCCCTACACTTGTGGGTCATCAGCATCTTCAGCTGCAAATAAACATAACAAGGCCTTGCCATGAACTTAGCATAAGCCGGCCGCCTAAACAGAGCATGATAAGGGCTCTTGATTTTAACCACTTCAAAGGTCAACATCTCTGATCTGGAAGCATGATCATCTCCAAAAGCAACCTCCAGAGATATTTTACCAACCGAATATGCCGACTTGCCAGGCACCACACCATGAAAAACAGTACTCGACGGCTTATGATTTTTGTCAGTCAATCCCATGCGACGAAAAGTTTCATAATAGAGGATATTGATGTTGCTGCCTCCATCCATGAGCACCTTGGTGAATTTGTATCCTCCAACCTGAGGCGCAACCACCAGCGCCAAGTGACCCGGATTATCAACCCGGGGCGGGTATTCCTCACGACTCCACACAATGGGCTGTTCGGACCATCGGAAGTAACGGGGAACCACTGGCTCAACAACGTTCACTGCCCTTTTATGGAGCTTCTGATCCTGCTTGCATAAACTTGTGGTGAAAACATGGTACTGCCCACTATTCAGCTGCTTCGGGTTACTCTGATAACCAGATTGTTGCTGCTGATTCCCCTGATTGCTTTGTTGGTTGTAACCACCCTGATTACTTTGGCCTTGAAAACCAGAATTAGAGCCGCCACCACCGTAACCCGGACCGTGAGAGCTGGAACCTGAGCCGCCGCCCGGCCCATGATTGTCTTGAAAAAGATTGGAATTTCTGTACTCCTTCATAATGAAGCAATCCTTCCAGAGGTGAGTGGACGGCCTTTCCCATGTACCATGCCCTGGACAGGGGATATTCAGCTGCCGCTCAAGATCGAAACCTGACCCCCCCAATCCGTGGAGGTGGCTTTCCTTTACGACGCTGTCCATTATTCTGCATATTGGTGTTAGCCACGAAATCCAAATTATTATCAGCTTTGCGCTTACCGTTGCCTCCCTGACTCGCTGGGTTATGTTGCTGCCCTATGTTACCGCTACTCTTCTTTCCCTTTCCCGGCTTTTCGTCAGACTTGGGGTCCTTGGTACCATCAGAGTCGGCATACTTAACCAGAGCCGCCATCAGCTCCCCCATGTCATTGCAATGGCGTTTGAGCCGCCATAACTTCTGCTTAAGGGGCATAAAACGACAATTCTTCTCTAACATCAAGACTGCTAGGCTGGCATTGATACGATCCGATGAATGCAGGATAGTCGAGACCCGGCGCACCCAATGGGTTGTTGACTCGCCTTCTTCTTGGATACAGGAATCCAGATCCACAATCGACATAGGCTGCTTGCATGTATCTTTAAAATTCTGGTAAATCGGGCTTTTAACTCGGCCCATGACCCAATAGAGTTAGCAGGCAGCCCTTTCAGCCAAGTGCGGGCCGTCCCTTCCAACATCATCGTGAAGTACTTAGCACACACAGCATCGTCAACATCCAACAGCTCCATCGCCATCTCATAACTCTCCACCCACGCTTCAGGGGGTAAGTCAGTTGTGTAGTTAGGCACCTTACGAGGACCCTTGAAATCCTTAGGCAAACATACATTACGCAAAGCGGGCACCAAACATGGCACTCCCAAGGTTTTGGAGGTTACCCCTGTCTCCACCGAAGTTGTTGGATAAACCGGAGAACATTGATGAGCCCCTCGCTGAGCCGCCAGATCGGCTTCCCGACGTGCTCTGCCCTGATCCACCAAATCCCGAGCGTTAGCACCACCGCGCGCCGGGTCATGTCCACGAGGCTGGTTACGGTGTCTATCACTGCTTGAAACGGCTGGTGAATCAATGTGCCTACTATAACTCCGGCTTGGGCGAGGGGTTGAATGAATCCTCTCACGACTTTAAGGATAAGCCTCCTACTGCACCAATGCTGTCTGAAGAAGCTCTCTAGCCCTCCGTGTTTCAACCACAGTTGGAGACTCGCCTTCAACCGGGAGAGCCGCCAATCGCGACGCCGCAACAATCATATTATCCAAAGGGTTAGAATAATGACCCGGTGGCGTTGGCACATATTGAGGCGGATCCGTTGCGCGTGGCTGAGCTGGCGCTCCAGCCCCAGGCGCGGCTACCGCCCGGTTTATCTTCGGCGGGTCACTGGTCCTTGCACCAGGTATATTGAAGAGGTTCCTCGCCTCGTAAACTTGAGGGAGACGACTCCGGTGTCTTCTCCTCATGATTTTGTTTGAAGTGTTCTGATCCAACGAGAGCCGAAAGGAATCAGCCTGGATCCGTTGTGCATGAGCATCCAGAGAAGCTCGCTCTGCAGTCATCCTCGCGTCTTCAGCCGCCAGATCTTCCTTAGCCTGAGCTATCTCATCTCGCAATTTCGCAACTTCCGCGTTATGCTGAGTTTGATTTGTCGGGTTAACTTCCGCTGCTAATAATGTTGTCAAGGTGTCTAATAAGTCGGACAAGACCTGAGCCGGCGGGCGCGCAGGTCCTCCTACCCCTGCCGCCGTTGCCGTTGCTGACCCGGAAACCATTGCCGTTGCAGTCGAAGAATTCTGCCCCGACTGTGTACCGGCCATGAAAATCGCAACCCGGTTTGGCGGCTCATAGGGGTCCGGAATACTGTCGCCATTGGAACAGCCCCCAAGCCTGCCGTCCTGCAGTTGATACAATGAAGTAATCTCGCCTGTGGATGACTCACCATCAGAATAGATGGCCATCTCAGCACCAGACACTGATCCTTCCTCAAATTCTGCCCCATGGATGAATCCAACGAAGGCGTGCTTCACGGCGGGTTGAACCCGGGCGGGTCGTGCACGCTGAGCCGTCTCGATTATGTCGGTGCATATGTCCGGCTCAGGGCCCGGTTCGCTGATCTTGCCGATGAAGACATGGATTCCACCGAAGGGGACCCGGTACCCGTACTTGATTGAGCCGGCCTCGGGGCCCCAGCCTGCGCCGTCGATGTAGAGCTTGCCGCGACGACTCTTGGTCATCCGGCCCACAGCGTATCCCTTGATCCCTTCGAAGCTGCCCTGTAAGAACTCGAAACCACCGTGCGCTGGCCCCATGGTGGGTGCCAACTGTCGTGGAATTGTCACGGCAGATGTCCTAGTGTGAGGACTTAGTCGTGGAGCCATCGCAACAGGGTTAGCTTAAAGGGGTTAAACGGGACAAAGGACACAAGGAGTTTATACTAGTTCGTCCCCTTGCAGTGAAGGTAAAGGCCTAATCCAGTTTGAGGTGGTATTGCTTATCTCTTGATTACCAGGGAGCGAATACACTTAACCTAGCTTTCGATCTATTGTCTCTTCCCTAAGTCGCCGCCGGGTCGTCCCTTTATATACAAAGGTTGACGCCCAGTGGCTCACGGAGTCCCGGCCGGCTCCTAACAACGTGTCCGGCTCGGTGACTAACTATACATGACTTATAATACAAGTCATACATATACGGCGGTTTACACTTGTTTGGGCCTTAAGTCGCCTTTGGGCATTAGGCCCTCGATGAGTCTGCGTAATGAACCACCGTCTTAAGCATCTTCGTGGGCTTTGTCTTGATGAACCGCCAGAGGCTTAACTCGGCCCCTCCTGGGCGGGCTAACCCAATAGTTATATCCCCAACACTAAGTGTTCCTCCGGTATTCGGGAGTTGCACAATCTCATAGTCATAGGAACATGTATAAGTTATGAAGAAAGCAATAGCAATAAACTAAACAATCATAGTGCTAAGCTAACGGATGGGTCAAGTCAATCACATCATTCTCTAATGATGTGATCTCGTTCATCAAATGACAACTCATGTCTATGGCTAGGAAACATAACCATCTTTGATTAACGAGCTAGTCAAGTAGAGGCATACTAGTGACACTCTGTTTATCTATGTATTCACACATGTACTAAGTTTCCGGTTAATACAATTCTAGCATTAATAATAAACATTTATCATGATATAAGGAAATATAAATAACAACTTTATTATTGCCTCTAGGGCATATTCCTTCAGTCTCCCACTTGCACTAGAGTCAATAATCTAGATTACATTATAATGATTCTAACACCCATGGAGTCTTGGTGCTGATCATGTTTTGCTCGTGAGAGAGGCTTAGTCAATGGGTCTGCAACATTCAGATCTGCATGTATCTTGCAAATCTCTATGTCTCCCTCCTTGACTTGATCGCGGATGGAATTGAAGCATCTCTTGATGTGCTTGGTTCTCTTGTGAAATCTGGATTCCTTTGCCAAGGAAATTGCACTAGTATTGTCACAAAAGATTTTCATTGGACCCGATGCACTAGGTATGACACCTAGATCGGATATGAAGTCCTTCATCCAGACTCCTTCATTTGCTGCTTCCGAAGCAGCTATGTACTCCGCTTCACACGTAGATCCCGCCACGACGCTGTGCTTGGAACTGCACCAACTGACAGCTCCACCATTCAATAAAAATACGTATCCGATTTGTGACTTAGAGTCATCCGGATCAGTGTCAAAGCTTGCATCGACGTAACCGTTTACGACGAGCTCTTTGTCACCTCCATAAACGAGAAACATATCCTTAGTCCTTTTCAGGTACTTCAGGATGTTCTTGACCGCTGTCCAGTGATCCACTCCTGGATTACTTTGGTACCTTCCTACTAAACTAATAGCAAGGCACACATCAGGTCTGGTACACAGCATTGCATACATGATAGAACCTATGGCTAAAGCATAGGGAATGACTTTCATTTTCTCTCTATCTTCTGCAGTGGTCGGGCATTGAGTCTGACTCAACTTCACACCTTGTAACACAGGCAAGAACCCTTTCTTCGCTTGATCCATTTTGAACTTCTTCAAAACTTTATAAAGGTATGTGCTTTGTGAAAGTCCAATTAAGCGTCTTGATCTATCTCTATAGATCTTGATGCCTAATATATAAGCAGCTTCACCAAGGTCTTTGATTGAAAAATTCTTATTCAAGTATCCTTTTATGCTATTCAGAAATTCAGTATCATTTCTGATCAACAATATGTCATCTACATATAATATCAGAAATGCTACAGAGCTCCCACTCACTTCCTTGTAAATACAGGCTTCTCCAAAAGTCTGTATAAAACCATATGCTTTGATCACACTATCAAAGCGTATATTCCAACTCTGAGAGGCTTGCACCAGTCCATAAATGGATCGCTGGAGCTTGCACACTTTGTTAGCACCTTTTGGATTGACAAAACCTTCTGGTTGCATCATATACAACTCTTCTTTAAGATATCCATGAAGGAATGCAGTTTTGACATCCATTTGCCAAATTTCATAATCATAAAATGCGGCAATTGCTAACATGATTCGGACGGACTTAAGCATCGCTACGGGTGAGAAGGTCTCATCGTAGTCAACTCCTTGAACTTGTCGGAAACCTTTCGCAACAAGTCGAGCTTTGTAGACAGTAACATTACCGTCAGCGTCAGTCTTCTTCTTGAAGATCCATTTATTCTCTATGGCTTGCCGATCATCGGGCAAGTCAACCAAAGTCCACACTTTGTTCTCATACATGGATCCTATCTCAGATTTCATGGCCTCAAGCCATTTTGCGGAATCTGGGCTCATCATCGCTTCCTCATAGTTCGTAGGTTCGTCATGGTCAAGTAACATGACCTCCAGAACAAGATTACTGTATCACTCTGGTGCAGATCTTACTCTGGTTGACCTACGAGGTTCGGTAGTAACTTGATCAGAAGTTTTATGATCATCATACTTCCTCACTTACTGGTGTAGGAATCACTGGAACTGATTTCTGTGATGAACTACTTTCCAATAAGTGAGCAGGTACAATTACCTCATCAAGTTCTACTTTCCTCCCACTCACTTCTTTCGAGAGAAACTCCTTCTCTAGAAAGGATCCATTCTTAGCAACGAATATCTTGAATTTGGATCTGTGATAGAAGGTGTACCCAACAGTCTCCTTTGGGTATCCTATGAAGACACATTTCTCCGATTTGGATTCGAGCTTATCAGGTTGAAGCTTTTTCACATAAGCATCACAGCTCCAAACATTAAGAAACGACAACTTGGGTTTCTTGCCAAACCACAGTTCATATGGTGTCATCTCAACGGATTTAGACGGTGATCTATTTAACGTGAATGCAGCCGTCTTTAATGCATAACCGCAAAACGATAGCGGTAAATCAGTAAGAGACATCATAGATCGCACCATATCTAATAAAGTACGATTACGACATTCGGACACACCATTACAGTGTGGTGTTCCGGGTGGCGTGAGTTGAGAAACTATTCCGCATTCTTTCAAATGAAGACCAAACTCGTAACTCAAATATTCTCCTCCACGATCAGATCGTAGAAACTTTATTTCTTGTTAAGATGATTTTCCACTTCACTCTGAAATTCTTTGAACTTTTCAAATGTTTCAGACTTATGTTTCATCAAGTAGATATACCCATATCTGCTCAAATCATCTGTGAAGGTTAGAAAATAACGATACCCACCGCGAGCATCAATACTCATCGGACCGCATACATCAGTATGTATTATTTCCAACAAGTCTGTTGCTCGCTCCATTGTTCCGGAGAACGGAGTCTTAGTCATCTTGCCCATTAGGCATGGTTCGCAAGCATCAAGTGATTCATAATCAAGTGATTCCAAAAGCCCATCAGAATGGAGTTTCTTCATGTGCTTTACACCAATATGACCCAAACGGCAGTGCCACAAATAATTTGCACTATCATTATTAAACTTGTATCTTTTGGCTTCAATACTATGAACATGTGTATCACTACTATCAAGATTTAGTAAAAATAGACCACTCATCAAGGGTGCATGACCATAAAAGATATTATTCATATAAATAGAACAACCATTATTCTCTGATTTAAATGAATAACCTTCTCGCATCAAACAAGATCCAGATATAATGTTCATGCTTAACGCTGGCACCAAATAACAATTATTCAGGTCTAAAACTGATCCCGAAGGTAGATGTAGAGGTAGCTGATGTCTACTATGCAACCTTCTTCTTGTAGACGTTGTTGGGCCTCCAAGTGCCGAGGTTTGTAGGACAGTAGCAAATTTCCCTCAAGTGGATGACCTAAGGTTTATCAATCCGTGGGAGGTGTAGGATGAAGATGGTCTCTCTCAAACAACCCTGCAACCAAATAACAAAGAGTCTCTTGTGTCCCCAACACACCCAATACAATGGTAAATTGTCGCACTAGTTCGGCGAAGAGATGGTGATACAAGTGCAATATGGATGGTAGATATAGGTTTTTGTAATCTGAAAATACAAAAACAGCAAGGTAGCAAGTGGTAAAAGTGAGCGTAAATGGTATTGCAATGCTAGGAAATAAGGCCTAGGGTTCATACTTTCACTAGTGCAAGTTCTCTCAACAATAATAACATAACTGGATCATATAACTATCCCTCAACATGCAACAAAGAGTCACTCCAAAGTCACTAATAGCGGAGAACAAACGAAGAGATTATTGTAGGGTACGAAACCACCTCAAAGTTATCCTTTCTGATCGATCTATTCAAGAGTCCGTAGTAAAATCACACGAGGCTATTCTTTCCGTTCAATCTATCATAGAGTTCGTACTAGAATAACACCTTAAGACACAAATCAACCAAAACCCTAATGTCACCTAGATACTCCTATGTCACCTCAAGTATTCGTGGGTATGATTATACGATATGCATCACACAATCTCAGATTCATCTATTCAACCAACACAAAGAACTTCAAAGCATGCCCCAAAGTTTCTACCGGAGAGTCAAGACGAAAACGTGTGCCAACCCCTATGCATAAGTTCACGAGGTCACGGAACCCGAAAGTTGATCACCAAAACATACATCATGTAGATCACGTGATATCCCATTGTCACCACAGATAAGCACATGCAAGACATACATCAAGTGTTCTCAAATCCTTAAAGACTCAATCTGATAAGATCACTTGAAAGGGAAAACTCAATCCATTACAAGTGAGCAGAGGGGGAGAAACATCATAAGATCCAACTATAATAGCAAAGCTCGCGATACATCAAGATCGTACAACCTCAAGAACACGAGAGAGAGATCAAACACATAGCTACTGGTACATACCCTCAGCCCCGAGGGTGAACTACTCCCTCCTCGTCATGGAGAGCGCCGGGATGATGAAGATGGCCACTGGTGAGCGATTCCCCCTCCGGCAGGGTGCCGGAACAGGGTCCCGAATGGTTTTTGGTGGCTACAGAGGCTTGCGGCGGTGGAACTCCCGATCTATCCTCTTCCCCGATGTTTTTAGGGTATATGGATATATATAGGCGAAAGAAGTCGGTCAGGGGAGCCATGAGGGGCCCACGAGGGTGGGGGGCGCGCCCAGGGGTAGGGCGCGCCTCCCTGCCTCGTGGCTTCCTCGAAGCTTCCCTGACGTCTACTCCAAGTCTCCTGGATTGCTTCCGTTCCAAAAATAACTCTCCCGAAGGTTTCATTCCGTTTGGACTCCGTTTGATAGTCCTTTTCTTCGAAACACTGAAATAGGCAAGAAAACAACAATTTGGGTTGGGCCTCCGGTTAATAGGTTAGTCCCCAAAATAATATAAAAGTGTATATTAAAGCCCATTAAACATCCAAAACAGAATATAATATAGCATGGACCAATCAAAAATTATAGATACGTTGGAGACGTATCAAGCATCCCCAAGCTTAATTCCAGCTCGTCCTCGAGTAGGTAAATGATAAAAACAGAATTTTTGATGTGGAATGCTGCTTAGTATAATTTTCAATGTAATTCTCTTATTTGTGGTATGAATATTCAGATCCAAAAGATTCAAGATAAAAGTTTAATATTGACATAAGAGTAATAATACTTCAAGCATACTAACTAAGCAATTATGTCTTCTCAAAATAACATGGCCAAAGAAAGTTATCCCTACAAAATCATATAGTCTGGCTATGTTCTATCTTCATCACACAAAGTATTTAATCATGCACAACCCCGATGACAAGCCAAGCAATTAATTCATACTTTTGATGTTCTCAAACTTTTTCAATCTTCACCCAATACATGAGCGTGAGCCATGGACATAGCACTATATGTGGAATAGAATGGTGGTTGTGGAGAAGACAAAAAAGAAGAAGATAGTCTCACATCAACTAGGCGTATCAATGGGCTATGGAGATGCCCATCAATAGATATCAATGTGAGTGAGTAGGGATTGCCATGCAACGTATGCACTAGAGCTATAAGTGTATGAAAGCTCAACAAAAGAAACTAAGCGGGTGTGCATCCAACTCGCTTGCTCACGAAGACCTAGGGCATTTTGAGGAAGCCCATCATTGGAATATACAAGCCAAGTTCTATAATGTAAAATTCCCACTAGTATATGAAAGTGACAACATAGGAGACTCTCTATCAGGAAGATCATGGTGCTACTTTGAAGCACAAGTGTGGTAAAAGGATAGTAACATTGTCCCTTCTCTCTTTTTCTCTCATTTTTTTATTTGGGCCTTTTCTCTTCTTTTTTATGGCCTCTTTTTTTCTTTTTCTTTTTATTTTTTTTATTTTTTTATTTTTCGTCCGGAGTCTCATCCCGACTTGTGGGGGAATCATAGTCTCCATCATCCTTTCCTCACTAGGACAATGCTCTAATAATGATGATCATCACACTTTTATTTACTTACAACTCAAGAATTACAACTCAATACTTAGAACAAAAATATGACTCTATGTGAATGCCTCCGGCGGAGTACCGGGATATGCAATGAATCAAGAGTGACATGTATGAAAATTATGAACGGTGGCTTTGCCACAAATACGATGTCAACTACATGATCATGCAAAGCAATATGACAATGATGGAACGTGTCATAGCAAACGGAACGGTGGTAAGTTGCATGGCAATATATCTCAGAATGGCTATGGAAATGCCATAATAGGTAGGTATGGTGGCTGTTTTGAGGAAGGTAATGGTGGGTGTATGGTACCGGCAAAAGTTGCGTGATACTAGAGAGGCTAGCAATGGTGGAAGGGTGAGAGTGCGTACAATCCATGGACTCAACATTAATCATAAAGAACTCACATACTTATTGCAAAAATCTATTAGTTATCGAAACAAAGTACTACGCGCATGCTCCTAGGGGGATAGATTGGTAGGAAAAGACCATCGCTCGTCCCCGACCGCAACTCATAAGGAAGACAATCAATAAATAAATCATGCTCCGACTTCATCACATAACGGTTCACCATACGTGCATGCTACGGGAATCACAAACTTTAACACAAGTATTTATCAAATTCACAACTACCCAACTAGCATGACTCTAATATCACCATCTTCATATCTGTAGCGACCCGACCTCAGACGGTCAAGTCTCTGTGTTTCTGTGCCATCCCTGGATTAGTATGCTGGCACACACAGTACATCAATGTATATATCAAAGTGCAATCACATGTATAAATAACGTAAAACTGATATATACCTCATAAGTCACAGCGGAAACAAATAGTCGGGTATGGAGTCCCATCAACGCCATCGGCAGGTTGAGTGTAGACCGTAACCCTGTACCGTACTCTTACTCGTTGGAAGAAAGTATCTGCAACATGATACGTTGCAGTCGTGTAGGTCAGTACATTGAATGTACAGGCAAGATCACTGTAAGAAAAACAGATGATAAACTATACTATATGCAATATGGCTTTGTGGCTCTGTATCTGAGTTTTGTTTGCGTAAAAGATGATTTTATTTTCCTATAACAAAGGAACATCAGGAGTCTGTACTACGGAGTTTTCTATGATGACATGGTTCCGCCAACCGATGTCTCATAGCCCAAAATCATCATAACTTGCCCACAATTATGTTATCAGTCCGGTGTTGAGAGTTCCGAGATAGATCCAAGTCCAGAGGCTCAAATTGTCCATTACCGGGGACACGGCTAATCGATTAGGTTTTAACCCTCTGCAGAGGTTTGTACACTTTACCCGCAAGATTCGATCCCTCTTTTTACGTTCTCGCACTTCAGGGTGTTTGAGAACAAGACGACCGAAACATGGTCTTCCAAAGAGTTCCCCTGACCACTGTCCGGTGCTCATCCAATCCTACCATCGTTCTACATCTGCTAGCACCGTCCCAGCCAGAGTCACAACTAAGGTCAACCAAGCCAGAGCCCATAGTGACTTGCGATTGCACAGGTAAGCTTCCGGGCATGAAGTATTCTTCTGTCTCTTTGAGTCTGGGTGAAGCTTTCCGCAAGATGTCATGGCGCTTCTCCATGCATCCCGGCCATCCACTGGTTTCTCCAGGGTGCCCGTCAACCGTCCTTCACCCAGTAGTGTGTATTGAATTCTTGTCTCGAGTCTTGAAGTCTTGAGGCCCGAGTCTTGAAGTCTTAAGGCCTTGAAGATGCAGTCCTTGCAGATGCCATCATGGAGTTGTCGTATTTGACGTAGAGTCCTCCTTCTTCACACCACTCTCGTGCACTCGTACCAAACCCCGTCTACTATAGCATAGCATTAAAATAAATAACGTCCCGGGCTGTAACAGGGTGATGGGTTCCTACCTCATGCATACTAATCAACTACAAGAATTCAATATCACTACTGGAGGGATTGTTGCAAAGATGACACTAAATGCAATAAAAACATAGGTATGAAAAACATGGTCAAAGTGAACTTGCCTGGTAATACTTGATGAAGATAATAACGCTCTCAGAATAATGACTTGGTAGAACTATTCGTCACTCCGTTGAAAATCTATATAGTCAAACATAGCATTCATATAAGCAAACATACTAGCAAGCAATTCTAACACTCATAATAAAACCAACAAATAAAATGCAAATCAACAAGGGACACCAAATAAAAACAAAGGAAAACTACACAACAAAACTACTAAAGAAAACTCTAAGACATAACACAAAACAGTTTTGTCCTAAGTAAAAACTTAACAACAATTAAAACACTAAACTAATAAATTAACAGAAAATACAAAGTAAAACAACTAAGTTAACAGAAGGTATGTTTCATAAAATTTTATTTGTAAAAAGAAACAAATAAAAAGCTTTTATGAAACACTAACTATGACCTAAACAAGTTTTCCTACAAAACAAGTAAAATAAAATTTTAAAACAAAAAGAAAATTTTCTTTTGTTGACTAACAGAAACTAAACTAAATTTTTCAAGAGTGACAATAAATAAATAATTTAAAACTAATAAAAGCAATAAAGAAAAGACTTAAAACAAAACTATAACTAAAACAGTACTGTTTTGCTAAAAACTTAATTTAAAATAAACTAAAAATAAATCACTATAAGCTACTGGATAGACAAAACTATAACAAAACAGTAGCAAAAAGAATCAATCAAAAATATTTTATAAAACTCAAGATACGACCAAGTTGGTGATTTGAACAAATTTCATCAAATTCAATTTTAAACAAATCAAATATGAAATCCAATTGCACTAGCAGAAACTTCAAGAAATTATAAAACTAATGCAAAAAGAAACACTAAATTTGGATCTAAAACATAAAAGTTATAAGCAATATAAAATCAGAACTATTCTGTTTTTAAAACAGAAACGAAAATAAAATAAAATAAACAAAACGGGCGCTAGCTACGTGGCCTACTGCTATCGGGCCAGGGAGGTGGGCGATCTGAACTATCTAGCGCTCGGTCGTAAAATAACAGAAATGTGTACGGGCTAAAACAGAAAGATCGATCGGCTAAACCGACTAGACCTGAACCGATCTAAACCGAATAGAAACCGTAACAAACCGGAACTAAACCGATCTAATTAAAAAAAACGTAACCGTTCGTTATATCTAATCTATGCCGTCAATAACAGATCGGACGGTGGAGGTTGCTTACAGCGGTGGTGGCGTCTCCGGCGAGGTCGTCGTCGGCGGTGGCGGCTCGGACGTCGGTGGCGGTGGCGCTCCGGTCGTCGGCGATGAAGATGGAGGGGTCGGGGCGATGTAGCTGGCGACGACGAGTCCAACGGTGGTCGTGGATTCGGAGGAGATGGTCGGAGGTGGTCGATGGCGAGCTCGAGGCGGCGGATGGCGTCGGTGATCAACGACGATGGCGATCCGGTGGTTTTGAGGCTCAGGCGAGTTGTTGGGAAGGTGTATTCGAGGGAGGGGATCACGATGGTGGTGGCGGCGGGTCTCGGGGAGGTTGGAGGCGGGCTCTAGGGCATCAATGGTGCGGCGGCGGTGCTCGGCTCCGGCGAGAGATTACGGGCGAGGCAAGGGGTTTCGGCGAGGGGAAAGGATGGGAACGGGTCGAGGGGAGGAGTATATATAGGGGGAAGAGACTTGGAGCAGGGGGTGAGGGGATTCGTGATCCCGAGAAGATCGGGATTCCGGCGGCGGCGGCGCGACTTGGCGTGGGGAGGAAGAAGACGGCAGGCCCCACGCGTTAGTGGCTGCGGGCAAGAGCGAGAGGGAGCGGGCGACCTGCGCGAAGGTTTTTCGCAAGGGGGGCCAGGTGCTGGGGAGTTGGGCTGGCCCATTCGGTAGCTAGGGGAGAGACAAAGAGACGGGCCTCGGTGGCTTCTGCCGTTTGTTTTCCTTTTTTTTTTCTTTTTAACAAAACACAGAAAATAAAACAAACACAAATAAATAAATAAAAATATTATATAGGAATATAATATATCAAAAGTTTCAGAAAAATAATTTCTAAAACATGAACACATTTTCAGAGGCAAATAAAATCAACAAAAATTCAAATAAAGCAAATAGTGCTAGTGTTGCATTAAAACCCAACAAAAATCATTTTTAAAATACCAAAATGATTTCAAATTTATTTTCTCCTAATTTTCCATTGAAGGGAATCATTTTACCCTTATTTACATTTATTTATTTTCAGGAGAAAAAAATTAATTTAAATAAAATCCAAATAATTCCAAATTGAATGGGAGTTTCAAAATACTTTCAAATGACTTTCAATTTGATTCTTTTTGACTTCCAACTCATATTTCATATAATTGAAGAAGTCATTTTATCTTCTCTCATGAAAATCATTGAGTTGCATAAAGTTTTTTAGAATTTGAAATATTTCCAAATGGAATTCAAATCTTTTCAAAAAACCTTTGGATTTCAAATGGAAGAAGTCATGTCATCTTCACTCTGGGGTTTTGTGTTGAAATGAATTTGAATTCATTGAGATAAAATGCAAGGATGAAAGTTTGGGAAGTCATTTCGTTCCCTCTCATCCAACTTCAAAAGTTTCAAATTTCACTCACTTTCAGTCAATCAATCAAACAAACAATCATAATAATTTATTTAATATAACATTCCAAAATTTAGAATTTTGGGATGTTACAATATCTCAAAACAATCATCAAGCATCAAACTTTTCTTAGTATTCAACGCACTTATAAGAAAGTTTTTACTAATCTTGGATGCCTATCATATTAGGACTAATTTCACAACTTAAGCAAATTACCATGTTGTTTTGTAGGACTCTCAAAATAATATAAGTGAAGCATCTATAAAACAAAACCACCACCGTGCTCAAAAGATATAAGTGAAGCACTAGAGCAAAAATTATATAGCTCAAAAGATATAAGTGAAGCACATAGAGTATTCTAATAAATTCGGAATCATGTGTGTCTCTCTCAAAAGTGTATTCAGTGAGGAAGATTGTGATAAACTAAAAGCACAGACTCGAATCATACAAGACGCTCCAAGCAAAACACATATCATGTGGTGAATAAAAATATAGCTCCAAGTAAGTTACCGATGGACGAAGACGAAAGAGGGGATGCCTTCCGGGGCATCCCCAAGCTTTGGCTTTTTGGTGTCCTTAGATTTACCTTGGGTGCCTTGGTCATCCCCAAGCTTAGGCTCTTGCCACTCCTTGTTCCATAATCCATCAAATCCTTACCCAAAACTTGAAAACTTCACAACACAAAACTCAACAGAAAATCTCATGAGCTCCATTAGCGAAAGAAAACAAAACACCACTTCAAGGTACTGTATTGAACTCATTATTTATTTATATTGGTGTTAAACCTACTGTATTCCAACTTCTCTATGGTTTATAAACTATTTTTCTAACCATAGACTCATCAAAATAAGCAAACAACACACGAAAAACAGAATCTGTTAAAAACAGAACAGTCCGTAGTAATCTGTAACTAACGCAAACTTCTGGAACTCAGAAATATCTACCAAAATAGGAAGACCTAAATAATTTGTTTATTGATCTGCTGTAATTGGAATCAGTATTTTGTCACATTCTGGTGATTTAACAATTGTTTTCGTGAACAGAAAGTTTCTGGAATTTTCAGCAAGATCAAATAACTATCATCCAAGAAGATTCTATAGGTTTTACTTGGCACAAACACTAATTAAAGCACAAAGACAAATCTAACCAGAGGCTAGATCAAATATTTATTACTAAACATAACCAAAAAGCAAGAAACAAAAATAAAATTGTGTTGCCTCCCAACAAGCGCTATCGTTTAACGGCCCTAGCTAGGCATGATAATTTCAATGATGCTCACATAAAAGATAAGAATTGAAACATAAAGAGAATCATGAAGCATATGACAAGCACATTTAAGCCCACTTCCTATGCATAGGGATTTTGTGAGCAAACAACTTGTGGAAACAATAATCAACTAGCATAGGAAGGCAAAACAAGCATAACTTCAAAACTTTAAGCACATAGAGAGGAAACTTGATATTATTGCAATTCTTACAAGCATATATTCCTCCCTCATAATAATTTTCAGTAGCATCATGAATGAATTCAACAATATAACCAGCACCTAAAGCATTCTTTTCATGATCTACAAGCATAGAAAATTTACTACTCTCCACACAAGCAAAATTCTTCACATTCAGAATGGTGGGAGTATCATAAGAAACTCGAATACTATAAATTGTTTCCATATTAAAAGAGTAATGTTCATAAAAGGGGTAATCATAACCATGCCAAGTTTTATAAATTTAATCATCACTACTCTTTATAGCATAAGTGTCATCACAATAATCATCATAAATAGGAGGCATGCTATCATCATAATAAATTGGCTCATCAAAACTTGGGAGGCTAAAATATCATCTTCATTAAACATAGCATCCCCAAGCTTGGGACAAACATTAATTGCAGCAAATATATTCTCAAACATGTCATTATCATCAAACATAGCATCCCCAAGCTTGGGCCCTTTCATATCATAAGCATAATCACTCTCATCATTAATAGTATGGATAGCACCAATAGTATAGCAATTATCATCATCACAATGAGTAATAGGAGCAACATCATTTGGGAGGGATTCCTTTCTACCTTTGCTTATCCGTCTTTTCTTTTTCTTCTTCATATCATGTGTGGGTTTAACCCTCTTTTTTGAGCTCCTTATTAATGAGATTGGTTGAATAGAAGGCTCCTCCTCGTTACCTGATTCATCATAAGAAATAATAGGATGATATTGAGAAGCCTCTTCCCTTACATTAGTATTCTCTTCATCCTCTATTTGTTTTATTTTATTTATGTAATTGGCAATATAAGGATTTTCAATGCAATTCACCACACAATACATAAAAATTTATTCTAGATCAATATCGAGGAATTTCTCAAGGTTATATTCTGGAATATGCTTAGGTATACGTTTCATTTCTTCATACCCCAAAAGCAAACTAAGTTCATTATGATGTGCAAGGGAAATCAAATCATCACAATTTTTGGACACGATACGATCATGAAACAATTTGCATTGGAGATTTAAATGACCATGTTCATTGCAAAGTTCACAAGTATGGCGAAGAAATTTTAAATTTTCAGCACAAACATCTAGCCTTTCTTCCAACCACTTAGTTTCCAAATACTTATGCCTCTTGCAAAATCTATTTTCCCTATTTGGTGTGTACTTGCAAGCTCTATGCACTCCACAGAAATTGACATGCTTATAAGAGACATTTTCATCATGACTAGTGCAATCATCATTAGTACTATGGATATTCAAAGAGTTCATACTAACAACATTGCAATCATGCTCATCATTCAAAGATTTAGTGCCAAACATTTTATATACTTCTTCTTCTTCTAGCACTTGAGCACAATTTTCCTTTCCATCATTCTGACGGAAGATATTAAAAAGATGAAGCGTATGAGGCAAACTCAATTCCATTTTTTGTAATTTTATTTTATAAACTAAACTAGTGATAAAACAAGAAACTAAAAGATTCGATTGCAAGATCTAATGATATACCTTCAAGCACTAACCTCCCCGGCAACGGCGCCAGAAAAGAGCTTGATGTCTACTACGCAACCTTCTTCTTGTAGATGTTGTTGGGCCACCAAGTGCAGAGGTTTGTAGGACAGTAGCAAATTTCCCTCAAGTGGATGACCTAAGGTTTATCAATCCGTGGGAGGTGTAGGATGAAGATGGTCTCTCTCAAACAACCCTGCAACCAAATAACAAAGAGTCTCTTGTGTCCCCAACACACCCAATACAATGGTAAATTGTATAGGTGCACTAGTTTGGCGAAGAGATGGTGATACAAGTGCAATATGGATGGTAGATATAGGTTTTTGTAATCTGAAAATATAAAAACAGCAAGGTAGCAAGTGGTAAAAGTGAGCGTAAATGGTATTGCAATGCTAGGAAATAAGGCATAGGGTTCATACTTTCACTAGTGCAAGTTCTCTCAACAATAATAACATAACTAGATCATATAACTATCCCTCAACATGCAACAAAGAGTCACTCCAAAGTCACTAATAGCGGAGAACAAATGAAGAGATTATTGTAGGGTACGAAACCACCTCAAAGTTATCCTTTCTCATCGATCTATTCAAGAGTCCGTATTAAAATGACACGAAGCTATTCTTTCAGTTCAATCTATCATAGAGTTCGTACTAGAATAACACCTTAAGACACAAATCAACCAAAACCCTAATGTCACCTAGATACTCCAATGTCACCTCAAGTATCCGTGGGTATGATTATACGATATGCATCACACAATCTCAGATTCATCTATTCAACCAACACTAAGAACTTCAAAGAGTGCCCCAAAGTTTCTACCGGAGAGTCAAGACGAAAACGTGTGCCAACCCCTATGCATAAGTTCACGAGGTCACGGAACCCGAAAGTTGATCACCAAAACATACATCAAGTAGATCACGTGATATCCCATTGTCACCACAGATAAGCACATGCAAGACATACATCAAGTGTTCTCAAATCCTTAAAGACTCAATCTGATAAGTAACTTCAAAGGGAAAACTCAATCCATTACAAGAGAGCAGAGGGGGAGAAACATCATAAGATCCAACTATAATGGCAAAGCTCGCGATACATCAAGATCGTACCACCTCAAGAACACGAGAGAGAGAGAGATCAAACACATAGCTACTGGTACATACCCTCAGCCCCGAGGGTGAACTACTCCCTCCTCGTCATGGAGAGCACCGGGATGATGAAGATGGCCACCGGTGAGGGATTCCCCCTCCGGCAGGGTGCCGGAACAGGGCCTCGATTGGTTTTTCGTGGCTACAGAGGCTTGCGGCGGTGGAACTCCCGATCTATCCTCTTCCCTGATGTTTTTAGGGTATATGGATATATATAGGCAAAAGAAGTCGGCCAGGGGAGCCACGAGGGGCCCATGAGGGTGGGGGGCGCGCCCAGGGGGTAGGGCGTGCCTCCCTGCCTTGTGGCTTCCTCGAAGCTTCCCTGACATCTACTCCAAGTCTCCTGGATTGCTTCCATTCCAAAAATAACTCTCCCAAAGGTTTCATTCCGTTTGGACTCCGTTTGATATTCCTTTTCTTCGAAACACTGAAATAGGCAAGAAAACAACAATTTGGGCTGGGCCTCCGTATAATAGGTTAGTCCCAAAAATAATATAAAAGTGTATAATAAAGCCCATTAAACATCCAAAACATAATATAGTATAGCATGGGACAATCAAAAATTATAGATACGTTGGAGACGTATAAGTAGCGTGCCGACGGCGATCACATCGACTTTGGAACCATTTCCCACGCGCATCATCACCTCGTCCTTAGCTAAAGCTTAATCCATAGCCCCTATTTCGAGTTGCAAATATTAGCAACAGAACTAGTGTCAAATACCCAGGCGCTACTGCGAGCATTAGTGAGGTACACATCAATAACATGTATATCAAATATACCTTTCACTTTGCCATCCTTCTTCTCCGCCAAATACTTGGGGCAGTTCCGCTTCCAGTGACCAGTCCCTTTGCAGTAGAAGCACTCAGTCTCACGCTTAGGTCCAGACATGGGCTTCTTCACTTGAGCAGCGACTTGCTTGCCGTTCTTCTTGAAGTTCCCCTTCTTCCCTTTACCCTTTTTCTTGAAACTAGTATTCTTGTTGACCATCAACACTTGATGCTCCTTCTTGTTTTCTACCTCCACAGTCTTTAGCATCGCGAAGAGCTTGGGAATTTTCTTATCCATCCCTTGCATATTATAGTTCATCATGAAGCTTTTGTAGCTTGGTGGCAGTGATTGAAGAACTCTGTAAATGACACTATCAACTGGAAGATTAACTCCCAGCTGAGTCAAGTGATTGTGGTACCCAAACATTCTGAGTATATGCTCACTGACAGAACTATTCTCCTCCATTTTGCAGCTATAGAACTTATTGGAGACTTCATATCTCTCAATACGGGCATTTGCTTGAAATATTAACTTCAACTCCTGGAACATCTCATATGCTCCATGACGTTCAAGACATCATTGAAGTCCCGGTCCTAAGCCGTAAAGCATGGCACACTGAACTATCGAGTAGTCATCAGCTTTGCTCTGCCAGATGTTCATAACATCTGGCGTTGCTCCTGCAGCGGGTTTGGCACCTAGCGGTGCTTCCAATACATAATTCTTCTGTGCAGCAATGAGGATAATCCTCAAGTTACGGACCCATTCTGTGTAATTGCTACCATCATCTTTCAACTTAGCTTTCTCTAGGAATGCATTAAAATTCAACGGAACAACAACACGGGCCATTTATCTACAAAAACATAGACATGCAAAATACTATCAGGTACTAAGTTCATGATAAATTAAAGTTCAATTAATCATATTACTTAAGAACTCCCACTTAGATAGACATCCCTCTAATCATCTAAGTGATCACGTGATCCATATCAACTAAACCATGCCAATCATCACGTGAGCTGGAGTAGTTTTCAATGGTGAACATCATTATGTTGATCATATCTACTATATGATTCACGCTCGACCTTTCGGTCTCAGTGTTCCGAGGCCATATCTACATATGCTAGGCTCGTCAAGTTTAACCCAAGTATTCTGCGTGTGCAAAACTGGCTTGCACCCGTTGTATGTGAACGTAGAGCTTATCACACCCGATCCTCATGTGGTGTCTCGGCACGACGAACTGTAGCAATGGTGCATACTTTGGGAGAACACTTATACCTTGAAATTTGGTGAGATATCATCTTATAATGCTACCGTCGTACTAAGCAAAATAAGATGCATAAAGGATAAACATCACATGCAATCAATATAAGTGATATGATATGACCATCATCATCTTGTGCCTTTGATCTCCATCTCCAAAGCACCATCATGACCACCATCGTCACCGGCTTGACACCTTGATCTCCATCGAAGCATTGTTGTCATCTCGCCAACTATTGCTTCTACGAATATCGCGACCGCTTAGTGATAAAGTAAAGCAATTACATGGCGATTGCATTTCATACAATAAAGCGACAACCATATGGCTCCTGCCTGTTGCCGATAACTGTGTTACAAAACATGATCATCTCATACAACAATTTATATAATCATGTCTTGACCATATAACATCACAACATGCCCTACAAAAACAAGTTAGACGTCCTCTACTTTGTTGTTGCAAGTTTTACGTGGCTGCTACGGGCTTAGCAAGAACCGTTCTTACCTACGCATCAAAACCACAACAATTTTTCGTCAAGTTTGCTGTTTTAACCTTCAACAAGGACCGGGGTAGTCACACTTGACTCAACTAAAGTTGGAGAAACAGACAACCACTAGCCACCTATGTGTGAAGCACGTCGGTAGAACCAGTCTCGCGTAAGCGTACGCGTGATGTCGGTCTGAGCCGCTTCATCCAACAATACTGCCGAATCAAAGTATGACATGCTGGTAAGCAGTATGACAATTATCGCCCACAACTCTTTGTGTTTTACTCGTGCATATAACATCTACGCATAGACCTGGCTCTGATGCCACTGTTGGGGAACGCAGTAATTTCAAAAAAATCCTACGCACACGCAAGATCCATCTAGGTGATGCATAGCAACGAGCGGGGAGAGTGTGTCCACGTACCCTCGTAGACCGAAAGCGAAAGCGTTTTAGTAACGCGGTTGATGTAGTCGAACGTCTTCGCGATCCAACTGATCCTAGTACCGAACGCACGGCACCTTCCGCGATCTGCACACGTTCAGCTCGGTGACGCCCCTCGTACTCTTGATCCAGCTGAGGTCGAGGGAGAGTTCCGTCAGCACGACGGCGTGGCGACGGTGTTGACGAAGTTACGGACGCAGGGCTTCGCCTAAGCACTACAACGATATGACCGAGGTGGAAATCTGTGGAGGGGCACCGCACACGGCTAAGACAACTGTCAACTTGTGTGTTATAGGGTGCCCCTGCTCCCGTATATAAAGGAGCAAGGGGGAGGCCGGCCGGCCCCTAGGGCGCGCCCCCAAGAGGGGAATCCTACTAGGACTCCAAGTCCCAGTAGGAGTCCACCAAGAGGGGGAGAGGGGGAAGGAAGGAAGAGGGGGAAGGGAAGGAAAGGGTGGCGCCGCCCCCTTCCCCTAGTCCAATTCGGACCCAAGGGGGGGCGCGGCCAGCCCCTCCTGGCCCTTCCTCTCTTCCCACTAAGGCCCATAGAGGCCCATTAGTTCCCCGGGGGGTTCCGATAACCCCCCGGCACTCCGATATTTATCCGGTGACCCCCGGAACTCATCCGGTGTCCGTATAACATCGTCCAATATATCAATCTTTACATCTCGACCATTTCGAGACTCCTCGTCATGTCCGTGATCACATCCGGGACTCCGAACAACCTTCGGGACATCAAAACACATAAACTCATAATACCGACCGTCATCGAACGTTAAGCGTGCGGACCCTACGGGTTCGAGAACTATGTAGACATGACCGAGACTCATTTCCAGTCAATAACCAATAGCGGAACCTGGATGCTCATATTGGTTCCTACATATTCTACGAAGATCTTTATCGGTCAAACCGCATAACAACATACGTTGTTCCCTTTGTCATCGGTATGTTACTTGCCCGAGATTCGATCATCGGTATCATCATACCTAGTTCAATCTCGTTACCAGCAAGTCTCTTTCCTCGTTCCATAATGCATCATCCCGTAACTAACTCATTAGTCACATTGCTTGCAAGGCTTATAGTGATGTGCATTACCGAGAGGGCCCAGAGATACCTCTCCAACAATCGGAGTGACAAATCCTAATCTCGATCTATGCCAACTCAACAAACACCATCGGAGACACATGTAGAGCATCTTTATAGTCACCCAATTACGTTGTGACGTTTGATAGCACACTCGGTGTCGTGGAATTGTCACGGCAGATGTCCTAGTGTGAGGACTTAGTCGTGGAGCCATCGCAACAGGGTTAGCTTAAGGGGTTAAACGGGACAAAGGACACAAGGAGTTTATACTGGTTCGGCCCCTTGCGGTGAAGGTAAAGGCCTAATACAGTTTGAGGTGGTATTGCTTATCTCTCGATTACCAGGGAGCGAATACGCTTAACCTAGCTTTCGATCTATTGTCTCTTCCCTAAGTCGTCGTCGGGTCGTCCCTTTATATACACAGGTTGACGCCCGGTGGCTCACGGAGTCCCGGCCGGCTCTTAACAACGTGTCCAGCTCGGTGACTAACTATACATGCCTTATAATACAAGTCATACATATACGGCGGTTTACACTTGTTTGGGGCTTAAGTCGCCTTTGGGCTTCAGGCCCTCGATGAGTCTGCATAATGAACCACCGTTGTCGGTGTCGAAACCGGCGGATCTCGGGTAGGGGGTCCCGAACTATGCGTCTAAGGCGGATGGTAATAGGAGGCGGGGAACACGATGTTTACCCAGGTTCGGGCCCTCTCGATGGAGGTAATACCCTACTTCTTGCTTGATTGATCTTGATGATATGAGTATTACAAGAGTTGATCTACCACGAGATCGTAGAGGCTAAACCCTAGAAGCTAGCCTATGGTATGATTGTTGTTGTCCTACGGACTAAACCCCCCGATGACACCGGAGGGGGCTAGGGTTACACAGAGTCGGTTACAAGGGAGGAGATCTACATATCCGTATTGCCAAGCTTGCCTTCCACGCCAAGGAGAGTCCCATCCGGACACGGGACGAACTCTTCAATCTTGTATCTTCATAGTCCAACAGTCCGGCCGAAGGATATAGTCCGGCTGTCCGAGGACCCCCTAATCCAGGACTTCCTCAGTAGCCCCTGAACCAGGATTCAATGACGATGAGTCCGGCGCGCAGATTGTCTTCGGCATTACAAGGCGGGTTCCTCCTCCGAATACTCCATAGAAGATTTTGAACACAAGGATAGTGTCCGGCTCTACAAAACAAATTCCACATACCACCGTAGAGAGAATAATATTTCCACAAATCTAATCTGCTCACGCATTCTGCAGCATGACATCACACTACGGCCCGATCAATATTCGAACCGTTTTTCTCAACCAGCTACTGCACATATTGCGAGGCGGTTTTCTTGGCACGTCTTGTCGAAGCAGAGATCGTGTCCCCTTATCACGGGATTCTCATCAATACGGGTGTGGGTAACGCAACCGCGCCATCAATTATGGCGCTTGGGGAATAAGCAGTTTTACCAGGCAAGTGGGGAGGCGCAGAATCCCTGCTGCCTTTATAAGGGGGTAAGGGCTCCCTTTCGCACCCACGCTTTCTTCTTTCCCGATCTGTTCCCCTCCGCCCAGGCTCCAGCGCCCGAGCGTTCATCTTCTCTGCCCACAAAGGCCTTCCGGAAATGTCTGGATCCGGAGCAGGAGGCAAATGAATGGCTTCTACCGTCCGGGAGACGGATATCAAAAAGCTTTGGGAGGCCGGGTATCTGGCCAAGAGAATCAGCCATCGTCTTCCGACGGCGGGACAGATCGTCCCCACTCCGGAACCCCACGAGAGGGTTGTATTCCTCCCTCCTTTTATCCGCGGGCTAGGGTTTCCCCTCCACCCGTTTGTTCGCGGCATCATGTATTATTATGGGATCGATCTTCACGATCTGTCCCCCAATTCCTTCCTCAACATCTCGACATTCATCGTTGTGTGTGAGGCTTTTCTCTGCATCTTGCGACACTTCGGCTTATGGCTGAAGATTTTTAATGTGAAGCCCAAGGTAGTGGGCGGTGAGCATGCCGAGTGCGGGGGTGCTATGGTGAGCAAGATGCCCAACGTCATATGGCCAACAGGCACCTTTAACGATTCGATCAAGGAGTGGCAACAGCATTGGTTTTACATCACCGAGCCGCGCGGCACGGAATGGGCCGCTACTCCCGAGTTTCGATCCGGTGCCCCCCTGCGGCTTACATCCTGGGTCAAGAAGGGCCAGAACTGGTCCTCGTCCGACGAAATTTCGGTGCTCCAGACGCGCGTTAGAGATATGGGAGACAAGAACATTGAACTTGTCAATGTGGTTCAGGTGATGTTAGTTCGCCGGATCCTGCCTTGTCAACACCGGGCTTGCAATCTATGGGAATTCGATCCGGCCAAGCACCAAACCTTGCGAGAGCTTTTCGGCTCCTCGCACAAGGATATCTGGAAGGTGCTTTTCAAGTCCAGCAAATCATGGCCGGACTCCGTCGAGGACCGCGGGTACCAACTGTCCCGCCCTGCAAGTTCGGTAAGTCATCAAACTTTTTATCCGCACAACCCAAAGGAAGCGCTCAACATGTTTTATACAAATCTCCCAGGGCTGGACGAAGAAGGCGGAGCGGATCCATTGTCCGGCCCCGCTGCCCGAAGAACCGGCCGTCCCACTTCTGACGAAGATGCTGGTCCCGGCGCCTTACAAGGTGCCGAAGAAGACGGCCAAGAAGGAGGCCAAAAAGACCCGGGGCGGCCTTCGTCGCCGCGGCACTTCGGACACAATATCCAAAGGCTCTGATGCCCATTCCGCCTCTGAAGAGAACGAGGAGGAAGATGAATCCCCTGTGGGGGGAAGAAAGAAGAGGACGGCCTCCGTACACTTGGAGGCCGAGCCGCCCAAAAGGGGAAAGGCTCCTCTTCCGGAGGAGTCCACTGCCGCCGCCGACAGCGGCCCGGCGTGGGATCCCAGGGCCCAGCCCCTGGTGAACACGTAAGTATATAAAATCCGAGTACGTTTATGTGTCCAGACTCATCATGGTATAGTATTTTAACCTAAGCCGTATTTTTTGCAGTCCGGCGAGGTCCCGTACCAAACAATCCTCATCAGAGGATTCGCTGAGCTCGGATGCTATGGAGAGCGGGACGCTCCCAAAGGCCCCTTCCTCCAAGCAGGTGCATAGCACCGAGGCTTCGTCCCAGAAGGACCCCGGTCAAGGAGGAGAGGAAAAGACCGTGAAGCTGGCGCCTGGAAGTCAAACTTCAGGGGCCGAACACATGGGGGAGAAAATTCCCATGGGAGCTGACGACGGGGGCCATCTTGAATTCGTCTCCCAGGCGGGTGCAGTTTCGGAGACCAATACAGCTCCAGAATCCGGCAGCCGGCCTCTCCCAGCTGGAGGGGGCATACCGGCAACCTCTGTCCAACCAGAGGTGTCGGATGCTTTGTTAGTGGTGCTGAAGAGCGCCCCCATCGTCGATGGACACCGTGCCCTTATGGGTGCGGTGATTGAGAAGATTCAGTCTGCTGAGAGCGGACTGAATGGAGCCTGTATCAGCCTGATAAAAGGTTTTGAGGTATGTTTTTCGAAGAGTGTCATAGTATGGATAGTAGCCCCTGATACACTGTTCGGTGAAAGAAGAAACCGGACAGAGGATCAAATATATGTTCGCAGGAAGACTCATTGAATGACATCTATTTCTCTTCTGTTATAATCAGGCGTCTGTAGCGGCTGCTGCCTCCCATACTGCGGAAATCTCTGGACTGAACCAAAGTCTGGAGCGGGCCAAAGAAGAACTTGGCCAGTTGAAAATGCAGTTGGGAGATAAACAGGGTATGCACAAGTCTTGTTCGCGTTTAATGCGATCAAATTTCCAATGTTATAGAATATGTTCCCTGATTTTCTCTAGGGATGATGACCGAAGTCGAGGCTCTTAAGAAGGCTGTGGCTAAGGCCGAGGAAAAGGCAGCCGTAGAGCGGGATCTTCATGAGAACCACGAGGCCAGGGTTATTGAAGCTGAGCGGGAGCTTAAAGAGGCCGTGAAGAAATGCGAGACCTTGGAGCAGAGTTTAACGGAGAAAGAATCCGAACTCACCAAGGCTCATCAGGCCAGGAGCGATGCCCGAGGGGAAACCCGAAGCGCCCTGCAGGAGGTCCAAAAGGCGAGGGAGATCGCGGCGGGTAAGGCTTTTTCCATGTAAAGCAAGTATTTGAACAGAAAATTATTTTTGCTAATTTTGAATTCGGATTTCTCCGGGGGTATTTGCGGAGCTGCCACGTAGCATATCGGATGCCGCCCAATTCTACCGAGCCGAAGGAAGGGATACTGCGGATAAGCTCTTCTGGTCGCAGTATTTGGCACCGAATTATCCGGTGCCCTTTGCCGATCAACTGAAACAGCTGATCGAACTGCAGAAGGCGGCGAAACTAGCCATGAAGGATTTGGTTATCCGGCTATGGCCTGCTGAGCCGATCCCAACTAGCTACTTCGGGCTCGTGAGGCGGCTTGTGAGTGCCTGTCCTCGACTTGACGTCATCAAGCGGTCGGTCTGTTTAGAGGGTGCACGAATGGCCTTCACCCGCGCAAAGGTGCACTAGGGGAAGATGGATGCTGAAAAGCTGATGACCGAAGGACCGCCGATGGGGAAGGAGCACCGCAAGCCCGAGTTATATTATGAGAGTGTCCTGAAAGGATCCTACCTTGCCGCAGAGCTATGCACCAAGGACATTATATTTCCATGAATGCAAATCAAGTTGTCCTTTGTAATGTTTAAACAAGGTCAATTATATTATTTACTGCCTGTTATATAAAAGTTTACCCTCCTGTGCGGCCGTTTTATATGTTAAACCTGAGAGTTGGCCAGTCGTCGGCTTCTGCCCCCACGTAAGAAGTACGGGGGTGTTCGGGATAAACCTGAGCACTCTTTATCCCAGTTTTGGGTCCTTCGAAGGAGGTGCTCAGCACAACGAACCAGGCAATCGGACTATAGGGTTTTATCACTCTCACTTAGCCATAGGAGCTTTAGTATGGTGGGCGCAGCCCTTGGTGTCCGGAATACCGTACTAGGGGCTCTATAAGCACCTGATCGGAGAAAAAACCGATCCATCGCACGCTGCATTGGTTATGACATTATGCGGGAGAAATCCTTAAAGATTTTATGACCTCTCGAACAGCTGACCAGCTCTTGCCGTATCATGACAGTCAGTTTTTGGCTTTCTCTACTGAGGTGCTCGTCCGGAAGAACCGGGACACAATCGCAGTAGTTCTCCCAGTGCTACCTTAGCCGATATAGCGGAACGTAAGGTACCAAAACATGGGAGCCGGGCAAACCCAACTATTGACCCAAGACATGATTCGGAGCTGATGCATATAATGCTATAAGTTCGGGGTGCCGAACTTCCACGAAGGTGTTCGGACTTTATTGCCGTGTTATGGGTAAAACAAAGCCCCTGGCATATTTTAAGGCATATCGCTGTGTACGGATGCCACTTGACAAAAGAATTTCAATAAGAAATAACAGCAGGTAAGCGTCATATAAATCCACATGTTGTATTTGAATAGTACGTATATGCGTATGAGTACAGGTAATGTGATAAAAAAGGAATATGATTTGCGAAACCTGCCGAGACCAGGGGGAAGAAGCTGAGTGCAGATCCGTAATATAGCCGGATGGTCATTGCGGGGAATGTCTAAGGATTCCCTTGCGCGTTCAAGCTGCCTCCGCATCGCCCGTCCTGGTCGGCGCAAAGGTGAACCTGCAAAGGAAATGTAAGAAATGTTTGCATGCCGGAGAGCGGTTGAGCCGCTGAGTGCGGCATGTCCTGGCCTTCGCCGGAGTGTTTAATTGAGCTCTGGACGAGCCGGGCTATCCTTCCGTGAAGTAGTTCGAAATCCCTTGACGGTGTCTGGGAGCTTGGACGTCGACTCGAGGTTTGGCTGCAAGCTGCTGCTAGTTGCTTCTGCTGTTAAGGCAGTGGTGTACTTGTTGGTACCGAGGGAAGGTTCGGCCTTGCCATTAACCGTGATGACACTGCGTGGACCGGGCATCTTGAGCTTACGGTAGGCATAATGTGGCACCGCGTTGAATCAAGCGAACGCGGTTCGTCCAAGCAGTGCCTGATAATCACTGCGGAAAGGGACGATTTCGAAGATTAACTCTTCGGTACGGTAATTGTCTGGTGATCCAAAGACTACCTCAAGGGTAATGGAGCCTGTACCGCTGGCTTCCGCACCTGGTATAATGCCTCTGAAAGTGGCTGTAGTGGGTTTGATCACCGAATGATCGATGCCCATCTTGCGCACTGTGTCCTGGTAAAGCAGATTTAGGCTACTGCCTCCATCCGTGAGGACTCGTGTGAGGTGGAACCCATTAATTATTGGGTCGAGGACTAGTGCAGCTGGATTGCCCTGATTGGCGTTAACTGGACGATCCAAGCGGTTGAAGGTAACCGGCCCTAGTTTATATTGTGGGACGACTAGTTCCGTTAAGTCGGCATCCCTAAGGGTGTATATCCGGTCCGAGTTGGGAATTTGGGTGGTGTTTACCACATTCACCGATTGAATATGCGGGGGAAATTTCATTTGCCCTCCTGTGTTCGGTGGACTGGGCTCTTCATCGCCATCACCGCTTTGAGACCCCCCCTCTCCGTTTTTGGCGCCTGCCCTGCCGGCTTGTTTGAAGACCCAGCATTCTCTGTTGGTATGGGTGGCTGGCGTTCCTGGGGTGCCATGAATTTGGCATTGGCGATCGAGTATGCGGTCCAGACTGGATGGACATGAATTGTTATTTTTGAGTAGCCCTTTCCGCTGACCGAACTTTGAGCCCCGGAACCCGGCATTAACTATCGTGTCTTCGGCGTTTTCACCATATTTGCGACGCTTGTGTTTGTTGCGGCATGGTTTGCCGTTGCTATCCCTGGCCTCTGATGAGCCAGGTTTGCTTGCTGTGTTGTTACTATGAGCCAACCAGCTATCTTCGCCCGCACAAAAGCGGGTCATAAGTGTTGTGAGGGCCGCCATGGATCTTGGCTTCTCTTGACCGAGGTGCCGGGCGAGCCACTTATCACGGATGTTATGCTTAAATGCCGCTAAGGCCTCTGCATCCGGACTGTCAGCAATTTGGTTCTTCATAGTTAGGAACCGGGTCCAGAATTTCCTGGCCGATTCCCCTGGCTGCTGAGTTATGTGACTTAAATCGGCAGCATTCGGCGGTCGCACATAAGTGCCCTGGAAGTTGTCAAGGATTGCATCTTCCAAATCCTCCCAACTGCCGATGGAGTCTGCTGGCAAGCTATTCAGCGAATGCCGAGCTGGTCCTTTGATTTTTAGTGGGAGGTACTTGATGGCATGTAGATCATCACCGCGGGCCATGTGGATGTGGAGGAGGAAATCCTCGATCCATACCGCGGGGTCTGTTGTACCATCATATGACTCAATGTTCACGGGTTTAAATCCTTCAGGGAATTCATGATCCATCACTTCATCAGTGAAGCATAGGGGGTGTGCGGCGCCTCTGTGCTGGGCTATGTCACGACGCAGTTCATTCGAGTCTTGCCTGCTATATTCGGCCCGGCCGGATTTGCTGTATTCGAGTCTTTTCCAATACGTCTCACAGGTCCCGCGTGTTGCCCCGGGCCTTGGTATTTTTGTTTGAGTGGCGGCGGGGTGCGGGCTGGACTTCGGGCTGATATGCCTCTTTGTCTCGGCCACGAGGTGGCCGATCAGCCGCATCATACGCTGGTGATGTGGGTTTAAATGCTTCCTCCTCGAGTTGGGGTAGCAACCTGCGCTTTGGGTAACTCTTGGTAGGGCGCTCGAGTTCGTATTCCTCGGCCGCCAGGACTTCAGTCCATCTATCCGCTAGCAGATCTTGATCAGCTCGAAGCTGTTGTTGCTTTTTCTTCAGGCTGTTTGCTGTGGCTATAAGCCGGCGCTTGAAGCGCTCCTGCTCGACGGGATCCTCAGGCACGATAAATTCTTCGTCGCCGAGGCTCACCTCATCTTCGGAGAGAGGCATGTAATTGTCATCCTCTGATTCTCCGTCTGCTGCCTGTTTCGGAGGGCTAGCTTGTTCATCCTCTCGCTCGAGGTCTGGCTGGAGGGGATTATCGTCGTCTTCGGCACTATCCGGAGCGCTATTGTCTCTTGTGCCGGTATCGCTGCTTTTGCTATGGCGAGACTTAGAGCGGCGCCGCTGACGTCGGTGCTTGGATTGCTTCCTGGAGGGATTATCCTCCGTTGTCTTATCGCCATCCCCTTCTTTGGGGGTGTCCACCATGTATATGTCATATGATGAGGTGGCAGTCCAGCGCCCTGTAGGCGGTGGTTCTTGTTCTTCTCCTGCATCGTCGTCCATACTATTGATGTCTTCGGAGCCGAAGTCGAGCATGTCGGCTAAATCGTCGACAGTGGCTATTAAGTGGGTGGTGGGTGGGGAGCGAATTTCTTCGTCGTCCGCATCCCATTCTAGCCAGACATAGTTCGGCCAAGGGTCTATTGACAGGGAGAGTGACCTCAACGAGTTTAGCACGTCGCCAAAGGGCGAGTGCTGAAAGATATCCGCGGAGGTAAACTCCATGATCGGTGCCCAATCGGATTCGATAGGCACGGACACAGGCGGCTCGGATCCCATGGCCGGGGACGAATCCAATGGTTCGGCAACACGGGTCTCGTGGGAGGTGAAGTCAGTATTCGGCTCTATCGCCGCTGAGTGTGCGGCCTCCGTGGCGGGGTCTATCCACCCGTCCTCAGATGGCACAATTTGTTCCGGATTGAGGGCCGGAGTAGTTGCAGGTGTGATCTCCCGAACACTGTCCGACGGCAGAGCTAATTCATGCTCGTCATGATTGTGCGGCGCACCTGACATGGGCTCGAATCCGTCGAAGATCAAGTCTCCGCGGATGTCGGCAGTATAGTTTAAGTTTCCAAACCTGACCTGATGGCCAGGGGCGTAGCTCTTGATCTGCTCCAGATGGCCAAGCGAGTTTGCCCGCAGTGCGAAGCCACCGAATACGAAGATCTGTCCGGGGAGGAAAACCTCACCCTGGATCGCATCGTTGCCGATGATCGAAGGAGCCATCTAGCCTTACGGTGACGGCACAGTGGAACTCTCAATGAAAGCACCAATGTCGGTGTCGAAACCGGCGGATCTCAGGTAGGGGGTCCCGAACTGTGCATCTAAGGTGGATGGTAACAGGAGGCGGGGAACACGATGTTTACCCAGGTTCGGGCCCTCTCGATGGAGGTAATACCCTACTTCCTGCTTGATTGATCTTGATGATATAAGTATTACGAACACTATGTATGATTGTTGTTGTCCTACGGACTAAACCCTCCGGTTTATATAGACACCGGAGGGGCCTAGGGTTACACAGAGTCGGTTACAAGGGAGGAGATCTACATATCCGTATTGCCAAGCTTGCCTTCCACGCCAAGGAGAGTCCCATACGGACACGGGACGAAGTCTTCAATCTTGTATCTTAATAGTCCAACAGTCCGGCTGTCTGAGGACCCCCTAATCCAGGACTTCCTGAACCGTCTTAAGCACCTTCATGGGCTTTGTCTTGATGAACCGCCAGAGGCTTAACCTGGCCCCTCCTGGGCGGGTTAACCCAATAGTTATATCCCCAACATTAGGCCCCAGGTTGATTTGAACTTGTTCATATCAATCTTCAATACTTAGAAAAAATTCCTTCCTCATTACTATTGCGACACCTTGTAACTCGTCGTGACGTCATCTTCTAGGATCATGGTAACCCGCCGTGACGTCACCTGTCATTAATATTGCACAAAGCTTAGTCTTAATAAATCTTCTTTTTAATGAACCTCCAAAAATCGAGGCATTTGCACCGTCACATATCCATTTTTGGTCTCTTGACTAGATTGCAGATGGAATTGAAGCGTCTCTTGATGTGCTTGGTTCTCTTGTGAAATCTGGATTCCTTCGCCAAGGCAATTGCTCCAGTATTGTCACAAAAGTTTTTCATTGGAGCCGATGCACTAGGTATAACACCTAGATCAGATATGAACTCCTTCATCCAGACTCCTTCATTTGCTGCTTTCGAAGCAGCTATGTACTCTGCTTCACACCTAGATCCCGCCACAGCGCTCTACTTGGAATAGCACCAACTGACAGTCCACCATTCAATATAAATACGTATCCGGTTTGCGACTAGAGTCATCCGGATCAAAGTCAAAGCTTGCATCGACGTAACCATTTACGACGAGCTCTTTGTCACCTCCATAAATGAGAAACATATCCTTAGTCCTTTTGAGGTATTTCAGGATGTTCTTGACTGCTGTCTAGTGATCCACTCCTGGATCACTTTGGTACCTCCCTACTATACTTATAAAAAGGCACACATCAGGTCTGGTACACAGCATTGCATACATGATAGAACCTATGGCTAAAGCATAGGGAATGACTTTCATTTCCTCTCTATCTTCTGCAGTGGTCGGGCATTGAGTCTGACTCAACTTCACACCTTTTAACACAGGCAAGAACCCTTTCTTTGACTGATCCATTTTGAACTTCTTCAAAACTTTATCACGGTATGTGCTTTGTGAAAGTCCAATTAAGCGTCTTGATCTATCTCTATAGATCTTGATGCCCAATATATAAGTAGCTTCACCGAGGTCTTTCATTGAAAAACTTTTATTCAAGTATCCTTTTATGCTATCCAGAAATTCTACATCATTTCCAATCAACAATATGGCATCCACATATAATATTAGAAATGCTATAGAGCAACCACTCACTTTCTTGTAAACACAGGCTTCTCCGAAAGTCTGTATAAAACCATATGCTTTGATCACCTCATCAAAGCGTATATTCCAGCTCCGAGATGCTTGCACCAGTCCATAGATGGATTGCTGGAGCTTGCACACTTTGGTAGCACCTTTAGGATCGACAAAACCTTCTGGTTGCATCATATACAACTCTTCTTTCAGAAATCCATTAAGGAATGCAGTTTTGACGTCCATTTTCCTGATTTCATAATCATAAAATGCGGCAATTGCTAACATGATTCGGACAGACTTAAGCATCGCTACGGGTGAGAAGGTCTCATCGTAGTCAACTCCTTGAACTTGTCGAAAACCTTTCACGACAAGTCGAGCGATGTAGACAGTAACATTACCATCAGCGTCAGTCTTCTTCCTGAAGATCCATTTATTCTCTATGGCTCGCCGATCATCGGGCAAGTCCACCAAAGTCCATACTTTGTTCTCGTACATGGATCCTATCTTGGATTTCATGGCCTCAAGCCATTTATCGGAATCTGGGCTCATCATAGCTTCTTCATCGTTCGTAGGTTCGCCATGGTCTAGTAACATGACTTCCAGAAAAGGATTACTATACCACTCTAGTGCGGATCATTCTCTGGTTCACCTACGAGGTTCGGTAGTAACTTGATCTGAAGTTTCATGATGATCATCATTAGCTTCCTCTCCAGTTGGTGTAGGCATCACGGGAACGGTTTTCTGTGATGAGCTACTTTCCAATTCGAGAGAAGGTACAATTACCTCATCAAGTTCTACTTTCCTCCCACTCACTTCTTTCGAGAGAAACTCCTCCTCTAGAAAGAGTCCATTCTTAGCAACAAAGATCTTGCCTTCGGATATGTCGTAGAAGGTGTACCCAACAATTTCTTTTGGGTATCCTATGAAGACGCACTTCTCCGATTTGGGTTCGAGCTTATATGGCTGAAGCTTTTTCACATAAGCATCACAACCCCAAACTTTATGAAACGACAACTTAGGTTTCTTGCCAAACCATAGTTCATACGGTGTCGTCTCAACGGATTTAGACGGTGCCCTATTTAACGTGAATGCAGCTGTCTCTAATGCATAACCCCAAAACGATAGTGGTAAGTCAGTAAGAGACATCATAGATCGCACCATATCTAATAAAGAATGGTTACGATGTTCTGACACACCATTACACTGTGGTGTTCCAGGTGGCGTGAGTTGTGAAACTATTCCACATTGTTTTAAATGAAGGCCAAACTCGTAATTCAAATATTCGCCTCCGTGATCAGATCGTAGAAACTTTATTTTCCTATTACGATGATTCTCCACTTCACTCTGAAATTCTTTGAAATTTTCAAATGTTTCAGACTTGTGTTTCATCAAGTAGATATACCCATATCTGCTCAAATCATCTATGAAGGATAGAAAATAACGTTACCTGCCGCGAGCTTCAACACTCATCAGACCGCGTACATCGGTATGTATTATTTCCAATAAGTCATTAGCTCGCTCCATTGTTCCAGAGAACGGAGTTTTAGTCATCTTGCCCATGAGGCATGGTTCGCAAGTATCAAATGATTCATAAGCAAGTGATTCCAAAAGCCCATCTGCATGGAGTTTCTTCATGCGCTTTACACCAATATGACCTAAACAGCAGTGCCACAAATATGTTGCACTATCATTATCAACTTTGCATCTTTTGGCATCAATATTATGAATATGTGTATCACCACAATCGAGATTCAACAAAAATAGACCACTCTTCAAGGGTGCATGACCATAAAAGATATTACTCATATAAATAGAACAATCATTATTCTCTGATTTATATGAATAACCATCTTGCACTAAACAAGATCTAGATATAATATTCATGCTCAACGCTGGCACCAAATAACAATTATTCAGGTCTAAAACTAATCCCGAAGGTAGATGTAGAGGTAGCGTGCCGACGACGATCACATCAACCTTGTAACCATTCCCGACGCGCATTGTCACCTCGTCCTTAGCCAATCTTCGTTTAATCCGTAGCCCCTGTTTCGAGTTACAAATATGAGCAACCAAACCAGTATCAAATACCCAGGCGCTACTACGAGCATTAGTAAGGTACACATCAATAACATGTATATCAAATATACTTTTGTTCACTTTGCCATCCTTCTTATCCGCCAAATACTTGGGGCAGTTCTGCTTCAAGTGACCAGTCCCTTTGCAGTAGAAGCACTCAGTTTCAGGCTTAGGTCCAGACTTGGGCTTCTTCCCGGGAGTGGCAACTTGCTTGCCATTCTTCTTGAAGTTCCCCTTCTTTCCTTTGCCCTTTTTCTTGAAACTAGTGGTCTTGTTAACCATCAACACTGGATGCTCCTTTTTGATTTCTACCTCCGCAGCTTTGAGCATTGCGAAGAGCTCGGGAATAGTCCTTGTTAACCATCCCTTGCATATTATAGTTCATCACGAAGCCTTTATAGCTTGGTGGCAGTGATTGGAGAACTCTGTCAATAACACTATCATCTGGAAGATTAACTCCCAGCTGAGTCAAGTGATTTTGATACCCAGACATTTTGAGTATGTGTTCACTGACAGAACTGTTTCCTCCATCTTGCAGCTATAGAACTTGTTTGAGACTTCATATCTCTCAACTCGGGCATTTGCTTGAAATATTAACTTCAACTCTTGGAACATCTCATATGGTCCATGACATTCAAAACGTCTTTGAAGTTCCGATTCTAAGCCGTAAAGCATGGCACACTAAATTATCGAGTAGTCATCAGACCGAGCTTGCGAGACGTTCATAACATCAGCATCTGCTCTTGCGGCAGGCCTTTCACCTAGCGGTGCATCAAGGACATAATTCTTCTGTGCAGCAATGAGGATAATCCTCAAGTTACGGACCCAGTCCGTGTAGTTGCTACCATCATCTTTCAACTTAGCTTTCTCTAGGAACGCATTAAAATTCAAGGGAATGGTAGCACGGGCCATTGATCCACAACATAGATATGCAAAAACTATCAGGACTAAGATCATGATAAATTATGTTCAATTAATCATATTACTTAAGAACTCCCACTTAGATATACATCCCTCATGTCATCTAAATGATACGTGATCCAAATCAACTAAACCATGTCCGATCATCACGTGAGATGGATGATACGTCTCCAACGTATCTATAATTTCTGAAGTATTCATGTTGCTATTTTATCATTCTTGAATGTTTTACAATCATTTTATAGCAATTTTATATCATTTTTTGGGACTAACCTATTGACCCAGTGCCCAGTGCCAGTTGCTATTTTTTGCTTGTTTCTTACATCGCAGGAAAGCAATATCAAACGGAGTCCAAACACCGCAAAACTTTTTGTGGATTTTTTTGGACTAGAAGACACCAGATGGGCCAGAGAAGCACCTGGGGGGTGCCCCGAGGGGGGCACAACCCACCAGGGCGCGCCTGGGCCCCCAGGCACGCCTAGGTGGGTTGTGCCCAACTCGGTGGCTTCCAGCACTCCCTCTTTGCCCTATAAATCACCAAATATTCCGAAAACCCTGGGGGTTGCCCTAGATCAGAAGTTCTGCCGCCGCAAGGCCTCTGTATCCACTAGATCCAATCTAAAACCCGTTCCGGCACCCTGCCGGAGGGGGAAATCATCAGCGGTGGCCATCTTCATCATCCCGGCGACCAACACACGATGAGGAGGGAGTAGTCCACCCTCGGGGCTGAGGGTTGTACTAATAGCTATGTGTTTAATCTCTCTCTCTCTCTCTCTCTCGTGTTCTTGAGATATCACGATCTTGATGTATTGCGGGCTTTGTTAATATAGTCGGATCATATGGTGTTTTCCCCTCTCTATCTTGTGATGAATTGAGTTTTCCCTTTGAGATTTCGTTTCATCGGATTGAATACTTTTATGGATTTGAGAGCACTTGATATATGTCTTGCAAATGAATACTCGTGGTGAGAATGGGGTATCATATTGACTCACTTGATGTATGTTTTGGCACTCAACTCGCGGATTCCCGAGGTGACATTGGGGTAATCTTTGCATAGGGGTTGATGCACGTTCTTGTCTTTGTTTCTCCGGTAGAAATCTTGGCACACTCTTTGAGGTTCTTTGTGTTGGATTGAGTATTATGAATCTGAATTTTCTTTGGTGTTATTTTTGTACGAACTCTTGAATAGATTGAACGGAAAGAATAGCTTTGAGGTGGTTTCGTACCCTACAAACAATTTCTTGTTATGTTCTCCGCTAGATAGGAACTTTGGAGTGATTCTTCATCGCACTTTGAGGGATAGTTATATGATCCAATTATATTAGCATTGTTGAGAGGTTGCACTAGTGAAAGTACGGACCCTAGGCCTTGTTTTCAAGCATTGCAATACCGTTTGTGCTCCGTTTTATCTGTTGCTACCTTGCTGTTTTTGTTTATTCAGATTATAAAAATATATTTCAACCATCCATATTACACTTTTATCACCATCCACAACAAAAAAACACTTCCGTGATGATACGTGTTTGTCACAGTAGGTCACGTTTTCTGTCATGCATGTACATCCATGACAATTTTATGACAGAATCAAGATAATCATACATATACTGTCGTAGAAGTGTTCCATGACCTTACCAAAATTATCATCACGGAAGTGTCCACTTCCATGACGATAAATCGCGCGTCATAGAAGTGCTTTCTTCAAGGGTGACCGACACGTGGCATCCACCGTAACGGGACGCCATTAAGCTATCGGGTCCGGTTTTAGATCCGATAACCCGCTAACAGCCACGACCAATGCCGATTTTCCACGTGTAATATTCTCATTGGCTGACGGAACCACGTGTCAGCTTCGCGTTGGCACAGGTGTCGCTCATCCAACGGGCGAGATGCGCCTATGATACGTTGACACGTGGACCGGCCCAAAAGTGGCCCATTAAGATTAAATGGGCCGGCACAACTAAAGGCCCAGAAGATTTAGCGGGCCATAACGGGCCGGCCCAGCTAAAGGCCCACAGGATTTTGCAGACCATAATGGGCCGGACTAGCTAAAGGCCCACAAGATTTTGCAAACCATAATGGGTCGGCCCAGCTAAAGGCCCACAAGATTTTGAGGACACTAATGGGCCGGCCCGTTAACAGGCTGCCATGTTTTGGGCCAAATGCCAGCCCATATTTGATCCGGTCCATAAACAGTCTGCCACGTTTCAAGCCCAATAAAAGCCCATATGAGATCCAACCCGTTAAAAGCCTACCACTTTCTAGGCGAAATTACGACCCAAATCAGATCCAGCCTTTTAAGAGGCTTTGGGCTAAATTATGGCCCATATCAGATTCGGCCCGTCAACTGGACTCTATGCTTTTGGGCCCACTTGCTAAAGGCCCATTTAGTAATTCGGCCTGATATTAGTTGTGGCATGTTAAAGGCTTGTTTAGCATTACGGCCCTATATTTATTTCAGCCTGTTAAAAGCCCGTCATATGGTTGGGCCTAACTACGACCCGGTTTGCATCCGGCCTGCTCACAGCCGATAATCTGATTGGGCCAAACAAGGACCGAGACAATTTTGGCCTGTTAACGGCCCGTGATGTGATTGCACAATCATGGGCCGAGGTCTATTTCGGCCTGCTGCCGACCCGTGAGCTGTTCGGCACGTTTCAGGCCCAACCCACTTTTCAGCCTCCTAAAAGCCCATTGAGTTTTCTTGCGAAAATAGGGCCGGCGGTTTACTCGGCCTATTAGAGGCCCAAATCTACTGGTGGGCTAGTTTACATTTAGGCCTGTTAACAGTCCGATTATGTAGTGATTAGCATGACGGCCCGATTATGTACCGTAATTTTATGGTTTGGCTGGTTTACTGCGAACACAGGATATATATACAGTAAAATAACTGCAGCATCGTGAATAAGAAAAAACCTAGACTATACAATAAAGAAATTACAACATATTACATCCATTGGGCATCAAAGTTCGCCACTATGATAATAAAGCAAAAGCAGATAGCAGATTACATACACTGGGCATCAAAGATCGCCACCAGTGCAAATAAATACGCCGACAAAATAATATACAAAACCGACAGCACTTCAATAGAGTTCAAGAAAGGTTACCCTGCTCGGGAGCTGCAGCGCAAGCAGCTGAGCAAGCTGATGAGATGGCGCTTGTTTGACACTTACATCCTCCTCACTCTTAAAGATAAACAAGCAGACAAATGACAGTTTTTGCACATATAAGTATCAATGCTCACAATTCATCACATTTCTTACTGACGAATAAAGTGACACAGTTTAAAATAGCATTAACACAATATGGTATTGTTCAGGTTAAGACATCACAGGAAATGACATTGTGAAGGAGTTGGCAGCTTCACAACACCACTGGATTACAGATCAAGAACTCATAAGTATCAATGGTTAGTGTGCTGTAAATTTATCCCATTTCAGATTGTCAAATAAAGAGACGGTTTAAATAATAGTAGAATGATATGACATTGTTCATAGTTAAGACATTGCAGAATATGACATTGTGCTGTAGTGGGTAGGTTCACCACACCACTGGATTATGGATCAAGAGTGGATTATGGATCATGTTTCCCCTATCTTTGCAAACATGGTCTCTCGATGTCTCCCTTGAGAAGTATCACACTCTCCCTATCATTATACATTACACGGTTTTCATTATCTCTCACGTCTCTACCGTTCTCTGGTATCACTAGGTACCTAAGCTTTCTTTTTCACCACCACACACACAGTCTCACTCGTCTTTCACTTTGTCTTTCTCTCTATGGGGTTCTCTCACACACCCTATATGTCTCTAGATATGACTCATAGCACTAAAATTACTCTCTCCTGCAGACACAACATTTGTTGCGGTCTCCTTTCCGTCTCCATCCCAGTTATAAACTGACATTACTCATTTGTTTACCGATCAGACAACCCCCCCCCCCCCCCCGCTCTCTCTCTCACACACACACAGCTCCTGCTTCCACTCCACTCCCCTTCCCGACTATCGTCTCTCTCTCTCACACACACACACAAAACTCTTGCTTTCGCACCCCCGACTCGTATTTATCTCACATCATTGATCGACTAGCCTCCAGATAGGTTTATACACCCGCACACTCGTGCTTCCACTATCGCGTACATGTCTCTCTCGCGCTCCTTGTATCTATGTAGATTCTTCGTCCCTTCTTGAGACACGCCCTCTCGATCGTGCACACACACACTATTGCCTCATTTTAAGCTGATACCTCTCGCACACACACTCTATGTATCTTTGTCACACATGCACTCCGTCCTCCTCCTCTCTCCCTCTCTCTCTCTCTCTCACACAACACACACACACACATGGGCTTGTTGCAACAACTAGCAAGATGCCCATGCGTTGCACGGAACATCAAGATGCATTTGTATGAGTAGTTTATCTTGTGGGAGAAAAGAATGAACGAGGGAAGGCCTTATTTGCAAATGTGGAGAGGGGTGTGGGTATCTTTTTGCAAAATTGCCATAGTTTCCTTCCTATCCATCAGATATAAATCGGACGGCCTATATAGCAGGATGGTAGGCACACCATCATCACCAACTCTATTTTTTATCTTGAACTCTTATAAAAGCATAGTCGGTGATGATGGTGTGCCTGCCATCCTGCAATATAGGCCGTCCGATCTATATCTAACGGATAGGAAGAAAACTATGGCAATTTACCCGCACTCCTCTCCACATTTGCAGATAATGCCTTCCCTCGTCCATCCTTTTCTCCCACAAGATCTTGATGTTTCGTCCAACGCATGGGCATCTTGCTAGTAAGAATAGAAATTAGAGATATACCACTTCTCGAATCTTGAAACCAACAACATTCCTCCCTTATCTCATCAAAACCGCCAAAGGAATATATTTTGAGTGAAACATAAGATATTTTTAGTGATACACGTATTTCAAAACTAGACTCTTTTTTCTATCAAATCGGTGAATATGTATTAATCTACTTTGATCGTGTGGCAACACATTGGCACATTGCTAGTAGTTATTACTACTGTATAATTTTTTGGACACTAGACAAATGGTGGCGTACATATACGAAGAGAAGAGGCGCACGCACGCAGTCGGTCTCTCGCTGTCTCGC
Organism: Aegilops tauschii subsp. strangulata; assembly: GCF_002575655.3. NCBI lineage: Eukaryota > Viridiplantae > Streptophyta > Magnoliopsida > Poales > Poaceae > Aegilops > Aegilops tauschii. Next base: position 471,205,297 of record NC_053038.3, read on the forward strand.
ACGCATGAGAGTTACGTAAAGGCACCGTTAACAAATAAACCCTAAAACCCTAGGTGCACGATTGTTGCATGCGCGGGTACCGGGTACGTGGTGGAGCGCACCTTTGTAGGAATAGTCAGCTCACGTGATAATTTGATCCGTAGGAGTTGATGGTCGGGACCACAGGTCAACGACGTGGAGGCGGTGGCTCACCAGTTGCCATAGATCGAGTAGCCACGTTTAAAATATCATTTTTTTAGCGGGGTAAGAGTTCCGATTTTCAAGGGCGCGTTATAAGTACTTAAGTAGTTTTTAGAACGATTGGTATGGAGCGAAAATGGAATTCATAACTACTACCTCCTTGGCGAGATGTTGAACCTGGTAGTTCTAGGGCAAATACTATGTTTTAGATGTTGGTTTTCAGTAATGAAAATCGAAAGGGGGAAACCCTTCTTTGATAAAAAAAACTACTACCTCCGTCCTGGTTTACTAGTCCCCATCGTATTTTGGGTCAAAGTTTGTCCACGAATTTCTACACTCTTATAAAAAACAGAGTTGGTGATGATGGTGTGCCTGCCATCCTGCAATATAGGCCATCCGATTTATATCTGACGGATAGGAAGGAAACTATGGCAATTTTGCAAAAAGGTACCCACACACCTATCCACATTTGCAAATAAGGCCTTCCCTCATTCATACTTTTCTCTCACAAGATAAACTACTCATACAAATGCATCTTGATGTTACGTGCAACGCACGGGCATCTTGCTAGTTACTTGTAAAATGTGAATGGAAAACGAGATTTTGTTATACCCAAACAAAAAAAGACTGGAGGGAGTGATTCCTCTGACACGGACGCAACCTCTCATAGCGCAGGCATTGAATCGGCGCGCCGGCCGACAGGGCCCCACTCGCTGCAGGCCAGGCTGAACACGCCTCCTCGCCACATGCAACCGGCTTCAGACTGCCCCGCCTGCCTCCATTGAATCCGCGCGTGTGCGGCAACACGTCCTTCCGCGAGCCAGCTAGCATTTTAGAACACAACGTCGGCGGCTGGCTCCTCTCGTCGGCTCGCTATTTAAACGAGGCCAGACACGTGGCAAGAACCGCACCACACCGCTGCTCCCCGTATCCTCCTTGCACCATTTTCTCCACACTCTCCATAGCATCCGGTGAGTAGGAAGACGAGTTCTCCGGCATAAAAGCCGGCTGGGTGCCCCGACAAGCCAGGCAACTCGCTGCCCCACCTTCCTCCCTCCCCCAGGTCGTCAGTACGATAGGCGAGGCTGCAGGTGGGCAAGCGGAGGAGCAAGCCGCCGCTCCAAGCTGGCCCCTGGTGCATCAACTCGACGCTCCAAGCCTGCTCGCAGAGGAGTGGCCAGTTGCTGCATGCCGGCACACGGGGGACCACGGCGTCCAGTGCACCGTGGTTGGTCGCGCCATCCGACGCAAACGTTGGCGGAACCGCGGCATGCTGGCGCAGGTGGCCAACATGTTTGCAGCCATCGCCGACACCGAGGAATAGTAGACCACGAGAGCCGCCACCGCTCTGAACCCACGAATGCTACGACCACCACGTCGCCGGAATAGACACCCGGTGTGTTGCCCGGTTTGGCTCAAAACATCGTGGACCCCAGCCACGGCCGGCATTAGACGTTATACCTGCTTCCAGAAGTTATTCACGGTTAGTCAAAAAATGACCAAAATATAATTAATTACGCATGGTCTTGACTTGTTGTGCTCGCACTGGTAGTAGGAACCAGAGGTTTTTCTTTATTTATAACTCTCCTCACTTTTTTTTGGCTTTCAAGTGAATCATGGTTGTGGACATTATCTATGAATGTGCAGATATCTGTGAACATGAGTTTGATGTGGAAATTGAACTTGGAATGTTGGGCTTGCGCGTGAACTATACCATGTCCAATGCTTCGTCTGTTATTGTTTGGAAAGTAATTACTGTTATTACATGACCCGAATTTTTTTATTTTGTGCCACATCAGTAGATGCACGGACATCACAACAGGCATGCTAACTAGATAAACATTCGAACCTAGCTATTATGAAGGAAAATTTGTATTGACTACAGTTTTAGATAGCAGGAGACGCCTAGCCTGCTCTGCCTCTGTTAGCTTCTTTCTGGCTTCTTCCATCTCTTCTTTGGCTTAGGTGAAGAGAGCATCTGATTGCTCTTTTCGCTTCTTCAAGAACTCAGCTACATTCTCAAGGGCCGCTGCAACCTTTCTTTCAGCCTTTGCTAGAGCCACGAGGACACGAACAACTGACGACTCCACCTGGCTTGTCTGTAATCCAGCATCATCTGGGAATTTTCACCTTGTGTCTAATCCAGCATCATTAGGGAACTGGCACCTTGTGTGTAATCCAGCCTCATTTTGGAAACATGATCTCAAGGTTGACCATACTTCCCTCCTCGCAGGAACTGCATCCTAACATGAAGTTACTTCTTTTTTAGATCAATACTCAGAGCAACCCAGATCCATTTAGTAGAAGCCAGATAAATAGGACTCGAAGAAGTGAATTCAAAAGGAAAAAAATATAAAAACAGACTACAAGGTGAGAACACCCACTTCCTACATCAAGCTAAAAATGAAAGCACTAGGATGATTAAGACTCTTCTTATTACACATCGAAGAACACGAGGCTAAGAGAAACAGAAAGTACAACATATACACATCGAAGACCACGAGGCTAAACGAAAGTAATTGAAAGGGTGTTACTTACCAAAGCTCGCTTTACAGGTTCGGTGCAGCTCCTCTTTAACTTGCCACGCTCCTTGAAGATGTCCCCAATATCCCGTGTTTGGTCTTCATTGCTCCTCTGCATGTTCGCACTCGTGGTTTTTAAATCTCATCATGGCAAGAAAGTATACTAATAATACTCACGCATCTTGTCGGCAACATTAAAGCACTCGTCTGCCATGTTAGAGCATCTCCAACAAAAGCGCAACGTGCGGCGCTTTAAAAAAGCGTTTATAGTGCTGAGATCGAGAAGTAGAGATAGAGAGTAGAGACTAGAGAGTAGAGACATAGATAGTTCTCAGCATAGATATAGCATAGATAGATAAAATAAATAGATAGTTCAGCTACTCCTCGTCCGACTCCTTCTCGGTGATGTCCTCCTCCGACGTCACAATGTAGGCGTGAAGATACCGATCGTCGTTGGATTCCTAGGCGACACTGCTCCTAGCCTCATGTTGAATTGAGCGTCAGCTTTTCGCGTACGCCTGTCCTCGCGATAGGTGGCTCGCTCCTCCCTCCTTTGCGCGTAGAACTCGCGCTCGTTAATGATGTCCTGTGGGAAGCGTTGGCGCCACAGCACCATGGCTTCCTCGTCCATCTTGGCGATGCTGAGACGGTGCTACCGCCTCCGGTTGTCGCGACGATCCTCGTCGGTGATAAGCCGCGGCAGAGGCGCGAGCTCCCGCGCCCGCATGTTGGGGAAGTTCAATGTTCTATGAGGCCACCGGAGGCACCACGCCGCCGCGTCATACGCGCGAGCGGCCTCGTTGGCGGTGTCGAAATTGTCGAGGCCGAGGCGCATCCCGCTGAACCGGATCTCGGCGGAGAAGCCGCCGGAGGGGGGGACGTGCGGACACCGCGGTATCCCCAAGTTTCCTGGCGACGCGGCAGCATGGTGGCGCAGTGGCGGCGAGACGAGAAAGAGCGGGAAGAGAGCGGTGGCGAGGCACAGAGCGGGGAGAGAGCGGTGGCGAGGCACAGAGCGGGGAGAGAGCGGTGGCAAGGCACATAGCGGTGGGAGGGCGTTGGATTTTATAAAGCGCACCGGACGCCGCGTGCCAAAACTAGCGCGCGCCCGGCCGCTTTTTCCGGCGTATGCGCGATCCTTTCCCGACGTCCCTGCTATCTCTACTCTCTTCTCTATTGTTATATTTAATTTATATTTAATATTTATCTCGACTCTCTTCTTTACTGTTATATTTATTTTATATTTAATATTTATCTCTACTTCTCTACTCTCTACTCTTTTTTCTACTTTTTTCTCTATCTCTATCTCTACTCTTATAAAAAACAGAGTTGGTGTCTTGGTGATGATGGTGTGCCTGCCATCCTGCAATATAGGCCGTCCGGTCTATATCTGACGGATAGGAAGGAAACTATGGCAATTTTGCAGAAAGATACCCGCACCCCTCATCACATTTGCAGATAAGGCCTTCCCTCGTTCATCCTTATCTCCCACAAGATAAATTACTCATATAAATGCATCTTGATGTTCCGTGCAACGCACGGGCATCTTGCTAGTTTCTCTACTCTTATAAAAAACAGAGTTGGTGATGATGGTGTGCATGCCATCCTGCAATATAGGCCGTCCGATCTATATATGACGGATAGGAAGGAAACTATGGCAATTTTGCAGGAAGATACCCACACCCCTCTCCAGATTTGCAAATAAGGCCTTCCCTCGTTCATCCTTTTCTCCTACAAGATAAACTACTCATACAAATGCCTCTTGATGTTTCGTGCAACGATGGGCATCTTGCTAGTTCTAAAAAACTTTCTATCATTTGCTACACTACTGGTTGCAGCTGAAGAACCTACCCAAGCACAGCGCGATACAGGAGCGACGCATAATTACAAGCTGATATTCTGTTGGACAATGGAGGCTATAACTAATTACTTTTACGGGAACAATAGCAACCAGGAAATTTGAAGGTTAGGTATGAACAGAATAGGAACTACACGTGTACTGCTAAGTGATTCAATACACACATTACCAATCGAGGAGGAGAACGATGGTCACGGCGACCTCTGTGCATCATGGTTGGCAACGGGAGCCAGTTCATTGTCCACGACAGTGGTGCTTCTACGCTTGGCGTCGGCTTCTGGGAAGTAGATCCGAGACCATGGAAGACGGTGCCGGGGAAGAGGCTCCATGTACGACGACGACAGTGGACCGACTCCAGTGCGGCGTACGAGGTCGTCGATGAGGCAGATGCGCTGTGGTGGACGAGTGCGCCGATGGACAAGGGGAGGAGCACGAAGGCTGCGGTGCCGTGGAGAAGTCTATTTTGGTGTGGGGTTAGAAAATGGGGAGTATTCAGGTGTACTACTCTGGGTGCCGGGGTGGGGTTGGCTGGGTAGGGTGAACCTGAAGTTACGGAAACAGGCCCCTACCAATTATAATCTGTAGACCTGTTTCGAAGGTTATGATGGTAACTTCGCACTGCTCGAATCACGGTCGTGGGAGATTTTCCCGCTGACCTCAAAATTTTGTGACACTAAACTACCCGTGTGGCATGTTGGGTGATTGGGCTAAGCAACTAGCGAGTAGTACTAGTAACTACGAGTACTCCCTCCAATTTTGTTAACTGCATATCAGGTTTGACCGAAGTCAAACTTCCTAAAGTTTGACCAAGTTTAAAGAAAAATATAAACATTTACCATAACAAATATGTATGATGTGAAAGTACACTCAATAATGAATGTAATGGTATTTATTTGTTATTGTATATGTTAATTTTTTTTGTTATAAACTTTCTGAGAGTTCACAAAACTTGACTTTGACCAATGCTAATACGCGGACTTAAATAAAAACGGAGGGAGTGCACATTTGTTTTCTTAGTTTGTAGTGAATTAATCATTTTTTGTAATTGTGAAATAAATATATTAGGTTACTGACTTCAAATGTAATGGTCTATACAATTCAATAGTTACAATCATTGTTGAATTCCAAGATGTATACGAGTGAGGGAGTCCTGGACTAAGGGGTCCTCGGGCGTCCGGCCTGTTAGCCATGGGCCGGACTGATGGGCCGTGAAGATACGAAGACCGAAGACCGCACCCGTGTCCGGATGGGACTCTCCTTGGCCTGGAAGGCAAGCTTGGCGACCGGATATGTAGATTCCTTTCTCTGTAACCGACCTTGTGTAACCCTAGATCTCCCCGATGTCTATACAAACCAGAGGACTTAGTCCGGAAAGGAGATATTCATTACCATAGTCATACAGGCTAGACTTCTAGGGTTTAGCCATTACGATCTCGTGGTAGATCAACTCTTGTAATACTCATATTCATCAAGAGCAATCAAGCAGGAAGTAGGGTATTACCTCCATAGAGAGGGCCCGAACCTGGGTAAACATCGTGTCCCCTGTCTCCTGTTACCATCGACCTTAGACGCACAGTTCGGGACCCCCTACCCGAGATCCGCTGGTTTTGACACCGACATTGGTGCTTTCATTGAGAGTTCCACTGTGCCGTCGATGACAGGATCGATGACTCGCCTCGTCTTTAAAGACAATATCACCACCAGAAAATAATTGGCCCCAGGCCAAACCCTCCGGCTGGGCGGCTTTACCATGACCGCCCGTTCGGCCGTTAAGCCAACGATGACTTCTCGGGCCATCGAAAATCCCCTTCGTATCGACTCCAAACACTCCAAGCAGATGGATCCAGCGGAGTTTTCATATTTAAACGAGCTCCTTGATCGCATCGCCGCCCTGGGAATCGCCACAGATTACGATCGGATTGGGCTTAAACCCGACCGAAGAGAAATCAAATCTCCACCGGTCACTCACCAGATAGCAGTAGTCGAGGAGAAAGACGGCAACTCTTCCCCTATACTAAAGACGGACTATGTCCGGATGGCCGACCCCACAGGGCCGGACGCCCACCAGCAAAAGGAGGTGATCGGCCTTCCAAACATAGACTCGGACGGCGGGCATAGGCAACCAGAAGATACTCCGGAGCCCGGACTGTCGAGCCTGGAAAACCTTCAAACTCCGGATCATCGACCGGGTCAGGGTCCGAATTCAATTCCACCCACCCACCCAGACATAAGCGCTCTCATGAGCATACAACAACAGTCTCAGGAAACGGTCCACCACTTCTGGGCCAGGTTCCTCGTTGTCAAGAATAAGGTTAAAGATTGCCGCGACGAGGACGCGATATTTGCGTTCTGCAACAATTGCACGAACGAAGGAATCCTCAATGCCATTAATCTCCGCCGTATACTACACTTCACTGACTTGACAAATATTGTACAGAAGTACAGCACAATAGAAAGCGCTTGGAAGGATCAGGCAGCTTGTTGGGGGCCATCGGTCCCAACTCAACCGCTGGTCCAGGCGAAAAGGGCACATTCCCGTGACACACCCAGTCTAATAGCCAAGAAACATAAATCCATTACGTGGCATGGAACCGTTCTGGAGGGATGGCTTGATGGCCCATGCAAAATACACACAACACCGGACACCATACCAACCCACATCCTTAGAGCATGTTGGATACTCTGGCAGGTAGCCAAGAGCGGCGAGGACATCCTTACCAAAAATGTCCCAGAGCAAAACCCTCCAGAAGACGACGATCCCAAAGTATTGACGGTCTTCGAGACATTCGCTTCAAACAGTAAGCGCAAAAGGGCACTCCGCGACCTCGCCGAAGTCTATCAAATCGCCGCGATAAATCCTTGGAACGACACAGCTATAACCTTTAATGCCGGTGACGAACCGAAATACAAGACAGTCCGAGCGCCAGCCGCATTAGTCCTTAGTCCCATCGTGGACAGTTTTAGACTAACCAAGGTCCTCATGGACGGCGGCAGCGGACTAAACCTCATCTATGAGGATACACTCCACAAAATGGAAATAGACAAGAGCCGCATCAAGCAAAGCAGCACGACTTTCCAAGGAATAATTCCTAGTCGGGAGGCGCGGTGTGCGGGAAAAGTCACACTTGACGTGGTATCGGCACGCCGGAGAATTATCGGTCTGAAGAGATCACCTTCCAAGTGGCTCCTTTCAGCAGCGGATACCACGCCCTGCTGGGGCGGGACGCTTTTACACGCTTCCAAGCTATACCTCATTACGGGTACATGAAGCTCAAAATGCCCGGACCAAATGGCATAATCACTCTTGTTAGTGATCCGGACATAGCACTCCGCGCCAAAAACAAAACCGCATCCCTGGCCCTTGAGGCATTATCTGAAGCCCTCGCGGCCGAAGAATTAACCGCGTTGCCCTCTATGGTGGATAAAGACGATGTGATCTTAGACAAACGACCCAAATCCACCTCCTTCAAGCCGGCAGAAGAAATAGTCAAATTCTAGGTCCAACCAACGGACCCCAAGAAGACAGCATCTATTGGAGCACAACTAGACCCAATGGTCGACGCCGCGCTACGGGATTTCCTTCGCGAAAACTGGGATATATTCGCCTGGCACCCTTCCAATATGCCTGGAATCCCACGTAAACTGGCCGAGCATAGTCTCAATATATTAAAGGGATATAAACCAGTCAAACAAGCACTGCGGTGCTTTTCCGAACCCAAACGGCAAGCCATGGGAGAGGAGTTAGCCAAGCTAATTGAGGCCGGATTCATTAGAGAAATAAAACATCCGGACTGGCTGGCAAACTTGGTGATGGTACGAAAGAAGGACAAATCCTGGCGCCTGTGCGTCGATTTCAAAGACCTCAACAAGGCTTGCCCTAAAGATCCCTTCCCTCTCCCTCGCATCGATCAAATCATCGATGCTATCGTAGGACACGACTCACTGTGTTTCCTTGATGCATATTCCGGATACCATCAAATCAAAATGAAGGAGTCCGATCAAGCTGCAACAGCATTCATTACCCCATATGGGCCATTTTGCTTCAACACCATGCCCTTCGGGCTTAAGAACGCCGGCGCCACATACCAACGCATGATTCAAACATGCCTGGAGAAACAGATCGGCAAGACAGTTGAAGCTTATGTCGACAACGTCGTCATCAAAACCAGGCACGTCGAGACACTAATAGACGATTTACGTCTCACATTTGACAACCTCCGCGCGTATGACATTAAGCTCAATCCGGAAAAGTGCGTTTTCAGCGTCCCCGCTGGAAAACTGCTGGGCTTTCTCGTTTCCAACAGAGAAATTGAAGCAAATCCAGCCAAAATCCGAGCTCTGTCACAATTGGCTACGCCAACAGACCTTAAACAAGTCCAAAAACTCGCGGGTTGCATGGCAGCTCTAAGCCACTTTATCTCCAGATTGGGAGAAAAGGCACTGCCACTCTATCGCCTTCTACGGCGAACCGACCACTTAGAGTGGACGGACGAGGCGACAACCGGACTGGAAGAAATAAAAACCCTTCTGGCGAGCAACCCAATCCTGGCCACGCCAGACGTCGGTGAACCCATGTTATTATACATATCGGCAACACATCAAGTGGTGAGTGCCGTGCTCGTCGTTGAACGAGAACAGGACGGACACAAATTCCCGCTTTAGAAGCCAGTATACTACGTATCCACTGTCCTTACACCATGCAAATCCCGGTACCCCCATTATCAAAAGATAGCATACACGGTCTTCATGGCATCCCGAAAGCTCCGTCACTACTTCCAGGAGTGCTCGATTACGGTGGCTTCCGAAGTACCACTTAACGACATAATAAACAACCGCAATGCCACGGGCCGGATTGCCAAATGGGCCATTGAGCTCCTTCCATTTGATATTACATACAAACCACGTCGAGCTATCAAATCCCAAGTACTGGCTGACTTCGTCGCCGAATGGACAGAGGCCGAACTCCCTAAAGAGTACGACACATATTCCAATTGGGTTATGTACTTCGATGGCTCCAAAATGCTGGCAGGGCTAGGAGCGGGCGTCGTTTTAACGTCCCCTACCGGAGACGTCGTTCAGTACGTACTCCAAATACTATACACAGACTCCAACAACGCAACCGAATACGAAGCCTTATTGCACGGTCTCCGGATGGCTGTCTCCATGGGCATACAACGCCTGGAAGTGAGTGGGGACTCAAACCTCGCAATATCTCAAATAAATGGAGACTTTGATGCCAAAGATCCTAAGATGGCAGCTTATCGTAATGCCGTCATAAAAATATCGGCTCGGTTCGAGGGGCTCGAGTTCCATCATGTGGCTTGAGAGAGTAATCAAGCGGCGGACGTTCTTGCTCGTATCGGCGCTAAGCGCGACCCCGTCCCGCCTAATATCTTTCTGGAAAGGCTTTTTAAGCCATCCGTGGTGTGGCAAGGGGAAAACGGCAACACTAGTCCGGATCCAAACATAACCCCAGATTCCGGAAACACCGACATCATCGGAGGCTCAGCCACCAAAATAACACCATCGGCACATCTCATCATGGCAATAATTGCCCCATGCACCGAACCCTTCCTGGCCTACCTCAACAGGAAGGAGCTTCCAGAGGACCAGAATGAGGCCCGCCGCATTGTCCGGCGTTCAAAGGCCTACAAGGTTCACGACAGAGAGCACTATAAGAAAAGCGCTACCGGAGTCCTTCAAAGATGTATCTCCGAGGAGGAGGGGCGGCAGCTACTGTCTGAGATTCATGCCGGTCTCGGCGGGCACCACGCCGCAGCTCGGGCCCTTGTTAGCAAGGCCTTCCATACATGATTTTATTGGCCGACGGCCCGAGCGGATGCACAGGACCTTGTCCAACGTTGCGTTGGATGCCAACTCTTCGCCAACCAAAGCATATGCCCCACACCGCCCTACAAACAATCCCCATCACTTGGCCTTTTGCGGTCTGGGAACTGGATATGGTTGGACCCCTTAAAGGTGGAAGCCATAAGAAAAAATATTTGCTAGTCATGGTGGACAAATTCACCAAGTGGATATAGGCTAAACCAGTTAAAACTGCCGAGTCTGGGCTAGTAATAGACTTTATATCCGGCGTTGTATACCGTTACGGTGTTCCGCACAGCATCATCACTGATAACGGCTCCAATTTTACAGCCGACAAAGTGAAAACCTGGTGCGCTAATCTAGGCATCAAGCTCGATTACGCCTCTGTATATCATCCACAAACAAACGGTCAGGTCGAAAGAGCCAATGGTCTTATTATGAGCGGCATTAAGCCCAGACTGGTGCGGTCTTTGAAAGAGTCAGACAAGCACTGGGTTGAGGAGCTCGACTCCGTACTCTGGGGCTGCGGACAACGCCCAATCGCACTATCGGATACACACCTTTCTTCATGGTGTACGGCGCAGAGGCAGTACTGCCCTGCGACATGATTCATGACTCACCTCGAGTGCGCATGTACGAAGAGAGGGAGGCCAAGCTCGATCGGCAGGACAGCTTAGATGCCCTGGAGGAGGAGCACGACGTCGCAAAAGCCCGTTCCACATTTTATCAACAACAGGCTCGCAGGTATCAAAGCAGAGAGGTGCGGGCCAAAACTTACAACGTTGGCGAACTCGTTCTACGCCTGCCGGAGAAGAAAAGGGACAAACTCATGCCCAAGTGGGAGGGTCCCTTCATCATCGACGAAGTTCTCACCGGAGGGGCATACCGCCTGCATGATGCGTCAGACAATCGATTAGAGCCGAACCCCTGGAACGCGGCCAGACTCCGATGATTCTATGCCTAGCACGGAAATCTTTGTTCATTTCCTTCCCCCTATTTTTCCATTATTTTTTCTCTCTCTTTTCATTTTTATTTTTAGCGTTAAAAGCTTTCGTGCGGTTAGACCATACACCCCCGACGCATACGTCTTGAAGTATGTACATCTATTATACCCGGGGGCTTCTTGGACAGAAACTTGCTATTGTTATCTTCCGAGCATCAAGCTCCTCACATATGCGTTTTTTCCCATATGTACCTTTTCTTCGCCATTATATGCATCGATATGACTTAAGTTTTGGCCAAGCTGGGTTGCCTGGCTCCTGTGCTTATGCCCTACGTTCCCGTTAGTTCGGCTAGGGCATAAAGGGAGCACCTCTGCGATTGTTACTGCCGGGTCATCCGGATGTGTACCTCAGACTGGGTGAAGCCGAAAGCTAGCGTTTTTAAGAGAATATTCGGTCGGTGAACTAAAGATGTTTTTGCATTCGTCCCATCGTGAACCCCCAGAAGCTATACACATTGTGATTTCTTCATCATAGTTTGGACATGCACATCGATGCATGCACACCCAGGGAAAGGAACCCTTAACGGAACTATTCTCTCTGGAAGATATTTCTTACACTCTTAATGTAATATAACATAACTAGCTGGATAATTGTTTGTTCAAGCAACTATGACCCCTATGCCTGGTTTCCATGCATACCCAGTCTACTCGGCCATTCTGGTATTCAGAAACACTCCGCACCTTCGGGTCGAGAGGTTGAAGCGAAAAGGTCCGCCATGACAATCGTTTTCAGCTAGAGCTACATATGCAAAGGAAAGTACGTAGTCACTTGGACTCAAAACCTTCCTCCTCTATGCCGTCCAGCAGGCTATCTAACTTACAATCCTGTTGGGAATATTTGGCGGCTACTTCTACTTGGTTATATACTAAACTAACGGGAATTTCTTCCCCATTTGACCCTAGCGGTCCGACCCGGGCCATGTGATTCGGATCCAGCTTGGTATATGGTGTTTTTACCATGGCCCAGGCTTCTCGCACACCCTCTCGGCGAGCCAATATCTTCCATAGTCGGATACGCCGCCGCGCTCCCTTGAACAGCTCTACAAGCTTCTCCATACTCCCTGGAGGGGAGTCGGATGGCCATAAGGCCTTGGCTACACTCCGCATTGCCTGCCGAGCTTGCTCGTGCAACTTCAACAGCCCTTGCAGGAGATCACTTGATGATCCGGACACCTCCTCTTCGGGGTGGCCCGTCAACATACCTGCAATCATAGCTATATCAGCTACTTTTACCCCCAAACTGTTATAAGGTAAATCCGGACACGTACAGAATATGCCGCCTCGCAGCTTTTTGTTTGCCTTCACGACAGCGGCTAGCTGGGCTCGCACATCTTTCAGTTCTTCGCCCAGTTTGGTATTTGAATCTTGGAGTTTGTTTTTCTCCTGCCTGACTCGGGTCAGCACCCGTTCGCCTGCGGCGTGTAGTCTTTTTGCCTCTTTCTCTCCCGCTTGAGCGGTTTTCAACTTCTCTTCTAGTTGACCTGATGGTCCTATTATGAGATAATCAATAGTATTAGCAAAGCTACTGTATAATTGTTATTCCTCGATGGAGGGGAACCTTACCAGAAGATGCCTTCTTGGACTCTTTCAGTTCGGCGGTAGAAGCATTCAGCTGTGTCCGACACTGCTCCAGTTCTTGAGCTAGCAGGTTGTTCCTCTCCGTCAGAACCTGGTTATACATCGATCCTTAAATCACTTGTGCCAACTGCTTTCAGTCTCGGGGGCTACTAGCATGTGCTTATCCTTTTCGGACAAAATAAACCTTACCTGCACATCCGCCAAATGCTACTTTGTGGCTTTGTCAAGCCCATCTCGAGCAGCTCGAATATATGCGTCAGCCGAGCTGAAGGCATCAAACGCCTCTTTTGAACAGCGGGGGTCTCGTAAAATTGCCCTCAAGCACCGATGATTCATGGCGCTCTCCACTTCCGAGTTGGTGACGGACATATTTTCTGAGCCCTCGGCCGAAAGACTGTCCGGCGTCACCCCCAGATCGGCCCCCGTCCCCTCGGTTGGGGCTGGATCCTGGTTGCTGGGAGTATTACTGCCCAGACCCCCGGACACAGTCCGGCGGACTCTTTTCCTGATACGGAATGAACATGAAATTCATAGTTGGATGCGACTATTAAAAAACATATTTGCAAACCCATACCTCTTTGACGAGGGCCCGATCATGTCTTCGCCTGCCTTCCTCTTCGAAGGCTTGCTCGGTGCGGGAGCCGCTCTCTTCGGAGTCGCTCCTGGAGTAGCACGGTATGTCGAACGCCTCCCCTTCGAAGCATTAGACAATGCGGTGGGTGAGGCAGAATGGAGGAATCCTTTCGGGGAAGATGTCTCCTGACTACTTACGTGTGAAGCGGGGAGAAGACCAGGGTAATCGGCGATGATGGCCACTTCGGTGCCATCGTAGCTCGCCTGGTAAAACGCGCCATTCTCCAGCACCACAAATATATCCGGATCCTCTTCAAATCCAGGGTAAAGGTCCCGATTGTGGCCCTCGGGCTGCGGTGTGGCGCTGTAGAGCCCCTCGGAAGTCTTTCACCAATGTTGTTATAAATGGATGGGTTAATAAAGCTCAGGGAGGGGAATGAGTGGAGCAAAAAAAGTTTTGGGCTCAACCAGCTAGGAGGATTGTACATGGAATATCCTTCTCTGTGCGTGATGCACAGGAACTCCTCTTCCTCACCCTTGAACAGTTCGGCCAATATTTTGGCTAGGGCAGCAGGGGTGTCCGGACCTTTCCTGCCACAGCGGGAGGTGTCATCTTCCCCATTGTAATTCCACATGGGGAGACCTCTGTATTGGAGTGGCTGAACTCCCCGCACTATGGAGGTCGCCATCACTTCGACTATTGTATACCCGAACTGGGCAAGCGTCCTGATCTTGCTCAGGAGTTGGCGAACTTCTGCACTATCTTCCTCCTTGGGGCTTCGAGGGCGCCAGCTGTGGCGCTTCTTCAGAGGAACACTCGCAAACTCGGGGAGGCCTCTCCGGACCGGATCTGGAAGTACGACGTCATCAATGTAAAACCACTCAGAGGTCCACTCTTCAGACGCCTTCTTCGGTGTGCCAGATAGGTATCCGGTCTCGGCAATGCGCCATATTTCGGCACCCCCCACTTCAAATATTGATCCTTCGTGGTTGTGCGAGACAAGGCAGAACAACTTTCTCCACAGTTCAAAATGGGCCTCAATACCCAGAAATAGTTCGCATAAAGCAACATAACCCGCGATGTGCAGAATGGAGGCCGAGGTAAAGTTGTGCAGCTGGAGGCCATAATACTCCAGAAGCCCTCGGAGGAATGGGTGAATGGGGAATCCCACGCCCCTCAGCAAATAGGGGACGAAGCACACTCGTTCTCCCGCAGACGGATTGGGGAAATCCTCCGCCTGGGTTTTGCCGTTGAAGGAGGCCGATCCTACTCGAATAGGGACCAGATCTGCAGGAGGGAGAAATCCCTGCGTTTGCAGCTTCTCCAATTGGTTGTAGGATACAGAGCAGCTCTCCCACTCGCCTCTCTCTAGGTTGGAACGGGAAGAGGAGCTGGGAATGTTGGCCATGTTGGAGTGGTCTCTCCTGGCAGTCTCTGAGGATTTTTTCTGCGTGGTGCCGAATGGATCTGAGATCCAATCTCTTTAAATAGACAATCTTTCTTGCATGGCTAGGGTGTTATTTGCAAAAAAGACCCTGACCGTCCGCATTCGCCCGACACGTGGAAGTTGAAGACATAGAAGCACAGAAGCCGAAGGGTGTGGCATTGAATTAAAAGCCGAATAAATTACTTGGAAGCCGTCGGAGGGGGAACCCGCCTTGCAATGCCGAAGACAATCTGCGCGCCGAACACCTCATCATTGAAGCCTCGTTCGGGGGCTACTGAGGGAGTCCTGGACTAAGGGGTCCTCGGGCGTCCGGCCTATTAGCCATGGGCCGGACTGATGGGCCGTGAAGATACGAAGACCGAAGACCGCACCCGTGTCCGGATGGGACTCTCCTTGGCGTGGAAGGCAAGCTTGGCGACTGTATATGTAGATTCCTTTCTTTGTAACCGACCGTGTGTAACCCTAGATCTCCCCGGTGTCTATATAAACCGGAGGACTTAGTCCGGAAAGGAGATATTCATTACCATAGTCATACAGGCTAGACTTCTAGGGTTTAGCCATTACGATCTCGTGGTAGATCAACTCTTGTAATACTCATATTCATCAACATCAATCAAGCAGGAAGTAGGGTATTACCTCCATAGAGAGGGCCCGAACCTGGGTAAACATCGTGTCCCCTGTCTCTTGTTACCATCGACCTTAGACGCACAGTTCGGGACCCCCTACCCGAGATCCGTCGGTTTTGACACCGACAACGAGGTCTATAGTACTTCACAATATGCTCAAACTCACATAATCCCAATCAAATGAGAATCTAAATGCATTTCATTGTTATTACTTTGTAGGATGCAACAAAACCAACCATAACTCTACATCATCCATTATAAAAGCAACATTTTGAACACATCCCAATGTGTGAATGAAACGTGCAGAGAGCTTTCAAAGATGGAGTAGATAGGGTGGTAAAGATTGTGTGTATGTGGACAAGAGAGTAGGAGACAAACCTAACGAGAGAGGGAGAGAGAGAGAGAGAAAGAGAGAGGAAGAAGTTAGGTCGGTGAGATAAATGGAGACATATAATATATGTGAGATGTGTGTGCATCCGGATTATGTAGACGTGGAAGGAGAAGAGACAACAGGTTTGACGAGAGAGCTGGAAAAACATGGACGAGAGGGGAAGGATCTCGTGGGTTGAGGGATTGATAATTTTGTGTGGGAGAGAGAGGGCCTGGTATTTTGTGCGGGAGAGAGGGGGAGGAGTCAGTTAGCCATCGTCACATCATCCTGCTTCCAAATGACCCCGCATTCTCTAGTGCAGTGTGGTCACCGTCTTTGATCTCCTCGATGCCCTCTTTGAAGGTTGAGATGTTGTGCATGCTGGGGTGCAGAGAAGCACAAGCGAGAGTGGTCACCATATAGCCTTGGATGGGGATGAATTGTGTGCTCGGGGGAGGGGGAGTGTGTGTGCTGTGTGTGTGTGTGTGTCAGGTATTGAGAGAAATCAAACCTACGGAGAGAAATGTCTATGTATGTGATGGAAAGCTACATGCTAAATAGGGTTTTCACTAAGAGATTGGGCGTGCGAGATAGAGAGCGATGTGCGGGCCTTGAGGTGGGCAGGGGCCGGGTGAGGGTGTCAAAATGTGTGTGTTTATGCATGTGTTACATGCGATCGTGCGAGGGACGGACGAATCGAGAGAGATGGTTGTTGTGTTACGGATGCGCCTCTCCCTCTCTCTCACACACTCACAAGTACAAATAGAAGACCGTTCTCTCATGTATACACAACGTATCGGCATTTGTCTATGTCTCACTCATGCATGATCATTTGCACATTCACACCTCTCTATGTTTCTATCACACGCACACCGTCTCCACATTGCCCTTCCGCCACAACACACATATGGACACATACACACGTTCTCTCTCAGTTACACACACAAAATCGGTATTAAAAAAACTAGGGCGCACTTAAAACGTCCAAATCCAAATAAACACAAACTGGAGCTAAATTCAAATATATGGAAATATTGTAGCGTCAAGAACTTTTCCAGGAAAAAAGTTGAGTAATATTCGGGGATTGTTTTCACACACACAAAAAGGTTCGGTGGATGTCCTTCGAGCGCGACACGGTGATGCACCGTTCGATCGACCGCGCGGCCGTGGTTCACGCGCTTGCACAGGATTTCGTATCGTGGTTGTGGTAACTAATATAAGCGCTGCCTTAGTCTAATGTTTATGTGTACTAGTACGATTTTATTTTAAGTTTGACCAACCCTATATAAAACTAAACTAAGCTCCCATACGCGCACTCATCAATATGCCGCCACCGTCGTTGCGCATGCCGGCGCTCGCCTGCTCTAGCCAACCATTTCTCGCCCATCACCGCCGTGTTGCCGCCATCCCTGTACCATGAAGCCGAAGGCTCGCCCGCTCATGTCATTTGCAGTCCCTCCTCGCGATGCTGCCGCGCTGCCAAGCACGCGAGCAGCTGGTGGAGCCGCGTCTAGGCACGCAGCGTACAAAGAAGAGGACGAGCGCGTGCTCCAGCACGCCGGCGAGGAGGAACTAGCGTGTCATTGTCGTCTCCGCCCGCGCGGAGGAGGCGCGCATGGTGGCTATCGCGGCGGAAGCCGGTCGCGCCCGCGCCGAGCCCGCAAACCGGGTGCGGACGCGGAATCTACCTTCGAGACCTTGAATGCCACGTGGATCCTGCAATCTGAAGGAGAATTTGGGTCAGTCGACTCTTGTGAGCCGTTGGATGCAACATGGATGGCTAGAAGGGCTTCTTCAACCTCCGAAATTGATGCACTGTTCATCTTCTCAGCCCGCCACATGCCTAACCGCCTGTCACCGCCGCCCCGCCCTCCCCTAAACCGCCTGCCACCGCCATGCTCCCCCCACCCCCGCCATCCGTTTAACCCCGGGCACGATCCATTTTTTCCGACGAACTGCATTCCACACCCACCACTCATAAGATAGATTATGGGCACCCTGCCACCCTAATATAGATACTGGGGTAGCTTCTCTGCCGTCTTCTTCCTTCGTTCCGTCGAACTTCTTTCACAAATCGACCGACCCAAATTATACTACCAGTACGAACGTATCAAGTATAGTAGGAACACGAAGATATGAGCAGTAGTACCAACTGCAAGAAGAATAGTAGTAAGACATATTACTAGTACTACTGTATGTACTGCTGGGGGCTCAGCACAACATAGTTCAAATAACGAGAAAGAACATAAAGTTCAAATAACGAGAAAGAACATAAACATAGTTTTTCTGGGGGCTCACCACAACACACCCCTGAAATGAAACTAAGCAACTAGTCTGCTTGACACTGTAGTAGAACCAGCATGAGCGACGGCACTGCCACCTTACTCGGAGTTCGAGTCCACGTCCTCGTACCTCTTCCTCTTCCTCTTTGCCGTCGCTTCTTTGCTTGAACCGGACACTGGGCTCTGCTTCTTCATCCAACCCTTGTAGATATTTAAACAAAGGTAGGCATCCATTGCTCCGTACAGGATGTGATCTTCATCTATTGTCTTCCAATCCCATGCATGATGAAACCCGTGGTGAGGTTTCTGTTGGGAATCGTAGCATAATTTAAAAAATTTCTACGCTCACCAAGATGCATCTATGGAGTCTACTAGCAACGAGGGGAAAGGAGTGCATCTACATACCCTTGTAGATCGCGAGCGGAAGCGTTCCAATGAACGTGGATGACGGAGTCGTACTCGCCGTGATCCAAATCGCCGATGACCGAGTGCCGAACGGACGGCACCTCCGCGTTCAACACACGTACGGTGCAGCGACGTCTCCTCCTTCTTGATCCAGCAAGGGGGAAGGAGAGGTTGATGGAGATCCAGCAGCACGACGGCGTGGTGGTGGATGTAGCGGGTCTCGGCAGGGCTTTGCCAAGCTTCTGCGAGAGAGAGAGAGAGAGAGAGAGAGGTGTTGCAGGGGAGGAGGGAGGCGCCCAAGGCTATGTCTTGCTGCCCTCCCCCCCTTTTATATAGGCCCCCTAGGGGGGCGCCGGCCCAGGGAGATGGGATCTCCAAGGGGGGGCGGCGGCCAAAGGGGGGAAGGGGTGCCTTGCCCCCCAAGGCAAGGGGGAAGCTCCCCCCTAGGGTTCCCAACCCTAGGCGCATGGGGGGAGGCCCAAGGGGGGCGCCCCAGCCCACTAAGGGCTGGTTCCCTTCCACTTTCAGCCCACGGGGCCCTCCGGGATAGGTGGCCCCACCCGGTGGACCCCTGGGACCCTTCCGGTGGTCCCGGTACAATACCGGTAACCCCCGAAACTTTCCCGGTGGCCGAAACTTGACTTCCTATATATAATTCTTCACCTCCGGACCATTCCGGAACCTCTCGTGACGTCCGGGATCTCATCCGGGACTCCGAACAACTTTCGGGTTTCCGCATACATATATCTCTACAACCCTAGCGTCACCGAACCTTAAGTGTGTAGACCCTACGGGTTCGGGAGACATGCAGACATGACCGAGATGCCTCTCCGGTCAATAACCAACAGCGGGATCTGGATACCCATGTTGTCTCCCACATGTTCCATGATGATCTCATCGGATGAACCACGGTGTCGAGGATTCAATCAATCCGTATGCAATTCCCTTTGTCAATCGGTATGTTACTTGCCCGAGATTCGATCGTCGGTATCCCAATACCTTGTTCAATCTCGTTACCGGCAAGTCTCTTTACTCGTACCGCAATGCATGATCCCGTGACTAACGCCTTAGTCACATTGTGCTCATTATGATGATGCATTACCGAGTGGGCCCAGAGATAGCTCTCCGTCACACGGAGTGACAAATCCCAGTCTCGATCCGTGCCAACCCAACAGACACTTTCGGAGATACCCGTAGTGCACCTTTATAGTCACCCAGTTACGTTGTGACGTTTGGCACACCCAAAGCATTCCTACGGTATCCGGGAGTTGCACGATCTCATGGTCTAAGGAAAAGATACTTGACATTGGAAAAGCTCTAGTAAACGAAACTACATGATCTTTTATGCTATGCTTAGGATTGGGTCTTGTCCATCACATCATTCTCCTAATGCTGTGATCCCGTTATCAATGACATCCAATGTCCATAGTCAGGAAACCATGACTATCTGTTGATCAACGAGCTAGTCAACTAGAGGCTTACTAGGGACACATTGTAGTCTATGTATTCACACATGTATTACGATTTCCGGACAATACAATTATAGCATGAATAATAGACTATTATCATGAACAAAGAAATATAATAATAACCATTTATTATTGCCTCTAGGGCATATTTCCAACAGTCTCCCACTTGCACTAGAGTCAATAATCTAGTTACATTGTGATGAATCGAACACCCATTGCGTCCTGGTGTTGATCATGTTTTGCCCTAGGGAGAGGTTTAGTCAACGGATCTGCTACATTCAGGTCCGTATGTACTTTACAAATATCTATGTCTCCATTTTGAACACTTTCACGAATGGAGTTGAAGCGACGCTTGATATGCCTGGTCTTCCTGTGAAACCTGGGCTCCTTCGCAGGGGCAACAGCTCCAGTGTTGTCACAGAAGAGAGTCATCGGGCCCGACGCATTGGGAATCACCCCTAGGTCGGTAATGAACTCCTTCATCGAGACTGCTTCCTGTGCTGCCTCCGAGGCTGCCATGTACTCCGCTTCACATGTAGATCCCGCCACGACGCTTTGCTTGCAACTGTACCAGCTTACTGCTCCTCCATTCAAAATATACACGTATCCGGTTTGTGACTTCGAGTCATCCAGATCTGTGTCGAAGCTAGCGTCGACGTAACCCTTTACGACGAGCTCTTCGTCACCTCCATAAACGAGAAACATATCCTTAATCCTCTTCAGGTACTTCAGGATATTCTTGACCGCTGTCCAGTGTTCCATGCCGGGATTACTTTGGTACCTTCCTACCAAACTTACGGCAAGGTTTACATCAGGTCTGGTACACAGCATGGCATACATAATAGACCCTATGGCCGAGGCATAGGGGATGACACTCATCTTTTCTATATCTTCTGCCGTGGTTGGGCATTGAGCCTTGCTCAATTGCACACCTTGCAATACAGGCAAGAACCCCTTCTTGGACTGATCCATACTGAACTTCTTCAATATCTTGTCAAGGTATGTACTCTGTGAAAGACCAATGAGGCGTCTTGATCTATCTCAATAGATCTTGATGCCTAATATATAAGCAGCTTCTCCAAGGTCCTTCATTGAAAAACACTTATTCAAATAGGCCTTTATACTTTCCAAGAATTCTATATCATTTCCCATCAACAGTATGTCATCCACATATAATATGAGAAATGCTACAGAGCTCCCACTCACTTTCTTGTAAACACATGCTTCTCCATAAGTCTGTGTGAACCCAAACGCTTTGATCATCTCATCAAAGCGAATGTTCCAACTCCGAGATGCTTGCACCAGCCCATAGATTGAGCGTTGGAGCTTGCATACTTTGTTAGCATTCTTAGGATCGACAAAACCTTCCGGCTGCATCATATACAACTCTTCCTTAAGGAAGCCGTTAAGGAATGCCGTTTTGACGTCCATCTGCCATAGCTCATAATCATAGTATGCGGCAATTGCTAACATGATTCGGACGGACTTCAGCTTCGCTACGGGTGAGAAAGTCTCATCGTAGTCAACCCCTTGAACTTGTCGATAACCCTTAGCGACAAGTCGAGCTTTGTAGATGGTCACATTACCATCTGCGTCCGTCTTCTTCTTAAAGATCCATTTGTTTTCTATGGCTCGCCGCTCATCGGGCAAGTCTGTCAAAGTCCATACTTTGTTTTCATACATGGATTCTATCTCGGATTTCATGGCTTCTAGCCATTTGTCGGAATCCGGGCCCGCCATCGC
Organism: Aegilops tauschii subsp. strangulata; assembly: GCF_002575655.3. NCBI lineage: Eukaryota > Viridiplantae > Streptophyta > Magnoliopsida > Poales > Poaceae > Aegilops > Aegilops tauschii. The sequence continues at coordinate 471,227,180 of NC_053038.3, forward strand.
TTCTTCATAGTTCGAAGGTTCACCGTTGTCTAACAACATGATTTCCAGGACAGGGTTGCCGTACCACTCTGGTGTGGAACGTGTCCTTGTGGACCTACGAAGTTCAGTAACTTGATCCGAATCTTCATGATAATCATCATTAACTTCCTCCCCAGTCGGTGTAGGCACCACAGGAACATTTTCCCGCGCTGCGCTACTTTCCGGTTCGGAAGGGGTGACTATCACCTCATCAAGTTCCACTTTCCTCCCACTCAATTGTTTCGAGAGAAACTCCTTCTCTAGAAAGGACCCGTTCTTGGCAACGAAGATCTTGCCCTCGGATCTGAGGTAGAAGGTATACCCAATAGTTTCCTTAGGGTATCCTATGAAGACGCATTTTTCCGACTTGGGTTCGAGCTTTTCAGGTTGAAGTTTCTTGACATAAGCATCGCATCCCCAAACTTTTAGAAACGACAGCTTAGGTTTCTTCCCAAACCATAATTCATACGGTGTCGTCTCAACGGATTTAGACGGTGCCCTATTTAAAGTGAATGCGGCAGTCTCTAAAGCATAGCCCCAAAATGAGAGCGGTAAATCGGTAAGAGACATCATAGATCGCACCATATCCAATAGAGTGCGATTATGACGTTCGGACACACCATTTCTCTGAGGTGTTCCAGGCGGCGTGAGTTGTGAAACTATTCCACATTTCCTTAAGTGTGCACCAAAATCGTGACTTAAATATTCTCCACCACGATCTGATCGTAAGAATTTTATTTTCCTGTCACGTTGATTCTCAACTTCACTCTGAAATTCCTTGAACTTTTCAAAGGTTTCAGACTTGTGTTTCATTAGGTAGACATACCCATATCTACTTAAATCATCAGTGAGAGTGAGAACATAACGATATCCTCCGCGAGCCTCAACACTCATTGGACCGCACACATCGGTATGTATGATTTCCAATAAGTTGGTTGCTCGCTCCATTGTTTCGGAGAACGGAGTCTTGGTCATCTTACCCATGAGGCATGGTTCGCACGTGTCAAATGATTCGTAATCAAGAGACTCCAAAAGTCCATCTGCATGGAGCTTCTTCATGCGCTTGACACCAATGTGACCAAGGCGGCAGTGCCACAAGTATGTGGGACTATCCTTATCAACTTTACATCTTTTGGTATTCACACTATGAATATGTGTAACATCACGTTCGAGATTCATCAAAAATAAACCATTGACCAGCGGGGCATGACCATAAAACATATCTCTCAAATAAATAGAACAAACATTATTCTCGGATTTAAAGAGTAGCCATCTCGAATTAAACGAGATCCAGATACAATGTTCATGCTCAAAGCTGGCACTAAATAACAATTATGGAGGTTTAAAACTAATCCCGTGGGTAGATGCAGAGGTAGCGTGCCGACGGCGATCACATCGACCTTGGAACCATTCCCGACGCGCATCGTCACCTCGTCCTTTGCCAGTCTCCGTTTATTTCGTAGTTCCTGTTTTGAGTTACAAATATGAGCAACTGCACCGGTATCAAATACCCAGGAGCTACTACGAGTACTGGTAAGGTACACATCAATTACATGTATATCACATATACCTTTGGTGTTGCCGGCCTTCTTCTTGTCCGCTAAGTATTTGGGGCAGTTCCGCTTCCAGTGACCACTTCCCTTGCAATAAAAGCACTCAGTCTCGGGCTTGGGTCCATTCTTTGACTTCTTCCCTGTAACTGGTTTACCGGGCGCGGCAACTCCCTTGCCGTCCTTCTTGAAGTTCTTCTTACCCTTGCCCTTCTTGAACTTAGTGGTTTTATTCACCATCAACACTTGATGTTCTTTTCTGATCTCTACCTCAGCTGATTTCAGCATTGAATATACCTCAGGAATGGTCTTTTCCATCCCCTGCATATTGAAGTTCATCACAAAGCTCTTGTAGCTTGGTGGAAGCGACTGGAGGATTCTGTCAATGACCGCGTCATCCGGGAGATTAACTCCCAGCTGAGACAAGCGGTTGTGCAACCCAGACATTCCGAGTATGTGCTCACTAACAGAACTGTTCTCCTCCATTTTGCAGCTGAAGAACTTGTCGGAGACATCATATCTCTCGACCCGGGCATGAGCCTGAAAAACTAATTTCAGCTCCTCGAACATCTCATATGCTCCATGTTTCTCAAAACGCTTTTGGAGACCCGGTTCTAAGCTGTAAAGCATGCCGCACTGAACGAGGGAGTAATCATCAGCACGCTGCTGCCAACCGTTCATAACGTCTTGGTTCTCTGGGATTGGTGCTTCACCTAGCGGTGCTTCTAAGACATAATCTTTCTTGGCTACTATGAGGATGAGCCTCAGGTTCCGGACCCAGTCCGTATAGTTGCTGCCATCATCTTTCAGCTTGGTTTTCTCTAGGAACGCGTTGAAATTGAGGACAACGTTGGCCATTTGATCTACAATACATAGTGTAAAGATTTTAGACTAAGTTCATGATAATTAAGTTCATCTAATCAAATTATTTAATGAACTCCCACTCAGATAGACATCCCTCTCGTCATCTAAGTGAAACATGATCCGAGTTTAACTAGGCCGTGTCCGATCATCACGTGAGACGGACTAGTCAAGATCGGTGAACATCTCCATGTTGATCGTATCTTCTATACGACTCATGCTCGACCTTTCGGTCCTCCGTGTTCCGAGGCCATGTCTGTACATGCTAGGCTCGTCAAGTCAACCTAAGTGTATTGCGTGTGTTCCGAGGCCATGTCTGTACATGCTAGGCTCGTCAACACCCGTTGTATTCGAACGTTAGAATCTATCACACCCGATCATCACGTGGTGCTTCGAAACAACGAACCTTCGCAACGGTGCACAGTTAGGGTGAACACTTTCTTGAAATTATTATAAGGGATCATCTTACTTACTACCGTCGTTCTAAGCAAATAAGATGCAAAAACATGATAAACATCACATGCAATCAAATAGTGACATGATATGGCCAATATCATCATGCTCCTTTGATCTCCATCTTCGGGGCACCATGATCATCTTCGTCACCGGCATGACACCATGATCTCCATCATCATGATCTCCATCATTGTGTCTTCATGAAGTCGTCACGCCAACGATTACTTCTACTTCTATGGCTAACGCGTTTAGCAACAAAGTAAAGTAATTTACATGGCGTTATTCAATGACACGCAGGTCATGCAAAATAATAAAGACAACTCCTATGGCTCCTGCCGGTTGTCATACTCATCGACATGCAAGTCGTGATTCCTATTACAAGAATATGATCAATCTCATACATCACATATATCATTCATCACATCTTCTGGCCATATCACATCACATAGCACTTGCTGCAAAAACAAGTTAGACGTCCTCTAATTGTTGTTGCAAGTTTTTACGTGGTTTGTAGGTTTCTAGCAAGAAAGTTTTCTTACCTACGTATGACCACAACGTGATTTGCCAATTTCTATTTACCCTTCATAAGGACCCTTTTCATCGAATCCGTTCCGACTAAAGTAGGAGAGACAGACACCCGCTAGCCACCTTATGCAACTAGTGCATGTCAGTCGGTGGAACCAGTCTCACGTAAGCGTACGTGTAAGGTCGGTCCGGGCCGCTTCATCCTACAATGCCGCCGAAACAAGAAACGACTAGTAGCGGCAAGAAGAATTGGCAAACTCAATGCCCACAACTGCTTTGTGTTCTACTCGTGCATAGTAACTACGCATAGGCCTGGCTCATGATGCCACTGTTGGGAATCGTAGCATAATTTAAAAAATTTCTACGCTCACCAAGATGCATCTATGGAGTCTACTAGCAACGAGGGGAAAGGAGTGCATCTACATACCCTTGTAGATCGCGAGCGGAAGCGTTCCAATGAACGTGGATGACGGAGTCGTACTCGCCGTGATCCAAATCACCGATGACCGAGTGCCGAACGGACGGCACCTCCGCGTTCAACACACGTACGGTGCAGCGACGTCTCCTCCTTCTTGATCCAGCAAGGGGGAAGGAGAGGTTGATGGAGATCCAGCAGCACGACGGCGTGGTGGTGGATGTAGCGGGTCTTGGCAGGGCTTTGCCAAGCTTCTGCGAGAGAGAGAGAGGTGTTGCAGGGGAGGAGGGAGGCGCCCAAGGCTGTGTCTTGCTGCCCTCTCTCCCGCCCCCTTTATATAGGCCCCTGGGAGGGCGCCGGCCCAGGGAGGTGGGATCTCCAAGGGGGGCGGCGGCCAAAGGGGGGAAGGGGTGCCTTGCCCCCCAAGGCAAGGGGGAAGCTCCCCCCCTAGGGTTCCCAACCCTAGGCGCATGGGGGAAGGCCCAAGGGGGGCGCCCCAGCCCACTAAGGGCTGGTTCCCTTCCACTTTCAGCCCACGGGGCCCTCCGGGATAGGTGGCCCCACCCGGTGGACCCCCGGGACCCTTCCGGTGGTCCCGGTACAATACCGGTAACCCCCGAAACTTTCCCGGTGGCCGAAACTTGACTTCCTATATATAATTATTCACCTCCGGACCATTCCGGAACCTCTCGTGACGTCCGGGATCTCATCCGGGACTCCAAACAACTTTCGGGTTTCCGCATACATATATCTCTCAACCCTAGCGTCACCGAACCTTAAGTGTGCAGACCCTACGGGTTCGGGAGACATGCAGACATGACCGAGACGCCTCTCCGGTCAATAACCAACAGCGGGATCTGGATACCCATGTTGGCTCCCACATGTTCCATGATGATCTCATCGGATGAACCACGGTGTCGAGGATTCAATCAATCCGTATGCAATTCCCTTTGTCAATCGGTATGTTACTTGCCCGAGATTCGATCGTCGGTATCCCAATACCTTGTTCAATCTCGTTACCGGCAAGTCTCTTTACTCGTACCGCAATGCATGATCCCGTGACTAACGCCTTAGTCACATTGAGCTCATTATGATGATGCATTACCGAGTGGGCCCAGAGATACCTCTCCGTCACACGGAGTGACAAATCCCAGTCTCGATCCGTGCCAACCCAACAGACACTTTCGGAGATACCCGTAGTGCACCTTTATAGTCACCCAGTTACGTTGTGACGTTTGGCACACCCAAAGCATTCCTACGGTATCCGGGAGTTGCACGATCTCATGGACTAAGGAAAAGATACTTGACATTGGAAAAGCTCTAGCAAACGAAACTACACGATCTTTTATGCTATGCTTAGGATTGGGTCTTGTCCATCACATCATTCTCCTAATGATGTGATCCCGTTATCAATGACATCCAATGTCCATAGTCAGGAAACCATGACTATCTGTTGATCAACGAGCTAGTCAACTAGAGGCTTACTAGGGACACGTTGTAGTCTATGTATTCACACATGTATTACGATTTCCGGACAATACAATTATAGCATGAATAATAGACTATTATCATGAACAAAGAAATATAATAATAACCATTTATTATTGCCTCTAGGGCATATTTCCAACAGTTTCTTCAGTTTAGCATACGAAGGATCAATCATGGCTGCTGCCAGGGTCAGCATTGAAGGCTGAGAGGAGGACACCAGGCTTGCCTTCTGGAGATCGAAGGACTGGCCTACAACGAGGCCTATCCGACCCAGGGCATCCCCGTCGTTCCTAAAGTCTATAGTAACGAATTTCACTCTTTCATCCTTGAGGAAGTTCTTAAAATCCTGGCACTCAACGTCGGCATGGCATATGTGGTAGACCAAGCACAAGTTATGTACGCAAACCTGGATCACGGCAGAGCTTCTTCTTCTCTGCCTCGTTTAGAATCTTCTCGCTTTCCAGGACTGTGGTGTACTCAACATCTAGCCCAGCGACCCACTCATCCTTTGAACTATTGAACATGCGCAGGAAGCGAGCAAGGCATGCTTTCACCGTTGCGGATCCACGGGTGTAGATGACGATGAACTCATCATCGGTGATGGCTCTAACCTGGTACTCAGAAGCGACCATGGAGATTCGGGAGGCCATGGATTTTGGTGGAGGGTTAGGAGAAGTTGAACTAGTGTAATGTGAAAGGACGTGATGACTGGGAGCAAACTATTGTAAGGTAGAAGACGGGGATGAGTAGGGCGTGCGAACGGCGTGGGGTTGTTGGCTTGCCCGGTGGATAAACGGCTGCAAGCCCCCAAAGAGTTCTCGAGTACTATGCGGGACCCACTAGATGTCATGTCTACTAGACCCATATCGTAGGCCTGACGGTATAGCTCCTGCCTGTTCGCACGCCATGCCAGCGCGTGGATGTAACTTCACTTAATTCCCTCAACCGTCGCGCCTCCCACGAGCTTCTCCTCCCTCGCGCGGTTGCGCCCTTTGAGACCTTGACCGGCTATAAATGAGCAATTTTTTTTGCCTACTCCGCATGCATGATACTCCCTCTGGTCCTTTTTACTTCTATCGACCGTTTGCAAAGTTTTTGACCAAATTTATACTAAAAATATCAATATATACAATACTGATTATAATGAGTATAAAAACTACGTTTTATAATGAGTATAAAAATACTGATTTGACATTGTGAATGTTGATGTTCATTTTTCTATAAGTTTGGTCAAAGTAGAAGTACATTGACTTCAGACAAAACTTAAATGCACAATGCAGACTAGTTCCTCCGTCCAGGTGCGTGCCATGTCCTATCTAGTCATCACAACAAGGTTAGCTATTAGAGTACCACTACCTCCCTTCTAGTTTAAAGGGCTCGATTCAAAAATTTCACCTACTCTTACAAAGATAGAGGCGGTGGAATAGTTTTGTAGTGGTTTCTAGAGTCTGGACTCCATCTTCAGGAACCTTCGCCGCCGCCGGCAAGAATGCAAGGAGATGAACCAGAAAGGAAATGAGGCTGGAATGAGTAGTTTCGTATTTTATATAGTGGCAGAGGTGGGTAAATATCTGCTATATGGTACCTCCGGTGGCAAGGCCATGTCTCTATGCACACACATCTCAGCCGTTGGTTCCAAGTAGATCGAATGGCTCACGTTGTCCAGAGGCAGACATACCATCACCACCAACTAAGATTTTTATAGGAGTGGTCATGCTATGCGTGTGGTGTAATTATTGCATCGGTTTACACAAATTTTTGAGAAAAACAAGAGTACTAATTAAGTACTTTTGTAAACTATGGAATTAATTCCACCATTCATCATCTACCTTGGTTGAAGAGATTTTCAAATTAAGCCCTATAAACCGGAAAGGAGGGAGTACCACATTACCACCACTATGGCCAGCCTTAATCATCGCATGAAATAATTTAGTGCACCTTGAAATCTGAACGCCTACTTGACTATCCTTCTCCCTCCAGCAGTCCCACCACTCCACCCTGTGTGGAAAATATCTACATGCATGATCTCCTCCCCCGCGCTCGTCCAATCCGTTGTGACCAGCCATATTTCCACCCCTTCCCTCACTCGTAATTTACTCCAACAAATATGCCCACATAGCTGCTTCAGTTACTTAACTGTAGGTGCATTGGGTCACTGACATGTGGGCCCAACAAGCATCTGCCCACATGTCAGTGACGCAACTGGACCTACAGTTAAGTGAGTGAAGCTCAGTCCATATATTATGTAGGTGTGCCATTGCTCGCTATAAATACTGTGCCTCCCACGGCATTCGGAAGAACGCTCACGTTCATCGCTATCTCCTCCCCCTCCCTCTCACGTCAACCACCATGGCATCCCCCCTCCCAAGCCCTAGGCGCCCCTCGCTGCACCGCACGGACGGTCACGCGCCGCCGTTCCGTTCCTCGCCGCCACTAGTCGAGGAGGACGCGTCCCTGTTTCGTTCCTCACCGCCACTAGTCGAGGAGGACGCGTTGGCGTTCTGCTCCTCGCCGTGACGCGTCAAGGTGGACGCGTCGGCGTTCCCAATCTCGCCAGCACGCGTGTCGGAGGACGCGTCGGCTCCCCGCTATGAGGAGAACGCCGCGCCGCCCGCCGAGCCCCCCAGCCTTGAGGAGCTTTGGAAAGAAATGGACGTCGCCTTGTGGGAGGCTTTGCCTCCGGCAGAGCGTGCCAAAATAGAGGCGGAGAAGAAGGCCGAGGAAGAGAAGCGCGCCACGGGGCAAGCTGCCTGGCAGTCCTATGTCGCGTCCGAGAGAGTCAGGCAATTGGCTCTTTGGCAGAAGGCTCGTGCGAGGGCTATGAGGGTGGCGGAGGACGCCTGTGCCAAAGCCCTGAGTGCAGTCGGGCCCAAGCTCCTCATCTACGCTTGGTGGTACGTGGACCGGGTGCACGCTTCCAGCGAGGAGGAGTGCCTGTTGCCGCTGGATCACCACACCGGTGAGATCGCGCTCGCCCGCCGGCAAGCCACCAATCAGCACCTCGCGAGTTGCGAGGCTAAGGAAGAGGCGTTGTGTCGGCGCGCTGGGAAACGATCGCACACCAGGGCACTCGTGGCGCGCCGCAAGAGCTCCTGCGAGCGTCGTGGCTTTTATTAATATAATTTAGTTTCGTAAGGCGATCTCATTAGTTTTGGGACGCAAATGATAAATCCCGAACATTCGGGAATTATTATCGTCTTTAATTAGGTATGTAAAAGGAAATGTTTGGAAACCTTGTGTATCCGTACACATTTTGTAAGTATGTGCATATGTCACATGCACTAACATTTTATCAGTTAAATCTTTGGTCAAATTTCAGCACAAATTACAATGGTGAAGGATAAACCAGGACGGAGGTACTAGTAGTTTAGAAGCCCAAATAAATGAGTGAGGCGCCTTAATGTTACTCTCCATTGTGACTAGTCTTATGGGAAAAGCTGGGGAAGAGACGGCTTGTTTTTTAAGCCGCCAAAAGAACTGGCCCTAGGAGTAGTAGCTAGGGATACTAGGGATCGAGTGTGAGAGATGAACCGGAGAAAGTAAATGCAGAGAGATGAAATGCAAAAAAGACGGAGGGATGTGATGGTTGCTTGTCCGTTTATTTTACTAGGCCACTTATTACTGGGAGGTTGGGTTTTGTGATATGACGGCTTTACTGCGGCGCCACGAGCAGGGTGAGACTCGCGTGCAGCGCCGCTCTCTACACTAGTACTACATCGATCGTGGTTCATTAGTCCCCCATTGAATTTGACTAAAGATTTAACTAACAAAATGTTGGTGCATGTCAACAAAAACTATATCATTGGATTCGTATTTGAACATAGTTTTCAATGATATAATTTTCGGTGACATGCATCGGCATTTATCGTACTATATATAATGTTAGTTCAATTTTTGGTCGTACTAATCTATAGTAAGGTGCCCGTGCGTTGTATGAAACAGTGAAATGCATTGATCAGGGAGTTGTTTATTTTGACAAATGATGTGGGGGTCATCTCATGTGTAACGGATATCGATAGGTTTCTTCGGATATTATTTCATCTCTAGAGCTCACAAACATCGGGGTGAAATAGGTAAAAAAGTATCTTTTGCAAACAAAAGCGTTCAACTGTTCAACCTACATCCAAAACTTGTGAAGAAATAACACTTATTGTGCTTTGCAAGAAATGATCTTTAAGAATTAGTTTTTGAGCATCGATTGATGTACATGTTGGCTACAGATGACATGGCACTTTCATATAGTCAAAAGTTGGCTATACTATTAAGTATTAACCATGCCCTTATACACCTAGACGGAGGGATTAAATCAGGATGACTTGGAAGGGGGCAGAGGAGATGTAAGAATGGTTCATCATAAGTCTTTCACCAGTACTGTAGTAAAATTTCATACATGGAAGATTCTAGACTAAACCATAAATGGATACACTTTTATTCATGCGCGATACTCCAATAGAGCAAGATCATGCATGGAAGTCTCCACATGCTTAGACAGCGGATTACATTGAGCGAAGACTAATGATCAACATTTAACTTGGTAATGCATACGTCCAGGTGAACCTCCTTGGAGTCCCCGTGCACATTGTTGGGGGTCAAATCATACCATGCATCTTCCATGTCCACATCGGCGGGAAGGTCCCAGCTCGGCACAGTCCTAGTCAGCTTGACGTAGCCAGTGTCGCCGCCCACGTACCTCCGAGGGGTAGTAATAGTGAGCACGCACCCGTACATCGGCCTCGTGTCAGCGTCAGCGGCGTCGCCCCTGACGCACACTACAGAGATGGGGTGGCGGCTTGCGCGGGCTCGCTGGTGCCCACGATCAAGAGGAAGACGCTGCCGTCCTCCTCCGAGACTAGCAGGCGGTGGTGATCCTCCAGCGACTCCGGCACGGTGAATGGGTAGCACGTCTCGTACTTGATGTTCTTCGCTGCGGGCCAGTAGTGATAGACGGACGCCTGCGTGAGGTGATGCACGAGGTCCGCCGGCGAGCCCCAAAACAGCATCGGGCACTCATAGCAGTAGACGAAGGGCTCCTTGGAGGCATCGACCCGGTCGTCCATGAAACGGGAGTGGCTGTAGGGGACGGTGCGCCAGTTGAATATATGAGCAAGTTACTACGAGATTTAGTCTGAATAAGCACAAAATAAATCATGACGGCTATAACAGAGATTATACTAATCACGTGGACTAGCATAGTAGATGAACAGATCGAATCTAGGACACAGACTAGAAACATGAATTACCACGATTTCGAATAGGAAGGACAGAAACACATACGGTGCAACGGTACCAGCACCGTTGGCGTTGAGGTTGTCGCCCATGTCGTTGAGGAAGAGGTTGCCGAGGTCGGGGAAGAAGTCATCGTCGGTGAAGTCGTCGCTGCCAGCAGTCGCGAGAGTGCGCTCCCCAAATTTCAACAACGCCTGCCGAATGGAGCACAGGAGGGAGTGGCTGTAGGGGACGTTGCGGCCGCTGAATGGAGCGCAGGAGTAGCACACGAAGCAGTAGATGGTGCTCCTCCCTAGTCTCTATCTCTACTCTTGTCTCTATCTCTACTACCTTCTTTCTTTTTTATAATATACTAGTAGCTATCAAATCAAAATAGTGGCTGGCATGGTGGCCGCTGCCGGCGTCGTCCATCCACATGCCTCCGCCTAGTCCGACCACCAGTCACCACCACGCCCCACTCCTCCTCACCTTATCTATCATCTTTCTCAAGATATCATTTTTTATGAAATTGTCGAGATACCATGTTTCCAATAAAATTCTCGAGATATTATTAGTTTTTACACATGGGATTACTCCTGCATGGGTCAATCACAACAGGTGTTTTATAAAAAAATGCATCTTGATGTTTCGTGCAATGCACGTGCATCTTGCTAGTTTTTTAAGCATATAATTCCAAACACCACGTAGACATGGTCTTTGACCATTTTACAACTATGTTAGTATCATTGTTAGTGTTCAGCCGGTGCAAGTTATAGCCCCGGGTGTTTTAACCTTTTTTTAGTAATGATATCTGGCGATTGTTCGCCACGAGCTCAATCATGGCGAATCCCATGTAACCATCAGATTTCCATCCGATGGTGGCCTGTTTTTGAGCCATAGTATTTGACAAAACTGCCACCCTTACAAATGTACTGTCACTGCGTCACGGGCGTTTGCAACTACCATGTCTGTCAGCGAACGTTTGCTGGGGACTGGAGTTAGCACCGATGGCGGTTCGTAGTCGTTCCATGCTCGGGCATTGAAGTTTATAACTATTTTAGATTAGAATATACTAATCCTTCGGTGCTAGTAGTAGAGCAGAGTCCTACTCCACTACTACTCTAGTCAAGCAAGTTAGGGCACAGTAGTAGGTACTGTAGGGAGTACCAGTACTGTGATCACTCAAGCAAGTTGTCTGGCATCGATATGACCCTACGCTGCTGGTATGTATCTCGTAAGTCAAGCGGCGTGCTGTAGTCATCATCACTTGTACACTTCCTGCAGCACATATTCGCTTCTCCATCCTTGTCCGCACATAATCGTCCAATCTTCCATCCCCGCTAAGGCGCCTCCCCCCTCTTCCGAAACCCAAGCACTAACAATGACAGAACCGAGCAGCATCCGCCGAAAGAGTGGCTGGAATTCGCTCCCCACAGAGGTAATCAAGCTATTGTTTCGCGTGTGGACAATCTCAGTACCATGCCGCTCGCCGTGTGCTCGTCGGAGCTGTACCGTTTACTCAAAGCCCTCGGGCCGGAGCTTTTTAAGAGAGCTCCTTGCTTGCTGATGCCGCCTGATCTTCAGAAACGGCGTGTCACGCAGCATAATGATCATAGGGTGGCGAGCATCAACCCTCTTGACTGCGATCCGATCCCCATCACCCTCAACTACATTAACGGTATGTACTGGGCCGGCATGAGCATGTCTTGGATGGTGCTCGTCGACGGTGGCGGCAGCTGGATGCTCGTGGAGGTCTACACCCGGCGATTGATCCCCCTTCCTTCGATTAACACTGCACTGCTTTGGCACCGCGGCCCGGAATGCTCGGAATCTTACAGTAGCCAACATGATACCAAGTTTGATTTGCTCAAGGTTGTAATCTGCCAAGTGCCCACAAGATCTACGAATTATAAAGACTTCAGGCTAATTGGGTTCTTCAACCGTGGTCTCGCCTATCTGGCAGGTCACCACGGTAAGTGGATAAATCTGCACGTCCATCACAGGATCATACATCCTCCATGGTTCTCTGATGCCATTGAACACAAGGGCTTCATTTACGCTATCGAATCCTTCTATGGCTGGACATACTGATGGCCTACTCCAGTCATCGCTACAAACGGCTGTTACAGCACTATGTTACTTTCCTATGATATCATGATGGCTTGCTTATATTACTGTCAACATTTACTGAAAAATATTCATGCTCATAACATGTTGTTCTTAAGATTGACTACATTAAGAGCCCTTTTTTATTTGACTCCAACTTGATATGATGTTGTAGGCCGCCTGGTGTCCCTACCCTTCCTAATCCCAGAACCTTTCAAAGAAAAGCGGCATGGCAGTTGCAGGTGATTCCTGGCTTGAACAGACGACGGCGAACGATTGATGATCGTTCGCACGTACCGGACGTGTTGTTTCATGGAATACAATCACAGTCACTGCAAGGTCTTTGAGCAGGATCCCAACTTCTCTGGGCCTTCAGGAATTTTTGACTGGAGGCTGGTAAGTAGCCTTGGTACACGCTCTCTGTTTCTCAGACTGAATTATTCGATTAACCAGGAGATAACCTACGGCAAGGATCATGATGGCAGCGCGGTTCGTTCATCAGGCAAAATTGTGTGTACACAGCGTACCATGCATCTCTGCATGCACCATACCCTAATATGTGCTGCCACGCTCTGCAGCCCAAAGTAGGAGAGAGGGTCGCAAGTATCAGACTTCGACCTGCTGGCTAGAGTTTCCCCCGTCAGGCACCCATCTAGTTCAAGCCGTCAGCCAATCTCCACAGCTTAATAAATAGTAACGTCTAACTGAGCCAGTTAGTTAGATGCGTACTCTTGGTGTAGTAGGATCTTTATTTAGTTTGATGCATACACTTGTTCTTTTTTGGTAGCCCTTTTGTAATGATGGCTGATTTTGGTTTGGAAGAGAGAGCTACGTTTTTACTCTTCTGGCCTGCTTACTGCTTCTGTTGCACACCCAGCCATGGTTGCTGCTGTTGCTGTTTTCAATGTACAATCAGTAGTATATTTCGTCTGTTGGTTGAATAAATGTGTTGTTAGAACTGAGGGAGTCCTGGACTAAGGGGTCCTCGGGCGTCCGGCCTGTTATCCTGGGCCGGACTGATGGGCTGTGAAGACACGAAGGCCGAAGACTGTACCCGTCTCCGGATTGGACTCTCCTTGGCGTGGAAGGCAAGCTTGGCGACTAACTATGAAGATTCCTTCTTATGTAACCGACTTTATGTAACCCTAGATCCCCCCGGTGTCTATATAAACCGGAGGGTGTAGTCCGGAAAGGATATACTCATTACCATAGTCATACAGGGTAGACTTCTAGGGTTTAGCCATTACGATCTCGTGGTAGATCAACTCTTGTAACACTCATATTCACCAAGATCAATCAAGCAGGAAGTAGGGTATTACCTCCATAGAGAGGGCCCGAACATGGGTAAACATCGTGTCCCCTGTCTCCTGTAACCATCGATCCTAGACGCACAGTTCGGGACCCCCTACCCGAGATCCACTGGTTTTGACACCAACATTGGTGCTTTCATTGAGAGTTCCACTGTGCCGTCGACGAAAGGTTCGATGGCCACTTCGATCGTCCATAGTGACGCTGTCCAAGGAGAAACCTTCCTCCCTAGACAGATTTTCGTATTCGGCGGCTTCGTACTGCGGGCAACTCACTTGGCCATCTGGAGCAGATCGATAGCTACGCCCCTGGCCACCAGGTCAGATTTGGAAGCTTGAACTACGTTGAGGATATCCGTGGAGACTTGATCTTTAATGGATTTGAGACCGCGGCGATCGCTCCCCCTCGCTCCGATGAACATGACTTAAATCTGTCATTGGACCAGATTCAGGAGATGGTTCCTGTAACTGCTACGGCCTTAGATCAGGAGCAGATTGCACCATCCGAAGCCATAGAGTCCGCGGCGTTGGATCCGCACACAGACTCAACACCTGGGAATATCTGCGTCAACGGAATTCCGGACACGTTTCCGGCTATAAATTCCGAACCGCGTACGCCTGCAAACACCGAGCTGGATCGGTCATCGATCTTCGAGTTCAGCGCCGCAGACGTCTTCCAACACTCGCCCTTGGGCGATGTGCTAAATTTGTTAAAAAACCTGTCCTTGGTGGGGGACTCACAGCCGAACTATGTCTGGTTCGAACTAGAAGCTGATGATGGGGAATTTCGCTTCCCACCCACCCACTTCATAGCCACTGTCAAGGACTTAACCGACGTGCTTGATTATGGCTCCGAAGACATCGACAGTATGGACGACGATGCCGACAAGGAGCAAGGCCAAGACCCACCATTCACTGCACGTTGGACAGCCACCTCTTCGTATGATGTGTACATGGTAGACACACCTAAAAAAGCTAGCGACGATGACAAAGAAGATCCATTTGTGAATAAACCTTCTGAGACACAGTCCAAGCGCCGGCGCCCTAAACGCCGTTCTAAGCCACGTCGCTCAAAAGATGGCAACACTAGCGCCGGAGAAAATAGTACTCCGGACGATGCCAAAAACAATGAAGACCCTGTTGGAGCAACATCCGAATAGGAGGAACAAGACAACGGGCAAGTTAACCCTGATAAACAGGCCATGCCCAATGACCCGGATGACGATAGTTATCGTCCACTCTCCGAGGATGAGGAGAGCCTCAGCAGCAAGGATTTCATCGTGCCTCAGGCACCCCTCGAGCAGGAGCGCTTCAAGCACCAGCTAATAGCTACTGCAAGAAGCCTGAAGAAAAAACAGCAGCAGCTTCAAGCCAATCAAGACCTACTCATTGACAGATGGACTGATGTCCTGGCAGCCGAAGAATACGGCCTCAAGTGCCCAGCCAAGAGTTACCCGAAGTGCACACTGCTACCTCAGTTCGATGAGGAGGCACCAGAGCCCATACCTCCCTCGCGCAATGCGGAACGACCACCACGTGGTCGGGATAGTGCGGCGGACCGACCACCCCGCGGTCGGGATAAAACGGCAACTCAGGCCAAACAACAGCCTGCCCCACCGCCTCGTAAAAACAGAGACAAAACAGCTCGGGACCATACATACGACCTTCGACGGGACCTGGACAGTAGAGCAGGCCGCACCAGATCAATCTACGGATCGCGAGGACGCTTCCCGACTCGAGATGATGGCTACCTATTCGGACGTGACAAATCTAGTCACGCCCAGGCTAATAACCACAGATGGACTTCATCGGAGGTGCGCTGCGACGCGGCCCGATATAGAGGTGCCGCACACCCTCTCTGCTTCACAGATGAAGTACTGGATCACGAATTCCCCGAGGGGTTCAAGCCCGTCAGTATTGAATCATACGACGGAACAACCGATCCCGCAGTATGGATCGAAGATTTTATTCTCCACATCCATATGGCCCGAGGAGATGACCTCCACGCCATCAAGTACCTCCCACTAAAATTAAAAGGGCCAGCTAGACACTGGATAAATAGCCTGCCTGAAAATTCCATCGGCAGCTGGGAGGACTTGGAAGAAGCTTTTCTTGACAACTTCCAAGGTACTTATGTCCGGCCACCAGATGCCAATGACTTAAGTCATATAGTCTAACAACCTGGAGAATCAGCCAAAAAATTCTGGACTAGGTTCCTAACCAAAAAGAACCAGATTGTTGACTGTCCGGATGTTGAAGCCCTAGCAGCCTTCAAACACAACATCCGTGACGAATGGCTCGCCCACCACCTCAGCAAAGAAAAGCCGAAATCCATGGCAGCCCTCACAGCACTCATGACCCGCTTTTGCGTGGGTGAGGACAGCTGGCTGGCTCGTAGCAAAAACACAGCCAGCGAGGCAGGCCCCTCCGAGGCCAAGAACAGCACCCGCAAGCTCCGGCGCAATAGACACAAACGTCGAAGCAATGGCGATAACACCGATGACACCACAGTCAACGCCGGATTCAGCGGCTCCAAGTCCGGCCAACGGAAGAAGCCCTACAAAAGGAACAGTGAGGGACCATCCAGCTTGGACCACATACTCGATCGTCCATGCCAGATACATGGAACCCCAGACAAACAAGCCAATCATACCAACAGAGATTGTTGGGTTTTCAAACAGGCTGGCAAGTTAAATGTCGAGAACAAAGAAAAGGGATCACAAAGTGAGGACGAAGACCCCCGGCAGCCGAACATTGGGGGGCAGAAGAAATTTCCCCCTCAAGTCAAAACGGTGAACATGATATACGCTACACACATCCCCAAAAGGGAGCGCAAGCGAGCGCTCAGGGACGTCTACGCGGTAGAGCCAGTCGCCCCAAAATTCAATCCATGGTCGTCATTCCGATCACCTTCAATCGTCGAGATCATCCAACTAGTATCCGCCATGGCGGTTCGGCCGCACTGGTCCTCGACCCAATCATCGACGGATTTCACTTAACACGAGTCCTAATGGACGGTGGTAGCAGCCTCAACCTGCTCTATCAGGATACAGTGCGGAAGATGGGCATTAATCCCTCGCGAATCAAACCCACAAAGACTACCTTTAAAGGAGTCATACCAGGCGTAGAGGCCCGTTGTACGGGCTCAATTACGCTGGAGGTGGTCTTCGGTTCTCCGGACAACTTCCGAAGCAAAGAGTTAATCTTCGATATCGTCCCCTTCCGCAGCGGCTACCACGCACTGTTCGGACGAACCGCGTTTGCTAGATTCAACGCAGTGCCACACTATGCTTATCTCAAGCTCAAGATGCCCAGTCCACGCGGCATCATAACAGTCAATGGCAACACTGAGTGCTCCCTCCGAACAGAGGAGCACATAGCCGCCCTAGCAGCAGAGGTACAGAGCGGCCTTCTCAAGCAGAACCGTAATCTGGCTGCCGAGCCCCGAGACATCACTAAGAGAGTCCGGACCACACTGCAACAGGACGGTTCAGCTCGTTAAGAGCTCGATTAGCAATTCGGCCTCCGTCCCAGTCCCGATGAGGTAGCCGCATCCTCACCACGCGTACATAATTACGCACTCAAAATCCCATGGGCATCGACGGAGGCACAGCTAGCTTGTAGTTCGGCTACACCGATCCCGGACTCACTGGTATCTTTACTATTTCCTTTTTCTTCCTTTTTCTTTCAGGTATCTTTTATACAGGCCTCCTTCGATGGCCTGATTACCGGTCCTGTCAAAGGACAAGTACACCAGATTGGCGCAGAGCATAGGCATACAGGGGAAGCCCTAGAGGACAATCCAACGACTACTCTACCTGTTTTTCAGTACCCAAATGCAGCTCTCCTTTGGTTCTGGCATGTTAAATAGCCGGTTGCTTATCAAATTTTTGTATAAATGCGCTTTGACGCATTAACCCAACTATAATGGAAACAGTTTACGGCCCAAGTCAAGGGGCCCCAGATACTACCTCTGCTCCTTTTCTGTTTCCCTTTGCCATTAATTATTTATATTCTCGCACCCGTGCACTTTGGTACGTTTCATATTCGCCAGGGGCTCCCTATCGCCCCATAATACGGCAACAAAGTCCGAACACTTCTTATAGATAAGTTCGGCACCCCGAATTTAGCATTATATGCATTGGCTCCGAATCATGTCTTTGGTCAATAGTTGGGTTCCCGGCTCCTATGCTTGCTACCCTACGTTCCGCTACATCGGCAAGGGTAGTAAAGGGAGAACTACTGCGACTGTGCCCTAGTCTAAACCGGATGCGCACCTTAGTAGAGAAAGCCGAAAACTGACTGTCATGATGCGGCGAGAGCCGGTCAGCTATTCGGAGGTCACAAATTGTTGGAGATTTTTTCCGCATTTCACGAAGGATCGGTACTTCCCGATCAGACGCTGATAGCACCCTGATTCGTATACCAGGGGATGCGCCTATGTTTTATTATAAAACTCCTATGGTTAAGTGAGGGCGTTTAAGCCGCATAGTCTGATTGCCTGGTTCGTTGCGCTAAACAACTCCTTCAAGGACCATATAATTGGATCAAGATTGTTTAGATTCCATCCCGAACACCTCCGTACTACCTACGTGAGGGCAGAAGCCGACAACTGGCCAACCCTCAAATTCCATACAACACGGCCGCACAGGAGGAAACAATCAAAACATAACAAACATTATATTACAAACCGGATTTGTTTTCATCATACAAGGCAAAGACAAAAAACGAATTTCTTCATTCGAAAATAATGTCCTGCCCGCACTGCGCTACTGCAAGTCGAGATCCCTCCAGGACATCCGCAAAATATCGCTCGGGTGTGCGGTGCTCCTTGCTCTCCGGCGGCCCCCTCGCCACCTCGACGGCGTCCATCTTCGCCCACCACATCTTGCAACGAGCGAAGGCCATGCGGGCACCTTCGATGCAGACTGATCGCTTGACGATGTCTAGCCGCGGACAAGCCTCCATCACCCGCTTCACGAGGCCAAAATAACTGCTAGGTATAGCTTCGGCTGGCCACAGCCGGATTATTAAATCCTTCATGGCCAGTTCGGCCACCCTGTGCAGCTCGACCAACTGTTTCAGTTGATCGGCAAAGGGCAAGATGTTCTAGCACAGCATACTGCGACCAGAATAGCTTCTCCATGGAATTCCCTTCTCCGGCTTGGAAGAACTCCGCAGCATCGGACACGCTGTGTGGCAGATCCGCAAAAGCCCCTGGGCAACTCCGAACCCGGGTTAGTAAAAGGTACTTCTTCTCCGCATACTTGCTTTGCATGTTAAAAGCCTTACCCGCTGCGATCTTCTTGGCCTCCCGGATCTCCTGGAGAGCGCCTCGGGCCTCATTCTATGCGGCCTCCGCGCTCTGGCGAGCCTTGGTAAGTTCGGTATCTCGAACTGACGCTTCGCGCTCCAAAGCCTCACACTTCTTCACCGCGTCCTGGAGCTCCTGCTGGATCTCGTCGACCCGGGCCTTGAGCTTCTTATGGGCGGCTTGCTGCTGGACAGCCTTCCCCTCGGCTTCGGTCAGGGCATTTTTCAGGGCCTCGACCTCGGTCACTGCCCCTACACATATTATGACACTCCGGTCAATACTCACCACTTACTCTTTCCGAATACACAGCAAGTCGTTACTCACCTTGCTTCTCGTGGAGCTGAATCTTCACCTCACCGAGCTCATTCTCGGTCTGCTCCAACCTCTGTTTCAGTTCAGAGACTCCGGCAGCATGCGAGGTCGCGGCCAACAGTGACGCCTGCTTATTCATAAATATCAAATTAGTCTCCTGTAAAAGGTTGATCCTCTGTCCGGCCTTTCTTTGACAGTGTCTCAGGGGCTACTGTCAGTATGGGGTGTTCTCTTTCTACGTTACTTACCTCAAAACCTATCAACAGATTGTTGCAGGCCTCGTTTAGTCCGCTCTTGACGGACTTAACCTTCTCGATCACCGTACCCATAAGGACACGGTGCTCGTCCACAATGGAGGCGCCTCGTAGCACTTCCATCAGGTTATCCGGTGCCCCTGGTTGGACAGGGGCCATCGGTGGAATTGGCGCACCCCCACCTTCGAAGGAAGGCGCGCACCGGATTCCCGGGCCGTATCGGTCCCCGGAATCATATTCGGCTGAGGACCAAACTGAATACGTCCCTCCTCGCCAGTCTCCAGAGGGATCTGCTCCCCCATGTGTCCGGTAGCGGAAGTCTCGCCTTGCGGCGCCTCCTAGACAGCGTCCTGGGCCCCTCCCCGGCTCGGAGCGGTCCTCCGGGACAACACTTCGGTGTCGTCCTTGGCCTCAGGGGAATAAGCGGGCGGCGGCGACATACTGGCCATTTCCGCCGGATCCAACGAACCTCCAGATGAGGATCGCTGGATGCTGCCACGGGCCGGACTGCAATGGCATAATTAACCACATCAAAACAATGCAAAGGAGAGGCCGGGTACACTTTATACATGAGTCATAGTACTTATGATGCGGCCCGAGGCTTAGTGCGGAGGCGTCGCTCCGGACTGCTGTCAACGTCCCATGCGGTGTTGACTGCAAGGGCGCCCTTCCCCTTCTTGGGCGTTCCCGCCTCCAGATTCGTGGAGGCCCCCCTCTTCTTCTTTCCCTCCTCAGGGGGAGGGTTCTTCTTCTCCTCCTCCTCCTCCTCTTCCTCATCATCGTCCTCAGGGATGGAGGAATGGGCTTCTTCATCTTTGGACGTCACGTCCGAAGCGCCCCTGCGATGGGGGACACTTTTGGCCCCCTTGGCCTTCTTCTCCGGCGCCTTATACGGCGTCGACACCAGCATCTTCGCCAGACGCGGGATGACCGGTTCTTCAGGCAACGGAGCCGGACACTAGATCCGCTCCGCCCTCTCCATCCAATCCTGAAAAAGCAATGATACAAACTCAGACATCATCCTCGAAACAAACAAGTAGGGGATACATCAAAAATAACATACCTCGCTGGCGGGGTGTTTAAAATCATGCCCACGGTCTGAATCTGTGGCCGGCGGTTTCTCGTTGCCCTTAAAGAGCAACTTCCAGGCACCTTCGTGATTGGTTTCGAAGAGCCTCTCCAGGGTTTGGTGTTTCTTCGGATTAAACTCCCACAGAGGGCGACTTCTGCGCTGGCACGGGTGGATCCGGCGAACTAGCATCACCTGGATTACATCGACAAGCTTGACGTTATTGGCTATCATACTTTGAACGCGCGTCTGCAGCGCTATCAGCTCATCAGGCGAGCATCAGTTCGGACTCTTCTCGACCCAGGAGGCGAGTCTCATGGGAGCACCGGAGCGGAATTCGGCAGCCGCGGCCCAGGTGGTGCCGCGGGGTTCTGTGATGTAGAACCATTGTTTCTGCCACTCCTTTACTGTATCCACGAAAGTGCCTTTCGGCCAGGAGACGTTGGATAGCTTACTCACCATGGCTCCCCCACACTCCGCGTGCTGGCCATCCACCACCTTCGGCTTCACGTTGAAGACTTTGAGCGATAGCCTGAAGTGGGGTTGAATGCAGAGGAAGGCCTCACACACGACGATAAACGCTGAGATGTTGAGGAAGGAGTTCGGGGACAGATCATGGAAATCTATCCCGTAATAATACATCAGCCCGCGGACGAAAGGGTGGAGTGGGAACCCTAGTCCACAGAAGAAATAAGGGATGAATACCACCCTCTCGTTGGGCTTCGGCGTGGACGACTTGTCCCTCGGCTAACAGACGATGGGCGATTTCCTTCGCCAAGTATCCGGCCGCCCGAAGCTCAGTAATGTCCTCCTCCTTGACGGAGGAGACCATCCACTTGCCCTGACCTCCGGATCCGGACATGGTTGAGTGCTAGCTCGAGATTGGAAGGGCGGAGATAGAGAGAAGGCGTGGGAGAGGAAGAGGGAGTCCTTATCCCCTTATAAAGGCAGTAAATATTGAACGCCTCCCCACTCGCCTTAGAATTCGCCTATTCCCAAGGGCTGTATAAATGGCACGGTTGGGTTACCCATGCCCGCGTTGATGAAAATCCCACGATAAGGGGACACGATCTCTGCTTTGACAAGACGTGCCAATGGCAGCCGCGTCTCGGGACATGGAGCGGCGGGCACAAAAACAGGTCGGAATTATGACCGGTCGGACGTGATGTCATGCTGCAAACATTTGTCAGCGGATTGGATTCGTGTAAAATTATATTCTCTCTGCGGTTGTATATGGTGTGACAGGTCCGGATACTATCATCACATCCGAAGACTATCTTGGAGTTCGGAAAGAAGGGAACCCGCCTCGCAATGCCGAAGACAATCTGTGTGCCGGACTCCTCGTCATTGAAGCCAGGTTCAGGGGCTACTGAGGGAGTCCTGGACTAAGGGGTCCTCGGGCGTCCGGCCTGTTATCCATGGGCCGGACTGATGGGCTGTGAAGACACGAAGGCCAAAGACTGTACCCGTGTCCAGATTGGACTCTCCTTGGCGTGGAAGGCAAGCTTGGCGACTAACTATGAAGATTCCTTCTTATGTAACCAACTTTATGTAACCCTAGATCCCCCCGGTGTCTATATAAACCGGAGGGTGTAGTCCGGAAAGGATATACTCATTACCATAGTCATACAGGCTAGACTTCTAGGGTTTAGCCATTACGATCTCGTGGTAGATCAACTCTTGTAACACTCATATTCATCAAGATCAATCAAGCAGGAAGTAGGGTATTACCTCCATAGAGAGGGCCCGAACCTGGGTAAACATCGTGTCCCCTGTCTCCTGTAACCATCGATCCTAGACGCACAGTTCGGGACCCCCTACCCGAGATCCGCCGGTTTTGACACCGACACCCGTGATATGATACGCTCTATCACACATAAGCCTCATTATATCTTCCTCAAAACAACCACCATACCTACCTATCATGGCATTTCCATAGCCATTCCGAGATATATTGCCATGCAACTTCCATCATCATCATATACATGACTTGAGCATTTATTGTCATATTGCTTTGCATGATCGTAAGATAGCTGGCATGATGTTTTCATGACTTGTCCGTTTTTGAATGTCATTGCTATGCTAGATCATTGCACATCCCGCTACACCGCCGGAGGCATTCATATAGAGGCATATCTTTGTTCTAGCATCGAGTTGTAATATTGAGTTGTATGTAAATAAAAGTGTGATGATCATCATTATTAGAGCATTGTCCCAGTGAGGAAAGGATGATGGAGACTATGATTCCCCCACAAGTAGGGATGAGACTCCAGACGAAAAAAAAAGAGGCCAAAGAAGCCTAAATAAAAAAAGGGGGCCAAAGAAGCCCAAAAAAAGGAAAAAGAAAAGAAAAAAAGGGGGCAATGTTACTATCCTTTTACCACACTTGTGCTTCAAAGTAGCACCATGTTCTTCATAGAGAGTCTCCTGAGTTATCACTTTTATATACTAGTGGGAATTTTCATTATAGAACTTGGCTTGTATATTCCGATGATGGGCTTCCTCAAATGCCCGAGGTCTTCATGAGCAAGCAAGTTGGATGCACACCCACTTAGTTTCCAGTTTGAGCTTTCATACACTTATAGCTCTTAGTGCATCCGTTGCATGGCAATCCCTACTCCTCACATTGACATCAATTGATGGGCATCTCCCTAGCCCGTTGATTAGCCGCGTCAATGTGAGACTTTCTCCTTTTTTGTCTTCTCCACACAACCTCCATCATCATATTCTATTCCACCCATAGTGCTATGTCCATGGCTTGCGCTCATGTATTGCTTGAGGGTTGAAAAGGCTAAAGCGCGTTAAAAAGTATGAACCAATTGCTCGGCTTGTCATCGGGGATGTGCATGATGTGAATATTTTGTGTGGTGAAGATGGAGCATAGCCAGACCATATGATTTTGTAGGGATAACTTTCTTTGGCCATGTTATTTTGAGAAGACATGATTGCTTTATTAGTATGCTTGAAGTATTATTGCCTTAATGTCAAATGATAGACTATTGCTTTGAATCACTCATGTCTTAATATTCATGCCATGATTAGATTACATGATCAAGATTATGCTAGGTAGCATTCCACATCAAAAATTATCTTGTTTATCATTTACCTACTCGAGGACGAGCTAGAATTAAGCTTGGGGATGCTGATACGTCTCAGTCGTATCTATAATTTTTGATTGTTCCATGCCAATATTATGCAACTTTCATATACTTTTGGCAACCTTTTATACTATTTTTGGGACTAACATATTGATCTAGTGCCCAGTGCCAGTTCCTGTTTGTTGCATTTTTTTGTTTCGCAGAAAATCCATATCAAACGGAGTCCAAACGGGATAAAAACTGGTAGAGATTTTTTTGGAATATTTGTGATTTTTGGGAAGAAGAATCAACACGATACGATGCCCGAGGGGGCCACGAGGCAGGGGGTGCGCCCCAGGGGGTCAGGCGCGCCCTGGACCCTCGTGGCCACCACATAAGGCGGTTGGAGCCCTTCTTTCGCCGCAAGAAAGCTAATTTCCGAATAGAGATCGTGTCCGAAATTCAGCCCAATCGGAGTTACGGATCTCCGGTTATAAAACAAATGGTGAAAGGCCAGATCTGAGAACGCAGAAACAGAGAGAGAGTGACATATCCAATCTCGGAGGGGCTCTCGCCCCTCCCATGCCATGGTGACCAAGGACCAGAGGGGAAACCCATCTCCCATCTAGGGAGAAGGTCAAGGAAGAAGAAGAAGAAGGGGGCCCTCTCCCCCTCTCTTCCGGTGGCGCCGAAACACCACCGGGGCCATCATCATCGCCGCAATCTTCACCAACAACTTCACCGCCATCATCACCAACTCTTCCCCCCTCTATGCAGCGGTGTAACCCCTCTTTTACCCGCTGTAATCTCTACTTAAACATGGTGCTCAACGCTATATATTATTTCCCAATGATGTATGGCTATCCTATGATGTTTGAGTAGATCCGTTTTGTCCTATGGGTTAATTGATGATCGTGATTGGTTTGAGTTGCATGTTTTATTATTGGTGCTGTCCTATGGTGCTCTCCGTGTCGCGCAAGCATGAGGGATCCCCGCTGTAGGGTTTGCAATATGTTGATGATTTGCTTATGGTGGGTGGCGTGAGTGACAGAAGCACATACCCGAGTAAGTAGGTTGTTTGCGTATGGGAATAAAGAGGACTTGATACTTTAATGCTATGGTTGGGTTTTACCTTAATGATCTTTAGTAGTTGCGGACGCTTGCTAGAGTTCCAATCATAAGTGCATATGATCCAAGTAGAGAAAGTATGTTAGCTTATGCCTCTCCCTCAAATAAAATTGCAATAATGATTACCGGTCTAGTTATCGATTGCCTAGGGACAAATAACTTTCTCGTGACAAAAAGGTCTCTACTAAAACTAATTTAGTTGTGTCTTTATCTAAACAGCCCCTACTTTTTATTTACGTGCTCTTTATTATCTTGCAAACCTATCCAACAACACCTACAAAGTACTTCTAGTTTCATACTTGTTCTAGGTAAAGTGAACGTTAAGCGTGCGTAGAGTTGTATCGATGGTCGATAGAACTTGAGGGAATATTTGTTCTACCTTTAGCTCCTCGTTGGGTTCGACACTCTTACTTATCGAAAGAGGCTACAATTGATCCCCTATACTTGTGGGTTATCAAACCTCGGTTGGGGGGCATGCATTCATAGCTTAATTAGGATTCCCTTCGTGGCGACACGAGGGGGGTGGGGGCTGCTAGCTACTTCGCACTTTGCTAGGTGAACCTCGGTTGGGGGGGAGGGGCATGCTTATAGCTTAGGATTCCCTTCGTGGCGACACGAGGGGGGCTGCTAGCTACTTCGCACTTTGCTAGGTGAACCTCGGTTGGGGGGGGGGGGGGCATGTGCATTCATAGCTTAGGATTCCCTTCGTGCCGACACGAGGGAGGGGTGGCTGCTAGCTACTTTGCACTTTGCTAGGGTGAACCTCGGTTGGGGGGAGGGCATGCATTCATAGATTAGGATTCCCTTCATGCCGACACGAGGGAGGGGGTCTGCTAGCTACTTCGCACTTTGCTAGGTGAACCTCGATTGGGGGGCATGTGCATTCATAGCTTAGGATTCCCTTCGTGCCGACACGAGGGAGGGGTGGCTGCTAGCTACTTCGCACTTTGCTAGGGTGAACCTCGGTTGGGGGGGAGGGCATGCATTCATAGCTTAGCTAGGATTCCCTTCGTGCCGACATGAGGGAGGGGGCTGCTAGCTACTTCGCACTTTGCTAGGTGAACCTCGGTTGGGGGGGCATGCATTCATAGCTTAGGAATCCCTTCGTGCCGACACGAGGGAAGGGGGGCTGCTAGCTCTACTTCACACTTTGCTAGGTGAACCTCAGTTGGGGGGCATGCATTCATAGCTTAGGATTCCCTTCGTGCTGACACGAGGGAGGGGGGCTGCTAGCTACTTCGCACTTTGCCACGGTGAACCTCGGTTGGGGGTCATGCATTCATAGCTTAGGATTCCCTTCGTGCCGACACGAGGGAGGAGGGGGCTGCTAGCTACTTCGCACTTTGATAGGTAAACCTCGGTTGAGGGGGAGGGGGCATGCATTCATAGCTTAGGATTCCCTTCGTGCCGACACGAGGGGGTGGGGTGGGGGCAAGCAATACCGTGCGCTTTGCGAGAGAGGTGCCACATCGAAGTTGCATTTGGTATTTGAAAATCAAACCACCCTTTTGATACATAAATTTGGTCCACATGCAAGTGTGTTCGTGTTCTGACCCTCTCCCGCGTCATTTTTCGCCAAATTTATGAACATTAGACAAGTCGGATGACGCAATAGACACGGTTCATTCAAACTAACCGTGTGCCACGCCGGTGCACCTGTCACGCACACATCCGCATAGTACATTTGGCTCCACGAGGCTCCCCCTCTCAAAAATATATGCCCGCCTCGAGGGTTTTTCTGTTTCATAACACACGGTTGTTATCTCCGGACCGTGTGCGATGTTTCTTGTTCCCAATCCCGCCTACATCCCTAGAAAATATCTGCCCGCCTCGAGGGTTTTTCTGTTTCATAACACACGGTTGTTATCTCCGGACCGTGTGTGATGCACTATCATCAAAATTTTCAATAGCCTGGCATTTCACTCCCGCCTTTGACTCCCGCGTAGTAAAATTTTCAGTACTCGCGTCATTTCTTCAAACACCCCGCCCCCCCTCCCCTCCACACACACACCAAAACCTCCTCGGGCGTGCGCGCACACACACACACCCTCCCTCGCTCGAAACCCTAGCAAAGTCCTCGCTGCCGCTGCCGCCGCAAGGCCTCCATTGTCAACATCTGTCGGTTTGCCCGTGCAGCTTACCCACCGATCTCCATACCCAGGCCGCGCTGAGTTTCTTAGATGACGCCTACCAAACGCCCCCTTTGCCACAGATCCCCATCCCCATCCCCCACTCCAGAGCGTCGCAGCCTAAGCCCGGCTACGCTTCCCGTGGAGCTCGAGGAGCGACTGGCCGAAAAGAGGTGTATAGCCGTCTCTTTGCCCGACGTCACCGAGGAAGCTGACGACCATTAGTGGCGGTAGGCACTGTAACATCCCAAATTTTCAATTTGGTATGTTATACATAGATCATCATTGCATATCATATTTTATTGCATTTTGAAAAATCCTCGATAAATCCTAAGCAACTCAAGGACCCTCGGAGAGAGTTGGGGATTTTCTCGAATTTTCATATTTGATTTTCATCAAATAATAAGACGAGGATTTTGGTTTTAATTATTTTCTCTCCGGAAAAATATTTCATTTTAAAAATAAATGAGAGGAGAAAATATGACTTCTCCAAAACAATTGAAATACTGGAGGTAAAATGTTAAAATCATTTATTGGAATTTATTTGGATTTTATTTGCAATTTTTATTGCATTAAAAATATTGCATGTTTTCAAAATATTTTTTTTGTGTTAAAAAAATGTTCACCCTATTCTAGATTTTCTTACTAGACGGGGAAAATTTATTTTATATTTTTTGGACTTTTATTTATTTTTCTACAAATTATTTTCCGCGGAACGTTTTTAAAAAAAACGCGCGCGCCCGCCGGGCCGAGCCCAGCCGCGCCAGGCCGCCGGCCCACCCCGCGCCCCTCTCCTTCCCCAGCACGCCGTCGCGCCGCCGTGTCCAACATGGACACGGGAGCCGCCTCCCGCTCGGCTTGCCCCCTCCCCCAAGCCACCGGAGCACCCCCCCCTCCTATATATACCCCCCTCTCCTCTCACCTCACCCCGCCGCTGCCTGCCCCGCACCCCGCCGTCGCCGGAGCCGAAGCCCGTGCCGCCGCCGCCTTTCGTCGCCGTGCGCCGCCCCCTCGCCGCCCCCTCGCCCTTCCCCGAGCCCCCGCACCCCCGCCGCACCCGCCGCCCACGCCGGAGCCCCGCCAGAGCCCCCCCCGACGAGGTATACCTCGATGCCGTTCGGTTTGCCGGTTTTTGTTAAAAAAAACCTAGATCGGTTTTTTTTTGTTTTATTATTTTGCGAGCGTTCACCGAACCGTTCGTTTTAACGAACGCGTTCGTCGGTTTTTCTTTGTTAACGAACGTCCGTTCTTTAACCGTTCGTCCGTTTTTCTTTTTCGTCGGATTTTTCTGCGATTATCTCAGATTTGATTTCTAATCGAATCTTCGTTTCTGTTTAACTTCTCGCTCGTTTATCGAAATCAGGCGATTCAAGCGCCTAGAGTTTCGTCTCGAAATTCTCTTTCCGTTTAACCTACTCAAACAAGTTTTTGCTACTGTAAAATTTGACCTAGATCCAGATTAGTAAACGAAGCTTCTTTCTTTCGCCATTTGACTTTCGTTGCTTCTTTCGAGTTGATTCTTTTTGCAAACCGGAGTTCTTAAGTTGAACTTTCTGGTTGGATCTATCATTCGAGTTTTACCTGTGCATTAGATGAGTACTGATTGTATGCTTGTTTGTTTGCGATAGAGTACCCGGAGTGTGCCGCTTGTTACTTCGAATCGCTAGGTTTTGCGGATCATCAGCAAGGCAAGTAACACTTTGATCATACCTTTCCATACCCAGTTTTTATTGCATTAGATCAGTCCTCAAACAATTTCATGATTAGGATCTAATTAAATTGTGGGTTTTGGGAAGTAGTTGAGGTAGTACCTATTACCTGTTTTATTATCAAACCCTTGGGAGTTACTTCTACGTTTGCTATTATATTGCCATGCTGTGCTCGTAGACGTGGATTGGGTTTGAGAGATTTCCATGACAGATGTGAGATTGTTAATTAATGGTTTACTTAAGGTGGCAACTAAAACTCACATCTGGGTGGATTGGGGTACCTGGGTATTCCAGGATTGCCTGTTTTTCTTTTGGACCGCCACCCAGGTTCAAAGGGATCATGAGATTATTCATGCTAGAAACTTCCGTGTGCAGCCGCAAGCTATTATGGGCTCTAGCATAGTTGACTAAGTTGTGTGAACTCTTACAGTGGTAGACTAGCAGATGTAGGGGAAAGTAGGTGTAACGGTCTACCCATACGTAAGGTGCAAACACTTCTGAAAGACTGTGTCTCGGTCATCCGTTACTCAAACACCATGTAGTGCGAGTAATCCAACGGAGGCGATCGAGTCTTGTGGGGAAAAGTGCACAAACCTCTGCAGAGTGTACAAACTAATCATGGTTAGCCGTGTCTCCGGTTATGGACAACTTGAGTATCTAGTACTTGGATTATCATGTGAATCTCGTCACTATGTTACTTTTAATTAATTTTGTTGGGTTAATGATGATTTCTTAATTGGGATTGAGATGCTGTCAACCATCTCAATGTTTCACAACCACCATGATAGTTAAATAAAATTTATTCCTTTGAAGTAGGATAAAATTGGCTTTTCGCAAAATTGTAACCATAGAGCTTTCCACCAGCCATATATGCATGTAGTATAGCATTATTATTGTTCATTATTCTCTATGTGTTACCTTGCCAGCATATTCTATGTGCTGACCCATTTTCGGGCTGCAACGTTTCATGTTGCAGACTTTTCAGACGACGAGTAAGGTGCCTTAGGTCGTGGTCTTATACTCAGTGATGCCGCTGGAGTTGATGGACTCACTTATCTTCCAAGTCTTCCGCTGTTATCGTTTTTAGATGGCCTTAAGCCATGTTTATCATACTTATTCTCTTTGGAGATATTCGATGTAATAAGTGTGTGATTGCTACTCTGTTATAAATCCTCCATTTGTACTGTGCGTGTCAGCATTACTGATCCAGGGATGACACTGGAGCACAGCAGCACAGACCATCTGAGGTCTGGTCGCTACAAAGTTGGTATCAGAGCACACGTTGACTGTAGGACACGACCACTAAGCTTAAGCCCTAGAAAGCTTCTCTCTTCTCATTTCTGACCCCTCTCCACTTTCTACTCTTTTAGGAATGGCGGATGCAAGGAGCAAGTTCATGCAACCAGATGAAGACACGCCGTTTGGTCGACACTTGAAAGAAGTCACCAAGTACTTGAACATAGGAAGACCAAGCATCACCGGAACCTACAACGCCACATTACCTGAAGAGGAGAGCTGGAAGATTCAAGTTCACATTCCAGGAAGGACGTTTGTGCCAGTTACTGAACCCATAAGATTGGTTTTCAAAGCACCAACCTGAGTTTAGGGAAGAGCATGGCCGCACACATCGCCATGGGACGCATTGGAGAAGTCTATCACCAGGAGCTTAAGGATACAATCTACCAAATTTGTGGACGCCGAGACGCGCAATGGGAGATGATCAGAACCAAGAAGGATGGATCAATTGCAGCTTTCATCCAGGAGCAGAACCAACATATTCGTCGCCAGGAGAACCAGATGTGCACGGACAAGGAAGAACTAAAGAAGGCATTAACCAAGATCAAGGAGCTCCAAGAAGAACTCAAGGCTACACGCGAGGATTATATGGAGGAAATCATCGCACTAGTAGGGAAGAATGACGACCTGGAGAAGAAGATTGGAGTATTCATGGGAAATCCAGTGCCAAAAGCAGAAGTCGATGAATGCACTTGCCCGGACAACTACATCATCATCGACGACACTGACTCGGAACCAAGTGAAGACGACTTTGTTGATGAAGCTGGAGCAGACATCATGGAGTCTTCAACGGATCAGAATTTCTAGTAGACCACCACATCAGTAGTAGTTTTCCCCCATTTAATAGTATAGTTCAAGCACTTTGTAACGCTAGTTAGATCGATTGTTTTGCCTTGTTTGAATTGATTGAGTGATATTGATTGTATTTGTCTCATGAGCATATGGGTAGTGTTTTCTCTCTAGACCTCATTCTATTCTTAACTCTCATCTTTTCTAAACCTATCAGATGCCTTCGAGACGCGACACCGGATTTGTTTTCCCACCAGAGATCACCTAGTTGATTCAGCAACAGAATGCCCTGATGCAAGTGTTAGTGCAGAACCAAGGCAACAACAACAACAACAACCCACCGCCACCACCACCTGTTGATCACTTAGCCCGTTTCTTAAGGCTAAACCCGCCGGTGTTTTCCAGTAGCACCGAGCCGATTGTTGCAGATGATTGGCTCCGCAAGGTTGGAAGGGAGTTGACCACCGCAGGATGCACAGATGTGGAAAGAGTGCGTTTTGCCGCACATCAGCATGATGGACCCACAGCATCATGGTGGGAGAATTATACAGCCACGCACCCTATTGACACTGTCACGTGGGATCAGTTTCAGCAAGCTTTCCGTACAGCACATGTTTCAGCAGGAGCTATGGCTATGAAGAAGCGTGAGTTTCGCAACCTACGCCAAGGAGGACGCACCGTAGGCCAGTATGTGGAGGAATTCAGTAAGTTAGCACGTTATGCACTAGATGACGTTGCTACAGATGCAGCCAAGCAGGAGAAGTTTTTGGAAGGACTGAATGATGAGCTGAGTATGCAGTTGATGGTAGCAACCTTCAACAACTACCAGGAGCTGGTAGATAGAGCTCTCATGATTGAAGGGAAGCAACAACAGATTGAAAACCGTAAGAGAAAGTATGGACAAGGGAAGTATAACTCAGGAGCTCAACAGAAGCCTCGTTTTGCCCCGAAGCCGGGAGGACAGTTTCAGCATACTCATGGAGGAGGTAGTTCGCACAACCATAATGGCTCTAAAAATGGTAATGGGAATGGAGGAAGCAACGGACAGAACCGCACCAACCCATCTACCCCAGCCAAGAGGGACCTGAGCCAAGTCACTTGCTTTAAGTGCTAGAAGAATGGACATTATGCCAATGAATGTCCTGAAGCCCAAAATGGAAATGGCAATGGAAGCTCTGGGAAGAAGCCGAACCCGTTCAACAAAGGACACGTGAACCACGTGAGCGTGGAGGAGGTTGAAGCTCAGCCTGATGCAGTAATAGGTAAGTTTTTGGTTAAGTCATTTACTGCAACCGTTCTTTTCGATACTGGTGCATCGCATTCATACATATCAAGGGGACTTGTGAATAAGTTTAAGCTGTCCACCAAAGTTCTCAGAACCCCTATGTTAGTAACCTCGCCAGGAGCAGAGTATATGGCAACCCAGGGATGTTTTCAGATACCATTGGCCATTGGTAGGCATGTTTTCCCCTCAGACCTCATAGTTTTGGAATCGCAAGGTTTGGATGTGATTTTGGGAATGGATTGGCTATCATTGTATGGAGGAAACATCGATTGTGCCAGCAAGACGATTTTGCTTACCACCCCAGAAGGAAAAAGGATCAAGTATGTATCTCGGCATATGCCGAAGAGGACTCAAGTAAATTCCTTATCAGGAGTTGTACAGGAGGAAGTACCACTGGTGAAGGACTATCCGGATGTATTTCCAGAAGAGTTGCTAGGCATGCCACCAGATAGAGACATTGAGTTCTTGATTGAACTTTTGCCAGGCACAGGGCCAATATCTAAGAGACCGTACAGGATGCCCGCAAAGGATTTGGAGGAAATTAAGAAGCAGATCAAGGAGTTACTGGATAAAGGCTATATTCGCCCAAGTTCGTCACCTTGGGGATCACCAGTACTTCTAGTGGAGAAGAAAGATGGATCGCTGAGGATGGTTGTTGATTACCGAGGATTGAATGAAGTGACCATCAAAAACAAGTACCCACTGCCGATGATCAATGATTTTTTTGACCGCCTACAAGGAGCTAAAGTATTTTCCAAGATCGATCTACGATCAGGATACCATCAGTTAAAGATTCGAGAGCAGGATATACCCAAGACGGCATTTACCACCAGATATGGATTGTATGAGTATACCGTTATGTCATTTGGTCTGACTAACGCACCTGCCTATTTTATGAACCTAATGAACAACGTGTTTATGGAGTTTTTGGATAAGTTCGTCGTGGTGTTCATTGATGATATTTTAGTCTTTTCCAAGAATGAGGAAGAGCATGAGGATCATTTACGATTGGTACTTGAGAAGCTCAGAGAACATCAGTTATACGCCAAGTTCAGCAAATGTGAATTTTGGCTGAAGGAAGTTGGATTCCTTGGACATGTTATTTTTGGAGAAGGAATAGCAGTAGACCCTGCCAAGGTTGACACAGTGACAAGTTGGGAATCACCCACGACAGTTGGAGAAATCCGGAGTTTTCTTGGACTTGCAGGATACTACCGGAGATTCATCGAGAATTTCTCGAAGATTGCTAAGCCCATGACTGAGCTATTGAAGAAGGACACCAAATTCAATTGGACTGAGGATTGTGAAGCTAGTTTCCAAGAGTTGAAGAAACGATTGGTTACGTCACCAGTGTTGATTCTGCCAGATCAACGCAAGGATTATGAAGTTTATTGCGACGCTTCTCGTCAAGGACTTGGAGCAGTGCTTATGCAGGAAGGAAGAGTTGTGTCATATGCTTCACAACAACTTAAACCCCATGAGAAGAATTATGCTACGCATGATTTGGAATTAGCAGCCGTGGTGCATGCATTGAAGACATGGAGACATTTTCTCATCGGAAACCATTGTGAGGTGTACACGGATCACAAGAGTTTGAAGTATATTTTCACGCAGAAGGAGTTAAATCTCAGACAGAGGAGATGGTTGGAGCTCATAAAGGACTATGATATGAGATTGCATTATCACCCTAGAAAGGCTAACGTAGTAGCAGACGCGTTGAGCCGCAAGAGTCATGTCAACACCCTCATGACAGGAGAGTTACCTCAGGAGTTAGCCGAAGACCTTCGCGAGCTATGTTTGGAGATAGTCCCAAGAGGCTATTTAGCGACATTGGAGATTCAGTCTACCTTGATGGAAAGGATCAGTGAAGCTCAGAAGACAGACAAGGGGATTGAAGAGATAAAGGAGAAGATGAGCAAAGGAAAAGCCAAGGGATTTCGTGAGGATGAGCACGATACCTTATGGTTTGAGGACCGCGTATATGTGCCAAATGATCCGGAGATCAGGAAGTTGATTTTGCAAGAAGCCCATGATTCACCGTACTCGATTCACCCAGGGAATACCAAGATGTATTTGGATTTGAAGAATACTTTCTGGTGGACCGGAATGAAGAAGGATATTGCAGAGTATGTAGCAGTTTGTGATGTATGTCAGAGAGTGAAGGCGGAGCATCAGAAGCCAGCAGGATTGCTACAACCATTGCCGATACCCGAATGGAAGTGGGATAAAATAGGCATGGATTTTATCACGGGATTACCCAGGACTCGTTCAGGCTATGACTCAATATGGGTTGTAGTCGACCGGTTGACGAAAGTGGCTCATTTTATTCCAGTGAAGACCACTTACACCAGTGCTAAGTTGGCAAAGATATACATGACCCGAATCGTATGTTTGCATGGAGTTCCGAGGACCATTGTATCAGACAGAGGAACCCAATTTACCTCGAAGTTTTGGAAGTAGTTACATGAAACATTGGGAACCAGGCTGGAATTTAGTACAGCTTTTCACCCACAGACAGATGGACAGACCGAGAGAGTCAACCAGATTTTGGAGGACATGTTGAGAGCTTGTGCACTAGATTATGGATCTAGTTGGGACGACAATTTGCCATATGCGGAGTTTTCTTATAACAACAGTTATCAAACCAGTTTGAAGATGGCCCCTTTCGAAGCCTTGTACGGAAGGAGGTGTAGAACACCGTTGTTATGGGACGAAGTTGGAGACCGTCAGCTGTTTGGACCAGATTTGATTAAGGAGTCTGAACAGAAAGTGAGGTTGATTCGCGATAGGCTCAAGGTAGCCCAGTCCAGGCAGAAGAGTTATGCTGATTCTAAACGAAAAGAGACAGTTCACGAAGTCGGAGACAGAGTGTATCTTCGAGTATCACCACTTCGAGGAGTGAAGCGCTTTGGAGTTAAGGGAAAGTTAGCGCCCCGTTTTATCGGACCATACAGAGTTGTGGAACGTATGGGAGAGGTTGCCTACAATCTGGAATTGCCCGAAGGATTGTCTGGAGTTCATGATGTATTCCACGTTTCCCAGTTGAAGAAGTGCCACGCAGAGATGGCTGAGATACCACTGAGAGATACTGTGCCACTGGAAGCGATTCAGCTGGAAAGTGATTTGACCTATGAGGAGAAACCAGTTAAGATTCTTGAGTATGCCAGCCGAGTTACCCGCAGCAAGGTTATCAAGTTTTGCAAAGTCCAGTGGAGTCACCACACGGAAGATGAAGCCACCTGGGAGCGAGAGGAAGATCTACGGAAGGACCACTCCCACCTGTTTTCTAGCCAACCCGAATCTCGAGGGCGAGTTTCATCTTAAGGGGGGTAGGTTTGTAACATCCCAAATTTTCAATTTGGTATGTTATACATAGATCATCATTGCATATCATATTTTATTGCATTTTGACAAATCCTCGATAAATCCTAAGCAACTCAAGGACCCTCGGAGGGAGTTGGGGATTTTCTCGAATTTTCATATTTGATTTTCATCAAATAATAAGACGAGGATTTTGGTTTTAATTATTTTCTCTCCGGAAAAATATTTCATTTTAAAAATAAATGAGAGGAGAAGATATGACTTCTCCAAAACAATTGAAATACTGGAGGTAAAATGTTAAAATCATTTATTGGAATTTATTTGGATTTTATTTGCAATTTTTATTGCATTAAAAATATTGCATGTTTTCAAAATATTTATTTTGTGTTAAAAAATGTTCACCCTATTCTAGATTTTCTAACTATACGGGGAAAATTTATTTTATATTTTTTGGACTTTTATTTATTTTTCTACGAATTATTTTCCGCGGAACGTTTAAAAAAAACGCGCGCGCCCGCCGGGCCGAGCCCAGCCGCGCCAGGCCGCCGGCCCACCCCGCGCCCCTCTCCTTCCCCAGCACGCCGCCGCGCCGCCGTGTCCGCCATGGACACGGGAGCCGCCTCCCGCTCGGCTTGCCCCCTCCCCCAAGCCACCGGAGCAACCCCCCTCCTATATATACCCCCCTCTCCTCTCACCTCACCCCGCCGCCGCCGCCTGCCCCGCACCCCGCCGTCGCCGGAGCCGAAGCCCGTGCCGCCGCCGCCTTTCGTCGCCGTGCGCCGCCCCCTCGCCCTTCCCCGAGCCCCCGCACCCCCGCCGCACCCGCCGCCCACGCCGGAGCCCCGCCGGAGCCGCCCCGACGAGGTATACCTCGATGCCGTTCGGTTTGCCGGTTTTTGTTATAAAAAAACCCTAGATCGGTTTTTTTTTGGTTTTATTATTTTGCGAGCGTTCACCGAACCGTTCGTTTTAACGAACGCGTTCGTCGGTTTTTCTCTGTTAACGAACGTCCGTTCTTTAACCGTTCGTCCGTTTTTCTTTTTCGTCGGATTTTTCTGCGATTATCTCAGATTCGATTTCTGATCGAATCTTCGTTTCTGTTTAACTTCTCGCTCGTTTATCGGAATCAGGCGATTCAAGCGCCTAGAGTTTCGTCTCGAAATTCTCTTTTCGTTTAACCTACTCAAACAAGTTTTGCTACTGTAAAATTTGACCTAGATCCAGATTAGTAAACGAAGCTTCTTTCTTTCGCCGTTTGACTTTCGTTGCTTCTTTCGAGTTGATTCTTTTTGCAAACCGGAGTTCTTAAGTTGAACTTTCTGGTTGGATCTATCATTCAAGTTTTACCTGTGCATTAGATGAGTACTGATTGTATGCTTGTTTGTTTGCGATAGAGTACCCGGAGTGTGCCGCTTGTTACTTCGAATCGCTAGGTTTTGCGGATCATCAGCAACGCAAGTAACACTTTGATCATACCTTTCCATACCTAGTTTTTATTGCATTAGATCAGTCCTCAAACAATTGCATGATTAGGATCTAATTAAATTGTGGGTTTTGGGAAGTAGTTGAGGTAGTACCTATTACCTGTTTTATTATCAAACCCTTGGGAGTTACTTCTACGTTTGCTATTATATTGCCATGCTATGCTCGTAGACGTGGATTGGGTTTGAGAGATTTCCATGACAGATGTGAGATTGTTAATTAATGGTTTACTTAAGGTGGCAACTAAAACTCACATCTGGGTGGATTGAGGTACCTGGGTATTCCAGGATTGCCTGTTTTTCTTTTGGACCGCCACCCAGGTTCAAAGGGATCATGAGATTATTCATGCTAGAAACTTCCGTGTGCAGCCGCAAGCTATTATGGGCTCTAGCATAGTTGACTAAGTTGTGTGAACTCTTACAGTGGTAGACTAGCAGATGTAGGGGAAAGTAGGTGTAACGGTCTACCCATACGTAAGGTGCAAACACTTCTGAAAGACTGTGTCTCGGTCATCCGTTACTCAAACACCATGTAGTGCGAGTAATCCAACGGAAGTGATCGAGTCTTGTGGGGAAAAGTGCACAAACCTCTGCAGAGTGTACAAACTAATCATGGTTAGCCGTGTCTCCGGTTATGGACAACTTGAGTATCTAGTACTTGGATTATCATGTGAATCTCGTCACTATGTTACTTTTAATTAATTTTGTTGGGTTAATGATGATTTCTTAATTGGGATTGAGATGCTGTCAACCATCTCAATGTTTCACAACCACCATGATAGTTAAATAAAATTTATTCCTTTGAAGTAGGATAAAATTGGCTTTTCGCAAAATTGTAACCATAGAGCTTTCCACCAGCCATATATGCATGTAGTATAGCATTATTATTGTTCATTATTCTCTATGTGTTACCTTGCCAGCATATTCTATGTGCTGACCCGTTTTCGGGCTGCAACGTTTCATGTTGCAGACTTTTCAGACGACGAGTAAGGTGCCTTAGGTCGTGGTCTTATACTCAGTGATGCCGCTGGAGTTGATGGACTCACTTATCTTCCAAGTCTTCCGCTGTTATCGTTTTTAGATGGCCTTAAGCCATGTTTATCATACTTATTCTCTTTGGAGATATTCGATGTAATAAGTGTGTGATTGCTACTCTGTTATAAATCCTCCATTTGTACTGTGCGTGTCAGCATTACTGATCCAGGGATGACACTGGAGCACAGCAGCACAGACCATTTGAGGTCTGGTCGCTACAGGCACTCAAGCAGCGGGCTAGAGTATGCGGGCATGTCTCGTTCGCCGGTTACGACATCGAGGTCATCGACAGCGACGCCCTGAGGCAGGCTGTGTCATAGGTTAAGTGGCCCACCCCCAACCCCTCGGGTTCAACCGCCGTCGATCTCATCCATGGCCCCGCCGCTGATCTCCTCTGGCTCGCTGTCAACAATTTGCCATCCTACATCACCATCGAGCCCCTTTTGTCATTTCTAAAGGACACGTTCTGCAGCGCTGGCTTGGGATCCACAGCTTCCATGTCAGACCTCATCGACGGCAACCACGAGGAGGGCACCCTCTCCGGCTCTTCCAGGGGGAAAGAGCCCACCTGCTCTTCCAAGGGGAAAGCGCCCGCCTGCGACATCAGGGAGGGCACCCTACAGTCGTGCTCTTCCAAGGGGAAGGAGCCCATCTGCGACAACATGGAGCGCATCCAGGGTCCGTGCTCTTCCCACGGGAACGAGCCCATCTGTGACAAGTGAGGAAACCCATGATTTGTTTTGCCGTGCCTCTTCATAGGGGGGAACCCATGATTAGTTTTGTCGAGTCCCTTTTGTAGTGTAGTGAGAATATGTCCAGTTTTAATTGCTATATCTGGTTTTTTGCAGTATGCCTTGTTTATTTCAGTTGTTCATAATGTGATGCTAGCTACTTCGTGCCGACATGAGGGAGGGGGGCTGCTAGCTACTTCGCACTTTGCTAGGTGAACCTCGGTTGGGGGGCATGCATTCATAGCTTAGGAATCCCTTTGTGCCGACGCGAGGGAAGGGGGGCTGCTAGCTCTAGTTCACACTTTGCTAGGTGAACCTCGGTTGGGGGGCATGCATTCATAGCTTAGGATTCCCTTCGTGCCGATACGAGGGAGGGGCTGCTAGCTATTTTGCACTTTGCTACGGTGTACCTCTGTTGGGGGGGCATGCATTCATATATAGCTTAGGATTCCCTTCGTGCCGACATGAGGGAGGAGGGGGTGCTAGCTACTTCGCACTTTGCTAGGTGAACCTCGGTTGAGGGGGAGGGGGCATGCATTCATAGCTTAGGATTCCCTTCGTGCCGACACAAGGGGGGCAAGCAATACCGTGCGCTTTGCGAGAGAGGTGCCACATCGAAGTTGCATTTGGTATTTGAAAATCAAACCACCCTTTTGATACATAAATTTGGTCCACATGCAAGTGTGTTCGTGTTCTGACCCTCACCCGCATCATTTTTCGCCAAAATTATGAACATTAGACAAAAGTCGGATGACACAACAGACACGGTTCACTCAAACTAACCATGTGCCACGCCGGTGCACCTGTCATGCACACATCCGCACAGTACATTGGGCTCCACGAGGCTCCCCCTCTCAAAAATATCTGCCCGCCTCGAGGGTTTTTCTGTTTCATAACACACGGTTGTTATCTCTGGACCGTGTGCGACGCTGGCTTGGGATCCATATCTTCCAAGTCAGACCTCATCGACAGCGACCACGAGGAGGGCACCCTCTCCAGCTCTTCCAAGGGGAAAGAGCCCATCTGCTCTTCCAAGGGGAAAGCGCCCGTCTGCAACATCAGGGAGGGCACCCTACAGCCGTGCTCTTCCAAGGGGAAGGAGCCCATCTGCGACAACATGGAGCACATCCAGGGTCCGTGCTCTTCCCACGGGAATTAGCCCATCCGTGACAAGTGAGGAAACCCATGATTTGTTTTGCCGTGCCTCTTCACAGGGAGAAACCCATGATTTGTTTTGTCGAGTCCCTTTTGTAGTGTAGTGAGAATACGTCCAGTTTTAATTGCTATATCTGGTTGTTTGCAGTATGCCTTGTTTATTTCAGTTGTTCACAATGTGATGCTCTATATGTGCAATAATTTACTGTGCAGTACATTTCATCAATCCAGTTTTAAACATACCGATAGGAATGCATATATTTGCTTGATGTTAAGCCTGTTATAGCTAGCATATGCCTCTTTTAAAGTTTTTTGATTGTTCGGTTGTTTGTAGTTAGCATATGTTCAGTTTCAAATGCTATCTTTGGTTGTTCATAGTATGCCTTGTTTATTCCAGTTATTCACAATGTGATGTTCTATATGTGCAAGTATGAACTGTGCAGTTCAGTTTCATCAGTACCAGTTTCAACAATACCACTATGAATGACTACATTTGGTTGCTGCATCTTGTAGTTAACACGCCTTTCCATTTTTATTTAACCATAACCAGTGTACTTAGACCGGCACAATACCATTTTGAATGACCATGTTTGCTTGTTAAATGTTTGGCCTGTTGCAGTTAGCACACCTTTCCACTTGTTTTGCTTTACTAGCGTGCTTAAACCTGCACACTGAAGCTATCTTTTGGAGATTATTTTATCTGCCATGTGTAATTTTGGTTGATGTTTAGCCTGTTGTGCTTAACATGCTTCTTGATGTACCTACACAGGACAATTTTGGGAATGACTGATGTTTTCCATCGAGGTTAGTTTCATCCCATGGCTTATATATGCTCACTGTTCAGGATATCGGTAGCTGGTACCATATAGGCCCGCGGCTGATAAGGGACTAATCGGTGAATCGGACTTTTAACTGAATATATCTGCAACCCATTTTTCCTTAGGTTAACTAGGCCCATATGTAATATATCTGAGGCTACATAGCAACATGCACTGTACTTAATGTCTAAATATGCAATCCTAGGCTACATAGCAACAAGGAAGAGTGTTACATTAATGTTCTAATGATGTCTAGATATACGTATAAGAGCAACAGCAACAACACAGCCCTGTTTGGATACTCAACTTAGCTAGAGGTTAGAGTTAGTTTCTAGCTCATTACTAACCCTGAACTAACTCCATCCAAAGAGTTATTTGGATGGCAGGGTTAGATTGGCAATAAATGCACTAGGAGAACTAGCTCCAATTAGCACCTCTTGGGTTGGATACTAGTTTTTTGGGTGGGTTATAGATGCAACTAGCTCAAACTAGCCCTCATGTTTAGATATACTTTAGGGCTATTTGAGCCCGAACTAGCTCAAACTAACTGTAACTCGTGGATACAGCAACAGATAATTTGTAAGGATGAACTAAACTCCTTCCGGCCCATAATATAAGATGTTAATTCATCTAATATGTGAGTATATTGGATGTTATAAGATACTCCTTCCGTTCCTAAATATTTGTCTTTTTAGATATTTCAAATGGACTACCACATACGGATGTATATAGACATATTATAAAAGAGTGTTGTACTACATCATTGTGCAATTGTTGTTTAGCTTCTAATATTAACTTGGTGCTTTTAGGTACATATGTCATTGGTAAAGATCCGTGTTTCGACCCTTTCTGCGTATGGGGCAATGAGATATCGATGAACCAGCATCAAGTGAGGAAGCTGATAAAGATTGTTAGTAAAATGGGTCCAAAGATGGCAATTAAACTATTTGTTTACACTTTATCCAAGACAACAGCGAACTGCAGGATGGTAAGTAAGAACTCTGCAGCCTTCTTTTTACTGCCCATAATGAGTTGTGTTAGATGACAATGTCTGAATCTTTTTCCTTTGCAGTGGTTGCCAAAGTAGTTTACTCAAGATTACCTCTCAAACTACATGATTGATGGGCATGCAAAGGTTAAAGTATTTCTATCATAACACGATGATTATCTAGATGTTTTCATGTAGACAGTGAAGGATGGGCGGTCGACCATCACAAGGGGTTGGACTAGAGTCGTGCGTGCCTTCTGCATGGAGGAGGGCACAATATGGGCATTCCGCTTCACCTTGTTCAGCAACCAGAATATATTTCGCATCTTTCTTTACCGTCTTTAATAGTACAAGTATACAATTGTGGTTCATCATTCTTTATTTGGTTCTTATGTAATTCTTGAACATATGTACCTATGAATCGAATAATGCATTGGTTGTTTGAACCTGATGGATATCAATAAAGTTGTAGCATACATTCAAATTCAAATCCAAATCCGGTACAATTTGGAAAAGCAGCAATTAAATTACGATGAAATTACGCTCTCCAGGTTGTTACGGTACACACGGTTGGTAAAACACCAACGTTTGCAATATGCACCATAATCGGAGACGGTTCACAAAGAGGAAACGTGTGCAAGCATGCACACAGTTGCCGTTTGCAAAGCGTGTGCGATGTCAGACAATATCACAAACGGTGCAGGCAAACTAAACGTTTGTGTTAGTTGCCTTATCGTACACGATTCGCAACCATGAACTGTTTCTAATGAAGTATGCATCGTAAACGTTGCACCACAGAATAGCGTGTGCGATAGTTGTCGTGTACGACGATGTTATGACGGTCCGACGTTTCGTAATCCTGTCCGACACTCGTACGACGATTAGCTAATCTTCTTAACGGTGAACCGTTTGTGATGGGCCGCGCATCATACACGTTCTATAATAGTGAACCGTTTGTGATGGGCCGCGCATCATAAACGTAGCACCACAGAATACCAACTGCGATGGCAATGCGAGCAGAAACGAGTAGGAGTACTGTAGGGGCCCTATCCCCGACGGTTTCTGGGTCGTGTGGGAAGGACCCCCCTATCGCCCACACTCACTTGGCGACGGTTCCAAATGCCGTCGCGGAAAGGGGTTTTAAACCATTTGTTTAGGACCGACGCGCACCAGCGATACCCAATATGATAGATGCAAATCGCACCAAATTGTTTGTAAGTGGTTACACACGGGTCATCCAAAAGAACCGTTTGCGTTGAAGAGATGCACAAATCCTGCTCTCACTTTGCATCA
The DNA here is from genome assembly GCF_002575655.3 of Aegilops tauschii subsp. strangulata. Classification (NCBI taxonomy): domain Eukaryota; kingdom Viridiplantae; phylum Streptophyta; class Magnoliopsida; order Poales; family Poaceae; genus Aegilops; species Aegilops tauschii. The sequence goes on from NC_053038.3 coordinate 471,270,295, forward strand.
TGTCGTCCCGGGGTCGACGGGCGGGGCGCGGGAGGACGGCAGCTGGCGGCGCTGAGAGGTAGCGTTCGACGGCGGCGTCCCATGCTGCTGAGGGGGCGCGCGCACGGAGAGGAAGGCGGGCGACCGTGGAAGTCAGTGGGCTCGCTTCCCAGTGAGCCTGCACAGCGTACAGCTCGCACGCTTCCCAGTGACCCTACGCATTCGAGGACAGCTTGCACGCCTCTTGCTCAGCCCGCGTACCGGACTACGCTCGCACGCCTCCCGTTCAGTCAAGGTCAAGCAGCTGTCCGCATGGCACCTCCTACAGCCATTAAATCCAAGACACGCGGCGTCACGTGAATGGTTAACAAAACGCACACGGTTTAAACTAGACAAACGTTTGAGATATTAAAGTGGCAGCTATTTTTTCAAAATGCCTTTGTTGGCTGTCATTATTCGAGTGCACCTTCTCTCAAAATGGACACGAAAAATACCACAGCATGTCGGGTGCCATTCCATGATAGAATGCCAAGTTTCATGAATTTCAGACGAGTTTTGGATTTACTAGAATTTAAAAATAAAGTATCTCAACATTTTGCCGGCAATCAACAGTGGCCTGGTGTTTGAAATTCGTTCCCATTTCTTGCATGGGACCTAAGCATGCACCCAAGGACATAGATTTGATTTTTCAACCAATTTATATGCACTGGAGCATGTGCATATAGTTCAAATTTGAATTATGCACATAAATGCATTGGAAACTCGGTTAATGCATAAAAATGTCCAAACGAACCCCGAAAAATCACAAAAATTGACACAACACTCCTGTTGTTCTATGTTGACACGAGAAAAAATTTGAAAGCAATAAGAGGCAATGATATCGTTTTGTCCCCAAAGGTGGGATGTTCCCTACCGAAACCATCATGCTTGTTGTGAGAACCTCTGGTTTTTGAGAAGCATATACCCAAACCTGCCCCAAATGGGACAAACATTTTACCACGGCATGTTGATGCCACTCCATGATAGCATGCCAAGTTTCATGAATTTCAGACGAGTTTTGGATTTACTAGAATTTAAAAACCAGGCATCTCAATGTTTGCCGGCAATCAATAGTGCCCTGGTGTTTGAAATTCATTTCCATTTCGTGCATGGGACCTAAGCATGCACCCAAGGACACATGTTTGATTTTTCAACCAATTTATATGCACTGGAGCATGTGCATGTAGTTCAAATTTGAATTGTGCACATAAATGCATTGAAAACTCAGTTAATGCATAAAAATGTCCAAACGAACCCCGAAAAATCACAAAAATTGACACAACACTCCTGTTGTTCTATGTTGACATGAAAAAAATTTGGAAGCAATAAGAGGCAATGATATCGTTTCGTCCCCAAAGGTGGGACGTTCCCTACTGAAACCATCATGCTTGTTGTGAGAACTCTGGTTTGTGAGAAGCATATACCCAAACCTCCCCCAAATGGGACAGAAATTTTACCACGTCATATTGATGCTGCTCCATGATAGAAGAATGCCAAGTTTCATGAATTGCAGACGAGTTTTGGATTTACTAGAATTTAAAAATAAAGTATCTCAACGTTTTGCCGGCAATCAACGGTGGACTGGTGTTTGAAATTCATTCTCATTTCTTGCATGGGACCTAAGCATGAACCCAAGGACACAGATTTGATTTTTCAACCAATTTATATGCACTGGAGCATGTGCATGTAGTTCAAATTTGAATTATGCACATAAATGCATTGAAAACTCAGTTAATGCATAAAAATGTCCAAACGAACCTAAAAAAATCACAAAAATTGACACAACACTCCTGTTGTTCTATGTTGACACGAGAAAATTTTTGGAAGCAATAAGAGGAAATGGATATCATTTCGTCCCCAAAGGTGGGACGTTCCCTACCGAAACCATCATGCTTGTTGTGAGAAGCATATACCCAAACCTGCCCCAAATGGGACAAAAAAAATTACCACGGCATGTTGATACCGCTCCATGATAACATGCCAAGTTTCATGAATTTCATACAAGTTTTGGATTTACTAGAATTTAAAAACCAGGCATCTCAATGTTTTGTCGGCAATCAACAGTGCCCTTGTGTTTGAAATTCATTTCCATTTCTTGCATGGGACCTAAGCATGCACCCAAGGACACAGATTTGATTTTTCAACCAATTTATATGCACTGGAGCATGTGCATGTAGTTCAAATTTGAATTATGCACATAAATGCATTGAAAACTCAGTTAATGCATAAAAATGTCCAAACGAACCCCGAATCACAAAAATTTACACAACATTCGTGTTGTTCTATGTTGACATGAGAAAAGTTTTGGAAGCAATAAGAGGCAATGGATATCGTTTCGTCCCCAAAGGTGGGATGTTCCCTACCGAAACCATCATGCTTGTTGTGAGAAGCTCTGGTTTGTGAGAAACATATACCCAAACCTGCCCCGAATGGGACAAAAAAATTACCACGGCATATTGATACCGCTGCATGATAGAAGAATGCCAAGTTTCATGAATTTCAGACGAGTTTTGGATTTACTAGAATTTAAAAATAAAGTATCTGAATGTTTTGCCGGCAATCAACCGTGGTCTGGTGTTTGAAATTCATTCCCATTTCTTGCATGGGACCTAAGCATGCACCCAAGGACACAGATTTGATTTTTTCAACCAATTTATATGCACTGGAGCATGTGCATGTAGTTCAAATTTGGATTATGCACAGAAATGCATTGAAAACTCAGTTAATGCATAAAAATGTCCAAACGAACCCCGAAAAATCACAAAAATTGACACAACACTCGTGTTGTTCTATGTTGACACGAGAAAAGTTTTGGAAGCAATAAGAGGCAATGGATATTGTTTCGTCCCCAAAGGTGGGACGTTCCCTACCGAAACCATCATGCTTGTTGTGAGAAGTTCTAGTTTGTGAGAAGCATATACCCAAACCTGCCCCAAATGGGACAAAAATTTTACCACGGCATGTTGATGCTGCTCCATGATAGCATGCCAAGTTTCATGAATTTCAGACGAGTTTTGGATTTACTAGAATTTAAAAACCAGGCATCTCAATGTTTTGCCGGCAATCAATAGTGCCCTGGTTTTTGAAATTCATTCCAATTTCTTGCATGTGACCTAAGCATGCAACCAAGGACACAGATTTGATTTTTCAACCAATTTATATGCACTGGAGCATGTGCATGTAGTTCAAATTTGAATTATGCACATAAATGCATTGAAAACTCAGTTAATGCATTAAAATGTCCAAACGAACCCCGAAAAATCACAAAAATTGACACAACACTGTTGTTGTTCTATGTTGACACGAGAAAAAATTTGGAAGCAATAAGAGGCAATGATATCGTTTCGTCCCCAAAGGTGGGACGTTCCCTACCGAAACCATCATGCTTGTTGTGAGAGGCTCTAGTTTGTGAGAAGCATATACCCAAACCTGCCCCAAATGGGACAAAAATTTTACCACGGCATGTTGATGCCGCTCCATGATAGCATGCCAAGTTTCATGAATTGCACACGAGTTTTGGATTTACTAGAATTAAAAAACAAGGTATCTCAATGTTTGCGGCCGAGTGACTTTGGCAGGGTGTTTGACATTCATTCCCATTTCTTGCATGGGACCTAAGAAGGAAACCAAGGACACATATTTTAATTTTCAACTAATTTATATGCATTAGAGCATGTGCATGTAGTTCAAATTTGAATTATGCACATGAATGCATAGAAAACTCAGTTAATGTATAAAAATGACCAAGCGAACCCCGAAAATCCCAAAAATTGACACAACACTCCTGTTGTTCTATGTTGACACTAGGAATAAATTTGAAATCGAGAAGAGGCAACGGATATTGTTTCGTCCAGAAAGGTCAAACGTTCCGTACCGAAACCATCACACTTGTTGTGAGACGCTCTGGTTTATGAGAAGCTTATACCCAAACCTGCCCCAAATGGGACAAAAAATTTACCACGGCATGTTGATGCCGCTCCATGATAGCATGCCAAGTTTCATGAATTTTGGACGAATTTTGGATTTACTAGAATTACAAAAGCAAGTACGTCGATGTTTGCCGGAGGGCCACGGTGCCGTGGTGTTTGAATTTCATCCCCATTTCTTGCATGGGAGATAAGCATAAACCCATGGACACATATATGATTTTACAACCCATGTTGGTGCACCGGAGCATGTGCATGTAGTTTAATTTTGAATTGTGCACCTGAAATGGCTAGAAAACAAATTTAATGTATAAAATGTTCAAACGAACCCTGAATAATTCCAATTATTTTACGACACACATATAGTTGCATGTTCACTCCAGATAAATGGTCTAGCCATTCAAAAACCGTCCATTGCTGCTGTGACCCCATTATGTAATTCAAATCAAGATAAAAAATCAAGTAGATCGCACACAGTTTATTATCACCAACCGTGTGAGATGCAGCACAAAATATCCTGGAGCACCGTCGGTGTATAGTACGCATATGGCTTACGCGAGAAGGTGCGTCGGCTACAGTCCACAGCCGGCGTCTCAAGCACACTAGCTCGCTCCCCAAATACCATTTCATTGTTCAATCGTCGTCGGTGAAAGATGGGCACGTGGACCCGTGTCATGAGGGCAACTTCGGTGGCCCACTCCGGCGAGAGCTTGGCCGCAGCCGCCATGCGCGTGCTAACAAGGTGCATGAGCGCAGCCGCAATCTGTGACCGGGCGGCCAAGGCAGGCCAAACGGCCGTTGTTGCTTTTCAAGTGGCGGCAGCAACATCTGCCTCGGGGATAGCAACTGGCGAGAGCGGCATAGCAGCTGTCCGTTCTGCAGTGACGGCCTTAGCCCTGATGGAGGCCGCCCACGACCATGTCAAGGCCGCCCACGCCCAGCTCCTAGCGGTCACCGCACAAATCGAACGAAGCTTCTCCGATAACGGTCGGCAACCCACGGCTGAAGAGCTGGCAATCACCGAGAGTGTTCGAGCAGCCGTCCGTTCCTCCGCCACATACCTTGCAATGACGGAGCCCGTCCAAGCCCAGATCGCGTCTGCCCATGCCCAGCTCGTGGCGGCCTTTTCCAAAGAGATGGCGGACGCGGATGGCGAGATGCTTGCCGAGTATGGTGTGATGGATGCCATGGAGCCCCTTCCCCAGGAGACCGTCGGGCGCGAGCTGGACATGAGGCGGTGGCGGAGATCGACGAGCACCAGCCGTAGTAGTACTATTTGTTTTGTTTAATTAAGAGTGTCGGTCTTTAATTTGTTAGAGTAATGTTTAGGTCAGCTAGCTCTGTTTAACTGCTGAACTTGCTCGATTAAGAAGTGTGGGTGTGCTGTAGTCTCCTTTGTGTACCCAAATTATGCAATGACGTGGATGACCACTCTAACCAGGGAAATTCGAACCAAAAATTTTGACGTTCAAACTCAACACACACGGGTTCAACTATTTGAATAATTTGTGATGCTAACATATTGTACACAGTTCAGAATAAGGGACCGTGTCTGATGACACTTTGCGCGCCAGTTTTTTCGCTGAAGCGATTCCAAATTTTCGGCTTCCGCGGAAATATCTACCTCCCCGCCCCCTCCCCCTTACCAAAAGCCACATTTCCCCTGTTTCCGCCTTCCTTTCCAAGTTGAAACCTTCACTCCTTGCTTGCAGCGCCGCCGCCTCTTTGTCGGCGACCCTCCTTCACGTGCTCGGCCTCGTCTATCCGGGCAGGTAATCCACACCCGACCCCCATCCTCCTCCTCCTTCCACATCCCACATGCCCTGACCGCCGGTGCGAGCGCGACACCTTCCACCCAAATCACCGACCCCTCCACCAAATAAGCGGTGCCCTAAGCCATGGTGCACGCAGTATAGCTAGGATCTCAAGGAGCATTTGGCAACAGAGAAGCAAATCGCGGCTGCACGCGCGGATGAGGTCGCGATGGCTGCCATTCGTGCCGACCCCCAGATCTTGGAGGACCACCTTGCCAATTGCTAGCTACGCTGGTTAAGCATGCTCGGTTTACCCGTTGTGTGTGCTGCTCCTGCCTTTCCTTCACAAATTCTAGTGAATTGTGTTATCTAATTTTACCATGCAATCTGTTGCTCCAGTGTATATGTTCTATATGTCGTTTTTTCTAAGCAAAAGAGGGTTTCCCCTCCGATTTCCACTAGAGAAACCAGGTCGAAGCCGAGTAGTAGTCTAGTAGTTTGATACAAGTTCAGAAGCAAATAAGAAACATAAAGCAGAGCAGGGGGCTTTAGCTAGCCTGGCACCCCTGTGACAACAGTCTTAAGCTTTCACTACATTGTGGTGCTCACTTATTAACTGTTTTGTTAATTAGTTGTCGTCTTTAGTTAACTGTTTGGTTCAATTCTGCAAATGTGATGTTCAATTCTTTAGGCTGCAATTTTGTATTGTCTTCCATGTGAGAAATAAATCGAATTTATCTTTACAAAATACATGAGAAACGAATACAATTGCTATATTTCCAAGTCGTCAAGCATGCTTGGTTTGGTTATACATTATGCAATGTGGTGCTCGGTTAACGTTTGGTTCATTTATGTTGCGGTGTTTTGTTAACTGTTTGGTTCAATTCTGCAATGCGATGTCCAATTGTCGTGGGTAGAATTTTGTATTGTTGTGCATGTGAGGAATAAATCGAATTTGGCTGCACTTAATACATGAGAAACAAATACAATTGCTACAATTGGCTGTAGTTAACTATTTGGTTAACTGTCTGATCTTCTATTAGGAGTATGTTATATTGTGCAATGTGGTGCTCAGTTAATGTTTGGTTCATTTATTGTGGTGTTTAGTTAACTGCTTGGTTCAATTCTGCAATGCGATGTCCAATTGTCGTGGGTAGAATTTTATATTGTTGTGCATGTGAGGAATAAATTGAATTTGGCTGCACTTAATACATGAGAAACATATACAAGTGCTATATTTCCTAGTTCTTAATCATGCTTGGTTTGGATAAATGGGTTTTCCATGTGGCTTGAATTAATCTGATGAATCTGGAATGTGCTTATTTTTCATCAACATATTTTACTGATAGCATGCGAACCCTTACTTAACCTGATGACTAACTACCTTATATGTGTTGCAGGGAAACAATGGGAAGCACTGAGGTTTACAATCGAGGTTAGCACGTGCATGGTCCGTTGTCTAATAGCACATTATTGTGCAATTGCAGGAACCATTCTAATATTTAGGTTTTTAACAATTTATTCTTGTACATGTAGGTCCTGCCGTCAGAGGTTTTGACCCACTGTTCAACCCTTTTTGCATATGGGGAAATGACTTGTCCATGAATATCAGTCAAGTCAAGTCAAGAAACTCAGAAAGATTGTTAGGATAAAGAAATTAGCTACAAAAAACAACAAGATCTTTGTCTGCACAATGAAGAAGACATCAGTTCACTACAAGATGGTACTAACTATTATACCTTCCCTTTTTTTATTCCTTTGCCCCATTTCCAATATAGAGAAGATATGTATGCACATCCTTGTTTTCAGGCCATTCCAGAGCAGTTCACTGATGATTACCTCTCAAACCACCTCTATGGTCAGGAGACGAGGAAGGTTTTCATACAACACCCATGGTTCAATATTGAAGTGTTCCTGAAGAGGATGAAGGACGGACGGTCAATCATCCACAGGCACTGGCCTAAAGTTGCAAAGACCTTCAACATGAATGAAGGCCCAATATTCGCCTTCCGCTTCAGCAGTTTTCCTAATGAGATGCATCTGTCTATATATCGTCTATGATGCTAATTTTGAAAGGTTATACATGTTGCATGTGAAACTTGGTGCTGGTGCAGTTGTGTAATGGGGTAGCTGAGTGCTGAAGCTATATCATGTTGTACTCTGATGTATTTCAATTATGAAATTCTGCTTCCTTAATATGGAAATGAAATTATTATGTGCTTAATATGAATGTCAATTAGATTAATAAATGGATTACTAATAATAGGACAACTAGCCTGCTAATCGTGAATTAGCCTGCTAATTGGGTTTTGCTATTGCAAACGGTTATTGAAAAAATACCGTGGACGATGACCTCAGGCAAAGCACACAGTTTCTAGGAATAAACCGTGTTGGATCAATGAACAATCACACACGACTTTCTCTTGAAAACTATTTGCGTTAGGCCACCTTGCGCAAACGTTTACCACATAAAAATTGTGTGTGATGGATAGCCTTTGCCACACAGTTTCTTCTACAGACCATGTGTGATACATTCAATAACACAAACGATTTAACGGGAAAAATTGTGTGTGATGTACGTGGAGCTCTTACTTAGACTTCGTTGAATAAGTTGAATTGCAATTGCTTAGTGACTAAGAACATAGGTTGTTGGGTTTCAAAAGAATTCATTGTTTGAACCTTAACATGTGAATTGGTTGCCATTATAACATGAGAAGTTTTATGAGAAAGAATTGCTGTTATGATGCTAGAAAAGGTGATTGAAATTATCATTGATCAAACTTATGCACTTTGCTAGAATTCACACTTCATAAATTATTTCTTTTATCATTTACCTACTCGAGGACGAGTAGGAATTAAGCTTGGGGATGCTGATACGTCTCCAACGTATCTATAATTATGAAGTATTCATGTTGTTATTTTATCATTCTTGGATGTTTTACAATAATTTTATAGCAACTTTATATTATTTTTGGGACTAACCTATTGACCCGGTGCCCAGTGTCAGTTGATGTTTTTTGCTTGTTTTTTACATCGCGGGAAATCAATACCAAACAGAGTCCAAATGCAACGAAACTTCACGGATATTTTTTATGGACCAGAAGGCCAACAGTGGGCCAAAGAAGCACCTGGGGGTGCCCCGAGGGGGGCACAACCCACTAGGGTGAACCAGGGCCCCCTGGCGCGCCCAGGTGGGAAGTGCCCACCTCGGTGGCCTCCCGCACTCCCTCTTTACCCTATAAATTCACAAATATTCCAAAACCCTTCGGGGTTAACCTAGATCATAAGTTCCATCGCCGCAAGGCCTCTATATCCACGAGATCCAATCTAGACCCCATTCCGGCACCCTGCCGGAGGGGGAGATCATCACCGGTGGCCATCTTCATCATCCCGGCAGCCACCACGATGAGGAGGGAGTAGTCCACCCTCGGGGCTAAGGGTTTGTACCAGTAGCTATGTGTTTAATCTCTCTCTCGTGTTCTTGAGATGTCACGATCTTGATGTATCGTGGGCTTTGTTAATGTAGTTGGATCATATGGTGTTTTCCCCTCTCTATCTTGTTGTGATGAATTGAGTTTTTCCCTTTGAGATTTCGTTGTTATCGGATTGAATACTTTTATGGATTTGAGAACACTTGATATATGTCTTGCAATTGAATACTCGTGGTGACAATGGGGTATCGTATTGATTCACTTGATATATGTTTAGGCACTCAACTCGTGGATTCCCGAGGTGACATTGGGGTAATCTATGCATAGGGGTTGATGCACGTTCTTGTCTTTGTTTCTCCGGTAGAAATCTTGGGGAACTCTTTGAAGTTCTTTGTGTTGGATTGAGTATTATGAATATGTTGCTTTGGTATTATTTTAGTACGCACTCTAGGATAGATCGAACGGAAAGAATAGCTTCGTGTTATTTTAGTACGAACTCTTGAATAGATCAAATGGAAATAATAGCTTTGAGGTGGTTTCGTACCCTACAAACAATTTATTCTTATGTTCCTCTAGATAGGAACTTTGGAATGATTCTTCGTTGCACTTTGAGGGATGGTTATATGATACAATTATATTAGCATTGTTGAGAGATTGCACTAGCGACAGCACGGACCCTAGGCCTCATTTTCAAGCATTGCAGTACCGTTTTTGTGCCCGTTTACTATTTGCTACCTTGCTGTTTTTATTTATTTAGATTATAAAAATATATTTTTACCATCCATATTACACTTTTATCACCATCTCTTCGCCGAACTAGTGCACCTATATAATTTTCCATTGTGTTGGGTGTGTTGGGGACACAAGAGATTTCTTGTATTTGGTTTCAGGGTCATTTGAGAGAGACTATCTTCATCCCACGCCTCCCACAGACTGATAAACCTTAGGTCATCCACTTGAGGGAAAATTGCTACTGTCCTACAAAACTCTGCGCTTGGAGACCCAACACGTGTCTACAAGAATAAAGTTGCATAGTAGACATCAAGCTCTTTTCTGGCGCCGTTGCCGGGGAGGTGAGTGCATGAAGGTATATCTTTAGATCTTGCAATTGAATCTTTTAGTTTCTTGTTTTATCACTAGTTTGGTTTATAAAAGAAAACTACAAAAAAATGGAATTGAGGTTGCATCATATTATTGATCATCTTTATAATATCTTTCTTGAAAATGATGGATTGGAAGATTGTGCTCAATTGTTAGAAGAAGAAGTCAATGAAATGTTTGGCACGAAATATTTGAATGATGAGCATGATTGCAATTTTGCTAGTATGAATTCTTTGAATATCCATGATGCTAGTGATATGCAAAGCCATAAGCTTGGGGATGATATGTTTGATGAAGATGATATCTTTTGTCCCCCAAGTTTTGATGAGAAAAAATATTATGATGATAGCATGCCTCCTATTTTTGATGATTACAATGATGAAGGTGGATTTGGAGAGGTCATGTTTTATTTAATGATGATTCCACTATTTCGGAAGAGGTTTCAATTGATTATGAAAACAAAGTTTCTATCTATGATGATTACGGTGATGACATGTATGCTATATTGAATAATGATAACCATGAAAATTGTCATCATGATTTTAATTTTCAATCACATGATAGTTATTTTGTTGAGTTTGCTCCCACCACTATTCATGAGAATAAATTTGCTTATGTGGAGAGTAACAAAATTTCTATGCTTATGTATCATGAAAAGAATGCTTTATGTGATAGTTATATTGTTGAATTCATTCATGATGCCACTGAAAATTATTATGAGGGAGGAACATATGCTTGTAGGAATTGCAATAATATCAAGTTTCCTCTCTATGTGTTGAAAATCTTGAAGTTATGTTTGTTTTGCCTTCCTATGCTAGTTGATTCTTGCTCCCAAAAGTTATTGGCTCACAAAATCCCTATTCATAGGAAGTGGGTTAGGCTTAAATGTGATTGCCATGTGTTTCATGATGCTCTTGTTATGTTTCAATTCTTATCTTTTATGCGAGCATCATTGAAATCTTCATGCCTAGCTAAAAGCCATTAAAGAAAAGCGCTTGTTGGGAGACAACCCAACACTTTTCCCTACTGTTTTTGTGTGTTAACATGATTAAGCTACTGTAGTAATCATGTTTTGTTGCTTTTGTTTCAATAAAGTGCCAAAAGTGTTGGGTGATAGTTGATTTGACATGATTAACCCAACACTTTATTGATAGTTGATTTGACCCTGCTGAAAAACAGAAACTTTTGCGCTCACGAAAATAAGTCTCATTATTAAAATAAGAGTGATTTTGAGTTGATTCTTTTTGCAGAAGTTTAATATACAAATTTCTCACGTGTTCCTAATTTTTTCATAATTTTTTGAGTAGCAGAAGTATGGTTTGAGTACAGATTACTACAGACTATTCTGTTTTTAACAGATTTTGTTTTCAATGCATAGTTTGCTTGCTTTCTAGTTTCTATGGCTTATATTGCTCATTATAAATTGTGGAAATGATATGCTACAGTAGGCATTGTGTGTAAACAATTATGAATCTTGTCTTTGACAGTACCAAAGTGAAATGGTTTGCTCTTTATCATACTAACCTATCTCACGAAGTTCCGTTAAGTTTTGTGTGATTGAAGTTTTCATGTTTTGGGTGAGATATCGATATGAGGAGAATAAGGAGTGACAAGACCCTAAGCTTGGGTATTCCCAAGGCACCCCAAGTTAATATCCAAGCAACTAAGCTTGGGGATGCCCTGGAAGGCATCCCCTCTTTCGTCTCCAACATTACCGGTAACCTCACTTGGAGTCATGTTTTCATTCGTCACATGATATGTGTTTTGCTTGGAGCATTAATTTATTTTGTTAGTATTTTCTTGCTGTTATTTAGAATAATGTTTTGCATCTTTTATTTCAATAAAAGTGGCATTGATAGCCTTTACTATGCTTATTTTACAAGTCTACATGTTGCTGTTTGAAAACAGAAAGTTTACCGCTGTTGCAAAAATTCCCGAGGAAAGTCAGAATGTGATAAAATGTTGAAACTTTTTGCATAATAAGCTCTGATAAATTTTATACAGGGTGGTAGAATTTCATAATGTTTGGAGTTAGGGAAGTATCAATACTTTTGCATTCTTTACAGACTGTACTGTTTTGGCAGATTGCTGTTATGTTTGCATTGTTTGCATATGCGTGCTTGTTTAATGAATCTATTTGAGGATAGGAGTATTAAATATGCAGAGGCATTTAGTATGCAATGTTGGACAATAATTTTAGTGACTTGCTACAGTAGAGAATGATAAGGTTTTTGCATTAGTTTATACTAACTTATATCAAGAGTTCTTTTTGAGTTTTGTGTTGATGAAGCTTTTGAGATTTAGGAAAACCGTGATATGAGAAGAATTAAGGAGACACAAAAGCTCAAGCTTCGGGATGCCCAAGGCATCCCAAGATAATATTTCAAGAATTCTCAAGCATCTAAGCTTGGGGATGCCCCGGTAGGCATCCCACCTTTTTCCTTCAACAATTATCGGTTAGTATCGGTTGAGCCTAAGTTTTTGCTTCTTCACATGAGTTGTGCCATTCTTAGAATGTCATTTTATTTTGTTTTTGATTGCTGTTTTAATAAGAGACTTAGATCTGAAAGTTTTTAAATAAGAGCGAGTCCACAATTAGCTACCTATTTTACCTAACTACTCGCATGATCTTCACTTATATCTTTTTGGAGTAGTTTGTCTTTTGCTCTTGTGCTTCACTTATATCCTATGAGTAAATTGTTGAATAAATTGAATATCATGAAGTTGAAATCATATCATGCCTAGTGGTAGCTTCATATTGGGTTTAGAAAGTGAAATCTTTTGAGGCTTGACAATCACAATATTGGTCATACAAGCAATTCACGAATAATTAGTATAAGGAAGAGAACTTACACATGCAAATGCACTATCATGGAAATATTTTGTGATTGTGAGCCCCCATCAAAATATTATATGCCAAAATTGTTGACATTGGACAAGGAAGACAACGTAATGATTTATGTTCGCTCATATTCACATAGAAGTCATATTGTCATAGATCCTTTAACATGTGGTGCTTGCCCCCCATATTTGCTAGCCAAAAATTCCACACCAAGTAGAGATACTACTTGTGCATCCAAAAACCCTTAAACCCAAATCTTATTTTTCAAGAGTCCACCATACCTACCCAAGGATTGAGCAAGATCCTTCAAGAAAGTTGTCATCGGTGCAATAAGGCAATAAAAATTGCTTCTAAAAGTGTTAGATAATTTAGTGTAAGAGAAAATTGAGCGTTGTACGAACTTATGATGGCAAAGCAATAAAAGCGACGGACTGCATAATAAAGGTTGCTATCATAAGGGGCAATATAACGTGATGTTCTTTTGCACTAAGGGGTTGAGCATACAAACAAATAAGCGCATGGCAACCTCTGCTTCCCTCTACGAAGGGCCTATCTTTTAATTTTCAGTATTTACTTTTATGCAAAGAGTCAAAGTTTTTCTCTCTATTCCTTTTTATTTTTCTCCTTTCGCAAGCATCATGTGGTGAGGAAAGATCTAGGCACATATGTCCAGTTGAATATGGGTAGCATAAGTTATTATTGTTGACATCACCCTTGAGGTGAATACGTTGGGAGGCAAAACAATAAGCCCCTATCTTTCTATGTGTCCGGTTGAAACGTTTTGCTCATGTGTATGCGGCGAGTGTTAGCAATCATAGAATACTATATGATGGTTGAGTACGTGGAGCTCTTACTTAGACTTTGTTGAATAAGTTGAATTGCAATTGCTTAGTGACTAAGAACATAGGTTGTTGGGTTTCAAAAGAATTCATTGTTTGAACCTTAACATGTGAATTGGTTGCCATTATAACATGAGAAGTTTTATGAGAAAGAATTGTTGTTATGATGCTAGAAAAGGTGATTGAAATTATCATTGATCAAACTTATGCACTTTGCTAGAATTCACACTTCATAAATTATTTCTTTTATCATTTACCTACTCGAGGACGAGTAGGAATTAAGCTTGGGGATGCTGATACGTCTCAACCGTATCTATAATTATGAAGTATTCATGTTATTATTTTATCATTCTTGGATGTTTTACAACAATTTTATAGCAACTTTATATCATTTTTTGGGACTAACCTATTGACCCGGTGCCCAGTGTCAGTTGATGTTTTTGCTTGTTTTTTACATCGCGGGAAATCAATACCAAACAGAGTCCAAATGCAACGAAACTTCACGGAGATTTTTTGTGGACCAGAAGGCCAACAGTGGGCCAAAGAAGCACCTGGGGTGCCCCGAGGGGGGCACAACCCACCAGGGCGCGCCAGGGCCCCCTGGCGCGCCCAGGTGGGTTGTGCCCACCTCGGTGGCCTCCCGCACCCCCTCTTTACCCTATAAATTCACAAATATTCCAAAACCCTTCGGGGTTAACCTAGATCAGAAGTTCCACCGCCGCAAGGCCTCTGTATCCACGATATCCAATCTAGACCCTTTTCCGGCACCCTGCCGGAGGGGGAGATCATCACCGGTGGCCATCTTCATCATCCCGACGGCCACCACGATGAGGAGGGAGTAGTCCACCCTCGGGGCTGAGGGTTTGTACCGGTAGCTATGTGTTTAATCTCTCTCTCTCTCTCTCTCTCTCTCGTGTTCTTGAGATGTCACGATCTTGATGTATCGCGGGCTTTGTTAATGTAGTTGGATCATATGGTGTTTTCCCCTCTCTATCTTGTTGTGATGAATTGAGTTTTTCCCTTTGAGATTTCGTTGTTATTGGATTGAATACTTTTATGGCTTTGAGAACACTTGATATATGTCTTGCAATTGAATACTCGTGGTGACAATGGGATATCGTATTGATTCACTTGATATATGTTTTGGCACTCAACTCGCGGATTCCCAAGGTGACATTGAGGTAATCTATGCATAGGGGTTGATGCAAGTTCTTGTCTTTGTTTCTCCGGTAGAAATCTTGGGGAACTCTTTGCAGTTCTTTGTGTTGGATTGAGTATTATGAATATGTTGCTTTGGTGTTATTTTAGTACGGACTCTATGATAGATCGAACGAAAAGAATAGCTTTGTGTTATTTTAGTACGAACTCTTGAATAGATCGAACGGAAAGAATAGCTTCGAGGTGGTTTCGTACCCTACAAACAATTTATTCTTATGTTCGCCGTTAGATAGGAACTTTGGAGTGATTCTTCATTGCACTTTGAGGGATGGTTATATGATCCAATTATATTAGCATTGTTGAGAGATTGCACTAGCGAAAGCACGGACCCTAGGCCTCATTTTCAAGCATTGCAATACCGTTTTTGTGCCCGTTTACTATTTGCTACCTTGCTGTTTTTATTTATTCAGATTATAAAAATATATTTTTACCATCCATATTACACTTTTATCACCATCTCTTCACCGAACAAGTGCACCTATACAATTTTCCATTGTATCGGGTGTGTTTGGGACACAAGAGATTTCTTGTATTTGGTTGCAGGGTCGTTTGAGAGAGACTATCTTCATCCTACGCCTCCCACGGATTGATAAACCTTAGGTCATCCACTTGAGGGAAAATTGCTACTGTCCTACAGAACTCTGCGCTTGGAGGCCCAACACGTGTCTACAAGAATAAAGTTGCGTAGTAGACATCACGTAGCGTCGTGGTCGTCTCGCCTACTATTGCTTCTACAACTATCGCTAACGCACAGTGATAAAGTAAAGCAATTACATGGCGTTTGCATTTCATACAATAAAGCGACAACCATAAGGCTCCTGCCAGTTGCCGATAACTTTTGCAAAACATGATCATCTCATACAACAACATATATCACATCATGTCTTGACCATATCACATCACAACATGCCCTGCAAAAACAAGTTAGACATCCTCTACTTTGTTGTTGCAAGTTTTACGTGGCTGCTACGGGCTTCTAGCAAGAACCGTTCTTACCTATGCATTAAAACCACAATGGTGTTTCATCAAGTTTGTTGTTTTAATCTTCAACAAGGACCGGCCGCAGTCAAATTCAACTCAACTAAAGTTGGAGAAACACACACCCGCCAGCCACCTTTATGCAAAACTAGTTGCATGTCGGCCAGTGGAACCGGTCTAATGAACATGGTCATGTAAGGTTGGTCCGGGCCGCTTCATCCAACAATACCGCCGAATCAAAATATGACGTTGGTGGTAAGCAGTATGACTATCACCGCCCATAACTCTTTGTGTTCTACTCGTGCATATCATCTAAGCATAGGCCTGGCTCGGATGCCACCATTGGGAAACATAGCATGCAATTTAAAAAAAAATCCTACGCTCACACAAGATCTATCTAGGAGATGCATAGCAACGAGAGGGGGAGAGTGTGTCTACGTACCCTCGTAGACCAAAAGCGGAAGCGTTTGACAACGCGGTTGATGTAGTCGAACTTCTTCTCGTTCCGACCGATAAAGCACCGAACGTACGGCACCTCCGAGTTCTGCACACGTTCAGCTCGATGACGTCCCTTGAACTCTTGATCCAGCAAAGTGTCAAGGGAGAGTTCCGTTAGCACGACGGCATGGTGACGGTGATGGTGAAGTGATCCGCGCAGGGCTTCGCCTAAGCACTACGAGAATATGACCGAAGGCGTAAACTGTGGAGGGAGGCACCGCACATGGCTAACAATTGTTGGTGTGTGTTCTAGGCGCCCCCTCCCCATGTATATATAGGTGCGAGGGGGAGGGGAGCTGCCTTGGGCGCCCCAAGTAGGAGGAATCCTACTTGGGGGCCCTATTCCAATTCGCCCCCCCCCCCCCCTTTCCTTTTACCGGAGGGGAAAAAAGGGAAGACCCTGAGGAGGAAGGAAAGGGGGCCGAACCCCTCCTCCTTCTCCTATTTGGCCTCCTTCCTTAGGGGGGAACCCCTTGTGGGCTGGTGTGCTCCCCTCCTATGGCCCATAAGGCCCATTATTCCCCCGGGGGGTTCCGGTAACCCCCCGGTACTCCGATATGTACCCGATACACCCCGGAACCCTTCCGGTGTCCGAATACTATCGTCCTATATATTAATCTTTACCTCTTGACCATTTCCAGACTCCTCGTCATATCCGTGATCTCATCCGGGACTCCGAACAACATTCGGTCACCAAATCACATAACTCATATAATACAAAATCGTCATCGAACGTTAAGTGTGCGGACCCTACGGGTTCGAGAACTATGTAGACATGACCGAGACACCTCTCCGGTCAATAACCAACAGCGGAACCTGGGTGCTCATATTGGTTCCTACATATTCTACGAAGATCTTTATCGGTCGTACCGTAATGACAACATACGTTATTCCCTTTGTCATCGATGTGTTACTTGCCCGAGATTCGATCGTCGGTATCTTCATACCTAGTTCAATCTCATTACCGGGAAGTCTCTTTACTTGTTCCATAATGCATCATCCTGCAACTAACTCATTAGTCACATTGCTTGCAAGGCTTCTTATGATGTGCATTACCGAGAGGGCCCAGAGCTCCAATATTCGGAGTGACAAATCCTAATCTTGATCTATGCCAACCCAACAAACACCTTCGGAGATACCTGTAGAGCATCTTTATAATCACCCAGTTACGTTGTGATGTTTGATAGCACACAAGGCATTCCTCCATTATCCGGGAGTTGCATAATCTCATAGTCGAAGGAATATGTATTTGACGTGAAGAAAGCAATAGCAATAAAACTGAACGATCAATATACTAAGCTAACGAATGGGTCCTGTCCATCACATCATTCTCCTAATGATGTGGTCCCATTCATCAAATGACCACACATGTCTATGGTTAGGAAACTTAACCATCTTTGATTAACGAGCTAGTGTAGTAGAGGCTTACTAGGGACACGGTGTTTTGTCTATGTATCCACACATGTATCAAGTTTCTGGTTAATACAATTCTAGCATGAATAATAAACATTTATCATGATATAAGGAAATATAAAATAACAACTTTATTATTGCCTCTAGGGCATATTTCCTTCACAACCCACACTGATGAAAGCTGCATCTGTTTTGTCGGGCGGTGTTGGGAGCGCGGATAGAAGGAACTGCATCTGTTTCACGACGGTGCTCCCCCCGGGAAGGAGTAGCACTGCCACATATGAACAAGATGCTGCAAGGGAGGGTGTCGATTCGGGGGAGTTGGGGGTGGAAGCTTTTCTTCAATCGCGTCAACTGCTCACGGCGGCGCTAGGCGAGCGAGGTGGCGTCGACGGCGAGGCAACCTCGAAGGCCAGATGCGTGTGTTCCTTGTAGAGGGGGATTTTTTGTTTCATTGACCAAGAGAGAGGTAGGTGATGTTTTTTCAGAGGGGATCACACGGTGCAAACTGATTTAATCGGGCGCCTGGGACGCGACCGGCCCAACTATTAGGCCAGCGCGCCGGTGCCTAGCAGTCACCTTTCACTAACATATGTATATTTTATTGCATAAAGTGTGTGCACAAAAAAGAATTGGTCAACTTATATTTAAAAAAATGATCAATCAACTTATATTTTTCTTTTTGCCCAAGTTCATCTTTATTTCCACTTGTATTTTCCTGTAAACATATTTAAAATTATATATGTTTGGTCAGTATATTTAGCATGTAATTATTAGGTAAAGTGTATATGTTGAAAAATCAAATGTGTGCAAACTTCCCTAGAGCTAACACTAGAAACCTAGGGATACTTTACAGTGTTAGTGGGAGTGGAAGACCATCATTAGCTTCGGATGGACTCTCCCGAGGGTTGCATTTCTTCACCCTAGGTATAGGCCTTTCCTAAGAGCATCTCCAACAGCCGCCCAACGTGCGACGCGCTAAAAATGCGTTTGCAGCGCGTCGATCGCCTGTTTTGGCGCGGCGGGGAGCGCTGGCTCCAGCGGCCGCTGTAAACTTTAGCGCGCGCGCAGAGCTGCGCGCTAAAATGCAGCGCGCGCGAGCAGCTGGCGCTTGCCATATGTTGCATTTTGGACACGAAATGAATTTCAAACATCAAAACAAAGACATGGCATAATTTAAATCACACAAACAAGTTCATGATGACATAAAAGTTCATGCCCACAACATCATCCAACCAAGTTCAAAATTCGAACCAAGTTCATGACACAAAAGTTCACACCAACGAATAGCACATCAACAATCAAGCCTCGTCCTCGTCTTCATCCTCATCTTCCTCTGATTCATCCCCCTCCTCCGAAGACGATTCTTCCTCCTCCTCTTCATTGTCATGCGCCGCATCATCATGTGAAGCTCAGAAGGTGTTGGCAAGATCTTCAGCGGCATCATGTGAAGGTGTGTGAGGCACACCGGAAGACATTCCGCCGACGCCGCCCGGAGGTGCTCCCATGCCTCCCATGAGAGACGCAAAACTCATGCCTCCCATGCCGCCCGGAGGTGCTCCGAAGCCACCCATGCCTCCCATGGTCTCCATGGTAGCTCCAAAGCCACCCATGGAACCCATGCCGCCCATGGTAGCTCTGAAGCCACCGATGCCTCCCATGCCACTAATGCCACCGCCACCCATGCCGCCAATGCCACCGCCACCCATGCTGCGAATCATGGCTCTTTTTTGGATCAAGACTTCTTCACGGGCAAGATTGACATACTCCTTTTGCGCCTCATTGAGGATAGATGTGTCCATGAAGAACAAGTACTTCTCCCAATCCAACAACCCAGATCGCTCCTCCATGCCCACCTTCCTCTCCTCCAATGCCACCTTCCTCTCCTCGGCCGCCACCCTCCTCTCCTCGACCGCCAACCTCCTCTCCTCGGCCGCAGCATCTTGGTTCCTTGCCATCTTCCTCACCCTGTTCGCTTATTTTCTTGCCTTCACAATAGCTTCCATAGCATTTTGAGCTCATCATCTCCTTTCCTCTTCTTCTTTTCTTTTGCGTCTTTCTTGCACCCATCCGGTCGTTTTGGCTTCGAGTATGAAACCGAGTTTGGTGTGTGGCTTCTCTTGCCGTCATCACTTGATGCCTCCTCATCATCATCATCCAAATCAATTGTTCGCTTGCGTTTGTTGCTCATATCCAAATCATCCATATCATCACGCTTCTTCCATTTCTCATCATCCTTCAATGCTTCATAGCAATGAGGCAAGGTAAATGGTCTCCCTTTCTTGATCTTCCCTTTCTTGCTCTTCTTATCCTCTCCTTTGAACAAGTTTTGTGCAATATTATAAAAACAAAACAAGTTAGCACTACAAACACCAAGAACAAGCATGATGAACATGGATGAAGTCGCACTCACCCTATCTTCATCATTATTGCCACTTGGGTTCAACTTGTCAACCGCCTTTTGTGCGGCCGCCCACTTTTGACAATCTCGGTTGATTGTCGACCACCGGGAGCGAAGAGATCGGTCCGAGCGGTCAATTCCTCTCTTGTTGTGTAGATCAAAGTGCTCCTTCATCCAGTTCCAATAAGCATCTCTACTTTGATCACCTCCAACGGATGGATCCCTTGACACTTGCAACCAAGTACTGGATAGCAAGATGTCTTCTTCATTGGTGTAGTTGCTTCCTCTTCCTTTCGGTGCGTCGACAATGCCCTCACCATCCCCGTCCACCTCGAACTCATGGTCATCGAAATGCATGTCATTTGTTTGAGACCAATGCGAATTGTTGGAGCCAACACCCATAGTTGACATATATGCCTCATCGTTGAAACTACAAAGTATATACAACGAAGCAAATAAGCTATCTATATGTATGCATTCAAAAAATAACAACAACAAAAAGTTGGTGAAATTTTATACCTTTGGGGCATTTCCTCGAACACATTGTGCGCGTCGGCCTCCGGCTCAACAAGTGAGCTCACCGGCGCTTCGGTAGCCACCGTGCCCGTCGCACGCCCTGCAAGCTTCTTCCACGACGGCTTGGAGGAGCCGGAGCCGTCGGCCGCCTAATTCTTCTTCGTGGATACCTTGCCCTTCTTCGGCCGCGCCACATTTGGGAGCTTCGAGAGGGGGCACGTGGCTTCACGACGGGCTCCGGTGCGATGCCACCCGCCGCCGAGGTCATCCGTGGCGGCATGAAAAGGCCGCACGCAATACCGGTGCTTGGAGGAGCTCCGGCGGGGGCTAAGCCAAAGCTCCCCGCGCTAGGGTTTGCGGCGGGGGCGGTAGAGGGGTCGCGGGTGTAGGAAGGGGTGAGGGGGGTGCCGACGCGGGCGTCCATCGGGACAATTTACCGACGGCGGCGCGGGCGGGGAGAATGTGGCGCGGCGGAGAGAGTGCGGCGCGAGCGCTCGAGTGTGCGGCGCGCGGAAGCGGGCGCACCAAATTCACAGCGTGCGATGGCGATCCGGACCGCGCGCACAACTCTATATGCCGCGCGCGCTTATTGCACATCCGCTGGAGCGCCTATATCGATTGCGCGCGCTAAAAAGGACAAATTTGCAACACGTCGCTTATTTAGCACGGTTGTTGGAGAGCTCTAAGGGTTTAAGCTATAACCCCTAGGGAACGTTGCCAACGTGGCTTTGGTATAGTATCACATAGTGAATCTCCCTTGGGTCTGCTAGCGAACCCTAAGGAAACAATGCGCTCCCTTGGGCTGTCAAGTAAGACCCTAGGTAAACATTATGTCCTTAGGGTGTCCATTTTTGGCTCTAGGAAGCCATTTCAGCCCTTGGGCTATTTGCATATTCTAGTAGCAAGCCTAAAATAGGGCTCTAACCTAGCCCGACTTTCAATTAACAAAGCCATCAGCTGGCCAGGATCACATCGAACAGTTATACAAAGAAGAAAACAAAAGACGGGAAAGATAGAGAGTACTGGAACAATTTACAACCTAATTTTGAAACATGCAACCATAATATGGAAATGAGCCTAGCCTAAATCACCATGACCAAACTCTTAAAACCAGAAGCCACACCAACACCAGGGTGAAAATCAACAAGACACCAACACCAGAAGCCAACAACTCCTCGCCTATTCCTGCAGAACATGCCAAGACCAACAAGCCATTCGATTCTACCTCCGTAGAGGATCACGATCCTCTTACGTTGGCTCGAAGGGTGTTGTACCATCAGAAGGCAGGTGATGTCTGCTAGGACTACGTCGGTATTTCCCCAAAGAGGAAGGGATGATGCAGGACAGCAGCGGTAGGTATTTCCCTCACCAAGGTTATCGAACCAGTAGGAGAATCAAGCAACACAATGTAAACAACACGTGCACACAAATAACAACTACTCGCAATCCGACGTGTTAAAGGGGTTGTCAATCCGTTTCGGGTAACGGCGCCAGAAATTGACAAACAAACGTGAGATAAATTGTAGTAGATTGATAGATCGAACGCCAAATAAAATAAATGAGAATAAAACGCAGCAAGGTATTTTTGTATTTTTGGTTTAATAGATATGAAAATAAATGCAAAGGAAAAGTAGATCGCAAAGGCAAATATATGAGAAAGAGACCCGGGGGTCGTAGGTTTCACTAGTGGCTTCTCTCGAGAAAAATAACAAACAGTGGGTGAACAAATTACTATTGGGCAATTGATAGAACTTCAAATAATCATGATGATATCCAGGCAATGATCATTATATAGGCATCACGTCCAAGATTAGTAGACCGACTCCTGCCTGCATCTACAACTATTACTCCACACATCAACCTCTATCCAGCATGCATCTAGTGTATTAAGTTCATGGAGAAACGGAGTAATGCAATAAGAACGATGACATGATGTAGACAAGATCTATGTATGTAGAGATAGACCCCATAGTTTTATCCTTAGTAGCAACGATACATACGTGTCGGTTCCCCTTCTGACACTGGGATCAAGCACCGTAAGATCGAACCCACTACAAAGCACCTCTTCCCATTGCAAGATAAATAGATCAAGTTGGCCAAACAAAACCCAAATATCGGAGAAGAAATACGAGGCTATAAGAGATCATGCATAAAAGAGATCAAAGAAACTCGAATACTTTCATGGATATAAAAAGATATAACTGATCATAAACTCAAAGTACATCAAACCCCAACAAACACACCGCAAAAAGAGTTACATCATATGGATCTCCAAGAGACCATTGTATTGAGAATTCAGCGAGAGAGAGAAAGCCATCAAGCTACTAACTACGGACCCGAAGGTCTACAAATAACTACTCACGCATCATCGGAGAGGCGCGAATGGAGGTGGTGAACCCCATCCGTGATGGTGTCTAGATTGGATCTGGTGGTTTTGGACTCTATGGCGGCTGGATCAATATTTCGTCGACTCCCCTAGGGTTTCTGGAATATTGGGGTATTTATAAAGCAAAGAGGCGGTCCGGGGGGCACCCGAGGTGGGCACAACCCACCAGGGCGCGCCTGGGTCTCCTGGCGCGCCCTGGTGGGTTGTGCTCCCCTCGGAGCACCCCCCAGGCACAGCCTTGGCCCATTAGGTGTCTTCTGGTCCAAAAAAAATCTTCGTAAAGTTTCGTTGCATTTGGACTCCGTTTGGTATTGATTTCCTGCGATGTAAAAAACATGCAGAAAACAGCAACTGGCACTTGGCACTATGTCAATAGGTTAGTACCAAAAAATGATATAAAATGACTATAAAATGATTATAAAACATCCAAGATTGATAATATAACAGCATGGAACAATAAAAAATTATAGATACGTTGGAGATGTATCAGCATCCCCAAGCTTAACTCCTACTCGTCCTCGAGTAGGTAAGTGATAAAAACAAAAATTTTGATGTGGAATGCTGCCTAACATGTCATATCGTATTTTTTTTCTTTATAGCATGGACATTTGGACTTTTATAAGATTCAAAGCAATAGTCTAGTTTTGACATGATAATTTAAATACTCAAGCATATCAACAAGCAACCATGTCTTTCAAAATATCAACGCTAAAATAAGTTATCCCTAGCCCATCATGTTCAACCATTGATCCATTCATGAAACACACTCGCATATTAGCTACACCCAATACTCAAGTACAATCATATTGCCTCTTAGTTGGTGCTTTTATAAGAGAAGATGGAGACTCAAATTCAAAACAAAAATTGCGTAAAGTAAAAGAAAGGCCCTTCGCAGAGGGAAGTAGGGATTTGTAGAGCTGCCAGAGCTCAAAACGAAAAACTTAGAGATAAAAACATTTTGGGAGGTGTATCCTTCCCACCAACGAAAACAACTTAGAGTTCCCAACACTTTCCATGCTAGATATATGATGGGCGGTTCCCAAACAAAAAATAAAGTTTATTCCTTTTTCAACCATACTTTCACTTTCCATGGCTAGCCCGTATCCACGGTTGCCCTCCATACCAACACTTTCCATGGAATTTATTATTTGACAACATAAAGTAAATTCATTTTTCATTTCGGGATTGGGCATCCCTAATACCTTTGCCTTACTCTCATGCAATGACAAGTGAATAAACACTCATTGTGAGAATAACACATCTAGCATGGAAAATATTAGCCACCCCTCACCGCTCCGCGAGCGGAACGAACACACAAAAGAGAAGTTCATTTTGAAAATTAGAGATGGCACATACAAATTTGCTTAGAATGGCAAAAGAATACCGCATATAGGTAGATATAGTGGACTCATGTGGCAAAACTAGTTTAAAGGTTTTTGGATGCACAAGTAGAGATCATACTTAGTGCAAAATGAAGGCTAGCAAAAGATTGAGAAGCGACCAACCAAGAAACGAATAATCTCATAAGCAAGAATTAAGCATAATTAACACCGAATAATGCACCACAAGTAGGATATAATTTCATTGCATGACTATTGACTTTCGTGCTTGCATTGGGAATCACAAACCTTAACACCAATATTCTTACTAAAGCATAATTACTCATCAACATAACTCACATATCACATCATCATATCTCAAAACTATTACCAAGAATCAAGTTTATTTTGTCCAATGATCTTCATGAAAGTTTTTATTATATCCTTCTTGGATATCTATCACTTTGGGACTAATTTTCATATGTTGCTTTTCATAAGCTCAAACAAATATAAGTGAAGATCATGAGCATAAAATTTCTTTTTCTCAAATTAATTTAAGTGAAGCAGGAGAGAAATTCTTCAAAATTTTACTAACTCTCAAATAAATCTAAGTGAAGAAAGATAGCATTTCTTAAAAAATACTAAAGCACACCATGCTCAAAAAGATATAAGTGAAGCACTAGAGCAAGTCCATAGCTCATAAAAGATTTAAGTGAAGCATAGAGAGCAATTCTAGCAAGTCATGACATAATTTTGGCTCTCTCAAATAGGTGTGTCCAACAAGGAATCAAGACTTAAAACACAAAATAAAACAAGAAAAGACTCATATCATACAAGACGCTCCAAACAAAACACATAGTATGTGACAATAAAAATATAGCTTTGAGTAAAATACCGATGGTTGTTAGAAGAAAGAGGGGATGCCACTCGGGGGCATCCCCAAGCTTAGTTGCTTGCTCACTTTTGGATAATAGCTTGGGATGCCGGAGCATCCGCAAGCTTAGGCTCTTCTTACTCCTTATTCCTTCATCCATCGTAAGATAACCCAAAACTTGAAAACTTCAATCACACAAAACTCAACAAAACCTTCGTGAGATCCGTTAGTATAAGAAAGCAAATCACTACTATAAGTATTGTATCAAACCAATTCATATTTTGTTTTTGCATTATATCTACTGTATTCCAACTTTTCTATGGCAAAAACTCATCAAAGAAAACCATAGAGCCATCAAAACAAGCACACAACGCAAAGAAAACAGAATCTGTCAAAACAGAACAGTGTGTAGCATTCTGACTATTTTGAATACTTCTGAAACTCCAAAAATTCTGAAAAATTAGGACGGCCTGGGTAATTTGTATATTAATCTTCTACAAAAAGAATTGGCATTTTGTCGTGTTCTGGTGATTTTTAACAATTGTTTTCGTGAGCGCAAAAGTTTCTGTTTTTCAGCAAGATCGAACAACTCTCACCCAAGAAGATCCTAAAGGCTTCACTTGGCACAAACACTAATTAAAACACAAAAAACACAATCATAACAGTAGCCTAATTGTGCGAACACACAAGAACAGAAAGCAAAAAGAAAAAATAAATTTTATTCATTGGGTTGCCTCCAGACAAGCGCTATAGTTTTACGCCCTTAGCTAGGCATAAAGCAAGGATCTAAGTATTGTCATCTTTGGTTCGAGATCCATAAGATGCCCTCATGATTGATTCATATGGTGGCCTAATTCTTGTTCTAGGAATGTGTTCCATACCCTTCCTCAAAGGAAAATGGAACTTAATATTGCCTTCTTTCATATCAATCACGGCACCGATAGTGCGTAAAAACGGTCTACCAAGAATAATTGGACAAGGCGGATTGCAATCAATATCAAGAACAATAAAATCTATGGGCACATAATTTCTATTTGCAATAATAAGAACATCATTAATTCTTCCCATAGGCTTTTAATAGTAGAATCCATCAAGTGCAAATTCAAAGAACATGATTCAATATCGGTAAGACCAAGCACATCACATAAAGATTTCGGAATTGTAGAAACACTAGCACCCAAGTCACACAAAGCAAAACACTCATAATTTTTAATCTTGTCTTTGATAGTAGGTTCCCATTCATCATGCAATTTTCTAGGAATTGATACTTCTAATTCCAATTTTTCTTCAAAAGCTTTCATCATAGCATCAACAATATGTTTAGTAAAAGTTTTATTTTGTTCATAGGCATGGGGTGAATTTATCATGGATTGCAACAAATAAATACAATCAATCAAAGAGAAAATATCTTAATTAAAGTCTTTGTAATCCAAAAGAGTGGGCACATCACTAGTTAAAGTTTTGACCTATCCAAACCCACCTTTATCAATTTTCTCAACAAGATTTTCACCCTCCAAATTATCGGGACGCCTTATAGCTAAATTTGACTCTTCTCCAGTCCCTTTTTTATCAATCTTAACTTTACTAAACAAGGAATCAATAGAATAAACACCTATCATTTTAAGATCTTCATCACTTTTACGAAAGTAATCACTAGAGAACACTTTTTCTAAAAATTCTCTTTTAGCTCTAAGCATAGCGGTTCTTTTCTTACTTTCATCCATAGAAACATAAAGAGCTTAATTGATTCATCAACCTTAGGCACACAAATTTTCATCTTGAGATTTTCCACATCATGAGAAATTCTATCAACACTTCTAGGCAAATCATCAATCTTATTCAACTTTTCTTCTATGGTAGTGTTGAAAACTTTTTGCGTGTTGATAAATTATTTAATATTATTCTCAAGATCAGAGGTGTTCCTATTATTATTATAAGATTTATTTCCATAGGAATTACCATAATTATTAGAGGAATTACTAGGAAAAAGGCCTAGGATTAAAATTACCTCTATAAGCGTTGTTATTAAAATTATTTCGAGAGATAAAATTCACATCTATGGCATCACTATTTTGCTCAATCAAAGTAGACAAAGGCATAGCATTAAAATCAATAGGATCACTTTTACTAGCAACCAATTTCATAAGAGCATCAACTTTTTCACTCAAAGAAGAAATTTCTTCAACCGAATTAACTTTTTTACTAGTAGGAGCTCTTTCGGTATGCCATTGCAAATAATTTGCCATGATATTATCAAGCAATTTGGTGGCTTCACCCAAAGTAATTTCCATAAAAGTACCACCCGCGGTGGAATGTAAAAGATTACGAGAAACAAAATTCAACCCCGCATAAAAATTTTGTATGATCATCCAAAGATTTAACCCATGAGTTGGGCAATTCCTTAGCATCATTTTCATCATTTCCCGAGATTGTGCAACATGCTCATGTTCAAGTTGCTTGAAATTCAAGATCTGGGTTCTAAGGGAAATAATTTTTGCAGGCGAAAAATACTTAGTGATAAAAGCATCTTTGTACTTATTCCAAGAATCGATACTATTGCGAGGCAAAGAAGAGAACCAATTTTTTGCAGAATCACACAAAGAAAACGGAAATAATTTCATCTTCACCACATCATAGTCCACATCTTTTTTATTTTGCATATCACATAATTCCACGAATGTATTAAGATGGGATGCGGCATCCTCATTAGGAGTACCGGAAAATTGATCTTTCATAACAAAATTCAGCAAAGCAGTATTAATATCACAAGACTCCGCACTAGTGGCGGGAGGAGCAATCGGAGTGCCAATAAAATCATTGTTGTTGGTATTTGAGAAATCACATAACTTGGTGTTCTCTTGAGTCACGATGACTACACAACAAGATTGCACTCAAAAACAGATCCGACAAGAAAAAGGCGAACAGAAAAAGAGGGGCGAATAAAACGGCAAATTTTTGTGAAGTGGGGGAGAGGAAAACGAGAGGCAAATGGCAAATAATGTAAATTGCGAGGAGATGAGATTTGTGATTAGGAACCTGGTATATGTTGAAGATCCTCCCCGGCAACGGCGCCAGAAATTCCTTTTGATGTCTGCTAGGACTACGTCGGTATTTCCCCAAAGAGGAAGGGATGATGCAGCACAACAACGGTAGGTATTTTCCTCAGTGATGAAATCAAGGTTACCGAACCAGTAGAAGAATCAAGAAACACAACGTAAACAACACCTGCACAAAAATAACAACTACTCGCAACCCGACGTGTTAAAGGGGTTGCCAATCCCTTTCGGGTAATGGCGCCAGAAATTGGCAAACAGACGTGAGATAAGTTGTAGTAGATTGATAGATCGAACGCCAAATAAAATAAATGAGAATAAAACGCAGCAAGGTATTTTTGTATTTTTGGTTTAATAGATCTGAAAATAAATGCAGATGAGAAGTAGATCGCAAAGGCAAATATATGAGAAAGAGACCCGGGGGCCGTAGGTTTCACTAGTGGCTTCTCTCGAGAAAAATAGCAAACGGTGGGTGAACAAATTACTGTTGGGCAATTGATAGGACTTCAAATAATCATGACGATATCCAGGCAATGATCATTATATAGGCATCACGTCCAAGATTAGTAGACCGACTCCTGCCTGCATCTACTACTATTACTCCACACATCGACCGCTATCCAGCACGCATCTACTGTATTAAGTTCATGGAGAAACGGAGTAATGCAATAAGAACGATGACATGATGTAGACAAGATCTATCTATGTAGAGATAGACCCCATAGTTTTATCCTTACTAGCAACGATACATACGTGTCGGTTCCCCTTCTGACACTGGGATCAAGCACCGTAAGATCGAACCCACTACAAAGCACCTCTTCCCATTGTGAGATAAATAGATCAAGTTGGCCAAACAAAACCCAAATATCGGAGAAGAAATACGAGGCTATAAGAGATCATGCATAAAAGAGATCAAAGAAACTCAAATACTTTCATGGATATAAAAAGATATAACTGATCATAAACTCAAAGTTCATCAGATCCCAACAAACACACCGCAAAAAGAGTTACATCATATGGATCTCCAAGAGACCATTGCATTGAGAATTCAGCGAGAGAGAGAAAGCCATCTAGCTAATAACTACGGACCCGAAGGTCTACAAAGAACTACTCACGCATCATCGGAGAGGCACCAATGGAGGTGGTGAACCCCATCCGTGATGGTGTCTAGATTGGATCTGGTGGTTCTGGACTCTACGGCGGCTGGATCAATATTTCGTCGACTCCCCTAGGGTTTCTGGAATATTGTGGTATTTATAGAGCAAAGAGGCGGTCTGTGGGGCACCCGAGGTGGGCACAACCCACGAGGGCGCGCCTGGGCCTCCTGGCGCGCCCTGGTGGGTTGTGCTCTCCTCGAAGCACCCCTATCTTCTGGTCCAAAAAAATCTCCGTAAAGTTTCGTTGCATTTGGACTCCGTTTGGTATTGATTTCCTGCGATGTAGAAAACATGCAGAAAACAGCAACTGGCACTTGGCACTATGTCAATAGGTTAGTACCAAAAAATGATATAAAATGACTATAAGATAATTATAAAACATCCAAGATTGATAATATAACAGCATGAAACAATCAAAAATTATAGATACGTTGCAGACGTATCAGTAGGGTGCTCACCCTAGAGCCAGATGGACAAAGCCGACTTAGCAACTCGAGCATGAAGGGCAGAGCGCTAACCACCACCGCAGAACTCCAATGGCCTCACCGCAGAACACATGTCAACCACATATCCAGATCGACGCAAGCTAAAGAACGAGAATACAAAGACTGGCCGGAGAAGATGTAGAACAATGAACAATTCGCCACCACCATCTGCTTCCACAAATCGCCACCTCGGACGACACTTCCATGAAGGGGAGCGACGCCAACACGCCGCCGACATCCACAAGGGGAACCAGGACTTTCACCTAAAGCGAGAGGTGAGGATGAGGAACGTGGGAGGGGGCCTTGACAAGACCTTTGCGAAGGGGACCGGCGCCGATAGTGTCGTGCCCTCTACCTAAGAGCATCTCCAGCCGCGCCCCCAACAAGCCCCCCCAGGCGTTTTTTTGCCGCCGGCGCCCAAAAAACGGCCCAGTTGCGCTCCCAGGAGACCGTTTTTCGCCGGTTTGGGCCGAAACTGGCGCCGGCGGACCCAGGCCGAACCCGGTGCGCTGGGGGCTCCTGGGGGCGCTGGGGAAAGCGATTTTGGCACGAACGGGGACGGGCCCGCCGAGTCAGCGAGACGCCGCTTCGTCGTCCTCATCGCCTCGGTTCCCGCAGGAATCAATGCCAAGGCTATCGCGCCGGTCAGCCTCCATTGATGCCTCACGGGCGGCGCAGTGAAGACGCCACCGACATGCATCCCGTCCGCTCCTGCCACGCGTCGCCCGACATGCAGGCTCTCACCGCCCCGCTTCGGCTATAAAAGCCGGCCTCCCCACCGGTGAATGCCACAGTCGCCCCAACTCGCATCATCTCACCACAGAAGCAACTCTCCCCCCTCTTCCTGCCGACGAGCAATGGCTGAGCGGTGCCCCGGCGACGCCGCGGCGGCAAACGGCTTCGGCCGTCACCATCTCCACGAGGACGAGGCGCGCCTCCTCTACGAGGCCGACTATCCGGCGCCCCCGGACATGCGCGTGCCGGGCTCGTGGAAGTTGAGCGCCGGAGGCGTCCCGGTACCACCGGTGCCCGAAGGGGCTGCACGACGGGCCGAGATCGCCTGCATCCGCTCGTCGCTGACGGAGGTGCAGCGGAACGAGCCGAGGTACGTCACCGACAACCACACACTGTGGACGATGTTCTTCGAGATCCGCCGCGAAGAACAGATTGCCTCCGCCAACAGCATCATCCCCCGTGGCCGCCTCAATGCCAACGAGCGGCGCGAGTGGTGGGGCGTGCCCGGCCGCACCCTTCAGGCCGTCCTCGACCACATCGAGACCGGCGACACGCCGCGCCTCGAGTACCCGCCGCGCCCGTTGTTCTCTCGCCGTCGTGGCAGCTCCTAGACGCCGCGGCGAATGGAGCCGGGGGCGTCCTCCTCATCAGGCTCCGGCTCGCCGGCGCTCTGCCCCGTCAAGCCAGAGCCGGAGGAGGAGACGCCGCTTCGGCGCCGCACCAGCAGTGGCACCCTTGTCATCAACGAGGGCGGCTGCCCCTCCCCGCGCTTCCTCTGCCTGGTCTAGCCGAAGACCGAGCCGGGGCTGCTCCTCGTGAAGCCGGAGGACGCGGAGATGGCCGCCGATGACGAGACCGCCCTCAAGTGGGCGAGGAAGGACTATGTCCGCGAGCAGGTGCTCCGCCAACGCCGGGCATATGCGGAGCTCCAGGCCCGGCGCCGTGGGCGCGAGGATCGTGGCATCGTCATCCTCGATAGCGATGAGGAGGACGAGGCCGGACCGTCCAACCGCCCCCCCCCCCCCCCGCGCATCAACGACCCTGGCCAGGGGTGCAGTAGGGACGACAGCGGCTCCGGCGGGGCGCGCGACGACGACGACGGTGGCATCGACTACACCCGTTTCTACAGGCTCCTCGGCATGTAGAACGCGGGCGGCGGCCGCGGCGTAGCAAGGCTAGGTGTAGTTCTAGGCGTAGTTTGCATGTTTATCTGTTTTGTACAAATTTCTATGAAATATCGCCGAGTTTGTGCCAAATCGCCGAGTTTGTACAAATTTCTATGAAAGATCGCCAAGTTTGCGCGATTTTGGCGGCGACCTGGGGGCAACGACTGGGAACGCAATCGTCTCCACGCGCCAAGCAAACGCCGGTTCGGCCCCAGGCGGCTCTTTTTGGCGTCCTGGGGGGCGAACGGCTGGAGATGCTCTAAGGCCAAGGGTTTCAACCGGTCTCACTCCCACACCCATCCACCCGGCCCCGAGAGCATGAGCTATCTAGGTGAAGCCGTCACAGTCGAATCGGACCAGGGGGTGCAACCACAGGGTACCGGGGCGCCACAGCCGATAGAAGCACGCGCCCGCCACTAATATGATACTCCCTCCGTCACATAATATAAGTGTGTTTTTGACACTACACTAGTGTAAAAAAATCTCTTATATTATGGGACGGAGGGAGTGCTAGATCTATAAAATAATAAAATATTTAATTCAATAGGTTGCTCTTCAATTCGTGTTTTATACTCCCTCCGTTCCTAAATATTTGTCTTTCTAGATATTTCAATGGACTACCACATACGGATGTATATAGACATATTTTAGAGTGTAGATTCACTCATTTTGCTCCTTATGTAGTCACTTGTTGAAATACCTAGAAAGACAAATATTTAGGAACTAAGGGAGTATATGACACAACTTGTACTACCGAAGCAAAGCAAGCAAGACAAGTGCCACCAGCCCACCAGCTTCGTTCTGATGCATGCTTATCGTCTGTCATCCAATACCGTGGTTATGCATGTTTCCTTTGCATCTAGCTAGTTATATGCTTACCTGGTAGTATTGCCGTTATGTTCTTGCATGGTGGTTATTTTCGATGCTAGTGATCATGCTATGCTTATGGTAGAGTTATGCTTGTGTTATTCATGCTTGCGGAGTGGAGTTCATCACCGTCGTCGTTGTTCCGCTGCTAGAGTTATTCCGCTGCTTTGTGTTGTTCTGCTGCTTGCATGGAGCAACCGTGGCGGGCGTAGTGTCGTCGTGCCGATGTAATCCCCTTGTATCCATATAGCTTGTAATAAAGAGCTGATTTGTTCTATGCTAATCAGTGTCGTATTCCACAAGACTTCTCCTCGATCTCTGGGCTGGAATACGGGGCGTTCCGGTTTCTCTGAGCCGGGGTGCCACAGTAATTTGTTCACCCACCGTATTATTTGCCTTCATGAGAGAAGCCTCTAGTGAAACCTATGGCCTCCGGGTCTATTTTCCATCATATTAGTTTCCGATCTACTATTTTGCAATCTTTTATTTTCAGATCTATAAACCAAAAAACCCAAAAATATTTTATCTTTTGTTTAGTTCTATTTATCTATCTCTATCAGATCTCACTTTTGCAAGTGACGGTGAAGGGATTGACAACCCTTTTATCGCGTTGGGTGCAAGTGTTTGATTATTTGTGCAGATATTGGTGATTTGCGCGTTCTTCTCCTACTGGATTGATACTTTGGTTCTCAAAGTGAGGAAAATACTTATCTCTACTTTGCTGCATCACCCTTTCCTCTTCAAGTAAAAAACCAACGCAAACTCAAAAAGTAGCACACGCCCGCCACTAATGTGATACGCGATTTAATACAGTAAAATATTTAACTTAATAGCTTGCTCTTTAGTTCATGTTTTATATTACACAACTTACTATTAGAGATTGAAGTAACAACACTAAACAAAATAAAAATTTGGTTCTTGTTAATTCATCCAAGAAACTTGACAAATACATTCACGTACTATTATATGTTAGCTTATTTAACTTAACTGAATAAATTTTATAACCAGTGTATACATTCCAATTTGCAATCTAATATTAGTCATTAAAGTCTCTGGAGGTTTATATAGTATATCTATAAAAAAATGAAAATAACATAAGTCAAGTCAATAATATAATAACCGAAGCTTAAGTTTTGATTTATGTAACTTAACAGAACACTGATTCATGATTAATTTTTTGCATCTGTAACTAAAATGCTCATTAAAATTGACATCCAAAATTTCTTAGTACAAATATCCAATAAATTTAAGATGTGACTTCTTGAAAGAGAACAAGACAGTGGACGCACTGTAACTTAACTCAACAGTAATATACAGATTAAGTTTCATGCACCTAACATGCCGTTCAAATCATCTAAGTTTGTTTTTCTGGTACTTACAAATCCGTTGTAAATTCGTAAACTAATTGCTCCACTATTATTTGCGTTCTAATATTTGATGAAGACATTTTTCCTCCTACAAAGACTCAATAAGTCAAAGATGCGAGTTCTTCATAGAGAACAAGTTAGGTCTAGCAAAAAGAAAGAATGATGCCACTCTCCAGGAATAACAACATGCAACCCTAGAGCACCAGCAAGGCACCATTCTCGAGTCTCTTTTAAAATACATCGGCGCGGACATAAAACGGACGTATTTTAAATTTTGGTTGCTGCAATGGGTCATTTTTTTGTCCATCGTAAATTAAATGAACATGTTCGGAGAGAATAGGTCGCCCGATTGGAGTTGCTTTTATAAGACGGCCGAAGCAAGCAAGACAAGTGCCGCCAGCCCACCACAGTCAACCGTGACACTGATGCCCGGCCCCACCGCCAGCCGAATCCCATCCGCTCCGAGGACCCAACTACCCCCATCCGGTCGGCGTCACGACTCACGCCGGCCTCCGCGCTACACTACACCGTCACCCGATGAGAGCCGCGGCCACATCCACAGCCTTCTCCCTCCTCTCGCCCTCCCGCCTCCGGACCTCCGCTCCCACCACCACCAGCCTCCCCTACCGCCGTCGTCCCCGCATCGCCGCCATGGCCACCGCCGCCGCCTCCTTCCGCCCGGAGGCCGCGCGCTCGCCCCCCGCCGTCGAGCCCCCGGCCCCGCCGCTCTCCAAGGTCACCCTCCTTCCCCGGTTCGAGCTGATCACTTTGGTTTTGTTTCGGGTCGGGGTTTGATCTGAAGAGGGTTTGGGTTCTGTGGGCGCAGTTCAAGGTGGCGCTGTGCCAGCTCTCGGTGACGGCGGACAAGGCTCGCAACATCGCGCGCGCCCGCGCCGCCATCGAGTCCGCCGCGGCCGACGGCGCCAAGCTCGTGCTCCTCCCGGTGAGTGCCTACGAACGAAGCTCTGTTATTACCAGCTCTGTCAGTACCAATTTCCTCTCGGATGACAGTGACCAGCTCTGTCAGTATCAATTTCCTCTCGGGTGACAGGGCCGTTGAGGATTGACTGCTGAGTGATCGCGTCGTGATTCCGCGGGAATTTATGGGTAGAAGCATATTATCGTAGCATCGTTACCTTGACTGACTGGTGATTGTATAAGATCCAAGCGTGAGTATATGCATCGAGGGGGGGAGGATCATATCACTGAATCATATCATGTGCATGTTTACTTCTGATATGTCAATAAAAGCAGTGAAAACTGTTCCCCTTCTTAACGCAATGAAAGCAGTGAAAACTGTATTTCGTAAAAAAAAAAATTAGCTGTGATATTGTGATGTGCTCTAAAAGTTAGATTGTACTATAATACAGGCCCACTATGCCACGTGTTACAGTGTTTGTAGTCCGACAGTTCTTGAGTTACTAACTACCAACATTGTGGTATTGACTATTGAGGCCCGGGCACTTAGCAATTTAGCATCCGTTTGGTCATGAGCCAAATTGTAAATTTGTGGTATAATGCCGTTATTTTCTTTTTACAATTGTCAGAAGATAATACAACATTATAATAGGTTTTGGCACCACTTACTTCTGTATAGCTTGCCCAATACTTACCTTTTTTCTCAGCCTATTATAGTTAATTAGGACAAGTTTCACTAACTTCGTAAATATAGTTCGGTACTTCAGTTTCTCATTTTTCTTCTCAAACAGGCTTTGACTTTTGAACCATGATATCATTTCCACGCCTTGTGCTGCATGATTTAACATGCATTCACTAGGCTGCATCTGATTTTGATTTGATAATTTAGTCTGCTTTCTCTTATCAGGTCATTTGGTAAGAAATTCACCTTTGCTTTTTTATTACCTTTCACCTGTTGCAGTTTCGTGTTTTTATGTGTGTAGGAGATATGGAACGGTCCATATTCAAATGACAGCTTTCCGGAGTATGCTGAGGACATTGAGGCTGGTGGCGATGCAGCTCCTTCATTTTCAATGATGTCTGATGTTGCTCGCAGCTTGCAAATTACTCTTGTTGGTGGATCCATATCAGAACGTTCTGGTAACAGCTTGTACAATACATGCTGCGTCTTTGGTTCAGATGGCAAGCTTAAGGGTAAACATAGAAAGGTATGTACGGAAACTTATTTCCGTTAAGTAGTTTGTTTATATAATAACTGAAGAGTGAAGACACATAAATTGAGTATGTCGTAGTGACAGACAACAATGCCCACCGGATGAACTATGTTTGAAAAACCACAGTTTTTAAATACTATTACTGACATGCTCAGAACGTCTAGTGCATCAATCATGACGTTTCCATGTAGTACTGTGATTCTCTTCCGACGAATGTAAAACATAATGTTCTAGCGAAGTAGAAGCACATATTTTATAAATTTGCTGATTTACCCAAGCTAATTAGTGATCTTACCTTATTTACAACATTTGATTAGTTAACTTACGCATCGTGGCATTTTGTTTCTTCCACACTAAACAATATTATTCCTAAGGTGGTTCCTTCTTGGTTTTTTATGTTACAGCAATGAAACTTTTCATGAATGCAGGTCCATCTTTTTGATATTGATATTCCAGGAAAGATTACATTCCAGGAATCAAAAACCCTTACTGCTGGGCAGGATCTTACTATTGTTGACACAGGTTTGTCTTGTTACTCTGCTGTAATAAACCACACTAGGATTGGGTAGCTCTCAAACCACAAGATCTTCGACGTATCCCTAACTTTTTGTCTGGGTCATATGAATTAAGGTTTACAAACAGAACATGTGATGTTGATATTTTTAAAACCATACCTTTCCATATGGACTTCCCATGTTTCTTGGCTTTAAGAATCTCCTTCGAATATGTTATTTAAGCTTTCAGTACTCATTGTTCGTTCAGTTCTGCTTCCTAGATTTCTTCTGCAATTTGTTGTAGCTAGTTGAATTCGGTCATCTTTGTTCTGCTTTAGTTTCTTGATACAGCACAACTAATTTATTTTGTTGCATATAAAATCTAATATAGTGTCAATTGTTTTCAGATGTAGGCCGAATTGGTATAGGCATTTGCTATGACATTCGTTTCCAGGAATTGGCAATGTTGTATGCTGCAAGAGGTCTAAATTTCTCACATCCTATTTTTACAGTACACATGATTTATCTGTTTGTAATGTTTTTTGGTGTTATAATGACAAAATACTTCTAGGATTGCTTTAATGCTAACCACTCCATTTGATTCGTAGCAGCTGCTAACTTACTATGTATGTGCATAATGGATCACATTATTTGGTCTCAGAAAGACAGAAACTCATAGCAAAATATAATTTGATTTCCAGTATTTACTTGTACTATGGGCCTGGTTGGTTAAGGGTCTGCTGTTAGGAGGATCTTTCTCCATTCTGTTTGCCTGGTGAAAAGGGAGGTAGACTAGATAATTTGTTTATTCTTTCTTTCTTAATCAATAATAGATACAATCCCTGAATCCCGTGCTTATATAGATGAATGTTTTGACAACAAAGAACCTGTCTAAAAAAGGAATCTTAAAACTATGCAACTAGCATGATTGACTATCAAGTTTTATGAGATATACGTACTTTGTTTGCCTTTCTAGTTAAAGTCTAGTGGAAATATCTTTGATCCAAAAGTTATGAGTTTATGTCATGGGTGCACCTCAATAGATAACCTTTCGACTAAAATGAGTTGAGAGTTGCTACTATTAACTGTATGTACTTTTCACACGCTGCAGTACTCGTGTTGCTTGACACTGGGACCGAGCCCATAATAGCTTGCAACCTCTAGATTTTTAGTTGCTAATAACATAATACGTGCAACTTCACTGTTGATCATACAAAATATAATAATGCTCGCTCGTTGACTGTAGGTGCTCATTTGCTATGCTATCCTGGTGCTTTCAACATGACTACTGGACCATTGCACTGGGAGTTGCTTCAACGCGCAAGGTATGTATCTTCTGAATCATTTGAACCTAGAGATGAAATGCAGCAGATACATAATGAGGTTGAATATCTTGTACTTCTATTGACGATAAGATTCTTCTAAATTAAGCTTAGATGTAGTCAAAAGATCAACGCTTGTATCAAAATTTCTCTAGGAGTATTATCTGAAGCATCTTTCCTATTTATATTGCATTACATCTTCTCTGCTTCTGTTCTGAATATATCTTTATGATGCCAGGGCTGCTGACAACCAGGTATGAGGAACACTGCTGTGCTGCCCTCCATTTTTCTGTACAAAAACTCATCATTTCTGCTTCCAGTTTTTCGCTTTCAAGTAGTAACAATCATTATTCTGTCAGCTTTTTGTGGCAACCTGTGCTCCAGCTCGAGATACTAGTTCAAGCTATGTTGCTTGGGGACATTCCACTCTTGTTGGACCGGTGAGTTGATTACTGATTTTAAGATGCCAGTTCTTCGGTAGTTTGCCAGGAGCCTCCTGATCTTTTGTGCTCCGGAGTCCAGACCTGAAAGTTAAACCCAGGACTAACACAAGGAATAGTACTCCCTCCATCCGAAAATACTTGTCGGAGAAATGGATAAAAATGGATGTACTACCAGCAAAAGATCAGTACTTGCCTTTAGTCATGCTGTTTCATACACTCGGCAACCGGAAAACTCTTTCAGTGATGGTATGGTTATCTCACGCTTAACTGTTGGCATTTTATTTCTAGTTTGGTGAGGTGATCGCCACAATTGAGCATGATGAAGCAACTATAATAGCTGAGATTGATTATTCATTGATTGAGCAGAGGAGGTAAGCAGAATAAATCTTTTGCTTTTCCATGTCGCTGTTCATTCTCAGCTTGGTCTAATCGCGCTTGACCAATATCATTTCTCAGGCAATTTCTTCCTCTGCGACACCAACGACGTGGAGATCTCTATCAGTTGGTAGATGTCCAGGGATCGGGCTCCAAGTAGACTGTCCGCGTTGCTCGGGTATGCATGATCAGTGAAGCAAGACCTTGTACAATGGCCTGAGTTGCCAAATAATCAAACCCCTTTGGCAGGAATAAAAATCGAAAACTGCACTCTAATCTGTTGGGTTACTTGTGTTATGGTTGGAGATGAAGCAAACATGATTGCTTCTTCCGATCTCTTTTTAGCCTTATATAATAATGCAGGGTTACATTACACGAGTGGAGTGAGTTGAAGAACATGGAAGGCACGGAGATGGCTGTCCTGGATCAGATGTACCCCATGTTTTCGGCTTATTTTTGGGCCTTACGTCCGTGGCTGCTATAAATGAGTAATGTGGCAGGCCAGGCCAACCTGTGCGCACTGTGGTAAGCATAAATGATCAAGCAGGAAGGAGGTGCCCCCTGTGTCCTGGCCACGCTGCAGCCTGCTCGAACAGGAACATGGCTTCTGAAGACGGTACCACTGCCGGTGCAGGCGCCAGGCGGTCAGGCGATGAAACACTGAGAGCATCTCCAGCCGCGCCCCCCAACAGGTCCCCCAGCCATTTTTTCGGCGCCGGCGCCAAAAAAATGCCCCAGTCGCGTCCCTAGGACGCCGAAAATCGCCGGTTAGGCCCTTTTTTCCGCCTGGCGGTCACAGGCCGAACCCGGCGCACTGAGGGCAATTGAGGGCTCCGGCGCAAGGGAAAAGTGCGGCTGGCCCACACTGTCAGGGGAAAAGTCGAGGTTTTCTTCCCCGACTCGCCTCCCATCCCCCGTGCCCTCGACCGCCACTAGCTATATCCCGGCGCCGCCCGCCGCCCTTCACCGCTAGATAGCCATTCCCCGTCGAAAAAATAGCAGAGCTTCGCCGCGGCAGCCCCTCCAACAGCAGCTGGGCGTTTCCGGCCGCGGAGGGGCAGTTTAGCGGCGGGTACACGTCCACCGGGCGCAAGGTGTTCGGCGATTTGCCTGCCTCGGCGATGGACTCGAATGACGAGGAAGCGCTCGCCGCGCTGCTGGAGGAGTAAGCCGAGGCCGACGTCCAGGAAGAAGAGCATCTCATGGTGCTCGCCGCCCTCGCCCAGCTGCTGGCGAGCAATGAAAAGCCGCGGCGAGGTGGCTCGGTGCCGGGGCGGGTGAAAGCAAAGAACCGCCATCGTCTCGAAGTCTACTGCATGCTCTACTCCGACTACTTCGCCGATGCTCCACTTCACGGCGAGAAAACATTTCGGCGCCGTTATCGGATGAGCCGAAAGCTCTTCTTCAGGATTGTGAATTCCATCCGGGAGTTCGACAACTACTTCAAGTGCAAGATGGATTGCACCGGCGCCCTTGGATTCACCTCCATCCAGAAGTGCACGACAGCGATGAGGATGCTTGCATACGGAGCTCCGGGTGATTCACTCGACGACTATGGGCGCATGGCCGAGTCCACTAGCATAGAGTGTTTCTACAAGTTCTGTCGGGCAGTGGTGGCAGTGTTTGGACCGCAATACTTGAGACCAACCAATGCGGAAGACACTGCTAGGATCCTAGCACAGAATGCAGCGAGAGGATTTCCTGGGATGCTTGGAAGCATCGACTGCATGCATTGGAAATGGAAGAATTGCCCATTTGCTTGGCAGGGGATGTACAAAGGCGCCAAAGGCGGTTGCAGTGTGGTACTTGAGGCGGTGGCCACACAGGACCTCTAGATTTGGCACTCCTTTGGTATGCCAGGAACTCACAATGACATCAACGTGCTGCAGTGCTCTCCTGTCTTTGCCAAGCTTGTTGAAGGTCATTCTCCTTCGGTGAACTTCGAGATCAATGGGCGGCACTACAACAAGGGGTACTATCTAGCTGATGGCATCTATCCGAGATGGTCGACATTTGTGAAGACGATCTCAAACCCTGTGCCAGGAGGCAAGAACGCCTGGTTTGCGAAGATTCAGGAGGCTTGCAGGAAGGATGTCGAGCGGGCATTTGGTGTGCTCCAATCTCGATTTGCTGTTGTCTGGTACCCCGCTCAGACCCGGTCCAAAGATCAAATGTGGGAGATTATGACTTGCTGTGTCATCTTGCACAACATGATCATCGAGAGCGAGCAAGAAGACCCAGTGTTTGACACTGAACCATACTACAGGCAGGGTCCTCTAGCCGAAGTTGATCACCAGCTACTGGCAACCTGGACTGCCTATCTCAGTATGCGTCAGGAGATCCGAGACCCACTGGTGCATCATCAACTGCAGAAAGATCCGATTGAGCATCTATGGAGGCTTAAGGGGGACGCCGGGCGCGACGTGTGATGAAATATGAGTTTTTATTTGTTGAACTATATAATTTGTATTGAACTATTTGTTGTTGTACTATTTTGTTGAAGTATTTGATTTTTCTGTGATGAAATATGTGATAAGAAAAAATTGTGTTGATAATTGATCGCCGAGACACGGCAAACCACGCCGAATATGGGCCTATTCTCGCCCATATGGGCCCTTTATTCGCCGAAATGGGGCTGAAAAGTGGGCCAATTTCGATGCCTGAAGGCGACGACTGGGCGCAAAACCGCCCCAGCGCCCCCGGCTCGCCCTTAGGGGCGATTTTTATGCGTCCTAAGGGGCCAACGGCCGAAGATGCTCTGAGACAGCAGAGGAGGCATGGCGATCTCATGAGCCGAAGAAGGCCGACCAGCATCTCGTGTCCGGAGATGTGAGCCCATTTATGCGCCCATCACGCCTTCCTTCCATTAATTAAATTAAAAGCGAGTTCGCCGGGTTTCAACTTTCAAATCCACTTCTCTTCAATTCACGGCGCGGCGTGGACCCAAGGAGACAATCGAGCTCCCCAGATGCATTGGTGGTTCGTCATCGCCGCTGGTCCTGCTTGGTGCTTGCGGTTGTTAATCGTGTCGTGGAGCCAGTTCATTAGCACTAGTATTACTGAATTTTGGTTGTTTCAGCTGTGATTCTCCTTTGAGC
The DNA here is from genome assembly GCF_002575655.3 of Aegilops tauschii subsp. strangulata. Classification (NCBI taxonomy): domain Eukaryota; kingdom Viridiplantae; phylum Streptophyta; class Magnoliopsida; order Poales; family Poaceae; genus Aegilops; species Aegilops tauschii. The sequence continues at coordinate 471,312,503 of NC_053038.3, forward strand.
CACGACGATGCCAAGCCGAGCCGTAAGAGCATTACTAGTAGAACCCTCAAACCCTCAAATCCTTAAAGCAGTTTTAAGGGTTGAGAAGTGTCACTTTTTGACACTTTTAAGGGTTGAAAAACAGGGGCAAATACTAGAACCCTTAAACCCAACCGTTAAACTGCTTTAAGGATTAGATTTGAGGGTTCTAGCCTTTGCCTCGACCCCAAACCTTTAAATCTATCATTTGACATCTCATAATTTATGACAACAAGAACACAATCAACTTCCAAACAAACTACCAAATGACAATCATTGATGCATGGTTTAATAGTTTACATCACAAAATCATCATCTTCCTCCTCTCATCGGCACCATCACCAAAAAGTTGCACCTCGGCGCCATCTCCTAGACCACAAGCGGGCTCCATCAAGCATCTCCATCGGCACCGGTGGAGTCGTACACACCGCCATCACCACAACTACTCATCGGAGTGTCACCTTGAAAAGTAGAGGACGCAACACGGAACATCCTCTTCCTCTCTGCGATGTCTTCCTTGGTGTCCTTCCACCATTGCAATTGGTCTTGATCCATGTCCTTCTTGGACATCGTAATGTGCTCTTTCTCTTCCACCATGAGTTCTTTCCATACCTTTGCCTCTTTGAGCTTGATCATCCTCTCCTCCAACTCGGCCTTGCGCTTTCCATCTTCACCCTTAGCTTGCCCTTCTTGGTTCCCTCGGGCTTGCCCAAGTTCCCCTCCTCCTCATCTTCACTATCATCCATCCTTAGCGTTGCCGACTTCTTGGGTGCGGTCTCTTGATCCCTCAACTTCCACTTGTCAAAGGTTTGAAGAATTGACCAAACATGCTTAAATGGGAATGGCTTGCCCTTGGAAGCGGCCATCTCCTTGTACCTCATGCCGGCAATTGTCTCCTATCAACCACACATAAATCACATAAGAACCCACCAATAGCATAGTGCACACACAATCAAAATAGTGAAGAAATATGTACTCACATAGTCGCTCTCCACGGTTCCACTAGGTGGTGCATCCCTCACTTGGTCCATGGCCGCACTCCAACGAGCACAAGCGGGCTTGATCAACTCCCACCGGCCTTGAAGCGACCGGAAAGTGCGATGGATGAACCCACTATTCTTCGGCTTGATCCTACAATAGACATCCTCGATCCTTTGCCAATACCGTTTACCGGTTTGATCGGTGCCGGTGGTTGCATCCATTCCCACCGCTGCCCAAGCACGAACCAAGAGGACATCTTCCGGCTCGGTGTAGTTTGTCGACCGTGCGTGTGGGCGGGAAGCGGCGGTGAATGCCTCCTCCCCTATCTCGGCCACCTCCTCCTCGTCATCCCCTTCATCCTCCTCATCTTCCTCCTTTTCCTCCAAGTCGTCACCAACCCTAAAGGGGTCTAGGGGCGGAGCTCCGAGGTTCACCTCCGCGTTTTGGAGGAGGTCCATGAACGAGGATGGGGTTGCCATTTCCTCGAACACCTCGTGCGCGGCGGGAGGAGGTTCGGCGACGGCGGCGGGCGGGGCCGCGGGCTTGTTCCGCTGCGCGAGCTTCTTCCGCGGCTTGGTCACGGCCGGGGACGATCCGGCGACCTTGGAGGCCGCCCCTCGCGGCCCATGAGAGGCCGCCTTCGGCCGGCTCTTCTTGGTGGCCGGGGCGGGCGTCGGGGAGGCAACGAGGGCGGGCGCCGAGGCGGTGACGGTGGCCGGGGCGGGAGCCGGGGAGGCGGCAGGAGGAGGTGCGAGGCCCGCCCGCCGCCGCTTGGCCCCGACGTGGGTCGCCGCCACCACGTCGGCCACGGTCGGGTGGGCGGCGGCGGGGGCGGGCGGGACGGGCGCGGCGGGCACGGCGGGCGGGGGCGCCGCGGCGGCGGGGCCCTCCATGGCCGGCGCGGCAGGAGGCGGCGGGAGGCGGCGGGAGGAGGAGGCCGGGAGGAGGAGGCAGTTGGCTCCCGCGCGAGAGAGGAGGAGAAGTGCGGGTTGGGGGGAGATTTTCCTCTCAACCCCTACTTCTTCAGGTTGCAAAGTGGTTTGAGGGTTGGACCTCTAAATTTTTTTACGGGTTTGAGGGTTTAGAGGTTCTAGTCTGCGGCGTTTTTTGGGCGAAAACTGTAAAAAAGCGGTTATTTTTAGGGGTTTGAGGGTTTGAGGGCTTAGCATTACTAGTAGAGCCCTCAAACCCTCAAACCCCTAAAAATAACCGCTTTTACTAGTAGAGCCCTCAAACCCTCAAACCCCTAAAAATAACCGCTTTTTTTACAGTTTTTGCCGAAAAAAACGCCGTGGACTAGAACCACTTTGCAACCTGAAGAAGTAGGGGTTGAGAGGAAAATCTCCCCCCAACCCGCACTTCTCCTCCTCTCTCGCGCGGGAGCCAACTGCCTCCTCCTCCCGGCCTCCTCCTCCCGCCGCCTCCCGCCGCCTCCTGCCGCGCCGGCCATGGAGGGCCCCGCCGCCGCGGCGCCCCCTCCGCGCCCGCCGCGCCCGTCCCGCCCGCCTCGCCCACCCCCGCTCACCCGACCGTGGCCGACGTGGTGGCGGCGACCCACGTCGGGGCCAAGCGGCGGCGGGCGGGCCTCGCACCTCCTCCTGCCGCCTCCCCGGCTCCCGCCCCGGCCACCGTCATCGCCCCGGCGCCCGCCCTCGCCGCCTCCCCGGCGCCCGCCCCGGCCACCAAGAAGAGCCGGACGAAGGCGGCCTTTCATGGGCTGCGAGCGGCGGCCTCCAAGGTCGCCGGCTCGTCCCCGGCCGTGACCAAGCCGCGGAAGAAGCCCGCGGCCCCGCCCGCCGCCGTCGCCGAACCTCCTCCCGCCGCGCACGAGGTGTTCGAGGAAATGGCAACCCCATCCTCGTTCATGGACCTCCTCCAAAACGCGGAGGTGGACCTCGGAGCTCCGCCCCTAGACCCTTTAGGGTTGGTGACGACTTGGAGGAAAAGGAGGAAGATGAGGAGGATGAAGGGGATGACGAGGAGGAGGTGGCCGAGATAGGGGAGGAGGCATTCACCGCCGCTTCCCGCCCACACGCGCGGTCGACAAACTACACCGAGCCGGAAGATGTCCTCTTGGTTCGTGCTTGGGCAGCTGTGGGAATGGATGCAACCACCGGCACCGATCAAACCGGTAAACGGTATTGGCAAAGGACCGAGGACGTCTATTGTAGGATCAAGCCGAAGAATAGTGGGTTCATCCATCGCACTTTCCGGCCGCTTCAAGGCCGGTGGGAGTTGATCAAGCCCGCTTGTGCTCGTTGGAGTGCGGCCATGGACCAAGCGAGGGATGCACCACCTAGTGGAACCGTGGAGAGCGACTATGTGAGTACATATTTCTTCACTATTTTGATTATGTGTGTGCACTATGCTATTGGTGGGTTCTTATGTGATTTATGTGTGGTTGATAGGAGACAATTGCCGTCATGAGGTACAAGGAGATGGCCGCTTCCAAGGGCAAGCCATTCCCATTTAAGCATGTTTGGTCAATTCTTCAAACCTTTGACAAGTGGAAGTTGAGGGATCAAGAGACCGCACCCAAGAAGTCGGCAATGCTAAGGATGGATGATAGTGAAGATGAGGAGGAGAGGAACTTGGGCAAGCCCGAGGGAACCAAGAAGGGCAAGCTAAGGGTGAAGATGGAAAGCGCAAGGCCGAGTTGGAGGAGAGGATGATCAAGCTCAAAGAGGCAAAGGTATGGAAAGAACTCATGGTGGAAGAGAAAGAGCACATTATGATGTCCAAGAAGGACATGGATCAAGACCAATTGCAATGGTGGAAGGACACCAAGGAGGACATCGCAGAGAGGAAGAGGATGTTCCGTGTTGCGTCCTCTACTTTTCGAGGTGACACTCCGATGAGTAGTTGTGGTGATGGCGGTGTGTACGACTCCACCGGTGCCGATGGAGATGCTTGATGGAGCCCGCTTGTGGTCTAGGAGATGGCGCCGAGGTGCAACTTTTTGGTGATGGTGCCGATGAGAGGAGGAAGATGATGATTTTGTGATGTAAACTATTAAACCATGCATCAATGATTGTTATTTGGTAGTTTGTTTGGAAGTTGATTGTGTTCTTGTTGCCATAAATTATGAGATGTCAAATGATAGATTTAAAGGTTGGGGTCGAGGCAATAGAACCCTCAAATCTAATCCTTAAAGCAGTTTAAGGGTTAGGTTTAAGGGTTCTAGTATTTGCCCCTGTTTTTCAACCCTTAAAAGTGTTAAAAAATGGCACTTCTCAACCCTTAAAACTGCTTTAAGGATTTGAGGGTTTGAGGGTTCTACTAGTAATGCTCTAACAACGCCCAAAACTATCACCATCGCTCAGCTCGGTCGACCCACCACTCCCTGAACGGCTGCCGCGTGTTCACTGTGGCATCTTCGCCGGGCGCGTCTGTCGCGTGGGAGGCTGCGCCGCCTGCTTCTTTTACTGCTCCATGGCTGGCCTGGCCGGCCCCTACCCCCGCTGTCTCGCTCCGTGCGATCGGCCCCCTGCTGCAGGTAGCCGCAGCCCGGGCGCGATGGTGTAGCATGATGTGATGCACCTTCAGTTCCCCATCAATGCATCAGAAGGATCGTACGTATGTACGTGCGCCAAAAACATTCAGTGTCCTCTTTGTTTTTGTTTTTTTGAAACAAGGCAAAAGATTTGCCATTTTCATTGATTAAGGAAGAAGATTTAAGACAAGTGACCGCAAAGCGGGATACAAATATCTACTCTCGCGGCATTATAATACTCAAGTGGGTGGCACCGGCAATAGTCCAAAGATGAGCCTCCTCTTTTATCTTCGCGACGAGCATCATCGTCGTAGTGGCGATGTTACAAAAAACCCTTGCATTACGCTTTTTCCAAATCTCCCAAGACATAAGCATGAACAAGGAGGCGAAAGCCTTTCTCTGATCTCGACGCTCAGTCACATTTTTAATCCACCATTCTCGAACCGAAGGCTCATTTCGCCAGCTCCTCACCACATCACCATGTATACCAAGCCATGCTGCAACCTCGATCCAGACACGCTGGGAGAACCTGCATTGGAAGAGAAGGTGTGCCGCGGTTTCCTGGACTTGCTTGCAAAGCGGGCAGAGGTTGCAGTTCGGCCATCCACGACGGTGCAATTGGTCGGCCGTCCAAACTCTGTTTTGAATTATCAACCAAGCAAAAAATTTGCATTTCGGAGGGGCCCAACCCTTCCAAACAGCAGCAGGCATGATGCTTGTCGTGTGTCCTGCAAACTGTGCCATATAGGCAGTCGACGCCGAGTATTCTCCATGAGATGTGAACTTCCAAAGGATAGTATCATGCACATCATTGTCGAGAGTAACAGAGGATAGCTTCTCCCAAAGCAAGGCAAACTCCTGAATATGCTCCATGGTGAGCCTATGTTGGGTATCAATCTGACTAACCCAATAATTGTTGAGGAGAGCTTTTTGGACCGAGGTAGATTTCTTTTCTGAGAGGTCAAAAATCTTTGGAGCAATATCTTTTGGTCTCATGCCTTCAAGCCAAGATGATTCCCAGAACTTCGCCTTACATCAATCTCCAACAATAACCGTGGTGGCTGCCGCAAAAAGGTCTCTATCATCATCATTGCATGGTGTTCCCGTCCCAGCCCAAGTTTTGGGGGGTCAGCCCATTCATACCAAAGCCATCGCAGTCGAAGGGCAGTAGCAAACTTCTCAAGGTTGAGGATGCCCAAACCACCGAAGCTCTTGGGCTTACAGACGAGTTCCCAATTGGCCTTGCATTTTCCACCAGTCACCTTATCACAACCCGCCCAAAGATAGGCACACCGCAAGCTGTCAATCTTCTTCCTCACTTCCACCGGCAATTCCAGGGGCGTGTGTGTGTGTGTGTGTGTGTGTGTGTGTCTATATATATATATATATATATATATATATATATATATATATATATATATATATATATATATAGCAATGGCGGTAAGCATTGCCTTGACCAAGACGACACGGCCCGGCGTGGCCACATGTTTGGCAGCCCAAGCTTCCCAGCAACTTTATCCTCTAAGAACTGAAAGTGAATCCTCTTAAGCCTTGAAACCGAAAGAGGAAGCCCCAAATATCTCATATGGAAGGTGGAGCAAACCACTGGGAAGGCTTGTAGGACGTCGTCAAGGTCAATGTTACCGCAACGAATGGGCGCTACTACACTTTTGGCACAATTAGTGACCAATCCGGTAACATCACCAAAGGATGCAAGAGTTGAAGCCAGGAACTGAATGTCATTTTTTTATTGGAGCAATGAAAATGGTAGCATCATCGGCATAAAGGGATGCACGGATGGGGCGACCTCTGAGCGGTTGAAGATGACCTTGAGAAGTCGCCTTGGCAAGGATGTGGTGCAGCGGGTCAATGGCAAGAACAAATAGCAACGGAGAGAGAGGGTCCCCTTGACGAAGGCCCCGACCATGCCGAATAGGGTCACCGGCAATACCATTGAGCAATACACGCGAAGATGCCGAGGAAAGAAGGGCGGAGATCCAATCTCGGAAGCGACTTGGGAAGCCATGGTGGCGCAGCAAATCCATAAAGTAATCCCAATGCATTGAATCAAAAGCCTTCTTAATGTCAAGCTTGAAAAGCAAAGTTGGTGTATTTGTGCGTTGAAAGCGCCTAGCCAAGTTGCGCACATACATAAAATTGTCATGGATACTTCTTTTCTTGATGAAAGCACTCTGCGCATTGGAGACAAGTTTGTGCATATGAGGAGTGAGCCGCGTGGCCATCATCTTCGCAATGATCTTAGCAATGCCATGGATGAGACTAATTGGTCTAAAATCTGAGATGTCCTCTGCGCCATCTTTCTTTGGAGTGAGAGCTATGTTTGCCGAGTTTAGCCAATGCAAGTTAGAGACCTGAAGGTCAGAGAAGTTGCTGATGACCTTCATGATTTCGGGTTTGACTATTTCCCAACACTCTTTGAAGAAGGCTCCGGTAAAACCGTCAGGGCCCGGGGCTTTATCAGTAGGGAGGGCAAAGATGGCATCCTTGACTTCCTCCGCCGAGAAAGGCATCGCCAAGTCCGCGAGGTCGCAAGCCGGAGCGGGGACGAAGTCCCAGTTGAGATCCTTAGCACGGGGCGCCCCTTTTTTAATGGCCTTCCTAAAGTGTTCTTGTGCGATTGTCTTCTTATCATCGTGGTTTGTGACCCATCCCATTGTTATGTTTTAACCGATGAATAATTTTTTTACTTCTTCTGTGATTGACGTGAAGGTGGAAGAAAAGGGTGTTGGCATCACCCTCTTTGAGCAAAGTAACCCTAGAGCTTTGTCTCTTTCTAGCTCTCTCAAGAACAGCAAGGGCCACAATCTTTCTTTTGAGCTTCCTCCGGAGATCCCTCTCCTCAAAGCTCAAAGTTCTACTTTCTCGGGCCAAATCCAATCTAAAAATGATCTCAAGAGCCATGTGAAGTTGGACCTTATGGTTCGAGAAGATATTTTTGCTCCAAGTGCGAAGGCGTTGGCTAACTCTCTTTATCTTGTGAAAGAGGATTTGACATGGCTCGACATGGGGGACTCTCTCATTCCAAGCATCTTGAACAGTCTTCTTGAAGTTAGGCATCTTGATCCAAAAGTTTTCAAAGCGGAAGCATTTTGGCCGAGAGGGCCCCACATCGCTAGCGAGGAGTAGAGGACAGTCCCCCCCTTTGTTAGTGCTAGGCGCTCGTCGACAGGCGCCAGCCCCCTGATGGATCGCACCCGCAGTGTTACCGCACGACTGCACGCATGTGCATATGCACCCACTTTCCAAAAAATACATTTTAGGCATGTTTTAAAATATCAAAAAAATCAAAAGAAAATTTCACGCATACACGTTTGCAAATATGTGTGTGCGGCACAAAGTTTTGTGAAAAATGTATTTTTATTTTGTCTCCACAAAAAAAGACCAATTTCAGCGCTTCTAAATAGCATTTCATGACACGACTGTTTTGTCTTTTTTGCATATGTCATAAACAAGTTATTTTTTCCGTGAAAATTTATGCACGCGCATAGAACATGGACATATACCCGTGCAACTTTTTTCAGATTTTTTTAGTATTTAGAAATGTGTTTTCCCTCTAAAAAAAGAAAAAAAATGTGTTTTCCAAAGTGGGTTCATATGTACCTAGGTTCATCCATGACTTCCCCACGATCTCCTCCTTCCCTCACCATCCTTTCTTCCTCAAGTGCGCTTGGAGGTTGTCTCCATCGCAGGACCACAGCACCCCCCCCCCCCCCACCCCTTGCCAACCTCTGCTAGCACCAGTCGCTTGCATCCCTCGCCGTCGCCGTCGCCGCAACCAGCAAACCCCGTTCGTAGCGAAATCTGAGACCTCCCCGGTTGAAGTTTTTTTTTGCTGCTGGTTATTGTTACACGTAGACGATTGAAGCTTTTCCCGTTGCTGGTTGTAGCTTTTCCCATTGACGGACGTAGCTTACGCCATCTCTGACCCAACAAAAAATCTCGTAGGTCGCAACAAAAGAAAAACTGATTTCAGCAAAAAAAAAGACTCATTGTCGACGGTAGTAGCAAAAATTCTCACCGGTTCGAGAAAAAAGACCCGCTAGTTCCAACAAACAGTTCCATGTGAAACCTCACGCATCACCCGTTTCCGATCTCTTGGCCCAACTCATCCAATAGAAAAACACTTCATGTTTGAACATGCAGCATCAGCAGCTGCGTGGAGGTAGAGACTAGCGCCTGCTTCAAGTTCACAAAAATATCATTCGGCTTGCTTCAATGCTGCTCTCATCTCATTCGACTTGCTTCAAGTCCACAAAAATATCCTGGCGCCTGCTTACTGGAGCTCGCCGGATGTGCCAAGATATCTGAAATCACTCTTCCTTCACTACATACAGAGTCAAAATAATCCTGGAAGATTTGTAAGCCCTTGTTGTTGGCTTTACAAGACGATGAGAAGATGTTGTTCGGGAAATGGCGCTCTGCTCATCTCCCCTGCTTTTCAGTCATGCAAACCTAATGGATGCTGAGAATAGATAAGGGAGTAGGACGAACGGATCCAACACAGAAATTAACTAAGTTGGGGGTGTAGTGCGGGTTGATTAAAACAAACGGCAGGGGGTATCTGCAAAAAGTACAGAGCTAACTGTCTCCACCACGCTGGCGCTACTTGGCTGCGTGTGAGTGGCCCAGTTCACTTTTACAAGTTTTAGGACTGGACCATCGCATCTAGGATAAGTTCTGCGACCTGTGGTACTACTACCCCTAGCAAAAAATCTCACTGGTCCGAGGAAAAAAATCTGCTAGTTCCAACAAACAATTCCACGTGAAACCTCAGGTGTCACCCGTTTCCGACCTCTCGACCCAACTCATCCAATAGAAAAATATTTCATGTTTGAACATGCAGCATCAACAGATACATGAAGGTAGAGACTAGGCAAATACTGCCCCCCTAAACGTCCACAGGCGCGTCCCAGGATTGCGCCATACGGCTCCACACTTGTCCTCCCGGACAACCACATTCCTCATATTCAAATCATCACATATATGCAAATGCATGCATCTCCACTTTATAGCACAAATTCATCGCCAGTTCAACAATGCAAAAAAGCAAAATAAAGCACAATTCAGCATGTGCCAAAAGAAAATATGACAATTTGACGCACAGCTCAAGAAAAAACACATAAATCTGTATTTGAATGGTGCTAGGCGGCTGCTAGTAGCATGCCGTTCCGTTCACAATTGAACATGCTACAGTTCAACGCTATATCTGTTACGTAGTATTTTTTTTTCTAAAGTTGTGACTTGAATTTAGATCCCAATTTGTGCATGCCATTGCTATACGCTACGCCCCCCTCCTACTCGAGGCCGCCAATCTGAAAACTGTCAGAAACCTCGGCTAGTGGATGAATCTGCAGTTCTGCACGATGGATGCATGCGGCGGGGGCGGTGCAGCCATTGAACGCGCGTAGTACGTACCTGCACCTGCATGCATGCATGGCCCGTGATTCCTGTTGGCCACAAAGGCGCGCACGTCGCAGTTTTTGAACATGGCCCGTACCTCTACGCTCGATTCGGGCGTATCGCTCGCAATCACTGCGACAGCAGTAGACGTACGTCGCAGCATTCATGCGGCACTGTCAAGGACTCTCTACTTAGAGCATCTCCAGCCGCGTCTCCAGAAAGGCCTCCCCAGACGATTTTTTCATACCGGCGCAGAAAAATCGGCCCAGTCACGCCCTCAGGAGCCCGATTTTCGCCGGCCTGGGCTGAAATTAGCGCCGGTAGACCCAGGCCGAACCCGGCGCGCTGGGGGGCGCTCGGGGGCGCCGGGGCGAGCGGTTTTGGCGCGAAAGAGCCGCGGGCCCGCCGCGTCAGCGACCCCGCGCGTCGTCTTCCCCCAACGCCTCGGTTTCCCGCGGGGAATCAATGGCAAGGCTGCCGCCGGTCAGCCTTACCATTGATTCCTCACGGGCGGCGCGTCACGAGCGGCGCGCCGACGCCTCCCCTCCCTCGCACGCGTACACACGGGCGCGGCGCCGCTATATAAGCCGGTGGCCTCCCTCGCCTCTGGCCACACCAGCCCTAGCCCTAGCCGCCGCGCTCTACCTCTCCCGAGAGCCGCCGCCGAGCCCTCCCTCTCCCGAGCGCACTCGCAGCGCCGGCATCGTCATCAACGAGGGCGGCCGGCGCGCCTCCTCGTCGGCTCCTCCGCGCTTCGTCAAGCCCAAGACGGAGCCGGGGCTCGCGCCGGTGAAGACGGAGTCGGGCCTCCCCGCGGTGAAGACGGAGCACGGCAGCGACGTCGAGCTCGACGACGACGCTGCCCTGGAATGGGCGCGCGCGGACTCCCTGAAGATGGCGAGGGAGCGCCAGTGCGCCGCCCTGCGGCGATTCGCGCAGCGCCGCCGGGGCCGCGACGAAGGAGGAGTCGTCGTCATCGAGGACAGCGACGACGACGAAGCGCCGCCGTCACCAGTCCGCGTAGGCGACGCCGGTCAGGGGTCCACCAGGGACGGCCGCGTCAAGGAGGAGAAGCCCGACGACGACGGCGGCGGCGACTACTCCGCGTTCAGCCAGTTTCTTTTTTAATTAGATATATTATGTAATATATGCCGAACTTCGCCGAACTTTGAACTTTGCTATTTTTTTTTTGAACGCACCTGGGAACGGCCCTGGGGCCGGCGGCTGGGGACCAACTCGCTCCCTGGGCCAACGGCTGGTGATGCTCTTACGAGTGAGCAGTAGTCGTCGTACACTATTCACGCACATACTCCATACTCCATTGCTGACGCCTGACGCCACGAACCAAAGCCGATGAAACGGGTACGTACGTACGTACCAGGAGTACGTGCGCGTGTACGTACCCGCGCAGCACTCGAGTTGCGTTGCATTTGCATGTAGTCGCACGTGGGGTGGGGAGGGAGGCGATCGCGCGTGGCAGGCAGGGCGGCAGAGGCCACCACGATCGGCCATCATCCCGAGACGAAACAAAAGCCTCCATACTTCAAAGCAGAAAAGGCAAAGGAAAAACATTCTCACCCATCCATTCCAGCCAGAGCCGGAAAAGAAAAGTTACTACTAGCCCGTACCGCAAGAATACCCACGAGCACGAGGCTTTTGAGGCGGCCAAGCCGGCATGCATGCATGGTCGTATCGCACACTACGTCCGCGCTGCACGCGGCAAAGCGGCGGCCCCACCTGTCATCCTGAGGCCGGAGCGCCGCTTTCCCTCTTTTTTTTTTTTGAAGCTTTCCCTTTTGTTTCTTGGTTCCCGCGTCGCGGTCGCGCAGCTTCCAACAATAAAAGCCGGGCTGGACCGGACCGAACCGGACCTGGCCTCACCGTGGAGTACGTGATGGTGGGAGCAGCACGATCGAATTCGATCCGATCGGATCGGGCCGATCCCACCACCGGCCGGCCGGCCATCCGCACGAGACGAGACGAGAGCTTTGGCGCGCGCGAGCCCCCAAATCGAGCTTTCGCTCTCGTGCGTGCGTGCAGCGGTGCTCCTTTTGATCGATCGGAGCGAAAGCTGCGGCGGCGATCGATCAAGCTTCCGGCTCACGACTCGCGTGACACTGTGCTGTACACGATTCCCCTGCATGCATGCGTGGCTGGTCCCTGTGCGTCTACTCCTGTGGCGTATGGACGTCTTTGTCTGGTCCGTGCATCGGGATCGGTGCCCCGCCGGCCCACCATGCAAGTTCTATCGTCGACGACCGGCGGGATCGGCATGGCTTTCTTTTTCAGTGCACGCTCCTTTTTTTTACCTCTCTGATTCATGAGATTGGGCGCCCGATCGGTAACAGTTAGAATCCGTTGCTGCTTGTTACCGTACGTGTTACTGCCGGACGCACGCGCGGCCCGCGCAAATAATTCATCACTGCTCCTTTTCCAAATGTTCGTTACAAGTTCATTTTCCTCTCGATATGTCTGCTCGGCGTGCGCCGATCTTGACAAGAAGTCGAAAATAGTGTGCGGCGGCTAGTGTAAATGTCAAGCCCTGCATGTGCCGCGCTCACACTCATAGCCCGCACGCTCTCGTCTCGTGGGCCTGCATGCATGCATGTGAACAGTGAGCACGCACGTCCGTCCGTCCGTGTAGACATAAACTACAGTACTGTCCATGTGAAGATTTAAGTCTCTACGGTCCATGCACAGATCTTTGCCTCCACATCTTTTCAAAACTTGCTGCCAACCACGTCCTTAAGCTGGTGTTCCCGCGCGCTGCATGCGTGCAACAAAACGACGCGGGAAAATAATTGCCCATCTAATCACTGTTCACTCGTTAGTACATGCGTGCATTTTGTCAAACTCACAAAAAGTCAGGTTTCTTTTGAGACATTTGACAGCCCCTAGGTCAAGCAGCTTTAGGACACTACAGTGATTTTGATTCATTATCCTTTTCGATCGAGGCTAGTGGATTTCAGGACAGAGCAGGCACATCAGAGTTAGTTGCAAAATCTTGCAGATAAATTAGACAATTGTCTTAGGTGTTCTAGGTTTGTATCTCTATGCATTTCTAGCTTAGATGATGCTACCCACCTCACGCCGCCCCACCACATAACGATAACAAAACTCAAAAGAATGAGCTAGCTAGTATTAGGTTTATGCTAGAGGATCAATATGTTAGCCTTCTACTTTTGAGCAAACATGCATCCTTTCCCCATCAACAAGTTATTAAGCTTGAGTACTGGACAGTACTATCATAGGACTGATTAATTAACGAATAATGCCTGATTAGTGGCTGGAGAAGCTCAAAAGCAAGGGTCAACTCCTGATGTGGGCAAGTAAAACCTCGATCTTTAGTTATTAATTGATCAGGCCATCACCTTTAAGCACTCCTAAAACTCCTACTGCTGCTATGTTCTTAGTTCCAAGTGCCCAAAATTTCTTTTTCTTAATTACCATCTCCTGGCGTACTCCAGTACCTCACATCACATTATTAGAGTCTAGACAAGGCCTAAGCTTCTTTTGAGATATAGTCTACTGGTAAAATACAGTGATAGCTAGCCTTTGTGTAGGGGCCCGAGTTGCTTTCCTCAACAGCTCTCAAGATCTTTGTCCCTCTATGTTCATAGCCTGCTGACAGGCACTGCATATAGCTGCGGGAGTCTGCCCGTTTTGAAAGAGAGACTGAATACTAGATGACGCCGTACGTACGTTTCAGGAGATTAATACTAGAATAAAATGTGTGTGCATGCAGTCACTAGTAGAAAACAGGGCATTGGTTCGGCCCTCGTAATACCATTAATCCCGGTTCGCTCACGAACCGGGACCAAAGGAGGCAATTGTTCCGGTTCGTGAACCCAGGGGCCCGGCCGGGCCACGTGGGCCATAGGTCCCGGTTCGTCTGGACTTTTTGGTCCCGGTTCCACGCACGAACTGAGACCAATGCGCCTCGCCCCTGGCCTATGACCATTAGTCCCGGTTTGTGCCACAAACCGGGACTAAAGGGTTGGTCGTCGTTGCGGTCAGAGTTCAGTCCCACCTCGCCAACCGAAGGGCGCTCACACTGGTTTATAAGCCCGTCCATCTCTGCCTTGTTGAGCTCCTCTCAAAGTGAAAATAGATGCCCTTATACAGGGAATTTGACCTAAATTCAGAGTAATTTCTTTGAAATTCATAGAAATTTGTTATGAATTTAGGTTGAATTCTCTCTATAGGCGCATATATGCTCATTTTTTTATGTTGGGGTTGGCGATCTTTACAGACTTTTTGTGTGTTGAATATGCACCATTCAAAATCAGTCTCTGCTTTGAATGGTTCATTTTGAACACACAAAAAGTCTGAAGTTCAAATAAGTTCAAGAAAATGAAATCCCTTTGTAACTGATGAGTTTTCGTCCGAAACTCTGATACTTCGAAAGAGATTGTCCATTTTGTTCACGAAGTGCATCCAGCTTTTGCCGTAACCCTCTCAACTTTTTAGCACATGCTATGTGGGTGAAATGATGATACCATGCCAACTTTCAACCTTTTCAGAGCTCATTTGTAGGTCTTTTCAATTTCAGGGTCATTTAGCTCAAAACAATCCGTCACTGCATGAAAAATAACAAATGAAGTCAGAAATGGTTGAAAATTGATGATGTGGCTTTGAATGGTGCATTTTGAACACACAAAAAGTCTGGAGTTCAAATAAGTTCAAGAAAATGAAATCCCTTTGTAACAGATGAGTTTTCCTCCGAAACCCTGATACTTCGAAAGAGATTGTCCATTTTGTTCACGAAGTGCATCCAGTTTTTGCCGGGACCCTCTCAACTTTTTAGCACATGCTATGTGGGTGAAATGATGATACCATGCCAACTTTCAACCTTTTCAGAGTTCATTTGTTGGGTTTTTCAATTTCAGGTTCATTTGAAATGCTTTTCAATTTTAGGGTCTTATAGCTCAAAATAATTAGTAAATTCATGAAAAATAACAAATGAAGTCAGAAAGGATTGAAAAATGATGATGTGGCTTTGAATGGTGCATTTTGAACACACAAAAAGTCAGGAGTTCAAATAAGTTTAAAAAAATGAAATCCCTTTGTAACAGACGAGTTTCCGTATGAAATCCTGATACTTTGAAAGAGATTGTCCGTTTTGTACACGAAGTGCATCCAGTTTTTGCGGTAACCCTCTCAACTTTCTTGCACATGCTATGTGGATGAAATGATGATACCATGCCAACTTTCAACCTTTTCAGAGTTCATTTGAAATGCTTTTCAATTTTAGGGTCTTATAGCTCAAAATAATCAGTAAATACATGAAAAATGGTGCATGAAAAATAACAAATAAAATAAATAAGTAATTAAAAACAAAATAATATAAAATTTATTAAAATATATAAGTAGAAACAAAATAAAATAAACTTTAATAAAATTTATGAAACTAAAATTAACAAAGTATTTTCTGTTCAAAACATTATAAGAAACCTCTAGTATTATTGAAACTAAAATTATATAAAATTGATGCAACTGAAATTATTGAAGTATTTTCTGTTCAAAATCATTAAAAGCAAAAATAATTTTCATAAAGAACTTTTTTTGTTAGAAACTTTAATAGCAAAAAGAATTATCATAAAGTAAAATAAATAAGTAATTAGAAACAAAACAAAATAAAATAAATAAGTTTTTTGTTGTAAGTAGAAACAAAACAAAATAAATAAAGCAAAAAAGAAAATAAAAAATAGGCAAAAAATAAAAAATATGCCACCTACTGGGCCACCACGGCATGAATACGACTAGAAACCCATCGATGGGTCAGGATTCAGGCCCGCAGAAGGCCCAGTAAGCCCATCAGGCATAGCAGTGACAATTAGGCCCGTAAGCCTGCAATGGAGAGGAGCTCGAGAGGGGTGCGGCAGTGGGGCTTATAAACCACTGCGCGCCCCTCTCAACTAGCGAGGTGGGACTAAACTTTCGACGCGGGCGCAGCAGCACAAGGCCTTTGGTCCCGGTTGGTGGCACCAACCGAGACTAAAGGTGTGCATTGGTACCGGTTCGTGGCACTAACCGGTACCAATGCCCCCCTTTAGTCCCGGTTGGTGACACCAATCGGGACCAAAGGCCGCTGCTTCCCGCCCTTTGGGCTGCTGAAAAGAGGCCTTTGGTCCCGGTTGGTGGCACCAACCGGGACTAAATGTCGCATTCGTCCCGGTTGCTGTCACGAACCGGGACCAATCCTTCGTCTATATAACTAGCACTTGTGAAAATTTTCATTCAGTTCGTCTTCCCCGCCCCGACGACGCCGCCAGGCTGCCTCTCTGCGCCTCGCCGTCGCCGTCGTCGCCCCTGCCTCCGACGCCGTCCCGCGCCGCCCAGACGCCGTCGCCGCCCCGCGCCCCCTGCCTCCTCGTCGCCCGTCGCCGCGCACCTCACCTCCGCCCCTGCCTCCTCGTCGCCCGTCGCCGCGCACCTCACCTCCGCCCCTGCCTCCTCGTCGCCCGTCGCCGCGCCCCTCCCCGTCGCCGCCCCCTACCCCCTCGTCGCCCGTGGCCGCGCCCCTCACCGTCGCCCCCGTGCCCTGCCTCCTTGTCGATCGCCGCCCCTTAGTGAGCTCATATGAATTTTCCTAATTTAGATGTGTAGTTAATTCAGATGTGTAGTTTAGATGTGTAGTTAATTGAGTTGTTGTAATTTGTTCATAAATGAATATCCAAAAGTTAGAATTTTCTTCTGTTCATAGATTTTTTTGTGATATTATTATTGAATATGCAAATGTTTCTGTGTTCATATATATGCAAAGAATATGTCAATTTTTTCATAGAATTTTTATAATTTTTTTCTGTTGTAATTTTGTTCATAGAATTTTTATCTTGTTCATAGAATTTTTATGATTTTTTTCTGTTGTAATTTTGTTCATAGAATAAGAAGAGAAAGTGTTTAATAGAATTAGTTAGAAAAATAATAGAACTAGTTAAATTAGTTTATTTTTAGTAAGTACTACTTTATTCTATTTATAGTAAGTGCTTAGTAGTTGAACTAGTTGATTTAATAAAACTAGTTTATTTTACTATAAAAGTAGTTTATTTTTAGCAAGAAAATTAATAGAACTAGTTTATTTTTTTAGTTAAAGCAATTATTCCCGCATCGACGTCGACGATGCCAATCCCGCATCCTCGTCGTCGACTCGGCGGAGGAGGCCGGCTTGATCAGAGGGGCCATGTCCGGGACTGGGCTCCGCCGGGCTGGTTTTGGGAGGTGCTACCTTCCGGGGGGCGTAGGTTGGTGAGGAGCCAGCCCGTCATTGACCCGATCCTTGTTTGGTGGCGGTCGCGTGGGCCAGTGATGGTGCCGAGGCTTCCGGACACCGCGGAGGTGCTACGTCACCGTGTTAGCGAGGAGGACGAGCACGTCCGTCGCTACATGGTTGCGTTGGAGTGCAGGTTCGACAATACCTGACAGGTTCTTCAGGGATCTCACTGGAGCTATGATCCTGTGATGGTTCCTTCTCTTTGGGTATCCACCGCCCGCGCCGATACCCGTCTGGCGCTACGGTTCTAGCTGTACTAGCGATGCTATATGTATGATAGTATTCGAGGTGTATTAGTGATAATATTCGACGATGTACGGACGCATGGAGATGATGTAGTTTTGCTTATAATTGAATGCATCCTAATTTGAATACTACTTTATTTTGTGATTTGATTTTGCTTATTGAATGCTCAGATTGGAAAACTACTCCTACTTTGAATGCTAAAATTGGAGAGCACTATGCAAGGCGTATGCATATGATTAGTTGATAGCTTATAGGGTTTTTGTTTTCGCAGAAATCTAGGAGCCCCCCTCCATCATCCCCGCCGTCGTCCCCGTCACCGACCCCCTCCGACCTCGAGGTGAGACCAGCCACGAACCGGTTTTAGAAAGATAATTAAACGATATTTCGGGTTGACTTTAAGTCTATTGAGTCTCCACCATATATGAGAGGACGAAGAATCCCGACTGTTGTCGTGGGGGTAGCTTCTCCTTCGTTCCCGTGTGCTAGACAATTTGGTGTAATGCACTCGGGAACGAAAGGAGGGAGCTACCATCACTGACGGTCGCAAATGTCTGAGAGGAATCAGTGAGGGAGAGTTCCACCATATATATATGAGAGGACGAAGAATCCCGACTGTTGTCGTGGGGGTCGCTTCTCCTTCATTCCCGTGTGCTAGACATTTTGGTGTAATGCACTCGGGGATGAAAGGAGGAGCGACCATCACCAACGGTCGAATGTATACACCACGTGAGCTGAGAGTTTTCAAGAAAAGACTCAGACAAACCGATAGTCAACCCGTGATGAATAATAATGATCTAACTTAGGTTTTTAGTACATATATTTAATTGTAGACGTTTAATATTTGAATTATGAACATAGGAAATGTCGTACTCGGACGACGAAAGTCTCCCGGGGGAGTGCGACTGGTGCCACGACGACCGAGGTCTGTGCGACTGGCCTCACCTGGACGAAGATCGGCGCTTCAGTATTAAGCTGGAGGAGACCTTCGATGTTGAAACGGTACGCAATGACGACAAGTGTTATTTTTTCGTAATTAAGCACGACTTCAACTATTTCAACGTGTACTTTTCATATTTTACAATTCGACTAGCTTATCCCATGCCATGCAAGACGCTACGTCTTGGAGAGGATGGGTTTTGAAGACCATGAAAGTATGGAAACAAAGAAAATTCACCTAAGGACCCATCATGATATAGATTTTGAAGTAAATCTGTGTAATTCTGAGAGCGTAACCCATTTTGGTTGCAAAAATTGGGAAGCATTTTGCAAGATGTATGGTTTTGACGAGGGTATGCTTGTCACCATGGATCTTGGTGATCCTGACATCGAGCAAGACAATATGGACATTTGGGTCCTTGTTGATACGCGTCCAATTTACCGCTATGTGAGTTTCTCAAACATAGTTATTAGCTAATTTATATTGTTCATTTTAAAATAGTTGACAGCTTATTTTCATTGACAGCATATTTTGATTGTTCAAACAATGTGCGAAACATGGTAGACAGAACCTACTACACCGATGGCTCTGAGTTAACTTATAAGGAGAAAACTCATCTGGTCGGATTTTGTACTGATCTTGAGAATTACAATATCTATTGTAAAACTCCTCCGCATTATGGTCAATACGTGCCACTAGTGCACGTGTTGAACTACGGTAACTATTATGGAGATACCCTGGTAAGATGATCATGTGCTAAGAATAATACTGATGATCATGTGCTAAGAATAATTAAGTAGGGTTGGTTCGATGACTATGAGGAGAAAACTCATCTGGTCGGATTTTGTACTGATCTTGAGAATTACAATATCTATTGTAAAACTCCTCCGCATTATGGTCAATACGTGCCACTAGTGCACGTGTTGAACTACGGTAACTATTATGGAGATACCCTGGTAAGATGATCATGTGCTAAGAATAATACTGATGATCATGTGCTAAGAATAATTAAGTAGGGTTGGTTCGATGACTATGAGGATGATGATCGTATGACTTGTTATTAATAACGAGTAGAAGTTGTATGATGATGATTAGTAGGACTTGTTATTATGATGATGCATGATGCGGGCATGAAGAGTTATTATAAATCAGTGGGTGAAATGAACATGGATTGGAATGAAGTGAAGGCAACAAGCATGTGGTGCATGTTGAAAGTAGTACTAATCCAAACTTGATCAAGTTAGGATTAATATTACTTTCGACATGCACCACATGTTGCCTTCACTTTAATCTAAGCCATGTTTAGGCATAGCAGTAGCGTTGGTAAATCAAGCACGGAAATAAGAGATGACAGTTCTCTTTGTTAGCTAGCTTACACACCCTAAATTACCCCCTAAACCCTCCCCCTTTAAAAAAACAAAAACCCCAGCCACTGAAATGCTGACGCGTGGATGCCTTTTGGTCCCGGTTGGTGTCACCAACCGGGACCAAAGGCCCTCCTGCCTGGGGTGGCCGCAGCGGCCACGTGGAGGCCCATCTGTCCCTGTTCGTGTAAGAACCGGGACTAAAGGGCTAGGGCATTAGTAACGACCCTTTAGTCCCGGTTCAACAACCGGGACAAATGGCCCTTACTAACCGGGACAGATGACCCTTTTTTACTAGTGAGTGCAGACCTTTATCTTTTCTAGATGCTTAATTACCAGCCTACAATGATGCTGTGGTCCATAGGCCAATAATAGCCCACACATTGGTTTAGACGAGTCCTACTCCTAATCAACTTCACCGGCCGGAGGTAGGGATCCATGTCATGTGTCCAAGCACATGGTTTTGGGTTTGGATCGATCAACAGCTTTTGTGTGCTCAGTCTGAATTAAGTCTACAGTTCCACACATCGATCGAACGGCGCGTATGTTCGGGTTGCATCATGTGATACAGAATTCCTCATGTTCCAACGAATTCCTACGCAGGTTTTGTGTTGAGAAAGCAGTTTAATTAATCTGCAGCAAGACCGTCAACCAAGTGGCCGAAATGAGATTTGGAGCTATCGCCATCGTCGATCTTTGATCAGTTTGAACGGCCGGGGGTAATCCACCTTCTCAAAAAAAAAAAAAGAACGGCCGGGTCTTTAGCTAAAATGGAACGGTTCATCCTCTGCATCATCATCAGAAAGGTACGCACAGGACACAGCCACTACAATTTGAATGGTTGGCCGAAAACATATCAGCCAGCGTGGATTGTTTTGTACGTCATGCGTGCATCCTGCGTGTAGATCATTGGCTCTACCCGATCGGTGGTCCTCCCATCGCGTCGTAATCTGACTGATTAGGCGCGTACAATTCGTGAGTATCCAAAGATACATGGGCCAGCCGCACACATAATTTAGGTCTAGTAGTCCAAAACGCATTTCGATCCTTTCACATATGCATCTGAAATGATTTCGTCCGCGCCATATCCATCAGTCTACTGGCTACGGTCTTGTCATCCTTTCCGGCCGCACGCAAAGTCCTGCAACTACTAGTCCTAGAGTACTGTATTGGACATATATTTCCTTGTTTGGAGAAAATAACATGTGTTCTGAACTTAATTACAACCAACGCTGCATATGCCCATGCACTGTCTCTGTCAGATGCGCTCTTGAAATGAAAAAGAAAAGAAACAGTGGAGCTCGCATGTGGTAAAGCCCAATACAGTCTCGGTACAGCAAGTTTAAGAAGGAAAAATACTTAGTATAGTTCACGTACTATGGGACGGTATTTTTATTTTATTGCTTAGTGGCAAGTCCAGCACGGCCATGCTCCAAAAGTATGGGAATCAAGCTGATGGAACAAGCAGCAAAACTAAATTAACACTCGTTGAGGTCGGCTCGCAGTTGAGAACATCGCAAGGGAGGCTTTAAACCCTCTTTTTGACTGACGGCACTCACAAGCCGGGGGAAAAAGGGTTAAAGGAACTCGGCCAAAGAGGAAGAAAATAGAAGAATAATGGGGGCACGTACGCGAGCATTTCGCCTTTTCCGCGGTGGAGATTAGCTCATATCAATGGCTGGATAGAAAGTAAGATTTGGCGCATAATTTCATCGGATGATTGCTTGCGGTGACACCACGCATGGGCCATGGAGAGAGTGATCCGCTGGGCGAGGGACCCGGACGGAAGCAGGCATCAGATTTCTTCGCATTCAAGCTGGTGGATCACAACACATCACGTCAATCTCTCTTTTTACCTGGGTCGTAAATTCAGATTTGGAGAGAGCAGTGCCAGCAGTGCCTTTGATCCTCTGCTGATCTCTTTTCTTCCTTAATAATGGCGCCACTGCATTTTGTGCAGATTCTTTCTACCACTACCGAACAGTGGCTCAGTTAATGTGTTGCTCCTGATTTCGAACTCGGCCAGGTTTGATTTTTGGGCCTTTTTGGGAGGGTATGCGTGAGACGGATCTATAGTGCGCGGTACATGGGAATCCCTGTACGTGCACGTCGGTCGTACAGACATAAAGAGAGTGCACGATCGACCCAACATGAGAAGGACGGCGCAATCAATCAATGGCGGCAGGCACACTTTCGAAAACGCTGGCCGTACATCGTCTCAAAGAGAGCAAGAAGAAAAACCCGGGAAACAGGGCCTCGGTCAGGAGTGGCGTACTGATCTTAGTGATCTAGAGCCTGGAGTGGCATAGATCAGGACTAAAAATATGGGTCGACCCGCGCAAAGTGAACCACGAGCAGCTGCTAACCTGATCGATTTTCCTGTAGCCGAAATAATTGACCAACATCCAGTAGGCTCTACCATCATGGCTCTTTGGAGCCGTTGGTGATTTTGTATCGACATGTTTGATAACCGGCCTCGATCAGCCTAGCTCCTAGCACAACACACCTAAGTTTCTTGCTTCTGCAACAATCCATGGACGATGGCCGGCCCGGCCATAATTAGCAAGATTTAGACCGTACGGCGAGCCAGGATTGCGGCCCTGTTTCCCGGATTCGCTGATCCGCGCCCCCAAATTAGTAGGAGTGCGTGACCGGCGAAGCAGACGTGTCATGCTTGGACCGATCGATTTGACTCATCATCTGGGATTACTGCTAGTGTAGTAGTAGTAGTAGTACACTCGCTAGTGTGCTGGAGCTGACGCCTGTGGCGGCCGGCCTCGCGCGCCGGAGAGAGTGAGAGAAAGAAGAAAAAACGGAAGAGGAATGATTCCGTAGGGATATGATGCCGGTAATGATTAGGAGGAGCTCGCATGTTAGCGGGCAGCAGACAAAGCGTGTGCATCCCCGTCAAATCCATCGCTCACCGTCGCCGTCTTCGCCCACCACCGTCGCCGTCCGCCTCCGGCCTTTCAATCCCCTCCTCATTTCTCTTCTTGTACTCCCTCGTCTTTACATGCTGTTGCGTCCTGTTCATGTCACGCTAGCCTCCTAGCAGATCGTACCCGCACTCAGTAGTAGAATACACACGGTGGTGCGCTTGCCGCCGATGACATGGGACCGTACGTCGTCAATATCCAACTCATCCGTGCCAAATATGTATTCGACTAATTTTAAGTACTACTACCTCCGATTTGGTTCGTCCAAAACATTTGCTTCCAACCGGACCGGTGTCAGTGCATTCAAGACTTCGCGAGGAATTCAAGACTTTCTGAAGTAGTAGTTCAAAAGCAGAGGGCAAAGGAGAAATGACACTAGGAACAACATTTTACTGATTCATCTCCTGCGGCTAGAAATTACATCTGATCTGAGTACACTCCACACCCCAAAAACAAAGAAAATCTCAGAGAGAACACCAACGGTTAAAAGAGAGAGCACGTAATAAAACGCTTACTCCACCTCCCATCTCGCTAACTAATTTGCATTTTACAGTCACCGCGCGCGCGATCCGATCGTCCGAGCGACGTCAGACAACTCTGGCGCTCCGGCCGTGCCCGTGCGCGTGCCCAATGCCGCGGTTCAGCACCACCCTCGTCGTCTCGTACACCGGCAGCTCGTCCCGGTACCCCGCGCCCGGCGGCACGGCGGCGGCGGCGAAGTTCTCGAGCTCGAACAGGTCGGAGCTGGCGTCGCTGCTCTCGTCCTCGTCGTCCTCCTCGTCGCTCTCCATCTCCATGCGCCGGAGCAGCATCTGCTCCACCGGCACCCTCCGCCGGTCCGCCCCGGGCACCGTCGCCGGCGCCTCGCGGTCGCTGTCCACGAACCGCACGGTGCGGTTGGCGTGCCCGCGCGTCGACGGCGTCTTGCTCAGGCACGACCGCGAGTAGGACGACGCGGACGAGCACGCGTACTCCGCCGCCGTGCGGGCCGAGGGCGGCGTCTGCGGCGCGCGCTTGCCGGCGAAGATGGTGTTGAGGAAGCCGGCGAGGCGCGCGCCGGGGGAGGCCGGCTTGCGGAGGTCCCTGAGCTTGGCGCGGATGGAGGCCCCCGCCGGCTGCTTCTTGGCCTTCTTCTCCGGCGCGGGCGCGGGCTGCTCGCCGGGCACGGCGGTGCGGATGGGGCGCAGGCGGCGGTGGTTGGACGACTCGGCCTCCGACGAGGAGAAGCCGCCGTAGCTGGAGCACTCGGAGGAGCTGGACGTGGTGGCGTGCGGCCCCGGGGCCGGCGCGCGCGCACGGTAGCTCCCGGCCAGCGACGGCCTGTAGTAGTAGCTGTAGTGCAGGGCCTCCTCCTGCTGCTGCTGCTTCTTCTTGGTCGCCGCCGCGTCCCCGGCGGCGTGGCCCGGCTCGTCCTCCATGGACCTGTATATCGCGTCGAGCAGCGACGACGAAAAGGACGGCTGGTCGGCGTGGCGCCTCGCCCGCGCCGCCATCCCCTTGTCCCCGCGCCTCTCCATTCCACGGACAATGCTCTGTTCTACAGCGGAAAGTGGCGCGAGGCAGAGGAACTCCGTGTACAGTGAGATGGTTCTCCGAAACTGAGCTCGTGGGGCGAAGGGTGGCGGTGGTGAAAAGGAGGAGAAAGGTTGGAGGAAAGAAGGGTGAGGGGGTGAGGGATCGGTGGGAAGATATAGGCGGCCGGCTGGCGGGGGAGGAAGGAAGAAGGGGCGACGGGGGGTGACGTGGCAACGGGCAGTGGAGGAGGCCACTGGGTTCAGACTCAGTTGGTTTCGGGCGTGCGGGTGATGGCGACGGGCCCAGTCCTCGCGCACCCTCTGTCTACCTGTCTCTCAGCCATGCTATGCATGTCACCACCCGGTGGCGTTACCTGTGCTGTGTGCGACCACTGTAGCCAACCACGCACCATAATCATACGCTTTTCATCCAAGAAGGTTACCAGACAGACACCAGTACTGGTCTGGGCCGAGTGAATGTGAATCCGCCCCTTTTGGCACGTCCCAGGTTTTCATTTAGCTCATGATCGAGCCGCGTCGGCCCGTACCCTGCGTAACATGCTCTCTTTAGTTGCCAATCGCACGGCTGGAGCAAAATTTGTGCAGTGCTCCTAACAAAGCGGGCTTCTGAACAAACAAAGAAGCAAACATATGGCGCGAAACGGCATGCGCGCGCCACATCTAGCGGCCTAGCCATGCGTGCTCCGTGTCGCCGACCGAAAACACCTTCCTTCCATAATAACCAAGCAAATAAAGAAACGGAGGCCCCGTGCTGCCGTGCTGGCGCGGGTACGGCGTCTCCGCTGCGAAAAGCGCGCCTCCTGCGGGTGTCGCCACATATATCTGTACGTGGAACCGCGCTTTGCAGCTTAATAATAATCCATATATAGTGATCAACAGCGCGCTGCCTGCACCGTACTACTTACTGAATAAAGAGGGCGTGGCGAGCTGCAAAGCACGAGATTCCCGTCCTTGATTAATCCGGCCAGCCTACGGTAATCAAGGTTTAATTAGCGGGCCGCGGTACACCGGGCCCTGCTGTACCGGGTGTACAGTACAGTGAGCGGTACATGTTTTTGGCTTGTTTATTATTATTATTATCATTATTATTGCTGCTGCCGGGACCATGGGCTCCTAGGGTGGCGGCAGAGCTAGCCGGCCAGCCCGCTCGCTCGGCTGGAAAGGGCGTTCATTACTTCATTTTGATTTTGATTTGATGGTGGCCGGGGAATGTTTTTGGTTGCATGTTTTTTGTTTCTTTCCACTGTCACTCACTGGGGTTGTTTTCACGGTGCACGGTGCGCGCGCGCTCCCTTTTTGTTTGTGTGGCTTTGAGGCGCGGGATCATTGTTTAGATGCGCGAATTGCTGTGCGGGTTGACGGCAACCCCGGACATGTTCACGAGGGCTTGAGTGCGATGGATGGCGGGGGCACGCCGCACGCACAAGGGGCACCGTCAACCACAATAATTAGTATTGTAAGACCTCGACCCGTGTCTTTAATTCCGGGAGATGGCTGCGCGCCACTCAAAGGAAAGGAAACGGGCCTCTCGTCAGTTCAAACCCATGCCCACACCAACACGCACGCATCGAGAACGGTTTTTCCTGTCGAAAGATGGTCGTCGCTACACACCGAGACTTCGTTATCTAAGCTTTTGAAACACGACGCCGGAGTAGGATTTCCACGGCGACTTGGCCAAAATTTCCGTCCTCGATGCCCACCTGCGTCGGTCGACGGTGGGCGACGACGATTGGTGAGACAGGAGAGGGACACAAATGGACTAGACGGGGCGGCTGCCTCCGGCACGGAGCCCTCCGTCCCTTTCCCTTTCAGGCGGAGCTTCCAGCCCTTACTGATGGGACGAGACTTGCCTGCTCCCTTCCCATGCTCTCATCCGTGTTCCCGCATACGTGGCTTGATTTGATTGAAAGAAAATAAGGCCCGGCCCCACCCCCTGAAAATCAGGGGGAAAGATGATTAGATTAGAAAAGAAAAAGGGAAAAGAACAGCCGTAGGATGAAATGGGAGCATGGATGGGAGCATGGAGAAGGAGCAGGCAAGCCGGATCCCTACTGATGCACGTGTGTCGCGCGCAGCACGGAGGGAGGGGCGCCCATGCCATCCGAGTCGGTGCGTGCGCCCGTCCAGACCCCGTGGTCGAGAAGCAGGCAGAGGCAGGGCAGGGTTGGGTGCCGAGAGCAGCGGCTGCCGTTGGGTAACGTGACAGACCCGGGCGCTGATAGGGATGCTGTTCACCCGCTGCCTGCCCGCTTCGATGGCCATCTCGATCTCGATCGATCTCTGGCCGGAAACGATGGGCACGGCTAGCTTAGCTTGGTTGGAGGACGGCCCCCCAGGCGCATTAGGTTGGCTTTCACCTTTGGTGATCGAGTTGATCGATGCCGGCCTTGATGTGCTAGCTGTTGGATTGATCGCCATGGGTGACGGGGTGACTGACAGCCGGTCTGTCGTCTGGCCACACGTAGGGACGGTACGATGTACGTACACACACACACCACTATCGCTCTTTTCTCTTCTTTCTTGGGTGTAAGTGCAGAGATGGGTGCGATTGGACGTGTGGTTGGGTCCGATCCATCCATCGATCGATCGTGCGTACACTAGAGGCGTGGGAGGAAATCCAGCACGCACGCACGCACTTGTTTTTGTAGTATATGTGCGTGCGTAGGGTTACGGGGGTTGGGTTAGGTTTGGTTTGCTAGTGTTGGGAAACCGGGGCCACCAGGGGTGGCGGCGGCGTGCGTATCGCACGGGCTAGCCCCTCCCGTTTCCCCACTTTACGTTAAGTGGGTATTTATCCCTTAACCCTTTACCCCCTATATAAAGCAACGAGGAACCATCATTGTAATCCCTGATCATTGATTAATAAAGCTGATCTCCTTCATATCTCTCCGTGTCATCTACTTTCGCGTGTTCGACTACTTCGACTACTTCGTCTACGACGCTCGCCCTCGCTCCGCAACCTCGGACCGGACTCGTCGGCGGAGTTGCGCAACATGTTATCAGCACGCTTCGCTCCATCAACTCTCCGTCAAGCCTGCATCACGCAGGCTTTCGTCGATCCCGCGGAGGTATAAGATCCGATCCCCACTTTTGCAAAAATGGATTCCTCTCGTTACTACGATTCCGTTTTTGCGATTAGATTATTTTTCGGATAAATCTACCTATGGTGTGGATTTCTCTCCCAAAAACCGAGCGGACGAATACGTCGCCGACCAATGTCGATGTTTTTGGATCATGAGAGACTTGTTGACTACACTATACGGGAGTCGGTACAGATCGTGAGCCAGATGATCACGGTACCGCCGCAACGCACTCGCTGTGCCACGCGCCGTCGATGTTCCCGATGAACACGACGATGTTTTTGAGATCCCGTCGCCGACGTCCAGATGACGCCGTCCAAAGCAGCTGGCCGTACCCGTGCCCGATGCACGCTCGTGCCGCCGCGTGCCCTGCTGGCCCCGGCTCCGCTAGTCGCCGCCCGGCTGCTGGCCGACGCCACGTGCGCGCGTGGTAGTCGCGCCCGGCGTGCGTGCTGGCCTGGCGCTGGTCGCCGCCCGGCTGCTGGCCGCCCCGCGTACGCGCGAGGTAGCCACGCCCGGCGGGCTGGCTGGCTTGGCATTTGACGCCGCCGCCGCGCCATGGCCGCGCCCTGGCCGCGCGCCCCGCTGGCCGCGCCGTGGCCGCGCCACGCCGCCCCGCCCCGTCGACCGCACCGTGCGCGCCGCCGCGCCGTGCCGCATCGTGCGTGCGGACGGGCCTGTCGAGGCCGCCGCCGCTCGGGCACTAGGGTTGGAAACCCTAGCGACCCCAGAGCTGGCAAGCGGGCCGGCCCAGCGGGCTGTGCGCAATGGGCCTCCCCTTTCCCTCCATAAAAAAGGAGGAGGGCGGTGGGGCTGGCTACACGGGCCGACGGCCCATTTTTCGGCCTGCAGACAAACTAGGGCCAGGCCAGAGAGCGCGCGCGCGGTTATTTATGTTTTAGCCCCCGCAGTACAGTAAATTTATGCGACTATATTCCTGCTGTAATATTTTGCGTATAACCCCCTGAAACTGTCTGTTTTCGCTGAAAACGCGTATTTGGGCTTTAAAATGCCTCGAGAATTCAATTTTTGGGCTAGTTTTCACATACTAGATGCGCTTAACATGCTATCTTTTGTAACATGATATTATTGTATGATTTTACTGCTGTAGATTAATTGTTTAGCACTCTTAATCATTTAGTAAGTCATATAATAGCATGTTTTAAATATTGGAACGTCATTTTATTGAATAAGTTTATCAACATCTCTTTGTGCAAAAGATTACCTGCTGTAATCTCATGATTTTTGCATAAATCGCAGATGGCCGGAATTGTCAACAAGGAGTTTCCTGAGTTGGCCCAGACAGGGCTGAACTACCTGTCATGGTCCTCGGACTGCGAGATCTTTTTCCAGGGCAAAACCCTCCCGAGGGCGATCGGTAAGGGGGCCCAGCTGGCCGTCACTGATCCCAAGTTCGAAACTGAGAATGCGCAGGCTCTGCACTTTCTCCGTCATCACCTGTCACCTACTTTGAAAGATGAGTATATGGCTGAGCGCAGTGCTTCTAGCCTTTGGACCGCTCTTAAGCAGCGGTTTGAGCGACTGAAGTACACTGTGAAGCCACGTGCAGAGGCAGAGTGGATCCGTCTGAGGTTTGCGGACTTCAAGACGGTTGGGGAGTACAATTCGGCTCTCCACCGGATTTGTACGACTCTTCGGTTGTGTGGTACTGAGATTACCGACTCCTAGAAGATTGAGAAAACCCTATCCACTTTCCACCCCGACGCGGTCCAGTCCTCACGGAACTACCGCCAGGGGAACTACACGAGGTATTCAGAGTTGATTGACGTCCTCCAGGTGGCGGAGGCGCAGGACGAGGTTCTCAAAAAGAACTTTCTCGCGCAACCACTTGGGGTGAGTTCTCGCCAGGAGGTGAACGCTCTCAAAGTCCGCAAGCCTCAACAGAAGAAGAGGGGCCGAAAGGGCAAGAAGAAGGGCCCTCACCCCCCGCCCCGGCTAAGCAGAACAAGCCGGGCAAGGGAGGGCAAAGGCCTCAGGACTGCTTCCGTTGTGGCTCGGTGGAGCATTTCTCCCGCCAGTGCCGCGCACCACAGGAGGTCGTTGATGCATATAAGGCTCGGAAGGCGCGTGAGACGCACCTCGCCTTGGTTCAGGAGGGAGCACCACCGACGCCCATGGCGGCACCCGTGATGATCGCTACTGCCCCTGCTGTGCCCATAGAGGCGACCCCCGTGGTGCCCATCGCGGCAGCTTTGGCGGTCTCTACCGACGCCCACGTCGCCATGGAGGTTGACCACATGGCCGCCTCGGCGGCGCCGCCACTAGACATTGATGCTGCCTCCAAGATGATTTCTAAGTAGGATCAGCTCACTAGTATGGAGATTGCGGCGGAAGTGAATGGCTTCTTCACCGAGTCCACTTAGCATACCTCTTTGGTTATCATGATTCCGTGATTTGATACAATAAAATTGAATAAATTCGATTTGGTTGTAAGCTCTATGAGAGCATAAACTTATTCTTTACTTTGGCGATTGGATGACATTTATTCATTTATTCCATTATTTATACATGATAGCATGTTATGTTCTGAGATGTGTGCATTTATTTTTAATGTATTTTCTTCCTCATTACATTAATTAGATGTCATATTTTAGAACGCGTGTGGCGCCCGAATGGAGGAAACGTGCCTTGCCGATAGCGCCACCACTCATACCATTTTACGAGAAACTAATTACTTTGAGTCCATTAAAAAATCTCCGGGAAGTATTATGACAATCGCCGGCTGCGGATCTCACATAGTTGGCTCCGGACGAGCCACTATTATACTCCCCATGGGAACAACTTTGATCATTAATGATGCGTTGTTGTACCCGGAGTCGACTCGTACTCTTTTGAGCTTTAGAGACATCTGCGCTAATGGTTTCCATGCTGAGACCGATGATGAAAACGGCAAGGAGTGCCTACTCATCACAAAGCGGGATGCAGGTGGTAAACATGTTATCGAAAGGCTTCCTTCGTTTGACACAGGGCTATACTACACTAAGATAGTAGCACCGCCCGTGTACACTACCCTCAAGACCGTTTTTAGAAGCTCTGAACTCTTCTGCCTCTGGCACGATAGGTTAGGCCACCCCGGACTTAGGATGATGAGAAATATAATTAACAACTCACATGGCCATAATGTTAACGTGAAGAACTTCCCGAATCCCGATGATTTCGTGTGCTCCGCATGCGCTAAGGGGAAGTTAGTCATTAGGCCATCGCCCCTCAAGGTGAGGGATGAAATCCCCGCGTTCTTGGAAAGTATCCAAGGGGACATATGCGGTCCAATTCAGCCCCTCACGGGGCCGTTTCGGTACTTCATGGTGCTCATTGATGCTTCCTCTAAATGGTCCAATGTTTGCCTGCTGTCAACAAGGAACCATGCCTTTGCAAAATTGATCTCACAGATCATACAAATGAGGAATAATTTCCCGGATTATCGTATAAAGTCTATTCGAATGGACAACGCCGGAGAATTTACTTCAAAGGCGTTCGATGATTATTGCATGGCAATGGGAATCAAAGTTGAGCACTCGGTACCACATGTTCATACACAAAATGGACTTGCCGAGGCATTGATTAAAAGAATTAAATTCATTGCCCGACCGCTCCTTCAGGGTTGTAATTTACCAACTACATGTTGGGGCCACGCGGTGTTACACGCGGCTAATCTCATAAATTTTCGACCGTCGGCCTACAACATCCACTCTCCTGTTCAACTTGCGCAAGGGTCGGCACCAAAAATTTCCCACCTTCGTAGGTTCGGTTGCCAGGTATATGTACCAATACCACCCCCTCAGCGATCGGCGATGGGCCCGCTCCGTAAGTCGGGGATATACGTTGGTTATGAGACTGTGTCCATAATCAGGTATCTGGACCCCATGACAGGTGACTGTCACACGGCTCGTTTTGCTGATTGCATTTTTGACGAGGATCTTTTCCCGACTTTAGGGGGAGAGAATCAACCCCTTGATGCTAAAAGACGAGAAATCACGTGGCAAGCCACGGGGATCCACGCTCATGACCCGCGCACTGCTGAGACTGAGAGAGAAGTCCAAAAGATAATAGATTTGCAGTCTTTAGCAAATCAACTGCCCGACCACTTTAGTGACTTAAAGACTGTGACAAAATCGCATGTGCACGCGCGCAATGCACCGGAAAGGGTTGAAATTGTTGGGAATCGTAGCATAATTTTAAAATTTTCCTACGCTCACCAAGATGCATCTATGGAGTATACTAGCAACGAGGGGAAAGGAGTGCATCTACATACCCTTGTAGATCGCGAGCGGAAGCGTTCCAATGAACGTGGATGACGGAGTCGTACTCGCCGTGATCCAAATCACCGATGACCGAGTGCCGAACGGACGGCACCTCCGCGTTCAACACACGTACGGTGCAGCGACGTCTCCTCCTTCTTGATCCAGCAAGGGGGAAGGAGAGGTTGATGGAGATCCAGCAGCACGACGGCGTTGTGGTGGATGTAGCGGGTCTCGGCAGGGCTTTGCCAAGCTTCTGCGAGAGAGAGAGAGGTGTTGCAGGGGAGGAGGGAGGCGCCCAAGGCTGTAGGTTGCTACCCTCCCCCCCTTTATATAGGCCCCCTTGGGAGGGGGGCCGGCCAAAACCCATCTAGGGTTGGGGGGGCGGCGGCCAAGGAGTGGAAAGGGGTGCCTTGCCCCCCAAGGCAAGGGGGAAGCTCCCCCCTAGGGTTCCCAACCCTAGGCGCATGGGGGGAGGCCCAAGGGGGGCGCCCCAGCCCACTAAGGGCTGGTTCCCTTCCACTTTCAGCCCACGGGGCCCTCCGGGATAGGTGGCCCCACCC
Source organism: Aegilops tauschii subsp. strangulata (assembly GCF_002575655.3). NCBI lineage: Eukaryota > Viridiplantae > Streptophyta > Magnoliopsida > Poales > Poaceae > Aegilops > Aegilops tauschii. The sequence continues at coordinate 471,344,612 of NC_053038.3, forward strand.
GGTGGACCCCCGGGACCCTTTCGGTGGTCCCGATACAGTACCGGTAACCCCAAAAACTTTCCCGGTGGCCGAAACTTGACTTCCTATATATAATTATTCACCTCCGGACCATTTCGGAACCTCTCGTGACGTCCGGGATCTCATCCGGGACTTCGAACAACTTTCGGGTTTCCGCATACATATATCTCTACAACCCTAGCGTCACCGAACCTTAAGTGTGTAGACCCTACGGGTTCGGGAGACATGCAGACATGACCGAGACGCCTCTCCGGTCAATAACCAACAGCGGGATCTGGATACCCATGTTGGCTCCCACATGTTCCACGATGATCTCATCGGATGAACCACGGTGTCGAGGATTCAATCAATCCCGTATACAATTCCCTTTGTCAATCGGTATGTTACTTGCCCGAGATTCGATCGTCGGTATCCCAATACCTTGTTCAATCTCGTTACCGGCAAGTCTCTTTACTCGGCACAGTCCTAGTCAGCTTGACGTGAGACAAGCGGTTATGCAACCCAGACATTCTGAGTATGTGCTCACTAACAGAACTATTCTCCTCCATTTTACAGCTGAAGAACTTGTCGGAGACATCATATCTCTCGACCCGGGCATGAGCTTGAAAAACCAATTTCAGCTCCTCGAACATCTCATATGCTCCATGTTTCTCAAAACGCTTTTGGAGACCCGGTTCTAAGCTGTAAAGCATGCCGCACTGAACGAGGGAGTAATCATCAGCACGCTGCTGCCAAGCGTTCATAACGTCTTGGTTCTCTGGGATTGGTGCATCACCTAGCGGTGCTTCTAAGACATAATCTTTCTTGGCTACTATGAGGATGATCCTCAGGTTCCGGACCCAGTCCGTATAGTTGCTGCCATCATCTTTCAGCTTGGTTTTCTCTAGGAACGCGTTGAAATTGAGGACAACGTTGGCCATTTGATCTACAATACATAGTGTAAAGATTTTAGACTAAGTTCATGATAATTAAGTTCATCTAATCAAATTATTTAATGAACTCCCACTCAGATAGACATCCCTCTCGTCATCTAAGTGAAACATGATCCGAGTTTAACTAGGCCGTGTCCGATCATCACGTGAGACGGACTAGTCAAGATCGGTGAACATCTCCATGTTGATCGTATCTTCTATACGACTCATGCTCGACCTTTCGGTCCTCCGTGTTCCGAGGCCATGTCTGTACATGCTAGGCTCGTCAAGTCAACCTAAGTGTATTGCGTGTGTTCCGAGGCCATGTCTGTACATGCTAGGCTCGTCAACACCCGTTGTATTCGAACGTTAGAATCTATCACACCCGATCATCACGTGGTGCTTCGAAACAACGAACCTTCGCAACGGTGCACAGTTAGGGTGAACACTTTCTTGAAATTATTATAAGGGATCATCTTACTTACTACCGTCGTTCTAAGCAAATAAGATGCAAAAACATGATAAACATCACATGCAATCAAATAGTGACATGATATGGCCAATATCATTATGCTCCTTTGATCTCCATCTTCGGGGCACCATGATCATCTTCGTCACCGGCATGACACCATGATCTCCATCATCATGATCTTCATCATTGTGTCTTCATGAAGTCGTCACGCCAACGATTACTTCTACTTCTATGGCTAACGCGTTTAGCAACAAAGTAAAGTAATTTACATGGCGTTATTCAATGACACGCAGGTCATGCAAAATAATAAAGACAACTCCTATGGCTCATGCCGGTTGTCATACTCATCGACATGCAAGTCGTGATTCCTATTACAAGAATATGATCAATCTCATACATCACATATATCATTCATCACATCTTCTGGCCATATCATATCACATATATCACTTGCTGCAAAAACAAGTTAGACGTCCTCTAATTGTTGCTGCAAGTTTTTACGTGGTTTGTAGGTTTCTAGCAAGAACGTTTCTTACCTACGTATGACCACAACGTGATTTGCCAATTTCTATTTACCCTTCATAAGGACCCTTTTCATCGAATCCGTTCCGACTAAAGTAGGAGAGACAGACACCCGCTAGCCACCTTATGCAACTAGTGCATGTCAGTCGGTGGAACCTGTCTCACGTAAGCGTACGTGTAAGGTCGGTCCGGGCCGCTTCATCCTACAATGCCGCCGAAACAAGAAAAGACTAGTAGCGGCAAGAAAAATTGGCAAACTCAACGCCCACAACTTCTTTGTGTTCTACTCGTGCATAGTAACTACACATAGGCCTGGCTCATGATGCCACTGTTGGGAATCGTAGCATAATTTTAAAATTTTCCTACGCTCACCAAGATGCATCTATGGAGTATACTAGCAACGAGGGGAAAGGAGTGCATCTACATACCCTTGTAGATCGCGAGCGGAAGCGTTCCAATGAACGTGGATGACGGAGTCATACTCGCCGTGATCCAAATCACCGATGACCGAGTGCCGAACGGACGGCACCTCCGCGTTCAACACACGTACGGTGCAGCGACGTCTCCTCCTTCTTGATCCAGCAAGGGGGGAGGAGAGGTTGATGGAGATCCAGAAGCACGACGGCATGGTGGTGGATGTAGCGGGTCTCGGCAGGCCTTTGCCAAGCTTCTGCGAGAGAGAGAGAGAGAGGTGTTGCAGGGGAGGAGGGAGGCGCCCAAGGTTGTAGGTTGCTACCCTCCCTCCCCCCCTTTATATAGGCCCCCTTGGGAGGGGGGCCGGCCAAAACCCATCTAGGGTTGGGGGGGGGGGGCGGCGGCCAAGGAGTGGAAAGGGGTGCCTTGCCCCCCAAGGCAAGGGGGAAGCTCCCCCCTAGGGTTCCCAACCCTAGGCGCATGGGGGGAGGCCCAAGGGGGGCGCCCCAGCCCACTAAGGGCTGGTTCCCTTCCACTTTCAGCCCATGGGGCCCTCCGGGATAGGTGGCCCCACCCGGTGGACCCCCGGGACCCTTCCGGTGGTCCCGGTACAGTACCGGTAACCCCCGAAACTTTCCCGGTGGCCGAAACTTGACTTCCTATATATAATTCTTCACCTCCGGACCATTCCGGAACCTCTCGTGACGTCCGGGATCTCATCCGGGACTCCGAACAACTTTCGGGTTTCCGCATACATATATCTCTACAACCCTAGCGTCACCGAACCTTAAGTGTGTAGACCCTACGGGTTCGGGAGACATGCAGACATGACCGAGACGCCTCTCCGGTCAATAACCAACAGCGGGATCTGGATACCCATGTTGGCTCCCACATGTTCCACGATGATCTCATCGGATGAACCACGGTGTCGAGGATTCAATCAATCCCGTATACAATTCCCTTTGTCAATCGGTATGTTACTTGCCCGAGATTCGATCGTCGGTATCCCAATACCTTGTTCAATCTCGTTACCGGCAAGTCTCTTTACTCGTACCGTAATGCATGATCCCGTGACTAACGCCTTAGTCACATTGAGCTCATTATGATGATGCATTACCGAGTGGGCCCAGAGATACCTCTCCGTCACACGGAGTGACAAATCCCAGTCTCGATCCGTGCCAACCCAACAGACACTTTCGAAGATACCCGTAGTGCACCTTTATAGTCACCCAGTTACGTTGTGACGTTTGGCACACCCAAAGCACTCCTACGGTATCCGGGAGTTGCACGATCTCATGGTCTAAGGAAAAGATACTTGACATTGGAAAAGCTCTAGCAAACGAAACTACACGATCTTTTATGCTATGCTTAGGATTGGGTCTTGTCCATCACATCATTCTCCTAATGATGTGACCCCGTTATCAATGACATCCAATGTCCACAGTCAGGAAACCATGACTATCTGTTGATCAACGAGCTAGTCAACTAGAGGCTTACTAGGGACACGTTGTGGTCTATGTATTCACACATGTATTACGATTTCCGGACAATACAATTATAGCATGAATAATAGACTATTATCATGAATAAAGAAATATAATAATAACCATTTATTATTGCCTCTAGGGCATATTTCCAACAGAAATACCGAAGAAAAATGATGGCATGCCCGCTCCCGTCCAAAGGCCTAAAAGGACGAGAAATCCGGCTTCTCAAATCCCAAGTACTCGGGGACGCCCGACGAAAAAGGATAAGAGAGATTTATCACAGCCTGTCGCCAAAGTACCCCAAATTGAAACGGGGAGCCAGTCGAGACCTGGCACAAGTACGGAAAATTCAGTGCACGAAATTCCGGACTTAAACTTTCCCATAGGGGAAACACCCAGCGGAGATGTGAGCGCACACATCGGCGCGGGAAATCTAAAGGACCTTGCTCCCATAATGGGAAATTTGGTAGAGCAAGTGTTTGCGCCGCATGCGCTCCATGACGAAATGGCCATAAATTATTTATACGGGGGAGTCCCTGAACCGAGCAACGGTGATTGTCGACATCAACTTTGCTACGAAAATTGCCTCAATCATAGATCTTGACCCTGAGCCTAACACGCTCGTTGATTGCAAGAAAAGGTCGGATTGGAAAGATTGGCAGCAGACAATTACTGCCGAATTATTATCTCTCAACAAAAGGAAGGTGTTCGGACCAGTTTGTCGAACTCCTCCCCACATTCGCCCTGTTGGCCATAGGTGGGTTTTTGTTCGAAAGAGAGATGAAAATAATAAGGTAGTACGGTACAAAGCAAGGCTCGTTGCTCAAGGGTTCACGCAACGACCAGGTGTCGATTTTGAGGAGACTTATTCCCCAGTCATGGATGGAGTTACCTTTAGATACTTGATCTCGATGGCAGTAAACATGGGCTTGAAAATGAAACTAATGGATGTTGTCACTGCTTACCTATATGGTAACTTGGATTCGAACATATACATGAAGGTTCCAGAAGGTATCCCTGTTCCGAATCATGATAGAGCAAATAGGGGTCTATACAGTGTTCAACTTCAAAAGGCACTGTACGGACTCAGACAGTCTGGTAGAATGTGGTACAATCGCTTAAGTGATTTCCTTCATGAGAAGGGCTACACGAGCAATAAAGATTGCCCATGTGTTTTTATACGGCGATCCCAAGATGGATTCTGTATAATGTCGGTGTACGTGGACGATTTAAACATAATCGGTACGCTTGAGGATATTGAGGAAGCGAGTTCCTACCTGATGTCGGAATTCGAGATGAAGGATTTGGGTAAAACCAAGTTTGTCTAGGTCTGCAACTTGAACATTCCCCTGATGGGATTCTAGTGCACCAGTCGGCCTACACCCAGAAGGTGTTGGAAAGATTTGGATTTGATAAGGCATATCCTTCTAAGACCCCGATGGTCGGAAGATCTTTACAGCCAGACAAGGACCCGTTCAGGCCAAAGAAAGAGGGGGAGGAAACTCTGGGACCAGAGGTTCCTTACCTGAGTGCAGTTGGAGCACTCATGTACCTCGCAAATTGTACACGGCCAGACATTGCGTTCGCCGTTAGTTTGCTTGCTCGGTACAGTTCTGAACCTACCAAGAGGCATTGGAAAGGTGTCAAGGACGTCTTCCGTTACCTGCAAGGGACCAAAGATCTTGGTCTGTTTTATAAAAGAAATCAAGACCTATCTATTATAGGTTATGCCGATGCTGGGTACCTATCGGACCCGCATGATTGCAAATCGCAGACTGGATATGTTTTCCTTTGTGGTGGAACTGCGTTTTCCTGGAAATCGTCCAAGCAAACACTTGTGTCGACTTCCACGAACCACTCGGAAATCATGGCACTATTCGAAGCGTCAAAAGAGTGTGTATCACTTCGGCGGATGATCGGCCACATTCAGCAGACATGTGGGCTGAACACCGTACAAACCCCTACCATTATCTATGAAGATAATGCTGCTTGTGTTGCACAAGTCCAGATGGGTTATGCGAAGAGTAACCTCACAAAGCATATTAGTCCCAAGTTCTTCTATGCACATGAGTTGCAACAGTTGAACGAGGTGAGAGTTTTGCATACTAAGTCCTGTGACAATCTTGCTGATATGTTCACTAAATCATTACCGGCATCAACCTTAGAGAGGTGTGTGCGTGGAATCGGTATGATGAGACTTAGAGAGATGCAAGGTTCAGGGGGAGAAAACTTCACAAGCTCGTCGCTAAAATCTCAATCCTGATGATCGAGTACTCAACTTGATGGTTGAGTGGATTGTACTCTTTTTCCCTTGAGTGAGTTTTCCTGATGTTTCTCACACGAGGTTTTTGACGAGGCAATTCGTGCAATACAACAATGTATACTGTGTGCTCTTTCTCCATATTTTTTTCCCACTGGGTTTTTTGGAGTTTTGAGGCATGGATATACGGATAATTACCCAAGGGAGAGTGTTGGGAAACCGGGGCCACCAGGGGTGGCGGCGGCCTCGTGCGTATCGCACGGGCTAGCCCCTCCCGTTTCCCCACTTTACGTTAAGTGGGTACTTATCCCTTGACCCTTTACCCCCTATATAAAGCAACGAGGAGTCATCATTGTAATCCCTGATTAATAAAGCTGGGCTGTTGGATTCGGAGACAGCGACGGTCGGCCCTGCCCTGCGCCTGGCTTGCTTACCTGTTGGTTGTTCTCTTGTTCTATGTGCACGATCGAGCGCACGCCTCTCCACACTGTAAGTCTGCTCCTCTTGTTTTACATGAATGAAGGAGGAGAGATATTCACCGACAAGTGATTACGAGGCTTGTTTGCTTCTGAATGTGCACAGCACAAGGGTCCAAAGTTACGGTGTTCAGACAGACAGCCCAATACACTGAACATTTTCTCCTTGGGCGGCGGAACCGAATACATACATACATACATTCAACTGACGTGGCCGCAGCTCGGCCTGGGAGCAACTAATTCGTGCGGTCCCAATGCGAAAAGGCAGGCAGGGTGTGCTGGGACGTCACGCTCTGCCCCCCCCCCCCCCCCCCCCCCCTCCCCCGCGCCAGGCCCAAGGAAACCGTCGTCCGTCCATCGGAGCGACGGACGGATCGCGCGGTCGAGAGCCGGGCCGGGGGCCGGCAGCCTTCGCTTTCCTTTCCGGTCGGCCGGCGAGCACACAACGCCGCGGCAGGCGCATCAGAGGCGCAGATCGCGCTCCTCCTTGTGCACGCGCGCGCGCAGCGCAGCACAGCTGCGCTCGGCTCGACACTGCCTTCTGCCTGCCCGGCACCTTCCGCTGCATGCACGGGTACGCTCCGGCCATGCGCAGATCGTGTCGTGTCGTCTCGTCTCGTCTGCCTCTCTTCTTTAGCCGATCTTCTGCTGCTCGTGATCCCGGCGGGGCAGCACCGTCCGTGCACCTGCGGCGTGGTGATTGCGGGCGTGTGTGCGCGCGTCGGCGTCGCTGGCGGGCGGGCGGGCGGGAGATTATTGGTGGAAAAGGGATTGGAAAGTTTGGAGGAATGGAAGGCGCGCACATGCACGGGCCGGGGTTAGCTTGACAGAATTTTTTTAAGTGTCCCTGTCGCCAGATGAGCGAGTCGATCCGGTAATCATATACTGCATGCAGTGTTGATCGCTTTTGTTTAGTTTAGGGCTCCTCTCTTTCGAGGCCCTGGCTAGGGTGGGTGGTCCATGGCCGTGGGAGGTCGGTCGGTTTGTCGTTGCTCTGCTCGGTTGTTGTAATATTTTTTGTGTTGGTTATTAAATCCAAGGCTAGCCAAAACCAACTCCATGCTTCGAATTTGGAGTAACATGTATGGAGAGGGTGCGAATTTGGACAGAGATTCACATTGATGAGCGGGCGATTTTTCCCCTCCCCCCTTCCCCCACCTACCTCCCTCCCCACCGCCATTGCTGCGCCGTCCCCGAGCCTATCCACCTCCCCTCCCGCCACTGGACTGGATGACTGCACCTCGCCGCCGGGGTGCTCAGATCCGTCGCCTTCAGTCGACGTCGCGGGTGGCGGAGCCGTTGCGGCTTCCGTCTCCTCCAGTCGATGCGAACTCACCGGAGGCGTACCAGGAGATGGAGCGGGTGGTGCGGGAGCGATTCCCGGATCGCTCGATGTGGTCGGAGATCTTCGAGAGCATCCTTCAGCACACCAGGTTCGACGAATACGCGAGATTCACCGGCGACGATGGCGCATCGGATGTGGAGTTCCTCTTCTGGGCTATCCAGGAGGCGGGCTCTCCAGATCCAGTGCAGGCCGAGCGGTGGCATGAATTCAGATCCAATCCTCCTCGCTTCATCATCGCAAGGCCGCGCATGGATGCAACCTCAAGGATTCCCCCTGGGGTGCTGCCACCCAGGGTCCTCCCTCCTCGTCGGCCTTAGCGACCGTCGATGGTGCTGGTCACGGCCTGCACGATGGAGGTCTACACGCTGGAGGCCACCACACCAAGGGCAGCAGACACGACATCGAGCCTCCGCCATGGCCTGGCGACCAAGGTATGATTTCGGGGGTCATCTCTGTTAATTCTCTGAGATACTTGCGCGACTTTCGTGCACGCCGCAAATTTGGTACGGCTAAAATGCTTGATTATGTAGATGTTCATAATACCATTGTGCCTCATTCGGGGGCTTCCCTTTCTGTTGACAGTTTAACGGTGAGTAATCGAGAGAAAGAGGAATTGAGGGTTCTCCCTCTTGGTGATTTGGTATCAAAAAATGATGTTATGGATGTTAGCAAGTTTAAGTCAGGTGTGGGCGATGACAGAAGTTCTGCTTTATCAAGTCTGAATTCGAAATCAGGGGAAAAGTTTGGAGCATGTGCTTCAGGAAAAAGTGTTCAAAAGCAGAGAAGCCCCTTTCCTGCTCCGAAGGTCTGCGAGCCATCCATTCGTGGATGTGTGGTGAGGCGGAAAGCGAAATCTGGTAATGCGCTTTCTCAGTCCAGCCATGACCTAGAGTATATAGAGGAGCACTATGGCCAGTTGTGGTCGATTCCTTCCCCTCCCCGCCGCCACAGTAACCCTAACCCTTTATTCTCAAAACCTTTCCCCACTATATTCTAGGTGCGGAAGGATTTGCTTGCTGCTGGGAGTTTTACCAGGGCTGACTGTCATCCTGCTGTGGTTCGATCTTTTGATCCTCCTCCCAAACCGATCTGCTTGCCTTGCGAGGGAATTGGTCCGGGTTCCAGATCGTTTGCAGAAGTTGTTAAGGAAGGTGTAGTGATGGCTGATAGGCGCCCGTCTGGATCAAGCTCTGGGGCTGCCTCCCAGCAGGGAGGTGGCCAGCGCGTTCCGGCTCCTGTGCAACGTCGCCAAGGTGTTACCAATTCTGGTAAAGATCATGTCCCTGTGCAGAAAGCTAAGTCGACTGCCTCTACTGCTTCTTCTTCTCAAATCCCTGCTCCAGTGGTTGAATCTGAGGTAGAACAGGTGCTGGATCCAAGATATAAAGATATGATTTGTTATAATTGTGGGGGTCCTGGCCATTATGTGGGAAACTGTGTGAAGACAAAGGCTTGTTTTATTTGCCAGCAGAATCATAATGTTAACAATTGTGCTGCCTGGGCTAAAATTCAACCTTCAGCTACCTTTTTTGGAAGTGGAGCTAGTGGTCTTGGTTTTTACCATGTGGAGGTTCCTGCTGTTGCTGAAACCAAGTGGTTGAATTATCAGAACTGTGCTGTAGTTAACATCATCAAAGGAGAGGTGCAGAAGACTGAGCTTTGTGGCTTGCTGTCTGCTGTCTTTTGCAAGAATAGACAATGGCCATGGCAAGTGAGAGAACTGTCAAGCAAGACTTTCCTAGTCAGGTTCCCACCCTGGAAAAGTGCTGAGGATCTTATTGAATTCCCAGCCTTTGATCTGCCTAAAGATGGTGTAAATGTGAATGTGACTGAATGGAAGGGAGCATGTGATCCATTTGGAGAACTTGTTGAAGCCTGGGTATTGATTGAGGGCATACCACCTAAATGGTGTACCTGGAAGGTGTTCTGTCAAATTGCTTCTATGTTGGTGTGCTCACTGATGTAGACTGGAATGGAATGTTCAGAACCTTTTTTGAGAATGTGAGGGTCAAAATTGCTTGCAGAGATCCAACCAAAATTCCTTTTGAAAGGTTGATAGAGATGAAGAAAAAGTCGTTTCTTATTGGTTTTACTGTGGAAGGGTTTGAACAATCTGGTGGCCTAGATTCTGTGGTTAATGATGAAGAGGGTGATGATGAAGAGATTGATGAAGATAATGAGAATAATCAGGAGGGCAAAACTGATGGTGCTCAGGATGACATTCTGTCCAATGATGAAAATGCTATACATGATTTGGATAAAGCTAACTTGAGCTCAAAAGGGACTTCTGGTGCTGGTAGCCACAAGAAAACTTCTGAGGTTACTGATTACCAGGTTAGCTGGTCAGACACTGAACATGAAAACTTCATCATGGAATGTGCTGTAGCAAAAGCTAATTCTGAAGGAGGAAAAGAGCTTGATGACTTAACCAAAGGAACATGTGAGGGTGAAGCTTGTGCTTCAACTGTTGTGCTAAACAGAAAAATGTAGTTTCAACTTACCCAGTTGGATTGGGTGATGGACTTGTTGTAAGTGAGAATATTGTTTCTTATGAAGCTATGGATCCTCATACTACCCCCAAGATAAAAAATCCTTTGGATAATGGGGCTGACTGTGATTGTGATGGTAACCTGGCTGGAGGTGATAGTGTAGCTTACTGCAACATGATACTGAGATCAATTGATTGTTTTGATTCTGAAGAAGAGAAGAATGCTGAGGAGGATATGGGTACCTTACCTATGGATGCTGTTGAATTGATCAAATCTTTTGGTTTGAAAAGATCTTTGCTGACTTCACTTGATGAGGTGCTGGAAGATGGGAAAAATAGACAGAATAAATCTAAATGGGGGCCTGTCTTGGCCCAGAAGCCACAAACCAGGGGACATGGCCATGTGAATATCATGCAGAAAGCCGCTGAGTACAAGAGGAAGAAGAACCTGGAAGTGCCTCACACATACGAAGGTAACTCATTTGCTGTTCTTGACCCTAATCTCCTTGCTGTTCATACTGAGAAAATTAATTTGAAGATGGGTAAGGATGTGTGCTCTAAACAAGTGATTATTGATGACTTAATTGAGGATGAAAAAAAATGTCTGCTGTTTGCTAACAACAACCCTGAAACTGTGTTGCCTTCTAATTTGGATGTTCATGAGGTAGATGTTGGGTTCACTCCAGTGGGGGCTACTCTCAAGCATCCAGTGGGCACTGCTGCTTGCTGTGAGAAGTCCCCAGCTGTTCTGACCAAGGTTAAACCTTGTGGCTTGTCACATCCTTTCAAAATAGCTTAGATATGATAGGTCTCATTTGGAACATTAGGGGGCCTGGACAACCAGGGAAAATTCAGTGCCTGTGTGATACTATTGCTAAAGCTAACCCAGATTTTATTGGGTTTCAAGAAGCTAAAAAAGAACTCATTTCTGAGGGTCTCCTCAGGGCTGTGGACAAACATAACCAGTTTACTTGGCACTTCTTACCTGCTTTGAACACTGCTGGGGGTATCCTAGTAGGTTTTAGAAATGATATGTTTGAGGTTATTGGCTTTACTAACAAAAAATTTGGTGTGGTTTCTACCATTAAGACAAAAAATGACAAGTTTGTGTGGCAGTTAGTTGTGGTCTATGGCTCTGCTTATCCTGAATTCAAGGTAGATTTTGTTGCTGAATTACATGATATCATGGAATCTGCCTCATACCCTGTTCTGGTGTGTGGTGACTTTAATCTTGTAAGACAACAATCTGATAAAAGTAGTGGCACTATTAATCCACATTTTGCCTTTCTCTTCAATGACTGGGTTAATAGATGGGCCCTATTGGAAATTTCCATTTCCAACAGATCTTTCACTTGGTCCAATAACCAGAACAATCCCATTTTTGCAGTTCTTGATAGGGTGTTCACTTCTGTGGACTGGGATATGCATTTTCCTTTATCCACTTTGATTGCCCTTCCAAGGGTGGGGAGTGACCACACCCCCCTAGTGCTAGACACCGGGGCTAGGAAAGTTAATTGCCCTAAGATGTTTAGATTTGAGAAGTGGTGGTTAGCTCAAGCTGGGTTCTCCCAACTTGTGCAAGATGTTTGGACTAAGAATGGTGATGCTAGTTCTTCTATTGAGAATTGGAGGTGCAAAACTAGAGCTCTTAGAAAGGTCATTAAGGGGTGGAGCATTAATATTGAGGCTGCCATGAAGAAAAAGAAAAAATCTCTCCATATGGAGTTCGATATCTTAGATGTGAAATCTGAGCAAAATCATCTTCCTCCAAATGAGTTTGAGAGAATGAATCTCATTAAGAAAAAATTGGATGATATCTGGAAAAGGAAGAGACTGCCTTCTGGCAGAGATCTAGAGACAGAAAAATCTTAGAGGGAGATCGTAATAATGCTTACTTTATGGCCCTTGCTAATCATAGACATAGGGAAAACCATTTGGATGAACTAAATGGCCCTGATGGTCCTGTTACAACTACTGATGCTTTGTTGGATGTTGCTACTAACTTCTATAAGAAGCTATTTTCTTATGAACAAAAACCTGACATTCATTTAGATGAGGATTTTTGGGATGAGTGTGATATGATCACAGAGGAGGAGAGAGAGATTTTGGAGAAACCCTTTTCTGAGGAGGAGATTAAAAAGGCAATTATGAGCTCTTATGCTGGAGGAGCCCCTGACCCTGATGGCCTGTCATTTATCTTTTATCAAACCTTTTGGGAATGAATTAAAAATGACTTTATGTGGTTAGTGAAAGACTTTGAAAATGGTAATTTGGATGTGTCCAGATTAAACTTTGCTATTATTACCTTGATCCCTAAGGTTAATAATGCTAAAGATATGATTTTTTTAGACCTATTAGCCTGGGGAATTGTTCTGTTAAGATTTTTTCTAAAGCTATGAACACTAGGGCTTCCCCTATTTGTGACAGAATTATCTCCCAAAATCAAACTGCTTTTATTAAAGGGAGATTCATTCTTGAAAGTGTAGTCATGGCTCATGAAGTGATTCATGAGATCCACAGATCTGGTTCTAGTTGCCTGGTATTAAAATTGGACTATGAAAAAGCCTATGATAAGGTGAATTGGGATTTCCTTGTGGAAATGTTGAGGTCTAGAGGTTTTGGTAAAAAATGGATAGGTTGGGTTTGTAGCTGTCTTCATCAGGGGACTTTTGCTGTGAAAATTAATGATACTATTGGTCCTCATTTTATGGGAGGGAAAGGGCTGAAACAAGGTGACCCTTCCTCTCCTCTCCTTTTTAACTTAGTGGCTGATGTTTTTTCTAAAATGTTGAAGAAAGCTACTAGCCATAATCTGATTAAAGGGCTTCTGCCTCATGTGGTGCCTGGTGGTGTGGTCAGTTTGCAATATGCTGATGACACACTGCTCTTTTTAGATGCCTCTGTTGATCATGCTAGACACTTAAAATGGATCCTGGCCTATTTTGAAAAGCTATCTGGTCTTTGTATCAACTTTCATAAAAGTGACCTGCATACCATCAATATTGATGAGGAGAATGCTAAAGAATTTGCTCAAATTTTCTGTTGTCAAATTGGGGAATTCCCTTTTAAATACCTTGGTGTTCCTTTACATTTCAAGAATCTCGGGAGAGAGGATATCCAACCAATTATTAATAGAATTATCAGGAATATTGCTGGGTGGTTGGGGAGAAACCTGTCTTACAAAGGGAAATTGATTTTACTTGCTTCCTGCATTGCTAGTATTCCTTCTTACTTAATGTCCATTATGAAATTCCCTAAGTGGGGAATTGATGCTATTACTTCTCAAATGTCCCACTTTTTCTGGGGTAATGTTGGTAACAATCATAAGTACCACTTGGCCAAATGGGGGCTGGTCTCTCAAAAGAAAGAGTGGGGTGGCTTGGGTGTTCCTAATCTTAGGGAGTTTAATATGTCCTTACTTGCTGCTTGGAGTAAATGATTCTTTGATGGTAGGGATAGTGACTGGAAGAAGTTGCTTAAGTATAAATATAATGTGGATAGACCAAATATACTTTGGTCCAGAACTGGGGTAGGCTCTCCCTTCTGGAAAAGCTTTACCTGGGGTTTTCTGCTGCTAAGACCTTTTATAGGTGGATCCCTGGGGATGGGAGAAAAATTTCCTTTTGGCATGACACCTGGGTGGGTGATTTTTCACTCAAGACTAGGTTTTGGGACCTCTTTGTAATCTGCCAGCAACAAGATGCCTCTGTGGCTCAGGTTTGGGATGGAGAGAATTTGAAGCTGACCTTTAGGAGATGTGTTAGTGAAGATACCTTGTGCTCTTGGAATGAGATGCTTAAGGTGGTTAAGGGTATCCGTTTATCCAACATGGCTGATAAGCCTGTGTGGACCTTGGAAAATAAAGGAGTATATTCAGTGAAATCTATGTATAAAGTGATTAATTGGGGGGGGGGGGGGGCGTGGTCTCTATCTCGAGAGATTTTATCTGGAGGATTAGAGTCCCTCCTAATATCCATGTGTTTCTTTGATTAATGGTGCATAACAAGAGTCTGACTAGGGACAATTTGGCTAAACGCCAACATGTGGAGGACCTGACATGTGTCTTCTGTAGTGAAGCTGAGAGTATCCATCATCTATTTTTTGATTGTGTGGTGGCTCGGCAAGTCTGGCTTGTGATTTCTAATTGCACTAAGATGCCTGTACCAGAATCGTTTGAATCTTTTATTCCTTTTTGGAAGAAGAAAAAATGCTATGATGCAATAAACCTGATCTCTGCTGCTACCTTATGGAGCTTATGGTTGTTTCGGAATGAAATTGTGTTTCAGGGAAGAAGATGGCGAAGTATCAAATGTGTATTGGGAATGGTGGGGAGGCATATCCATCAATGGAAGATCCTGTGCATGGACTCCCAAGCTGTGCTACTCCTCCAATGCTTGAAGCTGCTCGACCATCATCGCGGGGAGTTGCTTAGGATTGCCTGGCATGCCGATAGCCCTATAGGGGTTTCATAGCTTGTGCTTTGCCTTCCCTATAGGGGCCAGTTACTTAGTTCTCTTGTGGGCGTTTCAACAGACTTTTAGCTCCATCGTTTTGTAATAATTCTGCTGCGGCTACTTCTGGCTGGAGCCGAGAGCTGTATACAGTGTGCTTTGGTTGCCTTTGCTTTTTCAATAAAAAGTTGGGGCAGGGGGGCAACCCCTTTCATTTCAAAAAAAGGGTGGACAAGCCATGCATGCAGAGCCCTTCGTTTGATCTCATCCGTTTGGGACACGGAAAGTCTATCGGTAAAATTTCTAATTCTTTGGGTGGGTGCATGAACGCCATGCACATTTCCACAGGTTCCAACTATGATTGGGAGTGCATGATTGGAAGTGACAACTGAACTGACAGGGAAAATCCCAGCCTGCCAATGCAATCGAGTGATCTCTACACAAAAAGCAGGAGTAATTCCCATGGCCGAGTGCTTCCTTCAACAGAGTTGCGGAAAAGAGAGGACCAAACCGACGCAGTTATCTCTTTCTGAGCGCACCACGTCGCATCCCAGGAAACCGAATTTGCGACCAACTGTTCAAAGCAATTACTATAATCCCATGACAACGTAGGTGCGCGTGAGTTCCACCTCAGCCAAACGTTTTCCTCCTACCTTTCGCCGGAGGTCAATGCCCTGATCGAACTTGCCACGACTCCTGCGCTCCGTTTCCATCTCCTCCTACGCAGACACAACCGAGCCGAGGGATGGATCTTCTTCCTCTTCCACCAGCCTGGAAAAAAGCAAGCGCGCATTGCTAAACTACAGTAGCAAGCCACCTGAATTTATGTCATGTCTCCAGATACGACCATATGTAGATCAGATAGATTCCGGTGCGCGTCCACGTCCACCCCGGCGGCTAAATTTCATGTTTTGACCCTTTTGACAAAAAAATTTAGGATCTGACCCCGGTTTCAAAAAAATTCGGGATTTGACCCTTTGGTACCGCCAGGGGCTCTGGCGGTAGGGTTAGACAACCTATCGCCAAAGCACCTGGCGGTAGGGTGCCGACGGAGGGGGACAGCGGCCGTTTGACTGCGCTGACATGGATAAGTACCTACCGCCAGGGGGCCTGGCGGTAGGTCTAACCCTACCGCCAGATCCCCTGGCGGTAGGGTGTGGCAGGGTTTTGCCGTACAAACCTTCTGTAACGAAATGTGCAATGGACCTGGCGGTAGGTTCACCCTACCGCCATGGGGGCAGGCGGTAGGCTGTGTGACCCTACCGCCAGGTCCCCTGGCGGTAGGGTCCTGTATTTTTCCAGTGTAAAGCTTCTGTAACGAAAAAAGCAAGGGCCCTGGCGGTAGGTGTGCCCTACCGCCATGGGGGCTGGCGGTAGGGTGTCTGACCCTACCGCCAGGGGCCTTGGCGGTAGGGTCCTCTGTTTTGTTGTTTCTAGTTCATTTGGTTGCTTATTTTCGAATTCAATATGACAGCAATATCACAACAAGTTTTACAAATATGACAGCAATATCAGAGATTTTAAACAATTAAACTTGGGCATCACATAGATCAACATTAGATAACTTGTGCATATAACATTTCAAACGAACTTCAACGAAGTTCCACATAGTAGCAAACACATAGATCCACAAATAGCAAACACATAGTTCCACGTAGTTTCACAACCACTAGACAAGTTCAACCAAACAAAGTTCAACCAAACTAAAAGAGCCAAGTATCAAAGATCATAATCAGTTGCTCCTTCCCCTCTTGGAGGTACGGTCCTCGTTACTCTTTGAACGAGTCTCTACGGTCTTCTTCTTGGGCCGGCGAGGAACCGGTGTCTGGAAAGGGTCCGGACTCAGCAAATCCTTCTTCTTCGGATTCCTCTTCTTCGGCAGCTGAGATGCTTGAGATGTTTGAGTTGGTGGAGGTCCATAATCTTCATCGTACTCCTCCTCCTCGTTGCTCTCATCCTCCTCCTCCTCCTCTTCTTCATGTGTGGCCTCCTCCTCCTCATACTCTTCCTCCTCCTCCTCCTCCTCCTCCTCCCCAACCAACCTAGACGACGAGGGAGCATGGCTCGATGAGCCGATGAGGCCCTGTGTGGCTACAGGCTGATAAGCTTCAACTGACCCAGCTCCTGCACACCCAAGCAGACCCTGTCTGGAAACACGACCTCCGAGAGAATATACCACAGATAGGCCCTCGCGTACAACTCCACAGTCGCCTCATCTGCGCCTTGGGGGCATGTCTTCCGGTGCTCCGAGAGCCAGGTCAACGGCACACCGGATGTACGGTTACTCTTGGCACCGGGGCAGTCGCCGATGAGGGTGGTGACCCTCTCCTGCCAGTTGGTCCTCTCCACTCGACCGGTGAGTGCATGACCCTCGATCGGCATGGCAGTAATCATCCCCCAGTCCTCTAGGGTCACCGTCATCTCCCCGCATGGCAGATGGAAAGAATGGGTCTCGGGTCGCCACCGGTCAATCAGAGCTGTGAGAGCTGCGTGGACAAGCGTCGGCGGCTGATGCTTGAACTGCAACACGAAACCCAACAGACGGGCTTTCTTGAAGAACGGCACGTACCGCTCGTCGTAGTCCATATGCCCATGAACCCCGTGACCCCTCATGCGCAGTGGCTAGAGCATCTGTCAAACAGTGAACGCCAAAAGTTAGGAAATCATTTTCATCAATCCAAAAACTTTGATCAATATTTCATTCATATCACTTACCTCTCCGTTCTCTATGAAACGAGCACGATGACCCTTGTCGAATGCCCAGTCCAGCATGGAGTACCATTGGCCGATGTTGTCTGCAAGAGGTGGTCGCCTTAATAGAGTTTCATAAACAAAAGCACCATAAGCATAAGCATACATAAACAAACAATGAACTCAAATCATATCAAGATGCATCATATTAAAATAAAATTTTAAGCATATTCCTCCAACAACATCTACTACACATGATGGATCAAATCATATCAACATGCATCATATCAAAAAAAACCTCCAACATACATCATATCTTCATATTTTTAAATAAATTTTCCAAACAACATCTTCATATCATCATATCAACATGCATCATCAAACTAGGGTTCATCTTCACACTAGATCATATCATCATATCAACATGCATCATCAAACTAGGGTTCATCCTCATATCAACATTACATCATAATTTTTTTAACAAAAAAAATGAACTAGGGTTCATCTTCACACTAACATATGAACTATTGATTAGAGTTCATATCCAATACCACTAGTTACTAAAGAACTAAGAACTACAACTACAATCAATCTTAGGTGAAAAAAATCCAATCTAAGTTACAAAATATGAGGGATTTCAAGCAAATAATGCGTCGAATCGGAAGTAAGTTTGTAAAAAATAATTGGAGGGATTGGAGGAGCTTACGTTTCTCTCTTCGAGGCCATCTCGATCCGCAAAAACGATGAAGAATCGGTGAAGATCCGAGGGGGGAGTGGAGGAGATGAGAGATGGAGAGAGGGGCGACTTGGGGGAGAAAATGAGGAACTGGGGGGGGGGGGGGAGGGGGAGGGGTGGGGAGATGGGCAGGGGCGCGGGGGTTTCGGGGCAAATAACTGCCCGGACCCTACCGCCAGGGGCTCTGGCGGTAGGGTTAGACCGGCTACCGCCAGGTCCCCTGGCGGGAGGGTGCGACGGAGGGGGACGGCGGCCGTTTCCGCGTGCTGACGTGGATAAGTACCCTACCGCCAGGGGCCTTGGCGGTAGTTTGTCTAACCCTACCGCCAGAGCCCCTGGCGGTAGGAAAAAGGGTCAAATCCTGAAATTTTTTCAAACCAGGGTTCGATCCTGAAATTCTTTGTCAAAAGGTCAAAACACGAAATTTTGCCCACCCCGGCCGGAAGGATCGTTGGATATGTAGTGCCCTGCGCGGAATGGGTGCTTGCCTGCTTGGCCAAATAGCAGCAGGTATCTGCGGTAGTGCGGTGGGCGGCTAGAGAGAGATAGATAGGTGGTCGATTGATCCGTCTATCTGTTCTGCTCGCCACTTGCCAGTGGACACCCAGCTCTCTGCCATTTTCTTGCTCCAGCGATCAACGCCTCTTTTCTTATCCTGCATGCCCTGTTTGCGGATACGTCTGATCTCTACCTTCTCCATTATCTGACATGACCGTGATCACCCTGCGATGATTGTCATCGAGAATTATTTCCCCGGAACTTGGATCGTTCTTTGGTTGTCAAGTAAGTACTATTGAAAATGACTTGCTGGTGGTCTGGCAGTTTTCTGCGCGAGTCATTTTCAACCAACGTGCTACAGTGAAAGGGTAGAGCTTAGTAATCGATTGTTTCGTAAAAGTTTAGTGGCTACTGGCTAGTGAATTAACAAAGGTGTTGCTTCCGTGCTAATCTGAGCTTAGGAGCCACGCAGAGTAAAAGGTGGTCATGATTTGTCCGTGAGATCATCGGACATGGTCCCTGAACAGCTGAGCTGCAGACCATCAGACGGACAAGACAGTTTCAGTTAGCTGTAAAAGAACGTGATCAGCATAAATAAAAGACAAGTTTCAGGGACACAAGCAGCGTGAACGAGCGCGACAAAGTTAGTGCAGCCCCTCTGCCCCCAAGGGCTCATGTGGATTGCATGCATGTGCCGTGAATTTTGTGTGGGAAAGTGAATTTCTCACCAAGTATCATACGCATCTAGGCAGCATGTTGCGCTGTGCCTAAGTGAGTAGTGGCTGCTGCACACAGAGTCCGTGAAGTTAGTCACCCTGCCTCTCTGAACCCATGGCAGACATGACGCAGCACTTAACTGCATGCGCTGCAAATGGTTTCCGGCGGGAAACATATTCGAAGACAATTCGAACGGTCGCACACTGAATTTTAAGCCTGGAATTTCAATCATCGGTCGGCAACGACTGTAATATTCACCTGATTTGACATCATAGAATGAGCCGGCTGCTATCCTCTGCTGCGATATCTTGCAGAAAAACATTCAGTGCTCGCACATGCATGCTCAACATAATTAAGCTAGCAGGGTTCTGGACAGATTGGTTGCACAAGAAGCTATGCTGCAGTGTGAAGTTCAGTTCCCCCAGCTTGTTGCTACCTTGGTCCCATGTGATGGAGCCGAGAAGATAGATTCCTTCCATTCCATAAACTGCTTCGAGAGGAGAAGCGCGAGCAGGTACACGGTTTCGAGATCGGAGAAAGCGAAAAGATAAGGGGGCTAAAGGAGGACGAGAGAGACGGGCGTGGAGCAGACAAGAGGTACTCCATTGCGAAGGGAGGTGGATCGTGGCCATCAATGGCTACGCGACGGGCAGGGCTCGCTAGGGGTCGAGGCAGCCGGTGGTGATCCCGAGACCGGGGACACGGCGCATCATGAAAATGCCGGCAAAGCGAGCGCGCGGGGGCGACATGAGAAGCAGGCTCAAAAGAAGCGGCATGCGCCCCCTCTCAAATCCCTGTTGCACGCACAGGCACGGCGTGCCGCCATGGCATGGCGCCGTCGTCTCCCTCGATCCCCTTTTGCTTCTTTCGATCTCTTTCGGTTTGGCCTCCCTTTTTCCCTTTCTCTTTCTGCTTTTCGGGTGGATGCAGCCATGCCATGCCCCATGCATCGCCTGCGCCATGGCGACGCTCGAAACGTAACATGCCCGCTGGAATGGACCAGATGATACGACCGAGCACAGTCGGCTCCACCGGGATCAACCTTCCTGATCCGTCGTTCCTGGAAACCTCTAGCACGTTGCCGCTTTTTATCTTTTGATTTTGTTAATGCTGCCCACGAGCTGATGCTCTTGGAGCTTGGAGTAACTTTTCAGCAACTGGTATCATATCATGCCGGTGCTAATATGCTGAACTGGAAGTCTTCCTGTTCGCACCAAGGAAGAAGCGTGCTCATCTTTACAGATCGCCGCCAATGATCGCGGCATGCGTGCTGGTGTGTTCTCTTCCGTTCTCTTCTTGCTGTGCGCTGTGAGAATGTGAGCATCTCATGTGCCCAAAGGTTCGGATAGCGTACGAACTCCGAGAAACGAAAAGGAACCGAGGATGGATGCAACAGATCCAAGAAACCCAGAGCAGAGCAGCATAAAATTCGTTCGCATCAAAATGTGCGCGGATGGTTGGGTTTTCGTTTCGCTTTCGCTTTTCCTCCCTCCTTTGACGATTTGACGCAGGTGTGACTGGATGATCTTTGCTCCGGCCTACGTTGCAGTTCGAAGGCAGGGCCACCGTGGAGCGCATCTGACGAAGGCAACAGGCCCAGGTCCAGGCCGTCGTCCTAGACGCAGCTGCCCTGTCTTTCGGCTTTGACGTTCCGAAGGGGTTGGGTGCTCCTATTTAACACTTCAGGCGGCAAAATGCCCCTAAAACTTGCAGCAGGCGCTCGCTCGCTGCTAGTGGAATTTTTTGGTTTTGAAACTGACAGTGAAACAAAGCATTGTTCAACTATTAAATAAAAAGGTAGTAAATTGTTTTAACAGTTCCTGAAATAAAAAAAACTACTCAAGCATTCAAGTATTTGTGAATCAGCGACCATTAGTATAGATCGGAGGGAGTACTCAACTATTTAAAATAATTTTCATAAAAAAATTTAAAATTTACACCAATTTTAAAAGTATTTTGAATTTTAAAAATGTTCATTAATTTGAAAATATTCATGAATTCTAAATAACGTTCAAAAATTTAAAAAATATCCGCGAATCTGAAAATTTATTAGTGCATTGTAAAAAATGTTCACAAATAAAAAACAGAAACACTGCAAAAAATGATAGGAATATAAAATAAAAATAAGTTGGAATCTTCCAGAAACCACGTGGGAAGGCTCATAAAGTGCATCTAGTTGGTCCCATACATTGGGGGACATCGCTTCGTGAGGGTGTGTGTTTTAAACCAAATGGTTGCAAAATGCTTGATGGGTGCTCTTATTTACGCTTTAGACGGCAAAATGCCCTAAGTGAGCATTGGGCGCTTGGCGCTTGCTCGATGGCTGCTTGGCTTTGTTATGTTGTTAGCATTTTTCTTTTCTGTTTTCGAAAAACTTAGTGAAATAAAAAAAAAGAATTAAAAAAAGTTCATAAGTTTTTTGAAAGTTCACAAGTATATAAATATTCATTAATTTATAAATGTTTAGGAAATTTAGAAAATGTTCACAAATTTTAAAATATTTTGGAAGTCTAAATAATGTTTACAAATTTGTAAAAAAATAAAAAAAATAGAAAAAAGAGAAAGAAATACCGACAGGATCTTCTAAAACCTTCCCTAAATCATGTGGGAAGGTTCGTAACACAGTGCGTCTATTTCGCGTGGCCCATTAGTGAACAACATGTTCTGTGAGGATGTGTGTGTTCTACCAAATAAATTCATAAGTGCCTAGCAGTGGCGGTAATGAGGTTTTGATCAAGTCAGTCACACAGGCTATACCCACGTTCTTTATGTCATGTTTCCTCCTACCAAGATAACTTTGCCAACCATTGATACTATCCTCAAAAAGTTTTCATGGGGTGTAGGAATGGAGAAAGGAAGGCATCATGGGTGTCATGGGATGTCCTTACAATGCCAGAGTATATGGGTGGTTTAGGATTCCGTGACACACATCTTTTCAACGTTGCAATGCTTGCCAAACAAGCTTGGCGATTAACTAAGACACCGATTCCCTAAGATGAATCTCATTAACAAATTACAGTGTCATGCCTTGTGTGATTGTTTGGTCCTTGGATGATCGACAATGCGCCTTAGATTAATTCTTGCAGCCCACATGATTCCTGCAAAAAAAAGAGCATTCACATGAGCCTCGGTACGATATTGTGAACTACCCGATACAACTAACACAACCTTTAGCATTCACATGAGCACCAATACGATACTGTGAACAACCGGAAACAACTAACACTATTTATCTATTTCAAAATAAACAAATTCCACCACTTCTTCCTGAATTACTAACGAAGAAACTTTTATTAAATCCTAATATTGATGCTAAATTTTGACACATGTTTTCTCAATCTGTCTAGGCAGATTGCTTTGTTAGTTCACGAAGCTCTCGGACCGTCAACAAGTTGCCCACCCCACGATAGTTCCAACAAAGGCGGCCCCCCTAGTCTGCTCCATCCAACACCGAAGAAGACAAAATCGCAAACACTATATCGATATAGCGCTAGTGGGTGAGGTAAAAGACACCAGAAAGGTCCGACGACCCCATGTGGTTCGGCCAAGGCCCCTGGATTAGCCAAAATGAAGAACAACGTTGACGTCGGCTAAAGATAAGAGGAGAAGGGAATCGACACCGTTAGACAACGAGAGAAAGCTAAACCCCAGCGAGTGGGAAAAACCAGCGGGACCATGACGCCACCTAAGCGACGATTCCATCGAGCACCACCATTTTTACCCAAAATAACTTTTTGTTGGGTTCTACGGTAGGGTGCGTCGACTACAAATTAAAATTTTCCTATGCGCAGAACAACCAGGAACATGTTACGGGAGATGGATCACAGATCGTTACCACTAGACGCGCAGTGCCGTGCAGCGGAAGAAGAGTTGGGGCAGCGCGTTCGCGTGGATCGTCTCCTCCTCGTCCGATCTCCCTCGAACAGCCGGTCGTCTGTTCCCACGTACAGGTTCGCCGGAGCGGCGCAAGTGCACCGCCTCTAACGGTATCCGCGCGTGCAGGAGGAACGTCGTGCGGCGGACTGCTAGGTCCGATCACACAACCGGCGGCGAGTGGAGGTGTCTATTCACAACACATGCAAACCCTAGTGACAGCGCCGAAGCGATCAACCCCTGAGTGTGCCGCACCTCCACTTTATATAGGCGTCCGTCGCGGGCACTTGGGTCTCGCACGAACCCTAAAGCCCATAAGTCTACTCGGCCACAATCCGAATACAGCTCAGATCATATCCGACCAGTGTCCTCGGATCTGACCTCGTAGGTTCCTTCCCTTAAGCGCGCGACCCTTTAGGTTCAAGCTGGCTTGGTCGCAGTTCAGATCACCTTCGAACTGCATAGTTGGTAGCGGCCTCTAGCAAGGCATGCCGAACACCAAGCAGACTATGAAGCTGGTTAGGCGAACCTGTACATCACACTTCCATTCCTTTTACCACACGATATATGTTGTCGGGCTCAAGGCGAGTCTGTCATCCTTATGCTAGCCCGACCTCTTTCTCGTTCCAGTGATGCCGACCATAATCCAGATTATCTCATAATCCTTGTCGCATGGCCATGCTTATCCTGGTCGGATCACACGAGGGCCCCAGATTATATCTCTCCTGATCGGAGGGGCAAATCCCATCTTGCTTGACCATGTCTCGCAGCATGGGTCTGGATAAGCCTGAAACCTACCTTTGTAACTACCCAGTCACGGAGTAGCGTTTGGTCGGCCCAAAGCAGGTCTGTCACCATCCCGAGTATATGCGTCAGCTCAGGTCTTAGGACATAAAACGTATGTTGTACTAGAGACTCACCGATGACATATCGCTACGTCTCATAGTTGGGTCTGTCCGACTCGGACCTTATCTCGACTCGGATCCGACTACGTCGAATCCGACCAGATCCTTCCAAGTCCATATTATCCGGTTAGCATCCAATGCTCCATGGCTAGTGAGACCAAGCCATCGACCGTGTCATATGCTAGTCTAGTTGGTTGCGCGTCCACACAGCCCTTTCGACTAGGGACCTTTTAGGACAATCATCATACAATGCATAGTCCCACAAACAAGTCACGTACTTGCTGATACACATCATTGATAATGTCCAAGGACTATCTTTATTCATAAACACATAGGAAATATCATCATACATGATTGCCTCTAGGGCATATCTCTAACAGTCTCCCACTTGCACTAGAGTCAATCAAATAGACATCGAATGCCCATAGCTCTAACGTGCCCCTCATGCTTGGGTTGTGGAAGCGGCTTAGTCAACGGATCTGCAACATTTGCATCCGTGTGAATTTTGCATAACTCTACATCACCATTCTTTACGATCTTTCGTATCAGGTGATATTTCCGATCTATGTGTCTGGTCTTGTGGTGATTCCTCGGCTCCTTGGCTTGTGCGATGGTTTCGGGGCTGGGAAAATACCAAGATCATCCAAAAAGTTTCGGATCCAAACACCTTCCTTTGCAGCTTCACAAGCCGCAATGTATTTGGCTTCTGTGGTAGAATCGGCCACCGTATCTTGCTTGGAACTCATCCAGCTCACTGCTCCTCCGTTCATGACGTACACGAATCCGGACTGTGGTCGACAATCATCTCTGTCGGTTTGGAAACTAGCATCGGCGTAACCCCTTACAATGAGCTCTTCCTCACCTCCATAAACTAGGAACATCTCTTTAGTCCTTCTCAGGTACTTCAAAATAGTCTTTACCGCTGCCCAGTGACTCTCACCTGGGTTGGCCTGGTATCTACTTGTTAGGCTTATTGCAAAAGCAACATCGGGCCGCGTACATATCATGGCATACATGATGGATCCGATTGCCGAGGCATATGGAATCCTACTCATCCTGCTTCGCTCATCAGATGTCAAAGGACTCCGAGTCTCGCTTAGCCTTATACCATGTGAGAGTGGCAAGAACCCTTTCTTCGCCTCACTCATGTTGAACCGCTTCAACACTTTATCTATGTACGTGCTCTAGCTTAAGCCGAGCAGCCTCCTCGATCTATCTCTATAGATCTTAATGCCTAAAATATACACTGCCTCACCAAGGTCCTTCATCGAAAACTTGCCATTCAATGACTCCTTGACCGAGTTTAGCATCGAAACATCATTTCCGACCAGTAGTATGTCGTCCACATACAAGATCAAAAACACTATCGAGCTCCCACTTAACTTGTTGTATAAACAAGAGTCCTCTTCGCTTTTGATGAAACCGAGACCAATGACGACCTCATCAAAACGAATGTTCCAACTCCGAGATGCTTGCCTCAACCCATAAATGGATCTCTTGAGCTTGCATACCTTACTAGCGCTAGTCGGATTGACAAAACCCTCGGGCTGCATCATATACACGTCCTCGGTTAAATTTCCGTGAAGGAAAGACGTCTTGACATCCATCTGCCATATCTCGTAATCGAAATATGCAGCTATAGCTAGTATGATCCTTACCGACTTCAGCATGGGTACCAGCGAGTAAGTCTCGTCGTAGTCAATTCCTTGAACTTGTCCATAACCTTAGCTACAAGCCGAGCTTTGTGGATCTAAACATTTCCATCCACATCATTTTTCTTCTTAAAGACCCATTTGCAACCAATGGCTGTTACGCCAGGCGACGGATCAACCAAGTCCCAGACTTGATTCTCATCCATGGACTTTAACTCGGATCTCATGGCCTCCAGCCATGCCTCGGAATCTGGGTTCACCATCGCTTCCGCATACGTGGCCGGCTAATTGCTTTCTAGCAACAATACATCACGCACTCTGCGCAATCTCTCCGACCTCCGTGGTTTCGGTGCCGCTTCCACTACGGGTTCCCTGACTGACTCCGGTATGATCTCATCACCAGCCGAGCCGTCCCCGTGTGGTCCTCGAATTTCTTTGAGTCGGACCGTCCTCCCACTGGCCTCCTGACTGAGAAACTCTTTCTCAAGGAAAACCCCGTTCCGAGCAACAAACACTTTGTTCTCTTCCCGGTTGTAGAAGCTATATCCTAAGGTTTCCCTCGGATATCCCACAAATATGCACTTATCCGACTTGGGTGTAAGCTTGTCTGACATAAGTCACTTGACAAATGCTTCACAACCCCAAATCTTTAGAAAAGACAAACTGGGACTCTTCCCGGTCCACATCTCATGTGGTGTCTTATCTACGGATTTTGATGGTACCCTGTTAAGTGTGAAAGCTGCGGTTTCTAGAGCGTATCCCCAGAATGACAAGGGTAAATCCGATTTGCTCATCATTGACCGAACCATGTCCAACAAGGTCCTATTCCTCCGTTCCGACATGCCGTTTCTCTGTGGCGTACCCGGAGGTGTGAGCTGAGGTACTATACCTCGGCTTTTCAGATGATCATCAAACTCCTGGCTCATGTACCCACCTCCATGATCTGATCGTAGAAGTTTTATAGTCTTGCCGAGCTGATTCTCAACCTCGTTCTGAAACTCTTTGAACTTTTCAAAAGTTTCCAACTTGTGCCTCATCAAATAGATATATCCATATCTACTCAAGTCGTCGGTGAAAGTCACGAAGTACTGATAGCCACCTCTGGCAGTTGTGCTCATTGGACCACACACATCACTATGTATAAGTTCCAACAGCTCGGACCCTCTCGCAACTCTTTGCGAAAGGAGACTTAGTCATCTTGCCGAGCAAGCATGATTCACATGTCTCGAACGACCCGAAGTCGGACGAAGTTAGGAGCCCATCATCATGGAGCTTCTTCATGCGTTTCAGACTAATATGTCCAAGCCGGCAATGCCAGAAGTATGTCGGATTTATCTCATTAGGCTTATGCCTCTTGACATTCACGTTATAGACCGGTTCCTGTTCCAGATTCAATATAAATAGCCCATCAACAATGGGTGTATAGCCGTGGAACATACCATTCAAATAAAACGAACAACCATTGTCCTTTAAATTGAATTCATAACCCTGACTCATCAAACATGAGGCAGAAATAATGTTCTGACTAAGTGCAGGAATGTAATAATAATTAGTCAATTCCAAAATAAATCCAGAAGGAAGCTGGAGCTGCATCGTGCCGACCTCCAACGTAGCAACTCTTGCTATGTTGCCGACCCTGATGTCAATCTCCCCTTGTGACACACGCCTAGTTCTTACCAGCCCCTGCATCGAGTTGCAAATATGAACAACCAATCCGGTATCAAATACCCAAGATCTACTAGGTATGTCAGCAAGGTAAATGTCTATAACATATGCAACAAGTGTACCTTTGCCTGGAGCAGCATTCCCAGCCTTCTTGCCATGCTCTGCAAGCCACTTGCTACAGTTCCTCTTCCAGTGACCAGTTTTCTTGCAATGATAGCAAATGGTCTTTGAGTCCGGTCCAGACTTCGGCGTAGCGGCGGAGGTTACCATCTCCGTGCCCTTTGCCTTAGCCTTCTTCTTAGACCAACTCTTCTTGAACTTAGCCGATTTCTGCACCATCAACACTTGATGCGTGCCTTTCTTAATATCCTGCTCTGCCACTTTGAGCATCCCATGCAATTCAGTGAGCTTCTTATCCATGCCATGCATATGATAGTTCGAGATGAACGTCCCATAGCTGGGTGGAAGAGAACCCAGAACTGCATCAGTAGCCAACTCATCCAAGAGCGGGAAGCCCAACCGATCCAAAGCTTGCACATATCCGATCATCTTGATCACATGTGGGCTCAGTGGATCACCTTCCTTCAGCTTGCAATCCATCAAGGATCACCAGACGTTGAACCTTTCGGTCCTAGCCTGTGTCTGAAACATGCTCTTGAGACTTTCGATCATATCGTAAGCCTCAACATTTTCAAAATGCTGTTGCAAATCGGGCTCCATACAAGCCAGCATCAGACAACTGATCTCCGTTGATTCATCAATGAGTTTCTGGTAGGCATTCTTAGTTGTGGTATTAGCATTATCGGCAGGTTCCTCTGGAAGTGGATCCTCTAGAACATGTTCCTTTTTTATCATGCTTGAGAACAATTCTCAGATTTCTATACCAGGTCGTAAAGTTTGTTCCATTCAGTTTATCCTGTTCCAGAATTGATTTCAATGCAAAGTTGGGTTGAGCAGGTGGTGCCATTGATCTACAACAGAAAATATGCAATCAGTAAGCAATGTGTTTATGTAGAGTAATTCTAGCCTTAAACGATAATACTCCCACTAAAGTTGGCATCCCTCCGCAAACTCTCAGTGATTCAGGATCCGACTAGCACATGCGACTAGTGAGCTTTAGCATCACTGCTAGACAACATGCCTATTCGGTAAGCAACTCCTTGCTAATCATATCTCTATACGACTCCTGTCGGTCGGGAAGGTATCTCATACCCCGGCCCCCAACCTCCTTTGCCACAAGGCCCAAAACCGTTTTGATAGCCTTGTCAAGTTAACCTGATGTAGTGCATGTCCGTGTCTGACACGAACCCTTCAGTTCAAGGACACCCAGCAGCACCTCAATTTTATGAGCCCACTACTAGACGTACTTGACGTGCGAAGGTGCAACATCGGGGATGGCAATTCGCTTGATATTCATGAGGGATCTTTCTACCATTCTAACATGCATAGCAAACAAGAACCATAACAATCACAAATAAACATATATTGTGAAATAGTATGGCTCCTTCATGGATGTTCTTCCAGGTCGGCTCCGACTCGGATGACCATCTAGGAACTCCATCTTGTTTGTCACGCCGGGACGCCAAGCCACCAACCTGATCTCTATTATCCAACTACTACAACTAGTAAGGATTTTTACATAGAGTCACAAGTCGACACGCAGGTCGTTATACAATATAATGACAGCACTTTGGCTCCTGCCGGCTGACAAACATGACACGCATGCCATGTATAAATTTATACACATGCATCACATACACATGAACCATACTATTCACATCAAACCCTGCAAAATAAAGTTATGCATAGAATCGCATTCTACCGGTTAGAGTGATCATGTACGAAATACAAGGCGCTACGCACACGACAGTCCCGCTAGCCGGTTAGCGGGCGGGGTTCGAAGGGGCAGCGCCCGACGTTTCTACAAATCACAGATCACATCTGAACTCCGATCACGCCGAATTTTCCGATCTGACCGATCTCATCGATCATCGCGAGTCCGATTCGGATTTACGTTTCACTGTTAACCCCGATGGCGGATACCGACCGGTAGGGGTAGTGTTGGGGAACATAGTAATTTCAAAAACTTTCCTACGCACACACAGGATCATGGTGATGCATAGCAACGAGAGGGGAGAGTGTGTCCACGTATCCTCGTAGACCGAAAGCGGAAGCGTTAGCACAACGCGGTTGATGTAGTCATACATCTTCATGATCCGACCGATCAAGTACCGAACGCATGGCACCTCCGAGTTCAGCACACGTTCAACTCGATGACGTCCCTCGAACTCCGATCCAGCCGAGCTTTGAGGGAGAGTTCCGTCAGCACGACAGCGTGGTGACGATGATGATGTTCTACAGACGCAGGGCTTCGCCTAAGCACCGCTACGATATGACCGAGGTGGATTATGGTGGAGGGGGGCACCGCACACGGCTAAGAGATCCAAGGGATCAATTGTTGTGTCTCCAAGGGGTGCCCCCCTCCCCATATATAAAGGAGTGGAGGAGGGGGAGGGCCGGCCCTCTCTATGGCGCGCCCTAGGAGGAGTCCTACTCCCACCGGGAGTAGGATTCCCCTCCTTCCAAGTAGTAGGAGTAGGAGTCAAGGAAAGGGGAGAGAGAAGAGAAGGAAGGAGGGGGCGCAGCCCCTCCCCCTAGTCCAATTCGGACTAGGCCTTGGGGGGGGGGGGGCGCAGCCTCTCCTCTCTCTTTCCCCTAAAGCCCAATAAGGCCCATATACTCCCCGGCGAATTCCCGTAACTCTCCGGTACTCCGAAAAATACCCGAATCACTCGGAACCTTTCTGATGTCCGAATATAGTCGTCCAATATATCGATCTTTACGTCTCGACCATTTCGAGACTCCTCGTCATGTCCCCGATCTCATCCGGGACTGCGAACTACCTTCGGTACATCAAAACACATAAACTCATAATATAACCGCCATCGAACTTTAAGCGTGTGGACCCTACGGGTTCGAGAACAATGTAGACATGACCGAGAAACGTCTCCGGTCAATAACCAATAGCGGAATCTGGATGCTCATATTGGCTTCCACATATTCTATGAAGATATTTATCGGTCAAACCGCATAACAACATACGTTGTTCCCTTTGTCATCGGTATGTTACTTGCCCGAGATTCGATCGTCGGTATCTCAATACCTAGTTCAATCTCGTTACCGGCAAGTCTCTTTACTCGTTCCGTAATACATCATCCCACAACTAACTCATTAGTTACAATGCTTGCAAGGCTTATAGTGATGTGCATTACTGAGTGGGCCCAGAGATACCTCTCCGACAATCGGAGTGAAAAATCCTAATCTCGAAATACGCCAACCCAACAAGTACCTTCGGAGACACCTGTAGAGCACCTTTATAATCACCCAGTTACGTTGTGACGTTTGGTAGCACATAAAGTTTTCCTCTGGTAAACGGGAGTTGCATAATCTCATAGTCATAGGAACATGTATAAGCCGTGAAGAAAGCAATAACAGAATACTAAACGATCAAGTGCTAAGCTAACGGAATGGGTCAAGTCAATCAAATCATTCTCCTAATGATGTGATCCCGTTAATCAAATGACAACTCATGTCTATGGCTAGGAAACATAACCATCTTTGATCAACGAGCTTGTCAAGTAGAGGCATACTAGTGACACTCTGTTTGTCTATGTATTCAGACAAGTATTATGTTTCCGGTTAATACAATTCTAGCATGAATAATAAACATTTATCATGAAATAAGGAAATAAATAATAACTTTATTATTGCCTCTAGGACATATTTCCTTCAGTCTCCCACTTGCACTAGAGTCAATAATCTAGTTCACATCGCCATGTGATTTAACACCAATAATTCACATCACCATGTGATTAACACCCATAGTTCACATCATCATGTGACCAACACCCAAAGGGTTTACTAGAGTCACTAATCTAGTTCACATCGCTATGTGATTAACACCCAAAGAGTACTAAGGTGTGATCATGTTTTGCTTGTGAGATAATTTTAGTCAACGGGTCTGTCACATTCAGATCCGTAAGTATTTTGCAAATTCTATGTCTACAATGCTCTGCACGGAGCTATTCTAGCTAATAGCTCCCACTTTCAATATGTATCCAGATTGAGACTTAGAGTCATCTGGATCAGTGTCAAAAACTTGCATCGATGTAACCCTTTACGATGAACCTTTTGTCACCTCCATAATCGAGAAACATATCCTTATTCCACTAAGGATAATTTTGACCGCTGTCCAGTGAACTACTCCTAGATCACTATTGTACTCCCTTGCCAAACTCAGTGGTAGGGTATATAATAGATCTGGTACACAGCATGACATACTTTGTAGAACCTATGGCTGAGGCATAGGGAATGACTTTCATTTTCTTTCTATCTTCTGCCGTGGTCGCGCTTTGAGTCTTACTCAATTTCACACCTTGTAACACAGGCAACAACTATTTCTTTGACTGTTCCATTTTGAACTACTTCAAAATCTTGTCAAGGTATGTACTCATTGAAAAAACTTATCAAGCGTCTTGATTTATCTCTATAGATCTTTATGCTCAATATGTAAGCAGCTTCACCGAGGTCTTTCTTTGAAAAAACTCCTTTCAAAAACTCCTTTATGCTTTCCAGAAAATTCTACATTATTTCCGATCAACAATATGTCATACACATATGTTGAGTATAATGTATATTAGGAAGTATAGGATAGACTAGGATTTGTTCCTGCCTTGTCTTGTACTACAAGTTGATCATTGTACTCATATATGCCCACGAGGCTCAAGCAATACATTAATCACAATTCCACCAAATCTCTCTCTCCCTTCTAACATGGTATCTATCGCAAGTCGATCCTAAGCCCTAGTCGCCGCCGCTTCCGCACCCGCGCGCCGCCCCCGGGGCGGTCGGTCTCCATGACCGCCGCTGGGGGCCGCGCCGCCCGTACCTAGGGTTTGTCCGCCGGTCGTGTTGACCGGCTGCCCTAGAGAGTCTTTTCCCTGAGCCTTGCTCCGGGGTTTTCTCTCCCGCCGGTCATTTTGATCGCGTGATTTCTTTTTGGTTTTTCGATCTATTTTTGATCGGTTTGCGTCGCCCACCGCCGCCGTCGATCCCGAGCGCCTCTACTCCGACCCCGGCGCTACCAGCCGGCCTCTCCCGACCCGGTGGCCAGGCGCACCAAGGCGGCCCGTCAGGGCCAGCCGCCGTCCGCGCGTCTGTCCGGCCGTCACCCTGCGTCGGCGTCATCGCCCTGCTCCGACCGGAACACCTGCATCGCCCCGACCCGGCGGCCTCGCGCCATGCGACGACCAATCATAGCCGTCGCTCGCACGCCGGCCCGCCCATCGATCCACATCACCCGCCTCCGCCGCGTCTGCACGGCGGCCCGGCGGTCCACCTCGCCGGCCTCGTCCTCGGCTGCGTCGGGATGGCTGCGTCAGGCTCGTCGGCCGCCTCACTCGGGCGCCGCTGCTCCGTTGGTCACTCGGGCCTCGCTGCCCGGGCGCCGGCGTTGCTTTGGCAGCCCGGGTGCCGGTGCTGACAAGCTCGTCTGCACGACGTTCCACGCCGTCCGTCGTTGCCGGCTTCATCTCGGACTCCGCCGCCACCACGCCTCCACCGAGCGGCGTCCCCTACCTCGCGCGCGATCGGCTTGATCACCCGCTCGCCGGCGCGATCCGCCTCATCTACGCCGCGTGACCGACCTGGCCCATAGGTTACGCGTGCCTCCGCAGGTCCCGTGAAGATCGTCCCCGAGTTCAGCGCGCCTCTCCACCGATCGAGCATCGGGCTGCCGCTGCGTCGCCCCGTCGGGCCACAGGGCCGCCGCCCTGTGGTTCTCCTCGCAGCTGCATCGACTCGTGCGTCGCCCCTTCGGGTCGTAGTGCCGCGATACGCGGTCCCCGCCGCCGCCCCGAGGCCGTCCCCACGGCTGCACCGACTCGCGAACCGCCGTTGCGTCGCCCCTTCGGGCTGCAGCGTCGCGGCCCGCTGTCCCCGTCGCCGCCCCGAGGTCTTCCCGCCTTCGCCTCGACCCGCCTGCCGCCATTGCGTCGCCCCTTCGAGCCGCAGCGCCGCGGCCCGCGGTCCACTCTGCCGTCACCGCGCGTCGACCTCTCGTGGTATGCGCCGCGCCGTCTTCCTTGGCGCGGGAACGGCACCGTCCGCGCCGGTCTTCGTCACGCTATCAGGGTTCTTCGCCTATTTCGAGCACCGCCGCTGCACTCCTAACCTTGCCGCCGCCGTCAGGCCGCCGGCGGCGGCGTCGCTACCTACGTAGCCGCCGCCGCCCGTCCACCCCCTTCGTCTTCGTCCAAGCACCAGCCCGTCGCCAGCGTCGCCGTCATCTACCCCGACCACTTCGTCTACTCCGACCACCGTTGGTGACATCGGCCTCGAGCCGATGGACGCTGCAATCGTCGTCGAGTTCTTCTCTGCTGGCCCTCCGACTTCTTCGACATGGCGTACAACTCGTGCAGGTCCCTCGTCTACGCATGCCCGGTGCTGGGAACACCGATGCGTGCCTTCATCCACGACGTGTCCCCGGGCCTGGCAAGCCTGGTCGGCGCTTCTTCAACTTCGTCTTCGTCCGTCTACGCATGTCCGGTGCTGGCAACACCGGTGTGTGCCTTCGTCCATGATGTGTCCCCGGGCTTGGCAAACCCGCCGCGACGCGTCGTCAACAACATTTTCTTCCCGGCGCACCCCTACTTCGACGCCACTGCGCCCATGCTAACTCGGCGCCCCCTTGCGCCCGCGGCTCCATGGCGACTTCCTTGACACCGGCTACCCCGACTCGACATCGACCACGGCATTCTTCACACGGCTACCTCGACCACGGCTCCACCACCCACGCTCTCGGCTACATCGACAAACGGCACAAAGGGCTACCGCCTTGCTTGAGCAACCTCGCCGGTTGCCACTCCAGCCACGACTCCGCGATGCGTCGACCGTTACGACTGTGCGGGGGGGGGGGGGGGGGGGTGTCCGTCGGCTTGCCTTCGGATTCTTCTCCAGTCTCACCGTCTGCGTCGCTACCGTTGTGACTGCGGGGGGATGTTGAGTATAATGTATATTAGGAAGTACAGGATAGACTAGGATTTGTTCCTGCCTTGTCTTGTACTACAAGTTGATCATTGTACTCCTATATATATGCCCACGAGGCTCAAGCAATACATTAATCACAATTCCACCAAATCTCCCTCTCCCTTCTAACAACATATACTTATCAGAAATGATGTAGTGCTCCCACTCACTTTCTTGTAAATACAGGCTTCACCACAAGTCTGTATAAAACTATATGCTTTGATCAACTTATCAAAGCGTATATTCCAACTCTGAGATGCTTGCACCAGTCCATAGATGGATCGCTGGAGCTTGCACATTTTGTTAGCACCTTTAAGATTGGCAAAATCTTCTGGTTGCATCATATACAACTCTTCTTTAAGAAATCCATTAAGGAATGTAGTTTTGACATCCATTTGCCAGATTTCATAAAATATGGCAATTTGCTAACATGATTCGGACAGACTTAAGCATCGCTACGAGTGAGAAAATCTCATCGTAGTCAACACCTTGAACTTTGTCAAAAACCTTTTTCGACAAGTCTAGCTTTGTAGATAGTAACACTACTACCAGCACCCGTCTTCCTCTTGAAGATCCATTTATTCTCAATGGCTTGCCGATCATCGGGCAAGTCAACCAAAGTCCATACTTTGTTCTCATACATGGATCCCATCTCAGATTTCATGGCCTTAAACCATTTTGCGGAATCTGGGCTCATCATCGCTTCCTCGTAGTTCGTAGGTTCGTCATGGTCAAGTAATATGACTTCCAGAACAGGATTACCGTACCACTCTGGTGCGGATCTCACTCTGGTTGACCTACGAGGTTTGGTAGTAACTTGATCTGAAGCTTCATGATCATTATCATTAACTTCCTCACTAATTGGTGTAAGCATCACTGGAACTGATTTCAGTGATGAACTACTTTCCAGTTCGGGAGAAGGTACAATTACCTTATCAAGTTCTACTTTCCTCCCACTCACTTCTTTCGAGAGAAACTCCTTCTCTAGAAAGGATTCATTCTTAGCAACGAATGTCTTGCCTTCGGATCTGTGATAGAAGGTGTACCCAACAGTCTCCTTTGGGTATCCTATGAAGACATATTTTTCCGATTTGGGTTTGAGCTTATCAGGATGAAACTTTTTCACATAAGCATCGCAACCCCAAACTTTAAGAAACGACAACTTTGGTTTCTTGCCAAACCACAGTTCATAAGGTGTCATCTCAACGGATTTAAATGGTGCCCTTTTAACGTGAATGTAGCTGTCTCTAATGCATAACCCCAAAACGATAGTGGTAGATTGGTAAGAAACATCATAGATCGCACCATATCTAATAAAGTACGGTTATGACGTCAGGACACACCATTACGCTGTGGTGTTCGAGGTGGCGTGAGTTGCGAAACTATTCCGCATTGTTTCAAATGAAGACCAAACTCATAACTCAAATATTCTCCTCCATAATCAGATCGTAGAAACTTTATTTTCTTGCTACGATGATTTTCCACTTCACTCTGAAATTATATGAACTTTTCAAATGTTTCAGACTTTATGTTTCATCAAGTAGATACACCCATATCTGTTCAAATCATCTGTGAAGGTCAGAAAATAACGATACCCGCCACGAGCCTCAACACTCATCGGATCGCATACATCAGTATGTATTATTTCCAATAAGTCAGTTGCTCGCTCCATTGTTCCGGAGAACGGAGTCTTAGTCATCTTGCCCATAAGGCATGGTTCGCAAGCATCAAGTGATTCATAATCAAGTGATTCCAAAAGCCCATCAGCATGGAGTTTCTTCATGCGCTTTACACCAATATGACCTAAACGGCAGTGCCACAAATAAGTTGCACTATCATTATTAACTTTGCATCTTTTGGCTTCAATATTATGAATATGTGTATCACTACGATCGAGATCCAACGAACCATTTTCATTGGGTGTGTAACCATATAAGGTTTTATTCATGTAAACAGAACAACAATTATTCTTTAACTTAAATGAATAACCATAGTGCAATAAATATGATCAAATCATATTCATGCTCAACGCAAACACCAAATAACACTTATTTAGGTTTAACACTAATCCCGAAAGTATAGGGAGTGTGCGATGATCATATCAATCTTGGAACCACTTCCAATACACATCGTCACTTCATCCTTAACTAGTTTCTGTTCATTATGCAACTCCCGTTTCGAATTACTACTCTTTAGCAACTGAACCAGTATCAAGTACCGAGGGGTTGCTATAAACACTAGTAAAGTACACATCAATAACATGTATATCAAATATACTTTTGTTCACTTTGCCATCCTTCTTATCCGCCAATTATTTGGGGTAGTTCCGCTTCTAGT
The DNA here is from genome assembly GCF_002575655.3 of Aegilops tauschii subsp. strangulata. Lineage (NCBI taxonomy): Eukaryota > Viridiplantae > Streptophyta > Magnoliopsida > Poales > Poaceae > Aegilops > Aegilops tauschii. Next base: position 471,381,616 of record NC_053038.3, read on the forward strand.
GACCAGTCCGTTTTGCAGTAGAAGCACTCAGTATCAGGCTTAGGTCCAAACTTGGGCTTCTTCACTTGAGCAGCAACTTGCTTGCCATTCTTCTTGAAGTTCCCCTTCTTTTCCTTTGCCCTTTTCTTGAAACTAGTGATCTTGTTAACCATCAACACTTGATGCTCTTTTCTTGATTTCTACCTTCGCCGATCTCAGCATCGCAAAGAGCTCGGGAATTACTTTCGTCATCCCTTGCATATTATAGTTCATCACGAAGTTCTATTAACTTGGTGATAGTGACTAGAGAACTTTGTCAATTACTATCTTATCTGGAAGATTAACTCCCACTTGATTCAAGTAATTGTAGTACTTAGACAATCTGAGCACATGCTCACTGGTTGAGCTATTCTCCTCCATCTTATTGGCAAAGTACTGTCAGAGGTCTCATACCTCTCGACATGGGTACGAGTATGAAATACCAATTTCAACTTTTGGAACATCTTATATGCTCCGTGGCGTTCAAAACATTTTTGAAGTCCCGGTTCTAAGCCGTAAAGCATGGTGCACTAAACTATCAAGTAGTCATCATACCGAGCTTTTGTCCAAACGTTCATAACATCTGCATCTGCTCCTGCAATAGTTCTGTCACCTAGCGGTGCATCAAGGACATAATACTTATGTGCAGAAATGGGGTTAATCCTCAGATCACGGACCAAGTCCGCATCATTGCTACTAACATCTTTCAACTTAGTTTTCTCTAGGAACATATGAAAATAAAACAGGGGAGCTAAACGCGAGCTATTGATCTACAACATAGATATGCTAATACTACCAGGACTAAGTTCATGATAAATTTAAGTTCAATTAATCATATTACTTAAGAACTCCCACTTAGATAGACATCCCTCTAATCCTCTAAGTGATCACATGATCCATATCAACTAAACCATGTCCGATCATCACGTGAGATGGAGTAGTTTCAATGGTGAACATCACTATGTTGATCATATCTACTATATGATTCACGCTCGACCTTTCGGTCTCAGTGTTCCGAGGCCATATCTGTTATGTGCTAGGCTCGTCAAGTTTAACCTGAGTATTCCGCGTGTGCAACTATTTTGCACCCGTTGTATTTGAACGTAGAGCCTATCACACCCGATCATCACGTGGTGTCTCAGCACAAAGAACTTTCGCAACGGTGCATACTTAGGGAGAACACTTATACCTTGATAATTTAGTGAGAGATCATCTTATAATGCTACCGTCAATCAAAGCAAGATAAGATGTATAAAAGATAAACATCACATGCAATCAATATAAGTGATATGATATGGCCATCATCATCTTGTGCTTGTGATCTCCATCTTCAAAGCACCGTCATGATCACCATCATTACCGGCGCGACACCTTGATCTCCATCGTAGTATCGTTGTCGTCTCGCCAACTTATGCTTCTACGACTATCACTACCGCTTAGTGATAAAGTAAAGCATTACAGGGCGATTGCATTGCATACAAGCGACAACCATATGGCTCCTGCCAGTTGCCGATAACTCGGTTACAAAACATGATCATCTCATACAATAAAATTTAGCATCATGACTTGACCGTATCACATCACAACATGCCCTGCAAAAACAAGTTAGACGTCCTCTACTTTGTTGTTGCAAGTTTTACGTGGCTGCTACGGGCTGAGCAAGAACCGTTCTTACCTACGCATCAAAACCACAACGATAGTTCGTCAAGTTAGTGATGTTTTAACCTTCTCAAGGACCGGGCGTAGCCACACTCGGTTCAACTAAAGTTGGAGAAACTGACAACCGCTAGTCACCTGTGTGCAAAGCACGGCGGTAAAACCAGTCTTGCGTAAGCGTACGCGTAATGTCGGTCCGGGCCGCTTCATCCAACAGTACCGCCGAACCAAAGTGTGACATGCTGGTAAGCAGTATGACTTGTATCGCCCACAACTCACTTGTGTTCTACTCGTGCATATAACATCTACGCATAAAACCTGGCTCGGATGCCACTGTTGGGGAACATAGTAATTTCAAAAAAATTCCTACGCACAGACATGATCATGGTGATGCATAGCAATGAGAGGGGAGAGTGTGTCCACGTACCCTCGTAGACTGAAAGCGGAAGCATTAGCACAACGCGGTTGATGTAGTCGTACGTCTTCACGATCCGACCGATCAAGTACCGAATGCACGACACCTCCGAGTTCAGCACACGTTCAACTCGATGACGTCCCTCGAACTCTGATCCAGCCGAGCTTTGAGGGAGAGTTCCGTCAGCACGACGGCGTGGTGACGATGATGATGTTCTACCGACGCAGGGCTTCGCCTAAGCACCGCTACGATATGACCGAGGTGGATTATGGTGGAGGGGGGCACCGCACACGGCTAAGAGATCCAAGGGATCAATTGTTGTGTCTCCAAGGGGTGCCCCCCTCCCCGTATATAAAGGAATTGAGGAGGGGGAGGGCCGGCCCTCTCTATGGCACGCCCTAGGAGGAGTCCTACTCCCACCGGGAGTAGGATTCCCCTCCTTCCAAGTAGTAGGAGTAGGAGTCAAGGGAAGGGGAGAGAGAAGAGAAGGAAGGAGGGGGCGCAGCCCCTCCCCCTAGTCCAATTCGGACTAGGCCTTGGGGGGGGGGGCGCAGCCTCTCCTCTCCCTTTCCCCTAAAGCCCAATAAGGCCCGGCGAATTCCCGTAACTCTCTGGTACTCCGAAAAATACCCGAATCACTCGGAACCTTTGCGATGTCCGAATATAGTCGTCCAATATATCGATCTTTACGTCTCGACCATTTCGAGACTCCTCGTCATGTCCCCGATCTCATCCGGGACTGCGAACTACCTTAGGTACATCAAAACACATAAACTCATAATATAACCGTCATCGAACTTTAAGCGTGCGGACCCTACGGGTTCGAGAACTATGTAGACATGACCGAGACACGTCTCCAATCAATAACCAATAGCGGAACCTGGATGCTCATATTGGCTCCCACATATTCTACGAAGATCTTTATCGGTCAAACCGCATAACAATATACGTTGTTCCCTTTGTCATCGGTATGTTACTTGCCCGAGATTCGATCTTCGGTATCTCAATACCTAGTTCAATCTCGTTACCGGCAAGTCTCTTTACTCGTTCCGTAATACATCATCCCGCAACTAACTCATTAGTTACAATGCTTGCAAGGCTTATAGTGATGTGCATTACTGAGTGGGCCCAGAGATACCTCTCCGACAATCGGAGTGACAAATCCTAATATCGAAATACGCCAACCCAATAAGTACCTTAGGAGACACCTGTAGAGCACCTTTATAATCACCCAGTTACGTTGTGATGTTTGGTAGCACACAAAGTGTTCCTCCGGTAAACGGGAGTTGCATAATCTCATAGTCATAGGAACATGTATAAGTCATGAAGAAAGCAATAGCAGAATACTAAACGATCAAGTGCTAAGCTAACGGAATGGGTCAAGTCAATCACATCATTCTCCTAATGATGTGATCCTGTTAATCCAACTCATGTCTATGGCTAGGAAACATAATCATCTTTGATCAACGAGCTAGTCAAGTAGAGGCATACTAGTGACACTCTGTTTGTCTATGTATTCACACAAGTATTATGTTTCCGGTTAATACAATTCTAGCATGAATAATAAACATTTATCATGAAATAAGGAAATAAATAATAACTTTATTATTGCCTCTATGGCATATTTCCTTCAGGTAGGTTGTGTCACGACCTCATCGATTCTGATTGACAGAAAACATAGCCACATCGATCCCCATGTGCAGTTGATCTCATCAACCGTGCACACAGCCGATCTCATCAACGACAGCAGATCTCATCTGTCGCCTTCACATATCTAATATGCATACGATCTGAATCCCAATCCTATAACAGAGGCTCTAATACCACTGTTGGGTTCTACGGTAGGGTGCGTCGACTGCAAATTAAAATTTTCCTACGCGCAGAACAACCAGGAACATGCTACGGGAGATGGATCACACATCGTTGATACGTCTCCAACGTATCTATAATTTTTGATTGTTCCATGCTATATTATATTATGTTTTGGACATTAATGGGCTTTATTATACACGTTTATATTATTTCTGGGACTAACCTATTAACCGGAGGCCCAGCCCAGAATTGCTGTTTTTTTGCCTATTTCAGAGTTTCGCAGAAAAAGAATATCAAACAGAGTCCAAACAGAATGAAACCTTCGGGAACGTGATTTTTGGAACAAACATGATCCAGAGGACTTGGACGCTACGTCAAGAAAGCAACCAGGAGGGCACGAGGTAGGGGGGCACGAGGTAGGGGGGCACGCCTACCCCCTGGGCGCGCCCTCCACCCTCGTGGGGCCCATGTTGCTCCACCGACGTACTTCTTCCTCCTATATATACCTACATACCCCCAAACTACCAGATACGGAGCCAAAAACCTAATTCCGGCGCCGCAACCTTCTGTACCCGTGAGATCCCATCTTGGGGCCTTTTCTGGAGCTCCGCCGGAGGGGGCATCGATCACGGAGGGCTTCTACATCAACACCATAGCCTCACCGATGATGTGTGAGTAGTTTACCTCAGACCTTCGGGTCCATAGTTATTAGCTAGATGGCTTCTTCTCTCTCTTTGGATCTCAATACAAAGTTATCCACGATTCTCGTGGAGATCTATTCGATGTAATCTTCTTTTGCGGTGTGTTTGCTGAGACCAATGAATTGTGGGTTTATGATCAAGTTTATCTATGAACAATATTTGAATCTTCTCTGAATTCTTTTATGTATGATTGGTTATCTTTGCAAGTCTCGTCGAATTATCAGTTTGGTTTGGCCTACTAGATTGATCTTTCTTGCAATGGGAGAAGTGCTTAGCTTTGGGTTCAATCTTGCGGTGTCCTTTCCCAGTGACAGTAGGGGCAGCAAGGCACGTATTGTATTGTTGCCATCGAGGATAACAAGATGGGTTTATATCATATTGCATGAGTTTATCCCTCTACATCATGTCATCTTACTTAAAGCGTTACTCTGTTCTTTTGAATTTAATACTCTAGATGCATGCTGGATAGCGGTCGATGTGTGGAGTAATAGTAGTAGATGCAGGCAGGAGTCGGTCTACTTGTCGCGGACGTGATGCCTATATACATGATCATACCTAGATATTCTCATAACTATGCTCAAGTTTGTCAATTGCTCAACAGTAATTTGTTTACCCACCGTAATACTTATGCTCTCGAGAGAAGCCACTAGTGAAACCTATGGCCCCCGGGTCTATTTTCCATCATATTAATCTTCCAACACTTAGCTATTTTTATTGCCTTTTATTTTACTTTGCATCTTTATCATAAAAATACCAAAAATATTATCTTATCATATCTATCAGATCTCACTTCCGTAAGTGACCGTGAAGGGATTTACAACCCCTTTATTGCGTTGGTTGCGAGGATTTTATATGTTTGTGTAGGTGCGAGGGACTCGTGCGTGGCCTTCTACTGGATTGATACCTTGGTTCTCAAAAACTGAGGGAAATACTTACGCTTCTTTACTGCATCACCCTTTCCTCTTCAAGGGAAAACCAACGCAGTGCTCAAGAGGTAGCAAGAAGGATTTCTGGCACCGTTGCCGGGGAGGCTTACGTGAAGTCAAGTCAAGATTTGATTGCCCGACAACGGGCCATTTGTGGCGCCGTTGCCGGGGAGTCTCCGCAAAAGTCAACATACCAATTACCCATCACAAACCCTTATCTCCCGCATTACATTATTTGCCATTTGCCTCTCGTTTTCCTCTCCCCCACTTCACCCTTGCCGTTTCATTCGCCTTCTTCCCGTATGCCTTTTTGTTTGTGTTTCCATGTGCCTTCTATTTGCTTGCATCTTTGCTTGCTAAAAATCTATGGATATGGATCCACTTAAAGTGTTTTACTTGGATCATCTTTGATCGTTATGCGCTCGTGCTGAAAACCCAACTAGCCTAGTTGATGGGAAATCTTTAGATGAGCATGCTCATTTTGTGCGTCACCGTTTTTCTGAAAAAGGGAGACTCTTATGGAATCAAATAAACAAATTTCTGTGTTATGCTTGGAATCTTTGTGAAATTTGTGATATTACTTGTTGCTCTAAGAACCCTAAAAAACACCTCCCCTACCTATGTGAGTTTAATGATCATTAAATCTTATCTTCTTATGCAAAGGGTGTTTATAGTTACTATGATATCGAACAAATTGAAGAATTTGTTGCTTTTAAGGGTGCTTATGAAGTTGCTTCTTTGTTTGAAAAGTATGATATTACTCTCTACGAATCTGAAAATCTTGACATACTTAAATATTGCTTTGAAAACTATGCTCATAATGTCTATGTCAAAGAATTTATTGAAAGAATGACCGTTGCTTCGGAAGAAAATAATGATATGCATGAATCTAGAGATAATTATGATTCCGATGATTTGATTGAAATATCCCTTGATGAACATGATGCTTCTTGTGGCCATGATGCCAATATTTATGAAGATGAATTTGCTATGGTTCCTTATGTTAAACATGAGATCGTTGCTATTGCGCCCATACTTGATAGATCCTTTGATGAAAAGCATGATTGCAATGATTTTACTATAAATTCTCTTGATGTCAATTGTGCTAATAATATACAAAACCCTAAGCTTGGGGATGCTAAGATTGCTATGTCTACTACTTATTGCAATGATCATGATTGGGGTGATTCTTTTTATGATCTTGAAAATTTATTTAAGGCCCATGATGAACATGAGATTTATAATAGTGTTTACAATATTATTGAAAGTGGGTTTGAAGAGGTAATGACTTTACTTAATGTTAATCCCACTATTTTGGAAGAGTGTCAACTTTGCATGCATGTGGATCGTGTTGAAAATATTTTATGTGATAGCTATTTTGTTGAATTTGCTTATGATCCCACATGTAATTATTATGAGAGAGGAAAATATGGTTGTAGAAATTTTCATGTTACTAAATTACCTCTCGTTATGTTGAGATTACTTTCCGCTTCCTTGCATATGCTAGTTTTCGCTTGCCTTGATAATTTGTTTCCCTATGAGATGCCTATGCATAGGAAGTATGTTAGACTTAGATGTGTTTGTCACGTGTTTTATGATGCTCTCTTTGTGCTTCAATTCTTGTCTTTCATGCGAGCGTCATCGAAATCTCAATGCCTAGCCGGGGGCGTTAAACGATAGCGCTTGTTGGGAGGCAACCCAATATTATTTTTAGTTTTTTGCCTTTTTGCTTATGTTTAGGAATAAATATTTTCTATAGCCTCTGGTTAGATTTGTTTTTATGTTTTAATTAGTGTTTGTGCCAAGTTTAACCTATAGGAACTTCTTGGATGATAGTTATTTGATCTTGCTGAAAATTCCAGAAACTTTCTGTTCACGAAAACAATTGTTAAAAATCACCAGAACGTGATAAAATATTGATTCCAATTGCAGAAGATCAATAAACAAATTTTCTAGGTCTTCCTATTTTGGTAGATTTTTTGGAGTTCCATAAGTTTGCATTAGTTGCAGATTACTACAGACTATTCTGTTTTTGACAGATTCTGTTTCTCGTGTGTTGTTTGCTTATTTTGATGAATCTATGGCTAGTAAAATAGTTTATAAACCATAGAGAAGTTGGAATACAGTAGGTTTAACACCAATACAAATAAAGAATGAGTTCATTACAGTACCTTGAAGTGGTGTTTTGTTTTCTTTCGCTAACGGAGCTCACGAGATTTTCTGTTAAGTTTTGTGTTGTGAAGTTTTCAAGTTTTAGGTAAAAGATTTGATGGACTATGGAACAAGGAGTGGCAAGAGCCTAAGCTTGGGTATTCCCATGGCACCCCAAGATAACCTAAGGACACCTAAAAGCCAAAGCTTGGGGATGCCCCGGAAGGCATCCCCTCTTTCGTCTACTTCCATCGGTAACTTTACTTGGAGCTATATTTTTATTCACCACATGATATGTGTTTTGCTTGGAGCGTCTTGTATTTTTTGAGTCTTTGATTTTTATTTTGCCACAATCATCCTTGCTGTACACACCTTTTGAGAGAGACACACATGATTCAGAAATTGTTAGAATACTCTATGTGCTTCACTTATATCTTTTGAGTTATATAGCTTTTGCTCTAGTGCTTCACTTATATCTTTTAGAGCACGGTGGTGGATTTGTTTTATAGAAACTATTGTTCTCTTATGCTTCACTTAGATTATTTTGAGAGTCCTACAAAACAGCGTGGTAATTTGCTTTAATTATGATAGGCATTCAAGATTAGTAAATTTTTTCTTATGAGTGTGTTGAATACTATGAGAAGTTTGATACTTGATAATTGTTTTGAGATATGAAGATGGTGATATTAGAGTCATGCTAGTTGAGTAGTTTTGAATTTGAGAAATACTTGTGTTAAAGTTTGTGATTCCCGTAGCATGCACGTATAGTGAACCGTTATGTGATGAAGTCGGAGCATGATTTATTTATTGATTGTCTTCCTTATGAGTGGCGGTCGGGGACGAGCGATGGTCTTTTCCTACCAATCTATCCCCCTAGGAGCATGCGCGTAATACTTTGCTTTGATAACTTGTAGATTTTTGCAATAAGTATATGGGTTCTTTATGACTAATGTTGAGTCCATGGATTATACGCACTCTCTTTCTTCCACCATTGCTAGCCTCTCTAATACCGCACACTTTTCGCCGGTATCATATACCCACCATATACCTTCCTCAAAACAGCCACCATACCTACCTATCATGGCATTTCCATAGCCATTTCGAGATATATTGCCATGCAACTTACCACCGTTCCATTTATTATGACACGCTCCATCATTGTCATATTGCTTTGCATGATCATGTAGTTGACATTGTATTTGTGGCAAAGCCACCGTTCATAATTCTTTCATACATGTCACTCTCGATTCATTGCATATCCCGGTATACCATCGAAGGCATTCACATAGAGTCATATTTTGTTCTAAGTATTGAGTTGTAATTGTTGAGTTGTAAGTAAATAAAAGTGTGATGGTCATCATTTTTAGAGCATTGTCCCAAATGAGGAAAGGATGATGGAGACTATGATTCCCCCACAAGTCGGGATGAGACTCCGGAATAAAAAAAAAGAGACCATAAAAAAAAGAGAAAGGGCCAAAAAAATAAAAAAATGAGAGAAAAAGAGAGAAGGGACAATGTTACTATCCTTTTACCGCACTTGTGCTTCAAAGTAGCACCATGATATTCATGATAGAGAGTCTCCTATGTTGTCGCTTTCATGTCTAGTGGGAAATTTTTCATTATAGAACTTGGCTTGTATATTCCAATGATGGGCTTCCTCAAAATGCCCTAGGTCTTCGTGAGCAAGCGAGTTGGATGTACACCCACTTAGTTCCTTTTTGTTGAGCTTTCATATACTTATAGCTCTAGTGCATCCGTTGCATGGCAATACCTACTCACTCACATTGATATCTATTAATGGGCATCTCCATAGCCCGTTGATACGCCTAGTTGATGTGAGACTATCTTCTCCTTTTTTGTCTTCTCCACAACCACCATTCTATCCCGCATATAGTGCTATGTCCATGGCTCACGCTCATGTATTGCATGAAGATTGAAAAAGTTTGAGAACATCAAAAGTATGAAACAATTGCTTGGCTTGTCATCGGGGTTGTGCATGATTTAAATACTTTGTGTGGTGAAGATAGAGCATAGCCAGACTATATGATTTTGTAGGGATAACTTTCTTTGGCCATGTTATTTTGAGAAGACAAAATTGCTTAGTTAGAATGCTTGAAGTATTATTATTTTTATGTCAATATTAAACTTTTGTCTTGAATCTTTCGGATCTGAATATTCATACCACAATTAATAGAATTACATTGAAATTATGCCAAGTAGCATTCCACATCAAAAATTCTATTTTTATCATTTACCTACTCGAGGACGAGCAGGAATTAAGCTTGGGGATGCTTGATACGTCTCCAACATATCTATAATTTTTGATTGTTCCATGCTATATTATATTCTGTTTTGGACATTAATGGGCTTTATTATACACTTTTATATTAATTTTGGGACTAACCTATTAACCGGAGGCCCAGCCCAGAATTGCTGTTTTTTTGCCTATTTCAGAGTTTCGCAGAAAAAGAATATCAAACGGAGTCCAAATGGAATGAAACCTTCGGGAACGTGATTTTTGGAACAAACTTGATCCAGAGGACTTGGACCCTACGTCAAGAAAGCAACCAGGAGGGCACGAGGTAGGGGGGCGCGCCTACCCCCCTGGGCGCGCCCTCCACCCTCGTCGGGCCTATGTTGCTCCACCGACATACTTCTTCCTCTCTATATATACCTACGTACCCCCAAACTACCAGATACGGAGCCAAAAACCTAATTCCACCGCCGCAACCTTCTGTACCAGTGAGATCCCATCTTGGGGCCTTTTCCGGAGCTCCGCCGGAGGGGGCATCGATCACGGAGGGCTTCTACATCAACACCATAGCCTCACCGATGATGTGTGAGTAGTTTACCTCAGACCTTCGGGTCCATAGTTATTAGCTAGATGGCTTCTTCTCTCTCTTTGGATCTCAATACAAAGTTCTCCACGATTCTCGTGGAGATCTATTCGATGTAATCTTCTTTTGCGGTGTGTTTGCTGAGACCAATGAATTGTGGGTTTATGATCAAGTTTATCTATGAACAATATTTGAATCTTCTCTGAATTCTTTTATGTATGATTGGTTATCTTTGCAAGTCTCGTCGAATTATCAGTTTGGTTTGGCCTACTAGATTGATCTTTCTTGCAATGGGAGAAGTGCTTAGCTTTGGGTTCAATCTTGCGGTGTCCTTTCCCAGTGACAGTAGGGGCAGCAAGGCACGTATTGTATTGTTGCCATCGAGGATAACAAGATGGGTTTATATCATATTGCATGAGTTTATCCCTCTACATCATGTCATCTTACTTAAAGCGTTACTCTGTTCTTTTGAATTTAATACTCTAGATGCATGCTGGATAGCGGTCGATGTGTGGAGTAATAGTAGTAGATGCAGGCAGGAGTCGGTCTACTTGTCGCGGACGTGATGCCTATATACATGATCATACCTAGATATTCTCATAACTATGCTCAATTCTGTCAATTGCTCAACAGTAATTTGTTTACCCACCGTAACTTATGCTCTCGAGAGAAGCCACTAGTGAAACCTATGGCCCCCGGGTCTATTTTCCATCATATTAATCTTCCAACACTTAGCTATTTTTATTGCCTTTTATTTTACTTTGCATCTTTATCATAAAAATACCAAAAATATTATCTTATCATATCTATCAGATCTCACTTCCGTAAGTGACCGTGAAGGGATTGACAACCCCTTTATTGCGTTGGTTGCGAGGATTTTATATGTTTGTGTAGGTGCGAGGGACTCGTGCGTGGCCTTCTACTGGATTGATACCTTGGTTCTCAAAAACTGAGGGAAATACTTATGCTGCTTTACTGCATCACCCTTTCCTCTTCAAGGGAAAACCAACGCAGTGCTCAAGAGGTAGCAATCGTTACCACTAGACGCACAGTGCCGTGCAGCGGAAGAAGAGTTGGGGCAGCGCGTCCGCGTGGATCATCTCCTCCTCGTCCGATCTCCCTCGAACAACCGGTCGTCGATTCCCACGTACAGGTTCTCCGGAGCGGCGCAAGTGCACCACCTCTAACGGTATCCGCGCGTGCAGGAGGAACGTCGTGCGGCGGACTGCTAGGTCCGATCACACAACTGGCGGCGAGTGGAGGTGTCTATTCGCAACACATGCAAACCCTAGTGACAGCGCCGAAGCGACCAACCCTTGAGTGTGCCGCACCTCCACTTTATATAGGCGTCCGTCGCGGGCTCAACACTTGGGTCTCGCACGGACCCTAAAGCCCATAAGTCTACTCGGCCACAATCCGAATACAGCTCGTATCATATCCGACCAGTGTCCTCAGATCCGACCTCGTAGGTTCCTCCCCTTAAGCGTGCGACCCCTTAGGTTCAAGCCGGCTTGGTCGTAGTTCGGATCACCTCCTAACTGCACAGTTGGTAGCAGCCTCTAGCAAGGCATGTCGAACACCAAGCAGACTATGAAGTTGGTTAGGTGAACCTTTACATCACACTTCCATTCCTTTTACCACACGATATATGTTGTAGGGCTCAAGGCGAGTCTGTCATCCTTATGCTAGCCCGACCTCTTTCTCGTTCCAGTGATGCCGACCATAATCCAGATTATCTCATAATCCTTGTCGCATGGCCATGCTTATCATGGTCGGATCACACGAGGGGCCCAGATTATATCTCTCCTGATCGGAGGGGCAAATCCCATCTTGCTCGACCATGTCTCGCAGCATGGGTCTGGACAAGCCTGAAACCTACCTTTGTAACTACCCAGTCACGGAGTAGCGTTTGGTCGGCCCAAAGTAGGTCCGTCACCATCCCAAGTATACGCGTCAGCTCAGGTCTTAGGACATAGAACGTATGTTGTACTAGAGACTCATAGATGACATATTGCTGCGTCTCATAGTTGGGTCTGTCCGACTCGGACCTTATCCCGACTCGGATCCGACTACGTCGAATCCGACCAGATCCTTCCAAGTCCATATTATCCGGTTAGCATCCAATGCTCCATGGCTAGTGAGACCAAGCCATCGACCGTGTCATATGCTAGTCTAGTTGGCTACGCGTCCACGCAGCCCTTCCGACTAGGGACCTTTTAGGACAGTCATCATACAATGCATAGTCCCACACAGGTAAAAAAATGCATAGTCCCACAAACAAGTCACGTACTTGCTGATACACATCATTGATAATGTCCAAGGACTATCTTTATTCATAAACACATAGGAAATATCATCATACATGATTGCCTCTAGGGCATATCTCCAAAACTTTTTATTTGAGAAAATACATGAAACTATAAAGCGCACCGTCCGGTGCACTTGGGCATGCCTAGTGCGAGGGCACGGGCATTTTCTCAGTTTATCCTTTTTGTCCCTTCTTAACTCCGAAATCTTGTCACAAATTTTTTAAAATCTTAATAAATTCAAAAACTGTTTAGGGTTTTAAATATGTTCCAATTTCCAAAAGATATATAAAAAAATGTGCATGTGTGTTTAAAAAATCTTCATGAATTTCAAAATAAGTTCTTGATTTGAATAATATTCCCAGAATCACAAAATCTCCATGAAATACAAGAAGTTTCAATTTTTTTGCAAATTCAAAAAATGATCATGAATTGGAAAAAATATCATGTTAAAAAATATTTATAAATTTATAAAATGCTCGCTAATTTTTGAAAATAATATGAACTTAATAATCTAATAATTTGGAAAAATAGCAGATATAAAAAATTGAATTAAAAAATCTTTGCAAAATATTAAAAAGAAAGAAAGAAAACCAAACAAAATAAATGGAAAGGAAAAACAGATAAAATTGAAAGAAATCCAGTCTAGGGCATTAGAAGTCTTAGTTGGGCTGGCGGGTGTGCGTTTGGTCGATGTTTGTGAGAAGTAGGCAGTGCTCACGCTAGCCTGCTACATGGGCCGGCCCAACTACCAGGCGAGCGGTCACTCGTTCGACACTGACCAGTCGTGGTTGAATAGTTGACCATTGACTTTTTGAGACAATGCAATTTAAGAAAAGGAATTCAAAAACATAAATTGAGAAGTTTAAGAATTTGAGAAAAGTTCACAAGTTCAAAAAAAGTTCATGGATCTCAAATAGTACACAGACTTGAAAAAGTTTACAATTTCAAAAAGAAATCATGAATTTGAAAAGAGTTCATGAATTTTAGAAAAGTTCACAAAGTTTGAAGAAAAGTTGGGGGTCTTGAAATCTCAGTGTAATTTTTATTATATTTGAGATGCTTTGTACTTCCGCTGAACTTTGAGAATAGATCTGGATCATTTTTGCAAAAAAAAATTCATCGATTTGAAGAAAGTTCATGAAATTAGGATTTTTTTATCTATGTTTAAAAAAAATCACGAACTGGAAAAGTCATAGCTAAAAGTTCATGCACTTGAAAAAGTTCATGAATTGGGAGAAAGTTCACAGGCTAAAAACTTCAGAAATTTGATATTTTTTCACAAAAAAATACCATAAAAGGAGAAAAAGAAAAAGGAAAAGGAAAAAGGAAAAGAAATCCAAAAGAAGAAAAACCAAGAAGAAAATAAAATGAAACAAGATCGCGCGTGCACAGAGAGAAAAACCAAAAGCGAAAGGGCACACGACGTTAGCCATCCCAGCTGGTTATTGGGTTTGGCACTAAATCTCATGGTAGGAGTTTGAATCCCCTCGTCACATGGAAAGTTTTCAAAGCTTCAAAAAATTAGGCAATAAAAAGGTAATCTGCACATCGCCCTCCCAAGAATCTTCAGGATGTTGCTATGGTTGAGTGGCCAAGGAAGTTAGAATATGGAAGAGTACTTTTATTTGATGTGATCATGTTCATGAATTCAGGAGTTCTAAGTTACTAGGCTCATAATCTAGGCATGCTTTGTTGTTGTATCAGGGGCGTCATTTGTGGTTGAGCTGTTGGGAAACGTAGCATGCAATTTCAAAAAATTCCTACGCTCACGCAAGATCTATCTAGGAGATGCATAGCAACGAGAGGGGAGAGTGTATCTACGTACCCTCGTAGACCGAAAGCGGAAGCGTTTGACAACGCGGTTGACGTAGTCGAACCTCTTCTCGTTCCGACCGATCAAGCACCGAACGTACGGCACCTCCGAGTTCTGCACACGTTCAGCTCGATGACGTCCCTCTAACTCTTGATCCAGCAAAGTGTCGAGGGAGAGTTCCATCAGCACGACGGCGTGTTGACGGTGATGGTGAAGTGATCCGCGATGGGCTTCACCTAAGCACTACGAAGAGGGTGTAATCTATGGAGGGAGGCGCCGCACATGGCTAACAGATGTTGTTGTGTGTTCTAGGCGCCTCCCCCCTCATATATATAGGTGGGAGGGAGAGGGAGCAGCTAAGGGGGGCGCCCCAAGTAGGCCGAATCCTACTTGGGTTCCTCCCCAATTCGTCCCCCCTTCCTTATTCATCAGAGGGGAAAGGAAAGAGAGGGGGGAGGGAAGGAAGGGGGAGGGAAGGAAGGGGGAGGCCGAATCCTCTCCTTTCCTTCTCATCCTATTTTGGCCTATATGGGGGCGCACCAGCCCCTTAGGGACTGGTCTATCCCTCTCTTGGCCCATTAGGCCCATATAGTTGCCGGGGGGAGGGGGGGGGTGCCCGGAACCCCTTCCGGTGACCCGATATGTACCCGGTACCCCCGGAACACTTCCGGTGTCCGAATACTATCGTCCTATATATCAATCTTTCCCTCTCGACCATTTTGAGACTCCTCTTCATGTCCGTGATCTCATCCGGGAGTCCGAACAACATTCGGTCACCAAATCACATAACTAATACAATACAAAATCATCATCAAACGTGCGTGCGGACCCTACGGGTTCGATAACTATGTAGACATGACCGAGACACCTCTCCGGTCAATAACCAATAGCGGAACCTGGATGCTTGATACGTCTCCAATGTATCTATAATTTTAATTGTTCCATGCTATTATATTATCTATTTTGGATTTTATATGGATTAATATGATATTTTATATGATTTTTGGGACTAACCTATTAACCTAGAGCCCAGTGCCAGTTTCTGTTTTTTCCTTGTTTTAGAGTTTCGTAGAAAAGGAATACCAAACGGAGTCCAAACGGAATGAAACTTCTGCCATGATTTTTATTGGACCAGAAGACACCCAGGAGACTTGGAGTACAAGTCAGAGGAGCCGCGAGGCGGTCACAAGGGTGGAGGGCGCGCCCCCCAACCTTGTGGGCACCTCGTAGCTCTCCTGACCTAATTCTTTCGCCTATATATACTCTTACACCCCAAAAACATCTAGGGGAGCCACGAAACCACTTTTCCACCGCCGCAACCTTCTGTATCCGCGAGATCCCATATTGGGGCCTTTTCCGGCATCCTGCCGGAGGGGGAATCGATCACGGAGGGCTTCTACATCAACACCATTGCCTCTCCGATGATGCGTGAGTAGTTTACTTCAGACCTACGGGTCCATAGCTAGTAGCTAGATGGCTTCTTCTCTCTCTTTGATTTTCAATACAAAGTTCTCCTCGATGTTCTTGGAGATCTATTCGATGTAATACTCTTTTGCGGTGTGTTTGCCGAGATCCGATGAATTGTGGATTTATGATAAGTTTATCTATGAATATTATTTGAATCTCCTCTGAATTCTTATATGCATGATTTGATATCTTTGCAAGTCTCTTCGAACTATCGATTTGGTTTGGACAACTAGATTGGTTTTTCTTGCAATGGGAGAAGTGCTTAGCTTTGGGTTCAATCTTGCAGTGTCCTTTCCCAGTGATAGTAGGGGCAGCAAGGCACGTATTGTATTGTTGCCATCGAGGATAAAAAGATGGGGTTTTCATCATATTGCTTGAGTTAATTCCTCTACATCATGTCATCTTGCCTAATGCGTTACTCCGTTCTTTATGAACTTAATACTCTAGATGCATGCTGCATAGCGGTTGATGTGTGGAGTAATAGTAGTAGATGCAGAATCATTTCGGTCTACTTGACACGGACGTGATTCCTATATTCATGATCATTGCCTTAGATATCGTCATAACTTTGCGCTTTTCTATCAATTGCTCGGCAGTAATTTGTTCACCAACAGTAATAATTTCTATCTTGAGAGAAGCTTCTAGTGAAACCTATGCCCCTGGGTCTATTTTACATCATATTAATTCCCGTCAACTTGCCAATTTCTGTCGCTGTTCCTTTATTTTGCAATCTTTACTTTCCGTTCCATAAACCAAAAATACCAAAAATATTACTTTACCGTCTATCCATCTCTATCAGATCTCACTTTGCGAATAACCGTGAAGGGATTGACAACCCCATTGTCGCGTTGGTTGCAAGTTGGTGTTTGTTGTGCAGGTATTCGGTGGCTTGTTGCGTAGTCTCCTACTGGAGTGATACCTTGGTCCTCAAAACTGAGGGAAATACTTCCGCCCCTTTGCTGCATCACCCTTTCCTCTTCAAGGGAAAAACCAATGCAAGCTCAAGAGGTAGCAATGCTCATATTGGTCCCTACATATTCTACGAAGATCTTTATCAGTCGAACCGTAATGACAACATACGTTATTCCCTTTGTCATCGGTATGTTACTTGCCTGAGATTCGATCGTCGGTATCTTCATACCTAGTTCAATCTCGTTACCGGCAAGTCTCTTTACTCGTTCCGTAATACATCATCCCGCAGCTAACTCGTTAGTCACATTGCTTGCAAGGCTTCTTATGATGTGTATTACCGAGAGGGCCCAGAGATACCTCTCCGATACTCGGAGCGACAAATCCTAATCTCGATCTATGCGAACCCAACAAACACCTTTGGAGATACCTGTAGAGCATCTTTGTAATCACCCAGTTATGTTGTGACGTTTGATAGCACACAAGGTATTCCTCCGGTATCCGGGAGTTGCATAATCTCATAGTCAAAGGAATATGTATATGACACGAAGAAAGCTATAGCAATAAAACTGAACGATCAATATGCTAAGCTAACGCATGGGTCATGTCCATCACATCATTCTCCTAATGATGTGATCCCGTTCATCAAATGACAACACATGTCTATGGTTAGGAAACTTAACCATCTTTGATTAACGAGCTAGTCTAGTAGAGGCTTACTAGGGACACGGTGTTTTGTCTATGTATTCACACATGTATCAAAGTTTCCGGTTAATACAATTCTAGCATGAATAATAAACATTTATCATGATATAAGGAAATATAAAATAACAACTTTATTATTGCCTCTAGGGCATATTTCCTTCAGTCTCCCACTTGCACTAGAGTCAATAATCTAGATTACATTGTAATGATTCTAACACCCATGGAGTCTTGGTGCTGATCCTGTTTTGCTCGTGGAAGAGGCTTAGTCAATGGGTCTGCTACATTCAGATCCGTATGTATTTCTCAAATCTCTATGTCTCCCTCCTTGACTTTATCACGGATGGAGTTAAGCATCTCTTGATGTGTTTGGTTCTTTTGTGAAATCTGGATTCCTTCGCCAAGGCAATTGCTCCAGTATTGTCACAAAATATTTTCATTGGACCCGATGCACTAGGTATTACACCTAGATAAGATATGAACTCCTTCATCCAGACTCCTTCATTCGCTGCTTCCGAAGTAGCTATGTACTCGGCTTCACACGTAGATCTCGCCACGACGCTCTGCTTGGAACTGCACCAACTGACAGCTCCACCATTCAATAAAAATACGTATCTGGTTTGTGACTTAGATTCATCCGAATCAGTGCCAAAGCTAGCATCTATGTAACAATTTACGACGAGCTCTTTGTCACCTCCATAAACGAGAAACATATCCTTAGTCCTTTTCAGGTACTTCAGGATGTTCTTGACCGCTGTCCAGTGATCCACTCCTGGATTACTTTGGTACCTCCCTACTAAACTTATAGCAAGGCACACATCAGGTCTGGTACACAACATAGCATGCATGATAGAACCTATGGCTGAGGCATAGAGAATGACTTTCATTTTCTCTCTATCTTCTGCAGTGGTTGGGCATTGAGTCTGACTCAACTTCACACCTTGTAACACAGGCAAGAACCCTTTCTTTGACTAGTCCATTTTGAACTTCTTCCAAACTTTATAAGGTATGTGCTTTGTGAAAGTCCAATTAAGCATCTTGATCTATCTCTATAGATCTTGATGCCCAATATATAAGCAGCTTCACCGAGGTCTTTCATTGAAAAACTTTTATTCAAGTATCCTTTTATGCTATCCAGAAATTCTATATCATTTCCAATCAACAATATGAAGGAAATATGCCCTAGAGGCAATAATAAAGTTGTTATTTTATATTTCCTTATATCATGATAATTGTTTATTATTCATGCTAGAATTGTATTAACCAGAAACTTAATACATGTGTGGATACATAGACAAAACGCACTGTCATTAGTAAGCCTCTACTAGACTAGCTCGTTAATAAAAAATGGTGAAGTTTCCTAACCATAGAAATGTGTTGTCATTTGATGAACGGGATCACATCATTAGGAGAATGATGTGATGGACAAGACCCATCCGTTAGCTTAGCATGTTGATCGTTCAGTTTTATTGCTATTGCTTTCTTCATGTCAAATACATATTCCTTCGACTATGAGATTATGCAACTCCCGGATACCGGAGGAATACTGTAACATCCCAATTTTCAATTTGGATGTTATACATAGGTCATCATATGCATATCATATTTTATTTGCATTTTGTTGGTGATCCTAGAAATCTTAAGCAACTCAAGGACCCAAGGAGAAAGTTGGGGATTTCATTTATTTTCATATTTGAATTTTTCTCAAATTTGAAAAGAGGATCAATTTGGTTTTAGTATTTTTTCTCTCCAATTATTCCTAATATAAAAAAAATAAAAGAGAGAAGATAATATGACTTCTTCAAAAGAGAGGAATATTGGAGGAGAAATTTTAAAATCAAATTTATATTTTATTTTGGCTTTTATTTGCCATTTTATTTGAATTAGAAAAATATGCATTTTTAGGCCAGAAAAATGTTCACTTTTTCTAAATATTTTATGTGGACGGTGAAAATTGTTTTTGACATTTTTAGATTTTTTATTAGGATTTTTCTTCGGCAGAAATTTATTTAAAAAAATCCTTTCCCGCCTGACTGGGCCGAAGCCCAGCCGAGCAGGCCGGCCCACTCCCGTGCCGCCACCTTCCTCCCGCCGTGCGAGGCATGGACGCCGAGGGGAGTCCGAGCCGGACTCCGCCCCGCGCCGCCCCTTCCCCAAGGCGCCGCCACCCCCCTCCTTAAATACCGCAGCCCCGCCGCCGCCTCTCCTCCACCCCGAGCTGCCGCCTCACCACCACCATCTCACCACCGCCGTCGTTGCCGCTCGCCGCCGCCGCCGCGCCGCTGCTCGCCGCCGACGCCGCCGCCGCTGGAGCCGCCCGCCCGCGCTGTTTGTCGGATTCCGCCGCTGGAGCCGCTCGCCCGCGCCGTGAACCAGTAAAAACCGCCCCGGTTCGCCGGTTCGTTTACGTTTTTTTTTCGGTTTTTGGTTTAGATCGGTTTTTATTTTAGGGTTTCTAAATAGCGAACGTTCACTCGAACGTCTCTGTTCGCGAACGTATTCGTTCGTTTGTCTCTGTTAGCAAACGTTCGTTCGTTAGCGTTTTTATTTTATTTTATTTTCGGCCAGGGACCTATCCGCGATTATTTTTATTTCACGGATTAGTCCCTGATCTTCAAACCCTCGCAACTTTTTGCTCGCTTATCCAAATCCAGTGAAACCAACGCCAAAATCTTTGTCTCAGACCCCTCTTTTTAGATAATAAACTTGAACATGGTTTTGACAATTTAAAATTTGGTTTCAAGCAGATCTGAATTTGAACTTCTTTTGTTCGTAGTTTGAGTTTCGTAGCTCCGATTCGATTGATTCTTTTTGCAAATCGAAGCTCTTTGTTCGAACCTTCTGTTTTCATCTTTCTCTTGCGTTTTACCCTTGCATATTTTGCTTGAGTGCTTATGTATGCTATTGTTTGTCTGCGATAGAGTTTTCGGGGTGCGAAGCGTGCTACTACGAGTCACTAGGGTTTTCCGATCGTCAGCAAGGCAAGTAACACTTTGATCATACCCCTTTATGACCCAGTTTTATGCATTAGTTTCAATCCTCAAAATTGCATGGTTAGGATTTGTTAACATGTGGGTATTGGGAAGTAGATGATGAGGTAAAACCTATTGTCCTTTATTTCAAACCTTGGGAGTTACTTCTACGTTATGCTTACACTACTATGCTATGCTCGTAGACGTGGATTGGTTGAGTGTATCCACGACAGATGTGAGAGTTGTTAATTAATGGTTAACTTAAGGTGGCTACTTTAATACACATCTGGGTGGATTGGTTGAGGCACCCTAGATCACCCAGTGGTTGTCTGGGCACCTGGAGCAATCCAGCGCTGTCCTGGGATATCCCGGAGTACCCGTGTGATCATCCTATGGTTCGCCACTGAGGCTCAAAGGGATCATAAGATTATTCATGCTAGAAACTTCCGTGTGCAGCCACAAGCCATTATGGGCTCTGGCATAGTTGAGTAAGTTGTTGGAAACCTTTCCATGATGGGCTAGCAGATGTAGGGGATTGTAGGTGTACCGACCTATCTATCAGTTAAGGGGACCTCTTCGGAAAGACTATGTCTCGGTCATCCGTTTCTCAAACATCATGCAGTGCGAGAAATACAACAGAGGAGATCGAGTCTTGTGGGGAAAAGTGCGCAAACCTCTGCAGAGTGTACAAACTAATCATGGTTAGCCGTGTCCCCGGTTAAGGACATCTTGAGTATCTGGTACTTGAATTATTGATTTGATCTCATCACTTTTTAAAATTAATTTTTTTGGGTTATTAATATTGTTTAATTGGGATTGAGTTGGAGGAACCTTCTCAATATTTATCAAGCAACTTCGTAGTTAAATAAAACATATGCCTTTGTTGTAGGGAAAAACTAGCTTTGTGCAAAATAAACTTAGAGCCTCCACCAGCCATATATGCATGTAGTGATAGCAGTTATCTTGTTCATTGCTCTACAGTGTTATTTTGCCAGCATATTCCATGTGCTGACCCGTTTCGGGCTGCAACATATCATGTTGCGGACTTTTCAGACGAAGAGTAAGGTGCGCTAGGTCATTGTCGTGCACTCAGCTATGCCGTTGGAGTTGATGGACTCATTTATCTTCGATGCTTCCGCTGTTATCTTATCTAGATGGCCTTAAGCCATATTATTGTAATAAGTTCTCTTTTGAGACATTCGATGTAATAAGTGTGTGATTGAAACTCTGTTATAAATCCTTCAAGTACTGTGCGTGTCAGCATTACCGATCCAGGGATGACACTTATGCACAGAGATTTGACCGTCTGAGGTCGGATCGCTACAAATACCTTGTGTGCTATCAAATGTCACAATGCAACTGGGTGATTATAAAGATACTCTACAGGTATCTACGAAGGTGTTTGTTGGGTTGGCATAGATCGAGATTAGGATTTGTCACTTCGAGTATCGGAGAGGTATCTCTAGGCCCTCTAGGTAATGCATATCATAATAAGCCTTGCAAGCAATGTGACTAATGAGTTAGTTGTGGGATGATGTATTACGGAACGAGTAAAGAGACTTGCCTGTAACGATATTGAACTAGGTATGAAGATACCGACGATCGAATCTTGGGCAAGTAACACACCGATGACAAAGGGAATAACGTATGTTGTCATTACGGTACGACCGATAAAGATCTTCATAGAATATGAGGGAACCAATATGAGCATCCAGGTTCTGCTGTTGGTTATGGACCGGAGAGGTGTCTCGGTCATGTCTACATAGTTCTCGAACCCGTAGGGTCCGCACGCTTAACGTTCGATGACGATTTTGTATTATATGAGTTATGTGATTTGGTGACCGAATGTTGTTCGGAGTCCCGGATGAGATCATGGACATCACGAGGAGTTTCGAAATGGTCGAGAGGTGAAGATTCATATATAGGACGATGATATTTGGACACCAGAAGTGTTCTGGGGGTACCGGATACATATCGGGTCACCGCAAGGGGTTCCGGGCACCCCCCGACAACTATATGGGCCTAATGGGCCAAGAGGGGGACAGACCAGCCCCTAAGGGGCTGGTGCGCCCCCATATAGGCCGAGTGGGAGGAGAAGGAAAGAGGGTCCCCCTTCCTTCCCTCCTCCCTCCTCCCCCCTCCGGATGGATATGGAAGGGGGGAAGGCCGAATTGGGAGGCGCCCAAGTAGGATTCCTCCTACTTGGGGCGCCCCCTTGGCTGCCTCTCCTTCCCTCCAACCTATATATATGTGGGGGGCACCTCTAGAACACACAACAACATCTGTGTGCGGCGCCCCCCTCCACAGTTTACGCCTCCGGTCATATTCACGTAGTGCTTAGGCGAAGCCTTGCATGGATCACTTCACCATCACCCTCACCACGCCATCATGCTGACGGAACTCTCCCTCGACATTTTTATGGATCAAGAGTTTGAGGGACGTCATCAAGCTGAACGTGTGCAGAACTTGGAGGTGCTGTACGTTCGGTGCTTGATCGGTCGGAACGAGAAGAAGATCGACTACATCAACCGCGTTGTCAAACGCTTCCGCTTTCGGTCTGCGAGGGTACGTAGACACACTCTCCCCCTCTCGTTGCTATGCATCTCCGAGATAGATCTTGCGTGAGCATAGGAAATTTTGAAATTGCATGTTACGTTCCCCAACAGTGGCATCCGAGCCAGATCTATGCGTAGATGATATGCACGAGTAGAACACAAAGAGTTGTGGGCGGTGATCGTCATACTGCTTACCACCAATGTCTTATTTTGATTTGGCGGTATGTTGGATGAAGCGGCCCGGATCAACCTTACATGACCACGTTCATGAGACCGGTTCCACCGACAGACATGCAACTAGTTTTGCATAAAGGTGGCCGGCGGGTGTCTGTTTCTCCAACTTTAGTTGAATCGAATTTGACTGTGGCCGGTCCTTGTTGAAGGTTAAAGCAGCAAACTTGATAAATCACCGTTCTGGTTTTGATGCATAGGTAAGAACGGTTCTTACTAGAAGCCCATAGCAGCCACGTAAAACTTGCAACAACAAAGTAGATTACGTCTAACTTGTTTTTGCAGGGCATGTTGTAATGTGATATGGTCAAGACATGATGTGATATACATTATTGAGATGATCATGTTTTGTATAAGTTATTGGCAACTGGCAGGAGCCTTATGGTTGTCGCTTTATTGTATGAAATGCAAACACCATGTAATTGCTTTGCTTTATAACTATGCGCTAGCGATAGTTGTAGAAGCAATAGTTGGCAAGACGACCACGACGCTGCGATGGAGATCAAGGTGTCAAGCCGGTGACAATGGAGATCATGAAGGTGCTTTGGAGATGGAGATCAAAGGCACAAGATGATGATGGACATATCATGTCACATATTTTGATTGCATGTGATGTTTATCTTTTATGGATCTTATTTTGCTTAGTACGGCGGTAGCATTATAAGATGATCCCTTACTAAAATTTCAAGGTATAAGTGTTCTCCCAGAGTATGCACCATTGCGACAGTTCGTCGTGCTGAGACACCATGTGATGATCAGGTATGATAAGCTCTACGTTCACATACAACAGGTGCAAGACAGTTTTGCACATGCGGAATACTCGGGTTAAACTTGACGAGCTTAGCATGTACGGACATGCCCTCGGAACACTGGAGACCAAAAGGTCGAACGTGAATCATATAGTAGATATGATCAACATAGAGATGTTCACCATTGAAAACTACTCCATTTCACGTGATGATCGGACATGGTTTAGTTGATATGGATCACGTGATCATTTAGATGACTCGAGGGATGTCTATCTAAGTGGGAGTTCTTAAGTAATATGATTAATTGAACTTAATTTATCATGAACTTAGTCCTGATAGTTTTTGCATATCTATGTTGTAGATCAATAGCTCGCGTATAGCTCCCCTGTTTAATTTTTATATGTTCCTAGAGAAAACTAAGTTGAAAGATGATAGTAGCAATGATGCATACTGGGTCCGTGATCTGAGGATTACCCTCATTGCTGCACAGAAGAATCATGTCCTTGATGCACCGCTAGGTGACAGACCTATTGCAGGAGCAGATGCAGACGTTATGAACGTTTGACAAGCTCGTTATGATGACTACTTGATAGTTTAGTGCACCATGATTTACAGCTTAGAACCGGGACTTAAAAAATGTTTTGAACGCCATGGAACATATGAGATGTTCCAAGAGCTGAAAATGGTATTTCAGACTCATGCCCGTGCTAAGAGGTATGAGACCTCTGACAAGTACTTTGCCTACAAGATGGAGGAGAATAGCTCAGCTACTGAGCATGTGCTCAGAATGTCTGGGTACTACAATCTCTTGAATCAAGTTACTAGAACTTCGTGATTGACAGAGTTCTCTAGTCACTATCACCAAGTTACTAGAACTTCGTGATGAACTATAATATGCAAGGGATAACAAAAACAATTCCCAAACTCTTCGCGATGCTGAAATCGGCGAAGGTAGAAATCAAGAAATAGCATCAAGTGTTGATGGTTAATAAGACCACTAGTTTCAAGAAAAAGGGCAAGGGAAAGAAAGGGAACTTCAAGAAGAATGGTAAGAAAGTTGCCACTCCCGTGAAGAAGCCCAAAGCTAGACCCAAGCCTGAAACTGAGTGCTTCTATTGCAAAGGAAATGGTCACTGGAAGTGGAACTGCCCCAAATACTTGGCGGATAAGAAGGATGGCAAAGTGAACAAAGGTATATTTGATATACATGTTATTGATGTGTACTTTACTAGTGTTCGTAGCAACCCCTGGGTATTTGATACCGGTTCAGTTGCTTGATACGTCTCCAACGTATCTAAATTTTTTGATGTTCCATGCTATTATATTATCCATCTTGGATGTTTTATATGCATGTATATGCTATTTTATATGATTTTTGGGACTAACCTATTAACATAGATCCCAGTGCCAGTTCTGTTTTATCCTTGTTTTTGAGTTTTGCAGAAAAGGAATATCAAACGGAGTCCAATTGACCTAAAAATTTATGGTGATTTTTTATGGACCAGAAGAAGCCCCCGAAGCAAAAGAGTTGGGCCAGAGGAGCCACGAGGCCTCCACAAGGGTGGAGGGAACGCCCTACACCCCCGAGCACGCCCTTTGACCTTGTGGGATCCTCGTGGACCCCCCTGACGTGAAACCGAGGCCAAAAATTCCTATAAATACAGAAACCCCGAAAAGAAACCTAGATCGGGAGTTCCGCCGCCGCAAGCCTCTGTAGCCACCAAAAACCAATCGGGACCCTGTTCCGGCCCCCTGCAGGAGGGGGAAATCATCACCGCTGGCCATCTTCATCATCCCGGCGCTCTCCATGATGATGAGGGAGTAGTTCACCCTCGGGGCTGAGGGTATGCACTAGTGGCTATGTGTTTGATCTCTCTCTCTCTCTCTCTCTCTCTCGTGTTTTTGATTTGGCACAATCTTGATGTACCGAGAGCTTTGCTATTATAGTTAGATCTTATGATGTTTCTCCCCCTCTACCTTCTTGTAATGGATTGAGTTTTCCCTTTGAAGTTATCTTATCGGATTGAGTCTTTAAGGATTTGAGAACACTTGATGTATGTCTTGCATGTGCTTATCTGTGGTGACAATGGGATATTCACGTGATCTACTTGATGTATGTTTTGGTGATCAACTTGCAGGTTCTGTGACCTTGTGAACTTATGCATAGGGGTTGGCACACGTTTTCGTCTTGACTCTCCGGTAGGAACTTTGGGACACTCTTTGAAGTTCTTTGTGTTGGTTGAATAGATGAATCTGAGATTGTGTGATGCATATCGTATAATCATACCCACGGATACTCGAGGTGACATTGGAATATCTAGGTGACATTAGGGTTTTGGTTGATGTGTATCTTAAGGTGTTATTTTAGTACAAACTCTAGGGATGTTTGTGACACTTATAGGAATAGCCCAATAGATCGATCAGAAAGAATAACTTTGAGGTGGTTTCGTACCCTATAATAATCTCTTCATTTGTTATCCGCTATTAGTGACTTTGGAGTGACTCTTTGTTGCACGTTGAGGGATTGTTATATGATCTAATTATCTTATCATTGTTGAGAGAACTTGCACTAGTGAAAGTATGAACCCTAGGCCTTGTTTCGAAGCATTGCAATACCGTTTTTGCTCACTTTTGTTACTTTCTACCTTGCTGTTTTTATATTTTCAGATTATAAGTACCTATATCTACCATCCATATTGCACTTGTATCACCATCTCTTCGCCGAACTAGTGCACCTATACAATTTACCATTGTATTGGCTGTGTTGGGGACACAAGAGACTCTTTGTTATTTGGTTGCTGGGTTGCTTGAGAGGGACCATCGTCAACCTACGCCTCCCACGGATTGATAAACCTTAGGTCATCCACTTGAGGGTAATTTGCTACTGTCCTACAAACCTCTGCACTTGGAGGCCCAACAACATCTACAAGAAGAAGGTTGTGTAGTAGACATCAAGCTCTTTTCTGGCGCTGTTGCCGGGGAGGTTAGCGCTTGAAGGTATATCTTTAGATCTTGCAATCATATCTTTTAGTTTCTTGTTTTATCACTAATTTAGTCTATAAAATAAAATTAGAAAAAAATAGAATTGAGGATGCCTCATATGCTTCATCTTTTTAACATCTTCCATGAAAATGATGGATCGGAAAATTGTGCCAAAGTGTTAGAAGAAGAATGCATTAAAATGTTTGGCACTAAATCTTTGAATGATGAGCGTGATTGCAATGTTGTTAGTATGAATTCTTTGAATACCCATGATGCTAATGATATGCAAAGCCACAAGCTTGGGGATGTTATGTTTGATGAAGATGATATTTTTAGTCCCCCAAGTTTTGATGAGAATATCTATTATGATGAAAGCATGCCTCCTATTTATGATGATTATAATTATGAAAGTGGATTTGGAGAGGTCGTGACTTTATTTAGTGATGTATCCACTATTTCTGTAGAGGTTCCAATTGATTATGAGAACAAAGTTGCTAGTTATGATGATTATTGTGATGATACTTATGTTATAAAAAGTAGTGATAGTTATTGTCATAATTTTGAATATCTTTTTTGTAGCGACCCGACCTCAAACGGTCAAGTCTTTGTGCTTCAGTGTCATCCCTGGATCGGTAATGCTGACACACACACTACTCGAAGGATTTATAACAGAGTAGCAATCACACACTTATTACATCGAATGTCTCAAAAGAGAACTTATTACAATAAATATGGCTTAAGGCCATCTAAATAAGATAACAACGGAAGACTTGGAAGATAAGTGAGTCCATCAACTCCAACGGCATAGCTGAGATGCACAACAACGACCTATCGCACCTTTACTCGTCATCTGAAAAGTCTGCAGCATAATACGTTGTAGCCCGAAAACGGGTCAGCACATGGAATATGCTGGCAATATAACACAGTAGAGCAATGAACAGATAAATGCTATCACTACATGCATATATGGCTGGTGGTAAGGCTCTATGGTTATATTGTTTTGCGAAAAGCCAATTTTTCCCTACAACAAAGGAATATATATTATTTAACTATCATGGTGGTTGAACAACATTGAGAAGGTACCTCCAACTCAATCCCCATTAAAAGTAATTATCAACCCAACAAATTAAGTTAGAGTATGAGATACTTATGATAATCCAAGTACTAGATACTCAAGATGTCCATAACCGGGGACACGGCTAACCATGATTAGATTGTACACTCTGCAGAGGTTTGTGCACTTTTCCCCACCAGACTCGATCTCCTTCGTTGCATTTCTCGCACTTCATGGTGTTTGAGAAACGGATGACCGAGACACAGTCTTTCAGAAGCATTAACTCTAACCCCGGGTAGACAGTACCAACCTACATCCCTCTACATCTGCTAGCCTACCACTGGAAGAGGTCATGCAACTTACTCAACTATGCTAGAGCCCATAATATCTTGTGGCTGCACACGGAAGTTTCTAGCATGAAATATCTCAGATCCCTTTGAGCCTGGGTGGCGGACCGTAGGATTATCACACGGGTACTCCAGGATATCCTAGGACAACACTGGATTCTCCAGGTGCCCAAACAGCAATCCACCCAGATGTGTATTAAAGTTGCCACCTTAAGTTGAACCATTAAATAATCATCTCACATCTGTCATGGATTCACTCACCCAAACCACGTCTACGAGCATAGCATAGTAGTATAAGCATAACGTAGAAGTAACTCCCAAGGGTTTGATAATAAACAGGGCAATAGGTTCTACCTCATCAACTACTTCCCAATACCCACAAGTTAATCACATCCTAATCATGCAGTGTTTGAGGTTTGGAACTAATGCATAAAAACTGGGTATGAAAAGAGTATGATCAATGTGTTACTTGCCTTGCTGACGATCCGCAAAACCTAGTGACTCGTAGTAGCACGCTTCGCACTCCGGGAATTCTATCGCAAACAAACAATAGCATATATAAGCAATCAAGCAAATATGCACGAGTAAAATTCAAATAAGAAGATCGAATCTGAAAACTCAACTGAAGAGATTCGATTTGCAAAAAGAATCAAATCAAACGGAGCAACGAAACTCAAACTACGACAGAAACAAGATCCGATTACTAATCTGGACTAAAGTCAAATTTTACAGTACCAAAATCTTGTTCAAGTTGGTTAAATAGAAAGAGAACTTCGAGACAAAGATCTAGGCACTTGAATCGCCTGATTCCGTTAAATGAGCGAAAAGATAAACTAAAACGAAAATCGGGTCAGAAATCGTGATCGAAAATAATCGCGAAAAACACTGGAAAAAGAAAAACTAACGAACAGGCTAACGAACGAACATTCCCTGTCTGCGGCTAACGGGTGAACGGCGTTCGTTAAAACGAACGTACGGACGAACTTCTGCAAAATAACTAAACCGATCTATTGAAAAAATAGATCTAGGGTTTCGAAAATAAAAACCGATCGGTTTTAAAAAAACCGGCGGCTACCTCGTGGAACGGGACGCCGGCGGCGGCGTACTCTGGTGGCGGGGCAACTCCGGCGGCGTCCGGCGAGGCGGCGGCGGCGGCGGCTGGCGGCGGGGCGACGCTAGGGTTCGGGTGGGGCTGGCGGGTGGCTGGGGCGTCTCGGGCCTTCGGCCTTTAAAGGGCCAGTCGGGTCAGTGTCCCAGGCGGACATGGCCTGGTAAGGCGGTAACTTAAAAAAATAAATTCTGACGCGCAGAAAAATGAAGAAAAGAAATACTAAACGGACTCCAAAAATCCTAAAATAAATTTTCCCCGTCCTCTAAAATTCTACCGGACAAGGTGAACATTTATTTAGGAGTCTAATGCAATTTTGAAAAACGCATATTTTCCTAATTCAAATAAAATAGCAATAAAATCCAAATAAAAATGTTTATTTGTTTTTTAAATATTTTTCCTCCAATATTTCATTATTTTGGGGAAGTCATATTATCCCCTCTTATATATTTTGATATGAAATATTTTTGGAGAGAAAAATAATTAAAACAAATGACCCTTGTTTCAACATTTGATAAAATTCAAATATGAAAACGGTGAAATCCCCAACTCTCTCCGAGGGTCCTTGATTTGCTTAGAATTTCGAGGATCGCGAAACAAAATGTAATAAAATATGATATGCATGTATGACCTATGTATAACATTCCAAATTGAAAATTTGGGATGTTACAAACCTACCCCCCTTAAGATGAATCTCGCCCTCGAGATTCGGGTTGATAGGTGTGGGTGGTCTTTGCGTAGATCATCCTCTCGTTCCCAGGTGGCTTCATCCTCGGTATGGTGGCTCCACTAAACTTTGCAAAACTTGATAACCTTGCTGCGAGTAACTCGGTTGGCAAACTCAAGAATCTTGACAGGCTTATCCTCATAGGTTAGATCACTGTCCAACTGAATTGCTTCCAGGGGTACTGTATCTCTGAGCGGTATATCGGCCATCTCTGCATGGCAATTCTTCAACTAGGATACATGAAACACATCATGAGCTCTTGACAATCCTTCAGGTAACTCCATCTTGTAGGCTACCTCTCCCTTGCGTTCCAAGACACGGTACGGTCCTACAAATCTCGGGGCTAACTTTCCCTTAACTCCAAAACGTTTAACTCCTCGCAGAGGTGACACTCGAAGATATGCTCTGTCTCCGATCTCATAGACTACCTCCTTGCGTTTCGAGTCTGCATAACTCTTCTGTCTGGACTGAGCTACCTTCAGTCGGGCTCGAATTAGCTTAACCTTCTCTTTAGACTCTTTGATCAAATCTGGTCCAAACAACTGACGGTCTCCTACTTCATCCCACATTAATGGCGTTCGGCATCTTCTCCCATACAGGGCTTCGAAAGGTGCCATCTTCAAACTGGCCTGGTAGCTGTTGTTGTATGAAAACTCCGCGTATGGCAAATTGTCATCCCAACTAGATCCATAATCTAGTGCACAAGCTCTCAACATGTCCTCCAGAATCTAATTGACTCTCTCGGTCTGTCCGTCTGTCTGCGGATGAAAGGCTGTGCTAAACTCTAGCCTGGTCCCCAAAGTCTGGTGTAGCTGATGCCAAAACTTTGAAGTAAACTGTGTTCCTCTATCTGATACAATGGTCCTCGGAACTCCGTGCAGACATACGATCCTGGTCATATATATCTTGGCCAACTTCGCACTTGTATAGGTGGTTTTCACTGGGATAAAGTGGGCCACTTTGGTCAAACGATCCACTACTACCCAGATAGAATCATATCCTGATCGGGTCCTGGGCAATCCGGCGATGAAATCCATGCCAAGCTTGTCCCACTTCCATTCGGGTATCGGCATAGGCTGCAGTAATCCTGCTGGCTTCTGATGTTCTGCCTTTACTCTCTGACATACATCACATATAGCTACATGCTCGGCAATATCGTTCTTCATACCAGTCCACCAGAAACGGTCCTTCAAATCCAAATACATCTTAGTGTTTCCGGGGTGTATCGAGTATGGCGAGTCATGGGCCTCCTGAAGTATCAACTTCCTGATCTCTGCGTTGTTAGGCACATAAATGCGGTCTTCAAACCATAAGGTGTCGTGCTCATCCTCACGAAAACCTTTGGCCTTTCCTTTGCTCATTCTCTCCTTTATCTCTGCAATTTCTTTGTCATCCTTCTAAGCTTCTCGAATCTTTCCCAACAATGTAGACTGAACTTCCATTGCTGCAACCAAACCTCTAGGAACAATCTCCAAACGAAGTTCCCTGAGATCCTCGGCTAACTCCTTTGGCATCCCTCTGCTTACGAGGGTATTGGCATAACTTTTCCGGCTCAAAGCGTCTACTATGACATTGGCCTTTCCTAGATGATAGTGCAACTTCATATCATAATCCTTTATGAGCTCCAACCATCTCCTCTGCCTGAGGTTCAGCTCCTTTTGGGTGAAAATGTACTTCAAACTCTTGTGATCCGTGTACACATCGCAACGGTTTCCAATGAGGTAATGTCACCAGGTCTTGAGTGCATGCACTACGACTGCTAACTCCAAATCATGTGTAGCATAATTCAACTCATGCGGTCGAAGCTGTCGAGATGCATACGAAACAGCTCTTCCATCTTGCATAAGTACTCCTCCAAGTCCTAAGCGAGAGGCGTCGCAATACACTTGGAGATCCTTGCGTATATCCGGCAGAATCAACACTGGGGCTGTAGTCAAACGCTTCTTCAATCCTGGAAACTTGCTTCACATTCTTCAGTCCAATAGAATTTGGCATCCTTCTTTAATAACTCCATCATAGGTTTCGCAATCTTGGAAAAATTCTCAATAAATCTCCGATAGTATCCCCCGAGTCCAAGAAAACTGCGGATCTCGCTAACTGAGGTGGGTGCCAACCACTCAATGAGTGACTGAACCTTGGTGGGGTCTACTGCTATACCTTCTCCTGATATAACATGTCCAAGGAATCTAACTTCCTTCAACCAAAACTCACATTTGCTGAACTTGGCATACAACTGATGTTCCCTGAGTTTCTCGAGAACTAAACGCAAATGCTCCTTGTGCTCCTGTTCATTCTTCGAGTATACCATTATATCATCAATGAACACCACCACAAACTTATCCAAGAATTCCATGAACACCTTATTCATCATACTCATGAAATAGGCAGGGGCGTTAGTCAGTCCAAAAGACATAACTGTGTACTCATATAACCCGTACCTTGTGGTGAATGCTGTTTTTGGTATATCCTTTTCTCGAAATCTTCAACTGGTGATATCCTGATCGCAGATCGATCTTCGAAAACACTTTAGCTCCTTGTAGCTGGTCAAACAAATCATTGATCATCGGCAGTGGGTACTTGTTCTTGATTGTCACTTCATTTAGTGCGCGATAATCAACAACCATCCTTAAGGATCCATCCTTCTTCTCAACCAAGAGCATTGGGGCTCCCCACGGTGATGAACTTCGTCGGATGTAACCTTTCTCCAACAACTCCTTAATCTGCTTCTTAATCTCCTCCAGATCATTTGTGGGCATCCGGTATGGTCTCTTTGATATCGGTCCGGTGCCTGGCAACAGTTCTATCAAGAACTCGATGTCTCGATCTGGCGGCATGCCTGGTAATTCCTCTGGAAATACATCCGGATAGTCCTTCACAACAGGCACTTCCTCCTGAACAACTCCAGAGAGGGAATTTACTTGGGTTCTCCTTGACGAATACCTGGATACATACTTGATCCTTTTTCCCTCCGGGGTGGTGAGTAGAATTGACTTACTAGCACAATCAATGCTTCCTCCATACTTCGACATCCAGTCCATGCCTAATATCACATCCAATCCTTGTGACTCCAAAGTTATTAGGTCTGATGGGAAAACATGGCTACCAATGGTTAAGGGTATCCGGTCGCACCATCGGCTGGCCATATACTCTGCTCCAGGTGAACTTACTAACATGGGTGTCCTAAGGGCTTGGGTTGGCAACTTAAACTTATCCATGAATCCCCTTGATATGTATGAATGAGATGCACCGGTACCAAAAAGAACAAGAGCGGTAAAAGACTTAACCAAAAACTTACCGATAACTGCGTCTGGATGCTCTTCAACCTCCTCCACGTTAACATGGTTCACTTGTCCTTTGTTGAGTGGATTGGGCTTCTTCCCAGCGCTCCCATTACCATTTCCATTCTTTGCTTCAGGGCATTCTGTGGCATAGTGTCCAGTCTTCCCGCACTTGAAGCAAGTAATGTGACTTAGGTCTCTCTTGGCGGGTGTGGCTAGATTGGAGCGGTTCTGACTGTTGCCTGCTCCGTTCCCATTCCCATTCTTGGAACCATTGTGGTTATGCAAACTTCCTCCATTGTGGGTATGACCTCCATGGTTATGGGTAAATCCTCCCAAGTTCAGGGTTAAACAAGACTTCTGCTGAGCTCCTAAGTTGTACCTTCCTTGCCCATACTTCCTCTTGCGGCTCTCAATCTGCTGCTGCTTCCCTTCCATCATAAGAGCCTTGTCTACCAGCTCCTGGTAGTTGTTGAATGTTGCCACCATCAACTGCATGCTCATCTCGTCATTCAACCCTTCCATAAACTTCTCCTGCTTCGCGGCATCTGTGGCCACATCATCAGGGGCATAACGAGATAGCTTACTAAAATCCTCTACGTACTGAGCCACAATATGATTTCCCTGGCGCAAGTTGCGAAACTCGCGCTTCTTCATGCTCATAGCTCCAGCTGAGACATGGGCTGTGCGGAATGCTTGCTGAAACTGATCCCAGGTGATATTGGCTATAGGGAAAGTGGCTGTGTAATTTTCCCACCATGAAGCTGCTGGTCCATCCAACTGATGTGCGGCAAAACGCACCTTCTCAGCATCTGTGCATCCTGCGGTGGTCAACTCCCTTCCAATCTTGCGTAACCAGTCATCCGCAACTATTGGCTCAGTGCTACTAGAAAACACCGGCGGCTGCAACCTCAGAAAACGGGCTAAGTTGTTAACTGGAGGTGGTGGTGGCGGGTTGTTATTGTTGTTGTCTTCATTCTAGACTAGTATCTGCATCAAGGCATTCTGCTGCTGAATCAACTGGGTGATCTCCGGTGGGAAGACAAATCCGGTGTCACGTCTCGGAGGCATCTGATGGGTTTAGAGGGGAGAGATTAGAATAGAAATGAGGTCTAGTGAGAAAACACTACCCATATGCACATGAGACAAACACAATCATATCACTCAGTCAATCAAGCAAGGACATACAATCGGTCTAGAACTATCGTTAAAAGTGCTCAAACTACTACTATATACATGGGAAAAGACTACTAATCATATGGTGGTCATCTAGAAATTTTGATTGGTGGAAGACTCCATGATATCCGCTCCAGCTTTGTCTTCACAATCATCCTCACTACCATCAGGGTCGGAGTCGGTGTCGTCGATGATGATGTAGTCTTCAGAACGAATTTCCTTGGGTTCGTCGTTTTCTCCTCCTAGCGCGGGGTCTCCCATGAAAACTCCGATCTTCTTTATCAGGTCGTCATTCTTCTCCAATAGTATTGTGATTTCCTCCTCATATCCATCGCGTGTAGACTTGAGTTCCTCTTCTCGCTCCATGATCCTGGTCATCGCCTTCTTCAGATCCATCATGCCTGTGCACATCTGATTCTCCTGGCGTCGAATGTGCTGGTTTAACTCCTGGATGAAAGCTGCAATGGACCTGTTCTTCCTGGTGCTGATCATCTCCCATTGCTCGTCTCGGCGCCCACATATCTGGTAGATAGTATCCTTGAGATCCTTGTGGTAAACTTTGCCGATGCGTCCCATGGCGATGTGGGCTGCCATGCTCTTTCCTACACTCCAGGTTGGTGCATCAAAAGAAAACTCTATGGGCTCCGTAACTGGCGTGAATGTCCTTCCTGGAACTTGAACTCGAATCATCCAGCACTCCTCTTCTGGTAAAGTGGCGATGTAGGTCCCGGTGAAGCTTGGTATTCCGATGTTCAGGTACCTAGTAACTTCCTTCAAGTGTCGTCGCCTTGTGTTTGGCTTTGGAGAAGTTCATGCACGATGAAAATCAAGGTTTTTGGTTGGTTGCTCTTTTTTGATCGCTTAAGCACTCGAGACCTCCTTCTCAGGAGACATTGGAGGACTGATCAAGAGGATAATCTTTGTGTACTTTGTCCTGCCCGTCTGCATGACGATAGGTTCCATCTCTTCTTCAACTGCAATTTCAGTCAACGGGTCTGGTCTTATCTCCAGATTGATTGGTTGGGCGGATAGGATGTGACCTCCTGCCTTTTGCACGCCAAGAAGAATTTTCAGCAACCATTCTTCTTTGAGGTTATGCTCACTGCGGCCTGGTGCATTTGGACTACTAGGAATGGGAAGATCTTCAGATCAGAGAGGGCCTCGTTTGGCATGTGGAGGGGTAAATTTGTACATGATATCAACTTGTTGTACCATAGAGTGAGGGAGAGTGTTAAACCTGCTTTCTTAGCTTGGGTTAATAATCTTCCTTAGATTGTTGTATTTTGTAGCATAGGTAAGTAGGAAAGTTTCTTTTCTGCCTTTCTAGTTTGTATATAGGTGGACCTCTATTCTTTTAATATTAAATAAAAGACTGTGGAGCTTTTGCTTCACAGTACATAGTCAAAAAAAGGGCGTGTCTTCATTCGGTTGCGCAAACTTATTCCTCGAATCTGCTATCCTAAGGAGTAGAAAATGGAGAGGAGTCGGAAATGAGTAGAGAAGAGTGACCTATGGCTTATCTTAGTGGTCGTGTCCTACACTCAGCGTGTGCTCTGATACCATCTTGTAGCGACCCGACCTCAAACGGTCAAGTCTCTGTGCTTCAGTGTCATCCCTGGATCGGTAATGCTGACACACACAGTACTCAAAGGATTTATAACAGAGTAGCAATCACACACTTATTACATCGAATGTCTCAAAAGAGAACTTATTACAATAAATATGGCTTAAGGCCATCTAAATAAGATAACAACGGAAGACATGGAAGATAAGTGAGTCCATCAACTCCAACGGCATAGCTGAGATGCACAACAACGACCTATCGCACCTTTACTCGTCGTCTGAAAAGTCTGCAACATAATACGTTGCAGCCCGAAGACGGGTCAGCACATGGAATATGATGGCAATATGACACAGTAGAGCAATGAACAGATAAAAGCTATCACTACATGCATATATGGCTGGTGGTAAGGCTCTATGATTATATTGTTATGCGAAAAGCCAATTTTTCCCTACAACAAAGGAATATATTTTATTTAACTATCATGGTGGTTGAACAACATTGAGAAGGTACCTCCAACTCAATCCCCATTAAAAGTAATTATCAACCCAACAAATTAAGTTAGAGTGATGAGATACTTATGATAATCCAAGTACTAGATACTCAAGATGTCCATAACCGGGGACACGGCTAACCATGATTAGATTGTACACTCTGCAGAGGTTTGCGCACTTTTCCCCACAAGACTCGATCTCCTCCGTTGGATTTCTCACACTTCATGGTGTTTGAGAAATGGATGACCGAGACACAGTCTTTCAGAAGCATTAACTCTAACCCCGGGTAGACAGTACCAACCTACATCCCTCTACATCTGCTAGCCTACCACTTGAAGAGGTATGCAACTTACTCAACTATGCTAGAGCCCATAATAGCTTGTGGCTGCACACGAAAGTTTCTAGCATGAAATATCTCAGATCCCTTTGAGCCTGGGTGGCGGACCGTAGGATTATCACACGGGTACTCCAGGATATCCTAGGACAACACTGGATTCTCCAGGTGCCCAAACAAGCAATCCACCCAGATGTGTATTAAAGTTGCCACCTTAAGTTGAACCATTAAATAATCATCTCACATCTGTCATGGATTCACTCACCCAAACCACGTCTACGAGCATAGCATAGCAGTATAAGCATAACATAGAAGTAACTCCCAAGGGTTTGATAATAAACAGGGCAATAGGTTCTACCTCATCAACTACTTCCCAATACCCACAAATTAATCACATGCTAATCATGCAGTGTTTGAGGTTTGGAACTAATGCATAAAAGCTGGGTATGAAAAGAGTATGATCAATGTGTTACTTGCCTTGCTGACGATCCGCAAAACCTAGTGACTCGTAGTAGCACGCTTCGCACTCCGGGAATTCTATCGCAAACAAACAATATCAGACATAAGCAATCAAGCAAAGATGCACGAGTAAAACTCAAATAGAAGATCGAATCTGAAAACACAACTGAAGAGATTCGATTTGCAAAAAGAATCAAATCAAACAGAGCAACGAAACTCAAACTACGACAGAAACAAGATCCGATGACTAATCTAGACTAAAGTCCAATTTTACAGTACCAAAATCTTTTTCAAGTTAGTTAAACAGAAAGAGAACTTCGAGACGAAGATCTAGGCGCTTGAATCGCCTCATTCCGATAAACGAGCGAAAAGATAAACTAAAATGAAAATCAGGTCAGAAATCACGATCGAAAATAATCGTGAAAAATCCTGGAAAAAGAAAAACTGACGAACAGGCTAACGAACGAACGTTCGCTGTTTGTGGCTAACGTGTGAACGGCGTTCGTTAAAACGAATGTACGGACGAACATCCGCAAAATAACTAAACAAAAAAAAACGAACCGATCTACTGAAAAAATAGATCTAGGGTTTCGAAATAAAAATTGATCGGCTTAAAAAAACTCGGCGGCTACCTCGTGGAACGGGACGGCAGCGGCGGCGTACTCCGGCGGCGAGGCGGTGAGGCGGTGCCGTCCGGCGGTGGCAACGGTGGCGCGGCGCAGCGGCGGCGGCGGCGGCGGGCGGCGCTAGGGTTCGGGCGGGGCTGGCGGGTGGCTGGGGCGGCTCGGGCCTTCGGCCTTTAAGGGCTGGCCGGGTCAGTGTCCCAGGCGGACACAACCCAGTAAGGCGGTAACATTTAAAAAAAATATTCTGACGCGCAGAAAAACAAAGATAAGAAATGCTAAACGGACTCCAAAAATCCTGAAATAAATTTTCCCCGTCCTCTAAAAAGCTACCGGACAAGGTGAACATTTATTTAGGACTCTAATGCAATTTCGAAAAACGCATATTTTTTCTAATTCAAATAAAATAGCAATAAAATCCAAATAAAAATGTTTATTTGTTTTTTTAAATATTTTCCTCCAATATTTCATTATTTTGGGGAAGTCATATTATCCCCTCGCATATATTTTGATATGAAATATTTTTGGAGAGAAAAATAATTAAAACAAATGACCCTTGTTTCAACATTTGATAAAATTCAAATATGAAAACGGTGAAATCCCCAACTCTCTCCGAGGGTCCTTGAGTTGCTTAGAATTTCGAGGATCGCGAAAGAAAATGCAATAAAATATGATATGCATGTATGACCTATGTATAACATTCCAAATTGAAAATTTGGGATGTTACATTTTTTCTGAACATTATTCTTTTAGTGTGGAAACAATTTATAGTATTTGAGTTTCTTATGATACTCCCACTATTCCGAATGAGAAGAGTTTGCTTATATGGAGAGTAGTTAAGTTTCTATGCTTATGTATCATGAAAGTAATGCTTTATGTGATGGTTATATTGTTGAATTCATTCATAATGCTACTGAAAATTATTATGAGGGAGGAGTATATGCTTGTAGGAATTGCAATAATATCAAGTTTCCTCTCTATGTGTTGAAAGTTTTGAGGTCATGCTTGTTTTGCCTTCCTATGCTAGTTGATTCTTGTTCCTGCAAGTTGTTTGCTCACAAAATCCCTATGCATAGGAAGTGGGTTAGACTTAAATGTGCTTGTCATATGCTTTATGATGCTCCCATTATGTTTCAATTCTTATCTTTTATGCGAGCATCATTGAAATCATCATGCCTAGCTAGAAGGCATTAAAGAAAAGCGATTGTTGGGAGACAACCCAATATTTACCCCTACTGCTTTTGTGTGTTCACATGATTAAGCTACTGTAGTAATCATGTTTTATAGATTTTTTCAATAAAGTGCCAAGTAAAGCCTTTGGGATAGTGTGGATGATAGTTGACTTGATTCTATGCAAAAACAGAAGCTTTTGCTCCCAGTCCAGGAATTTTTACAATTCACTGGAACATGCTTTTGATCTGAATTTTTTTACAAAAGATTGATATACAAATTTTCTAGATTGTCCTAATTTTTCAGAATTGTTGGAGCTACAGAAGTATGGTTTCAATCCAGATCTTTACACACTGTTCTGTTTTTGACAGATTCTGTTTTCGATGCATAGTTTGCTTGTTTTGTAGTTTCTATGGCTTATAATTCTTAATATAAAATGTAGAAATGATAGGGTATAGTAGGCATCATGTGAGAAAAATTATGAATCTTGTCTTGACAGTACCAAAGTGAATGATTTGTTTTATTATACTAACGGAGCTCACTAGTTTTCTGTTAAGTTTTGTGTTGTGAACTTTTCAAGTTTTGGGTGAAGTTTCGATGGACTATGGAATAAGGAGTCGCAAGAGCCTAAGCTTGGTTATGCCCAAGGCACCCCAAGGTAATATTCAAGGACAACCAAGAGCCTAAGCTTGGGGATGCCCCGGATGGCATCCCCTCTTTCGTCTTCGTTCATCGGTAACCTTACTTGGAGCTATATTTTTATTCACCACATGATATGTGTTTTGCTTGGAGCGTCATTTTCTTTTATTAGGATTTGCTTGCTGTTATTTAGAGTAATGTTTTGCATCTTTTAGTTGAACAAAAAGTCAAGTGTAGCCTTTACCATGCTTATTTTGCAAGTCTATATGTTGCTGTTTTCAAACCAGGAAGTTTTCTATCATTGTCTGAATTGTTTAAAAATGTCAGAATGTGATAAAATCTTGAAATTTTACACAATGAGTAACAAGAAATTATCTACAGTGTGGTAATTTTTCAGAATTTTTGGAGTTATAGAAGTATGAATTTTCTTGCATTCTTTACAGACTGTTCTGTTTAGACAGATTGCTGTTATGTTTGCATTGTTTGCATATGTTTGCTTGTTTAATGATTCTATTTGAGGATAGGAGCATTAAATATGCAGAGGCATGTAGTAGGCAATATCAAATTATAATTTTAGTAATTTTCTACAGTAGATAATGATAAGGTTTTGCATGGATTTATACTAACCTATCTCATGAGTTCTTGTTGAGTTTTGTGTGGATGAAGTTTTTAAGATTTAGGGAGACAACAATATGAAAGGAATTAAGGAGACACAAAAGCTCAAGCTTGGGGATGCCCAAGGCATCCCTAATTAATATTTCAAAAAGTCTCGAGCATCTAAGCTTGGGGATGCCTCGGTTGGCATCCCACCTTTCTTCTTCAACAATGATCGGTCAGTTTTGGTTGAACCTAAGTTTTTGCTTCTTCCCATGATATGTGCTATCCTTGCAATGTCATTTATTTTGTTTTGCTTGCTGTTTGAATAAAGTACTTAAGATCTGAAATACTTAAATGAGAGAGAGTCTTCACATAGTCACATAATTATTCGACTACTCATTGATCTTCGCTTATATCTTTATGGAGTACTTTTTCATTTACTCTCGTGCTTCACTTTTATCCTATGAGTAAATGGTTGAATGATTTGAATACCATAAATATGAAATTATACATGTTTCATATGTTTATACCGAGTAATGACTTCACTTATAAGAAGTAGAGGTGGTAAATTTATTAAAAGTTAGCAAACATAGTATTGGTCGCTTGAACAATTCATGATAGAATATTGAAGGAAGAGAGATTTCACATATAAATATACTATCTTGGACATCTTCTATGATCGTGAGCCCCATTAATTATTTTCAAACTTGATCAAATTAGTTGAAGTTGGACAAGGAAGACAACATAATGAGTTATGCTTGGGTATATTTGTATAGAAGTTATATTGTTATGGATCCTCCAACATGTGGTGCTTGCTTTTTAGAATGTTTTGCTAACCAAAATTTATGTACTAAGCGGGAATACTGCTTGTGCATCCAAAATCCTTGAACCAAGTTTCTTCCATGAGTGTCCACCATATCTACCTATATGCGGTATTTACCTGCCGTTCCAAGTAAATTTGCATGTGCCAAACTCTAAACCTTCAAATAAATAATATGTTTTGTATGCCTGAATCGCTCATGTAGCGACTAGGGGCTGTCAATATTTTCCATGCTAGGTGGGTTATTCTCACGATGAGTGGACTCTGCTCATCATTCACGAGAGAGTGGCTGGTAATTGGGATGCCCAGTCCTATGATCGAAAGATCAAAAACAAAATCACAAATAATTTAAACAAAACTCCCCCAGGATTGTTGATAGTTGGACGGCACCCGTTGTTTCGGACAAGCCGTGGAGTGTGATTGTTGGTGGTGGGGGAGTAAAATCTTTACCTTTCTGTTTGGGAACCGCCTATAATGTATCTAGTATGGAAAATATTGGGAACTCTTGGTTGTTATGTTGTCAATGAAAGCATACCTCTCAAAATTATTTTCATCTCTGTTTTAAAAGCTTCGAGCTCTCGCACCTCTGCAAATCCCTGCTTCCCTATGTGAAGGGCCTATCTTTTACTTTTATGGAAGAGTCAGTAGTATCTCATTCCAATCTACTCTTTAGTTGGCAAGCATCATGTGATGGGGAAGGATCTAAGCATATATGGCCATTCAAATATATTTGATCATGAATTATTATTGTTGACAATTATCTATATGATAAGTAAGTTGGGAGGCAAAACATTAAGCCCCTATCTTTCTCTGTGTTCAATGGATGCTATTTGTTCTAAAAATATGCTTTGAGTGGTAGCAATCATGGAATACTATATGATAGTTGAGTATGTGGGATTTGCTAAATCAAAGCTCTTACATAGACCCTTCCTGAAAATAAGATGAATTGCAATTGTTTGATGACTGAGAATATAGTTTGTTAGTTTTCAAGAAAGTTTATGATCTATGCTTTAACATGTGAATAGCTTGCTACTTGATCATGAGAAGCTTTATGATATGAGCTACTGTTATGATATATAATGATGCTAGTGATTGAAATTATCATTGATCACACTTGTGCACTTGCTAGCATTCCACATCAAAAATTCTATTTTTATCATTTACCTATTCGAGGATGAGCAGGAATTAAGCTTGGGGATGCTTGATACTTCTCCAACGTATCTATAATTCTTGATTGTTCCATGCTTGTCACAGCCCTAGATCAGTCTTTGTTTGTCTTTGCTTGATCATCATGTCATCATGTTTAAATTCAAATGAATTTTAATTGGGGATGTTCAAACCCTAGCATCAAATGGAATTCAAATAGGTTCAACCTAAAAATATTTTCGATGAACCTGAAATGCCTTTATAAATGTTCATCATTTTTGTTTTGGTCCAGAACCTCTGCCAAAAATGGTGCACACTTTTCTAGGACACTTTGGGTTATTGAATTAAATCATACAGTATTTGCTCTTGGACATTTAAATGATATAAATAATTTTAAATGTCCAAATAATCTTGAAAGTAAATGAGGACTATTGGAAATAATTCAAACAGTGCCCACAAATATTTTCAGGATTTTTGAAAAATGCTCCAGCATTTTTAATAAAGCCAAAACAATTGTAGAAAATAGAAAACAGAAAGAATTAGAAAGAGAGAGAGAGAGAGAATACCTGGCCACTTACCAGCCCAGCGGTGCGGCCCACGGGCCCAACTACCAGTCATCGTCTCCATTGCGCCAGTCGGACGCCGAGCGCGTGCCCGACGCGCATGCATGGCCGTGCTGCCACGCCACCTGCCTGCCTGCGTCCCCGGGACAGCGCAACACCGCGGATCTTCTCCTCGGTGCCGTCCCGATCAATCCGGCCTCTCACTCCTCCCTCTACTCTCTCCTTCACCCCCTGACGTCAGGCTGACACAGTAAATCATTTTCTGGATTAAAAGTAATCCAGGAAATTCCAGAAAATAGTTAAAATTTCTAAAATTCATATACAATCAACCGTAACTCCAAATGAAATAATTTATATATGAAAAATTATCAGAAAAATCCAATCTATCCATCTGTACCATTTTCATGCATGTTTGGACAACTTAAAGTTGCTGTATAAGACAATTTGAATTAATGGCATTTGAAATGCCTTATGTGGAGTTTGAATTTGAATCTTGTGTTCAAACCAACTCCATTTAAATCGTTGCTAGCTGCATTAGCTCAAATCACAACATATTGCCATGCCATGATCATGCATCATATTGTGGAATTGCATTGATTGTGTTCTTTCTGTGTTTGCCGGTATCTATCCCCTTTCAGTGGACGTAGTTCTGACGATGAGTTCGATGACACCGATGAAGAGTTTTACTATCTTCAGAAGTGCCAGGCAAGCAAAACCCCCTTGTTCATTCCGATATAATCCCACTCTCTCACTCCTGCTCTCTTTTACTGCATTAGGAAAACAATGATTCAATTGTTACATGTTGCGGTAGTTGAACCCCTTTCCTCTGCATGACCTGTCATTGCCACAATAAATAGATGAAACCCACTATCATGAGTAGGAGTTGTTTGAGCCCTGATGTGCCTGCTCATTCATGATTGTTTGTCATGCTTGCTACTGCTTAGAGTTGGGTCAGGTCCGATTCACCGGGGATGAATTGGAATGGTGATGAACATGTCCTACTGTGTGTGAGTTAAGTGTGTGAACACGATTTGGTAAAGGTATTGATGAGAGGCCATGTAGGAGTACATGGTGGGTTGTTTCATTGGA
The DNA here is from genome assembly GCF_002575655.3 of Aegilops tauschii subsp. strangulata. Lineage (NCBI taxonomy): Eukaryota > Viridiplantae > Streptophyta > Magnoliopsida > Poales > Poaceae > Aegilops > Aegilops tauschii. Next base: position 471,426,006 of record NC_053038.3, read on the forward strand.
ATCGTCCTTAGGAACAGAGATTTGTGTATGTGATTTAAGATCAGCTACTACCACGCGTTGGGCCCGAAACCAATGGACCCTCTCGACTTATTAACCACCCCTGTCCTCTGTCCAGGAGTTGCAAGTAGTTTCTGGTGTTTGTAGTATGCTGGAGGCCGTGCGCAGCGCTGACCTGAGGGGTGGGCTGTGATGCGGTAGGCTCGTGGCCCGGTGTATCGAGTCACCCGTTTGGTGACCCGGGAACCCTGCACACATCGTTCGGGGCCGTAGTGGAAACCTCGGCCGGACTCCTTGCGGATGGAACCGGAATAGGCGATAAACCTGGACTAGGGACTTGTGTGGTTAGTCAGGTCGTGGCCAACATCCTCGCTGGGCTTCCGCTTGAAGGTTGCCGAGTACATGTTGTGTAAGCAGCGATAAGTGGTGAGAGCGTGTGTGAAGAAGTACACCCCTGCAGGGTTAACATCATCTATTCGAATAGCCACGTCCACGGTAAAGGACTACTTGGTTGCTTATAAAGTTCATAGAAAAGTGAAAGTGGGTACTCTAAAATGCGCAAGATAAGCGTGAGTGCTATGGATGGCGTTCTCGTAGGGAGACGGGAGTGGATCCATAGTGGTGTATCGATATGGTGAATATGTGGACTCGTGTGCGCCACCTCAAAAGAGTTACTTGCAGACGTAGTTCAGGATAGCCACTGAGTCAAAGCTGGCCTGCTGCAGTTAAACCCCACCATCCCTTTGTTGATACTGATGCATATGTAGCTAGTTCTGATGTAAGTCTTGCTGGGTACATTTGTACTCATGTTTGCTTAATTTATGTTTTTGCAGAGAGACTTCAGTCTCACCAGTAGTTCCGCATGGACTTTGATGTTTAGCTTGATACCTCAGCTATGATCTTGTGCCCTCGGCGGGGTCTTGTATATAGTCAGGCTTCTCCGCCTTTTTCATTTGTAGTTGTCTGTACTCAGACAAGTTAAGCTTCCGCATGTGCTTATTGGTTGTATGCTCTGAATGTTGGGTCATGAGACCCATGTTTGTAATGCTTGGCTCCTCGGAGCCTATTGAATAAATACTTTGAGTCATTGAGTCTTGTTGTGATGCCATGTTGTATTTGCACATATCGGGCATATTGTGTGTATGTTATTGAAATGCTTGGTATGTGTGGGATCCGACAACCTAGTTGTTTATCCTTGGTAGCCTCTCTTACCGGGAATTGTCTCCTAGTGCTTCCACTGAGCCATGGTAGCTTGCTACTACTCTGGAACACTTAGGCTGGCCGGCATGTGTCCTTCTTCGTTCCTATGTCTGTCCCTTCGGGGAAATGTCACGCGTTGTTCCTTCAAGTCCTTGTAGCTTGCTACGACTTGGGTTCATACGTTGATGACCGACACGTTCGTTGCTGGGTCATGTATGCATCTCCATGTAAGTTAGTGCCACTTTGGATTCACAACTAGTCATGTCGGCCCGGGTTCTCTGTCATATAGATGCTAGCGACACTATGATATACGTGAGCCAAAAGGCGCAAATGGTCCCGGGCCAGGTAAGGTGGCACCCATGGGAATACCGTGCGTGAGGCCGCAAAGTGATATGATGTGTTACATGCTAGATCGGTGTCACTTAGGATCGGGGTCTTGACAATGCTATTATATTATCCATCTTGGATGTTTTACATGCATGTATATGCTATTTTATATGATTTTTGGGACTAACCTATTAACCTAGATCCGAGTGCCAGTTTATGTTTTTTTCCTTGTTTTTGAGTTTTGTAGAAAAGGAATATCAAACGAAGTCCAATTGACCTGAAAATTTACGGTGATTTTTATGGACCAGAAGAAGCCCCCGAAGGAAAAGAGTTGAGCCAGAAGAGCCCCGAGGCCTCCACAAGGGTGGAGGGCGCGCCCTACCCCCCGGGCGCGCCCTCCGACCTTGTGGGCTCCTCGTGGACTGATGTTGGCTTGAACTACGTCGGTATTTCCCCAAAGAGGAAGGGATGATGCAGCACAGCAACGGTAGGTATTTCCCTCAGTGATGAGACCAAGGTTATCGAACCAATAGGAGAACCACGCAACACTACGTGAACAACACTTGCACACAAATAACAAATACTCGCAACCCACGTGTTAAAGGGGTTGTCAATCCCTTTCGGGCAACGGCGCCAGAAATTGGCAAACGGACGTGAGAGAGTTGTAATAAATTAATAGATCAAACACCAAAATAAAATAAAGTGCAGCAAGGTATTTTTTTATTTTTAGTTTAGTACATCTGAAAATAAAAGCAAAGGAATAGTAGATCGCAAAGGCAAATAATATGAGAAAGAGACCTGGGGGCCGTATATTTCACTAGTGGCTTCTCTCGAGAAAAATAGCAAACGGTGGGTAAACAAATTACTGTTGGGAAATCAATAGAACTTCAAATAATCATGACGATATCCAAGCAATGATCATTATATAGGCATCACGTCCAAGATTAGTAGACCGACTCCTGCCTGCATCTACTACTATTACTCCACACTTCGACCGCTATCCAGCATGCATCTAGTGTATTAAGTTCATGGAGAAACGGAGTAATGCAATAAGAACGACGACATGATGTAGACAAGATCTATCTAGGTAGAGATAGACCCCATCGTTTTATCCTCAGTAGCAACGATACATACGTGTCGGTTCCCCTTCTGTCACTAGGATCAAGCATCGTAAGATCGAACCCACTACAAAGCACCTCTTCCCATTGCAAGATAAATAGATCAAGTTGGCCAAAAAAAATCCCAAATATCGGAGAAGAATTATGAGGCTATAAGCAATCATGAGATCAAAGAAACTCAAATAACTTTCATGGATATAAAAAGATAGATTTGATCATAAACTCAAAGTTCATCCGATCCCAACAAACACACCGCACAAAGAGTTACATCATATGGATCTCCAAGAGACCATTGTATTGAGAATTCAGCGAGAGAGAGGAAGCCATCTAGCTACTAACTACAGACCTGAAGGTCTACAAAGAACTACTCACGCATCATCGGAGAGGAACCAATGGAAGTGGTGAACCCCTCCGTGATGGTGTCTAGATTGGATCTGGTGGTTCTGGACTCTGCGGCGGCTAGAATTAATTTTCATCGACTCTCCTAGGGTTTCTGGAATATTGGGGTATTTATAGAGCAAAGAGGCGGTCCGGGGGGCACCCGAGGTGGGTACAACCCACCAGGGCGCGCCCTGGTGGGTTGTGCTCCCCTCGGAGCACCCCCAGGCGCAGCCTTGGCCAATTGGGTGTCTTATGGTCCATAAAAAATCTCCGTGAAGTTTTGTTGCATTTGGAATCCATTTGGTATTGATTTCCTGCGATGTAAAAACGTGCAGAAAACAACAACTGGCACTTGGCACTATGTCAATAGGTTAGTACCAAAAAATGATATAAAATGACTATAAAATGATTATAAAACATCCAAGATTGATAATATAACAGCATGGAACAATAAAAAATTATAGATACATTGGAGACGTATCAACATCCCCAAGCTTAACTCCTGCTCGTCCTCAAGTAGGTAAGTGATAAAAACAGAATTGTTTATCTGGAATGCTGCCTAACATGTCATATCATATTTCTTTTCTTTATAGCATGGACATTTGGACTTTTATGTGATTCAAAGCAATAGTCTAGTTTCGACATGATAACTTAAATACCCAAGCATATCAACAAGCAACCATATGTCTTTCAAAATATCAACGCTAAAATAAGTTATCCCTAGCCCATCATGCTCAAGCATTGATCCATTCATGAAACACACTCGAATATTAACTACACCCAATACTCAAGTATGATCATATTGCCTCCTAGTTGGTGCTTTTATAAGAGAAGATGGAGACTCAAATTCAAAATAAAAATTGCATAAAGTAAAAGAAAGGCCCTTCGCAGAGGGAAGTAGGGATTTGTAGAGGTGCCAGAGCTTGAAGTGAAAATTGAGAGATAAAAACATTTTGGGAGGTGTGTCTTTCCCACCAACGAAAGCGACTTAGAGTTCCCAACACTTTCCATGCTAGATATATCATAGGCGTTTCCCAAACAGAAAATAAAGTTTATTCCTTTTTCAACCATACTTTCACTTTCCATGGCTAGCCGTATCCACGGTTGCCTTCCATACCAACACTTTCCTAGGAATTTATTATTTGACAACATAAAGTAAATTCAATTTTCATTTGGGGACTGGGCATCCCTAATAACTTTGCCTTAGTCTCGTGCAATGACAAGTGAATAAACACTCATCATGAGAATAACACATCTATCATGGAAAATATTAGCCACCCCTCACCGCTCCGCGAGCAGTACGAACACACAAAAGAGAAGTTTGTTTTGAAAATTAGAGACGGCACATACAAATTTGCTTAGAACGGCAAAAGAATACCGCATATAGGTAGATATAGTGGACTCATGTGGCAAAACTGGTTTAAAGGTTTTTGGATGCACAAGTAGTGATCATACTTAGTGCAAAATGAAGGCTAGCAAAAGATTGAGAAGCGACCAACCAAGAAACGAATAATCTCATAAGCGAGCATTAAGCATAATAACACCAAATAATGCACCATAAGTAGGATATAATTTCATTGCATAATTATTGACTTTCGTGCTTGCATAGGGAATCACAAACCTTAACACCAATATTCTTATTAAAGCATAATTACTCATCAAGATGACTCACATATCACATCATCATATCTCAAAAATATTACTTAGAATCAAGTTTATTTTGTCCAATGATCTTCATGAAAGTTTTTATTATATCCTTCTTGGATATCTATCACTTTGGAACTAATTTTCATATGTTGCTTTTCATAAGCTCAAACAAATATAAGTGAAGATCATGAGCATAAAGTTTCTTTCTCTCAAATTAATTTAAGTGAAGCAAGAGAGAATTTCTTGAAAATTTTACTAACTCTCGAATAAATCTAAGTGAAGCAAGAGAGTATTTCTTCAAAAATACTAAAGCACACCATGCTCAAAAAGATATAAGTGAAGCACTAGAGCAAGTCCATAGCTCATAAAAAATTTGAGTGAAGCATAGAGAGCAATTCTAACAAGTCATGACATAATTTTGGCTCTCTCAAATAAGTGTGTCCAACAAGGAATCAAGACTTAAAACACAAAATAAAACAAGCAAAGACTCATATCATACAAGACGCTCCAAGCAAAACACATAGTATGTGACAAATAAAAATGTAGCTTTGAGTAAAATACCGATGGTCGTTAGAAGAAAGAGGGGATGCCACTCGGGGCATCCCCAAGCTTAGTTGCTTGCTCTCTTTTGGATAATAGCTTGGGATGCCGGGGCATCCCCAAGCTTAGGCTCTTCTTACTCCTTATTCCTTCATCCATCGTAAGATAACCCAAAACTTGAAAACTTCAATCACACAAAACTCAACAAAACCTTCGTGAGATCCGTTAGTATAAGAAAGCAAATCACTACTATAAGTACTGTATACAACCAATTCATATTTTATTCTTGCATTATATCTACTGTATTCCAACTTTTCTATGGCAAAAACTCATCAAAGAAAACCATAGAGCCATCAAAACAAGCACACAATGCAAAGAAAACAGAATCTGTCAGAAACAGAACAGTTTGTAGCAATCTGACTATTTCGAATACTTCTGTAACTCGAAAACTTCAAAAAATTTAGGAAGACCTGAGAAATTTGTATATTAATCTTCTGCAAAAAGAATTGGCATTTTATCATGCTCTGATAAAAAATAAGAATTGTTTTTGTGAGCGCAAAAGTTTCTATTTTTCAGCAAGATCAAACAACTATCACCCAAGAAGATCCTAAAGGCTTTACTTGGCACAAACACTAATTAAAACACAAAAAACACAATCATAACAGTAGCATAATTGTGCAAACACTCAAAACAGAAAGCAAAAAGCTAAAATAAATTTTATTCATTGGGTTGCCTCCCAACAAGCGCTATAGTTTTATGCCCTTAGCTAGGCATAAAGCAAGGATCTATGTTTTGTCATCTTTGTTTTGAGATCCATAAGATTCCCTCATGGTTGATTCATAGGGTGGCCTTATTCTTGTTCTAGGGAAGTGTTCCATACCCTTCCTGAAAGGAAATTGAAATTTAATATTGCCTTCTTTCATATCAATCACGGCACCGATAGTGCGTAAAAACGGTCTACCAAGAATAATGGGACAAGACGGATTGCAATCAATATCAAGAACAGTAAAATCTATGGGCACATAATTCCTATTTGCAATAATAAGAACATCATTAATTCTTCCCATTGGCTTTTTAATAGTAGAATCCGCCAAGTGCAAATTTAAAGAGCATTCTTCAAAATCGGTAAGACCAATCACATCACATAAAGATTTCAGAATTGTAGAAACACTAGCACCCAAGTCACACAAAGAAAAACACTCATAATTTTTAATCTTGACTTTGATAGTAGGTTCCCATTCATCATGCAATTTTCTAGGAATTGCAACTTCTAATTCCAATTTTTCTTCAAAAGCTTTCATCATAGCATCAACAATTGTTTGGTAAAAGCTTTATTTTGTTCATAAGCATGGGGTGAATTTATCATGGATTGCAACACAGAAATATAATCAATCAAGGAGAAACTATCATAATTAAAGTCTTTGTAGTCTAAAAGAGTGGGCACATGACTAGTTAAAGTTTTGACCTCTTCAAACCCACTTTCATCAATTTTATCAACAAGATTTTCACCCTCCGAAGTATCGGGACGCCTTGTAACTAAAGTTGACTCTTCTCCAGTCCCTTTTTCATCAATCTCAATTTTACTAAACAAGGAATCAATAGAAGAAACACCAATCATTTTAAGTTTTTCATCATTTTTATCTTCTAACGGGATTGGTTTAGCAGCCATTTGATTTACTAAGGTAGCTTGTGCATCGGATATTTTTCCTAGCAAACTTTCAGCAAAAGCATACTTAGATTGGAGATTGCAAACTTCTCTACTAATATCATCAAGTTGTTTTGTAATAGCATCTAGCACAACAGAGTGCTCCTTAAGTTCTTCGGTAAAATACTTATTATGCTCAAATTGTGTAGTCATATATTCCTTAGTAGTTTTCTCAATTTCAAGCAAAATATTTGGGTAAGGAACATGATAATATTTTCTTCAAGGCATCATGACTACACAAACAAGAACGCACACAAAAACAGATCCGGCAAGAAAACGGCGAACGAAAAAGAGGGGCGAATAAAAGGGCAAATTTTTGTGAAGTGGGGGAGAGGAAAACGAGAGGCAAATGGCGAATAATGTAAATTGCGAGGAGGTGAGATTTGTGATTAGGAACCTGGTATATGTTGAAGATCCTCCCTGGCAACGGCGCTAGAAATTGGCGAGTTGACAGGAGACTATCTTGACTTGATCCTCCCCGGCAACGGCGCCAGAAATTCCTTTTGATGTTGGCTTGAACTACGTCAGTATTTCCCCAAAGAGGAAGGGATGATGCAGCACAACAACGGTAGGTATTTCCCTCAGCGATGAGACCAAGGTTATCGAACCAGTAGGAGAACCATGCAACACTACGTGACCAGCACCTGCACACAAATAACAAATACTCGCAACCCAACGTGTTAAAGGGGTTGTCAATCCCTTTCGGGCAACGGCGCCAGAAATTGGCAAACGGACGTGAGAGAGTTGTAATAAATTAATCGATAGAACGCCAAATAAAATAAAATACAACAAGGTATTTTTGTATTTTTAGTTTAGTAGATCTAAAAATAAAAGCAAAGGAAAAGGAGATCGCAAAGGCAAATAATATGAGAAAAGAGACCTGGGGGCCGTAGATTTCACTAGTGGCTTCTCTCGAGAAAAATAGCAAACGGTGGGTAAACAAATCACTGTTGGGAAATTGATAGAACTTCAAATAATCATGACGATATCTAGGCAATGATCATTATATAGGCATCACGTCCAAGATTAGTAGACCGACTCCTGCCTGGATCTACTACTATTACTCCACACATCGACCGCTATCCAGCATGCATCTAGTCTATTAAGTTCATGGAGAAACGGAGTAATGCAATAAGAAGGATTACATGATGTAGACAAGATCTATCTATGTAGAGATAGACCCCATCGTTTTATCTTTAGTAGCAACGATACATACGTGTCGGTTCCCCTTCTGTCACTGGGATCAAGCATCGTAAGATCGAACCCACTACAAAGCACCTCTTCCCATTGCAAGATAAATAGATCAAGTTGGCCAAAAAAAACCCAAATATCGGAGAAGAAATACGAGGCTATAAGCAATCATGCATATAAGAGATCAAAGAAACTCAAATAACTTTCATGGATATAAAAAGATAGATCTGATCATAAACTCAAAGTTCATCCGATCCCAACAAACACACCACAAAAAGAGTTACATCATATGGATCTCCAAGAGACCATTGTATTGAGAATTCAGCGAGAGAGAGGAAGTCATCTAGCTACTAACTACGGACCCGAAGGTCTACAAAGAACTACTCACGCATCATCGGAGGCACCAATGGAAGTGGTGAACCCCTCCGTGATGGTGTCTAGATTGGATCTGGTGGTTCTGGACTCTGCGGCAGCTGGAATTGATTTTCGTTGACTCTCCTAGGGTTTCTGGAATATTGGGGTATTTATTGAGCAAAGAGGTGGTCCGGGGGGCACCCGAGGTGGGCACAACCCACCAGGGCGCGCCTGGGCCTCCTGGCGTGCCCTGGTGGGTTGTGCTCCCCTTGTAGCACCCCTAGGCGCAGCCTTGGCCCATTGGGTGTCTTTTGGTCCATAAAAATCTCCAAGAAATTTTGTTGCATTTGGACTCCATTTGGTATTGATTTCCTGCGATGTAAAAAAACATGCAGAATATAGCAACTGACACTTGGCACTATGTCAATAGGTTAGTACCAAAAATGATAAAATGACTACAAAATGATTATAAAACATCTAAGGTTGATAATATAACTGCATGGAACAATCAAAAATTATAGATACATTGGAGACGTATCATGGAACCCCTGACGTGAAACCGATGCCAAAAATTCCTATAAATACACAAACCCCCGAAAAGAAACCTAGATCTAGAGTTCCGCCACCACAAGTTTATGAACAAAATCCTTACGAAAAGTTCTCCAAAAGTTCCCTATGAAAGAATCCTTTGAAGCATCTAATCGTCTCAAACGTTTTGACTAATTGTGGAATGGACTCCGTATAAGTCAGATATCCATGTTTCAGTTAACACTCCGCAAAACTGATTTCGAACAACAGTTACAGACTAGTTCTTGTGTAGTTGCATTCAATTTTTTTCCATTCTACTTCACTAAACAACTCCATATGAGATCCAATTACATCTAGGGAAATGCAAAAGACCATAGTTATGATGATGCACTAGGTCCATAGCTGGGACTTTGTGTATGTTCTCGAAATGCGTTTGTCGATTGCTCATTAAGAAAGTTTCCATACAAGTTTCTGAACGAACTCGTTAAGAAAAGTTCTCCAAAAGTTCCCTATGAAAGAATCCGTTGAAGCATCTGGTCGTCACAAATGTTTTGACTACTTGTGGTGCCAAAACAGATTCTGTATGAGTCAGATATCCATGTTTCAGTTGACACTGCGCAAAACTGATTCCGAACGACAGTCACAGACTAGTTCTTGTGTAGTTGTATTTGATTTTTTCAATTCTAATTCACTAAACATCTCCATATGAGATCCAATTACTTGTAGGGAAATGCAAGAGACATTAGTTATGATGATGCACTTGGTCCACATCTGGGACTTTGTGTATGTTCTCGAAATGCGTTTGTCGATTGCTCATTAAGAAAGTTTCTATATAAGTTTCTGAACAAACTCCGTATGAAAAATTCTCCAAAAGTTCCCTATGAAAGAATCCTTTGAAGCATCTGGTTGTCACGAATGTTTTCACTACTTGTGGAGCCAAAAAGGACTCTGTATGAGTCAGATATCCATGCTTTAGTTAACACTGCGTCAAACTGATTCTGAACGACAGTTACAGACTAGTTCTTGTGTAGTTGCATTTGATTTTTTCTGTTCTATTTCACTAAACATCTCCATATTAGATCCAATTACTTGTAGGGAAATTCAAGAGACCTCAATTACGGTGATGCGCTAGGTCCACAACTGGGACTTTGTGTATGTTCTCGAAATGCGTTTGTCGAGTACTCATTAAGAAAGTTTCTGTGCAATTTTCTGAACGAACTCCTTAAGCAAACTTCTCCAAAAGTTGCCTATGAAGAAATCCTTTGAAGCATCTGGTCGTCACAAATGTTTTGACTACTTGTGTAGCCAAAACGGACTCCGTAAAGGTTAGATATCTATGTTTCAGTCAACACTACGCAAAACTGATTCCGAACAACAGTTACAGACTAGTTCTTGTGTACTTGCATTCAATTTTTTTTCCATTCTACTTCACTAAACAACTCCATATGCGATCCAATTACATCTAGGGAAATGCAAGAGACCTTAGTTATGATGATGCACCATGTCCACAGCAGGGACTTTGTGTATGTTCTCCAAAGGCGTTTGTCGAGTCCTCATTAAGAAAGTATCTGTACAAGTTTCTGAAAGAAATCCTTAAGAAAAGTTCTCCAAAAGTTCACTATGAAAAAAATCCTTTGAAGCATCTGGTTGTCACAATTTTTTTGAATACTTGTGGAGCCAAAATGGACTTCGTATAAGTCAGATATCCATGTCTCAGTTAACACTGCCCAAAACTGATTCCGAACGACAGTTACAGACTAGTTCGTGTGTAGTTGCATTCAATTTTTTCCATTCTACTTCACTAAACAACTCCATATGAGATCCAATTAGATCTAGGGAAATGCAAAAGACCTTAGTTATCATGATGCACCAGGTCCACAGCTGGGAGTTTGTGTATGTTCTCCAAAGGCGTTTCTCAAGTGCTCATTAAGAAAGTTTCTATACAAGTTTCTGAATGAACTCCTTAAAAAAGTTCTCCAAAACTTCCCTATGAAAGAATCCGTTGAAGCATCTGGTCGTCACAAATGTTTTGACTACTTGTGGTGCCAAAACGGATTCCGTATGAGTTAGATATCCATGTTTCAGTTAACACTGCGCAAAACTGATTCCGAACGATAGTCACATACTAGTTCTTGTGTAGTTGTATTTGATTTTTTCCATTCTAATTCACTAAACATCTCCATATGATATCCAATTACTTGTAGGTAAATAAAAGAGACCTTAGTTACGATTATGCACAAGGTCCATAGCTGGGACTTTGTGTATGTTCTCGAAATGCGTTTGTCGAGCGCTCATTAAGAAAGTTTCTATATAAGTTTCTGAACAAACTCCTTAAGAAAAGTTCTCCAAAAGTTTCCTATGAAAAACTTCTTTGAAGAATCTGGTCGGCACAAATGTGTTGAATACTTGTGGAGACAAAACGGACTCCGTATAAGTCAGATATCCATGTTTCAGTTAACACTATGTAAAACTGATTCCAAACAACATTTACAGACTAGCTCTTGTGTAGTTGCATTCAATTTTTTTTTCCATTATACTTCACTAAATAACTCCATATGAGATCCAATTACATATAGGGAAATGCAAGAGACCTTAGTTATGATGATGCACCAGGTCCACAGCTGGGACTTTGTGTATGTTCTCTAAAGGCGTTTGTCGAGTGCTCATTAAGAAAGTTTATGTACAAGTTTCTGAATGAACTCCTTAAGAGAAGTTCTCCAAAAGTTCACTATGAAAGAATCCTTTGAAGCATATGGTCATCCCAATTTTTTGACTACTTGTGGAGACAAAACGGACTCCGTATGAGTCAGATATCCATGTTTCAGTTAACACTGCCTCAAAATGATTCCGAACGACAGTTAGAGACTAGTTCTTGTGTAGTTGCATTCGATTTTTTCCATTCTACTTCACTAAACATCTCCATATATGAGATCCAGTTACTTCTAGGGAAATGCAAAAGACCTTAGTTATGATGATGCACTTGGTCCACAGCTGGGACTTTGTGTATGTACTCGAAATGCGTTTGTCGATTGCTCATTAAGAATGCTTCTGTATACGTTTCTGAAAGAAATCCTTAAGAAAAGTTCTCCAAAACTTCCCTATGAAAGTATCCTTTGAAGCATATGGTCGTCACAAACATTTTGACTACTTGTGGATCCAAAACAGACTCTGAATGAGCCAGATATCCATGTTTCAGTTAACACTGCGTCAAACTGATTCCGAAGGACAGTTACAGACTAGTTCTTGTGTAGTTGCATTTGATTTTTTCCTATCTAGTTCACTAAACATCACCATATGAGATCCAATTACTTGTAGGGAAATGCAAGAGACCTCAGTTACGGTGATGCACTAGATCCACAGCTTGGACTTTGTGTATATTCTCGAAATGTGTTTGGCGAGTGCTCATTAAGAAAGTTTCTGTACAATTTTCTGAACGAACTCCTTAAGAAAAGTTCTCCAAAAGTTTCGTATGAAAAAAATCCTTTGAAGAATCTGGTCGTCACAAATGTTTTGAATACTTGTGGAGCCAAAACAGACTCCGTATAAGTCAGATATCCATGTTTCAGTTAACACTATGCAAAACTTATTTCGAACGACAGTTGCAGACTAGTTCTTTTGTAGTTGCATTCAATTTTTTCCATTCTACTTCACTAAACAACTCCATATGATATCCAATTACATCTAGGGAAATGCAGGAGACCTTAGTTATGATGATGCACTAGGTCCACAGCTGGGACTTTGTGTATGTTCTCCAAAGACGTTTGTCGAGTGCTCATTAAGAAAGTTTCTGTACAAGTTTCTGAACGAACTCCTTAAGAAAAGTTCTCCAAACGTTCCCTATGAAAGAATCCGTTGAAGCATTTGGTCGCCACAAATGTTTTGACTACTTGTGGTGCCAAAACGGATTCCGTATAAGTCAGATATCCATGTTTCAGTAAACACTACGCAAAACTGATTCCGAATGACAGTCACAGACTAGTTCTTGTGTAGTTGTATTCGATTTTTTCCATTCTACTTGACTAAACATCTCTATATGAGATCCAATTACATGTAGGGAAATGCAAGAGACCTTAGTTATGATGATGCACTTGGTCCACAGCCGGGACTTTGCGCATGTTCTCGAAATGCGTTTGTCGAGTGCTCATTAAGAAAGTTTCTATATATGTTTCTGAACGAACTCCTTAAGAAAAGTTCCCCAAAAGTTCCCTATGAAAGAATCCTTTGAAGCATCTGGTCGTCAGAAACATTTTGAGTACTTGTGGAGCCAAAACAGACTCCGTATGAGTCAGATATCCATGTTTGAGTTAACATTGCGTCAAACTTATTCCGAACGACAGTTACGGACTAGTTCTTGTGTAGTTGCATTCAATTTTTTCAGTTCTACTTAACTAAACATCTTCATATCAGATCCAAATAATTGTAGGGAAATGCAAGAGACGTCAATTACGGTGATGCACTAGGTCCACAGCTGGGACTTTGGGTATGTTCTCGAAATGCGTTTGTCGATTGCTGATTAAGAACGTTTCTGTATAAGTTTCTGAACGAACTCCTTAAGAAAAGTTCTCCAAAAGTTCCCTATGAAAGAATCTTTAGAAGCATCTAGTCATCACAAACATTTTGACTACTTGTGGAGCAAAAACGGACTCTGTATGAGTCACATATCTATGTTTTAGTTAACACTGCGTCAAACTAATTTCGAACGACAGTTACACACTAGTTCTTGTGTAGTTGCATTTGATTTTTTCCGTTCTACTTCACTAGACACCTCCATATATGAGATCCAATTCTTTCTAGGGAAATGCGAGAGACCTTAGTTATGATGATGCACTAGGTCCACAGTTGGGACTTTGTGTATGTTCTCAAAATGTGTTTGTTGATTGCTCATTAAGAAAGTTTCTATACTCCTTTGAAGCATCTGGTCATCACAAATGTTTTGACTGCTTGTGGAGCCAAAACGGACTCCATATGAGTCAGATATTTATGTTTCAGTTAACAGTGCGCAAAACTGGTTCCGAACGACAGTTACAGACTAGTTCTGGTGTAGTTGCATTCGATTTTTTCCATTCTACTTCACAAACATATCCATCTGGGATCCAATTACATCTAGGGAAATGCAAGAGACCTGAGTTATGATGATGCACTAGGTCCACAGCTGGGACTTTGTGTATGTTCTCGAAATGCGTTTGTCGAGTACTCATGACGAAAGTTTTTGTAGAAGTTTCTGTACGAACTTCTTCAGAAAAGTTCTCCAAAAGTTCCCTATTAAAGAGTCCTTCGAAGCATCTGGTCATCACAAATGTTTTGACTACTTGTGGAGCCCAAACGGACTCCGTATTATTCAGATATCCATATTTCAGTTAACACTGTGCAAAACTCATTCCGAACGACAGTTACCGACTTGTTCTTGTGTAGTTGCATTCGATTTTTTCCATTCTACTTCACTAAAGATCTCCATATGAGATCTAATTACATATAGGGAAATGCAAGAGACCTTAGTTATGATGATGCACTAGGTATATAGCTGGGACTTTTTGTATGTTCTCGAAATGCGTTTGTCGTGTGCTCATTAATTAAGAAAGTTTTTGTACAAGTTTCTGAACGAACTCCTTAAGAAAAGTTCTCCAAAACTTCCCTATGAAAGAATCCATTCAAGCATCTGGTCGTCACAAACGTTTTGACTACTTTTGGACCCAAAACGTACTTCGGATGTGTCAGATAACCATGTTTCAGTTAACACTGCGTCAAACTGATTGCGAACGACAGTTACATACTAGTTCTTGTGTAGTTCCATTCGATTTTTTCTGTCCTACTTCACTAAACATCTCCATATGAGATCCAATTACTTGTAGGGAAATGCAAGAGACCTCAGTTACAATGATGCACTATGTCCACAGCTGGGACTTTGTGTATGTTCTCGAAATGCGTTTGTCGAGTGCCCATTAAGAAAGTTTCAGTACAAGATTCTGAACGAACTCCTGAAGAAAAGTTCTCGAAAATGTCCCTATAAAGACCCCTTTGAAGCATCTTGTCGTCACAAATGTTTTGACTACTTGTGGAGCCAAAACGGACTCCGTATAAGTCAGATATCTATGTTTCAGTTAACATTGCGCAGAACTCATTCCAAACGACAGTTACAGATTAGTTTTGTGTAGTTGCATTCGATTTATTCCATTCTACTTCACTAAACATCTCCATATGAGATCCAATTACATCTAGGGAAATGGAAGAGACCTTAGTTATGATGATGCACTAGGTCCATAGCTGGGACTTTGTGTATGTTCTCGAAATGCGTTTGTCGATTGCTCATTAAGAAAGTTTCTGTACAAGTTTCTGGACGAACTCCTTAAGAAATGTTCTCCAGAACTTCCCTATGAAAGAATCCTTTGAAGCATGTGGTCGTCACAAACATTTTGACTACTTTTGGAGCCAAAACAGACTCCGTATGAGTCAGATATCCATGTTTTAGTTAACACTGCGCAAAACTGATTCCAAACGACAATTACAGACTAGTTCTTGCGTAGTTCTATTTGATTTATTCCATTAAACTTCACTAAACATCTCCATTTGAGATCTAATTACTTGTAAGTAGATGCAAAAGACCTTAGTTATGATTATGAACTAGGTCCACAGCTGGGAATTTGTGTATGTTCTGCAAATACGTTTGCCGATTGCTGATTAAGAAAGTTTCTGTATAAATTTCTGAATGAACTCCTTAAGAAAAGTTTTCCAAAAGTTCCCAATGAAAGAATCTTTTGAAGTATCTGCTCATCAATAACGTTCGACTACTTGTGGAGACAAAACAGACTCCATATAAGTCAGATATCCATGTTTCAGTTAACACTGCGTCAAACTGATTCCGAACGACAGTTATACACTAGTTCTTGTGTAGTTAAATTTGATTTTTCCGTTCTGCTTCACTAAACATCTCCATATATGAGATCCAATTACTTCTAGGGAAATGCAAGAGACCTCAGTTATGATGATGCACTAGGTCCACAGTTGGGACTTTGTGTATGTTCTCGAAATGCGTTTGTCGATTGCTCATTAAGAAAGTTTCTGTATAAGTTTCTGAATGAACCCCTTAAGAAAAGTTCTCCAAAAGTTCCCTATGAAAGAATCCTTTGAAGCAGCTGGTCGTCACAAACATTTTGACTACTTGTGGAGCCACAACGGATTCTGTATGATTCAGATATCCATGTTTCAGTTAACACTGTGTCAAACTTATTGCGAACGACAGTTACAGACTAGTTCTTGTGTAGTTGCATTGGATTTTTTCCATTCTACTTCACTAAAAATCTCCATAGGAGATCCAATTACTTGTAGGGAAATGCAAGAGACCTTATTTATGATGATGCACTAGGTCCATAGCTGGGACTTTGTGTATGTTCTCGAAATGCGTTTCTCGAGTGCTTTTTAAGAACGTTTGTGTACAATTTTCTTAATGAACTCCTTAAGAAAAGTTCTCCAAAATTTCCCTATGAAAAAAAATCCTTTGAAGCATCTTGTCGTCACAAATGTTTTGACTACTTGTGGAGCCAAAACTGACTCCGTATGAGTCAAATATCCATGTTTCAGTTAACACTGCGCAAACTGATTCCGAACGGCAGTTACAGACTAGTTCTTATGTAGTTGCATTCGATTTTTTCTCTTATACTTGACTAAACAACTCCATATGAGATCCAATTACATCTAGGGAAATGCAATATACCTTATTTATGATGATGCACTAGGCCCACAGCTGGGACTTTTTGTATGTTCTCGAAAGACGTTTGTCGAGTGCTCATTAAGAAAGTTTCTTTACAAGTTTCTGAAGGAACTCCTTTAGAAAAGTTCTCCAAAAGTTCACTATGAAAGGAACCTTTGAAGCATCTGGTCATCACAAATGTTTTGACTACTTTGGAGCCAAAACAGACTCCGTATGAATCAGATAGCCATGTTTCAGTTAACACCGCATCAAACTGATTCCGAACGACAGTTACAGACTAGTTCTTATGTAGTTGCATTCGATTTTTTCCATTCTACTTCACTAAACATCTCCATATATGGGATCCTGTTACTTCTAGGGAAATGCAAGAGACCTTAGTTATGATGATGCACTAGGTCCATAGCTGGGACATTGTGTATGTTCTCGAAAGGCGTTTGTCGAGTGCTCATTAAAAAGTTTTAGTACACGATTCTGCATGAACTCCTTAAGAAAAGTTCTCGAAAATTTCCCTACGAAAGAATCCTTTGAAGCATCTGGTCGTTAGAAACATTTTGAGTACTTGTGGAGCCAAAACGGACTCCGTATGAGTCAGATATCCATGTTTCAGTTAGCACTGCGTCAAACTGATTCCGAACGAAAGTTACGGACTAGTTCTTGTGTAGTTGCATTCGATTTTTTCCGTTCTACTTAACTAAACATCTTCATATGAGATCCAAATAATTGTAGGGAAATGCAAGAAACCTCAATTACGGTGATGCACTAGGTCCACAGCTGGGAATTTGCGTATTTTCTCGAAATGCGTTTGTCGATTGCTGATTAAGAACGTTTCTGTATAAGTTTCTGAACGAACTCCTTAAGAAAAGTTCTCCAGAAGTTCCCTATGAAAGAATCTTTAGAAGCATCTAGTCATCACAAACATTTTGACTACTTGTGGAGCCAAAACGGACTCCGTATGAGTCACATATCCATGTTTCAGTTAACACTCCGTCAAACTAATTTCGAACGACAGTTACACACTAGTTCTTGTGTAGTTGCATTTTATTTTTTCCGTTCTACTTCACTAAACACCTCCATATATGAGATCCAATTCTTTATAGGGAAATGCGAGAGACCTTAGTTATGATGATGCACTAGGACCACAGCTGGGACTTTGTGTATGTTCTCGAAATGTGTTTGTCAATTGCTCATTAAGAAATTTTCTATACTCCTTTGAAGCATCTGGTCGTCACAAATGTTTTGACTACTTGTGGAGCCAAAACGGACTCCATATCAGTCAGATATTTATGTTTCAGTTAACACTTCGAAAAACTGATTCCGAACGACAGTTACAGACTAGTTCTTGTCTAGTTGCACTCGATTTTTTCCATTCTACTTCACTAACATATCCATATGAGATGCAATTACATCTAGGGAAATGCAAGAGACCTGAGTTATGATGATGCACTAGGTCCACAGCTGGGACTTTGTGTATGTTCTCGAAATGCGTTTGTCGAGTACTCATGATGAAAGTTTGTGTATAAGTTTCTGTACGAACTTCTTAAGAAAAGTTGTCCAAAAGTTCCCTATTAAAGAGTCCTTCGAAGCATTTGGTCATCACAAATGTTTTGAATACTTGTGGAGCCCAAACGGACTCCGTATTAATCAGATATCCATGTTTCAGTTAACACTGCGCAAAACTCATTCCGAACGACAGTTACCGACTAGTTCTTGTGTAGTTGCATTCGATTTTTTCCATTCTACTTCACTAAAGATCTCCATATGAGATCTAATTACATATAGGGAAATGCAAGAGACCTTAGTTATGATGATGCACTAGGTATATAGCTGGGAATTTTTGTATGTTCACGAAATGCGTTTGTCGTGTGCTCATTAATTACGAAAGTTTTTGTACAAGTTTCTGAAAGAACTCCTTAAGAAAAGTTCTCCAAAACTTCCCTATGAAAGAATCCTTTCAAGCATCTGGTCGTCACAAACGTTTTGACTACTTTTGGAGCCAAAACGGACTTCGGATGTGTAGTTGCATGTTTGTTCATTGCTGGGACTTTGTCTATGTTCTCGAAATGCGTTTGTTGAGTGCTCATTAAGGAAGTTTCTGTACAAGTTTCTGAACGAACTCCTTAAGAAAAATTCTCCAAAACTTCCCTATGAAAGAATCCTTTGAAGCATGTGGTCGTCACAAACATTTTGACTACTTGTGGAGCCAGAACAGACTCCGTATGAGTCACATATCCATGTTTTAGTTAACACTACGCAAAACTCATTCCGAACGACAGTTACAGACTAGTTCTTGCGTAGTTGTACTCGATTTTTCCATTTCACTTCACAAAACATCTCCATATGAGATCCAATTACATATAGGGAAATGGAAGAGACCTTAGTTATGATGATGCACCAGGTCCATATCTGGGACATTGTGTATGTTCTCGAAATGCGTTTGTCGAGTGCTCATTAAGAAAGTTTCTGTACAAGTTTCTGAATGAACTCCTTTAGAAAAGTTCTCCAAAAGTTCACTATGAAAGGAACCTTTGAAGCATCTGGTCATCACAAATGTTTTGACTACTTTTGGAGCCAAAACAGACTCCGTATGACTCAGATATCCATGTTTCAGTTAACAATATGCAAAATTGATTCCGAACGATAGTTACAGACTAGTTCTTGTGTAGTTGCACGCGATTTTTTCCATTCTACTTCACTAAACATCTCCATAGGAGATCCAATTACTTGTAGGGAAATGCAAGAGACCTTATTTATGATGATGCACTAGGTCCACAGCTGGGACTTTGTGTATGTTCTCGAAATGCTTTTGTCGAGTACTTATTAAGAAAGTTTCTGTACAATTTTCTAAATGAACTCCGTAAGAAAAGTTCTCCAAAAGTTCCCTATGAAAAAAAGTCCTTTGAATCATCTAGTCATCACAAATGTTTTGACTACTTGTGGAGCCAAAACAGACTCCGTATGAGTCAAATATCCATGTTTCAGTTAACACTGCACAAAACTAATTTCGAACGACAGTTACAGACTAGTTCTTATGTAGTTGCATTCGATTTTTTCTCTTCTACTTGACTAAACAACTCCATATGAGATACAATTACATCTAGGGAAATGCAATAGACCTTAGTTATGATGATGCACTAGGCCCACAGCTGGGACTTTGTGTATGTTCTCCAAAGACGTTTGTCGAGTACTCATTAAGAAAGTTTCTGTACAAGTTTCTGAACGAATTCCTTTAGAAAAGGTTTCCAAAATTTCACTATGAAAGGAACCTTTGAAGAATCTGGTCATCACAAATGTTTTGACTACTTGTGGAGCCAAAACGGACTACGTATGAGTCAGATATCCATGTTTCAGTCAACACTGCGCAAACTGATTCGGAACGACAGTTACAGACTAGTTCTTGTGTAGTTGCACTCGACTTTTTTCATTCTACTTCACTAAACATCTCCATATGAGATCCAATTACTTGTAGGGAAATGCAAGAGACCTCGGTTATGATGATGCACTAGGTCCATAGCTGGGACTTTGCGTATGTTCTCGAAATGCGTTTGTCGAGTGCTCATTAAGAAAGTTTTTATACAAGTTTCTAAATGAACTCCTTAAGAAAAGTTCTCCAAAAGTTCTCTATGATAGAATCCTTTGAAGCATCTGGTCGTCACAAACGTTTTGACTACTTGTGGAGCCAAAACGGACTCCGTATGAGTCAGATATCCATGTTTCAGTAAACACTGCGCAAAACTGATTCCGAACGACAGTTACAGACTAGTTCTTGTGTAGTTGCATTTGATTTTTTCCATTCTACTTCACTAAACATCTCCATATGAGATCAAATTACTTGTAGGGGAATGCAAGAGTCCTTAGTTATGATGATGCACTAGGTCCACAGCTGGGATTTTGTGTATGTTCTCGAAATGCGTTTGTTGATTGCTCATTAAGAAAGTTTCTGTATAAGTTTCTGAACGAAATCCTTAAGAAAAGTTCTCCAAAAGTTCCCTATGAAAGAATCCTTTGAATCATCTAGTCATCACAAACGTTTTCACTATTTGTGGAGCCACAACGGACTCCGTATGAGTCAAATATCCATGTTTCAGTTAACACTGCGTCAAATTTATTTCGAACGACAGTTACAGACTAGTTCTTGTGTAGTTGCATTTGTTTTTTTCCGTTCTACTTCACTAAACATCTTCATATATGAGATCCAACTATTTCTAGGGAAATTCAAGAGACCTAAGTTATGATGATGCACTAGGTCCATAGCTAGGACTTTGTGTATGTTCTCAAAATGTGTTTGTTGATTGCTCATTAAGAAAGTTTCTATACAAGTTTCTAAACGAACTCCTTAAGAAATGTAGTTGCATTCGATTTTTTTCCTTCTACTTAACTAAACATCTCCATATGAGATCCAATTAAATGTAAGGAAATGCAAGAGACCTTAGTTATGATGATGCACTAGGTCCACAGCTAGGACTTTGTGTATGTTCTCAAAATGCGTTTGTTGAGTGCTCATTAAGAAAGTTTCAGTACAAGTTTCTGAACGAACTCCTTAAGAAAAGTTCTCCAAAAGTTCCCTATGAAAGAATCCTTTGAATCATCTGGTCATCATAAACTTTTTGGCTACTTGTGGTGCCAAAACGGACTCCGTATGAGTCAGATATCCATGTTTCTGTTAACACTGCGCAAAGCTGATTCCGAACGATAGTTACAGACTAGTTCTTGTGTAGTTGTATTCGATTTTTTCCATTCTAGTTCACTAAACATCTCCATATGAGATCCAATTACTTGTAGCAAAATGCAAGAGACCTTAGTTATGATGATGCACTAGGTCCACAGCTGGGACTTTGTGTATGATCTCGAAATGCGTTTGTCGATTGCTCATGAAGAAAGTTTCTGTATTTGTTTCTGAACGAACTCCTTAAGAAAAGTTCTCCAAAACTTCCCTATGAAAGAATCCTTTGAAGCATCTGGTCGTCACAAACATTTTGACTACTTGTGGAGCCAAAACGGACTTCGTATGTGTAACATCCCTAATTTTCGTCTCGAGCCCCTCTTTCTGGTTAATCAACTTGAACATGATTTTGACAATTTAAAATTTGGTTTCAAGCAAATTTGAATTCGAAGTTCTTTTGATCGTAGTTTCAGATCCGTAGCTCCGAGTTGACCGATTCTTTTTGCAAATCGAATCTCTTCAGTTGAACTTTCAGATTTGGATCTTCTTAGTTGAGTTTTACCCTCGCATCTATGCTTGAGTGCTTATGTATGCTATTGTTAGTTTGCGATAGAATTCCTGGAGTGTGAAGCGTGCTAATACGAGTCTCTAGGGTTTGCAGATTGTCAGCAAGGCAAGTAACACATTGATCATACTCTTTTCATACCCAGTTTTGATGCATTAGTTTCAATCCTGAAACACTGCATGATTATGATGTGATTAACTTGTGGTATTGGGAAGTAGTTGATGAGGTAGAACCTATTGCCTTTTTATTATCAAACCCTTGAGAGTTACTTCTACGTTATGCTTATATTGCTATGCTATGCTCGTAGACGTGGATTGGGTTTGAGTGTATCCTGGCAGATGTGAGATTATTAATTAATGGTTAACTTAAGGTGGCCACTTAAATACACATCTGGGTGGATTGGTTGCGGGCACCTGGGGATATACCAGTGATGTCCTTTGGTTCGCCACCCAGGCTCAAAGGGATCATAAGATTATTCATGCTAGAAACTTCCGTGTGCAACCACAAGCTATTATGGGCTCTAGCATAGTGGAGTATGTTGCATGACCTCTTTCAGTGGTGGGCTAGCAGATGCAGGGGAAAGTAGGTGTAACTGTCCACCCAAAGTAAAGAGTTAGTGCTTCTGAAATACTGTGTCTCGGTAATCCGTTTCTCAAACACCATGAAGTGTGAGAAATCCAACGGAGGAGATCGAGTCTTGTGGGAAAAGTGCGCAAACCTCTGCAGAGTGTACAAACTAATCATGCTTAGCCGTGTCCCCGGTTATGGACATCTTGAGTATCTGGTTCTTGGATTATCATGTTGATCTCATCACTCTAAATTAATTTGTGGGGTTGTTAATTACTGTTTAATTGGGATTGAGATGGGGATTTACCAATCTCAATGTTTCAATCACCATGCAAGTTAAAATAAAATCTATTCCTTTGTTGTATGGAAAAATTGGCTTTTCGCAAAACATTATAACCATTAGAGCCTCCACCAGCCATATATGCATGTAGTGATAGTATTTATTCTATGCATTGCTCTACTGTGTTATATTGCCAACATATTCCATGTGCTGACCCGTTTCGGGCTGCAACATATCATGATGCAGACTTTTCAGACGAAGAGTAAGGTGCACTAGGTCGTTGTCGTGCACTCAGCTATGCTATTGGAGTTGATGGACTCACTTTATCTTCCAAGCCTTCTGCTGTTATCTTATTTAGATGGCCTTAAGCCATATTTATTGTAATAAGTTCTCTTTTGAGACATTCGATGTAATAACTGTGTGATTGGACTCTGTTATAAATCCTTCAAGTACTATGTGTGTCAGCATTACCGATCCAGGGATGACACTTATACACAGAGATTTGACCGCCTGAGGTTAGATCGCTACAGTAGAGTCAGATATCCATGTTTCAGTTAACACTGCGTCAAACTGATACCGAACGACAGTTACAGACTAGTTCTTGTGTAGTTGCATTCGATTTTTTCCTTTCTACTTCACTAAACATCTCCATATGAGATCCAATTACTTGTAGGGAAATGCAAGAGACCTCAGTTACGATGATGCACTAGGTCCAGAGCTGGGACTTTGTGTATTTTCTCGAAATGCGTTTCTCGAGTGCTCATTAAGAAAGTTTATGTAAAAGTTTCTGAACGAACTCCTTAATAAAAGTTCTCCAAATGTTCCCTAAGAAAAAATCCTTTGAAGCATCTGGTGGTCACAAATGTTTTGACTACCTGTGGAACCAAAACGGACTCCGTATGAGTCAGATATCCATGTTTCAATTAACACTGGATCTAACTGATTCCGAACGACAGTTACAGACTAGTTCTTGTGTGGTTGCATTTGATTTTTTCCATTCTACTTCACTAAACATCTCTATATGAGATCCAATTAGTTGTAGAAAAATGCAAGAGACCTTAGTCTTGATGATATACTAGGTCCATAGCTGGTACTTTGTGTATGTTCTTGAAATGCGTTTGTCGAGTGCTCATGAAGGAAGTTTCTGTAAAATTTCTGAATGAACTCCTTAAGAAAAGTTCTCCAAAACTTACCTATGAAAGAATCCTTTGAAGCATCTGGTCGTCACAAATGTTTTGACTAATTTTGGAGCCAAAACGGACTCCGTATGAGTCAGATATCCATGTTTCAGTTAACACTGCACAAAACTAATTCCGAACGACACTTACAGACTAGTTCTTGTGTAGTTGCATTCGATTTTCTCCATTCTACTTCAATAAACATCTCCATATGAGATCCAGTTACTTGTAGGGAAATGCAAGAGACCTTAGTTATGATGATGCACTAGGTCCAAAGCTGGGACTTTGTGTATGTTCTCGAAATGCGTTAGTCCATTGCTCATTAAGAAAGTTTCTGTATAAGTCTCTGAATGAACCCCTTTAGAAAAGATCTCCAAAAGTTCCCTATGAAAGAATCCTTTGAAGCATCTAGTCTACACAAAAGTTTTGACTACTTGTGGAGCCAAAACGAACTCCGTATGAGTCAGATATCCATGTTTGAGTTAACACTGCGTCAAACTGATTCTGAACGCCAATTACACGCTAGTTCTGGTGTAGTTGCTTTCAATTTTTTCCGTTCTACTTCATTAAACATCTCCATATGAGATCCAATTACTTGTAGGATAATAAAAAAGATGTCAGTTATGATGATGCCCTAGGTCCACAGCTGGGACTTTGTGTATGTTCTCGAAATGCGTTTGTCGAGTGCTCATTAAGAAAGTTTCTGTACAAGTTTCTGAACGAACTCCTTAAAAAAAGTTCTCCAAAAGTTCCTTATGAAAGAACACTTTGAAGCATCTGGTCGTCACAAACTTTTTGACTACTTGTGGAGCCAAAACTGACTTCGTATGAGTGAAATATCCATGTTTCAGTTAACACTGCGCAAAACTGATTCCGAACGACAGTTACAAACTAGTTCTTGTGTAGTTGTATTTGATTTTTTCCATTCTACTTCACAAAACATCTCCACATGAGATCCAATTACTTATAGGGAAATGCAAGAGTCCTTAGTTATGATGATGCACTAGGTCCACAGCTGGGACTTTCTGTATGTTCTCGAAATGCGTTTGTCGATTGCTCATTAAGAAAGTTTGTGTATACGTTTATGAACGAACTCCGTAAGAAACGTTCACCAAAAGTTCCATCTGAAAGAATCATTTCAAGCATCTGGTCGTCACAAACGTTTTGACTACTTGTGGAGCCAAAATGGACTCAGTATGATCAGTATGAGTCAGATATCCTTGTTTCAGTTAACACTGCGTCAAACTGGTTTCGAACGACAGTTACAGACTAGTTCTTGTGTAGTTGCATTTGTTTTTTTCTGTTCTATTTCACTAAACATCTTCGTATATACGAACCAATTACTTCTAGGGAAATGCAAGAGACCTAAGTTATGATGCTGCACTAGGTCCACAGCTAGGACTTTGTGTATGTTGTCGAAATGCATTTGTTGATTGCTCATTAAGAAAGTTTCTATACAAGTTTCTAAACGAACTCCTTAAGAAATGTAGTTGCATTCAATGTTTTCCCTTCTGCTTAACTTAACATCTCCATATGAGATCTAGTTACTTGTAGGGAAATGCAAGATACCTTAGTTATGATGATGCACTAGGTCCACAGCTGGGACTTTGTGTATGTTCTCGAAATGCGTTTGTCGAGTGCTTATTAATAAAGTTTGTGTACAAGTTCCTAAACGAACTCCTTAAAAAAGTTCTCCAAAAGTTCCCTATCAAAGAATCCTTTGAATCATCTGGTCGTCACAAACGTTTTGGCTACTTGTGGAGCCAAAACGGGCTCCATATGAGTCAGATATCCATGTTTCAGTTAACACTGCACAAAGCTGATTCCGAACGACAGTTACGGACTAGTTCTTGTGTAGTTGTATTCGATTTTTTCCATTCTAGTTCACTAAACATCTCCATATGAGATCCATTTACTTGTAGGGAAATGCAAGAGACCTTAGTTATGATGATGCACTAGGTCC
The DNA here is from genome assembly GCF_002575655.3 of Aegilops tauschii subsp. strangulata. Classification (NCBI taxonomy): domain Eukaryota; kingdom Viridiplantae; phylum Streptophyta; class Magnoliopsida; order Poales; family Poaceae; genus Aegilops; species Aegilops tauschii. Next base: position 471,451,912 of record NC_053038.3, read on the forward strand.
ACAGCTGGGACATTGTGTATGTTCTCGAAATGCGTTTGTTGATTGCTCATGTAGAATGTTTCTGTATAAGTTTCTGAACGAACTCCTGACGAAACATTCTCCAAAACTTCCCTATGAAAGAATTCTTTGAAGCATCTGGTCGTCACAAACGTTTTGACTACTTGTGGAGCCAAAACGGACTTCGTATGAGTCAGATATCCATGTTTCGGTTAACACTGCGTCAAACTGATTCCGAACGATAGTTATAGACTAGTTCTTGTGTAGTTGCATTCGATTTTTTTCCGTTCTACTTCACTAAACATCTCCATATGAGATCCAATTACCTGTAGGGAAATGAAAAGAGACCTCAGTTACGGTGATGCACTAGGTCCACATCTGGGACTGTGTGTATTTTCTCGGAATGCGTTTGTCGAGTGCTCATTAAGAAAGTTTTTGTACAAGTTTCTGAACGAACTCCTTAAGAGAAGTTCTCCAAAAGTTGCCTATGAAAGAATCCTTCGAAGCATCTGTTCGTCACAAACGTTTTGACTACTTGTGGAGCCAAAACGGACTCCGTATGAGTCAGATATCCATGTTTCAGTTAACACTGCGCAAAACTGATTCCGAACGACAGTTACAGACTAGTTCTTGTGTAGTTGCATTCGAATTTTTCCATTCCACTTCACTAAACAACTCGATATGAGATCCAATTACATCTATCGAATTGCAAGAGGCCTTAGTTACGATGATGCACTAGGTCCACAGCTAGGACTTTGTGTATGTTCTCGAAAGGCGTTTGTCGAGTGCTCATTAAGAAAGTTTCTGTACACTTTTCTGAACGAACTCCTTAAGAAAAGTTCTCCAAAAGGTCCCTATGAAAGAATCCTTTGAAGCATCTGGTCATCACAAATGTTTTGACTACTCGTGGAGCCAAAACGGACTCCGTATGAGTCAGATATCCATGTTCCGGTTCGCACTGCGCAAAACTGATTCCGAACAACTCTTACAGACTAGTTCTTGTGTAGTTGCGCTCGATTTTTTCCATTCTACTTAAGTAAACATCTCCATATGAGATCCAATTACTTGTAAGGAAATGGAAGAGACCTTAGTTATGATGATGCACTAGGTCCATAGCTGGGACTTTGTGTATGTTCTCGAAATGCGTTTGTTGAGTGCTCATTAAGAAAGTTTCTGTACACTTTTCTGAACGAACTCCTTAAGAAAAGTTCTCCAAAAGTTCCCTATGAAAGAATCCTTTGAAGCATGTGGTCATCACAAACGTTTTGACTACTTGTGGAGCTAAAACAGACTCCGTATGAGTCAGATATCCATGTTTCAGTGTCGGCGTAAATGACCACGGGTAGCCTAACCGACTCCCCCTGGCTCTTCAAAAATTATCGGGCCGATCGAGCCTACAAGCTCCCAAAGCACATGGCCGCCTTCCCCTGGCCGGCTATCTCAGAGGCCGACTACTGGAAGGCGGCCCGGCCCTAAAACCCTCCCGAAGAAAGCCACAAGAAGGCCGACTCCAAGAAGCCGGCCATAAGAAGACCGACTCCACGATGCCGACCACAAGAGGGCCGGCTCTCGGCAAGCGGCCAAGATTGCACCCTCAAGGACTGCACCCACATAATGGTGACGAGATGGGGCGTGGCTACAGTAAAGCCTGCCACCCCCGAATCCCGGAGCACGCATGGCCACAGTGCGCCGTACGGGTCGGCCATCCCCCGTCCGGCGCGGCACTGTTGCCATGTTGACCATGACGCCACCCACGACAGGCTGTCAGTACGGCCCGCGGGCGGCGGGCCCCTTCAGCCAGAGAGACGCGCGAAGGCGGCCAAAACCCCCAGTCGGCCTGGGGTGTAGCCGGCTCCCAATAGCCGGCTACCTCACTCCCTCGAAGTATGTGCATCATTAAGGAGACAAGACGAGGTAAGACTACAGTGAGAGCCCGCCAGACGGCGGCACTGTAGCCATGCTTACCTCGGCAAAGCCCTCATCATCAGGGGCGAGGCTACAGTAACCAGCCGCCGGCAAGACCCCCAGGCGGTGGGGCCGGCTTGTCGGCCAAGAGGCTGGCAGTCGGCGGGCCCCAGCGGCCGGCGGAGAAGCCGGGGGATACAGACACTGACGGCCTGGACCCGCATCCAGCCGGATTACCATTGTACCCCTGGGGGGTAGGCCTATATAAACCCCCCAGGGCACCCATGCAAAGGGTTGATCTCTTAGAGTTTTAGACACCACATAGAGAGAAGAGGAGAGCTAGCCTTGCCCTTCTTCTTCCTCTAGCCGAACAGCTCAAGGAGCCACTTGTAGCCACTTGTGTTGATCTAGTGATCATGCGGAGACCCCGCAGAGCAGGACTAGGGGTGTTATCTCCACGGAGAGCCCCGAACCTGGTAAGATTCGCCGGCGTGCATGTCTTCACCTTATCCCGTTTCCAGGCACCGGCGATGTCTTACTGGCTCCCACAATGATAAGCCACCTGTTGGCATATGTCGCACCTACCACCCGACATTTGGCGCCCACCGTGGGGCCAGGTGCACCGTCGTCTGGAGACCTGTTCTGGACGGGAACCCCTTTCCTTCTCAACGAGCGTAGCCAGCCCGGCACGCCCGATGGCGCTTGCCCCGACGCGCTGCAAGGCATCGACGACGCCTGCGCGGCGAGCTGCCTCGCCGATCTTCTTGGCAAGGCTCGCATCTCCGACGAGCCTGTGTCCGACGCGGGCACAGACTGCCCCGAGAGCCGCCTCGTCAGCCTCCTCGATCAGCTTCACGTTTCCAGCGAGCCTGCTGTGGATTTGGAGTCGTTCGGCTCCACCGACCCGATGCTTGTCGACTCCGACACGGCATCGCTTGACGCCTTCCCCACCAACGTGGTGATCATCGACGACCCTCTTCCTCGAGCCGACAGTGGCGGCAGCACTGCCACTGAGGTGCTGGTCATCAGCCATGGCGCCGCCTCAGGCGAGAACGCCCACGACGCTCTACAAGCGGCGCTACACGACCTGTCCGCCCCCATCCCGGCCGACGCTGACACCGAGACACTGGAGGCACGCCGCCTCGCCCTCGTCGCGGAGGGCCAGAATATAACATCCATGAGATGCCTCACTAAGGCTCACCAGCGCGAAGTCGACCGCCGCCTTTGGTACGCCGCCTCCTGGCGGGCCGAGCCGAGCCGGCATCGTCAATAAGCGTGGCGCGGCCATCGCCAGCATGCTGGGAGTAGACCGCCCAGTCTACGCCACGCCACTCGAGAACCTGCGTGCCGCTCAGGCGGCCGTAGACGAGCTGAACGGGCTGGAGGCCGACGAGCTCCCCTACATGACTAGACGCATCCAGCAGCTGATCAACGCGGCCGCAGAGCGGCATGAAGCCAGCGCCCGCGCTGAAAGTCCTCCCCCACGCCGAGAGCACGGCACGACATCCCGGATGCCGACTACAAGCGGCGCCCGCGCGAGAAAAGACAAGGAGCCGGCTGCTAGCCGCAGTCGGACTCGGCTCACCATCGAGCGCGACGCAGAAGGCCGCCCCCGAGCTGTGGAACGACGAGGCAATCCGCCTCCTCCCCCGCCTCGTGGGGAGAGATATCCCACCCTGCCGCCTGTTACGCATCTGACTCTTGGAGACCGACTAGGACACCGCGAAGGAGTCGGCGAGAATGACGCCCGCCACCGGATCGACCGCCTAGCGCGATCCCTGGCGCTAGAAGAAGAAGATGATGTCGGCCCGCCTTGCTTTGGCCCCCACATCCACGACGAGCCCTTCCCCAAAGGGTTCTCACTCCCAAGAGACACGCCAAAATACAACGGCTCCGTGAAGCCGGAAGACTGGTTGATCGATTACTCCACCACAGTCCGCATAGCAAACGGCAACAGGCGCGTTGCCGTGAAGTACGTCCCGCTCATGCTTCAAGGCACGGCACGCACCTGGTTGAATAGCCTCCAGCCCTACAGCGTCAACAGCTGGCTAGACTTCACGGAAGTCTTCATCCGCAATTTCACCAGCACATACAAGCGGCCTCCCAAGCCCCGCCAGCTTTCCTTGTGCGTCCAAGGGCCCAGCGAATCAACTCGCGACTGCCTCACACGTTGGGCTGAGCTTCGCAACTCCTGCGAAGGGGTGCACGAGGTTCAAGCCATAGAGTACTTCACCGCCGGGTGCCGAGAAGGCACCCTCCTCAAGCACCGGCTCCTCTGCGACGAGCCGACTACCCTCGATGAGCTGCTGATCATAGCAGACAAGTACGCCACGGCTGACTCTTCAATGAAGATTGAGCTTCGAGTGGATGCCTCTGGAAAGGTGCTCGCTCCGGCTCCCAAGACGCCGTACGGTGACTCCAATCGACGCCCATACCCAAACGACAACAAGTGCAAGGCCCCTATGCCGCCTTCCACCAGTCGGCAAGTAGCCACAGTCGAAGACGAACAACCTGAAGGGCGGCCCATGCCCAAGAAGCAGAAGGGTGGCAGGCCGACTTTCTCCTACGAGCAAACCCTTGACGCCCCCTGCAAGTTCCACAGCGGCGCGAAGCCGTCCAACCACACGACTCGGAAGTGTCATTGGCTCACGCGAATCTCCGAAGGCGAAGGGCTGGTGCCGCCTCCACCTGCTGGCCAGCCCCCTCCAGCCCCTTAGCAGCCGGCTGCTTGACCAGCAGTCGGAGCCATTCAAGACGAGTTCCCAGACGAGCATGCCGCCTACGTCATCTTTACAAGCCAAACTGAAGACAGACGCAGTCGGCGCCGACAACACCAAGAAGTCAACACGGTCGCCTCTAACAACCCAGAGTTTATGCATTGGTCTGAGAAGCCTATCAGCTGGAGCCGGGCCGATCACCCAGAGGTGATGCCGTCTCCCGGCTCTTATGCATTGGTGTTGGACGCCACCCTCGCGACAGAAAGGCGAGCTGCCCGTTTCTCCCGAGTACTGATTGACGGTGGGAGCAGCATCAACATATTGTACCGTGACACCATGGAGAAGCTGAACATCAAGACGAAGCAACTCATGCCAAGCCGGACTGTGTTCCATGGCATCGTACCCGGCCTGTCCTGCTCACCAATCAGCAAGATCAAGATAGATGTTCTCTTCGGAGACAAGGATCACTTCCGCCGAGAAGCAGTCTGGTTTGAAGTGGTGGATCTAGAGAGCCCTTACCACGCGTTGCTTGGCCGACCTGCCCTGGCCAAGTTCATGGCTGTGCCCCACTATGCCTACCTCAAGATGAAGATGCCTAGTTCAAAGGGGATCATCACCATAGCCGGAGACTACAAGAAATCCTCTGAGTGTGCTGCAGCCAGCAGCCAGCTGGCCGAGTCCCTCGTGATTGCCGAAGAAAAAAAGATGCTGGACCGAGTCGTGGCCATGGCCGGCAAGCAGCCGGCCCTGTCCCCTGACCCCAAGGAATATGATGCTCAAGGCTCCTTCCAGCCGGCCAAGGAAACAAAGAAGATACCTCTGGACCCAGAGAAACCGGAGAGGTTTGCCGTCATTGGAGCAAACCTGGACAGCAAATAGGAAGGCGAGCTCGTCGATTTCCTCCGTGAGAATCGGGACATCTTTGCATGGTCCCCAAAGGACATGCCGGGTGTTCCGAAGGATTTCGCTGAGCACAAGCTACACGTCCGAGCAGATGCAAAACCAGTCAAACAACCTCTCCGCCGACTATCGGAGGAAAAGAGAAGGATTGTAGGAGAAGAGATAGCCTGGCTTCTGGCAGCCGGCTTCATTATGGAGGTGTTTTTTTCCAGAATGGCTTGCCAACCCGGTCCTTGTATTGAAGAAAAACAATAAATGGCGCATGTGTATAGATTATACCAGCCTCAACAAAGCCTGCCCCAAAGATCCGTTTGCCTTACCTCGGATCGATCAAGTGATAGACTCCACAGCCGGATGCGAGCTGTTGAGATTCTTGGATGCTTACTCAGGCTACCATCAGATCAAGTTGGATCCAGCCGACCGCCTGAAGACCGCCTTCATCACACCATTCGGAGCTTTCTGCTACCTGACTATGACATTCGGCTTGAGAAATGCAGGTGCCACTCTTCAGCGTTGCATGCAGAAATGCCTCCTCAAGCAACTCGGCAGAAATGCCCACGTCTATGTAGACGATATTGTGGTGAAGACGGAGAAGCGCGGCACCCTGCTGGAAGACCTCAGAGAAACATTCGACAACTTGCGCCGGTTTCAGATCAAGCTCAACCCTGAGAAATGCGTGTTCGGAGTACCAGCCGGCCAGCTTCTAGGCTTCTTGGTCTCCGAACGCGGCATCGAGTGCAACCCAGTGAAGATCAAGGCCATAGAGAGAATGGAGATTCCTACCAAGCTGCGAGACATCCAAAAGTTTACCTGGTGACTGGCCTCCTTGAACCGCTTCATCAGCCGGCTAGGAGAGAAGGCTCTCTCCCTGTACCGACTCATGAAAAAGTCCACCCACTTCGAGTGGAACGACCAAGCAGACCAAGCTTTTCACGAGTTCAAGAAGATGCTGACCACACCACCTGTCTTGGTGGCGCCAACTGAGAAAGAGCCCATGCTCCTTTACATTGTCGCGACTAGCCGAGTGGTCAGAACAGTTATTGTGGTCCAACGCCCAGAAGAAGACCGGGCTCAGTTAGTCCAGAGGCCGGTGTATTATTTGACCGAAGTACTATCCACCTCGAAGCAAAACTACCTGCACTACCAGAAGATGTGCTATGGAGTATACTTCGCCGCCAAGAAGCTGAAGCCCTACTTTCAAGAGCATCCCATCACGGTCGTATGTACTGCCCCGCTTGCCGAGATCATAGGCAGCCGGGATGCATCCGGCCGGGTGGCCAAGTGGGCCATTGCGCTGGCTCCTTACACGATCTTCTACCAGCCTCGCACTGCCATCAAGTCCCAAGCATTGGCCGACTTCCTTGTCGACTGGGCCGAGACCCAGTACCTACCGCCGGCTCCCGACACCATTCATTGGCGGATGCACTTCGATGGATCCAAGATGTGCACCGGCTTGGGAGCCGGCATCATCCTCACCTCTCCCAAGGGCAACAAACTCAGATACACATTGAAAATTCATTTTGCCACCTCCAACAACGTGGCCGAGTACGAGGCGCTCATACATGGGCTCCGGCTAGCCAAAGAGCTCGGCATCCGCCGGATCCTGTGCTATGGCGACTCAGATTTGGTAGTCCAACAATTATCTGGTGACTGGGACGCCAAGGACGGAAACATGGCGAGCTACCGATTCCTCGTTCAGCAAATCAGCAGATACTTTGAAGGATGCGAGTTCCTCCACGTGCCACGGCCCGACAACGAGCAAGCAGATGCCCTGGCACGAATCGGTTCCACCCAACAAGCTATCCCAACCGGCGTCTCTCTCCAACGCCTCCTCAAACCGGCTGTCAAGCCGTCTCCAGAATCAGACTCCATCTTCGTACCGCCTGACCCTGATGCAGTCGGATCCGACTTGGGGAACCCAGCAGGCGGCTCGGGGACTTTGACAGGTGGCTCGGGGACTGCCGTAGTCGCACGCGGCTCAGGGACTTCAGAACCCGGCCCGCGGACTGCAGCAGTCGGCCGGGGGACTGCAACGACACAACAGGCGGTGGCTGACTCCAACTCTTCACCACCCAACCCACCCACCCTGGTCTCAGTAGCCGTATTGGCAATAGAAGAAGTCACAGCTCCATCATGGGCCCAACCCATCCTCAACTTGCTGGTAAACAGAGAGCTGCCGACTGACGAGATCTCGGCAAGACAAGTTCAACGCCGAGCCGGAGCATACACAATAGTAAACAGAGAACTCGTTAGGCGCAGTGTCACTGGAGTCTTCCAGCGCTGCGTCGAGCCAGAGAAGGGCATAGCAATCCTCAAGGACATCCACCAAGGCGAATGCGGCCACCACGCGGCCTCAAGATCACTTGTCGCCAAAGCTTTCCGCCATGGGTTCTTCTGGCCGACTGCTTTGGAAGACGCCAAGGAATTAGTCAAATACTGCAAAGGGTGCCAAGTCTTCAGCTCCAAGAAACACCTGCCGGCTTCTGCACTCAAGACCATCCCCCTCACCTGGCCCTTTGCCGTCTGGGGATTGGACATGGTGGGCCCATTCAAGATGGCGCGCGGCGGCATGACACATCTGTTTGTCGCCGTGGACAAATTCACCAAGTGGATTGAAGCGAAGCCAATCAAGAAGCTGAACGGGCCGACTGCCATGACATTCATCGCAGATATCACCACCCGGTATGGCGTACCACACAGCATCATCGCCGACAATGGCACGAATTTTGCCAAAGGAGCACTGGCATGTTTCTGTGCGACACAGAGCATCCGACTGGACTTAGCGTCCGTAGCCCACCCGCAGTCAAACGGCCAAGTCGAGCGAGCAAACGGCCTCATCCTCTCCGGCATCAAGCCCCGACTGGTCGTACCACTGGAGCGTTCAGCCAGCTGCTGGCTCGACGAGCTGCCGGCCGTCCTCTGGAGTCTGCGTACTACCCCGAACAAGTCAACCGGCTTCACCCCTTTCTTCCTTGTATATGGTGCCGAGGCTGTCATCCCAACTGACATTGAGTTCGACTCACCTCGGGTCACCATGTACACGGAGGCGGAGGCCAAGGAAGCACGAGAAGACGGTGTTGACCTACTGGAAGAGGGCCGGCTGTTAGCGCTCAGCCGGTCCGCCATCTACCAGCAGGGTTTGCGCCATTACCACAACCGGAAGGTCAAGCCAAGATCCTTCCAAGAAGGCGATCTTGTGCTCCGGCTGATCTAGCGAACAGCCGGCCAACACAAGCTCTCGACCCCTTGGGAAGGCCCCTTCGTCATCAGCAAGGCCCTAGGCAACGACTCCTACTACCTGATCAACGCACAGAAGCCGAAGGCACGCAAGAGAGATGATTCCGGCAAGGAGTCGGAACGACCATGGAACGCCAATCTCCTCCGAAGATTTTACAGCTAAATGCAGTATGTACCATGCTACCTTTTGTATTAAGTACAAGACAACGGGCCCCCGAGGAGCACTCGGGGACTACCCTCTTTTATCTGATGAGTGTCATACCTATGAATGTATTACTACATTTGTTTTCCTGTCCGGCACCGGGTTCGATCAGTCGGCCCGGGGACTTGCCGCCTTGAGTTATATTAAAGTTCTACCTGCAGTCAGACAAGTAGTGTGCCGGCACCCAAGCCCTCTCTTGTTGAAAGTCTCAGCTCGAAGAATCGACTGTCCGACTGGCAAGAGTCAAAGGCAGGAAAGGATGCCCGCACGAAAAACGGCTAAGGACTAACAAACTTATATAACACAAGCCGGCCTCCCACCCTGTCAACTGGCTGTCAGAACAGCCGGCTGGCCGGCTTCCGATTCACCTTGCTACAATCTAAGAAAGCTAGAGTACTTGCCCTCCCAAATGGCCAAGCCCTTACCCAGCCACAGACTGCAGAGCAGCTGTCCGGCTGGGAAGGCGGCAACCAAGGGAGGGCGGCAAAGGAAACAGCCAAAAGGATGAAAAGCAAATACAATCGGAAGCCAAGCACATGCATGATTATATTTACACAAAAGGCCTTCGAAAGGCCGGCGTTCAACATAGTTTGAATACACCCCCAGTGGGTGGAACTGCGCAAACCTAACAAATATTGTTCAAAGAGTAATAAACAGGAAAGCAAAGGTGGCGGATCAGGCCAAAGGTGCAACAGGCGAGCCAGGAAGGTCAGTGGACACGGCAGTGCTGGCTGGAGGAGTGGCCGGCTGGCGAGTCTCGGCTTGATCATCACCGGCTGCAGGCGGCGTGCTCGCACGCGCCTCGTTGCTAGAGGCACGATCAAGCTGAGGCTGGCCGGTTGCTCCACCGTCTGGCATGGCGTCTTCACCATCCTCTCCCTCCTCCTCTTCGCCCTGGTCACTGGAGTCGATCTCCTCCGCCGAGTCTTCACTATCCGCTGGGTTCAGCCCAAACCACTCCTCCGGCTGAGCAACGCCGTCATCATTCATCTCAGGGGCAAAGGCACTGGTGTCGGTGTAGTCGGCGATTGCTGAGGCGCGCTGGATGATAGCCGGCCGCACCGCCTCCAGCTCCTCGTTGGCCTCCTGCCGCCAGGTGGTCAGCTAGGCCAAATCCAGCCCAGGATACCAAGCTCGGACGAACTCCAGCGCCCGCCTGGCGCCTGACCGAGCTGCAGAAGCCTTCCAGGCCTCGAAGCGGCCAACCGCTACCTCCAGCCAATCGGCAGTCCGACTGGGGGTACGGGGAACCACCTCGCCGGGCCAGAGGGCGGCCAGCACTTGCGCCCCAACGCGCTGAAGATGGCGGAGCATGCGGTGAGCCGGCTGGAGGCGGGCTTGGATCTCCAGAAGCTGCTCCTCAAGCGACCGGTGAGCATCCGGCACGATCTCAGCCCCAGCCTACCTTTGCGTGTCGCGGCGGGCCTCGATGACTTGGTTGGCGGCAACAGAGTAACCAGGGAAGTACTCTGCGCAAGTAAGAACGGAAGAAAAAAAATCCCCAACTGCTCCCTCAGGTCGGCATTGGCCTCTGCAGATATGGTAAAGAAAAAAAAAGCAATAAGAAAGAAGTCGCCAGGAAAGATCCAGCCCGACTGCTCAGCAGTCGGCCCGAATCTCGGGGACTACACCCAGTGGGTGCGCTGACGCGCCCCCACGTGAGATAAAAGATGAAGCACTTACTCCGGCTCTCGGTCAGATCAATGGTCTTCTGGTTCAGCTCCCGGGCCTGGGAGTTGAAGGTAGCCGCGCAGAGGTTGTGATAGTCCTGCAAATAGGACAGAGGAGCGAATAAGAACAAGATAGCAATCGAAGTCCATCAACTCCAACTGCATCACTGAGTGAAAGACCACGACCTAAGGCTCCTTACTCGTCGTCTGAAAAGTCCGCAACATGATACGTTGCAGCCCGAAAATGGGTCATCACATGGAATATGCTGGCAATGTAACACAAGAGAGTAATGAACAGAATAAAGCTATCACTATATGCATATATGGCTGGTGGAGGCTGTATGGTTAATATGTTTTGCGAAAAGCCAATTTTTCCCTACAATAAAGGAATATATTTTATTTAACTACAAAGTTGGTTGAAAACATTGAGAATGGTAAACCCCATCTCAATCCCACAATTAAAAGGTAATTAATAACCCAATCAAATTTTATAATTAATAGTGATGAGATCCACATGATAATCCAAGAACTAGATACTCAAGACGTCCATAACCGGGGACACGGCTAACCATGATTAGTTTCTACACTCTGCAGAGGTTTGTGCACTTTTCCCCACAGGAGTCGATCTCCTCCGTTGGATTTCTCGCACTACATGATGTTTGAGAAACGAATGAACGAGACACAGTCTTTCCGAAGAGGTCCCCTTAACCGATAGATAGGCCTGTACACCTACAATCCCCTACATCTGCTAGCCCATCATGGATAGGTTTCCCCCGACTTACTCAACTATGCCAGAGCCCATATTGGCATGTGGCTGCACACGGAAGTTTCTAGCATGAATAATCTTATGATCCCTTTGAGCCTGGGTGGCAGTCCATAGGAGAATCACACGGTACCCCGGGATTTCCAAAAATACAGGCAATCACTGGAATTCCCCAGGTGCCTCAATCCACCCAGATGTGTATTCCAGTTGCCACCTTAAGTTAACCATTAATTAAGAATACTCACATCTGTCATGGATACACTCAAACCCAATCCACGTCTACGAGCATAGCATAGCAGTATAAGCAACGTAGAAGTAACTCCGAAGGTTTGATAATAAACAGGTGAATAGGTACTACCTCATCTACTTCCCAAACCCACAATTTAAATCAGATCCTAACCATGCAATTGTTTGAGGATTGATCTAATGCAATAAAATTGGGTAGTAAGAGGTATGATCAAAGTGTTACTTGCCTTGCTGATGATCCGCGAAACCTAGAGACTCGTAGCAGCACGCTTCACACTCCGGGTACTCTATCTCAAACAAACAAGCATATAATAAGAAATCAATCAAGGGCACGCGTAAAACTCAAATAAGAGATCCAACCAGAAAGTTCAACTTAAGAACTCCGGTTTGCAAAAAGAATCAAATCAAACGAAGCAACAAAACTCAAAAGGCGAAAGAAACAAGCTTCGTTTACTAATCTGGACTAAAGTCAAATTTTACAGTATAAAAATCTTGTTCAAGTTGGTTAAACAGAAAGAGGGTTTCGAGACGAAACTCTAGCCACTTGAATCGCCTGATTCCGATAAACGAGCGAAAAGTTAAACTAAAACGAAAATCAGATCAAAAATCACGATCGACAATAATCGCGGAAAATCCGAGAAAAAGAAAAACGGATGAACTGGCTAACGAACGAACGTTCGCTGTCTGCGGCTAACAGGTGAAAACTGTTCGTTAAAATGAACGTACGAACGGGCGTTCGCTAAATAACTAAACCAAAAAAAGATCGAACCGATCTAATCTAAAAAACGAATCTAGGTTTAAAAAAACCGAACGGTTAACCGAAAAAACGGCGACGAACGGCGGCGGCGGCTACCTCCGACGGCGGTCCGGCGAGGTGGGGCGGCTCCGGCGGTGGCGCGGGGCGGCGGCGGCTAGGGTTAGGGTTTGGGGCGCGGGCGCGGGGCGGCTGGCGGCTGGGCCTTGGGGCGCTCGGGGCTGTGGCTTATAAAGCCCCCCGGGCGGAGTCCCGCTCGGGTACGTCCCGGAGTCGGTTTCTTTTTTTCTTTTTCTTTTTTTAAATAATTCTGACGTGCGGAAAAAGAAAGAAAAGAAGTACTAAACGGACACCAAAAATCCCGAAATTAATTTCAACCGTCCTCTAAAAATAGGCCGGACAAGGTGAAAATTTATTTGGGCCTAAAATGCAGTTTTGAAAAACGTATATTTTCCTAATTCAAATAAAATAGCGATAAAACTCCAAATAAAAATCTTATTTGATTTTAATATTAAATCTCTGATATTTCTTTATTTTGAGGAAGTCATTTTATCCTCTCCCTTTTATTTTCATAAAAGAAATATTCGAAGAGAAAATAATTAAAATCAAACGATCCTCTTTTCAAAATTCGAGAAAACTCGAATATGAAAATAATGAAATCCCCAACTCTCTCTGCGGGTCCTTGAGTTACGTAGAATTTCTAGGATAAAACAAAATGCAAACAAAATATGATATGCAATGATGATCTAATGTATAACATTGTAAATTGAAAATTTGGGATGTTACAAACCTACCCCCCTTAAGATGAATCTCGCCCTCGAGATTCGGGTTGGCTAGAAAATAGGTGAGAGTGATCCTTCCGTAGGTCTTCCTCTCGTTCCCAGGTGGCTTCATCTTCAGTATGGTGACTCCACTGAAATTTGCAGAACTTGATTACTTTGCTGCGTGTGACACGGCTGGCAAAATCAAGAATCTTAACTGGCTTCTCCTCGTAGGTCAAATCTCTATCCAACTGTATCGCTTCCAGCGGCACTGTATCTCTTAGAGGAATATCAGCCATCTCTGCGTGGCACTTCTTCAACTAAGAAACGTGGAACACATTGTGAACTCCGGACAATCCTTCGGGTAATTCCAACCTCTAAGCAGCTTCTCCCATACGTTCCAAAACTTTGTATGGTCCCACGAAACGTGGTGCTAACTTTCCCTTAACTCCAAAGCGCTTCACTCCTCGAAGTGGGGATACACAAAGATACACTCTGTCTCCAACTTCGTAAACTATCACCTTGTGTTTTGAATCCGCATAACTCTTCTGCCTGGACTGGGCTACCTTGAGTCTATCGCGAATCAGCTTAACCTTCTCTTCAGACTCTTTAATCAAATCTGGTCCAAACAACTGTCGGTCTCCAACTTCGTCCCACAACAACGGTGTTCTGCACCTCCTTCCGTACAGTGCTTCGAAAGGGGCCATCTTCAAACTGGCTTGATAACTGTTGTTATAAGAGAACTCTGCATACGGCAAATTATCATCCCAACTAGATCCATAATCTAGTGCACAAGCTCTCAACATGTCCTCCAGAATCTGATTGACTCTCTCAGTCTGTCCATGTGTGTGCGGGTGAAAAGCTGTACTGAACTCTAGCCTAGTTCCCAAAGTTTCATGCAACTGATTCCAAAACTTTGAAGTAAACTGGGTTCCTCTATCCGATACAATGGTCCTCGGAACTCCATGCAGACATACGATCCTGGTCATGTATATCTTTGCCAACTTAGCACTGGTGTAAGTGGTCTTCACTGGGATGAAATGAGCTACTTTCATCAAACGATCGACTACAACCCATATCGAGTCATAGCCTGAACGAGTCCTGGGCAATCCCGTGATAAAATCCATGCCTAGCTTATCCCACTTCCATTTGGGTATCGGCAATGGCTGTATCAATCCTGCTGGCTTCTGATGCTCTGCCTTCACTCTGTGACATACATCGCAAACTGCCACATACTCCGCAATATCCTTCTTCATTCCGGTCCACCAGAAACTATCCTTCAAATCTAGATACATCTTGGTATTTCCTGGGTGGATCGAATATGGCGAATCGTGGGCCTCTTGTAGAATAAACTTCCCGATCTCTGGATCATTTGGCACATATACGCAGTCCTCAAACCATAAGGTATCATGCTCATCCTCATGAAATCCTTTAGCTTTTCCTTTGCTCATTCTTTCCTTTATCTCGGAAATCTCCTTGTCCGTCTTCTGAGCTTCTCTGATCTTATCCATCAAAGTAGACTGAATCTCCAAAGCTGCTACATAACCTCTCGGAACTATTTCCAAACATAGCTCGCGAAGGTCTTCTGCCAACTCCTTGGGTAATTCTCCGGTCATGAGTGTGTTGACATGACTTTTGCGGCTCAACGCATCGGCTACTACGTTAGCCTTTCCGGGATGATAATGTAATTTCATATCATAATCCTTAATGAGGTCCAACCATCTCCTCTGCCTGAGATTCAACTCCTTCTGCGTGAAGATATACTTCAAACTCTTGTGATCTGTGTATACCTCACAATGGTCTCCGATGAGAAAATGTCTCCATGTCTTCAACACATGCACTACGGCTGCTAACTCCAAATCATGCGTAGCATAATTTAACTCATGGGGTTTAAGCTGTCGTGAGGCATATGAAACAACTCTTCCCTCCCGGGTAAGTACGGCTCCAAGTCCTCGACGAGAAGCGTCGCAATACACTTCATAATCCTTGCGTTGATCTGGCAGAATCAACACTGGTGATGTAACCAAGCGTCTCTTCAACTCCTGAAAACTGGCCTCACATTCCTCAGTCCATTTGAATTTGTTGCCCTTCTTCAACAACTCCATCATAGGCTTTGCAATCTTTGAGAAATTCTCAATGAACCTCCTGTAGTATCCCGCGAGTCCAAGAAAACTCCAGATCTCTCCAACTGTCGTGGGTGACTCCCAATTTGTCACAGTGACAACTTTGGTGGGGTCTATCGCTATTCCTTCTCTGGATATAACATGTCCAAGGAATCCAACTTCCTTCAGCCAAAACTCACACTTGCTGAACTTGGCATATAACTGATGTTCTCTGAGCTTCCCAAGTACCAAACGCAAATGCTCTTTATGTTCTTCTTCATTCTTCGAGTAGACCAGAATGTCATCAATGAACACCACGACGAACTTATCCAAAAAATCCACAAACACCTTGTTCATCATGCTCATAAAATAGGCAGGTGCGTTAGTCAGACCGAATGACATAACGGTATACTCATATAGCCCGTACCTTGTGGTAAAAGCTATCTTAGGTATATCCTGCTCTCGAATCTTTAGCTGGTGATACCCTGATCGCAGATCAATCTTGGAAAACACCTTAGCTCCTTGCAGCTGGTCAAACAAATCATTGATCATCGGCAGTGGGTACTTGTTCTTGATCGTCACTTCATTCAATCCTCGATAATCAACAACCATCCTTAACGATCCATCCTTCTTCTCCACTAGAAGTACTGGGGATCCCCAAGGTGACGAACTTGGGGCGGATATAACCTTTATCCAGTAACTCCTTAATCTGCTTCTTAATTTCCTCCAAATCCTTTGTGGGCATTCTGTACGGTCTCTTAGATATTGGCCCTGTGCCTGGCAAAAGCTCAATCAAAAACTCAATGTCTCTATCCGGTGGCATGCCTGGCAACTCTTCTGGAAATACATCCGAAAAATCCTTCACCACTGGTACTTCCTCCTGTACAACTCCTAATAAGGAATTTACTTGAGTCCTATTTGGCACATGTCGGGATACATACTTGATCCTTCTTCCTTCTGGGGTGGTGAGCAAAATCGTCTTACTGGTGCAATCGATGTTTCCTCCATACATCGATAGCCAATCCATACCCAGAATCACATCCAAACCTTGCGATTCCAAAATTATCAGATCTGAGGGGAAAACATGCCTACCTATGGTCAATGGCATCTGAAAACATCCTTGGCCCCATGTATTCTGCTCCTGGCGAGCTTACTAACAAAAGTGTACTCAGAACTTTGGTGGGCAGTTTATACTTATCCACAAACCCCCTTGATATGTATGAATGCGATGCACCAGTATCAAAAAGTACGACTGTAGTAAATGACTTAACCAAAAACTTTCCTATTACTGCATCTGGCTGGGCTTCAACCTCCTCCACGTTAACGTGGTTCACTTGTCCCCTGGTGAAAGGATTGGGCTTCTTCCCAGAGCTTCCATTGCCGTTTCCATTCTTAGCTTCAGGACATTCATTGGCGTAATGTCCGGTCTTCTGACACTTGTAGCAAGTAACGTGGCTTAGATCTTTCTTGGTGGGTGTTGCCGGGTTGGAACGGTTCTGTCTGCTACTTCCTCCATTACCATTCCCATTCTTGGGTCCACTATGATTGTGCGAACTTCCTCCATTATGAGTGTGGCCTCCATGGTTATGAACAAGTCCTCCCGAGTTCGGGGTGAAACGGGGTCTCTGTTGAGCTCCAGAATTATACTTCCCTTGTCCATGCTTCCTCTTGCGGCTGTCAATCTGCTGCTGCTTCCCTTCAAGCATGAGAGCTCTATCCACCAACTCCTGGTAATAATTGAAATTTGCCACCATCAATTGCATGCTCAGCTCATCATTCAGTCCTTCCAGAAATTTCTCCTACTTAGCTGCATCTGTAGCAACGTCATCTGGGGCATAACGTGCTAGCTTACTAAAGTCATCCACATACTGGCCAACAGTGCGCCCTCCTTGGAGTAAGTTGCGGAACTCACGCTTCTTCATGGCCATAGCTCCTGCTGAAACATGGGCAGTGCGCAAAGCCTGCTGGAACTGGTCCCATGTCACAGTGTCAGTGGGGTAAGTGACTATGAAATTCTCCCACCATGATGCTGCGGGTCCATCAAGCTGATGTGCGGCAAAACGCACTCTCTCTGCATCTGTGCATCCTGCAGTAGTCAACTCCCTTTCAATCTTGCGGAGCCAATCATCTGCAACAATCGGCTCGGTGCTACAGGAGAACACCGGTGGATTCAACCTAAGAAAATGGGCTAATGATCAACTGGTGGTGGTGGGTTGTTGTTGTTGTTCCCCTGAACCTGATTCTGGACTAGTATCTGCATCAATGCATTCTGCTGCTGGATCAACTGAGTGAGCTCTGGTGGGAAAGCAAATCCATTGTCGCGTCTCAGAGGCATCTGCTGGGTTTAGAAAAGATGAGAAAACATAGTAGAATGAGGTCTAGGGGGCAAACACTACCCATATGCACATGAGAAAAACACAAACATATCACTCAATCAAAATCAAACAAGGGCATACAATCGGTCTAGAACTATCGTTACAAAAGTGCTCAGACTATACTATATACATGGTGGAATGCTACTACTGATATGGTGGTCGACTAGAAAAAATGACCGTCGAAGACTCCATGATATCTGCTCCAGCTTCATCAACATAGTCATCATCGCTATCGTCAGGGTCTGAGTCAGTGTCGTCGATGATGATGTAGTCCTCCGGGCAAGTGGAACTGTCATCTTCTCCTCCTGGCGCGGGGTCTCCCATGTATACTGCGATCTTCTTTATCAGGTCGTCATTCTTCTCCAATAGTGTTGCGATTTCCTCCTCATATCCATCGCGTGTAGACTTGAGTTCTTCCTCCAGCTCCGTGATTCTTGTCATTGCCTTCTTCAAATATGTCATGCCTGCGCACATCTGGTTCTCCTGGCGTCGAATGTGCTGGTTTAACTCCTGGATGAAAGCGGCAATCGATCTATCCTTCCTGGTGCTGATCATCTCCCATTGCTCATCTCGGCACCCACAAATCTGGTAAATAGTATCCTTGAGATCCTTGTGGTAAACTTCCCCAATGCGTCCCATGGATGTGGGATGCCATACTCTTTCCTAGACTCCAGGTTGGTGCATCAAAGGAAAACTCTATGGGCTCAGTGACTGGCGTGAATGTCCTTCCTGTAACTTGAACTTGAATCATCCAGCGCTCCTCTTCTGGTAAAGTGGCGTTGTAAGTCTCGGTGAAACTTGGCATTCCGATGTTCAGGTACCTAGTGACTTCCTTCAAGTGGCGTCCAAAAGGGGTGTCTTCATCCGGTTGTGTGAACTTTATCCTTGCATCCGCCATCCTAAAGAGTTGAAAATGGAGAGGAGTTAGAAATGAGAAAAGAGTAGTGATCTAGGGCTTTAACTTAGTGGTCGTGTCCTACAGTCAGTGTGTGCTCTGATACCATCTTTGTAGCGACCAGACCTCAAATAGTCTGATCTCTGTGCATCAGTGTCATCCCTGGATCGGCAATGCTGACACGCACAGTACTTGAAGGATTTATAACAGAGTAGCAATCACACACTTATTACAACGAATGTCTCAAAAGAGAACTTATTACAATAAATATGGCTTAAGGCCATCTAATACGATAACAACGGAAGGCTTGGAAGATAAAGTGAGTCCATCAACTCCAACTGCATCACTGAGTGAAAGACCACGACCTAAGGCTCCTTACTCGTCATCTGAAAAGTCTGCAACATGATACGTTGCAGCCCGAAAATGGGTCAGCACATGGAATATGCTGGCAATGTAACACAAGAGAGTAATGAACAGAATAAAGCTATCACTATATGCATATATGGCTGGTGGAGGCTGTATGGTTAATATGTTTTGCGAAAAGCCAATTTTTTCCTACAACAAAGGAATATATTTTATTTAACTACAAAGTTGGTTGAAACATTGATAATGGTAAACCCCATCTCAATCCCAATTAAAAGGTAATTAATAACCCAATCAAATTTTATAATTAAGAGTGATGAGATCCACATGATAACCCAAGAACTAGATACTCAAGACGTCCATAACCGGGGACACGGCTAACCATGATTAGTTTCTACACTCTGCAGAGGTTTGTGCACTTTTCACCACCAGGATCGATTTTCTCCGTTGGATTTCTCGCACTACATGATGTTTGAGAAACGGATGACCGAGACACAGTCTTTCCGAAGAGGTCCCCTTAACCGATAGATAGGCCTGTATACCTACAATCCCCTACATCTGCTAGCCCATCATGGAAAGGTTTCCCACAACTTACTCAACTATGCCAGAGCCCATATTGGCATGTGGCTGCACACGGAAGTTTCTAGCATGAATAATCTTATGATCCCTTTGATCCTGGGTGGCAGTCCATAGGAGAATCACACGGTATCCCGGGATTTCCAAAAATACAGGCAATAACTGGAATTCCCCAGGTGCCTCAATCCACCCAGATGTGTATTCAAGTTACCACCTTAAGTTAACCATTAATTAAGAATACTCACATCTGTCATGGATACACTCAAACCCAATCCACGTCTACGAGCATAGCATAGCAGTATAAGCAACGTAGAAGTAACTCCCAAGGTTTGATAATAAACAGGTGAATAGGTACTACCTCATCTACTTCCCAAACCCACAATTTAAATCAGATCCTAACCATGCAATTGTTTGAGGATTGATCTAATGCAATAAAATTGGGTAGTAAGAGGTATGATCAAAGTGTTACTTGCCTTGCTGATGATCCGCGAAACCTAGAGACTCGTAGCAGCACGCTTCACACTCCGGGTACTCTATCGCAAACAAACAAGCATACAATAAGAAATCA
Organism: Aegilops tauschii subsp. strangulata; assembly: GCF_002575655.3. Lineage (NCBI taxonomy): Eukaryota > Viridiplantae > Streptophyta > Magnoliopsida > Poales > Poaceae > Aegilops > Aegilops tauschii. Next base: position 471,471,943 of record NC_053038.3, read on the forward strand.
AGCAAGGGCACGCGTAAAACTCAAATAAGAGATCCAACCAGAAAGTTCAACTTAAGAACTTCGGTTTGCAAAAAGAATCAAATAAACGAAGCAACAAAACTCAAAAGGCGAAAGAAACAAGCTTCGTTTACTAATCTGGACTAAAGTCAAATTTTACAGTAGCAAAATCTTGTTCAAGTTGGTTAAACAGAAAGAGGGTTTCGGGACGAAACTCTACGCGCTTGAATCGCCTAATTCCGATAAATGAGCGAAAAGTTAAACTAAAACGAAAATCAGATCAGAAATCGCGATCAACAATAATCACGGAAAATCCGAGAAAAAGAAAAACTGACGAACAGGCTAACGAACGTTTGCTGTCTGTGGCTAAACGGTGAAAACCGTTCGTTAAAACGACCGTATGAACGGGCGTTCGCTAAATAACTAAACCGAAAAAAAATCAAACCGATCTAATCTAAAAAAACGAATCTAGGTTTTCTAAAAAAGCCGAACGGTTAACCAAAAAAAAGACGACGAACGGCGGCTACCTCCGGCGGCGGTCCGGCGAGGGGGCTCCAGCGGCGGCGGCGGCTAGGGTTAGGGTTTGGGGCGCGGGACGGCTGGGCCTTGGGGCGCTCAGGGCGGCGGCTTATAAAGCCCCCCCGGGCGGAGTCCCGCTCGGGTACGGCCCGGAGTCGGTTTCTTTAAAAAAAAATTCCGACGTGCAGAAAAAGAAAGAAAAGAAATACTAAACTGACTCCAAAAATCCAGAAATAAATTTTTCCCGTGCTAAAATGCAATTTTGAAAAAACGCATATTTTTCCTAATTCAAATAAAATAGCGATAAAACTCCGAATAAAAATCTTATTTGATTTTAATATTAAATCTCCGATATTTCTTTATTTTGAGGAAGTCATTTTATCCTCTCTCTTTTATTTTTATACAAGAAATATTCGAAGAGAAAATAATTAAAATCAAACGATCCTCTTTTCAAAATTCAAGAAAACTCGAATATGAAAATAATGAAATCCCCAACTCTCTCCGCGGGTCCTTGAGTTGCGTAGAATTTCTAGGATCAAACAAAATGCAAATAAAATATGATATGCAATGATGATCTAATGTATAACATTCCAAATTGAAAATTTGGGATGTTACAAACCTTAGTTGTGATGATGCACTAGGTCCACAGCTGAGACTTTATGTATGTTCTCGAAATGCGTTTGTCGATTGCTCATTAGGAAAGTTTCTGTATACGTATCTGAACGAACTCCTTAAGAAAAGTTCTCGAAAAGTTCCATATGAAAGAATCTTTTGAAGTATCTGGTAGTCACAAAAGTTTTGACTACTTGTGCAGCCAAAACGGACTCCGTATGAGTCAGATATCCATGTTTCAGTTAACACTCCGTCAAACTGATTCCGACCGACAGTTACAAACTAGTTCTTGTGTAGTTGCATTTTTTTTCCGTTCTACTTCACTAAACATCTCCATATATGAGATCCAATTACTTCTAGGGAAATGCAAGAGACCTAAGTTATGATGATGCACTAGGTCCATAGCTAGGACTTTGTGTATGTTCTCGAAATGCGTTTGTCGATTGCTCATTAAGAAAGTTTCTATACAAGTTTCTAAGCGAACTCCTTAAGAAATGTAGTTGCATTCGATTTTTTCCCTTCTACTTAACTAAACATCTCCATATGAGATCCAATTACTTGTAAGGAAATGCAAGAGAAGTTAGTTATGATGATGCACTAGGTCCACAGCTGGGACTTTGTGTATGTTCTCGAAATGCGTTTGTCGAGTGCTTATTAATAAAATTTCTGTACAAGTTTTTGAACGAACTCCTTAAGAAAAGTTCTCCAAAAGTTCCCTAAGAAAGAATCCTTTGAATCGTCTGGTCATCACAAACGTTCTGGCTACTTGTGGGGCCAAAACGGACTCCGTATGAGTCAGATATCCTTGTTTCAGTTAACACTGCGCAAAGCAGATTCCGAACGACAGTTACAGACTAGTTCTTGTGCAGTTGTATTCGATTTTTTCCATTCTAGTTCACTAAACATCTCCATATGAGATCCAATTACTTGTAGGGAAACGCAAGAGACCTTAGTTATGATGATGCACTAGGTCCACAGCTCGGACATTGTGTATGTTCTCGAAATGCGTTTGTTGATTGCTCATGAAGAAAGTTTATGTAAGTTTCTAAACAAACTCAATACGAAAAGTTCTCTAAAACTTCCCTATGAAAGAATCCTTTGAAGCATATGGTCGTCACAAACGTTTTGACTACTTGTGGAGCCAAAACGGACTTCGTATGAGTCAGATATCCATGTTTCAGTTAACACTGCGTCAAACTGATTCCGAACGATAGTTATAGACTAGTTGTTGTGTAGTTGCATTCGATTTTTTCCGTTGTACTTCACTAAAAATCTCCATATGATATCCAATTACTTGTAGGGAAATGCGAGAGACCTCAGTTACGATGATGCACTAGGTCCACAGCTGGGACTTTGTGTATTTTCTTGAAATGCATTTGTCGAGTGCTCATTAAGAAAGTTTCTGTACAAGTTTCGGAACCAACTCCATAAGTGAAGTTCTCCAAAAGTTCCCTATGATAGAATCCTTCGAAGCATCTAGTTGTTGTGGAGCCAAAATGGACTCCGTATGAGTCAGATATCCATGTCTCAGTTAACACTACGCAAAACTGATTCGGAACGACAGTTAATGACTACATCTAGGGAAATGCAATAGGCCTTAGTCATGATGATGCACTAGGTCCACAGCTGGGACTTCGTGTATGTTCTCCAAAGGCGTTTGTTGAGTGCTCATTAAGAAAGTTTTTGTACAAGTTTCTGAACGAACTCCTTAAGAAAATTTCTCCAAAAGTTCCCTATGAAAGAATCCTTTGAAGCATCTGGTCATCACAAATGTTTTGACTACTCGTGGAGCCAAAACAGATTCCGTATGAGTCATACATCCATGTTTCAGTTAACACTGCGCAAAACTAATTTCGAACGACAGTTGTAGACTAGTTCTTGTGTAGTTGCACTCGATTTTTTCCATTCTACATAACTAAACATCTCCATATGAGATCCAATTACTTGTAAGGAAATGCAAGAGACCTTAGTTATGATGATGCACTAGGTCCATAGTTGGGACTTTTTGTATGTTCTCGTAATGCGTTTGTCGAGTGCTCATTAAGAAAGTTTGTGTACAAGTTTCTAAATGAACTCCTTAAGAAAAGTTCTCGAAAAGTTCCCTATGAAAGAATCCATTGAAGCATGTGGTCGTCACAAACGTTTTGACTACTTGTGGAGCCAAAACGGACTCCGTTTTAGTCAGATATGCATGTTTCAGTTAAGAGTACGTCAAACTGATTCCGAACGACAGTTACACACTAGTTCTTGTGTAGTTGCATTCAATTTTTTCTGTTCTACTTCACTGAACATCTCCATATGAGATCCAATGACATCTAGGAAATGCAGGAGGCCTTAGTTAAGATGATGCACTAGGTCCACAGCTGGGACTTTGTGTATGTTCTCCAAAGGCGTTTGTCGAGTGCTGATTAAGAAAGTTTCTTGTGTACTTGTAAGGAAATGCATGAGACCTCAGTCATGATGATGCACTAGGTCCATAGCTAGGACTTTGTGTATGTTCTCGAAATGCTTTTGTTGAGTGGTCATTAAGAAAGTTTCTGTACAAGTTTCTGAACGAACTCCTTAAGAAAAGTTCTCCAAATGTTCCATATGAAAGAATACTTTGAAGCATCTGGTCATCACAAATGTTTTGACTACTCGGGGAGCCAAAACAGATTCCGTACGAGTCAAATATCCATGTTTCAGTTAACACTGCGTCAAACTGATTCCGAATGACAGTTACAGGCTAGTTCTTGTGTAGTTGCTATCGATTTTTCCCGTTGTACTTCACTGAACATCTCCATATGAGATCCAATTACTTGTAGGGAAATGCAAGAGACCTCAGTTAAGATGATGCACTAGGTCCATAGCTGGGACTTTGTGTATGTTCTCGAAATGCGTTTCTCGAGTGCTCATTAAGGAAGATTATGTTCAAGTTTCTGAAGGAACTCCTTAAGAGAAGTTCTCCAAAAGTTCCCTATGAAAGAATTCTTTGGAGCATCTAGTCATCAGAAACGTTTTGACTACTTGTGGAGCCAAAACGGACTTCGTATGAGTCAGATATCCATGTTTCAGTTAACACTGCGTCAAACTGATTCCGAACGACAGTTATAGACTAGTTCTTGTGTAGTTGCATTCGATTTTTTCCGCTCCACTTCACTAAACATCTCCATATGATATCCAATTACTTGTAGGGAAATGCGAGAGACCTCAGTTACGATGATGCACTAGGTCCACAGCTGGGACTTTGTGTATTTTCTCGAAATGCATTTGTCGAGTGCTCATTAAGAAAGTTTGTGTACAAGTTTCTGAACGAACTCCGTAAGAGAAGTTCTCCAAAAGTTCCCTATGATAGAATCCTTCGAAGCATCTAGTTGTTGTGGAGCCAAAACGGACTTTGTTTTAGTCAGATATCCATGTTTCAGTTAACACTGCGCAAAACTGATTCGGAACGACAGTTACAGACTAGTTCTTGTGTAGTTGCATTCAACTTTTTCCATTCTACTTGACTAAACAACTCGATATGAGATCCAATTACATCTAGGGAAATGCAAGAGGGCTTAGTCATGATGATGCACTAGGTCCACAGCTGGGACTTTGTGTATGTTCTCCAAAGGCGTTTGTTCAGTGCTCATTAAGAAAGTTTCTGTACAAGTTTCTGAACGAACTCCTTAAGAAAAGTTCTCCAAAAGTTCCATATGAAAGAATCCTTTGAAGCATCTGGTCATCACAAATGTTTTGACTACTCGTGGTGCCAAAACAGATTCCGTATGAGTCAGACATCCATGTTTCAGTTAACACTGCGCAAAACTGATTCCGAGCGACAGTTACAGACTAGTTCTTGTGTAGTTGTATTCGATTATTTCCATTCTACTTCACTAAACATCTCCATATGATATGCAATTACTTATAGGGAAATGGAAGAGACCTTAGTTATGATGATGCACTAGGTCCACAGCTGGGACTTTGTGTATGTTCTCGAAATGCGTTTGTTGATTGCTCATTAAGAAAGTTTATGTATAAGTTTCTGAACGAACACCTTAAGAAAAGTTCTCCAAAAGTTCCATATGAAAGAATCGTTTGAAGCATCTGGTAGTCACAAACGTTTTGACTACTTGTGGAGCCAAAACGGACTCCGCATGAGTCAGATATCCGTGGTTCAATTAACACTGCGCAAAACCGATTCCGAACGACTGTTACACACTAGTTCTTGTGTAGTTGCATTTGTTTTTTGCGTTCTACTTCACTAGACATCCCCATATATGAGATCCAATTACTTCTAGGGAAATGCAAGAGACCTAATTTATGATGATGCACTAGGTCCACCGCTAGGACTTTGTGTATGTTCTCGAAATGCGTTTGTCGATTGCTCATTAAGAAAGTTTCTATACAAGTTTCTAAACGAACTCCTTAAGAAATGTTGTTGCATTCGATTTTTCCCTTCTACTTAACTAAACATCTCCATATGAGATCCAATTACTTGTAAGGAAATGCAAGAGACCTTAGTTATGATGATGCACTAGGTCCACAGCTGGGACTTTGTGTATGTTCTCGAAATGCGTTTGTCGATTGCTCATTAAGAAAGTTTCTGTATAAGTTTCTGAACAAACTCCTTAAGAAAAGTTCTCCAAAAGTTCCATATCAAAGAATAGTTTCAAGCACCTTGTCGTCACAAATGTTCTGACTACATGTGGAGCCAAAATGGACTCAGTATGAATCAGATATCCATGTTTCAGTTAACACTGCGTCAAACTGATTTCGAACGACAGTTACAGACTAGTTCCTGTGTAGTTGCATTTGTTTTTTTCCGTTCTACTTCACTAAACATCTTCATATATGAGGTCCAATTACTTCTAGGGAAATGCAAGAGACCTAAGTTATGATGATGCACTAGTTCCACAGCTTGGACTCTGTGTACGTTCTCAAAATGCGTTTGTTGATTGCTCATTAAGAAAGTTTCTATACAAGTTTCTAAACGAACTCCGTAAGAAATGAAGTTGCATTCGATTTTTTCCCTTATACTTAACTAAACATCTCCATATGAGATACAATTACTTGTAAGGAAATGCAAGAGACCGTAGTTATGATGATGCACTAGGTCCACAGCTGGGACTTTGTGTATGTTCTCAAAATGCGTTTGTCGAGTGCTCATTAATAAAGTTTCTGTACAAGTTTCTGAACGAACTCCTTAACAAAAGTTTTCCAAAAATTCCCTATTAATGAATCCTTTGAAGCATCTGGTCATCACAAACGTTTTTCCTACTTGTGGAACCAAAACGGACTCCGTATGAGTCAGATATCCATGTTTCAGTTAACACTTCGAAAAACTGATTCCGAACGACAGTTACAGACTAGTTCTTGTGTAGCTGCACTCGATTTTTTCCATTCTACTTCACTAAACATCTCCATATGAGATCCACTTACTAGTAGGGAAATGCAAGAGACCTCGGTTATGATGATGCAGTAGGTCCATAGCTGGGACTTTGTGTATGTTCTCGAAATGCGTTTCTCGAGTGCTCATTAAGAAAGTTTCTATACAAGTTTCTGAACGAACTCCTTAAGAAAAGTTCTCCAAAAGTTCCCTATGAAAGAATCCTTTGAAGCATCTGGTCATCACAAATGTTTTGACTACTTGTGGAGGCAAAACGGACTCCGTATGAGTCAGATATCCATGTTTCAGTTAACACTGCGCAAAACTGATTTCGAACGACAGTTGCAGACTAGTTCTTGTGTAGTTGCACTCGATTTTTTCCATTCTACATAACTAAACATCTCCATATGAGATCCAATTACTTGTAAGGAAATGCAAGAGACCTTAGTTATGATGATGCACTAGGTCCATAGTTGGGACTTTTTGTATGTTCTCGTAATGCGTTTGTCGAGTGCTCATTAAGAAAGTTTGTGTACAAGTTTCTAAATGAACTCCTTAAGAAAAGTTCTCGAAAAGTTCCCTATGAAAGAATCCATTGAAGCATGTGGTCGTCACAAACGTTTTGACTACTTGTGGAGCCAAAACGGACTCCGTTTTAGTCAGATATGCATGTTTCAGTTAAGAGTACGTCAAACTGATTCCGAACGACAGTTACACACTAGTTCTTGTGTAGTTGCATTCAATTTTTTCTGTTCTACTTCACTGAACATCTCCATATGAGATCCAATGACATCTAGGAAATGCAGGAGGCCTTAGTTAAGATGATGCACTAGGTCCACAGCTGGGACTTTGTGTATGTTCTCCAAAGGCGTTTGTCGAGTGCTGATTAAGAAAGTTTCTTGTGTACTTGTAAGGAAATGCATGAGACCTCAGTCTTGATGATGCACTAGGTCCATAGCTAGGACTTTGTGTATGTTCTCGAAATGCTTTTGTTGAGTGGTCATTAAGAAAGTTTCTGTACAAGTTTCTGAACGAACTCCTTAAGAAAAGTTCTCCAAAAGTTCCATATGAAAGAATACTTTGAAGCATCTGGTCATCACAAATGTTTTGACTACTCGGGGAGCCAAAACAGATTCCGTACGAGTCAGATATCCATGTTTCAGTTAACACTGCGTCAAACTGATTCCGAATGACAGTTACAGGCTAGTTCTTGTGTAGTTGCTATCGATTTTTCCTGTTGTACTTCACTGAACATCTCCATATGAGATCCAATTACTTGTAGGGAAATGCAAGAGACCTCAGTTAAGATGATGCACTAGGTCCATAGCTGGGACTTTGTGTATGTTCTCAAAATGCGTTTCTCGAGTGCTCATTAAGAAAGATTATGTTCAAGTTTCTGAAGGAACTCCTTAAGAGAAGTTCTCCAAAAGTTCCCTATGAAAGAATTCTTTGGAGCATCTAGTCATCAGAAACGTTTTGACTACTTGTGGAGCCAAAACGGACTTCTTATGAGTCAGATATCCATGTTTCAGTTAACACTGCGTCAAACTGATTCCGAACGACAGTTATAGACTAGTTCTTGTGTAGTTGCATTCGATTTTTTCCGCTCCACTTCACTAAACATCTCCATATGATATCCAATTACTTGTAGGGAAATGCGAGAGACCTCAGTTACGATGATGCACTAGGTCCACAGCTGGGACTTTGTGTATTTTCTCGAAATGCATTTGTCGAGTGCTCATTAAGAAAGTTTGTGTACAAGTTTCTGAACGAACTCCGTAAGAGAAGTTCTCCAAAAGTTCCCTATGATAGAATCCTTCGAAGCATCTAGTTGTTGTGGAGCCAAAACGGACTTTGTTTTAGTCAGATATCCATGTTTCAGTTAACACTGCGCAAAACTGATTCGGAACGACAGTTACAGACTAGTTCTTGTGTAGTTGCATTCAACTTTTTCCATTCTACTTGACTAAACAACTCGATATGAGATCCAATTACATCTAGGGAAATGCAAGAGGGCTTAGTCATGATGATGCACTAGGTCCACAGCTGGGACTTTGTGTATGTTCTCCAAAGGCGTTTGTTCAGTGCTCATTAAGAAAGTTTCTGTACAAGTTTCTGAACGAACTCCTTAAGAAAAGTTCTCCAAAAGTTCCATATGAAAGAATCCTTTGAAGCATCTGGTCATCACAAATGTTTTGACTACTCGTGGTGCCAAAACAGATTCCGTATGAGTCAGACATCCATGTTTCAGTTAACACTGCGCAAAACTGATTCCGAGCGACAGTTACAGACTAGTTCTTGTGTAGTTGTATTCGATTATTTCCATTCTACTTCACTAAACATCTCCATATGATATGCAATTACTTATAGGGAAATGGAAGAGACCTTAGTTATGATGATGCACTAGGTCCACAGCTGGGACTTTGTGTATGTTCTCGAAATGCGTTTGTTGATTGCTCATTAAGAAAGTTTATGTATAAGTTTCTGAACGAACACCTTAAGAAAAGTTCTCCAAAAGTTCCATATGAAAGAATCGTTTGAAGCATCTGGTAGTCACAAACGTTTTGACTACTTGTGGAGCCAAAACGCACTCCGCATGAGTCAGATATCCGTGGTTCAATTAACACTGCGCAAAACCGATTCCGAACGACTGTTACACACTAGTTCTTGTGTAGTTGCATTTGTTTTTTGCGTTCTACTTCACTAGACATCCCCATATATGAGATCCAATTACTTCTAGGGAAATGCAAGAGACCTAATTTATGATGATGCACTAGGTCCACCGCTAGGACTTTGTGTATGTTCTCGAAATGCGTTTGTCGATTGCTCATTAAGAAAGTTTCTATACAAGTTTCTAAACGAACTCCTTAAGAAATGTTGTTGCATTCGATTTTTCCCTTCTACTTAACTAAACATCTCCATATGAGATCCAATTACTTGTAAGGAAATGCAAGAGACCTTAGTTATGATGATGCACTAGGTCCACAGCTGGGACTTTGTGTATGTTCTCGAAATGCGTTTGTCGATTGCTCATTAAGAAAGTTTCTGTATAAGTTTCTGAACAAACTCCTTAAGAAAAGTTCTCCAAAAGTTCCATATCAAAGAATAGTTTCAAGCACCTTGTCGTCACAAATGTTCTGACTACATGTGGAGCCAAAATGGACTCAGTATGAATCAGATATCCATGTCTCAGTTAACACTGCGTCAAACTGATTTCGAACGACAGTTACAGACTAGTTCTTGTGTAGTTGCATTTGTTTTTTTCCGTTCTACTTCACTAAACATCTTCATATATGAGGTCCAATTACTTCTAGGGAAATGCAAGAGACCTAAGTTATGATGATGCACTAGTTCCACAGCTTGGACTCTGTGTACGTTCTCAAAATGCGTTTGTTGATTGCTCATTAAGAAAGTTTCTATACAAGTTTCTAAACGAACTCCGTAAGAAATGAAGTTGCATTCGATTTTTTCCCTTATACTTAACTAAACATCTCCATATGAGATACAATTACTTGTAAGGAAATGCAAGAGACCGTAGTTATGATGATGCACTAGGTCCACAGCTGGGACTTTGTGTATGTTCTCAAAATGCGTTTGTCGAGTGCTCATTAATAAAGTTTCTGTACAAGTTTCTGAACGAACTCCTTAACAAAAGTTTTCCAAAAATTCCCTATTAATGAATCCTTTGAAGCATCTGGTCATCACAAACGTTTTTCCTACTTGTGGAACCAAAACGGACTCCGTATGAGTCAGATATCCATGTTTCAGTTAACACTTCGAAAAACTGATTCCGAACGACAGTTACAGACTAGTTCTTGTGTAGCTGCACTCGATTTTTTCCATTCTACTTCACTAAACATCTCCATATGAGATCCACTTACTAGTAGGGAAATGCAAGAGACCTCGGTTATGATGATGCAGTAGGTCCATAGCTGGGACTTTGTGTATGTTCTCGAAATGCGTTTCTCGAGTGCTCATTAAGAAAGTTTCTATACAAGTTTCTGAACGAACTCCTTAAGAAAAGTTCTCCAAAAGTTCCCTATGAAAGAATCCTTTGAAGCATCTGGTCATCACAAATGTTTTGACTACTTGTGGAGGCAAAACGGACTCCGTATGAGTCAGATATCCATGTTTCAGTTAACACTGCGCAAAACTGATTTCGAACGACAGTTGCAGACTAGTTCTTGTGTAGTTGCACTCGATTTTTTCCATTCTACATAACTAAACATCTCCATATGAGATCCAATTACTTGTAAGGAAATGCAAGAGACCTTAGTTATGATGATGCACTAGGTCCATAGTTGGGACTTTTTGTATGTTCTCGTAATGCGTTTGTCGAGTGCTCATTAAGAAAGTTTGTGTACAAGTTTCTAAATGAACTCCTTAAGAAAAGTTCTCGAAAAGTTCCCTATGAAAGAATCCATTGAAGCATGTGGTCGTCACAAACGTTTTGACTACTTGTGGAGCCAAAACGGACTCCGTTTTAGTCAGATATGCATGTTTCAGTTAAGAGTACGTCAAACTGATTCCGAACGACAGTTACACACTAGTTCTTGTGTAGTTGCATTCAATTTTTTCTGTTCTACTTCACTGAACATCTCCATATGAGATCCAATGACATCTAGGAAATGCAGGAGGCCTTAGTTAAGATGATGCACTAGGTCCACAGCTGGGACTTTGTGTATGTTCTCCAAAGGCGTTTGTCGAGTGCTGATTAAGAAAGTTTCTTGTGTACTTGTAAGGAAATGCATGAGACCTCAGTCTTGATGATGCACTAGGTCCATAGCTAGGACTTTGTGTATGTTCTCGAAATGCTTTTGTTGAGTGGTCATTAAGAAAGTTTCTGTACAAGTTTCTGAACGAACTCCTTAACAAAAGTTCTCCAAAAATTCCCTATTAATGAATCCTTTGAAGCATCTGGTCATCACAAACGTTTTGCCTACTTGTGGAACCAAAACGGACTCCGTATGAGTCAGATAGCCATGTTTCAGTTAACACTTCGAAAAACTGATTCCGAACGACAGTTACAGACTAGTTCTTGTGTAGCTGCACTCGATTTTTTCCATTCTACTTCACTAAACATCTCCATATGAGATCCAATTACTAGTAGGGAAATGCAAGAGACCTCGGTTATGATGATGCAGTAGGTCCATAGCTGGGACTTTGTGTATGTTCTCGAAATGCGTTTGTCGAGTGCTCATTAAGAAAGTTTCTATACAAGTTTCTGAACGAACTCCTTAAGAAATGTTCTCCAAAAGTTCCCTATGAAAGAATCCTTTGAAGCATCTGGTCATCACAAACGTTTTGACTACTTGTGGAGGCAAAACGGACTCCGTATGAGTCAGATATCCATGTTTCAGTTAACACTGCGCAAAACTGATTCCGAACGACAGTTACAGACTAGTTCTTGTGTAGCTGCACTCGATGTTTTCCATTCTACTTCACTAAACATCTCCATATGAGATCCAATAACTTGTAGGGAAATGCAAGAGACCTCGGTTATGATGATGCACTAGGCCCATAGCTGGGACTTTGTGTATGTTCTCGAAATGTGTTTGTCGAGTGCTCATTAAGAAAGTTTCTATACAAGTTTCTGAACAAACTCCTTACGAAAAGTTCTCCAAAAGTTCCCTATGAAAGAATCCTTTGAAGCATCTGGTCGTCACAAACATTTTGACTAATTGTGGAGCCAAAAAGGACTCCGTATGAGTCAGATATCCATGTTTCAGTTAACACTCCGCAAAACTGATTCCGAACGACAATTACAGACTAGTTATTGTGTAGTCGCATTCGATTATTTCCATTCTACTTCACTAAACATCTCTATATGATATCCAATTACTTGTAGAAAAATGGAAGAGACCTCAGTCATGATGATGCACTAGGTCCATAGCTGGGACTTTGTGTATGTTCTCGAAATCCGTTTGTCGAGTGCTCATTAAGAAAGTTTCTGTACAAGTTTCTGAACGAACTCCTTAATAAAAGATCTCCAAAATTTCCCTATGAAAGAATCCTTTTAAGCATCTAGTCGTCAGAAACGTTTTGACTACCCGTATGTGTCAGATATCCATGTTTGAGTTAACACCGCGTCAAACTGATTCCGAACGACAGTTACAGGCTAGTTCTTGTGTAGTTGCTTTCAATTTTTTCCGTTGTACTTCGCTAAACATCTCCATATGAGATCCAATTACTTGTAGGGAAATGCAAGAGACATCAGTTGTGATGATGCACTAGGTCCACAACTGGGACTTTGTGTATGTTCTCGAAATGCGTTTGTCGAGTGCTCATTAAGAAAGTTTCTGTACAAGTTTCTGAATGAACTCCTTAAGAAAAGTTCTTCAAAATTTCCCTATGAAAGAATCCTTTGAAGCATCTGGTCATCACAAACGTTTTGGCTACTTGTGGAGCCAAAACGGACTCTGTATGAGTCAGATATCCATGTTTCAATTAACACTGCGCAAAACTAAATGCGAACGAGACTTACAGACTAGCTCTTGTGTAGTTGCACTCAATTTTTTCCCTTCTACTTAACTAAACATCTCCATATGAGATCCAATTACTTGTAAGGAAATGCATGAGACCTTAGTTATGATGATGCACTAGGTCCATAGCCGGGACTTTGTGTATGTTCTCGAAATGCGTTTGTCGAGTGCTCATTAAGAAAGTTTGTGTACAAGTTTCTGAACGAACTCCTGAAGAAAAGTTATCTAAAAGTTCCCTATGAAAGAATCCTTTGAAGCATCTGGTCGTCACAAACGTTTTGACTACTTGTGGAGCCAAAACAGACTCCATTTGAGTCAGATATCCATGTTTCAGTTAACACTGCCTCAAACGGATTTCGAACGACAGTTACAGACTAGTTCTTATGTAGTTGCATTCGATTTTTTTCGGTGTACTACACTGAACATCTCCATATGAGATCCAATTACTTGTAGCGAAATGCAAGAGACCTCAGTTAAGATGATGCACTAGGTCCATAGCTGGGACTTTGTGTATGTTCTCGAAATGCGTTTCTCGAGTGCTCATTAAGAAAGATTAGGTACAAGTTTCTGAAGGAACTCCTTAAGAGAAGTTCTCCAAAAGTTCCCTATGAAAGAATCCTTTGAAGCATCTGGTCGTCACAAACGTATTGATTACTTGTGGAGCCAAAACGGACTCCGTATGAGTCAGATATCCATGTTTCAGTTAACACTGTGCAAAACTGATTCCGAACGACAGTTACAGACTAGTTCTGCTGTAGTCGCATTCGATTATTTCCATTCTACTTCACTAAACATCTCTATATGATATCCAATTACTTGTAGCAAAATGGAAGAGACCTCAGTCATGATGATGCACTAGGTCCATAGCTGGGACTTTGTGTATGTTCTCGAAATGCGTTTGTCGAGTGCTCATGAAGAAAGTTTCTGTACAAGTTTCTGAACGAACTCCTGAAGAAAAGATCTCCAAAAGTTCCCTATGAAATAATACTTTGAAGCATCTAGTCGTCAGAAATGTTTTGACTACTCGTGGAGCCAAAATGGACTCCGTATGAGTCAGATATCCATGTTTGAGTTAACACCGCGTCAAAATGGGCTAGTTCTTGTGTAGTTGCTTTCAATTTTTTCCGTTCTACTTCACTAAACATCTCCATAAGAGATCCAATTACTTGTAGGGAAATGCGAGAGACATCAGTTATCATGATGCACTAGGTCCACAGTTGGGACTTCTTGTATGTTCTCCAAATGCGTTTGTCGAGTGCTCATTAAGAAAGTTTCTGTACAAGTTTCTGAACGAACTCCTTAAGAAAAGTTCTCCCAAATTTCCCGATGAAAGAATCCTTTGAAGCATCTGGTCGTTACAAACGTTTTGACTATACTTGTGGAGCCAAAACGGACTCCGTATGATTCAGATATCCATGTTCAGTTAACACTGCGTCAAACTGATTCTGAACGAAAGTTACAGACTTGTTCTTGTGTAGTTGCATTTGTTTTTTTCTGTTCTACTTCACTAAACATCTCCATATATTAGATCCAATTACTTCTAGGGAAATGCAAGAGACCTATGTTATGATGATGCACTAGGTCCACACATAGGACTTTGTGTATGTTCTCGAAATGTGTTTGTCGATTGCTCATTAAGAAAGTTTCTATACAAGTTTCTAAACGAACTCCTTAAGAAATGTAGTTCCATTCGATTTTTTCCCTTCTACTTAACTAAACATCTCCATATGAGATCTAATTACTTGTAAGGAAATGCAAGAGACCTTAGTTATGATGATGCACTAGGTCCACAGCTGGGACTTTGTGTATGTTCTCGAAATGCGTTTGTTGAGTGCTCATTAATAAAGTTTCTCTACAAGTTTCTAAACGAACTTCTTAAGAAAAGTTCTCCAAAAGTTCCCTATCAAAGAATCCTTTGAAGCATCTGGTCGTCAATAACATTTTTGCTACTTGTGGAGCCAAAACGGACTCCATATGAGTCAGATATCCATGTTTCAGTTAACACTTCGCAAAGCTGATTCCGAAGGACAGTTACAGACTAGTTCTTATGTAGTTGCATTCAATTTTTTCCATTCTACATCAATAAACATCTCCATATGAGATCCAATTACTTGTAGGGAAATGCAAGAGACCTTAGTTAGGATGATGCATTTGGTCCAAAGCTGGGACTTTGTATATGTTCTCGAAATGCGTTAGTCGATTGCTCATTAAGAAAGTTTCTGTATAAGTTTCTGAACGAACTCCTTAAGAAAAGATCTCCAAAAATTCCCTATGAAAGAATCCTTTGAAGAATCTGGTCGTCAGAAACGTTTTGAGTACTTGTGGAGCCAAAATGGACTCCGTATGAGTCAGATATCCATGTTTGAGTTAACACTGCGTCAAACTGATTCCGAACGACAGTTACAGGCTAGTTCTTGTGTAGTTGCTTTCAATTTTTTCCGTTCTACTTCAAAAAACATCTCCATTTGAGATCCAATTACTTGTAGGGAAATGCAAGAGACGTCAGTTATGATGATGCACTAGGTCCACAACTGGGACTTTGTGTATGTTCTCGAAATGCGTTTGTCGGGTGCTCGTTAAGAAAGTTTCTGTACAAGTTTCTGAACAAACTGTTGACGCTCAAAAGTGGCACGTTTATAAAGAGTGGCTTGAAGCTATGTCAAGATTAATTCAGACTTACTATTGAAAGTCACCATGAGATGTCTCTCTTTGAGAAGATGATGATGAATATGAAGATGGTCTAAAACGGAGCTTAGATGTAAAAGTTATGACAAGTTCAGAGATGCTCATGTCGACACCAGATTAAAAAATGGCTAGAAACCCAATGAAGATGGCTTCAAATGGAGAAAGTTTCCACATGAAAGTTGTGTGTCTCGTCGAAGCGATTGATTTTGATATAAAGATGGTCCCAATCCAAGATCGTATGCAAAAGTTAGTTCCCGCACAGCGCGACCCTTCAGTGAGCAAAATATGACGCCCGGAACCAGACACATATGTGGGTATGTGTGATGAGCTGCGTGAATAATTAGCTATTTTGCGCGAGAGATTTGACCCTCGAGATGACCTCTGATGAAAAACATTTCAACATGAAAGTTGTTCGTCTCATCGAAATAGTCAAGATTGCTTTTGGACTCGTTTCCATCCGAGGTCGTTTACCACCACAAAAAAGACCCGCAAGGTGCAGCCAGTTTTAGACCGAACAATTTTGGAAAGTTCGGATAAAAGCAATCCGAATTTGACTAGGGTTTTGGACGTGAATCCAAACCTTTTCCTTGCACGGGAAGTCCAGCCTCCTCTTATAGACCTAAGGTGTGGCGGCCGATTGAACAACACACAATCGAACAAACCATCTACCACTTTTTACCTTTACCTTTATCTCTCTCCCTTGTTCTTCTTCTTCTTCCTCGTTCTTCGTTCGTTGTTCTTGTTGTAGGGCGGCGAACCTCGAGGCCCTAGGGGCGGTCAGGCCGACCTAGGGCAGCCCATAGCCGCCGTGTGTCCAGACGGGGTCCCTCCCGGGCGCGTGGGGTTTCGGGTCTACAAAAGCGCCCGCCGGATTGTCTTGCGTACCGCGCTTCTGGCGAGTCTCCTTTGACGTGAGCTGCGGTGCATCACCCCCGGCGTCAAGGGTACACGGTGACGTGTTCGTGTGCGAACACACTTTTTGGCGACTCCGCTGGGGACGATGCTTTGAACGGTCTCCGACCAGTTCTTGCTACGAAGAGATCGTCATCTAGGGTTTGCAATCTACAAAGGTAATATGAATACCCAATTCACATATGTAGATGCAAATAATGCATATGTTGTTGCTAGATCATCTAATGAGCATAGTGTATCGGCTATCCCTAGCTTTATCAATCATGCATCTAATTATGTGCAAGGGTCGATGCAACAAAATCTCCATGATTCTACTTCATATAATTTTAGCAACATGCAACATATGTATCCCAACTCCCATGCATCGGCAACCCCACAAATTTATATGCCAATGAATAACATGATGAGTTCGGTTAATCAAGTGGAGACACTCTATGTAGGAACTTCCAATGGTATGCAACAAAGTGTTTCAAGTTTTTATTCATCGGCAAATAACTTGCAGTACGTTAATCCAAACGTGCCGGTGGATAGGGGAATTGGCCATGTTACTACTAGTTATTTGGCCAATTACCCTCAAACATCATATGCTACACCTAATGCTACTAATTTTTTGGCACCATACGCAACTGTTTTGTTCATAATTCGGCTCCGCACCTTCATGGTCATGGCTGAATAAATGAAATTTCTGCAGGAGCACAAATGCCTTCACCTACTACCGTGGCATATCATGTACCCCCTACACAATTACAGAATTTCGGCAACATCTCATTGCCGAAAGAGTCTAAAAGCATCGGGGGGCAACCATATCCAGACTGGGTGGTTGAGAACAAGCTTACATTCTCTTGGGATTTGTGCAACTCCATTCGACAGGAACTAATAGAAGGCGGGAAGCCTCATGATTTTGCTGCAGTAAAAGCTAGAGTTGTGCAAATGATGTAGTCGCCCAGTGCTGTACCATATAGTGTACCACCTAAACAGTTGCAAAGTTTCGGCACCTCATTGCTGAAAGAGTCTCAAAGTATTGGGGGGCAATCTCATGAGTGGATGGAAATTGAGATGAAAAGGTTCAAAGCTCGCCAAGCTGAGATGTGGGCTAAAATTAGACAAGAGCGAGAAGGCTTGCAAATTCAAAAAGATAAATGTATTGATTCAGGTAACAAAAGAAATTCAGTTATTGAAAAAGCCAAATCAAGTAGTATATATTCTGAGTCCATCAAATCCAAAGAAGCAAACATTATTGAGAAAGGGCATGGCAAGCATAGGAAAACAGCGGTGCTTGATTTTTCTGAAGTTAATGGAACCTACTTCCTGCCCTATGAGTTTCGTGCCATAGAAATTGAAAAGCCTTAAGGACAAGAGCAAGTAGATGAACAAAGTTCGGCTGACAAGGATCTTCAAAGTAATGATGCATGGAATCAAGAAAAAGATGATGATAAGGCGTTGGGGAGCCATCCAAAGATGGATCAAGATATTGTTCAAGTCACACCACCATCATGCTCTCCCAACATATTTGAAGAGGTATGCCTAGCAAGTAATTTCTATTTTCGGATTTGGTCGCAACTTCATAGATGATGCATCTATTAGAAAAATCCTCATAAGTAATTTTGAAAGACCAATGAAGAAGGGTTATTTACTTGTTAGCAATAAAATTGTTGTTGAGCATATCGGTCAACCCATTGTGCCATTCAGAAAGACCGATAGCGAAAAATGTTGGGGATCGTAGCAGAAATTTAAAATTTTCTACGCATCACCAAGATCAATCTATGGAGTCATCTAGCAACGAGAGAGATGAGTGCATCTACATACCCTTGTAGATCGCGAGCGGAAGCGTTCAAGAGAACGGGGTTGATGGAGTCGTACTTGTCGTGATCCAAATCACCGATGATCCTAGCGCCGAACGGACGGCACCTCCGCGTTCAACACACGTACGGTTGGGAGAGACGTCTCCTCCTTCTTGATCCAGCAAGGGGGAAGGAGAGGTTGATGGAGATCCAACAGCACGACGGCGTGGTGGTGGAAGCAGCGGGGATCTCGGCAGGGCTTCGCCAAGCTCAGCGAGAGGGAGAGGTGTTAGGGGGGGAGAGGGAGGCGCCAGGGGCTTCGGTGCGCCGCCCTCCCTCCCCCCTTTATATAGGGGCCCTGGGGGCGCCGGCCCCTGGAGATCCCATCTCAAGGGGGGGGGCGGCGGCCAAGGTGGGAACTTGCCCCCCAAGTCAGGTGGGGCGCCCCCCACCCCCAGGGTTTCCAACACTAGGCGCAGGGGGAGGCCCATGGGGGGGCGCACCAGCCCACCAGGGGCTGGTTCCCTTCCCACTTCAGCCCATGGGGCCCTGCGGGATAGGTGGCCCCACCTGGTGGACCCCCGGGACCCTTCCGGTGGTCCCGGTACAATACCGGTGACCCCCGAAACTTTCCCGGTGGCCGAAACTGGACTTCCTATATACAAATCTTTACCTCCGGACCATTCCGGAACTCCTCGTGATGTCCGGGATCTCATCCGGGACTCCGAACAACTTTCGGGTTAACGCATACTAATATCTCTACAACCCTAGCGTCACCGAACCTTAAGTATGTAGACCCTACGGGTTCGGGAGACACGCAGACATGACCGAGACGACTCTCTGGTCAATAACCAACAGCGGGATCTGGATACCCATGTTGGCTCCCACATGATCCTCGATGATCTCATCGGATGAACCATGATGTCGAGGATTCAAGTAATCCCGTATACAATTCCCTTTGTCAATCGGTACGTTACTTGCCCGAGATTCGATCGTCGGTATCCCAATACCTCGTTCAATCTCGTTATCGGCAAGTCACTTTTCTCGTTCCGTAATGCATGATCCCGTGACTAACTACTTAGTCACATTGAGCTCATTATGATGATGCAATACCGAGTGGGCCCAGAGATACCTCTCCGTTATACGGAGTGACAAATCCCAGTCTCGATCCGAGCCAACCCAACAGACACTTTCGGAGATACCTGTAGTGCACCTTTATAGCCACCCAGTTACGTTGTGACGTTTGGTACACCCAAAGCATTCCTACGGTATCCGGGAGTTGCACGATCTCATGGTCTAAGGAAACAATACTTGACATTAGAAAAGCTTCAGCAAACGAACTACACGATCTAGTGCTATGCTTAGGATTGGGTCTTGTCCATCACATCATTCTCCTAATGATGTGATCCCGTTATCAATGACATCCAATGTCCATGGCCAGGAAACCGTAACCATCTATTGATCAATGAGCTAATCAACTAGAGGCTCACTAGGGACATGTTATGGTCTATGTGTTCACACATGTATTACGATTTCCGGATAACACAATTATAGCATGAACAATAGACAATTATCATGAACAAGGAAATATAATAATAACCATTTTATTATTGCCTCTAGTGCATATTTCCAACAGTCTCCCACTTGCACTAGAGTCAATAATCGAGTTACATTGTGATGAATCGTACACCCATAGAGTTCTGGTGTTGATCATGTTTTGCCCGTGGAAGAGGTTTAGTCAACGGATCTGCGACATTCAAATCCGTATGTACTTTACAAATATCTATGTCTCCATTTTGAACATTTTCACGAATGGAGTTGAAGCGACGCTTGATGTGCCTGGTCTTCTTGTGAAACCTGGGCTCCTTGGCAAGGGCAATAGCTCTAGTGTTGTCACAGAAGAGAGTCATCGGCCCCGATGCATTAGGAATAACTCCTAGGTCGGCAATGAACTCCTTCATCCAGATTGCTTCATGTGCTGCCTCCGAGGCTGCCATGTACTCCGCTTCACATGTAGATCCCGCCACGACGCTTTGCTTGCAACTGCACCAGCTGACTGCCCCACCATTCAAAATATACACGTATCCGGTTTGTGACTTAGAGTCATCCAGATCTGTGTCGAAGCTAGCATCGACGTAACCCTTTACGACGAGCTCTTCGTCACCTCCATAAACGAGAAACATATCCTTAGTCCTTTTCAGGTACTTCAGGATGTTCTTGACCGCTGTCCAGTGTTCCATGCCGGGATTACTTTGGTACCTTCCTACCAAACTCACGGCAAGGTTTACATCAGGTCTGGTACACAGCATGGCATACATAATAGACCCTATGGCCGAGGCATAGGGGACGACACTCTCTCTATCTTCTGCTGTGGTCGGGCATTGAGCCGTGCTCAATCTGACACCTTGCAATACAGGCAAGAACCCCTTCTTGGACTGATTCATATTGAACTTCTTCAATATCTTATCAAGGTATGTGCTTTGTGAAAGACCTATGAGGCGTCTCGATCTATCTCTATAGATCTTGATGCCTAATATGTAAGCAGCTTCTCCAAGGTCCTTCATTGAAAAACACTTATTCAAGTAGGCCTTTATACTTTCCAAGAATTCTATATCATTTCCCATCAATAGTATCTCATCCACATATAATATGAGAAATGCTACAGAGCTCCCACTCACTTTCTTGTAAACACAGGCTTCTCCATAAGTCTGTGTAAACCCAAACGCTTTGATCATCTCATCAAAGCGAATGTTCCAACTCCGAGATGCCTGCACCAGCCCATAGATTGAGTGCTGGAGCTTGCATACTTTGTTAGCATTCTTAGGATCAACAAAACCTTCTGGCTGCATCATATACAATTCTTCCTTAAGAAAGCCGTTAAGGAATGCCGTTTTGACGTCCATTTGCCATATCTCATAATCGTAGAATACGGCAATTGCTAACATGATTCGGACGGACTTCAGCTTCGCTATGGGTGAGAAGGTCTCATCGTAGTCAACACCTTGAACTTGTCGATAACCCTTAGCGACAAGTTGAGCTTTATAGATGGTAACATTTCCATCCGCGTCCGTCTTCTTCTTAAAGATCCATTTATTTTCTATCGCTCGCCAATCATCGGGCAAGTCTGTCAAAGTCCATACTTTGTTTTCATACATGGATCCTATCTCGGATTGCATGGCTTCAAGCCATTTGTTGGAATCTGGACCCGCCATTGCTTCTTCATAGTTCGAAGGTTCACTGTTGTCTAACAACATGATTTCCAGAACAGGGTGGCCGTACCACTCTGATGCGGAACGTGTCCTTGTGGACCTACGAAGTTCAGTGGTAACTTGATCATGATCGTCATCATTAACTTCCTCTCTAGTCGGTGCAGGCACCACAGAAACATTTTCTTGTGCTGCGCTACTTTCCGCTTCGAGAGGGGTCATCTCATCAAGTTCCACTTTCCTCCCACTTACTTCTTTCGAGAGAAACTCTTTCTCCAGAAAGGACCCGTTCTTGGCAACGAAGATCTTGCCTTCAGATCTGAGGTAGAAGGTATACCCAATGGTTTCCTTAGGGTATCCTATGAAGACGCATTTTTCCGACTTGGGTTCGAGCTTTTCAGGTTGAAGTTTCTTGACATAAGCATCGCATCCCCAAACTTTAAGAAACGACAGCTTAGGTTTCTTTCCAAACCATAATTCATACGGTGTCGTCTCAATGGATTTCGATGGAGCCCTATTTAAAGTGAATGCGGCAGTCTCTAAAGCATAACCCCAGAATGATAGCGGTAGATCGGTAAGAGACATCATAGATCGCACCATATCCAATAGAGTGCGATTACGACGTTCGGACACACCATTACGCTGAGGTGTTCCAGGCGGCGTGAGTTGTGAAACAATTCCACATTTCCTTAAGTGTGTGCCAAATTCGTGACTCAAATATTCCCCCTCCACGATCTGATCGTAAGAACTTTATTTTCCTGTCACGTTGATTCTCAACCTCACTCTGAAATTCCTTGATCTTTTCAAAGGTCTCAGACTTGTGTTTCCTTAAGTAGACATACCCATATCTACTCAAGTCATCAGTGAGGGTGAGAACATAACGATAGCCACCGCGAGCCTCAACGCTCATTGGACCGCACACATCAGTATGTATGATTTCCAATAAGTTGGTTGCTCGCTCCATTGTTCCGGAGAACGGAGTCTTGGTCATTTTGCCCATGAGGCATGGTTCGCACGTGTCAAATGATTCATAATCAAGAGACTCCAAAAGTCCATCTTCATGGAGTTTCTTCATGCGTTTGACACCAATGTGACCAAGGCAGCAGTGCCACAAGTATGTGGGACTATCATTATCAACCTTACATTTCTTGGCATTCACACTATGAATATGTGTAACATCACGTTCGAGATTCATTGAGAATAAACCATTGACCAGCGGGGCATGACCATAAAACATATCTCTTATATAAATAGAACAACCGTTATTCTCGGATTTAAATGAGTAGCCATCTCGCATTAAACAAGATCCAGATACAATGTTCATGCTCAAAGCTGGCACTAAATAACAATTATTGAGGTTTAAAACTAGTCCCGTAGGTAAATGTAGAGGTAGCGTGCCGACGGCGATCACATCGACCTTGGAACCATTCCCGACGCGCATCGTCACCTCGTCCTTCACCAGTCTCCGCTTATTCCGCAGCTCCTGCTTTGAGTTACAAATATAAGCAACCGGACCGGTATCAAATACCCAGGAGCTACTACGAGCGCTGGTTAGGTACACATCTATAACATGTATATCACATATACCTTTGGTATTGCCGGCCTTCTTATTTGCTAAGTACTTGGGGCAGTTCCGCTTCCAGTGACCGTTTCCCTTGTAATAAAAGCACTCAGTCTCAGGCTTGGGTCCATTCTTTGTCTTCTTCCCGGCAGCTTGCTTACCGGGCGCGGCAACTCCCTTGCCGTCTTTCTTGAAGTTCTTCTTACCCTTGCCTTTCTTGAACTTAGTGGTTTTATTCACCATCAACACTTGATGTTCCTTTTTGATCTCCACCTCCGCTGATTTCAGCATTGAATATACCTCAGGAATGGTCTTTTCCATCCCCTGCATATTGAAGTTCATCACAAAGCTCTTGTAGCTAGGTGGGAGCGACTGAAGGATTCTGTCAACGACCGCGTCATCCGGGAGATTAACTCCCAGCTGAGACAAGCGGTTGTGCAACCCAGACATTTTGAGTATGTGTTCGCTGACGGAACTATTCTCCTCCGTTTTACAACTGTAGAACTTGTCAGAGACTTCATATCTCTCGACCCGGGCATGAGCTTGGAAAACCATTTTCAGCTCTTGGAACATCTCATATGCTCCGTGCTGCTCAAAACGCTTTTGGATCCCCGGTTCTAAGCTGTAAAGCATGCCGCACTGAACCAGGGAGTAATCATCACTACGCGACTGCCAGGCGTTCAGAACGTCTTGAGTTGCTGGGAAAACAGGTGCATCACCTGGCGGTGCTTCAAGGACATATGCTTTCTTGGCAGCTATGAGGATAATCCTCAGGTTATGGACCCAGTCCGTGTAGTTGCTACCATCGTCTTTCAGCTTGGTTTTCTCTAGGAACGCGTTGAAGTTGAGGGCAACATTAGCATGGGCCATTTGATCTACAAGACATATTGTAAAGGTTTTAGACTAAGTTCATGATAATTAAGTTCATCAAATCAAATTATTAATGAACTCCCACTCAGACAGACATCCCTCTAGTCATCTAAGTGATACATGATCCGAGTCAACTAGGCCGTGTCCGATCATCACGTGAGACGGACTAGTCATCATCGGTGAACATCTTCATGTTGATCGTATCTGCTATACGACTCATGTTCGACCTTTCGGTCTCTTGTGTTCCGAGGCCATGTCTGTACATGCTAGGCTCGTCAAGTCAACCTATGTGTATTGCATGTGTAAATCTGGCTTACACCCGTTGTATGCGAACCTTAGAACCTATCACACCCGATCATCACGTGGTGCTTCGAAACAACGAACTTTCGCAACGGTGCACAGTTAGGGGGAACACCTTCTTGAAATTTTAACGAGGGATCATCTTATTTATGCTACCGTCGTTCTAAGCAAATAAGATATAAAACATGATAAACATCACATGCAATCAAATAGTGACATGATATGGCCAATATCATTTTGCTCCTTTTGATCTCCATCTTCGGGGCGCCATGTTCATCATCGTCACCGGCATGACACCATGATCTCCATCATCGTGTCTTCACGAAGTTGTCTCGCCAACTATTACTTCTACTACTATGGCTAACGGTTAGCAATAAAGTAAAGTAATTACATGACGTTCCAGTTGACACGCAGGTCATAAATAAATTAAGACAACTCCTATGGCTCCTGCCGGTTGTCATACTCATCGACATGCATGTCGTGATTCCTATTACAAGAACATGATCAATCTCATACATCACATATATCATTCATCACATCTTCTGGCCATATCACATCACATGACACTTGCTGCAAAAACAAGTTAGACGTCCTCTAATTGTTGTTGCAAACTTTTACGTGGCTGCTATAGGTTTCTAGCAAGAACGATTCTTACCTACGCCAAAACCACAACGTGATATGCCAATTTCTATTTACCCTTCATAAGGACCCTTTTTATCGAATCCGATCCGACTAAAGTGGGAGAGACAGACACCCGCTAGCCACCTTATGCAACTAGTGCATGTCAGTCGGTGGAACCTGTCTCACGTAAGCGTACGTGTAAGGTCGGTCCGGGCCGCTTCATCCCACGATGCCGCCGAATCAAGATAAGACTAGTAACGGCAAGTAAATTGACAAAATCAACACCCACAATAACTTGTGTTCTACTCGTGCACAGAAACTACGCATAGACCTAGCTCTGATACCACTGTTGGGGATCGTAGCAGAAATTTAAAATTTTCTACGCATCACCAATATCAATCTATGGAGTCATCTAGCAACGAGAGAGATGAGTGCATCTACATACCCTTGTAGATCGCGAGCGGAAGCGTTCAAGAGAACGGGGTTGATGGAGTCGTACTCGTCGTGATCCAAATCACCGATGATCCTAGCGCCGAACGGACGGCACCTCCGCGTTCAACACACGTACGGTTGGGAGAGACGTCTCCTCCTTCTTGATCCAACAAGGGGGAAGGAGAGGTTGATGGAGATCCAGTAGCACGACGCCGTGGTGGTGGAAGCAGCGGGGATCTCGGCACGGCTTCGCCAAGCTCAGCGAGAGGGAGAGGTGTTACGGGGGGAGAGGGAGGCGCCAGGGGCTTGGGTGCGCAGCCCTCCCTCCCCCCTTTATATAGGAGCCCTGGGGGGGCGCCGGCCCCTGGAGATCCCATCTCAAGGGGGGGGGGGGCGGCCAAGGGGGGAACTTGCCCCCCAAGTCAGGTGGGGCGCCCCCCACCCCCAGGGTTTCCAACCCTAGGCGCAGGGGGAGGCCCATGGGGGGGAGGGGCCCACCAGCCCACCAGGGGCTGGTTCCCTTCCCACTTCAGCCCATGGGGCCCTCCGGGATAGGTGGCCCCACCCGGTGGACCCCCAGGACCCTTCCGGTGGTCCCGGTACAATACCGGTGACCCCTGAAACTTTCCCGGTGGCCGAAACTAGACTTCCTATATACAAATATTTACCTCCGGACCATTCCGGAACTCCTCGTGATGTCCGGGATCTCATCCGGGACTCCGAACAACTTTCAGGTTACCGCATACTAATATCTCTACAACCCTAGCGTCACCGAACCTTAATTGTGTAGACCCTACGGGTTCGGGAGACACGCAGACATGACCGAGACGACTCTCCGGTCAATAACCAACAGCGGGATCTGGATACCCATGTTGGCTCCCACATGCTCCTTGATGATCTCATCGGATGAACACTACTAGGAAAAGGGCTATAGATGGAATGGCCACTAATGGCGCACCAGACATGTGGTGCGCCATTGCGATGTAGCAGTGGCGCACCATGTGCTGGTGCGCCATTACTGTGAAATACACTAATGGCGCACCAGACACGCGGTGCGCCATTAGTAACAATTTTTTTCCAAACATACTAATGGCGCACCAGGGCACAGTGCGCCATTACTAGTTCTAACTAGTAATGGCGCACCAGCCACATAGTGCGCCACTACTATGTTTTTTTGCAAAACTACTAATGGCGCACCAGAGAACAGTGCGCCATTACTAGTTTAAACTAGTAATGGCGCACTGTTCCCTGGTGCGCCATTAGTGTCTTTTTTTGCAAAACTACTAATGGCGCACCACCAGCAGGTGCGCCATTAGTAACCAGGGTTACTAATGGCGCATTAGGTGGTGGTGCGCCATTAGTAACCTGGGACGAGCTAGATATTTTGGACAGCCACACCTACCCACTCACTTTCCCCACTTCATTCTCTCCTCCTCCTCCTCCTCTAAGCTTGTCTCGGCTGCCTCCTCCTCCTCACCTCATTTGCACCATAAATTCATCCAAATTAAGTGGTTAAACCCCCTTTTTTTGATAGGTAAGTAAGGGGGAAGCTATCTTTATGTTGTTCTCCCTCCAACAACGTGCACATACACTTTTTATGTCCTAGCTAGATCTATGTATGTTTGTGGTGTTGCATATGTTTGTGGTGTTGCATATATGTTTGTGTTTGCAGGTACCGGTATTTGAAATGCGATAGTTGCCAATATTTTGCCGGAATGTTGACTCATTTCCGTTTCGGCGAGAATTTTGGCACTATGCATTCTTTTTGGTCCTATTTTTAGGGAAAGTCATGCCAAATTTTTTCTTGGTTCTAAAATATCCTTTTGCTCTACCCCGCAGGCGACCATGGTCCGCACGATGACCGAAGGCATCGTGAATAGGTTTTTGAGCTCCGCGAAGGCTGAGATGCTTGAAAAGAACGAGACGGAGATAAGATGTCCGTGTCGAAGATGCAAGCTGAAGAGCCTTATTGCGGACCCGGATTCCGGGCAGGTGCGGGACCACCTGCTCTTGCGTGGTTTCATGGATGGCTATCGGTGGCAAGGTGATGAAGATGACTATGAAGTCGTCCATGGGGGTCGGGCAAGAAATGAGGATGGGCAGCAAGACAACCACCGCGGCTCGGGCGGGCGAGAAGACGAAGAATCTCCAGGACATGATCACGACGGTGATGCTGTACACAGTCATCATGTAGAAGATGCCGGACATGATGATGAGGAAGATGCGGGAGCAGACGAAGGGCATGATCATGAAGATGAAGATGCCGGCGGAGCAGACGACGATGGACCATCGATGGGCTGGGTGCAGGACCCTCATATTCAAGAGCTGCTTCTCAAGCAGACGGATAACGCAAGAGCTGCCGCCCGAGAGAAAGCCAAGCTGGATCAACTGGAGATAGACGCGGTTACTCCATTGTATGAAGGATGCAGGCCCGAGGATACCTGCCTGAAAGTAACGCTCATGGCTCTGGAGATGAAGGTAAAAGACAAAATGACCGACGCCTGCTTCGACGAGAACATGTCATTCTGGCACGAACGTCTTCCCAAGGGGAACAAGTGCCCGACCAGTTTCGAGGAGGCGAAGAAAATCGTGTGTCCTTTGGATTTACCGCACGTGAAATACCATGTGTGCATGAACAATTGCATCATTTATCGGGACGAGCACGCGGAGTCTACCATATGTCCGGTGTGCGGCGTCACTCGATACAAGAAGAGGAAGAAAGCTCCTCAAAAAGTGGTGTGGTACTTTCCGATCACTCCTCGTTTGCAGCGGTATTTCGCGGACCCTAAGGTAGCAAAGCTCCTGCGTTGGCACGCGGATACGGAGGAGAAGAAGCGAGAAGATGACGCAAATAATCCGGAGATAAATAAAAAAGACAAGATGCTGAGTCACCCTAAGGATGGGAGCCAGTGGCAAGCGTTGAACTTCGAACACCTAGAATTTGGGAACGATCCAAGGAACATCGTGCTGGGCGCGAGCACCCATGGAGTCAATCCGTTTGGCAGCCAGAGAAGCACACATAGCACCTGGCCTGTGTTTGTGTGGATGTACAACCTTCCCCCCTGGTTGTGCATGAAGAGGAAGTACATTCACATGAGTATGCTAATTGAAGGGCCGAAACAACCAGGGAACGACATCAATCTGTATCTGGGGCTGCTGAAAGAGGAGCTAGACACGCTGTGGAAAACGCCAGCCAATACGTGGGACGCCGCAGAGAAAGAATATTTCCCTATGAGAGCCGCACTGCTCACGACGGTGCAGGACTATCTCGGTTACGGATATCTCGCGGGGCAGGTGGTCCACGGATTTTCTGGATGCGTCAGGTGCATGGATGACACAACGTATCGCCAGCTAGATAGAGATCCCGGGTCTTCGAAAACCGTGTTCATGGGACATTGAAGGTGGCTTTGCGACGATGACCCGTGGAGGAAACACAAGGATCTGTTCGATGGTGAAACCGAACCCCGAAGACGCCCGCGTACGAGGAGCGGCGAGGAAATAGACGAGTTGTTGAAAAATTGGAAAGATTGCCCACTGCCGGGAAAGAAGCAAAAGGCGCCAGAGCCGGGAAAGAAGCGAAAGCTTAAGGCGCCAGAGCCACTGCTGAAGGTATGGAAAACGAGGTCTGTTTTCTGGGACTTGCCGTACTGGAAGATCCACTGTGTGCCTCACAGCCTTGATGTCATGCATATCACGAAGAACGTGTGCGAGAGTCTGCTTGGTACCCTGCCCAACATGCCAGAGAGGACCAAAGATGGGCCGAAAGCAAGGGCAGACTTGAAATCAATGGGCATCAGGGAGGAGCTTCACGCTAATGATGATGATGATGATGATGAGGCGAAGCAGGACACGGAAAGTCGTTGCAAAGGCAAAAAGGCGAAG
This sequence comes from Aegilops tauschii subsp. strangulata, assembly GCF_002575655.3. Taxonomy (NCBI): domain Eukaryota; kingdom Viridiplantae; phylum Streptophyta; class Magnoliopsida; order Poales; family Poaceae; genus Aegilops; species Aegilops tauschii. Next base: position 471,501,153 of record NC_053038.3, read on the forward strand.
AAGACCGGAAATGACTTCCCTCCCGCGTGCTTCATTCTAAGTCAGGAGGAGATTGATCAGTTTTTCACCTGTCTCGTAGGAGTAAAACTTCCTTACGGTTACGCGGGGAAGATAAGCAGATACCTAGACTCAGCGAAGCAGAAGTTCAGCGGGATGAAGTCTCACGACTGTCACGTGCTGATGACGCAGATACTTCCAGTTGCAATCCGTGGGATCATGGACGCGCACGTCCGTGAAACGCTATTTGGCCTATGCAACTTTTTCGACGTCATCTCTCAGAAGTCGGTTGGCGTGAGGCAACTCAGAAGGCTACAGGAAGAGATCGTGGTGATACTATGCGACCTTGAGATGTACTTCCCGCCCGCATTCTTCGACGTTATGATGCATCTGCTAGTCCATATCGTGGAGGATATCATCCAACTCGGGCCGACGTTCCTGCACAGCATGATGCCGTTCGAAAGGATGAATGGTGTCATCAAAGGATACGTTCGCAGCATGTCACGTCCAGAGCGAAGCATAGCCAGGGGCTTTCTGACCGAAGAGTGCATCTCCTACTGCACGAATTATCTAGGCATTAGGAACCCCGTTGGTCTGCCCGTCAACAGGCACCTCGGCAGGCTCGCTGGATGGGGTCACCGTGAGGGTCGCCGCGAAATGCATGTCGACTTCGATGCTCGACTCACCGACTTTGAAAGAGCAAACCTAGTCGCGCTACAACACATAGACGTGGTCGATCCTTGGGTGGTAGAGCACAAAACGTTTATTGAGAACACGTACAATGACCGAGGCCAACAGAGGACGGACGGAGATATAATCAAAGAGCACAACTCATGTTTCACGCGTCAGTTCAAGCAGAAGCTTCTGTCGTACCCTTTACATGAGGATTCTTCCGCGGAAGAACAACTCATATTCACCTTGTCACAGGGCGCCGAGCACAACCTGATGACGTATGAGGCGTACGATATCAACGGCTACACATTCTACACCGAGGACAAGGACATGAAGAGCGATGGTTATCAGAACTCCGGGGTAACGATGGAATCCTACACCGGTAACGACAAGGACAGATACTACGGAAGGATCAAGGAGATCTGGGAGCTGAGCTACGCTGGAGAGAAGGTCCCGATGTTCCGTGTCAGATGGGCCAAGAGCGTCATAAAAGAAGACCGGTATTTCACCACCATGGTTATACCCGAAGCCAAATCCAAGACCGCAGGCGCGAACGTCACCGCGAAAAATGAGCCATGGGTACTGGCTTCCCAAGTGGACCAATGCTTCTTCATTACCGACCCGCCAAAGCCCAGTCGTGTTGTCGTGAGGAGAGGCAAAAGGAAGATCATCGGAATGGATGGAGTCGCCAATGAGCAAGACTTCGACAAGTACGGCGACCCAAAGATGGAACATGATGACGACGATGAAGTATCAGCATACACCACAAGAAGAAGCAGGACCACCCTACCTAAAGGACGTCCGTTCAAGAGAAGAACTCCATTTACGAAAAATAAGGGCAAGAAGATTGTGAACAGATAGCTAGCTAAGATCGATTATATTTAAATTGTAGTCTTCATTTCTCGATTGTATTTCATGGGCACTTTTTGAACTCATGAATGTTTTTAAATTTCATGGACACTCGATCTCGATCCCCCTCCATCTCGATCGCTATCCCACCTCGCCAGATCCGGTCCCCCTCGCCGCCGAGCACCCCCCCCGCACCATCTCCCCCGCTCCACCGGCCGCCGCCACCGACCCCCCGCATCCTCCCCCACTCCACCGCCGCCGACGACCCACCGCACCCTCCCCCGCTCCACCACCGCCGAGCACCCCCCGCACCCTCTCCCCGCACCCTCCCCGGCCCGCTCCACCGTCACAAATGAATGCAACTAAAATTGCAAAAAAACAAACTTGATTATATTTTCAAATAACAAATTTGATGATATTTTCAAATAATAAATTTGATGATATTTTCAAATAATAAATTTGATGATATTTTTAAAAAAATTATTACTGTTTTTATAAAAAAATATTACTGTTATGATTTAAACAAGTTTGAACATATTTAAACACAAATAAATATCAAACAACATTTTAAATGCATAAAAACAAAAATTGGGGAGCCTGGGAATCGAACCCAGGACCTCCTAATGTGTGTGATGCCTGCTGACTAGTCGGGCTAGTGGGCGTGTTCTGATGGAGATAGGGTTAGGTGGAATATAACCTGACCAGTCGGGCTACTAATTTCTAATGGCGCACCAGGGTGAGGTGCGCCATTGCTATCGTCGTACTTATGGCGCACTTGGGGGAGGTGCGCCATTGCTAACCCTCCCCCCACTCCACCTATTCCCCTTGCACTGTGGCCTCCCTCCCTCCCTCGCCAGATCTCCCACTCGACCCCAACCGTACGCCGCCGCCCCCTTGCTCCGCCCCCTCCGTCCGCCGCGCCTGCACGTCGTCGGCGACACCGCCGCCGCTGTGGTCTTGCGCTGCCCCGACGCCGCCGCCCCGACCCCTGCGGGACTCCACCCCCGCCGCCCCCGCGCCCCCCGAACGAGATCGGCCGAGCGCTCCTCTCCTCTCCTCCTCCCTCCGACGAGCGAGGGCCTCCTCCGGCCCCTGCAGCAGCCGGCGAGCGCAGCCCCGACGTGCCCACACCCCGCCTGCCCCTGCCGTCCTCCGCCACCGGTCACCTCCGCAGCAGCCGGCGAGCCAAGGATGGTGCCGTGACCCTCGCCGCCACCTCCCGCCGTCTCTTCCTGCGCGTGGCCAGCGGCTGCTCTCCTTCGACCATGGCCTGGGGTGAGCCTCTCTTCCTTGCCTCTATGCTTCTTGTCCATGTCACTGTTCCCTGTTCCTCTCTTGTTCATGCTGCTAGTTACACGGATCAATGGATGTTAGATAGATGTATGTATGTTGATGTTAGTTAGGTATATGATGCTTGATGGATGGATGGATGAGTTGTGCTAGTTGCTTGCTAGATGGATGGATAGTAGTTTGGTTCTGTTTTTGCTGCTGTTTGGTTCTGTTTTTGTTTGCTGTCATGTTGTTATTACTTCCATTAGGGCATCTGTTGGTTCATTAATCTTAAGCCCATTATTCCATGGAATAGCCGAACTATAATACTATTATTCATTTATGATAGTTTGTGAGATACAGAAATAGATAAATTTAAGTTTGTAATGGCTAACAGCTAGACATGTGAATCTGTTCTTGATACTCCTTTTCCCTTTTCTTAGAATCATCATATACAAATTAGAACCTTTCTAACATCTGCATATTTCAGGTTTCCGAGGAGGTAAAGGAAGTGAAGTCCAGACAGTGCAGCAGCAGCAAGACCTCCAAGGTGAGAAATATGTTTCTATTTATCTTTTTTTGCTCAAGTTCTTCAGTACATCATATAATATAGAGAAGTGCAGATCAAGTGGTGCAATCATATACATCTGGCCACTTAAGTCATCCTTCCCTTTAAGCAGAGTGATGCCTTTCGATGTCACACAATAATGTTTGTTGCAAGAACATTCTGCTCTTAGTGTTCGTTTGTTTACAAAGATCCTGCTTATATATACTGATGATGAGTCTTGTTGAAACCTTACATATGTTGGTTCCCGCTTATTTGCTCCAATGGCACAAACTTGAGCTGCTAGCATAAAGAGTGTTGCAGGCGACAGATAGTGAGGAGCTACTGTCAAAAACTTGAGCTACTGTAAAAAAAATTCAGTTATGGCATCTAGAATTATGTTAGTTTTGTTTTGTAACTAGAAGACCAAAGTGTTAGGAATTCTGTCCAAACTGTAGTTTTCAGTATTCTGTCCAAACAGAAAACTGTTAAAAAGACCATGTGTTTTTTGGTCAAAATCTGCATGTAAAACTGAAATAATCAGTCATAAAGAATATCCTCAAGACCATGTGTTTCTTGGATTTCTGTAATGATGATGGAACATTATAAAGCATTGTACTCCAGTGTGTATGAAGGATACAAAAAATTTAGCAACTTCTCTGATTTTATAAAGTTGTTCTTATATGGGTGAAACTTCACTTGTTTTTAGGCTAGTGCAGGGTGTTGCTTTATTGTGATGCCTCTGAATTACTTGTGATCACATTGAGAAAGACTTGCAAAGATGATGATCATCTTTTACAGAAAACAATTTCTGTAAACACGTCAGTAACTTTGCTAGTTTGCTGGGTTTTGTCTCCGACCATTGTGTCGTGATGAATTTGCAGGTACCCCGAGAGGCCCTTGAGTTTGCTGGAATGTCGATTAACTTCCGTTCCGGCAAATTCGGGTACTCCATATGTCCTATTTTCAGCAAAGGTCATGCTAAAATTTTCCGTGAATTTTAGCATGACTTTGCTAAAAATAGGACATATGGGGTACTTGCGACTAATGCATGGGCCGGGGTATCTTAGTACTTAGTTAAGTAGGATCAACTGCCCCGCCATTCTTGCTGCATTAAACCATAGGTGGCAATAGTGCCAAGTGATTAGGCCCAACTTAGAATTCTCCTTAGCATCGATAAACCCTAGATGATAAACCCAACATAGGTGGCAATAGAGCCAAGTGATTAGTGCCAAGTGATTAGGCCCAACCTAGGGTGCCTCGGCATCGATAAACCCTAAATGATGAAAACTTAACTTAGCATTTAGGGTGCCTCGGCGTCGACAAACCCTAAATGATGAAACCTTGGCTTCTATAGGGTGCCTCGGTGTCGATGAGAACCTAAATGATGTACGCTTAGGCTTTTAGGGTGCCTCGGCGTCGACAAACCCTAAATGATAAAAGCTTAGCTTTTAGGATGCCTCGGTGTCGACAAACCCTAAATGATGAGACCATGATCTTGTTCCTTGACAATAACCAACTTTTTGACCAAACTTTTTTCCTATTTAGAGCGAAACATGGCCCACAACGATGAGGCTGGCGGTTCGGGCAGCAAGCAATTCTGGGAGTTGTCCCAGGAGATGGAGGAAGAACCTCACCGCTATGAGGACGCCGCAGAAGACACCGATCCTGACTACACAACCCCTAGTGGCGTCGGGGATGACACCACTGATGGTGCCGCCGAGGATGCCACCATTGATGATGGCGGCGCACGCACACATGGCAGCCAACCGAAGAGGCAACAGAAGGACCGGCGCCCGAACGTGCTCGGCACCGTCAAGGAGGAATTTACTGAAGTGAACTCCGACGGGCATCCAACGGCGCCCAAACATGTAGTCAAGGGGTACTCGGTTCAGCTCGGGTGCATTCTCCGGAGCACCGTCTCGATCAACACCGAGAACCTAAGGCATAAGGACCGAGGGAATTTGCGCAGCCTCCTCTTCACGAAGCTGCACGAACGATACAAGTTCCCCGCTGAGTTTGCAAACACACGCCTCTCAAAGAATAAAGTGAACAGTGCCGCCCTCACGAGGATGAGCACGGCCCTGTCTACATGGAGAAGCACGGTGAAGGCAATGATTGAAAAAGGTGACAGTTATGACAAGATCAAGGCGAAATATCCTTTGATGAGTGAAGATGACTACAAGGAGTTCAAGATCAAGTGCGAGAGCAGCGCAACCTCCGAATCAAGTTAGTGGGGGAAAGAAATGCGGGAGTTGAACTTAGGGGTCCACCAACTCGGTCCCGGCGGTTACAGAGTGGCGGAGCCTATATGGGACAAGGAGGACACGGAGCGTACCGAGCAAGGCCGACCGGCCCGCTTCGAGAATTTACGTGACAAGCAGACCAGGAACTTTGTCAGGGCCCGGTACAAGGAGGACCCGGTAACAAAGGAGCTTACCACGGATCCGAAGGCCAGGGCGCTTGAGCTTGTTCTAGTAAGGAATACACCCCCGCGTAATTAGCTCCATATGGTTGCATTCTAATTAATGAAGCCAAATTTCTAAATGGTTCACATTCCTTCCGCAGGAGGCTGAAAGCAGTAGCGCGGGGTCGTCTCAGAGCTCCCCTTTTGACACCCCTTTAAATAGGGCGTTGAACGTAATGAAAAACAAGGATAAGCTCAGTAAGCCGTCGTCAGCTGGTAGTGTGGCCGGCAAAGGCTTGTCCACAAAATGGTCGTCATACTATACCGCTGGTGGGCGAAAGGAGAAAAAGACCAGCTCGGAAAGCCAGTCGCGCGAGGTTCAAGAACTCAAGGCACAAGTGGCGCGGATTCCGGAGATTGTCCAAGAGCAAGTGCAACAACAACTGGGAACGACGCTCAGCGCCATTATGCCTACCTTGATTCAGGGGCTGACGACGTGGATTGCGGGCGGCCAACAGGGGCTTCCCCCGGTTCCCAGCTTCACGGCCAGCAACTCGCACAACGCGCAGGCGGCGCCATTGGTTTCGCCGGTGGAGGCGGTATTCGTGTCTCCGGCGCTGGCATGGGCATTGGAGCTTAATGCACCCGGGTGTACGCCGGCCGGCACCTCGCCAGCAAGGGGCCCCTCCGTCAGTTGCACGCGCACGCCCGCCGTTGGCGGTGCCTCGACATTAGACGAGCTCGACGGCATCATGGTAACTAAGCCTCTCGGCCGATGACTTCATCTCCTTGCCTTTGACTGGGCATCCCTGATGCCCTACATGTTTTCGCAGGGCGCCACCGATGTTCCTTGCACTCTCCTGCACTTCGTGGGCGGCGAGTTCGTCGATGTCGCCAAGGGCAGAATCGTTCAACCGGGCAACCGCGTGTTCCACGGTAATCCGATGCCACCCACCTTGTATAGGGTTGAACTGGTTCGCGTGCTGCCAGGCTGCGACGAGTTGTTACCTCCGATTCGACCCGCTGGGGCCGATGAAGATGATGTGATGACCCTCAATGCCTGTGTAAGCTGGCCCCTGCTTTGGCCGAAGAGCCAGATTCGTTTGGGGGCGGGGGACACCACCCCACAGACAAGACCGCCAGTCGTGCCAGCGCCAACCCATGGCAAGAACGCCGCAACGCTACCGGACATGCCAGACATCCCTATGGCACAGGATCCGGACATGCATATGGCACAGGATCCGGACGATGACGACAACGACGGCGGTACATTTTCCAACGTCGATAAGTACTTTGCTGAACATGGGTACGGTGACGAGTTCTGCGGGCCTCCTTCTCAAGAACCCAACCCTGAAAAAGACGACCGCGATCTAGCTGGTACGGCGGAGAAACCCAATTGCAATAGGCGTCGTCTGGCGTTCAGTTCTCAGGAGACGCCTCCAGCTGCCGCCTTCACCGAGCCTCAGATAGCTGAGGTGCCAAATATTATCAGCCCCAACACGCTCAAGAAGGCGGTCTGTGAGCAGAACTCGATCCCATTACAGCAGATCAGGAAGAAGGGACGGAAACGAAAGACTAACAAGGGCGCCAGTGCGAGCCAGCCGGCAGCGAGTACGATCCGTGCTCAGGACGGGCCACCTTCACCTAAGGATATCTCGAGGAGGGTGCATGTGGCGGGTAGGCCGATGCTACCGACAAATATGCTCAATGCTGCAACCGGTGCTATGCGGAGTCTGCATGACAGTGTTCTTTCTTTGGAGAAGCGGCGTCTCAGAGAGAATGATGTGGCATACCCGGTTTTCGTGGCCAAGGTGCCAGAGGGCAAGGGCTTTGTGGATAGCGCCGTCGGGGGTACAATCGTCCTGCGGTTTGATGACATCTTTGCTATGCTTAACCTTCATCCGCTGCACTACACCTTCGTTCGGCTGTTTTCGCTGAGTATGGAGATGCGGATCATTAGAGACAAGACCCCGGACATTGTGATAGTCGACCCCTTCTACATGTGTGCCAAGATCTTGGGCAGCGCTGGGGACCGGCAAGTCGCGAGTTCACACCTCGAAGGCGTCATTCTGGCAAACCCAGATAAGGATAACTTCCTCGTGCCTTACTTTCCTGAGTAAGTCATCTCCTAACCGCCCCGTAACATATGATTTCTTAGATTTCGATCGTTCTTTTTTTTCTAACATTCCGTGTTCTGTGGAGTGACACACATTGCACACTCATCCTCTTAAGCCCGAAATATTCCATGGCCACGTATTTCGACCCGGACCGTGACTCCAAGATAGACTACACAAATATCAAGAAAGTTCTTGATGATGCTCTCCCCGGCTACGCCGCATCTGGAGGCACCTTTAAGAGGCCAGTTCGTAGGTACGGCAGTCACGTGTTCACCCACAATACGACGTTCCCCTGCGTCAAGCAGCCGCCTGGCGGTCAGAAGGATGCCTACTACACCCTCCATCACATGCGGGCGATCGTGCGGGACTATAATCACCTTCTGCTACCAAATAATCTCAAAGATTGGGCCGCAAGCTTGGCGGCAATCCAGGACGCGGACATCCGAGAAGAATTCTTTCGCATCCAGTCGGAGTTTGCATAAATCATCCATCAAGATGTCCTTCGTACCTCGGGGCAGTTGTACCTCAAATTTCAACCGTCCAACAGTGAGATAGACACAACGCTACAAATGCAGGCTGACAACGCCCGCGACTTCATGACCATCACGACAGACGGCGGCTTCATCCACGCTCCGGTCCCATGAGTCGAGTCGAAAGTAGTGATGCTATGTGTAGTTCTGAAACATTGATTAGCTCATGTTGTAATTAAACTTTAATGAACTTGTATGTATCTTTGGTTTGGACAGTCGTTCATCTTAGATGTAATCGATGCTATTTATTAGTAGGACCATGAATCGTGCTATTAATGTCTTGCTTTTCTCTTCCGATCCTTTTGTTGCATACTTATATATTGCTTATGTATTGTCTGTTGTTTGGCTAGTGCATAGAGATGCCGTCGTATGTCGTGTACAAGGGTAAGGTTCCCGGAGTCTACGACGACTGGGAGGAGTGTCAGAGACAGGTTCACCGTTTCAGCGGTAACAGTTACAAAGGGTACACCACTAGGGAGGAGGCAGAATCTAGATACACGCGCTATCTAGCGGGAGAGAGGAGGGAGCGTTGGAGGAACCGGATGAAGACCAGTTTCATCGCGATGATGCCCATCGTGATGACCGCAGCTCTCTTCTATGTGATGGTAGTTTAGATGATCGATATCGACTTGTAATGTGAAGACAAACTCGCTACTCGCGGTCTCGAGACTTGTAATGTTCTATCTTTATTCGGTCTTTTGAATTCGGAGACTAATATGATGAATTGTATTCGGAGACTAATCTTCTATTGTATTCGATGAATCTGCTGTTGCTGTGTGGTGCTGCTTATATTCTGTCCAATAATATATTTTGTAATCTGTGCAAAAATCAGAAAAGAAAAAAATAATCCCTAATATACATACTAATGGCGCATCACACCAACGTGCGCCATTAGTATGCCAAAGGATACTAATGGCGCATCACACCGCAGTGCGCCATTAGTATGCCAGAGGATACTAATGGCGCATCACCCAGCACTGCGCCATTAGTATGACAAAGGATACTAATGGCGCATCACACCGCAGTGCGCCATTAGTATGGCAAAGCACATGGGTATATATGGCCCCCTGGGAGGCATACTAATGGCGCACCGTGGCCTATACTAATGGCGCACTGCCTGGTGCGCCATTAGTAAAAAATACTAGTGGCGTGGTGCTAGTGGCGCACCAGTAGTGCGCCATTAGTAGGCAAAACTGGTGCGCCACTAGTAAGCCTTTTTCTAGTAGTGGAACCACGATGTCGAGGATTCAAGTAATCCCGTATACAATTCCCTTTGTCAATCGGTACGTTACTTGCCCGAGATTCGATCGTCGGTATCCCAATACCTCGTTCAATCTCGTTACCGGCAAGTCACTTTACTCGTTCCGTAATGCATGATCCCGTGACTAACTACTTAGTCACATTGAGCTCATTATGATGATGCAATACCGAGTGGGCCCAGAGATACCTCTCCGTTATACGGAGTGACAAATCCCAGTCTCGATCCGAGCCAACCCAACAGACACTTTCGGAGATACCTGTAGTGCACCTTTATAGCCACCCAGTTACATTGTGACATTTGGTACACCCAAAGCATTCCTACGGTATCCGGGAGTTGCACGATCTCATGTTCTAAGGAAACGATACTTGACATTAGAAAAGCTTCAGCAAACGAACTACACGATCTAGTGCTATGCTTAGGATTGGGTCTTGTCCATCACATCATTCTCCTAATGATGTGATCCCGTTATCAATGACATCCATCTATTGATCAATGAGCTAGTCAACTAGAGGCTCACTAGGGACATGTTATGGTCTATGTGTTCACACATGTATTACGATTTCCGGATAACACAATTATAGCATGAACAATAGACAATTATCATGAACAAGGAAATATAATAATAACCATTTTATTATTGCCTCTAGGGCATATTTCCAACAAAAAATTATTGCAGAGAAGGCTTTCCCCATTGCTTTATCTAAAGCTCATATCTAATTGGGTAGGTTTGCTTATTTCTTACTTGGCTTACACTTGGTCTCAATTGAGACATGTATGTTCTAACTATTTTTGTTTCAGAAATTTAAAACCAAGGTTAAAATCTTCTGAGCAAACCGATGCCAGTATAGTTTCTTATCCAAAGACATCGGAGATAGAGTGCAAGACACAATGCATAGCCGAATGGGCTGATGCGAAATCTGAACCAGTCGTTTGCTTAACTCCAAAGCCGTTCTCGCAGCAAGATCGGCTAGAAAACAAAAGGTATACCTTCGATTCAAGCATGTGTGACCAAATATTTGATTTATTGCTGAAAAATAATTACATAAGAATTCTTGATCACCATGTTGAGCCATCTATCCAAGGACGAATGTATTGTAAGTTGCATGATTCGTTCAAGCATAATTTTGAGGATTGCAACATGTTTCGTCAAATAGATAAATCGGCCATTGAAAATGGACGATTGAAGTTTTTTGAAACACCAAGAGATGACCAGTCTATTCCGATTGGTCTTGATGGCAAAAAGTTTTTGCATCGGCTGCTTCAAGCCGATCCATTTAAAGAGAAGGTAAAAACTACAGGTGAAGGGATCAAGCTTTCAAGTAAAGAAGTTGTTGGAGAGCATAATGAACATAATCTTGAGGGCAAGTCCATCGAAGCTACAATGGAGACGCCAAGGACTGGGGGACAGCAAGCAAATCCAATGGTCGATGGAAGTAAACCAAAAGAAAACAAATGCCGAAATAAGTGCAAGTGTAAGAGATCAAAAATCACCTTCGCTGAACTCTTGGATAAATATCAAAAGAAGAGTGAAGAGAAGAATGCTTATCGGCCAAATCATGCAAAGAAACCAAGATCACCCCCAAGGCGCAAATATGAGGATCGGTATTGGCAAAGTGATAATTTTAATGCAACATGTTCATATCCTTATTTTGGGCCACCAATGCCAATGCCGTGGATGCCTCCCTATGCTCATGTAGATTCATATCCATAATGGGACAGGTATGATACAAGGGCGCATTCTCCATCTTATTTTAAACCATCTCACCAATATTATGCAGCTCCGAGAAGATCAACATTTGAACAATCACATGTTAAAGACCGTTTCAATCATAAGGAATCGGTCCAGAGCTCAAGGAAGAAGAAAGAGGTGGTAAAGCAAGTTTACCACGTTAAAAGAGATGGTCGTAAGAGTGCTACTTCACAATTGATCTCAAATGAAAAAGAGCCAATTAAAATGTTGACATTGGCTAAAGGCAATGAAATGAAGCGATCAATTGTTGAGAGCCAAAGTGCCAAATCCGAAGAAAAGAAGTTGAGAGTGCACAAGGCCAAAAAAGAATTGCCATTGGTCAAAACAGAATCGCAGCCGAGATGTCCACTCGGCTTATCGTATTGGCAAAAGAAGGAATTACAAAATCTTAGTGCACAAGAGCTGAGAAAGAAGAACATGGCATGGGTTCCCAAGAAGATCAATCAAAACAGAAGTGATGTGCATGTTTCTATTACAACAAGTACAATAAAAGTGAAGAAGGAAAAGAATGAAAGCAACAAACAATTAAGCCGAAGGTGCGCATCACAACATCAAAATCTTCGGTTAGCACATCATCCATATTCTTCAACCATACCATTGATGCCTTTGCCATGGAATTCATCATCAGGTATGATCAATTACCCTCCCTGGATTTATTTTGATCCGTGGAAGCGACATAATTTTCTGCATCATGAGAGGGTATTACCAAATCTCTATACATTTTATTAGCTACATTTTTTCTTGCTAATCCAAAGGGCCGAAATATTTGATTGCTATTTCATTTGTTTATTTTGGCTATACGTGATTTGGTGAATGAATTCTACATGGACCTTATGTTAATGGCCGATATTTATCTATCGCCCTAAGAATATGTCAAAGCATGGCTGATGTAGTGTCCTAACATCGTCCTTAGTTCAATTGGAGGCCAAAACGAGGTACATGTTCATTGATATTGCCCTTGTCTTTCTACTACTATGGAGATTATTTTCGACGGTTAAATTCATAGCAATGGCCAAAGTGTTGGTTTTGTTTATATATCTCTTTATGGTACTATTTTTGAAGCCTCATGCCGCTTAGAATATTTTTATGCACGATTAATCAAGGCCGAATATGCATTGTTATTTGGATTGACTCTTTTACTTGCTATAGGTGCTATACATATTGAGGCTTTCGGTGATTCGTTATGAGTAGTGCAACAAATATCCAAGGGTTATCAATGTTTTGACGAATCACTTATAGTTTATCTTGGGGTATGTCTAGATGCAGAATTTACCTTGGGTTGCATTAAAATTGTTCATATATTTAGACATGACAATTGGAGATAGTTGGCATAGCAAGCATCCGGCTACCATGTCCATCATGTTGTATTGCATTGCTCTCAATAGCCGATGCTTAGTATCGTCAACATAGGTAAGGCCGAACCGAAGTCCACACCTTCGGCCAGTAATGAAATTTTTATGCAGGCGAAAGTAAGGATTGCAGAAAGTTTATTGTTGATTATCTACAAAATCCTAGCAGAAGGGTGAACAATATGGTTCGGAGGATGACCTTGAGATACATATCTATGGAACTTTATCACCGGACTGTTAATGAAGCTGAGAAGGTTTCACCCAAGTTTGCATCAGAAAGTTCACACAAGACATGGCCGATATATACTTATCGTCCTAAGAACATATAAATGGCCGATGGACTGTTGACATCGTCCTTAGAACAAACTTGGTACAAGTTATTTTTCGGCACGCTAGCTTTGCCGAAAAACAGGGGGGCATGTGTTGACGCTCAAAAGTGGCACGTTTATAAAGAGTGGCTTGAAGCTATGTCAAGATTAATTCAAACTTACTATTGAAAGTCACCATGAGATGTCTCTCTTTGAGAAGATGAAGATGAATATGAAGATGGTCTAAAACGGAGCTTAGATGTAAAAGTTATGACAAGTTCAGAGATGCTCATGTCGACACCAGATTAAAAAATGGCTAGAAACCCAATGAATATGGCTTCAAATGGAGAAAGTTTCAACATGAAAGTTGTGCGTCTCGTCGAAGCGATCGATTTTGATATAACGATCGTCCCAATCCAAGGTCGTATGCAAAAGTTAGAGCCCGCACAGCGCGACCCTTCAGTGAGCAAAATATGACGCCCGGAACCAGACACATATGTGGGTATGTCTGATGAGCTGCGTGAATAATTAGCTGTTTTGCGCGAGAGATTTGACCCTCGAGATTATCTCTGATGAAAAAATTCAACATGAAAGTTGTTCGTCTCGTCGAAACGGTCAAGATTGCTTTTGGACTCGTTTCCATCCGATGTCGTTTACCACCACAAAAAAGACCCGCAAGGTGCAGCCAGTTTTAGACTGAACAGTTTTGGAAAGTTCGGATAAAACCAATCCGAATTTGACTAGGGTTTTGGACGTGAATCCAAACCTTTTCCTTGCACGGGAAGTCTAGCCGCCTCTTATAGACCAAAGGGGTGACGGCCGATTGAACAACACACAATCGATCAAATCAATCTACTAATTTTTCGTGTTCATCTACTTTTTATCTCTCCTTTGTATCTTTCTTCTCGTTCTTCGCTAGTTCTTCATGCTGCAGGGCTGCGGATCCACGAGGCTCTAGGGGCGAGCGAATCGACCTGGAGCAGCCCATAGCCGCCGCGAGCCCTGACGGGGTCCCTCCCGGGCAAGCGGGACTTCGGGTCTACAAAAGCATCTACCGGCTGTACTGCGTATCACGCTGCCGGTCGGATCTCCTTCGACGCGAGCTGCGGTGCATCACCCTCGGCGTTGGAGGTACACAGTGACGTGTTCGTGTGCGAACACAAACTCCTTAAGAAAATTTCTCCAAAAGTTCCCTATGACAGAACCCTTTGAAGCACCTAGTCGTCACAAACGTTTTGACTACTTGTGGAGCCAAACGGACTTCGTAAGAGTCAGAGATCCAAGTTTCAGTTAACACTGCGCAAAACTGATTCCGAACGACAATTACAGACTAGTTCTTGTGTAGTTGTATTCGATTTTTCTATTCTACTTCACTAAACATCTCCATATGAGATCCAATTACTTGTAGGGAAATGCAAGAGACCTTAGTTATGATGATGTACTTGGTCCACAGCTGGGACATTGTGTATGTTCTCGAAATGCGTTTGTCGATTGCTCATTAAGGAAGTTTCTGTATAAGTTTCTGAATGAACTCCTTAAGAAAAGTTCTCCAAAAGTTCCAAATGAAAGAATCGTTTCAAGCGTCTGGTCATCACAAACGCTTTGACTACTTGTGGAGCCAAAATTGACTCCATATGATTCAGATATCCATGATTCAGTTAACACTGCGTCAAACTGATTCTGAACGAAAGTTACAGACTTGTTCTCGTGTAGTTGCATTTGATTTTCTCCATTGTACTTCACTAAACATCTCCATATATGAGATCCAATTAATTCTTGGGAACTGCAAGAGACCTAAGTTATGATGATGCACTAGGTCCACAACTAGGACTTTGTGTATGTTCTCGAAATGCATTTGTTGATGCACTAGGTCCATATGAGATCCAATTACTTATAAGGAAATGAAAGAGACCTTAGTTATGATGATGCACTAGGTCGATAGATGGGACTTTGTGTATGTTCTCGAAATGCGTTTGTAGAGTGCTCATTAAGAAAGTTTCTGTACAAGTTTCTGAACGAACTCCTTCAGAAAAGTTCTCCACTATTTCCCTATGAAAGAATCCTTTGAAGCATCTGTTCGTCACAAACGTTTTGACTACTTGTGGAGCCAAAATGGACTCCGTATGAGTCAGATATCCATGTTTCAGTTAACACTGCACAAAACTGATTCCGAACGACAGTTACAGACTAGTTCTTGTGTAGTTGCATTCGATTTTTTCCATTCTACTTCAATAAACATCTCCATATGAGATCCAATTACTTGTAGGGAAATGCAAGAGACCTTAGTTATGATGATGCACTAGGTCCAAAGCAGCTGGGACTTTGTGTATGTTCTTGAAATGCGTTAGTCGATTGCTCATTAAGAAAGTTTCTGAATGAACTCCTTAAGAAAAGATCTCCAAAAGTTCCCTATGAAAGAATCCTTTGAAGCATCTGGTCGTCAGAATTTTTTTTGACTACTTGTGGAGCCAAAATGGATTCCGTATGAGTCAGATATCCATGTTTGGGTTAACACTGCGTCAAACTGATTCCGAACGACAGTAACAGGCTAGTTCTTGTGTAGTTGCTTTCAATTTTTTCCGTTCTACTTCAAATAACATCTCCATATGAGTTCAATTACTTGTAGGAAAATCCAAGAGACATCAGTTATGATGATGCACTAGGTCCACAACTAGGACTTTGTGTATGTTCTCAAAATGCGTTTGTCGAGTGCTCATTAAGAAAGTTTCTGTACAAGTTTCTGAATGAACTCCTTAAGAAAAGTTCTCCAAAAGATCCCTATGAAAGAACCCTTTGAAGCATCTGGTCGTCACAAACGTTTTGACGACTTGCGGAGCCAAAACAGACTTCCTATGAGTCAGAGATCCATGTTTCAGTTAACACTATGCAAAACAGATTCTGAACGACAGTTACAGACTAGTTCTTGTGTAGTTGTATTCGATTTTTTCCATTCTACTTCACTAAACATCTCCATATGAGATCCAATTAGTTATAGGGAAATGCAAGAGACCTTAGTTATGATGATGCACTAGGTCCACAGCTGGGACTTTGTGTATGTTCTCAAAATGCGTTTGTCGATTGCTCATTAAGAAAGTTTCTGTATGAACTCCTTAAGAAAACTTCTCCAAAACTTCCCTATGAAAGAATCCTTTGAAGCATCTGGTTGTCACAAACTTTTTGACTACTTGTGGAGCCAAAACGGACTCCGTATGAGTCTGATATCCATGTTTCAGTTAACACTGAATCAAGATGATTCCGAACGACAGTTACACAATAGTTCTTGTGTAGTTGCATTCGTTTTTTTTCCATTCTACTTCACTAATCATCTCCATATGAGATCTAATTACTTGTAGGGAAATGCAAGAGACCTCGGTTATGATGATGCACTAGGTCCATAGCTGGGACTTTGTGTATTTTCTCGAAATGCATTTGTCGAGTGCTCATTAAGAAACTTTTTGTACAAGTTTCTGAACGAACTCCTTAAGAAAAGTTCTCCGAAAGTTCCCTATGAAAGAATCCTTTGAAGCATCTGGTCATCACAAACATTTTGACTACTTGTGGAGCCAAAACTGACTCCGTATGAGTCAGATATCCATGTTTCAGTTAACACTGTGCAAAACTGATTTCGAACGACAGCTAGAGACTAGTTCTTGTGTAGTTGTATTCGATTTTTTCCATTCTACTTCACTAAAAAACTCGATATGAGATCCAATTACATATATGGAAATACAAGAGGCCTTAGCTACGATGATGCACTAGTTCCACAGCTGGGACTTTGTGTATGTTCTACAAAGGCGTTTCCCGAGTGCTCATTAAGAAAGTCTCTGTACAAGATTCTGAACGAACTCCTTAAGAAAACTTCTCCAAAAGTTCCCTATGAAATAATCCTTTGAAGCATCTAGACGTCACAAATGTTTTGACAACTCGAGGAGCCAAAATGGAATCTGTATGAGTCATATCCATGTTTCGATTAACACTGCGCAAAACTGATTCCAAACGACACATACAGACTAGTTCTTGTGTAGTTGCACTCGATTTTTTCCATTCTACTTAACTAAACATCTCCATATGAGATCCAATTACTTGTAAGGAAATGCAATAGACCTTAGTTATGATGATGCACTAGGTCCATTGCTGGGACTTTGTGAATGTTCTCGAAATGCGTTTGTCGAGTGCTCATTAAGAAAGTTTCTGTATAAGTTTCTGTACGAACTCCTTGAGAAATGTTCTCCAAAACTTCCCTATGAAAGAATCCTTTTTGAGTACTTGTGGAGCCAAAACGGACTCC
Organism: Aegilops tauschii subsp. strangulata; assembly: GCF_002575655.3. NCBI lineage: Eukaryota > Viridiplantae > Streptophyta > Magnoliopsida > Poales > Poaceae > Aegilops > Aegilops tauschii. Next base: position 471,518,494 of record NC_053038.3, read on the forward strand.
GTATGAGTATGATATCCATGTTTTAGTTAACACTACATCAAGCTAATTCCGAACGACAATTAAAGACTAGTTCTTGTGTAGTTGTATTCGATTTTTTTCAGTTCTACTTCACTAAATATCTCCATATGAGATCCAATTATATGTAGGAAATTGCAAGAGACCTCAGTTACGATGATGCACTAGGTCCACAGCTGGGACTTTGTGTATTTTCTCGAAATGCATTTGTCGAGTGCTCATTAAGAAAGTTTCTGTACAAGTTTCTGAATGAACTCCTTAAGAGAAGTTCACCAAAAGTTCCCTATGAAAGAATCCTTTGAAGCATCTGGTCGTCACAAATGTTTTGACTACTTGTTTAGCCAAAACGGATTCCGTTTGAGTCAGATATGCATGTTTCAGTTAACACTGCGTCAAACTGATTCCGAACGACAGTTACAAACTAGTTCTTGTGTGGTTGCATTTGATTTTTTCCGTTCTACTTCACTGACCATGTCCATATGAGATCCAATTACTTGTAGGGAAATGCAAGAGACCTCAGTTAAGATGATGCACTAGGTCCATAGCTGGGACTTTGTGTATGTTCTCGAAATGCGTTTGTCGAGTGCTCATTTAGAAAGTTTGTGTATAAGTTTCTGAACGAACTCCTTAAGAAATGTTCTCCAAAACTTCCCTATGAAAGAATCCTTTGAAGCATCTGGTTGTCACAAACTTTTTGACTACTTGTGGAGCCAAAACGGACTCCGTATGAGTATGATATCCATGTTTCAGTTAACACTGCATCAAGCTAATTCCGAACGACAGTACCACAATAGTTCTTGTGTAGTTGCATTCAATTTTTTCCATTCTACTTCACTAAACATCTCCATATGAGATCCAATTACTTGTAGGGAAATGCAAGAGACCTCGGTTATGATGATGCACTAGGTCCATAGCTGGGACTTTGTGTAGTTTCTCGAAATGCGTTTGTCGAGTGCTCATTAAGGAAGTTTCTGTACAAGTTTCTGAACGAACTCCTTAAGAAAAGTTCTCCGAAAGTTCCCTATGAAACAATCCTTTGAAGCATATGGTCATCAGAAACATTTTGACTACTTGTGGAGCCAAAACTGACTCCGTATGAGTCAGATATCCATGTTTCAGTAAACACTGTGCAAAACTGATATCGAACGACAGCTAGAGACTAGTTCTTGTGTAGTTGCATTCGATTTTTTCCATTCTACTTCACTAAACAACTCGATATGACATCCAATTACATCTAGGGAAATACAAGAGGCCTTAGTTACGATGATGCACTAGTTCCACAGCTGGGACTTTGTGTATGTTCTCCAAAGGCGTTTCTCGAGTGCTCAATAAGAAAGTTTCTGTACAAGTTTCTGAACGAACTCCTTAAGAAAAGTTCTTCAAAAGTTCCCTATGAAAGAATCCTTTGAAGCATCTAGACGTCACAAATGTTTTGACTACTCGAGGAGCCAAAATTGACTCTGTATGAGTCATATCCATGTTTCGGTTAACACTGCGCAAAACTGATTCCCAACGACACTTACAGACTAGTTCTTGTGTAGTTGCACTCGATTTTTTCCATTCTACTTAACTAAACATCTCCATATGAGATCCAATTACTTGTAAGGAAATGAAATAGACCTTAGTTATGATGATGCACTAGGTCCATTGCTGGGACTTTGTGTATGTTCTCGAAATGCGTTTGTCGAGTGCTCATTAAGAAAGTTTCTGTATAAGTTTCTGTACGAACTCCTTGAGAAATGTCCTCCAAAACTTCCCTATGAAAGAATCCTTTTTGAGTACTTGTGGAGCCAAAACGGACTCCGTATGAGTATGATATCCATGTTTCAGTTAACACTACATCAAGCTAATTCCGAACGACAATTAAAGACTAGTTCTTGTGTAGTTGCATTCAATTTTTTCAGTTCTAGTTCACTAAATATCTCCATATGAGATCCAATTATATGTAGGAAATTGCAAGAGACCTCAGTTACGATGATGCACTAGGTCCACAGCTGGGACTTTGTGTATTTTCTCGAAATGCATTTGTCGAGTGCTCATTAAGAAAGTTTCTGTACAAGTTTCTGAATGAACTCCTGAAGAGAAGTTCACCAAAAGTTCCTTATGAAAGAATCCTTTGAAGCATTTGGTCGTCAGAAATGTTTTGACTACTTGTTGAGCCAAAACGGATTCCGTTTGAGTCAGATATGCATGTTTCAGTTAACACTGCGTCAAACTGATTCCGAACGACAGTTACAAACTAGTTCTTGTGTGGTTGCATTTGATTTTTTCCGTTCTACTTCACTGACCATGTCCATATGAGATCCAATTACTTGTAGGGAAATGCAAGAGACCTCAGTTAAGATGATGCACTAGGTCCATAGCTGGGACTTTGTGTATGTTCTCGAAATGCGTTTGTCGAGTGCTCATTTAGAAAGTTTGTGTATAAGTTTCTGAACGAACTCCTTAAGAAATGTTCTCCAAAACTTCCCTATGAAAGAATCCTTTGAAGCATCTGGTTGTCACAAACTTTTTGACTACTTGTGGAGCCAAAACGGACTCCGTATGAGTATGATATCCATGTTTCAGTTAACACTGCATCAAGCTAATTCCGAACGACAATTAAAGACTAGTTCTTGTGTAGTTGTATTCGGTTTTTTCTCTTCTACTTCACTAAACATGTCCATATCAGATCCAATTATTTGTAGGAAAATGCAAGAGACCTCAGTTACGATGATGCACTAGGTCCACAGCTGGGACTTTGTTTATTTTCTCGAAATGCATTTGTCGAGTGCTCATTAAGAAAGTTTCTGTACAAGTTTCTGAATGAACTCCTTAAGAGAAGTTCTCCAAAAGTTCATATGAAAGAATCCTTTGAAGCATTTGGTCGTCACAAACGTTTTGACTACTTGTGGAGCCAAAACGGACTCCGTTTGAGTCAGATATGCATGTTTTAGTTAACACTGCATCAAACTGATTCCGAACGACAGTTACAGACTAGTTCTTGTGTGGTTGCATTTGTTTTTTTCCGTTCTACTTCACTGAACATGTCCATATGAGATCCAATTACTTGTAGGGAAATGCAAGAGACCTCAGTTAAGATGATGCACTAGGTCCATAGCTGGGACTTTGTGTATGTTCTCAAAATGCGTTTGTCGAGTGCTCATTAAGAAAGTTTCTGTTCAAGTTTCTGAACGAACTCCTTAAGAGAGGTTCTCCAAAAGTTCTCTATGAAAGAATCCTTTGAAGCATCTGGTCGTCACAAACGTTTTGACTACTTGTGGAGCCAAAACGGACTCCGTATGAGTCAGATATCCATGTTTCAGTTAACACTGCGCAAAACTGATTCCGAACGACAGTTACAGACTAGTTCTTCTGTAGTTGCATTCGATTTTTTCCATTCTACTTCACTAAACATCTCTATATGAGATCCAATAACTTGTAGCAAAATGCAAGAGACCTCAGTCATGATGATGCATGATGTCTACTACGCAACCTTTTTCTTGTAGATGTTGTTGGGCTCCAAGTGCAGAGGTTTGTAGGACAGTAGCAAATTTCCCTCAAGTGGATGACCTAAGGTTTATCAATCCATGGGTGGCGTAGTATGAAGATGGTCTCTGTCAAGCAACCCTGCAATTAAATAACAAAGAGTCTCTTGTGTCCCCAACACACCCAATACAATGGTAAATTGTATAGGTGCACTAGTTCAGTGAAGAGATGGTGATACAAGTGCAATATGGATGGTAGATATAGGTTTTTGTAATCTGAAAATATAAAAACAGCAAGGTAACAAGCGATAAAAGTGAGCGTAAACGGTATTGCAATGCTAGGAAACAAGGCCTAGGGTTCATACTTTCACTAGTGCAAGTTCTCTCAACAATAATAACATAATTGGATCATATAACTATCCCTCAACATGCAACAAAGAGTCACTCCAAAGTCACTAATAGCGGAGAACAAACGAAGAGATTATTTTAGGGTACGAAACCACCTCAAAGTTATCCTTTCTGATCGATATATTCAAGAGTCCGTAGTAAAATAACACGAAGCTATTCTTTCCGTTCGATCTATCATAGAGTTCATACTAGAATAACACCTTAAGATACAAATCAACCAAAACCCTAATGTCACCTAGATACTCCAATGTCACCTCGAGCATCCGTGGGTATGATTATACGATTTGCATCACACAATCTCAGATTCATCTATTCAACCAACACAAAGAACTTCAAAGAGTGCCCCAAAGTTTCTACCAGAGAGTCAAGACGAAAACGTGTGCCAACCCCTATGCATAAGTTCACAAGGTCACTGAACCCACAAGTTGATTACCGAAACATACATCAAGTATATCATGTGAATATCCCATTGTCACCACAGATAAACACATGCAAGACATACATCAAGTGTTCTCAAATATCCTTAAAGACTCAATCGGATAAGATAACTTCAAAGGGAAAACTCAATCCATTAGAAGAGAGTAGAGGGGGAGAAACATCATAAGATCCAACTATAATAGCAAAGCTCGCGATACATCAAGATCGTGCTGAATCAAGAACACGAGAGAGAGAGAGAGATCAAACACATAGCTACTGGTACATACCCTCAACCCCGAGGGTGAACTACTCCCTCCTCGTCATGGAGAGCATCGGGATGATGAAGATGGCCACCGGTGAGGGATCCCCCCTCCAGCAGGGTGCCGGAACAGGGTCCCGATTGGTTTTTGGTGGCTACAGAGGCTTGCGGCGGCGGAACTCCCGATCTAGGTTATGTTCTAGGGGTTTCTGTATATATAAGAGGTTTTGGCATCGAGAACAAGTCAGGGGGTCTCCGGGCTGTCCATGAGGTAGGGGGGCACGCCCAGGGGGGTGGGCGCGCCTCCCACCCACGTGGGCAGCCCGGGACTCTTCTGGCCCAACTCTTTTACTCCATGGCCTTCTTCTGGTCCAAAAATAAGCTCCGTGATATTTTAGGTCAATTGGACTCCGTTTGATTTTCCTTTTCTGTAAAACTCAAAAACAAGGAAAAAAACAGAAACTGGCACTGGGCTCTAGGTTAATAGGTTGGTCCCAAAAATCATATAAAATAGCATATAAATGCATATAAAACATCCTAGATGGACAATATAATAGCATGAATACTTCATAAATTATAGATACGTTGGAGACGTATCAGCATCCCAAGCTTAATTCCTGCTCGTCCTCGAGTAGGTAAATGATAAAAGAAATAATTTATGAAGTGTGAATGCTAGCAGGTGCACAAGTTTGATCAATGATAATTCCAATCACCTTTTCTAGCATCATTATATGTCATAACAGTAGCTCAACTCATAAAACTTTTCATGATCAAGTAACAAGTTATTCACGTGTTAAAGCATAGACCATAAACTTTCTTGAAAACTAAAAAACAGTTCTCAGTCATCAAACAATTGCAATTCATCTTATTTTCAGGAAGGGTCTATGTAAGAGCTTTGATTTAGCAAATCCCACATACTCAACTATCATATAGTGTTCCATGATCGCTACCACTCAAAGCATATTTTTAGAACAAATAGCATCCATCAAACACAGAGAAAGATAGGGGCTTAATGTTTCGCCTCCCAACTTATTTATCATATAGATAATTGTCAACAATAATAATTCATGATTAAATATAGTTGAATGGCCATATATGCTTAGATCTTTCTCCACCACATGATGCTTGCCAACTAAAAAGTAGGTTGGAATGAGAAGGAATACTACTGACTCTTGCATAAAAGTAAAAGATAGGCCCTTCGCAGAGGGAAGCAGGGATTTGCAGAGGTGCCAGAGCTTGAAGCTAAAACAGAGATGAAAATAATTTTGAGAGGTATGCTTTCATTGTCAACATAACGATCAAGAGTTCCCAATATCTTCCATACTAGATACATTATAGGCAGTTCCCAAACAGAAAGGTAAAGATTTCCTCCCCCTCCACCAACAATCACACTCCACGGCTTGTCTGAAACAATGGGTGTCGTCCAACTATCAACAATCCTTGGGGAGTTCGCTTAAATTATTTGCGAATTTGTTTTTGATCTTTTGATCATAGGACTGGGCATCCCAGTTACCAGCCATTTTCTCGTGAATGATGAGCGGAGTGCACTCATCGTGAGAATAACCCACCTAGCATGGAAGATACTGACAGCCCCTAGTCGCTACATGAGCGATTCGGGCATACAAAACATATTATTATTTGAAGGTTTAGAGTTTGGCACATGCAAATTTACTTGGAACGGCAGGTAAATACCGCATATAGGTATATATGGTGGACACTCATGGAAGAAACTTGGTTCAAGGAATTTGGATGCACAAGCCCCGCTTAGTACAGATATTTTGGCTAGCAAAGGATTCTAAATAGCAAGCACCACATGTTAGAGGATCCATAACAATATAACTTCTATACAAATATACCCAAGCATAACTCATTTTGTTGTCTTCCTTGTCCAACTTCAACTAATTTGCTCAGGTTTGAAAATAATTAATGGGGCTCACAATCATATAAGATGTCCAAGATAGTATATTTATATGTGAAATCTCTCTTCCTTCAATATTCTTTCCTGAATTGTTCAAGTGACCAATACAATGTTTGCTAACCTTCAATAAATTTACCACCTCTACTTCTTATATGTGAAGTCATTACTCCCCATGGGATAAGCATATGCAACATATATAATTTCAGATTTATGATATTCAAATCATTCAAATATTTACTAATTGGATATAAGTGAAGCGCACGAGTAAATGACAAACTACTCCAAAAAGATATAAGTGAAGATCAATGAATAGTTAAATAATTATGCAGCTTTGTGAAGACTCTCTCTCATTTAAGAATTTCAGATCTTGGGATATTATTCAAACAACAAGAAAAACAAAATAAAACGACATTTCAAGGATAGCACTCATCATGTGAAGAAGCAAAAACTTAGGCTCAACCGATACTAACCGATAATTGTTGAAGAAGAAAGGTGGGATGCCTACCGGGGCATCCCCAAGCTTAGATGCTTGAGACTTCTTGAAATATTATCTTGGGGTGCCTTGGGCATCCCCAAGATTGAGCTTTTGTGTCTCCTTAATTCCTCTCATATCACGGTTTCCTAAATCTCGAAAGCTTCATCCACAACAAACTCAACAAGAACTCGTGAGATAAGTTAGTATAAACCAATGCAAAAACCTTATCATTTTCTACTATAACAAATCACTAAAATTATTATTCAACATTGCATACTAAATGCCTCTGCATATTTAATACTCCTATCCTCAAATAGAATCATTAAACAAGCAAACATATGCAAACAATGCAAACATAACAGCAATCTGCCAAAACAGTACAGTCTGTAAAGAATGCAAGATTCATCAAACTTCCCTAACTCCAAACATTATGAAATTCTACCACACTGTAGAAAATGTATCATAGCTCAATATGCAAAAAGTTTCAACATTTTATCATATTCTGACTTTTCTAGGGAATTTTTGCAACAGCGGTAAACTTTCTATTTTGAAACAGCAACATGTATACTTGCAAAATAAGCATGGTAAAGGCTATCCTTGACTTTTTTTTGAAAATAGAGATGCAAAACATTATTCTAAATAACAGCAAGAAAATACTAACAAAATAAAATGACGCTCCAAGCAAAACACATATCATGTGGTGAATAAAAATATAGCTCCAAGTAAAGTTACCGATGAACGAAGACGAAAGAGGGGATGCCTTCCGGGGCATCCCCAAGCCTAGGCTCTTGGTTGTCCTCCAATATTACCTTGGGGTGCCTTGGGCATCCCCAAGCTTAGGCTCTTGCCACTCCTTATTCCATAGTCCATCGAATCTTTACCCAAAACTTGAAAACTTCACAACACAAAACTTAACAGAAAACTCGTAAGCTCCGTTAGTATAAGAAAATAAATCACCACTTAGGTACTGTTGTGAACTCATTCTAAATTCATATTGGTGTAATATCTAATGTATTCCAGCTTCTCTATGGTTCATACCCTCCGATACTACTCATAGATTCATCAAAATAAGCAAACAACACATAGAAAACAGAATCTGTCAAAAACAGAACAGTCTGTAGTAATCTGTATCAAACGCAAACTTCTGGAACTCATAAAAATCTGGCAAAATAGGACGAACTATATAATTTGATTATTGATCTACTTCAATGGGAATCAGTATTTTATCACTTTCTGGTGATTTTTAACAATTGTTTTCGTGAGCAGAAAGTTTCTGTCTTTTTCAGCAAGATCAAATAATTATCATCCAAGAAGATCCTATAGGTCTTACTTGGCACAAACACTAATTAAACATAAAACCACATCTAACCAGAGGCTAGATGATTTATTACTAAACAGGAGCAAAAGCAAAGAACACAAATAAAATTGGGTTGCCTCCCAACAAGCGCTAACCTTTAACGCCCCTAGCTAGGCATGATGATTTCAATGATGCTCACATAATAGATAAGAATTGAAACATAAAGAGAGCATCATGAAGAACATGACTAGCACATTTAAGTCTAACCCACTTCCTATGCATAGGGATTTTGTGAGCAAACAACTTATGGGAACAATAATCAACTAGCATAGGAAGGCAAAACAAGCATAACTTCAAGATTTTAAGCACATAGAGAGGAAACTTGATATTATTGCAATTCCTACAAGCATATATTCCTCCATCATAATAATTTTCAGTAGCATCATGAATGAATTCAAAAATATAACCATCACATAAAGTATTCTTTTCATGATCCACAAGCATAGAAATTTTATTACTCTCCACATAAGCAAATTTCTTCTCATGAATAATAGTGGGAGCAAACTCAACAAAATAATTATCATGTGAGGCATAATCCAATTGAAAACTAAAATCATGATGACAAGTTTCATGGTTATAATTATTCTTAATAGCATACAAGTTATCACAATAATCATCACAGATAGCAACTTTGTTCTCATAATCAATTGGAAACTCTTCCGAAATAGTGGATTCATCACTAAATAAAGTCATGACCTCTCCAAATCCACTTTCATAATTATCACAATAATATTCAACATCCTCCAAAATAGTGGGATCATTACTTCCTAAAGTTGACACTCTTCCAAACCCACTTTCATCAATATAATCATCATAAATAGGAGGCATGCTTTCATCATAATAAATTTTCTCATCAGAACTTGGGGGACTAAACATATCATCTTCATCAAACATAGCATCCCCAAGCTTGTGGCTTTGCATATCATTAGCATCATGGGTATTCAAAGAATTCATACTAACAACATTGCAATCATGCTCATCATTCACATATTTTACGTCAAGCATTCTATGTAATTCTTCTTCTAGTACTTGAGCACAATTTTCCTTCCCATAATTTTCACAGAAGACATTAAAAAGATGAAGCATATGAGGCAACCTTAATTCCATTTTTTGTAGTTTCTTTTATAAACTAAACTAGTGGTAAAACAAGAAACTAAAAGATTCGATTGCAAGATCTAAAGATATACCTTCAAGCACTCACCTCCCCGGCAACGGCGCCAGAAAAGAGCTTGATGTCTACTACGCAACCTTCTTCGTGTAGACATTGTTGGGCCTCATGGTGCAGAGGTTTGTAGGACAGTAGAAAATTTCCTTCAAGTGGATGACCTAAGGTTTATCAATCCGTGGGACGCGTAGGATGAAGATGGTCTCTCTCAAGCAACCCTGCAACCAAATAATAAAGAGTCTCTTGTGTCCCCAACACACCCAATACAATGGTAAATTGTATAGGTGCACTAGTTCGGCGAAGAGATGGTGATACAAGTGCAATATGGATGGTAGATATAGATTTTTGTAATCTGAAAATATAAAAACAGCAAGGTAACAAGCGATAAAAGTGAGCGTAAACGGTATTGCAATGCTAGGAAACAAGGCCTAGGGTTCATACTTTCATTAGTGCAAGTTCTCTCAACAATAATAACATAATTGGATCATATAACTATCCCTCAACATGCAACAAAGAGTCACTCCAAAGTCACTGATAGCGGAGAACAAACGAAGAGATTATTGTAGGGTACGAAACCACCTCAAATTATCCTTTCTGATTGATCTATTCAAGAGTCCGTAGTAAAATAACACGAAGCTATTCTTTCCGTTCGATCTATCATAGAGTTCGTACTAGAATAACACCTTAAGATACAAATCAACCAAAACCCTAATGTCACATAGATACTCCAACCTCGAGTGTCCGTGGGTATGATTATACGATATGCATCACACAATCTTAGATTCATCTATTCAACCAACACAAAGAACTTCAAAGAGTGCCTCAAAGTTTCTACCGGAGAGTCAAGACGAAAACGTGTGCCAACCCCTATGCATAAGTTCACAAGGTCACTGAGGGAGTCCTGGAGTAAGGGGTCCTCGGGCGTCCGGCCTGTTATCCATTGGGCCGGACTGATGGGCTGTGAAGATATGAAGGGCAAAGACTATACCCGTGTCCGGATTGGACTTTCCTTAGCGTGGAAGGCAAGCTAGGCGACTAACTATGAATATTCCTTCCCATGTAACCGACTCCATGTAACCCTAGATCTCTCCGGTGTCTATATAAACCGGAGAGCGTAGTCTGGATAGGGGGATATTCATTACTATAGTCATAGAGGCTAGACTTCTAGGGTTTAGCCATTACGATCTCGTGGCAGATCAACTCTTGTAATACTCATATTCGTCAAGATCAATCAAGCAGGAAGTAGGGTATTACCTCCATAGAGAGGGCCCAAGCCTGGGTAAACATCGTGTCCCTTGTCTCCTGTTACCATCGATCCTAGATGCACAGTTCGGGACCCCCTACCCGAGATCCGCCGGTTCTGACACCGACAGTCACTGAACCCGCAAGTTGATAACCAAAACATACATCAAGTATATCACGTGAATATCCCATTGTCACCACAGATAAACACATGCAAGACATACATCAAGTGTTGTCAAATCCTTAAAGACTCAATCCGATAAGATAACTTCAAAGGGAAAACTCAATCCATTACAAGAGAGTAGACGGGGAGAAACATGATAAGATCCAACTATAATAAGAAAGCTCGCGGTACATAAAGATCGTGCCGAATCAAGAACATGAAAGAGAGAGATCAAACACATAGCTACTGGTACATACCCTCAGCCCTGAGGGTGAACTACTCCCTCCTCGTCATGGAGAGCGCCGGGATGATGAAGATGGCCACCGGTGAGGGATCCCCCCTCCGGCAGGGTGCCAGAACAGGGTCCCGATTGGTTTTTGGTGGCTACAGAGGCTTGCGGCGGCGAAACTCCTGATCTAGGTTATGTTCTGGGGGTTTCTGTATATATATATATATATATATATATATATATATATATATATATATATATATATATATATATATATATATATATATATATATATATATATATATATAAGTGGTTTTGGTGTCGAGAACAAGTCATGGGGGTCTCCGGGCTGTCCACGAGGTAGGGGGGCGCGCCCAGGGGGAGTGGGCGCGCCCCCCACCCTCGTGAGCAGCCCGGGACTCTTCTGGCCCAACTCTTTTACTCCCTGGCCTTCTTCTGGTCCAAAAATAAGCTCCGTGAAATTATAGGTCAACTGGACTCCGTTTGATTTCCCTTTTCTGTAAAACTCAAAAACAAGGAAAAAAAATAGAAACTAGCACTGGGCTCTAGGTTAATAGGTTAGTCCCAAAAATCATATAAAATAGCATATAAATGCATATAAAACATCCTAGATGCATAATATAATAGCATGAATACTTCATAAATTATAGATACGTTGGAGACCTATCAATGCACTAGGTCCATAGCTGGGACTTTGTGTATGTTCTCGAAATGCGTTTGTCGAGTGCTCATTAAGAAAGTTTCTCTACAAGTTTCTGAATGAACTCCCTAAGAAAAGTTCTCCACAAGTTCCCAATGAAAGAATCCTTTGAAGCATCTGGCCGTCACAAACGTTTTGACTACTTGTGTAGCCAAAACGGACTCCGTATGAGTCAGATATCCATGCTTCAGTTAACACTGCGCAAAACTGATTCCGAACGACAGTTACAGACTAGTTCTTGTGTAGTTGCATTCGATTTTTTCCATTCTACTTCAATAAACATCTCCATATGAGATCCAATTACTTGTAGGGAAATGCTAGAGACCTTATTTATGATGATGCACTAGGTCCAAAGCTGGGACTTTGTCTATGTTCTCGAAATACGTTAGCCGATTGCTCATTAAGAAAGTTTCTGTATAAGTTTCTGAACGAACTCCTTAAGAAAAGATCTCCAAAAGTTCCCTATGAAAGAACCCTTTGGAGCATCTGGTTGTCGGAAACGTTTTGAGTACTTGTGGAGACAAAATGGACTCCGTACGAGTCAGATATCCATGTTTGAGTTAACACTGCGTCAAACTGATTCCGAATGACAGTTACAGGCTAGTTATTGTGTAGTTGCTTTCTATTTTTTCTGTTCTACTTCAAAAAACATCTTAATATGGGATCCAATTACTCTTAGGGAAATGCAAGAGACATGAGTTATGATGATGCACTAGGTCCACAGCTGGGACTTTGTGTATGTTCTCGAAATGCGTTTGTCGAGTGCTCGTTAAAACAGTTTTTGTACAGTTATCTGAACAAACTCCTTAAGAAAAGTTCTCCAAAAGTTCCCTATGAAAGAATTCTTTGAAGCATCTGGTCGTCACAAACGTTTTGACTACTTGTGGAGCCAAAACAGACTCCGTATGAGTCAGGTATCCATGTTTCAGTTAACACTGCGCAAAACTGATTCCGAATGACAGTTACAGACTAGTTCTTGTGTAGCTGCACCCTATTTTTTCCATTATACTTTAGTAAACATCTCCATATGAGATCCAATTACTTGTAGGGAAATACAACAGACCTCGGTTATGATGATGCACGAGGTCCATAGCTGGGACTTTGTGTATGTTCTCGAAATGCGTTTGTCGAGTGCTCATTAAGAAAGTTTCTATACAAGTTTCTGGACGAACTCCTTAAGAAAAGTTCTCCGAAAGTTCCCGATGAAAGAATCCTTCGAAGCATCTGGTCGTCAGAAACATTTTGACTACTTGCGGAGCCAAAACAGACTCCGTATGAGTCAGATATCCATGTTTCAGTTAACACTGCGCAAAACTGATTCCGAACGACAGTTACAGACTAGTTCTTTTGTAACTGTACTTGATTTTTTCCATTCTACTTCACTAAACATCTCCATATGAGATCCAATTACTTGTAGGGAAATGCAAGAGACCTCGGTTATGATGATGCACTAGGTCCATAGCTGGGACTTTGTGTATGTTATCGAAATGCGTTTGTCGAGTGCTCATTAAGAAAGTTTCTATACAAGTTTCTGAAGGAACTCCTTAAGAAAAGTTCTCCAAAAGTTCCCTATGAAAGAATATTTTGAAGCATCTAGTCGTCACAAACGTTTTGACTACTTGTGGAGCCAAAAAGGACTCCGTATGAGACAGATATCCATGTTTCACTTAACACTGCGCAAAACAGATTCCGTACGACAGTTACAGACTAGTTCTTGTGTAGCTGCACTCGATTTTTTCCATTCTACTTCACTAAACATCTCCATATGAGATCCAATTACTTCTAGGGAAATGCAAGAGACCTCGGTTTGATGATGCACAAGGTCCATAGCTGGGACTTTGTGTATGTTCTCGAAATGCGTTTGTCGAGTTCTCATTAAGAAAGTTTCTATAAAAGTTTCTGAACGAACTCCTTAAGAAACGTTCACCAAATGTTCCCTATGAAAGAATCCTTTGAAGCATCTGGTCGTCACAAACGTTTTGACTACCTGTGGAGCCAAAAAGGTCTCCGTATGAGTCAGATATCCATGTTTCAGTTAACACTGTGCAAAACTGATTCCGAACGACAGTTCAGACTAGTTCTTGTGTAGCTGCAGTCGATTTTTTCCATTCTACTTCACTAAACATCTCCATATGAGATCCAACTACTTTTAGGGAAATGAAAGAGACCTCAGTTAAGATGATGCACTAGGTCCATTGCTGGGACTTTGTGTATGTTCTCGAAATGCGTTTGTCGAGTGCTCATTAAGAAAGTTTCTGTACAAGTTTCTGAACAAACTCCTTAAGAAAAGTCTCCAAAAGTTCCCTATGGAAAAATCCTTTGAAGCATCTGGTCATCGCAAACGTTTTGACTACTAGTGGAGCCAAAACGGACTCCTTATGAGTCAGATATCCATGTTTCAGTTAACATTTCGCAAAACTGATTCCGAACGACAGTTACAGACTAGATCTTTTGTAGTTGCACTCGATTTTTTCCATTCTACTTCACTAAACTTCTCGATATGAGATACAATTAGTTGTAGGGAAATGCAACAGACCTTGGTTATGATGATGCACTAGGTCCATAGCTGGGACTTTGTGTACGTTCTCAAAATGCGTTTATCGAAGTGCTCATTAAGAAAGTTTCTATACAAGTTTCTGAATGTACTCCTTAAAAAAAGTTCTCCAAAAGTTCCATATGAAAGAATCCTTTGAAGCATCTGGTCATCACAAACATTTTGACTACCTGTGGAGCCAAAACGGACTCCGTATGAGTCAGATATCCATGTTTCAGTTAACAGTGCGCCAAACTGATTCCGAACGACGGTTACAGACTAGTTCTTGTCTAGCTGGACTCGATTTTTTCCATTCTACTTCACTAAGCATCTCCATATGAGATCCACTTACTTCTAGGGAAATGCAAGAGACCTCGGTTATGATGATGCACTAGGTCCATAGCTGGGACTTTATGTATGTTCTCGAAATGCGTTTGTCGAGTGCTCATTAAGAAAGTTTCTATAAAAGTTTCTGAACGAACTCCTTAAGAAAAGTTCTCCAAAAGTTCCCTATTAAAGAATACTTTGAAGCATCTGGTCGTCGCAAACGTTTTGACTACTTGTGGAGCCAAAACGGACTCCGTATGAGTCAGATTCCATGTTTCAGTTAACACTGCGCAAAACTGATTCCGAACGACAGTTACAGACTAGTTCTTGTGTAGCTGCACTCGATTTTTTCCATTCTACTTCACTAAACATCTCCATATGAGATCCAATAACTTGTAGGGAAATGCAAGAGACCTCGGTTATGATGATGCACTAGGCCCATAGCTGGGACTTTGTGTATGTTCTCGAAATGCGTTTGTCGAGTGCTCATTATGAAAGTTTCTATAAAAGTTTCTGAACAAACTCCTTAAGAAAAGTTCTCCAAAAGTTCGCTATTAAAGAATACTTTGAAGCATCTGGTCGTCACAAACGTTTTTACTACTTGTGGAGGCAAAACGGACTCCGTATAAGTCAGATATCCATGTTTCAGTTAACACTGCGCAAAACTGATTCTGAACGACAGTTACAGACTAGTTCTTGTGTAGCTGCACTCGAATTTTTCCATTCTACTTCACTAAACATCTCCATATGAGATCCAATAACTTGTAGGGAAATGCAAGAGACCTTGGTTATGATGATGCACTAGGCCCATAGCTGGGACTTTGTGTATGTTCTCCAAATGCGTTTGTCGAGTGCTCATTATGAAAGTTTCTATAAAAGTTTCTGAACAAACTCCTTAAGAAAAGTTCTCCAAAAGTTCCCTATTAAAGAATACTTTGAAGCATCTGGTCATCACAAATGTTTTGACTACTAGTGGAGGCAAAACGGACTCCGTATGAGTCAAATATCCATGTTTCAGTTAACACTGTGCAAAACTGATTCCGAACGACAGTTCAGACTAGTTCTTGTGTAGCTGCACTCGATTTTTTCCATTCTACTTCACTAAACATCTCCATATGAGATCCAACTACTTTTAGGGAATTGAAAGAGACCTCAGTTAAGATGATGCACTAGGTCCATTGCTGGGACTTTGTGTATGTTCTCAAAATGCGTTTGTCGAGTGCTCATTAAGAAAGTTTCTGTACAAGTTTCTGAACAAACTCCTTAAGAAAAGTCTCCAAAAGTTCCCTATGGAAAAATCCTTTGAAGCATCTGGTCATCGCAAACGTTTTGACTACTAGTGGAGCCAAAACGGACTCCTTATGAGTCAGATATCCATGTTTCAGTTAACATTCCGCAAAACTGATTCCGAACGACAGTTACAGACTAGATCTTTTGTAGTTGCACTCGATTTTTTCCATTCTACTTCACTAAACATCTTGATATGAGATACAATTACTTGTAGGGAAATGCAACAGACCTCGGTTATGATGATGCACTAGGTCCATAGCTGGGACTTTGTGTACGTTCTCAAAATGCGTTTATCGAGTGCTCTTTAAGAAAGTTTCTATACAAGTTTCTGAATGAACTCCTTAAAAAAAGTTCTCCAAAAGTTCCATATGAAAGAATCCTTTCAAGCATCTGGTCATCACAAATATTTTGACTACCTGTGGAGCCAAAACGGACTCCATATGAGTCAGATATCCATGTTTCAGTTAACACTGCGCAAAACTGATTCCGAACGACGGTTACAGACTAGTTTTGTGTAGCTGGACTCGATTTTTTCCATTCTACTTCACTAAGCATCTCCATATGAGATCCACTTACTTCTAGTTAAATGCAAGAGACCTTGGTTATGATGATGTACTTGGTCCATAGCTAGGACTTTGTGTATGTTCTCGAAATTCGTTTGTCGAGTGCTCATTAAGAAAGTTTCTATACAAGTTTCTGAAGGAACTCCTTTAGAAAAGTTCCCCAAAAGGTCCCCATGAAAGAATCCTTTGATGCATCTGGTCGTCACAAACGTTTTTCCTACTAGTGGAGCCAAAATGGACTCCGTATGAGTCAGATATCTATGTTTCAGTTAACACTTCGCAAAACTGATTCTGAACGACAGTTACAGATTAGTTCTTGTGTAGCTGCACTCGATTTTTTCCATTCTACTTCACTAAACATCTCCATATGAGATCCAATTACTTGTAGGGACTTTGTGTATGTTCTCGAAATGCGTTTGTCGAGTGCTCATTAAGAAAGTTTCTATACAAGTTTCTGAACGAACTCCTTAAGAAAAGTTCTCCAAAAGTTCCCTATGAAAGAATACTTTGAAGCATATGGTCATCACAAACATTTTGACTACTTGTGGAGGCAAAACGGACTCCTTATGAGTCAGATATCCATGTTTCAGTTAACACTGTGCAAAACTGATTCCGAACGATAGTTACAAACTAGTTCTTGTGTAGCTGCACTCGATTTTTTCCATTCTACTTCACTAAACATCTCCATATGAGATCCAATAACTTGTAGGGAAATGCAAGAGACCTCGGTTATGATGATGCACTAGGCCCATAGCTGGGACTTTGTGTATGTTCTCGAAATGTGTTTGTCGAGTGCTCATTATGAAAGTTTCTATAAAAGTTTCTGAACAAACTCCTTAAGAAAAGTTCTCCAAAAGTTCCCTATTAAAGAATACTTTGAAGCATCTGGTCATCACAAATGTTTTGACTACTTGTGGAGGCAAAACGGACTCCGTATGAGTCAGATATCCATGTTTCAGTTAACACTGTGCAAAACTGATTCCGAACGACAGTTCAGACTAGTTCTTGTGTAGCTGCACTCGATTTTTTCCATTCTACTTCACTAAACATCTCCATATGAGATCCAACTACTTTTAGGGAAATGAAAGAGACCTCAGTTAAGATGATGCACTAGGTCCATTGCTGGGACTTTGTGTATGTTCTCGAAATGCGTTTGTCGAGTGCTCATTAAGAAAGTTTCTGTACAAGTTTCTGAACAAACTCCTTAAGAAAAGTCTCCATAATTTCCCTATGGAAAAATCCTTTGAAGCATCTGGTCATCGCAAACGTTTTGACTACTAGTGGAGCCAAAACGGACTCCTTATGAGTTAGATATCCATGTTTCAGTTAACATTTCGCAAAACTGATTCCGAACGACAGTTACAGACTAGATCTTTTGTAGTTGCACTCGATTTTTTCCATTCTACTTCACTAAACTTCTTGATATGAGATACAATTAGTTGTAGGGAAATGCAACAGACCTCGGTTATGATGATGCACTAGGTCCATAGCTGGGACTTTGTGTACGTTCTCAAATTGCGTTTATCGAAGTGCTCATTAAGAAAGTTTCTATACAAGTTTCTGAATGTACTCCTTAAAAAAAGTTCTCCAAAAGTTCCATATGAAAGAATCCTTTGAAGCATCTGGTCATCACAAACATTTTGACTACCTGTGGAGCCAAAACGGACTCCGTATGAGTCAGATATCCATGTTTCAGTTAACAGTGCGCCAAACTGATTCCGAACGACGGTTACAGACTAGTTCTTGTCTAGCTGGACTCGATTTTTTCCATTCTACTTCACTAAGCATCTCCATATGAGATCCACTTACTTCTAGGGAAATGCAAGAGACCTCGGTTATGATGATGCACTAGGTCCATAGCTGGGACTTTGTGTATGTTCTCGAAATGCGTTTGTCGAGTGCTCATTAAGAAAGTTTCTATAAAAGATTCTGAACGAACTCCTGAAGAAAAGTTCTCCAAAAGTTCCCTACGAAAGAATCATTTGAAGCATCTGGTCGTCACAAACGTTTTGCCTACTTGTGGAGGCAAAACATACTCCGTATGAGTAAGATATCCATATTTTAGTTAACACTGCGCAAAACTGATTCCGAACAACAGTTACAGACTAGTTCTTGTGTAGCTGCACTAGATTTTTTCCATTCTACTTCACTAAACATCTCCATATGAGATCCAATAACTTGTAGGGAAATGCAAGAGACCTCGGTTATGATGATGCACTAGGCCCATAGCTGGGACTTTGTGTATGTTCTCGAAATGCGTTTGTCGAGTGCTCATTATGAAAGTTTCTATAAAAGTTTCTGAACAAACTCCTTAAGAAAAGTTCTCCAAAAGTTCGCTATTAAAGAATACTTTGAAGCATCTGGTCGTCACAAACGTTTTGACTACTTGTGGAGGCAAAACGGACTCCGTATAAGTCAGATATCCATGTTTCAGTTAACACTGCGCAAAACTGATTCTGAACGACAGTTACAGACTAGTTCTTGTGTAGCTGCACTCGAATTTTTCCATTCTACTTCACTAAACATCTCCATATGAGATCCAATAACTTGTAGGGAAATGCAAGAGACCTTGGTTATGATGATGCACTAGGCCCATAGCTGGGACTTTGTGTATGTTCTCGAAACGCGTTTGTCGAGTGCTCATTATGAAAGTTTCTATAAAAGTTTCTGAACAAACTCCTTAAGAAAAGTTCTCCAAAAGTTCCCTATTAAAGAATACTTTGAAGCATCTGGTCATCACAAATGTTTTGACTACTTGTGGAGGCAAAACGGACTCCGTATGAGTCAGATATCCATGTTTCAGTTAACACTGTGCAAAACTGATTCCGAACGACAGTTCAGACTAGTTCTTGTGTAGCTGCACTCAATTTTTTCCATTCTACTTCACTAAACATCTCCATATGAGATCCAACTACTTTTAGGGAATTGAAAGAGACCTCAGTTAAGATGATGCACTAGGTCCATTGCTGGGACTTTGTGTATGTTCTCGAAATGCGTTTGTCGAGTGCTCATTAAGAAAGTTTCTGTACAAGTTTCTGAACAAACTCCTTAAGAAAAGTCTCCAAAAGTTCCCTATGGAAAAATCCTTTGAAGCATCTGGTCATCGCAAACGTTTTGACTACTAGTGGAGCCAAAACGGACTCCTTATGAGTCAGATATCCATGTTTCAGTTAACATTTCGCAAAACTGATTCCGAACGACAGTTACAGACTAGATCTTTTGTAGTTGCACTCGATTTTTTCCATTCTACTTCACTAAACATCTCGATATGAGATACAATTACTTGTAGGGAAATGCAAAAGACCTCGGTTATGATGATGCACTAGGTCCATAGCTGGGACTTTGTGTACGTTCTCAAAATGCGTTTATCGAGTGCTCATTAAGAAAGTTTCTATACAAGTTTCTGAATGAACTCCTTAAAAAAAGTTCTCCAAAAGTTCCATATGAAAGAATCCTTTCAAGCATCTGGTCATCACAAATATTTTGACTACCTGTGGAGCCAAAACGGACTCCATATGAGTCAGATATCCATGTTTCAGTTAACACTGCGCAAAACTGATTCCGAACAACGGTTACAGACTAGTTTTGTGTAGCTGGACTCGATTTTTTCCATTCTACTTCACTAAGCATCTCCATATGGGATCCACTTACTTCTAGTTAAATGCAAGAGACCTTGGTTATGATGATGTACTTGGTCCATAGCTAGGACTTTGTGTATGTTCTCGAAATTCGTTTGTCGAGTGCTCATTAAGAAAGTTTCTATACAAGTTTCTGAAGGAACTCCTTTAGAAAAGTTCCCCAAAAGGTCCCCATGAAAGAATCCTTTGATGCATCTGGTCGTCACAAACGTTTTGCCTACTAGTGGAGCCAAAATGGACTCCGTATGAGTCAGATATCTATGTTTCAGTTAACACTTCGCAAAACTGATTCTGAACGACAGTTACATATTAGTTCTTGTGTAGCTGCACTCGATTTTTTCCATTCTACTTCACTAAACATCTCCATATGAGATCCAATTACTTGTAGGGACTTTGTGTATGTTCTCGAAATGCGTTTGTCGAGTGCTCATTAAGAAAGTTTCTATACAAGTTTCTGAACGAACTCCTTAAGAAAAGTTCTCCAAAAGTTCCCTATGAAAGAATATTTGAAGCATATGGTCATCACAAACATTTTGACTACTTGTGGAGGCAAAACGGACTCCTTATGAGTCAGATATCCATGTTTCAGTTAACACTGTGCAAAACTGATTCCGAACGATAGTTACAAACTAGTTCTTGTGTAGCTGCACTCGATTTTTTCCATTCTACTTCACTAAACTTCTCCATATGAGATCCAATAACTTGTAGGGAAATGCAAGAGACCTCGGTTATGATGATGCACTAGGCCCATAGCTGGGACTTGGTGTATGTTCTCGAAATGCGTTTGTCGAGTGCTCATTATGAAAGTTTCTATAAAAGTTTCTGAACAAACTCCTTAAGAAAAGTTCTCCAAAAGTTCCCTATTAAAGAATACTTTGAAGCATCTGGTCATCACAAATGTTTTGACTACTTGTGGAGGCAAAACGGACTCCGTATGAGTCAGATATCCATGTTTCAGTTAACACTGTGCAAAACTGATTCCGAACGACAGTTCAGACTAGTTCTTGTGTAGCTGCACTCGATTTTTTCCATTCTACTTCACTAAACATCTCCATATGAGATCCAACTACTTTTAGGGAAATGATAGAGACCTCAGTTAAGATGATGCACTAGGTCCATTGCTGGGACTTTGTGTATGTTCTCGAAATGCGTTTGTCGAGTGCTCATTAAGAAAGTTTCTGTACAAGTTTCTGAACAAACTCCTTAAGAAAAGTCTCCATAAGTTCCCTATGGAAAAATCCTTTGAAGCATCTGGTCATCGCAAACGTTTTGACTACTAGTGGAGCCAAAACGGACTCCTTATGAGTCAGATATCCATGTTTCAGTTAACATTTCGCAAAACTGATTCCGAACGACAGTTATAGACTAGATCTTTTGTAGTTGCACTCGATTTTTTCCATTCTACTTCACTAAACATCTCGATATGAGATACAATTACTTGTAGGGAAATGCAACACACCTCGGTTATGATGATGCACTAGGTCCATAGCTAGGACTTTGTGTACGTTCTCAAAATGCGTTTATCGAGTGCTCATTAAGAAAGTTTCTATACAAGTTTCTGAATGAACTCCTTAAAAAAAGTTCTCCAAAAGTTCCATATGAAAGAATCCTTTGAAGCATCTGGTCATCACAAATATTTTGACTACCTGTGGAGCCAAAACGGACTCCGTATGAGTCAGATATCCGTGTTTCAGTTAACACTGCGCAAAACTGATTCCGAACGACGGTTACAGACTAGTTTTTTGTAGCTGGACTCGATTTTTTCCATTCTACTTCACTAAGCATCTCCATATGAGATCCACTTACTTCTAGTTAAATGCAAGAGACCTTGGTTATGATGATGTACTTGGTCCATAGCTAGGACTTTGTGTATGTTCTCGAAATTCGTTTGTCGAGTGCCCATTAAGAAAGTTTCTATACAAGTTTCTGAAGGAACTCCTTTAGAAAAGTTCCCCAAAAGGTCCCCATGAAAGAATCCTTTGAAGCATCTGGTCGTCACAAACGTTTTGCCTACTAGTGGAGCCAAAATGGACTCCGTATGAGTCAGTAATCTATGTTTCAGTTAACACTTCGCAAAACTGATTCTGAACGACAGTTACAGATTAGTTCTTGTGTAGCTGCACTCGATTTTTTCCATTCTACTTCACTAAACATCTCCATATGAGATCCAATTACTTGTAGGGACTTTGTGTATGTTCTCGAAATGCGTTTGTCGAGTGCTCATTAAGAAAGTTTCTATACAAGTTTCTGAACGAACTCCTTAAGAAAAGTTCTCCAAAAGTTCCCTATGAAAGAATACTTTGAAGCATATGGTCATCACAAACATTTTGACTACTTGTGGAGGCAAAACGGACTCCTTATGAGTCAGATATCCATGTTTCAGTTAACACTATGCAAAACTGATTCCGAACGATAGTTACAGACTAGTTCTTGTGTAGCTGCACTCGATTTTTTCCATTCTACTTCACTAAACATCTCCATATGAGATCCAATAACTTGTAGGGAAATGCAAGAGACCTCGGTTATGATGATGCACTAGGCCCATAGCTGGGACTTTGTGTATGTTCTCGAAATGCGTTTGTCGAGTGCTCATTCAGAAAGTTTCTATAAAAGTTTCTGAACGAACTCCTTAAGAAAAGTTCTCCAAAAGTTCCATATGAAAGAATCATTTGAAGCATCTGGTCGTCACTAACGTTTTGACTACTTGTGGACGGAAAACGGACTCCGTATCAGTCAGATATCATTGTTTCAGTTAACACTGCGCAAAACTGATTCCGAACGACAGTTACAAACTAGCTCTTGTGTAGCTGCACTCGATTTTTTCCATTCTACTTCACTAAACATCTCCATATGAGACCCAATTACTTGTAGGGAAATTCAAGAGACCTCGGTTATGATGATGCACTAGGTCCATAGCTGGGACTTTGTGTAGGTTCTCGAAATGCGTTTGTCGAGTGCTCATTAAGAAAATTTCTATAAAAGTTTCTGAACGAACTCCTTAAGAAAAGTTCTCCAAAAGTTCCCTATGAATGAATCCTTTGAAGCATCTGGTCGTCACAAACGTTTTGCCTACTTGTGGAGGCAAAACATACTCCGTGTGAGTCAGACATCCATATTTCAGTTAACACTGCGCAAAACTGATTCCGAACGACAGTTACAGACTAGTTCTTGTGTAGCTGCACTCGATTTTTTCCATTCTACTTCACTAAACCTCTCCATATGAGATCCAATAACTTGTAGGGAAATGCAAGAGACCTCGGTTATGATGATGCACTAGGCCCATAGCTGGGACTTTGTGTATGTTCTCGAAATGCGTTTGTCGAGTGCTCATTATGAAAGTTTCTATAAAAGTTTCTGAACAAACTCCTTAAGAAAAGTTCTCCAAATGTTCCCTATTAAAGAATACTTTGAAGCATCTGGTCGTCGCAAACGTTTTGACTACTTGTGGAGCCAAAACGGACTCCGTATGAGTCAGATTCCATGTTTCAGTTAACACTGCGCAAAACTGATTCCGAACGACAGTTACAGACTAGTTCTTGTGTAGCTGCACTCGATTTTTTCCATTCTACTTCACTAAACATCTCCATATGAGATCCAATAACTTGTAGGGAAATGCAAGAGACCTCGGTTATGATGATGCACTAGGCCCATAGCTGGGACTTTGTGTATGTTCTCGAAATGCGTTTGTCGAGTGCTCATTATGAAAGTTTCTATAAAAGTTTCTGAACAAACTCCTTAAGAAAAGTTCTCCAAAAGTTCCCTATTAAAGAATACTTTGAAGCATCTGGTCGTCGCAAACGTTTTGACTACTTGTGGAGCCAAAACGGACTCCGTATGAGTCAGATTCCATGTTTCAGTTAACACTGCGCAAAACTGATTCCGAACGACAGTTACAGACTAGCTCTTGTGTAGCTGCACTCGATTTTTTCCATTCTACTTCACTAAACATCTCCATATGAGATCCAATAACTTGTAGGGAAATGCAAGAGACCTCGGTTATGATGATGCACTAGGCCCATAGCTGGGACTTTGTGTATGTTCTCGAAATGCGTTTGTCGAGTGCTCAATTAGAAAGTTTCTATACAAGTTTCTGAACAAACTCCTGAAAAAAAGTTCTCCAAAAGTTCCATATAAAAGAATCCTTTGAAGCATCTGGTCGTCACAAACGTTTTGACTACTTGTGGAGGCAAAACGGACTCCGTATGAGTCAGATATCCATGTTTCAGTTAACAGTGCGCCAAACTGATTCCGAACGACAGTTCAGACTAGTTCTTGTGTAGCTGCACTCGATTTTTTCCATTCTACTTCACTAAACATCTCCATATGAGATCCACTTACTTCTAGGGAAATGCAAGAGACCTCGTTTATGATGATGCACTTGGTCCATAGCTAGGACTTTGTGTATGTTCTCGAAATTCGTTTGTCGAGTGCTCATTAAGAAAGTTTCTATACAAGTTTCTGAAGGAACTCCTTTAGAAAAGTTCCCCAAAAGGTTCCCATGAAAGAATCCTTTGAAGCATCTGGTCGTCACAAACGTTTTGCCTATTTGTGGAGCCAAAACGGACTCCGTATGAGTCAGACATCTATGTTTCAGGTAACACTTCGCAAAACTGATTCTGAACGACAGTTACAGATTAGTTCTTGTGTAGCTGCACTCGATTTTTTCCATTCTACTTCACTAAACATCTCCATATAAGATCCAACTACTTGTAGGGAAATGCAAGAGACCTCGGTTATGGTGATGCACTATGTCTATAGCTGGGACTTTGTGTATGTTCTCGAAATGCGTTTGTCGAGTGCTCATTAAGAAAGTTTCTATACAAGTTTCTGAACGAACTCCTTAAGAAAAGTTCTCCAAAAGTTCCCTATGAAAGAATACTTTGAAGCATATGGTCATCACAAACATTTTGACTACTTGTGGAGGCAAAACGGACTTCTTATGAGTCAGATATCCATGTTTCAAATAACACTGCGCAAAACTGATTCCGAACGATAGTTACAGACTAGTTCTTGTGTAGCTGCACTCGATTTTTTCCATTCTACTTCACTAAACATCTCCATATGAGATCCAATAACTTGTAGGGAAATGCAAGAGACCTCGGTTATGATGATGCACTAGGCCCATAGCTGGGACTTTGTGTATGTTCTCGAAATGCGTTTGTCGAGTGCTCATTAAGAAAGTTTCTATAAAAGTTTCTGAACGAACTCCTTAAGAAAAGTTCTCCAAAAGTTCCATATGAAAGAATCATTTGAAGCATCTGGTCGTCACATCCGTTTTGACTACCTGTGGACACAAAACGGACTCCGTATGAGTCAGATATCCATGTTTCAGTTAACACTGCGCAAAACTGATTCCGAACGACAGTTACAAACTAGTTCTTGTGTAGCTGCACTCGATTTTTTCCATTCTACTTCACTACAAATCTCCATATTAGATCCAATTACTTGTTGGGAAATTCAAGGGACCTCGGTTATGATGGTGCACTAGGTCCATAGCTGGGACTTTGTGTATGTTCTCGAAATGCGTTTCTCGAGTGCTCATTAAGAAAGTTTCTATAAAAGTTTCTGAACGAACTCCTTAAGAAAAGTTCTCCAAAAGTTCCCTACGAAAGAATCCTTTGAAGCATCTGGTCGTCACAAACGTTTTGCCTACTTGTGGAGGCAAAACATACTCCGTATGAGTCAGATATCCATATTTTAGTTAACACTGCGCAAAACTGATTCCGAACGACAGTTACAGACTAGTTCTTGTGTAGCTGCACTCGATTTTTTCCATTCTACTTCACTAAACATCTCCATATGAGATCCAATAACTTGTAGGGAAATGCAAGAGACCTCGGTTATGATGATGCACTAGGCCCATAGCTGGGACTTTGTGTATGTTCACGAAATGCGTTTGTCGAGTGCTCATTATGAAAGTTTCTATAAAAGTTTCTGAACAAACTCCTTAAGAAAATTTCTCCAAAAGTTCACTATTAAAGAATACTTTGAAGCATCTGGTCATCACAAACGTTTTGACTACTTGTGGAGGCAAAATGGACTCCTTATGAGTCAGATATCCATGTTTCAGTTAACACTGTGCAAAACTGATTCCGAACGACAGTTCAGACTAGTTCTTGTGTAGCTGCACTCGATTTTTTCCATTCTACTTCACTAAACATCTCCATATGAGATCCAACTACTTTTAGGGAAATGAAAGAGACCTCAGTTAAGATGATGCACTAGGTCCATTGCTGGGACTTTGTGTATGTTCTCGAAATGCGTTTGTCGAGTGCTCATTAAGAAAGTTTTTGTACAAGTTTCTGAACAAACTCCTTAAGAAAAGTCTCCAAAAGTTCCCTATGGAAAAATCCTTTGAAGCATCTGGTCATCGCAAAAGTTTTGACTACTAGTGGAGCCAAAACGGACTCCTTATGAGTCAGATATCCATGTTTCAGTTAACATTTCGCAAAACTGATTCCGAACGACAGTTACAGACTAGATCTTTTGTAGTTGCACTCGATTTTTTCCATTCTACTTCACTAAACATCTCGATATGAGATACAATTACTTGTAGGGAAATGCAACAAACCTCGGTTATGATGATGCACTAGGTCCATAGCTGGGACTTTGTGTACGTTCTCAAAATGCGTTTATCGAGTGCTCATTAAGAAAGTTTCTATACAAGTTTCTGAATGAACTCCTTAAAAAAAGTTCTCCAAAAGTTCCATATGAAAGAATCCTTTGAAGTATCTGGTCATCACAAACATTTTGACTACCTGTGGAGCCAAAACGGACTCCGTATGAGTCAGATATCCATGTTTCAGTTAACACTGCGCAAAACTGATTCCGAACGACGGTTACAGACTAGTTTTGTGTAGCTGGACTCGATTTTTTCCATTCTACTTCACTAAGCATCTCCATATGAGATCCACTTACTTCTAGTGAAATGCAAGAGACCTTGGTTATGATGATGCACTTGGTCCATAGCTAGGACTTTGTGTATGTTCTCGAAATTCGTTTGTCGAGTGCTCATTAAGAAAGTTTCTATAGAAGTTTCAGAAGGAACTCCTTTAGAAAAGTTCCCCGAAAGGTCCCCATGAAAGAATCCTTTGAAGCATCTGGTCGTCACAAACGTTTTGCCTACTTGTGAAGCCAAAATGGACTCCGTATGAGTCAGATATCTATGTTTCAGTTAACACTTCGCAAAACTGATTCTGAACGACAGTTACAGATTAGTTCTTGTGTAGCTGCACTCGATTTTTTCCATTCTACTTCACTAAACATCTCCATATGAGATCCAATTACTTGTAGGGAAATGCAAGAGACCTCGGTTATGATGATGCACTAGGCCCATAGCTGGGACTTTGTGTATGTTCTGGAAATGCGTTTGTCGAGTGCTCATTAAGAAAGTTTCTATAAAAGTTTCTGAACGAACTCCTTAAGAAAAGTTCTCCAAAAGTTCCATATGAAAGAATAATTTGAAGCATCTGGTCGTCACTAACGTTTTGACTACCTGTGGACGCAAAACGGACTCCGTATGAGTCAGATATCGATGTTTCAGTTAACACTGCGCAAAACTGATTCCGAACGACAGTTACAAACTAGTTCTTGTGTAGCTGCACTCGATTTTTTCCATTCTACTTCACTAAACATCTCCATATGAGATCCAATTACTTGTAGGGAAATTAAAGAGACCTCGGTTATGATGATGCACTAGGTCCATAGCTGGGACTTTGTGTAGGTTCTCGAAATGCGTTTGTCGAGTGCTCATTAAGAAAGTTTCTATAAAAGTTTCTGAACGAACTCCTTAAGAAAAGTTCTCCAAAAGTTCCCTATGAATGAATCCTTTGAAGCATCTGGTCGTCACAAACGTTTTGCCTACTGGTGGAGGCAAAACATACTCCGTATGAGTCAGACATCCATATTTCAGTTAACACTGCGCAAAACTGATTCTGAACGACAGTTACAGACTAGTTCTTGTGTAGCTGCACTCGATTTTTTCCATTCTACTTCACTAAACATCTCCATATGAGATCCAATAACTTGTAGGGAAATGCAAGAGACCTCGGTTATGATGATGCACTAGGCCCATAGATGGACTTTGTGTATGTTCTCGAAATGCGTTTGTCGAGTGCTCATTATGAAAGTTTCTATAAAAGTTTCTGAACAAACTCCTTAAGAACAGTTCTCCAAAAGTTCCCTATTAAAGAATACTTTGAAGCATCTGGTCGTCACAAACGTTTTGACTACTTGTGGAGGCAAAACGGACTCCGTATGAGTCAGATTCCATGTTTCAGTTAACACTGCGCAAAACTGATTCCGAACGACAGTTACAGACTAGTTCTTGTGTAGCTGCACTCGATTTTTTCCATTCTACTTCACTAAACATCTCCATATGAGATCCAATAACTTGTAGGGAAATGCAAGAGACCTCGGTTATGATGATACTCTAGGCCCATAGCTGGGACTTTGTGTATGTTCTCGAAATGCGTTTGTCGAGTGCTCATTAAGAAAGTTTCTATACAAGTTTCTGAACAAACTCCTTAAGAAAAGTTCTCCAAAAGTTCCCTATTAAACAATACTTTGAAGCATCTGGTCGTCACAAACGTTTTGACTACTTGTGGAGGCAAAACGGAGTCCGTATGAGTCAGATATCCATGTTTAAGTTAACACTGCGCAAAACTGATTCCGAACGACAATTCAGACTAGTTCTTGTGTAGCTGCACTCGATTTTTTCCATTCTACTTCACTAAACATCTCCATATGAGATCCAATAACTTGTAGGGAAATGCAAGAGACCTCGGTTATGATGATGCACTAGGTCCATAGCTAGGACTTTTTGTATGTTCTCGAAGTGCGTTTGTCGAGTGCTCATTAAGAAAGTTTCTACACAAGTTCCTGAAGGAACCCCTTAAGAAACGTTCTCCAAAAGGTCACCATGAAAGAATCCTTTGAAGCATCTGGTTGTCAAAAACGTTTTGCCTACTTGTGGAGCCAAAATGGACTCCGTATGAGTCAGATATCCATGTTTCAGTTAACACTTCGCAAAACTGATTCCGAACGACAGTTACAGACTAGTTCTTGTGTAGCTGCACTCGATTTTTTCCATTCTACTTCACTAAACATCTCCATATGAGATCCAATTACTTGTGGGGAAATGCAAGAGACCTCGGTTATGATGATGCACTAGGTCCATAGCTGGGACTTTGTGTATGTTCTCGAAATGCGTTTGTCGAGTGCTCATTAAGAAAGTTTCTATACAAGTTTCTAAATGAACTCCTTAAGAAAAGTTCTCCAAAAGTTCCCTATGAAAGAATCCTTTGAAACATCTGGTCATCACAAACATTTTGACTACTTGTGGAGGCAAAACGGACTCCGTATGAGTCAGATATCCATGTTTCAGTTAGCACTGCGCAAAACTGATTCCGAACGACAGTTACAGTTTAGTTCTTGTGTAGCTGCACTCGATTTTTTCCATTCTACTTCACTAAACATCTCCATATGAGATCCAATAACTTGTATGGAAATGCAAGAGACCTCGGTTATGATGATGCACTAGGCCCATAGCTGGGACTTTGTGTATGTTCTAGAAATGTGTTTGTCGAGTGCTCATTAAGAAAGTTTCTATACAAGTTTCTGAACAAACTCCTTAAGAAAAGTTCTCCAAAAGTTCCCTATGAAATAATCCTTTGAAGCATCTGGTTGTCACAAACTTTTTCACTACTTGTGGAGGCAAAACGGACTCCGTATGAGTCAGATATCCATGTTTCAGTTAACACTACGCAAAACTGATGCCGAACGACAGTTACAGACTAGTTCTTGTGTAGCTGCACTTGATTTTTTCCATTCTACTTCACTAAACATCTCCATATGAGATCCAATAACTTGTAGGGAAATGCAAGAGACCTTGGTTATGATGATGCACTAGGCCCATAGCTGGGACTTTGTGTATGTTCTCGAAATGCGTTTGTCGAGTGCTCATTAAGAAAGTTTCTATACAAGTTTCTGAACAAACTCCTTAAGAAAAGTTCTCCAAACGTTCCCTATTAAATAATCCTTTGAAGAATCTGGTCGTCACTAACATTTTGACTACCTGTGGACGCAAAACGGACTCCGTATGAGTCAGATATCCATGTTTCAGTTAACACTGCGCAAAACTGATTCCGAACGACAGTTACAGACTAGTTCTTGTGTAGCTGCACTCGATTTTTTCCATTCTACTTCACTAAACATCTCCATATGAGATCCAATAACTTGTAGGGAAATGCAAGAGACCTCGGTTATGATGATGCACTAGGTCGATAGCTGGGACTTTGTGTATGTTCTCGAAATGCGTTTGTCGAGTGCTCATTAAGAAAGTTTCTATAAAAGTTTCTGAACGAACTCCTTAAGAAAAGTTCTCCAAAAGTTCCATATGAAAGAATCGTTTGAAGCATCTGGTCATCACTAACATTTTGACTACCTGTGGACGCAAAACGGACTCCGTATGAGTCAGGTATCCATGTTTCAGTTAACACTGCGCAAAACTGATTCCGAACGACAGTTACAAACTAGTTCTTGTGTAGCTGCACTAGATTTTTTCCATTCTACTTCACTAAACATCTCCATATGAGATCCAATTACTTGTAGGGAAATTTAAGAGACCTCATTTATGATGATGCACTAGGTCCGTAGCTGGGACTTTGTGTAGGTTCTCGAAATGCGTTTGTCGAGTGCTCATTAAGAAAGTTTCTATAAAAGTTTCTGAACGAACTCCTTAAGAAAAGTTCTCCAAAAGTTCCCTATGAATGAATCCTTTGAAGCATCTGGTCGTCACAAACGTTTTGCCTACTTGTGGAGGCAAAACATACTCCGTGTGAGTCAGACATCCATATTTCAGTTAACACTGCGCAAAACTGATTCCGAACGACAGTTACAGACTAGTTCTTGTGTAGCTGCACTCGATTTTTTCCATTCTACTTCACTAAACATCTCCATATGAGATCCAATAACTTGTAGTGAAATGCAAGAGACCTCGGTTATGATGATGCACTAGGCCCATAGATGGACTTTGTGTATGTTCTTGAAATGCGTTTGTCGAGTGCTCATTATGAAAGTTTCTATAAAAGTTTCTGAACAAACTCCTTAAGAAAAGTTCTCCAAAAGTTCCCTATTAAAGAATACTTTGAAGCATCTGGTCGTCACAAACGTTTTGACTACTTGTGGAGGCAAAACGGACTCCGTATGAGTCAGATTCCATGTTTCAGTTAACACTGCGCAAAACTGATTCCGAACGACAGTTACAGACTAGTTCTTGTGTAGCTGCACTCGATTTTTTCCATTCTACTTCACTAAACATCTCCATATGAGATCCAATAACTTGTAGGGAAATGCAAGAGACCTCGGTTATGATGATGCACTAGGCCCATAGCTGGGACTTTGTGTATGTTCTCGAAATGCGTTTGTCGAGTGCTCATTAAGAAAGTTTCTATACAAGTTTCTGAACAAACTCCTTAAGAAAAGTTCTCCAAAAGTTCCCTATTAAAGAATACTTTGAAGCATCTGGTCGTCACAAACGTTTTGACTACTTGTGGAGGCAAAACGGACTCCGTATGAGTCAGATATCCATGTTTCAGTTAACACTGCGCAAAACTGATTCCGAACGACAGTTCAGACTAGTTCTTGTGTAGCTGCACTCGATTTTTTCCATTCTACTTCACTAAACATCTCCATATGAGATCCAATAACTTGTAGGGAAATGCAAGAGACCTCGGTTATGATGATGCACTAGGTCCATAGCTAGGACTTTGTGTATGTTCTCGAAGTGCGTTTGTCGAGTGCTCAATAAAAAGTTTCTACACAAGTTCCTGAAGGAACCCCTTAAGAAACGTTCTCCAAAAGGTCCCCATGAAAGAATCCTTTGAAGCATCTGGTTGTCAAAAACGTTTTGCCTACTTGTGGAGCCAAAATGGACTCCGTATGAGTCAGATATCCATGTTTCAGTTAACACTTCGCAAAACTGATTACGAACGACAGTTACTGACTAGTTCTTGTGTAGCTGCACTCGATTTTTCCATTCTACTTCACTAAACATCTCCATATGAGATCCAATAACTTGTATGGAAATGCAAGAGACCTCGGTTATGATGATGCACTAGGCCCATAGCTGGGACTTTGTGTATGTTCTAGAAATGTGTTTGTCGAGTGCTCATTAAGAAAGTTTCTATACAAGTTTCTGAACAAACTCTTTAAGAAAAGTTCTCCAAAAGTTCCCTATGAAAGAATCCTTTGAAGCATCTGGTCGTCACAAACGTTTTGACTACTTGTGGAGGCAAAACGGACTCCGTATGAGTCAGATATCCATGTTTCAGTTAACACTGTGCAAAACTGATTCCGAACGACAGTTCAGACTAGTTCTTGTGTAGCTGCACTCGATTTTTTCCATTCTACTTCACTAAACATCTCCATATGAGATCCAACTACTTTTAGGGAAATGAAAGAGACCTCAGTTAACATGATGCACTAGGTCCATTGCTGGGACTTTGTGTATGTTCTCGAAATGCGTTTGTCGAGTGCTCATTAAGAAAGTTTCTGTACAAGTTTCTGAACAAACTCCTTAAGAAAAGTCTCCAAAAGTTCCCTATGAAAAATCCTTTGAAGCATCTGGTCGTCACAAACGTTTTGACTACTTGTGGAGCCAAAACGGACTCCGTATGAGTCAGATATCCATGTTTCAGTTAACACTACGCAAAACTGATTCCGAACGGCAGTTACAGACTAGTTCTTGTGTAGCTGCACTCGATTTTTTCCGCTCTACTTCACAAAACATCTCCATATGAGATCCAATAACTTGTAGGGAAATGCAAGAGACCTCGGTTATGATGATGCACTAGGTCCTCGAAATGCGTTTGTCGGGTGCTCATTAAGAAAGTTTCTATACAAGTTTCTGAACGAACTCCTTAAGAAAAGTTCTCCAAAAGTTCCATATGAAAGAATCCTTT
This sequence comes from Aegilops tauschii subsp. strangulata, assembly GCF_002575655.3. Lineage (NCBI taxonomy): Eukaryota > Viridiplantae > Streptophyta > Magnoliopsida > Poales > Poaceae > Aegilops > Aegilops tauschii. The sequence goes on from NC_053038.3 coordinate 471,551,643, forward strand.
GAAGCATCTGGTCGTCACAAACTTTTTGACTACCTGTGGAGCCAAAACGGACTCCGTATGAGTCAGATATCCATGTTTGAGTTAACACTGCGCAAAACTGATTCCGAACGACAGTTACAGACTAGTTCTTGTGTAGCTGCACTCGATTTTTTCCATTCTACTTCACTAAACATCTCCATATGAGATCCAATTACTTGTAGGGAAATGCAAGTGACCTCGGTTACGATGATGCACTAGGTCCATAGCTAGGACTTAGTGCATGTTCTCGAAATGCGTTTGTCGAGTGCTCATTAAGAAAGTTTCTATACAAGTTTCTGAACGAACTCCTTAAGAAAAGTTCTCCAAAAGGTCCCCATGAAAGAATCCTTTGAAGCATCTGGTCGTCACAAACATTTTTCCTACTTGTTGAGCTAAAACGGACTCCGTATGGGTCAGATATCCATGTTTCAGTTAACACTTCGCAAAACTGATTCCGAACGATAGTTACAGACTAGTTCTTGTGTAGCTGCACTCGATTTTTTTCCATTCTACTTCACTAAACATCTCCATATGAGATCCAATTACTTGTAGGGAAATGCAAGAGACCTCGGTTATGATGATGCACTAGGTCCATAGATGGGACTTTGTGTATGTTCTCGAAATGCGTTTGTCGAGTGCTCATTAAGAAAGTTTCTATACAAGTTTCTGAACGAACTCCTTAAGAAAAGTTCTCCAAAATTTCCTTATGAAAGAATCCTTTGAAGCATCTGGTCGTCAGAAACGTTTGGACTACTTGTGGAGGCAAAACGGACTCCATATGAGTCAGATATCCATGTTTCAGTTAACACTTTGCAAAACTGATTCCGAACGACAGTTACAGACTAGTTCTTGTGTAGCTGCACTCGATTTTTTCCATTCTAATTCACTAAACATCTCCATATGAGATCCAATAACTTGTAGGGAAATGCAAGAGACCTCGGTTATGATGATGCACTAGGCCCATAGCTGGGACTTTGTGTATGTTCTCGAAATGCGTTTGTCGAGTGCTCATTAAGAAAGTTTCTATACAAGTTTCTGAACGAACTCCTTAAGAAAAGTTCTACAAAAGTTCCATATGACAGAATCATTTGAAGCATCTGGTCGTCACAAACATTTTGACTACCTGTGGATCCAAAACGGACTCCGTATGAGTCAGATATCCATGTTTCAGTTAACACTGCGCAAAACTGATTCCGAACGACAGTTACAGACTAGTTCTTGTGTAGCTGCACTCGATTTTTTCCATTCTACTGCACTAAACATCTCCATATGAGATCCAATTACTTGTAGGGAAATGCAAGAGACCTCGGTTATGATGATGCACTAGGTCCATAGCTAGGACTTTGTGTATTTTCTCGAAATGCGTTTGTCGAGTGCTCATTAAGAAAGTTTCTATACAAGTTTCTGAACGAACTCCTTAAGAAAAGTTACCCAAAAGTTCCATGAAAGAATCCTTTCAAGCATCTGGTCGTCACAAACGTTTTTCCTACTTGTGGAGCCAAAAAGGACTCCGTATGAGTTAGATATCCATGTTTCAGTTAACACTTCGCAGAACTGATTCCGAACGACAGTTACAGACTAGTTCTTGTGTAGATGCACTCAATTTTTTACATTCTACTTCACTAAACATCTCCATATGAGATCCAATTACTTGTAGGGAAATTCAAGAGACCTCGGTTATGATGATGCACTAGGTCCATAGCTGGGACTTTGTGTATGTTCTCGAAATGCGTTTGTTGAGTGCTCATTAAGAAAGTTTCTATACAAGTTTCTGAACGAACTCCTTAAGAAAAGTTCTCCAAAAGTTCCCTATGAAAGAATCCTTTGAAGCATCTGGTCGTCACAAACGTTTGGACTACTTGTGGAGGCAAAACGGACTCCGTATGAGTCAGATATCCATGTTTCAGTTAACACTTCGCAAAACTGATTCCGAACGACAGTTACAGACTAGTTCTTGTGTAGCTGCACTCGATTTTTTCCATTCTACTTCACTAAACATCTCCATATGCGATCCAATAACTTGCAGGGAAATGCAAGAGACCTCGCTTATGATGATGCACTAGGCCCATAGCTGGGACTTTGTGTACGTTCTCGAAATGTGTTTGTTGAGTGCTCATTAATAAAGTTTCTATACAAGTTTCTGAACAAACTCCTTAAGAAGAGTTCTCCAAAAGTTCCCTATTGAAGAATCCTTTGAAGCACCTGGTCATCACAAACGTTTTGACTACTTGTGGAGCCAAAACAGACTCCGTATGAGTCAGATATCCATGTTTCAGTTAACACTACGCAAAACTTATTCCGAACGACAGTTACAGACTAGTTCTTGTGTAGCTGCACTCGATTTTTTCCATTCTACTTCACTAAGCATCTCCAGATGAGATCCAATAACTTGTAGGGAAATGCAAGAGACCTCGGTTATGATGATGCACTAGGCCCATAGCTGGGACTTTGTGTATGTTCTCGAAATGCGTTTGTCGAGTGCTCATTAAGAAAGTTTCTATACAAGTTTCTGAACGAACTCCTTAAGAAAAGTTCTACAAAAGTTACATATGAAATAATCCTTTGAAGCATCTAGTCATCACAAACATTTTGACTACCAGTGGAGCCAAAACGGACTCCGTATGAGTCAGATATCCATGTTTGAGTTAACACTGCGCAAAACTGAATCTGAACGACAGTTACAGACTAGTTCTTGTGTAGCTGCACTCGATTTTTTCCATTCTACTTCACTAAACATCTCCATATGAGATCCAATTACTTGTAGGGAAATGCAAGAGACCTCGGTTATGATGATGCACTAGGTCCATAACTAGGACTTTGTGTATGTTCTCGAAATGCGTTTGTCGAGTGCTCATTAAGAAAGTTTCAATACAAGTTTCTGAACGAACTCATTAAGAAAAGTTCTCCAAAAGGTCCCATGAAAGAATCCTTTGAAGCGTCTGGTCGTCACAAACGTTTTTCCTACGTGTGGAGCCAAAACGGATTCTGTATGGCAGATATCCATGTTTCAGTTAACACTTCGCAAAACTGATTCCGAACGACAGTTACAGACTAGTTCTTGTGTAGTTGCACTCGATTTTTTCCATTCTACTTCACTAAACATCTCCATATGAGATCCAATTACTTGTAGGGAAATGCAAGAGACCTCGGTTATGATGATGCACTAGGTCCATAGATGGGACTTTGTGTATGTTCTCGAAATGCGTTTGTCGAGTGCTCATTAAGAAAGTTTCTATACAAGTTTCTGAACGAACTCCTTAAGAAAAGTTCTCCAAAATTTCCTTATGAAAGAATCCTTTGAAGCATCTGGTCGTCAGAAACGTTTGGACTACTTGTGGAGGCAAAACGGACTCCATATGAGTCAGATATCCATGTTTCAGTTAACACTTTGCAAAACTGATTCCGAACGACAGTTACAGACTAGTTCATGTGTAGCTGCACTCGATTTATTCCATTCTAATTCACTATACATCTCCATATGAGCTCCAATAACTTGTAGGGAAATGCAAGAGACCTCGGTTATGATCATGCACTAGGCCCATAGCTGGGACTTTGTGTATGTTCTCGAAATGCGTTTGTCGAGTGCTCATTAAGAAAGTTTCTATAAAAGTTTCTGAACGAACTCTTTAAAAAAAGTTCTCCAAAAGTTCCATATGACAGAATCATTTGAAGCATCTGGTCATCACAAATATTTTGACTACCTGTGGAGCCAAAACGGACTCCGTATGAATCGGATATCCATGTTTCAGTTAACACTGCGCAAAACTGATTCCGAACGACAGTTACAAACTAGTTCTTGTGTAGTTGCACTCGATGTTTTCCATTCTACTTCACTAAAAATCTCCATATGAGATCCAATTACTTGTAGGGAAATTCAAGAGCCCTCGGTTATGGTGATGCACTAGGTCCATAGCTGGGACTTTGTGTATGTTCTCGAAATGCGTTTGTCGAGTGCTCATTAAGAAAGTTTCTATACAAGTATCTGAACAAACTCCTTAAGAAAAGTTCTCCAAAAGTTCCCTATGAAATAATCCTTTGAAGCATCTGGTTGTCACGAACGTTTTGACTACTTGTGGAGGCAAAACGTACTCCGTATGAGTCAGATATCCATGTTTCAGTTAACACTGCGCAAAACTGATTCCGAACGACAGTTACAGACTAGTTCTTGTGTAGCTGCACTCAATTTTTTCCATTCTACTTCACTAAACATCTCCATATGAGATCCAATAACTTGTAGGGAAATGCAAGAGACCTCGTTTATGATGATGCACTAGGCCCATAGCTGGGACTTTGTGTATGTTCTCGAAATGCGTTTGTCGAGTGCTCATTAAGAAAGTTTCTATACAAGTTTCTGAACAAACTCCTTAAGAAAAGTTCTCCAAAAGTTCCCTATTAAAGAATACTTTGAAGCCTCTGGTCGTCACAAACGTTTTGACTACTTGTGGAGGCAAAACGGAGTCCGTATGAGTCAGATATCCATGTTTAAGTTAACACTGCGCAAAACTTATTCCGAACGACAGTTACAGACTAGTTCTTGTGTAGCTGCACTCGATTTTTTCCATTCTACTTCACTAAACGTCTCCATATGAGATCCAATAACTTGTAGGGAAATGCAAGAGACCTTGGTTATGATGATGCACTAGGTCCATAGCTAGGACTTTGTGTATGTTCTCGAAGTGCGTTTGTCGAGTGCTCATTAAGAAAGTTTCTACACAAGTTCCAGGAACCCCTTAAGAAATGTTCTCCAAAAGGTCCCCATGAAAGAATCCTTTGAAGCATCTTGTTGTCACAAACGTTTTGCCTACTTAAGGAGCCAAAATGGACTCCGTATGAGTCAGATATCCATGTTTCAGTTAACACTTTGCAAAACTGATTCCGAACGACAGTTACAGACTAGTTCTTGTGTAGCTGCACTCGATTTTTTCCATTCTACTTCACTAAACATCTCCATATGAGATCCAATTACTTGTAGGGAAATGCAAGAGACCTCGGTTATGATGATGCACTAGGTCGATAGCTGGGACTTTGTGTATGTTCTCGAAATGCGTTTGTCGAGTGCTCATTAAGAAAGTTTATATACAAGTTTCTGAACGAACTCCTTAAGAAAAGTTCTCCAAAAGTTCCCTATGAAAGAATCCTTTGAAGCATCTGGTCATCACAAACATTTTGACTACTAGTGGAGGCAAAACGGACTCCGTATGAGTCAGATATCCATGTTTCAGTTAACACTGCGCAAAACTGATTCCGAACGACAGTTACAGACTAGTTCTTGTGTAGCTGCACTCGATTTTTTCCATTCTACTTCACTAAACATCTCCATATGAGATCCAATAACTTGTAGGGAAATGCAAGAGACCTCGGTTATGTTGATGCACTAGGCCCATAGCAGGGACTTTGTGTATGTTCTCGAAATGTGTTTGTCGAGTGCTCATTAAGAAAGTTTCTATACAAGTTTCTGAACAAACTCCTTAAGAAAAGTTCTCCAAAAGTTCCCTATGAAAGAATCCTTTGAAGCATCTGGTCGTCACAAACGTTTTGACTATTTGTGGAGGCAAAACGGACTCCGTATGAGTCAGATATCCATGTTTCAATTAACACTACGCAAAACTGATTCCGAACGACAGTTACAGACTAGTTCTTGTGTAGCTGCACTCGATTTTTTCCATTCTACTTCACTAAACATCTCCATATGAGATCCAATTACTTGTAGGGAAATGCAAGAGACCTCGGTTATGATGATCCACTAGGCCCATAGCTGGGACTTTGTTTATGTTCTCGAATTGTGTTTGTCGAGTGCTCATTAAGAAAGTTTCTATACAAGTTTCTGAACGAACTCCTTAAGAAAAGTTCTACAAAAGTTACATATGAAAGAATCCTTTGAAGCATCTAGTCATCACAAACATTTTGACTACCAGTGGAGCCAAAACGGACTCCGTATGAGTCAGATATCCATGTTTCAGTTAACACCGCGCAAAACTGATTCCGAACGATAGTTACAGACTAGTTCTTGTGTAGTTGCATTCGATTTTTTCCATTCTACTTCACTAAACATCTCCATATGAGATCCAATTACTTCTAGGGAAATGCAAGAGACCTCAGTTATGATGATGCACTAGGTCCATAGCTGGGACTTTGTGTATGTTCTCGAAATGCGTTTGTCGATTGCTAATTAAGAAAGTTTCTGTACAGGTTTCTGAACGAAATCTTGAAGAGAATTTCTCCAAAAGTTCCCTATGAAAGAATCCTTTGAAGCATCTGGTCATCACGAACATTTTGACTACTTGGGAAGCCAAAACGTACTCCGTATTTGTCAGATATCCATGTTTCAGTTAACACTGCGCAAAACTGATTCCGAACGACAGTTATAGACTAGTTCTTGGGTAGTTGCATTCGATTTTTTCCATTCTAATTCACTAAACATATCCATATGAGATCCAATTACTTGTAGGGAAATGCAAGAGACCTCGGTTATGATGATGCACTAGGTCCACACCTGGGACTTTGTGTATGTTCTCCAAAGGCGTTTGTCAAGTGCTCATTAAGAAACAATCCTTTGAAGCATCTAGTCGTGACAAACATTTTGACTACTTGTGGAGCCAAACCGGACTCCGTATGAGTCAGATCTCCATCTTTCAGTTAACACTGTGCAAAGACAGTTACAGACTAGTTCTTGTGTAGTTGCATTCGATTTTTTCATTCTACTTCACTAAACATCTCCATATGAGATACAATTACTTGTAGTGAAATGCAAGAGATGTTAGTTATGATGATGCACTAGGTCCATAGCTGGGACTTTGTGTATGTTCTCGAAATGCGTTTGTCGAGTGCTCATTAAGAAAGTTTCTATACAAGTTTCTGAAAGAACTCCTTAAAAAACGTTCTCCAAAAGTTCCCCATGAAAGAATCCTTTGGAGCCTCTGGTCTTCACAAATGATTTGACTACTTGTGGAGCCAAAATGGACCCCGTATGAGTCAGATATCCATGTTACAGTTAACACAGCGCAAAACTGATTCCGACCGACTATTACAGACTAGATCTTGTGTAGTTGCATTCGATTTTTTCCATTCTACTTCACTAACCATCTCCATATGAGAACCAATTACTGGTAGGGAAATGAAAGAGACCTCAGTTATGTTGATGCACTAGGTCCATAGCTGGGACGTTGTGTATGTTCTCGAAATGCATTTGTCGAGTGCTCATTAAGAAAGTTTCTATACAAGTTTCTTAACGCACTCCTTAAGAAAAGTTCTCCAAAAGTTCCATGGGAAAGAATCCTTTGAAGCATCTGGTAGTCACAAACGTTTTGACTACTTGTGGTGCCAAAACGGACTCCGTATGAGTCAGATGTCCATGTTTCAGTTAACACTGCGCAAAACTGATTCCGAACGACAGTTACAGACTAGTTCTTGTGTAGTTGCACTCAATTTTTCCGTTCTACTTCACTAAACATCTCCATATGAGATCCAATTACTTGTTGGGAAATGCAAGAGACCTCAGTTATGATGATGCACTAGGTCCATAGCTGGGACTTTGTGTATGTTCTCGAAATGTGTTTTTCCAGTGCTCATTAAGAATGTTTCTATACAAGTTTCTAAACGAACTCCTTAAGAAAATTTCTCCCAAAGTTCCCTATGAAAGAATCCTTTGAAGCATCTGGTCGTTACACACATTTTGATTACTTGTGGTGCCAAAACGGGCTTCGTATGAGTCAGATATTCATGATTCAGTTAACACTGCGCAAAACTGATTCCGAACGACAGTTACAGACTAGTTCTTGTGTAGTTGCACTCAATTTTTCCGTTCTACTTCACTAAACATCTCCATATGAGATCCAATTACTTGTTGGGAAATGCAAGAGACCTCAGTTATGATGATGCACTAAGTCCATAGCTGGGACTTTGTGTATGTTCTCGAAATGTGTTTGTCCAGTGCTCATTAAGAAAGTTTCTATACAAGTTTCTAAACGAACTCCTTAAGAAAATTTCTCCCAAAGTTCCCTATGAAAGAATCCTTTGAAGCATCTGGTCGTTACACACATTTTGACTACTTGTGGTGCCAAAACGGACTTCGTATGAGTCAGATATTCATGATTCAGTTAACACTGCGCAAAACTGATTCCGAACGACAGTTACAGACTAGATCTTGTGTAGTTGCATTCGATTTTTTCCATTCTACTTCACTAAACATCTCCATATGAGATCCAATTACTTGTAGGGAAATGCAAGAGACCTCAGTTATGATGATGCACTAGGTCCATAGCTGGGACTTTGTGTATGTTCTCCAAAGGCGTTTGTCGAGAGCTCATTAAGGAAGTTTCTGTACAAGTTTCTGAACGAACTCGGTAAGAAAAGTTCTTCAAAAGATCCCTATGAAAGAATCCTTTGAAGCATCTAGTCGTCACAAACATTTTGACTACTTGTGGAGCCAAAACGGACTCCGTATGTGTCAGATATCCATGTTTCAGTTGTCACTGCGCAAAACTGATTCCGAACGACTGTTACAGACTATTACTTGTGTAGTTGCACTCGATTTTTTCTATTCTACTTCACTAAACATCTCCATATGAGATACAATTACTTGTAGGGAAATGCAAGAGACCTGAGTTATGATGATGCACTAGGTCCATAGCTGGGACTTTGTGTATGTTCTCGGAATGTGTTTGTCCAGTTCTCATTAAGAAAGTTTCTATACAAGTTTATGAACAAACTCCTTAAGAAATGTTCTCCAAAACTTCCCTATGAAAGAATCCTTTGAAGCATCTGGTCGTCACAAACATTTTGACTACTTGTGGAGCCAAAACGGACTCCGTATGAGTCAGATATCCATGTTTAAGTTAACACCGCGCAAAACTGATTCCGAACGACAGTTACAGACTAGTTCTTGTGTAGTTGCATTAGATTTTTTCCATTCTACTTCACTAAACATCTCCATATGAGATCCAATTACTTCTAGGGAAATGCAAGAGACCTCAGTTATGATGATGCACTAGGTCCATAGCTGGGACTTTGTGTATGTTCTCGAAATGCGTTTGTCGATTGCTAATTAAGAAAGTTTCTGTACAGGTTTCTGAACGAAATCTTGAAGAGAATTTCTCCAAAAGTTCCCTCTGAAAGAATCCTTTGAAGCATCTGGTCGTCACAAACATTTTGACTACTAGGGAAGCCAAAACGTACTCCGTATTTGTCATATATCCATGATTCAGTTAACACTGCGCAAAACTGATTCCGAACGACAGTTATAGACTAGTTCTTGGGTAGTTGCATTCGATTTTTTCCATTCTAATTCACCAAACATATCCATATGAGATCCAATTACTTGTAGGGAAATGCAAGAGACCTCGGTTATGATGGTGCACTAGGTCCACACCTGGGACTTTGTGTATGTTCTCCAAAGGCGTTTGTCAAGTGCTCATTAAGAAACAATCCTTTGAAGCATCTAGTCGTGACAAACATTTTGACTATTTGTGGAGCCAAACCGGACTCCGTATGAGTCAGATCTCCATGTTTCTGTTAACACTGTGCAAAGACAGTTACAGACTAGTTCTTGTGTAGTTGCATTCGATTTTTTCATTCTACTTCACTAAACATCTCCATATGAGATCCAATTACTTGTAGGGAAATGCAAGAGACGTTAGTTATGATGATGCACTAGGTCCATAGCTGGGACTTTGTGTATGTTCTCGAAATGCGTTTGTCGAGTGCTCATTAAGAAAGTTTCTATACAAGTTTCTGAAAGTACTCCTTAAGAAACGTTCTCCAAAAGTTCCCTATGAAAGAATCCTTTGAAGCCTCTAGTCGTCACAAACGTTTTGACTACTTGTGGAGCCAAAATGGACCCCGTATGAGTCAGATATCCATGTTTCAGTTAACACTATGCAAAACTGATTCCGACCGATTGTTACAGACTAGTTATTGTGTAGTTGCATTCGATTTTTTCCATTCTACTTCACTAAACATCTCCATATAAGATCCAATTACTGGTAGGGAAATGAAAGGGACCTCAGTTATGATGATGCACTAGGTCCATAGCTGGGACTTTGTGTATGTTCTCGAAATGCGTTTGTCGAGTGCTCATTAAGAAAGTTTCTATACAAGTTTCTGAACGCACTCCTTAAGAAAAGTTCTCCAAAAGTTCCCTATGAAAGAATCCTTTGAAGCATCTGGTAGTCACAAACGTTTTGACTACTTGTGGAGCCAAACACGACTCCATATGAGTCAGATGTCCATGTTTCAGTTAACACTATGCAAAACTGATTCCGAACGACAGTTACAGACTAGTTCTTGTGTAGTTGCACTCGATTTTTTTCCATTCTACTTCACTAAACATCTCCATATGAGATCCAATTACTTGTTGAGAAATGCAAGAGACCTCAGTTATGATGATGCACTAGGTCCATAGCTGGGACTTTGTGTATGTTCTCGAAATGTGTTTGTCCAGTGCTCATTTAGAAAGTTTCTATACAAGTTTCTAAACGCACTCCTGAATAAAAGTTCTCCCAAAGTTCCATGTGAAAGAATCCTTTGAAGCATCTGGTCGTCACAAACGTTTTGACTACTTGTGGAGCCAAAACGGACTTCGTATGAGTCAGATATTCATGTTTCAGTTATCACTGCGCAAAACTGATTCCGAACGACAGTTACAGAGCAGTTCTTGTGTAGTTGCATTCGATTTTTTCCATTCTACTTCACTAAACATCTCCATATGAGATCCAATTACTTGTAGGTAAATGCAAGAGACCTCAGTTATGATGATACAATAGGTCCATAGCTGCGACTTTGTGTATGTTCTCCAATGGCGTTTGTCGAGTGCTCATTAAGAAAGTTTCGATATAAGTTTCTGAACGAACCCCGTAAGAAAAGTTCTCCAAAAGTTCCCTATGATAGAATCCTTCGAAGCATCTTTTGGTCACAAACATTTTGACTACTTGTGGAGCCAAAAGGGACTCCGTATGAGTCAGATATCCATCTTTCAGTTATCACTGCGCAAAACTGATTCCGAACGACTGTTACAGACTAGTTCTTGTGTAGTTGCACTCGATTTTTTCCATTCTACTTCACTAAACATCTCCATATGAGATGCAATTACTTGTAGGGAAATGCAAGAGACCTCAGTTATGATGATGCACTAGGTCCATAGCTAGGACTTTGTGTATGTTCTCGAAATGTGTTTGTCCAGTGCTCATTAAGAAAGTTTCTATACAAGTTTCTGAACGAACTCCTTATGAAATGTTCTCCAAAATTTCCCTATGAAAGAATCCTTTGAAGCATCTGGTTGTCACAAACGTTTTGACTACTTGTGGAGCCAAAACGGACTCCGTATGAGTCAGATATCCATGTTTCAGTTAACACCGCGCAAAACTGATTCCGAACGATAGTTACAGACTAGTTCTTGTGTAGTTGCATTCGATTTTTTCCATTCTACTTCACTAAACATCTCCATATGAGATGCAATTACTTCTAGGGAAATGCAATAGACCTCAGTTATGATGATGCACTAGGTCCATAGCTGGGACTTTGTGTATGTTCACGAAATGCGTTTGTCGAGTGCTAATTAAGAAAGTTTCAATACAGGTTTCTGAACGAAATCTTGAAGAGAAGTTCTCCAAAAGTTCCCTATGAGAGAATCCTTTGAAGCATCTGGCCGTCACAAACATTTTGACTACTTGTGAAGCCAAAACGTACTCCGTATTTGTCAGATATCCATGTTTGAGTTAACACTGCGCAAAACTGATTCCGAACGACAGTTATAGACTAGTTCTTGGGTAGTTGCATTCGATTTTTTCCATTCTAATTCACTAAACATATCCACATGAGATCCAATTACTTGTAGGGAAATGCAAGAGACCTCGGTTATGATGATGCACTAGGTCCACACCTGGGACTTTGTGTATGTTCTCCAAAGGCGTTTGTCGAGTGCTCATTAAGAAAGTTTCGATACAAGTTTCTGAACGAACACCTTAATAAAATATCTCCGAAACATCCCTATGAAACAATCCTTTGAAGCATCTAGTCGTGAAAAACATTTTGACTACTTGTGGAGCCAAACCGGACTCCATATGAGTCAGATCTCCATGTTTCAGTTAACACTGTGCAAAGACAGTTACAGACTAGTTCTTGTGTAGTTGCATTTGATTTTTTCATTCTACTTCACTAAACATCTCCATATGAGATCCAATTACTTGTAGGGAAATGCAAGAGACATTAGTTATGATGATGCACTAGGTCCATAGCTGGGACTTTGTGTATGTTCTCGAAATGCGTTTGTCGAGTGCTCATTAAGAAAGTTTCTATACAAGTTTCTGAAAGTACTCCTTAAGAAACGTTCTCCAAAAGTTCCCTATGAAAGAATCCTTTGAAGCCTCTAGTCGTCACAAACGTTTTGACTACTTGTGGAGCCAAAATGGACCCCGTATGAGTCAGATATCCATGTTTCAGTTAAGTGTGCAAAACTGATTCCGACCGATTGTTACAGAGTAGTTCTTGTGTAGTTGCATTCGATTTTTTCCATTCTACTTCACTAAATATCTCCATATAAGATCCAATTACTGGTAGGGAAATGAAAGAGACCTCAGTTATGATGATGCAATAGGTCCATAGCTGGGACTTTGTGTATGTTCTCGAAATGCGTTTGTCGAGTGCTCATTAAGAAAGTTTCTATACAAGTTTCTGAACGCACTCCTTAAGAAAAGTTCTCCAAAAGTTCCCTATGAAAGAATCCTTTGAAGCATCTGGTAGTCACAAACGTTTTGAATACTTGTGGAGCCAAACACGACTCCATATGAGTGAGATGTCCATGTTTCAGTTAACACTGCGCAAAACTGATTCCGAACGACAGTTACAGACTAGTTCTTGTGTAGTTGCACTCGATTTTTTCCATTCTACTTCACTAAACATCTCCATATGAGATCCAATTACTTGTTGAGAAATGCAAGAGACCTCAGTTATGATGATGCACTAGGTCCATAGCTGGGACTTTGTGTATGTTCTCGAAATGTGTTTGTCCAGTGCTCATATAGAAAGTTTCTATACAAGTTTCTAAACGCACTCCTGAAGAAAAGTTCTCCCAAAGTTCCATGTGAAAGAATCCTTTGACGCATCTGGTCGTCACAAACGTTTTGACTAATTGTGGAGCCAAAACGGACTTCGTATGAGTCAGATATTCATGTTTCAGTTAACACTGCGCAAAACTGATTCCTAACGACAGTTACAGACTAGTTCTTGTGTAGTTGCACTCGATTTTTTCCATTCTACTTCACTAAACATCTCCATATGAGATGCAATTACTTCTAGCGAAATGCAAGAGACCTCAGTTATGATGATGCACTCGGTCCATAGCTGGGACTTTGTGTATGTTCTCGAAATGCGTTTGACGAGTGCTAATTAAGAAAGTTTCTATACAGGTTTCTGAACGAAATCCTGAAGAGAAGTTCTCCAAAAGTTCCCTATGAAAGAATCCTTTGAAGCATCTGGTCATCAAAAACATTTTGACTACTTGTGGAGCCAAAACTGACTCCGTATGAGTCAGATATCCATGTTTCAGTTATCACTACGCAAAACTGATTCCGAACGACTGTTACAGACTAGTTCTTGTGTAGTTGCACTCGATTTTTTCCATTCTACTTCACTAAACATCTCCATATGAGATACAATTACTTGTAGGGAAATGCAAGAGACCTCAGTTATAATGATGCACTAGGTCTATAGCTGGGACTTTGTGTATGTTCTCGAAATGCGTTTGTGGAGTGCTCATTAAGAAAGTTTCTATACAAGTTTCTGAACGAACTCCATAAGAAATGTTCTCCAAAAGTTCCATATGAAAGAATCCTTTGAAGCATCTGGTCGTCACAAACGTTTTGACTATTTGTGGAGCCAAAACGGACTCCGTATGAGTCGGATATCCATGTTTCAGTTAACACTGCGCAAAACTGATTCCGAACGACAGTTACAGACTAGTACTTGTGTAGTTGCACTCTATTTTTTCCATTCTACTTCACTAAACATCTCCATATGAGATCCAATTACTTCTAGGGAAATACAAGAGACCTTACTTATGATAATGCACTAGGTCCATAGCTGGGACTTTGTGTATGTTCTCCAAAGGCGTTTGTCGAGTGCTCATTAAGAAAGTTTCTATACAAGTTTCTGAACGAACTCCGTAAGAATAGTTCTCCAAAAGTTCCCTATGAAAGAATCCTTTGAAGAATCTGGTCGTCACAAACATTTTGACTACTTGTGGAGCCAAAACGGACCCCGTATGAGTCAGATACACATGTTTCAGTTAACACTGCGCAAAACTGATTTCGACCGGCTGTTACAGACTAGTTCTTATGTAGCTGCACTCGATTTTTTCCATCCCACTTCACTAAAGATCTCCATATGAGATCCAATTTACTTGTAGGGAAATGAAAGAGACCTTAGTTATGATGATGCACTAGGTCCATAGCTGGGACTTTGTGTATGTTCTCGAAATGCGTTCGTCGAGTGCTCATTAAGAAAGTTTCTATACAAGTTTGTGAACGAACTCCTTAAGAAAAGTTCTCCAAAAGTTCCCTATGAAAGAATCCTTTGAATCATCTGGTCGTCACAAACGTTTTGAATACTTGTGGAGCCCAAACGGACTCCGTATGTGTCAGATGTCCATGTTTCAGTTAACACTGCGCAAAACTTATTCCGAACGACAGTTACAGACTAGTTCTTGTGTAGTTGCACTCGATTTTTTCCATTCTACTTCACTAAACATCTCCATATGAGATCCAATTACTTGTAGGGAAATGCAAGAGACCTCAGTTATGATGATGCACTAGGTCCATAGCTGGGACTTTGTGTATGTTCTCGAAATGCGTTTGTCGAGTGCTCATTAAGAAAGTCTCTATACAAGATCTGCAAAAGTTCCCTATGAAAGAATCCTTTGAAGTATCAGGTCGTCACAAACATTTTGAATACTTGTGGAGCCAAAACCGACTCTGTATGAGTCAGATATCCATGTTTCAGTTAACACTGCGCAAAACTAATTTCGAACGACAGTTACAGACTAGTTCTTGTGTACTTGCATTCGATTTTTTCAATTCTACTTCACCAAACATCTCCAGATGAGATCCAATTACTTCTAGGGAAATGCAAGAGACCTTAGTTATGATGATGCACTAGATCCACAGCTGGGACTTTGTGTATGTTCTCGAAATGCGTTTGTCGAGTGCTCATTAAGAAAGTTTATGTACAAGTTTCTGAACGAACTCCTTAAGAAAAGCGCTCCAAAACTTCCCTATGAAAGAATCCTTTGAAGCATATGGTCCTCAGAAAAGTTATGACTACTTGTGGATCCAACACGGACTCCGTATGAGTCAGACATCCATGTTTCAGTTAACACTGCGCAAAACTGATTCCGAACGACAGTTACAGACTAGTTCTTGTGTAGTTGCACTCGATTTTTTCCATTCTACTTCACTAAACATCTCCATATGAGATCGAATTACATTTAGGGAAATGCAAGAGTCCTCAGTTATGATGAATCACTAGGTCCATAGCTGGGACTTTGTGTATGTTCACGAAATGCGTTTGCCCAGTGCTCATTAAGAAAGTTTCTATACAAGTTTCTAAACGAACTCCTTAAGAAAAGTTCTCCCAAATTTCCCAATGACAGAATCCTTTCAAGCATATGGTCGTCACAAACGTTTTGACTACTTGTGGAGCCAAAACGGACGTCGTATGAGTCACATATCCACGTTTCAGTTAACACTGCCCAAAACTGATTCCGAACGACAGTTACAGACTAGTCTTTGTGTAGTTGCATTCGATTTTTTCTATTCTACTTCACTAAACATCTCCATATGAGATCCGATTACTTGTAGGGAAATGCAAGAGACCTCAGTTATGATGATGCACTAGGTCCATAGCTGGGACCTTGTGTATGTTCTCCAAAGGCGTTTGTCGAGTGCTCATTAAGAAAGTTTCTATACAAGTTTCTGAACAAACTCCGTAAGAAAAGTTCTTCAAAAGTTCCCTATGAAAGAATCCTTTGAAGCATCTGGTCGTCACAAACATTTTTACTACTTGTGGAGCCAAAACGGACTCGGTATGAGTCGGATATCCATGTTTCAGTTAACACTGCGCAAAACTGATTCCGAATGACAGTTTCAGACTAGTTCTTGTGTAGTTGCACTCGATTTTTTCCATTCTACTTCACTAAGCATCTCCATATGAGATCCAATTACTTGTAGGGAAATGCAAGAGACCTCAGTTATGATGATGCACTAGGTCCATAGCTGGGACTTTGTGTATGTTCTCCAAAGGCGTTTGTCGAGTGCTCATTAAGAAAGTTTCTATACAAGTTTCTGAACAAACTCCGTAAGAATAGTTCTCCAAAAGTTCCCTATGAAAGAATCCTTTGAAGAATCTGGTCGTCACAAACATTTTGACTACTTGTGGAGCCAAAACGGACTCCGTATGAGTCAGATACACATGTTTCAGTTAACACTGCGCAAAACTAATTCCGAACGACAGTTACAGACTAGTTCTTTTGTATCTGCACTCGATTTTTTCCATCCTACTTCACTAAACATCTCGATATGAGATCCAATAAATTGTAGGGAAATGCAAGAGACCTCGGTTATGATGATGCACTAGGCCCAAGGCTGGGACATTGTGTATGTTCACGAAATGTGTTTGTCGAGTGCTCATTAAGAAAGTTTATGTACAAGTTTCTGAACGAACTCCTTAAGAAAAGCTCTCCAAAACTTCCCAATGAAAGAATCCTTTGAAGCATATGGTCCTCAGAAACGTTATGACTACTTGTGGAGCCAAAATGGACTCCGTATGTGTCAGATATCCATGTTTCAGTTAACACTGCGTCAAACTGATTCCGAACGAAAGTTACAGACTAGTTCTTCTGTAGTTGCATTCGATTTTTTCTATTCTATTTCACTAAACATCTCCATATGAGATCCAATTACTTCTAGGGAAATGCAAGAGACAATAATTATGATGATGCACTAGGTCCACAGCTGGGACTTTGTGTATGTTCTCGAAAGGTGTTTGTCGAGTGCTCGTTAAGAAAGTTTCTGTACAGGTTTCTGAATGAACTCCTTAAGAAAAGTTCTCCAAAAGTTCCCTATGAAAGAATCCTTTGACGCATATGGTCGTCACGAACATTTTGACTACTTGTGGAGCCAAAAGGGACTCCGTATGAGTCAGATATCCATGTTTCAGTTAACACTGCGCAAAACTGATTCCGAACGACTGTTACAGACTACTTCTTGTCTAGTTTCATTCGTTTTTTCCATTCTACTTCACTAAACATCTCCACATGAGATCCAATTTCATGTAGGAAAGTGTAAGATACCTCAGTTATGATGATGCACTAGGTCCATAGCTGGGACTTTGTGTATGTTCTCGAGATGCGTTTGTCGAGTGCTCATTAAGAAAGTTTCTGTATAAGTTTCTGAATAAACTCCTTAAGAAAAGTTCTCCAAAACTTCCCTATGAAACAATCCTTTGAAGCATCTGGTCATCACAAACATTTTTACTACTGTGGAGCCAAAACGGACTCCGTATGAGTCAGATATACATGTTTTAGTTAACACTTCCCAAAACTGATTCCGAACGATAGTTACACACTAGTTCTTGTGTAGTTGCATTCGATTTTTTTCCTTTCTACTTCACTAAACATCTCCATATGAGATCCAATTACTTGTAGAGAAATGCAAGAGACCTCGGTTATGATGATGCACTAGGTCCATAGCTGGGACATTGTGTATGTTCTCGAAATGGGTTTGTCGAGTGCTCATTTAGAAAGTTTCTATACAAGTTTCTGAACGAACTCCTTAAGAAAAGTTCTCCAAAAGTTCCCTAGTAAAGAATCCTTTGAAGCATCTGTTCGTCACAAACGTTTTGCCTACTTGTGGAGCCAAAATGGACTCCGTATGGTCAAATATCCATGTTTCAGTTAACACAGCGCAAAACGGATTCCGAACAACAGTTACAGACTAGTTCTTGTGTAGTTGCATTTGATTTTTTCCATTCTAGTTCACTAAACATCTCCATATGGGATCCAATTACTTGTAGGGAAATGCAAGAGACCTCAGTTATGATGATGCACTAGGTCTATAGCTGGGACTTTGTGTATGTTCTCGAAATGTGTTTGTCAAGTGCTCATTAAGAAAGTTTCTATACATGTTTCTAAACGAACTCCTTAAGAAAAGTTCCCTATGAAAGAATTCTTTGAAACATCTGGTCTTCACAAACGTTTTGACTACTTGTGGAGCCAAAACGGACTCCGTATGAGTCAGATATCCATATTTCAGTTAACACTACGCAAAACTGATTCCGAACGACAGTTACAGACTAGTTCTTGTGTAGTTGCATTCGATTTTTTCCATTCTACTTCACTAAACATCTCCATATGAGATCCAATTACTTGTAGGGAAATGCAAGAGACCTCAGTTATGATGATGCACTAGGTCCATAGCTGGGAATTTGTGTATGTTCTCGAAATGCGTTTGTCCAGTGCCCATTAAGAAAGTTTCTATAGAAGTTTCTAAACGAAATCCTTAAGAAAAGTTCTCCCAAAGTTCCCTATGAAAGAATCCTTTGAAGCATCTGGTCGTCACAAATGTTTTGCCTACTTGTGGAGCCAAAACAGACTTCGTATGAGTCAGATATCCATGTTTCAGTTAACACTGCGCAAAACTGATTCCGAACTACAGTTACAGACTAGTCTTTGTGTAGTTGCATTCGATTTTTTCCATCCTACTTCACTAAACATCTCCATATGAGATCCAATTAATTGTAGGGAAATGCAAGAGACCTCCGTTATGATGACGCACTAGGTCCATAGCTGGGACATTGTGTATGTTCTCCAAAGGCGTTTGTCGAGTGCTCATTAAGAAAGTTTCTATAAAAGTTTCTGAATGAACTCCGTAAGAAAAGATCTCCAAAAGTTCCCTATGAAAGAATCATTTGAAGCATCTGGTCGTCACAAACATTTTGACTACTTGTGGAGCCAAAACGGACTCCGTATGACTCAGATATCCATGTTTCAGTTAACACTACGCAAAACTGATTCCGAACGACAGTTACATACTAGTTCTTGTGTAGTTGCACTCGATTTTTTCATTCTACTTCACTAAACATCTCCATATGAGATCCAATTACTTGTAGGGAAATGCAAGAGACCTCAGTTATGATGATCCACTAGGTCCATAGCTGGGACTTTGTGTATGTTGTCCAAAGGAGTTTGTCGAGTGCTCATTAAGAAAGTTTCCATACAAGTTTCTGAACGAACTCCGTAAGAAAAGTTCTCCAAAAGTTCCCTATGAAAGAATCCTTTGAAGAATCTGGTCGTCACAAACATTCTGACTACTTGTGGAACCAAAACGGACTCCGTATGAGTCAGATATCCATGTTTCAGTTAACACTGCGCAAAACTGATTCCGAACGACAGTTACAGACTAGTTCTTGTGTAGTTGCACTCGATTTTTTCCATTCTACTTCACTAAACATCTCCATATGACATCCAATTACTTGTAGGGAAATGAAAGAGACCTCAGTTATGATGATGCAGTAGGTCCATAGCTGGGACTTTGTGTATGTTCTCGAAATGCGTTTGTCGAGTGCTCATTAAGAAAGTTTCTAGACAAGTTTCTGAACGAACTCCTTAAGAAAAGTTCTCCAAAAGTTCCCATTGAAAGAATCCTTTGAAGCATCTGGCCAAAACGGACTCCGTATGAGTCAGATATCCATGTTTTAGTTAAGACTACGCAAAACTGATTCCGAACCACAGCTACAGACTAGTTCTTGTGTAGTTGCATTCAATTTTTCCCATTCTAGTTCACTAGACATCTCCAGATGTGATCCAATGACATCTAGGGAAATGCAAGAGACCTTAGTTATGATGATGCACTAGGTCCAAAGATGGGACTTTGTGTATGTTCTCGAAAGGCGTTTGTCGAATGTTCATTAAGAAAGTTTTTGTACGAGTTTCTGAACGAACTCCGGAAGAAAAGTTCTCCAAAACTTCCGCATGAAAAAAATCCTTTGAAGCATCTGGTCATCACAAACGTTTTTACTACTTGTGGAGCCAAAACGGACTCCGTATGAGTCAGATATCCAAATTTCAATTAACACTGCGCCAAACTAATTTCGAACGACAGTTACAGACTAGTTCTTGTGTAGTTGCATTCGATTTTTTCCATTCTACTTCACTAAACATCTCCGTATGAGATCCAATAACTTCTAGGGAAATGCTAGAGACCTTGGTTATGATGATGCACTCGGTCCACAGCTGGGACTTTGTGTATGTTCTCGAAAGGCGTTTGTCGAGTGCTCGATAAGAAAGTTTCTGTATAAGTTTCTGAATGAAATCCTTAAGAAAAGTTCTCCAAAAGTTCCCTATGAAAGAGTCATTTTAAGTATCTGGTCGTCATAAATGTATTGACTACTTGTGGAGCCAAAACGGACTCCGTATGAGTTAGATATCCGTGTTTCAATCAACACTACGCAAAACTGATTCCGAACGAGAGTTACAGACTAGTTCTTGTGTAGTTGTATTCAATTATTTCCATTCTACTTCACTAAACATCTCCATATGAGATCCAATTACTTGTAGGGAAATGTAAGAGACCTTAGTCATGATGATGCATTAGGTCCACAGCTGGGACTTTGTGTATGTTCTCGAAATGCGTTTGTCGAGTGCTCATTAAGAAAGTTTCTGTATAAGTTTCTGAACGAACTCCTTCAGAAAAGTTCTCTAATAGTTCCCTATGAAACAATCATTTGAGTTATCTAGTCGTGACAAACATTTTGATTAGTTGTGGAGCTAAAACGGACTCCGTATGTGTCAGATATCCGTGTTTCAGTTAACACTGCGCAAAACTGATTCTGAACGACAGTTATAGACTAGTTCTTGTGTAGTTTCTTTCGATTTTTTCCATTCTACTTCACTAAATATCTCCATATGAGATCCAATTACGTCGAGGGAAATGCAATAGACCTTAGTTATGATTATGCACTAGGTCCACAACTGGGACTGTGTGTACGTTCTCGAAAGGCGTTTGTCGAGTGCTCATTAAGAAAGTTTCTGTACAAGTTTCTGAAAGAACTCTTAAGAAAAGTTCCCTATGAAAGAATCCTTTGAAGCATCTGGTCGTCACGAACGTTTTTACTAATTGTGGAGCCAAAACGGCCTCTGTATGAGTCAGATATCCATGTTTCAGTTAACACTGCATCAAACTGATTATGAACAACAGTTACAGACTAGTTCTTGTGTAGTTGCATTCGATATTTTCCATTCTACTTCACTAAACATCTCCATATGAGATCCAATTACATCTAGGGAAATTCAAAAGACCTTAGTTTTGATGATGCACTAGGTCCATAGCTGGGACTTTGTGTATCTTCTCGAAAGGTGTTTGTCGAGTGCTCATTAAGAAAGTTTCTATACAAGTTCTGAACGAACTCCTTAAGAGAAGTTCTCCAAAAGTTCCCTATGAAAGAATCCTTTGAAGCGTATGGTCGTCACAAATGTTTTGCCTACTTGTGGAGCCAAAACGGACACCATATGAGTCAGATATCCATGTTTTAGTTAACACTGCGCAAAACTGATTCCGAACGACAGTTACAGACTAGTTCTGGTGTAGTTGCATTCAATTTTTTCCATTATACTTCAGTAAACATCTCCATATGAGACCAAATTACATCTAGGGAAATGCAAGAGACCTTAGTTATGATGATGCACTTGGTCCACAGCTGGGACTTTGTGTATGTTCTCCCAAGGCGTTTGTCGAGTGTTCATAAAGAAAGTTTCTGTACAAGTTTCTGAAGGAACTCCTTAAGAGAAGTTCTCCAAAATTTCCCTATGAAAGATTCCTTTGAACCATCTGGTCATCTCAAACGTTTTGACTACTTGTGGAGCCAAAACGGACTCCGTATGAGTCAAATTTGCATGTTTCAATTAACACTGCACAAAACTGATTTCGATCGACAGTTACAGACTAGTTCTTGTGTAGATGCATTAGATTTTTTCCATTCTACCTCACTAAACATCTAGGTTTCTTTTCGGGGGTTTCTGTATTTATAGGAATTTTTGGCGTCGGTTTCACGTCAGGGGGTCCATGATACGTCTCCAACGTATCTATAATTTTTGATTGTTCAATACTACTATATTATCAATCTTAGATGTTTTATAATCATTTTATAGTCATTTTATATCATTTTTTGGTACTAACCTATTGACATAGTGCCAAGTGCCAGTTGTTGTTTTCTGCATGTTTTTTACATTGCAGGAAATCAATACCAAACGAAGTCCAAATGCAACGAAACTTCGCGGAGGTTTTTTATGGACCAGAAGACACCCAATGGGCCACGGCTGCGCCTGGGGGGTGCTCCAAGGGGAGCACAACCCACCAGGGCGCGCTAGGAGGCCCAGGCGCGCCCTGGTGGGTTGTGCCCACCTCGGGTGCCCCCGGACCGCCTCTTTGCTCTATAAATACCCCAATATTCCAAAAACCCTAGGGCAGTCGACGAAAATCAATTCCAGCCGCCCCAGAGTCCAGAACCACCAGATCCAATCTAGACACCATCACGGAGGGGTTTACCACTTCCATTGGTGCCTCTCCGATGATGCGTGAGTAGTTCCTTGTAGACCTACGGGTCCATTGTTAGTAGCTAGATGGCTTCCTCTCTCTCGTTTGATTCTCAATACAATGGTCTCTTGGAGATCCATATGATGTAACTCTTTTTGCAGTGTGTTTGTTGGGATCCGATAAACTTTGAGTTTATGATCAGATCTATCTTTTTATCCATGAAAGGTATTTGAGTCTTCTTTGATCTCTTATATGCATGATTGCTTATAGCCTTGTATTTCTTCTCTGATATTTGGTTTTTTGGCCAACTTGATCTATTTATCTTGCAATGGGAAGAGGTGCTTTGTAGTGGGTTCGATCTTACGGTGCTTGATCCCAGTGACAGAAGGGGAACCGACACGTATGTATCGTTGCTACTAAGGATAAAATGATGGGGTCTATTTCTACATAAATAGATCTTGTCTACATCATGTCATCGTTCTTATTGCATTACTCTGTTTCTCCATGAACTTAATACACTAGATGCTTGCTGGATAGCGGTCGATGTGTGGAGTAATAGTAGTAGATGCAGGCAGGAGTCGGTCTACTAATCTTGTACGTGATGCCTATATAATGATCATCGCCTGGATATCGTCATGATTATTTGAAGTTCTATCAATTGCCCGACAGTAATTCGTTCACCCACCGTTTGCTATTTTTCTCAAGAGAAGCCACTAGTGAAACCTACGGCCCCCGGGTCTCTTCTTTAATATATTTGCCTTTGCGATCTATTTTCCTTTGCTTTTATTTTCAGATCTATTAAACCAAAAATACCTTGCTGCACTTTATTTTATTTGGCGTTCGATCTATCAATATTTACTACTCTCTCACGTCCATTTGCCAATTTCTGGCGCCATTGCCCGAAAGGGATTGACAACCCGTTTTACACGTCAGGTTGCGAGTATTTGTTATTTGTGTGCAGGTGTTGTTTACGTAGTGTTGCTTGGTTCTCCTACTAGTTCGATAACCTTGGTTTCATCACTGAGGGAAATACCTACCGCCGCTGTGCTGCATCATCCCTTCCTCTTTGGGGAAATACTGATGTAGCTTCAAGCTGCATCAAAAGGAATTTATGGCGCCGTTGCCGGGGAGACATCATCAACATCTACCAGGTTCCTAATCAAAAATCTCATCTCCTTGCAATTTACATTATTTGCCATTTGCCTCTCGTTTTCATCTCCCCCACTTCACAAACATTTGCTGTTTTATTCGCCCTTTTTTGTGTTTGCCTTTTTCTCGTCAGATCTCTTGTTTGCTATGTCTACTTTTGTTGCCATGTGTCTTCTATTTGCTTGCATCTTTGCTTGTTAAAAATCTATTGACATGGATCCTCGTCCACTTGCTAATCTTTTCAAAAGATCCAATTATGATGAACCAAATGCTAGTGAATTGAGTTCACTAGATTATCATTATGAAGTTTTGCTTGAGATTTATGAATCTGAAAATTGTGATGAAGTGTTAAACGAAGAAGTTTATGAAGAGATTCATGAGAGCTCCTTGAATGAAAAGCATGATTGTAAGATGTTATTATAAACTCTATTAATGTCAATTGTGTTAGTGATATGCAAAACCTCAAGCTTGGAGATGCTTGTATTGTTATGTCCACTACTTATTGCAATGATCATGATTGGGGTGGTAATGTTTCTTATGATATTGAAAAAAAATTACGCCTCATGATGAATATGCTATTGATAATAATGTTTGCAAGAATATTAAAAGTGGGCTTGGAGATGTCATGACTTTATTTGATGATAATCCCATTATTTTGGAAGAGTGTCAACTTTGCATACATGTGGATCATGAAGAGAAAATTTTATGTGATAGCTATATTATTGAATTTGAGTATGATCTTACATGTAATTATTATGAGAGAGGAAAATATGGTCATAGAAATTTTCATGTTACTAAATTACCTCTCTTCATGTTGAGATTGACAATGCTTTATTCCTTTTCCTTGCATATGCTACTTTTTGCTTGTTTTGATAATTTGTTTGCTTATAAAATTCCTATGCATAGGAAGTATGTTAGACTTAAAAGTGATTTTTGCATGCTTCATGATGCTCTCTTCATGTTTCAATTATTATCTTTCATGTGAGCATTATTGAAATCTTATGCCAAGCTAGGGGCACAAAACGATAGCGCTTGTTGGGAGGCAACCCAATGAATAAAATTTCTTTCTTTCTTTTTTATCTCTGTTCTTGAGTGTTTGCACAATTATGCTACTATTATGATTGTGTTTTTTGTGTTTTAATTAGTGTTTGTGCCAAGCAAAGCCTTTAGGAGCATGTTGGGTGATAGTTGTTTTGATCTTGCTGAAAAACAGAAACTTTTGCGCTCACAAAAATAATTCTCATTTTTAACAGAAGCGTGATAAAATACCAATTCTGTTTGTAGAAGATTAATATAAAACTTTCTCACGTGGTACTAATTTTTTTTAGAATTTTTGGAGTTACAGAAGTATTCGAAATCCAGATTGCTACAGACTGTTCCGTTTTTGACATATTCTGTATTCTTTGCGTTGTGTGCTTCTTTTGATGATTCTATGGTTTTCTTTGATGAGTTTTTGCCATAGAAAATTTGGAATACAGTAGATATAATGCAAAAATAAAATATGAATTGGTTTGATACAGTACTTATAGTAGTGATTTGCTTTCTTATACTAACAGATCTCACGAAAGTTTTGTTGGAGTTTTGTGTTATTGAAGTTTTCAAGTTTTGGGTTATCTTACGATGATGAAGGAATAAGGAGTAAGAAGAGACTAAGCTTGGGGATGCCCATGGCATCCCAAGCTATTATCCAAAGAGAAGCAAGCAACTAAGCTTGGGGATCCCCCGAGTGGCATCCCCTCTTTCTTCTAACGACCATCGGTATTTTACTCGAAGCTATATTTTTATTCGTCACATACTATGAGTTTTGCTTGGAGCGTCTTGTATGATATGAGTCTTTGCTTGTTTTGTTTTGCTTTTTGAGTCTTGAATCCTTGCTGGACACACCTATTTGAGAGAGTCAAAATTATGCCATGACTTGTTAGAACTGCTCTCTATGCTTCAGTTAAATTTTTATGAGCTATGGAATTGCTCTAGTGCTGCACTTATATCTTTTTTAGCACGGTGTGCTTAGTTATTTTTGAAGAAATGCTCTCTTGCTTCACTTAGATTTATTTGAGAGTTAGTAATTTTTTTAAGAAATTCTCTCTTGCTTCACTTAAATTTATTTGAGAGAAAGAAATAGTATGCTCATGATCTTCACTTATATTTGTTGGAGCTTATCAAAAGCAACACATGAACATTAGTCCCAAAGTGATAGATATCCAAGAAGGATATAATAAAAATTTTCATGAAGATCACTGTACAAAATAAACTTGATTCCTCGTAATAGTTATGAGATATGATGATGTGATATGTGAGTCATGTTGATGAGTAATTGTGCTTTAGTAAGAATATTGGTGTTAAGGTTTTTGATCCCCTATGCAAGCACGAAAGTCAATAGTCATGCAATGAAATTACATCCTACTTAAGGTGCATTATTCGGTGTTGATTATGCTTAATGCTCACTTATGAGATTATTCGTTTCTTGGCTGGTCGCTTCTCAATCTTTTGCTAGCCTTCATTTTGCACTAAGTATGATCACTACTTGTGCATCCAAAACCCTTTAAACTAGTTTTGCCACATGATTCCACTATATCTACCTATATGCGGTATTATTTTGCCGTTCTAAGCAAATTTGTATGTGCCATCTCTAATTTTCAAAATAAACTTCTCTTTTGTGTGTTCGTACCGCTCGCGAGGCGGTGAGGGGTGGCTAATATTTTCCATGATAGATGTGTTATTCTCACGATGAGTGTTTGTTCATTTGTCATTGCAGGAGAGTAAGGCCAAGGAATTAGGGATGCCCAGTCCCGAAATGAAAAATGAATTTACTTTATGTTGTCAAATAATAAATTCCTTGGAAAGTGTTAGTATGGAGGGCACCCGTGGATACAGTTAGCCATGGAAAGTGAAAGTATGGTGGAAAAAGGAATAAACTTTATTTTCTGTTTGGGAACCGCCTATGATATATCTAGCATGGAAAGTGTTGGGAACTCTAAGTCGTTTTCGTTGGTGGGAAAAGCACACCTCCCAAAACGTTTTTATCTCTAAGTTTTTCGCTTTGAGCTCTGGCACCTCTACAAATCCCTACTTCCCTCTGTGAAGGGCCTTTCTTTTACTTTATGCAATTTTTATTTTCAATATGAGTCTCCATCTTCTCTTATAAAAGCACCAACTAGGAGGCACTATGATCATACTTGAGTATTGGGCGTAGCTAATATGCGAGTGTGTTTCATGCATGGATCAATGATTGAGCATGATGGGTAGGGATAACTTATTTTAGCGTTGATATTTTGAAAGACATGGTTGCTTGTTGATATGCTAGCTTGAGTATTTAACTCATCATGCCAAAACTAGACTATTGCTTTGAATCACATAAAAGTCCAAATATCCATGCTATAAAGAAAAGAATATGAGATGACATGTTAGGCAGCATTCCACATCAAAAATTCTGTTTTTATCATTTACCTACTTGAGGACGAGCAGGAATTAAACTTGGGGATGCTGATACGTCTCCAACATATCTATATTTTTTGATGATTCCATGCTGTTATATTATCATTCTTGGATGTTTAATAATCATTTTATATCATTTTTTGTACTAACCTATTGACATAGCGCCAAGTGCCAGTTGCTGTTTTCTGCATGTTTTTTACATCGTAGGAAATCAATACCAAACGGAGTCCAAACACAGCGAAACTTTTTGAGGATTTTTTGGACCATAAGACATCCAGTGGGCCGGAGAAGCACCTAGGGGGTGCTCCAAGGGGAGCACAACCCACTAGGGCACGCCTGGAGGCCCTGGCGTGCCTTGGTGGGTTGTGCCCACCTTGTGTACCCCCCGGACCGCCTCTTTGCTCTATAATTACCCCAATATTCCAAAAACCCTAAATGAGTTGACGAAAATCAATTCCAGCCGCCACAGAGTCCAGAACCACCAGATCCAATCTAGACACCATCACGGAGGGGTTCACCACTTCCATTGGTGCCTCTCCGATGATGCGTGAGTAGTTCCTTGTAGACCTACGGGTCCGTAGTTAGTAGCTAGATGGCTTCCTCTCTCTCGTTTGATTCTCAATACAATGGTCTCTTGGAGATCCATATGATGTAACTCTTTTTGCGGTGTGTTTGTTGGGATCCGATGAACTTTGAGTTTATGATCAGATCTATCTTTTTATCCATGAAAGTTATTTGAGTCTTCTTTGATCTCTTATACACATGATTGCTTATAGCCTCGTATTTTTTCTCCGATATTTGGGTTTTGTTTGGCCAACTTGATCTATTTATCTTGCAATGGGAAGAGGTGCTTTGTAGTGGGTTCGATCTTACGGTGCTTGATCCCAGTGACAGAAGGGGAACCGACACGTATGTATCGTTGCTACTAAGGATAAAATGATGGGGTCTATTTCTACATAAATAGATCTTGTCTACATCATGTCATCGTTCTTATTGCATTACTCTGTTTCTCCATGAACTTAATACACTAGATGCTTGCTGGATAGCGGTCGATATGTGGAGTAATAGTAGTAGATGCAGGCAGGAGTCGGTCTACTAATCTTGGATGTGATGCCTATATAATGATCATTGCCTGGATTATTTGAAGTTTTATCAATTTCCCAAAAGTAATTTGTTCACCCACCATTTGCTATTTTACTCGAAAGAAGCCACTAGTGAAACCTACGGCCCCCGGGTCTCTTCTTTAATATATTTGCCTTTGTGATCTATTTTCCTTTGCTTTTATTTTCAGATCTATTAAACCAAAAATACAAAAATATCTTGCTGCACTTTATTTTATTTGGCATTCGATCTATCAATATTTACTACTCTCTCACGTCCGTTTGCCAATTTCTGGCGCTGTTGCCCGAAAGGGGTTGCCAACCCCTTTTATACGTCGGGTTGCGAGTATTTGTTATTTGTGTGCAGGTGCTGTTTACTAGTGTTGCCTGGTTCTGTTGGGGAACGTAGTATTTCAAAAATTATCCTACGATCATGCAAGATCTATCTAGGAGAAGCATAGCAACGAGCGGGGAGAGGGTGTCCACGTACCCTCGTAGACCGAAAGTGGAAGCGTTCAGTAACGCGGTTGATGTAGTCAAACGTCTTCACGATCCAACCGATACAAGTACCGAACGTACGGCACCTCCGTGTTCAGCAAACGTTCAACACGATGACGTCCCTCGAGCTCTTGATCCAGTTGAGGACGAGGGAGAGCTCCGTCAGCACGACGGCGTGGCGACGGTGATGATGAAGTTACCGGCGCAGGGCTTCACCTAAGCACTACGATGAAATGACCGAGGTGTCTAACTGTGGAGGGGGCACCGCACACGGCTAAGAGAAGACTTGGTGTGTTTTTGGGGTGCCCCCTGTCGGTGTCTGTCTGGATTTTGGTGCGACATATGCCAACGGGTGGCTTATCATGGTGGGGGATAGTAAGACGTCGTCGGTGCCAGGAAGCAGGATAAGCTGTAGACACGTACGCCGGTGAACTTTACCCAGGTTTGGGGCTCTCCTAGGAGATAACACCCCTAGTCCTGCTCTGCGGGGTATCCGCATGATTATCTCAGCGGGTAGCTAGAAGTTGCTCCTGGAGCTGTTTGCTAGAGGAGGAAGAAGGGCAAGGCTAGCTCTCCCCTGTCTCTATGTGTGTGTGTTTGGCTAAAGATCTAAACCCTTTGCATGGGTGCCCTGGGGGTTTATATAGGCCTACCCCCTAGGGGTACAATGGTAAACTGGCCGGGTATAGGCCCGGGCCGTCAATGTCTCTTGTGGCCGGCTTCTCCGCTGGCTGCTGGGGCCCGCCGGCTGGTGGGCCCCACCGGCTGTCTTGTACTTGGCCGACAGGCTGTGCCCGCCGCTTGCGGGTCTTGCTGGCTGCTAAGCACTGTAGCCGTGCTTCTAATGACGCTTGCTTTGTCGGGGAAGTCATGGCTACAGTTCCGCCGCCTGGCGGGCGTTCACTGTAGCCATTCCCCATCTCTTCTGGTTAATGGCGCACAAACTCCTAGGAAGGGGGAGGGCCGCCTTCTGGGTGCCGACCTGCCCCTAGGCCGACTGGCCGGGGCTTGCCGCCTTCTGGCTTCTCACGGGCAGGTAGGGCCCGCCGCCTGAAGGCCGTACCGATCATCCGTCGTGGGAGCATGGTCCTCTCTGATTCGGGTGAGTTCACGGGCGGAGTGGCAACACTGCCGCGCCGTGCAGGAGATCTCCTGCTTGTACAACACACTATGGCCACGACCTTCCTTGGATTCGAGGGTGGCAGGCTTCGCCGTAGCCACACCCCGTCCCGTCGTGTTTATGAGGGCGCAGTCTTTGAGGGCGCCTGGGGCCGCCTGCCAGGAGCCGGCCTCTTTGGAGGCCGCCTGCAAGGAGGCGGCCCACTTCATGGCCGTCTTCTAGGGTCCGCCGCCTTCTGGCAGCCGGCTGCTTGGACCAGCCAGCCTCAAGAAGGCGGAGATCAATCTGTGATGCTCGAGCGGCGCAGTCGGCCCCGATGTCTTGAAATGCCATTGGGGGCAGATGAGGCTACCCATGGCCAATAACTCCGACAGTAGTCCCCGAAGCTGGTGGGTCGCCACGGCTGACAAGGCGGGGTACCCCGGCAGCTTCCTACTCCATGCGGTCCTGGTTGCCTATCTTGTCCGTCCTTTGGAACGCCGACTGCCAGGAGTCGACCATGGCCAGGCGAGCCAACTGGTGAATTTTGAACCATCGCGGTGGGAGCCATGTGGCGTGCTAGCTAGGCATCTAGGCTTGCCGCCGGCCGCACGCGCGCCACGCGGCATCAGCTGGCCGGGCCGGCCTACCAGCCCACGCGTGACGGGACGTCGCTGCAGGCCGGGCCCACCACCACCGGGCCTTGACACACGCGCGGACCTGCTGCGGCCGATGCGGGCGGTTGGGATCCCGTGCGCTTTTACCATGCGCCATTACTACGCGGTAAGTGCGGTAAGTGCAGGGTCTTGGGGTTGTGGGTGCCGTTAATCCCACGATCCCATGATCCTGCGCGGTAAGTAGGGGGAGGAGGAGAGTGGCTGAAGCACGCGTGCCTCCTCTCCCCTGCCTCTTTTTGCCCTTTCTTCTTCTTTGCCACCGCAGCACTCCGCGCTCCATCGAAGTGCTGCCGCGGCTCGCCGTCATCGTCAAGCTTCTTCTTCCTGAGCCCTCTCTCCGCTCCGCCGTGGGCCCGCGCGCTCGTCATTGCCCTTCGTCTTCGTCGAGCTCGAGCCGTCATGGAGCGCTCCGGCGACTGGGACGGCTCCAACATACATGAAGACCACCCCACATTCCTCTGCGACACGTGGCGGCTGCCCGGCGCGAGCTACGTCAAGGTATGCGTGCCGCGCGCTGACGAGATCTCGCCGGCGCCGGAGGAAGGCGAGCGCGTCATCTTCCGCTCGCACTTCCTCCATGGCTTCGGCCTGCCGGCGAGCGGCTTCCTCCGCTCTTTCTTGACTTTCTTCCGACTCCAGCCGCACCACCTCACACCAAACACGGTGGTGCTGCTGTCGGCTTTCGTCACTCTATGCGAGGGTTATCTTGGCATCCTCCCCACCCTCGAGCTCTCGGGGGCCTTTTTCTACACCAAGCTTGGCACCGCCGTCAAGGACGAGGCGGCGCAGTGTGGAGCCTTCATTGCGGTGCGGCGTCCGAGTGCTAGAAACGCCTTTCCTGCCATCAAGTTGATACAGTCGGTCAAGCTGTGGCAGAAGTCGTACTTCTATGTGAAGAACGTCAACCCGGCGATCGACTTCGTCAACCCACCGCCTTATGTGGCTGGTCCGCCTGCTGAGCCCCGCACGAATTGGGGATTCAAGCCGAAGCCGCTGTCGCGGCGCCTCCGCCGCTATCGCCCGCCTCAAGGTGATGACGAAGTCGGAAGGCCTCAAGGCGTCCGACTTGCTAGTTGCCTTCGTGGTGCGCCGGATCCTCCCGCTTCAAGGCCGGCCTCATATGATGATCCAAATGAGCGGGCATCGCGACCCATGCCGGATGTGCAAAAAGGAGATGTCGACCGCAGAGGTGGCCCACCTGGTGAACGAGATTGCCGACCTCAAGCTCGAGGAGGAGGAATCGCGGTTCGGCAAGCGGCCATACTCCCGCGCACATCCGCCGCCTATGGTAAGCTCTTGACTCTTTTCTTTCCCTCTTGCCGGGTTCTGTCTTGCCAGACTCTCTCTTGCCGACTAACCAGCTCGACCATGATGCAGATCCACCCCTCCCAGCCGGAGGCCAATGTCGACTACATGCCGGACAGGGAGGTGAGCGACATGGCGGACCCTGACTTGGGGGCGGCCGCCCTGAAGGACGACGCCGCAGGCGGAGGTGGCGGGGCAGGCGGCTCTGAAGGAGGAGGCGGCGGCATAGAGAACTGGCCGGACGATTATGAGGAGGAAGAGGAGGTGCCGCGCCGCCCTCCGCCTGTCGACAGGGCGGGTCCGAGCTCCTCAGCCGCACCGACCACACCAGGCGGTGGGCCGAAGCGCCGAGGCGCACTGCTATTCGGCAGCCACCCCAAGAAGCCCAAGCACTCGGCCGCTGCGGCGAA
Organism: Aegilops tauschii subsp. strangulata; assembly: GCF_002575655.3. Classification (NCBI taxonomy): domain Eukaryota; kingdom Viridiplantae; phylum Streptophyta; class Magnoliopsida; order Poales; family Poaceae; genus Aegilops; species Aegilops tauschii. Next base: position 471,583,911 of record NC_053038.3, read on the forward strand.
GAACACGGCCGCCACGACCAAGCGACGCGAGGCCGCTGCGAAGGCGGCCAAGTTCCAGAAGACCCCCAAGCAGCCTCCGATGGTGTCGGCATAAGTTTCCAATTTCTATTGTGTCTTCTTTTATTCTTTTATCTTGTCGACTCCTTCTGAATCTCCTTTTTACCTTTTTTGAGCAGAGCCCCGCTCTCTCTTGAGCGGTCACCCTCAGCCTCCGTCATCGGGGTGGCGGAGGGCTCCACCAACAACCGCCATATAGACCCGGCCGCCGATCTCTATGAGGCGCAGGAAAGGAATGCACGGGAGGTGCGGGAGGAGAAAGAAGCCGCCACCAAGAAGGCGGAGGCCGATAAGGCGGCCGCAGCCAAGGCAGCGCAAGCGGACGCAGACGCCGCGGCCAAGGCCCAAGCCGACGCCGCGGCAAAGAAGCGGGCAGGGGATGCCGCGCGCCAGCAGATCCCGTAGCTCATCACCCCCCTGCGCTCTGCGCCACCAGCGCCAGAGAGCTCAGCGCCAGCTGGAGGAGCCGGCGACGAGCAGCCGGTCACGGAGAGGGAAGGCGGTGATGCTGTCTTGCCAGAGACGGAGGCACCTCCGCAATTGCCGACTTCAGAAGCGCAGGGCAGCCAGCCGGCTGACCCATTGGTGCCGCCAGCCGGGGGCGAGCTGGTGGTGGGGTCGGCTCCTACGGCCCGCACTCCAGTGCGCCGCCGTGTGGAGAAAGCGGCATCGGCGCCGAGGCCGATGGAGGTCGGGAGCGCCAGTTCGTCGGCCCCTGGAGCCGAAGCCAGCAGTGCTGCACCGACAGAGTGGGTGCACGGGGGCGGGACGAGCGCCTTGATCAAGGCGGCGCAGGACGTCCAGGCCGATTTCAGAGCCGAAGCCGCCGCCCTTTCGCAATGCATGAAGGCGTTTGTGAAGACGCGGGCCACCGTTCGAGTACGTGACTTGCTTCCTACTTTTGATTCCTGTAATCTGGGTGTAGTCCCCGAGTTCTGGGCCGGCTGCTGAGCAGGCGGCCTCGAACATCATAGTGGGTTCTGGGCTTCTGACTCACTTCTCTTTCTGTTGCTTTGTTGCAGGATTACCAAAGAATCCGCGCGGCCACCTTCAATGCCAATGTCCGGGAGCTGGACCGACGGACCGCTGACTTGATGGAAAGCCATAGTAAGCACTCCATCTTCTCTCTCTGTGGGGGTGCGTCAGCGCACCCACGGGCTATAGTCCCCGAGATATGGGCCGACTGCTGAGCAGTCGGGTCGGATCTTCCAACAATTGTTTTTCTTCCTTCTTGATTGTTGATATCTTTTCTTTCTTGTCCGTGCAGAAGACAACGTCGCCTTGCAGCAGCAACTGGGCAAAGCCAACACCGCGCTGCGTGCCAAGGAGGACGAGTGCAACAGGGCGGCCCAGGAGCGCGACCGCCTGGCCAAGGAACTGAAGGACCAGGCGGAACTTCACAAGGCGGCCCTGAGGCAGGTGGAAGACAACAAAGCCAGGCTCCTGGATGAGTTTGAGACCGAGCGCTCAGGTTGGGCTGAGACGAAGGCGGCACTGACTGTCGGCTATGGCAAGATCGAAGACATAGTCGATGGTGAGCTTTCTTCTCTTTCTCTCAGCCGTCGGTTGTTAAGTGAGCCGGCCTCTAGCTTCTGATTTCTGACTTATTGCTTTGCTTGTACAGGCTTCTTCCCCGGCAATTCCATCGCCGCCAACTAGGCCATTGAGGCTCGCCGCGAGGAACAAAGGGCCGAAGGCGTTGTCGCTGTCAAAACCGGCGGATCTCGGGTAGGGGGTCCCGAACTGTGCGTCTAAGGTCGATGGTAACAGGGGACAGGGGACACAATGTTTACCCAGGTTCGGGCCCTCTCTATGGAGGTAATACCCTACTTCCTGCTTGATTGATCTTGATGAATATGAGTATTACAAGAGTTGATCTACCACGAGATCGTAATGGCTAAACCCTAAAAGTCTAGCCTGTACGACTATGGTAATGAGTCTCTCCCCTCCGGACTAAGTCCTCTGGTTTATATAGACACCGGGAGGATCTAGGGTTACACAAGGTCGGTTACAAAGAAAGGAATCTACATATTTGATCGCCAAGCTTGCCTTCCACGCCAAGGAGAGTCCCATCCGGACACGGGTAGAGTCTTCGGTCTTTGTATCTTCACGGCACATCAGTCCGGCCCATGGATAACAGGCCGGACGCCCAAGGACCCCATAGTCCAGGACTCCCTCAGTAGCCCCTGAACCTAGCTTCAATGACGAGGAGTCCGGTACGCAGTTTTGTCTTCAGCATTGCAAGGCGGGCTCCCCTTTTCGAATACTCCACAATGGTCTTCGGATGCAACGAACGTGTCTGGGTCTACAACATGAGTTTCGTATATTTCCACAGAGGGCATAAAAATTTATAAGTCCAATCCACTGGCAACTGTTCATAGCGTGACGCCACGTCACCACTTCGTCATTATTTTGAACCGTTTGTTGGCCTGCCGCCCCGCGATTTGAGGCGCAGCTTTATAGGCACATCTTATCCAAGCTGAGATCGTGTCCCCTTATTAAGGGATTCTTATCAACACGGATGTGGGTAACCCAACCGTCTCTCGGGTACAACTCCTTGGGAATAGGCAAGTTTTAACGCCCAGGAGGAGGCGTTCGATACTCGCAGCCTTTTGGATTCCGTTTTTATCCCGTTTGGATTCCGTTTGATATGGATATTGTGCGAAACATAAAACATGCAGCAAGCAGGAACTGGCACTGGGCACTGGATCAATATGTTAGTCCCAAAAATAGTATAAAAAGTTGCCAAAAAGTATATGAAAGTTGCATAATATTGGCATGGAACAATCAAAAAGTCCCCGACCGCCACTCATAAGGAAGACAATCAATAAATACCTCATGCTCCAACTTCGTTACATAACGGTTCACCATACGTGCATGCTACGGGACTTGCAAACCTCAACACAAGTACTTCTCAATTTCACAATTACTCAACTAGCACGACTCTAATATCACCACCTTTATATCGCAAAACTATTGCAAGGAATCAAACATATCATATTCAGTGATCTACAAGTTTTATGTAGGATTTTATGACTAACCATGTGAATGACCAATTCCTGTCATCTCTCTAAATGGATATGAGTGAAGCAAGAGAGTTTAATTCTTTCTACAAAAGAGATGCCCACTCTCTAACAAGTAAAAGTGAAGCAAAAGAGCATTCTACAAATGGCGGTTGTCTAAGTGAAGAGAAACACGCAATCCAAACTTCAAATGATATAAGTGAAGCACATGAAGCATTCTATAAAGCCATACTCAAAAGATATAAGTGAAGTGCAAAGAGTATTCTATAAATCAACCAAGGACTATCTCATACCAACATGGTGCGTAAAAGAAAAATGAAAACTAAATGCAAAAGACGCTCCAAGATTGCACATATCGCATGAACGAAACGAATCCGAACATACCGATACTTGTTGAAGAAAGAGGGGATGCCTTCCGGGGCATCCCCAAGCTTAGACACTTGAGTCTCCTTGAATATTTACTTGGGGTGCCTCGGGCATCCCCAAGCTTGAGCTCTTGCCTCTCTTCCTTCTTCTCACATCGAGACCTCCTCGATCATCGAACACTTCATCCACACAAAACTTCAACAGAAAACTCGGTAAAATCCGTTAGTATAATAAAGAAAATCACAACTCTAAGTAATGTTGCAAACCAATTCATATTTTGTTTTTGCATTGTGTCTACTGTAGTATAACTTTTTCATGGCTTAATCCACTGATATAAATTGATAGTTTCATCAAAACAAGCAAACTATGCCTCAAAAACAAAATCTGTCTAAAACAGAACAGTCTGTAATAATCTGAACATTCACCATACTTCTGACACTTGAAAAATTCTACAAACATTAGGCAAAATAAACAATTTGTACAGAAAGACAGTTCAAAAAGAATCAGAACTGTTTGACATTCCAGTAAAAAATGTAAAATCGCGCACTACAGCCAAAGTCTCGGTCCTGCACCGTACAAACCAACAAGCATTGTAAACATCCTAAAGGCAAACCTTGGCACATTATTTTTATAATACAATGGAATTGTACAAGGGGATAATTATTTTTGTTGAAAAGTTTCTGTAATCAAGATTCACAAAGTTTCCGTGAGCATGAATAAAGTTCAAGGCTAGCTCCCACTTTAACAATGCTTGTCTTTCTCACTTTTGCTTTTCTTTTTGAAAAAGTTTTGGGTTCCCCTCTTTATTTTTGTTGTTTTTAAACTATATGAAAGAACTCAAACAGAAATAAATGACTCTCTAAAACTTCCGGGTTGTCTCCCTGGCAACGCTTTCTTTAAAGCCATTAAGCTAGGCATATAGTGCTCAAGTAGTGAATCCACCCGGATCCCAAGGTATATCAAAGCCAATTTTAATTAGCAATGATTTGTAATTTAGTAGTGAGCACAAAGTAACGTATATCAAGCAATGACGAAGTCTAACTCTCTTCCTATGCATCGGCATGTCATAAAAGAACAATTCATGCACACAAAGTAAAGGCCAATGCATAGTATAAACAATTTCTTGCAATTTTATCGTGTTGGAAACATAGAGAGGTGGAGGTATAGTTCCTCTCTCATAATAATTGCAAGTAGGAGCAGCAAGCACATGCATATCATATCTATCAAAATCATCATGTGCAACGGTAAAAGGCAACCCATCAATATAATCCTTAATAAGTGCAAACTTCTCCGATATAGTGTAGTTGGGAGAATTCAAAAAGATAATAGGACTATCATGCGTGGGTGCAATAGCAACAATTTCATTTTTAACATAAGGAACTATATCAAGTTCATCTCCATAAGCATAATTCATATTGGCATCTTGGCCACAAGCATAGCAAGCATCATCAAAAAGGGATATTTCAAGAGAATCAACGGGATCATAACAATCATCATAGCAATCATCCTTCGGTACACACGAAGGGAAATTAAACAATGTATGAGTTGAAGAGTTACTCTCATTAGAAGGTGGGCACAGGTGATCAATCCGCTCTTCCTCCTTTTGTTCTTCGCTCTCCTCCTCATCTTTTTCATCCAATGAGCTCACAGTTTCATCAATTTCTTCTTCCGTAGACTCCTGCAAAATATTAGTCTCTTCTTGGACAGCGGGGGAGTCCTCAATATATGGTTTAACATAAGCATTAGAAGCATAATTATCATAGAATATTTAAGTATGGCAAAATTTTCAGATTTGTAAAGAGTAGCACCATACTTTTCAATCAACGAAGCAATTTCATAAGCACCCTTAAAAGCAACAAATTCTTCAATTTGTTGAACATCATAGTAATTATAAACACCCTTAGCATATGAAGATACGATTCCATTATCACTAAACTCACATTGGTAGGGAAGGTGTTTCTTAGGGTTTTCAGAACAATAAGTAAAATCATACATATAACATAAATTCCAAGCATAGCATTGCAAACGATGAATTTGACCCAGCAAAAGTTTCCCTTTTTCAGATATACGGTGTCACACATAACAGGCATGCTCATCTAAAGATTTGCCCTCAACTAAGCTAGTTGGGGTTTCAGCATGAGCACATAGGGATCGAAGATGATCCAAGTAATAAGCTTCAGGAGTGTGATAGATTTTGAGTGGTTCTTCAACCATTGGTTCAGTAGGTACAACTAATTTTTTTGGTATTTTGCATTTCCTACCCATAACTAAAGATAGGAAACAACTACGAACACCAAATAAAAATTACTTAGTGATAAAGCAAACAGGCACACGCGAGAATATTCACCCCACGCTATTGTTCCCCGGCAACGGCGCCAGAAAAAGTTCTTGATAAGCCACAAGTATAGGGGATCAATTGTAGCCTCTTTCGATAAGTAAGAGTGTCGAATCCAACGAGTAGCTAAAGGTAGAACAAATATGCCCCCAAGTTCTATCGACCACCGATACAACTCTACGCACACTTGACGTTCGCTTTACCTAGAACAAGTATGAAACTAGAAGTACTTTGTAGGTGTTGTTGGATAGGCTCGCAAGAAAATAAGAGCACGTACTAAAAACTAGGGGCTGTTGTAAGTAAAGAAGCAATAAAGTAAATATGGCGAGTGTGGAAAAGTGGTGGTAGGAGTTGTGAAATTGTCCCTAAGCAATTGACTAGTTTACTAGACCGATAGCAAGTTTTATGTGGGAGAGGCCACTGCTAGCATGTCATCCCTGACTTGGAATTCTATGCACTTATGATTGGAACTATTAGCAAGCGTCCGCAACTACTAACGTTCATTAAGGTAAAACCCAACCATAGCATTAAGATATATTGGTCCCCCTTCAATCCCGTATGCATCAATTTCTATGCTAGGCTGAAGCTTCTGTCACCCTTGCCCTCCAATACATAGTCGTATCAACATACAACTAACCCTATGGTGTGATCCACGCGCGCGCTCATATGATGGGCACCAAAGGACAGCAACATAACCACAAGCAAATTAAATCAATCATAGCAATTCATCAACCACCGATAGGACAACGAAAATCTACTCAGACATCATAGGATGGCAACACATCATTGGATAATAATATGAAGCATAAAGCACCATGTTCATGTAGAGGGTACAGCAGGTTGCGGGAGAGTGGACCACTGTAAATAGAGGGGGGAAGGTGATGGAGATGTTGGTGAAGATGGCGGAGGTGTTGGTGAAGATCGCGGTGATGATGATGGCCCCCGACGGCGTTCCGGCGCCACCGGAAGCGAGGGGGAGAGAGCCCCCCTCCTTCTTCTTCTTCCTTGACCTTCTCCCTAGATGGGAGAAGGGTTTCCCCTCTGGTCCATCGTCTCCATGGCGTGGGAAGGGCGAGAGCCCCTCCGAGATTGGATCTGTCTCTCTGTCTCTCTCTGTTTCTGCGTTCTCCTGTGCTGCCCTTTCACCGTTTCGTATATATATGGAGATCCGTAACTCCAATTGGATTGAAACCTTAGGCGTGATTTTTTACCAAAAAATAGCTTTCTTGCGGCCGAAGAAGGGCATCAACCGCCTTACAGGTGGACCACGAGGGTCAGGGGCGCGCCCAGGGGGGTAGGGTGCACCCCCTGCCTCATGGCCACCTCGGGCACCGTCTCGCGTGGATTTTTCTTCCGGAATTTTCCAAATATTCCAAAAATAAGCTCCGTCCGTTTTTATCCCATTTGGATTCCGTTTGATATGGATATTCTGCGAAACATAAAACATGCAATAAACAGGAACTGGTACTGGGCGCTGGATCAATATGTTAGTCCCAAAAATAGTATAAAAAGTTGCCAAAAAGTATATGAAAGTTGCATAATATTGGCATGGAACAATCAAAAATTATAGATACGGCAGAGACATATCAACTGTGCTGACCACCCGGCTGGTGGCGGCGATGTAGAGGAGCATGGGTTCCTTAGCAGCCGGCGCGGCCAGGACAGGCGGCATGGTCAACATCTTCTTGAGCTGGAGAAAAGCCTCATCCGCCTTGTCATTCCACTCGAAGTGAGTGGTTTTCTTCAGGAGTTGGTACAGGGGAAGGGCCTTCTCGCCTAGCTGGCTGATGAAGCGGTTGATGGATGCCAAGCAGCCAGTGAACTTCTGGATGTCTCTCAGTTGGGTAGGCTTCTCCATCCTCTCGATGGCCTTGATCTTCACAGGGTTGCACTCAATGCCGCGCTCTGAGACCAGGAAGCCAAGGAGCTGGCCGGCTGGAACTCTAAACACACACTTCTCTGGGTTGAGCTTGATCTGAAACCGGCGCAGATTTTCAAATGTCTCCTTGAGATCTTCTAGGAGGTCCCACGCTTCTCCGTCTTCACCACAACATCATCGACATAGACGTGGGCGTTTCTGCCGAGCTGCTTGAGGAGGCACTTCTGCATGCAACGCTGGAATGTGGCGCCGGCATTCCTCAAGCCGAACGTCATCGTCAGGTAGCAAAAGCCTCCGAGTGGTGTGATGAAAGAGGTCTTCAGCCTATCAGCCGGGTTCAGCTTGATCTGGTGGTACCCTGAATATGCATCCAAAAAACTCAACAGCTCGCATCCGGCTATGGAGTCTATCACTTCATCGATCCGTGGTAAGGCAAATGGATCTTTGGGGCAAGCTTTGTTGAGGCTGGTATAATCAATACACATGCGCTACTTGTTGTTCTTCTTCAGTACAAGGACTAGGTTGGCCAGCCAATCCGGATAGAATACTTCCATAATGAAGCCAGCTGCTAGGAGCCGGGCTATCTCTTCACTGTCAATTCTTCTCTTCTCCTCCGACAGGCGGCGGAGGGGTTGCTTGACCGGCTTGGTGTCAGGTCGGACGTGTAGCTTGTGCCCGGCGAGATCCGTTGGAACACCCGGCATGTCCTTAGGAGGCCATGCAAAGATGTCCCGATTCTAATGGAGGAAATCGACGAGCTCGCTTTCCTATTTGCTGTCGAGGTTTGTACCTACGATAGTGTACCTTTCCGGGTGCTCTGGGTCCAATGGTATCTTCTTTGTCTCCTTGGCCAGCTTGAAGGAGCCTTTAGCTTCCGACTCCTTGGGATCAGGGGACATGTCCGGCTGCTTGCCGGCCATGGCCACAACCCGGTCAAGGAGTCGCTTCTCGGCAGCAATCACAAGGGACTCGGCCAACCGACTGCTGGCAGCTGCACAGGCGGATGACTTCTTGTAATCTCCGGAGATGGTGATGATCCCTTTGGTGCTTGGCATCTTCGTCTTAAGGTAGGCATAGTGTGGTACCGCCATGAATTTGGCCAAGGCAGGTCGGCTAAGCAGTGCATGGTAAGGGCTCTCGAGGTCAACTACTTCAAACCAGACGGGCTCTCGGTGGAAATGATCTTTGTCTCTAAAGAGGACATCTATCTTCATCTTGCCGATTGGTGAGTGCGGAAGGCCGGGTACTATGCCATGGAAGACAGTCCGACTGGGCTGGAGCTGCTTCTGCTTGATGCCCAACTTCTCCATGGTATCGCGCTACAAGATGTTGATGCTGCTACCGCCATCTATCAGGACTCAGGAGAAACGAAGGCATCACTTCCGGGTGGTCAGCTCGGCTCCAACTGATCGGCTTCTCTAACTAGTGCATGAACTCTAGGGCTTCAGAAGCTACAACATTCACCTCTCGAGACTGCTGGCGTCGACTGTGCTTGTCGTCAGCCACACTGGTGAAGACGATGTAGGCTCCTTGTTCTTCTGGGTACTCATCTTGGAAGGTAGCTACTAGCCGGGCCGCCTGATGCTTTATTCAAACAGCAAGCAAAACAAAATAAAATAAAATGACGCTCCAAGAAAAACACATATCACATGGTGAATAAAAATATAGCTCCAAGTAAAGTTACCGATGAATGAAGACGAAAGAGGGGATGCCATCCGGGGCATCCCCAAGCTTAGGCTCTTGGTTGTCCTTAAATATTACCTTGGGGTGCCTTGGGCATCCCCAAGCTTAGGCTCTTGCCACTCCTTATTCCATAGTGCATCGAATCTTTACCCAAAACTTGAAAACTTCACAACACAAAACTTAACAGAAAATCTCGTGAGCTCCGTTAGCGAAAGAAAAGAAAACACCACTTCAAGGTACTGTAATGAACTCATTCTTTATTTATATTGGTGTTAAACCTACTGTATTCCAACTTCTCTTTGGTTTATAAACTTTATTACTAGCCATAGATTCATTAAAATAAGCAAACAACACACGAAAAACAGAATCTATCAAAAACAGAACAGTCTGTAGTAATCTGTAACTAACGCTAACTTCTGGAACTCCAAAAATTCTACCAAAATAGGAAGACCTATATAATTTTTTTATTGATCTACTGCAACTGGAATCAGTCTTTTATCACATTCTGGTGATTTTTAACAATTGTTTTCGTGAACAGGAAGTTTCTGGAATTTTCAGCAAGATCCAATAACTATTATCCAAGAAGATCCTATAGGTTTAACTTGGAACAAACACTAATTAAAACATAAAGAAAACATCGAGCTAGAAGAATTATTTATTCCTAAACAGAACCAAAAAGCAAAAAAACTAAAATAAAATTGGGTTGCCTCGAAACAAGCGCTAATGTTTAACGCCCCTAGCTAGGCATGATGATTTCAATGATGCTCACATAAGACATAAGAATCAAAACATAAAGAGAGCATCATGAAGAATATGACTAGCACATTTAAGTCTAACCCACTTCCTATGCATAGGGATTTTGTGAGCAAAAAACTTATGGGAACAATAATCAACTAGCATAGGAAGGCAAAACAAGCATAACTTCAAAATTTTCAACACATAGAGAGGAAACTTGATATTATTGCAATTCCTACAAGCATATATTCCTCCCTCATAATAATTTTCAGTAGCATCATGAATGAATTCAACAATATAACCAGCACCTAAAGCATTCTTTTCATGATCTACTTGCATAGAATTTTTATTACTCTCCACATAAGCAAAATTCTTCTCTTTCAGGATAGTGGGAGTATCATAAGAGACTCGAATACTATAAATTGTTTCTACATTAAAAGAGTATTATTCAGAAAAAGGGTAATCATAATCATGACATGTTTTATAAATATAATCATCACTACTTTTTATAGCATAAGTTTCGTCACAATAATCATCATAAGTAGCAATTTTGTTCTCATCCTAATCAATTGAAACCTCTTCCAAGATAGTGGAATCATTACTAAATAAAGTCATGACCTCTCCAAATCCACTTTCATAATTATCATAATAAGATTCAACATCCTCCAAAATAGTTGGATCATTACTTCCTAAAGTTGACACTCTTCCAAACCCACTTTCATCAATATAATCATCATAAGTAGGAGGCATGCTATCATCATTATAAATTTGCATATCAAAACTCGGGAGACTAAAAATATTATCTTCATGAAATGTAGCATCCCCAAGCTTGGTACAAACATTAATTGCAGCAAATATATTCTCAAAAACATCATCTTCATCAAACAGAGCATCCCCAAGTTTGGGCCTTTTCATATCATAAGCATAATCACTCTCATCATTAATAGTATGGATAGCACCAATAGTATAGCAATTATCATCATCACAATGAGTAATAGGAGAAACATCATTTGGGAGAGATACCTTTCTACCTTTTCTTCTATGTCTTTTATTTTTCTTTTTCACCTCATGTGTGGGTTTAACCCTCTCTTTTGAGCTCCTTATTAATGAGATTGGTTGAATAGAAAGCTCCTACTCGTTCCCCGATTCATCATAAGAAGTAATAGGAGGATATTGGGAAGTATCTTCCCTTTCATTAGTATTCTCTTCATCTTCTATTTGTTTTCTTTTCTTTATATAATTGGCAATATAAGGATTCTCAACACCGCATAATACATATAAATTTCCTCTAGATCAAAATCAAGAACTCTATCAAGGGCAAATTCTGGAATAACCTTAGTTATAATTTCATTTCTTCATAACCCAAAAGCAAACTAAGTTCATTATGATGTGCAAGGGAAATCAAGTCATCACAATTTTTGGACACGATACGATCATGAAACAATTTGCATTGGGTACTGAAATGATCACGTTCATTGCAAAGTTCACAAGTACGTCTAAGACAGTTTAAATTTTCAGCACAAACATCTAGCGTTTCTTGCAAAATCTATCTTCTCTGTTTGGTATGTACTTGCAAACTCTATGCACTCCACAAAAATCGACATGCTTATAAGAGATATTTTCATCATGACTAGTGCAATCATTATTAGTACTATGGATATTCAAAGAGTTCATACTAACAACGTTGCAATCATGCTCATCATTCAGAGATTTAGTGCCAAACATTCTAATGCATTCTTCTTCTAGCAATTGAGCACAATTTTCCTTTCCATCATTCTCATGAAAGATATTAAAAAGATGAAGCGTATGAGGCAAACTCAATCCCATTTTTTTGTAGTTTTCTTTTATAGACTAAACTAGTGATAAAACAAGAAAATAAAAGATTCGATTGCAAGATCTAAAGATATACCTTCGAGCACTCACCTCCCCGGCAACGGCGCCAGAAAAGAGCTTGATGTCTACTACACAACCTTCTTCTTGTAGACGTTGTTGGGCCTCCAAGTGCAGAGGTTTGTAGGACAGTAGCAAATTTCCCTCAAGTGGATGACCTAAGGTTTACCAATCCGTGGGAGGCGTAGGTTGAAGATGGTCTCTCTCAAGCAACCCTGCAACCAAATAGCATAGAGTCTCTTGTGTCCCCAACACACCCCATACAATGGTAAATTGTATAGGTGCACTAGTTCGGCGAAGAGATGGTGATACAAGTGCAATATGGATGGTAGATATAGGTTTTTGTAATCTGAAAATATAAAAACAGCAAGGTAACTAATGATAAAAGTGAGCACAAACGGTATTGCGATGCTAGGAAACAAGGCCTAGGGTTCATACTTTCACTAGTGCAAGTTCTCTCAACAATAATAACATAATTTTATCATATAAGTATCCCTCAACATGCAACAAAGAGTCACTCCAAAGTCACTAATAGCAGAGAACAAATGAAGAGATTATGGTAGGGTACGAAACCAACTCAAAGTTATCCTTTCTGATCGATCTATTCAAGAGTCCGTAGTAAAATAACACGAAGCTATTCTTTCCGTTCGATCTATCATAGAGTTCGTACTAGAATAACACCTTAAGATACAAATCAACCAAAACCCTAATGTCACCTAGATACTCCAATGTCACCTCAAGTATCCGTGGGTATGATTATACGATATGCATCACACAATCTCAGATTCATCTATTCAACCAACACAAAGAACTTCAAAGAGTGCCCCAAAGTTTCTACCGGAGAGTCAAGACGAAAACGTGTGCCAACCCCTATGCATAAGTTCACGAGGTCACGGAACCCGCAAGTTGGTCACCAAAACATACATCAAGTGAATCACGTGATATCCCATTGTCACCACAGATAAGCACATGCAAGACATACATCAAGTGTTCTCAAATCCTTAAAGACTCAATCCGATAAGATAACTTCAAAGGGAAAACTCGACCCATTACAAGGGAGTAGAGGGGGAGAAACATCATAAGATCCAACTATAATAGAAAAGCTCGCGATGCATCAAGATCGTGCCAAATCAAGAACACGAGAGAGAGGGAGAGATCAAACACATAGCTACTGGTACATACCCTCAGCCCTGAGGGTGAACTACACCGTCCTCTTCATGGAGAGCGCCGGGATGATGAAGATGGCCACCGGTGAGGGATTCCCCCCTCTGGCAGGGTGCCGGAATAGGGTCCCGATTGGTTTTTGGTGGCTACAGAGGCTTGCAGCGGCGGAACTCCTGATATATTGTGTTCCCCGATATTTTTTGGGTATATGGATATATATAGGCGAAAGAAGTCGGTCAGGGGAGCCACGAGGGGCCCACGAGGGTGGGGGCGCGCCCAGTGGGGGCAGGCGCGCCTCCTTGCCTCGTGGCCACCTCGAAGCTTCCCTGACGTCTACTCCAAGTCTCCTGGATTGCTTCCATTCCAAAAATAACTCTCCCAAAGGTTTCTTTACGTTTGGAGTCCGTTTGATATTCCTTTTCTGCGAAACACTAAAATAGGCAAAAAACAGCAATTTGCACTGGGCTCTGGGTTAATAGGTTAGTCCCAAAAATAATATAAATGTGTTTAATAAAGCCCATAAACATCCAAAATAGATAATATAATAGCATGAATACTTCATAAATTATAGATACGTTGAAGACATATCAGCATCCCCAAGCTTAATTCCTACTCGTCCTCGAGTAGGTAAATGATAAAAGAAATAATTTATGAAGTGTGAATGCTAGCAGGCGCACAAGTTTGATCAATGATAATTTCGATCACCTTTTCTAGCATCCTTATATATCATAACAGTAGCTCATCTCATAAAGCTTCTCATGATCAAGTAACAAGCTATTCACATGTTAAAGTATAGATCATCAAATTTCTTGAAAACTAACAAACCGTGTTATCAGTCATCAAACAATTACAATTCATCTTATTCTCAGGAAGAGTCTATGTCAGAGCTTTGATTTAGCAAACTCCACATACTCAACTATCATTTAGTCTTTCACAATTTCTAACACTCTTGCGATATTTATGGGTTCAAAGTTTTAATCAAACACAGAGAAAGATAGGGGCTTATGGATTCGCCTCCCAACCTTTTACCTCAAGGGTAATGTCAACAATAATAGTTCATGATGCCTTACATCCAATTGGATATATATATATCAGAATCTTTCCAACACAATGTGCTTGCCAAAGGATAAAATGTAAAAAGGAAAGGTGAAGATGACCATGACTCTTGCACAAGAATAAAAGATAGGCCCTTCTCAGGGAAGCAGAGGTTGCCATGCGCTTTTATAGTTGGATGCACAAAATCTTAATGCGAGGGAACGTCACTTTAGATTGCCACTTGTGATAGGGACCTTTATTATGCAGTCCGTCGCTTTTATTGCTTACATATCACAAGATCGTATAAAGCTTATTTTCTCCACACTAAAAGATCATACATATTTAGAGAGCAATTTTTATTGCATGCACCGATGACAACTTACTTGAAGGATCTTACTCAATCCATAGGTAGGTATGGTGGACTCTCATGGCAATACTGGTTTAAGGGATGTTTGGAAGCACAAGTAGTATCTCTACTTGGTGCAAAGAATTTGGCTAGCATGAGGGGGAAAGGCAAGCTCAACGTGTTGGGTGATCCATGACAATATACTTTATTTCGGATATAAGAAAACATAACCCATTACGTTCTCTTCCTTGTCCAACATCAACCTTTTCGCATGTCATATTTTAATGAGTTCTCACAATTACAAAAGATGTCTAAATAGTGTATTATATGTGAAATCTCTCTTCCTTCAATATTCTTTCAGGAATTGTTCAAGTGACCAATACAATGTTTGCTAACCTTCAATAAATTTACCACCTCTACTTCTTATATGTGAAGTCAATACTCCCCATGGGATAAGCATATGAAACATATATAATTTCACATTTATGACATTCAAATCATTCAACCATTTACTCATAGGATATAAGTGAAGCACACGAGTAAATGACAAACTACTCCAAAAAGATATAAGTGAAGATCAATGAGTAGTTAAATAATTATGTAGCTATGTGAAGACTCTCTCTCATTTAAGAATTTCAGATCTTGATACTTTATTCAAACAGCAAGGAAAACAAAATAAAATAAAATGACGCTCCAAGCAAAACACATATCATGTGGTGAATAAAAATATAGCTCCAAATAAAGTTACCGATGAACGAAGACGAAAGAGGGGATGCCATCCGGGGCATCCCCAAGCTTAGGCTCTTGGTTGTCCTTAAATATTACCTTGGGGTGCCTTGGGAATCCCCATGATTAGGCTCTTGCCACTCCTTATTCCATAGTCCATCGAATCTTTACCCCAAACTTGAAAACTTCACGACACAAAACTTAACAGAAAATCTCGTCAGCTCCGTTAGCGAAAGAAAACAAAACACCACTTCAAGGTGCTGTAATGAACTCATTCTTTATTTATATTGGTGTTAAACCTACTGTATTCCAACTTCTCTATGGTTTATAAAATCTTTTACTAGCCACAGATTCATTAAAATTAGCAAACAACACACGAAAAACAGAATCTGTCAAAAACAGAACAGTCTGTAGTAATCTGTAACTAACGCAAACTTCTGGAACTCCAAAAATTCTACAAAACTATGAAGACCTAGATAATTTGTTTATTGATCTACTGAAATTGGAATCAGTATTTCATCACATTCTGGTGATTTTTAACAATTGTTTTCGTGAACAGAAAGTTTCTGGAATTTTCAGCAAGATCAAATAACTATCACCCAAGAAGATCCTATAGGTTTAACTTGGCACAAACACTAAATAAAACATAAAAACACATCTAAACAGAAGCTAGAAGAATTATTTATTCCTAAACAGAACCAAAAAGCAAAAAAAAACTAAAATAAAATTGGGTTGCCTCCCAACAAGCGCTAACGTTTAACGCCCCTAACTAGGCATGATGATTTCAATGATGCTCACATAAGACATAAGAATCGAAACATAAAGAGAGCATCATGAAGAATATGACTAGCACATTTAAGTCTAACCCACTTCCTATTCATAGGGATTTTGTGAGCAAACAACTTATGGGAACAATAATCAACTAGCATAGGAAGGCAAAACAAGCATAACTTCAAAATTTTCAACACATAGAGAGGAAACTTGATATTATTGCAATTCCTACAAGCATATATTCCTCCCTCATAATAATTTTCAGTAGAATCATGAATGAATTCAACAATATAACCAGCACCTAAAGCATTCTTTTCATGATCTACTTGCATAGAATTTTTATTACTCTCCACATAAGCAAAATTCTTCTCTTTCAGGATAGTGGGAGTATCATAAGAGACAAGAATACTATAAATTGTTTCCACATTAAAAGAGTATTATTCAGAAAAAGGGTAATCATAATCATGACAAGTTTTATAAATATAATCATCACTACTTTTTATAGCATAAGTTTCGTAGCAATAATCATCATAAGTAGCAACTTTGTTCTCATCATAATCAATTGAAACCTCTTCCAAGACAGTGGAATCATTACTAAATAAAGTCATGACCTATCCAAATCCACTTTCATAATTATAATAATAAGATTCAACATCCTCCAAAATAGTGGGATCATTACTTCCTAAAGTTGACACTCTTCCAAACCCACTTTCATCAATATAATCATCATAAGTAGGAGGCATGCTATCATCATTATAAATTTGCATATCAAAACTCGGGAGACTAAAAATATCATCTTCATGAAACGTAGCATCCCCAAGCTTGGGACAAACATTAATTGCAGCAAATATATTCTCAAAAACATCATCTTCATCAAACATAGCATCCCCAAGCTTGGGCCTTTTTATATCATAAGGATAATCACTCTCATCATTAATAGTATGGATAGCACCAATAGTATAGCAATTATCATCATCACAATGAGTAATAGGAGCAACATCATTTGTGAGAGATACCTTTCTACCTTTGCTTCTCCGTCTTTTCTTTTTCTTTTTCACCTCATGTGTGGGTTTAACCCTCTCTTTTGAGCTCCTTATTATTGAGATTGGTCGAATAGAAAGCTCCTCCTCGTTCCCTGATTCATCGTAAGAAATAATAGGAGGATATTGGGAAGTCTCTTCCCTTTCATTAGTATTCTCTTCATCTTCTATTTGTTTTCTTTTCTTTATATACTTGGTAATATAAGGATTCTCAATGCAATTCACCGCACAATACATATAAATTTCCTCTAGATCAAAATCAAGAACTCTATCAAGGGCAAATTCTGGAATAACCTTAGTTATACGTTTCATTTATTCATAACCCAAAAGCAAACTAAGTTCATTATGATGTGCAAGGGAAATCAAGTCATCACAATTTTTGGACACGATACGATCATGAAACAATTTGCATTGGGTACTGAAATGATCACGTTCATTGCAAAGTTCACAAGTACGGCTAAGAAAGTTTAAATTTTCAGCACAAACATCTAGACTTTCTTGCAACCATTTAGTTTCCAAATACTTATGCCACATGCAAAATCTATCTTCTCTGTTTGGTTTGTACTTGCAAACTCTATGCACTCCACAAAAATCGACATGCTTATAAGAGATATTTTCATCATGACTAGTGCAATCATAATTAGTACTATGGATATTCAAAGAGTTCATACTAACAAAATTGCAATCATGCTCATCATTCAAAGATTTAGTGTCAAACATGCTCAACATTGCAATCATGCTCACGAAAGATATTAAAAAGATGAAGCGTATGAGGTAAACTCAATTTCATTTTTTTGTAATTTTCTTTTATAGACTAAACTAGTGATAAAACAAGAAACTAAAAGATTCGATTGCAAGATCTAAAGATATACCTTCAAGCACTCACCTCCTAGGCAACGGCGCCAGAAAAGAGCTTGATGTCTACTACACTACTTTCTTCTTGTAGACGTTGTTGGGCCTCCAAGTGCAGAGGTTTGTAGGACAGTAGCAAATTTCCCTCAAGTGGATGACCTAAGGTTTATCAATCCGTGAGAGGCGTAGGTTTAAGATGGTCTCTCTGAAGCAACGCTGCAACCAAAGAATAACACGAAGCTATTCTTTCTGTTCGATCTATCATAGAGTTTGTACTAGAATAACACCTTAAGATACAAATCAACCAAAACCCTAATGTCACCTAGGTACTCCAATGTCACCTCAAGTATCCGTGGGTATGATTATACGATATGCATCACACAATCTCAGATTCATCTATTCAACCAACACAAAGAACTTCAAAGTGTGCCCCAAAGTTTCTACCGGAGAGTCAAGACGAAAACGTGTGCCAACCCCTATGCATAAGTTCATGAGGTCAGGGAACCCGCAAGTTGATCACCAAAACATACATCAAGTGAATCACGTGATATCCCATTGTCACCACAGATAGGCGCATGCAAGACATACATCAAGTGTTCTCAAATCCTTAAAGACTCAATCCGATAAGATAACTTCAAAGGGAAAACTCAATCCATTACAAGAGAGTAGAGGGGGAGAAACATCATAAGATCCAACTATAATAGCAAAGCTCGCGATACATCAAGATCGTGACAAATCAAGAACACGAGAGAGAGAGAGAGATCAAACACATAGCTACTGGTACATGCCCTCAGCCCCGAGGGTGAACTACTCCCTCCTCGTGATGGAGAGCACCGGGATGATGAAGATGGCCACCGGTGAGGGATTCCCCTCTCCGGCAGGGTGCCGGAATAGGGCCCCGATTGGTTTTTGGTGGCTACAGAGGCTTGCGCCGGCGGAACTCCCGATCTATTGTGTTCCCCGATGTTTTTAGGGTATATGGATATATATAGGCGAAAGAAGTCAGTCAGGAGAGCCACGAGGGGCCCACGAGGGTGGGGGCGCGCCGAGGAGGGCAGACGCGCCTCCCTGCCTCATGGCCACCTCGAAGCTTCCCTGACGTCTACTCCAAGTCTCCTGGATTGCTTCCGTTCCAAAAATAACTCTCCCGAAGTTTTCATTCCGTTTGGAATCCATTTGATATTCCTTTTCTGTGAAACACTGAAATAGGCAAAAAACAGCAATTTGCACTGGGCTCTGGGTTAATAGGTCAGTCCCAAAAATAATATAAAAGTGTCTAATAAAGCCCATAAGAATCCAAAACAGATAATATAATAGCATGAATACTTCATAAATTATAGATACGTTGGAGACGTATCAATAGTCGCCCGGTCGTTCCACTGCTCGTGGGCGGCCGTCTTGTTCGCGCTCAATGGAGATATGCGTCCGGCTACGGCTTGCAGCCGGATCTCAGTCTCTTCATCCGCGGGCGCCGCCAGTCGGCGTCCGGGATGTCGCGCTGTGCTCTCGGCGAGGGGGCTGGTTCCCAGTGTGCAGGCCGGGCTCCACCACCCGGTGGCCGGCCTCCTGTTACGTAGCAGCCGCGCCAAGGAGCTGCTGCACATGCTCCATCATGGAGCCTGGGCAGCTCGTATGTTCTCCTGGGGCGTGGGGTAAGTCGGGCGGTCGGCCCCCGGCATGCTGGCGATGGCGGCTCCGCGTTGTCGGACGGCACCCACGCGGCTGGGCTCGCCAGCAGCCGACGTGCCACCGATGGCGCGGTCGACTTCACGCTGGTAGGCCTCAGAGAGGCGTCTCATGGTGGCCAACTTCTTGGCGCTATCGTAGAGCGCTTTGCGATGCGCCTCCAGCGTCTCGCCATCAGCGTCTTTGGGGATGGGTGCGGCCAAGTCCCGCAATGTCGCCTCCAGCGGATCCTGGCCGTCCTCACCAGAGTGATCGCCATGGCCAATGACAAGCACCTCCGTGACAGTGCTGCCGCCGCTGTCCGCTCGAGGAAGCAGATCGTCGATGACCACCACGTTGGTGGGGAACGCGTCGAGCGATGCCGTGTCGGAGTCGACGAGCATCGGGTCGGTGGAGCCGATCGACTCCAAGTCGAAGGCCGGCTCATTGGCGATGTGGAGCTGGTCGAGGAGGCTGACGAGGCGGCTCTCGAGGCCATCTGTGCCTGCATCGGATGCAGGCTCGTTGGAGAGGCGGATCTCGCCAACAAGGTCACCGAGGCAGCTCGCCGCGCAGGCGACCTCCGCGCCATGCAGCGTGTTGGCGCAAACGCCGTCTAGCATGCCGGGCTGGCTGCGCTCGCTAGGAAGGAAGAGGGTTCCCGTCCAGAACAGTCTCCGGACGACGGTGCACGTAGCCCCATGGTGGGCGCCAAATGTCGGGGTTTTGGTGCGACATATGCCAACGGGTGGCTTATCATGGTGGGGGATAGTAAGACGTCGCCGGTGCCAGGAAGCGGGATAAGGCGTAGACACGTACGCCGGCAAACTTTACCCAGGCTCGGGGCTCTCCTAGGAGATAACACCCCTAGTCTTGCTCTGCCGAGTGTCCGCATGATCACTATCTCAATTGGTAGCTCCAAGTTGCTCCTTGAGCTGTTTGTTAGAGGAGGAAGAAGGGCAAGGCTAGCCCTCCCCCCTCTCTCTCTCTCTATGTGTGTGTGTTTGGCTAAAGATCTGAACCCTTTGCATGGGTGCCCTGGGGGGTTTACATAGGCCTACCCCCCCAGGGGTACAATGGTAAACTGGCCGGTTATAGGCCCAGGCCGTCAGTGTCTCCTATGGCTGGCTTCTCCGCCGGCTGCTGGGGCCCGCCGGCTGTCTTGTACTTGGCCGACTGGCCGTGCCCGCTGCTTGCGGGACTTGCTGGCTGCTAAGCACTGTAGCCGTGCTTCTAATGACGCTTGCTTTGTCGGGGAAGTCATGGCTACAGTTCCGCCGCCTGGCGGGCGTTCACTGTAGCCATTCCCCATCTCTTCTGGTTAAGGGCGCACAAACTCCTAGGAAGGGGGAGGGCTGCCTTCTGGGTGCCGACCTCCCCCTAGGTTGACTGGCCAGGGCTTGCCGCCTTCTGGCTTCTCACCGCCAGGAAGGGCCCACCGCCTGCAAGCCGTACCGACAGCCCGTCATGGGAGCATGGTCCTCTCTGATTCGGGTGAGGTCACGGGCGGAGTGGCAACAGTGCCGCGCCGTGCAGGAGATCTCCTGCTGGTACGGCGCACTATGGCCACGACCTGCCCTGGATTCGAGGGTGGCAGGCTTTGCCGTAGCCACACCCCATCCCGTCGTGTTTATGAGGGCGCAGTCTTTGAGGGCGCCTGGGGCCGCCTGCCAGGAGCCGGCCTCTCTGGAGGCCGCCTGCTAGGAGGCGGCCCGCTTCATGGCCGTCTTCTCGGGTCCGCCGCTTCTTGCAGCCGGCCGCTTGGACCAGCCGGCCACAAGAAGGTGGCGATCAATCTTTGATGCTCGAAGGGCATAGTCGGCCCCGATGTCTTGAAATGTCGTGGGGGCAGATGAGGCTACCCATGTGCAATAACTCCGACAGTGTCAAACCGGCGGATCTCGTGTAGGGGGTCCCGAACTGTGCGTCTAAGGTCGATGGTAATAGGATACAGGGGGCATGATGTTTACCCAGGTTCGGGCCCTCTCGACGGAGGTAATACCCTACTTCCTGCTTGATTGATCTTGATGAATATGAGGGTTACAAGAGTTGATCTACCACGAGATCGTAATGGCTAAACCCTAGAAGCCTAGCCTGTATGATTGTTCTTGCCCCTATGGACTAAACCCTCCAGTTTATATAGACATCGGAGGGGACTAGGGTTGTACGAAGTCGGTTACAGAGAAAGTAATCTTCATATCCAAACACCAAGCTTGCCATCCATGCCAAGGAGAGTCCCATCCAAACACGGGAGAGAGTCTTTTGTCTTGTATCTTCACGGCCCATCAGTCCGGCCCATGTCCAATAGGCCGGACGCCCGAGGACCCCTTAATCCAAGACTCCCTCAGTAGCCCCTGAACCAGGCTTCAATGACGAGGTGTCCGGCGCGCAGATTGTCTTCGGCATTGCAAGGCGGGTTCCTTCTTCGAATACTCCAAAACAGCCTTCGAACACAAAGAACGTGTCCGTCTCTGAAAAACAAGCACCACACACGACCGCAGAGAGTATAATATTTCACGAGTCCAATCCACTGCCAACTTTTGTAGCGTGGCACCACGTCACCACCCGGTCATTATTTCGAACTGTTTTTTAGCCTACCGCTCCACGTTTTGAGATGCGGTTTTATCGGCACGTCTTGTCAAAGCAGAGATCGTGTCCCCTTATTACGGGATTCTCATCACCCGGGCATGGGTAATCCAACCGTGCCGTCTGCACGCCCCTTGGGGAATAGGGGAGTTTTAAGGTGAGTGGGGAGGCGCTTGATATTCGCTGCCTTTATAGGGAGATAAGGATTCACCCCTTTCACCCGTGCCTTCTCTCTCTCTGCCCACCCATTCTCGAGCTCCAGCGCCCAAGTCCTCATCCTTTCTGCCTCAAGGCAGCACTCCAATCATGTCCAGATCGGGAGCACAGGGCAAGTGGATGGTCTCCTCTGTCAAGGAGAAAGACATCACCAAGCTCCGGGAGGCCGGGTATTTGGCCCAGGAAGTCGTCCACCGGCTTCCGGCCAAGGGACAGATCGTCCCCACCCCGGAGCCCCATAAGAGGGTAGTGTTTATCCCCCACTTCGTCCGCGGGTTGGGATTTCCTCTCCACCCATTCGTCCGCGGACTCATGTTCTACTATGGGCTGGATTTCCACGATCTGGCCCCCAACTCCTTCCTCAATATCTCGGCATTTATTTTCGTGTGCGAGGCCTTCCTCCGCATCTCACCCCACTTCGGATTGTGGTTAAAGATCTTCAATGTGAAGCCGAAGGTGGTGGATGGCCAACATGCAGAGTGCGGAGGTGCCATGGTGAGCAAGATGCCCAACGTCATATGGACCAAGGGTACCTTCTGGAAACCGTCAAAGGGTGGCAACAACAGTGGTTCTATGTCACAAAGCCCCGCGACACCACCTGGGCCGCCCAGCTCCCGAATTCAGGTCCCGGGCCCCAATGCGGCTCACCTCCTGGCTAGAGAAGGGCCTGGACTGGGCCTCATCGGACGAGCTGACAGCGCTACAGACGCGCATCAAGAGCATGGTAGACAAGAACATCAAGCTTGTCAATGTGATCCAGGTGATGCTTTTTCGCCGGATCCTTCCATGCCAAAGCCGGAACTGCAATTTGTGGGAGTTCGATCCGGCCAAGCACCAGACCCTGCAACATTTCTCCGGCGTTACGCACAAAGGCATTTGGAAGGTGCTCTTCAAGGCCAATGAGACGTGGCCGAAGGAGACCGAAGACCGTGGATACAACCTGACCCATCCCGCCAGTCCGGTAAGCTTTTTCGTGTTTTCAAGGTTTTTCCTTTACTTATACACTCAAGGAGAATGTCTGAGCTTCCCCATCTTACTTTTCAGGGTTGGACAAAGAAAGTGGAGCAGATCAAGTGTCCGGCTCCACTGCCCGAAGACCCAGAAATCCCACTTCTGACGAAGATGCTAGTTCCGGCGCCCAACCAGGCACCGGAGAAGAAGGCCAAGGGGACCAGAGGTGGCCTTCGCCACAAGGGCACTTCGGACATGACGTCCAAAGACGCCGAAACCCACTCCCCTCCCGCCACTGACGACGAGGAAGAGGAGGAGGAAGAAAGCAACTCCCCCCCCCGAGGGGGGAAGGAAGAAGAGGGCGGCCTCCACACATCTGGAGGGCGAAGCATCCAAGAAGGGGAGAGTCTTCCTTGCGGACGACGCCGCGCCGGATACTGACAGCAGCTCGGAGTGGCGCCCCAGGGATAAGCCCCTGGCCGAATCGTAAGTATTCGAAGGCACTAACGCACTTATATATCCAACTCCTTTACCTTGTGATTTAATGTGTTGAATCATGCACTGCAGTCCGGCCCACGATAGCTCCCAGCGATCCTCATCGGGGGGTTCACTGGATCCAAAGGCTATGGACAGCGGGTCACTGCCGGCGGCCTCCATTCCCAAGGCCACGGACGACGCCGAGGGGCTGTCCCGGAGGACCTTTCCATGCCGAGGGGAAGTACAGGGGGGCGCCCAGGTGACGCCAGTGGGTGAAACCTTGGCTACCGGACACCTGGGGGAGCAAATCCCCCTGGAGACTGGCGATGGGGGCCATATCCGCTGCGGCCCCCAGCCGAATACCATTCCGGAAGCCGATACGGCTCCGGATTCAGGCAAGCAGCCTCCTTCAAAAGAATGAGGTGCGCCTGTTCCCCCGGTGACCTTTTTCCAACCAGAGGCACCGGATACTCTTCTGGAAGCGCTGCAAGGTGCTTCCATTGTTGAGGAACACCATATCCTTATGGGTACGGTGGTTGAGAAGGTTCAGTCCGTTAAGAGCGGATTGACAGAAGCCTGCACCAGCCTTCTGACAGGCTTTGAGGTAAGCGACGTAATTATGTAAGAAGAATGTCACAGTATAGACAGTAGCCCCTGAGACTCTGTCCGGTGTTCGGAAAGAAAAGCCGAACAGAGGATCAAATAATTTTCGCAGGAGACTAACCATACATGTCTTATGTCAATAAGCAGGCGTCGCTGCTTGCTGCGACTTCTCATGTTGCCGAAGTCTCCGGACTGAAGCAGAGTCTGGAGCGAGCTGCGGAAGAGCTCGGCCGAGTGAAAAAACAACTGGAGGACAAGGAAGGTATGCGATGACCTTGTGTAGATTCAGAAAGGATGAATGATTTGGTTTGACCATAATGCCATGATATTTTGTAGGAGCGGCGACCGAGGTGGAGACCCTCAAGAAGGTGCTGGCCGAGGCCGAGGAGAGAGCAGCAAAGGAACAAGCCGCCCGCGAAAAGCATGAGGCCAGAGACGGCGAGGTCCAGCAGGAGCTCCAGGACACCATGAAGAAATGTGAGTCCTTGGGGCGCAATATTGCGTATCAAGAGACCGAACTCACCAAGGCTCGCCAGAGCGCACAAGATGCCCGGGTTGAAGCCCAGGGCGCCCTCCACGAAATCCAAGAGGCCAGAAAAATCGCGGCGGGTAAGGCCTTCATTATGCAGAGCAAATATGTGAAGAAGAGGTATCTCTTACTAACCCGGATATGGAGTTCTCCAGGAGCGTTTGTGGATTTACCGTGCAGCGTTGCCGACGCTGCGGAGTTCTTCCGAGCCGAAGAGGGGAGCTCAACGGAGAAGCTGTTCTGGGCGCAATACCTTGCGCCAGAACATCCGGTGCCCTTTAGCGATCAACTAAAACAGCTGGTTGAACTGCATAGGGTGGCCGAACTAGCCATGAAGGATTTGATAATCCGGCTATGACTTGCCGAAGCCATACCCAGCAGCTACTTCGGGCTCGTGAAGCGGCTGCAATGCCTGCCCCCGGCTTGATGTCATCAAGCTGTCGGTCTGCATCGAAGGTGCGCGGATGGCCTTCGCCCGTGTCAAGATACAGTGGGCGAAGATGGACGCCATCAAGCTCGTGACCGGGGGACCGCCCGCTGGCAAGGAGCACTGCACGCCGGAATCTAAGCACTCTTGATCCAAGAATTTGGTCCTTGAAGGACGTGTTTAGCACAACGAACCAGGCAATCGGACTATGTGGCTTTATCACCCTCACTTAGCCATAGGAGTTTGACTATAAAAATGTAGGCGCATCCCCTAGTTAGCATTTAATCCGGACTAGGGTGCTGTAAACACCTGATCGGGTAGAGACCGATTCGTCGCATAATGCGGAAAAATCACAAAAGATTTGTAACCTCTGAACAGCTGACCGGCTCACGCTGCATCATCACAGTCAGTTTTCGGCTTTCTCTATTGAGGTGCTCATCCGGATAAACCAGGACACAATCGCAGTAGTTCTCCCTTTACTACCCTAGCCGATATGGCGGAACATAAGGTAGTAAGCACAGGAGCCGAGCAACCCAACTATTGACCAAAGACATGATTCGGAGCCGATGCATATAATGCTACAATTCGGGGTGCCGAACTGTAATGTGAAAAGTGTTCGGACTTTGTTGCCGTAGTATGGAGCATAATGAAGCCCCTGGCGAATTAAAGCGTACCAAAGTGTACGGGTGCAATAGACAAGAATGACAAAATAAAATGAAGTAGTAAGCTAGTGCCACATAAGCTGGGCCGCAAACTGTTTCCCTTATAATTTTATTAATACGTCAAAGCGTATTTATACAAATAGTGCGATAAGCAACCTGGCTATTTAACATGCCGAGACCAAGGGGGAGCTGCGTGTGGGTCCGAAAATAGGTAGAATGATCGTCAAGAAGAACATCTAGAGATTCCCCCACATGTCTGTACTGCTTGCCACCTTGGTATATTTATCCTTCGAAAGGACCGATGATCAAGCCGTCAGGAAGGGCCTATAAAAAAGATACCGAAAAATGGTAAGAAGGAAAAGAAAATATATCTGTGGGAGCCGTATGATGAACCCCAATAAAGTTATGCTTCCGTCTATGCCCATGGTCTTTTGAGTGCGTAGTTATGTACGCGTGGTGCGAACGCCGCCGTTTGGTCAGGACTGAGACGGAGGCCAAATTGCTAGTCGAGCTCTTGACGAGCTAGACTGTCCTGCTGCAGAGTAGTCCAGACTCGTTTGACTGTGTCCAGGAGCTAGGCCGCTGAATTAAGGTTCTGCTTGAGAAGGCCGCTCTGGACTTCTGCTGCCAGAGCGGCGGTGTGCTCCTCGGTGCGGAGGGAGCGTTCCGTGTTTCCATTAACTGTTATGACACCGCATGGTCTGGGCATCTTGAGCTTGAGATAAGCATAGTGTGGCACCGCATTAAATCGAGCAAATGTCGTTCGTCCGAGCAGTGCGTGATAGCCACTGCGGAAGGGGACGATATCGAAGATCAAGTCTTTACTTTGGAAGTTGTCCGGAGATCGGAAGACGACCTCCAATGTGATTGAGCCCGTGTAGTGGGCCTCTACACCTGGTATAACTCCTTTAAAGGTAGTTTTTGTGGGCTTGATCCTTGATGGATCGATGCCCATTTTGCGCACTGTATCCTGGTAGAGCAGTTTAAGGCTGCTTCCCCCGTCCATGAGGACTCGCGTGAGGTGGAATCCATCAATGATTGGGTCGAGGACTAGTGCAGCTGAACCGCCATGACGGATACTAGTCGGATGATCCCTGCGATCGAAGGTGATCGGACAGGATGACCATGGGTTGAATTTTGGGGCGACTGGCTCTATCGCATAGACGTCCCTGAGCGCGCGTTTGCGCTCCCTCTTGGGGATATGTGTAGCGTATATCATGTTCACCCTTTTAACCTGGGGGGACTTCTTCTGTCCCCCTGTGTTCGGTGGAAGGGGCTCTTCATCGTCGTTCTCACTTTGCGACCCCTTCTCCTTATCCTCGACATTTAACTTGCCGGCCTGTTTAAAGACCCAACAACTCCGGTGGGTATGATTGGTTGGTTTATCAGGGGTACCGTGGATCTGACATGGACGATCGAGCATGCGGTCCAAGCTAGAGGAGCCTGGATTGTTCCTTTTGTATGGCTTCTTCCGCTGACCGGACTTGGAGCCACTGAATCCGGCGTTAACCGCCGTGTCATCCGTATTGTCACCATTGTTTCGACGCTTATGCCTGTTGCACCGGGGCTTGCCGTTGCTATTCTTGGCTTCAGAGGTGCTAGGTTCACTTGCATTATTATTGCTACGGGCTAGCCAACTATCTTCGCCCGCACAAAAGCGGGTCATGAGTGCCGTGAGGGCTGCCATGGAATTCGGCTTTTCCTGGCCGAGGTGTCGGGCGAGCCATTCATCGCGGATGCTATGCTTAAAGGCCGCTAGGGCTTCGGCATCCGGACAGTCGATGATCTGGTTCTTTTAGTTAAGAACCTAGTCCAGAATTTCCTGGCTGACTCTCCGGGCTGTTGGACTATGTGACTTAAGTCATCTGCATCTGGAGGTCGGACGTATGTACCTTGGAAGTTGTCGCGGAAGGCATCTTCCAGGTCCTCCCAGCTGCCAATGGAGTTTTCACGCAGGCTGTTCAACCAGTGCCGAGTTGGTCCCTTGAGTTTTAGTGGGAGGTATTTGATGGCATGAGGATCATCACCGCGGGCCATATGGATATGGAGAATAAAATCCTCAATCCATACCGTGGGGTCTGTTGTCCCATCGTATGATTCGATATTCACGGGTTTAAACCCTTCTGGGAATTCGTGCTCCATTACTACATCGGTGAAGCAGAGGGGGTGTGCGGCGCCTCTATATCGGGCCAAGTCACGACGTAGCTCCGATGGAGTCCATCTGCGGTTTTCAGCCTGGGCGTGATTATGCTTATCGCGTCGGGCTGGATAGCCGTCGTCACGCGTCGGGGCGCGCCCCAGCAATCCGTAGACCGATCTAGTCTGACCTGCTCTATTGTCCAGGTCCTGCCGCAGGTGATATGTATATCTCCGAGCTGTTGTGTCTCTACCTTTACGGCAGGGCGGTATGGGCTGGTGTTCGGCTTGAGTTGCCGCTTTATCCTGGCCACGTGGTGCTCGGTCAGCTGCATTACACGCTGACGGTACGGGGTCCAATGCCTCGTCGTCGAATTGACGTAGAAGTTTACGCTTCGGGTAACTTTTGGTTGGGCGCTCGAGGCCGTATTCCTCGGCTGCCAGGATGTTAGTCCATCTGTTGTTGAGCAGATCTTGATCAGCTTGAAGCTGCTGCTGCTTCTTTTTCAGGCTCCTTGCAGTGGCGATTAGCCGGCGCTTAAAGCGCTCCTGCTCGAGAGGTTCCTCAGGCATGATAAAATCTTCGTTGTCGAGGCTCACCTCGTCCTTGGAGAGCGGAAGATAATTACTGTCATCCGAGTCTTTGTTTACGGCTTGTTCATCAGGGCTGACTTGCCCATCTTCCCGTTCGTCCTGTTCGAAAGTTGGCTCGACGTGCCTTCTTTGTCTTCGGCATCATCCGGAGTATTGTTTTCTCCTATGCCGGTATTGCTATCTTTTCCACGGCGTGATTTAGAGCGGCGCCGCTGACGACGACACTTTGGTTGTATCTCAGGAGGTTTATCCTCGACTGGATCTTCTTTGTCATCGTCGTTACCCGCTTTGGGTGTATCCACCATGTATACGTCATACGAAGAGGGGGCCGTCCAATGTCCGGTGAACGGCGGGTTTTCGGCCTGCTCCTCTCTGGCATCGTCGTCCATACCGTCGATGTCTTCGGAGCCATAGTCGAGCATGTTAGTTAAGTCCTCGATAGTGTGGCTATAAAGTGGGTGGTTTGTGGGACGTAAAATTCCCCGCTCTCAGCCCCTAGTCCGGGTTGGGCGTAGTTCGGACATTGCTCCTTTGTAATGACGAGGGATCGCATCAAGTCCAGAGCCTCGCTTAAATGCGAGGTTTGGCCCAGGAGAAGAAAGTTCATGGAGTACGGCGGGGAGGGAACTCCTTGGCCGAACTCACACGATGTTGACTTTGAGGGTCCGGAGCCGGTGTCCGGGGAGGGGTCCGGTTTCATGATGGGTGCCAGCGAGACTACTCCCTCCGGCTCTCCCGTGCCGGGCTTAATGGCCGCTGACAGTCCGGCGGGTTCAGTAATCCCGTCTTCGGACCTGGCAATGCACTCTGGATCTAAGGCCAGAGCGGAGGTTGGGTTCGTGAACCCTTGGAAGATCAAGTCTCCTCAGATATCAGCGACATAGTCCAGATTTTCCAAAACTAATCTGGTGACCTGGGGCGTAGCTGTCAATCTGCTCTAGATGGCTAAGCGAGTTGGCCCGCAGTGCGAAGCCGCCGAATACAAAAATCTGGCCGGGGAGAAAGGCCTCCTCCAGGGCCGCGTTGTTACAGATGATGGATGGAGCCATCGAACCTCCGGGTGACGACACAGCGAAACTCTCAATGAAAGCACCAATGTCGGTGTCAAAACCAGCGGATCTCGGGTAGGGGGTCCCGAACTTTGCATCTAAGGTCGATGGTAACAGGAGACAGGGGACACGATGTTTACCCAGGTTCGGGCCCTCTTGACGGAGGTAGTACCGTACTTCCTGCTTGATTGATCTTGATGAATATGAGGGTTACAAGAGTTGATCTACCACGAGATCGTAATGGCTAAACCCTAGAAGCCTAGCCTGTATCATTGTTCTTGCCCCTACGGACTAAACCCTCCGGTTTATATAGACACCGGAGGGGACTAGGGTTGTACAAAGTCAGTTACAGAGAAATGAATTCATATCCGAACGCAAAGCTTGCCATCCACGCAAAGGAGAGTCCCATCCGGACACGGGAGAGAGTCTTCTGTCTTGTATCTTCACGGCCCATCAGTCCGGCCCATGTCCAACAGGCCGAACGCCCGAGGACCCCTTAATCCAGGACTCCCTCACCCCCCTCCCACGTATATAAAGGAGGGAGGGAGAGAGGCCGCCCCCCTAGGGGCGCGCCAAGAGTATGGAGTCCTACTAGGACTTCCATGTCCTAGTAGGAATCCCTTCCCTTTTCGGAGTAGGAGAGAAGGAAAGAGGGAAAGAGAGAAGGAGTAGGAAAAGGCAAGGGGCGCGCCGCCCCCTTCCCCTAGTCCAATTCGGACCCATGGGGGGCGTGCGCCACCTCCCCTTGGCCTGCCTCCTCTTTTCCCGTATGGCCCAATAAGGCCCATTACTTCTCCCGGTGAATTCCCGTAACTCCCCGGTACTCCGAAAAACACCCGAATCACTCGGAACCTTTCTGATGTCCGAATATAGCCTTCCAATATATGAATCTGTACCTGTCGACCATTTCGAGACTCCTCTTCATGTCCGTGATCTCATCCGGGACTCCGAACAAACTTCGTTCATCAAATCACATAACTCATAATACAAATCGTCATCGAACATTAAGTGTGCGGACCCTACGGGTTAGAGAACTATGTAGACATGAACGAGACACATCTCCAGTCAATAACCAATAGCAGAACCTGGATGCTCATATTGGATCCTACATATTCTATGAAGATCTTTATCGGTAAAACCGCATAACAACATACGTTATTCCCTTTGTCATCGGTATGTTACTTGCCCGAGATTCGATCGTCGGTATCATCATACCTAGTTCAATCTCGTTACCGACAAGTCTCTTTACTTGTTCCGTAATGCATCATCTCGTAACTAAGTCATTAGTTACATTGCTTGCAAGGCTTATTATGATGTGCATTACCGAGAGGGCCCAGAGATACCTCTCCGATACTCGGAGTGCCAACTCGACAAACACCTTTGGAAACACATGTAGAGCATCTTTATAATCACCCAGTTACGTTGTGAAGTTTGATAGCACACAAGGTGTTCCTCCAGTATTCGAGAGTTGCATAATCTCATAGTTAGAGGAACATGTATAAGTCATGAAGAAAGCAATAGCAGTAGAACTAAACGATCATAATGCTAAGAGAATGATGTGATGTCAACACATGTCTATGGTCAGGAAACATAACCATCTTTGATCAACGAGCTAGTCAAGTAGAGGCATACTAGGGACACTCTGTTTTGTCTATGTATTCGCACATGTACTAAGTTTCCGGTTAATACAATTCTAGCATAAATAATAAACATTTATCATGATATAAGGAAATATGAATAACAAATTTATTATTGCCTCTAGGGCATATTTCCTTCAGTCTCCCACTTGCACTAGAGTCAATAATCTAGTTCACATCGCCATGTGATTTAACACCAATAGTTCACATCGTCATGTGATTTAACACTCTATAGTTCACATCGCCATGTGACAAATACCCAAAGGGTTTACTAGAGTCAATAATCTAGTTCACATCGCCATGTGATTAACACCCAAAGAGTACTAAGGTGTGATCATGTTTTGCTTGTGAGAGAAGTTTAGTTTTTGGGTCTGCCACATTCAGATCCGTATGTATTTTGCAAATTTCTATGTCTACAATGCTCTGCACGGAGCTACTCTAGCTAATTGGTCCCACTTTTAATATGTATCCAGATTGAGACTTAGAGTCATCCGGATCAGTGTCAAAGCTTGCATCGACGTAACCCTTTACGACGAACTCTTTATCACCTCCATAACCAAGAAATATTTCCTTAGTTCTCTAAGGATAATTTTGACCATTGTCTAGTGATCCACTCCTGGATCACTATTGTACCCCCTTGCCAAATTCATGGCAAGGAACACAAAAGGTTTGTTACACAGCATGGCATACTTTATTGAACCTATGGCTAAGCCATAGGGAATGACTTTCATTCTCTTTCTATTTTCTGCCGTGGTCGGGTTTTGTGTCTTTACTCAACTTCACACCTTGCAACACAGGCGAGAACTCCTTCTTTGACTGTTCCATTTTGAACTACTTCAAAATCTTGTCAAGATATGTACTCATTGAAAAAACTTATCAAGTGTCTTGACCTATCTCTATAGATCTTGATGGTCAATATGTAAGCAGCTTCACCGAGGTCTTTCTTTGAAAAACTCCATTCAAACACTCCTTTATGCTTTCCAGAAAATTCTACATCATTTCCGATCAACAATATGTCATTCACATATACTTATCAAAAAGGTTGTAGTGCTCCCACTCACTTTCTTGTAAATACAGGCTTCACCGCAAGTCTGTATATAATTATATGCTTTGATCAACTCATCAAAGCGTATATTCCAACTCCAAGATGGTTGCACCAGTCCATAGATGAATCACTGGAGCTTGTGCATTTTGTTAGCACCTTTAGGATCGACAAAACTCTTCTTTAAGAAATCCATTAAGGAATGCAGTTTTGACATCCATTTACCAGCTTTCATAAAATGTGGCAATTGCTAACATGATTCGGACAGACTTTAAGCATCGCTATGGGTGAGAAAATCTCATCGTAGTCAACACCTTGAACTTGTCAAAAACCTTTTTCGACAATTCTAGATTTGTAGATAGTAACACTACTATCAGCGTCCGTCTTCCTCTTGAAGATCCATTTATTCTATATGGCTTGCCGATCATCGGGCAAGTCAACCAAAGTCCATGCTTTGTTCTCATACATGGATCCTATCTCAGATTTCATGGCCTCAAGCCATTTTACAGAATCCAGGCTCATCATCACTTCCTCATAGTTCGTAGGTTCGTCATGGCCTAGTAACATGACTTCCAGAACAGGATTACCGTACCACTCTAGTGCGGAACGTACTCTGGTTGACCTACGAGGTTCGGTAGTAACTTGATCTGAAGTTTCATGATCATCATCATTGGTTTCCTCACTAATTGGTGTAGGCATCACTGGAACTGATTTCTGTGATGAACTACTTTCCAATTCGAGAGAAGGTACAATTACCTCATCAAGTTATAGTTTCCTCCCACTCACTTCTTTCGAGAGAAACTCCTTCTCTAGAAAGGATCCTTTCTTAGCAACGAATATCTTGCCTTCGGATCTGTGATAGAAGGTGTACCCAACAGTTTCCTTTGGGTATCCTATGAAGACACATTTCTCTGATTTAGGTTTGAGCTTATCAGGTTGAAGCTTTTTCACATAAGCATCGCAGCCCCAAACTTTAAGAAATGACAGCTTAGGTTTCTTGCCAAACCACAGTTCATACGGTGTCGTCACAACGGATTTAGATGGTGACCTATTTAACGTGAATGCAGTTGTCTCTAATGCATAACCCCAAAACGATAGTGGTAAATCAGTAAGAGACATCATAGATCGCACCATATCTAATAAAGTACGGTTACGACGTTCAGACACACCATTACGCTGTGGTGTTCCAGGTGGCGTGAGTTTGTGAAACTATTTCACATTTAATTGAAAGCCAAACTCGTAACTCAAATATTCGCCTCTGCGATCAGATCGTAGAAACTTTATTTTCTTGTTACGATGATTCTCCACTTCACTCTGAAATTCTTTGAACTTATGAAATGTTTCAGACTTGTGTTTCATCAAGTAGATATACCCATATCTGCTCAAATCATCTGTGAAGGTTAGAAAATAACGATACCCACCGCGAGCCTCAACACTCATCGGACCGCATACATCGGTATGTATTATTTCCAATAAGTCAGTGGCTCGCTCCATTCTTCCGGAGAATGGAGTCTTAGTCATCTTGCCCATGAGGCGTGGTTTGCAAGCATCAAATGATTCATAATCAAGTGATTCCAAAAGTCCATCCGCATGGAGTTTCTTCATGCGCTTTACACCAATATGACCTAAACAGCAGTGCCACAAGTATGTTGCACTATCATTATCAACTTTGCATCTTTTGGCATCAATATTATGAATATATGTATCACTACGATCGAGATTCAATATACCATTTATATTAAGTGTATGACCATAGAAGGTTTTATTCATGTAAACAGAACAACAATTATTCTTTGACTTAAATGAAAAACCGTATTGCAATAAACATGATCCAATCATATTCATGCTCAACGCAAACACCAAATAACATTTATTTTAGGTTCAACACTAATCTCGAAGGTAAAAGGAGTGTGTGATGGTGATCTTATCAACCTTGGAATCATTTCCAACACACATTGTCACCTTGCCCTTAACTAATCTCTATTCATTTTGCAACTCCTGTTTTGTGTTACTAATCTTAGAAACTAAACCGGTATCAAATACCCTGGGTTACTATGAACACTAGTAAAGTACACATCAATAACATGTATATCAAATATACTTTTGTTCACTTTGCCATCCTTCTTATCTGCCAAGTATTTGGGTAGTTCCGCTTCCAGTGACCATTCCCTTTGCAGTAGAAGCACTCAGTTTCAGGCTTAGGTCTAGCTTTGGATTTCTTCACGAGAGTGGCAACTTGCTTGTCATTCTTTCTTGAAGTTCCATTTCTTTTCCTTTGCCCCTTTTCTTGAAACTAGTGGTCTTGTTAACCATCAACACTTGATGCTCTTTCTTGATTTCTACCTTCGCCGATTTTAGCATCGCGAAGAGCTCGGGAATCGTTTTTGTCATCCCTTGCATATTATAGTTCATCACGAAGTTCTAGTAACTTGGCGATGGTGACTAGAGAACTCTGTCAATCACTATCTTATCTAGAAGATTAACTCCCACCTGATTCAAGCGATTGTAGTACTCATACATTCTGAGCACATGCTCACTGGTTGAGCTATTCTCCTCCATCTTGTAGGCAAAGTACTTGTCAGAGGTCTCATACCTCTCGACTCGGGCATGAGTCTGAAATATCAATTTCAGCTCTTGGAACATCTTATATTGTAGCTATCCGACCTCAGACGGTCAAATCTTTGTGTATAAGTGTCATCCCTGGATCGGTAATGCTGACACACACAGTACCTGAAGGATTTATAACAGAGTGCAATCACACACTTATTACATCGAATGTCTCAAAAGAGAACTTATTACAATAATATGGCTTAAGACCATCTAAATAAGATAACTACGGAAGCATTGAAGGTAAATGAGTCCATCAACTCCAACGGCATAGCTGAGTGCACGACAACGACCTAGAGCACCTTACTCTTCGTCTGAAAAGTTTGCAACATAATACGTCGCAGCCCGAAACGGGTCAGCACATGGAATATGCTGGCAAAATAACACTATAGGGCAATGAACAAGATAACAGCTATCACTACATGCATATATGGCTGGTGGAGGCTCTATGGTTAACACTTTTTGCGTAAAGCCAATATTCCCTACTGCAAAAGAATATATTTTATTTAACTACAAAATTGGTTGATAAAAATATTGAGAAGGTTCCTCCAACTCAATCCCAATTAAACAATATTAATAACCCAACAAATTTAATTAAGAGTGATGGGATCAAATCAATAATTCAAGAACCAGATACTCAAGATGTCCATAACCGGGGACACGACTAACCATGATTAGTTTGTACACTCTGCAGAGGTTTGCACACTTTTCCCCACAAGACTCAATCTCCTTCATTGAATTTCTCGCACTACATGGTGTTTGAGAAATGGATGACAACACAGTCTTCCAGAAGCATGAACTCTTTACTCTGGGTAGACAGTACCACCTACATCCCCTACATCTGCTAGCCTACCACTGAAAGAGGTCACACAACATTCTCAACTATGGTAGAGCTCATAATGGCTTGTGGCTGCACATGGAAGTTTCTAGCATGAATAATCTTATGATCCCTTTGAGCCTGGGTGGTGAACCATAGGATGATCACACGGGTACTCCGGGATATCCTAGGACATCACTGGATTGCTCCTGGTGCCCACAACCAATCCACCAAGATGTGTATTAATGTTGCCACCTTAAGTTAACCATTAATTGGCAATTCTCACATCTGTCATGGATCACTCAAACCAAACCACGTCTACGAGCATAGCATAGTAGTATAAGCATAACGTAGAAGTAACTCCCAAGGTTTTAAATAAAAGGACAATAGGTTCTACCTCATCAACTACTTCCCAAACCCACATGTTAACAAATCCTAACCATGCAATGTTTGAGGGTTGAAACTAATGCATAAAAACTGGGTAATAAAGGCGTATGATCAAAGTGTTACTTGCCTTGCTGACGATCTGCAAACCCTAGTGACTCATAGTAGCACGCTTCGCACTCCGGAAATTCTATCACAAACAAACAATATCATACATAAATGCTCAAGCATAGATGCAAGCGTAAAACTCAGATGAGAAAGTCCAAATGGAAAATTCAACTGAAGTGCTTCGACTTGCAAAAAGAATCAATCAAATCGGAGCTACGAAACTCAAACTACGATCAAAAGAAGTTCGAATTCAAATCTTCTTGAAACCAGATTTTAATTTGTCAAAACCATGTTCAAGTTGATTAACTAGAAAGAGGGGTCTGAGACGAAGATTTTGGCATTGGTTATCAGGGGCTAATCTGCGATAAAAATAATCGCGGATAGGTCCCTAGCTGAAAATAAAATAAAAAGAAAAAGCTAACGAACGAACGTTCGCTAACAGAGACAAACGGACGAACGCGTTCGCTAACAGTGACGTTCGGGTGAACGTTCGCTAATTAGCGAAACCGAAAAAACCCGAACCGATCTAAAAAAACGGGGCGACGATTTTGTCGGTTTTTACCGATTCAACAAAAAAACCGGCGGCGGCGAGATCCGGCGAGATGGGGCTCCGGCGGGGCGGCGGGGCAGCGGCGGCAGCCGGCGGCGGTGGCGCGGCGGCGGCGGGCTGCTGCAGCAGGCGGCGGCTCGGGCTGGCGGTGCGGGCTGCGGCTTCGGGACGGGGTGGAGAGGCGGCGGGGCGGCGCGGTATTTAAAGGGGGGGCGTCGTGGCTTGGGGAGGGAGCCGGCGCAAGCGAGAGTCCAGCTCGGACTCTCCTCGACGTCCGTGCAGCGCACGGCGGAGGGAGGCGGCGGCCTTGCGGGCCGCCCGGCTCGGCTGGGCCTTTGGCCCAGTCGGGCGGAAACTTTTTTAAAAAACAACATAAATAAATTCCGCCGAAGAAGAATCCTAATAAAATATAAAAAAATCTAAAAATGCCAAAAACAATTTTCACCATCTAAATAAAATATTTAAAACAAAGTGAACATTTTTCTGGCCTAAAATGCATATTTTTCTAATTCAAATAAAATCCAAATAAAATATAAATATTTGATTTTAAAATTTTCCCTCCAATATTCCTCATTTTAATATTAGAAATATTCAAAGAGAAAAATATTAAAACCAAATTGATCCTCCTTTCAAATTTGAGAAAATTCAAATATGAAAATTTATGAAATCTCCAACTCTCTCCTTGGGTCCTTGAGTCGCTTAAGATATCTAGGATCACAACCAAAATGTAAATAAAATAAGATATGCATATGATGACCTATGTATAACACCCAAATTGAAAAATTGGGATGTTACATACCTACCTGATACGTCTCCAACGTATCTATAATTTTTGATTGCTTCATGCTATGTTATATTCTGTTTTGGATGAATAATGGGCTTTATTATACACTTTTATATTATTTTTGGGACTAACCTATTAACCGGAGGCCCAGCCCAGAATTGCTGTTTTTTGCCTATTTCAGTGTTTCGCAGAAAAAGAATATCAAACGGAGTCCAAACGGAAAGAAACCTTCGGGAACGTGATTTTCGGAACGAATGTGATCCAGAGGACTTGGACCAGACGTCAAGAAAGCAACCAGGAGGGCACGAGGTAGGGGGCGCGCCTACCCCTTGGGCGTGCCCTCCACCCTCGTGGGGCCCACGTTGCTCCACCGACGTACTTCTTCCTCCTATATATACCTACGTACCCCCAAACCAACAGAAGCATCCATGAAAACCTAATTCCACCGCCGCAACCTTCTGTACCCTTGAGATCCCATCTTCGGGCCTTTTCTGGAGTCCTGCCGGAGGGGGCATTGATCACGGAGGGCTTCTACATCAACACCATAGCCTCTCCGATGATCTGTGAGTAGTTTACCTCAGACCTTCGGGTCCATAGTTATTAGCTAGATGGCTTCTTCTCTCTCTTTGGATCTCAATACAAAGTTCTCCACGATTCTCGTGGAGATCTATTCGATGTAATCTTCTTTTGCGGTGTGTTTGTTGAGATCGATGAATTGTGGGTTTATGATCAAGTTTATCTATGAACAATATTTGAATCTTCTCTAAATTCTTTTATGTATGATTGGTTATCTTTGCAAGTCTCTTCGAATAATCAGTTTGGTTTGGCCTACTAGATTGATCTTTCTTGCAATGGGAGAAGTGCTTAACTTTGGGTTCAATCTTGCGGTGTCCTTTCCCAGTGACAGTAGGGGCAGCAAGGCACATATTGTATTGTTGCCATCGAGGATAACAAGATGGGGTTTATATCATATTGCATGAGTTCATCCCTCTACATCATGTCATCTTACTTAAAGCGTTACTCTGTTCTTATGAACTTAATACTCTAGATGCATACTGGATAGCGGTCGATGTGTGGAGTAATAGTAGTAGATGCAGGCAGGAGTCGGTCTACTTGTCGCGGACGTGATGCCTACATACATAATCATACCTAGATATTCTCATAACTATGCTCAATTCTGTCAATTGCTCAACAGTAATTTGTTCACCCACCGTAATACTTATGCTCTTGAGAGAAGCTACTAGTGAAACCTATGGCCCCCGGGTCTATTTTCCATCATATTAATCTTCCGTCAACAAGCTATTTCTATTACCGTTTATTTTGCGTTCTTTACTTTTAGTCTTTATCATAAAAATACCAAAAAATTTATCTTATCATATCTATCAGATCTCACTTTCGTAAGTGACCGTCAAGGGATTGACAACCCCTTTATTGCGTTGGTTGCGAGGTTTATATTTGTTTGGGTCGGTGCGAGGGACTTGTGCATGGCCTCCTACTGGATTGATACCTTGGTTCTCCAAAACTGAGGGAAATACTTACGCTACTTTACTGCATCACCCTTTCCTCTTCAAGGGAAAACCAACGCAGTGCTCAAGAGGTAGCAAGAAGGATTTCTGGTGCCATTGTCGGGGAGTCTACGCAAAAGTCAACATACCAAGTATCCATCACAAACTCTTATCTCCCGCATTACATTATTTGCCATTTGCCTCTCGTTTTCCTCTCCCCCACTTCACCCTTGCCGTTTTATTCGCCCTCTCTTTTCCGTTTGCCTCCCTCTTTCTTTTTGCTCCTCGCACTTTCTGCCGTTATGTCTGAAATTGGGGAAACTATTGTCGATATGGACAATAGTAATAACATGGAAAATTCTGATGCTCCTGCTGAAGAACCCCCTATCTTACATATAAAAAAAATTCCGAATTGGTAGTGGTAATATTATTGGAAAAGGGGTTATTCAAGATTTCTTTACTTTTGCCGGTGCTTTGCCTTCTATGGGCAGTTCTATTCTTCATAGAACTAGTAGTCTTGCGGACGCTATTGCCATTCTTGTAGTTGAACTTGAAAGGCAATTTATGCACATGCACCCTTGCATACAAAGGATTTTCCTAGAATTTTCTAATATTGAGCATTCTTCTGTTAAGCGTGCCGCTACTATCTTTTTGGCTCATGAGTTCAGATTTATAATAAAAGAGGCCAAAGAAATCTTTGCGCATTATAGGGTGGACGCTGGCCGTCCTCCCATAGAAACTATCCTATTTGATCAAGAGGAAATAATGCGTTTTCAATCTCTAGACTATGTTGCTTTTAATGAGAACTTTAGAAAAAAGGTTCCTACCAATGTTCTAGTTGATAGAATTTCTGAACTTAATAATGATTTTTCTATTCGAAATAATGAGCTAGGATATTCTCTTGAGTATAGGCTCACAAAGTTCTGTCAAAAGAATGCTTATAATGATGAATTGGTTGTGCAATATGAAGGGCCGAAGGAGGAACCTATACCTCCTAAAGTTGATCTTGGGGACTTTTGGCCCATTAAATTTAGCCCTTTTGATTACTTTTTCTTGCCTCAAAGAAAACTCGCCGCTGAACGTAGAGAATATGAAATGAGTTTTAATGATCTATCCTATTATTATGGCAATACCTAGATCTATCCTTGCTTTTATGCCTAGCTAGGGGCGTTAAACGATAGCGCTTGTTGGGAGGCAACCAAATTTTATTTTTAGTTTTTTTGCTTTTTTCTTCTGTTTAGGAATAAATCTTTGATCTAGCCTCTGGTTAGATTTGTTTTTATGTTTTAATTAGTGTTTGTGCCAAGTTAAACCTATAGGATCTTCTTGGATGATAGTTAATTGCTCTTGCTGAAAATTCCAGAAACTTTCTGTTCACGAAAACAATTGTTAAAAATCACCAGAACGTGATAAAATATTGATTCCAATTGATGCTGATCAATAAACAAATTATCTAGGTCTTCCTATTTTGGCTGAAGTTTTTGAGTTCCAGAAGTTTGTGTTAGTTACAGATTACTACAGACTGTTATGTTTTTGACAGATTCTGTTGTTTGCTTATTTTGATGATTCTATGGCTAGTAAAATAGTTTACAAACCATAGAGAAGTTGGAATACAGTAGGTTTAACACCAATATAAATAAAGAATGAGTTCATTACAGTACCTTGAAGGGCGTTTTGCTTTCTTTCGCTAACGGAGCTCACGAGATTTTCTGTTAAGTTTTGTGTTGTGAAGTTTTCAAGTTTTGGGTAAAAGATTTGATGGAATATGGAACAAGGAGTGGCAAGAGCCTAATCTTGGGGATGCCCATGGCACCCAAAGATAATCTAAGGACACCTAAAAGCCAAAGCTTGGGGATGCCCCGGAAGGCATCCCCTCTTTCGTCTACTTCCATCGGTAACTTTACTTGGAGCTATATTTTTATTCACCACATGATAAGTGTTTTGCTTGGAGCGTCTTGTATGATTTGAGTCTTTTATTTTTAGTTTACCACAATCATACTTGCTGTACACACCTTTTGAGAGAGACACACATGATTCGGAATTTATTGGAATACTCTATGTGCTTCACTTATATCTTTTGAGTTATATAGTTTTTGCTCTAGTGCTTCACTTATATCTTTTTGAGCACGGTGGTGGATTTGTTTTATAGAAACTATTGTTCTCTCATGCTTCACTTATATTATTTTGATAGTCCTACAAAACAGCATGGTAATTTTCTTTAATTATGATAGGCATTCAAGATTAGTAAAAAAATTCTTATGAGTGTGTTGAATACTATGAGAAGTTTGATACTTGATAATTGTTTTGAGATATGAAGATGGTAATATTAGAGTCATGCTAGTTGAGTAGTTTTGAATTTGAGAAATACTTGTGTTAAAGTTTGTGATTCTCGTAACATGCACGTATGGTGAACCGTTATGTGATGAAGTCGGAGCATGATTTATTTATTGATTGTCTTCCTTACGAGTGGCGGTCGGGGATGAGCGATGGTCTTTTCCTACCAATCTATCCCCCTAGGAGCATGCGCGTAATACTTTGCTTCGATAACTTGTAGATTTTTTCAATAAGTATATGAGTTCTTTATGACTAATGTTGAGTCCATAGATTATACACACTTTCTTCCTTCCACCATTGCTAGCCTCTCTAATATCGTGCACTTTTCGCCGGTATCATACACCCACCATATACCTTCCTCAAAACAGCCACCATACCTACCTATCATGGCATTTTCATAGCCATTCCGAGATATATTGCCATGCAACTTACCACCGTTCCGTTTACTATGACACGCTCCATCATTGTCATATTACCTTGCATGATCATGTAGTTGACATCGTATTTGTGGCAAAGCCACCGTTCATAATTCTTTCATACATGTCACTCTTGATTCATTGCATATCCCGGTACACTGCCGGAGGCATTCACATAGAGTCATATTTTGTTCTAAGTATTGAGTTGTAATTGTTGAGTTGTAAGTAAATAAATGTGTGATGATCATCATTTTTAGAGCATTGTCCCAAGTGAGGAAAGGATTATGGAGATTATGATTCCCCCACAAGTCGGGATGAGACTCCGGACTAAAAAAAAGAGGCCATAAAAAAAAAGAGAAAAGGCCCACACAAAAAAATAAAAAAAATGAGAGAAAAAGAGAGAAGGGACAATGTTACTATCCTTTTACCACACTTGTGCTTCAAAGTAGCACCATGATCTTCATGATAGAGAGTCTCCTACGATATCACTTTCATATACTAGTGGGAATTTTTCATTATAGAACTTGGCTTGTATATTCCAATGATAGGCTTCCTCAAAATGCCCTAGGTATTCATGAGCAAGCGAGTTGGATGCACACCCACTTAGTTTCTTTTGTTGAGCTTTCATATACTTATAGATCAAGTGCGTCCGTTGCATCGTAATCCCTACTCACTCACATTGATATCTATTGATGGGCATCTCCATAGCCCGTTGATACGCCTAGTTGATGTGAGACTATCTTCTCCCTTTTTGTCTTCCGCACAAACACCATTCTATTCCAGATATAGTGCTATGTCCATGGCCCACGCTCATGTATTGCGTGAAGATTGAAAAAGTTTGAGAACACCAAAAGTATGAAACAATTGCTTGGCTTGTCATCGAGGTTGTGCATGATTTAAATACTTTGTGTGGTGAAGATAGAGCACAGCCAGACTATATGATTTTGTAGGGATAACTTTCTTTGGCCATGTTATTTTGAGAAGACATAATTGCTTAGTTAGTATGCTTGAAGTATTATTATTTTTATGTCAATATTAAACTTTTGTCTTAAATCTTTCGAATCTGAATATTCATACCACAATTAAGAGAATTACATTGAAATTATGCCAAGTAGCATTCCGCATCAAAAATTCTGTTTTTATCATTTACCTACTCGAGGACGAGCAGGAATTAAGCTTGGGGATGCTTGATATGTCTCCAAAGTATCTATAATTTTTGATTGCTTCATGCTATGTTATATTCTGTTTTGGATGAATAATGGGCTTTATTATACACTTTTATATTATTTTTGGGACTAACCTATTAACCGGAGGCCCAGCCCAGAATTGCTGTTTTTTGCCTATTTCAGTGTTTCGCAGAAAAAGAATATCAAACGGAGTCCAAACGGAAAGAAACCTTCGGGAACGTGATTTTCGGAACGAATGTGATCCAGAGGACTTGGACCAGACGTCAAGAAAGCAACCAGGAGGGCACGAGGTAGGGGGCGCGCCTACCCCTTGGGCGTGCCCTCCACCCTCGTGGGGCCCACGTTGCTCCACCGACGTACTTCTTCCTCCTATATATACCTACGTACCCCCAAACCAACAGAAGCATCCATGAAAACCTAATTCCACCGCCGCAACCTTCTGTACCCTTGAGATCCCATCTTCGGGCCTTTTCTGGAGTCCTGCCGGAGGGGGCATTGATCACGGAGGGCTTCTACATCAACACCATAGCCTCTCCGATGATCTGTGAGTAGTTTACCTCAGACCTTCGGGTCCATAGTTATTAGCTAGATGGCTTCTTCTCTCTCTTTGGATCTCAATACAAAGTTCTCCACGATTCTCGTGGAGATCTATTCGATGTAATCTTCTTTTGCGGTGTGTTTGTTGAGATCGATGAATTGTGGGTTTATGATCAAGTTTATCTATGAACAATATTTGAATCTTCTCTAAATTCTTTTATGTATGATTGGTTATCTTTGCAAGTCTCTTCGAATAATCAGTTTGGTTTGGCCTACTAGATTGATCTTTCTTGCAATGGGAGAAGTGCTTAACTTTGGGTTCAATCTTGCGGTGTCCTTTCCCAGTGACAGTAGGGGCAGCAAGGCACATATTGTATTGTTGCCATCGAGGATAACAAGATGGGGTTTATATCATATTGCATGAGTTCATCCCTCTACATCATGTCATCTTACTTAAAGCGTTACTCTGTTCTTATGAACTTAATACTCTAGATGCATACTGGATAGCGGTCGATGTGTGGAGTAATAGTAGTAGATGCAGGCAGGAGTCGGTCTACTTGTCGCGGACGTGATGCCTACATACATAATCATACCTAGATATTCTCATAACTATGCTCAATTCTGTCAATTGCTCAACAGTAATTTGTTCACCCACCGTAATACTTATGCTCTTGAGAGAAGCTACTAGTGAAACCTATGGCCCCCGGGTCTATTTTCCATCATATTAATCTTCCGTCAACAAGCTATTTCTATTACCGTTTATTTTGCGTTCTTTACTTTTAGTCTTTATCATAAAAATACCAAAAAATTTATCTTATCATATCTATCAGATCTCACTTTCGTAAGTGACCGTCAAGGGATTGACAACCCCTTTATTGCGTTGGTTGCGAGGTTTATATTTGTTTGGGTCGGTGCGAGGGACTTGTGCATGGCCTCCTACTGGATTGATACCTTGGTTCTCCAAAACTGAGGGAAATACTTACGCTACTTTACTGCATCACCCTTTCCTCTTCAAGGGAAAACCAACGCAGTGCTCAAGAGGTAGCAAGAAGGATTTCTGGTGCCATTGTCGGGGAGTCTACGCAAAAGTCAACATACCAAGTATCCATCACAAACTCTTATCTCCCGCATTACATTATTTGCCATTTGCCTCTCGTTTTCCTCTCCCCCACTTCACCCTTGCCGTTTTATTCGCCCTCTCTTTTCCGTTTGCCTCCCT
Source organism: Aegilops tauschii subsp. strangulata (assembly GCF_002575655.3). Taxonomy (NCBI): domain Eukaryota; kingdom Viridiplantae; phylum Streptophyta; class Magnoliopsida; order Poales; family Poaceae; genus Aegilops; species Aegilops tauschii. Next base: position 471,628,835 of record NC_053038.3, read on the forward strand.
CTTTCTTTTTGCTCCTCGCACTTTCTGCCGTTATGTCTGAAATTGGGGAAACTATTGTCGATATGGACAATAGTAATAACATGGAAAATTCTGATGCTCCTGCTGAAGAACCCCCTATCTTACATATAAAAAAAATTCCGAATTGGTAGTGGTAATATTATTGGAAAAGGGGTTATTCAAGATTTCTTTACTTTTGCCGGTGCTTTGCCTTCTATGGGCAGTTCTATTCTTCATAGAACTAGTAGTCTTGCGGACGCTATTGCCATTCTTGTAGTTGAACTTGAAAGGCAATTTATGCACATGCACCCTTGCATACAAAGGATTTTCCTAGAATTTTCTAATATTGAGCATTCTTCTGTTAAGCGTGCCGCTACTATCTTTTTGGCTCATGAGTTCAGATTTATAATAAAAGAGGCCAAAGAAATCTTTGCGCATTATAGGGTGGACGCTGGCCGTCCTCCCATAGAAACTATCCTATTTGATCAAGAGGAAATAATGCGTTTTCAATCTCTAGACTATGTTGCTTTTAATGAGAACTTTAGAAAAAAGGTTCCTACCAATGTTCTAGTTGATAGAATTTCTGAACTTAATAATGATTTTTCTATTCGAAATAATGAGCTAGGATATTCTCTTGAGTATAGGCTCACAAAGTTCTGTCAAAAGAATGCTTATAATGATGAATTGGTTGTGCAATATGAAGGGCCGAAGGAGGAACCTATACCTCCTAAAGTTGATCTTGGGGACTTTTGGCCCATTAAATTTAGCCCTTTTGATTACTTTTTCTTGCCTCAAAGAAAACTCGCCGCTGAACGTAGAGAATATGAAATGAGTTTTAATGATCTATCCTATTATTATGGCAATACCTAGATCTATCCTTGCTTTTATGCCTAGCTAGGGGCGTTAAACGATAGCGCTTGTTGGGAGGCAACCAAATTTTATTTTTAGTTTTTTTGCTTTTTTCTTCTGTTTAGGAATAAATCTTTGATCTAGCCTCTGGTTAGATTTGTTTTTATGTTTTAATTAGTGTTTGTGCCAAGTTAAACCTATAGGATCTTCTTGGATGATAGTTAATTGCTCTTGCTGAAAATTCCAGAAACTTTCTGTTCACGAAAACAATTGTTAAAAATCACCAGAACGTGATAAAATATTGATTCCAATTGATGCTGATCAATAAACAAATTATCTAGGTCTTCCTATTTTGGCTGAAGTTTTTGAGTTCCAGAAGTTTGTGTTAGTTACAGATTACTACAGACTGTTATGTTTTTGACAGATTCTGTTGTTTGCTTATTTTGATGATTCTATGGCTAGTAAAATAGTTTACAAACCATAGAGAAGTTGGAATACAGTAGGTTTAACACCAATATAAATAAAGAATGAGTTCATTACAGTACCTTGAAGGGCGTTTTGCTTTCTTTCGCTAACGGAGCTCACGAGATTTTCTGTTAAGTTTTGTGTTGTGAAGTTTTCAAGTTTTGGGTAAAAGATTTGATGGAATATGGAACAAGGAGTGGCAAGAGCCTAATCTTGGGGATGCCCATGGCACCCAAAGATAATCTAAGGACACCTAAAAGCCAAAGCTTGGGGATGCCCCGGAAGGCATCCCCTCTTTCGTCTACTTCCATCGGTAACTTTACTTGGAGCTATATTTTTATTCACCACATGATAAGTGTTTTGCTTGGAGCGTCTTGTATGATTTGAGTCTTTTATTTTTAGTTTACCACAATCATACTTGCTGTACACACCTTTTGAGAGAGACACACATGATTCGGAATTTATTGGAATACTCTATGTGCTTCACTTATATCTTTTGAGTTATATAGTTTTTGCTCTAGTGCTTCACTTATATCTTTTTGAGCACGGTGGTGGATTTGTTTTATAGAAACTATTGTTCTCTCATGCTTCACTTATATTATTTTGATAGTCCTACAAAACAACATGGTAATTTTCTTTAATTATGATAGGCATTCAAGATTAGTAAAAAAATTCTTATGAGTGTGTTGAATACTATGAGAAGTTTGATACTTGATAATTGTTTTGAGATATGAAGATGGTAATATTAGAGTCATGCTAGTTGAGTAGTTTTGAATTTGAGAAATACTTGTGTTAAAGTTTGTGATTCTCGTAACATGCACGTATGGTGAACCGTTATGTGATGAAGTCGGAGCATGATTTATTTATTGATTGTCTTCCTTACGAGTGGCGGTCGGGGATGAGCGATGGTCTTTTCCTACCAATCTATCCCCCTAGGAGCATGCGCGTAATACTTTGCTTCGATAACTTGTAGATTTTTTCAATAAGTATATGAGTTCTTTATGACTAATGTTGAGTCCATAGATTATACACACTTTCTTCCTTCCACCATTGCTAGCCTCTCTAATATCGTGCACTTTTCGCCGGTATCATACACCCACCATATACCTTCCTCAAAACAGCCACCATACCTACCTATCATGGCATTTTCATAGCCATTCCGAGATATATTGCCATGCAACTTACCACCGTTCCGTTTACTATGACACGCTCCATCATTGTCATATTACCTTGCATGATCATGTAGTTGACATCGTATTTGTGGCAAAGCCACCGTTCATAATTCTTTCATACATGTCACTCTTGATTCATTGCATATCCCGGTACACTGCCGGAGGCATTCACATAGAGTCATATTTTGTTCTAAGTATTGAGTTGTAATTGTTGAGTTGTAAGTAAATAAATGTGTGATGATCATCATTTTTAGAGCATTGTCCCAAGTGAGGAAAGGATTATGGAGATTATGATTCCCCCACAAGTCGGGATGAGACTCCGGACTAAAAAAAAGAGGCCATAAAAAAAAAGAGAAAAGGCCCACACAAAAAAATAAAAAAAATGAGAGAAAAAGAGAGAAGGGACAATGTTACTATCCTTTTACCACACTTGTGCTTCAAAGTAGCACCATGATCTTCATGATAGAGAGTCTCCTACGATATCACTTTCATATACTAGTGGGAATTTTTCATTATAGAACTTGGCTTGTATATTCCAATGATAGGCTTCCTCAAAATGCCCTAGGTATTCATGAGCAAGCGAGTTGGATGCACACCCACTTAGTTTCTTTTGTTGAGCTTTCATATACTTATAGATCAAGTGCGTCCGTTGCATCGTAATCCCTACTCACTCACATTGATATCTATTGATGGGCATCTCCATAGCCCGTTGATACGCCTAGTTGATGTGAGACTATCTTCTCCCTTTTTGTCTTCCGCACAAACACCATTCTATTCCAGATATAGTGCTATGTCCATGGCCCACGCTCATGTATTGCGTGAAGATTGAAAAAGTTTGAGAACACCAAAAGTATGAAACAATTGCTTGGCTTGTCATCGAGGTTGTGCATGATTTAAATACTTTGTGTGGTGAAGATAGAGCACAGCCAGACTATATGATTTTGTAGGGATAACTTTCTTTGGCCATGTTATTTTGAGAAGACATAATTGCTTAGTTAGTATGCTTGAAGTATTATTATTTTTATGTCAATATTAAACTTTTGTCTTAAATCTTTCGAATCTGAATATTCATACCACAATTAAGAGAATTACATTGAAATTATGCCAAGTAGCATTCCGCATCAAAAATTCTGTTTTTATCATTTACCTACTCGAGGACGAGCAGGAATTAAGCTTGGGGATGCTTGATATGTCTCCAAAGTATCTATAATTTTTGATTGCTTCATGCTATGTTATATTCTGTTTTGGATGAATAATGGGCTTTATTATACACTTTTATATTATTTTTGGGACTAACCTATTAACCGGAGGCCCAGCCCAGAATTGCTGTTTTTTGCCTATTTCAGTGTTTTGCAGAAAAAGAATATCAAACGGAGTCCAAACGGAATGAAACCTTTGGGAACGTGATTTTCGGAACGAACGTGATCCAGAGGACTTGGACCCTATGTCAAGAAAGCAACCAGGAGGGCACGAGGTAGGGGGCGCGCCTACCCCCCTGGCCGCGCCCTCCACCCTCGTGGGGCCCATGTTGCTCCACCGACGTCCTTCTTCCTCCTATATATATCTACGTACCCCCAAACCAACAGAAGCATCCACGAAAACCTAATTCCACCGCCGCAACCTTCTATACCCGTGAGATCCCATCTTGGGGCCTTTTCCGGCGTCCTGCCGGAGGGGGCATTGATCATGGAGGGCTTCTACATCAACATCATAGCATCTCCGATGATGTGTGAGTAGTTTACCTCAGACCTTCGGGTCCATAGTTATTAGCTAGATGGCTTCTTCTCTCTCTTTGGATCTCAATACAAAGTTCTCCATGATTCTCGTGGAGATCTATTCGATGTAATCTTATTTTGCGGTGTGTTTGTTGAGATCGATGAATTGTACGTTTATGATCAAGTTTATCTATGAACAATATTTGAATCTTCTCTGAATTCTTTTATGTATGATTAGTTATCTTTGCAAGTCTCTTCGAATAATCAATTTGGTTTGGCCTACTAGATTGATCTTTCTTGCAATGGGAGAAGTGCTTAACTTTGTGTTCAATCTTGCGGTGTCCTTTCCCAGTGACAGTAGGGGCAGCAAGGCACGTATTGTATTGTTTCCATCGAGGATAACAAGATGGGGTTTATATCATATTGCATGAGTTTATCCCTCTACATCATGTGATCTTACTTAAAGCGTTACTCTGTTCTTATGATCTTAATACTCTAGATGCATGCTGGATAGCGGTCGATGTGTGGTGTAATAATAGTAGATGCAGGCAGGAGTCGGTCTACTTGTCGCGGACGTGATGCCTATATACATGATCATACCTAGATATTCTCATAACTATGCTCAATTCTGTCAATTTCTCAATAGTAATTTGTTCACCCACCGTAATACTTATGCTCTTGAGAGAAGCTACTAGTGAAACCTATGGCCCCCTGGTCTATTTTCCATCAAATTAATCTTCCGTCAACAAGCTATTTCTATTACCGTTTATTTTGCTTTCTTTACCTTTAGTCTTTATCATAAAAATACCAAAAAAATTATCTTATCATATTTATCAGATCTCACTTTCGTAAGTGACCGTGAAGGGATTGACAACCCCTTTATTGCGTTGGTTGCGAGGTTTATATTTGTTTGTGTAGGTGCGAGGGACTTGTGCGTGGCCTCCTACTGGATTGATACCTTGGTTCTCAAAAATTGAGGGAAATACTTACGCTACTTTACTGCATCACCCTTTCCTCTTCAAGGGAAAACCAACGCAGTGCTCAAGAGGTAGCGCTTCCCCCCTTAAGATGAATCTCACCCTCGAGATTCGGGTTGGCTAGAAAATAGGTGTGGGTGGTCTTTCCGTAGGTCTTCTTCTCGTTCCCAGGTGGCTTCATCCTCGGTATGGTGGCTCCACTGAACTTTGCAAAACTTGATAACCTTGTTGCGCGTAACTCGGCTGGCAAACTCGAAAATCTTGATGGGTTTCTCCTCGTAGGTTAGATCGTTGTCCAACTGAATTGCTTCCAGGGGCACTATATCTCTCAGAGGAATATCGGTCATTTCTGCATGGAACTTCTTCAACTGGGAAACGTGAAACACATCATGAACTCCTGACAGTCCTTCGGGTAACTCCAACTTGTAGGCCACTTCTCCCGTTCGTTCCAAAACTCGGTATGGTCCTACAAATCTCGGGGCCAACTTTCCCTTAACTCCAAATCGTTTAACTCCTTGGAGCGGTGACACACGAAGATATGCTGTGTCTCCAATTTCGTAGACTACCTCCTTGCGTTTGGTGTCTGGATAACTCTTCTGCCTGGACTGAGCTACCTTTAGTCTGTCGCGAATCAACTTAACCTTCTCTTCAGACTCCTTAATTAGATCCGGTCCAAACAACTGACGGTCTCCAACTTCATCCCACATTAACGGTGCCCTGCACCTTCTTCCATACAAAGCTTCGAAAGGTGCCATCTTCAAACTAGCTTGATAACTGTTGTTGTTTTAGAACTCCGCGTAGGGAAAATTGTCATCCCAACTAGATCCATAATCTAACGCACAAGCTCTCAACATGTCCTCTAGAATCTGATTGACTCTCTCTGTCTGTCCATCCGTCTGCGGATGAAAGGCTGCACTGAACTCTAGCCTAGTACCCAAAGTCTGGTGGAGCTGATTCCAAAACTTCGAGGTAAACTGTGTTCCTCTATCTGATACGATCGTCCTCGGAACTCCATGCAGACATACGATCCTAGTCATATATATCTTGGCCAACATCGCAGTTGTGTAGGTGGTTTTCACTAGGATAAAGTGAGCCACTTTGGTCAAATGATCCACTACTACCCAGATAGAATCATATCTTGACCGGGTCCTGGGTAATCCGGTAATGAAATCCATGCCAAGCTTGTCCCACTTACATTCGGGTATCGACATAGGCTGCAGTAAATCTTGCTGGCTTCTGATGTTCTGCCTTCACTCTTTGACATAGATCAGATACGGCTACATACTCGGCAATATCCTTCGTCATACCTGTCCACCAGAAACGCTCCTTCAAATCCAAATACATCTTCACTACAAAAAAAAGAAACATCCGTGACATTTTGGGCCGAACGAAAAAAAATTCTGTCATACTTATGACACTTCTATGACGATAATTGTGACAATACCCGGTATCATCATAGATGAGGTGGGCTCCTACTTCTATGACAAAAAATCATGACAGAAAATGGGCTTTTCATCCTGGGCGGGCCGGAGACGCAGCTGCATGACATTCTTTGGGCCGTCCATGACGGAAAAAACCGTGGCAGAAGTAAGGGCTAGGAAAATATCAGGGTGTTCCCGGTTACGATGGGTGGTCGGGGCTGAGCGATGCGCGTTTCTCTCATACATGTACGCGCGTGTGTGCGAGGCGTTGGGCTCTAACTGAACCCGAGCGATTGCACTGCAGGCTATGCGTTAGTGAACCCGAGCGATTGATCGATGGCTATTAATTGAACCCGATCGAGCAATTCCTTCGCTACTGCTGCTAACTGAAGCCGATCGATGCTGCCTCTGGATGAACAGTGAGCATTCCTGGGGGGGTTTGGATGAATAGTTCCCGGTGGGGGTGGATGAACAGGACCCCGTGGTGTTGCCTCTGGATGAACAGGAACCCCATCGATCGAGCCGGTTGGGTCTGGATGAATAGACCCCGTGGAGGCCTGGATGAACAGGACCACCCCGTGGAGGGTTGGATGAACAGTAGACAGTGGAGGGCTGGATGAATAGTAGCCCGTGGAGGGTGGTTGAACAGGAGCCCGTGGAGAGGGCTGGTTGAGCAGTAGCCGGTGGAGTAGCGCCCGGTGGAGGCTGGATGAACAGGAGCCCGTGGATGAACAGTCGCAGGTGGAGGCTGGAGGAGGTCGACGGTGGATGAACAGTAGCACGTGAAGGCTGGAGGGGGTCAACGGTGGAGATGAATAGTATCCCGTGGAGTCCCGTTTTGCGGTACGCCACACCCCTCCCAATGAACAGGACCCCCGTTTCGACCGTAGCGCTCCAACACAAGTCCGTTTCCTCCGTTTTGCGGTACGCCACACCCCTCCCGATCAACAGGACCCCGTTTCGACCGTAGGAGGTCCAACACAAGTCCGTTTCCTTCGTTTTGCGGTATGCCAGACCCCTCCCGATGAGCAGGATCCTGTTTCAAATGTGGCCGGTCGAACACAAGGCCGTTTCCTCCGTTGTGTTGTACGCCAGGCCTTGTTTCCATCGGCTGTTCCGTCCAAGCCGGTTGGCTCCCACGCGTTCCGTTGCCTCCCGATGAACACGAAGCATTCAGTTGCCTCCCCATGGACACGACGACGACGCAGTTTCTCCGTTCCGACCCAGCCATGTACACGAGCCCTGGCAGTACGTATGCGCGAGTAGGTGTTCGAGACCCCACCCGTATGTACGTACGTGGCCGTATTTAATTTCTTGCACTCTGGCTGCTGTACGTACGTGTACATGCTATGTGCGCGCCTCTACTACGACACGTGCGCGCCTCTACATCGTCCAATATGTACGTACACATTCGCGACCAGAATGATAACGTTACGTACGCTTCGACCAGGTGGGTCCTGACTGTCAGGTACTTTCTTGCGTGCGAAGATGTAGCTGGTGGGTCCCAGCACTTAGGGGGCATATCGTTTTTTTCCCGGACGCACTTCCTTGTGTGCGAAGATGTAGCTGGTAGGTCCCAGCAGTCGGGGGAAACGTTTTTTCGTGAAATACAGTTGCCCGTCCGGTGGGTCCCTGCTGACAGGTGGAGGAATCATTATTGTCCGCGTAATAAGGAGGCACTTCCTTGCTGCGGCCGTGGACCCAGCTGTCAGCCTCTCCACATACAGTCCACGTCCGATGGAAGCCGTTGCTTGACCATGTTGACCACGCCACGCCGAGAGCACCAGGGCAGTGGACGATGGCGAGGCCTATGAAGGGGACGACGTGGAGCCGTGGAAGATGCGGCAGTGGATGCCCATGCGTAGAGGATTATAAGGGTTCACTGGTTCGCTGCGGTGTGAGGCTGACGTCGCCGTAGAATAACAGGGGGTGTGGGTGAGTAGAGGGATGGCCTGACCAGCGATGGGAGTAGTAGGGGGCGGTGAGGCCTCCGCGGCATCACAGCCGGCCACGGGAGGCAGGAGCACGAGGCACGACCGGCACTGGTTTGGGCGGCTGGAGCAAGAAGACCAGAGGTTGAAGAAGCACTATGGCCGTTGGATGGACATCGTACGGTCACGGGAGCTAGAATCATGCATATTGACTAAGTTGACAAAGCCCTCCGTCCCCGCCAACTTAGTTGGCCCACAAGTCAGCCTCCCACTATTGTGGGTCCGAGGTAGCAGGGGGGTATTCATTTTTTGTGCGTAATAAGGAGGCACTTCCTTGCGTGCGAATATATAGCTGGTGGGTCCGACCTGTCAGTGGTGGGAACGTTTTTTTCACGAAATACAGAGGCCCTTCCGGTGGGTCCCAGCTGTCAGGTGGAGGAATCATTATTTTGCACGTAATAAGGAGGCATTTCCTTGCGTGCGGCCATGGACCCAGCTATCAGCCTCTGCACGCACAGTCTACTTCCGATGGTGTCGTTCGTTGACCACGGTGACCACTCCATGCCGAGCGCATCCAAGGTGGTGGACGACGGCGAGGCCCCGGACAGGAACGAGCCGGAGATGGGAAGACGCAGGAGTAGAGTTGTGAACGGAGAGGTGTACGAGGGTTAACTGGTACTGGTGCGCTGTGGTTCGGCAGTCGGTGGAGAAGAACAGGAGGTGTGGAGGGGTGGACGGATGGCCTGGCCAACGGTGGAGTAACGCTTCACAGCGAAGCGTGCTAAGCAGAGCTGCTAGCAGCAGGAGGCGGGAGCAGGTGGTCCCGGCGGCGCTGGAATAAGAAGACGAGAGATTGAAGATGGATGCCGGTCGTTGGATGTAAATCCAACGGCTAACGATGTCAGAATTATTTGTTGACTAAGTTGACAACGACTTGCGTTGTCTTTGACCTATTGGCCCACATTCCAGCTTCCAAAAATGTGGCACGTATTCAACCCATTTTTCAGAATTTACAGTCTTTTTTTTGCGGGTAGAATTTTCAGTAAATTTGATATTTTTTTTGAATTACAGTCCATTAGCTGGGCTGGGTGAACAAATAATGTAGCGTCCATGCGGCCCATTTATGTTTTTCCTAAAAAATTATAGGCCATTTGCACTTTCTCGAAATACACAATTTTGCTGGGCTGATTCTAATTATAATGTTGGGGTGGGCGCAGCAATGTTATCCAAAAATAAACAGGGGCTGAGCATTTTGTTATATATATATATATATATATATATATATATATATATATATATATATATATATATATAAATAATAAGTGATTTATTATTACATTGGTCCTTAAACTTACCAAGATTTTGTACACAATCACCAGGATTTTCGTTGCCAAAAAAATCCTGGATTTTATTGTTAAGAAATTATTTTTATAAGTTAATAAGATGTGGGATATTGTTTTCTTACATATGTAAGTATCTGTTAAATATACGATGACAATAACAATAATATATAATAACATATAAAATAATTTAGATATATATAATATAGTTAGAAGGGAAACATAAGTTGGACCAAGCGTTCCTACTCTTATATAGAAAAATAGAACAGACCTCTGCGTTATCTTCAAAAAACAATATACATAAATTGGGCTGCAGATGTTTCGGGAAAAATAAAACCTCGGATGGGAGGTCCATAGGCCGGTCGATACATGACGGCCCTCAAGAAAATACAAACAGGCCTATGGACCTCCCATCCGAGGTCGTGGGCTGCGCATGTTAGAAAAGAAAGCCTAGACAGGGCAGCCCAAAATCCAGCTGATACTTGCTGCCCCAGTGATAATAAATGATACCTGCTAGCTCCCCGGCTTCGTTGTGAATTTATCTCCTATAGTAACTACGTTGAAGCACCTAAAAAAATGCAACTATGTTGACAAACCCATGGGCCCCAACGTCAGTATAGCATTAGGAGGAAGTATTTTTTTGATGAGGCACTTGCTTGCGTACGGCCATAGACCTGGTGGGTCCCGACTGTCCGCCTCTCCATGCACTGTCCTCTCCAGGTTCCTCTCGTTTGTTCAGCATGTTCACAACGGCAGACAATAGCGTCGCGCGAGCGCACAAAGGCGTAGGAGGAGATCCGACCACCTGAGGAAGTGCCTTATTAGTAACAAAACAACTGAACTAGCCTAGTGGCTGAGTAACACTACCCGACAGCTGTTCCGCCCGGGTTCGATTCCACTTGTGCAGAGAAAATATCTCCAATTTTTTTGCCTCTGCCTTTATTGACATGTGGGTCCCAATTGTCATCTACGCACACCACGTCCAACACTTGCCAAAACTTCGTCCCTCGTTTTCTCTGTTTTTCGCACACTCGACATTGTGTGGGCATTTTGAAAATAGCATATCTTTTTGACTGTGCATCATATGAAGATGTGCTATGCATGAATGTTGATCAGCATGATGTTAACTGGCTGCCAGCTCCAGTTTCGACCATGAATAAAACTTCCAACATGATGCTAACACTGTTTGAAAAGGCCGTGTTAACATAAATGCTCTGCCTCTGAAAGTTGCAATTTCTTATCTGAAACTGAACTTGGAGTTTCTTATCTGAAACTGAAACTTGCAGTTTCTTCTCTGAGAGTCACATTGTCTGCACTTTTATACTCCTATGAAACTACATTTTTTTAAGTGCTAAAAATAGATCTCTAGAATTCATAAAATACTTCATATGCTCAATAATGCAAATCTGAAATTCAAAAGACATTCATATCTGAAAGTACTCTCAAAATACACAACACAAAACACAATTCACAACCTGCAAATACTGACAACCCTAAGCTCCTCCTGACAATTCACAACCTGCCCGACTATTGGGCTGGGGGGGGCAGTCCCTCCTATTCCTCGGCAGCAGTCAGCCGCCCCGTGAGACGATGTGAACGGCGACAGAGAGGATGGCGGGGAAGCGTCGTCGGGCCAACTGTTTTCTCCTCTTGCAGTTGGGTTCGGTCAACGAAGACTCCACCGGCCCGCTCTGGCACGACACCCTAACGAACGGCACCCTGTAGATGCGCGATCTTTCAATCTCTGGTGGATGCTCCATCTGGGATCGATACTCCCACCACTGCTCCCTCACGATCGGATTCGGTGAATCTGTTTGCTCCATGGCCCAGAGGAGCAGCTCTATGTACTCCCGCGCGACTCCCTCCGAGAGTATCGCCGCCTTTTCGCTCTGTTACAGATATTTGGCCATGGCTGTCGCCGTCGCCGCCAGTTGGTCCTTGTTGTCAAACCAAGATTGTATCTCCAACATCCTTGCTAGCTTCACAGGGTCACCGTCTGCGATCCTCACGTATCGGTTGTACTCCTCCATCGATCTACTTCTCCACAGCACCTTCACTCGCCAGCGCTGGTTTTGGATTAGAACGGGAGAGGAGCAACGCTGGTTTTGGATTGGAACAGGAGAGGAGAGGGGTGGTTTGACTGGAAGAGGAGAGGAGCAGCGCTGGCTTTGGATTAGAATGGACGAGGAGCAACGCTGGTTTTGGATTGGAACAGGAGAGGAGGGGCGGTGGTTTTGAAATGGAAGAGGAGAGGAGCTGCGCTGGATTTAGATTGGAACAGGAGAGGAGCGGCGGTGGTTTAACAGGAGAAGAACGGAAGAGCGGCGCTGGTCTTGGAAGTATTTTTTTTACGTATTTTGGGTCAAAGTTTGACCACGTACTGTATTTGACAAGCAAAATGTGAATGCATGTCACCAAATTGTATCGTTTGGTTCGTATCTGAATGTACTTTCAAATTATATTATTTTTGCAACATATGACATATATTTTATTTGCAAAAATCATGGTCAATTATGACCCAGAACAAAAGGGAGACTAGTTAATGTGGGGTCCTTTCTCAATTGAAGGGTAAATTGATTTTGATTTTGATCCAGTCACAGCGCGCTGGCCCTCTCGTCCAATCCTAAATCGCTGCCGCACGCTCCCCTCCCTCTTCTCCATTGCAAAACCACCACCTCTCCTCTCCATCATCTCCATTCAAAAACCACTGTCTCGCCTCTCCCTCTTCTCCATTGCAAAACCACCTCCTCTCCTCTCCATCATCTCCATTCCAAAAACCACCGTGTCGCCTCTCCCTCTTCTCCATTGCAAAACCACCTCCTCTCCTCTCCATCATCTCCATTCCAAAACCACCATCTCTCCTCTCCCTCTTCTCTATTGCAAGACCACCGTCTCTCCTCCCATCTTCATAAGCTAGCACCAGACCACTCAGAAGGACATTTATGGAGAGGATCCAGCAGCGAATCAGGCAGATCCCCCGACGGCGACCAGGCAAAGTTAGCCAAGTTGAAGGAGATCCTTACATGAGTGGGAGATTTCAAGGACAGTGAGGGCCATGTGTCAATGTATGCGAAAGAGCGAGACGGCGGCGATGAGGGCGGCGATGTACATGTACTCCTCGGCGGCAGTCACGCCGCAGTCCTTCGAGTTCATCGAGTATCTCCTCTGGGCGATGGAGCAGACAGATTCGCCTGAGGCGAAAGTCAGGCGGAGGTGGTTGGCATACATGTTGAAGGTCGAGCACCCAGAGGATAACCAATCGATCGAGTACGGTGTGCCGTTTGTGAGGGTGCAGAGCCAGCCGGAGCCACGGGAGTATTCGTTCTCCCACCGCAAGAGGAGGCCGGATGGCCCGACGTCGCTTCCCCGCCGTTCTCCATGGTTCCCTTGACGCTTGCCTCGTTTCAACAGCGGCGGTAGGGTTTAAGGTAAGCTTCACACTAACCTAATCTTCCACCCGCTCATGCTTACAATCAGTCTCCGAGTACTACGCCAATCACCCTTAAATAGCTCTGGACCTTTGGGTCAAAGTTGTGACACTGTGTACAAATAAAGAAAAATAGATTGGTTCTTCTTTCAGAAAAGAGTACTCCCTATAAAACTGCCAATATAAGCTACTAGTATTTGGTTAGAGGATTTGCTCCCGAGAAAGATCCGTCCACAGAGAGCGCCACACATCCCACTGGTGGTGGTGGATGCCAATGCGTGCATGGAGCATGGTTGGTGTTGGTAATTTTTACTTGGCACACCTCGCACTCTGCATATATGTCGGTTCCATCCGTACATTTGTGCAGTTCCACCAAAATGCAGCTGAATAACCCTGTTTGCACAGATAATGAAAAAGCGTGATTACATTATAGTGGCACTAGTTGATGAAACACGCAAAATAAATAGAAGAAAATATCGCGATAGTATCATAGTATGCCATGCTGCGAGGGCGAGATGGGCCCTGCGACGCCTCATACGGTACGCCACGCCTCATACTGGAAATCATCCCAAGTCTCCCCGATACACCTTCTACCAGTGATGAACATCAGTGTACAGCGGTAGTACAAGGAGGGGCCTTGAGACATTCAAATCTCTGTTATTGTGCAGATCAACTAAAATTAAGCACCCCAGTTTGCAGAAACGCTTAAACATTAACAATGGGACTAGTTGATGAAACATACATTAACAAAGAGAAGCACTTTGTTTATCTACATTGGAAATGAAATGATAAAGAGGACACTCACTCTATTTTAACTATATTATTAATTCATTTTATCAGTGACACTAGGGTCGAGCAGGTGGCAAACGAGGTGTACCGTGCGTCTCAAGGATGAAGGTTGGGGGTGCTTAGACTGGGATGCTGAAGCTGGCTCTTTCAGTCCCTATCTTCCCCCTGATGTTTCTGTGGTAGCATTTGGGTTGTAATCCAAACTTGGTCGAGCTGGTGCTGTGTCCCCCTACCTGCCTAGCTTATGTGGCGAACTTGTCTCCTGCTAGTACTCAGTCCGTTCTAGTAGTAGTTGCATAACTGCCCGTTTACACTGAAATGTTGTTGGATAATGGTTCTCTATGGTTGCATTTCTTTAATGAAATTGGAGGGAACCCCCTCTTTCGATATATAAAAAAAACAGTGGCACTAGTGGTGCCAAAACATTGCCTCAAATTAATAGTGCCACAAGATTAAGGTGCAAAATAATAACATTACTACTTTATCATGGCAGTGCCAAAATAGTAGCACAAGAGCAGGATCAACATGCAGGATCTTTGGCAAACGGTCAGACCAAAAAGGAACATACCTCGTGATGGGAACCATATCTGCAGTCAACGCCATCGTAGAAGGGATGACACCAGTCACCAACATGGACGATTCAATTCATGGGACCTTTTGGTGCAGTTCACCTAAAATGAAGCAATGTCCCATGAGCTAGCAGCTTCTTCTTCTTTTTTTTTAAAGAAAAGGGCTCCAGCCCCGGTTCCATTTCCATCAGAAAGCGAAACCCACAGAGCTTCCTCTTCATTAGTTGCAATAAAATTGAGCAACATCAAGGTTGGTCGTGAAGCTCCTGGAATGTTAAACTACAATTTGGATATCATCTGTGCAGTTCAACTAAGATCAAGCGTGAAATGTATATCTCTGTTTGCACAAAAAAGGTGGAAAGGAGGGTGACTAACAAGTGATGAAACATGCATCAAATGAAAAAAAAGCATGTTCCTTATCTGAATGGCAATCGTACAAGGACAGTAGCAATTTCTAGCAGCATTGCTAGATATTAGTGTGGGCATTAGGATTAACTATGACAACCGTTAAATACGACATTACTTTAATGGTGCCATAGCTTCATTTTACCAGCAACATTACATTAACAGCTGCTACAGAGTCGGTATTTGGGCATGGGAGAGTAGGCAGACTAGGACAGTTCCATCTCTAACGAAAAGAAGCAACTTATCTTAATGGGAAATTTAGCAGGACATAAAAAAGTGCCGTGATTCATATTACTGGGCCTTACATTGAAAACAACATTGGTTTAACGTGTCCTTACTTTTAACAGTGCGACTGCTACATTTTACCAGTGGCATTACATAAGAGCGGCTCGGGGCAACATACATCAGAAGAGGATATCTGGGTTGGTCCCATTTTTGTTCGGTATATAGCCACCTTATACTGCGTGAGGCTAGAAAATCTAGTGCTGGACTTACTCTGTTGACTTGTCCCCCAGTCCCCACTTTCTTTCCTTTTCAACCAATAGATCGGTTTATATTGAGTTTGTACTGCGTTCCCTTTATTTCCCTATTAGACCTAGAGACCAGTTGGATAGTCAGTCTCTGCTACTTTTCGCCCCCATTATTTCCTCTTTCGACCAAGTCCTAGATTCAGGTAACAAATCTTCCCCCACCCCACCCCCTTTCTTCCTTGTTTGAACCAAGTAGTACTGGATTCGAGTGCATGAACTAGTTTTACCTCTTAACAGTAAAAAATTAGGTGGTTTTCGAAGAACCGATCGATCCTATCTACGAGGGGGCCTGAGAAATAGTAAAAGATACAAATGCAGCGACGTTAGGAGCTCGGGAAGTAGAGCAAGGCCGGTTTCGAAGGAAGTTATACCTGAGGGTCGCCGGGATGTCGCTAGGTGGGCGGCACGAGGCTGTATCTGGCACACTACGGCAGCGAGGAAGAAGGGGTGGGAGGCCCTCCCTCGCCAGCGATGCTTGGGAGAGAATGGCAAGGCACGCTGATCGGGACGCTCCAGAAGTGGGTAAGAGCCATCGCCGAGGACGACCGCGTGAACGTTGCACCTTCTCACCTTCCCTCGCAGAGAGGATCCGGCTGGATCTGTGACCAGCGGTGAGCAGAGAGAGAGAGAGAGTGTGGCCACCGCTATTGTGTTTAGATCTGGAGAGGACGAGACAGTGTGAAGAGAGCAACACTAGCAAGCAAGCGCAGAGGCTCCTGCCTATATAGTGGAGTACTAGTTTTCTTTTGTCTACCGGCCGGAGCCGGCTTGACCTCGGTAATGACTATCGAGAAGTCTTCATGCACGTGCCCCGGAGGCACAGTTTTCATCATTTTGATCTGAAGCACCGGATTATAACATATAACACGAAAAAATGCCACATGACAAGAAATCATAACCTCACTTCCCAAAGGAGACAAGATGAATCCTGATGGACAAACTAGACGAGGATCAAAGCTCAAATTAAAGATAAACTCGTAGAAAAGGGGTCCATCGATAGATGTCCTAATTAACATAGCCGGCTTGACCTAGATGGCAGGCGAGTAGTCTTCGTGCATGTGCCCCCAATGACTAGCCCAACTCAGTTGTCGCTGTTTAACCCTCGCAGTGATCCGAAGCACATGACACCTAATTTTGTGAGATGACAAGAAACCTTTTTTTAGATTTCTCACCAGAACTACAGCCCTGTACAACACAGCGTGCACGATATGTAGACGATAGCCAATCCAGGCATGTCTGCTGGAGTCTGGTCACATGCATGGACGAACTGATCTTCCGTGTCTTGCAGGGATCGTCCAAGTACCAACGTATGTACTCCTACAACACTTCTCTAGTAGTACTATCGCTCATCTCTCTCTTCTATTAACTCACCCGACTTGCGGGGCCGGGGAGTGTGCCTATGGTCGGTTCTCAATTGCGGTCCCACATGTGTGTGCAAACGCAATATGACGCGCGTTCCATTCAGAGAGCGGCGTGCCAGACCGACCGACCGTCTGGGGTGCGAT
This sequence comes from Aegilops tauschii subsp. strangulata, assembly GCF_002575655.3. NCBI lineage: Eukaryota > Viridiplantae > Streptophyta > Magnoliopsida > Poales > Poaceae > Aegilops > Aegilops tauschii. The sequence goes on from NC_053038.3 coordinate 471,645,927, forward strand.
GCAAATGCGACGGGCGTGCTGTATACTCCGTACATGTGTACCACCGTTTTCTTGAGGTTTGCTCCATGGCGCAATCCATGGATACAAAATTAGTATAATGTACTATTTAAAAGTCGAGGGCGGGGCTTTTCCTGCGCGGTAGGCGGGGCAGTTCCGGCTAGTCGGTTCGACAAAGACGCGAGAAGATGATGGAGTAGGCTGCTGCAAACGTCGGGCTATGTGATTTGACAACGAGTTACTCCTGGACAGGTGGGGCCCCGTGATTTGACTTGCCATTATCATTTTAACTATGGCGGTACGACTGGTGTGAGTCTCCCGATTCCTGGCCACCTCCATACAGGTACCACTCCCAATGCTCCACCATGTAGAGGCCGGCTCTTGCATGAGAGCCCACTCCTCCACTTTTTCCTTGCCTCTTTCCTCCACATATGCAAAAATGCCATGTAAAGCGGGCTTATATCCCACTATTGTACTCCCTCCGTTCCAAAATAGATGACCCAACTTTGTAATAACTTAAAGTTAAGTTAGTACAAAGTTGAGTCATCTATTTTGGAACGAATGGAGTACTTACTTACTCCTACAGGTGCTAAGCTTGCCACATGGCATAAAGTCTGATGTGGCAAGTTAATTAAGAAGAGAGAGACTAGTTTGGTGACCCAAGGAAGAAACAGTGCTAAGCGCGTGTACCTAGGTGAAAAGACAATTTTGAGTCTATAGTTAATTAAATGAAGCAGACTTAGCAACAAAAAACTAAGCACCTATGCATTGGGGACTTGATTGCTAAGCCATTTAATGCCCTTAGCACCTCATCTAAGCACCATTTCATTGAAAGAGGTCACTCCTTGGCAAATGCAATAAATACTACGAAGAAAGAAATAGAGAGAAGTAAAAAATACTCTTATAGCCAACCTTATATCTAACCTTGTTGTAGTATGAGTGACTAAGTGATGACTGATACGTCTCCAACGTATCTATAATTTATGAAGTATTCATGCGATTATATTATCCGTCTTGGATGTTTATGGGCTTTATTATGCACTTTTATATTACTTTTGGGACTAACCTATTGACCCAGAGCCCAGTGCCAGTTTCTATTTTTTACCTTGTTTAAGTGTTTCGAAGAAAAGGAATATCAAACGGAGTCCAAACGGAATGAAACCTTCGGGAAAGTTATTTTTGGAAAGAAAGCAATCCGGGAGACTTGGAGTACACGTCAGGGGATCAACGAGGAAGGCACGAGGCAGGAGGCGCGCCCACCCCCTGGGCGCGCCCTCCACCCTCGTGGGCCCCTCGTGGCTCCCCTGACGTATTTCTTCCTCCTATATATACCAATATACCCTAAAGCCATCGGGGAACAGAATAGATCGGGAGTTCCGCTGCCGCAAGCCTCTGTAGCCACCAAAAACCAATCGGGGCCCTGTTCTGGCACCCTGCCGGAGGGGGGATCCATCACCGGTGGCCATCTTCATCATCCCAGCGCTATCCATGACGAGGAGGGAGTAGTTCACCCTCGGGGCTGAGGGTATGTACTAGTAGCTATGTGTTTGATCTCTCTCTCTCGTGTTCTTGATTTGGCACGATCTTGATATATCGCGAGCTTTTGTATTATAGTTGGATCTTATGATGTTTCTCCCCCTCTACTCTCTTGTAATGGATTGAGTTTTCCCTTTGAAGTTATCTTATCGGATTGAGTCTTTGAGGATTTGAGAACACTTGATGTATGTCTTGCATGTGCTTATCTGTGGTGACAATGGGATATTCACGTGACCTACTTGATGTATGTTTGGTGACCAACTTGCGGGTTCAGTGACCTTGTGAACTTATGCATAGTGGTTGGCACACGTTTTCGTCTTGACTCTCCGGTAGAAATTTTGGGGCACTCTTTGAAGTACTTTGTGTTGGTTGAATAGATGAATCTGAGATTGTGTGATGCATATTGTATAATCATACCCACGGATACTTGTGGTGACATTGGAGTATCTAGGTAACATTAGGGTTTTGGTTGATTTGTGTCTTAAGGTGTTATTCTAGTACGAACTCTAGGATAGATCGAATGGAAAGAATAGCTTCGTGTTATTTTACTACGGACTCTTGAATAGATCGATCAGAAAGAATAACTTTGAGGTGGTTTCGTACCCTACAATAATCTCTTCGTTTGTTCTCCGCTATTAGTGACTTTGGAGTGACTCTTTGTTGCACGTTGAGGGATAGTTATATGATCCAATTATGTTATTATTGTTGAGAGAATTTACACTAGTGAAAGTGTGAACCCTAGGCCTTGTTTCTACTCATTGCAATATCGTTTACGCTCACTATTATCATTAGTTACCTTGCTGTTTTTATATTTTCAGATTACAAATACTCATATCTATCATCCATATCGCACTTGTATCACCATCTCTTCGCCGAACTAGTGCACCTATACAATTTACCATTGTATTGGGTGTTTTGGGGACACAAGAGACTCTTTGTTATTTGGTTGCAGGGTTGTTTGAGAGAGACCATCTTCATCCTACGCCTCCCACGGATTGATAAACCTTAGGTCATCGACTTGAGGGAAATTTGCTACCTTCCTACAAACCTCTGCACGTGGAGGCCCAACAACGTCTACAAGAATAAGGTTGTGTAGTAGACATCAAGCTATTTTTTGGCGCCGTTGCCGGGGAGGCTAGGTAAGCGGCACTCACACCCCGTCAACTAAGCTCTTTTCTGGCGCCGTTGCCGGGGAGGTGAGTGCTTGAAGGTATATCTTTAGATCTTGCAATCGAATCTTTTTGTTTCTTGTTTTAGCACTAGTTGAGTTTATAAAAGAAAGCTACAAAAAATGGAATTAAGTTTGTCTCATATGCTTCATCTTTTTAATATCTTTCGTGAGTATGATGGAAAAGAAAATTGTGCCAAAGTGTTAGAAGAAGAATGCATTAAAACGTTTGGCACTAAATCTTTGAATGATGAGCATGATTGCAATGTTGTTAGTATGAACTCTTTGAATATCCATAGTACTAATGATGATTGCACTAGTTACGATGAAAATGTCTCCTATAAACATGTCAATTTTTGTGGAGTGCATTGGGTTTGCAAGTACACACCAAATAGGGAAGATAGATATTGCAAGAGGCATAAGTATTTAGAAACTAAATTGTTGCAAGAAAGGCTAGATGTTTGTGCTGAAAATTTAAATTTTCTTGGCCATACTTGTGAACTTTGCAATGAACGGGGTCATTTAACTATTCGATGCAAATAGTTTCATGATCTAATCATGTCCAAAAATTGTGATGACTTGATTTCCCTTGCACATTATAATGAACTTAGTTTGCTTATGGGTTACGAAGAAATGAAACGTATAACTAAGCATCTTCCAGAATTTGCCCGTTATAAACTTCTTGATTTTGATCTAGAAGAAATTTATATGTATTGTGCGGTGAATTGCATTGAAAATCCTTATATTGCCAATTACATAAAGAAAAGAGAACAAATAGAAGATGAAGAGAATACTAACGAAAGGGAAGAGACTTCCCAATATCCTCCTATTATTTCTTTTGATGAATCAGGTAACGAGGAGGAGCTCTCTATTCAACCAATCTCATTAATAAGGAGCTCCAAAAAGAGGATTGAACCCACACATGATGTGGTGAATAAGAAGAAAAGAAAAAGGAAGAGAGGTAAAAAGATATCTCTCCCAAATAATGTTGCTCCTATTATTGTTGTGCCTCATGAAAATGAATCAAAAATAATTGTGGAAGATGATGCACTTGATGATGATCTCGTTATGCCTATTGCTTGTTGTGATGATTATGATTGGGAAGATAATGATACTCCTTATGATCTTGAAAATCTTTTTGGCACTTTCTTGGAAGAATATGATAATTGCAATACAATTGGTGCTATCCATACTATTAATAATGAGAGTGATTATGCTTATGATATAAAAAGGGCCAAGCTTGGGGATGCTATGTTTGAAGAAGATAATGTTTGTCCCAAGCTTGGGGATGCTACGTTTAATGAAGATGATATTTTTAGTCTCCCAAGTTTTGATATGCAAATTTATAATGATGATAGCATGCCTCCTACTTATGATGATTATATTGATGAAAGTGGGTTTGGAAGAGTGTCGACTTTAGTAAGTAATGATCCCACTATTTTGGACGATGTTGAATCTTATAATATTTATGAAAGTGGATTTGGAGAGGTCATGACTTTATTTAGTGATGAGTCCACTATCTTGGAAGAGGTTTCAATCGATTATGATGGGAACAAAGTTGCTACTTATGATGATTATTGTGATGAAACTTATGCTATAAAAAGTAGTGATGATTATATTTATAAAACGTGTCATGATTATGATCACTCTTTTTCTGAACATTACTCTTTTAATGTGGAAACAATTTATAGTATTCAAGTCTCTTATGATACTCCCACTATTCCGAATGAGAAGAATTTTGCTTATGTGGAGAGTAGTAAAATTTCTATGCTTGTAGATCATGAAAAGAATGCTTTAGGTGCTGGTTATATTGTTTAATTCATTCATGATGCTACTGAAAATTATTATGAGGGAGGAATATATGCTGGTAGGAATTGCAATAATATCAAGTTTCCTCTCTATGTGCTTAAAGTTTTGAAGTTATGTTTGTTTTGCCTTCCTATGCTAGTTGATTATTGTTCCCATAAGTTATTTGCTCACAAAATCCCTATGCATAGGAAGTGGGTTAGACTTAAATGTGCTAGTCATATTCTTCATGATGCTCCCTTTATGTTTCAATTCTTATCTTTTATGTGAGCATCATTGAAATCATCATGCCTAGCTAGGGGCGTTAAACGATAGCGCTTGTTGGGAGGCAACCCAATTTTATTTTAGTTTCTTGCTTTTTGGTTCTGTTTAGTAATAAATAATCCATCTAGCTTCTGTTTAGATGTGGTTTCGTGTTTTAATTAGTGTTTGTGCCAAGTAGAACCTTTGGGAAGACTTGGGTGAAGTCTTTATGATCATGCTGTAAAAAACAGAAACTTTAGCGCTCACGCGATTAGTTTCAACTTTTTACTGGAGAGTGCTATTTAGTTGATTCTTTTTGCATATGATTACTAGACAAATTACTCAGGTTCACCAATTTATTTTAGAATTTTTGGAGTTCCATAAGTATACGTTTGATACAGATTACTACAGACTGTTCTGTTTTTAACAGATTCTGTTTTCATTGTGTTGCTTGCTTATTTTGATGAATCTATGGCTAGTAAAATAGTTTATAAATCATAGAGAAGTTGGAATACAGTAGGTTTAACACACATATAAATAAATAATAAGTTCATTACAGTACATTGAAGTGGTGTTTTGTTTTCTTTCGCTAACGGAGCTTACGAGTTTTCTGTTGAGTTTTGTGTTGTGAAGTTTTCATGTTTTGGGTAAAGATTCGATGGACTATGGAATAAGGAGTGGCAAGAGCCTAAGCTTGGGGATGCCCAAGGCACCCCAATGTAACATTCAAGGACAACCAAGAGCCTAATATTGGGGATGCCCCGGAAGGCATCCCCTCTTTCGTCTTCGTTCATCGGTAACTTTACTTGGAGCTATATTTTTATTCACCACATGATATGTGTTTTGCTTGGAGCGTCATTTTATTTTCTTTAGCTTTGCTTGATGATTGAATAAAATACCATGATCTGAAAGTCTTAAATGTTAGAGAGTCTTCACATAGTTACATAATTATTCGACTACTCATTGATCTTTACTTATATCTTTCGGAGTAGTTTGTTGTTTGCTCAAGTGCTTCAATTATATCCTATGAGTAAATGGTTGAATGATTTGAATGTCATAAATCTGAAATTATATGTGTTTCATATGCCTTTCCCATGGGGAGTAATACCTTCACATATAAGAAGTAGAGGTGGTAAATTTTTTGTAGGTTAGCAAACGTTGTATTGGTCACTTGAACAATTCATGGAAGAATATTGAAGGAAGAAAGATTTCACATATAAATATGCTATCTTGGACATCTTCTATGATTGTGAGCCCCATTGATTATTTTCAAACCTGAGCAAATTAGTTGAAGTTGGACAAGGAAGACAACATAATGAGTTATGCTTGGGTATATTTGTATAGAAGTTATATTGTTATGCATCCTCTAACATGTGGTGCTTGCTATTTAGAATCCTTTGCTAGCCAAAATATGTACTAAGCGGGAATACTGCTTGTGCATCCAAACTCCTTGAACCAAGTTTCTTCCATGAGTGTCCACCATATCTACCTATATGCGGTATTTACGTGCCATTCCAAGTAAATTTGCATGTGCCAAACTCTAAACCTTCAAATAATAATTTGTTTTGTATGCCCGAATCGCTCATGTAGCGACTAGGGGCTAGCAGTATCTTCCATGCTAGGTGGGTTATTCTCACGATGAGTGGACTCCGCTCATCATTCACGAGAAAATGGCTGGTAACTGGGATGCCCAGTCCCATGATCAAAAGATCGAAATCAAATAAAAAATAATTGCAAACAAAACTCCCCCAGGATTGATGTTAGTTGGAGGCACCCGTTGTTTCGGGCAAGCCATGGATTGATGATTGTTGGTGGAGGGGGAGTAGAAATCTTTACCTTTCTATTTGGGAACCGCCTATAATGTATGTAGTATGGAAGATATTGGGAACTCTTGGTCGTTATGTTGACAATGAAAGCATACCTCTCAAAATTATTTTCATCTTTGTTTTTGCTTTGAGCTCTGGCACCTCTGCAAATCCCTACTTCCCTCTGTGAAGGCCCTATCTTTTACTTTTATGCAAGAGTCAGTAGTATTCCTTCTCATTCCAACCTACTCTTTAGTTGGCAAGCATCATGTGATGGAAATATCTGAGCATATATGGCCATTCAAATATATTTGATCATGAATTATTATTGTTGACAATTATCTGTATGATAAATGAGTTGGGAGGCGAAACATTAAGCCCCTATCTTTCTCTGTGTTCGATGGATGTTATTTGTTCTAAAAATATGCTTTGAGTTGTAGCAATCATGGAAGACTAAAAGATAGTTGAGTATGTGAAGTTTGCTGAATCAAAGCTCTGACATAGACTCTTCCTGAAAATAATATGAATTGTAATTGTTTGATGACTAATAACACGGTTTGTTAGTTTTCAAAAAAAAGTTTATGATCTATACTTTAACATGTGAATAGCTTGTTACTTGACGATGAAAAGTTCTATGAGTTGAACTATGTTATGACATATAATGATGCTAGAAAAGGTGATTGAAATTATCACTGATCAAACTTATGCACCTGCTAGCATTCACACTTCGTAAATTCTTTCTTTTATCATTTACCTACTCGAGGGCGAGCAGGAATTAAGCTTGGGGATGCTTATACGTCTCCAACGTATCTATAATTTATGAAGTATTCATGCTATTATATTATCCGTCTTGGATGTTTATGGGCTTTATTATGCACTTTTATATTACTTTTGGGACTAGCCTATTGACCCAGAGCCCAGTGCCAGTTTCTGTTTTTCCCTTGTTTCAGTGTTTTGAAGAAAAGGAATATCAAACGGAGTCCAAACAGAATGAAACCTTCGGGAAAGTTATTTTTGGAAAGAAAGCAATCCGGGAGACTTGGAGTGCACGTCAGGGGATCAACGAGGAAGGCACGAGGCAGGGGGGCGCGCCCACCCCCCCTGGGCACGCCCTCCACCCTCGTGGGCCCCTCGTGGCTCCCCTGACGCATTTCTTCCTCCTATATATACCAATATACCCTAAAACCATCGGGGAACATAATAGATTGGGAGTTCCGCCGCCGCAAGCCTCTGTAGCCACGAAAAACCAATCGGGACCCTGTTCTGGCACCCTGCCGGAGGGGGGATCCATCACCGGTGGCCATCTTCATCATCCCGGCACTATCCATGACGAGGAGGGAGTAGTTCACCCTCGGGGCTGAGGGTATGTACCAGTAGCTATGTGTTTGATCTCTCTCTCTCTCTCTCTCTCTCTCTCTCTCTCTCGTGTTCTTGATTTGGCACGATCTTGATGTATCTCGAGCTTTTCTATTATAGTTGGATCTTATGATGTTTCTCCCCCTCTACTCTCTTGCAATGCATTGAGTTTTCCCTTTGAAGTTATCTTATCGGATTGTGTCTTTAAGGATTTGAGAACACTTGATGTATGTCTTGCATGTGCTTATCTGTGGTGACAATGGGATATTCACGTGATCTACTTGATGTATGTTTTGGTGATCAACTTGCGGGTTCAGTGAACTTGTGAACTTATGCATAGGGGTTGGCACACGTTTTCGTCTTGACTCTCCGGTAGAAACTTTGGGGCACTCTTTGAAGTACTTTGTGTTGGTTGAATAGATGAATCTGAGATTGTGTGATGCATATCGTATAATCATACCCACGGATACTTGTGGTGACATTGGAGTATCTAGATGACATTAGGGTTTTGGTTGATTTGTGTCTTAAGGTGTCATTCTAGTACAAACTCTAGGACAGATCGAACGGAAAGAATAGCTTTGTGTTATTTACTACGGACTCTTGAATAGATCGATCAAAAAGAATAACTTTGAGGTGGTTTTGTACCCTACAATAATCTCTTCGTTTGTTCTCCGTTATTAGTGACTTTGGAGTGACTCTTTGTTGCACGTTGAGGGATAGTTATATGATCCAATTATGTTATATTTGTTGAGAGAACTTACACTAGTGAAAGTATGAACCCTAAGCCTTGTTTCTACTCATTGCAATATCGTTTACGCTCACTTTTATCATTAGTTACCTTGGTGTTTTTATATTTTCAGATTACAAATACTCATATCTATCATTCATATTGCACTTGTATCACCATCTCTTCGCCGAACTAGTGCACCTATACAATTTACCATTGTATTGGGTGTGTTGGGGACACAAGAGACTCTTTGTTATTTGGTTGCAGGATTGTTTGAGAAAGACCATCTTCATCCTGCGCCTCCCACGGGTTGATAAACCTTAGGTCATCCACTTGAGGGAAATTTGCTACCGTCCTACAAACTTCTGCACTTGGAGGCCCAACAACGTCTACAAGAAGAAGGTTGTGTAGTAGACATTAATGACTATGTATGACATGCCAACATCAGATAGCCTAACGCACCATGTTAAATCTCCAAGGGTGCAAACGCGCGAGCCAGGCGACGGTCGTGGTAGGCGGCGCGACCATGATACGGGCTGCTGGCAGCCCTTGGATTTGAGATCAAACGGTCGCATGCTAAGTTGTTAAAAATTTGCAGAGTAACCCTCCAGGATAGGATATTCACCCATAGGTCTAGAATCACGCCATGCAACCGTTCGATCTCAGATCCAAGGGCTCTCGGAAGCCCGTATCATGGGAGAATGGAAAGCTTCGTATCACCTGTAATTTTCCCGACGCTTGACATGACATCGAAAGCCATTTAATTGGGTGTCGAGTAGACATGACATCTAATTGGGCCCCCATAGCATTGTGCATGAATCCATTTATCCAGCAGGCAAGCCACTACTCTTTCGTTCGCACACCCCACTCAGCATTTTTACAATCAAAAACCGCTGGCAGTTCGCTCCTACTCGTCCCCGAACGTCCTTTAACATTACGGCAGTTCGCTCCTAGTCGTCCCGTCCTTTCACATTACGGCAGTTCCACTAATCCTAACCCTCCTCCCAAATTCATGGCGTCCCAAATCTCCATGATCGGCGGTGAGTACAAGGTTAGAACCATCACCGGCGATGAGTTCGACGTCATCTACACCCGTTCTTCCATGACGGTGAAAGGATGCCTTGCTCGCATCAGTCGCATGTTCGAAAACTCAAATGATGAGTGGGTCGCTGGGCTAGATGTTGAGTACACCACAGTCCTAGGACAAGAGAAGGATCTAAAGGAGGAAGAGAAGAAGAAGCCCGCCGTGATCCAGGTTTGCGTGCATGACTTATACTTCGTTTACCACATATGCCATGCCGACGTTGAGTGCGAGGAATTTAAGAACTTCCTCAAGGGCAGCCTAGTCAAATTCGTTACTGTAGACTTTACGAACGACAATAGAGTCCTTTGTCAGATAGGCCTCGTTGTAGGCAACCCCTTCGACCTCCAGAAGAATCGGCTGCTGCCCTCCCGTGGTCAGCCTTCAATGCTGACCCTGGCAGGAGCCATGGTTCATCCTTCGTACGGTAAACTAGAGAAACCTCCGTACACGTTTCATCGTCATGCATGGCAGTGGAATGTACTAGATATAGACCACATCCACTACGCTGCAATGGATGGCTACCTTTGTTTCAGTATCTACAAGGGTTGGATGAAGAGCAAGAGCCAAGTGTGAAGATCAAGGAAAGAAGTATCAGCCAAGAGGAAGAGGGACAAGGACGAAGTCGAGGACGTGGACGAGGGCTCCGAGTAAGGTGGCAGTGTCGTTGCTCATGGTGGTTCTAATGCAGTGTCTACCGGATTAGTTGCATACTTTAATTTCAGGTGTGCTTAGTTTAATTTGAGCGGTGTGTTGTGCTGAGCCCCCAGCAGAACTATGTTATGTTTCTTCTCGTTATATTTCGTACATTTCATCTTTTAGGTTGTATAGTACTACCACTCGTTTCTTCACATTATATACGTACAATATATATGGCCAACATCATATAGCCAGCAGTCTAGTTGTCAAAGAATTTCAGGGTGCTTAGTTTTGTCAAAGAATTCTAGGGTGCTTAGTTTTATTTGAGGGGTATGTTGTGCTGGACACCATTAACTTATCATTGTGAGAATCGGCTTTTTTTTTCATGTAACATGGTCAACGGGTTTGACGTGAAAATAACAATGTCTAATGGCATTTCTGAGCAAACATCTAACTTAATGTTGGGGATATTACCACTGGGCGTAAACCGGTCAGGAGAGGCCGGGTTAACCCCATAGTAGCTCATTATACCTGAAGCCCATGAAGACAGACGGTGACGCTTTATGAAGGCCCAGGACCCAAAGCCAGTTTAAGGCCTGTGGACATAAACTGGCATTGATATGTAAACTTGTATTGTAAGTAGAAAGAGCAGAGACCGAGCCAGACATGTTTATGAGCCGGCCTCGGGATTCTATAAACCGACGGGCGTCAACCCATGTATATAAGGGGACGAACCGGCGGCGGTTCAAGGGGAGACAACAACTCGAGACTCAGGCAAAGCGTGTTCGCTCCCTGGTCATCGAAACCCTAGCAATTTCACAACAACTCGATCGTAGGCTTTTCCCTTCACCGCAAGGGGCCGAACCAGTATAAACTCTCTTGCATCCTTTGTCTGCTTTAACCCCTTTAAGTTAACCCGTAGCGATGGCTCCACGACTAAGTCCTTTCTCTAGGACATCTGACGTGACAAAACCACGTCAGTTGGCGCCCACCGTGGGGCTATCGCACGATGGTTTCAAGTTCTTAGAGGGCAGCTTCGAAGGACTCAAGGGCTACGCTGTGGGCCGGATGACCAAGAGTCGTCGCGGCAAGCTCTACATCGACGACGTAGGCTGGGGCCCCGAGGCCGGCTCAATCGAGTACGGGTACCAGGTCCCCTTCGGCGGCATACACGTTTTCAATGGCAAGATCGGCGAACCGGGCCCTGAGCTGGACATCCGCACCGACATCGTCGAGACGGCTCAGCGTGCGAGACCTGCCCAGGTTAAGCCTGCCATGAAGCGTGCCTTCGTGGGAGTCATCCACAGAGTGGAATCTGAGGATAGATCAGAATCTGGTGGTGAAACCGTCGTTTATTCCGGCAATGAGTTATCGACCGGAGAAACCGAGTCGTTATATCAGTTGCAAGATGGCCGGATTGGGGGCTCTTCCGATGGCGGCAATATTCCGAACCCCTTTGATCCGCCAATCTGGGTTGCGATCTTCGTGGGTGGTACACAGCCAGCGCTCCACTCTTCGACCGCAGCGGCGGTGATTTCCGGATCAGCAGCAGCGACAGCGGCCAGGGCAGGAGGCCCTGTGCGACGGCCGGCTCAGGTCCTATCTGATCTGTTTGACGCTTTGGCAACGCTGATGGCGGAGGTTAATCCGGCGGATCAAGATGCCCATAATGGAGAAATCGCGAAGGTGAAGGATCAAATCGCCCAAACCAAAGTCGACTTAGGAGCTGAGGATACCAGGATGGCTGCGGAACGGGCCGCATTGGATGCACAGGCTTACCGGCTTATGCTGGATCAGAGTGCGTCGAATGATGTCCTGAAGAGGAGGTACCAATCTCGCCTGCCGCCGGTTTATGAGGCCAGGAACCTCTTTAATACCCTAGGAGCGGGGACCAGTAATCCGCCGGTGGTAAACCGGGCAGAGGCACCTGGAGCAGGGGCGCCGGTCCAGCCACGTTTGGTAGATCCGCCTCGCTAGAATCATGTTTCGCCATAGCATGTCCCAACACCGCCGGGTCATTATTCTAACCCAATGGACAATATTGTCGCTGCCGCTTCACGCCTGGCGGCCCTACCGATCGAAGGCGAGTCTCCGGTGGCAGTCGAGACGCGACGGGCTAGGGAGCTTCTTCAGACAGCTTTGGTTCAGCAGCAGGCTTATTCGTATAGTCGCGAGAGGATCCATTCTACTCCCCGCCCAAGCCAGAGCTATAGCAGGCGTATGGATGAACCGGCTGTATCAAGCAATGCATGGAACCGTGATCCGCCCCGAGATCATAACCCGGCGGGTGGTGGTGGTGATGCTCAGGATGTGGTGGATCGCGCTAGAGCTCGTCGAGAGGCCGAGTTAGCTGCACAGCATGAGGCCCGCCAACTCACTCCGGTTCGTCCAACCACATCGGTGGAACGATGGGTTACCTCTAGCGCTTTGGGAGTACCGTGTCTCGTCCCAGCACTGCGCAACATGCGCCTGCCCAAGGATTTCAAAGGCCCACGAAAAGTGCCGAATTACATCGCCGATTTATCTCCCGAGTCATGGGTGGAAAGCTATGAGATGGCAATGCAGATGTTGGATGTGGACGATGCGGCGTGCGCTAAATACTTTACCATGATGTTGGAAAGAACGGCTCGGACTTGGTTGAAAAAGTTACCGGCTAACTCCATTGGGTCATGGGCCGAGCTGAGGGCCCGGTTTATCCAGAACTTCAAGGATACGTGCAAGCAGCCCATGTCAATTGTGGACCTAGCTGCCTGTGTCCAGGAGGAAGGAGAATCAACAACCCATTGGGTGCGCCGGGTTTCGGAGATTTTGCATTCATCGGACCGCATTAACGCCGACAGAGCAGTTTTAACGTTGGAAGGCAATTGCCGGTTTGCACCTCTGAAATTGAAGTTGGGACGGCTCAAACGCCACTGCAATGATATGGGGACTCTCATGGCTACTCTGGTGAAATATGCCGACTCTGATGGTACCAAGGACCCCGAGTCTGATAATGACAAGACAGGGAAGGGAAAGAAGAGCGGACATACCAAGGGGTAGCAGCACAACCCGACGGGCCATGGAAACAACTGTAAGCATAAAGCGGATAATAGCTTGGACTTTGTGGCTAATACCAACGCGCGGGACAAAGGCCAACGGCCTAAAGGTAAACAGTCCCAGCGCAGTGGAGGACCAAGTCCTAATCCGGACCGCCTGTCTTATCTATTGAACCAGCCTTGCCCAAAGCATGGGACGAAGGAGAACCCGTCCACGCACCTCTGGAAAGATTGTTACATCATGCAAGAGTTCAAAAATTCTGATTCTTTTCGGTATGATCATGGACCGGGTGGCGGTTCGGGCCCCGGGTCTAATGGGCCGGGTTATGGTGGAGGCAGTTCCGGTTCAGGTTTTCACGGTAACCAGAGCGGACATGGCAATCAAAGCAATCAGGGCAACCAAGGTGGTTATAACAATCAGGGGAATCAGCAACAGCAGCAGCATCAGTCGGGTTACCAGAGCAACCCGAAGCAGTTGAATAGCGGGCAGTATCATGTCTTCACCACTAGCCTGGCAAGCGCGATCAGAAGCTTCATAAAAGGGCAGTGAATTCTGTTGAACTGGCAGTTCCCTGATACTTACGCTGGTCTGAACAGCCTATTGTGTGGAGTCGAGAGGATCATCCGCCCCGGTTTGATAATCCGGGTCATCTGGCGTTGGTGGTGGCACCTCAGGTGGGAGGTTATAAGTTCACCAAAGTACTCATGGATGGGGGGAGTAGTATCAATATACTTTATTATGAAACCTTCTGTCGCATGGGGTTAACAGATAAAAATCTTAAACCGTCCAACACGGTCTGTCATGGTGTGGTACCTGGTAAATCGGCATATCCCATTGGTAAGATAGCTCTGGAGGTTGCTTTTGGCGACGAGCATGATTCAAGGTCAGAGAAGTTGACCTTTGAGGTGGTGAAAATCAAGAGCCCATATCATGCCCTGTTTGGACGACCGGCTTATGCTAAGTTTATGGCAAGGCCCTGTTATGTCTATCTGCAGCTCAAGATGTCGGGTCATAAGAGGACTATCACAGTGCACGGGAGTCGCAAAATCGCTTTGGAATGTGAAGAGGGCGATGCGGCATACGCTGAGTCGGTTTGTGCAACTCAGGAATTGAAGTTCTATAAGGACAATGTTGATCCGGCAGATATGACTTCATTGAAGAAACCAACTACAGAGCATGATCCGGCCCTAAAATTTAAATCAGCTGATGAAACTACGCTTGTTGACTTCATGCCCGGTGGTTCGTCCAAGCAGTTTAGCATCAGCGCTAACTTGGATCCGAAATAGGAAAGCGCGCTCATCGAGTTCATCCGTGAGAATCGGGACATCTTTGCGTGGAAGCCTTCTGACATGCCAGGTGTACCGAGAGAACTCGCTGAGCACACTCTTAATGTGGATCCCACGTTTAAACCGGTCAAGCAATTTCTTCGCCGGTTCAATGAAGAAAGACGCAAGGCTATTGGAGAAGTTGCCAGGCTTTTGGCGGCTGGGTTTATCGTCGAAGTGTTTCATCCTGAGTGGTTGGCCAATCCGGTGCTAGTACTTAAGAAGAATGGCACTTGGTGTATGTGTGTGGACTATATAGATCTCAACAAAGCCTGTCCAGCGGATCCTTTTGCCCTCCCT
Organism: Aegilops tauschii subsp. strangulata; assembly: GCF_002575655.3. Lineage (NCBI taxonomy): Eukaryota > Viridiplantae > Streptophyta > Magnoliopsida > Poales > Poaceae > Aegilops > Aegilops tauschii. The sequence continues at coordinate 471,660,946 of NC_053038.3, forward strand.
CGTATTGATCAAATCATTGATGCTACGGCGGGTTGCGAGCGTTTGAGCTTTCTAGATGCGTATTCTGGCTACCATCAGATCAAAATGGCAGTTAAGGACCAGGAGAAGATAGCCTTCATAACTCCTTTTGGAGCCTTCTGCTATGTGTCTATGCCCTTTGGGCTCAAGAGTGCCCAGGCGACTTATCAACGATGTGTGCAGAATTGTCTTCATGATAAGATCGGCTGCAACGTTCATGCTTATGTGGATGATATTGTGGTAAAATCTAGACAGAAGGAGACATTGATAGATGACTTGAAGGAGACCTTTGATAACCTACGGGTTTATTAAATGATGCTTAATCCAGCAAAGTGCGTTTTTGGTGTACCGACAGGCAAGCTCTTGGGCTTCTTGGTGTCTAACAGGGGGATTGAAGCTAATTCGGAAAAGATCAAAGCCATCACCTCTTTGACCAAACCGAAGTGTATCAATGATGTTCAACGCCTGGCAGGCCGGATTGCTGCGTTGAGCCGGTTTATCAGTCGCCTTGGAGAGAAAGCCATCCCTTTGTATCAGATGCTGAAGAAAACAGATAACTTCGTCTGGAGTGACGCCGCTAATGAAGCGTTTGAGGACTTAAAGCGGCAGCTGGCTAATCCGCCGATTCTCGCTGCTCCGGTTGACAAAGAACCATTGTTGCTATATGTGGCAGCTAACGCCCGGGCTGTTAGTGTGGCTATTGTGGTGGAGCGCAAGGAGGCAGGAAAGGAATATCCGGTTCAGCGGCCGGTTTACTATATCAGTGAGGTTCTTATTGAGTCCAAGCAGAGATACCCGCATTGGCAAAAATTGGTGTATGGAGCTTTCATGGCAAGAAGGAAGCTTAAGCAATATTTCCAAGGTCACCCTATCACGGTGGTCAGCTCTGCTCCTTTGGGGGATATAATCCAAAACAGGGAAGCAACTGGCCGGATTGCTAAGTGGGCTATCGAGCTCGGGCCTCACGGATTGAAATACATACCCCGAACGGCGATAATATCTCAAGCGCTTGTGGATATCATCAATGATTGGATAGAACTACAAGTGCCAGAAGAGAAGTCGGATCATACTTACTGGACTATTCATTTTGATAGGTCCAGGCAATTGGAGGGCTCGGGGGCTGGAGTCGTATTAACTTCCCCACGAGGTGATAAGTTTTGTTATGTTCTACGTTTAATGTTCCCTTGCACTAACAATGCAGCTGAATATGAGGCTTTACTCCATGGTCTTCGGATGGCTAAGGAGATGAACCTAAGCCGAGTAAGTGCTTCGCTGACTCGGATCTGGTGGCTCAGCAAGTGTCCGGCACTTGGGATTCCAAGGACCCACTCATGGCGGCATATCGTCGTGAGGTGGATACTGTTGCAGGTCACTTCAAAGGCTATCAAGTGGATTATGTGGACTGGCGGAAGAACGAAGCGGCGGACGCTTTAAGCCGTTTGGGTTCCCAGCGTAAACCGGTTCCACCTAATGTCTTCCTGGATGTGTTTCATAATCCGTCTGTCAAGCTCCCTGGTAAAGAGGATTTGGCTGTTCCTGATCCAGAAGCTCAGTTGGTGGCGGCTCTTCATGTTATTCCGGATTGGACGGTTCCATATTTGGCGTATATAAACCGGGGCGAGTTACCAGAGGATGAAACTTAGGCCAGGCAGGTAATCCGGCGGTCCAAGTCCATGACTATTATCAATGGAGAGTTACATGATTGCAGTGTGACAGGGGCGTTTCAACGCTGTGTGTCTCTTGAAGAAGGCCGTGAAATTTTGCGCGAGATACATGAAGGAGATTGTGGTCACCTCGCCGGTTCAAAGTCTTTGGTGGCCAAGGCGTTTCGTCACGGTTTCTATTGGTTGACAGCTCATGCTGATGTCGAGGACTTGGTCAAAAGATGTGATGGCTGTAAAAAATTCTCAAGGCGCGCTCATGTACCGGCTCAAGAATTGAGGATGATTCCAATCACCTGGCTGTTTGCAACTTGGGGGCTGGATATGGTTGGGCCTTTCGAGAGATCCAAGGACAAGAAGACCGACCTTTTGGTGGCGGTTGATAAGTTCACGAAATGGGTGGAGGCAGAGCCAGTTAGTAAGTGTGATGCAGCTACGGCGGTTCAATTCATCAAAAAGGTGGTCTTCCGGTTTGGTTTTCCACACAACATTATAACAGACAATGGTACCAATCTGTCAAAGGGTGCCATGAAGGAGTTCTGTCAACGTGATCACATCTGGCTTGACGTTTCATCAGTGGCTCACCCTCAGTCCAATGGTCAAGCAGAGAGGGCCAATCAAGAGATCTTGAGAGGCGTCAAACCCCGGCTTATGGTTCCTTTGCAACGGACGCCGGATTGTTGGGTTGAGGAGTTACCTTCTGTATTATGGAGCATCAATACCACACCCAATAGGTTGACAGGGTACACACCGTTCTTCATGGTTTATGGAGCGGAAGCTGTTCTTCCTAGTGACATCCGTCATGACTCACCCCGTGTAGCGGCATATGTTGAAGCTGACAATGAGAAGGCACGGCAGGAAGCTCTTGACCTATTAGATGAGGAGCGTGACATGGCAGCAGCCCATTCGGCGATTTATCAGCAAGATCTGCGTCGTTATCATAGCCGCCGGGTTAGAACCAGAACCTTTCAAGAAGGCGATTTGGTGCTTCGACTCATCCAGGATCAGACGGATATGCACAAGCTATCCCCTCCTTGGGAAGGACCCTTTGTGGTCAGCAAGAATCTGCACAACGGGTCATACTACCTAATCGATGTTCGAGAGCGCAAAGACTCACGTAAATCGGAGGAGGAGACCAACAGGCCGTGGAATATTGCTCATCTTCGGCCCTACTATACTTGAGCCATAGGCTCTGCTTATGTACATATTATGACAATGTATATATTATGATAAATATAATAAATCGGAACCTAAGCTAAAGCGGGGTATCTGTTGTTTTTCTTATATCATGTGTGGTTACATGGAGCTTCTGTTGATAAAGCGGCATCCGGTTTACCCATTGATTCAGCTTCTCAAAGCTTTATATTACATCACTTGGGGGCTTGGTCGTATCCGAACCATAGCTACACCTTTTGATCGGTGCAATGCCACAACATCACTTGGGGGCTTGGTCATATCTGAACCATAGTCACACCTCTTGATCGGCTCAAAGCCAAATCGATCTGGGGCCAAAGAGAGTGTGATAAAACAACAACTCAAACATGGGCACCCACTGAGCACAGCTCAAAATGTTACTTGGGGATTTTTTGCTGTCGAAATGAACAAAGAATCTACACTTGTAATAGGCTATCAAGCCATGGCTTGGAAGCCCAGTGTATACACCTAAAACCCCGGGTTAACCTACCTATTTAAGTAAGTCACTCCGCCCAGGTAAACCTGGTATGACCCTTCGAACTTTGACAAGTTACTCTAAAATAAAGACCCTGAACTTGTCAAGTTAAAACAATGATTGGTTAAGGATTGAGGACCATCTTAAAAGGCTTTGCGAAATGGTTTAACTCAGTGGCCTGGCAGCCCATGAAAAGCCTCGAATTTGGGGCCTGGCAGCCCGTGAAAAACCTCGACTACAATGGTTTTTTGCCTTTTTCTAGGTTTTTCTTTCTTTTGACAAGATTTGTGATATTTTCAAACCGGTGTTCATCAACCCGGTTAGGCTGTCAACTACAAGTTGTCCAGTACCTACTGAAGTAGTAATCCGGAGACTATCAGCCCGGTCTGGTTTTGACTCAAAGTCACCAGTATGGAATAAACCGGTGTTTATCACAACCCGGAACGGTTTTATTGTAAACCGGCATCATATAACAGAAGTTACTTATACTCCGGAGTAGGGTTATGACCCTCATTACAAAGTTGGTCAGCCAACATTATGCCTAAAGGTCACAAGTATCATATATTTCCATATTTGGTTATCTTTTCCAACCTTGGTTATAAACCTTGGTCATATATATATTTGGATATTGTGACCCGCCCGGTGATAAACCGCCAGGGCGCTTTAAGATTCTTATCTGCAGGGATAGCTTGAATAAAAGGCTATGAATTGTGAACATCATATCTTAAGCATGGCGGATTAGCAAGCATCAGTCGCAGATAAATATGCACGAAGGCATAACAGACCAAGTGTTTTAAACTAGCCTATTACAAGGCATCTCAGTGCCCAAAAGGATAATTGTTTTATCAAATCCGTGTCGCAGCATGTAGAAGACTAAACCGACCTCCGGATCATGATTCGTCACCAGCTTGGCCTGATGGCTGCGGATCATCTCGCATCGGTTCAACTCCCACCTCTCTACCCAGTGGCTGGAAGTCAACAGTTGCCCAGTCGATCCTAGTTAGGGCTTGGAATACAGCCTCATCACTTATAAGCGTGGACGGTTCAATGTCAGGGGCATAAGTGTGCTTACGGATTGGTGGGATCAGATTTTGCGCTTCTGGAATTGGTGCAGCAACCCGACTGTTCTGATCAAGGTGGGAGGAGGATTATTGTGTGAAGCGGTATAGATGATCCGCTGCGCGCTGGTGTACAACTGCTCTATTAGAGTGTAGGTAGCCTTCAACTTCTTCTGTACATCAGAGCCCAGATGGCTAATGCGAGATCCTGCACCATTGTACACATGACTAAACCGACAACACATGAGAAGACATGTTGAAAGTATAAGGAAAAGATGTTTACCGAACACAGCAACAGTCATGGCATGAATTTGCCGTTTTACACCGGTCAGTTCATCAACCACCGGTTTAAGAGCTGCTTCTGCGTCTTCGGCCCTTTTTCGCAAAGCGGATTTTTTTGTCTCCCAATCCGCCCGCTCCTTGTTGAAGCCTTCTTTCAGTTTCTCCATAGCGCCTAGAGCGCTGGTCAACTCTTCCTTGGCTTTGGAGGTTTGGCTTGCTGGGATTTGAGGTTCTCTTGCAGATCAGCGGTTTGGCTTTCCTTCTTGGTCAGCCCAGCCTATAAAGAGACAGATATATAATGAGTTGACAGTACATATTTGAAGTACCAAGCACATAACAAGTTAGGCCCTTGGTACTTGGGGGCAAATGCATATTTGCTCTTCATCAGAAATTTCTACAAGTCCCAAGCACAATACAAGTATTAATCTTGGCACTTGGGGGCTAATGTGTGTTTGCTCATAATTGCTGATATGGGAATTCTTCTACAGTCCCGGTTCATCTTTATAAAGTTAAACCGGCCCTTGGGGACTATACCAGTGAAAAAAGATACAGTGTGGCAAATATAAAGATTGTTACTAAAAGTCCCGGTTTAGATTGATATCATAAACCGTCACTTGGGGGCTACTGGAGTTGATATTTGGAATTTACAAGAGAGACAGTTAAGCAGAGTTGAGTATTAATTACCTCATATCGCTCTTTCATCAAATTTACCAAACCGGCTTCATAGTCACGGCTGGTGTACAGACGGTTCAAGAAGCCGGAGTGAAGGTCTTGAGCATTGAGATGGGCATAGTTTGACAAATCAGCGTTCCATTTGCCTTTGCCGATAGCAGAGAGCTCGTCCTTGACAGTATGCTTTGATAAAGCGACAGGATTGCCAGGCGTGGTATGGCCAGTGCCAGTAATCATAATATCATCGTCTTTATCATCAGCAGCTTTTACTGGAGTTGGCGGTTTGTTAGTATCCTTAACTGGACTAACCGGTTGGTCATCAGGTCGGACAGGGCTGGTTGGCTGGTCAGCATGGCTTGTGGTGTCAACTTCCACTTGTTCAGAAAAGACGTCATCGTCTTGAGGCGGCGGATCATTAAGTGTGGCATCAGTATTAGCTTCTTCGAAATCTGGAGTCTTCTCCGGTTCAACATCCGCGTTATCATCAGTCAGTTTATTCAACCGAGCCTTCTTGCTGGGTCTGGGCTTGGCGCTGAGGAAAATAAACATGAGGATTAGTACAGTATATAAAAATAACAGATCAAGGATAAAAACAAGTATACAGCTCACCCAAGAACTGTTTTGAGGGGTGGAAGTTTTGTGGCCGACGACTCGCCAAAAGATGAGTGAGAAGTGCCCTGATAATTTGAATCAGACGGGTTAAGAGGCTGGTGGAAACAACCTACTTTGGGGCATGAAGTGTCAAGGGGATAAGAGACCTCTGATCGGCGTTTCCGAACCGGACTGTTCGGTAAACCGGCGGAGGTAACTATCTGGCCGCTGTGCCGAGTTTTGCGGCGAGCCTCGTGCTGCTGTGTCTTCAAAAGAAAGTTTGGGTCCAAGTAAGCAAGGGGGTGAGAAAATTTTACTTTTCGGTTTGCTGTTGGCAGAGGATCTGAATCGGTGGAAAGAATGGTTACCTCTACATCATCGGCGTGACTGCCTTCAGCGTCGTCCTGATAATAATCATTGTCAATGAGGTGTACGAAAAATGAACCAAGAGAGTCAATTTCTACCTCTGATTTCGGGTTACCCACATCGTCATCAGCATTTAGCTCGGAGGATGCAATGGTCCTTTTCTTGGCAGGTTTTTTAATAACCTTGGTCTTTGGGCGAAGTGGCTTGGCTGTTTTGTCTTGTGGCTTTGCCGGTTTTTCTTGTGGCTTCTTGTTCCAGAACGGATCATTACCCTGTCAGAAAATAGTCAACTTTCAGAGAATAATTTGACAGAAGCAACTTAAGATAAAAAAGTCTTACAGCTGGCGGTTTGTTGAAGGTGCAGAAAGGGAGTAGTCCGGTCTGGCCACAGACAGCCTCCGGTTCATTCAGCATCTTCTTTACAGCCTCAGTAACTTCTGCATCTGTAAGCTGAATATCAATGTGTCGTTGAGCATCCTTCAAACTCCCTGTGTACTCACACATCAAACCAGAGCGCCGTCTTAAGGGCAGAATACTCCAGCTTATCCAACAACAGGCAAGGTCAACTCCTGTCAAACCGTTCGCCATGAAGGCTCTAAGCTTTGATAGTTGAGGGGCATAGTTGGCCCTTTCTTTTGCAGTCAACCTCTAAGGAAAAGGATGTGTATTACTAAGGCAGTGAGGGCGGTAACCCGGCAAGGGGTTTTCATCGGTTGGTGATGTATCTTTGTAGTAAAACCAAGTCTGGTTCCACTCTTTGGGGTGACTGTTTAGCTTGGGATGAGGGGAAGTAACTTCCTTCCTTTTCTGAACCGTTATTCCACCCAATCCCGTATTGGGTCCATCCGTGAATTCTGTGCGACGGTTTAAGTGAAAGAAATCCCTAAACAATTTGACTGTAGGTTCCTCTTGTAGATAAGCCTCACAGAAGACTTGGAAGTGGCAGATGTTGGTCACAGAATTTGGACCGATGTCTTGAGGGTGCAGCTGAAAACTGGCCAGTACATCCCGGAAATTTTTTGAACCGGGAGGGCTAAAACCTCATCCAAGGTGATCAGCAAACACGACTACCTCTCCGTCCTTGGGTGTAGGAGGATTTTCCGGGCCAGGGACCCTCCAGTGGATGACATCTTTCTTGGCTAAAGCGCCCGTTCTAACACAGTTGTTTAACTGATCTTTGGTTACTCGAGAAGGAGCCCAATTGCATTTATAGACTTGCTTGGCCATGGCAATGAAAATCTGAAACATGATTATTGCCGGTTTAAGATTTATAGTGGACAGCTATAAGGCGGTATAAGGATGTAAGCATATTGTTAAACCGGAGTTGGTTATTCATAAACCGGAGTCTGGCAATGGAGACAGTACAATGATGAATGCATTGGCGGTTCAACAGGGGACTAATGGTATCTATTGGGTCATCATTTTTCTATGAAGTTAAACCGCCTAATCCGGTATTAAAGGTATAAGTCTAAAGATGTATAAGTGAAGGAAAAACAAGTTTCACAGTTTGGCATGGGAATTTCAGATATGTTGTGCGTTGGATAATCAAAATATATTCTGGTTTAATCTCAAACGCTCAATAAGTTCAGTAAGTTCAAATGAGTTTGATATCAAGCAGATGCCTTAACAAGGAGAAAGGAGCTTAAACTACAAAAGGCGCTGAAAACAATCAGATCTAACTGGCCATTGGTATTACTGAAGGAGGAACAGCTTCAAGCTATGAAGAACACCGAACCCTAGTGGCGGATCTGGGGTGAGGAGAAGAGGAACTTACTGGTGCAGGAAGAAGCAGCGGAGGATCACCGCGTTTCTCTGATACGGTCAGGTTGATGCAGCGGCCTTCGTCGAAGTTGAGCCGAAGGACGACAGCGGCGGCAGAGCTCGAGGGTCGGTCGGCGCGAGGAAGACGATGACGCAAAGAGGCACGAGGGGGAAAAGTGAAAGGGACCCCTCGGCCTTATTTATAAAGGGAATGGATAAAAGGCAGGCGTGAGAATCGAGGAGCCTGGAAAATGGGATAAGTGACAGCTCTGTTGCCTCGATTGTCGGAGGTCCATTAATGAAGGTGGGTTATACGCAGTTTTAAATAACAGATGATGTCATGGCGGTCTACCATGGTCCTGGAAGGTGACGTCACGGCGGTTTACTAGATTACGTGAAGATGTTGAGGAAGAGAATTTCTTAAGTATTGAGGATTGACATGAACCAATTCAAATCAATCTGGGGCCTAATGTTGGGGATATTACCACTGGGCGTAAACCGGCCAGGAGAGGCCGGGTAAACCCCATAGTAGCTCATTATACCTGAAGCCCATGAAGACAAACGGTGACGCTTTATGAAGGCCCAGGGCCCAAAGCCAGTTTAAGGCCTGTAGACATAAACCGGCATTGATATGTAAACTTGTATTGTAAGATAGAAAGAGCAGAGACCGAGCCGGACACGTTTATGAGCCGGCCTCGGGATTCTATAAACCGACGGGCGTCAACCCATGTATATAAGGGGACGACCCGGCGGCGGTTCAAGGGGAGACAACAACTCGAGACTCATGCAAAGCGTGTTCGCTCCCTGGTCATCGAAACCCTAGCAATTCCACAATAACTGGATCGTAGGCTTTTACCCTCACCGCAAGGGGCCGAACCATTATAAACTCTCTTGCATCCTTTGTCCGCTTTAACCCATTTAGGTTAACCCGTAGCGATGGCTCCATGACTAAGTCCTTTCTCTAGGACATCTGACGTGACAAAACCACGACACTTAACGATGGAATTTTTTAGATATCTAATTGCATTTTTGAGCAGGAATCTCACAGATCGATGGCATTTTTGAGTAGTTGTAACTTCTAATGGCAAAACTGAGTAGTGATACACAACTAGTGGCATCTCTACTCCTAATGGACGAGTTGGTGAATCATCTCCGCGGTTTTTTTTCGTTGGTTTTTTTCGTCTCTCCTCCCACCACCCCCTCCCACCCTAGTCCGCGGTTTATTTTCACTGGTTTTTTCTCGTCTCTCCTCCCACCACCCCCTCCCACCGTGGTCCATCGGTTTATTTTTCTCTCCACTCTTTATTACAACCAGAACTTTCCTAACGTATAACAAATCACGGATCTAACTTCCAAAACTTATGCAAATCAATCGATTCCTTTTATTGGTTCAATTTGTCTTAGGAAACAAATAACAAATTTTCAGGAAACAAATAATACATTTTAATCTAACTTTCCTAACTTATCTAAATCAATCGATTTCTCTTATTAGTGAAATTTGTTTTAGGAAACAAATAACAGACACGTCACAACTTTCCTCCCAATAAATAGTTTCTTAACATTTGCAAACTTTCCTAATCAGACACGTCACAAATGGGCAGGTACTGATATCACGTTACCAAACAATAAAACCCCATTTGCATAGAAATCAGTTCAAAAATCCTAAATTTTCTAAATTTTTACCTTTCCTTGATAACAACCAATATTTCCTATGTTTTCCACCTATTGAAGGAAATCACCCCTCCATCGATATTAGCATTTTTTTAAACTGAGATCTCCAGGTTATGATTTTTTTGCGATTCTTTCCAATTGTGACCTCTCCTTCCACTCCGGCTTCAACTCGCAGAAACACCTCCACCACAGCCAGGTGACACCGCCCCAGACCTCCTGCCTCTCCACACCTTCTCCGCCACCTCCTTCTCGTACACCATTAACAATCCCTCCGCCACATTTGTCCACGGCGGTGTCGAGGGCATGGCGCAACAGCGTACCAGCGGTAGAGCAGCGCATAGCAGCAGGAAGCAACACGCAGCAGGCGAGGCGAGCGGCCGACGGTGGAGGGCAGAGATGCGGCCGGTGTGGCTGAGGGGGCGGCCGGCTGAAGATGGCCACGACTGGAGGCGGCGCGAGGCAGGGGCGCGACAGTGGGGCGAGCGAAGGGATAGGCGGTAGCAGACGGGGCGAGCGCATCCAGCGAGAGTGTAGCGCACGGCCAGGGTGTCTGTTGCGCGGGGCACAATGGTGCGGTGGCTGCGGCGATCGCGACGGCAGCGACGGGCGCGACCGACGCGGTGTAGCACGGGCGTGGGTATGGAGAGGGAGTGGCCCCGCGGGCGCGGAAGAAGAGCGGCAGGCTCGGGCATGGGCGTGCATAGGAGCGGGCATGTGCCACGGGGTCAATCCGAAGAGCTCGGTGGCTACCCCTGCAATGGCCATGGCGGACGGCGGTTCTCGGCCATGGCGAAATACCTAACAAGAGCAAACGAGAGGGGAAACAGGGGAAAGGCAAGAGGAGATCATGGCGGTGTCAATGGCGCCCTAGGGGAAGACATGGGAGCTCGGGGTGGCGCGGATCGAACGACAATGTCGCGGTGGCCCAAGGTTGAGGAAGACGGCAGCGACGTCGATGCAGGGGTGCTGGACTTGATCTCGTTGGCGCAGACGAAGTAGCGAAGGCGTTTGGAGCTCCTCGACAAGCTCCTAGCCCACAGGGAGGGCAGTGGCCATGTGGACGGGGTCGGTCATGGTGGCCGTGGCGTCTGACTTCGTCCAGATCGACGGGATCGAGCGAGCGAGGAGGAGAAGTGGATTTGGGAGGGGCCGTCGAGGAGGAGTGAGGCCATGGGGGCAGGGAAGGAAGGGCGTCACCCTTATCCATTCCCCTTCGATGCCAGCGAGGTGGTCGGGCGGGAGCCCTGCTCTGTAGCGACGCGGCTCAGGGAACAGGAGAAGACGACTGCACGGGGACTGGACCACTGAGCCGGTTCGGTGGCAAGGCCCGGGGGGCAGGGCGAATCCCCTTTTACATCATCCTTTTGGTTTTTCAATGTATTCTAATCTGTTTCTCCTTTTTAACACCGTTTTCTATTTATTCTTATCAACTAAATGATCTCTACTCCTAATGTCTCAGTTGGTAGTCTCCATTTCGGGTTTATTTTCGTCCCACCTCCCGAGTGAGGGAGAGGGAGAGAGAGAGTGAGGAAGAGGGAGGGAGAGGGTGTGTGTGTGAGAGAATCGGATGGTAAAAAAGGTCGTCAATGTCACTTAATATGTATGAGAATATTAAATGTAATATTAACATAATTGATATTGAACTTTTAAAGTTAATGTGGCCCCGTTGCAACGCACGGGAGTTCTTCTAGTAAATAATAAGAAGCCAAGAATTAAATAGGTATGCTAATTTCTTTATTTCTTTATACCTTTGTGTGCGAAACAAACGCTGCCTGCCCCCAGATTTTGTTTACAGAGGCAACATAGAACTATATGAGTGCCGTGTTAAATTTTGGAATTATTGCGGGTTCGTTTGGCCATTTTATACATTAATTGAGTTTCTGGTCATTTAATGTGCATAATTCAAATTTGAACTACAAGCACATGCTCCCGTGCACCAAAGTTGATTGAAAAATCACATGTGTGTCCTCGGGTGAATTTCTAGGTCCCATGCAAGAAATGGGAATGAAATTCAAACATCTGGGCATCGTGGCTCGGCCGAGAACATTGAGAAGCTTGGTTTTATAATTCTTGTAAATCCAAAACACGCCTAAAAATCATGAAACTTGGCATGGTGTCATGTCATGGTACTACCATGCTGTGGTAAAAAAAATTGCAGAATAGGAACAAGTTTTGGTATAAGTTTCTTGCAAACCGGAGCTTCACTCAAGAAGGCTCGTGGTTCTGAGAGGGAACGCATCACCTTTGTGTGCATAATTCGAATTTTAAATACAAGCACATGCTCTAGTGCACCAAAGCTGGTTGAAAAATCACCTGTGTGTCCTCGGGTAAATTTCTAGGTCCCATGCCAGAAATGAGAATGAAATTCAAACATCTGGGCGTCATGGCTCGGCTGGAAACTTTGAGAAACTTGGTTTTTTAATTCCTGTAAATCCGAAACACACAGGAAAATCATGAAACTTGGCTTGGTGTCATGACATGGCACCAACATGCTGTGGTAATTTTACTGTCCGATTTGCGAAGGCGCACACATTAACAATCAACAAAGTCATTTTGGAACAAGTGATGTCACGTTACAATCGGAAACACAAGTATTATTGAAACTGTGGGTGTTCTATTTACCATTTACGTGCCGCCACACATCCCCTTTTTTATTAGCTAGGAGGCGCCATGCAGGGTAGCTATTTAAGTACGGGAGGCGTGCGATCATACCCCTGCGTGTGCTTATCGGGAGGAGAGCCCTTTGACTTCCATCTGCCGTCCACCTATCTCCCAAGGTCTCCAATAATGGCGCCCGAGCCTCTGTTTAATGGCGTGGCAATGTCTCACTCGACTGAGATTTAAGAAAGAAAAAGAAAATCTGAAAAGAAAATTTTGCACGGATCTTGATGTAAGATCCGACGGACCTATATAGCATCTACTGCGACTTATAGCAAGACTGATGAATATATATAAGGACGATGTGAGTGGATAATAATTGTCTTACATAATTAGGAAGCTAATTAAAAAAGCCACATGCGGCTACGTCTGAAATACACAACGGCAAAAGAAGAAGGAAGACGCATACAACGATCTGGCTCGCGGATCTCTACTTTCTTTATGCGCTGCAGGTCGCAGAGACTAGTTCTCGCGGCGGACGATGATCTCTTTCATCAGTTTCATGTCCCTAATACGCTGCTTGGCAGCATCCATGGATTCCTCCACCAGCCTGTTGCGCTCGATGCGGAGCATGGCATTCTGGTCCATAAGTTTCTTGATGATGACGCCCGTCCTCTGCAACAAGGCAGCGGTCTCCTCCTCCTGCTTCGCCCTTCCGGCGATCTTTGCCCTCAGCAGGTCGCGCTCGCCCCAGAGCTTCGCATTGCCCTCCCCTAGTTGCCGGATGACGTCGGTAGCCTCGCCCTGCAACCTTGCCCAGCCGGAGATTTGATCCATCTGGCTATGGACCATCGCATGCATGCGCCTGTAAGAGTCCTCGCCTGCCCGCGAGAAATTTTCCCAGGCTGCCATGGCGTGGCGGGACCTCCGTGCTGCTTCGGCGGCGCGGCGGGACATCTCTGTTGCTTTCGCGGCGTGGCCGGACCAGTCTGCTACATCTACGGCGCGGCGGGACCTTCGTGCTGCTTCGGTGGCGTGGCTGGACCTCTGTGCTGCTACTGCTGCGCGGCTGGACATGTCGGCTGCTTTCGCGGCGAGGCGGGACCTCTGTGTTGTTACTGCTGCGCGGCTGGACATGTCGGCTGCTGTCACGGCGAGGCGAGAGATCTCTCGTGCTTCCTATTCCATGCTCACCTCTCCCTGGTGGAAATCTCTCGACCCAGAACTCACGCTGGCCATGGCTTGATTGACTTGATTGTTTTTTGTGGATGAGGAGTTGAGGAGGAATGTGCAGTCATCTTAGCATAGTAGTATTTATAACCGAGTACTACTAATACGCTCCTAAGTGGGACACCATTTAGGTTGTGATCGGTGTGAACAGGTTTGCAATTAAATATAGCGTGGTAGTAGTAGTAATTTGGAATGTGACGAGACGCGCTCAAAATTTATTTACGGTTCTAGTTTCGAAGTGCGGCACTATTCCCGGATGGTGTAACGTCGGCACGTTTTCTCGGCCGTCGTGTAGCATATGCCATGGTACTAGTTCTTTTTCTACTGTTGTGTACGTGCAAAAACTGGCACCGTTGGATACATATCTCACGCTTGGCGTTCGACAGGAATAGCCTCGTGGCGAGCTATAGACTAGTCTTTTTTTCAGACGCATTACACCTATCTCTCGGGACTTCTCGCACGCACCATCACTGCTCCCTAGGTCGATGCCACCCACATACACTTGTACTATGAGAAGAGGTGCACGCACGCACTCGTCCTCTCTCACACATGCATCTGTAGCTACGAATTGTAGTGTTCTCAACCATCCGATTGGCTCTATCATAGGTTTCACGTTGCTCCTTGGCCTTGAGATTGAGAAGTTTAAAACGCGGAGGCTAAGATGGAGGCGCGGGGTTTTGGTTAATGTGCGGGCCGCACACGGCACCAACACGACACGAGCTTCGTCTGCCTGGTGCGCATGCAGTCGGGTGAGTTGTCCAAGTATAGACACAACCAGGCCCTCATTGGTATCCGCGCCTCGACTTTGGCTGGTCATAGTGGAGAGTAACATAGACAACTATGTTACTAGCCTCCGTGTTTTAAACTACATGACACTACCCACTATGAAGGTACTAGTAACATAGTATATGCATAATTTGGCGACGAGCGCTCTCTATATGTACCACCTTTTTTCTTTAATTTCATCTTGTTAGTTTTGCTCCATGTCGCAATCCATCGATACTACTATATAAATGTATACATTTTTAAAAGGCTAGAGGGCGGGGCAGTCTAGCTTGGTCCTTTTCACGAGAGGCGAGGGCCTTTGTGATTTGACGGCTCATTACTGCTGGAAGGCGGGGCCTTGTGATTTGACTGCTCGTATAAATGTGCCGACGACCTGAGGAAGAGCAATGAACCGTGCAGTATACTCAAGTTTTCCACTGGAGTAGTACTACGACAGAGGAACACGAAACACGGCAGCCCAGTGCCATATGGCGATAAAAATGATCTAATTTGCTAGTCATCTCATTGTTAGCATTGTTCTATTCATGCCTCGCAGAGAACGTGACACGTGCGGCGAAACACCCGAAGCAAAAGAAGAAACACAGGAGCAAAAAAGCAAGGAAGATTATCACCCCAAATGATCTAATTCGCCGCGGAGTCATAACTGCTTCTTCATCGCCTCCACGACCTCCATATCCTTGCGCGTCTCCTCCGCCATTTTCTTCATTCTGTCCATGACGCGGGATTTCTCGACGCGAGCCTTCACCATCTGTTCCACGGCCGCATTACGTACCTTGACAGCAGCCGGGTGCTCAATGCGGAGCTTCGCCAACTCCTCCTTCTGTTCCATGACGAGGGCCTGAAGCATCTTCATCGAGGAACTACTACTCTCCTGCAGCTTCTTCCAGCCAGCGTTCTTCTCCTTCAGCAGGTCAAGCTCATGGCAGAGCTTCGCCTTGTCCTCCTGAAGTTGCAGGATTTCACCAGTCGCTTTCTTCTCTGAGGCAATGCTCTTCTTCAGCAGCATCACCAAGCCGACGGCCAACTCCCCCTGCTTATTGAGCTCAGCAGGCATGTCATCGAGGCTCTCCTTCAGCAGCTCCACCAAGCCGTGGATGAACTCCTTCTGCTTATTGAGGTGCTTAGTGAGCTCATCGGGCATGCCGTCGAGGGATAATAACTCCAGCGCCGCCAGCTCGGCATGTTCGCCTCCGCGGCTAGGGCGCTCCTGGGAGCCATCGCTAGCCCGTGAGAGATCTTTCGAGGTATCTGCATGGCGGCGAGCCCTCTCATTTTTTTCTGCAGCCTTGGTTGCCGCTCCCTTGTTACGAGTAGTTCTCGACCTAGAGCTCTGCACGCCGGACATGGCAAGGACGGACGAAGAAGAAGCACTTATGAGGAGGAAAGGTAGAGTAATTTTCGGTTAGGTAGTTCCCCTTTTTATAACCTAAGTACTAGCACTAGTACTAATACCTGCATAGTGGGAACACGTTCAGGTTTGGTACGTACTAGTAGGTGTGAGCAGGCCTGCACTTAATTGTAGCACTAGTACTTTCGAATGTGATGGGAACAAGGTAAAGATAAATTGATGGGTTTTGGTTTCGAGGGCCGAAACGGCTCCCGATGAGTTTAGTGGAACATAAATTTCAAGTAGACTACACTGCTCAGATGTGTAAATATTATGTTACTGTCAAAAATAGGCACAAAATACGAAGGAGGCCAATGGAAGTACTACTAGCAACCCATGATTTAACTACTCGCATGCGCGTAGTGGAGTAGTAATGTCTTTCTTCCGCCCTCACGTCCACTCAATTTGCATGTGCTGTATTAATTGACAATCAATGAAGTGAAGGACTTTACACGCGTCAAATTATCACATGGGGTGGATCTAGGTACAAAATTGCGTCCGCCCGTGTACCCGCGTGTGCGTGCGAGGGAATGAGTGCGTGCGTCGCGTGCGTGCACATCTTCGTGCATGTACCTCCAGTGTGGCTCAGGGAGGACAAGTACATTCTTCTGGAACCAGCAGCACGTCACTGTGATCAATCCACACAAGGATGTCGCGATAACGCCTCCACATGTGCCACGTGGCTTCATGAACTGTAAGAGAGACACTGTGTAGCGTGCCATTGTGTTTTGCACATACTCGAAGTACTAGTAAGGTACACGTGCATTGCACGCGTCAGATTTTGCAGCCAAATTATGAATAAATACCACACTATAGCATGTAAGCTCTAAGTCATATATGCCTATGTAGACCTTCGTTTAATTCTTATAGTTCATCTTATTCAAAATCAATTAGTTTTTATAAAAAACCTAGGGCCTCTTTGATTCGTTGGATTTCCAAAACGCGGGAATAGGAAAAACATGGGATTAGAGTGGAATGTCGTCTTGAATCCTACAGGATTGTACGAGTGTTTAATTGTGCATAAAAAAGAAGCGGAATTCTTTCAAAGAGGTTTGAGTGGATGGGATGTTTCCTATGAAATCTAGTGCAAATGAATCATATGGAAAAATTCCTATGGTTTACGATCCTACGAATCAAACAACCAAGATAGGAAAAATTCCTAAGGATTAGAATCCTCCAAAATTCCTTTGAGAATCCTTTGAATCAAAGAAGCCCTTAATCTATTTTATGATTCATGGAATTGTGCGTTGTAAAGCATAAAGTAAAAACAAATAGTGGCAATTCAACTAGAAAAAATGTTTGGGCAGTTATGATACGGAAGATTCTAGAACAAAGGAGAACCACTATCGTTTTGGGATTTGTGCATTATGCTTAAGTTCAACCATGGAGTCTGCTAGATTGTACATGTGGCAAAATCTGGTAGGAGGCTAGAAGATGGTGCGAGGGGCTGAGTGGAGGGAGACTATGAAGGAGTGCACAACTGCGAGATCGATATTTAGAGAGAGGGGGCGAGAAGGTGCGCTGTTGCGCGCAGTGGCGGAGCCATGAAAAATGTCCCATGAGCTAGGGGGCCAAGCATTGCTCATCCTTTACGAGCAGGGCCAATTCAACAACTTAAACCATTTTTACCAGCAATTGTCTAATGATCACATTCATATTAGCCTCGATATATAGTGATGTTAGGGGGGGGCAGGGCCCTTGCTGCTCCCTGTCTTCGCCATTGTGCGTGCGTCTGAGAGATGAAGCGGAAGGCATAGATGATGAGAGGGGGGCGTTGGATATATAATTAATGTGGGTGTATTAGCTATATATGTAATCCTATATAGAGAGGTATAGATTGATCGATGTGGACGTGGGAAAGAGGGTGAGACCTCACTAGATATATAGATTGATCGGATTAAGTGGAAAACTACGAAAGACCTAGCTATATACACACACACATAGAGGAACATCAATCGTTGCGCATGCACGTGAGAGATAAAGAATGCCCGATATGATGGAGATGGGGATGTGTGTGTGTGTGTGTGTGCCTTCATGGGAGACAGACCTGAAGAAAAAGATTGCATGTGTGCGATGGATAATGCCGACTGGTAGTGTGTGTGCATGCATGCACGAGAGAAAGTTAGTGGTACAATTATAAAGAGAAGACCAATGTGTGGGTGTAAAAGACTAGGTGAGGTCATAATCAATGTAAAGTTGAATTCAAATATTTGAATAAGAGATCATGATGTTTGAAACCCATGCATGCATGAATATAACGGAGATCTTGGCGGTGTGGTTTGGAAACGAGCATGTTGTAATGTATACACATTGAACAAGGTCAGACTGGTTTGAATTTGTGATACTGATGGCAGACATCGTTTGGCCACACTACATCCATGCATGGACACACTATTCTAATTGGAGATGATGGGTGGCTTTCGCATCACATATCTATATCTATACCCCTATATATATATATTATATTTTATATTTTTTATATAGTGTGCGAATAACTTTAACTTTGAAAGATGGTTGTTGGATGAGGCCAATCCGATGGTGCAGAGCTGGCAAATTTGAGCACTACTGGCCATTGGATATCATCTAGATTCCACCAGATTTCGCCACCTGTACAATCTAGAAGACTCTATGGTTGAACTTAAGCATGATGCACAAACCTCAAAACACAAGCACTTCTTCTTTGTTCTAGAATCTTCCGTATCATAATTGCCCAAATGTTTTTCTACATGATTTGTTTTTACTTTATGCCTTACAACGCACAATTCTATGAATCTTAAAATAGATTAGCTTTCTTATAAAAACTAGATGATTTTGAATGAAATGAACTATAAGAATTAAATGAACATCTACATCATGCATATATGACTCAAAGCTTACATGCTATAATGTGGTATTTATTCATAATTTGGTTGCCAAATCTCATGCGTGCAATGCACGTGTACCTTACTAGTCTAAATGGTGTCTGTGTGTGTGTTGTGCGTGTTAAACACATTGTATGTAGTATATCATCCTAGTCTAAATTGTCTTTTTTGGGGTACACGTTAAGCTTGTTCTCCCGAAATTTCAAGCCGCGCCTTGTTATGCCGAAATTTCAAGCTAGCGTCTCTGTCTATCGTGCTGCGAAACTCCCGCCTCTTCAACCCGCGCCTTGTTACCCCAAAATATTTAAGATAAATCTTTGTCTCGTTGTGCTCCGACAACTCCCTCCATCTCAACCCGCGCCTTGCTATTCCAAAATTACAACGCGTGCGAAAACTCCCACCTCCTGTGAAATCCCGACACGCGAAATGCCCGTGATACCCCTGAACCGCAAGAACCGCCTCAAATCGGTGGGGGTACTTTCGTAACTTACCCCACATTTCGGACAAGCCCGTCCCTAAGCCATGGTTCCCCACTCCCATCCCATCCGCCCACCCATTCGTACACCGAGGCTGGGAAAGCCCGCGAAGGTCCACACCCTCCTCCGTCCGCCACCCATCCGGAGCGTCTTCCCCGATGATGTCGTCCACAACAACACCTCGACGTCCCTCATCCACCGTACCGGATGAGGATCCTCGTCCATCTGGTCGTCCCGCCGGTTCAGCCACCCCGTCCTCCACCTCCAAGGAGCTGCCCCGACGTTCTCCTTGTCTTTCGCGCCACCTCCATTCCCACACCGTCGTCTTCACCTGCACCACCGGAAGAGCATCATCATCACCGTTTCCTCGGATGAAGCTGCGGACTAATCGGCGCCACCAAAGAGGTTGTACACTAATCGCCACATTTTCTTCTTGATTCGACGGTGCTGCCGGCGCTCGGTCCCGAGCCGACACGGCGCGGATCCGTCCACGGCGGCGTCGCCAGCCACTTCCTCCACGACGTCACTCCCTCGGCGGCGACGTCAACATCAGTAGGAGCCGCTGCTGCTTTAGCTCTCGCTCGCGCTGCTGCTCTGCTCTTGCTCTCGGTCCCCTGCCTTGTCTGCTCTTGCTCTTGCTTGTGCTTCAGCTCCGATTTAGCTACACTTCATTTGACTGAATCGACTTTTGGGTCAGTCGATTTTTAGGGGGAGGGGGGCTCGCCGAAGTTAAGGAAGAACTAGACGCAACGGGGAGGGGGGCTCGCGAGAGAGGTACCCCACTATCTATCTTAGGGTTCACGGTGGGGGCAGTGGTCGCGGGTGGTGGTGGAGCGGTGGTGTGGGGATCGCCGGATAAAAAGCTGGGCACGGGGGGGCCTAGAGGGATGGCCGGGGCGGCGGCGGACCGACGGTGGGGAGTGTTTTCGGGGCGGGCGGCGCGGCGCACCGCTGGCCGCGGGCGGCAGGGGGCTGCTGTTTGGCCGGTGGCGGCTGGCGGCTCAGGGGGTGGAGGTTGAAGATGAACTGCAGGCCCTTGATTTCGTATCCAACGGCTGCAAAATCGACTGACCAGAGATGAAAAAGTCAGTCGACTGACGTGTAGCCTCACCTCTAGTGCGTTCAGTTTCGACAGTAAAATTCAGTTTTGACAGCAAAATTTAGTTTCGATAGTTAAGTTCAGTTTTGACAGTTAAATTCAGTTTCAACAGTTAAATTCAGTTTCGACAGTTAAGTTCAGAGATGAGCGGCTGATGTATGTGACATCTAGCACTTTGTGTGGTTATGTATTTTACGTCATCTATTGGAGATGCTATTAGAATTCCACTCAGGTTAACGTTGTCTCTCTTGTCCTGCTTCAGCCTCGGCGTCATACAACTCACCGGAGCTGCTCCAACGACGAAACCCTGCGTCACAGCGGAGCAGTACCTTGGGCTCCATCTCCAAACGCCTAAGATCTTCTTCCCCTCCTCCGACAGCCAAGTCAGCCGGAGCATCCTCACCTGCCAACCCAATCATGCTGAGATCGACATGGCTTCGCCAAAGAGGTTGTACACTTGTTGCATCTCTTTTTTACTCTACATGTTATATATATTGTCCACTGAGCACACGGAGTAACGGGAAATACGATTATTTTATCCTACTATATCACAAGTAGTGAGGTACCAGGCAACTTAGCTATCCGTGATGGACTCTCTTGAACGCCATCATTATTTATCTCTGCGCGTTTGAGCTGTGCATTTGTTGATGGCCCTGGGAGTTGAGCTAGTAGGGCAGTGGCCTGGGTCCAAAGTAATAGAAGTAGCAAAAAAAAATTTTAGTGTAGGCTTTTCCTTGCTCAAGCCTGCCTACTAGAATCGCCAGTGCTTGAAAGGAAAAGTGAATGAAAAACATAGGATTTGGAAAGTTTCGTATGGTACTACTTTTCATGAATTTGGTGCAAAGGAATGGAGCAAAGGAAAACTGTAGGATTTGTTCCTTTAGTGTCTCCTTGAAACAAAAATCGTAGGAATTTTAATTTCCACTTGTCCTCCTTTTCAAATTCCTATTCATGAAGCACAAGACTAAGAGATAGTAGCATACTAGCATTATAACCATACATTTTCTTGTGGTTTGACTTAATCTCACCATGCTTCTTTGCATCCTGTGATCTTCCCATTCTTGTGAACCAAACACCCAGATTGGCAGAAATCCTATGTTTTAAAATTCTTTGTTTTGCACGTGCATTCCTATCCTATTACTGTCTATTTCCTATCCCTGCATTGTTAGAATCCTCAAATTCAAACAATCCCTTACACAATTACTTCTGCTACAGATATGTGTCAAAGAAAACCTTGTGTGGTTTGTCCTGCTCCTGCGGTGATGTGTTCCACCCCAGCTCAGCTACTCCAACGACGGAAGGGTTCACCACAGCAGGGATCCGCTCTCCAGTCTGTCTTTCGCCGCCTCAGATCTTCTTCCCCGCCGCCGGCAACCACAACAACTGCATTACCATCATCAACTGAGCAGATGACCTTGAGGACTACACGGATCCACAAGAGAGGTCGCACTCTTCCGTGTCTGCTTACGTTATGCATCGCTTAATATGATGACATGCTACTTTATCGTCGTGTTCACCTATTAGACTCCGAGTCAGGTCCAAACTTATGCTGAAAC
This sequence comes from Aegilops tauschii subsp. strangulata, assembly GCF_002575655.3. Classification (NCBI taxonomy): domain Eukaryota; kingdom Viridiplantae; phylum Streptophyta; class Magnoliopsida; order Poales; family Poaceae; genus Aegilops; species Aegilops tauschii. Next base: position 471,682,688 of record NC_053038.3, read on the forward strand.
TTGAGTTTTTAAATGGTTGTGGGGTACATATTGGGGCAGCAATTAGTACTATCTGTCTACTATCTGGTTAATCTTGGGTGTCTACTATGAGTTTCATGTTAGGTGCAAACAAACATTAAAGGAGCCATTATCTGTATTTTTTGACTAAAGCTATTATCTGCCTGCTATCATTGGTTTTGGTCTATCCACAGTTTGCTACCATCACTCTGGATTTGTGCATGCACTCCTTACATAATCTCACTATGTTTTATTCCTATGCATGTCAGTTATTGTACACAATGGAACTGAACATGTAGAGCAAAAGAGACGAGCCTTGCGTGGCAATAAAATTTCATGCAGACGTCACTCCATGGTGGGCGCAAAGGCAGCCCCCCTCCACCCATTTCGGATCGTAATCAAGAGGAAGATAACTATTCTGAGGGGGATTCAGAAGCAGAAGACCACTCCTATTTACCCCATGAGGTCTTCGCTCTAACTTGGCATGCTGATGTTGGTAATATCATGCATATGGTGCCTTGCATTGCTTACTGTATACATCAAAGATGTCATCTGCTTAGTTTAGACATGCTTTGTGTCAATGCCATATGTTTAGTTTCTTTATCGTATATGTGAATCATGCAATGCCATCTTGTTTAGCCAGGCATCATATATGTGAATTTTGCAATGCCACCCTGGTTAGCCAGTCATCTTATATCTGAATTATATCATGACATCATTTTTTATTACGTGTTAAATTTGTCAACAGTTTTAGTACATTCAATTACTCTTCCTGTGCATCAGCCATTCGGCACGGTCATGGAAAAATCTGGAGTGGAAACAAGGTCTTCAGAGCAGACAATGCTATCTAACGAAGCGCATGTCTTGCTGGTTACAGATAGCTCCTCAGAGGAGGATTCAGAGACAGATGACCGGTCCTATTTCCCCCCGAGGTGCATGCTCTAACTTGGCAGGGTTATGTTGCTCATATCGTGCGTATGGTATCTTGCATTGCTATGTCATTTGCTTAGTTTAGACATGCTTTGTGTGAATGCCACCTACTTAGTGTCTAATTACCATATATGTGAATTATGCAATGCCATCTTGTTGCAAGACATTATATATGTGAATTATGCAATGATATCTTGTTGCAAGGCATTATATATGTGAATTATGCAATGCCATGCTATTTAGCCAAGCGTCATATATGTGAATTATATCATGCCGTCCTTTTTTTGTATTTCTCATTGCTTTTGTCGACAATGTTTGTATATTCAACTGCTCTTCCTATGCATCAGCCATTTTGAATTGGTGATGGAGAAATCTAGAGTGAAAACAAGGTCTTCAGAGCAAACAATGCTACCTGCTGAAGCAGATATCTTGCTGGTTACAGATAGCTCTTCAGAGGAGGATTTAGAGTTAGATGACCAGTCCTATTATCCCCCTGAGGTGTATGCTCAAACTTGGTAGGGTTATATATTACTCATATCATGGATATGTTGTATTGCAATGCTTAGTTTTTACATCATATACACGATATTGAATGCCATCTCCTTAGTTGACACATCATATATGCGATTGCCCTCTGCTCACTTCCTTAGTATATAAATCATATATTTGAATTATATCATGCCATGATGTTTACATAGACAGCATGTATCTGAATTATGGCATGCCAAACCATTTTCTAAAGACATAATATAGTTATATCATCTCATCATGTTTACATAGTCATCATATTTTGAATTATGTCATTCTATCCGTGAATTATATCATGCCATTATGTTTCCATCGAGGGCATGTTTGTGATTTATGGCATGCCAACCACTTTAATAGACACATCGTATAGTTATATCATGTCATCATGTTTACATAGTCATCATATTTTGAAGTATGTCATTCTATCCTGTTTAGTTAGCCATCATAGATGTGAAATTGTGTCATGCTATCCTGTTTAATTAGCCATCATATATGTGAAATTATGTCCTGCTATTCTGTTTGGTTAGACAACATAAATGTGAATTATTTCATGCCCTGTTTTCTTCCCTACTATCCATTGCACTTGTCTATCTTACAACGTCTGTACATTCAATTACTTTTCTTGTTTATCAGCCATTTCAATTGGAGGGGGTGATGGCAGTATCTGTGGGAGTAAAAACACGGTCTTCAGAAAAGATCGTGCTACCTATCGATGGAGATAGAACCACAGTTGTACTTGCCCAAGAACCAGCCCCACCACACATAACCCAGACTCACGCAGATTGTACCCCTACCCAGTTGGACAGAGAACCAGCTACACCCCTTCTAACCCCAACCCCAGCAGATAGTAACCCAGTTCCCATTGACACAGCACCGTCTCCACCATAGAGCACCCAAACACGATCAGTTAGTAAGGCAACTGCAGTGCCCAAAGCACGAGGACCACCACTCCGAACCCCAAGTCAACGCTTAAAGCAGAAGAAGAATTGTTCTCAGGTCAGGTTCCGTAGCTATGGTTCATACTACTTTGCTCTTGCATCACTGTATTTACTCTTACCAACTAATTTCAAATTTTAAGGATGCAATTGAAACTCCAGTGGCGCAACAGGTATGTTTTAAACCTGCTTCTTTAACGTGTTTTCTATTGTAACTTGCTCTATGTTGATTTCAGTTTCAATTGAATAAACAGTTATGTTCTCATGCCATGCACATTACAAGTGTTCTTATTGCTGTGTAGTTTCCCACACTTATATTCTATCTATGCTGCTTTGTTTTAAATAGTTATGATTCGAACTGTATCTATCTTTATTTGGCAACATAAACTAGAATGATATAGACAATATAGTGACCATACTACATAGATATATGTTTGTTTCATGTTGTTATCCTGTCCACCTTACTACTGAACTGGTTTACCAAAATGAGTTTCATATACTACATTGTAAACCTGTGATGTGTTTGTTTGTTTCTCTTTTAGAACACGGATAAAATATTGGAGAAGAGTACCCCGTTATGCAATGGTAAAGGAAGTAATGCAGATAAGGTTCAAGATAGTGAGACATCCCTGTTGTTCTCCAAGAAAGCTGATAAAAGCTATATTGAAGACACTGAGACAATCCCAAAGTCCCGTCTTGATGTAGTGTTCGAGTTACGGGCTACTACTGCTGGTACCAGCTCTTCGAACTCGCTGCTTGAATCAGTTCGGCTTCTTGAGTCTCAACTTGAAGTTGAAAGACATCGATCAAATGTTATGCGACAGGAAGCCGAAGGACTGAGGAAGTCCCTGCAGAATTCAGATGCATACTTTCTGGTGCAACAGCAAGTGCTGGAGGATTTAAGCGCCAAACAAGAGAAAGTTAATAAGCTTGCTAAGCATCTTGTCGGCATTATGGGTACCCAGGATATTGTTTCTTGAGCTCTTCTAAAGTGGTTTCAGTTCTGGACTTGTTTTGCTGCGACGTTTATATGCTGCTTTGTTCCCTATATTTGCACTTGTGGCGAACTTTGATGCCCAGTGGATGTAATATGTGTAATAGCCGTGATAGCCTAGTGTAAGTTGCTTGCTTATTTATTTCCTTATTGTCTTATTTATTTGTTTTCTTGCAGTCAGTGCAGTTCTTTTTCAGCGGTTTGCTAGTGGCTGCAATAACCTATTTTTTAAAACTAGGCCACATTAACAATGGGCTACATATTTACTGTAGTTAACATGGGCCTCCTACGGGCCGTAGAAACAATGGGCCTTCTAAGTGCCGTACAAACAATGGGCCTTCTACGGGGCATAGACACAATGGGCCTTCTACGGGCCGTATCATCAATGGGCCTTCTACGGGTCGTATGATCGGTTGGCCAAACATGGGCCAATAACATACCACATTATGGCCATAAATGGGCTAGAGTTGAAATCATCCGTTCATGGGCCGACCATAATGGCCCGTCGTTAATCAGCCGTATTTGATGACGCTATGAAAACTGCCCAACGTATTAACGGGCCACAAACGGGCCGACTGTAACCACGGGCTGAATTTGGCCCACAAGCAAAAAATGACAGTAACGGGCCGGAAGTAAACGAACGCCAAGTCAAGTCAAGATTTGATCTTCCAGCATCTAGCCATCTCTGGCGCAGTTGCCATGTCAAGTCAAGACATACCAAGTACCCATCACAACTCTTATCCCTCGCATTACATTATTTGCAATTTGCCTCTCGTTTTCCTCTCCCCCACTTCACCCTTGCCGTTTTATTCGCCTTTTCTTCGCCTTCTTCCCGTATGTCTTTTCGTTTGTGTTTCCATGTGCCTTCTATTTGCTTGCATCTTTGCTTGCTAAAAATCTATTGATATGGATCCACTTAAAGTGTTCTACTTGGATCATCTTCGATCCTTATGCGCTCGCGCTGAAACCCCAACTAGCCTAGTTGATGGGAAATCTTTAGATGAGCATGCTCATTTTGTGCGTCACCATTTATCTGAACAAGGGAGACTCTAATGGGATCAAATAAACAGATTTCTGTGTTATGCTTGGAATCTTTGTGAAATTTCTGATTTTACTTGTTGCTCTAAGAACCCTAAAAAACACCTTCCCTACCTATGTGAGTTTAATGTAAATGAAATCTTATCTTCTTATGCAAAGGGTGTTTATAGTTACTATGGTATCGAACAAACTGAAGAATTTGTTGCTTTTAATGGTGCTTATGAAGTTGCTTCTTTGATTGAAAAGTATGATATTACTCTCTACGAATCTGAAAAATTTGACATACTTAAATATTGCTATGAAAACTATACTCATAATGTCTATGTCAAAGAATTTATTGAGAGAATAACCGTTGCTTTGGAAGAAAATAATGATATGCATGAATCTATAGATAATGATGATTCGGATGATTTGATTGAAATATCCCTTGATGAACATGATGCTTGCTATTCTTGTGGCCATGATGCCAATCTTTATGAAGATGAATTTGCTATAGTTCCTTATGTTAAACATGAGATCGTTGCTATTGCACCCATACTTGGTAGTTCCTTCGATGAAAAGCATGGTTGCAATGATGTTATTATAAATTCTCTTGATGACAATTGTGTTAATAATATGCAAAACCCTAAGCTTGGGGATGCTAGTTTTGCTATGTCTACTACCTGTTGCAATGATCATGATTGGGGTGATTCTTTTTATTGTATTGAAAATTTATTTAAGCCCCATGATGAATATGAGATTGATAATAGTGTTTGCAATAATATTGAAAGTGGGTTTGGAAGAATGTCAACTTTAGATCCCACATATTTGGAGAATGTTCAATCTTATGGTATTTTTTATAAAAGTGGGTTTGGAGAGGTCATGACTTTAGTTAATGTTAATCCCACTATTTTGGAAGAGTGTCAACTTTGCATGCATGTGGATCGTGTTGCAAATATTTTATGTGATAGCTATTTTGTTGAATTTGCTTATGATCCCACATGTAATTATTATGAGAGAGGAAATTATGGTCGTAGAAATTTTCATGTTACAAAATTACCTCTCGTTATGTTGAGATTGCTATTGTTTCTTTCCCCTTCCTTGCATATGCTAGTCTTTGCTTGCTATGATAATTTGTTTGCCTATAATTTGCCTATGCATAGGAAGTATGTTAGACTTAGATGTGTTTTTCACATGTTTCATGATGCTCTCTTTGCGCTTAAATTTTTGTCTTTCATGTGAGCATCATTGAAATTATCAATGCCTAGCTAGGGGCGTTAAACGATAGCGCTTGTTGGGAGGCAACCCAATTTTATTTTTGTTTCTTGATTTTTTGTTATTTTTTGTAATAAATAATTCATCTAGCCTCTATTTAGATGTGGTTTTGTGTTTTAATTAGTGTTTGTGCCAAGTAGAACCTTTGGGAAGACTTGGGTGAAGTCTTTATGATCTTGCTGTAAAAAACAAAAACTTTAGCGCTCGCGTGATTAGCTACAACTTTTTACGGAGAGTGCTATTTAGCTGATTCTTTTTGAAGATGATTAATAGACAAATTCCTCACGTCCACCAAATTATTTCAGAATTTTCGAAGTTTGAGCAGTATTCGAAAGTTACAGATTACTACAGACTATTCTGTTTTTGACAGATTCTGTTTTTCGTGTGTTGTTTGCTTATTTTGATGAATCTATGGCTAGTATCGGATGTTATGAACCATAGAGAGGTTGGAATACAGTAGGTTTAACACCAATATAAATAAAGAATGAGTTCATTACAGTACCTTGAAGTGGTGGTTTTTTTATTTCGCTAACGGAGCTCATGAGATTTTCTCTTGAGTTTTGTGTTGTGAAGTTTTCAAGTTTTTGGGTAAAGATTTGATGGATTATGGAACAAGGAGTGGCAAGAGCCTAAGCTTGGGGATGCCCAAGGTACCCCAGGGTAAAATTCAAGTACAACCAAAAGCCTAAGCTTGGGAATGCCCCGGAAGGCAACCCCTCTTCCGTCTTCGTCCATCGGTAACTTTACTTGATGCTATATTTTTATTCACCACATGATATGTGTTTTGCTTGGAGCATCTTGTATGATTTGATTCTTTGATTTTTAGTTTACCACAATCATCCTTACTGTACACACCTTTTGGGAGAGACACACATGAATCGAAATTTATTAGAATACTCTATGTGCTTCACTTATATCTTTTGAGCTAGATAACTTTGCTCTAGTGCTTCACTTATATCTTTTTAGAGCACGGTGGTGGTTTTATTTTACAGAAATTATTGATCTCCCATGCTTCACTTATATTATTTTGGGAGTCCTTCAGAACAGCATGGTAATTTGCTTTGGCAATTTTTTTAGTCCTAATATGATAGGCATCCAAGATGGATATAATAAAAACTTTCATATAAAGTGCATTGAATACTATGAGAAGTTTGATACTTGATGATTGTTTTGAGATACGGAGATAGTGATATTAAAGTTGTGCTAGTTGAGTAATTATGAAATTGAGAAATACTTGTGTTTAAGTTTGCAAGTCCCGTAGCATGCACGTATGGTAACCGTTGTGTAACAAATTTGAAACATGAGGTGTTCTTTGATTGTCATCCTTTGTGTGGAGGTCGGGATCACGCGATGGTTAACTCCTACCAACCCTTCCCCTAGGAGCATGCGTGTTGTGCTTGGTTTTGATGACTTGTAGATTTTTGCAATAAGTATGTGAGTTCTTTATGACTAATGTTGAACACATGGATTATACGCACTCTCACCCTTCCATCATTGCTAGCCTCTTCGGTACCGTGCATTGCCCTTTCTCACCTCAAGAGTTGGTGCAAACTTCGCCGGTGCATCCAAACCCCGTGATATGATACACTCTATCACACATAAACCTCCTTATATCTTCCTCAAAACAGCCACCATACCTACCTAGGCATTTCCATAGCCATTCCGAGATATATTGCCATGCAACTTTCCACCGTTCCGTTTATTATGACTCACTTTGTCATTGTTATATTGCCTTACATGATCATGTAGTTGACATCGTATTTGTGGCAAAGCCACCATGCATATTATTTCATACATGTCACTCTTGATTCATCGCCCATCCCGGTACACCGCCGGAGGCATTCATATAGAGTCATATTTTGTTCTAGTATCGAGTTGTAATCATTGAGTTGTAAATAAATAGAAGTGTGATGATCATCATTCATAGAGCATTGTCCCAAAAAAGAGAAAAGAAATGCCAAATAAAAAAGGAAGGCCCAAAAAAAAGAGAAAAGACATAAAAGGGGCAATGCTACTATCTTTTTTCCACACTTGTGCTTCGATGTAGCACCATGATCTTTATGATAGAGGGTCTCTTGTTTTGTCACTTTCATATACTAGTGGGAATTTTCATTGTAGAACTTGGCTTGTATATTCCAACAATGGGCTTCCTCAAATGCCCTAGGTCTTCATGAGCAAGCAAGTTGGATGCACACCCACTTAGTTTCTTTTGTTGAGCTTTCATACATTTATAGCTCTAGTGCATCCGTGCATGGCAATCCCTACTCCTTGCATTGACATCAATTGGTGGGCATCTCCCTAGCCCATTGATTAGCCGCGTCAATGTGAGACTTTCTCCTTTTTTGTCTTCTCCACATAACCCCCATCATTATATTCTATTCCACCCATAGTGCTTTGTCCATGGCTCACGCTCATGTATTGCGTGAAGGTTGAAAAAGTTTGAGATTACTAAAGTATGAAACAATTGCTTGGCTTGTCATCGGGGTTGTGCATGATGAGAGCATTCTTATGTGACGAAAATGGAGCATGACCAAACTATATGATTTTGTAAGGATGAACTTTCTTTGGCCATGTTATTTTGAGAAGACATAATTGCTTAGTTAGTATGCTTGAAGTATTATTATTTTGATGTCAATATTGAACTTTTACCTTGAATCTTTCGGATCTGAATATTCATGCCACAATAAAGAAAATTACATTGAAGAATATTCTAGGTAGCATTCCACATCAAAACTTCTATTTTTATCATTTACCTACTAAAGGACGAGCAGGAATTAAGCGTGGGGATGCTTGATACGTCTCCAACATATCTATAATTTTTTATTGTTCCATGCTATTATATTATCTTTTTTGGATGCTTAATGGGCTTTATTATACACTTTTATATTATTTTTGGGACTAACCTACTAACTGGAGGCCCAGTCCAAATTGCTGTTTTTTGCCTATTTCACTGTTTCGCAGAAAAGGAATATCAAACGGAATCCAAACGGAATGAAACCTTCGGGAGAGTTATTTTTGGAACAAATGCAATCCAGGGGACTTGGAGTGGATGTCAAGAAAGAAGCAAGGAGGCCACGAGGCAGGGAGGCGCGCCTGCCTCCCTGGGCGCGCCCCCACCCTCGTGGGCCCCTCGCAGCTCCACCGACCTACTTCTTCCTCCTATATATACCCATGTACCCCGAAAATATCCGAGAGCACGACGAAACCCTATTTCCACCGCTGCAACCTTCTGTACCCGTGAGATCCCATCTTGGGGCCTTTTCCGGCACTCCGCCAGAGGGGGAATCGATGAGGGAGGGCTTCTTCATGAACACCATAGCCTCTCCGATGATGTGTGAGTAGTTTACCTCAGACCTTCAGGTCCATAGTTATAAGCTAGATGGCTTCTTCTCTCTCTTTGGATCTCAATACAAAGTTCTCCTTGATTCTCTTGGAGATCTATCTGATGTAACTCTTTTTGCGGTGTGTTTGTCGAGATCTGATGAATTGTGGGTTTATGATCAAGATTATCTATGAACAATATTTGAATCTCCTTTGAATTCTTTTATGTATGATTTGTTATCTTTGCAAGTCTCTTCGAATTATCAGTTTGGTTTGGCCTACTAGATTGATATTTCTTGCAATGGGAGAAGCGCTTAGCTTTGGGTTCAATCTTGCGGTGTTCGATCCCAGTGACAGAAGGGGAACCGATACGTATTGTATTGTTTCCATCGAGGATAAAAAGATGGGGTTTATATCATATTGCTTGAGTTTATCCCTCTACATCATGTCATCTTGCCTAATGCGTTACTCTGTTCTTATGAACTTAATACTCTAGATGCATGCTGGATAGCGGTCGATGTGTGGAGTAATAGTAGTAGATGCAGAATCATTTTGGTCTACTTGTCGCGGACGTGATGCCTATATACATGATCATGCCTAGATATTCTCATAATTATGCACTTTTCTATCAATTGCTCGACAGTAATTTGTTCACCCATCGTAATACTTATGCTATCTTGAGAGAAGCCACTAGTGAAACCTATGGCCCCCGGGTCTATTTTCCATCATATAAGTTTCCGATCTATTTTATTTTGTAATCTTTACTTTCCAATCTATACAATAAAAATACCAACAATATTTATCTTATTATCTCTATCAGATCTCACTTTTGCAACTCGCCGTGAAGGGATTGACAACCCCTTTATCGCGTTGGTTGCAAGGTTCTTATTTGTTTGTGTAGGTATGAGGGACTTGCGTGTGGCCTCCTACTGGATTGATACCTTGGTTCTCAAAAACTGAGGGAAATACTTACGCTACTTTGCTGCATCACCCTTTCCTCTTCAAGGGAAAAACCAACGCAAGCTCAAGAGGTAGCAACCACCATTGTGATACCTAAAATTTCATTTGGATTTTTCAAAATTTTTACTTGACTTGAGGGAGGTGATTTAAAAATTTTCTTCAAAAGAACCCTCCCTTTCAAAATATTTTTTTATCGCAAGAGTTTTGTTTGGATTCACCCAAGACTTGTTTTTGGTCTTGGAGGTTCTTGATTTTTATTTTGGACTCAAGCCAAAATGCTTTTCACTTGGGAAAAATGTCTTTTGAAAATTTCTTTGAAAATACTCTATAGCTTTTGGAATAATCCTTTACCACTTTCAACAAATCTCTCTTGCCATGACCTTAGTGCAAATCCACTCTCATAAACCTTTCCTTACCTTTGGATCATGATTTACTTCAAATCCAGCAAGTTGGACCTCTCCATATTTTTATTTTTGACGTATTTCTTATCAAAACAATTTCTACCTTATATCTTGATCATTGGAGGTTTACAAAGGAGCTACTCTTTCTGCTTTGATTTTTGCCCCCAAACCTTTTTCCCTTCCTAGTCCTTTGAACCCTCAACCAAGATCCATGAAGATCCACTGGTCTCCAGTTCAAATTTTTCAAACTATACTTGCTGCAAGTTTGGACCAGATTTGCCAAATTTGATGAAATTCATTCAAATCCTTCTCCAAAAATTCTGAGTAAAATCAGGCAGCCTCTGGGTGCATTGAGTGGTCACCTCACCAAGCCCCAGCTCCAAGAAAAATTTTCTTCATACCTAATCATTTCATCGAACACCTTCAGAGCACTGTCAATATCAGGTTCAGTCAAATTCAGTTAACAGTGGCTGAATCACTGTCGTTTTCTTCAGTGTCTGTTGTCGATCTCGCCAGTGCCCGGCGTCGCCGTGTTTCCTGTCCCCTCCCCCTTGTCCTCTGCACCGCACGAGCGCCTGGATGCTTGCGGGCGTCGGCGACGAGCTGGAGGAGGTGCGCCGCGCCGTGACCGACGCCAGCGGCGGCTTTGCGGCCGCCAGAGAGAGGCGCAGCGCAGACGGCGCCACCCAGCGCCGCCCAAGCCACCGGAGAGTGCCGCGTGGTCTTCCACTCCCCAGTGCGCGCTACCACCCTCGTCGTGAACCCCTCGAGCCGCCTATAAATAGAGGCCCCGAGCTCCAGCTAGTACCCACACCACCTCTACACTCCACCAAGACCCTGCCTAGCCAGTGGAAGAGCCCCGAGGAAGTCTCCTTCCTCAACTCCGGCCGCCGCGACCCGCCACGGGATCCAGCTCGATTCGCTCCGGTGCGTGCACCTCTGCCTCCCATCTCTTGCCAGTAGCTCTCTAGTGCATCCCTCCTTCTGACCCGCGCTTCAATTCGAAGTTTGCAGCACACCACCGGAGTTCCCCACCATCGCCCGAGCCGCCGTCCGCCGGAGAAAGTGTCGCCGTCGACGTGGTGCTCCCCGACGCCCAAGTCCACCACCCACCGACGCGGAAGGACATGCTGATACTCTTGGTACACTCCGATCTCCCTGACTCGCCGTGGTTCGACGCCGGCAACCACTGCAGCCTTCGGGCGCCGGCGAGGTCTTTCAAACCTGACATGTGGACCCCCCACGTCAGCCTCTCTTTCTTTCCCTGCGAACCGTTTTTTGTTGGCGCCTTCGGGCAGAGTACGTTTTCTCTGTGGGCTTGCGCGTTTCTATTCGAACCGTTTTCTATTTTCTCAGTTAAACCCCTGGAACTTTTCTGTTTCATTACAGATGAGTCCCTGGACAGAAACCCTTATAACTTTTTAATAAAAAGTGATTTTTGAGTGATTCTTTTTCTGACGGTCTTAAAATTTTGTCTAGTTTTTTATGGGATTTAATTGAATTTTTTTTCGAACAACTTTTATGCACGCGTTGGTTTTCACGTTAGTATGCTTTTTCGCTATACCGTAGGTTCCGGAAGAGGTGACGGAGCCGCGAACTTCGCCGAGCTAGACTCCGACTTCTCCGAACCAGGCAAGCATGTTTGAACCTTTGATATGATAGGTGTTTGCATGATTGCGTGAAAGGTTGTGCATGGCATACGAGTATCGGTGAGCACCTCGTTGCATGTGAGGCAACTACCCGTGTGTTCCAAAGTTACGGTGATCTCTGATGAGAGATGGCCTAGTCATGTGGTGACATGAAGGGTAGTAAGGTGGTACTGTTGTAGCATGACAGCCTTACGTCATCCGTTAAATTCCGACGTTAACGTGGACGGAGTCACGTTATCGTTCTTCCCCCTTCCGTGCTACCACATGTTTTCTGCCAGAATGCGGTTTAGTAAGTTGGTAACCTCTTTCCGTGTACACACCAAACAGAGGGGCCGGGATGATGGTTCCATGGCCCTGGATTAAAGCCAGTCATCCGGTCAGGGGGCATGGGTGTTTCCGGTTGGGACCGAGAGGGGGGCACCCCTTATAGCGCGCGTATAGAAATTTTGATCCCATGCTACGCGAGGTTGTAGCCTCCCCGTCTCAAGGTTTTTCTTGAACGTTGCCGAGGGTGATTCCTGGCTTCGGAATGTTGAATGGGTGTGTACTGGTTAGACGTGTTTCTTCCAAAACACCATAGACGAAACTAGTCCCCGTGACTACTGAAATCCGTTGGCTGTGGTTATAGTACAAACTCTGCAGAGTCAAATCCTTTCGAGTCATCGTATCCATGGTCAAGTATCGTGATTAGTGTATCCATATCTATGTCAAGTCCTCGTGGTTTGTTCTTCTTTCCGGTAAGTGAGCATGAGTAGTAGACTTAGCTGAACGTTACTCCTGTGGATGGACTAACCCTGATGTTTATCTCATGCCTGATTATTCTCTGGATATGATTTAAATTCTTGAGCTAATAAGATGTTAAGTTATGAAGCCCTTTACGTGATGTCGCTCAGACGTCCGACTGTGGCATGTTTGTCTTTTATTCCAAATATAAGCCCTTTATGTGATGTCGCTCAGATGTCCGACTGTGGCATATTGATTATTTACTTTTGATATAAGCCCTTTATGTGATGTCGCTCAGACGTCCGACTGTGGTATGTTTGTCTTTTATTCCCAATATAAGCCCTTTTTGTGATGTCGGTCAGACGTCCGACTGTGGCATATTGATTATTTACTTTTGATATAAGCCCTTTATGTGATGTCGCTCAGACGTCCGACTGTGGCATGCACTATCTTTTATTTCCTTTTATAAGCCCTTTATGTGGTGTCGCCCTGACGCCCGACTGCGGCATTATTATTCTTGCAGTTTCCTCTCGAGGAGTCATTCAGACCCTCGTTTGGCACCCAGTATTTATTTTGGGATTTCGGGAGGACTACCGCCCGACTTCTCTGTTATTTTCCCATGCATCATTATCTCTACGTCTGAACGCACTTGTTAATCTATTCATATGCTTCATGTTTACATTTGTTATATCTTATGTCCGAACTGTCTTGCGAGTACTTTCATAGTACTCACCTGGCTTGTTGATTTGGCAAGATGTTGACGAAGGCGATCTCTTGGATGAAGAGTTTGATAGTGCGTCCGACGCCTAGAGGAGTCCCAGTCAGTCCCATGCGATCCCGGATATTGGTCACTTGTATTATATACGCTTCCGCCACCCGCAATAAGTCTCCTCGAGCCTCACTCCGACGCTCGAAGAGCTATAGTTTTCAGGAGTCATATCACCCACTTCGCGGTGATATTTCCACCACCGTTGTTATCGTGAGTTAGTAGTCATGCCACCCTATCCGCCGTTATGTTTTATTGGCGTTCATGTAATAAATTGTTGAGCAGTCTCCGCTCAACCTTGTATTATATTCAGTACTCCTGGTGTTTTTTCTTCTGTGACCAAGATATTGTCTACCAGTGAGAAGGAATTCTTCTTTACTGGTCCGTAAAAGGGATTGGTCTCTCAATAAATATTTTATTGAAAAACCGGTCGTGATAAGCTTGGTATCAGAGCCAGGCTGACTGTAGGAAGCCACTAGGTGCGATCGCTAATCGGTTATTAGCGTCTTTTGTGCTTTTTCAGCATTTTGCAATTGTAGCTATTTTCTGTTGGTCATCATAAATTTATGACATGACTACTCAGAATTTTTGCCTACTTTTGTAGATGGCTGGCAGCAACTGTGAGACTCGAGTGTTCATGAGCGTTCCCGAGGGGTTTGTCAAACTCCTCGTCTCCATCACCAAGCTCGCGATCGGGCCAGCGACTCGTCCGGAGTTCACGCTTTATCAGCACAAGCTCAGCGACGACGTGTCTATGCACCAAGCCGTGCTGCAATTCAAGGGAGGACGTTCTGCATCTCGCCACTTCCGTTTTGTGGGAAGGGCCATGCCTACAGAGAGGCATGCCAGGCAGATGGCTGCCCGTGAGGCGATAGCTCGTCTTCGGGACATCCTTCCTATGATGAAGACTCGTCGCTACCGCTACCTCCCATGCCATGTGCCATATACTTGTCACTATGCATTCGCCTGCCATCGGGGAGAACGATATGAAGCCATCGAGATGGTTGTGGAGTATCTCAAGGATCTGGAGGAGTCTTTCGACAACCTCGTGGACGATCTTGTGGCTGCCCGCATGGACTTAGTCCGGGGAGGTCCTGCCAGCAGGAAGGAGCTTCTCCTCACAGCACCGCCTCTGACATTCGTCTCGTCTTCAGCCTCTTATGCACCGGCCGTTTTGGCCACTGCTCGCCGTCTGCCTACAACTGAGGAGTTCGACAGAGTCATCGCTCCTACTCCAGTCAGAGCTGAACCGCCTGCCGCACCCGCACTACCACCTGTCGCCCCCGCGCCATCACCGCAGCGCAGTGTTACGCGCCAGGAGCCAGCTAGAGAGGAGGTGGAGGTTGAATCTCCTGCACCGCTGAGTCTTGCCCTCAGCAAGGGGAAGGACATCGTCACCATCTCCGACTGAGAGCGCCGAGTAGCCGCGCGTTTTGTCTGCTTGTATGATGTGTTTTATCTGTACGCTAGTTTGTATTAGTGTGTTCACTGCTTTCCGGAGGAGTATGCTAGTCTAAATAACATGTCAGGATTGTGTACGCACATCCTGAGTGCTGTATCGTGTGTTTGCTTTTCGCGTGTAAGATATATGCTAAGCAGTTCTTCTCCGTGCAAAATCGTTTTTGTTTCTTGAAAACCTTGAGGTCTTTTAAATTGTTGCCTTTGCAAGATTTTCCTTGTGCCACACAGTTCTTCTCATGGGTTTTGCAAAATAATACCCCAGACTGGAAAAATGTCTCGCCCGTGGACTCGCTCCATGCCCAATCAGCCAGAAGAAGTTTATGGGACACAGACTAGCAACAACTTCACTCAGGGACAGTCCAGTCAACAAGACAGCGAAGCAGCCTTGTCTCAAGTATGCTGTCTCTTCGAAAAAAGCCAGCAACAGCACCAAGAGATGATGAATCACGTCATCAATATGGGAACCACCGTGAACCCTATCAACCACATTCCAAGTTATCTGAGTTACAAAAGACTCGCCCTTCAACTTTTGCTCACACTGATAGGCCGCTGGAAGCCGATGACTGGCTTCGTGACAGCGAGAGGAAGCTAATTATTGCTCAGTGCTCAGATAATGAGAAGGTGCTTTATGCACCACACTACCTTCCTGGAGCAGCTGCAGCATGCTGGGAGAACTTCTTACACATGCATCCCAGTGAACACAACATCACCTGGGAAGAATTCAAGGAAGGCTTTCGTGGGGCACACATCCCCAGGAGCATCATAAAAATCAAGAAGAGAGAATTTGACGATCTCAAGCAAAGAGGCATGTCAGTGACAGAATACAACGGTCAGTTTACCCAGCTATCTCGTTATGCCTACGACGAGCACATGACAGAGAACAAGAAGATGGAAAAAATTCCTGGACGGCCTGGCACCGGCACTAAAATGCCAACTGGTTGTACACACTTTCCCGGATTTTAAAACTCTGGTTGACAAGGCCATTACCTTGGAGAATGAGCGCCGTAGTCTGGAAGATCTCCGTAAGCGAAAGAGGGACAAGACGACTCTTGCTCGCAACAACCGAAGCAAGACTGAGGTTCCAAGGACAGAAGCAAGGAAATCCACGACTACTGATCTAAGGCCCGTCAGACAGTTTCATGCCAGGGACAAGGAGTTCACGTACCGTCCAGGGGTCACATGCTATGCTTGTGGTGAAGAAGGGCACTATGCTAAACAATGCCCAAAGCCGAGGAACTCGGCCCCCAAGCCAAACAATGGTGGGAATAATCCAGCCCCCAAGCGCAACAATTTCAATCCCAACAACAACCACAAGAAGGGTCACCTGAACCATGTGACCAGGGAAGAAGCGCAGAATGCCCCAGACATCGTGCTCGGTACGTTCCCTGTCAACACAGTACCTGCCACGGTTTTGTTTGATTCTGGAGCTTCCCATTCGTTCGTTTCGAAGAGTTTTGTTTTGCAACATGGTTTTCTGATACTTCCCTTGGAAAAATCTATGATCATCAAGTCCCACGGAAATAAGCAAATCGCTCAGAGTTACTGCCAAGGAGTAATCATTGAGTTCGAAGGACTACAGTTCCAAGCAAATCTCATCGTGTTGGAAAATAAAGGACTGGATGTCATTTTAGGGATGGACTGGTTAACCACCAACAAAGGATTCATTGACTGTTTCAATCGGACCGTGATTCTCACTCACCATCATGGCAAGACAATAAAGGTTACAGCTCAAGAAAGGCCACGGTCACGGCAACCAAAACTGAACAAAGTGGACATTTCAGAACTGAGAAAAGTTCCAGTGGTATGCGAGTTTCCTGACGTATTTCCTGAAGAACTGCCAGGCATTTCACCAGACCGAGAGATAGAATTCAGCATCGAACTAGCACCTGGCACCGCTCCCATCTATAAGAAACCTTATAGAATGGCACCCTCAGAATTGGTGGAGTTGAAGAATCAGATAAAGGAATTATTGGACAAAGGATTTATTCGAGCCAGCTCCTCACCATGGGGTTCGCCAGTGTTGTTCGCCAAGAAAAAGGATAGGACACTGAGACTGTGTATAGACTATCGAGCTCTCAATATGGTCACCATCAAAAACAAATATCCGATGCCACGGATAAATGATTTGTTTGACCAGCTTGCACAAGCCAAGGTGTTCTCAAAAATTGATTTGAGATCGGGATATCATCAATTGAAAGTACGGACAGAAGATATCCCTAAAACAGCATTCACCTCCAGATACGGATTATATGAATTCACAGTGATGCCTTTTGGTCTAACAAACGCCCCCGCATATTTCGTCCACCTCATGAACAAAGTGTTCATGAAATTCATGGACAAATTTGTTGTGGTGTTCATCGACGATATTCTGGTATACTCAAGGACACCAGAAGAGCATGCTGAGCATCTCAGAATTGTTTTGGGAGAATTAAGGAAACATCAGTTGTACGCCAAATTTAGCAAGTGTGAGTTTTGGCTAAGGCAGGTTGGTTTCCTAGGCCATATATTGAACCAAGAAGGCGTGGCCGTAGACCCAAAAAAAGTCAAAGCCATACCTGACTGGAAGCCACCTGCCAACGTTACAGATGTGCGGAGTTTCCTGGGAATGGCCGGATATTACAGAAGATTTATTGAAGGATTCTCCACTGTGGCAAAACCAATAACACAGTTGCTCAAGAAGGACAAGAAATTTGTATGGACGGAAGCATGCGAGAGAAGCTTCCAAGAACTTAAGAAGAAGCTAACAACCGCACCGGTATTAACCGTGCCAGACATACACAAGAGTTTTGAAGTATATTGTGACACGTCCCGAAAAGGCCTCGGATGTGTACTAATGCAAGATGGCAAAGTTGTCGCGTATGCCTCCAGGCAGCTGCGAAAACATGAGGAAAATTACCCAACACATGACTTGGAGCTAGCAGCAGTCATACATGTACTCAAGGAGTGGAGGCACTTTCTGTTGGGAAATCGCTGTGAAATATATACGGACCATAAGAGCCTCAAATATATTTTCACACAGCCAGAGCTAAATTTACGCCAACGACGCTGGTTGGAGTTGGTCAAGGACTATGATGTCGGCATTCACTACCATCCAGGGAAAGCAAATGTAGTGGCTGATGCCCTTAGTCGAAACCCCAGCCTGGACAACGACGGTCCGCAAAACTTGAGGCCTGAGTTTCAGCAAGAGTTCGCTAGGCTCAACATGGTGTTAGTCTCTGAGGGCACCGTATCAAATCTGGAGATACAACCCACCCTAGTGGAACAAATTAAGAAGGCTCAACAGGGACATCCCAGCATCGAAGGTATAAAGAAGAAAATGAACCTTGGTAAGGCTTCAGAGTTCGTCACAGACAGTGAAGGAATATTATGGTACGGAGACAGACTTTGCGTACCTAACATTGAGGAACTCAAGCAACAAATCCTAACCGAAAGCCACACCGCTCCATACTCGATCCATCCTGGAGGAACCAAAATGTACAAAGACATTCAGGAAAGATTTTGGTGGCACGGTATGAAAAGGGATATAGCCGCATTTATTGCTTGTTGCGATTCATGTCAGCGCATCAAGGCCGAGCATCAAAAGCCAGCAGGGCTGCTCCAGCCAAACAGGATACCGGAGTGGAAATGGGATGAAATAGGAATGGACTTCATCGTCGGACTACCCCGATCACAACACGGGAATGACGCCATATGGGTCATCACAGACCGACTAACCAAGGTTGCTCATTTCATTCCCGTGAAGACTACCTACTCCACACAAAGACTGGCCAAACTTTATCTCTCCCGTATAGTTTATTTGCATGGAGTCCCAAAGACTATAATATCCGACCGAGGCACACAATTTGTCTCCAAATTTTGGGATCACCTGCAACAAGCTCTGGGCACGCAGCTAGCTTTCAGTACAGCGTACCACCCTCAGACTGACGGACAAACGGAACGTGTGAACCAAATCCTAGAGGATATGCTGAGAGCCTGTGTGCTCACCTATGGGTCCAGTTGGGAAGAGAGTTTGCCGTATGCCGAGTTTGCTTACAACAACAGTTACCAAGCCAGCTTGCAAATGGCACCCTTTGAAGCATTGTACGGGCGGAGGTGTCGTACCCCACTGAATTGGTCAGAAACAGGTGACAGCCATATCTTCGGCCCAGACATGCTTAAAGAGGCCGAGGAGAAAGTTAAGCAGATCAGGGACAGACTCAAGACAGCGCAGAGCCGACAAAAGAGCTACTACGATCAAAGACATCGTGAGGTCAGCTTTGAACCCAGTGATTCCGTATACCTACGAGTGTCTCCTATGAGGGGCCTGCAACGGTTCAAAATTAAGGGGAAGCTAGCCCCGAGATTTATCGGACCATTTTGTATAGAGGCACGAAGAGGCACAGTGGCCTACAAACTAGACTTACCCAAGGAGCTGTCAGACGTCCATGACGTATTCCACGTCTCACAATTGAGAAAATGTGTGAGTAACCCGGAGAAGCATGTATCTCATGAGGGCATTGATGTACAACCAGATCTCACCTACAGAGAGCGGCCTGTAAAGATACTGGGAGTGTCTGAACGGAGGACCCGTCAGAAAACGACCAAATTTTTCAGAGTTCAGTGGAGCAACCACACTGAGGATGAAGCTACATGGGAAAGGGAAGATTTTCTTCAGGCAAAATATCCATATCTATTCGAGGATCAGCTGAAATCTCGAGGACGAGATTTTTCCTAAGGGGGTAGGTGTTGTGACACCTAAAATTTCATTTGGATTTTTCAAAAATTTTACTTGACTTGAGGGAGGTGATTTAAAATTTTTCTTCAAAAGAACCCTCCCTTTCAAAATATTTTTTTATGGCAAGAGTTTTATTTGGATTCACCCAAGACTTGTTTTTGGTCTTGGAGGTTCTTGCTTTTTATTTTGGACTCAAGCCAAAATGCTTTTCACTTGGGAAAAATGTCTTTTGAAAATTTCTTTGAAAATACTCTATAGCTTTTGGAATAATCCTTTACCACTTTCAACAAATCTCTCTTGCCATGACCTTAGTGCAAATCCACTCTCATAAACCTTTCCTTATCTTTGGATCATGATTTACTTCAAATCCAGCAAGTTGGACCTCCCCATATTTTTATTTTCGACTTATTTCTTATAAAAACAATTTCTACCTTATATCTTGATCATTGGAGGTTTACAAAGGAGCTAATCTTTCTGCTTTGATTTTTGCCCCCAAACCTTTTTCCCTTCCTAGTCCTTTGAACCCTCAACCAAGATCCATGAAGATCCACTGGTCTCCAGTTCAAAATTTTCAAACTATACTTGCTGCAAGTTGGGACCAGATTTGCCAAATTTGATGAAATTCATTCAAATCCTTCTCCAAAAATTCTGAGTAAAATCAGGCAGCCTCTGGGTGCATTGAGTGGTCACCTCACCAAGCCCCAGCTCCAGGAAAATTTTTCTTCATACCTAATCATTTCATCGAACACCTTCAGAGCACTGTCAATATTAGGTTCAGTCAAATTCAGTTAACAGTGGCTGAATCACTGTCGTTTTCTTCAGTGTCTGTTGTCGATCTCGCCAGTGCCCGGCGTCGCCGTGTTTCCTGTCCCCTCCCCCTTGTCCTCTGCACCGCACGAGCGCCTGGATGCTTGCGGGCGTCGGCGACGAGCTGGAGGAGGTGCGCCGCCCCGTGACCGACGCCAGCGGCGGCTTTGCGGCCGCCAGAGAGAGGCGCAGCGCAGACGGCGCCACCCAGCGCCGCCCAAGCCACCGGAGAGCGCCGCGTGGTCTTCCACTCCCCAGTGCGCGCTGCCACCCTCGTCGTGAACCGCTGGGCGCGGAGCGTGCTCTCTGCCGCCGTCGTGCCCGTGCGGCCACCCCACCGTGGACCGGCGCCATTACGCCAAGACCGACCAGGATTAGCGGGGGAACGACACCAGTACACCTTACTGATGCTGCCTGGCCACCTAAACTCCTTGCCAAGCCGCTGCCTCGCCGTAATTGCTCGCCGGAGCAACCCCGTTCACGGCCACCCCTCGAGCCGCCTATAAATAGAGGCCCCGAGCTCCAGCTAGTACCCACACCACCTCTACACTCCACCAAGACCCTGCCTAGCCACTGGAAGAGCCCCGAGGAAGTCTCCTTCCTCAACTCCGGCCGCCGCGACCCGCCACGGGATCCAACTCGATTCGCGCCCGTGCGTGCACCTCTGCCTCCCATCTCTTGCCAGTAGCTCTCCAGTGCATCCCTCCTTCTGACCCGTGCTTCAATTCGAAGTTTGCAGCACACCACCGGAGTTCCCCACCATCGCCCGAGCCGCCGTCCGTCGGAGAAAGTGTCGCCGTCGACGTGGTGCTCCCCGACGCCCAAGTCCACCACCCACCGACGCGGAAGGACACGCTGACACTCTTGGTACACTCCGATCTCCCTGACTCGCCGTGGTTCGACGCCGGCGACCACCGCAGCCTTCGGGCGCCGGCGAGGTCTTTCAAACCTGACATGTGGACCCCCCACGTCAGCCTCTCTTTCTTTCCCTGCGAACCGTTTTCTGTTGGCGCCTTCGGGCAGAGTATGTTTTCTCTGTGGGCTTGCGCGTTTCTATTCGAACCGTTTTTTGTTTTCTCAGTTAAACCCCTGGAACTTTTCTGTTTCATTACAGATGAGTCCCTGGACAGAAACCCTTATAACGTTTTAATAAAAAGTGATTTTTGAGTGATTCTTTTTCTGACGGTCTTAAAATTTTGTCTAGTTTTTTATGGGATTTAATTGAAAAATTGTTTCGAACAACTTTTATGCACGCGTTGGTTTTCACGTTAGTATGCTTTTTCGCTATACCGTAGGTTCCGGAAGAGGTGACGGAGCCGCGAACTTCGCCGAGCTAGACTCCGGCTTCTCCGAACCAGGCAAGCATGTTTGAACCTTTGATATGATAGGTGTTTGCATGATTGCATGAAAGGTTGTGCATGGCATACGAGTATCGGTGAGCACCTCGTTGCATGTGAGGCAACTACCCGTGTGTTCCAAAGTTACGGTGATCTCTCATGAGAGATGGCCTAGTCATGTGGTGACATGAAGGGCAGTAAGGTGGTACTGTTGTAGCATGCCAGCCTTACGTCATCCGTTAAATTCCGACGTTAACGTGGACGGAGTCACGTTATCGTTCTTCCCCCTTCCGTGCTACCACATGTTTTCTGCCAGAATGCGGTTTAGTAAGTTGGTAACCTCTTTCCGTGTACACACCAAACAGAGGGGCCGGGATGATGGTTCCATGGCCCTGGATTAAAGCCAGTCATCCGGTCAGGGGGCATGGGTGTTTCCGGTTGGGACCGAGAGGGGGGCACCCCTTAGAGCGCGCGTATAGAAATTTTGATCCCATGCTACGCGAGGTTGTAGCCTCCCCGTCTCAAGGTTTTTCTTGAACGTTGCCGAGGGTGATTCCTGGCTTCGGAATGTTGAATGGGTGTGTACTGGTTAGACGTGTTTCTTCCAAAACACCGTAGACGGAACTAGTCCCCGTGACTACTGAAATCCGTTGGCTGTGGTTATAGTACAAACTCTGCAGAGTCAAATCCTTTCGAGTCATCGTATCCATGGTCAAGTATCGTGATCAGTGTATCCATATCTATGTCAAGTCCTCGTGGTTTGTTCTTCTTTCCGGTAAGTGAGCATGAGTAGTAGACTTAGCTGAACGTTACTCCTGTGGATGGACTAACCCTGATGTTTATCTCATGCCTGATTATTCTCTGGATATGATTTAAATTCTTGAGCTAATAATATGTTAAGTTATGAAGCCCTTTATGTGATGTCGCTCAGACGTCCGACTGTGGCGTGTTTGTCTTTTATTCCCAATATAAGCCCTTTATGTGATGTCGCTCAGACGTCCGACTGTGGCATATTGATTATTTACTTTTGATATAAGCCCTTTATGTGATGTCGCTCAGACGTCCGACTGTGGCATGTTTGTCTTTTATTCCCAATATAAGCCCTTTTGTGATGTCGCTCAGACGTCCGACTGTGGCATATTGATTATTTACTTTTGATATAAGCCCTTTATGTGATGTCGCTCAGACGTCCGACTGTGGCATGCACTATCTTTTATTTCCTTTTATAAGCCCTTTATGTGGTGTCGCCCTGACGCCCGACTGCGGCATTATTATTCTTGCAGTTTCCTCTCGAGGAGTCATTCGGACCCTCGTTTGGCACCCAGTATTTATTTTGGGATTTCGGGAGGACTACCGCGCGACTTCTCTGTTATTTTCCCATGCATCATTATCTCTACGTCTGAACGCACTTGTTAATCTATTGATATGCTTCATGTTTACATTTGTTATATCTTATGTCCGAACTGTCTTGCGAGTACTTTCATAGTACTCACCTGGCTTGTTGATTTGGCCAGATGTTGACGAAGGCGATCTCTTGGATGAAGAGTTTGATAGTGCGTCCGACGCCTAGAGGAGTCCCAGTCAGTCCCGTGCGATCCCGGATATTGGTCACTTGTATTATATACGCTTCCGCCACCCGCAATAAGTCTCCTCGAGCCTCACTCCGACACTCGAAGAGCTGTAGTTTTCAGGAGTCATATCACCCACTTCGCGGTGCTATTTCCACCACCGTTGTTATCGTGAGTTAGTAGTCATGCCACCCTATCCGCCGTTATGTTTTATCGGCGTTCATGTAATAAATTGTTGAGCAGTCTCCACTCAACCTTGTATTATATTCAGTACTCCTGGTGTTTTTTCTTCTGTGACCAAGATATTGTCTACCAGTGAGAAGGAATTCTTCTTTACCGGTCCGTAAAAGGGATTGGTCTCTCAATAAATATTTTATTGAAAAACCGGTCGTGACAACCATTCATAATTCTTTCATACATGTCACTCTTGATTCATGGCATATCCCGGTACACCGCCGGAGGCATACACATAAAGTCATATTTTGTTCTAAGTATCGAGTTGTAATTTTTGAGTTGTAAGTAAATAGAAGTGTGATGATCATCATTATTAGAGCATTGTCCCATGTGAGGAAAGGATGATGGAGACTATGATTCCCCCACAAGTCGGGATGAGACTCCGGAAAAAAAAAGAAAAAAAAGAAGAAAAAAAGAGGCCAAAAAAAAGAGAAAAGTCCCAAATAAAAAAATAAAAAAATAATAATAAATGAGAGAAAAAGAGAGAAGGGGCAATGCTACTATCCTTTTACCACACTTGTGCTTGAAAGTAGCACCATGATCTTCATG
The DNA here is from genome assembly GCF_002575655.3 of Aegilops tauschii subsp. strangulata. Lineage (NCBI taxonomy): Eukaryota > Viridiplantae > Streptophyta > Magnoliopsida > Poales > Poaceae > Aegilops > Aegilops tauschii. The sequence goes on from NC_053038.3 coordinate 471,706,854, forward strand.
ATAGAGAGTCTCTTATTTTGTCACTTTCATATACTAGTGGGAATTTTTCATTATAGAACTTGGCTTGTATATTCCAATGCTGGGCTTCCTCAAAGTGCCCTAGGTCTTCGTGAGCAAGCAAGTTGGATGCACACCCACTTAGTTTCCTTTTGAGCTTTCATACATTTATAGCTCTAGTGCATCCGTTGCATGGCAATCCCTACTTACTCACATTGATATCTATTGATGGACATCTCCATAGCCCGTTGATACGCCTAGTTGATGTCAGACTATCTTCTCCTTTTTGTCTTCTCCACAACCACCGTTCTATTCCACCTATAGTGCTATGTCCATGGCTCACGCTCATGTATTGCGTGAAAGTTGAAAAAGTTTGAGAATACTAAATTATGAAACAATTGCTTGGCTGAAACCGGGGTTGTGCATGATTTAAATATTTTGTGTGATGAAGATAGTGCATAGCCAGACTATATGATTTTGTAGGGATAACTTTCTTTGGCCATGTTATTTTGAGAAGACATGATTGCTTTGTTAGTATTCTTGAAGTATTATTGTTTTCATGTCAATATTAAACTTTTGTCTTGAATCTTTCGGATCTAAACATTCATGCCACAATAGAGAATACTACATTGATAAATATGTTAGGTAGCATTCCACATAAAAAATTCTGTTTTTTTATCATTTACCTACTCTAGGACGAGCAGGAATTAAGCTTGGGGATGCTTGATACGTCTCCAACGTATCTATAATTTTTGATTGTTCCATGCTATTATATTATCCATCTAGGATGTTTTATATGCACTTATATGCTATTTTAAATGATTTTTGGGACTAACCTATTAACCTAGAGCCCAGTGGGAGTTTCTGTTTTTTTCCTTGTTTTTGAGTATCCCAGAAAAGGAAAACCAAACGGAGTCCAATTGATCTGAAATTTGACGGAGATTATTTTTTGACCAGAAGAAGCCCAGGGAGCATCGGAGATGGACTAGAAGAGTCCCGAGGCCACCACGAGGGTGGGGGCACGCCCTACCCCCTGGGCGTGCCCCCCTACCTCGTGGCCGCCTCGGAGACCCTCCTAACTTGTTCCCGACGTCAACACCTCATATATATATACCCAAACTTCCAGAACATAACCTAGATCGGGAGTTCCGCTGCCGCAAACCTCCAGAGGCACCGAAAACCAATCTAGACGCGTTCCGGCACCCTGCCGGAGGGGGAATCCCTCTCCGGTGGCCATCTTCATCATCCCGGCGCTCTCCATGATGAGGAGGGAGTAGTTCACCCTCGGGGCTGAGGGTATGTACCAGTAGCTATGTGTTTGATCTCTCTCTCGTGTTCTTGATTTGTCACGATCTTGATGTATCGCGAGCTTTGTTATTATAGTTGGATCTTACGATGTTTCTCCCCCTCTACTCTCTTGTAATGGATTGAGTTTCCCTTTGAAGTTATCTTATCGGATTGAGTCTCTAAGGATTTGAGAACACTTGATGTATGTCTTGCATGTGCTTATCTGTGGTGACAATGGGATATTCACGTGATCCACTTGATGTATGTTTTCGTGATCAACTTGCGAGTTCCGTAATCTCGTGAACTTATGCATAGGGGTTGGCACACGTTTTCGTCTTGACTCTCCGGTAGAAACTTTGGGGCACTCTTTGAAGTTCTTTGTGTTGGTTGAATAGATGAATCTGAGGTTGTGTCATGCATATCGTATAATCATACCCACGGATACTTGAGGTGACATTGGAGTATCTAGGTGACATTAGGGTTTTGGTTGATTTGTGTCCTAAGGTGTTATTCTAGTACTAACTCTATGATAGATCGAATGGAAAGAATAGCTTCCTGTTATTTTAATACGGACTCTTGAATAGATTGATTAGAAAGGATAACTTTGAGGTGGTTTCGTACCCTACAATAATCTCTTCATTTGTTCTCCGCTATTAGTGACTTTGGAGTGACTCTTTGTTGCATGTTGAGGGATAGTTATATGATCCAGTTATGTTATTATTGTTGAGAGAACTTGCACTAGTGAAAGTATGAACCTTAGGCCTTGTTTCAAAGCATTGCAATACCGTTTGTGCTCACTTTTATCATTAGTTACCTTGCTGTTTTTATATTTTCAAATTACAAATACCTATATCTACCATCCATATTGCACTTGTATCACCATATCTTCGCCGAACTAGTGCACCTATACAATTTACCATTGTATTGGGTGTGTTGGGGACACAAGAGACTCTTTGTTATTTGGTTGCAGGGTTGTTTGAGAGAGACCATCTTCATCCTACACCTCCCACGGAGTGATAAACCTTAGGTCATCCACTTGAGGGAAATTTGCTACTGTCGTACAAACCTCTGCACTTGGAGGCCCAACAACGTCTACAAGGAAAAGGTTGCGTAGTAGACATCATCCCGTTTTGCGGTACGCCACAACCCTCCCAATGAACAGGACCCCTGTTTTGACCGTAGCGCTCCAACACAAGTCCGTTTCCTCCGTTTTGCGGTACGCCACACCCCTCCCGATCAACATGACCCCGTTTCAACCGTAGGAGGTCCAAGAGAAGTCGGTTTCCTCCGTTTTGTGGTATGCTAGACCCCTCCCGATGAACAGGATCCTGTTTCGACCGTGGCCGGTCGAACACAAGGCCGTTTCATCCGTTCTGCGGTACGCCATGCCTCGTTTCCATCGGCTGTTCCGTCCAAGCCGGTTGGCTCCCGATGAACAGCATGCGTTCTGTTGCCTCCTGATGAACACGACGCATTCCATTGCCTCCCCATGAACACAACGACGATGCAGTTTCTCCGTTCCGACCCAGCCATGTACACGAGCCCTGGCCGTACGTATGCGAGAGTAGGCGTTCGAGACCCCGCCCATATGGACGTACGTGGCCGTATTTACTTTCTTGCACCCTGGCCGCTGTACGTACGTGTACATGCTACGGGCGCGCCTCTACTACGACCCACGCGCGCCTCTACTACGACACGTGCCCTTCCTTACACGGCCACGGTTCATCACTGCAGCCTGCAGATAGACCGATCGTATTTACGTACAAGTTCACGACCAGAATGACAACGCTACGTACGCTTCGACCAGGTGGGTCCCGACTGTAAGGCACTTCCTTGCGTGCGAAGATGTAGCTGGTGGGTCCTAGCAGTCAGGGGGCGAATCGTTTTTCCCCTAATATGGACGCACTGCCTCGCGTGCGAAGATGTAGCTGGTGGGTCCTAGCAGTCAGGGGGAAACATTTTTTCACGAAATACGGTGGCCCGCCCGGTGGGTTCCTGCTGTCAGGTGGAGGAATCATTATTTTGCGCGTAATAAGGAGGCACTTCCTTGCTGCTGCCGTGGACCCAGCTGTCAGCCTCTCCATGTACAGTACTCTTCTGATGGAAGTCGTTCCTTGACCACGTTGACCACACCGCACCGAGAGCACTAGGGCGGTGGACGACGGCGAGGCCTAGGAAGGGGACGACGTGGAGCCGGGGAAGACGCGACAGTGGATGCCCACGCGGAGAGGAGTACGAGGATTGACTGGTTCGGCTCCGGTGTGAGGCTGCCGTCGCCGCAGAATAACAGGGGGTGTGGGTGAGTAGAGGGAGGGCCTGGCCAGCGGTGGGAGTAGTAGGCGGCGGTGAGGCCTCCGCGGCATCATAGCCGGCAATGGGAGACAGGAGCACGCGACACGACCGACGCTGGTTTGGGCGGCTGGAGCAAGAAGACCAGAGGTCGAAGAAGTACTACAGCCGTTGGATGGACATCGTACGGTCACTGGAGCTAGAATCGTTCATATTGACTAAGTTGACAAAGCCCTCCGTCCCCGTCAACTTAGTAGGCCCACAAGGCAGCCTCCCACTATTGTGGGTCCCAGCTAGCAGGGGGTATTCATTTTTTTGTGCATAATAAGGAGGCACTTCCTTGCGTGCGAAGATATAGCTGGTGGGTCCGACCTGTCAGCGGGGGGAACTTTTTTTTCACAAAATATAGAGGCCCTTCTGGTGGGTCCTAGCTGTTAGGTGGAGGAATCATTATTTTGCGCGTAATAAGGAGGCATTACCTTGCGTGCGGCCGTGGACCCAACTGTCGGCCTCTCCACGTATAGTCCACTTCCGATGGATGTCGTTCGTTGACCACGTTGACCACGCCGCGCCGAGAGCACTAGGGCGGTGGACGACGGCGAGGCCTAGGAAGGGAACGACACGGAGCCAGGGAAGACTCATCAGTTTTTTCCCACGCGAAGGGGGGTATGAGGGTTTACTGGTTCGTCTGCCGTCGCCGGAGAATAACAACAGGTGTGGGTGAGTAGAGGGATGGCTAAGCCAGCGATGGGAGTACGGTGAGGTGGTGAGGCCTGCGCGGCAGCATAGCCGGCCATTGGAGGAGGAAGCAGGCAGTCCCGCTGGTGCTTGTTTGAGCGGCTGGAGCAGGAAGAGGAGAGATTGAAGAAGCACGACGGCCGTTGGATGGACATCCAACAGTCACTGCTCTCGTGTGTTGACTAAGTTGACACGGCGTTGCGTGTGCGTCAACCTTTATTTTAGGAAAGCATACGCGTCGACCTGTAGTAGGCGCACAAGTCAGCCTCAAATCTGTGGAAAACAGCATCCAACACATCTGCCATTATTTCTAATAATTTACAGCCCATTTGCAAATTCTTTTTGGAGTCCATCTTATTTTTGTTGGCATTACACCCCATATTGTGGCCACGGTTAAAAATTATACGAAATTTTGCATATTTCGGTGCGGTCAACTGTTTTTAATCCCGAAATAATTTATATAAATATAGAATCCAAATAATTGTCCACGCATAAAAATCAATGGAATTTAAAATCTTTTAATGAAAAGAAGAAACTAATTCCCAGTTTGATGTGTTTTAAAAATGTACAACCCATTTCTGGGCAAACCGAATAAAACTCTCCTCGTCTTGAAAGATTTGCAGCCTAGCAGGGCTGATAAAGCAAGTAGGCCTTGTTTGGGTATTTCTTAAAAAAAATAGAACTGGGCTAGCCATTTTCAGCAAGAAAAAAACACAACTGGGCTCATGATGTGGTAAACATAAATAAAACCCTGGCTAGATGGGCCACAGCCCCCGCAGAGCCCCGTTGTTACCCTGATCCATCGCCAAAACTAGTATAAATAACAACTGCTTGTTCCAAAAAAACAACTGCGCGACCTGCTTGGTCCCTGGTAGCACGCGGGTTAATTGTTCATCAGGTTTAGAAAAAACCCAGGTTGAAAAGGGCAACAACATCTAACTCCAGCACTGTTTTCGGTAGTCACAGTCAAATGGATCGGTCAGGTCCATAGAATGAACATCCTGGGTCGTAAAATTTACTAGATTATGACCACAATATGTTGTAAATAGAAGCCCGGCACGTTCAGAAGCTCTTTTGCCCACCTGAAACTCCTTTTTTTGCTCTTCGACATACCCATCCGTCAAAACCATACTGCTGATAAACTTAAGCCTGATGGACAATAGTAACCTCGCATTCAGCAGGAAGAATGTGACAAATCTAGTGTTTGCATGGTTGGCTACATATCGTTCTAGCGTTATTGTCTTCAATCGAATGTCATGAGAAGTGAGAAAATCCCGGTGCTTACGAATCCACCGATTGGTTATAACTTTCTTACCCCATCCTGTTGCCTAAGTAGACATGAAGATTGAAAACAGTTAAGGTCTAAAAAAAGAGTGTCGAAAGAGCAACAACTAAACGGTTAATTCTAGTACACTATATGCGGGCTTCCAATGTGCGTGAAATTATCACCTTTATATACAACTTCTCCATACATGGAAAGCATTGCAGCAAGCAAATAATCTTGTTCAGATCAAAACTATTCATTTGGATATATAAGATCTTGACAGAATCCTGCACCATTGATAGGCCATCCATGGAGAAACTCTTCATTGAGCATAGAACATAATATTAGTAAAAAATGTGTACTCCAAGATGATATATAACTTATGCGCAGAAATTTAAGATGCAGCTTATGGTTACAAGTGTAGATGATAATATAAAGTACCTGAAGAACTATGGAGCCAAACACCATATTGAAATGAGCACAGAGATCATGTATTACACCCAAGGTCTCCAGTTTAGGTGCAGAGAGGACGGTTATTTGCGACATGAATAACTAGAATCAAGGATGAACCATTGAAGTGAAGGGGGATCTTAGATGATGAGCTGTCTTCCATCAAAAGAAATTCCAATTCTTACAAGGTTAGGCGACTTTATCTGGAGACAACCAATTCTAACTGTGAAAACAAGCACCAAGCACTCCAGGGCAGGGCAACCGGAGTGGATGATGCTGTGCAATGAGGCCTCCGATATACGAACCCGCACAAGTGAAAGTTTCTTGAGAAATCGGAGTCGAAGGTTTAGTACCAGATTGTCTGGTAGGTAGCACAGCGCAAATGTGGCGGTGTGGAGAGAGGAGGAAAACCGCGAGATGGACATCGGTGCTGAGTGCACAAGTACATGGCGTTCGGTATTAATACGTCTATTTTGCATCATGTTTTATTACTGTTATTTACAATGTTTTCATCCATAATAATGCTTTTTGGAGTAATTCTAATGCATTTTCTCTTCTAATTTGCAAGGTACACACCAAGAGGGAGAATTCCGGCAGCTGGAAATCTGGACCTGAAAAAGCTACATCAGGCCACCTATTCTGCTCAACTCCAAATGAGCTGAAACTTCACAGAGAGTTTTTATGGATTATTTAAGAAATACTGGAGCCAATAAACACCAGAGGGGGGCCACCAGGTGGGCACAACCCACCCGGGCGCGCCCTGGTGGGTGGTGGCCTCCTCGGCCAACCTCCGGTGCCCATCTTCTGGTATATAAGTCATTTTGACCTAGAAAAAAAGAGAAGACTTTCGGGACGGAGCGCCGCCGTCTCGAGGCAGAACTTGGGCAGGAGCACTTTTGCCCCCCGGCGGAGCGATTCTGCCGGGGGAACTTTGTCGGTGTCAAAACCGGCGGATCTCGGGTAGGGGGTCCCGAACTGTGCGTCTAAGGCGGATGGTAACATGAGGCGGGGTACACAATGTTTACCCAGGTTCGGGCCCTCTCGATGGAGGTAATACCCTACTTCCTGCTTGATTGTTCTTGATGATATGAGTATTACAAGAGTTGATCTACCACGAGATCGTAGAGGCTAAACCCTAGAAGCTAGCCTATGGTATGATTGTTGTTGTCCTACGGACTAAACCCTTCGGTTTATATAGGCACCGGGCGGGGCTAGGGTTACACAGAGTCGGTTACAAGGGAGGAGATCTACATATCCGTATTGCCAAGCTTGCCTTCCACGCCAAGGAGAGTCCCATCCGGACACGGGACGAAGTCTTCAGTCTTGTATCTTCATAGTCCAACAGTCCGGCCAAAGGATATAGTCCGGCTGTCCGAGGACCCCCTAATCCAGGACTCCCTCAGTAGCCCCTGAACCAGGCTTCAATGACGATGAGTCTGGCGCGCAGATTATCTTCGGCATTGCAAGGCGGGTTCCTCCTCCGAATACTCCATAGAAGATTTTGAACACAAGGATAGTGTCCGGCTCTGCAAAGCAAATTCCACATACCACCGTAGAGAGAATAACATTTCCACAAATCTAATCTGCTGACGCATTTTGCAGCATGACATCACACCATGGCCCGGTCATTATTCAAACCGTTTTTCACAACCAGCCACAGCACGTATTGCGAGGCGGTTTCCTTGGCACGTCTTGTCGAAGCAGAGATCGTGTCCCCTCATCACGGGATTCTCATCAATACGGGTGTGGGTAACCCAACCGCGCCATCAATTACGGCGCTTGGGGAATAAGAGGTTTTACCAGGCAAGTGGGAAGGCGCAGAATCCCTGCTGCCTTTATAAGGGGATAAGGACTCCCTTTTGCACCCATGCTTTCTACTTCCCGATTCATTCCCTTCCGCTCAAGCTCCAGCGCCCAAGCGTTCGTCTTCTCTGCCCACAAATGGTCTTCCGAAGATGTCCGGATCCGGAGTAGGAGGCAAATGGATGGCCTCTACCATCCGAGAGAAGGATATCGAAAAGCTTCGGGAGGCCGGGTACCTGGCCAAGAAAATCAGCCACCGTCTCCCAACGGCGGGACAGATCGTCCCTACTCCGGAACCCCATGAGAGGGTTGTACTCCCCCTTCACTTTGTCCGCGGGCTAGGGTTTCCCCTCCACCCGTTCGTTCACGGCATCTTGTATTATTATGGCATCGATCTTCACGATCTGTCCCCTAATTCCTTCCTCAACATCCCGACATTCATTCTCGTATGCGAGGCTTTTCTCCGCATTTCGCCGCACTTCGGTTTATGGATGAAGATCTTTAATGTGAAGCCCAAGGTGGTGGTCGGCAAGCACGCCGAGTGCGGGGGCGCCATGGTGAGCAAGATGCCCAACGTCATATGGCCAACGGGAACCTTTAATGATTCTGTCAAGGAGTGGCAACAACAGTGGTTTTATATCACTCAGCCGCACGGCACAGAGTGGGCTGCCTCTCCCGAGTTCCGATCCGGCGCCCCCCTGCGACTTACATCCTGGGTCAAGAAAGGCCTGGACTGGTCCTTGTCCGACGAACTGTCGGTGCTCCAGACGCGCGTTGAAGATATGGGAGACAAGAACATTGAACTTGTCAATGTGGTCCAGGTGATGTTAGTTCGCCGGATCTTGCCTTGTCAGCACCGGACTTGCAATTTATGGGAATTTGATCCTCGCACAAGGACATTTGGAAGGTGCTTTCCAAGTCCAGCAAATCGTGGCCGGACTCCGTCGAGGACCGTGGGTACCAACTGTCCCGCCCTGCAAGTTCGGTGACTTATCAAACTTTTCTATCCGCGTAACCCAAAGGAAGCGCTTAACGTGTTTTATACAACTCTCCCAGGGCTGGACGAAGAAGGCGGAGCGGATCCGTTGTTCGGCCCCGCTGCCAGAAGAACCGGCCATCCCACTTCTGACGAAGATGCTGGTCCCGACGCCTTACAAGGTGCCGAAGAAGACGGACGAGAAGGAGGCCAAAAAGACCCGGGGAGGCCTTCGTCGCCGCGGCACTTCGGACACAATATCCGAAGGCTCCAATGCCCCTTCCACCTCCGAAGAGGACGAGGAGGAGGATGATGAATCCCCTGCGGGGGGAAGAAAGAAGAGGACGGCCTCCGTACACTTGGAGGCCGAGCTGCCCAAAACGGGAAAGGCTCCTCTTCCGGAGGAGTCCACTGCCGCCGCCGACAGCGGCCCGGCATTGGATCCCAGGGCCCAGCCCCTGGTGAACTAGTAAGTATATAAAATCCGAGTACGTTTTAGGCGTCCGGACTCATCGTGGCTTAGTATTTTAACCTAAGCCATATTTTTTGTAGTCCGGCGAGGTCCCGTACCAAACAATCCTCAACAGAGGACTTGCTAAGCTCAAATGCTATGGAGAGCGGGACGCCCCCAAAGGCCCCTTCCTCCAAACAGGTGCATAACACCGAGGCTTTGTCTCGAAAGGACCCCGGCCAAGGAGGAAAGGGAAAAACCGTGAAGGCGGCGCCTAGAGGTCAAACCTTAGGGGCCGGACACGTGGGGGTAAAGATTCCCATGGGAGCTGATGGCGGGGGCGATCCTGACTTTGACTCCCAGCCGGATGCGATTCCAGATACCTGTACGGCTCCAGAATGAAGCAGGCAGTCTCCCTTGGCTGGAGGGGGCATGCCTATTCCATTGGCGACCTCTGTCCAACCAGAAGTGTCGGATGCTTTGTTGGTGGCGTTGAAAAACGCCTCCATCGTTGATGAACACCGTGCCCTTATGGGTGCGGTGAATGAGAAGATTCAGTCAACTGAGAGTGGAATGAACGAAGCCTGTATCAGCCTTATAAGAGGCTTTGAGGTATGTTTTATGAGTTGTTGAAGAGTGTCATAGTATAGATAGTAGCCCCTGATACACTGTTCGGTGAAAGAACGAACCGGACGGGGGATCGAATTTATGATCGCAGGAAGACTCATTGAATGATATTGATTTCTCTTCTGTTATGAGCAGACATATGTAGCGGCTGCTGCCTCTCTTACTGCGGAGATCTTCGGACTAAATCAAAGTCTGGAGCGGGCCATAGAAGAACTTGGCCAATTGAGAATGCAGTTGAGAGATAAACAAGGTATGCACAAGCTTTGCTCGCGTTTATTGCGAATGAATTGTCAGTATGAAATAAGCTGCATAGTTTGTGCTAGGGATTGTGACCGAAGTCGAGGCCCTTAAAAAGGCCATGGCCGAGGCCGAGAAAAAGGCAGCCATAGAGCGGACTCTTCGTGAGAAGCACGAGACCAGGGTTATTAAAGCTGAGCAGGAGCTACAAAAAGGCCATAAGGAAATGCGAGACCTTGGAGCAGAGTTTAACGGAGAAAGAATCCGAGCTCACCAACGCGCATCAAGCCACGAGCGATGCCCGGGGGGAAACCCAAAGCGCCCTGCAGGGGATCCATGAGGTGAGAAAGATCGTGGCGGGTAAGGCTTTTTCCATGTAAAGCAAGTATTTGAGGGGAAAACTATGTTTCCAATTTTGAATCCGGATTTCTCAGGGGTATTTGCCGAGCTACCTCGCAACATATCAGATGCCGCCCAATTCTACCGAGCCGAAGAAAGGAACACCGCAGGTAAGCTCTTCTGGTCGCAGTATTTTGCGCCGAATTATCCGGTGCCTTTTGCCGATCAACTGAAACAGCTGATCGAACTGCATAAGGCGGCAGAACTAGCCATGAAAGATTTGGTTATTCGGCTATGGCCTGCCGAGCCGATTCCAAGTAGCTACTTCGGGCTCGTGAAGCGGCTTGTAAGCGCTTGCCCTCGACTTGAAGTCATCAAGCGGCCAGTCTGTATAGAAGGTGCGCGAATGGCCTTCGCCCGTGCAAAGGTGCATTGGGGGAAGATGGATGCTGAAAAGCTGATGACCGAAGGACCGCTAGAGGGGAAGGAGCACCGCAAGCCTGAATTGTATTATGAGAGTGTCCAGAAAGGATCCTACCTTGCAACGGAGCTATGTACCAAGGACATTATATTCCCATGAATGCAAATCATGTTGTCCTTTGTAATGTTTGAACAAGGTCATTGATTTATTTCCTGTTATATAAAAGTTTACCCTCCTGTGCGGCCGTTTTATATGTTAAATCTGAGAGTTGGCCAGTCGTCGGCTTCTGCCCCCACGTAAGAAGTACGAGGGTTTTCGGGATAAACCTGAGCTCTCTTTATCCCAGTTTTGGGTCCTTCGAAGGAGGTGCTCAGCCATAGGAGCTTTAGTAAGGTAGGCACAGCCCCTGGTGTTTGGAAGACCGTACTAGGGGCTCTGTAAGCACCTGATCGGAGAAAAGACCGATCCATCGCACGCTGCATTGGTTGTGGCATTATGCGGGAGAAATCCTTTAAGATTTTACGACCTCTCAAACAGCTGACCAGCTCTCGCCATACCATGACAGTCAGTTTTCGGCTTTCTCTACTGAGGTGCTCGTCCGGAAGAACCGGGACACAATCGCAGTAGTTCTCCCACTGCTACCTTAGCCGATATAGCGGAACGTAAGGTACCAAAACATCGGAGCCGGGCAAACCCAACTATTGACCCAAGACATGATTCGGAGCTGATGCATATAATGCTATAGGTTCGGGGTGCTGAACTTCCATGAAGGTGTTCGGATTTATTGCCATGTTATGGGTAAAACGAAGCCCCTGGCATATTTTAAGGCATATCGCTGTGTACGGATGCCATTTGACAAAAGAATTTCGATAAGAAATAACAGTCGGTAAACGTCATATAAATCCACATGTTGTATTTGAATAGTACGTCTATGTGTATGAGTACAAGTAATGTGATAGAAAGGGAATATGATTGTGGAACCTGCTGAGACCAGGGGGAAGAAGCTGAGTGCGGATCCGTGATATATCCGGATGGTCATTGCGGGGAATGTCTAAGGATTCCCTTGCGCGTTCAAGCTGCCTCCATATGGCCCATCTTGGTCGGCGCAAAGGTGAACCTGCGAAGGAAATGTAGGAAATATTTGCGTGCCGGAGAGCGGTTGAGCCGCTGAGCTCGGCCTGTCCTGGCCTTTGCCGGAGTGTTTAATTGAGCTCTGCACGAGCCGGGCTATCCTTCCGCGAAGTAGTTCGGAGTCCCTTGACGGTGTCCGGGAGCCTGGACGTCGACTCGAGGTTCGGCTGCAAGGTGCTGCTCGTTGCTTCTGCTGCTAAAGCAGTGTTGTATTTTTTTGTGCCGGAGGAAGGTTCGGCCTTGCCATTGACCGTGATGACGCCGTGTGGACCGGGCATCTTGAGCTTACGGTAAGCATAATGTGGCACCGCGTTGAATCGAGCGAACGCGGTTCGTCCGAGCAGTGCCTGATAATCACTGCTGAAAGGGACGATTTCGAAGATTAACTCTTCGGTACGGTAATTTTCTGGTGATCCGAAGATTACCTCAAGGGCAATGGAGCCTGTACAGCTGGCTTCGACACCTGGAATAATGCCTCTGAAAGTGGCTTTAGTGGGTTTGATCGCCGAATGATCAATGCCCATCTTGTGCACTATGTCCTAGTAAAGCAGATTTAGGCTGCTGCCTCCGTCCCTAAGGACTCGAGTGAGGTGGAACCCGTCTATTATTGGGTCGAGGACCAGTGCGGTTGGATTGCCATGATTGGCGTTACTTGGACGATCTGTGCGGTTGAAGGTGACCGACCCTAGTTTATATTGTGGGACGGCTAGTTCCGTTAAGTCGGCATCCCTAAGGGTGTCTATCCGGTCCGAGTTGGTAATTTGGGTGGTATTTACCACATTCACCGATTGAATATGCGGGGAAACTTCTTTTGCCCTCCCGTGTTCGGTGATCAACGCTCTTCGTCGCCATCATCGCTTTGGGACCCCCCTTCCCCGTTTTTGGCGCTTGCCCTGCCGTGTTGTTTGAAGACCCAGCATTCTCTGTTGGTATGGGTGGCTAGCCCTCCAGGGGTGCCATGAATTTGGCATTGGCGATCGAGTATGCGGTCCAAACTGGATGGACCCGAATTATTATTTTTGAGTGGCCCCTTCCGTTGACCGGACTTTGAGCCCCTGAATCTGGCATTGACTGCCGTATCTTTGGCGTTTTCACCATATTTGCGGCGCTTGTGCCAGGTTTGCTTGCTGTTACTACGAGCCAACCAGCTATCTTCGCCCGTGCAAAAGCGGGTCATAAGTGTCGTGAGGGCTGCCATGGATTTTGGCTTCTCTTGACCGAGGTGTCGGGCGAGCCATTCGTCACGGATGTTATGTTTAAATGCCGCTAAGGCCTCTGCATCTGGACAGTCGACAATTTGGTTTTTCTTAGTTAGGAACCGGGTCCAGAATTTCCTGGCCGATTCCCCTGGCTGCTGAGTTATATGACTTAAATCGTCAGCATCCGGCGGTCGCACATAAGTGCCCTGGAAATTGTCCAAGCATGCATCTGCCAGGCTCTCCCTATTTCCGATGGATTTTGCTGGCAAGCTATTAAGCCAATGCCGAGCCGGCCCTTTGAGTTTTAGCGGGAGATACTTGATGGCATGTAGGTCATCCCCGCGGGCCATGTGAATGTGGAGGAAGAAGTCTTCTATCCATACCGCGGGGTCTGTAGTACCATCATATCATTCAATGTTTACGGGTTTAAACCCTTCTGGGAATTCGTGATCCATTACTTCATCACTGAAGCATAGGGGGTGTGCGGCGCCTCTGTGCCGGGCTATATCACGACGCAGTTCATACGAGTCTTGTCTGTTGTGTTCGGCCCAGCCGGATTTGCTTTTAGTGTATCCGGCGTGACGATCATCGTCACGTGTTGGGGCGCGACCCCATGATCCATAGATCGACCTTGCATGTTTTGTTTTGTTTTCCAATATGTCTCGCAGGTCCCGCGTATTGCCCCGGGCCTTGGTATTTTTGTTTGAATGGCGGCGGGGTGCGGGCTGGCCTTCGGGCTGATATGCCTCTCTGTCTCAGCCACAAGGCGGCCGATCAGCCGCATCATACGCTGGTGATGTAGGTTTTAATGCTTCCTTTTCGAGTTGAGGTAGCAACCTGCGCTTTGGGTAACTCTTGGTTGGGCGCTCGAGTTCGTATTCCTCGGCTGCCAGGACTTCAGTCCATCTATCCGCTAGCAGATCTTGATCAGCTCGAAGCTGTTGTTGCTTTTTCTTCAGGCTGTTTGCTATGGCTATAAGCCGGCGCTTGAAGCGCTCCTGCTCGACAGGATCCTCAGGCACGACAAATTCTTCGTCGCCGAGGCTCACTTCATCTTCGGAGAGAGGCATGTAATTGTCATCCTCTGGTTCTCCGTTTGCTGCCTGTTCCGGAGGGCTAGCTTGTTCATCCTCCCGCTCGAGGTCTGGCTGGAGGGGATTATTGTCGTCTTCGGCACTATCCGGAGCATTATTGTCTCTTGTGCCGGTATCGCAGCTTTTGCTATGGCGAGACTTAGAGCGGCGCCGCTGACGTCGGTGCTTGGGTTGCTTCTTGGAGGGATTATCCTCCGTTGTCTTATCGCCATCCCCTTCTTTGGGGGTGTCCACCATGTATATGTCATACGATGAGGTGGCAGTCCAGCGCCCTGTGAGCGGTGGTCCTTGTTCGTCTCCTGCATCGTCGTCCATACCGTCGAATCTGTCGAAGATCAAGTCTCCATGGATGTCGGCAGTATAGTTCAAGTTTCCAAACCCGACCTGATGGCCAGGGGCGTAGCTATCGATCTGCTCCAGATGGCCAAGCGAGTTAACCCACAGTACGAAGCCGCCGAATACGAAGATCTGTCTGGGGAGGAAAACCCACCCTGGATCGCATCGTTGCCGATGATCGAAGGAGCCATCAAGCCTTACGGTGAAGGCACAGTGGAACTCTCAATGAAAGCACCAATGTCGGTGTCAAAACCGGCGCATCTCGGGTAGGGGGTCCCGAACCGTGCGTCTAAGGCGGATGGTAACAGGAGGCGGGGGACACAATGTTTACCTAGGTTCGGGCCCTCTCGATGGAGGTAATACCCTACTTCCTGCTTGATTGATCTTGATGATATGAGTATTACAAGAGTTGATCTACCAAGAGATCGTAGAGGCTAAACCCTAGAAGCTAGCCTATGGTATGATTGTTGTTGTCCTATGGACTAAACCTTCCAGTTTATATAGCCACCGGAGGGGGCTAGGGTTACACAGTGTCGGTTACAAGGGAGGACATCTACATATCCGCATTGCCAAGCTTGCCTTCCACGCCAAGGAGAGTCCCATCCGGACATGGGACGAAGTCTTCAATCTCGTATCTTCATAGTCCAACAGTCCGGCCAAAGGATATAGTCCGGCTGTCCGAGGCCCCCCTAATCCAGGACTCCCTCAAACTTCCCTCCCGGAGGGGGAAATCATCATCATCATCACCAACAACTCTCCCATCTTGGGGAGGGCAATCTCCATCAAAGTCTTCACCGGCACCATCTCATCTCAAACCCTAGTTCATCTCTTGTCACTACAAAAAAAGACACATCCGTGACATTTTGGGCCGAACGAATTTTTTTTCGGTCATACATATGACACTTCTATGACGATAATTGTGACAAAACCCGGTATCATCATAGATGTGGTGGGCTCCTACTTCTATGACAAAAAATCATGACAGAAAATGGGCTTTTCGTCCTAGGCGGGCCGGAGACGCAGCTGCATGACATTCTTTGGGCCGTCCATGACGGAAAAAACCATGGTAGAAGCAAGGGCGAGGAAAATTTCAGGGAGTTCCCGGTTACGGTGGGAGGTCGGGGGCCGAGCGATGCGCGTTTCTCTTGTACACGTACGCGCGTGTGTGCGAGGCGGTGGCTCTAACTGAACCCGAGCGAGGCGTTGGGCTCTAACTGAACCCGAGCGATTGCACTGCAGGCTACGCATTACTGAACCCGAGCGATCGATCGATGGCTGTTTACTGAACCCGATCGAGCGATTCCTTCTCTACTGCTCCTAACTGAAGCCGATCGATGCTGCCTCTGGATGAACAGTGAGCGTTGCTGGGGGGATTTGGATGAACAGTTCCCGGTGGGGGTGGATGAACAGGACCCCGTGGTGTTGTTTCTGGATGAACAAGACCCCGATCGATTGAGCCGGTTGGGGTTGGATGAACAGGACCCCGTTGAGGGCAGGATGAACAGGACCACCCCGTGGAGGGCAGAATGAACAGTAGACGGTGGAGGGCGGGATGAACAGTAGCCCGTGGAGGGGTGGTTGAACAGGAGCCCGTGGAGAGGGCTGGTTGAACAGTAGCCGGTGGAGTAGCGCGTGGTGGAGGCTGGATGAACAGGAGCCCGTCGATGAACAGTCACAGGTGGAGGCTGGAGGAGGTCGATGGTGGATGAACAGTAGCCCGTGGAGGCTGGAGGGGATCGACGGTGGAGATGAACATTGTCCCGTGGAGTCCTGTTCTGCGGTACGCCACACCCCTCCCGATGAACAGGACCCCCGTTTCGACCGTAGCGCTCCAACACAAGTCCGTTTCCTCCATTTTGCGGTACGCCCCACCCCTCCCGATCAACCGGACCCCTGTTTCGACCGTAGGAGGTCCGTTTCCTCCGTTTTGCGGTACACCAGACCCCTCCCGATGAACAGGATCCTGTTTCAAACGTGGCCGGTCGAACACAAGGCCGTTTCCTCCGTTCTGCGGTACGCCAGGCCTCGTTTCCATCGACTGTTTCGTCCGAGCCCTCCCGATGAACACGACGACGCATTCCGTTCCGACCCAGCCGGTTGGCTCCCACGCGTTCCGTTGCCTCCCGATGAACACGACGCATTCCGGTTCCTCCCCATGAACACGACGCATTCCGTTGCCTCCCCATGAACACGATGACGACATTGTTTCTTCGTTGCGACCCAGCCATGTACACGAGCCCAGGCCGTACATATGAGCGAGTAGGCGTTCGAGACCCCGCCCGTATGTACACATACGTGGCCATATTTTCTTTCTTCCACCCTGGCCGATGTACGTACGTGTACATGCTACGTGCGACCCTCTACTATGACACGTACGTGCCTCTACTACGACACGTGCGCGCCTCTACATCCACCAGTATATATGTACGTACACGTTCGCGACCAGAATGACAACGCTACGTACCCTTCGACCAGGTGGGTCCTGACTGTCAGGCACTTCCTTGCCTGCGAAGATGTAGCTGGTGGGTCCCAGCAGTCAGGGGGCGAATCGTTTTTTTTGCCCGGACGGACTTCCTTGCGTGCGAAGATGTAGCTGGTGGGTCCCAGCAGTCAGGGGCAAACGTTTTTTCGCGAAATACGATGGCCCGCCCGGTGGGTCCCAGCTGTCAGGTGGAGGAATAATTATTTTGCATGTAATAAGGAGGCACTTCCTTACTGCGGCCGTGGACCCAGCTGTCAGCCTCTCCACGTATAGTCCACGTCCGATGGAAGCCGTTCCTTGACCACGTTGACCACGCCGCGCCGAGAGCACCAGGGCGGTGGACGACGGCGAGGCCTAGGAAGGGGACGACGCGGAGCCGGGGAAGACGCGGCAGTGGATGCCCACGCGTAGAGGAGTACGAGGGTTCACTGGTTCGCTGCGGTGTGAGGCTGCCGTCGCCGCAGAATAACAGGGGGTGTGGGTGAGCAGAGGGATGGCCTGGCCAACGGTGGGAGTAGTAGGGGGCGGTGAGGCCTCCGCCGCATCGCAGCCGGCCACGGGAGGCAGGAGCACGAGGCACGATCGGCGCTGGTTTGGGCGGCTGGAGCAAGAAGACCAGAGGTTGAAGAAGCACTACGGCCGTTGGATGGACATCGTACGGTCACTGGAGCTAGAATCGTGCATATTGACTAAGTTGACAAAGCCCTCCGTCCCCGTCAACTTCGTAGGCCCACAAGTCAGCCTGCCACTATACTGGGACCCAGCTAAGAGGGGGAGTATTCATTTTTTTTGTGCGTAATAAGGAGGTACTTCCTTGCGTGCGAATATATAGCTGGTGGCTCCGAGCTGTCAGCGGCGGTAACGTTTTTTTCGCGAAATACAGAGGCCCTTTCGGTGGGTCCCTGATGTCAGGTGGAGGAATCATTATTTTGCACGTAATAAGGAGGCATTTCCTTGCGTGCGGCCGTGGACCCAGCTGTCAGCCTCTCCACGTACAGTCCACTTCAGATGCATGTCGGTCGTTGACCACGTTGACCAGGCCGCGCCGAGGGCACCAGGGCGGTGGACGACGACGAGGCCTAGGAAGGGAACGACACGGAGGCAGGGAAGACTCGGCAGTTGTTTCCCACGTGGAGGGGAGTACGACTGTACGAGGGTTTACTGGTTCGTCTGCCGTTGCCGGAGAATAACAGCAGGTGTGGGTGAGCAGAGGGATGGCTAGGCCAGCGACGGGAGTACGGTGGGGCGGTGAGGCCTGCGCGGCAGCACAGCCGGCCATGGGAAGGAGGGAGCAGGCAGTCCCGCCGGCGCTTGTTTGAGCGGCTGGAGCAGGAAGAGCAGAGATTGAAGAAGCACGACGGCCGTTCGATGGACATCCAACAGTCACTGCTTGTGCGTCAACCTTTTTTTAGGAAAGCCTCAAATCTGTGGAAAACAGCATACAACCCATCTGCCATTATTTCTAATAATTTATAGCCCGTTTGCTAATTCTTAAGGTTTTTTTTGGAGCCCATATTCTTTTTGTTAGCATTACAGCCCATATTGTGGCCACGGTTAAAAAATTATATGAAATTTTGCATTTTTCGGTGCGGTCCGAACTGTTTTTAATCCTGAAATTTCGACTCACATTCAAACTAATTTAAAAAAAAATGTATATCAATATAAAATCCAACAAATTCTCCATGCATAAAAATTAATGTAATTTAAAATATCAAAATGAAAAAAAGACATTTGAAACTAATTGCCGGTTTGACGTGTTTTAAAAATGTACAGCCCATTTCTCATTACTGATAGGCCATTTTCTCGGCCAACCGAATGAAGCTCTCCTCGTATTGAAAGATTTCCAGCCCAACAGGCCTGACAAAGCGACTTACTTGGCAAATCACAAAAAAACTGGGCTGTGGCCGTGGACCCAGCTGTCAGCCTCTCCACGTACAGTACTCTTCCGATGGAAGTCGGTCGTTGACCACATTGACCACGCCGCGTCGAGAGCACCAAGGCGGTGGACGACGGCGAGGCCTAGGAAGGGGACGAGGCGGAGCCGGGGAAGACGCGGCAGTGGATGCCCATGCGGAGAGGAGTACGAGGGTTCACTGGTTCGGCTGCGGCGTGAGGCTGCCGTCGCTGCAGAATAACAGGGGGTGTGGGTGAGTAGAGGGATACCCCGGGCCAGCGGTGGTAGTAGTAGGGGGCGGTTAGGCATCCGCGACATCACAGCCTGCCACGAGAGGCAGGAGCACGCGGCACGACCGGCGCTGCATTGGGCGGCTGGAGCAAGAAGACCAGAGGTCGAAGAAGCACTATGGCCGTTGGATGGACATCGTACGGTCACTGGAGCTAGAATCGTTCATATTGACTAAGTTGACAAAGCCCTCCGTCCTCGTCAACTTAGTAGGCCCACAAGTCAGCCACCCACTATGGTGGGTCCCAGCTAGCAGGTGGTATTCATTTTTTGGTGCATAATAAGGAGGCACTTCCTTGCGTGCGAAGATATAGCTGGTGGTTCCGACCTGTCGCGAAATACAGAAGCCCTTCCCATGTACAGTGCACGTACAGTGCATAATAAGGAGGAACTTTCCTTGCGTGCGACCATGGACCTCGTGGGTCCCAGCCGTCAGGCTCTCCACGTACAGTCCTCTTCCGATGACTCTCGTATATTGACCACGCCGCACCGAGCGCACCGAGGCGGTGGACGACGGCGAGGCCCCAGACTGGAACGACCCGGAGATGGGGAAGACGCAACAGTGGAGTCACAGACGGAGAGGAGTGGGAAACTTGACTGGTTCGGGTGCGGGGTGGGCCTACACTCGGCAGAGAATAATAGGAGGTGCGGAGTGGAGGGATGGCCGGGCCGTCGGCGGGGTAGCGTTTCGCTGAGGAGCGCAAAATAACGCTGTTGGACGCCGAAGGCTGGAGCAGGCGGTTCCGGCAGCGCTGGGGGAAGAAGACAAGAGATTGAAGAAGAATGCCAGCCGTTGGATGTAAATCCAACGCCTTCTTAGAGTTCGACCTAGTGGCCCACATGTCAGCTAGTCCATTTGTTTTTTAGTCCATTTGGTGGGCTGGGTGAAACAATGATGTAGCATCTATGCAGCCCGTTTAAATCCCATTTGCATTTTTCTCGAAATCCGCGGACTTGCTGGGGTGGGTGAAAATATCATGTTGGGCTAGCCAGAGAAATGTTATAAAAACATAAACACATGATTGCACGTCTGTAAAATCTTTGCAAGCTTATGTACGCAATCAATAGGAGTTAACTTGCCAAGTTATATATAAACAATTATTATTATTATTTTGTAAGAACTTTCAACTTACGAAATAAAATATCATTTTAATTGATGAGTTAATAGTACGTGGGGTATTATTATTTTTTAGGCTAGACGTGGGACAGTTGAGTTGGTTCTAGGGGAAAGTACTGGGAGAAAACTCAGTTTACATCGAAAAAGAAAGTGGGAGAAAATTCAGAGACCTGCTGGGTCCACCTGAGGAGGGGAATATGTTGGGAGGAAGGAGATTCAAAGCACGGCAGCCGAGTGAACTAGTTTTTTTTACGGACAAGTGAACTAGTTTACATACATAAGCAAATAGCCACTAAAAAAAGCAATCAGGTTAATGGGTTCATAAAAGAAATATTTCAGACAAAACAGATAATTACGACACATAGGCTAATGCATGAAACACTCAGATGATAAAGGTGCTTATAAACAGATAAAGTACAACATCTAGACCTTCCTGTCACGCTTGATCATGATGCTGCGGCTGTCCGTGTACTCGTTGCTTACGGGAAGCAGACACGCCCTCACGTCCAAGATCTGCCTGTACATGTCGTAGCATGCGTATGCGTCCTTGGCCGCGTAGGTTATGTAGGCTAGATTCAGAGGTACCTCCCACGTGTTCAGGTCGTCTTCTTTCATGTTGGCGTATCAGGGGTCGATGATGGTCTCAGCGAGGTCAACCACGGAGTCCTTCTCCAGCCCGTTGCTGATGATCTTGTATTGCTTCTCTATGTCGACAAGCTTGTTGCACCAGATGGCCGAATCGTCGCGTTCTGCCTTCTCTTCACCATAGCGATGGTGCAGTCGGTGCTGCCGATGAAACGGGCGAATGCTCCAGAACCTGGTGCAGCCACAGGACTGAGGCGAGGCAGAGCTTCACCGAGTCCGTATCGTTGGTGTACATCACATTCAACTTGGTGCAGCCATAGGACTGAACGGCGAACTCAAGGGGGAACTCCTTGCTGAAGTCCATATCTAGCAGGCTCACCCCTCGGATCGCCATTGGACTCTCTTCGAGTGAACGAGTGTGTAGGCGGCGGCAGCAGTTCGTTTTTCAGCTCTTGGGGAACTGGATTCAACAGTAAGCTGAGTGTGTACAGGCGACAACAGTTACTACCCCTCCCTCGTCCGCTGCACGCCCGACAGAAGATGCACCCTCAGCCACACGTCGGTCACGAGTGGGTCTGTATTGGTACTGTAATAACAGGAGTTAGTGGTCACTTTACTTAAATTTAATTAGCTTTAATAGAAATTTATACTTAAAACAAGCAATGCATTCGTTCGTTCAATCAGTGCCATAGGATCAACATGCACAACAATTAGAATTATTATTCTCAGGACGCTCACGATCAGCACATTTGTCGCACTTTCACGAAGATAATACTACCAAGTTTGAACTGTTTGTTATGGTTGTTGTCCTCTGCATCATCATGTCGTGTTTCCCAGCTTGCAAGATTCCGAACAAACAAATAAGATCCAAATAATAAGTATAACAAAGATGCCTACACATCTCATTGATTCCCAGCTTGCAAGATTCAGAACCAACAAATAAGATCCAAATAATAAGTACAACAAAGATGCCTACACATCTCATTGATTCCCAGCTTGCAAGATTCAGAACCAACAAATAAGATTCAAATAATAAGTACAACGAAGATGCCTACACATCTCACTGATTCCCAGCTTGCAATATTCAAAACCAACCCATTAGAGCCTTTTGATAAAGTGAATATCGGGATTAAATCCATCTTGGCTAGCCATGTCATACAATCGAAGAACTTGGCGAATGCTCTTGACCGTCACAACATCTGTAGTTGAGTATTCCTGTTTGCACATCGCAGATAATAAAGAGCATGATTACTATAATAGTGGCACTAGTGGAAGTCAACCTGCAGCTCCACCCGATGATTCAATTCATGCCACTTTTCTGCAGTTCGCCTAAAATGAAGTAAAGATTGCATCATTCAGCTACGGCTCATCTTGCAAAGGCTAATAAAATGTTGCACGAGATTACCAGCAGAATTTGACGGAGATTTTGGAAACTCCAATCACCATTTTGTGCAGTTCCACCAAAATTGAGAGATGTTGCCCATGTAACATTTTAGTTGAACTGCACAAGACACTCATTCCAAAAAAGTGTTTTGTGCAGTTCACCAAAAGGTCAGAATAGCAACAAGGTGAAATGGATATCCCTATCTGCACAAAAAGATAGAAAGTAAACAGTTGCTGGTCAATAAGAACATACGAAACATATACAAAATGAAAAGAAGCATCTTAATTATGTTCATGGCAATCACGCAAGGACAGTAGAAATTTTAAAACGTCAGCAATGCTTCATGTTACCAGAAGCATTAGGATCAACAATGAGATTCCTCAAATATGGGATTACTTTAATGGTGGCATTGCTTGTTTACCAAACACAGTAAATCAACAGCAGCTAAAGAGTTGGTTTAAGGGCATGGGACCGTGGGGACACCAGGACACTCAGCAGCGTAAAGGAGCAACTTACTTATCATACTGGGGAAAACAACAGGAGTGCCATTTGAAACACAATTTAATTGCATCTTATCACTGGAGGCATTAGATTAACAATAACACTGGTTAGACATGTCCCTAAGGTAACAGTGTGATCGCTTCATTTTACATGCGCCCTTACATTAACAACAACAAAAGGTTGGTATACGGACATGCGACAGTGGACGCATTAGCACAATGTACCTACAAGGAGGCATAAAGTGGTGATGCTGAATTTGTTCATGCTATGTGAGGGCATCAAACCTAATCCTGGAGACCTTTTACTATGTGAGGGCAGCAAATCTAATCCTGGAGTCCTTTTACTATGTGAGGGCAGCAAATCTAATCCTGGAGACCTTTTACTATGTGAGGGCAGCAAATCTAATCCTGAGACCTTTTACTATGTGAGGGCAGCAAATCTAATCCTGAGACCTTTTACTATGTGAGGGCAGCAAATCTAATCCTGGAGACCTTTTACTATGTGATGGCAGCAAATGTAATCCTGGACATACTCTGTTGACTTGTCCACCAGCCGCCACATTCTATCCTTTTTCCAACCAATAATAGATTTGTTCCTTATCCAGTTTGTACTGCGTTTTCCCATTATTTCCCTTTTCAACCAAGAGACCGGTTGGGTATCCAGTCTCTACTACTTTCACCATATTATTTCATCTTTGAATCAAGTCCTAGATTCATGCTACAACTTTCCCCCTTTCTTCGTTGTTTGAACAAAGCCCTAGATTCGAATGCATGAAGTAGCTTTACCTCTAATAATACTAAAAATTTAGGTGGCTTTGGAAGAGCTGATGGGAGTAGAAAAAGATGCACATGCAGACACGTGGGGAGCTAGGGCAGTAGAGCAAGGCCGCTTTCGAAGAACTTATACCTGAGGGTCGCCGGGATGTCGGCGGCGGCAGGTCGGATCTGCGAACAATACGGCAGGGAGGAAGAAGGGTCGGAGGACCTCCCGAGCCGGCGCTTTGTCGGAGAGAACGGCACGGGCAGAGGATCGGGCCCCTCCGGCAGCTGTGGGTTTCCTCACTCGGCGGCGATGACCGCGTGAATGATGCACCTTTTAGTCCTCTACACACACCGGCCGAAGGGATCCGGCCGGATCTGTGACCAGCGGTGAGCAGAGAGAAAATGTCGCTACCGCTATCTTGTTTATATCTGGAGAGGATGAGAGAATGAAGAGAGCAACCCTAGTAAAGCAAGCGCTCAGGCCCCTGCATCCATATATAGTGGAGCAATTATATTTTTTCTCTCCACAACAAGCGTTTTAATTTGTGTACGTGGCATTAAAGAAAAGAAACTCTCTATTTAAGGTGACTACTGTACGACTCCTACTTACTACTAGTAGTACTACAGTATTGTTCACTTGTGCTCCCCGCCCCTCCATTCATTGAACAACCCCACGGGTGAATAAACATACAGTAAGTACTGTATTTATATAGAACGAACAAGCTCGAACTATTTTCGCGTAGTTAAAAGCTGAGGGCGGGGCTTTTCCCGGGCAGTACGCGCGGCAGTTTTCGGGTAGGCGGTTTGACAGAGAGGCGAGGAGGGTGAGCGAGTGGGGCTGTGCGATTTTACGGCGCGTTACTGCTGTTAAGACTTGTGATATGACCACTCACTATAGTCATGAATTACTGGCGCTCCGACCGGGGTGATGCCCCCCTTCCGTTCCGCGCTCTAATCTGGTGCATGACACGTCGACCCGGATGCTGGCTCTCCCACATGTCGGAGTAGTAAGAAGGAGCAAAGAATGATGCGGTATATACTAGTACTATACTAGAGTACTACTCAGGTCAGAGGAGTGCGAACCACGGCAGCCCAGTGAACCAGCAGTAGAAAACAATGTGGTGATATGGCCATAAAGAACAATGTGCTACGGTCCACACTGTAGCATGTACAGTAACACTCCTCTTTGTTTGGATCCCTGAGTTAGAGCTAGTTTGGGTTGAAATAGCCTCAAATTATCGAAACAAGAGGGGTTAGTTTGAGCTAGTTTGCTCTAACCCAGCTAAAGAAACTAGCCCGGTGGAGAGGTTCTAATTGGGTTAGTTATCGTCGGGCCCACTAAAAGAGAACTAAAAAAATCTCCCCTGCCTGCACCAGATCGCTCCCCCCTCTCGCACGACTCCTCTCTTTTCCCCATAGGGCCGCTCGCCCTCTCTCTCCTCCGGCCGCCCTCTCCTTCCGGCCTCCGCAGCCCTACTCCGGCCGCCCTCTCCCTCCGGCCTTCGATGGTCGCCCCACTCCCCCTTCACCAGTCCTTTTTCTCCCTCTGTCGTGCGCGGCGGCGGCACATCTACCAGGGAGGTCACGACATGGGTAAGTTTGTTCGTTCCTTCTATATCTCACGATCATATCATTGATCTTGCTTGCTCTAGCACTAATTCTGATTTGGAAAAGTAGATCCAGATCAAACTTGGTATAGATCTGTGGTGCACGCATGGAATTGTTTGATGCTGCTTGAGGAGGTAATAAATCTTTCTAGAGGCCCAAAGATTCAGGTCACCTTTCTAGGTATTTCAATTTCAGGCTTGCATTATTTCTAGAGGCCCAAAGATTCAGTTCATCTTTCTAGGTATTTCAATTTCAGGCTTGCATTATTTCTAGAGGCCCAAAGATTTAGTTCACCTTTCTAGGTATTTCAGTTTCAGGCTTGCATTATTTCTAGAGGCCCAAAGATTCAGTTCACCTTTCTAGGTATTTCAGTTTCAGGCTTGCATTATTTCTAGAGGCCCAAAGATTCAGTTCACCTTTCTAGGTATTTTAGTTACAGGCTTGCATTATTTCTAGAGGCCCAAAGATTAAGTTCCCAGTCGGCGGCAAGCGGCCCTGCTACCCATGCCAGTGTCGACCTCAACTCGCAAGGGCCGGCGTCGGAGGGGTTCCCGGGGCTTGGGCTCTACAGAGCCTTCCTCCAGAGCGACGATGGCGAGCTCCTCCCTCGGTGCGTGAGGGGCTCCGGGCTCCGTCCCTATCGTGAATGACTTCCGTGATGAGTTAGCTCATTCTTTGTTTCATGAAGTGTTTTTTTATTTTGTGAAGCTTGATTGACGACTTGTATGTTTAAGTGGGATATATCATTTGTATGGACAAAGTAAAATTATCATGATTTGCATGCTTGATTTGTATAGATGGTTCGTTTATGTCAATTGTGAGTGGGAGGAGGCCACAGAAGAGCCGGCCACACCAAGAGGGTGCTTGGATCCAAGGGACTTATTTTAGTCTGACTAAAAATAGTCTCTTTAAGAGGCTAAAGTTCCAAGCACCTCTGACTAAAGAGGGGCTAAAACTAGTCTTGAGACTAAATTTTTTTAGTCAGGGGTACCCCTACTAAAATGTGGATTAGTCCTCTCTCTCCTCATTTAACTCCTCTCCTTTAACACAGGCGAGTTCTGGATTGGAGGGTTTGGAGGATAATAAATGCTCATTAACTTGATTTTAGTCTCTTTAGTATTTGGATCCAAGCATGGGTGAGGCTAGCAAGTTTTAGTCCCACTACTTTTAGTCATGGAACTAAAATGTATCCAAGCACCCTCCAAATCCTGCAGGAAATAGGGTCCAAAGTAGTCAAATGATTGAGATAGAGCATTTATTGTCAATCTAACCCTGCCATCCATACACCTCTTTGGTTTAGAGTTAGTTCAGGGTTAGAATCTAACTCTAACCTCTAACTGAGTTAGAGTTCTCCTCGTCTCGGTTCATCGCCATCATACTTTCCCCATTCCTGTGTTTTCAGTATCCTGCGAATCAAAGAGGCCCCTTTTTGCGGGAAAAATCAAAGAGGCCCTTAGACTGGTTTCGGTCCGGTCATTTTTTATAAACGTGTTATGTCCAAAATTTAATGAACGTGCTCCGGTTTCCACGAAAATAATCCGGTTTCATGTAGTAATTCATTCATTTATTTATTCTTCTGCGAGGGGTTTGCATGTAATTCGTGAGGTCTGAAATGTAAAGTACCCCGGCATATGCTCCGAGTCGTGCATGCACTACGACCCAGATGCTCTATGTCCCACATGTCGGCGAATGGGAGCACGTGGAAATAGCCTAGGAGTACATATAGGAGGATAAATGCGTGAAATAATATGTACTGTGAAGCGTAGCCGCGGTTCGAAAAGGAGACCTAAAGTGATGACAGCTATAGGTCGCATGCACCCAACTAGTGGTACTAGACATACGACTAATTTTTCCCTCAAAAAGAAAAAAAAGAGGCACGAGTGCTCAGTACTCCTATTCTATAAACACGAGTCCCATCTGACAACAGCGTCCGTGCTACAGCTAGCTCTCCTCCCTCGTTTCTCTCTTCTAATTTTAAACTCGGCCGACGCCCAGTGGGCGGGGTGGGTTTGCTCAACTGCGGCCGCACCTCACAGTGAAAACGTTACGACTGGAATAAAAATGCCATATACTCCCTCCGTTCATAAATATAAGCCTTTTTAGATACTATTTCAAATGGAATACAGCATACAGATGTATGTAGACATAATTTAGAGTGTAGATTCACTCATTTTGCTCCGTACGTAGTAGTCACTTGCTGGAATCTTTAGAAAGACTTATATTTGGGAACGGAGGGAGTACTATACTAATAAAACATTATGGCCACGAGGTGATGCAGTGCTGGTTACAGGAGGCAAGAAGAGATGCATCCATCGACGACGTCCACCTCCTCGACTCAGGGCGCCGGCCCACTGAACGGCGCCTAAGTAGCAGCAGCTTTCGTGGCCAGGTCGACGTGCTTCTGAACAATGGCGTCCAAAGATTCCAGCCGCTGGAAGAAGGCCAACGTCTTTCTGTCCTCGCTTGCCTTGTAGTGGCCTATGTAGACGATTTCCTCGTAGACGTGGATGTGCAGGTCGACGGTTTCTTGCATGGCGAGGTGCTGCGCGGCGAGCACGGCCTCGAGGTGCACATTCTTCGTCGCGACCTCCGGCACCTGCAGGGCCACCAGGGCTTGAAAGAGTTCGTCACCATGGAGGCCGATGAGGGTGGCAGGCAATGAGGAGCCTGGGCGCGCGAGCTGGAGCAGTACGGCAAGGTCGTCCGCGCGCTTCTTGATGGCGGTGAACTAGCAGATGGAGTTGACCATCATGTCGTCCATGCGAGAGGCGAAGCCGGCGTCGGCGAGGGCTACGATGCCTCCGGTCGCCAGCACCGTCTGGAAACGCTGCGCGGTGCGGGGCCGCAGGTCGGCGCCTTGGATGATTTAGCACAGCCGACTGCCGCTCGCGTCCATCGCCTCCATAGGTGCTTGTGGCTTCTGGTCACTTGGTCTTGGATTGGAGTGAGTAGCGTTGCGCAGAGACTTGGGAGTAGATGGATTGGAGTGGTGGGGTGCCTTTATTATATGAGAGTCCAAACTGTGTTGCATTCACATCGTGTTGGCTCTATTCTGCTTCTCCAATTAATTCCCTCTGCATGTAATTGAGGATGCATCATTGACCGTTCAACGTCTCGGGAACCGCTACCCTCTCCCTCCTTGGCATTCAAGCACCTATGGACCCGTCGACGACGAGGTGCCTATGGTGACTTCGTAAATTTCAAGATGATAGTGCCGTGCCCGTGTGCATTCATAGGGGTGAGTGTATGCGCGTGTATATGAGTGCTTGCGTCTGTACTGTGTAAAAAAACGTAAATGCGTGTCAAAAAGAGACTAGTCAGTATACTCAATATTGTGCACCTCGGAGAGGAAAACGATAGAACTAGTACGTATTTATTTACGGTGCAGATTCACTCATTTTGCTCCATATGTACTCCGTCTCGGTGTAGTCTAGTCACTTGTTGAAATCT
Organism: Aegilops tauschii subsp. strangulata; assembly: GCF_002575655.3. Classification (NCBI taxonomy): domain Eukaryota; kingdom Viridiplantae; phylum Streptophyta; class Magnoliopsida; order Poales; family Poaceae; genus Aegilops; species Aegilops tauschii. Next base: position 471,735,563 of record NC_053038.3, read on the forward strand.
CTAGAAGGGCAAATACTCCTTTCTGGTTTACAGGGCTATACTAGCAAGTAGTTGTACGTACTAGTACAATAGTGGGCTCACATAGCAATTTTGTCTCATGCAAGAGCCTGGCTATATGCGTGCTCCAATGTTCGCAACTGCAACGTTCGGTTTGCACTTGGCTCTTCGCCTCCTCGAGAAGACGAACAATGATGTTATTAATACTGCTTCTACAGTGTCGAATCCACTGCTGCATGTCCGTCCACCGCGAGCGGGACGGATAGCTTGTTGTAGAAGTACTACTGAGCAAAAGCCTGTCCTCGTTTGCGAGCAACCGCGCGCACGGGTGAGGGAGAAGGCGTGTAGTAAAATCAAGCTTCTCCTCGTTGTACGAGTTGACGCGACACATCATAGCACTGGCCCCACATGCTTGCCTCTAAACTTGGCTGAAAGACCCGTAGTGTACAATATATTTGCTGCAACCTCTAACATTTACCCACCACAAATTAAAATATATGTGGCCGTATGCATCGTTCTGATGCAGCGGCCGGGGAGTCCCCCCTTTTTGAAAAAAAAAACAAATTAAAAAATATATATTCCTGTCTTCACCAGATGAGTGTGCAAACTACAATCACCAGGGTGTCAGGTAGGGCCAGAAGACTATTTTAATTTTTTTTAAAACTTCGAGACGGCCACATAGCATGGAGCCGACCCCAACGATTTTAAGCTTACAGGCACGGTACACGCTATCCTAGACTACTCTACACATGAAACTGCCACACGAGCGTCCGGGCTGCGCTTGGCTCTTCGCCTCTTCGGGAAGTCGAACAATGATGGAGTACTATTGTACTGGAGGAGTACTACAGTACGCTTCTGGCCATCTGACACCGATTGAACTGCTGCATGTCCACCGCGTGCGGGAGGGAGAGCGTGTAGCGAAAGCTTCTCCTAGTCTTACCAGCCACCACGCTCATGGGCGAGGGAGGGACGCCCCTGCCTTTGCGTGTATGACAGGTGGGCCCCATAGGTGTGTGGCCAACCTGTCATACAGCCAAAGGCAGGTGCAGTTAAGTCCGCGAGGGGGAGGATAATCAAACTTCTCGTTGATGTACGAGTTGACGCGACACATCAAAGCACTGCACTCAATATATTTCAATAATTTGCGTTTATCGATGCATTGATTACAACGCATGCATGCCGTGACTCTCCTTTTGGTACTTGCATGTGTTGATTTAATGCACCTTGAAGTAGTATAAAATATGTGACGGTAAAGCTTTGTAATACCCCGGCCCAAGTCGAGAGATGGTTGTGCATGAGGAGGGCGAGATCATGCAGACCGAACAGGACCCGACGATGGAGCTCTCTAAGGTCTCGATGGACCTCACCGTGCTCCACTGCCCCTTGTGCCTCCGCCCCTTGATGCCTCCAGTGTATGAGGTTCGAATACACCTCGTCCATTCGGCTGATTGAGCAAGGTGCAGGTTTCTTGATTGATGTGCTGTTCGATTGATTTCTGCAGTGCAAGGGAGGGCACGTGGCCTGCGCGGACTGCCGCGTCGAGCGCCCCGGGAACCAGTGGCAGTGCCAGAAGTGCGAGCGCGGCGGTGGCTTCGACGTGCGGAAAATGGTGGTGGACTCTATCATTTCGTCAGTGAGGGTGGGGTGCCCGCACGAAGGCTGTGGGGTCTACGTCACTTACCACAAGCTCGGCGATCACCAGAGTGTGTGTCCGCTCGCGCCCTGCAAATGCCCCGTGCCCATCTGCGGCAACGAAGGCCCGCCGCCGGTGCTCTACCACCACATCAGCACCGCGCATCCCATGACCGTGCATAGGATCCAATACGGCAAGGTGCTCCAGCTGCAAGTGCCACTGTTGGAGCCACGGCTCTTGCTGTTCGCGGAGGAGGACCGCCGCACGTTTTTCTTGGTCGGCGGCGTGCTCGATATCAGAGCGGGGGCGTCCCCACTGCCGCACTACGTCGCCAAGCTGTGGGCGAACGGCCCGCCGGGGGAGCCCAAAAGCACGACCGACGCCGTCAAGGTGGAAATGGAGGTGACAAGCAGCAAGGATCCGGCGACGTCGACGTGCAGGAGCTGACCTTCTTGACAGTTCCGCCCAAGCTGCTGGCCGGGGCTAAGCTTGTGTCCCTCCACATTCAGATTGACAAGCTCACGTCCTAAATGTTTCTACAGTGCCTTCTGTTTATCTTAGTAATATGCTAATATAGGGATCACCTTGGTCTACTTTAGGTTAAGAAATGGTGGTTTTGGTGGCGATGCAGCAATTACTTCGACATCATATCAGTAATTTCCAACAGTCGAACGGATATTTTGTGTCTGTTGGATATAAAGTTCCTTTGGGTAAGAAGTACTACTTGTCATCAAAATGGATAAAAGGAGATGTATGTAGACGTGTTTTAGTTCTAGATACGTCCCTTTTTATCCATTTTGATGACAAGGACTCCCTCCGTTCCACAATACATGCCTTCCATTTGTCAAAATATAGATGTATCTAGACATGTTTTAGTATATAGGTACATCCATGATAGAGCCAATCAGATGGTTGAGAACACTACAATTCGTAGCTACAGATGCGTGTGTGACTCCTAGATGCAGAGGCCGGGGGTCATCATCCTCCTTTTCGAGAAAAATTAGACGCGTGTGTGAGAGCTCGCCACGCGGCTATTCCTGTCGAACGCCCCATTAACCGTAAGATATGTATACGATGGTGCCAGTTATTGCACGTACACAACAGTACTCCCTCCTTTCCGGTTTATAGGGCTTAATTCAAAAACCTCACCAACCAAGATGGTGAGTGGTGGAATATTTTTTGTAGTTTGCAAAAGCACCTAATTAATGCTCTTGTTTTTCTCAAAAAATTATGTTTATCAATGCATTAATTGCAATGCATGCATGCAAAAAGTACATGCATTGGTCAATTTTCTCTTAATACTTGCATGCAATGATTTAATGCACCTTGGAATCTGAACATGTGTTGGGGAACAACCAAATTGAGCCTTATAAAATGGAAAACTAAAATTTTGAGATAAGCCCTATAAAACCGGAAAGGAGGGAGTAGAAAAAGAAGTACTCCATCCAGGAATAGTGCCGCACTTCGAAACTAGAACCGTCAATAAATTTTGAGCTTGCGTCTCGTCACATTCCAAATTACTCCACGCTATATTGAATTGCAAACCTGTTCACACCGATCACAACCTAAACGGTTTCCCACTTAGGAGCGTATTAGTACCACGCTATATTGAATTGCAAACCTGTTCACACCGATCACAACCTAAACGGTTTCCCACTTAGGAGTGTATTAGTACTCGGTTATAAATACTAGTATGCAAAGATGACTGCACATTCCTCCTCAACTCCTCATCCACAAAAACAAACAAGTCATTCAACATCCTTCCCTTGCGTCTGCCATGGCCAGCGTGAGTTCTGGGTCGAGAGATTGCCACCTGGGAGAGGCGAGCATGGAAGCGGAAGCACGAGAGATGTCCCGCCTCGCTGCGAGAGCAGCCGACATGTCCCGCCGCGCGGAAGTAGCAGCACAGAGGCCCCGACGCGCCGCTGAAGCAGCACGGAAGTCCCGCTGCGCCGTCGATGCAGCAGACTGGTCCGGCCGCGCCGCGGAAGCAGCAGAGATGTCTCGCCGCGCCACGAATGCAGCAGAGATGTCCCGCCGTGCCGCGGCGGCCTGGGAAAATTTCTCGCGGGCAGGCGACGACTGTTACAGGCGCATGCATGCGATTGTCCATAGCCAGATGGATCAGATCTTCGGCTGGGCGAGGTTGCAGGACAACATGAAAGCCTCGTTTGAACAGGCTACCGACGTCATCCGGCAACTAAGGTAGGGCAATGAGAGGCTCCAGGCCGAGCGCGACCTGCTAAGGGAGAAGATCGTCCGAAGTGCAGACCAGCAGGAGGAGACCAGTGCCTTGTTGAAGAGGACTGGCGTCATCGTCAAGAAACTTATGGACGAGAATGACATGCTCCGCAACGAGTGCCAAAGGCTGGTGGAGGAATCCGTGGATGTTCTCAAGCAGCGTCTTGAGGAGACGAAAGAGCGCATCGCCGCTCGCCGCGGAGACTAGTTCCCGCGGCCTGTAGCAACGCATCAAGAAAGTAGAGATCAGCGAGCCAGATCCTTGTCTTCCTTCTTCTTTTTCCCTTGTGTATTTCGGGCGTAGCCGCATGTGGCTTTTTTAATTATCTTTCTAATTATGTAAGACAATTAATCATCCTTATCTTTCTGTGGAAGATCAATGTTGCGAGGCTCGAATGAAGAAAACTCTTGCTGTGGCGACCCTAGCGTTGCTGTTCTTCTACTTGCTGCTGGGCTTCCTTCAGTTTCCTGGTTTCTTTTGATGTAATAATTGGTTTAGGATGTGGATTGTGTCGTCGGTTGTGAAATGTTGGGTTCTAGCGCGGATGTTTGGCCTTTGTGGGCCTCTTGGGATGTTGCAATTTCAATCTGGTAGCTTTTAGTCCTTCGTGTTAGGCTGGAGTTGTGCTGAACTTCTTGTGAATTGTGGTGGTTTTCAGTAATGAAAATCGGAAGGGGCAAGCCCTTCTTTGATCAAAAAAATTAATCGTCCTTACATATTCATCAGTCTACCTATAAGTCGCAGTAGATGCTATATACGTCCGTCGGATTTTACATCAAGATCCGTGCTGTCAGATTTTCTTTTTTCTCTCTTAAATCTCAGTCGAGTGAGACATAGCCACGCCATTAAACAGAGGCTTGGGCGCCATTAATGGAGACCTTGGGAGAGAGGTGGACGGCAGATGGAGGTCAAAGGGCTCTCCTCCCGATAAGCACGCGCAGGGGTCTGATCGCACGCCTCTCGTACTCAAATAGCTACCCTGCACGGCACCTCCTAGCTAATAAAAAATGGGGACGCGTGGCGGCACGTAAATGGTACTAGTAAGTAGAACGCCCACGGTTTCAATAATACTTGTGTTTCCGATTGTAACGTGACAACACTTGTTCCAAAATGACTTTGTTGATTGTTAATGTGTGCGCCTTCGCAAATCGGACTGCAAATTTACCACAGCATGTTGGTGCCATGTCATGGCACCAAGCCAAATTTTATTATTTTCATGCGTGTTTTGGATTTACAGCAATTAAAAAACTAAGTTTCTCAATGTTTCCAACCCAGCCACGACGCCCAGAATTTTGAATTTCATTCCCATTTCTTGCATGGAACCTAGAAATTTACCCGAGGACACACATGTGATTTTTCAACCAACTTTGGTGCACTGGAACATGTGCTTGTATTTCAAATTTGAATTATGCACACAAAGGTGACACGTTCCCTGCCAGAACCACGAGCCTTCTTGAGAGAAGCTCCGATTTGCAAGAATCTTATACCAAAATTTGTTCCTATTCGGCCAATGTTTTTTACCACGGCATGGTACTACCATGACATGACACCATGCCAAGTTTCATGATTTTAAAACCAAGTTTCTCAATGTTCTCGACCGAGCCACGATGCCCACATGTTTGAATTTTATTCTCATTTTTTGCATGGGACCTACTCCCTCCTTCCATCTATATAGGGCCTAATGTGTTATTCAAGACAGCCTTTGACTATTGACAAGATTAATAGCACATGAGATGTATACTATGAAAATTATATTATTGGAAGCTCCTTTGACATATAAATTTGAAGGTATGCTTTGTGTAAGTTGCATGTCATATATTATTGCTCTAACGTTTGGTCAAAGTTAGCCTCGAAAAACGCATTAGGACCTATATAGATGGACGGAGGGAGTAGAAATTAACCCGATGACACAAATGTGATTTTCCAACCAACTTTAGTGCACAGGAGCATGTGCTTGTAGTTCAAATTTGAATTATGCACATTAAATGACCAAAAACTCAATTAATGTGTAAATAAGGCCAAACGAAGCTAGAATAATTCCAAAATTTAAATGGGCACTCATGTAGTTCTATGTTGCCTTTGTAAATAAACTCAAGGGGGACAACGTATATCGTTTCGCACTCAAAGGTGGCACATTCCCTCTGAGAACCACGAGCCTTCTTGAGAGAAGCTTCGTTTTGCAAGAAGCTTATACCAAAATCTGTTCCTATTCGGCCATTTTTTTTACCACAACATGGTAGTACCATGCCATGACATCCATGCCAAGTTTCATGATTTTCAGACGTGTTTTGGATTTACAAGAATTTTAAAACCAAGTTTCTCAATGTTCTCGGCCGAGCCACGATGCCAAGATGTTCTAATTATATTCTCATTTCTTGCATGGGACCTAGGAATTCACCCGAGGACAGAAATGTGATTTTTCAACCAACTTTGGTGCACGAGAGCATGTGCTTGTAGTTCAAATTTGACTTATGCACATTAAATGACCAGAAACTCAATTAATGTATAAAAAATGACAAACGAACCCGGAATAATTCCAAAATTTAACAGGGTACTAATGTAGTTCTATGTTGCCTTTGTTAAGAAACTCAAGGGGGGGCAGCGTAAATCGTTTCACACTCAAAGGTGGCACGTTCCCTCTTAGAACCACGAGCTTCCAAATCGGCCCAATTTTTTACCACAACATGTTAGTGCCATGCATGACACCATGCCAAGTTTCATGATTTCCAGGCGAGTTTTGGATTTACATGAATTTAAAATCAAAGTTTCTCGATGTTCTCGGCCGAGTCATGACGCCCAGATGTTTGAATTTCATTCTCGTTTCTTCCATGGGACCTAGAAATTCAACCAAGGACACACATGTGATTTTTCAACCCACTTTGGTGTACCGGAGCATGTGCATGCAATTCATATTTATATTATGCACATTAAAAGTCCAGAAACTCAATTAATGTATAAAAAGGCCAAATGAACCCGAAATAATTCCAAAATTTAACAGGGCACTCATATAGTTCTATGTTGCCTCTGTAAATAAAATCAGGGGGGAGGCAGCGTATATCGTTTCGCACACAAAGGTGACACGTTCCCTCTCGGAACCACGAGGCTTGTTGAGAGAATCTCCGGTTTTGCAAGAGGCGTATACCAAAACTTGTCCCAATTCAGCCAAAAATTATACGTATGAAAACAGGGTTTTGATTATCCCAAACATCTCGCTACCTAGACCAATAATGTACTATGATTTGAATTCAACATAAAATGGATACAAATATTTGAATTGGAGCGCGTATGATACATGTAGTTCATAGTGAAATATGATTACTGCTATATGTATGTTTTTTGTTATCAAGATAATATTTAAATTATTGTATAACTTGACAACAATCGTATTCAAATAAGGAAAATTGATTCAAATTTAGTCCATATGGTAGATGACAATATATTTGTTCACATGGTGGAGTAAAATGTTCATATATGATGGAAGATCAAAATGTACTACTACATCAATTATAAACCGCAAGGTCACCTAACGATATATTCGAATTCAACATAACCTGGATTCAAAAATTGAAATTCGAGATCATGGCATCTGTAATCATATAAAAAGGGACATTACTCTTTCTTTGGTGGGAATTGATTTGTTTTTTGTTGTTGTTGAGGGAAGTGCGAATCGATTTGGTACTGTGCAGGGTAATCTTGTTCTCCCGATTTTTTTTACATTTTTCTTGTAGTTTTTTCAATGGCATCTATAGCAATATAGTAAAAGGGGACATGACTCTCTTGTGTCTTGTATGAATTGTTTTTTTACATGTTAAGTTTGTTCTGCCGAAAAAGGAATCCGCACCTTGTTATCCCAAAATTTTCAAGCTCGAGTATCTTTTGTCTCACCTGCTTTGAAACTCCCGCTTCTTCAACCCGCGCCGCGCCTTGTTATCCCGAAATTTGGACGCGCGCAAGAACTCCCTCCACATCCAAAATCGCTCCCGCAGCCCAGACACGCGAAATCCCACTTCTACCCCTCAGCCGGAAATGAAGCTCCACGTCGCGGTGTCAAAACCGTTGGGGGTAGGCTGGTAACTTACCCTACATTTCGGACAAGCACGTCCCTAAGATTGGCTCCCCCCTCCCCCTTCGCCCCCCATTCGTACACCGAGGCCGCCAAAACCCGCGAAACCCCACGCTGCTTCGTCGGCCTCCCGACCGCCGCCCAGCCGGAGACTCTTCCCCAACTACGTCGTCCACCACAACAGCTCGCTGTCCCTCATCCACCGCACCGGATGAGGATCCGTTGTCGATCTCGTCGTCCCGCCGGATCAGCCGCCCCGTCCTCCACCTCCAAGGAGCTTCCCCGACGTTCGCCTCGTCTATCGCGCCACCTCAATCCCCACAGCGCCGTCTTGACCTACCCCACCGGAACCGTAGCACCGTCACCAATTCCTCCGATGAAGCCGAGGCCAACTCGGTGCCACCAAGGAGGTTCTGCACTCACCGCTGCATTTTATCTTTTATTCGATCTCACGGGGCTGCCGGTGCTCGATACCGAGCAGACATGGCATGTCTCCATCGACGGCGCCGTCGCCGGCCACATCATCCACGACGTCTCTCCCCCATGCGGTTGCTTCCTCGGCGGCGACTTCCACAACGGCACTAGCTGCAGCTGCTCCGGCTCTCGCTCGCGCTGCGGCTCTGTTCTTGCTGTCGGTCGCGCTGCTGCACTGCTCCTGCTTTCGTTCGTCCTGCTGCTCTGCTCTTGCTCTCGCTTGCGCTGCTGCTGCTGCCGCACGACCTCCGGCAGCTACAGGAGTTGCTGCTTTAGCACTCGCTCGCGGTGCTACTGCAGGACTTGCTCTCTGCTAGTGCGTTCCCTGCTCGAGTGTCTGCTGATTTAGATAATTGCTTCTCTACTACTAGTGCTCGAACGCCCTAAACATCTATTGCAATGCTCTGTTACTAGTTCAATCAGTTTTGACAGTAAAATTCAGTTTCGACTGTGAAGTTCATTTTCTTCAGTTAAATTCAGAGTGAACAGTACTTACAGCATCTGTCGGAGCGGCCGTGGCGCCGCTGATGCGTTTTACATCTAGCACTTTTTGGTGATGTATTTTACATCATCTATTGCAGATGATATTAGGTTCCCACTTCAGATTAACGTTGTCTGTCTTGTCATGCTTCAGCCTCGTCACCGTACACCTTAGCGGAGCTGCTCCAACGACGGAACCGTCCATCACAGCGGAGCAATACCCTCGGCACCGTTTCCAGAGGCCTCGGATCTTCTTCCCCGCCTCCGACAGTCACACCAGCATCATCACCATCCTCCACGTCCAACCCAATGATGCTGAGGTCCACAAGGCTGTGCCAAAGAGGTTGTACACTCGTCGCATCAGGTTGTTTCTCCATTCCGCTGTTCTTCTAATTCATGTGAGCCAAACACCCAGGTTGACTGAAATCCTATGTTTCCAAATGCTCTGTTTTGCACGTGCATTCCTATCCTATTCCTGTGTTTTCCTGTCCGTGCGTTTATAGAATCCTACAATTCTAAGGAGCCCTTACATATTTACTTCATTTTCAGATAGGCGTCAAAGAAAACTCTTTGTGTTATGTCCTGCTCCTGCCGTGTCGTCATCCACCCCACCTGAGGTGCACCATCGACAGAAGCGTTCACTGCAGCAGAGATCCCCCCTGCAGACTTCCTTTCGCCTCCTCAGATCATCTTCCCCGTTGCCGGCAGCCACGTCAACTGCATTACCGTCATCGACTGAGCAGATGAACCTGAGGACTACACAGTTCCGAAAGAGAGGTTGCAGTCTTTCGTGTTTGCTTACGTTATACATCGTTTATTATTACCTGCTACTTTATTGTTCAATCTTGAGTTTTGAATTGCCCATGGGTCTCATATCGAGCCAACAACGAATAGTATCTGTCTACTATCTCGTTCATCTGGGGTCTTCTATGTGGTTCATGTTGGGTGGGCAACAAACAATAGATGATCCATTGTCTATCTTTTTAAACTGAAGCTATAATCTACCTGCTATCATTAGTTTTGGATCCATCCACTCGTTTGCTACCATCAGTCTTGATTTTAGCATGCACCCCTTAGGCCTTACAAAATCTAACTATTTTTTTATTATGCATGTCAGATATTGTACACAATCGTACTGAACATGTAGAGAAAAAGAGAAGACTGTTGCGTGTGAATATAATGTCATGCAGACGCCGCTCCATGGTGGGCGAAGTGCCCCCCTCCTGCATTTCCAGATTGTTTTCCAGACGAAGATAACTGTTCAGATGGAGATTCAGAAGGAGCCGACCACGCCTGTTTACCACCTGAGGTGTTTGCTCTAACCTGGCATGCTGATGTTGGTCATATCATGCATATGGCGCCTTGCATTGCTTACATTATACATCTTATATGCCATCAGCTTAGTTTAGACTTGCTTTGTGTGAATGCCACCTGTTTGGTTTCTATATCATACTCCCACCATTCCTAAATATTTGTCTTTTTAGAGATTTCAACAAGTGACTACATACGGAACAAAATGAGTGAATCTACACTCTAAAATATGTCTATATACATCCGTATGTGGTAGTCCATTTGAAATCTCCAAAAAGACAAATATTTAGGAACGGAGGGAGTATATGGGAATTATGCAATGCCATCTTCTTTAGCCAGGCATCATATACGTGAATCATGCAATGCCATCCTGTTTAGCCAGTCATCGTATATGTGAATTGTATTGTGCCATATTTTTTTCCATAATGTATTCCATTTGTCAACAATGTTTATACATTCATCTACTCTTCCTGTGCATCAGCCATTTGAGTCGGTCATGGGAAAATGTGGAGTGAAAACAATGTCTTCTGAGCAGTCAGTGCTACCTGTCGATGCAGATTTCTTGCTGGTTATAGATAGCTCCTCAGAGGAGGATTCAGAGAGAGATGACCAGTCGTATTCCCCCCCCCCCGAGGTGCATGCTCTAACTTGGCTGGGTTATATTGCTCATATCATGCATATGGTGTCTTGCATTGCCATGCCATCTGCTTAGATTAGACATGCTTTGTGTGAATGCCTCCTGTTTGCTTTCTATATCAGATATGTGAATTATGCACTGCCATGTTTTTCAGCCAGTTATCATATATGTGAATTATGCACCGCCATGGAGCCAGGCATCATATATGTGAATTATCTCATGCCATCTTTTTTTCATTGCATATTCCATTTGTCGACAATCTGTGTATATTGAACTACTCTTCATGTGTATCAGCCATTTGAGCCGGTTATGGAAAAATCTGGAGTGAAAGCAAGGTCTTTAGAGCAGGCAATGGTACATGTTGAAGCATATATCTCGATGGTTACAGGGAGCTCCTCAGAGGAGGATTCAGACACAGATGACCAGTCCTATATCCCACCTGAGGTGTATGCTCTAAGTTGCAATGTTTATATTTCTCATATGATGCATATGGTGTCTTGCATTGCTTAGTTTAGACATCATATGCACAATATTGAATTCTATCTGCTTAGTTTAGAGATCATACATGCGAGTGCCAGCTGCTTAGTATATGAATCAATTATGTCAATTATATCATGCCATCCTGTATACTTAGACAACATGTATATGAATTATTTCATCCCAACCTATTTTAGAAAGACATCATATAGTTTTGTCATGTCATCCTGTTTAGGTACTCATCATATGTTGAATTATGCCATTATATCCTGTTAAGTTATCCATCATATATCTGAAACTGTGTCATGCTATCCTGTTTAGTTAGGCATCATATATGTGAAATTGTGTCATGATGTCCTGTTTGGTTAGACAACATATATGTGAATTACCACATCTGTCTATCATACAATGTCTGTATGTTCAATTTCTTTTCTTGTTGATCAGCCATTTGAATTGGAGGGGGTGATGGCAGTATCTAAGGGAGCAAAAACCCGTTCTTCACAAAAGACAGTGCTACCCGTTGATGCAGATAGAACCATGGTTGTACTGGCCCACAAACTAGCCCCACCACACATAATCGAGACTCTTCCAGATTGCACACTTACACCATTGGGCAGAGAACCAGCTACAACCCATCTAACCGCAACCCCAGCGGATAGTAACCCACTTATAGTTGACAAAGCACCATGTCCACCACAGAGTACCCCCACACTAACAGTTTGTGAAGCTATTGCAGTGCCCAAAGCACAAAGACCACCACAGCTAACCCAAACTCCACGTTTAAAGAAGAAGAGCAACTGTTCTCAGGTCAGATTCCATAGCTATGGTCCATACTCCTTTGCTGTTGCATCACTGTATTTACTCATACCAACTACTTTCGAATTTGAAGGATCCAATTGAAACTCTAAAGGCGCAACAGGTATGCTTTAAACCTATTTCTTTAACTGGATTGTTGTTCTAACTTCTTGCTCTCTGTTGATTTCAATTTAAGTTGTATAAACAGTTATGTTCTCATGTGATGCACATTACAACTGCTACCAATGATGTGTAGTTTCTCACACTTATATTCTGTCTATGCTGCTGTGTCTTAAAAATATATGAGTTGAACTGTGTCTCTATCTTGATTAGGGAACATAAACTAGAATGATATGGACAATACAGTGACCATAGTACATAGATATATGTTTGTTTCATGCTGTTATCCTGTCCACCTTACTACTGAACCGGTTTACCAAAATGAGTTTCGTATACTACAAGCTAAACCTGTGATGTGTCTGCTTGTTTCTCTTGTAGTATGCAAACAGAATATTGGATAAGAGCACCCCACTATGCAATTGTAGAGAAAGTAATGCAGATAAGGTTCAAGATAGTGAGACAACCCTGTTGGTCTCCAAGAAAGGTGTTAAAATGATCTTGTAGACAGTGAGAAAACCCCACAGTCCTGCGTTGATGTAGTGTTCGAGTTACTGGCCAGTACCGCTGGCACAAGCTCTTCGAACTCGCTGCCTGAATCACTTCGGCTTCTTCAGTCTCAGCTACAAGTTGAAAGGCATCAGTCAGCTGTGCTGCGGCAAGAAGCCGAAGGACTGAGGAAGTCCCTGCAGAATTCAGATGCGTACTTTCTTGTGCAACAGCAAGCGCTGGAGGATTTAAGCGCCAAACAAGAGAAAGTTAATAAGCTTGCTAAGCATCTTGCCAGCATTATGGGTACCCAGGATATTGTTTCTTGAACTCTTCTGAACTGGTTTCAGTTCTGGACTTGTTTTGCTGCGGTGTTTATATGCTGCTTTGTTCCCTATATTTGCACTGCTGGCGAACTTTGATGCCCAGTGGATGTAATATGTGTAATAGCCGTGATAGCCTAGCATAAGTTGCTTGCTTATTTTTTTCCTTGTTGTCTTGTTTATTTGTTTGCTTGTAGTCAGTGCAGTTCTTTTTCCACGGTTTGCTAGTGGCTGCAATAACCTATTTTTTTAAACTAGGCCACAATAACTATGGGCTAATATTTACTGTAGTGACATTGGGCCTCCTACGGGCCGTAGAAACAGTGGGCCTTCTACGGGCCGTAGAAACAGTAGGCCTTCTACGGGCCGTAGAAACAATGGGCCTTCTACGGGCCGTAGAAACAATGGGCCTTCTATGGGCCGTATCATCAATGGGCCTTATACGAGCCGTATGATCGATTGGCCAAACATGGGCCAATAACAGGCCGCATTATGGCCATAAACGGGCTAGAGTTGGAATCGTTCGTTCATGGGCCGACCATAACGCGCCATCATTAATAGGCCGTATTTGATGATGCTATGAAAACGGCCCAACGTATTATCAGACCACAAACGGGCCGACTGTAACCACGGGCTGAATTCGGCCCACAAGGAGAAAATGACAGTAACGGGCCGTAAGTAAACGAATGCTGGAAATGAGCCCAAGAATAAATGGGCTCTGAGAAGGCCAAAAGATAACATGGGCTGGAAACGGCCCAACGGAATAAAGGGCTGTTAATGGGTATAAAGTGATACACTGTTCAGTACGGGCTAGTTTCACCACAGGCCGTTAATGAGTGTAAAGTGATACACTGTTCATTACGGGCCAGTTTCACCACGGGCCGTTAATAGGCCAAGAGTTACATAGGGCCTCATATGGGCCGAAAGACGTCATGGGCCATACATGGGCCAGGAGTGAAAACGGGCTGGAATCATATTGGATGGCCCAGATGACGCTACTGGGCCTTATTCGGATAGGGCGTAATGGGCCTTGGGTTAGCGGGCTGTAAATGGGCTATATGCGAACAGCCCGTTAACACGCTTTCCATGGGCCGGCCCGCCACCTTTTGACCAAGTGAAACGGGCCAGCCTTTTCACAGGAATGGCCTCTGTTGGGCCGTGCCATGTGTCGACGTATCATAGGCGCCTTCCGTCCAATGAGTGGATGACATCTGTCCCAACGATGAGCCGACACGTGTTTCCTCCAGCCAATGATGATTTTACACGTGGAAAATCCCCATTGGTCGGGGCTGTTAACGGGTTATCGGATCCAAAACCCGACCCGATAGCTTAACGGCATTCCGTTACGGTGGATGCCACGTGTTGGTCACCCTTGACGAAAGCACTTCTGTGACGCGTGATTTATCGTCATGGAAGTGGACACTTCCGTGATGATAATTTTGGCAATGTCATGGAACACTTCTACGACAGCACAGGTATGACTATCTTGATTCTGTCATAAATTTGTCATGGATGTACATGCATGACAGAAAACGCGACCTACTGTGAGAAACACGTATCATCACGGAAGTGTATTTTTTTGTAGTGTGTATTCAATCTTGTTACCGGAACTATAGATTGTTGCTAGGGGGTGACTAGTAGTGTTGATTACATCTTGTAGTTGATTACTATATGGTTTATTTGGTGGAAGATTATATGTTCAAATCCATGATGCTAATTAATACCCCTCTGATCATGAGCATGTTTATTATTTGTGAGTAGTTACCTTTGTTCTTTAGGCCACGGGACAAATCATGTTGCAAGTAATCATGTGAATTTGATATGTTTTCAATATTTTGATAGTATGTATGTTGCGATTCCCTTAGTGGTGTCATGTGAACGTCGACTACATGACAATTCACCAAATTTGGGCCTAAGGGAATGCATTGTGGAGTAGTAAATAGATGGTGGGTTGCAAGAGTGACAGAAACTTAAACCCCAGTTTATGCACTATTCCATAAGGGGCCGATTAGATCCTAAAGTTTAATGCTATGGCTAGAATTTATTCTTAATACTTTTCTCGTAGTTGAGGATGCTTACGGGAGCGTTAGTCATAAGTAGGAGGGTTGTTCAAGTAAGAACAGCACCTAAGCACCGGTCCACCCACATATCAAATTATCAAAGTAGCGAACACAAATCAAACCAGCATGATGAAAGTGACTAGATGAAATTCCCGTGTACCCTCAAGAACACTTTGCTTATCATAAGAGACCGTTTTGGCCTGTCCTTTGCCTCAAAGGGATTGGGCTACCTTGCTGCACTTTTGTTACTACTATCGTTACTTTCTCTTTACAAATTATCTTGCTATCAAACTACTACGCTACTTACAATTTCAGCACTTGTAGACATTACCTTACTGAAAACTACTTGTCATTTCCTTCTGCTCCTCGTTGGGTTCGACACTCTTACTTATCGGAAAGAGCTACAATTGATACCCTATACTTGTGGGTCATCAAGGCTATTTTCTGGCGCCGTTGCCAGGGAGTGAAGCGCCTTTGGTAAGGAAACATTTATATAGTGTGCTGAAATTTATTGTCACTTGTTACTATGGAAAACAATGCTTTGAGGAGTTTGTTCGGAACCACAACTAATTGCCCCTCAACCTACTGCACCTACTGAAAATATTGAATATGAAATTCCTTCGGGTATGATAGAACAACTGCTAGCTAATCCTTATGGAGGAGATGGAACCGAACATCCTGATATGCACTTGATACATCACTACTAGGAAAAGGCCTACTAATGGCGCACCTAATTTGGCCATTAATGGCGCATTAGTGGTGCGCCATTAGTATATTTTACTAATGGCGCACCACTGGTGCGCCATTAGTATCTGGTATACTAATGGCGCACCCCGGATGCGCCATAGTATATACAGCAGTGCGCCAATAGTATGCCTCCCAGGGGGCCATGTATACCCAGGTGCTTTGGCATACTAATGGCGCACCATCCCACGGTGCGCCATTAGTAATTTTTTTTCAATTTTTTTTAAATTTTTTTCAATTTTTGTCAAAAAAAAATTTCAATTTTTTTTCAATTTGGGTCACTATGGCTTAATCTCAGGTCAATATGCTTAATCTCAAGTCAAATCACAACTAAGTGGTCAAACTTCCCGGAAGGTCACCCATCATCACACTACTCCAGCCCGAGCACGCTTAACTTCACAGTTCTATCCAACCCCAGCACCACCTCACTTAACAGCCACTTGTTGATATATTTATCATATCAATCGTATTAAACCTTGTTGATGTCTAGGACTTTGTTCATATTCAAGAGTATGATGAAATTTTGAAAAATATTTGAAACTTCCCTGTCATATTACGAATCATTTTTTGAAAAAAAAATCCAAAAAAAATTCAAAACAAATATTTT
Source organism: Aegilops tauschii subsp. strangulata (assembly GCF_002575655.3). Classification (NCBI taxonomy): domain Eukaryota; kingdom Viridiplantae; phylum Streptophyta; class Magnoliopsida; order Poales; family Poaceae; genus Aegilops; species Aegilops tauschii. The sequence continues at coordinate 471,752,012 of NC_053038.3, forward strand.
TTTTCTGTTACTAGTGGCGCACCTAGCAACCGGTGCGCCACTAGTAAGTTTGAATTTTTTTCCTCTAGATCTTTAAAGCCCCGTATCTTTTTTTCTGTTAGGTTTTTGAGGATTTAGAAAATGTTTAACGGGGTTCCCCCGTTAAATTCGGATGTAACTTTTTGAGTAGATGATTTTTCATATAAAAAACTTTTTCATCCGAGTTCGTATGCAAAAGTTATGCCCATTTTAAGAAATTCCCGAGAGATTTTGCAAATAAAGTCGAAATTCATATTTGTTAATTTTCCCAACAACTAGACCACATATCACATGGGAAACTTATTTTTTTTATTTTTTTTGACATTTCCATCATTTTCTAATGGCGCACCGTGGGCAGGATGCGCCATTAGTATGTTTGGACAGGCGCACTAGTTCAAAAAAAATTTATACTAATGGCGCACCCTGGTCCAGGTGCGCCATTAGTAGTTTCAACTACTAATGGCACACCGTGGGCAGGATGCGCCATTAGTATGTTTGGACAGGCGCACTAGTTAAAAAAAATTTATACTAATGGCGCACCCTGGTCTAGGTGCGCCATTAGTAGTTTCAACTACTAATGGCGCACTGTGTGTGGATGCGCCATTAGTATGTTTGGACAGGCGCACTAGTTAAAAAAAAATTTGATACTAATGGCGCACCCTGGGCCAGGTGCGCCATTAGTAGTTTCAACTACTAATGGCGCACTGTGTCTGGATGCGCCATTAGTATGTTTGGACAGGCGCACTAGTTAAAAAAAATTTGATACTAATGGCGCACCCTGGGCCAGGTGCGCCATTAGTAGTTTCAACTACTAATGGCGCACTGTGTCTGGATGCGCCATTACTATGTTTGGACAGGCGCACTAGTTAATTTTTTTTATACTAATGGCGCACCCTGGGCCAAGTGCGCCATTAGTAGTTTCAACTCTAATGGCGTATCAGAAGGTGGTGCGCCATTAGTATATACTAATGGCGCACCGCTTGTCTGGTGCGCCATTAGTGTCAATCCCATCTATAGCCCTTTTTCTAGTAGTGCATGTGGAACAAATTTGTGGATTGTTTAAGCTTGCAGGTTTACCCGGAGATGAGGTAATGACAAAGGTTTTCCCTTTATCTTTGAAGGGAAAAGCATTGGCATGGTATAGGCTATGCGATGATATTGGATCATGGAAATGGAATCGTTTAAAATTGGAGTTTCACCAAAACAATTATCCTATGCATCTAGTTCATCGTGATCGGAATTATATAAATAATTTTTGGCCTCGTGAAGGAGAATGTATCGCTCTAGCTTGGGGGAGGCTTAAGTGAATGTTATATTCATGCCCCAATCATGAGCTCTCAAGAGAAATTATTATTCAGAACTTTTATGCTCGGCTTTCTGGTAATGATCAAACCATGCTGGATACTTCTTGTGCTGGTTCTTTTATGAAGAAAACAATTGAATTCCGGTGGGATCTTTTGGAAAGAATTAAACACAACTCTAAAGATTGGGAACTCGATGAAGGTAAAGAGTCAGGTATAAACCTTAAGTATGATTGTGTTAAATCTTTTATGGATACCGATGCTTTTCAAAAGTTTAGCACTAAATATGGACTTGACTCTGAGATAGTAGCCTCCTTTTGTGAATCATTTGCTACTCATGTTGAACTTCCTAAAGAGAAGTGGTTTAAATATCACCCACCTATTACAGGAGAAATTAAAGAACCAGTACCAACTAAAGAAGAAACTTTACTTTATAATGTTGATCCAGTTGTTCCTACTGCTTATATTGAGAAACCACCTTTTCCTGTAAGGATAAAGGAACATGCTAAAGTTTCAAATGTGGTTAACAAAAGCTTTGTTAGAACACCTAAACCTGATGAACAAATTAGAGTTGAACCTAATATCGCTATGGTTAAAGATCTCTTAGAAGAAGATGTGGATCGGCATGTTATTTACTTCTGTGAAGAAGCTGCTAGAATTGCCAAACCTGATAAAAAGGATAAAAATAAACCAGTTGTTGGCTTGCCTGTCATTTCAGTTAGAATAGGAGATCACTGTTATCATGGTTTATGTGACATGGGTGCTCGTGTGAGTGCTATTCCTTACAAGTTATATCAAGAAATTAGAGAAGACATAGCACCTATAGAGTTAGAAGACATAGATGTTACTATTAAACTTGCTAATAGAGACACCATATCACTTTGTGGGATTATTAGAGAAGTTGAAGTCTTGTGTGGGAAAGTAAAATACCCTACTGATTTTCTTGTTCTTGGTTCCCCACAAGATGACTTCTGCCCCATTATCTTTGGCAGACCCTTCTTGAACACAGTTAACGCCAGGATAGACTGCCAGAAACAAACTGTGGGTGTTAGCTTTGGTGATGAGTCTCATGAGTTTAATTTTTCCAAGTTTAGTAGAAATCATCATGAAAAAGAATTGCCTAGTAAAGATGAATTAATTGGTCTTGCTTCTATTGGTGTGCCGCCTACTGATCCTTTAGAACAATACTTGCTAGACCATGAAAATGATTTACATATGCATGAAAGAAATGAAATAGATAAGGTTTTCTTTGAACAACGTCCTCTACTTAAACACAATTTGCCTATTGAAACTCTAGGAGGTCCTCCTCCACCTAAGGGTGATCCTGTGTTTGAATTAAAACAATTGCCAAACACTTCGAAACATGCTTATATCTTGATGAAAAGAAAATATATCCTGTTATTATCAGTGCTAACCTTTCACAACATGAAGAAGAAAGATTATTGAAAGTTCTAAGGAAGCACCGAGCTGCTATTGGATATACTCTTGATGATTTGAAGGGCATTAGTCCCACTCTATGTCAGCACAAAATTAATATGGAACCTCATGCTAAACCAGTTGTTGATCATCAACTTCAGTTAAATCCGAAGATGAAAGAGGTGGTAAGAACGGAAATATTAAAACTGCTGGAAGCAGGTATAATCTATCCTATAGCTGATAGTAGATGGGTAAGTCCCGTTCATTGTGTCCCTAAGAAAGGAGGTATTACTGTTGTTCCTAATGATAAGAATGAACTTATTCCACAAAGAATTGTTATAGGCTATAGAATGGTAACTGATTTCAGAAAACTAAACAAAGCTACTAGAAAAGATCATTACCCTTTGGCTTTTATGATCAAATGCTTGAAACATTATCTAAGCATACACACTTTTGCTTCCTTGATGGATATTCTGGCTATCACAAATACTTGTTTCTCAACCTGATCAAGAAAAGACTACTTTTACTTGTCCTTTTGGAACTTATGCTTATAGACGTATGCCTTTTGGTTTATGTAATGCACCTGCTACTTTTCAAAGATGCATGATGGCTATATTCTCTGACTTTTGTGAAAAGATTGTTGAAATTTTCATGGATGACTTCTCTGTTTATGGGAAGTCTTTTGATGATTGTTTAAGCAATCTTGATCGAGTTTTGCAGAGATGTGAACAAACAAATCTTGTCTTGAATTGAGAGAAGTGCCACTTTATGGTTAATGAAGGCATTGTCTTGGGTCATAAGATTTCTGAGAAGGGTATTGAAGTGGACCAAGCTAAGGTTGATGGAATTGAGAAAATGCCATGTCCTAAGGACATAAAAGGTATTCGTAGTTTCCTAGGTCATGCTGGTTTCTATAGGAGGTTTATTAAAGACTTCTCTAAAATTTCTAGGCCTCGCACTAATCTTTTGCAAAAGGATACCCCTTTTGTTTTTGATGATGATTATTTAGAAGCCTTTGAAACACTCAAGAAAGCTTTAATATCTGCACCTATTGTTCAACCACCTGATTGGAGCTTGCCTTTTGAAATTATGTGTGATGCTAGTGATTATGTTGTTGGTGCTGTTCTAGGACAAAGAGTTGATAAGAAACTGAATGTTATTCATTATGCTAGTAAAACTCTAGACAGTGCTCAAAGAAATTATGCTACTACTGAAAAGGAATTCTTAGCAGTGGTGTTTGCTTGTGATAAATTTCGACCTTATATTGTTGATTCCAAAGTAACTGTTCACACAGACAATGCTGCTATTAAATATATTATGGAAAAGAAAGATGCTAAACCTAGACTTATTCGTTGGGTTCTCTTGCTACAAGAATTTGATTTGCATATTATTAATAGAAAAGGAGCTGAGAACCTAGTAGCTGATAACTTGTCTAGGCTTTAAAATGTGCTTGATGACCCACTACCTATTGATGATAGTTTTCCTGATGAGCAATTAGCTGCAATAAATGTTGCTAATAGTACTCCTTGGTATGCTGACTATGCTAACTACATTGTTGCTAAAAATTTGCCACCTAGCTTTACTTACCAACAAAAGAAAAAATTCTTCTATGATTTAAGACATTACTTTTGGGATGACCCACACCTTTATAAAGAAGGAGTAGATGGTATTATCAGACGTTGTGTACCTGAGCATGAACAGGGACAAATCATACGGAAATGTCACTCCGAACCATATGGAGGGCATCATGCTGGAGATAGAACTGCTCACAAGGTATTGCAATCTGGATTTTATTGGCCTACTCTCTTCAAGGATGCTCGCAAGTATGTCTCATCTTGTGATGAATGCCAAAGAATAGGTAATATTGGTAAGCGTCAGGAAATGCCTATGAATTATTCACTTCTTGTTGGACCATTTGATGTTTGGGGATTTGATTACATGGGACCTTTTCCTTCCTCTAATTGGTATACACATATTTTGGTTGTTGTTGATTATGTTACTAAATGGGTGGAAGCTATTCCAACTAGTAGTGCTGATCACAACACCTCTATTAAAATTCTTAAGGAAGTTATTTTCCCAAGGTTTGGAGTCCCTAGATATTTAATGGCTGATGGTGGTTCACACTTTATTCATGGTGATTTTCGTAAGATGTTGCTAAGTATGATGTTAACCATAGAATTGCATCAACTTATCTTCCTTAGTCTAGTGGTCAAATTGAGCTTAGCAATAGAGAAATAAAATTAATTTTGCGAAAGACTGTCAATAGGTCCAGGAAGAACTGGTCTAAGAAATTAGGTGATGCACTTTGGGCTTATAGAGCAACATATAAAAATCCTATGGGTATGTCTCCTTATAAAATGGTTTATGGAAAAGCTTGTCATTTGCCTCTTGAGTTAGAACATAAAGCTTATTGGGCAGTTAAAAACTCAATTATGATTTCAAACTTGCTGGTGAAAAGAGGTTATTTGATATTAGCTCTTTAGATGAATGGAGAACCCAAGCTTATGAAAATGGAAAGTTATTCAAAGAGAAAGTTAAAAGATGGCATGACAAAAGAATCCAAAGCCGTGAGTTTAAAGTCGGAGAATATGTTCTTTTGTACAACTCTCATTTTAGATTATTTGCAGGAAAGCTCCTCTCGAAATGGGAAGGCCCATGTGTCATCGAGGAGGTTTACCGGTCTGGAGCCATCAAAATAAATAATTTCGAAGGCACTAACCCGAAGGTTGTCAATGGGCAACGAATAAAGCATTATATCGCAGGTATGCCTATTAATATTGAAAGTAATATTATCCAAACTTTGACACCGGCAGAACACATAAAAGAGTCCTTCCGGAACACTCCACAATCGTCAAAATAAGGAGGTACGTGATACGGTAAGTAAACGGACTCTGAAAAAATTTGCAAAAATATTTTTGTCAGTTTTGGAATAATTTTGAATTTTGGGAATAAAGAAACTCCCAGGAAGCGTCCCCTAGTAGGCACAAGACACCAGGGCGCGCCAGGATGCCAGGCGTGCCCAGATGGGTTGTGCCCACCTAGGGCACCTCCCGGGCTCCGTTTTTCTTCTGTATACTTGTCCTGCAAGATAGAAATTCTATATATATTTCCCGAACCTGTTAACCACCGTATCGCGGAAAAATCCTTTGTTCTCTTTTCTTGCTGTTTTATGTCAGATCTGATCTACTATGGCCTCTTCAGGTTCCTCCAAGGACAAGATTTCTTCTTCACCACCACCTTCTTCACCACCAAAGGAGAACTGAGTATCGGGTATGGGCACTCCCCTTGGCTTCCGCAAAGCTTGGGGGAGGTGCCCCGGTATCATATCATCCCACTATCTTTTTGCTTTTACTTATCTTAGTTCGATCTTTTTCTTAGATGAATAAAGTTTAGTTCGATCGTTTCTTCTTTGAGAGTTTGCTTACTGATCTATCATTGTTATCGTGTGCAAGTTATATAATAAAGTTAGTTCGAGTTTTTACTTTCTTTACTTTCATGTTGCAAATAAAGAAACAAAAGAGAGAAAGAGATCAAAGAAAAGAAAGGAAATAAATCAATAAGATCATATACTAATCCTATGATAGGTGATAGCACCACATAAGGAAAAGTATAAGTATGAAAATTTTATTAGAGCTTGAGAAACATAGCATTGGTCAGTGATGCAACTCATGAAAGAATTAATAAGGGAAGGGAAGATTCACATATAATTATACTATCCTAGAAATCTTTTGTGATTGTGAGCCCTCATCAAAATATTATATGCCAAAATTGTTGACGTTGGACAAGGAAGACCACGTAATGGTTTATGTATGTTTATATTCACATAGAAGTCATATTGTCATAGATCCATTAACATGTGATGCTTGCCCCCTAATTATTTTCTGCGTAATAAAGAGGCACTTCCTTGCGGCTGCATGGACCCAGCTGTCAGCCTCTCCACGTACAGTACTCTTCCGATGCAAGTCGTTCCTTGACCACGTTGACCACGCCGCGCAGAGAGCACCAGGGCGGTAGACGACAGCGAGGCCTAGGAAGGGGACAATGCGGAGCAAGGGATGACGCGGTAGTGGATGCCCACGCATAGAGGAGTATGAGGGTTCACTGGTTCATTGCGGTGTGAGGCTGCCGTCGCCGCAGAATAACAGGGGGTGTGGGTGAGTAGAGGGATGGCCTGCCCAGCGGTGGGAGTAGTAGGGGGTGGTGAGGCCTCCGCCGCATCGCAGCCGGCCACGGAAGGCAGGAGCACGAGGCACGACCGGCACTGGTTTGGGCGGCTGGAGCAAGAAGACCAGAGGTTGAAGAAGCACTACGGCCATTGGATGGACATCGTACGGTCACTGGAGCTAGAATCATGCATATTGACTAAGTTGACAAAGCCCCCCGTCCCCGTCAACTTAGTAGGCCCACAAGTCAGCCTGCCACTATACTGGGTCCCAGCTAGCAGGGGGAGTATTCATTTTTTGTGCGTAATAAGGACACACTTCCTTGCGTGCGAAGATATAGCTGGTGGGTCCGAGCTATCAGCGGCGGTAACGTTTTTTTCACGAAATACAGAGGCCCTTTCGGTGGGTCCCAGATGTCAGGTGGAGGAATCATTATTTTGCACATAAAAAGGAGGCATTTCCTTGCGTGCGGCCGTGGACCCAGCTGTCAGCCTCTCCACGTACAGTCCACTTCAGATGCATGTCGGTCGTTGACCACGTTGACCAGGCCGCGCCGAGAGCACCAGGGCGGTGGACGACGGTGAGGCCTAGGAAGGGAACGACACGGAGGTAGGGAAGACTCGGCAGTTGTTTCCCACGCGGAGGGGAGTACGACTGTACGAGGGTTTACTGGTTCATCTGCCGTCGCCGGAGAATAACAACAGGTGTGGGTGAGTAGAGGGAAGGCTAGGCCAGCGATGGGAATACGGTGGGGCGGTGAGGTCTATGCGGCAGCACAGCCGGCCGCGGGGAGGAGGGAGCAGGCAGTCCCGTCGGCGCTTGTTTGAGCGGCTGGAGCAGGAAGAGCAGAGATTGAAGAAGCACGACGGCCGTTGGATGGACATCCAACAGTCACTGCTTCTGCGTGAACCTTTTTTTAGGAAAGCCTCAAATCTGGGGAAAACAGCATACAGCCCATCTGCCATTATTTCTAATAATTTACAGCACATTTGCTAATTCTTAAGGTATTTTTTGGAGCCCATATTCTTTTTGTTAGCATTACAACCCATATTGTGGCCACGGTTAAAAAATTATACGAAATGTTGCATATTTCGGTGGGGTCCGAACTGTTTTTAATCCCGAAATTTCGAGTCACATTCAAACTGATTTTAAAAATAAATGTATATCAATATAAAATCCAACAAATTGTCCACGCATAAAAATTAATGCAATTTAAAATCTTGAAATGAAAAAAAGAAATTTGAAAGTAATTGCCAGTTTGATGTGTTTGAAAAATGTACATCCCATTTCTCATTACTGATAGGCCATTTTCTCGTCCAGCCGAATGATGCTCTCCTCGTCTTGAAATATTTGCAGCCCAACAGGCCTGACAAAGCGACTTACTTGGCAAATCACAAAAAAACTGGGCTAGCCATTTTCAGAAAGAAAAAAAACTACTGGGCTGGTCTGTGGTAAACATAAAAGAGAAGGCTGTCTAGACAGGCCAGAGTGCCCCGCACAGCCCAGTTGACACCCTGATTCCATCTCAAAAACAAGTTAGATAAATGCCACAACAAATATGGCGATTCATAAAAATGCCACTGCAATTTCCGAACTTTGAAAAATGCCACTACAATTTTTGCAAACTTTGGAAAACGCCACTGCAATTTGCAAACTTTGAAAAACGCCACTCCAGACTTCGAAAAATGCCACTGGAAATGGCATGAAATGGCATTTTTCAAAGTTTTGAAATTGCAGTAGCATTTCTGAGAAACACCAGATTTGGAGTGGCATTTATCAAATTAACCCAAAACAAAAACAACTGGGCGAGCTACTGGGTCCCTGGTATCAGCCGCTCGTTGTGCAACTCTCTCGTTTATTGACTACGTTGACAATGGCATGGGACCCAGATGTCAGAAATCCATTAGGAGGAGCCATTTTTTTATTGGATTGAAATAAGGAGGCACTTGCTTGCGTACTGCCATGACCTTGGCGGGTCCCTACTGTCATCTTCTCCACGTACAATCATCTCCTCATTGTGTACGCGTCAACTTGGTAGGCCCACAAGTCAGCCTCTAAACCCGTGGAGGACAAATACAACCCATTAAAAAAAACAACAGCCCATTCCATACGTTCAAACGGGAAGTTCAACATTCAGAGCAAAGTAACAGGTCTGATCCACATATAGAGTACTGAACTTCCACGTTGACAACCATCATAGCCAAGTTAACTATCTACTCCCACTAATACTCTAGTAGCGTACAAGTACTAACTTACTCTTAGCTAACTAGACGATGTCGGCCGCCATCTGCGGTACACGCTAAACGCCGGCACCGGCGTCCTCCGCCTTGCCTCGGACTTGCCAGAGCTGCGATAGGGCGCGTTGCTCGCGCGCGTTGGCCCTGTCCATGCCGACGTGGTCCACCGAAGCTTCGGCTTCTAAGCGGGAAACCCACTTGACGAGGTGGTAGTAAAAATCGGCGTCGCGAACGCGTGCGTGCCCGACCGCCTCCAGGGCTATTTGCCGGGCGCCGGCCTCCACGTAGTCAGACCAGGTGCGGGCGCTCTGCACGTGACTCAGAGCATTGGTGCGCTGCTGCTCCATGTCTCGCTGGCGGCGCAAATCGGCGATACGCTGCTCCTCCGCCAAGCGGTCGTGCTCCAACAACTCCTGCTCCTCCGCCAGGCAGTCGCGCTCCAACAAGTCCTCGATCTCCGCATTGCCATCTAAAGACCGATATAATGCCTCCTCCCTCCGTCTGCCTTCCGGTGAAAAACCGAACACTAGTTCCGGCGGTGACCGCCTCCGGCATCGCCTATCACGGACGGGCGGGGGCATGGCGGACGTGGTGAGAGCGAAGATAAGTGGCGAGCGACGCCGGGCCGGTGGGGGCTTATGAGGATAGGGCGAGTTGGGTCACGGTGCCACCATAGAAGGCCGGGAAACAATACTTATAGGCGGAAGGTAGCGCGACGGTCATTGGAATTCAATGCATAATTAAGCAGGCATGGCTCAGCGCGCCAGCTTGCTGTGCAAAACTAGAGAAACTGAAATTTTGACTGTGCCGTCCCATCCCGTCCGTGATGGGTCGCACGCCGGCATGACGGTCAAACGAGTGCACTCGAATCATCTCCCTCCTTGTCAATAATGATTCCACGGATTTAAAAGGCCCGCAACAATTAAAGTGCATCTTTTTTCGCATCAGTTAGCTGCCTTAATTACGGCCGGCTGCATGCAGGCACTCAAAATCGCTCGCAGCCAGTACGCGGAGCAGCATGCAACGAGTCGCAGCCGAGGGCATTAGTTGATGAACTTTAGCTGGGAGATAAGGCATTTGCGAATGTTTCGCTGGCAGTTTCTTCAGATTCGCATGGCATTTTATTCAGGGTAGCTTGTCAGTTTCTTCAGAGGTAGGCATTTTTATTCAAAAAACTGCCACTTCGGATCTTGCGTCGCAACTAAAACTGCCAGGAGCGCATTAGTAGGCTAGCTAGTGATCGATCAGTAACTTGTAAACACTGAGCGAACAGATATAAGGAACTGTTAATGCATCTCAATGATTCACAGATCATATACAAATATGTAGCTCCAAAAGCAAAGATTAGCCACAACTAAAACCAACTAGTATGATTCCCATACATAAGATCAACATGTTAATGCATCTCAATGATTCACAGATCATATACAAATATGTAGCTCCAAAAGCAAAGATCGAGAAAAAACATATGTTCTTCCTACTAACATGGACCTACATTGGAGTTTACAATTCCTCTTGCATACGTAAGTGGTTTCACCAACAGCTAGAACCATGAGAATGACCCACACACGATGGAGGAACATCCACTTCAATATGATTTGGTCTTCTCTTGATCACACGATAAGACTATTTTCGGAATACAAACTTTAACTTAGGCAAAATGATGCCCATTGTATAATCAGACCAAAGCAATAAAGCACCTAGTGTTGGCCAATAAATAGTACAGTACTACTTTTCTGCAGTCCATGAAGTGATTATCCAATCTTTCTGTGTTTATTTTCAAATGGCACTGAATGTAGTGACTATACTATTCTCTTGTGCAGTTCAACCAAAATTGCGGTCACTTTGTGTGTTTGCCAAATAGCAATGGGCAGACATCTCTGTCTGCACAAATATCAAGCAGCTAGTAAAAATATACCCCACCTTGTATTTTCGGTTTAAACATGTCTCTTCTGCTTAGCATCTGTCATGTTTTGCACTGGACAATTTGATACAGTCATGTTTTGCCCTGGACAATTGCATACTAAATTGATCTGCTTGTTCAGAGCAGAAATATAGCGCCTATTCTTCATCAGACCAAGGATATCCATGTTCGCAGTGATGGAAGAGGTGAAATCGATACAACCAAAATTGAGCATCCAATCATTAAATCCTGTCCTGCACCTCCAATGTAGGTCCACCCTGCCAATAAATTCACATGCAAACCACTAGTATTACTATCTAATGACAGTACAAAAAGAGTAGCAAGATAGTAGCAAACCATGTACCTTCTTAATGAACAGTTCATAGTGCCACCAATTGGATATAAAGGTTTGGAAGAAAACATGCTCCTAATGTTGAACTAGTTAGACTTTTTGTGCAGTTCCACCAAAATCGAGCATCCCTGTGTGCATAGATATTGAAAGTGTGATTACTATAAAACTGGCACTAGTTGAAGCATAGACTCACAAATATAAGCATTCCAATTTCTTAATGGGAAAAGGTAGCAAGACTGTTTCTAACCACCTATTTGAAGGAATAAATAAGGCAACAGCGGCTGATGTCAGAAAGGCATATATAGTTCTTTCTAAAAGAATGATTGATTCCTGGCCTATCCTCTTCTTTTAAGCATATTTTGTGCAGTTCAACTAAAATAAAATGCCATCACCGCCTTCACAATTTAGTGACACTGTACAAAAGGAAATGACTTAACATTACATCATGATGTCAGGTATGTAGTCGACAGGCATTAGAGACAAACTTACAGACCTCCTCCGGTAACATAATGAAAATTAATTTTAACAAAGGTGTGACTAGCTTTACCGGGATAATTTGAGTGAACTCTACACCCTCTGTTCCTTAATATAAGATGTTTTCGTGGTTCAGTTTAAAGTACCCAAACATCAACTAGTATTTAGAAAAATAGGTAATAGTTTTCTTGAGCACATATCTGGGAAAGCTTGCCACACTTTATTTATGTCCATACGCTAATGCAACACCATTCGAAATTTCGAATACTACAAATATACACTAATCCAGTGGCTAGTGCAACAGTAGAGTAGTTATTTTATTACAGGGTACAGTTCAATGGTTTTACTGAACAGATTTCAATAAACTCTGGCATTGGAAGATTTATATAAGAATTAACAATACAAAATGTAAAGGTAACACGTTTCAGCATTGGTATACTAGTTGTGAATGAGCATTAAACCAAATACAAAAGTCTGAAGGTAACTAGCATTATTAACTAATGACAGTATAGAAAAATTGCAAACCATGTACCTCCAAGGTAAATATCATTTCGAACTCGGGGGGGCCTTAAAAATTGCTATCCCAATCTTGATAATCGATCAAACATAAAAACTTGATCGAACGAATCAAGAGAACAGCCGGAGGAGGAGGTGCCCACTCTTGACCTTTCCTCTTGTCTTCATAATTTTTTGTGCAGTTTAAGCAAAATAAAATGACATCAGCGCCTTGGCATTTTGGTGACACTGTACAAAAAAATTAACTTATCTCATGAAAGTGAGGTATGTAATCTATAAGCATTAATAGTGCAAAAATCTGAAGGTAGTAACAAGTTTCATCGTTGGTATACTGGCTGTGCAACAGCATTAGAATGTCTTAGCCAAAAAATCTTTAATACATCCACAATCAACAGCTAACCCTGAAATAATCTAGTGACATTAAATGGAATTGCTTAAATTTATCGATGGCATTACACTGAGTGCGGCATTAGTTAAATGTGGCATCACTTTAGCAGTAGCATTGCTTGACTTGACTGCTGGCGTTATACTAACAGCAAAAAAGTGACACTAAGAGCATGGGAGGCCCATTCAGACAGTGGGCGCACCAGTACGATGTACCTCCACGGACGCATAGAGTGGTCAGGGAGGTATGGTTGCCCAGAGCAACAAATATCCAGGCAGCATATGTGGATTACGTCCCATTTTTGTTATGTTTATCCACCTTTTTCCTATGTGAGGACAACAAACTGATCGACCTGGTCATTCTCTATTGCGTTGTCATGCCTTTCTACCCTTCTTCAACCAAGAGACACGGGACTCGTTCCTTAGCTACTGATTTTCCCCTTTTCAACCTAGATGCGGGTTCGATGCCTACTCTCTTGGACAACACAGTCTTCCTTCCTTTCCTTATTCAACCTAGACATGGATTAGTCTGCATGAAGTAGGGTTTCCTTTAATAGTGCAAATTAAGGTTTTCGTCTGCGTGACCAGCAGAGCAGAGGATAGCAAATTGGGAAGATGGTGGACTGGAAAAAGATCCACATGCATCGACATGGTAGATGGGGTAATAGAACAAGGGTATGGTTCGAAAAGAGGTAGCATACCTGAGGGTCAGCGTGAAGTGGCTTCGCTCGTGGTCATCATCCTCCGCACGCACTACGGCAGTGAGCTTGGGGACAGAGGCCATCCCGCGCGGGCGCTAGGTCTGAGAGGACGGCCTTGTCGTCGGTGCGTGACGTCGCTCGCCGACGATGAGTGCGTCAACACTGCACGTCCTTTTCTTCCCAAGTGGATCTGTGACCACCGGTGAGGAGCGAGAGAGAGGACGTCTTTTTTAGATCTGGAGAGAGGGTGATAGTGTGAGAAGCAAGTGGGCAGCCCTTAGCAAGAAAGCTCTGAAGCTCCAGCCTACATATCTTTTTTATACTACTAGTACAAGAGGTGGAGTAGTGGTAGAGTAGTTTATGTTTTCTCTGCAAACAGTACCAGTTAGTCGCGCTTCAAAACTGAACGACACACCATTAAAAAAATAAAGTCGAGAAATAATGCGGCACGTCGGGCCAACGCGGCCAGATCGCATTTTGCACGAGAAATTACACACCATGTTTCGTTGACATGTGGTCCTGTTCCAACATGTCAGTGAGACGACGGCGAGTCCTTTTGTACAATTTCCGACAGGACGTGTAGGCCGGGGCGCCTCTTCAAGTACCGTGGCAAACTGGCAACCGTCCACCGACTCTTCGCCTTTCCCTCTCGATTTGGAACTGCTGTCGCACGCTCTTCCTCCCTCCTACATTTGCCTCCACCCTTCCTTCTGCCATTGTTCGATCGTCTTCTCCATGGAGGGAACAAGCCGGAAATGACCCCGTTATTCTTGCCCTGATCTAAAAGATGACGTGGTGGGGGAACTCATTGATCGGTGTGACGTCATCACCTTGGCTAGCATGGCAAGTTCGTTCAAGCCCGTTCTCGACTCAACTAATAACATCATTACAAGGAACCCAAGGGTCCAGGAGCGGTTTGATCTCCCTTATCTTCTTCGCTATAAGCCTATTTGCATGGGCGCGGATGACGGAGGCCTTGCCTTGTGCAAGTTGATGCCGCTTGATAATGATATGTGTGATGTCAAGATGCCATCGCTTAAGGGGAAGTCCTGGGCTGGCGCAAATGGAGATTGGGTTGTTTATATTGGGTACAATTGCGAGTGGGAACTTGTGAATGTGTACACTCGTCAGCAGACTCCACTTCCAAAAATCTCAGAGTGCCCCGAGGTTGAGCACACAGGTAATCTATGTACATTAAAATACGATCATGGTGACTATCGTCTACTGAAGATAGCAATTTGTCGAGTTCCCAACCGCTCATGGAATTACAGGAACTATGAAGTTGGTGCTATCTTCGACAAGCTTGTTGCCGTCCTTCGTGGTTCGACTGGATGGATATTGCTCAAAAATTAGTTTCTATACACGGATGTGTACTGTGATGCAATTGAATATGAGGATCTTGTGTTTGCTGCCACCACTCGTGGCACTGTTTTTGCATGGGGTCCTCATAGTTTCGGTACGTTTGTCTTCCATCGTAATTTTAATTGTTTCATCCACATGCATGCGGGTTAGCAAGTTTCCCTTTACTAATTAACCTTCTTCTTGTGTTTCCAAGGTCCTGTGAACATTCCACCACCTATACTTTAAAAAACTTATAAGCAAGGGGGAGATGATGATGGTGATGATGACGAGCATGAGGAGGAGCAGAACTTATATACTCAGTGGCGCCTGGCAACTAATTCCGATGGATCACCTCTTCTTGTCTGTATACCGTGCACTCAGACTGTTACTACTAAGGAAGCAGGTGTTGTCTCCCATGGTCGCCCTCTCCGAACCTATTCCAACACCCGTTGCATGGTATCCAGGATGGATACTAGTGTGCTAGCGCCAGCACCTTCCCCCTGGTTCGGTATTGATAGTCTTGTAGTAAACTCGCTCTTCCTTGGACCAAACTATCCAATGATGGTGAAAGGCGATCCGGCTGCTGTTGACACAACGTTACTACCATTTATGAGAAGCAACTGTATCTATACCTCGGACATTTCGGTGGTTCCCTACCCTGGTCCTGATATATGCAGCTTCAGCCTAGATGATCATTCCTGCGTTGCTCTCGATATTGACAATAGCTGGCCCTTCCCAGAGCACCTATGGTTCAAAACAAGCGTTTCCAACACCGAGGATTGGTTGAGTTGAAGTTCACACTACTAGGGAAAACCCTAGTAGTAGTGCGGGTTTGATGCCCACTAGTAGCGCGGGCTGCCGCGCTACCAATAAGGCGCTACAGCTATTACTTAGCAGTAGCGCGTGTGACACGCGCTACTGCTAAGACACATAGCGACAGCTCTTGTTCTCTCCCGCGCTGCTGCTAATCTAGCTACTTGCAGCGTGTTTACTATCCATCGCTACTAGTATTCTTTTTTTCATTTTTTTATTTTTAGTGTATTTATACGTCGTTATACAAATTTTGGTACAATACCAATTATGAGGTTTATATCATTATGTCCATAACAGTGT
The DNA here is from genome assembly GCF_002575655.3 of Aegilops tauschii subsp. strangulata. Lineage (NCBI taxonomy): Eukaryota > Viridiplantae > Streptophyta > Magnoliopsida > Poales > Poaceae > Aegilops > Aegilops tauschii. Next base: position 471,767,931 of record NC_053038.3, read on the forward strand.
ACCAAATGAAGGTGGATTAGGTTCAAGTGGAGGCAATATGTGGTGCATGTCAAAAGTATAGTACTAATCCAAACTTGATCTAGTTTGGACTAGTAGTACTTTCGATGTGCACCATATGTTGCCTCCACTTGAATCTAATCCGCCAGCACAAGCTATTTAATCATCATCATAGTCATTATCACCAACAGTATTTATTTAATCACCATAGTCATAGTGTAGCACATCATCATCTTCAAACTCATTCTAGCTAGCTAATCACCACCAACACTAGATGCGGTAGCTATCTAATCACCACCAACACTAGCTAATAATAATCATCATAGTCATTCCCACCAACACTAGCCATTTAATCATCATAGTCATAGTGTAGCACATCATCATCTTCAAACTCATTTCTAGCTAGCTAATCACTCCTGCTGCTCTCTCTCTCAGGTAAAATAACATAAAACATGTGTAGCTCTCCTCCTTCATCAAGTTGGAGCATGCAGATGAACCTGTCTCCTAATCGTGGGCAGCGCTTCTGATTGCTGCCCCCTAGTACTTCTCTGCACTCCTCCATCACAAATTTGGTCCAGTCTTTCACTATTAAGCATTCCTCGCTATTAGAAATCCTGAATGCACTAAAGTGCATTGTAGGATATCTTGGCCGTAAGCTAACAATACTCATGGTACCTTTAGTCTCGATCCCATGAGGCGCAACGTTCATCGGGAGTCCCTGTTGAATAACATCTTATAGTAACATACTTAGAAATGAAGTTTAGCTTAAAAACTAATGTATGCAAAAGATGCACTGAGGACAAATAGTAAAAATCTTACCATCTTTCCTAAATAGATGTGACCGTAGTTCATTACGAATACTATTGGTCGCACGTTTTTAGTACTAACATTTCTAAGTGCAAGAAGAAAATTTGTCTTGACAGTATCAAGATCCTCAAGCCATGAAACATAATGACTTAGCACTTAGCTCCTCGCAGTTTAGTTCAGCCCCGGGACAGTAGTAGGTCCTGTCTACCAAGCGCTGGACATGTTTGCTTGAACGGAAATAAGCTGACAATAGAAATTAGTTGTCAACTATTTTTGAATAAACAATATCAAAGACACAAATATGGTTGAGAAACTCACATAATGGTATAACTGGAGGCGTCTGCACATCGACCCAGATGTCGGTATTACCTTCAATATCATCTTCCGAACGAATATCAAAGGTGATAACCATATCAGGCTCAAATGCATAAGTCTTGCATAGTGCTCGCCAAGTTTTGCATCCAAAATAGGTGTAGTCGTCTGTGTTGTATAATTTTGCGTGGAAAATACAACCTTGCTCGGTCTTCAAGTAAACTTTCTTTACCTCAATAGTACGATTGAAACCTATCTTATCCAAGATAAAAACTCTTGCATGGCAGGGGATACACTAGTAGAATAGTAAAAAAATAAATTATAAGTTGAAGCAAATGAAGCAGATGTCATGCTTAATTACGAAAAAGCGTTGTCGTTGTGACTTACTGTATCCACTTCGAAGTTCACGTCCATCTTGATGCTGAAGCGCCTATCATCATCTAGGAAGATTCTGTCGCACAGGCCGCGCTCGTCTTCGCAGTATTTGGAAATACCGAAATCCTTTTCGTTGTCAGACATTTCCTATGTTCATAGTTGAAACATTAATTGAAAATCGATCGAAGACAACTACCAGGATACTCAAAATATCTTATAGGACTCATATTGACATGAGCATTCAATAAGCAAAACCAAATCATAAAATAAATAAGTATTCAAATTAGCATGCATTCAATAAGCAAAAGTAAATCATCTCATGCGTTTGTACATCGTCGAATATTATCACTAATACATCCCGAATAGTATCATACATATAACGTCACTATTACAACTAAAACCCTAGCGCACGATGGGTATCGGCGCGGGCGGTGGACACCCAAAGAGAAGGAACCATCACAGGATCATAGCTCCAGTGAGATCCCTGGAGAACCTGCCAGGTATTGGAGAACCTGTGCTCCAACGCAAACAAGTAGCGACGGATGTGCGCGTCCTCCTCATTGACATGGTGACGCACCACCTCTGCGGGGTCCTCGAGCCTCTGGACCGTCACTGGCCCACGCGACCGCCACCAAAGAAGGTTCGGGTCAACGACAGGCTGGCTCCTCACCAACCTGCGCCCCCCGGTAGGTAGCGCCTCCCAGTACCACCCCGGCGGAGCCCAGTCCCGGACATGGCCCATCTGGTGACGCAGGTGTCCTCCGCCGACTCGACGACGAGGATGCGGGATAGGCATCGTCGACGTCGATGCGCGAAAAATTGCTTTAACTAAAAAATAACAACAAATGTGACATGTTCAACTAGTTCTATTAATTCAACTAGTTCTTTCGATTAAATCTAGTCAATTAATTCTATACCTAATAAAATGAATAATGACATAAAAAAGGCCTATGCTTTGCAGGAATGTTGACTCCTTCCCCGTGCGGCAAATCCTGGGCACTCGATATGTCCTAGTTTGTAGCACAAGTAATGCCGAAATTCACGGAAAATTGCGGCATGACTATTACTAAAAAGTGGACAAATCGAGAACCTGAAATTTGCTGGAACGGAAATGAATCAACATTCCGGCAAAACATAGGCCACTCGACTTCATTCCCTAGAAACAACAAAGCCACTTGGGCACAATCGAACCACTTCAATAATGGAATATGCAAATGAACATCAATGATGTATATCATATAACAACAATCTAGTTTTTGTTTACATAGCAACAATTAGTTTAACCAAGTTTTTGAAAGAAAAACAATTCTTTATTTTGTTTTTTGAATGAAATTACTATTTAGGCAATTTCATAAAATTTTCCCTAGCTAATTTCCTAAAAAATTTGCTAATCATTTTTCCTAAATGCTAAAAAATGCCTACTGCCCTAAACAAATCTAGGGTTCATATGAACACCTAGGGTTCATATGAACATCAACACGGCATCAACACGTATATGAATTGCCCTAGCAGAGAGAGAGGAGGGTAGGGAGGGGAGAGGCAGAGCCTTACGGTGACTGCGGCGAGGGAGGGGCAGGCGGCGTCGAGGACGGGGTCGGGGCTCAGGCACGCGGCGGAGGGCGGCGTCGATGTCGGGGTCGGGGGCGGCGTCGAGGGCGTGCGGCGGGCGGCGGCGGTGGTGAGGTTGAGGGCGGCAGCGGGCGGCGGCGGTGAGGTCGAGAGCGGCAAGGCGACGGCGGCGATGGAGCAGTTTGGGGAGAGGGGGAAGTGGAGGGGAAGGACTTAGCGAAATTTTGAGCCCGCGCGGCCAGGGGTTAAGTCAAACTAGCAGCAGGACGTTTTGCCGGAACGCACTATAGCTAAGTTAGCTATAGCGTGTCAAGCGAAACGCCCTACAACTATTCCTTTCTGTTTTATAATATCAGTAGCGCTTTGCCCTGGAAAAACGCTACTGCTAAGTCTAAGAATGTAAAAACTTCAAACATATACATTGGTCATCATTGATCTTTTTGTGTAGAATCTAAATAGTCAACATGAATCCTCACAGTACCTGTATAGGCACTGGTGAAGATTCATATTGCAACCACAACTCCTACACATATAGTTCCATGAAGACCAAGTGCTCGAGATAGTTTGAGAAGTAACATATTTAAGGTGGTAAACACCTTGTTCGCTTAGTAGTATGGGACTAAACTTAAGTAGGTGCAATACTTAGCAGTAGCGTGTTTTGAAGAAAAACGTTGCTACTAAGTACTTTAGCAGTAGTGCGTCCTCGGTAGGGCGCTACTACTATATCTAGCCTGGGGGCAACGTCGTGGCAATTATAGTAGTAGCGCTTGTCTCACCTAGACCACTACTGCTACCATGCTATTAGTAGCGCGGTTTTCTGAAGCTCGCTACTGCTAATTAGCAGTAGCGTCTCTTTTTAAACCGCGCTGCTGCTAAGATTCTGTGTATAAGGTTTTCCCTAGTAGTGTCATTTCATTGCTTGTTATTTGTTGTGTGATGAAAACTTTAGTATTTGTTAGAATGTTTTGTTGGAAATAATCTATAATCCAACATGTATCCTCGTTGTCGTTGTGTGTTGATGACTTGTTGTATTTAATGAATGGTACATTTGCAAATGCATGTCATGGACTCAATTTATGAATGGTTTTCGAGTCACTTCTTGGAGTGTGAGTACCGTAGTAATATAGCCAGCATCCGGTTAGTATATGAAGTTGCCACATCACATAGAGCCAACCTAATATTGGAGTATGCTAGCCCTCCACCGGCGCGCCACTTCAAATGGCAGAGGAAGTGAGAGGTCGTGTCACCTTGTGTCTAGATCTGAGATGCCACGTGTACCAGATGAATGACTCCAAGTTCGACCACCGTGATGCTAGGTGCGAGCCAAGGAACACTGTTGAAGAGACCCCCCTATAAATTTCCTACATTGGTCGTTTGATTCATATGATAGAATGCTATAGGATTTTTTTCCTATGTAATCATGTTTTAATTGGCAATCTAGCATCCAATCCAACTTTTGTTTCACTTCCTTTGTTCCAATGAAGAGAGTACTCCCTCCGTGTAGGTGTGTAAGTCACCTTACGAAAACCAAATAATCTCAAAACACTTAGGCACCGTACATTAACTCCCTCCTCGTTTCTTGTTTTGTGACATATCAACCAATAAGAGATGTGGGCCGTGCATGCTTTCAATGACTTGAGACTGCCAAACATGACATGCAATGGTTAGTTGATTGCATGCAATGCTATTAATTAGCAAAAATACATTAAGTTTTCTCGTTTTCCTCTCCGCCTTAGTCGCGGTGCACAACGTAAGATGACTTACACACCTAGACGGAGGGAGTACTTGCTAAATGATGTGCCGCTGCAAGAGCCGCTTATATTAATTAACCATGCTCTAAAAAGGTGGACCAGCTTTGGCTATAGTAGTACTGTACTAGGTTAGTAGGTGACCTTGCGCTTGGATCTTCTCCTCTGCCGGAAGTCGAACAATAATGAGGTACTACAGTAGTACTTCTGGCAATCTGACACCAAATGAACTGCTGCACGTCCACCGCTTGTAAGCAAAAGTTTCTCCTCGTGCTGCGAGCCACCGCGCACGCATTGGCGAGGGAGAAGGCGTAGTAAGCAAGCTTCTCGTAGTTCTGCGAGTTGACGGGACCCATCAAAGTTATTTATTAGTACTCTCTTCAAAAAGGGCCGACCATGTACATGGCTACCATCCCGTGCTCTGTCATTGAGTACGTGCAATATTCACGTGCCATCGAGGTGAAAAAATATTGCGTAGTACTAGGTGCCATCGAAGTGCACGACTCACTTACGCACTACATATCTCCATTTTCTTGCATGACACGCCACCTTGATGCTAGATGTCCCGCGTGTCATGGAGGCATATAGTATGATTTTGTAAAAAGGAGGCATATAGATTTCCCGCGTGTCGGCAACAGGATGAACAAAGCTCATGTCTTAAACGAAAGAGTGGAAGAACATAGATTCCCGACGACCGAGAAGGAGCTACAAACCTCGGGGTGGAGCATATGCACTCATAATATTTTATATTATTCAGCGATATAAAATCAACCAAATCTCTCTACATTCCTATACCATTCAATAGTATGAGAATAAGTTTGAACGTAAGCCATTGATTCACTCTATCCAATGGTCATAGTTGGAAAATCCAAACAAAACCAAGCATTGGATCAACTCTTTTTTTGAGATCAACTCTTTTAGCACTGATACTGTTGCCGCCTGCCCACCTAGCCCACCTATATATCCGCTCACGTGTGATGACCAAAGGAGCTATCCACTCAGATTGTATGTTAAAAAATAAAGCTCGATAACTAATGCGGCACCTCGGGCCAACGGGGCCAGATCGCATTTTGCATGAGAAATTACACACCATGTTTCGTTGACATGTGGTCCGGTTCAACCATGTCAGTGAGAAGACGGAGTGTCCTTTTGTACAATTTTCAAAAGGACGTGTAGGCCGGGGCGCCTCTTCGTGTACCGTGGCAAACTGGCAACCGTCCACCTACTCTTCCCCTTTCCCTCTTGATTTGGAACTGATGTCGCACGCTCTTCCTCCCTCCTCCATTTTCCTTCACCCCTCCTTCTGCCATTGTTCGATCATCTTCTCCATGGAGGGAACAAGCCAGAAACGACCCTGTTATTCTTTCCCTGATTTGAAAGATGATGTGGTGGGGGAACTCATTGATCGGTGCGATGTCATCACCTCGGCTAGCATGGCAGGTTCGTTCAAGAACATTCTCGACTCAACTAATAACATCATTACAAGGAACCCAAGGGTCAAGGAGCGGTTTGATCTCCCCTATCTTCTTCGCCGTGAACCTGCTGACTGGCGCGGGGACGAGGGAAGCCTCGCCTTGTGCAAGTTGATGCCGCTTGATAATGATACGTATGATGTTAAGATGCCATCGCTTGAGGGCAAGGCTTGGGCAGGCGAAATGGAGATTGGATGGTTTATATTGGGTACAATTGCGAGTGGGAACTTGTGAATGTGTACACTCGTCAGCGGATTCCACTTCCAAAAATCTCCGAGAGCCCTGAGGTTGAGCACACAGATGATCTACGTACGTTCAAATATGATCATGGTGACTGTCGTCTATGGAAGATAGCAATTTCTCGAGTTCCCAACCGCTGTTGGAATTACAAGAACTGTCAAGTTGTTGCTATCTTCGTGTAACATCCCAAATTTTCAATTTGCAATGTTATACATTAGATCATCATTGCATAGCATATTTTATTGCATTTTGGCAAATCCTCGAAATCCTAAGCAACTCAAGGACCCTAGGAGAGAGTTGGGGATTTTTCGCGGTTTTCATATTTGATTTTTATCAAATAATAAAACAAGGATTTTTGGTTTTAATTATTTTTCTCTCCGAAAAATATTTCATATTAAAATAAATGAGAGGAGAAAATATGACTTCTCCAAAATAATTGAAATATTGGAGGAAAAATATGAAAATAAAATATTGGATTTTATTCGGATTTTATTTGCAATTTTAATTGCATTAGAAAAATTTCACGTTTTCAAAACTGTATTTTTGGGCCAAGAAAATGTTCATCTCGTTCTAATTATTTGAATTAGATGGTGAAAATTTGTTTTGGCATTTTTGGATTTTTATTTATTTTTCTATGATTTTTTTTGGTTCGGCGAAATTATTTAAAAAAAATCGCACCAGCGCCGACTGGGCCGAAGCCCAGCCGAGCGGCCCAGCCCAGCCGCGCCTCCATCTCCCTCCCGAGCATGGCAGCGCCGCCGCCCGAGTCCCGCACGACCTCGCCGCCCGCCGCCCGCCGCCTTGCCCCCTCCCCCAAGGCAGCACCCCCCCTCCATATATACTTCCCCAGTCCCGCCGCCCTCCCTCACCCCGTCCCCACCCCACACCCAACCCACCGACGCCGGAGGAGCCCAACGCCGGAGCCAACCCCGCCGCCCCGGAGCCCGTACGCCGCCGGCGACGTCGCCCCTCGCCTCCCCGACGACGCCCGCACCCCGCCGCCCCTCGCCGCACCCCGGAGACCCCGCCGGAGTACCTCGGCGAGGTAACCGCAGCCGCCGCCGCCGTGCCGGTTTTTAAAAAAACCGTTCGGTTTATTTTTTTCGAAATCCTAGATTTTTTTAATAGATCGTTTTTTTTTTGGTTTAGTTAGTTAGTGAACGTTCACCGATCCATTCGTTTTAACGAACGTGTTCACCGGTTCGTCGCAGCTAACGAACGTCCGTTCATTTAACTGTTCCTCAGTTTTCTTTTTCGTCGGATTTTTCCGCGATTTCCCAGATCGCGATTTCTGATCCGATTTTCGTTCTGGTTTATCTTTTAGCTCGTTTATCGGAATCAGGCGATTCAAGCGCCTAGAGTTTCGTCTCGAAATTCTCTTTCCGTTTAACCTATTCAAACAAGTTTTTGCTACTGTAAAATTTGACTTAGATCCAGATTAGTAAACGAAGCTTGTCTCCTTCGCCGTTTGACTTTCGTTGCTTCGTTTGATTCGATTCTTTTTGCAAACCGGAGTTCTTAAGTTGAACTTTCTGGTTCGATCTTTATTTGAGTTTTACCTGTGCATTAGATGAGTGCTTATTGTTTGCTTGTTTGTCTGCGATAGAGTACCCGGAGTGCGCCGCTTGCTACTTCGAATCTCTAAGTTTCACGGATCATCAGCAAGGCAAGTAACACTTTGATCATACTTCTTTTACTACCCAGTTTTATTGCATTAGATCAACCCTCAAACATTGCATGGTTAGGATCTAATTATGTTGTGGGAATTGGGAAGTAGTTGAGGTAGTACCTATTGCCCTGTTTATTATCAAACCTTTGGGAGTTACTTCTACGTTTGCTCATATTGCTATGCTATGCTAGTAGACGTGGATTGGGTTTGAGTGTTACCATGACAGATGTGAGATTGTTAATTAATGGTTAACCTTAAGGTGGCAACTAAAACTCACATTTGGGTGGATTGAGGTACCTGGGTATTCCAGGATTGCCTGTTTTCTTTTGGACCGCCACCCAGGTTCAAAGGGATCATGAGATTATTCATGCTAGAAACTTCCGTGTGCAGTCACAAGCTATTATGGGCTCTAGCATAGTTGACTAAGTTGTGTGAACTCTTACGTGGTAGACTAGCAGATGTAGGGGATGTAGGTTGGTACGGTCTATCACATCGTAAGGTGCAAACACTTCTGAAAGACTGTGTCTCGGTCATCCGTTTCTCAAACACCATGAAGTGCGAGAATCCCAACGGAGGAGATCGAGTCTTGTGGGGAAAAGTGCACAAACCTCTGCAGAGTGTATAAACTAATCATGGTTAGCCGTGTCCCCGGTTATGGACATCTTGAGTATCTAGTACTTGGATTATCATGTGAATCTCATCATGTTACTTTAATTAATTTTGTTGGGTTAATGAAGATACTTAATTGGGATTGAGGATGCTGTCAACCATTCTCAATGTTTAACAACCACCATGATAGTTAAATAAAATTTATTCCTTTGAAGTAGGGAAAAATTGGCTTTTTGCAAAACTGTAACCATAGAGCCCACTACCAGCCATATATGCATGTAGTATAGCATTATTATGTTCATTACTCTCTATGTGTTACATTGCCAGCATATTCCATGTGCTGACCCGTTTTCGGGCTGCAACGTTTCATGTTGCAGACTTTTCAGACAACGAGTAAGGTGCCTTAGGTCGTGGTCTTATACTCAGTGATGCCGTTGGGGTTGATGGACTCACTTATCTTCCAAGTCTTCCGCTGTTATCATTTTAGATGGCCTTAAGCCATATTTGTCATAATTATTTCTCTCTTGAGATACTCGATGTAATAAGTGTGTGATTGCTACTCTGTTATAAATCCTCCATTTGTACTGTGCGTGTCAGCAATACTGATCCAGGGATGACACTGGTGCACAGATGCACAGACTGTTTGAGGTCTGGTCGCTATAAAGGTGGTATGAGAGCACACGCTGACTGTAGGACACGACCACTATCCTTAAACCCTAGAACACTACTCTCTTCTCATTTCTAACTCCTCTCCACTTTCTACTCTTTTAGGAATGGCGGATGCAAGGAACAAGTTCATGCAACCGGATGAAGATACACCTTTTGGACGACACTTGAAGGAAGTCACTATGTACCTGAACATCGGAATACCAAGCTTCACTGGGACTTACAAAGCCACACTACCAGAAGAGGAGCGCTGGAAGATTCAAGTTCAAGTTCGAGGAAGGACGTTTACGCCAGTCACTGAGCCTATAGAGTTTTCCTTTGATGCGCAAACCTGGAGTTTAGCGAAGAGCATGGCAGCCCACATCTCTATGGGACGCATTGGAGAAGTCTACCATAGGGAGCTTAAGGATACTATTTATCAGATTTGTGGACGCCGAGATGAGCAATGGGAGATGATCAGCACCAAGAAGGATGGATCAATTGCAGCTTTCATCCAGGAGCAAAACCAGCACATTCGTCTCCAGGAGAACCAGATGTGCGCAGACATGCTAGATCTGAAGAAGGCATTGACCAAGATCACGGAGTTGGAGGAAGAACTCAAGGCTACATGCGAGGATTATATGGAGGAAATCGTCGCACTAGTGAGGAAGAACGACGACCTGACAAAGAAGATCGGAGTATTCATGGGAGACCCAGCTCCAGGAGGAGAAGATGACGATTCTACTTGCCCGGATAACTACATCATCATCGACGACACCGACTCGGACCCCAGTGAAGATGACTTTGTTGATGAAGCTGGAGCAGATATCATGGAGTCTTCGACCGATCAAAATTTCTAGTAGACCACCATAATCAGTAGTAGTATACCCCCATGTATATAGTATAGTCCGAGCACTTTGTAACGATAGTTAGATTGATTGTATGCCTTGTTTGTTTGATTGAGTGATATTGATTGTGTTTGTCTCATGAGCATATGGGTAGTGTTTTCCCTCTAGACCTCATTCTATTCTAAATTCTCATCTTTTCTAAACCTATCAGATGCCTCCGAGACGCGACACCGGATTTGTTTTCCCACCGGAGATCACTCAGTTCATTCAGCAGCAGAATGCCCTGATGCAAGTGTTAGTACAGAACCAAGGCAACAACAACAACAACCCACCACCACCACCTGTTGATCACTTAGCCCGTTTCTTGAGGCTAAATCCGCCGGTGTTTTCCAGCAGCACCGAGCCGATTGTCGCAGATGATTGGCTCCGCAAAGTTGGAAGGGAGTTGACCACTGCAGGATGCACAGATGCGGAGAGAGTGCATTTTGCCGCACATCAGCTTGATGGACCCGCAGCATCATGGTGGGAGAATTACACAGCCACACACCCTATTGACACTGTCACATGGGACCAGTTTCAGCAAGCTTTCCGTACTGCCCATGTTTCAGCAGGAGCTATGGCTATGAAGAAGCGTGAGTTTCGCAACGTACGGCAAGGAGGACGCACCATAGGCCAGTATGTGGAGGACTTTAGTAAGTTAGCACGTTATGCTCCAGATGACGTTGCTACAGATGCAGCCAAGAAGGAGATGTTTCTCGAAGGACTGAATGATGAGCTGAGCATGCAGTTGATGGTAGCAACCTTCAACAACTACCAGGAGTTGGTAGATAGAGCTCTCATGATTGAAGGGAAGCAGCAGCAGATTGAAAACCATAAAAGGAAGTATGGACAAGGGAAGTACAATTCTGGAGCTCAGCAGAAGCCACATTTTACCCCGAAATCGGGAGGACCATTTCAGCATACCCATGGAGGAGGTTCGCACAACCATAATGGCCCCAAGATTGGTAATGGGAATGGAGGAAGCAACGGCCAGAACCGTACCAACCCTTCAACCCCAGCTAAGAGAGACCTGAGCCAAGTCACTTGCTTTAAGTGCTAGAAGGCTGGACATTATGCCAATGAATGTCCTGAAGCCCAGAATGGAAATGGCAATGGAAGCTCTGGGAAGAAGCCGAACCCTTTCAACAAAGGACATGTGAACCACGTTAGCGTGGAGGAAGTGGAAGCTCAGCCAGATGCAGTAATAGGTAAGTTTTTGGTTAAGTCATTTACGGCACTCGTTCTTTTTGATACTGGTGCATCGCATTCATACATATCAAGGGGATTTGTGGATAAGTATAAACTGCCAACCCAAGCCCTTAGGTCACCCATGTTAGTAACCTCGCCAGGAGCAGAGTATATGGCTAGTTTATGGTGTGATCGGTTACCATTAAGGATTGGTAACTACGTGTTTCCCTCGGACCTAATAGTACTGGAATCGCAAGGATTGGATGTGATATTAGGCATGGATTGGTTATCGAAGTATGGAGGGAACATCGATTGTGCTAGTAAGACGATTTTGCTTACCACCCCAGAAGGAAGAAGGATCAAGTATGTATCCCGGCATGTGCCGAAGAGGACTCAAGTGAATTCCTTATCAGGAGTTGTACAGGAAGAAGTACCAGTGGTGAAGGATTACCCGGATGTATTTCCAGAAGAGTTGACAGGCATGCCACCGGATAGAGACATTGAGTTTTGATTGAACTTTTGCCAGGCACAGGCCCAATATCTAAGAGACCGTACAGGATGCCCGCAAAGGATTTGGAGGAAATTAAGAAGCAGATTAAGGAGTTACTGGATAAAGGCTATATTCGCCCAAGTTCGTCACCTTGGGGATCACCCGTACTTCTAGTGGAGAAGAAAGATGGATCGTTGAGGATGGTTGTTGATTATCGTGGATTGAATGAAGTGACCATCAAAAATAAGTACCCACTGCCGATGATCAATGATCTATTTGACCAATTACAAGGAGCTAAGGTATTTTCCAAGATCGATCTACGATCAGGATACCATCAGTTGAAGATTCGAGAGCAGGATATACCTAAGACGGCTTTTACCACCAGGTATGGGCTGTACGAGTATACCGTTATGTCATTTGGTCTGACTAACGCACCTGCCTATTTCATGAACCTGATGAACAAAGTGTTTATGGAGTTTTTGGATAAGTTCGTCGTAGTGTTCATTGATGACATTTTGGTTTATTCCAAGAATGAAGAGGAGCATAAGGAACATTTGCATTTGGTACTTGAGAAGCTCAGAGAACATCAGTTATATGCAAAGTTCAGCAAATGTGAGTTTTGGTTGAAGGAAGTTGGATTCCTCGGACATGTTATATCCTGAGAAGGAATAGCAGTAGACCCCGCCAAAGTCAACACTGTGACAAACTAGGAATCACCCACATTAGTTGGAGAGATCCGGAGTTTTCTTGGACTTGCAGGATACTACCGGAGGTTCATTGAGAATTTCTCGAGGATTGCTAAGCCCATGACAGAGCTATTAAAGAAGGACACCAAATTCAATTGGACTGAGGAATGTGAAGCTAGTTTCCAAGGGTTGAAGAAACGTTTGGTTACATCACCAGTGCTGATTCTGCTAGATCAACGCAAGGATTATGGAGTATATTGCGACGCTTCACGTCGAGGACTTGGAGCAGTGCTAATGCAGGAGGGAAGAATTGTTTCATATGCTTCACGACAACTTAAACCCCATGAGAAGAATTATGCCACCCATGATTTGGAGTTAGCAGCCGTAGTACATGCGTTGAAGACATGGAGACATTTTCTCATCGGAAATCACTATGAGGTGTACACGGATCACAAGAGTTTGAAGTACATTTTCACGCAGGAGTTGAATCTCAGGCAAAGGAGATGGTTGGAGCTCATTAAGGATTATGATATGAGATTGCATTATCACCCAGGGAAGGCTAACGTAGTAGCTGATGCATTGAGCCGCAAGAGCCATGTTAACACCCTCATGACCGGAGAGTTACCGAAATTATTAGCCGAGGATCTTCGCGAGCTATGTTTGGAGATAGTTCCAACAGGCTATTTAGCAATGTTGGAGATTCAGTCTACCCTGATGGAAAAGATCAGAGCAGCACAGAGGACAGACAAGGAGATTGCAGAAATAAAGAAAAGGATGAGTAAACGAAAAGCCAAGGGATTTCGTGAGGATGAGCACGATACCTTATGGTTTGAGGACCGCGTTATGTGCCCAATGATCCGGAGATCAGGAAGTTGATTTTGCAAGAGGCCCATGATTCACCGTATTCGATTCACCTAGGAAATACCAAGATGTATTTGGATTTGAAGGATACTTTCTGGTGGACCGGAATGAAGAAGGATATTGCGGAGTATGTATCAGTTTGTGATGTATGTCAGAGAGTGAAGGCAGAGCATCAGAAGCCAGCAGGATTGCTACAGCCATTGCCGATACCCGAATGGAAATGGGATAAACTAGGCATGGATTTTATCACCGGACTACCCAGGACTCGTTCAGGCTATGACTCAATATGGGTTGTAGTCGATCATTTGACGAAGGTAGCTCATTTCATCCCAGTGAAGACCACTTACACCAGTGCTAAGTTGGCAAAGATACAAGACCAGGATCGTATGTCTGCATGGAGTTCCGAGGACCATTGTATCAGATAGAGGAACCCAGTTTACTTCAAAGTTTTGGAATCAGTTACATGAATCCTTGGGTACCAGGCTAGAGTTTAGTACAGCCTTTCACCCACAGACAGACGGACAGACTGAGAGAGTCAATCAGATTTTGGAAGATATGCTGAGAGCTTGTGTGCTAGATTATGGATCAAGTTGTAATGACAATTTGCCGTATACAGAGTTTTCTTACAACAACAGTTATCAAACCAGTTTGAAGATGGCCCCTTTCGAAGCATTATACGGAAGGAGGTATAGAACACCATTGTTATGGGACGAAGTTGGAGAACGCCAGTTGTTTGGACCAGACTTGATTAAGGAATCAGAACAGAAGGTGAAATTGATTCGCGATAGGCTCAAGGTAGCCCAGTCCAGGCAGAAGAGTTATGCGGATTCTAAACGCAAGGAGATAGTTCACGAAGTCGGAGACAGAGTTTATCTTCGTGTATCACCACTTCGAGGAGTGAAGCGCTTTGGAGTTAAGGGAAAGTTAGCGCCCCGTTTTGTAGGACCATACAAAGTTTTGGAGCGTATGGGAGAAGTTGCCTACAAGCTGGAATTGCCTGAAGGATGGTCAGGAGTTCATGATGTATTTTACGTTTCCCAGTTGAAGAAGTGCCACGCAGGTATGGCTGATATACCACTGAGAGATACGGTGCCTTTGGAAGCGATTCAGTTGGATAGTGATTTGACCTATGAGGAGAAACCAGTTAAGATTCTTGAGTATGCCAGCTGAGTCACCCGCAGCAAGGTTATCAAGTTTTGCAAAGTTCAGTGGAGTCACCATACCGAGGACGAAGCCACCTGGGAGCGAGAGGAAAATCTACGGAAGGACCACTCTCACCTATTTTCTAGCCAACCCGAATCTCGAGGGCGAGATTCATCTTAAGGGGGTAGGTTTGTAACATCCCAAATTTTCAATTTGGAATGTTATACATTAGATCATCATTGCATAGCATATTTTATTGCATTTTGGCAAATCCTCGAAATCCTAAGCAACTCAAGGACCCTAGGAGAGAGTTGGGGATTTTTCGCGGTTTTCATATTTGATTTTTATCAAATAATAAAACGAGGATTTTTGGTTTTAATTATTTTTCTCTCCGAAAAATATTTCGTATTAAAATAAATTAGAGGAGAAAATATGACTTCTCCAAAACAATTGAAATATTGGAGGAAAAATATTAAAATCAAATATTGGATTTTATTTGGATTTTATTTGCAATTTTAATTGCATTAGAAAAATTGCACGTTTTCAAAACTGTATTTTTGGGCCAAGAAAATGTTCATCTCGTTCTAATTATTTTAATTAGAAGGTGAAATTTTTTTTTGGCATTTTTGGATTTTTATTTATTTTTCTACGATTTTTTTAGGTTCGGCGAAATTATTTAAAAAAAATCGCGCCAGCGCCAACTGGGCCGAAGCCCAGCCCAGCCGCGCCTCCGTCTCCCTCCCGAGCACGGCAGCGCCGCCGCCCGAGTCCCGGACGACCCCGCCGCCTTGCCCCCTCCCCCAAGGCAGCACCCCCCCTCCATATATACTCCCCCAGCCCCGCCGCCCTCCCTCACCCCGTCCCCGCCCCACACCCGACCCGCCGACGCCGGAGGAGCCCGAAGCCGGAGCCGACCCCGCCGCCCCGAAGCCCGTACGCCGCCGCCGACGTCGCCCCTCGACTCCCCGACGACGCCCGCACCCCGCCGCCCCTCGCCGCACCCCGGAGACCCCGCCGGAGCCCCGCCGGAGTACCTCGCCGAGGTAACCACAGCCGCCGCCGCCGTGCCGGTTTTTTTTTAAAAACCGTTCGGATTATTTTTTTCGAAACCCTAGAGTTTTTTTAATAGATCGGTTTTTTTTGGTTTAGTTAGTTCGTGAACGTTCACCGATCCGTTCATTTTAACAAACGTGTTCGCCGGTTCGTCGCAGCTAACGAACGTCCGTTCGTTTAATTGTTCGTCAGTTTTCTTTTTCGTTGGATTTTTCCGCGATTTCCCAGATCGCGATTTCTGATCCGATTTTCGTTCTGGTTTATCTTTTAGATCGTTGATCGGAATCAGGCGATTCAAGTGCCTAGAGTTTCGTCTCGAAATTCTCTTTCCGTTTAGCCTACTCAAACAAGTTTTTGCTACTGTAAAATTTGACTTAGATCCAGATTAGTAAACGAAGCTTGTTTTCTTCGCCCTTTGACTTTCGTTGCTTCGTTTGATTCGATTCTTTTTGCAAACCGGAGTTCTGAAGTTGAACTTTCTGGTTAGATCTTTATTTGAGTTTTACCTGCGCATTAGATGAGTGCTTATTGTTTGCTTGTTTGTCTGCGATAGAGTACCCGGAGTGCGCCGCTTGCTACTTCGAATCTCTAAGTTTCTCGGATCATCAGCAAAGCAAGTAACACTTTGATCATACTTCTTTTACTACCCGGTTTTATTGCATTAGATCAACCCTCAAACATTGCATGGTTAGGATCTAATTAAGCTATGGGAATTAGGAAGTAGTTGAGGTAGTACATATTGCCCTGTTTATTATCAAACCTTTGGGAGTTACTTCTACGTTTGCTCATATTGCTTTGCTATGCTAGTAGACGTGGATTGGGTTTGAGTGTTACCATGACAGATGTGAGATTGTTAATTAATGGTTAACCTTAAGGTGGCAACTAAAACTCACATCTGGGTGGATTGAGGTACCTGGGTATTCTAGGATTGCCTGTTTTCTTTTGGACCGCCACCCAGGTTCAAAGGGATCATGATATTATTCATGCTAGAAACTTCCGTGTGCAGCCACAAGCTATTATGGGCTCTAGCATAGTTGACTAAGTTGTGTGAACTCTTACGTGGTAGACTAGCAGATGTAGGGGATGTAGGTTGGTATGGTCTATCACATCGTAAGGTGCAAACACTTCGGAAAGACTGTGTCTCGGTCATTCGTTTCCCAAACACCATGAAGTGCGAGAATCACAACGGAGGAAATCGAGTCTTGTGGGGAAAAGTGTACAAACCTCTGCAGAGTGTATAAACTAATCATGGTTAGCCGTGTCCCCGGTTATGGACATCTTGAGTATCTAGTACTTGGATTATCATGTGAATCTCATCATGTTACTTTAATTAATTTTGTTGGGTTAATGAGGATACTTAATTGGGATTGAGGATGCTGTCAACCATTCTCAATGTTTAACAACCACCATGATAGTTAAATAAAATTTATTCCTTTGAAGTAGGGAAAATTTGGCTTTTTGCAAAACTGTAACCATAGAGCCTTCTACCAGCCATATATGCATGTAGTATAGCATTATTATGTTCATTACTCTCTATGTGTTACATTGCCAGCATATTCCATGTGCTGACCCGTTTTCGGGCTGCAACGTTTCATGCTGCAGACTTTTCAGACGACGAGTAAGGTGCCTTAGGTCGTGGTCTTATACTCAGTGATGCCGTTGGAGTTGATGGACTCACTTATCTTCCAAGTCTTCCATTGTTATCGTTTTAGATGGCCTTAAGCCATATTTGTCATACTTATTTCTCTCTTGAGATACTCGATGTAATAAGTGTGTGATTGCTACTTTGTTATAAATCCTCCATTTGTACTGTGCGTGTTAGCATTACTGATCCAGGGATGACACCGGTGCACAGAAGCACAGACTATTTGAGGTGTGGTCGCTACACTTCGACAAGCTTGTTGTCGTCCTTCGTGGTTCGACTGGATGGATATTGCTCAAAAATTAGTTTCTATACACGGATGTGTACTGTGATGCAATTGAATACGAGGGTCTTGTGTTTGCTGCCACCACTCGTGGCACTATTTTTGCATGGGATCCTCGTAGTTTCGGTACGTTTGTCTTCCACCATATTTATAATTGTTTCATCCACATGCATGCGAGTTAGCAAGTTTCCCTTCTCTACTAATTAACCTTCTTCTTGTGTTTCCAAGGTCCTGTGAACATTCCACCGCCTATACTTGAAAAATTTTATAACCAAAGGGGAGATGAAGATGGTGATGATCACGAGCATGAGGACGAGGAGGGCCCATATACTCAATGGCGCCTGGCAACTTCCGATGGATCACTTCTTCTTGTCTGTATACAGCCCACTACTGATGTTACTAC
The DNA here is from genome assembly GCF_002575655.3 of Aegilops tauschii subsp. strangulata. Classification (NCBI taxonomy): domain Eukaryota; kingdom Viridiplantae; phylum Streptophyta; class Magnoliopsida; order Poales; family Poaceae; genus Aegilops; species Aegilops tauschii. Next base: position 471,786,010 of record NC_053038.3, read on the forward strand.
TGAGGGAGCAGGTGCTGTCTCCCATGGTCGCACTCTCCGGACTTATTCCAACACCCGTTGCATGGTATTCGGGATGGATACTAGTGTGCTAGCGCAAACACCTTCTCCCTGGTACAGTATTGATAGTCTTGGAGCAAACTCACTCTTCCTTGGACAAAACTAACCAATGATGGTGAAAGGCGATCCAACTGCTGTTGACACAACGTTACTACCATTTATGAGAAGCAACTATATCTATACGTCGGACATTGCGGTGGTTCCCTACCCTGGTCGTGATATAGTAGGCCGCTTCAGCCTGGATGATCAGTCCTGCGTTGGTCTCGAGATTGACAGTAGCTGGCTCTTCCGAGAGAATCGGTTGTGGTTCAAAGCAAGCATTTCCAACGCCGAGGATTGGTTGAGTTGAAGTTCATTTCATTTCTTGTTATTTGGTGTGTGATGAAAACTTTAGTATTTATAATGTATCCTCGTTGACGTTGTGGGTTGATGACCTGTTGTATGTAATAAAATGATATGCCTGTGATAAACTTGCTAAATTTATGAATGGCTATCGAGTCGCTTCTCTGAGTGGGTGCTGCGACGAGGCAAAAAAATATTTTCCGAATACATAATTGTAGGTGCATTGCAACAGGTTATCGGATGAGGCCAATCAACAATAGTACACTATTTGTACTAGCTTCACATGCTGCACTATCTCTACATCCACGTACGTAATACAACAAGTTTTAAACTTGAGACCAGCCACCCATCCTCACAAAGAACACTTTTTAACCTAGCACAAACTCCAGGAAATTTGGCCACAGTGTGAGGTGGGCCATATGTTAATGTGTTCGTTGTACGTAACCAGCACCTCGAATCCTCGATATTACTACTATAAGTAGTAGGAGGAGTAGGGTGGCATGGGCCAGAACAAGCATTCACGTCTAGGAGTACGACACACGCCACCAGCACGACTTCCATCTGACACCATATTTCTTGGAGTCCGTGCTACAGCACTCTCTTCAACCTCGTTGTTTCTCTAACTCGGCCATCGCGCGGCGGGCGAGGTGGGGGTTTGCCGATAGTCGGTTTCGTCAACTGCGGTCCCACTTGTAAGGCCAACTCCAACGCACGACCACAAACGGACCTCCGTTTTGCACGGATTCTATTTGTTTGGGTAGGGCAATGGGGTCGTGTCCGGGCCATTTCTCGGATGCGGTGGTCGTGCGCCGAACGCGCGACCGCATCCCGGCCGCGTACATTTTTCTTTGCAAACACATATCTTTTTTTCATCATTGATTTTTTGGTACATGGAAATACATCACCAAAATTTTGACTAGAAAAGCAAGACCAAAGAAAACAAGAACCACAAGAATACATTTTAGAAGATATCCAACTTCCATAACTGCTCCTGTAAGTTGGATTAGTGCCTTCTCGATGCATTCATTGTTGATCTGCGGAGGTACGATCTTGCGTGCTTATTTCTTCTTCGAGTGTAAAGAGGTAGACGTGTCTAGCCTCTATTCTATCAACAAGTGCACTAGTCTCATCTCTAGCCTCTATGCTAGCTAAAAGTGCTAGAACATCTACTAAATTGCGCTCTATCAATATATCGTTGTACTCTTCTTCCCAATACCAAAACTTGCATCCATTCTAGACAATAAAATTTTAAGTTAGCACAACTAGTCTAATCCGAGAGCACAACCGAAGATTTGGTTGAGTTCTTCCTCCTTTTGCCGACACGTGGGACATCCAGCATACAGGTCGTGTCATGCAAGAAAATAGAGTGGTAGGTGAAGCCACGTGATGTGCATCTTGGGTTAAACTGTAAATAGAATCTTACTACTCTTGAGTAACTCCAAAAGCGGCCACCAAAGATATTTATTCGATTTGTTTTTCATAACCAGCACGTCAAGGTGAAAGATGTGCAGGTTCAGTGGGTCCTCTTGCGTTTTCACTGACATGTGGGACCGTATATGAGCAAACAGACGATGGGATCCGCGCGTCTACTGGCTGGCTGAGAAGAGAGATAGAGGATGGCTGAGCATGCACTCTAGGAAATTTGTTCTACGTAACCAGCACCTCGATATAGTGGGGTGGCATGGGCCATAACTAGCATTCATGTCTAGCAGTACGACACACGCCACCCACACGAGTCCCATCCAACACCAATTTTCTTGGAGTCCGTGCTACAGCCATCTCTTCTCCCTCCTGTTTTCTCAGCCATCGCGCGGTGGGCGGGGTGGGGGTTTACCGATAGTTGGTTTGCTCAACTGCGGTCCCACTTGTAAGTGAAAATGCAACACAGCACGCATTCCCCCTTGAGCGGCGTGCCGAACAAACCGTGTGGGGGTGCGACGTGAACACGGCAGGCTTTTCCTTTTGAACTTGTAATTGTAAAATTTGGTTCTGCTCCATGGCGCGACCGATAGATAGAAATAACGATTTTCCCTAGAGTAATGAGAAGTTTGGTTCTGGCGCTGTTCATGCATGGAGTACGTAGGAAAATTATGAAGTTGATGCGAAAGGTAAGATAATTACTAGTAGTACCATATACTACTACATGGATTTGACGGAAAGATAAGATACATACGGATCCATCAACGACATCCTCACGCCCTAGTGCACCGGGTCACCAACCGACGTGTGAGGAGCAGCAGCGCTGGCGCCAAGCTCAACGTGCTTCTGAACAATGTCGTCCAAGGTTGCCCTGCAGTCCAAGAAGGCCAGCGTCCTATGGTCCTCCTCTTGCATGTAGTAGTCCTTGTGGACATTTTGCGCGTAGACGTGGCTGATTATTTCGATGGTGTCTTGCTGCGCCAGGCGCTACGTGGTGAGCACAACCTCGAGGTGGACATTCTCCGGTGCGAAGGCGGGCAGTCGCAGGGCCACCAGTGCGTCGAAGAGGTTGTCACCATAGAGGCCATTGAGGGTGGCAGGCATCGCAGAGCCTGGGCGCGTGGGCTAGAGGCATACGTCAAGGTCGTCCGTGAGCTTCTTGACGATGGTGAACTTGTCGAGGAAGCCGACGAGGACCTCGTAGAACAAGGAGACGAAGCTGTCGTCCAAGCAGCCCCTCGCCCTGGTGGCCTCAAGCACTACCTGGGGATGTTCCTCGGTGCCGGGCCGCAGGCCGGCGTCGTGGACCATCTGGCATAGCCGCCTGATGCTCGCGCTCATCGCCTCCATGGGTCTAGCTTCTAGTCAACTGATCTTGCGATTGGAGAAATCACTCTTGCCCTTGGGTGCGTAGGTGCGTAGGATTTCGTAGATTGGACTGGCGGGAACCTTTATATGAGAAGTGCAGACTGCGTTGAATTCACGTTCGTGTTGGCCATCTACTCCTCGCCCCTCTACTGCACCTTCCTTTGGCTGTATGACAGGTTGGCCAGCCACCCGTTGGGCCCACGTGTCATACACCCAAAGGCAGGTGCAGTAAGTCAATGAAGTTGCGTCCCCCTCCGTGCCCGTGCATGCTTTCAATGACTTGAGACTACCAAACATCACATGCAGTGGTTAGTTCATTGCATGTAATCCTATTAAGTAGCAAAAAGACATTAAGTTGTCTCGCCGATAGGAATGTGTATTTATTTACAGATGGAGTAGTACATTTTTTGTGACATGCATTACTAGATATTGCTAGTCAAATACTAAATCCAGATGGACGTGGTAGTACTACTAAACCAGGCGGTGGTGCTAGTACTAGTAGTAGTAGTAGTACTACAAATGTAGTAGCGCTGTACTACCTGTTGGTCAAATTATTACGTGTTGCTCCTCACAGTGAAGTGGCAAGACCCTACGCCGGAGATGACACCTAAGTATAGGCGCCGTGTTCGGCATACCATAGTCAACCTCACCGTCTGCAGTCACTATCATCATGGCTGTAGACCTAGCCTGCTTACAACTAGCCGTGTTCGACATAATTTCCCGTGCGTAGATGCCCGTGCATTGCACGGAACACTAAGATTGGGGGTGTACGGCGCCGGCAGCGGCCCTCGCGCCAGATTTTTCCATGGCCTTCTAGATGTGGTGGGGAGGAGATAAGGCTGATTGTGAGAGACAAGGAGTTGTTTGTAAATAGGGAACAAGTGCAGGCATCTATTTGCAAAACTGGAGAAGTTTGGTTTGTATGCGTCAGATCTAGATCCGACGGCTATTGGTGAAAGATGGCAGGCACAACATCATCACCAACTCAGGACCTGTTTGATTCACAGGATTTGAAAACGCATGAATAGGACACGGCAATATTACAAGTTTCAAACTGATATTACAAATGTCAGGAGTAATGCTGCACCTACGAAGAGGGAATTACTAGGAAGTTTACGTAAGAACTTTCATTACTTTAGGTGGATTCAGCATTATCGTACAAACTAAAATCCACCGCCCTGACAAGTCACTAATGGGCAAATAAGTTTTCGAGTCTCTAGCCACTTGATGTTTCAAAAACAAATTCAGCTTCTGCGGAGACTTTGTCATTTAGGCTTAGACGCTTGCGGTGATCAACACGCAATTCATTGTTGCGCCAGAGAACGCCAAACCTCATTACCTTGAGCACACTTGCCTCCAAAACAAAGAACCTGGCCAATTTAATCTCAGATGTGCTGCCTCGGTAGTCGATCAAATCAATTTCTGTAAGATGGAGATCAAGGCATTCGATGAGTTTATTATAGTGCAGCACATTTTTCATTTTTGGGTCTTTTTTTATCTGCAAAAGAAGAGAACATATTAGAGTAGCTGGTTGTATAAGATTGCCGTATCATCAAGAGGTACCAATATCATTCGCTCATACGATAGGGTTGGCTGGCTAGTGATATTTTTTCACTCTCTCTCTCTCTCTTTCTCTTTCCTCTCATTTACCTAGGAGTACGTGAAGAGCTTGGGCATTTGTTGCCTTCCACAATGTGGCCGATGCCATAATACCTATCAATGTCAAATCATAAGATTTTGGCACCGCTCTCGGGATGTGAGAGAGTTGGCACCGCTGTGCACACAGACCCACATGTATAAACAAATCAATCGAACCAACTACACCAGCCTCTCACTCTCCCAAACAAGTGTTTTTTTATTGCCTCAGTCCTCTCTCTCTCCCACGCAAGTGTTTTTTCATTGCGTGAGTTAATTTGGCACCGGAGCAAACTAGGTGATCCAGATTGGGGCAGCAAGTGAGCAATGGAGGGGCATCGATGCCAAATGCATCACAAGTGAATTTGGCACGTGTTTTGGCCTACATAGTGGAGGGCCATTATAGCCCACTTTTGTACTACCTCTTATTTAGTATAAAATTTTGACCATATATTTATGTAAGAAAATGCCAATGCATGTCACTAAAAATTACACCATTTGAAATTATGTTCAAATACGAATCCAACAATATAGTTCTTAGTGACATGCATTAACATTTTGTCAGTTAAATCTATGGTCAAATTTTGATACTACAAAATAGGAAGAGTAAACCAGGACGGAGGTAGTAATTGCTCTTAGTGTAACCATAGAGTTACTGGAGTAGTCTAAGTTACTTTCCACTATGACTAGCCTAGGCAACTATAGTAGTACAACAAAAAAACGATGAAGGTGATCACGTGAGAAAAAAATACTAAAAACATTTCTTTCGGTGCAGTGCGTAGATGCAGTTTTGAACACTACACTTGTCATCGTAATTTGGTAAAATTACGAAAAATTTGAGCTACGTTGTGATTACCGTTTACTAATAGGAAAGAAGTTTCACCTCGAAGAGTAGCTTCTCCGTGCATGGAAAGCATGTAAGGAATCCAACAACTTGATCCAGATTGGGGCCGATAGATTTTATTGCCAAGATCTTCACTGTGCTCATAGACTGGGTCAAGCTTGTGGGAATAATTTTCTGGAAGACGGTCGTAAATACATCAAGAAGAAATTTGACAATGTGAATTTCAAGAAGATGGAGAAGAAGATGAGTGCTGTACCTAAACGATTACGGATCCAATAAAGAGTTCGGAGAATTTGGCAGACGAGTGCACCAACGCTGTCAATTTCGGCGCGTCAATGACCCTGATTTTTGTTGGACCTTCTAGATCAGATACAAGCAATCTCTCAAGGAAAGGCGCATTCTCAATGACCATAATGTGGAACAGCTGGAGTGATCTCTTCCCAATTGATGTCTTGTTGCGGGGCCAGCAAGACACATAAATCCATCGGAGATTCATTGAGGCAATGTGGAGGCTAATGAACCCGTGGATCTACTCAAGACGAAGGTACTCGAGCGCAGTACAGCTGCAGAGCAGGTGCTCCATAGCCTTCTTCGAGATGAAAACGTCGAAGAGGTCGAGCTGCTTGAGTTGAGGGAGAAGAAGGGTGGGCGCGACATTAATCTGGGGAAGATATCAGGAGCTAAAGTTGGCGCGGCGCATCGTTGGCGCGAGGCGGAGCGCGGACGGCGGCAGAGAGCGACATCGTCCATCTTCAAAGCTGAGCTCCTCGAGCTGATCTAGGGCGGGGGATAAGAACCACTCGTCGAACTTGGGTTGGACCTTGCAGTTGGTACTGAACACGTGGATGTCAAGGCGTCTGGCTGGCCCAGGGTGCGATGAAAGGATCTTGGAGACTGCGGCCATGCGTTTGCAATCCACGTCGCAGAGACAGCTGTCGACGGTGAGGTTGAGGGGGACGCGGCGCCAGAGGGGGCGCCACCGCCGGGAGAGCAGGGCGGTCCACACGGCAGATTTGCTGGGGAGGAGGCCGATGATGACGAGCAACATGTCGTCCGGGAGGCTGCTGATGAAGTCCAGGCTCGCCGGATGCGGTTTTGGTTCTAGCTGCCTCCGCTTGTTGGCTGCCTCCCCGTCCATCTCAACCGGCGATGATGACGGTGTACACGTGTGCTGGTGTGTGTTGTGTGCTAGGTGTGCGCGAGTGCATCCTTCTGTGCATGCCGCCGTGCAGTTGTGAATTGTGCGCGAGTGCGTCCTCCACGCGGAAGAAGTGTGTCCTCAATGCGCCCTCAATTTACTAGCGCGCGGGGTGCTACCCCGAGTGGTTTCAACTTTGTTTACTTCACCGCATGTCAGATGGGCCTCTAGTTTACTTATTTTCACCCACTGCCACATGGGCCAGCACACGAATATACAGAACACGAGCTGACAAAACAGCATGTCGACTGGTTGACCGGTCAACTAAACAATATACGGAGCTATACGCTGACACAGTGAGCGTATATTCCGTCGGTATAGAGTGTTCGTGTGAGAGGGGAGGCCCGTGAGAGATAGCAGAGAGAGAGAGAGAGCTACTCCCTCCGTTCTATAATGTAGTTCCAACATTTTTTTAAAGTCAAACTTTTGAAACTTTGACCAAGTTTATAAAGAAATTACTTATATCTACAATACCAAAGATAAATGATAGGATGAAGTAAGTACATGTTGTGATGAATCTAATGATCTTTCCAGATGTAAATGTTTTTCTCCACATATACCTGGTCAAACTTTTCTGAGCTTTGACTTTTCAAAACATCCATATTCTTATGGACGTGAGAGAGTCCCTAACTAGAGAGAGAGAGAGAGAGAAATAGAAAGAGTGAGTGAAAAAAGTGTGTGTGCGTGTGTGAAAGAGACATGGACAACAATCGATAAAATTCGAGAAAAAACGTGTGTGTCTTATGCAAACATATCACACATGCATCTTCGACAACAGAAGCAAGGTGAGGAGATAGTGTGTGGTTGTTTGCAACCGAGAGAGCAAGACCCCTAGCACGTGGCCAAGAGGGGTCTGACAAACAAGGGAGAGAGGTCGAGAGGGACATATGGAGAAAATGCAGACATGGGGAGGAGAGAGTGTATGTTTGTCATAGAGAGATCCCCTGGAGATCGTGATGGGACTACATTGGTGGCAGATCGAGTGACAAGGTGTGTGTGCGATAGAAGATACCCGAGAGATATCGAGATAGACGTATGGATGAAGGAGACAATACGTGTGTTCCTGATGGCTAGTGAGAGATAATCATACTTAGGGGGGGAGTGCTTACGCCTATGATGGAGTGATGGATTATGGTACTTATTAGGGGGGTGCGTGTCACATAGAGAGAGAACAAGGGCGGAGAGTATTGGATGGGTCTATATGTATAGCGCGAGCGAGACATGTGTATGTGTGAACCAGGGAGATATAAAGTCTGAGAGAGATTGAGGAGCCCCGATAAGGCTGAGTGGTGCGTCAGATAGCTGAGGGGGGAAAGAGATGTTCCATCCGCTCGATAATGCAGTGCATGTAATTTTTTTAGAAGTCAAACTTTGGAAACTTTGATCAGGTTTACACAAATGTTATTTATATCTTCAATACCAAAGGTACATCATACGAAACTACATCTCATGGTGAATCTAATGGTATATCTTTGCCGTTCCAGATGTAATTGTTTTTCTCCATGTACATGGTCAAACTTTATGATGTTTGACTTTTCAATAAATCAATATGCTATGGACCGAGGAGAGTGCCTAAGTTGAGAGGGATCAAGTGCATGTGAAGGAGAATGAGTAAGTGTGCAAAAAGAGTATGTGTGTGAAAGAGAAAGTGACAACAAACAATAAATTAGAGAGAGAGTGTGTTTTTTCGTTTCTTAGGCGAACATATCACGCATGCATCTCCGAGATAGAAAAGCGAGGCGAGGAGATACACGAAGATACCTAGTGTGTGATTGTTTGCAACGGAGAGAGACACCCCTATAGCACATGTCCAATAGAGGTCTGGCCAACAAGGAACAAAGGTCGAGAGGGACACATGGAGAACATGGACACATGGGGAGGGCGAGAGGGTGTGTTTGTGATAGAGAGACCCCCTTGAGATCGTGAGGGGACTATATGGGTGGGAGATCGAGGGAGGTGCGTGCGCGATAGAAAGATGCCCCGAGAGAAATCGAGATAGACCATGCACATGTTTGTGATGGAGACTAAGATTAGCTAGTCATATACATGTAGGGGGGACTGCGTGTGCCTACAATTGAGTGAGAGACCATCATACTTGGCTAGCTAGGCATGAGACTGTGTGTGTGTGCGTGTGAGATGGAGAGAGAACGAGGGAGAGAGATAGAGTTTTAGATGGGCCTATCAAGTGCGAGTGAGATATGCATGTGTATGTGTGACCTAGGTAGATGGAGAGTTTGAGAGAGAGGGGGAAGAGCTCTGAGACGACATAGTGGTGCGTGATAGAGTTACGGGCAACGAGCCAAGGAATTTGTGTGCGTACGATGAGTGCACCCAAGATATCTAGCTTGGACTAGAGAATCATACATAGTGTGCGAGAGAGACCGATAGATGGAGTATATATGCATGCGAACTAGAAAGACCCCCCCCCACGCACACACACAAAGAGAGAGAGATGGAGAGAAAGAGAGAGGACCAACAAGGTTTGTGTGTTGGATGCGTGCGACAGAACTGAAGATTGTCGGCGAGAGAGAGAGAGAGAGAGAGAGCAGGAGTCCGGGAGAGGTGGAGGTCGCGTTTTATGCATCAAAGACTGATATAAACCATGTTTCGATATAAACTTGCATTCAAATATTTAAATTGGAGAACATGTTGTCTGCAATCCACACATGAACGGATATATGCGTATACCAAACAAGTTCAGTCATTTGACTTTCAACATGTTCATGGAGTACTATAATACTGTACAACATGCTATTCGATTGAGGCGTTCAATTTTGGATTTAGTTCACTATTTTGACCTGGTGAACGAGCTATTTCATTGAATCAAGATATTTCATCTTGGGTTTGATTCCCATTTTTGAGTGGGTCAACTATTTGTCATATAGTAAATCGCTAGCAACGAGCATGTAAAAACACATTACTCCCGAGCCTCATCTCTCCATCTAAAAAAGAAGTGGCAAGCTAATATTTCTAAATTTTATTCGAATCGACTTGGTAAGGTAGACGTGGATGCCCGTTCTCCCAAATTTTGAACGAACCATTAAACATCCTCTGCTCGGTGGAATTCGCCCGAGCAAATAAATGGGAGACGCGAAATTACCGTCCTATGTGGGAGACGCATTAATTGGCCCGTTGTGCATCGAGGGTAGGTTCGTAACTTCATCCAAGCGCGCCTTCTCCTCGGCCGAAATGACATGTGCCGAATAATTCATAAACCATGGTCAGCAAAACACGCTCTCCTCACCCGAAATCGCTCGCACCCACTATATTTCAAAACACGCCCTCCTCGCCCGAAATCGCTCCCGCCCACTATTTGGGGAGAAGCAAAGTTACTCTACTATCCCCGACCCTTAGTACACAGACCCAAGCCGAGAAGCCAAAAGGCAGGGGTAGAACTGTAACTCCCCTCACATTTCAGAGAAATGCGTCCGTAAAACATGGTTCCACTCCCCTCCCAATACGCCCCATTCATACCTCGTGGGCGCCAAATCACCTTCTCCACGGAAGCTCCCTTCTCCCAAGCCGCGAAACCTCAGCCCCTCCTCCATGGCGCCCCCCCACCGCACCAATTTCACAGCCGCCCTCCTCCCTAATGCTGGAGACGCTGTCCATTTGCCGTCGTGCACTGGGCCGTGTGCCTCTTACTCTGTGCTGCTGGAGCTGCCTCGACGACGGCCGCGTGAACCGTACCAGAGCCGATTCACCCCCGCCGTTGTTCACGGCACCGGAGCGGTTCCAACTTCGGATCCGTCCAGAGTCCCGATGCTGCTTCCCCATAGCCGCCGACCGTCGGGACATCGCTGTTTCCCTGCCGCCAGTGGCCACCGCAACCGCGCCGGTCTCACCGACTCGGCAGCTGGACCTGCCTACTTCACCATGCCGCCAGATAGGTCGCAGCCTCATCTCAAATCACATTATATAGGCGTCAGTTGTTTGAATTTTTATTCTGGGCCAATCGATTCCCAATGGGAAACAGCACCCCTCGAGGCGGCGGAGCTCCAACGCTACCGGTTGGCTGGTGTCTAACGTAAGGGTGCGAGGCCGCAAGTTCGCCGTGGTAGCAGCGCTTAGATGGCCATCTTAGAGTTGCGTGGGTTCAAGGTACTGCCGCCGCCGGATCTGGATGACGGGGAGTCTTTGTGGATTGGCCCGGGGGCGGCGCAACCACGACAGTGCGTTGGGGCGGGGAGTGGTGTTTTGGCCGGGGCCACGGACGGCGGAGGCAAGCTGCTCTGCCGTTGGTCGCTGGCTCTTCGGGGAAGATTCCTAACAGTGTCAGCCGGGAGGCACAAGACGGCCATAGCCATCCGGCATAGATCGGACAGTACCAAAATAAAATAAAATAAAATTGTGTGACCCCAATTTAGTCTCAGTCAACAGACGTGTGACCACTCTCGTACCTTGCTATTGATCTCTTAGTGTATTTCTTCAGATCGAAGAGATGTGTCATTCTTAACATTATGCGTTATCTGCATCTCACTACTAGGAAAAGGCCTACTAGTGGCGCACCAGTTTTGCCTACTAATGGCGCACTACTGGTGCGCCACTAGTACCACGCCACTAGTATTAAATACTAATGGCGCACCACTGGTGCGCCATTAGTATCTGGTATACTAATGGCGCATCACGCCGTGCGCCATTAGTATAGACCAACATGCGCCATTAGTGTGCCTCCCAGGGGGCGATATTTACAGATGTGCTTTGCCATACTAATGGCGCACTGTGGGGTGATGCGCCGTTAGTATCCTTTGGCATACTAATGGCGCACGTTGGGGTGATGCGCCATTAGTATGAATATTAGGGATTTTTTTCCTTTTCTGATATTTGCACAGGTTACAAAATATATTATTGGACAGAATATAGACAGCACCACACAGCAACAGCAGATTCATCGAATACAATAGAAGATTAGTCTCTGAATACAATTCATCATATTAGTCTCCGAATTCAAAAGACCGAACAAAGATAGAACATTACAAGTCTCGAGACCGCGAGTAGCGAGTTTGTCTTCACATTACAAGTCGATATCGATCACCTAAACTACCATCACATAGAAGAGAGCTGTGGTCATCACGATGAGCATCATTGCGATGAAACTGGTCTTCATCCGGTTCCTCCAATGCTCCCTCCTCTCTCCTGCCCGATAGCGCGCGTATCTAGATTCCGCCTCGGCCATAGTGGTGTACCCTTTGTAACTGTTACCGCTGAAACGGTGAACCTGTCTCCGACACTCCGCCCAGTCGTCGTAGACACCGGGAACCTTACCCTTGTACACGACATACGACGGCATGTCTATGCACTAGCCAAACAACAGACAATACATAAGCAATATATAAGTATGCAACAAAAGGATCGGAAGAGAAAATCAAGACATTAATAGCACGATTCATGGTCCTACTAATAAATAGCATCGATTACATCTAAGTTGAACGACTGTCCAAACCAAAGAGACATACAAGTTCATTAAAGTTTAATTACAACATGAGCTAATCGATGCTTTAGAACTACACATAGCATCACTACTTTCGACTCGACTCATGGGACCGGAGCGTGGATGAAGCCGCCGTCTTTCGTGATGGTCATGAAGTCGCGGGCGTTGTCAACCTGCATTTGTAGCGTTGTGTCTATCTCACTTTTGGACGGTTGATATTTGAGGTAGAACTGCCCCGAGGTACGAAGGACGTCTTGATGGATGATTTCTGCAAACTCCGACTGGATGTGAAAGAATTCTTGTCGGATGTCCACGTCCTGGATTGCCGCCAAGCTTGCGGCCCAATCTTTGAGATTATTTGGTAGCAGAAGGTGATTATGGTCCCGTACGATCGCCCACATGTGATGGAGGGCGTAGTAGGCATCCTTCTGACCGCAGGCGGCTGCTTGACGCAGGGGAACGTCGTATTGTGGGTGAACACGTGCCTGCCGTACCTACGAACTGGCCTCTTAAAGGTGCCTCCAGATGCGGCGTAGCCGGGGAGAGCATCATCAAGAACTTTCTTGATATTTGTGTAGTCTATCTTGGAGTCACGGTCCAGGTCAAAATACGTGGCGATGGAATATTTCGGGCCTAAGAGGATGAGTGTGCAATGTGTGTCACTTCACAGAACACAGAATGTTAGAAAAAAAGAACGATCGAAATCTAGGAAATCATATGTTATGGGGCGGTTAGGGGATGACTTACTCGGGAAAGTAAGGCACGAGGAAGTTATCCTTATCTGGGTTTGCCAGAATGACGCCTTCGAGGTGTGAACTCGCGACTTGCCGGTCCCCAGCGCTGCCCAAGATATTGGCACGCATGTAGAAGGGGTCGACTATCACAATGTCCGGGGTCTTGTCTCTAATGATCCGCATCTCCATACTCAGCGAAAACAACCGAACAAAGGTGTAGTGCAGCGGATGAAGGTTAAACATAGCAAAGATGTCATCAAACTGCAGGGCGATCGTACCCCCGACGGCGCTATCCACAAAGCCCTTGCCCTCTGGCACCTTGGCCACGAAAACCGGGTATGCCACATCATTCTCTCTGAGACGCCGCTTCTCCAAAGAAAGAACACTGTCATGCAGACTCCGCATAGCACCGGTTGCAGCATTGAGCATATTTGTCGGTAGCATCGCCCTACCTGCCACATGCACACCCTCCTCGAGATATCCTTAGGTGAAGGTGGCCCGTCCTGAGCACGGATCGTACTCGGTGCCGGCTGGCTCGCACCAGCGCCCTTGTTAGTCTTTTGTTTCCGTCCCTTCTTCTTGATCTGTCGTAATGGGATCGAGTTTTGCTCACAGACCGCCTTCTTGAGCGTGTTGGGGCTGATAATATTTCGCACCTCAGCTATCTTAGGCTCGGTGAAGGCGGTAGCTGGAGGCGTCTCCTGAGAACTGAACGCCAGACGACGCCTGTTGCAATTGGGTTTCTCCGCCGTACCAGCTAGATCGCGGTCGTCTTTTTCAGGGTTTGGTTCTTGAGAAGGAGGCCCGCAGAACTCGTCACCGTACCCATGTTCGGCAAAGTACTTATCGACGTTGGTAAATGTACCGTCGTCGTTGTTGTCGTCGTCCGGATCCTGTGCCATATGCATGTCCGGATCCTGTGCCATAGGGATGTCCGGCATGTCCGGTACCGTTGCGGTGTTCTTGCCATGGCTTGGCACTGGCACGACTGGCGGTCTTGTCTGTGGGGTGGTGTCCCCCTCCCCCAAACAAATCTGGCTCTTTGGCCAAAGCAGGGGCCAGCTTACGCAGGCGCTGAGGGTCATCACATCATCTTCGTCGGCCCCAGCGGGTCGAATCGGAGGTAACAACTCGTCACAGCCTGGCAGCACCCGAACCAGTTCAACCCTATACAAGGTGGGTGGCATCAGATTACCGTGGAACACGTGGTTGCCCGGTTGAACGATTCTGCCCTTGGCGACATCGACCAACTCGCCGCCCACGAAGTGCAGGAGAGTGCAAGGAACATCGGCAGCGCCCTGCGAAAACATGTAGGGCATCAGGGATGCCTAGTCAAAGGCAAGGAGATGAAGTCAACGGCCGAGAGGCTTAGTTACCGTGATGCCGTCGAGCTCGGTTAATGTCGAGGCACCGCCAACGGCGGGCGTGCAACTGACGGAGGGGCCGCTTGCTGGCGAGGTGCCGGCCAGCGTACACCCGGGTGCATTAAGCTCCAATGCCCGTGCCGGCGCCGGAGACACGAATACCGCCTCCGCCGGAGACACCAATGGCGCGCCTGCGCGTTGTGCGAGTTGCTGGCCTTGAAGGTGGGAACCGGGGGAGGCCCCTGTTGGCCGCCCGCAATCCACGTCGTCAGCCCCTGAATCAAGGTAGGCACCATGGCGGTGAGTGTCGTTCCCAGTTGTTGTTGCACTTGCTCTTGGACAATCTCCAGAATCCGCACCACTTGTGCCTTGAGTTCTTGAACCTCGCGCGACTAGCTTTCCGAGCTGGTCTTTTTCTCCTTTCTCCCACCAGCGGTATAGTATGACGACCATTTTGTGGACAAGACTTTGCCGGCCACACGACCAGCTGACGACGGCTCACTGAGCTTATCCCTGTTTTTCATTACGTTCAACGCCCTATTTAAAGGGGTGTCGAAAGGGGAGCTCTAAGACGACCCCGCGCTACTGCTTTCAGCCTCCTGCGGAAGGAATGTGAACCATTTAGAAATTTGGCTTCATTAATTAGAATGCAACCATATGGAGCTAATTACGCGGGGGTGTATTCCTTACCAGAAGAAGCTCAAGCGCCTTGGTCTTCGGATCCGTGGTAAGCTCCTTTGTTACCGGGTCCTCCTTGTACCGGGCCCAGACAAAGTTCCTGGTCTGCTTGTCACGGTATTTCTCGAAGCGGGGCGGTAGGCCTTGCTCGGCACGCTCCGCGTCCTCCTTGTCCCATATAGGCTCCACCACTCTGTAACTGCCGGGACCGAGTTGGTGGACCCCTAAGTTCAACTGACGCATTTCTTTCCCCCACTGACTTGATTCGAAGGTTGCGCTGCTCTCGCACTTGATCTTGAACTCCTTGTAGTCATCTTCGCTGATCAAAGGATATTTCGCCTTGATCTTCTCATAACTATCACCTTTTTTCAATCATTGCCTTCACCGTGCTTCTCCAAGTAGACAGGGCCGTGCTCATCCAAGTGAGGGCGGCACTGTTCACTTTATTCCCTGAGAGGC
This sequence comes from Aegilops tauschii subsp. strangulata, assembly GCF_002575655.3. NCBI lineage: Eukaryota > Viridiplantae > Streptophyta > Magnoliopsida > Poales > Poaceae > Aegilops > Aegilops tauschii. The sequence goes on from NC_053038.3 coordinate 471,801,539, forward strand.
GTGTGTTTGCAAAGTCAGCGGGGAACTTGTATCGTTCGTGCAGCTTCGTGAAGAGGAGGCTACGCAAATTCCCTCGGTCCTTATGCCTTAGGTTCTCGGTGTTGATCGAGACGGTGCTCCGGAGAATGCACCCGAGCTGAACCGAGTACCCCTTGACTAATTCTTTGGGCGCCGTTGGATGCCCGTCGGCGTTCACTTCAGTAAATTCCTCCTTGACGGTGCCGAGCACGCTCGGGCACCGGTCCTTCCGTTGCCTCTTCGGTTGGCTGCCATCTGTGCGTGCGCCGCCATCATCAGTGGTGGCATCCTCGGCGGCACCATCAGTGGTGTCATCCCCGACGCCACTAGGGGTTGTGTAGTCAGGATCGGTGTCTTTCGCGGCGTCCTCATAGCGGTGAGGTTCTTCCTCCAGCTCCTGGGACAGCTCCCAGAATTGCTTGCCGCCCGAACCGCCGGCCTCATCGTTGTGGGCCATGTTTCGCTCTAAATAGAAAAAAAGTTTGGTCAAAAAGTTGGTTATTGTCAAGGAACAAGATCATGGTCTCATCATTTAGGGTTTGTCGACACCGAGGCATCCTAAAAGCTAAGCTTTTATCATTTAGGGTTTGTCGACGCCGAGGCACCCTAAAAGCCTAAGCGTACATCATTTAGGTTCTCATCGACACCGAGGCACCCTAAAAGCCAATGTTTTATCATTTAGGGATTGTCGACGCTGAGGCACCCTAAATGCTAAGTTAAGTTTTCATCATTTAGGGTTTATCGATGCCGAGGCACCCTAGGTTGACTGATATAATGGGTATCTTCTAATAATATACCCTGCTTAATTAAGGACAAACACCAAGAGACAGTAAACATATCACACTTCTATATGTATAACACAAGAGCCAGTTGATCCTACTTAATTAAGTACTAAGATACCCCGGCCCATGCATTAGCCGCAAGTACCCCATATGTCCTATTTTTAGCAAAGTCATGCTAAAATTCATGGAAAATTTCAGCATGACCTTTGCTGAAAATAGGACATATGGAGTACCCGAATTTTCCGGAACGGAAGTTAATCGACATTCCGGCAAACTCAAGGGCCTCTCGGGGTACGTGCAAAATCATCACGACACGATGGTCGGAGACAAAACCCAGCAAACTAGCAATTGATGGATCAACACGTAAAACATGTCCAATAAGAGCATATAATTCAACAACTCCACTGAAAACGAGAGCTGAAAGATGCAGGGAGCACAAACAGCTCAGAAAAATCAATCCATCTATCATTTCAGGTTTTGCTAGAAATACCTTTAACATCAGTATCAGTATGATTATAGAGTCAACATCAGTATGATTTATAGAGTCAAATATCTTCAACGAGGGATACAAATAATTTTCATTTTCATATTTTAAGAACTATAAATAAACCATCCAGTAAGTATAATCAAGGTAATCCACCATTCCCACAAGACAAGTTTTATTCAGTACTGCTAATATGGTTGGAGATTACTATGAACATGTGGCAAGACTACTTTGATAACAAGGGCCACTAGTTGGCCAGTAGTTGAACTAGCAGCCTGGCCATCACTGACGCCACGCACTGCTGTGACAGCTCTCAGCAGTAACCTCCAAGGCTCCGACAACCGACACAGATAACCTGTCTCAAAGATGAGCCTCAAGACAAGTTGCGCATTCTACTTTATGCTTCATTGAAGTTCAGAGAACTCTCCAAAAGAAGGTTCAGGTGCCAATTGGTATCATGTTAAAGCCAGAAATGTAAAATGATCTACAACCTTATGTAAAGTGCCAACTCCACAGATTTCTTTTTCACAGCTTTTATATTATTTCTAGAAGCAACACAACAGGGTTAAACACCAGAATCTTGAGTTTAATTTTTTCCAGAATTTTAGAGGCCCCACAAATTCAGTTCAGGTATTTAATACCATGTTAAAGACAGTAAAGTACAGAGGTTTAGCCCTGGTCCTTACATTCAGTTTCCTAATCTTTTTGTTTTCTACAAAGATATTCCCAACCATCATGATGCTGGTAAGAAAAGAGCTACTCTCTGAATCTTTTATCTATTTATACCTGTAAATTAGCACTCTGATGCTGGCCTTGACAAATGATCCCACTATGTTGTTTGCTGGAATCTGAAAAATGATCCCACTATGTTGACAAATGATCCCACTATGTTGTTATACTTGAGAACACTATAACAAAATCGAAACCACAATAAACATTGGTCAGATATTACAGGGTACAATTACACAAAGCATCTGAATACACACATACTTCATCTATCAAGTATAACTCTGTCAAGCCAAGAAGGTATGAGCTGTTCATGGAAGCCTTTGATCATAATATCTAAAGGCATAGACAAAATCTACAATAAGTCAACAAAAAGGTCACACGCACCCACTCAGCCACACCGTCTTCAGCCCTTTTCCTAGTAGTGTCTTTTCCTAGTAGTGTCTTCAGCCACACCGTCTTCCGACTCACCGCAGCTGCTCCAACAAGGGAAGCATACACCAGAAGGGAGCTATAGTTCCCACTCAACACTTCCCTGCATCGAATGCGCGTGCCCGACATGGACAGCCACAACAATTGTAGGGCCATCGACAAGTCAGCACATGATGCTCACTCCTATGGATGGCGGCCAGATAGGTTGTACCCTCATCTTACTTGTGTGCAACATTTATGGCTTTGTTATTCATCTAAGCATGGAAAATAGATTATCACATTTCACTGTATATCCATGCTGATCTCTTACGGGTCTTGTTCAGGAGTTAACGTTGTTCCATAGTTCAGCTAAGATACTTGCTCTTTAGGTAACGTTGTTCCATAGTTAGCATCCATCAGCCAATGCTATCCCACAAGCTGGTGATTATAGTATTATACCACTTCTAGTATTACCTATGTTGTTCTTTAATACTTTTGTGTGCCATCTAGTTAATCTTGAGTACAAATGATACATATTCTGTAGCTTTCATCTGTGTTCTCCCTTTAGTTTTTGAGACCTGTTGCTGCTTGTTAACCCTAGTCCTACTATTTATGTCGTCTCCTACAGGCACTCATTACATAAATCTAACTACTAGTTGTCTTCCATGCATGCCAGATATAATTGCACACACTGATATATCCATAAGAACCTCACGGAGCAATGTAAAGGCCAATAAACTTGATGTCAATGATACCCAATATGATGGAACATGTAAAGGCAGTTCTTCAGAAGACTTACAGAAAGATGTTGAATCCTCTTCACCCCACAAGTTCCTAGCTCTAACTTGGCCCGTGATATGGTACAACATGCATATAATGTCCTGGAGTGTATCTACTCTGTTGCAATGCCATGTGCTTAGCATGCTGATCATGCATGTAAATATGTCATGCCTTCCTGTTTTTCAGTACCTATTCCATTCATGATAACATGTTTTCAAATTCAAGTACTGTCATTCTACTCTATCGCAATGCCATCTGCTTAATTTGGACATTGATACGTCTCCAACGTATCTATAATTTTTGATTGTTCCATGCTATTATATATTCTGTTTTGGATGTTTAATGGGATTATTTATACACTTTTATATTATTTTTGGGACTAACCTATTAACCGGAGGCCCAGCCCAAATTGCTATTTTTTTGCCTATTTCTGAGTTTCGCAGAAAAAGAATATCAAACGGAGTCCAAACCAGATGAAACCTTCGGGAATGTAATTTTTGGAACGAACGTGATCTAGAGGACCTGGAGTCTACGTAAAGTAATCAACGAGGAGAGCACAAGGTAGGGGGAGCGCCATCCACCCTCGTGGGGCCCATGTTGCTCCACCGACGTACTTCTTCCTCCTATATATATCTCCGTACCCCCAAACCATCAGAGGCATCCACGAAAACCTAGTTCCACCGCCGCAACCTTTTGTACCCATGAGATCCCATCCTGGGGCCTTTTCCGACGTCCTGCCGGAGGGGGCATTGATGACGGAGGGCTTCTACATCAAAACCATAGCCTCTCCGATGATGTGTGAGTAGTTTACCTCAGATCTTCGGGTCCATAGTTGTTAGCTAGATGGCTTCTTCTCTCTCTTTGGATCTCAATGCAATGTTCTCCTCGATTCTCTTGGAGATCTATTCGATGTAATCTTCTTTTGCGGTGTGTTTGTTGAGACCGATGAATTGTGGGTTTATGATCAAGATTATCTATGAACAATATTGAATCTTCTCTGAATTATTTTATGTATGATTGGTTATCTTTGCAAGTCTCTTCGAATTATCAGTTTGGTTTGGCTTACTAGATTGATCTTTCTTGCAATGGGAGAAGTGCTTAGATTTGGGTTCAATCTTGCGGTGTCCTTTCCCAGTGACAGCAGGGGCAGCAAGGCACGTATTGTATTGTTGCCATTGAGGATAACAAGATGGGGTGTATATCATATTGCATGAGTTTATCCCTCTACATCATGTCATCATAGTTAAAGCATTACTCTGTTCTTATGAACTAAGTACTCTAGATGCATGCTGGATAGCGGTCGATGTGTGGAGTAATAGTAGTAGATGCAGAATCGTTTCAGTCTACTTGTCACAGGCGTGATGCCTATATACATGATCATACCTAGATATTCTCATAATGTCGGGTGGTTGGTGCGACATATGCCAACGGGTGGCTTATCATTGTGGGAGCCAGTAAGACGTCGCCGGTGCCTGGAAACGGGATGAGGCGAAGACATGCACGCCGGCGAATATTACCCAGGTTCGGGGCTCTCCGTGGAGATAACATCCCTAGTCCTGCTCTGCGGGGTCTCCGCATGATCACTAGATCAAAACAAGTAGCTACAAACGCTCCTTGAGCTGTCGGGTTAGAGGGAGAAGAAGGGCAAGGCTAGCTCACCTTTTCTCTCTATATGGTGTGTGTAATTCTATCAGACCAACCCTTTGCATGGGTGTCCCGGGGGGTTTATATAGGCCTACCCCCCAGGGGTACAATGGTAATCCGGCTGGGCGCGGGTCCCAGCCGTCAGTGTCTGTGCTCGCCGGCTTCTCTGCCGGCCATTGGGGCCCGCCGACTGGGGGGTCCCGCCGGCTGCCGGCCTCTTGGCCGACAGGCCGGCCCCACCGCTTGGGGGCTTTGTCGGCGGCTGGTTACTGTTGCCTCGCCTCTGATGACGAGGGCTTTGTCGAGGTAAGCATGGCTACAGTGTCGCCATCTTGTGGACTCTCACTGTAGCCTCACCTCGTCTTGTCTCCTTAATGAGGCACATGATTCGAGGGAGGGAGACAGCCGGCTATTGGGAGCCGGCTACGCCCTTGGCCGACTAGGGGAGGCCGGGCCGCCTTCGAGTGTCTCTCTAGCTAAAGGGGCCCGCCGCCCGCGGGCCGTACTAGCGCTTGTCGCGTGTGACATCGAGGTCAACATGGCTACAGGTGAATGCAGTCTTGGTGGGTGCGGTCTTAGCCGGCTTCTGGGAGTCGGCATTCTTCATGGCTGGCTTCGGGGAGTCAGTCCTCTTGGGGCCAGCTTCCTGGAGTTGGCCATCTCGTAGCTTTCTTGGGGAAGGTTTCTGAGACTGGGTCGCCTTCTGGGAGTCGGCCCTGGGGATAGTCGGCCGGGGGAAGGCGGCCCTATGCTTTGTCTGCTTGAAGGCTTGAATGGCCTGATAATTTTTGAAGAGCCAGGGGGAGTCGGTTAGGCTACCCATGGCCATTTACTCCGACAGTAGTCCCCGAAGCTGGTCGGGCTTCGAGGTTGAGAGGAGGTCGAGAAGCTCGGGCAGCTTCTTATCTTGACGAGCCGGCAGCTGGGAGCCAGCTTCGGTTGGGCGCGCCATCTTGGCGAAAAAAATTTGAAGTCGGAGGGCGGGAGTCTGCTGGCGCGCGCGCCGGGCTGCGGGCCGGCCGCTCGCCGCCTGCGAACCACGTGGTATCCCTTGGCAGAAAAAAGCCTGCTAGCCCACGCGTGCGACAAGACGTCGCCGCAGGCCGGGGGCCCACCACTCCCACGCCCAGGCCCAGGCGCGGATTCTCTGCGGCCCAAAGCCGTCCGCACGTCTTCCTGCGGCGGTTTCGACACGTCTTTAGGGCGTAGTAATCATGGGACGTGGGAAAGTGGGTGTAGTTAATCCCACGTCCCACCCCACGCCTCGCCTCCTCAGCTTCGCCGCACGAGGCTATAAGTAGGGGGAGGAGGGGAAGCGACAGACGCTCGCACGCTCCTCTCCTCTCCGCCATCTTCTTCCTCCTGCTTCCCCTCATAGCAGCGTCTCACCGCCGCGCCGTCCCACCATTCTTTTCCCCACCACCGCGCTCATTCCCGCCGGCCTCACGCCGCTATGCAGTACGGCGGGGACTGGGACGGCTCCAACGTCCATGAGGACCACGTCAAGTTCCTCCGCAAGACACGGCGGCTGCCCCGCGCGGATAAGGTGCGGGTTCGTCTTGCGCCTGAGAAGGAGATCACGCCGGAGCCGGAGGAAGGCGAGTGGGTGGTGTTCCGCTCGCATTTCTTGCGCGGCATCGGCTTGCCAGCGAGCGCTTTCTTCCGTTCTTTTCTTGAATTCTATCAACTCCAGCCACACCACCTTACCCCGAACACGGTGGTGCTGCTGTCCGCCTTCGTCACCTTGTGCGAAGGCTATCTCGGCGTTCTCCCCACTCTCGAGCTCTAGGGGGAGTTCTTCCAGTCCAAGCTGGGCACGCGTATGCAGGGCGTGCCGGTTCAGAGTGGCGCCTTCATCGCGATGCGGAGGGTGGCAGCCGACAACCCCTTCCCCGTCATCACGCTAATCCAGTCGGTGAAGCTCTGGCAGAAGTCATACTTCTACGTGAAGAACGTCGCCCCGCAAGGCGATTACGTAAATTTGCCGGCTTATGTAGCCGGCCCGCCGGCGGGTAGGCGGCCCCAGCAGTCCTATCGGGCCGTGACGCTGACGCCGGCTGGAGCCGCGGCTGTCACCCGACTGCGGGTGATGATCCAGTTGGAGGGCCTGATTGGGCCCGACTTGCTGGCCGCCTTCGTCACGCGCTGGGTGCTTCCACTTCAGAGCCGCTCTCACATGATCTGTCAGATGAGCGGCCAGCTCGATCCGAGTCGGATGTGCACCAAGGACATGCCGCACAACGAGGTGGCCCATATGGTGAATTACCTTGCGAACTGCAAGCTCTCCACAGAGTGGCAGTTTGGCAAGGAGCCATATTCCCGAGCACATCCGCCGCCCATGGTATGTTCTCTTGTTCCCTTTCTTCTCTTAGTTTTGTCGCCGAGTTCCTTTTGGCCGACTCTGACTAGTCGGCACGTCCCGACAGAGCCCTCTCCTTCGGCCTGCAGGCGGGTCAGGGGCGGAGCGCCGATTCCTCCCGGACCGGACGGAGCACGACCTGGAGGACCCCGACTTGGGGGCAGCCGCCATGGATGACAACACCAAGGCGTGTGGCGGCCAAGCCGGCGGCGAGGCAGGCGGCTCCGGGCTTGGAGTTAGCTTCGACGACTGGCCGGATGACGACGAGGCGGAAGTCGTCCCACGCCGCCAGCCGGCGTCTGGCCACGGCACGGCTTCCTCCACCGCGCCGCCTGCTCGGGGCGGCAGGCAGAAGCGTCGTGCTGCGTCGAGCTTCTTCGGCAGTCGGCCGAAGAAGCCCAAGGGCGGGGAAGCGGCGACCAGGCGGGAAGAGGCGGCCGCGAAGGCAGCCCGCTTCCGCAAGGCGGTGAAGCAGCCGCAGACGGTGTCGGCGTAAGTGTATACTCCTTCGTGTATTCTTTCTTCTTTTCTCTAGTAGTTCCTGAATCCTTGTCCTTTCTCAAAAAATCAGGGCTCCACTGTCGCTCGAGCGGGTTGCTGCCGCCTCCGTCATTGGAACGCCGGGGGGATTCGGGAGCACCACTCGCTGCATGGACCCCCGTGCCGAGCTCCAGGCGGCGACGGAGCGAAACGCGCGGGAGGCGCGGGAGGAACGGGAGGCGGAGGAGTTGAGGGCGGCCTGCGCCAAGGCGGCGCAGGAGGAGGAGGCGGCGAAGACGCGCGCCGATGCAGCGGCCAAGGCCCAAGCGGAGGCTGCGGCCGCGGCGATGGCGGAGGGGGCCTTGCTAGTCACCCCTCTGCGCGTCGCGGCGCCTGAGGCCCCAGAGCCCCCGCCCGAAGAAGCCGGCGGTGACCAGCCGGGACTGGAGAGGGAGGACGACGTCGTCGTCCTGGAGAAGGAGGCAGCACCGGCCCCGCCGACTGGGGCGACCCAAGGCGGCCGGCCTAACATGCCACCTGCGCAATCGGCCGGGGGCGAGCCGGCCGCGAGGGCTGACCTGGTGGTCCAGACGCCGTCGCGCCAGCGCGTGGGGAAGGCTGCACCGGAGCCGCAGACGGCCGCAGGCTCCAGCTCGTCGGCCCAGGACATGGAGGCGGCCAGCGCCAGCTCGGGGTGGACGCCGGGTGGAGGGACGGCTGTGGTGAACGTAGCCGTGCAGGACGTCCGGACCCGGCTTCAAGCCCAGGCTGCGGCGCTGAGGAAATATAATGACGAGTTCCTTGCGACGCGGGCGGCCATTCGGGTTAGTCTTCTTGTCTTTGCTTTTTTGATCTTGGTTTCTTCCGTGGGGGCACGTCAGCGCACCCACTGGGTGTAGTCCCCGAGTTCCGAGTCGGCTGCTGAGCAGGCGGCTTGGAACTTCCTAGCGGGCCTTGTTTTGCTATTCTTGCTCTCATTCGCTCCTCTGCCTGACTTGCAGGACTATCACAACCTCCGCGCGGCTGCCTTCAACTCCCAGGCTCGGCAGCTGACCCAGAAGACTGCTGACCTATCTGAGAGCCGGGGTAAGTGCTTCGTCTTTTATCTCACGTGGGGGCGCGTCAGCGCACCCACTCGGTGTAGTCCCCGAGATTCGGGCCGACTGCCGAGCAGTCGGGTCGGATCTTCCTTGACGACTTCTTCCTTATTGCTTCTTTCTTCTCTGCCATTCCTGCAGCGGCCAACACTGGTCTAAGGGAGCAGCTGGGCGGGACTCAGGCCGCCCTCCGCGCTAAGGAGGCCGAGTTTGCCGCCTTGGTACAGGAGCGTGACCGCCTGGCCAAGAGGCTGGCCGTCCAGGAGGAGAGCCACAAGGCGGCCCTGAAGGCGGTGCAGGACAACGAGGCCGCCCTCCAAGCTGAGTATGAGACAGAGGCGGCCAGCTGGGCCGAAGCGAAGCAGACGCTGGTCAACGGCTATGGCCAGATTGAAGACTTGGTTGACGGTAGGCCGCCTTCCTCTTCGTCCTTGCTTGCCGCTTGCCATTTTAGCTCGTTTTCTGACTTGGTGTTTTTCTCTTCTTTCTCTTTCTTCCTTGCGCAGAGTACTTCCCTGGCTGCTCTACCGCCGCCAACCAGGTCGTCGAGGCCCACCGCGAGGCACAAAGGCAGGCTGGCGCCAAAATCGCACAAAACGCTCGCCGGTCGCTGGAGGAGCAGCTATTGGCGATCCAGGCCCGCCTCCAGCCGGCTCATTGCCTGCTCCGCCAGCTTCAGCGTGTTGGGGCGCAGGTGCTGGCCGCTCTCTGGCCTGGTGAAGGGATTCCCCGCACCCCTAGTCGGACTGCCGACTGGCTGGAGGTGGCGGTCGGCCGCTTCGAAGCGTGGAAGGCTTCGGCGGCTCGGTCCGGCGCCAGGCGGGCACTGGAGTTCTCCAAGGCCTGGTATCCCGAGCTGAGTCTGGACCAGCTGGCCACCTGGCGGCAGGAGGCCGACACGGAGCTAGAGCCGGCGCGGCCGGCTATTATCCAGCGGGTTTTGGCGATCGCCGACTACACCGACACCAGTGCCTTCGCTCCTGAGGTGGACGACAACGGTGTTGCCCAGCCGGGGGAGTGGTTCGGGCTGAACCCGGCGGACGGCGAGGACTCGGCGGAGGAGATCGACTCCAGCGACGAGGGCGAGGAGGAGGAGGAGGGTGAAGACGCCGGGCAGATGGTGGAGCGGCCGGTCAGCCTCAGCTTGACCGTGCCTCCAGCAACAAGGCACGCGCGGGTGCACCGCCTGCAGCCGGCGATGACCAAGCCGAGACCCGCCAGCCGGCCACTCCTCCAGCCGGTGGCGCCGTCTCCACCGACCAAACGGGCTCCCACACTGTGCCCTTAGTCTAGTCTGCTGCCTCTATTTTCCTGTTTTACCACTCTTGGAACAGTATTTTGTTAGGTTTGCACAATTCCACCCACTGGGGGTGTATTCGAACTACGTTGATTACCGGCCTGTTAGGGGCCTTATGTGTAAATATGGTTATGCATGCGTTTGGCTTTCCCTTGTTCTTTGCTTTTCATCCTTCTGTTGTTTCCTTTGCCGCCCTCCCTTGGTTGCCGCCTCCCAGTCGGACAGTTGCTCTGCAATCTGTGGCTGGAAGAGTGCTTGGCCAGTTGGGAGGGCAAGTACTCCAGCTTTGTTGGATTATAGCGAAGTGATTGGGAGGCCAGCCGGCCAGCTGTTTTGACAGCAGGCAAGCGTGGTTGGAGGTCGGCTTTTCGTTATACAAGTTCGTAAGTCCTTAGCCATTTTTCATGTGGGCATCCTTTCTGCCTTTGGCTCTTGCTAGTCGGACAGTCGGTTCTTCGAGCTGCGACTTTCAACAAGAGAGGGCTCGGGTGCCGGCACACTACTTGTCTGACTTCAGGTAGAACTTTAATATAACTTAAGGCGGCCAGTCCCCGGGCCGACTAGTCGAACCCGGTGCCAGACAGAAAATCAAATGTAATAATATATTCATGGATATGACACTCGTGGTTCATAGATAAAGGAGGGCAGTCCCCGAGTGCTCCTCGGGGGGCCCGTCGTTTCGTACTTAATACAAAAGGGTCGCATGATACATACTGCTTTCAACTGTAAAATCTTCTCAGGAGGTTCGCGTTCCATGGTCGCTCCGACTCCTTGCCGGAATCATCCCTCTTGCGTGCTCTTGGTTTTTGTGCGTTGATCAGGTAGTAGGAGTTGTTGCCTATCGCCTTGCTGATGACGAAAGGGCCTTCCCAAGGGGCCGAGAGCTTGTGCTGGCCGGCTGTTTGCTGGATCAGCCGAAGCACAAGGTCGCCCTCTTGGAAAGATCTTGGCTTGACCTTGCGGTTGTGGTAACGGCGCAAACCCTGCTGGTAGATGGCGGACCGGCTGAGTGCTAACAGCCGGCCTTCTTCCAGCAGGTCGACGCCGTCTTCTCGCGCTTCCTTGGCCTCCGCCTCCGTGTACATGGTGACCCGAGGCGAGTCGAACTCGATGTCGGATGGGATGATGGCCTCGGCACCATATACAAGGAAGAACGGAGTGAAGCCAGTTGACTTGTTAGGGGTAGTACGCAGACTCCAGAGGATAGCCAGCAGCTCATCGAGCCAGCAGCCGGCCGATCGCTCTAGTGGTACGACCAGTCGGGGCTTGATGCCGGAGAGGATGAGTCCATTTGCTCACTCGACCTGGCCGTTTGACTGCGGGTGGGCAACGGACGCAAGTGCAGTCAGATACCCTGCGTCGCGCAGAAACGTGCCAATGCTCCTTTGGCAAAGTTTGTGCCGTTGTCGGTGATGATGCTGTGCGGCACGCCGTACCAAGTAGTGATGTCGGCAATGAACGTCACGGCAGTCGGCCCATTTAGCTTCTTGATCGGCTTTGCTTCGATCCACTTGGTAAATTTGTCCATGGAGACAAGCAAATGTGTCAGGCCGCCGCGGGTTGTCTTGAATGGGCCCACCATTTCCAGCCCCCAGATGGCAAAGGGCTAGGTGAGGGGACGGTCTTGAGTGCAGAAGCCGGCAGGTGTTGCTTGGAACTGAAGACTTGGCATCCTTTGCAGCTTTTGACTATCTCTTTGGCATCTTCCAAAGCAGTCGGCCAAAAGAAACCATGGCGGAAAGCTTTGGCCACAAGTGATCTTCAGGCTGCGTGGTGGCCGCATTCGCCTTGATGGATATCCTTGAGGATTGCCACACCTTTCTCTAGCTCGACACAGCGCTGGAAGACTCCAGTGATGCTGCGCTTGACAAGTTCTCTGTTTATTATTGCATATGCTCTGGCTCGTCATTGCACTAGTCTTGCTGAGATCTCATCAGTCGGCAGCTCTCTATTGACTAGGAAGTTGAGGATGGGCTGGGCCCATGATGGAGCTGTGACTTCTTCTACTGTCAGTACGGCCACTGTGACTCGGGTGGGCGGGTTGGGCGGTGGGGAGTTGGAGTCGGCCACCGCTTCTTGTGTTGCTGCAGTCCCCGGGCCAACTGCTGCAGTCCCCGGGCCGGGTTCTGGAGTCCCCGAGCCGGGTGCGGCAGTCCCCAGGCCGGTTGTCGAAGTCCCCGCGCCGCCTGCTGGGTTCCTCCAGTCGGATCCGGCTGTATCGGTGGCAGGCGGTACGAAGATAGAGTCCGAGTCTGGAGATGGCTTGATGGACGGTTTGAGGAGGCCCTGGAGAGAGACACCGGTCGGTATATCCTGTCGGGTGGAGCCGATCCCTGCCAGGGCATCTCCTTGGTCGTTGTCGGCCCGTGGCACGTGAAGGAACTCGCACCCTTCGAAGTACCCACTGATCTACTAGATGAGGAATCGATAGCTCGCCATGTTTGCATCCTTGGCGTCCCAGTCGCCAGATGACTGCTGGACCACCAAGTCTGAGTTGCCATAACACAGGATCCGGCGTATGCCGAGCTCTTTGGCTAGCGGGAGCCCGTGTATGAGTGCCTCGTACTTGGCCACGTTGTTGGAGGCGGCGAAGTGGATTTGCAGCGTGTATCTGAGTTTGTCGCCTTTGGGAGAGGTGAGGACGATGCCGGCTCCCAAGCCGGTGTGCATCTTGGACCCGTCGAAGTGCATCCGCAAATGGGTAGAGTCGGGAGCCGGCGGTAGGTACTGGGTCTCGGCCTAGTCGACGAGGAAGTCGGCCAATGCTTGGGACTTGATGGCGGTGCGGGGCTGGTAGAAGATTGTGTAAGGCGCCAGCGCAATGGCCCATATAGCCACCCGGCCGGATGCATCCCGGCTGCCTATGATCTCGGCAAGCGGGGCGGTGCACACGACCGTGATGGGATGCCCTTGAAAGTAGGGCTTCAGCTTCTTGGCGGCGAAGTACACTCCATAGCACATCTTCTGGTAGTGCGGGTAGTTTTGCTTTGAGCTGGATAGTACTTCGCTTAGATAATACACCGGCCTCTGGACTAGCTGGGCTCGGCCTTCTTCCGGGCGCTGGACCACGACAACTGTACTGACCACTCGGCTAGTCGCGGCAATGTAAAGGAGCATGGGCTCCTTCTCAGTCGGCGCCACCAGGACAGGTGGAGTAGTCAGCATCTTGTTCAACTCATGGAAGGCTTGGTCTGCTTGGTCATTCCACTCGAAATGAGTGGATTTCTTCATGAGTCCGTATAGGGGGAGAGCCTTCTCTCCTAGCCGGCTGATAAAGCGGTTTAAGGAGGCCAGGCACCCAGTGAACTTCTGCACGTCCCGCAACTTGGTGGGAATCTCCATTCTCTCAATGGCCTTGATTTTCACAGGGTTGCACTCAATGCCGCGTTCGGAGACCAGAAAGCCTAGAAGCTGGCCAGCTGGTACTCCGAACACGCATTTCTCGGGGTTGAGCTTGATCTGGAATCGGCGCAAGTTGGCAAATGTTTCTTTGAGGTCCTCCAGCAGGGTGCCGCGCTTCTCTGTCTTCACCACAATATCGTCTACGTAGATGTGGGCATTTCTGCCGAGTTGCTTGAGGAGGCATTTCTGCATGCAACGCTGAAAAGTGGCACCGGCATTCCTCAAGGCGAATGTCATAGTCAGGTAACAGAAAGCTCCGAATGGTGTGATGAAGGCAGTCTTCAGGCGGTCTGCTGAGTCCAACTTGATCTGGTGGTATCCTGAGTAGGCATCCAAAAAACTCAACAGCTCGCATCCGGCCGTGGAGTCTATCACTTGATCAATCCGTGGCAAAGCAAACGGATCTTTGGGGCAGGCCTTGTTGAGGCTGATGTAGTCTATACACATACGCCATTTGTTGTTCTTCTTCAACACCAAGACTGGGTTGGCAAGCCACTCTGGGAAAAATACTTCCATAATAAAGCCGGCGGCGAGGAGCCGGGCTATCTCTTCTCCTATGATTCTTCGCTTCTCTTCTGACAGTCTACGGAGGGGCTGCTTGACCGGCTTCACGTCGGCTCGGACGTGCAATTTGTGCTCGGCGAAATCCTTCGGAACACCCAGCATGTCCTTTGGGGACCATGCAAAGATGTCTTGATTCTCACGGAGGAAGTCGACGAGCTCGCCTTCCTATTTACTGTCCAGGTTTGCACCAATGACTGCAAACCTTTTCGAGTTCTCCGGGTCCAGAGGTATCTTCTTCGTCTCCTTGGCCGGCTGGAAGGAGCCCTGCGCATCATAATCCTTGGGGTTGGGGGACAAGGCCGGCTGCTTGCCAGCCATGGCCACAACTCGCTCCAGCATCTTCTTCTCTTCTCCCACTACGAGGGACTCGACCAGCCGACTGCTGGCTGCGGCGCACTCGATGGACTTCTTGTAGTCGCCGGCTACAGTGATGATCCCCTTCGAGCTCGGCATCTTCATCTTTAGGTAGGCATAGTAGGGCACAGCCATGAACTTGGCCAGAGCAGGTCGGCTAAGTAAGGCGTGGTAAGGGCTCTCCAGATCTACTACCTCGAACCTGATTGCTTCTCGGCGAAAGTGATCCTTGTCTCCGAAGAGAACATCCATCTTGATCTTGCCGATCGGGGAACAGGACAGGCCGGGTACGATGCCATGGAACACGGTCCGGCTTGGCATGAGCTGCTTTGCCTTGATGTTCAGCTTCTCCATGGTATCGCGGTACAGTATGTTGATACTGCTTCCGCCATCAATCAGAACGCAGCTCACCTCTCCGTTGCGAGGGTGACATCCAATACTAATGCATAGGAGCCAGGGGAAGGCATCACCTCTGGGTGGTCGGCCCGGCTCCAGTTAATAGGCTTCTTGGACCAATGCATGAACTCGGGGTTGCTGGAGGCGACGGTGTTGACCTCTTGGTGCTGTCGGCGCCGGCTGCGCTTGTCTTCAACCTGGCTCATGAAGACGACGTAGGCGGCGTGCTCTTCAGGGAACTCATCTTGAATGGCTCCGACTGCTGGTCGAGGAGCCGGCTGCTGGGGGGCTGGAGGCGGCGGGCCGGGAGGCGGAGGCGGCACCAGCCCCTCGCCCTTGGAGATCCGTGTGAGCCAGTGGCACTTTCGGGTCATGTGGTTGGACGGCTTCGCGCCGCTGTGGAACTTGCAGGGGGCATCGAGAGTCTGCTCGTAGGAGAAGGCCGGCTGCCAAGCCAGCCTGCCGCCCTTCTTCTTGGGAGCGGGCCGTTCTTCGGGTTGCTCATCTTCACCTGTGGCCACCTGCCGACTGGTGGAAGGCGGCATAGGGGCCTTGCGCTTGTGGTCGTTTTGGTAGGGGCGCCGATTGGGGTCACCAGCCGGCGTCTTGGGAGCCGGAGCGAGCACCTTCCCAGAGGCGTCCACTCGGAGCTCAGTCTTCATCGAGGAGTCGGCCGTAGCGTACTTGTCCGCGATGATCAGCAGCTCGTCGAGGGTAGCCGGCTCGTCGCAGAGGAATCGGTGCTTGAGGAGGGTGCCCTCTCGGCACCCAGCGGTGAAGTATTCGATGGCCTGAACCTCGTGCACCCCCTCGCAGGAGTTGCAGAGCTCGGCCCACCGCGTGAGGTAGTCGCGGGTCGACTCGGTGGGCCCTTGGACGCACAGGGAGAGCTGGCGGGGCATGCGGACGCACAGGGAGAGCATGCGGACGAAGACTTTTGTGAAGTCCAGCCAGCTGTTGACACTGTAGGGCTTGAGGCTGTTGAGCCAGGTGCGCACCGTGCCTTGCAGCATGAGGGGGACGTACTTCACGACTACGCGACTATTGCCGTTGGCTATGCTGACTGCAGTAGAGTAGTCGATGAGCCAATCTTCCGGCTTCACAGAGCCGTTGTACTTGGGCGTGTCTCTGGGGAGCGAGAACCCTTTGGGGAAGGGCTCGTCGCGAATGCGGGGGCCAAAGCATGGCGGGCCGACAACGTCTTCTTCTTCTAGCGCCAGGGATCGAGCTAGGCGGTCGATCCGGTGGCGGGCGTCGTTCTCGCCGACTCCTTCGCGGTGGCCTAGTCGGCCACCAAGAGTCGGATGCATGACAGGTGGCGGGGTGGGATATCTCTCCCCTCGAAGCGGGGGAGGAGGCAGATTTCCTTGGCGCTCCACTGCTCGAGGGCGGCCTTCCGCGTCGCGCTCGATGGTGATCCGAGTCTGGCTGCGGCTAGCAGCCGGCTCCTTATCTTTCCTTGCGCGGGCGCCGCTCGCAGTCGGCGACCGGGATGTCGCGGCATGCTCTCGGCACGGGGGAGGACTCTCAGCGCGGGCGCTGGCTTCGTGTCGTTCTGCGGCCGCGTCGATCAGCTGCTGGATTCGCCTTGTCATGTAGGGGAGCTCGTCGGCTCCCAGCCCGTTTAGCTCTTAAGCGGCCGCCTGAGCGGCTCGCAGATTCTCGAGCGGGGTGGCGTAGACGGGGCGGTCTGCCCCCAGCATGCTGGCAATGGCCGCGCCGCGCTTCTTGACGAGGCCGGCTCGGCTCGGCCCACCATGAGGTGGTGTGCCGAAGGCGGCGCGGTCGACTTTGCGCTGGTGAGCTTCGGTGAGGCATCTCATGGAGGCTATCTTCTGGCCTTCCGCGATGAGGGCGAGGCGGCGTGCTTCCAGGGTCTCGGCGTCGGCGTCGGCCGGGATGGGGACGGATAAGTCATCCATCGCCGCTTGCAGGGCGTCGTGGGTGTTCTGGCCCGAGTTGGCGACGTGGCTGATGACCAGCACCTCAGTGACAGCGCTGCTGCCGCTGTCGGCTCGAGGGAGAGGGTCGTCGAAGACTACCACGTCGGAGGGGTAGGCATCGAACGATGCCGTGTCGGAGTCGACAAGCATCGGGTCGGTGGAGCCGACCGACTCCAAGTCTACAGCAGGCTCGCTGGAGACGTGAAGTTGGTCGAGGAGGCTTACGAGGCGGCTCTCGGGGTAGTCCATGCCTGCGTCGGACGCGGGCTCGTCGGAGATGCGAGCCTCGCCAAGAAGATCGGCGAGGCAGCTCGCCGCGCAGGTGTCGTCGACGCCTTGCAGCGCGTCAGGGCAAGCGCCATCGGGCGTAGCGGGCTGGCTACGCTCGCGGGGGAGGAAAAAGGTTCCCGTCCAGAACAGGTCTCCGGACGACGGTGCACCTGGCCCCACGGTGGGCGACAAATGTCGGGTGGTAGGTGCGACATATGCCAACGGGTGGCTTATCATTGTGGGAGCCAGTAAGACGTCGCCGGTGCCTGGAAACGGGATGAGGCGAAGACATGCACGCCGGCGAATCTTACCCAGGTTCGGGGCTCTCCGTGGAGATAACACCCCTAGTCCTGCTCTGCGGGGTCTCCGCATGATCACAAGATCAAAACAAGTAGCTACAAACGCTCCTTGAGCTGTCGGGTTAGAGGGAGAAGAAGGGCAAGGCTAGCTCTCCTTTTCTCTCTATATGGTGTGTGTAATTCTATCAGACCAAACCTTTGCATGGGTGTCCCGGGGGGTTTATATAGGCCTACCCCCCAGGGGTACAATGGTAATCCGGCTGGGCGCGGGTCCCAGCCGTCAGTGTCTGTGCTCGCCGGCTTCTCCGCCGGCCATTGGGGCCCGCCGACTGGTGGGTCCCGCCGGCTGCCGGCCTCTTGGCCGACAGGCCGGCCCCACCGCTTGGGGGCTTTGTCGGCGGCTGGTTACTGTTGCCTCGCCTCTGATGACGAGGGCTTTGTCGAGGTAAGCATGGCTACAGTGTCACCGTCTTGCGGACTCTCACTCTAGCCTCACCTCGTCTTGTCTCCTTAATGAGGCACATGTTTCGAGGGAGGGAGATAGCCGGCTATTGGGAGTCGGCTACGCCCCTGGCCGACTAGGGGAGGTCGGGCCGCCTTCGAGTGTCTCTCTGGCTAAAGGGGCCCGCCGCCCGCGGGCCGTACTAGCGCTTGTCGTTGTGACATCGAGGTCAACATGGCTACAGTGCCGCGCCGGACGGGAGATGGCTGACCCGTACGGCGCCCTGTGGCCATGCCTGCTTCGGGATTCGGGGGTAGTGGGCTGTACTGCGGCCACGCCCCGTCTTTTCACCGTTATGTGAATGCAGTCTTGGTGGGTGCGGTCTTGGCTGGCTTCTGGGAGTCGGCATTCTTCATGGCCGGCTTCGGGGAGTCGGTCCTCTTGGGGCCGGCTTCCTGGAGTCGGCCATCTCGTAGCTTTCTTGGGGAAGGTTTCTGAGACTGGGTCGCCTTCTGGGAGTCGGCCCTGGGGAGGCGGCCCTATGCTTTGTATGCTTGAAGGCTTGAATGGCCTGATAATTTTTGAAGAGCCAGGGGGAGTCGGTTAGGCTACCCATGGCCATTTACTCCGACACATAGCTATGCTCAATTCTATCAATTGCTCAGCAGTAATTTGTTCACCCACCGTAATACTTATGCTATCTTGGGAGAAGCCACTAGTGAAACCTATGGCCCCCGGGTCTATTTTCCATCATATTAATCTTCCAACACTTAGCTATTTTTATTTCCTTTTATTTTACTTTGCATATTTATCATAAAAATACCAAAAATATTATATTATCATATCTATCAGATCTCACTCTCGTAAGTGACCGTGAAGGGATTGACAACCCCTTTATCGCGTTGGTTGCGAGGTTCTTATTTGTTTGTGTAGGTGCGACGGACTTGTGCGTGGCCTCCTACTGGATTGATACCTTGGTTCTCAAAACTGAGGGAAATACTTACGCTACTTTGCTGCATCACCCTTTCCTCTTCAAGGGAAAAACCAACGCAGTGCTCAAGAAGTAACAAGAAGGATTTCTAGCGCCGTTGCCGGGGAGTCTACGCAAAACTCAACAAACCAAGTACCCATCACAAACCCTTATCCCCCGCATTACATTATTTGCCATTTGCCTCTCGTTTTCCTCTCCCCCACTTCACCCTTGCCGTTTTATTCGCCCTCTCTTTTCTGTTCCCTTTTTTCTCGTGTTCCTTGAGTCTGCCGCCGTTATGTCTGAATCAAAAAGGGTTCGGGGTTCTCTCCCGGGTTTTAGTACCTTGGATAACCCCTCTATCCTCTCTAAGCTCATAAACAATGATGCTATAGAAAAACATATCGGGGTCATCAATGAGAGTCTGAACAATTTTGATGAAGATGATTCCGGAATTTTTCGTTATTTACTCGATGAGTCTTTGAAAGGTGCTTGGGATAGATTACTAAGAATCCGGGCTAGCTATGTACCTCAATATCAAATCGAAATATACTTAAAAAGCTTTTATGTTGCCTTACCCTCGTCGTTTAAGCATGTCTCAGACTCTATTTTTGAAGAAGGTTTTCTTGAAGGGGATGCCATAGATACTTATGAAAAGATGAAAACCATATTTGGGCACCCCATGAATGAGAAGGTCGAATCCACTTCTCTTTTGCTTTCTTATCAAAACGAAACTATCAAAGGGATGAAGGCTAGCTTAGATACAAATTTCCGTAACGTGCATAATCTTTCTTCTACCATTAATAGCCATGTGCTTTATCGAAATAGAAAGATTAATTCCATAGATAACAAGTTTGCTCTTTTCTTTCCTAAAACTAAAGATGGCAATGCCTAGATCTATCCGTGTTTTTATGCCTAGCTAGGGGCGTTAAACGATAGCGCTTGTTGGGAGGCAACCCAATTTTATTTTTATTTTTTTTGCTTTTTTCTTATGTTTAGGAATAAATCTTTGATCTAGCCTCTGGTTAGATTTATTTTTATGTTTTAATTAGTGTTTGTGCCAAGTTAAACCTATAGGATCTTCTTGGATGATAGTTATTTGATCTTGCTGAAAATTCCAGAAAATTTCTGTTCACGAAAACAATTGTTAAAAATCACCAGAACGTGATAAAATATTGATTCCAATTGCAGCAGATCAATAAACAAATTTTCTAGGTCTTCCTATTTTGGTAGATTTTTTGGAGTTCCAGAAATTTGCGTTAGTTACAGATTACTACAGACTGCTCTGTTTTTGACAGATTCTGTTTTTCGTGTGTTGTTTGCTTATTTTGATGAATCTATGGCTAGTAAAATAGTTGATAAACCATAGAGAAGTTGGAATACAGTAGGTTTAACACCAATATAAATAAAGAATGAGTTCATTACAGTACCTTGAAGTGGTTTTTTGTTTTCTTTCGCTAACGGAGCTTACGAGATTTTCTGTTGAGTTTTGTGTTGTGAAGTTTTCAAGTTTTGGGTAAAGATTTGATGAAGTATGGAACAAGGAGTGGCAAGAGCCTATGATTGGGGATGCCCATGGCACCCCAAGATAATCTAAGGACACCAAAAAGCCAAAGCTTGGGGATGCCCCGGAAGGCATCCCCTCTTTCGTCCTCATCCATCGGTAACTTTACTTGGAGCTATATTTTTATTCACCACATGATATGTGTTTTGCTTGGAGAGTCTTGTATGATTTGAGTCTTTATTTGTTAGTTTTCCACAATCATCCTTGCTGTAAACACCTTTTTAGAGGGACACACATGATTCGGAATTTGTTAGAATACTCTATGTGCTTCACTTATATCTTTTGCGCTATATAGTTTTTGCTCTAGTGCTTCACTTATATCTTTTAGAGCACGGCGGTGGTTATATTTTATAGAAATTATTGATCTCTCATGATTCACTTATATTATTTTGAGAGTCTTAAACAGGATGGTAATTTGCTTTAATCATGAAATTAATCTTCCATATTGAGTGCACCAAATATCATGAGAAGTTAGATACTTGATAAGTGTTTTGAGATATAAAGGTGGTAATATTAGAGTGTGCTAGTTGAGTAATTGTGAAATTGAGAAATACTTGTGTTAAAGTTGGCAAGTCCCGTAGCATGCACGTATGGTAAAAGTTGTGTAACAATTTTGACACATAGTTGTTCTTTTATTGCTTTCCTTATGAGTGGCGGTCGGGGACGAGCGATTGTCTTTCCTACCAATCTATCCCTCTAGGGGCATGCGTAGTAGTACTTTGCTTCGAGGGCTAATAAACTTTTGCAATAAGTATATGAGTTCTTTATGACTAATGTGAGTCCATGGATTATACGCACTCTCAACCTTCCAGAATTTTCTAGCCTCTACGGTACCGTGCATTGCCCTTTCTCACATTGAGAGTTGGTGCAAACTTCGCCGGTGCATCCAAACCCCGTGATATGATACGCTCTATCACACATAAGACTCCTTAAATCTTCCTCAAAACAGCCACCATACCTACGTATTATGGCATTTCCATAGCCATTCCGAGATATGTTGCCATGCAACTTTCCACTGTTCCGTTTATTATGACACGTTCCATCATTGTCATATTGCTTTGCATGATCATGTAGTTGACATCGTATTTTGTGGCAAAGCCACTATTCATAATTTTTTCATACATGTCACTCTTGATTCATCGCATATCCCGGTACACCGCCGGAGGCATTCACATAGAGTCATATTTGTTCTAAGTATTGAGTTGTAATTGATTGAGTTGTAAGTAATAAAAGTGTGATGATCATCATTATTAGAGCATTGTCCCATGTGTGGAAAGGATGATGGAGACTATGATTCCCCCAGAAGTCGGGATGAGATTCTGGACTAAATAAAAAAAGGCCAAAGAAAAATAAAGAGAAAGAAGGCCCAAAGAAAAAGATGAGAAAAAAAGAGAGAAGGGACAATGTTACTATCCTTTTCCACACTTGTGCTTCAAAGTAGCACCATGATTTTCATGATAGAGAGTCTCCTATGTTGTCACTTTCATATACTAGTGGGAATTTTTGATTATAGAACTTGGCTTCTTTATTCCAATGATGGGCTTCCTCAAAATGCCCTAGGTCTTCGTGAGCAAGCGAGTTGGATGCACACCCACTTAGTTTCTTTTGTTGAGCTTTCATATATTTATAGCTCTAGTGCATCCGGTGCATGGCAATCCCTACTCCTCTCATTGACATCAATTGATGGGCATCTCCATATCCTATTGATTAGCCGCGTCAATGTGAGACTTTCTACCTTTTTTGTCTTCTCTCATAACCCCCATCATTATACTTTACTCCACCAATAGTGCTATATCCATGGCTTACGCTCATGTATTGCGTAAGAGTTGAAAAGGCTGAAGCACGTTAAAAGTATGAACCAATTGCTCGGCT
Organism: Aegilops tauschii subsp. strangulata; assembly: GCF_002575655.3. Taxonomy (NCBI): domain Eukaryota; kingdom Viridiplantae; phylum Streptophyta; class Magnoliopsida; order Poales; family Poaceae; genus Aegilops; species Aegilops tauschii. Next base: position 471,823,693 of record NC_053038.3, read on the forward strand.
TGTCATCGGGGTTATGCATGATGAGAACGTTTGTGTGACAATATTGAAACATAGCCTAACTATATGATTTTGTAGGGATAAGCTTTCTTTGGCTATGTTATTTTGATAAAGACATAATTGCTTGATTAGCATGTTCGAAGTATTATTGTTTTTATGTCAACATTAAACCATCCACCATCCCGTTATGTTGGTATATTTTCATCCAGAAAAAAAGGAACTTTTGCAAAGCAGTAACCGATCATCACTCTCTTTTTTGTTTCAATGTTATTGCGATTGTGTTTTCCTTTTAGTGGCCCCCTAGTATTCGTTAGTTTCATGATGGACCAAGGAGAACTAGGCAAAGATCTGCCGATATTGGAGCAGACGCGGGTGGCTGATCCCCACGAGACACAGAGCTCCAAGACGATGGAGGCAGCCACCGAGCCGACCAAAGATACGCTCACGGCCACTACTGTGATGCTCAACGCCCCATTTGAGGTTACGCCCCCCGTGGCACTGCAGGAGTAGTTTTCCCCTTCGAGGATGTGTCCCCCCCCCCCCCGGTTGAGCTGCCCAAGGTGATTTTCTCCTTTACCGATCTCGATTGTGGTTTTTCATCTAAGTATGTGGTGATGAATAATGCAAAATTTTATTACTTCGATGCCATGCTTTACATAGTGGTTTAAATAAGTTGTGTTTCTTATACTAGAAAGTAATTCAGAATTTGTTTCTGTTTCAATTAGAGCCCTGATGCAGACAAGGATTGTGTGGTTGTACATGTCACCCGCTATGAGGTGGAAGACCTGAATATACGCACTGGGAGAACAGAGTTCTTAGGCTGTTGGATCTTGGAAGCCATTTGCGCTTATACCGATGTCAAGTTGTATTCCAGCCTCACTGTTGTCAGGCGTGTTGTCCATGGTGTACTGAAGCACAAGAAGTTCAAAGATACTCCTTCGTTTGTGAGGCATACTGTTCTTGTCAAGCTTACGCAGGAAGATGACGTGGAATGCCTCCACAAACAAGTTTATGAGTGGCAAGACCACAAGGTTATCTTCATGAAGGTTCACAGGATTGAGCTGCTACCGGACGTCATCGATGATGTTCATGGCAAGGGCCGTCTTCTGTCCTGCCAAAATTAGATCGAGGCATGAAATAGTTGCCCCAGCTAGTGTTTAATAGTAGTTTGGATTGTGTCTAATTATCCGAACCATGCATGTTATCGAGCCCTTTGGGGCTAGTACTCTGTTTGAATCCATCTATGGGAACTGCTGCTACTTTTGTGTGCCCGTGAATCATGTGAGAACCATCGTAATTGTTGCCGAAACAGATGCGTCCTCACCAGTTTTTTCATGAATATGGCATGGTATACATAAGTACTTGTAAACACTGTTAGTGCTACCCCACTTGTAAGCAGTTATGCAAAACACGGCACATTGGCTCAGCTCGCTTCAACACTAGGCTATCGACCAGCTAATAATCAACAATCTGCTGTCTGACATATAAGCAACTATGTATCTTGTTATAGTGGTTCATGCAGGTAACTGGGGCCACAATGTAAATTCCAAACGTTCACACGCTAGTCCAGCATTCATGTGGAACACTCACATTAAACTCGGCTTCATAAAAAACTTGAAAAGCATAAGTTAAGCAATTTTATATATCTCAGTGATTCATAGAACATAACAAACATATACTAGTTCACAGCAAATGACAAAGTTGTGAGAAGGTTTACAAATCAAGAAAACACAAGCAAGGTTTCTCTGAGCAAAGGGCCTCCTGGCAGGATTAAATTTCCTGGAGTTCACTCTGGTTTTTCTTGTTGCCATCATCCAGGGTAACGTTCTCTCATTCCAGAATAACCAATTATAATTGTGTTCTCAGCTAGAATGCTGAACTGAACCATGCAGTGTACTGACCAGCTGAAATTCTTGTGCATTCCACTAAATTTAAGCACCGCTATTTGCATAAATAAGCAGACCACAATGCCTCTTGTCCGCACACCTGTCCCAAAAACCGCCGTGCAGCCATGCCAGCTAGTCCTCGGTCCATGGATGAACTGGTAGAATGTGCATTCCGGACTAGGATGCAGTTGTTTTCGCTCGTCCCTGCACTGCAATCAGGAAGTAAAATGTACGAATCAGCTTCTTTTAGATTGCGTTGGTCATTCTACCTAGTTACTACCAATGTAGGAATACCTGGAACACTGGTGGTTAGAGGACGACAGCTAGGAATAGCCATCTCATTTTGTGCAGTTGGACTAAAACTGAGGTGTGTACTTTTGATTGCGCAGATAGAAACGATATGGAGACAAACATCCCTGTTTGCGCAAATATGAAATATGGTTATTTAAACAGTGACAGATATTTGCAATGGCGTATGATTAACAACAACATCTATTGTGTTATAATTGGCACTAGATTGACAGTATGAAAGTGCCCTTAAGTAAGTAGCATCACATCACATTAACACTGCCACTAGATTAACATGCAGAACAATAGCATTAGTATTACTGTCATGAGAGTAGCACATGGTCAGTAAATGTGCAATCAAATTTGTGCAGTTCCACTTGGATGAAGCAATGTTAGTGGTCTGAGATTTAAGTGTAACTGCAAAAATACAATTCATGGGAAATAAAGCAAGACGGAAGCACTTCATAAAATGGTGGTGGCATTGCTTCAATTTATCGACGACACTAGACCATTACTTACAGTGACATTAGGTGGCATTGCTTAATGCTTCATGTGATTTTACATTAACGGTAGCGATGTGGGCGTAGGGACAGCAGGGGCATAAAGTGGTGAGGCAGATGTGGTTGCCGAGAGCGGCAAACACTCAGGCAACCTGTCTGCATTTGTCCCATTTTTTATCTCCTCGGCGACATTTTCCTATGTGAGCACAGGAAATCTAGACCTGCTCATTCCATTTGTGTTGTCCCCCAACACCCCTCACTTTCTTTACTTTTTTAACCAAGAGACAGGTCCACTTCTCCCACCCTTCGCCATCCACCATGCTTTCTTCGCCTTTTCAACCAAGAGACCGGTTGGGTAGCCAGTATCTACTACTTTCCCCTGTTTCCTCTTAGAACCAAGTCCTAGATTCATGCTACAGCTTTCCCACTTTCTTCCCAGTTTGAACCAACTCTTAGAGTCGACTGTATGAACTAGCTTTACCTCTAATAATAGTAAAAGTCTAGGTGGCTTTGGAACAGCCGACGGAAGTAGAAAAAGATCCACACGCAGCCAAGTGGGGAGCTGGGGCAGTAGAGCAAGGCAGGTTTCGAACGAATATATACCTGAGGGTCGTCGGCATGTGGCAAAGACGGCGTCGGGAGGCCGCATCTTGGCCACAATACCGCAGGGAGAAAGAAGGGGTCGGAGACCCTCCTGAGCCGGCGCTCTCTCGGAGAGAGCGGCACGGCCGCCGATCGGGACGCGCGGGCAGCCGTTGGTCTCCTCCCTCGCCGCCGCCGACAGCGTGAACAATGCACCTACACCCCTGCCTCGGTCGAGGTGGTCCGGCCGGATTTGTGACCAGCCATGAGCAGAGAGAGAGTGTGGCCACCTATGTCTTGCTTAGATCTGGAGGGCATGAGAGAGTGAAAGAGAGGAACCCTAGTAAAGCAAGCGCTAAGGCTCCTGCTTATATATATAGTGGAGTGATTTTGTTGTACCAGCTTCAAAAAAATGCGCTCCTACGTGTAACCGCGAGTGGGTGTGAGAGAACTAGTGCGTGCGTGCACTGCTTCTCTTCGTGAGATTACAATATACTATGCCCAAAGAACGTTCGCCACAACAGTAATCGTATAAGTGTGTGACGTGTGAGCTAAAATAAAATGTGCGTGACGTCTTTTGTTTTTTAGAAGTTCTGAGGGTAGGGTGTGAAGAGCAGATATGTGTGTGACGTCTACCTGCAGATAGATGGTGGGTGCGAGAGGAATCGGGAGAGTCGTGACTCGTGAGGGTGCGTGTGTGCGTGAGAGAGAGGGGGCACGTATGAATGCAATGCATGTGTCCGTAAATCATTATCCGACAAACGTTCGCCACAAGCCTTTTCCTGATGAACGCCGTAAGAACCATTAGATCGGCATCCGACAGTGTCAGTTTTGCCATGTCATTTAACAGAACAGCCACTCCTCCTACACACAAATCTTCCACGTGAGTGTTAGCAACTGCCGTATGCTCCTCCCTTCATTCCAAAATGCAGTGCATATAGCTTTATTGAAAATTAGAACCTCGCAAACTTTTACCGAGTTTTCGTGTACCAAAATGCACATATAGAATACCCAGTATATATCATTTCATTCATCTTCGAGAGGTAACTATAAAGATGGGGGAGGAGTCCACAAAGAAAGACCATCGTATCACCTGCAGCAATTTCAACCATCCTTTGGTGTGGAGGAATATCATTGGTTCATAGGAATAGATTCATATACTCCACATTTCAAAGGAAATAAACATGATATCATTTTTATAGCTTTAGAGGCACTTGGTTCATATGAATGGATTCCTATACTCCCATAATTTCAAGGAAAATAAACATTAGCGTATATTCAATAGAAAAGTTCCTATGATGTGAACCAAATGACATATCGTTTCTAATCCCTCCTCATAGGAATTGAGATACATGTCATCTCTAGATTCAATAGAAAAGTTCCTATGATGTGAACCAAATGACATCTCTTTTCCAATCCCTACTCATAGGAATTGAGATACTCCATGTCATCTCTTTTCCTACAACTTCCATGTATAGATCTTCTATTCCTAAATAGCTAGTACAACCCACTAGTAGCTTTTTCCTAGACATGCAACTATGGCACAAGAATACGTCATTGATGCAAGTCATAAATCACATTGTTTTTGTACTCTATGGATGCAAGCACCACATCATCAATTTGTGCATGTTACTCATAAGTTATTTCTTGCATTAAATTTTGTATTGACAATGTGTGTGCTGGTCACGTGCACACATATGTAGTTCACATTCACATTTTTGTTAGAAATGTCATTCTTTTAACTGCAGTTCATTTTTCTCTTTCGTTATAGATGTTTTTGGAGGAACTTTTATGCATTATGTATACCCCTATATAGTGTGCGAATAACTTTGAAAGATGGTCGCTGGATGAAGCTAATCCGACAGTGCAGAGATGGCAAATCCGAGCACTACTGGCCATTGGATATCATCAACATTCCAACATATTCTGCCACATGTACAATTTAGAAGACTCCATGGTTGAACTTAAGCATAATGCACAAACCTCAAAACACAAGCACTTCTCCTTTGTTCTAGAATCTTCCGTATCATAATTGCCCAAACTTTTTTTAAATGAATTGCCATTATTTGTTTTTCACTTTATGCTTTACAATGCACAACCCCATGAATCTTAACATTTTTATAAAACTAATTGATTTTGAATGAGATGAACTATAAGAACTAAAAGAACATCTACATCATGCATATATGACTCAAAGCTTTACATGTTATAGTGTCTATTTATTCATAATTTGGTTTCCAAATCTCATGCGTTCAATGCATGTGTACCTTTCTAGTTTTGAGTAGAGTAGGAAATTTCACGCGGTCGCGGATATATCAAAATGCAGGGCCCATGCACCATTGCCTTTCGGTCGAACCTACATCCACAATTTTTTGTATGTATATCTCCACTGGTCCCCGAACCCAAAATGTTGCCTCGTTCCCGTAAAACCAAGCGGTCCACGCATATTAAGGTGTCGACTCGAACTCAATCCCTCTCCCGTTTACTACGATGTGGCCCTGCACACCGTAGTACTTCTACAAACCCTACCGCCGCACGCATCATCGGTTTTCTTCAAGGGGACTAGGGAGAAGCGGATTTGTAGTGGAGGCGCTTTCAAAAAAAGGATTTGTAGTGGAGGCCCCTACCCTAGGGTGCCATAGGTAGCTGTCGCACGCATCATTGGTTTTCTCTTTCCTTTATGCTCTTGCGCCCTAGAGTGAAATGATGGTTGCTTCGTCCGTCCAGCTTAATGCGGGAAAGGTGGGGCTTTGTGACTTGACCCCTCATCACTCATTTACTACTACTGTGGCGCAACGACCGGGGTGCCTCCAAGTCCAACCACTGCTCCGAACTGTAATTTGGTGCATCGCACGTGGAACAAGACGGTGGATGAACCACATGTCGGCCAAAGGGGTCCTGTTAAGTGTGTCGCCATTACGTGTGCAGACTGACCCTGCTTGAGTTGCTACGCCAACACGACAGGAGCAACCTACCACTTGGTTTTGCTCCTTGGTGAATCCTGACTATATTGATCTAAAAAGATACATACTGTACTACCCTATCCGTCTCGGTTTATAGGGCGTGCACATAGTTCTAGGTCATCCATTTGACTAACTAAATATGAGTTACTATGTCACAAAAAGTATAACATTGGATTCTTAAGCGGATGTAGTTTCTAAACATATACTGTTCATCACATATATAGCCAGTTAAATTCTCAACCTAGAACGACGTGCATGCCCTGTAAACCGATATGATGGAAGTAGTAAAAATGAGGTGATTTTACCGAGCGATGGGCGGGGGAGCATGGCCTGTCATGTGGTCCCACGTGTCATGATGTACCAAGGCGATGTGCATGTCCCTCTTGAGGCAGAACAATGGAAGAAGCAATACTACGTGGTTTTCTTGAAGGAGATGATGGCGAAGTGAAGTGTGAAATAATGGTTGCTTCATCCGTTTGGGAAGGTGCGACATTGTGATTTGACAGCTCATTGTTCATTACTACTACTGGGGCGATACGACTGGGGTGCGCCCCCCTGCTGTTCTGCACTGTTATGTGGTGCATGACACGTCAACCTTGTTGCTATATGTCCCACGTGTCGGCGAGAGGAAGTACAGAATTCATGAAAGCGAGCGTCGACAGAGGACTACAAGACACGGCTTGGTTTTTGCTGCTTCACGCGATCCATCGATACAAACCCAGACTAAAAAAGGCGAGGGTGCGTCTTTTCCCGGGCGGCAGGCAGGGGAGTTTGGCATAGTCTGTTCGAGGCAAGGAGGCAGGAAGGGAAACAAGCAAATAAAGGTTGAGCGACTTAGTTTTGGGAAAATCTGATTTTACGGAGTACGTACCCACTATGGAGGTAGTACTACTTACTACTCCCTCCTTTCCGGTTTATAGGGCTCATCTAAAAAAATTCGTTTTTCTGTTTTATAAGTCTCAATTCTACTACTAGTAGTAGTACCATCACATGTTGGATTTCGAGGTGCGTTAAATCACCCGATGCAAGCAGTGTCAAGAGAAAACTCACCAATGCATGTAGAAGTTCATGGAAATTTAGTGGTCATGCATGCATTCGTTCTAATTAATGCCTCAGTAAACATAACTTCTTGAGAAAAACGAGTGTACTAATTACTTGTGCAAACTACGAAATTAATTCCACCACTCACCGTCTACCTTGGTTGGAGAGATTTTGAAATTGAGCCATAAACTGGAAAGGAGGGATTAGTAACTCTTGTCTCGATTACTATTTGTGGCCTTGTATAGATGCAAAATGTATTTTTCATAGTGGCATTGTATAAGTAAATGGAGGGAGTACTCAAGGACATCTATTCCAAACAATATGATAATCTCTCTAACCAAGGTGGGGACGAGGAGTAAACAGAGGGATTAGTAAAATTTTCTCCTCGTCCTGTGAGCCACCGCGCGCGTGAGTGAGGGAGCGGTCGTAAGGCATACTAGTCAGCAAGCTTCACCTCATCCTGCGAGCCACCGCGCCCGTTGGCGGGGGAGACGGCGTACTAAGCAAGCTTTTCCTCGTTCTGCGAGTTGACGAGACACATCAAAAGTACTCTAGTGTATAGAGCCTTTCCTCTAAGGTAGGCCCCACATGGTTTGCCTCTTTTTTAACATAATGAGTCAAATCGCAATTTGTTTGTTCACCCGTGGTAGACGATCCTCCATCAAGTGGACAACCAGTACACGTGTCAAATTACCACGTGGGCTGCCTTTTCGTACAGAAATGAGCTCCACCGTGTACCTGCGCGGGTGTGGTTGGGAAAGAGACGAGAGTACGTGCGTTGTGCGTGCACCTCTTCTCTTCGTGCACATCCCCCACCTACGTGGGTGTGTGTGAGAGAGATACAAACCTAGACATAATGCGCCGTCCATCCCCATGCCTCCGCCCAGTCCGACCACCAGTCACCACCACGCCCCACTCCTCCTCACCTTATCTCTCATCTTTCTCGAGATACCATTTTTCTGATAAAATTCTTGAGATACCATTTTTCCGATAAAATTCCTGAGATATCATTAGTTTTTACACATGGGATTACTCCTGCATGGGTCAATCACAACAGGTGTTTTGTAAAAAAATGCATCTTGATGTTCCGTGCAATGCACGGGCATCTTGCTAGTCCATGAAAACAACACATGGCAACATTTCACGGTGAACGAGGGATTTGAATCTGGTGGGAGGGGCTGTTTGGATCTTGCCCGGGATAGCCAAAATATTAGCGACCCTTTTGTCCACCGGTGCCTTTGCCACCGATGAACGAGGAATGGCTCCGGTGCTCATGCATCCTCCAGCACGCACGTTGGCGACGAGCTCGCACGAGCTGTGCTTTTTTTGTCCCACCACGCCGCCCGAGCCGGCCGCAGACCGACCGGCGACCCGCAAATTGCGCCATCCAACCGTAGCTGCACACATTCTGACATCGACTCAACCAACTAGATCAAATTCATGCAAACACGACGATATTTCATATAAAAAATGAAGGAAATCATATAAAATACCGAATTTTCATACAAACATGATGGATTTCATTACATTCGAATGAACTACGCGGTGCAAGTTCTAGACAGCACAAGTATATAATACCTGGCCTAAATGGTCGCCCGCCGATCCATTTGTGTTCCTCATGTCCGGCAGCACGATCACCGGACTGCCGGGAGCCCCGGAGGTATATGCTTCAGTGCAAAGGACGGCTCGCTTCCCCACTGCCCAACTGATATCGTTGGCTGATGCCCAAGATGATGGTGGAAGGGGGCTTCTCCGCTTCCGTGGAGACCATGCGGGGTCGACGAAGGTCCTCGCAACAAAAGGATCCGGCAAGACACCTACTGTGTACGCCAGCGTCGCCTCCGCGGTGGCCTTCATGGGACCCAAGCGGCGGCGGCCTCCCGTGTTCTACTTCTCCTCGATGATGGCGGCGGACGCGGAGGCACTGGGCACCGACTCGTCGCTTTCCATGCACCTGGCTTCTGTCGCTGCTTGCATGGCGCAGTCGCCGGCATGGGAGTCTCGGCCACAGAAACGGGAGACGTGGTCACAGACACGAGTGGCGCGGTATGAGGCGGCAACGTGGACCGCAACGACGACGCCCGTGCGCTGCTCCTCGTCGAGCTGGCCTGGAGCGGCGAGTTGCTGGACCGCGTGCCGGCTTGGGGCAGCAAGTGGCTCCGTCGGGCAAGGAGAGGGAGGTGGATCAGCGAGCTGCATAGCTCGTATCCGACGGGCTCGGCGGGCCACCCACCCGGCTTGGATGCAGGATAACTACTCTTTGTAAGCCATTGTAAGAGTGGACAACATGGTGAAGAAGGAGATAGGGGAGCGGCGGAGGTGTGCAATTCTTCGCCGGCATTTGGCCTTGTTTAAATAGGAGATTAAATAGACGACGGACGGGAGGAGCTCGGCCGGTGTTGCATTTAATGCCGGCCCGGTCATGAACGGACGTGTGTCCAGAGTGGGTTTCTCGGCTTCCACAAGGGTAGGTTTCATGGAGGTGTTTGAATGCGGCAAGGAGGCGTGTTCAGCCGGGCGTGCAGCGAGTGGCGCCCTCGACTTTGACGTACGACACCGCGCCGTTCTTCCACTGACGTGTGGGCTGTTTGGGTACATGGCTTGCATGTCAGTGACCCAACGCAGGCAGCGCACGGCAGAGGAACTTTTGGTGGGCCAGGGCAGTCAGAAGCGGGCATTTCATAAACGGATGATTGTTCATTGAGTGGGACGTCATCTATTTCATGTAGATAAGCCTACTATATAATGTAAGAGAATTTTAAAATTTTCATATATACGTTGATAGCCCGTTCGATACGTTGTGATTCATAAAGACCGCTGCAAACATCAATGTTCTGCTTATCACAGATAAGATTGACTAATACCCGTAACAATCCATGTCCTTAACAAAAGGTGCATGCACGTATAGGTTGAGCGTGTGTCTTGCGTCGTGTGCTGTGTGCATGCAGGCGTGCGGGTGTTGCGTGCGTGCATGTGTACATTTCAGTGTTGCATGCATGTGTGCGTACATGCGTGTGTTCGTGAGTGCATGTGTACGTGTCATTGTTGCACGCCTGCATGCGTGCATGTGTTTGTTATGTGTACGTGTCAGTTTTGCATGCCTACATGCGTGCGTGTGTTCGTGCGAGTGTTGCGTGCGTGCACGTGTACATGCGGGTTGAGGCTACACGTCAGTCGACTGACTTTTTCATCTCTGCTTAGTAGATTTTCCAGCCGTTGGTTATTAAATCAAGGCCCTGCAGTTTATCTTCAACCTCCACCCCCGTGAGCCGCCAGAGACCACAGGCCGAACCGCCGGCCCGCAATGCCACGCCGCCCCGCCCGCCCCGAAACCACTCCCCACCGCCGGTCCGCCACCGCCCCGGCCATCCCTCTAGGCCCCCCGAGCCGAGCTTTTTCTCCGGCGATCCCCATGCCACCGCCCAATCACCGCACCCCCCACCGCCGGCGACTGCCAACCAGAGGTCTCATGACTTTGAATCCCCACCGACCACGAATTTATTACCATTTATGTCCTTCATATACACGCTGACGGGTGGGCCCTATGGTAATGTGCGCTGCTGAATATGGACCGTTTGACTGGTCAATTGATCGTGTCATCAACAAATTACGGAGCTGTATGGTGAGCTAGTGACCGTATGATCACCCTAAAATGTATTTTATGAACACAGTACAGACTCAAACTACCATTTCTTTCATTCATATACGCACTGAAAGGTGGGCCCCATGGTTACGCGCCCCGATGGTGCAACACTAGTTTCGCCACGTGGAATGTTTGACTGGTTAATTGAATGTGTCATCAACAAAATACGGATTTGTACGGGTGAGCTGGTGACCGTATAATCATGACATGTATTTTTTGAACACGGTACAGACGCAAGGGCTCATATATACGCGCAAGCACACACCACTATAAGCGCACACACGCAGACCCTACCCCTATGAGCACCTTCGAGAGAGTGAACCAGCATATGATCTTGAGATTTTACGAAGTCACCATAGGTGCCTCGTAGTCGAGTGGAACGTCTCCTCCCACTGAATGCACATCAGCGGAAAATACTGAGATTAACCTAGGATAAATGCGAGCACCAGGACTTTAACCCTGGTGGGCTCGAGAAACCACTGTCCTCCTAACCATCCAACCACAGATTGGTTAGCACCACAAAATGTATGTGGTGACCGTGATGAGCTTATTCTGAAGTCCAGTGACCATATCGTGCTTTCACTTCAAATACAATGACCGTAAGTGTCGTTAACAAAATACGGAGCACGCATCAAATACAATGTCCGTCAGTGTCATCAACAAAATACGGAGATGTATCGTGCGCTAGATACCGTATGATCACCATGAGAATGTATACGGTGACCGTAATGAGCATATTCTGAAGTCCAGTGACTGTATAGTGCTTTCGCTTGAAATACACTGATCGTCATGCGTGAATGTGTCATGGGCATGCATACTTTTAGAGGGCCGAGAGATAGTTTGTGTGCGTACTCGAAAGTGGTGTAGAAAGAGGGGGTGTCCGGTGGAGACAAGGAGAGATATGCCCTTCGTTTCTCTTTCCCGTGACTAATATTTTAGGAGAAAATATAAACATTCACAATGTAGAACAAATATTTTTTACTGCACCATGCAATTAACTTTCATGTATAACATTGTACTATTGTATATGCTTATTTTCTTAGTGGCCGATTGTGTGTGTGGTGTGGTGGGCACATCATTTCTAGTTGGGGTGGGCACATCATTTCTAGTTGTGGTAGGTCAACATGAGGACTCATGGGTCGGTTCCATCCCGCGCCACATAGGTTGGACCGAGACGCATTATATGAAGACCCATGTGGAGGACTCGGCGTACAACACGAAGCTACCAGAGTCGTGGAGGACTCTATCCCCACTGGTGATAATCCGATTATATATGATTTGTAACCCTAGGCCCCGAGTATGTCATAGAAGCCTGGGGGCTAGTTCGTCGATAGTATACACACACGCACAATGCCTAGTATTCACACGTACTTTGTACACACCCCTATCACTAATATACAGTACCAAGAGTAGGCTTTTTCCTCAACTGCAAGGGTCCGAACTAGGGTAAAACTTTGCCTCGTATTACCATCCAGCCTAACAGTCAGGGATATCCTACCGAATGATCTGATGGAATCATATCTGCCAACTACTAAGAGAGAGGTGTGTATGTGGGGGGGGGGGGCAATGTGTGCGAGAGAGGCCTAAAGATAATGTGCGTGCGGGAGACACGTAGGCACATATATGTGCGTATAGAGGGCTAGTAGAGACCGTGCGTGTGTATATATGCATGTGAGAGAAATAGTGTTTTCCAACTGAGATTAGTGAAAAGAGTGGTACATAGTAGTCAGAAAGAGAGAGAGATATAGAGAGAGCGTGTGCGTGAGACACCCCGACACCCCGAGAGGGATTGTGAGCATGTGTGAAAGAGAAATGCCGATGCATATTATGTGTGTGCAATTATGTGTTAGATAGAGAGAGATATATAGCGCGTTTGTGAGAACGGGCCAAGGCATAGTGCATCTACGTGTGAAAGGTGGTTCTACGCATTAAATTAAAATATAAATGGCATTATTATTTTTGGATGAGATCATGAATTTTGCAATTTGCGTATGAACGAAAATAGGTCTATCAGACACCCATACTCTATTGAATTCTAGCATGTGCATGTGTTTATTTCATATTATCGATCCATAGAGTGAGAGCGGTTTGAAATACAGGCAATGCATTGCTTTTGCAATTCATATATAAACATTAATTAGTGCACTCCATGTTGTTAGTGTGAAGCACTTAATACATTTGTCACTTACATGGATGCATTCCAAATTTCTAGCTACGAAATAGAATAGATGTTGAATTCAACATAAAGGGGGTTTCGAAGATTCGAATTCATAGGAAGTGCATTCATCTATTTGAACCCGAGATAATGGCATTTGTAAATCAGATCTAAAAGGGGGCATCAATCTTTGTTGTGCGTTTGAACATGATATATATTCATACGCATGTCTAACTATTTTTTTGCAACCAAGGAGATTATATCTGGAACCATGCATGAACTGAGGTAAGTTGCATATTTTTTAATATATACTCGTGTATAATGTATATTCAAATGTACCGCCTGCGTTCCAAAATAATCGTAGCTTTAGGATTTTCAAGAGTATAGATTTGAGAAGTTTGACAAATCCTGAAAGTTCAAGTCAAGAGAACCGAAAACGTTAATGCTTCTGCTCCCAAATAATGAACGAAGCGCCAAATAAGCCTCTGGCCACCCGAAAACGCACGAGACTAATGTTTGGTTGTAGGAAATTACTGTCCTGACTCTGGCCCGTGTAGCCTATCGGCCCGATGTCCAAAGGTCTAAACCGGGGTAGGTTTGTAACTTCACCAAGACGCTAGTCTCAACCGCCTCCAAGAAGCATTCATACACCGTGGGCGCCTAAACACCCATGCGCTCGGCCGAAATCTATCCCGCCCACCATTTGGGACACCTGAGATTACTGTCCTACCCCCAACCCGAAATATGTCCAAAATTTTAGATGGGGGCAAAGTTTGTAACTTTGCCCAAATTTCAAACAAGCGCGTCCCAAACCGAAACATTGTTCCCCCTTAGTTCCCCCCCCTCCGTTTCCCCATTCATACTCTGTGGGCGCCAAAATGCCCTCTCCACCAGCCGCGAATCCCCAGCCTCCTCCGTCCTCCACCGCATAGCGCCCAATCCACCGCCGCCCTCCTCCATCACGCCGGAGCCGGTACCCTGACGTCGTCATCCAATGCAACCACAACCGCAACACCCTCAAGGACTTAGCAGCTGAAGCCGAGGCACAGCTGCCTCCACGACACCGACGCCGACGTGCGCCGTACCAGAACCACTTCGACCACGCCGTCCTGCGCCTCACTGCTACCACTCCACTGTCGCAACCGTCCACCGCACCGGAGTTGCCACGCCGTCGTACGCCGCCTCGGATCTGGTTTCCCGCTGCCGACAGACAGCCACCGCACCACACTCAACAACTTGGCCATGGATTCGTCCAAGGCTCACCGTCCTCCACAACTTCTTGTTTCCAGTGAACCACAAGAAGATCGTTGGAAAAACAGAAGGAGGACACAACACTGCCAACAGAAAGAGGTACCCCTCTTCCCTTATTCGTGCAAATCTTACGTCTCTGCTCACACCGTATTCATCCCACGAAAGAAACTTGTTGAGCGCTTCTTACTGCATCATCTTCATGATACTAAATGCACAAGATTTCCTCCCATTTACTATTTCACCTTTGCTAGAGTTCAGTAGCCCGCCTGGATTTCAATTCAGGGTCAGTCGAATCGCAATTAAAAGAAGCAGCACCCGCTTAGGCGCGCGGAGCACCTAGTCCGCTTGTTCGCCGGGAGCGGCGCATCGGTGTCTATCATAGGGGTGTGGGGCGTAGGAGCTGCTTGCGCCCGATCTGGAGGTCGGCGGGGCTTGAAGGGATGGTCGGGCGGCGGTGCCAAGCACGGCGGTGTGGTGAGGTCGAGGGGAGGGTGGAGGCAGAGGACTGGGCCAGTGGTCGCTGGCGTTTCGAGGAAGATCGTAACACTGACTGGCTGGAGGTAGATGAAGGCGATCTGCCCGTTCTTTGTACATCGTACGGTGCAGAAAAAATGGACTGACCTATTTGTTTTCAGTCGACTGTTATTTTCATAGAATCTTGTAGTAATTTCGTGTGTCATGCATGTTGTAGAGCTATCATATGTCTCCCGTCATTTATTTCTCACCGACCTGCTATCTGCTACCTTTACACTGTACTACTTGTGCACACACTTCACCCATACTCACACTATTGTTTTTATGCATGGGTATTTCAGCCTCTGACGCAGTGTTGATGAATACAAAAAACAAAAGACAGAAGTCGCTCTAGTGTTATTCGAAGATAAGCACTTAGCGTTTCAGCGCTCTAAAGGGTGCAGTGTTAGCAGATGGAGACAGTAAACGTTGCTCTGCAGTTGATTATCTCAATTGCCACACACAACCATCCCAGGTGCATGCTTTAACTTCGCGCTGTCAAATGTGGTTGCATGTTGCATATGGTGTCTAGCTTGTATTGCTTCCAATTTGGTTAAATTGCATCTGCTTACTTTATACATTATACCTTTTATAATGACATGCCTTCTTGTTTTTGATACATACTACATATGTCTATTAACCATGTTCGTACATCAAAACTAATGCTCTTTTGTATCCCTCATCAATCACTTATGATGAGACAGTCACCCCAGTGGGTTACTATGAGACACGCTACTCGTTTAAAGAGTGTAGTGTCATCCTCCCCACATGATTCTCAAGAAACAACAAGGCGAAATGAAGATAGTCAACGTAGCTCTCTAGTTGATGACCGCAATTCCCCCACACCACCATCACAGGTGCTTGCTCTTACTTGGCAGTGTGAAATGTGGTTGCATGTTGCATATGGTGTCTACCTTGTAATGCTTCTAATTAGGGTAAATTGCATCTGCTTAGTTAACACATTATACCTGTGTGAATATGACATGCCTTCCGATTTTTGGTACATACTATGTCTTCCTATTAACCATGTTCTTACATCAAACTACTTTTCTTGTGTATCCCTCATCAATCACTTCTGAGGATACACCTTCAAGTTGACAGTGTAATATTGGTTGCATCTTGCATATCATTTCAAACATGTATTGCCTCTAATTTGTTGAAGTGCCACTTATAATGAGACACATCTAACTTGGTAGAGTGATTTTGGTTGGATCTTTCATATGGTGTCTAGATTGCACTGCTTCCAATTTGTTGAAATGCCTTCTGCTTAGCGTTTTTCATACATATTCCATCCTCCTACAATGTGGTTGCCATACATAAAAGTTGTGTTCGTCAGTATCATGCATCACCGAATTTGGAAGTGCGAATTTCATTTCTTTTTCTTGTGTGTTTACTTGACAATGCAAAATCTAAAAGGATGAAGGCACGGAATGATGGTGGTCCCCTAGAGCAACTGAAACAGATGATCTCTGTAGATTCTCCTGCTACTCCTACTGCAGTGCAAGTTCCAAATCTCATCTCCCCTACTCCACAACCCCAGGTGCTTTCTCTAACATGGCAGTGTGATATCTAGTTGCATGTTGCATATGGTGCCTAGCTTGTGTTGCTCCTAATTTGTTAAATTTCATCTCCTTAGCTTACACATTATACATGTGAATATGGCACGCCTTCCTGTTTTTGGTACGTACTACATCTGCCTATCACACCATGTTCTTACATCAAACTCGTGTTCTTGTGTATCCTGCATCTATCGCTTATGATGAGACAGTCACGCCCATGGGTTAGTATGAGACGCGCTACTCTTATAAAGAGTGCAGTTTCATCCTCTCCACATGATTCTCAAGAAACAGCAAGCCTAAATGAAGATATTGAACGCAACTCTGTACTTGAAGACCGCACTTCCCCTACACCACCATCGCAGGTGCTTGCTCTAACTTCGCAGTGTGATACGTGGTTGCATGTTGCATACGGTGTCTAGCTTGTAATGCTTCTAATTAGGGTAAATTGCATCTGCTTGGTTTACACATTATACCTGTGAATATGACATGCCTTCCTATTTTTGGTACACACTACATCTATGTGTTAACCATGTTCTTACATGAAACTACCTCTTTTCTGTATCCTGCGTCAATCACTTAAGATGAGACACCTTTATTCGTTGCATATTGCATATTATTTCTAGCATGTTGCCATGTATTGCTTCTAATTTTGTCAAATACATTTGTTAGGCCACCCTTTTAATTTGGCAGAATGATATTGGTTTCATCTTTCATATGATTTCTAACTTGCATTGCTTCTAATATGTTCAAACACCTTGTGCTTAGTTTACACTTTATACATCATACATATGAATATGTCACGTCGTCCTGTTTTTCATACATATTCCATCCTCCTATCATGTGGTTGCATTACATGAAAGTAGTGTTCGTCAGTATCATGCATCAATGAGTTCTGAAGAGCAAATTTTATTCCTTTTTCTTGTGGGTTTGACTTGACAAGGCAAAATCAAAAAAGAGGAAGGAAAAGAGTAAGGAAGGCGATGATGGTGGTCCTCTGCAGCAACGTAAATGCAGAATCTGTATGGATTCTCCTTGTACTGCTAGTGCATTCCAAGGTCCAAGTCTCTGCTCCCCTACTCCACCATCCAAGGTGCTTGCTCTAACTTGGCAGTGTGATACCTGGTTGCATGTTGCATATGGTGTCTAGCTTGTATTGCTCCTAATTAGTGTAAACTGCATCTGCTTAGCTTACACATGATACGTGTGAATATGACACGCTTTACTATTTTTGGTACATACTATATCTGTCTATCACGCCATGTTCTTACATGAAACTACTCTTCTTGTGTATCCTGCATCAGTCACTTATGATCGGACACCTTTAAGTTGGCAATGTGATATTGGTTTGCGTCTTGAATATGATTTCCAGCATGTAGTGCTTCTAGTTTGATGAACGCCACCTATGATGAGACAGTTTTAACTTGGCAGAGTGATATTGATTGCACCTTCCATATGGTGTCTAGCTTGCAGTGCTTCTAATTTGTTGAAGTGCCTTCTGCTTAGTTACCACATCATAGATGTGAATATGTCAAGCCTTCCAGTTTTTCGTACATATTCGATCCTTGTATCATGACTTTGCCTTTCATCAGAGTAGTGTTTGTCAGTATCATGCATGAATGAGTTCTGAAGAGCGAATTATATTCCTTTTTCTTATCGGTTTGACCTCACAATGCAAAATCAATAAAAGTGGAAGGAAATTGGTAAGGCATTGGATGATGGTGGTCTTTCCGAGCAACTTAAATGGAGGGTCTCTACAGATTCTACTCCGCCATCCTTCCAACAAGATTCGCAAGACAACGCAAGGCTAGACAGTCAACGTAGCTGTGTAGATGATGACCACACCTTCCCTACTCCACCATCACAGGTGCTTGCTCTAACTTGGCACTATTATATGTGGTTGTATGTTGCGTATGATGTCTAGCTTGTATTGCTTCTAACTTTGTAGAATTCATTCTGCTTACTTTACACATAATGCCTGTGAATATGACACGTGTTCCTGTTTCTAGAACATAAGTGTACATGATGAGCACATCTCCCCTACTCCACCATCATAGGTGCTTGCTCTAACTTGGAACTGTTATATGTGGTTGCGTGTTCTGTATGATGTCTAGTTTGTATTGCTTCTGATTATGTTGAATTGCATCTGCGTAGCTTACAACTTATACCTGCAACGATCACTTACCCATAAGACACATTTAACTTGGGACTGTGATGTAGGTTGCATCTTGCATTGTCTTCTAGCTTGTACTGCTTCTAATTTCTTGAAATGGCACTTACGACGAGACACTTTTTACCTGATAGAGCGATATTGGTTGCATGTTCATATGGTGCCTAGCTTTCATTTCTTCTAATTTTGTTGAAATGCCTTCTGCTTACTGTTTTTTCATACATATTCCATCCTCCTATCGTACGTGTGAATATGCAATGTTGTCTTTTTTTGTATATATTCCATCTTCCTATCCTCCACTTGCCTTACATCAAAGTAGTGTTCGTCTGTATCATGCATCAACCAGTTATGCAGAGCTAATTTATTCATCTTCTTTTGGTTTTGACTTCATAAGGCAATATCAGAAAATAGGAAGGAAAAGAGTAAGTTAGGGGATGTTGGTGGTCCTCTGCACCGACGCAAACAGAGACTCTCTAGATTTGCCACTGCTACTGCTAACGAAGTTGAAGTACCAAGTCTACATGATGAGTTCATCTCCCGTACTCCACCATCGCAGGTGCTTGCTGTAAGTTGACAGTGTGATAATTGGTTTCATGTTGCATATGTTGTCTAGCCTGTATTTCTTCTATTTTGATTAAATTGCACCTGCTGAGTTTATACGTTATACATGTGCATATTACATGGCTTTCTGTGTCTAGAATACAATGCATCTATCAATCATACCATGTTCTTACATCAAAGTACTGCTGTTGTGTATCCCGCGTCAGTCACTCATGATTGGACGCTTTTAACATGGTAGTTTGATAGTGGTTGCATCTTGCATTGATTTCTACATTGTATTGTTTCTAATTTTTCGAATTGCCACTTATACCAAGACACTTTTAACTTGGCAGAGTAATATTGGTTGCATCTTTCATATGGTGTCTAGCTTGCATTACTTCTATTTTCTTGAAAATCCTTCTGCTTAGTTTACACATCGTAGCTGTGAATATGTCACGCCGTCCTATTTTTCTTACATATTCCATCCTCATACGGTTGTCTTACATCAAAGTATTGCTTGTCTATATCATGCATCAATGAGTTCTGAAGAGCGATTTTATTCTTTTGTGTTGTGGGTATGGCTTGACATGGCAAAGTCAAAAAAGAGCAAGGAAAAGAATATCGTAGGGAATGGTGTTACTCCTCGGGTGAAATGGAAAAGGATCTACCCTCGAGATTCTGTTGGTACTTATAGTGCAGTAGAAGGTCCAGGTCCACCGACTAAATCTACAAACACAATATCCCCTGCTCCACCACCTGCAGCATCCGCTTCAATTCTACCAGCATCTCAACGAGTTACTCGTTCGTTTGCTCCGCAACTGGCCAGTTCCCAAGCTGCCTTCACACCTAACAGTACTTCTGAAGCACTGCTGACACAACAGGACTTGGCAAGATCAGATGAACCTCATGAGCATCAACACCAAGACGGTACCTGACCGAGTCAAGTTGCAGTTGCATGCTCCTTTATATGTACTCTCACAATTTCATGTACACTAACACTTTCCATATTCGTTGTTGAACTAGAACCACGGCGCAAGCGGAAATAGACATCAGGGATAATGCTTGACGGATTAACAAAATCTAAAGGAGGAAGAATGGAGATCCATTTTGAGGCGGTTTAAAAAGGCCACGTGATGCTACAGAGTCAGCCAAGTTAGTATCAGAGGCAGCCGTTGCCGTTAGGTGTCATGCACGTATCCTCCCAACGTGGATCCAGTACCGGAATGAGAAAGACAATACCCAGTTTAACACCTTCCTTGACCATTTATCCGTAAGTAATGTTATTCATCGCAATTAGTAATATTGTCTTGCTCTGTCCCATACTTTATAGCTTCCTCCTAATAAGACTCACATTCTTTTTTCAACAGATGAGGTTCAAGTTGGATCTGATAGATGATGCAACTAAATAAGCATGCACTCATGGTTTTCAGTCTGCTCTGTGACGGTATCAGTACCACCTTAGAAAATCTCACTTTGAAGGCAAGGCTAACAATGAAATCGCCCAAACATCTCCAGTGGAATATATTATAGATGAAGATTGGACAGCCCTTGTTAAACACTAGTCTGATCCAAAGTTGTGGCACCCCGGCTCAGAGAAACTGGAATGTCCCATATTCCAGCCCAGAGATTGAGATGAAGTCTTCTGGAATACGACACTACTTGACATAGAACAAATCGGCTCTTATTACAAAGGATAAATACAAAGTTCTGATGTTACAAAGGTTCACATCAGCATGGCGACACTATGCCTGCCATACTACACTTGCTCTATGCTAGCAGTGGACACTACAAAAAAAAGACACATCCGTGACATTTTGGGCCGAACAATTTTTTTTCTGTCATACATATGACACTTCTATGACGATAATTGTGACAAAACCCGGTATCATCATAGATGTGGTGGGCTCCTACTTCTATGATAAAAAATCATGACAGAGAATGGGCTTTTCGTCCTGGGCGGGCCGGAGACGCAGCTGCATGACATTCTTTGGGTCGTCCATGACGGAAAAAACCATGGTAGAAGCGAGGGGGAGGAAAATTTCGGGGAGTTCCCAGTTACGGTGGGAGGTCGGGGGCCGAGCGATGCGCGTTTCTCTCGTACACGTACGCCCGTGTGTGCGAGGCGTTGGCTCTAACTGAACCCGAATGAGGCTTTGGGCTCTAACTGAACCCGAGCGATTGCACTGCAGGCTACGCGTTACTGAACCCGAGCGATCGATCGATGGCTGTTAACTGAACCCGATCGAGCGATTCCTTCGCTACTGCTGCTAACTGAAGCCGATCGATTGGATGAACAGTGAGCGTTGCGGGGGGGGGGGGGGGTTGGATGAACAGTGAGCGGTGGCGTTGCCTCTGGATGAACAGGACCCCGTGGTGTGGCGGACTGGATGAACAGTAGACGGTGAAGGGGTGCCTGTGGAGGGGTGGTTGAATAGGACCCCGTGGTGTGGAGGGCTGGATGAACAGTAGACGGTGGAGGGGTGCCCGTGGAGGGGTGGTTGAACAGTAGCCGGTGGAGTAGCACACGGTGGAGGCTGGATGAACAGGAGCCCGTGGAGGCTGGAGGAGGTCGACGGTAGCCCCTGGAGGCTGGAGGAGGTTGACGGTGGAGATGAACAGTATCCCGTGGAGTCCCGTTTTGCGGTACGCCACACCCCTCCCGATGAACAGGACCCCCGTTTCGACCGTAGGAGGTCCGTTTCGTCCGTTTTGCGGTACGCCACACCCCTCCCGATCAACAGGACCCCCGTTTCAACCGTAGGAGGTCTGTTTCGTCCGTTTTACGGTACGCCACACCCCTCCCGATCAACAGGACCCCCGTTTCGACCGTAGGAGGTCCGTTTGCTCCGTTTTGCGGTACGCCACACCCCTCCCGATCAACAGGACCCCTGTTTCAACCGTAGGAGGTTCGTTTCCTCCGTTTTGCGGTACGCCACACCCCTCCCGATCAACAGGACCCCCGTTCCGAACATAGGAGGTCCATTTCCTCCCTTTTGCGGTACGCCAGGCCTCGTTTCCATCGCCTGTTCCGTCCAAGCCCTCCCGATGAGCACGACCACGCATTCTGTTCCGACCCAGCCGGTTGGCTCCCACGCATTCCGTTGCCTCCCCATGAACACGACGCATTCCGTTGCCTCCCCATGAAGACGACGCATTCTGTTGCCTCCCCATCAACACGAGGACGACGCTGTTTCTCCGTTCTGACCCAACCATGTACACGAGCCTTGGTCGTACGTATGCGCGAGTAGGCGTTCGAGACCCTGCCCGGATGTACACATACGTGGCCGTATTTTTTCTTGCACCCTGGCCGCTGTACGTACGTGTACATGTTACGTGCGCACCTCTACTACGACACGTATGCGCCTCTACTACGACACGTGCGCGCCTCTACATCCACCAGTATATATGTACGTACACGTTCGCGACCAGAATGACAATGCTAAGTACGCTTCGACCAGGTGGGTCCCGACTGTCAGGCACTTCCTTGCGTGCGAAGATGTAGCTGGTGGGTCCGAGCAGTCAGGGGGGCGAATCATTTTTTTGCCCGGACGCACTTCCTTGCGTGCGAAGATGTAGCTGGTGGGTCCCAGCAGTCAAGGGGGCGAATCATTTTTTTTGCCCGGACGCACTTTCTTGCATGCGAAGATGTAGTTGGTGGTTCCCAGCAGTCAGGGGGAAACATTTTTTTCGCGAAATACGGTGGCCCGTCCGCTGGGTCCCCGCTGTCAGGTGGATGAATCATTATTTTGCGCGTAATAAGGAGGCACTTCCTTGCTGCGGCCGTGGACCCAGCTGTCAGCCTCTCCACGTACAGTCCACGTCCAATGGAAGTCGTTCCTTGACCATATTGACCACGCCGCGCCGAGAGCACCACGGCGGTGGACAACGGCGAGGAGTAGGAAGGGGACGACTCGGAGCCGGGGAAGACGCAACCGTGGATGCCCACGCGAAGAGGAGTACGAGCGTTCACTGGTTCGGCTGCGGTGTGAGGCTGTGTCGCCGCAGAATAACAGGGGGTGTGGGTGAGTAGAGGGATGGCCTGGCCAGCGGTGGGAGTAGTAGTGGGCGGTGAGGCCTCCGCGGCATCACAGCCGGCCACGGGAGGCAGGAGCACACGGCATGACCGGCTGGTTTGGGCGGGTGGAGCAAGAAGACCAGAGGTTGAAGAAGCACTACGGCCGTTTGATGAACATCGTATTGTAACAGGAGCTAGAATCATTCATATTGACTAAGTTGACAAAGCCCTCCGTCCCCGTCAACTTGGTAGGCCCACAAGTCAGCCTCCCACTATGCTGGGTTCCAGCTGGCAGGGGGAGTATTCATTTTTTTGTGCGTAAAAAGGAGGCACTTCCTTGCGTGCAAAGATAGCTGCTGGGTCCGACATGTCAGCAGGGGGCACGTTATTTTCGCGAAATACAGAGGCCCTTCCGGTGGGTCCCAGATGTCAGGTGGAGGAATCATTATTTTGCGCGTAATAAGGAGGCATTTCCTTGTGTGCGGCCGTGGACCCAGCTGTCAGCCTCTCCACGCACAGTCTACTTCCGATGGTGTCGTTCGTTGACCACGCCGCGCTGAGCGCATCCAAGGTGGTGGACGACGGCGAGGCCCCGGACAGAAACGAACTGGAGATGGGAAGACGCGGGAGTAGGGTCGCAGACAGAGAGGTGTACGAGGGTTAACTGGTTCTAGTGTGGTGTGGTTCGGCAGTCGGTGGAGAAGAACAGGAGGTGTGGAGGGGTGGAGGGATGGCTTGGCCAACGGTGGAGTAGCGCTTCATAGCGAAGCGTGCTAAGCAGGGCTGCTAGCAGCAGGAGGCGGGAGGTGGTCCCGGCGGCGCTGGAGGAAGAAGACGAGAGATTGAAGATGGATGCCGGTCGTTGGATGTAAATCCAACGGCTAACATGTCAGAATCATTTGTTGACTAAATTGACAACGACCTGCGTTGGCTTCGACCTATTGGCCCACATTTCAGCCTCCAAAAATGTGGCACGTATTCAACCCATTTTTTCAGAATTTATAGTCTTTTTTTTGCGCGGTAGAATTTACAGTCAATTTGATCTTTTTTTTGAATTACAGCCAGTCTTTTTTTGCGCGGTAGAATTTACAGTCAATTTGATCTTTTTTTTGAATTACAGCCATTAGCTGGGCTGGGTGAACAAATAATGTAGCGTCCATGCGGCCCATTTATTTTATTTCCAAAAAAATTACAGGCCATTTTCACTTTCTCGAAATACATGATTTTTCTGGGCTGATTCTAATTATAATGTTTGGTTGGGCCAGCAATGTTATCAAAAAATAAAAAGGGGCTGAGCATTTTGTTATAAATATATTTAAATAATAAGTGATATTATTACATTCGTCCTTAAATCTTACCAAGCTTTTGTACACAATCACTAGGATTTTCGTGCCAAAACAATCCAGGATTTTATTTGTTAAGAAATTATTTTTATAAGTTAATAAGATGTGGGATATTGTTTTCTTAGATATGTAAGTATCTGTTAAATATATGATGACAATAAAAATAATATATAATAACATATTAAATAATTTAAATATATATAATATAGTTAGAAGGGAAACATAAGTTGGACCTGGCGTTCCTATTCTTATATAGAAAAATAGAACAGACCATTGCGTTTTCTTCAAAAAAATACATAAATTGGGTTGCCAAAAATAAAACCTCGGATGGGAGGTCCATAGGCCGTCGATACATGATGGCCCCAAGAAAATACAAACAGGCCTATGGACCTCCCATCCGAGGTAGTGGGCTGCACATGTTAAAAATGAAAGCCTAGACAGGGCAGCCCAAAACCACGTCCAACACTTGCCAAAACATCGTCCCTCGTTTTCTCTGTGTTTCGCACACTCGACATTGTGTGGGCATTTTGACTGTGCATCATATGAAGATGTGCTATGCATGAATGTTGATCATCATGATGTTAACTTGCTGGTAGTTCCATTTTCGACCATGAATAAAACTTCCAACATGATGTTAACCCTGTTTGAAAAGGCCGTGTTAATATAAATGCTCTGCCTCTGAAAGTTGCAGTTTCTTATCTGAAACTGAACTTGCAGTTTCTTATCTGAAACTGAAACTTGCAGTTTCTTCTCTAAGAATCACATTGTCTGCACTTTTATACACCTATGAAACTACATTTTTTAAGTGCTAAAAATAGATCTCTAGAATTCGTGAAATGCTTCATATGCTCAATACTGCAAATCTGAAATTCAAAAGACATTCATATCTGAAAGTACTCTCAAAATACACAACACAAAACACAATTCACAACCTGCAAATACTGACAACCCTAAGCTCCTCCTGACAATTCACAACCTGCCCGACTATTGGGCTGGGGAGCAGCCCCCTCCTATTCCTCGGCGGCAGACAGCCGCCCCGTGAGACGATGTGAACGGCGAGGGAGACGATGGCGGGGAAGCGTCGTCGGGCCAACTGCTTTTCTCCTCTTGCAGTTGGGTTCGGTCGACGAAGACTCCACCGGCTCGGTCTGGAAGGACACCCTCACAAACGGCACCCTGTAGATGCTCGATCCTTCAATCTCTGGTGGATGCTCCATCTGGGATCGATACTCCCACCACCGCTCCCTCATGATCGGATTCGGTGAATCTGTTTGCTCCATGGCCTAGAGGAGCAGCTCTATGTACTCCGGCGCGACTCCCTCCGGGAGTATCGCCGCCTTTTCGCTCTGTTGCAGATATTTGGCCATGGTTGTCGCCGTCGCCGCTAGTTGGTCCTTGTTGTCAAACCAAGACTGTATCTCCAACATCCTAGCTAGCTTCACAGGGTCGCCGTTTGCGATCCTCACGTGTCGGTTGTACTCCTCCATCGATCTACTTCTCCACAGCACCTTCACTCGCTGGCAGTGGTTTTTGAATGGAAGAGGAGAGGAGCAGTGCTTGTTTTGGATTAGAACGAGAGAGGAGCAACGCTGGTTTTGGACTGGAACAAGAGAGGAGGGGCGGTGGTTTTGAAAAGGAAGAGGAGAGGAGCGGCGCTGCATTTAGATTGGAACAGGAGAGGAGTAGCGGTGGTTTAAGAAGAGAAGAGCGGAAGAGCGGCGCTAGTCTTGGAAGTATTTTGTTGTTGTTTTGCGTACTGTATTTGACAAGCAAAATGTGAATGCATGATACCAAAAATTGTATCGTTTGGTTCGTATCTGAATGTACTTTCAAATTATATTATTTTTGCAACGTATAACATATATTTTATGTGCGAAAATCATGGTCAATTATGACCCAGAATAAAAGGGAGACTAGTTAATGTGGGGTCGCTTTCTTAATTGAAGGGTAAATTGATTTAGATTTTGATCCAGTCACAGCGCGCCACCCTCTCGTCCAATCCTAAATCGCTGCCACACGCTCCTCTCCGTCTTCTCCATTGCAAAACCACCTCCTCTCCTCTCCATCATCTCCATTCCAAAACCAACGTCTCGCCTCTCCCTCTTCTGATCTTCTCCATTGCAAAACCACCTCCTCTCCTCTCCATCATCTCCATTCCAAAACGACCGTCTCGCCTCTCCCTCTTCTGATCTTCTCCATTGCAAAACCACCTCCTCTCCTCTCCATCATCTCCATTCCAAAACCACCGTCTCGCCTCTCCCTCTTCTCTATTGCAAGACCACCGTCTCTCCTCCCATCTTCCAAAGCTAGCACCGGACCACTCAGAAGGACATCTATGGAGAGGATACAGCAGCGAATCAGGCAGATCGCCGGCGGCGACCAGGCTAAGTTAGCTAGGTTGAAGGAGATCCTTAGTTGGTTTCATAATGAGTGGGAGATTTCGAGGACGGTGCGGGCCATGTGGCAATGTATGCGAAAGAGCGAGACGGCGGCGATGAGGGCGGCAATATACATGTACTCCTCGGCGGCAGTCACGCCGCAGTCCTCCGAGTTCATCGAGTATCTCCTCTGGGCGATGGAGCAGACAGATTCGCCCGAGGCGACAGTCAGGCGGAGGTGGTGGGCGTACAGGTCGAAGGTCGAGCACCCAGAGGATAACGAATCGATCGAGTATGGTGTGCCGTTCGTGAGGGTGCAGAGCCATCCGGAGCCACAGGAGTATTCGTTCTCCCACCGCAAGAGGAGGCCGGATGGCACGACATCTCTTACCCGCCGTTCTCCACGGTTCCCTCGACGCTCGCCTCGTTTCAACGGCGGCGGTAGGGTTTAAGGTAAGCTTTGGACTAACCTAATCTTCCACCTGCTCATGCTTACAATCAGTGTGACAGCTAATGAGAATCATGCTTATAATCAGTCTCCGAGTACTACGCCAATCACCCTAAAATAGCTCTGGACCTTTTGGTCAAAGTTGTGACACAGTGTACAAATAAAGAAAAATAGATTGGTGCTTCTTACAGAAAAGAGTACTCCCTAGAAAACTGCCAATATAAGCTACTAGTATTTGGTTAGATGATTTGATGCCGAGAAAGATCCGTCCACAGAGAGCGCCACACATCCCACTGGTGGTGGTGGATGCCAATGCGTGCATGGAGCATGGTTGGTGTCGGTAATTTTTACTTGGCACACCTCGCACTCTGCATATATGCCGGTTCCATACGTACATTTGTGCAGTTCCACCAAAATGCAGCTGAATAACCCTGTTTGCACAGATAATGAAAAAGCATGATTACATTATAGTGGCACTAGTTGATGAAACACGCAAAATAAATAGAAGAAAATATTGCGATAGTATCATAGTATGCCATGCTGCGAGGGCGAGATGGGCCCTGCGACGCCTCATACGGTACGCCTCATACTGGACATCGTCCCAAGTCTCCCAGATACACCTTCTGCCAGTGATGAACATCAGTGTACAGCGTTAGTACAAGAAGGCGCCTTGAGACATTCAAATCTCTATTTTTGTACATATCAACTAAAATTAAGCACCCCAGTTTGCAGAAACGCTTAAACATTAACAATGGGACTAGTTGATGAAACATACATTAACAAAGAGAAGCACTTTCTTTATCTACATTGGATATGAAATGATAGAGATGACACTCGCTCTATTTTAACTGTATTATTACTTCATTTTATCAGTGACACTAGGGTCGAACAGGTCGCAAATGAGGTGTACCGTGTGTCGCAAGGATCGAGGCCGGGGGTGCTTAGACTGCGATGCTGAAGCTGGCTCTTTCAGTCACCAACATGCATGATTCAATTCATGGGACCTTTTGGTGCAGTTCACCTAAAATGAAGCAATGTCCCGTGAGCTAGCAGCTTCTTCTTCAAAATTTTTAAGAAAAGGGCTCCAGCCCCGGTTCCATTTCCATCAGAAAACGAAACCCACAGAGCTTCTTCTTCATTAGTTGCAATAAAATTGAGCAACATCAAGGTTGGTTGTGAAGCTCCTGGAATGCTCAACTATAATTTGGATATCATTTGTGCAGTTCAACTAAGATCGAGCGTGAAATGTATATCTCTATTTGCACAAAAAAGGTGGAAAGGAGGGTGACTAACAAGTGATGAAACATGCATCAAATGAAAAGCAGCATGTTCCTTATCTGAATGGCAATCCTACAAGGACAGTAGAAATTTCTAAAGCACTGTCATTGCTAGATATTAGTGTGGGAATTAGGATTAACTATGACAACCGTTAAATACGACATTACTTTGGGCACGGGAGAGTAGGTGGACCAGAACAGTTGTATTTCTAACGAAAAGAACCAACTTATCTTAATGGGAAATTTTAGCAGGACATGTAAAGAAGTTCCATTGATTCATATTACTGGAGGCATTACATTGAAAACAACATTGGTTTAACGTGTCCTTACTTTTAACAGTGCGACTGCTACATTTAACCAGCGGCATTACATAAGAGTGGCTCGGGGCAACAAACATCAGAATAGGATATCTGGGTTGGTCCCATTTTTGTTTGGTATAGCCACCTTATACTGTGTGAGGCTAGCAAATCTAGTGCTGGACTTACTCTGTTGACTTGTCCCCCAGTCCCCACTTTCTTTCCTTTTTCAACCAATAGATAAGGTTTATATTGAGTTTGTACTGCGTTTCCCTTTATTTCCCTATTAGACCTAGAGACCAGTTGCATAGCCAGTCTCTGCTACTTTTCGCCCCCATTATTTCCTCTTTCGACCTAGTCCTAGATTCAGGTAACAAATCCTCCCCCACCCCCACCCCCTTTCTTCCTTGTTTGAACCAAGTAGTACTAGATTCGAGTGCATGAACTAGTTTTACCTCTTAAACGTAAAAAAATTAGGTGGTTTTCGAATAGCCGATTGATCCTATCTACGAGGGGGCCTGAGAAATAGTAAAAGATACAAATGCAGCGACGTCAGGAGCTCGGGAAGTAGAGCAAGGCCGGTTTTGAAGGAAGTTATACCTGATGGTCGCCGGGATGTCGCTAGGTGGGCGGCGGGAGGCCGGATCTGCCCACACTACGGCAACGAGGAAGAAGGTGTCGGAGGCCCTCCCACGCCAACAGTGCTCGGGAGAGAATGGCAAGGCAGGCTGATCGGGACGCGCCCAGCAGTGGGTAAGAGCCGCCGCGAAGGACGACCGCGTGAACGTTCCACCTTCTCACCTTCCTCGGCGGAGAGGATCCGGCTGGATCTGTGACCAACAGTGAGCAGAGAGACAGAGAGAGTGTGGCCACCGCTGTCGTGTTTAGATCTGGAGAGGCCAAGACAGTGTGAAGAGAGCAACACTAGCAAGCAAGCGCGGAGGCTCCTACCTATATAGTGGAGTAGTACTAGTTTTCTTTTGTCTACCGGAGCCGGCTTGACCTCATCAATGACTGTCGAGAAGTCTTCATGCACGTGGCCCGGAGGCGCAGTTGTCGTCATTTTGATCTGAAGCGCCGGATTATAACATATAACATGAAAAAATGCCACATGACAAGAAATCATAACCTCGCTGCCCAAAGGAGACAACATGAATCCAGACGGACAAACTAGATGAGGAACAAAGCTCAAATTAAAGATAAACTCGTAGAAAAGGGGTCCGTCGATAGATGTCCTAATTAACATAGCCGGCTTGACCTAGATGGCAGCCGAGTAGTCACTGTTCGTGCATGTGCCCCCAATGACTAGCCCAACTCAGTTGTCGCTGTTTAACCCTCGCAGTTATCCGAAGCACATGACACCTAATTTTGCGAGATGACAAGAAACCTTTTTTTAGATTTCTCACCACAACAACAGCCATGCACAACACAATCTGCACGATATGTACACGATAGCCAATCCAGGCGTGTCTGCTGGAGTCTGGTCACATGCATGGACGAACTGATCTTCCGTGTCTTGCAGGGATCGTCCAGGCACCAACGTAGTACAACACTTCTCTAGTACTATCGCTCATCTCCCTCTTCTATTAAGTCACCCGACTTGCGGGGCCGGGGAGTGTGCCTATGGTCGGTTCTCAATTGCCGTCCCACATGTGTGTGCAAACGCAATATGACGCGCGTTCCATTCGGAGAGCAGCGTGCCAGACCGACCGACCGTCTGGGGTGCGACGCGAACGCGACGGGCGTGCTGTATACTCCGTACATGTGTACCTCCATTTTCTAGACGCTTTGCTCCATGGCGCGGGCGCAATCCATGGATACAAAATTAGTATACTATATACTATTTAAAAGTCAAGGGCGGGGCTTTTCCTGCGCGGTAGGCGGCGGGGCAGTTCCGCCTAGTCGGTTCGACAGAGACGCGAGAAGACGAGGGAGTAGGCTGCTACAAACGTAGGGCTGTGTGATTTGACAGCGGGTTACTGCTGGACAGGTGGGGCCCCGTGATTTGACTTGCCATTATCATTTTAACTGCGGCTCTACGACCCGCGTGAGTCTCCCAATTCCTGACCACCTCCATACAGGTGCCTCTCCCAATGCTCCACCATGTAGTAGAGGCTGGCTCTTGCATGAGAGCCCACTTCTCCACTTTTTCCTTGCCTCTCTTTCCTCCACAGATGCAAAAATGCCATGTAAAGCGCACTATTGTACTTACTTTTACTTGCTCCTACAGGTGCTTAAGCTTGCCACATAGGCATAAAGTCTGATGTGGCATGTTAATCAAGAAGAGAGAGACTAGTTTGCTGACCCAAGGAAGACCGGTGGTAAGCGCGTGTACCTAGGTGAAAAGACAATTTTGAGTCTATAGCTAATTAAATGAAGCAAACTTAGCAACACCATTTCATTGGAAGAGGTCACTCCTTGGCAAATGCAATAAATACTAGTACTCCCTGTGTCCCATAATATAAGAACGATTAGTCCTCTCTCTACGCATTTATCTCCACTCCTTTAACACAGGCGAGTTCTGGATTGGAGGGTTTGGAGGATAATAAATGCTCATTAACTTGATTTTAGCCTTTTTAGTATTTGGATCCAAGCATGGGTGAGGCTAGCATGTTTTAGTCCTACTACTTTTAGTCATGGGACTAAAATGTATCCAAGCACCCTCTTAGTTTTATTTGAGGGGTGGGTTGTGCTGGACACCATTATTGTGACTAGCCTTTTTAATAGTACTATATGCATAATTTGGCGACGAGCGCTCTCTATATGTACCACCTTTTTTTTAATTTCAAGTTTTGCTCCATGGCGCAATCCATCGATACTACTGCTGTACAAAAGTATACATTTTTTTAAAGGCTAGAGGGCGGGGCAGTCTAGCTTGGTCGGTTTCACGAGAGGCGAGGGCCTTTGTGATTTGACGGCACATTACTGCTGGAAGGCGGGGCCTTGTGATATGACTGCTCGTATAAATGCGCCGACGACCTAATCGAGGAGGAGCAAAGAACCGTGCGGTATACTCAAGTTTTCCACTGGAGTAGTACTGCGACGGAGGAGCACGAAACACGGCAGCCCAGTGCCATATGGCGATAAAAAATGATCTAATTTGCTAGTCATCTCATTGTTAGCATTGTTCTATTCATTCCCTCAAAAAACATTGTTCTATTCATGCCTCGCAGAGAACATGACACGTGCGGCGAAACACCCGAAGCAAAAGATGAAACACAGGAGCAAAAGAAGAAGGAAGATTATCACCCCAAATGATCTAATTCGCCGCGGAGTCGTAACTGCTTCTTCATCGCCTCCACGACCTCCATCTCCTTGCGCATCTCCTCCGCCATCTTCTTCATTTTGTCCATGACGCGGGATTTCTCGATGCGAGCCTTCATCATCTGTTCCACGACCGCATTACGTACCTTAACAGCAGCCGGGTGCTCGATGCGGAGCTTCGCCAACTCCTCCTTCTGTTCCATGACGAGGGCCTGCAGTATCTTCATCGAGGAACTACTATTCTCATGCAGCTTCTTCCAGCCGGTGTTCTTCTCCTTCAACAGGTCGATCTCGTGGCAGAGCTTCGCCTTGTCCTCCTGAAGTCATAGGATTTCGCCGGTCGCCTTCTTCTCCGAGGCAATGCTCTTCTTCAGCAGCATCACCAAGCCGGCGGTCAACTCCCCCTGCTGATTGAGCTCAGCATGCATGTCGTCGAGGCTCTCCTTCAGCAACTCCATCAAGCCTTGGATGAACTCCTTCTGCTTACTGAGTTGATCGGGCATGCCGTCGAGGGATAACGACTCCAGCTCCGCCGGCGCGGCATGTTCGCCTCCGCGGCTAGGGCGCTCCTGGGAGCCATCGCCTCCCCGTGAGAGATCTTTCGAGGTCTCTGCGTGGCGGCGAGCCCTCTCTTTTTTTCTGCAGCCTTGGTTGCCGCTCCCTTGTTACGAGTAGTTCTCGACCTAGAGCTCTGCTCACCGGCCATGGCAACGACGGACGAAGAAGAAGCACTTATGAGGAGGAAAGGTAGAGTAATTTTCGGTAAGGTAGTTCCCCTTTTTATAACCTAAGTACTAGCACTAGTACTAATACCTGCATAGTGGGAACACGTTCAGGTTTGGTACGTACTAGCAGGTGTGAGCAGGCTTTCGAATGTGATGGGAACAAGGTAAAGATTAATTGATGGTTTTGGTTTCGAGGCCGGAAACGGCTCCCGATGAGTTTAGCGGAACATAAATTTCAAGTACCACACTGCAAAAATGCGTAAATATTATGTTACTGTCAAAAATTGGCACAAAATACGAAGGAGATCAATGGAAGTACTACTAGCAACCCATGATTTAACTACTCGCATGCGCGCAGTGGAGTAATAATGTCTTTCTTCCGCCCTCACGTCCACTCAATTTGCATGCGCTGTATTAATTGACCATCAATGAAGTGAACGACTTTACACGCGTCAAATTATCACATGGGGTGGATCTTGGTACAAAATTGCGTCCGCCCGTGTACCCGCGTGTGCGTGCGAGGGAATGAGTGCGTGCGTGGTGTGCGTGCACATCTTCTCTTCGTGCATGTACCGCCAGTATGGCTCAGGGAGGACGAGTACATTCTTCTGGAACCAGCAGCACGTCACTGTGATCAATCCACGCAAGGAGGCCGCGACAACGCCTCCACATGTGCCACGTGGCTTCATGAACTGTAAGAGAGACACTGTGTAGCGTGCCATTGGTATTCTAATTTACGTGTTTTGCACATACTCGAAGTACTACTAAGGTACACGTGCATTGCACGCATCAGATTTTGCAACCAAATTATGAATAAATACCACACTATAGCATGTAAGCTCTGAGTCAGATATGCCTGATGTAGCGCTTCGTTTAATTCTTATAGTTCATCTCATTCAAAATCAATTATTTTTTATAAAAAAGCTAAGAACGCGGGAATAGGAAAAACATGGGATTATAGTGGAATGTCGTCTTGAATCCTACAGGATTGTACGAGTGTTTGATTTTGCATAGAAAAAACGCAGAATTCTTTCAAAGAGGTTTGAGTGGATGGGATGTTTCTTATGAAATCTAGTGCAAATGAATCATATGGAAAAATTCCTATGGTTTACAATCCTACGAATCAAACAACCAAGATAGGAAAAATTCCTAATGATTAGAATCCTCCAAAATTCCTTTGAGAATCCTTTGAATCAAAGAAGCCCTTAATCTATTTTATGATTCATGGAATTGTGCGTTGTAAAGCATAAACTAAAAACAAATAATGTCAATTCAACTAGAAAAAAGTTTGGGCAGTTATGATACGGAAGATTCTAGAACAAAAGAGAACCACTGTTGTTTTGAGGTTTGTGCATTATGCTTAAGTTCAACCATGGAGTCTGCTAGATTGTACATGTGGCAAAATCCGGTGGGGAGCTAGAAGATGGTGCGAGGGGCCGAGTGGAGGGAGACTATGAAGGAATGCACAAGTGCGAGATCGATATTTAGAGAGAGGGGGCGAACACGTGCGCTGTTGCGCGCAGTGGCGGAGCCATGAAAAATAAATGAGCTAGGGGGCCAAGCATTGCTAATCCTTTACGAGGAGGGTCAATTCATGAACTTAAACCATTTTTAGCAGCAATTGTCTAATGATCACATTCATATTAGCCTCGATATATAGTGATGTTAGGGGGGGAGGGGGGCAGGGCCCTTACTGCCCCTTGTCTTCGCCATTGTGCACGCGTCTGAGAGATGAAGCGGAAGGCATGGATGATGAGAGGGGGACGTTGGATATATAATTAATGTGGGCGTATTAGCTATATATGTTAATCCTATATAGAGAGGTATAGATTGATCGATGTGGACATGGGAAAAAGGGTGAGACCTCACTTGATATATCGATTGATAGGTTTGTGTGGAAAACTATGAAAGACCTAGCTATATACACACATACATAGAGGAACATCGATCTTTGCGCATGCACGCGTGAGAGATAAAGAATGCCCGATATTATGGAGAGGGGGATGCGTGTGGGTGTGTGCCTTCATGGGAGACCGACCTGAAGAAAAAGATTGCATGCGTGCGATGGATAATGCCGACTGGTAGTGTGTGTGCATGCATGCACGAGAGAAAGTTAGTGGTACAATTATAAAGAGAAGACTACCGTGTGGGTGTAAAAGAATAGGTGAGGTCATAATCAATGTAAAGTTGAATTCAAATATTTGAATAAGAGATCCTGATGTTTGAAACCCATGCATGCGTGAATATAACAGAGATCTGCGCGGTGTGGTTTGGAAACGAGCATGTTGTAATGTATACACATTGAACAAGGTCAGACTGATTTGAATTTGAGATACCGATGGCAGACATCATTTGGCCACGTCGCTTCCGTGCATGGACACACTATTCTAATTGGAGATGATGGGCGGCTTTCGCATCACATATCTATATCTATACCCCTATATATATTATATTTTATATATTTTTATATTCTGTGCGGGTAACTTTAACTTTGAAAGATGGTCGTTGGATGAGGCGAATCCGATGGTCCAAAGATGGCAAATTTGAGCACTACTGGCCGTTGGATATCATCTAGATTCCACCAGATTTGGCCACATGTATAATCTAGAAGACTCCATGGTTGAACTTAAGCATAATGCACAAACATCAAAACACAAGCACTTCTTATTTGTTCTAGAATCTTCCGTATCAGAATTGCCCAAATTTTTTCTACATGATTTGCCATTATTTGTTTTTACTTTATGTCTTACGACGCACAATTCCATGAATCTTAAAATAGATTAGCTTTCTTATAAAAACTAGATGATTTTGAATGAAATGAACTATAAGAATTAAACGAACATCTACATCATGCATATATGACTCAAAGCTTGCATGGTATAATGTGGTATTTATTCATAATTTGGTTGCCAAATCTCATGCGTGCAATGCACGTGTACCTTACTCTAGTCTAAATGGTGTTTGCGTGTGTTGTGCACGTTGAGGTGCAAATTGTCTTTTTTTTGGTTACACGTTAAGCTTGTTCTTCCGAAATTTCAAGCCACGCCTTGTTATGCCGAAAATTCAAGCTAGCATCTCTGTCTATCGTGCTGCGAAACTCCTGCCTCTTCAACCCGCGCCTTGTTAGCCCGAAATATTTAAGATATATCTTTGTCTCGTTTTGCTCTGACAACTACCTCCATCTCAACCCGCGCCTTGCTATTCCGAAATTACAACGCGCGCAAAAACTCCCACCTCCTGTGAAATACCGACATGCGAAATGCCTGTGGTACCCTTGAACCGAAAGAACCGCCTCAAATCGGTGGGGGTACTTTCGTAACTTACCCCGCATTTCAGACAAGCGCGTCTCTAAGCCATGGTTCCCCACTGCCATCCCATCCGCCCACCCATTCGTACACCGAGGCCGCGAAAACCCGTGACGAAACCCCACACCCTGCTCTGTCCGCCACCCAGCCGGAGCCTCTTCCCTGACGACGTCGTCCACAACAACACCTCGACGTCCGTCATCCACCGTACCAGATGAGGATCCGTCGTCGATCTTATCGTCCCGCTGGTTCAGCCACCCCGTCCTCGACCTCCAAGGAGCTGCCCCGACGTTCCCCTCGTCTTTCGCGCCACCTCCATTCCCACACCGCCATCTTCACCTGCACCACCGAAAGAGCATCATCATCACCTTTTCCACGGATGAAGCTGCGGCCTAATCGGCGCCACCAAAGAGGTTGTACAATAATCGCTGCATTTTCTTCTTGATTTGATCTCACGGTGCTACCGGCGCTCGGTCCCGAGCCGACACGGCGCGGCTCCATCCACAACGGCGTCGCCGGCCACTTCCTCCACGGCGTCGCTCCCTCGGCGGCGACATCCACATCAGTAGGAGCTGCTGCTGCTTTAGCTCTCGCTCGCGCTGCTGCTCTGCTCTTGCTCTCGGTCCCCTGCCTGGTCTGCTCTTGCTATTGCTCTTTCTCGCGCTGCTGCTCTCGCTCTTGCTCTTGCTTGTTATGCTGCTCCGATTTAGCTACACTTTAGTCGACTGAATCGACTTTTGGGTCAGTCGATTTTCAGGGGGTGGGGGGGCTCGCCGGGCTGAAGGAAGAACCAGCCGCAGTGGGGAGGGGGGCTCGCCAGAGAGGTACCCCACTATCTATCTTAGGTTTCAGGATGGGGGCGGTGGTCGCCGGCGGTGGCGGGGCGTTGGCGGGGCGGTGGCGTGGGGATCACCAGAGAAAAAGCTCGGCACGGGGGGGGCCTAGAGGGATGGCTGGGGCGGCGGTGGACCGGCGGTGGGGAGTGTTTTCGGGGCGGGCGGGGCGGCGCACCACCGGCCGCGGGCGGGGGGGCTGCTGTTTGGCCGGTGGTGGCTGGCGGCTCAGGGGGTGGAGGTTGAAGATGAACCGCAGGCCCTTGATTTCGTATCCAACGGCTGCAAAATCGACTGACCAGAGATGAAAAAGTCAGTCGACCGACATGTAGCCTCACCTTGCTAGTGAGTTCAGTTTCGACTGCAAAATTCAGTTTCGACAGCAAAATTCAGTTTCGACAGTTAAGTTAACTTTCGACAGTTAAGTTCAGTTTCGACAGTTAAATTCAGTTTCGACAGTTAAGTTCAGAGATGAGCGGCTGATGTATTTTACATCTAGCACTTTGTGGTTATGTATTTTACGTCATGTATTGGAGATGCTATTAGAATTCCACTCAGGTTAACGTTGTTCGTTGTCTCTCTTGTCCTGCTTCAGCCTTGGCGTCGTACAACTCACCGGAGCTGCTCCAACGACGAAACCCTCCATCACAGCGGAGTAGTACCTCGGGCTCCATCTCCAGACGCCTAAAAGCTTCTTCCCCTCCTCCGACAGCCAAGTCAGCCGGAGCATCCTCACCGGCCAACCCAATCACGCTGAGATCGACATGGCTTCGCCAAAGAGGTTGTACACTTGTTGCATCTCTTTTTTACTCTACATGTTATATATATTGTCCACTGAGCACTCGTAGTAAGGGGAAATACGATTATTTTATCCTACTATATGACAAGCAGTGAGGTACCAGGCAACTTAGCTATCCGTGATGGACTCTCTTGAACGCCATCATTATTTATCTCTGCGCGTTTGAGCTGTGCATTTGTCGATGGGCCTGGGAGTTGAGCTAGTATGGAAGTGGCCTGGGTCCAAAGTAATAGAAGTAGCACAAAAACATTTTTTTAGTGTAGGATTTTCCTTGCTCAAGCCTGCCTACTAGAATCGCCAGTGCTTGAAAGGAAAAGTGAATGAAAAACATCAGAATTGGAAAGTTTCCTATGGTACTACTTTTCAAGAATTTGGTGCAAAGGAATGGAGCAAAGGAAAACTGTAGGATTTGTTCCTTTAGTGTCTCCTTGAAAGAAAAACCGTAGGAATTCTAATTTGCACTTCTCCTCCTTTTCATATTCCTATTCATCAAGCACAAGACTAAGAGATAGTAGCATAATAGAATTATAACCGTACATTTTCTTGTGGTTTGACTTAATCTCACCATGCTTTTTTGCATCCTGTGATCTTCCAATTGTTGTGAATCAAACACCAAGATTGGCAGAAATCCTATGTTTTTAAATTCTCTGTTTTGCACGTGCATTCCTATCCTATTCCTGTCTATTTCCTATCCCTGCATTGTTAGAATCCTCAAATTCAAACAAGCCCTTACTCAATTACTTCTGTTACAGATATGTGTCAAAGAAAACCTTGTGTGGCTTGTCCTGCTCCTGCGGCGCTGTGTTCCACCCCAGCTCAGCTGCTCCAACGACGGAAGGGTTCACCACAGCAGGGATCCGCTCCCCAGACTGTCTTTCGCCGCCTCAGATCTTCTTCCCCGCCGCCGGCAGCCATGGCAACTGCATTACCATCATCAACTGAGTAGATGACCATGAGGACTACACGGGTCCGCAAGAGAGGTCACACTGTTCCGTGTCTGCTTACGTTATGCGTCGCTTAATATGATGACATGCTACATTATCGTCGTGTTCACCTATTAGACTCCGAGTCAGGTCCAAACTAATGCTAAAACTTGAGTTTTTAAATGGTTGTGGGGTACATATTGGGGAAGCAATCAGTACTATCTGTCTACTATCTGGTTAATCTCTGGTGTCTACTATGAGTTTCATGTTGGGTGCAAACAAACATTAAAGGAGCCATTATCTGTATTTTTTAACTAAAGCTATTATCTGCCTGCTATCATTGGTTTTGGGTCTATCCACAGTTTGCTACCATCACTCTGGATTTGTGCATGCACTCCTTACATAATCTCACTATGTTTTATTCCTATGTATGCCAGTTATTGTACACAATGGAACTGATCATGTAGAGCAAAAGAGACGAGCCTTGCGTCATGCAGACGTCGTTCCATGGTGGGCGCAAAGGCAGCCCCCCTCCACCCATTTCGGATTGTAATCAAGAGGAAGATAACTGTTCTGAGGGGGATTCAGAAGGAGAAGACCACTCCTATTTACCCCATGAGGTCTTCGCTCTAACTTGGCATGCTGATGTTGGTAATATCATGCATATGGTGCCTTGCATTGCTTACTGTATACATTAAAGATGTCATCTGCTTAGTTTAGACATGCTTTGTGTCAATGCCATCTGTTTAGTTTCTTTATCGTATATGTGAATCATGCAATGCCATCTTGTCTAGCCAGGCATCATATATGTGAATTTTGCAACGCCACCCTGGTTAGCCAGTCATCTTATATGTGAATTATATCATGCCATCATTTTTTTATTACGTGTTAAATTTGTCAACAATTTTAGTACATTCAATTACTCTTCCTGTGCATCAGCCATTCGGCACGGTCATGGAAAAATCTGGAGTGGAAACAAGGTCTTCAGAGCAGAGAATGCTATCTGACGAAGCGCATGTCTTGCTGGTTACCGATAGCTCCTCAGAGGAGGATTCAAAGACAGATGACCGGTCATATTCCCCCCCCCCCCCGAGGTGCATGCCCTAACTTGGCAGGGTTATGTTGCTCATATCGTGCGTATGGTATCTTGCATTGCTATGTCATTTGCTTAGTTTAGACATGCTTTGTGTGAGTGCCACCTGTTTAGTGCCTAATTACCATATATGTAAATTATGCAATGCCATCTTGTTGCAAGACATTATATATGTGAATTATGCAATGTTATCTTGTTGCAAGGCATTATGTATGTGAATTATGCAATGCCATGTTGTTTAGGCAAGCGTCATATATGTGAATTATATCATGCCGTCCTTTTTTTGTATTTCTCATTGCTTTTGTCGACAATGTTTGTATATTCAACTGCTCTTCCTATGCATCAGCCATTTGAATTGGTGATGGAGAAATCTGGAGTGAAAACAAGGTCTTCAGAGCAGACAATGCTACCTGCTGAAGCAGATATCTTGCTGGTTATAGATAGCTCTTCAGAGGAGGATTCAGAGGCAGATGACCAGTCCTATTATCCCCCTGAGGTGTATGCTCAAACTTGGCAGGGTTATATTACTCATATAATGCATATGTTGAATTGCAATGCTTAGTTTTTACATCATATACACAATATTGAATGCCATCTCCTTAGTTGACACATCATATATGCGATTGCCCTCTGCTCACTTCCTTAGTATATAAATCATATATTTGAATTATGTCATGCCATGATGTTTAAATAGACAACATGTATCTGAATTATGGCATGCCAACCCATTTTCTAAAGACATAATATAGTTATATCATCTCATCCTGTTTACATAGTCATCATATTTTAAATTATGCCATTCTATCCGTGAATTATATCATGCCATCATGTTTCCATCGACGGCATGTTCGTGATTTATGGCATGCCAACCACTTTAATAGGCACATCGTATAGTTATATCATGTCATCCTGTTTACATTGTCATTATATTTTGAAGTATATCATTCTATCCCGTTTAGTTAGCCATCATACATGTGAAATTGTGTCACACTATCCTGTTTACTTAGCCATCATATATGTGAAATTATGTCCTGCTATTCTGTTTGCTTAGACAACATAAATGTGAATTATTTCATGCCCTGTTTTCTTCCCTACTATCCATTGCACCTATCTATCTTACAATGTCTGTACATTCAATTAATTTTCTTGTTTATCAGCCATTTCAATTGGAGGGAGTGATGGCAGTATCTGTGGGAGTAAAAACACGGTCTTCAGAAAAGATCGTGCTACCTGTCGATGCAGATAGAACCACGGTTGTACTTGCCCAAGAACCAGCCCCACCACACATAACCCACACATATGCAGATTGTACCCCTACCCAGTTGGACGGAGATCCAGCTACACCCCTTCTAACCCCAACCCCAGCAGATAGACACCCAGTTCCCGTTGACACAGCACCGTCTCCACCACAGAGCACCCAAACACGAGCAGTTAGTAAGGCAACTGCAGTGCCCAAATCACGAGGACCACCACTCCGAATCCGAAGTCAACGCTTAAAGAAGAAGAAGAATTGTTCTCATGTGAGGTTCCGTAGCTATGGTTCATACTACTTTGCTCTTGCATCACTTTTTTTACTGATACCAACTAATTTCAAATTTGAAGGATGCAATTTAAACTCCAATGGTGCAACAGGTATGTTTTAAAACTGTTTCTTCAACGTGTTTGGCTGTGTGCTGTTGTAACTTGCTCTATGTTGATTTCAGTTTCAATTGAATAAACAATTATGTTCTCATGCCATGCACATTACAAGTGTTGTTATTACTGTGTAGTTTCCCACACTTATATTCTGTCTATGCTGCTTTATCTTAAATAGATATGATTCGAACTGTATCTATCTTGATTTGGCAACATAAACTAGAATGATATAGACCATACAGTGACCATACTACATAGATATATGTTAGTTTCATGCTGTTATCCTGTCCACCTTACTACTGAACTGGTTTACCAAAATGAGTTTCATATACTACATTGTAAACCTGAGATGTGTTTGTTTGTTTCTCTTTTAGAACGCGGATAAAATATTGGAGAAGAGTACCCTGTTATGTAATGGTAAAGGAAGTAATGCAGATAAGGTTCAAGATAGTGAGACATCCCTGTTGGTCTCCATGAAAGCTGATAAAAACTATATTGAAGACACTAAGACAACCCCAAAGTCATGTCTTGATGTAGTGTTCGAGTTACTGGCTACCACTGCTAGCACCAGCTCTTCGAACTCATTGCCTGAATCAGTTCGGCTTCTTGAGTCTCAACTTCAAGTTGAAAGACATTGATCAGATGTTACGCGACAGGAAGCCGAAGGACCGAGGAAGTCCCTGCAGCATTCAGATGCATACTTTCTGGTGCAACAGCAAGTGTTGGAGGACTTAAGCGACAAACAAGAGAAAGTTAATAAGCTTGCTAAGCATCTTGACAGCATTATGGGTACCCACGATATTGTTTCTTGAGCTCTTCTGAACTGGTTTCCGTTCTGGACTTGTTTTGCTGCGGCGTTTATATGCTGCTGTGTTCCCCATATTTGCACTGGTGGCGAACTTTGATGCCCAGTGGATGTAATATGTGTAATAGCAGTGATAGCCTAGTGTAAGTTGCTTGCTTATTTATTTCCTTGTTGTCTTGTTTATTTGTTTGCTTGTAGTTAGTACAGTTCTTTTTCTGCGGTTTGCTAGTGGCTGCAATAACCTATTTTTTAAAACTAGGCCACAATAACCATGGGCTAATATTTACTGTAGTGACACTGGGCCTCCTACGGGCCGTATAAACAGTGGGCCTTCTACGGGCCGTATAAACAGTGGGCCTTCTACGGGCCATAGAAACAGTGGGCCTTCTACGGGCCGTAGAAACAATGGGCCTTCTACGGGTCGTATCATCAATGGGCCTTATACGGGCTGTATGATCGATTGGCCAAACATGGGCCAAAC
The DNA here is from genome assembly GCF_002575655.3 of Aegilops tauschii subsp. strangulata. NCBI lineage: Eukaryota > Viridiplantae > Streptophyta > Magnoliopsida > Poales > Poaceae > Aegilops > Aegilops tauschii. The sequence goes on from NC_053038.3 coordinate 471,866,398, forward strand.
AGAACGCATTCTGGCTATAAACGGGCTAGAGTTGGAATTGTCCGTTCATGGGCCGACCATAACGGGCCATCGTTAATAGGTCGTATTTGATGATGCTATGAAAACGGCCCAACGTATTAACGGACCACAAACGGGCCGACTGTAACGACGGGCGGAATTTGGCCCACAAGCAGAAAATGACAGTAACGGGCCGTAAGTAAACGAATGCTGGAAAATAGCCCAAGAATAAATGGGCTCTGAGAAGGCCGAAAGAGAACATGGGCTGGAAACGGCCCAACGGAATAACGGGCCGTTAATGGGTATAAAGTGATACACTGTTCATTACGGGCCAGTTGCACCACGGGCCATTAATGGGTGTAAAGTAATACACTGTTCATTACGGGTCAGTTTCAGCACGGGCCGTTAATAGGCCAAGAGTTACATAGGGCCTCATATGGGCTGAAAGACGTCATGGCCCATAGATGGGCCAGAAGTGAAAACGGGCTGGAATCATATTGGATGGCCCAGATGACGCTACTGGGCCTAATTCGAATAGGGCGTAACGGGCCTTGGGTTAGCGGGCTGTAAATGGGCTATATGCGAACAGGCCGTTAACAGGCTTTCCATGGGCCGGCCCGCCTGCTTTTGACCAAGTCAAACGGGCCGGCCTTTTCATAGGAATGGGCCACTGTCGACGTATCATAGGCGCCTTCTGTCCAATGAGTTATGACATCTGTCCCATGGATGAGCCGACACGTGTTTCCTCCAGCCAATGATGATTTTACACGTGGAAAATCCCCATTGGTCGGGGCTGTTAACGGGTTATCGGATCCAAAACCCGACCCGATAGCTTAACGGCGTTCCGTTACGGTGGATGCCACGTGTCGGTCACCCTTGACGAAAGCACTTCTGTGACGCGCGATTTATCGTCATGGAAGTGGACACTTCCGTGATGATAATTTTGGTAATGTCATGGAACACTTCTACGACAGCACAAGTATGACTATCTTGATTCTGTCATAAATTTGTCATGGATGTACATGCATGACAAAAAACGCGACCTACTGTGACAAACACGTATCATCACGGAAGTGTATTTTTTTGTAGTGGGAACAACTCGTAGCAGCGGAACAACGACGAAGGTGGTGAACTCCACTCTGTAGGGACTCTGGCTGGTACACGATCTAGCTCGCACGAACGGAAACCACGACAAGCAAGCAAGCAACCACGGCATCACCTGCAATCTGGCATGACACGCTAGGTCAGTACATTGAATGTACTTGCAATCTCACAACAACCAAAAACATCAAAGCAAGACAATGACATAGCATTAAGTAGGTTAATTAAATTAACAGCTACCAGGATACAACAACAACTACTAAGCATGATATGAAACTACTACAATACTGATAAACCAACATCTCAATACCAACAACAATCACATTCTTGGCTAACCGGCCAAGCAAATACCATCTCGACCACCTCGTGGTCGACATGATCACCTCGTGATCAAAATATCCACACGGTCACCTCGTGACCAACATATCCACACGGTCACCTTGTGACCAACATATCCATACGGTCACCTCGTGACCACATCACAAACTGAATGATCATCCTCAACATCATCTCAACATCATCAACAACATCCTGCCAAACTGTTACTGCTCACATATATCATATAAATCAGCTATAAGTCATTTCGTCACGTGAGTGTTGATCGAACGGTGTGACCTAGTACGAACTTATGCCCATGACCGAGGACGTGGCTATCGATAGTTTAAACAAACAGACTCTGCAGAGGTAGCACACTTTACCCACACCACGGAATCCGTCATGGTTTTGTCACGGCAGATGTCCTAGGGTGAGGACTTAGTCGTGAGGCCAGCGCATCTATGTAGTAGCTTGAGAGGGGTTGAGCGGAATCGAGAGACGCAACACACAAGACAAGGATTTAGACAGCTTCGGGCACCAGGAAACATCATCCGGTAACAACCCTACATGCTGTTTGTGGCTAGGTCTCATTATCATATGATGGAGTCGCCGTAAACCAGCTCTTTGTGTCTTGCCCTAGAGATTATTTCTTCTTGCTTGTTTCTTTTTCCTCTTTGGGGAGCCCTGCCCCTCCTTATATATGTTGAAGGGGCGGGTTACATGTGGAGTCCTATTAGGATTAGGACTAGTCTATCTCTAATACAAATCAGATACAAGTCCAGGTCTTAACTCCTTGTAAAACAAATATTCCGCATGCCTTTCCTCTTAAACCCGGCCCACCATAGTATGAACCGGCCTTCATGAACCGCCCGTTGGGCCACCGGGTGTTGTCGCTCCTCTGACCCGCCTGCCGGATTACCAATGAATCGTAAACCGCCAGGTCCAAACGGGTCGCCAGTGAATCGTTAAGTCTCAGCCGGGTCTCAAGTAAACCGCCAAGTCCGGTCGGGTTATACTTCCGGCCGGTTTACGCCGCAGGGTATATCCCCGATATTAGCCCCCAGTTTAATTTGGATTTATCCATGTTAAACTGATCCTGTAAAACAAACACAAGAACAAATTTGACAGATTATGCTCCGGGTTAAGAATTCTTGTAAACCGGCATCTGATCATCCTTAAGTCCTTGTCATTTCCTCCTTCTAGAAAATCCGGGTCAACAGACCAGATTCATATTCAATTTGCTTGCAGAAGATATTTCGTAAATAAAGAATCCATTTGAATCCGCCTTCAATGCGCTGACTTGACAAAAATATTGGTCTTCAAATATACAACTGATATCCACCGGTTTGAAAATGTAGAACTTGCCGGTTTATCATTGTCAAAATTGCCGGTTTATCAATATTGATAGCACCGGGTCATAATTGTTGTCGACACCGGGTCATGTAATTGATCTTCCTGATTTGCTCAAAACTGATAAACTGAAGACGTTCCTCCTTTATATGCATAATACCTGTAGCCCCCAAGTCTTAAGAGGAGAACGTAGTGATAACTTAAGACTTGCTCCAATAAGTGTTTCAACCTTGAAGAAATACGGTTTGTTCATCTCAATCATATAAACTGAATACTCCATATATGTAGCCCCCAAGTGCCGGGTTGTCATGCTTGCAGCAACCTGGGACATGTAATTGCTTATAAAAACTTCAATCAGTGTAGCCCCCAAGGGCCGGGTCATTATGCAATAATGAGCAGGGACTTTGTAAATATAATCATGTAGACTTGAGAAGTGATGTGTAGCCCCCAAGGGCCGGCTCCTTACAATGTGATGAGTCGGGTTTTCAATAAGACTAGTAAAAATGACTTTGCATTAGCCCCCAAGTGTCATGGTGCATGCTTGCAGCGACATGAGACTTGCATGTAATCTCAATTTGAATAATGTAGCCCCCAAGTGCCGGGTTGTAAGCCTGCAGCGACTCGGGACTATTCCTTCCATTGTAGAATAAATCATATCCTTTAATAAAATAATAGCCATTTGCGCTAAAGCGACTTTGAAAACCTCAATAATACCGGTTACTAATAACCATAATAAAAATCCAGCCATGTTGGCTATTCAAGATAATATAATCCGGTATGAAAACCTTATTCATTCAATATCATAATGAAAATTCAGCCAAGTTTGGCTATTTGAATAATATAACCCAATGATTTATAAGCGCATGATTCCAATGGCGCAATCCAAATATACACTGGCGACTTATAGTCCAAAGCCAGGCCGGGTTAACAAACACCGGATAATTTCTCATCATATACTGGCGACTTATCGTCATAAAGCCAGGCCGGTTTATTAAACACCGGATAATTTATCATCATACTGGCGACTTATAGTCAAAAGCCAGGCCGGGTTAATAAATGTCGGTGATTTATAATCACGCTTTATTCAACCTGTTTCTGCATACAACAAGTTTAAAGTGTCCTGGCGGTTTACCGCCGGACGGGTCATAATGCCCAACATATAACCTGGGTTGATAACCAAGGCTGCACTTAAGAATTATCAAATATGAAATATATCATACCTGTGACATTAAATCACATCATTGGTTGGCCAACTTTATTGTAGTAAAGGTGATAACCCCAATCTTGAGTACTGATAACTCCTTCCATATTGTGCCGGTTTATGATAAAACCGTGCCGGGTTGTGATAAACACCGGATTAACCATATATAATACTAGTGACTTGTAATCAAACCAGACCGGGCTGATAATCACCGGATTATAATTTGATCGTGTACTGACAACTTGTAGTTGACAGCCTAACCGGGTTGACAAACACCGGTTTGAAAACATCATCAATCTTATCAAAAGAAAGAGAAACTTAGCAAAAGGCAAATAAAACCGTTGTACTCGAGGCTTTTCACGAGCTCACTACTAGGAAAAGGGCTATAGATGATATGGACACTAATGGCGCACCAGACATGTGGTGCGCCACTACTATAAAGCAGTGGCGCACCATGTGTTGGTGCGCCATTAGTGTCCAAATAGTAATGGCGCACCACATCCACAGGGCGCCATTAGTGTCCAAATAGTAATGGCGCACCACATCCACGGTGCGCCACTAGTAACAATTTTTTTTTCAAAACTAGTAATGGCGCACCAGGGGATAGTGCGCCATTACTAGTTAAACTAGTAATGGCGCACAACATCCACGGTGCGCCACTAGTAATTTTTTTTCAAATTTTTTTAATTTTTTTTTCAAAACTACTAATGGCGCACCGTGTGTGTGGTGCACCATTACTATCTTCCCGCCTTCAAAATTCAAAATAAATCAAAAAAGAACGTACAAGATCCAAAAACGAGAACAAAATCTGAAAAAATATCGTGCAAAACAACGAGCAAAAAAACAAGCAAAAAATGGGCAAAAAAATCGCGATCCAGATCCAAATTCAATATTAAAAAATAGCAATGGCGCATCACCCCACAGTGCGCCATTAGTATGGCAAAGCACATGTGTAAATATCGCCCCCTGGGAGGCACACTAATGGCGCATGTTGGTCTATACTAATGGCGCACGGCGTGATGCGCCATTATTATACAAGATACTAATGGCACACCAGTGGTGCGCCATTAGTGTTTAATACTAGTGGCGTGGTACTAGTGGCGCACCAGTAGTGCGCCATTAGTAGGCAAAACTGGTGCGCCACTAGTAGGCCTTTTCCTAGTAGTGGCTGCGAGGCCCCAAATTTGATCAAGAGGTGTAGCTATGGTTCGGGTTCGACCAAGCCCCCAAGTGATGTTGTGGAATTACACCGATCAAGAGGTGTTGCTATGGTTCGGGTTCGACCAAGCCCCGAACTGATGCTGTGGCATTACGCCGATCAAGAGGCGTTGCTATGGTTCCGGTTCGACCAAGCCCCCAAGTGATGCTGTGGCATTACGCCGATCAAGAGGCGTTGCTATGGTTCGGGTTCGACAAAGCCCCCAAGTGATGTTGTGGCATTACGCCGATCAAGAGGCGTAGCTATGGTTCGGATACGACCAAGCCCCCAAGTGATGTTGTGGCATTGCGCCGATCAAGAGGTGTAGCTATGGTTCGGATACGACCAAGCCCCCAAGTCATCAATAATATGATAAGCCAATAAGGCAGTATACCCATGTTTGAACCGCGCATCATGGCAGCAGGTCCGCTTCGGCAACCTTTAACTTTTTGCAAGAGATAAATTCTTCTTAAACCGGGATTTTGAACCGGATATTGAGAGCTTCAAAGCTTTGTGGGGGACGTCTTTCCCTTGAATCGGATTGTAAACCGGAATCTTCATTTTCAGCCAGAAATTTTCTGACGGTCTTTCAACTCAAACTTTGCGAGAAGTTAATTCCTTTTTGAACTGGACATTTTTAAACCGGATTTGAGCACTTCAGAGCTTTGTGGGAGAATAGATTTCCCTTGAACCGGACTTTAAACCGGATATTGAGAGCTTCAGTGAGACTGACTTCCGTTGAGCCGGATTTTAAACTGGAATCCTTTCTGATGACCCGGAACTTCTTCATTGAGCCGGGATTTTGTAACTGTCATATACTTTCTAAACCGGAAATTTTTGGACGGCCTTTAAATTTTCATCAATATAATAGTAGCCTCCGGGACCGGGTTATCTTTCCCTCCATCGTCCTGGGGTTCTTAAATTTGCTGAAACTGGCAAGACTTGTTAAGTCATATTACTGTAGCCCCCGAGTCTCAAGGTGACTCGAGAAGTTGACATTCTCCATACTTGACCATAGCAGAAGTTATATATCATTGGTGTTGATAGCGCGATGTGAATCCACAGAAGGTTGAGGTGACTGCGGCGGGTTATAAATGATCCGTATGAGCCGTGTCAGCAACTCGGCCAATGGTTCCTTCCAACTGGCTATTTGAAGTTATCCAAATTGTAGTGGCGGCGGCTTGTGCGCCAGTCCATTGAGCCATCCAGTGCAGACGGTGGTTGATAGTATATGATAATTTGCCTCCAATTTGTTGAAAGAAATCCGGGCTACCCAAGCTGTGACTTCCTTTATACTCAGTAAACTGCTCATGCAGACAGGTGCGGCCCGGTATGTTGATGTAGTCCAGGCCGTGAGAGACGGGCGACAAAGACGACCGCATCATCAGAGGCAGCACAGATAGCTGAGTCGGCCACGGTGTTATAAGCCAACGCGGACAAGAGAGTCGGCCGCGGCATTGTTGATGTAATCCGGACTGCGGGGGCGGCGGTTTGTATACGTCCAATGAACAGCTTGTATGAACGGGTGTGACCCTGATGTGCTAATATAGATTGGTCCGCAAGAGCGGCAATTTAGGCGATTCTATTGAGCGGCACGGCAAGGACAATCATCCGCGATATAACGCCACTTTGAAATAATTGTCCTGCATATAAAAAAGATACAAACCAACGTAATTGTTCTTTGACTAAAACAATATGTATCAAAAATAGATCTAGATGGATTGCACCTGATATGTTAGGCCGGAAATTATCCGCCGCGGAGTTGATGATCGCCACGGTGACGCTGAAATCAATCACGGGCGAGTCAGCCGCGGGAACAGACATATGAGTCGGCCGCGATGTTGTAAACCGATGCGGACGGGGAGAGTCGGCCACGGTGTTGTAAGCCGGTGCGGACGGGAGAATCGGCCGCGGGGTGGACAATAAGTCAATTGCGTGTGTTGATGTAGCGGGGTGGCAATCTTCCGCAGAACGGGCACTAGTGCAAAAATAATATTTGCTCACTCTCCTTTTGCAAAACCTTTGTAATGAATGATGGTCCTACGAAAAAACTATCACGAACCAGAGTAATCGTTCTTTGGCGAAAACAATATGTACTAATAAAACAGATTGAGATGGGTATCACCTGGAATTTTTTGTCGGATGATCACGGATGCTTGTGTGGATGATGCTGGACGTGCTCGAATAAAAAATAGCCGGACAGATGCACATCTTAATATACCACTAGCACCCACGTGGTTCCTCCTTGTCTTTTGCCCTCTTTTCGAACCGCACAAGTAGCAGCAGCTGTACTTTCAACTAGCACTCCTGACTGTTGTGACCTTTACTGGTTCTTCTGTTAGCTGCGGTGCTCCACTGCAAGAAAATCAAATGCCATCCACGGACGCACCGCCGGTGTTTCTAGCACTGCAGGTTGGCCGGGTCGAAGAGGGCCGCTGGAGGCAGCGGCTCGGAGGACGAACAGCAACTTGCGGCGCAGGAACCGACAGCGGAGGCCGGCCACGAAACCGCGGCGACGAGATCTGCTCGAGGTGGGCAGTGGCGACACGAAGCGGGTCCCTGGCCATAGTGGCTGCTCGACGTGACTCGCCGACGGCGCAGGCGGAGGTCGGTGAGGTAGGGCCGAATTGCAGCAGGGTGGCCCCGCACGGCGGCTCGCACAGAGGTGAGGACATGGCGCTCGAGGTCAGTGGCGAAGGCAACGACTGTTGCTTGGCGGGTCAAACGCGGGCGTCTTGAGCGGTGTTGTGGCAAAGGTGAAGGCAGGCGGGCCCGTGGGGGTGGCTCCAGGTGATTCAGAGCAGCAGCTTGGCACCCATGGAGGTGCCGCCGGCGGCTTTGCAGGTGAGCGGGCCATAGCAGAGGCGGCTCACGCCGCAACGGCGGGTTGAGGTGTGACAGTGCAAGACGGCAGCGGCGGCGGTTGACGGAGGTCCAGAGGCGACAGCGTATCAGCAGCGGCTGAAGTGACCTGCGGTGATCCAAAGCTTGCTCCGGTGGCTCAGAGACAGTGCGAGTCCGTGCCCACGACCAACTCTCCCACCGCGTCATGGCTGGTATGACATCCCCCTTTTTTCAACAGTGTATGTACTCCCGTCTTTGCACGTAGAAGATGCTGCCAGCCGTGGCCCTTTTCCTTCGCTGTTGATTTCTTTTTGTGATGACGTGGAGAGCAACAACACAAACGTGGTACTTTGGCCTTGGTCAATGTATTGATGGCAGGAAAGTATACCGGACGGTAGAGTAGCAATATCTGCGACTTATGCACGTACAGAATTCCTATCGGTCTTGGCCTCGTACAGGCAGTGCATCCAACATCGATCTGGCTTCGGATCATTGTATATTGAAGGAAGTAACAATAGCACCTACGAGTAGACGATCCGAGTAGTATGCCCAATTAGATTTCAACGTAAGTTGACGGTCTCCGCAACTTGGTGATTTGATGGCTTGACGGATTGCTACATGTCGTGCACAACAGCCGCTGAGAAGCTGATCGCGTCCACCCAATGGCTTGACGGATTTGACTCAGCAGATCGGCCGGTGACAGCGACGGACAAACCCTAATTTTTCCTTGAACCTTAAATCTCGTATATGCCGTTCTGGCTGGTTGCCATGGAGACGATGTAGATCTTTCCAAAACTTGTTCTTCTTCATCCGGAAAATTGCGAGCTTCTCGAAACCTTGGGATAGATCCCTCCAAGAACTTGAAACCATCGTCCGCAGGCCCCACGGTGGGCGCCAACTATCATGGTTTTGTCACGGCAGATGTCCTAGGGTGAGGACTTAGTCGTGAGGCCAGCGCATCTATGTAGTAGCTTGAGAGGGGTTCAACGGAATCGAGAGACGCAACACACAAGACAAGGATTTAGACAGCTTCGGGCCCCGGGAAACATCATCCGGTAACAACCCTACATGTCGTTTGTGGCTAGGTCTCATTATCATCATGAGGGAGTCGCCGTAAACCGGCTCTTTGTGTCTAGCCCTAGAGATTGTTTCTTCTTGCTTGTTTCTTTTTCCTCATTGGGGAGCCCTGCCCCTCCTTATATATGTTGAAGGGGCGGGTTAGATGTGGAGTCCTATTAGGATTAGGACTAGTCTATCTCTAATACAAACCGGATACAAGTCCAGGTCTTAACTCCATGTAAAACAAATATTCCTCACGCCTTTCCTCTTAAACCGGCCCACCATAGTATGAACCGGCCTTCATGAACCGCCCGTTGGGCCACCAGGTCTTGTCGCTCCTCTAACCCGCCTGCCGGATTACCAATGAATCAAAAACCGCCAGGTCCAAACGGGTCGCCAGTGAATCGCTAAGTCTCAGCCGGGTCTCTAGTAAACCGCCAAGTCCGGCCGGGTTATACTTCCGGCCGGTTTACGCCGCGGGGTATATCCCCGACAGAACCCATGGCCTCGCACTCCAATTCAGGTGGACCAACGACGTTCCGACAAAACCGACCTACTGCCATGACACTCTCCCGACCACTCCGACCAACACCCCTTTTGGGTTCAGTCATGGGTGGCCCCGTCCCTACCAAAGGCACCAATGGCCACCGTCGTGGCAAACAAAAAACGGTCCCAAACGGGGACAAGAGATCTCAATACCAACTACGGGCACACAAGGCTTATGCATCAGGGCTCAATTATCAGGGTAGTGCTCACGCATAACCTTCCCTCGTTGGAGGCACCGGCGAGAGGCACGACAATAGACCGCATTAGGTCCTTCCCATAAAGGCAAATGTGGTTGCACTGGAAAGCCCGGTTAGGTGGCACCTGACCAACTAAATGATAGAATTTATCCCCAACATATAACTGTGATAACTGATACTCTGCTATCATCTAACAACCTGTGATCCAAGTCATAGCAATATCCAACAAATAATCCAAAGCATAATACCATCATCTCAAAATACTCCATGGGTAGCACAACACTACTATCATGATGAATCCGAAAACAATAATCCTACTACTCCAATAACAAGGATAAAGCTATCCAGCTAAGATCCACATGTAATCATCATCTCCAAAAAGAATACTCCAAGCAACAGTAACAGAACATCCACTAGCATCATGAAAATAATCATACTAACCACTAATAATCCAAAGGCAGCATGACATCCAAAAATATAATACAGATATCATCATAAAAAAATCATAATACCAGACACTAATACTCCAATGACAGCCTGATACTCATCAACTGCAAGCACAAATCCTAGTAATCCAAACAATAGCATGGCACAACAAGATCAAAATAATACTCCGAGAAAATGCCATGCACAAAGTCATGTAGCTAAAGCAATATTTTAAACAAGTTCAACTAGATTAAACCATGTCACTGCATTACAGTGATGCAGATGGAGGGTGTGGCTTGCCTGGGGTGGAACAAATCACCGGGAGAAAGTGCGAGAAACTCGCGGAAAGAATCGCCGGAAAACGTACTCTCTCGGAGGGGCTGAATAAGGGCAGGGCAAAACGATCATTTTAGAATGTTAAAACATGGTGAAAATGGCTCCATCAGAACCGGCTCGACGAAACGAAGAAGTGGGCTTTGGATTCATCTGATTTGGAGCTACGGGTAAAAAGTTGTGATAGTTTTTCTGCCAGGGACCTCTTTGCAAAGAAAAACTTCACAACGCGGGCCTGGATAGAAAAACAGAAAGCGCAATCAGCGAAATACGTTTTCACAGAACTGAAAACGCATTCGGGGCTGAAGAAGAATGGAAACACGCTTTCAGAAACAGAAAACGTATTCTGGTTAATACGTCTCCACTTATCTGACTTGGCGGGGTGGGGTCAACGTCCAGAGGCTGACCTGTGGGGCCCGCGGGACCCACGCGAGGTCAACGCCCTCCTCCTGGCCTCTCCTTCTTCTCTCCCGACGCGCCTGCGGAGCAGAGTGAGGTCGCCGGCACGGGGGTTCGTCCGTCCGGCTCCGGCCATCCCCCGCCTCGCTCGACCTATGGGCGAGCTCAGCAGGAGTAGCCGCACCCGTCTACGGAGAGCACGGGCTCCGGGGAGGACCGAGGCGAGAGGGAGCGAGGACATGGCGGACGGTGGCGACGAGCACCGATGGGGCTCGCGGCCAACAGCCACCACAGGTGGAGGAGAAGCGTTGGGGTGGCTCCAGGGGACTTGGGGAGGCTACTGGTGGTGGTGGAAAAGAGAATGGGGCTCGGCCTTGCTCGGATTTAGGAGGGCAGGGGCGGCAGCCATGCCAGCCAACAAAGGCGAAGAGGGCTCGTGGAGCTCGTTTGAGAGGCGTGGGCGGGGTCTAGGAGGAGGGTGAGGTCGTGGATGAGGAGAGACGCGGACCGGGGCTGCTTAAATAGGCGCGGGGCGAGGTGCCGAGCCGGTTGCCGCCACTCGAGCTCGACCAAACCTCTGGCGACGCTCATCGATCACGGGAAGGCGAGGGAACACGACGAGGGGGGTGCGGACGAGATACAGAGGTGCACAAGGCAGGAGGGGCCGAGGGTGCAGAGGAGAAAGAAACCAAACACCTTCAATGCTCGGTCGGCCACAGCACGTCCATGGGCGCGCGGTGACGAGAGCTGACGGAGGGCTTACGGAGGGTGAGATGGCTCCAGGAGGACGGCGACCACGTGGGGAACACGGTAGACAGGCCCGTGCTCGCTGAGACGCCGAGCAGAGGAGGGGCCCGAGCAAGAAGACGTTCTGGACGCGGCCAGGGCGTGCCAAAACGGTGGTCACCGCGTGCACTGGTGCACACAGTGCGACAAGCCATGCCAAGCGATAATTGGGGGTTAGTCCTTCCTGGGGAGGTTACAACTGCGGTGGTAGCTTGGTTAAAAATGCTTTGGTTAAATGGTAAGTAACCTCTAAAGTTTACTGCAGTAAACTTGAATGTGTACTATTGATCCGCAGGAACTTGGTTGGGTCCAACAAGTTTGTCTGGAGTGATTAGCTTAGGAAGGACTATAATCCTGGAGGTTTTGGAGCATAATGAAGCAAAAACTAATATAGTTGCTTTGTAACTCACATTATGGTCCAGAAACTAGAGCAGAAAGGTGCACTCACATGGAGCATCAACTTGAGCTCAAATTTGGCATAGGATGGTGATTTGATCATATAAAGATACTGTATAAGTTTCATACCAATTGGATTCACCAAAATGGTACTTGCTTCACAAACATCCTTGCTCACCAGAAACTTGCAAATATTGGCTGAGTGAAATGGTGCCAAATTTGGTGGAGAGAGGTTATTTGGGTAGGAGAACAATCTGGTATTTTCTCAGAATTAATGAAGCAATATAAAATGCACTTGCTTCACAACCTGACAATATTGCCAGAATCAAAGATTTGGTCCAGTGCTCACATAGATCAAGGGATGCAGCTGAAATTTGAAGGAGGTTAATTATATGAGCACATGAAGAGGCATGCAAAATTTCAACTCATTTGGGTACTCCTAGCTAGCACTCCTTAACACTGGCTTCTGTTTGACAGAAACTTTGAAAAATCACTGAGGAAGATTGGCTAAGCAAATAAAGTTGAATTTTGTCATGAGGCAATTATTTGGACATAAGAAAATGCCCAAAAGGTTTGGGAGCAATCAGGAAAGGATAGGTGGCACTTCCTTCACAGAAAGCCACACTGGACAGAAATGAAGAATAATTTTTGGAGAATTATTCTTGGGCGAGAACAGGAAAGTTTGGGCGTAGTTCAGCAATATATGACCCAAAGAAATTATGAGAATTAATTGAGATTTTTGGGAGTGACAGAAACATAGGTTGCTTCACAACCTAGGGCAGACAGGGTTATTCCTTTAATAGAAAAAAGGAATATTCCTGAGAAAAAGAAATTAGGGTTCGGTCAACGAGTGAAGTGACATGATCTTGGCAAGGTTTTGAGAATGATGAGCCACTTGGGAGAGGAAATGAAGATGATTTCCCAGGTAGCAAGGCCACAGAACTCCAAAAAGTAAAACAGAGCAAAAACCAATTAAATTAAAAGAAAAAGAAAAGGGCCAAAAACCAGGCTGTTACAAACCTTCCCCCTTAAAGAAATCTCGTCCTCGAGATTTGGCTGCTCAGGTAAAATGTCTGACTTGAGGACGCCGTTTCCAGCTCGGGTATCCTTTTTCCTTTATTTATTGTTCCCCCAGGAATTTCAGATGATTTTCTTCCCTTGCTCTGGGGTGGCTTGCTTCACCTTTCCCCAAATTCTAACGGGTTTTTTCTCATATGCCACTTCCTTTTGCTCACGTGAATTTTCTCATATCTGCGGTGATATCCAATGGATCTGAGCATAAATTTTCCTTTGGTCATGAAAACCTTTTTACTTCTGTCATGGGGTTGCTTCAAATAAATGCAAGCCTTCTCGGTTCAATAAATGCTTAGAATTAATCACGGCCATCTTCTGACGGGATTTGACTGCTCATAGGTGGCACTGATTTATCTTGATTTATTTCCTTTGGCTCGAGCATGTGCCATATACCAGAGATTTGACTGCCTTCTGTCGTGGGCAATATAACGGTGTATGGAGTTATAGCTATGTCATACCTCAAATATTTACATCTTGAGACTTTGCCCAACAGGAGGCCGACGGACAAATGCTTTTCCTGACAGACTGACCGTGTACTTGATTCCATCGGCGAGTATACCGGGTCTGAGCTGATTATTCGGCTTTTGACTTTCTCATTTTGTCGGTATACCCATCTTTGGTAATACGCTGTGATATGTTTTAACACTGCCGCTGAGGTCAAACTATTGAGGTTGCAAAGGAATCTTGGATCTGACAGAACATACTTTGATATTCCAAACTAACCATGTCAAACGGGTCAGCGGGATATGAAAATCCTTGTAAATAGAGTAGGCCGCTGAAGGTGTATGTTTTTGTGGATTCATATGGAATTATGGCCTCGAACTAACTTGGGGTATCCGGACCCTGATGGTCGTGCAAAATCATAATACCTTTGTTGTCGGTCTCACCTTCTAATGGTCATGATTTTCTTTGTCAGTATACCTTGATGAAATAACTTGGCCACGCCTATCCATGATTCTTCGTATGACCATGGATGTGATTAATATTTTTGACATTATTCCTTGTGCTTGTTTTTCTGACCTGTGTCCGCACATATATGACATATACTCGGGGTTTTTAGCTGTACGGAGCTCATTGCTGAGGCCAATCATACAAGAAGGTGACAAGGTTTCATGATATCACCTTGTCTGGTGCGGGAATAATGACCTTGATGACCATTGTCAAGACTGTGGATTCTGTGATGTCATCCCAAGATCTTGTCGATCCTTGTAATTCATGAGATGTATCTCTGCTTATCTTCACTTGCATGGCTCATGAGGTTGTTGGATTCGTACCTTTGTTAGGTATATCTCCTTGATCATTGTCATATCCCGTATGAGTGACTGATCTGGCCGGGGATACATGCTCACCATATATAAGAATCATATGCAATCAAGGACTTGATTTCTGAATAAGACACATGCCTTCACTGATTTGTGCTTCTGACAAAATGTTGCGAGTCTGATTCTTGAGCGGTGCTTCCATACATTGGCAACTCATTATATAACCTCTGAGGACGGTGCAATTGTGTGGTACTGACGTGGACTGAGTGGCTTACGAGAGAAGCCATCTCAGTAGCTTGCTGAGGAGGACTTGTTAGCTTCTGCTCGAAGCTTTTGTCTGGGTAGCTTGCAGAAGAAGGCTCTATAGCTTACACACGAAGCTTGGTCTGATTATTGTGCTGGAGAAGCCTGAGTTCCGTACTTGAGAAGCTTCCCCTCAGGTTTGCTTGTTTGAGAAAAATTCATTTTCGTCTGTCACAAAATTTTACCGAGATATCTTGCTGAGAAAGACCGGGTATCTTGGACCGAAAATTGTTCACATATCATGCTGAGGAAAATTGAGGAGCCTTGCATCATAAATTTCTTCTGATAACGTGTGGAAGAATACTGAGTTTCTTACATCCAAAGCTTCATACTAATATGTAGACTGAAATATACACACACGCCCATAATATTTTGTGGCTGATTATTTGCATGAGAAAATTTGTTTGACTGTCTTCCTTGAGCATATCACATTCTGACTTTATTTCGGATGATAACATATTTCAAGCATCATGCCTTGCTGAGCCAAAATTTTGTATATGATCCATACCTTTGACTAAAAATATACCGTTGGGCTTGTACCTGACTTGTCCTACCGTTGACTTGATCATTACTGTTGTGAGGATTTGGTACTGATGGGGACTTGATGCTGATAATCAATCCAAGACACTATCGGTATTCTGAGCAGATATTAATGCCATAATGCAGTTGACTGGGTGGACCATAATGTTCAGCTGAGCTTCTTCCAATTATTTGAAATCCTTATTGCTTCTTCGAGTCCGGTGTCAGTTGATGAGCAACTCTTTATAGGGGGAAATAATGTAACTCCTGGTCCCAAAAAGAAAGAAGCAAAAGTAAACTCAACTAAACAAAAGCACACAACAACAATTAATTCACACACAATCAATGTCACATATTACTGCTAGTCACACAATATGCATGCCTACTTAAGCACACAAATCTCGCGGGATCTCCGGTTCTACGATCTAGCATGTTGTGACGATGTGCATGAGGACAAATAAATGTGTGGAAGAATTGGTGTAAACAGCGCTACACCATGTGGTAGCTTAGCCAAGTATCAACCTGGACTAGTTCGGAGGTGAGGACGCACTCGGTAACCATGTAGTGGGACACGAAGGTCGCAACCATCATCAAGCGGACGGAAAAAGATTTGTACTCGTCCAAGAAATAAGGATAGCAGGGAAAAACTGAGGCTGTTGACATTGCCCTTTTTTTGATAGCTAAGATCATTAAGGGTTGTGAACACAACAAAATAAAAGAATGATCCGGGATAGAAGCATGTCTACCAACGAAACAATAGGCGAGACTGAAAGAAAGACATCGGCGCGATACCTGAACACTATTTCCACAAACAGTGTCGGGATCACTTGGCATCACTCTGCTGGGACAGAAATGACACCAAACACCAAAAGAAAAAGGAACTGGAGAAATGCAGAGGCTGAGCTGTAGTGGATCCGAACCGATGCCAGCTACACTCACCAGATAATCCGTTGGTAACAAATAATAAGGCTATATGCATGCTATGCAACAAACAAATGCAGCAACCAAATGCAATAAACAAGCCGGACTTTAAACTACCGATTTCTACCGGTTTCTACCGCTCGCGCTGACTAGGGCGTCCTATAGCCAGACCTGCTCTGATACCAAGCCTGTGGCACCCCGGCTCAAAGAAACCAGAACGCCCCGTATTCGAGCCCAGAGATCGAGATGAAGTCTTCTGGAATATGGCACTGCTTAACATAGAACAAATCGGCTCTTATTACAAAGGATAAATACAAAGTTCTGATATTACAAAGGTTCACATCAGCACGGCGACACTACGCCTGCGATACTACACTTGCTCTATGCTAGCAGCAGAACAACTCGTAGCAACGGAAATCTTGAAGCAGCGGAACAATGGCGAAGGTGGTGAACTCCACTCTGCAGGGACTCTGGCTGGTACACGATCTAGCTCGCACGAACGGAAACCACGACAAGCAATCAAGCAACCACGGCATCACCTGCAATCTGGCATGACACGCCAGGTCAGTACATTGAATGTACTTGCAAGCTCACAACAACCAAAAATATCAAAGCAAGACAACAACATAGCATTAAGCAGGTTAATTAAATTAACAGCTACCAGGATACAACAACAACTACTAAGCATGATATGAAACTAATACAATACTGATAAACCAACATCTCAATACCAACAACAATCTCATTCTTGGCTAACCGGCCAAGCAAATACCAACTCGACCACCTCGTGGTCCACATGATCACCTCGTGATCAAAATATCCACACGGTCACCTCGTGACCAACATATCCACACGGTCACCTCGTGACCACATCACAAACTGAATGATCATCCTCAAGATCATCTCAACATCATCATCAACATCCTGCCAAACTGTTACTGCTCACATATATCATATAAATCAGCTATAAGTCATTCCGTCACGTGAGTGTTGATCGAACGGTGTGACCTAGTACGAACTTATGCCCATGACCGTGGACGCAGCTATCGATAGTTTAAACAAAAATACTCTGCAGAGGTAGCGCTCTTTACCCACACCACGGAACCCATGCCCTCGCACTCCCATTCGGGTGGACCAATGGCGTTCCGACAAAACCGACCTCTCCCGGCCACTCCGACCAACACCCCTTTTGGGTTCAGTCCTGGGTGGCCCCGTGCCTAACAAAGGCACCAATGGCCACCGTCGTGGCAAACAAAAAACGGTCCCAAACGTGGACAAGAGATCTCAATACCAACTACGGGCACACAAGGCTTATGCCGTCCTACCTGATCAGGGTAGCGCCCGCGCATAACCTTCCCTCGTTGGAGGCACCGGCGAGAGGCACGACAATAGACCACATTAGGGCCTTCCCATAAAGGCAAATGTGGTTGCACTGGAAAAGTCCGGTTAGGTGGCACCTAACCAACTAAATGACATAATTTATCCCCAACATATAACAGTGATAACTGATACTCTGCTATCATCTAACAACCTGTGATCCAACTCATAGCAACATCCAACAAATAATCCAAAGCATAATATCATCATCTCAAAATACTCCAAGGGTAGCACAACACTACTATCATGATGAATCCGAAAACAATAATCCTACTACTCCAATAACAAGGATAAAGCTATCCAGCTAAGATCCACATGTAACCATCATCTCCGCAAATAATACTCCAAGCAACAGTAACAGAACATCCACTAGCATCATGAAAGTAATCATAGTAACCACTAATAATCCAAAGGCAGCATGACATCCAAAGTAATACTCCAAAAATATAATATAGATATCATCATAAAAAAATCATAATACTAGCCACTAATACTCCAATGACAGCATGGTACTCATCAACTGCAAGCACAACTCCTAGTAATCCACACAATAGCTTGGCACAGCAAGATCAAAATAATACTCCGAGAAAATGCCATACACAAAGTCATGTAGCTAAAGCAATATTTTAAACAAGTTCAATTAGATTAAACCATGTCACTACATTACAGTGATGCAGACGGAGGGTGTGGCTTGCCTAGGGTGGAAGAAATCACCGGGAGAAAGTGCGAGAAACTCGCGGAAAGAATCGCCGGAAAACGTACTCTCTCGGAGGGGCTGAAAACGGCAAGGGGCAAAATGATCATTTTTAGAATGTTAAAACAAGGTGAAAATGGTTCCATCAGAACGGGCTTGACAAAGCAAAGAAGTGGGCTTTGGATTCACCTGATTTGGAGCTACGGGTAAAAAGTTGTGATAGTTTTTCTACTAGGGACCTCTTTGTAAAGAAAAACTTCACAATCTGGGCCTGGACAGAAGAACAGAAAGCGCAATCAGCGAAATAAGTTTTCACAGAACTGCAAATGCATTCGGGGCTGAAGAAGAATGGAAACACACTTTCAGAAACAGAAAACGTATTCTGGTTAATACGTCTCCACTTATCTGACTTGGCGGGGCGGGGTCAACGTCCACACGCTGACCTATGGGGCCCGCGGGACCCACGCGAGGTCAACGCCCCCCTCCTGGCCTCTCCTTCTTCTCTCTCGACACGCCCGCGGAGTAGAGGGAGGTGGCCGGTGCGGGGGCTCGTCCGGCCGGCTCGGGCCATCCCCCGCCTCGCTCGACCTATGGGCGAGGTCAGCAAGAGTAGCCTCACCCGTCTGCAGAGAGCACGGGCTCCGGGGAGGACCGAGGCGAGAGGGAGCGAGGACATGGCGGACGGTGGCGACGGGCACCGACGGGGCTCGCGGCCAACAGCGACCAGAGGAGGAGGAGAAGCGTTGGGGCGGCTCCAGGGGACTTGGGGAGGCTACTTGTGGTGGTGGAAAAGAGAATGGGGCTCGGCCTTGCTCGGATTTAGGAGGGTAGAGGCGGTGGCCATGGCGGCCAACAGAGGCGAAGAGGGCTTCTGGAGCTCGTTTGAGAGGCTGGGGCGGGGTCTAGGAAGAGGGTGAGGTCGTGGATGAGGAGAGACGCGGTCCGGGGCTGCTTAAATAGGCACGGGGAGAGGTGCCGAGCTGGTTGCCGCCGCTCGAGCTCGGCCAAACCTCTGGTGACGCTCATCGATCACCGGTAGGCGCGGGAACGTGACGAGGGGGGGTGCGGACGAGATACAGAGGTGCACAGGGCAGGAGGGGCCGAGGGCGCAGAGGAGAAAGAAACCAAACGCCTTGAATGCTCGGTCGGCCACAACACGTCCGTGGGCCCGCGGCAACGAGAGCTGACGGAGGGCTTACGGAGGGGGAGATGGCTCCAGGAGGACAATGACGACACGGGGAACACGGTAGACAGGCCCGTGCTCGCGGAGACGCCGAGCAAAGGAGGGGCCCGAGCAAGAAGACATTCGGGACGCGGCCAGGGCGTGCCAAAACAGTGGTCACCGCGTGCACTGGTGCACACAGTGCCACAAGCCATGCCAAGTGATGTCTGGGGGTTAGTCCTTCCTAGGGAGGTTGCAACTGCGGTTGTAGCTTGGTTAAAAACGCTCTGGTTAAATGGTAAGTAACCTCTAAAGTTTACTGCAGTAAACTTGAACGTGTACTATTGATCTGCAGTAACTTGGTTGGGTCCAACAGGTTTGTCTGGGGTGATTAGCTTAGGAAGGACTATAATCCTGGAGGTTTTGGAGCATAATGAAGCACAAACTAATATAGTTGCTTTGTAACTCACATCATGGTCCAGAAACTAGATCAGGAAGGTGCACTCACATGGAGCATCAACTTGAGCTCAAATTTGGCATAGGATGATTATTTGATCATATAAAGATGCTGTATAAGTTTCATACCAATTGGATTCACCAAAATGGTACTTGCTTCACAAACATCCTTGCTGATCAGAAACTTGCAATAATTTTGGAGAAATATTGGCTGAGTAAAATGGTGCCAAATTTGGTGGAGAGAGGTTATTTGGGTAGGAGAACAATCTGGTATTTTCTCAAAATTAATGAAGCGATATAAAATGCACTTGCTTCACAACCTGAAAATATTGCCAGAATCAAAGATTTGGTCCCGTGCTCACATAGATCAAGGGATGGAGTTGAAATTTGAAGGAGGCTAATTATATGAGCACATGAAGAGGCATGCAAAATTTCAACTCATTTGGGTACTCCTAGCTAGCACTTCCTTCACACTGGCTTCTGTTTGACAAAAACTTTGAAAAATCACTAAGGAAGATTGGCTAAGCAAATAAAGTTGAAATTTGGTATGAGGCAATTATTTGGACAGAAGAAAATGCCCAAAAGGGTTGGGAGCAATCAGGAAAGGATAGGTGGCACTTCCTTCACAGAAAGCCACACTGGACAGAAATGAAGAATAATTTTTGGAGAATTATTCTTGGGCTAGAACAGGAAAATTTGGGCATAGTTCAACAATATATGACCCAAAGAAATTATGAGAATTAATTGAGATTTTTGGGAGTGACAGAAACATAGGTTGCTTCACAACCTAGGGCAGACAGGGTTATTCCTTTAATAGAAAAAAGGAATATTCCTGAGAAAAAGAAATTAGGGTTTGGTCAAGGAGTGAAGTGACATGATCTTGGCAAGGTTTTGAGAATGACGAGCCACTTGGGAGAGGAAATGAAGATGATTTCCCAGGTGGCAAGGCCACAGAACCACTCCAAAAAGAAAAACAGAGCAAAAACCAATTAAATTAAAAGAAAAAGAAAAGGGCCAAAAACCAGGCTGTTACAAAAGTATCAGGTAGGCTATATGTATTTGATCAGACCACCTATTGAACTTGTATTTATGTATGTGCCTTACAAGTGTATCTTCTTCTAGGCTAACTATCCGAAGAACAAGACCAACCATTCTAAAGTGAAATTCCAATAGACAACAGGATCTCGTAGCTATATTGCACACTGCGAGGCTCTTGTAAATAGCTGCTACTTCCTTCTTTTTTCTGTGTCATATTATCGTATCTATATTGACTTGTTCCAAATACAGAGGAAAGCCCGTGCGGACCAAAAAGAACCTGAACCGAATGCAATGCAAATCTTCAAGGATTGCCACACCAGCAAGATGAAGGGCATGAGCACACCAGTTCAAGCCGCTGTTGTAAGTCCTTACTCCTCCTGCCTTTGAACTGATTGGTACTGTGATGTGTTCATTTAACTGCTTGGTTTGCAGCCAATGTCAGTTACTCTGTTCACTTTTATACACAGTTGTCTTAACGTATCATTTCACGTTACATGGTTTAAAAGAGACGAAGGATATTCTTTTGGTCTTGATCTGTAATCTAGTTGTGATGTTCACGTGCGCACACAATGAGAAAATAGCCTGTTTGTTTTATATCTGTTTGTCCATGATATGAATGATGTCATACTATGTTCATCCTACTTTAAACCATGTCTCTTTATCCTTAGATGTCAATGAATCTGAGGAATTAGACAATATAGTAGGCATGCTACATGGACATATGTTCCGAAAGTGATTTTATTATGTAGTTGGCACTACAATACATGCTAATGTATTACAGTAGTTCACCAAAATAAGTTATGTATAAACGTGAAACCTACTTTGTTTGTTTTTGTCTCATTAGTAACTTATCTAGTACACTAATCTACAAGTTCAAACTTTCAACAAGCTATGGAACAAATGATTGAACAGCCACAACCACCTGAAGGTGACGAGGCTACCACAGGCACAATGTCACCTCTTGCTGCAGTGTGTCAGTATCTCTCCACTAACAGTGCAAAAAGCACCTTCCTGTGTAATTCTGCGTTGGTTGTCAAGGTAACCTCGTCCAAATCGCCTACTGAACAAAATCTTCCGGCTAGACAGAGTGATATATTTGTGCTCCAGACACAAGTCCAATCCCTAATAGACATCGTTTCGGAAACAAGAATAGTGGCTCACAAATGTCGTCAAGATATGAATGGTTTTGAAACCAGACTATCAGACATTCGCTTCATTGTTCAAGAGCAATGGTGGAAAAAGGTGAAGACCGAGCTGCTCCATCAGATTCTACAGCCTGAAATATTAGCACTCAGGTCAAATGATCTATGCTTCTATACATCTGATGGCGCTTTTATCTGCAAGGACTGTAAACTTTATGCCAACAGGCCTTTTGTTGTATGGTTGGAATTTATTTTGTTGTGATACATCATTTATGATGCTGCCAAAGGCTGCAGTAATTACGACGCTATTTTTGTATAGTGTAGGTTTATCTTAGTAATGTATTCGCCCGAAAGCTTCGTAGGAGCCCAACATGCCAACATTCATCGGGCCCATTCCAATTGGGCTAAAAACGATTATGGGCCGAAATTTGCATGTTGCCCACTAAAAATATCTAGGCCTAAATCAGCATAAGCTTTTATATTTTTCCGGTAGGCATGTGCCCATAGTGGGCCTTTAACAGGCCTAAACATAATTTGGGCCCTCAGTAACAATAGGCCGTTTACAGGTGTAAATATCTCGAGCCCATAAAAAACATGGGCCTTTAATAGGCTGAAAGTGAGATTGGGCCCTGATTGTGCCAAATAACCCATTGGTCTTAGCATGCTGAAATGGTGACCAATTTAAAATGCGGATCGTTCACAGGCCGAAATTTGGACGGGCCATAAATGCGCCGACCTACTACACGGGCCTTTAACAGGCCGGAAGTTCGGTCGGGCTTGATTACTGTCATTTTTATTGAATGAAATATGCCCTAGAGGCAATAATAAAGTTGTTATTTATATTTCCTTATATCATGATAAATGTTTATTATTCATGCTAGAATTGTATTAACCGGAAACTTAGTACATGTGTGAATACATAGACAAACAAAGTGTCACTAGTATGCCTCTACTTTGACTAGCTCGTTAATCAAAGATGGTTAAGTTTCCTAGCCATAGACATATGTTGTCATTTGATGAACGGGATCACATCATTAGAGAATGATGTGATTGACTTGACCCATCTATTAGCTTAGCACTATGATCGTATAGTTTATTGCTATTGCTTTCTTCATAACTTATACATGTTCCTATGACTATGAGATTATGCAACTCCCGAATACCGGAGGAACACTTAGTGTGCTATCAAACATCACAATGTAACCGGGTGATTATAAATATGCTCTACAGGTATCTCCGATGGTGTTTGTTGGGTTGGCATAGATCGAGATCAGGATTTGTCATTCCGTGTTTCGGAGAGGTATCTCTAGGCCCTCTCGGTAATGCACATCACTATAAGCCTTGCAAGCAATGTGACTAATGAGTTAGTTGCGGGATGATGCATTACAGAGCGAGTAAAGAGACTTGCCGGTAACGAGATTGAACTAGGTATGATGATACCGACGGTTGAATCTCGGGGAAGTAACATACCGATGACAAAGGGAACACCATATGTTGTTATGCGGTTCGACCGATAAAGATCTTCGTAGAATATGTAGGAACCAATATGAGCATCAAGGTTCCGCTATTGGTTATTGACCGGAGATGAGTCTCGGTCATGTCTACATAGTTCTCGAACCCATAGGGTCCGCACGCTTAACATTCGATGACGATCGGTATTATGAATTTATGTGTTTTGATGTACCGAATGTAGTTCGAAGTCCCAGATATGATCACGGACATAACGAGGAGTCTCGAAATGGTCGAGACATAAAAATTGATATATTGGACGACTATATTCGGACACCGGAGAAGTTTCGGATAAAACCGGAGTGCCGGAGGGTTACCGGAACCCCCCGGGGGAACTAATGGGCCACATGGGCCTTAGTGGAGAGAGAGAGGGGCGACTAGGGCAGGCCGCGCGCCCCCTCTCCCTTGGGTCCGAATTGGACTAGGGAAGGGGGGCAGTGTCCCCCTTTCCTTCTCCCTCTCTGCCTCTCCTTCCTTCCCCCTCTCTTCCCTTGTTGGAAACCTACTAGGAATATGATTCCTAGTAGGAATCCTACTTGGGGCGCGCCCTATGAGGGCCGGCCGGCCTCCCCCTTGCTCCTTTATATACGGAGGCAGGGGGCACCCTAGAAGACACACTAATTGATTGTTTAGCCGTGTGCGGTGCCCCCCTCCACAGATTTCCACCTCAGTCATATCGTTGTAGTGCTTAAGTGAAGCACTGCATCGGTAACTTCATCATCACCGTCATCACGCCGTCGTGATGACGAAACTCTCACTCGACCTCAGCTGGATCTAGAGTTCGTGGGACGTCACCAAGCTGAACGTGTGCAAATCGCGGAGGTGTTGTACCTTCGGTGCTAGGATTGGTCGGATCGTGAAGACATACGACTACATCAACCGCGTTGTCATAACGCTTCCGCTTTCGGTCTATGAGGGTACGTAGAAATCACTCTCCCCTCTCGTTGCTATGCATCACCTAGATAGATCTTCCGTGATTGTAGGAATTTTTTTGAAATTTCTGCGTTCCCCAACAGTGGCATCCGAGCCAGGTCTATGCGTAGATGTTATATGCACGAGTAGAACACAAAGAGTTGTGGGCGATAATAGTCATACTGCTTACCAGCATGTCATACTTTGATTCGGCGGTATTGTTGGATGAAGCGGCCCATACCGACATTACGCGTACGCTTACGCAAGACTGATTCTACCGTTGTGCTTCACACACAGGTGGCTAGTGGGTGTCTGTTTCTCTAACTTTAGTTGAATCAAGTGTGGCTATGCCCGGTCCTTGTTGAAGGTTAAAATAGCACACTTGCCGAAAAATCATTGTGGTTTTTTGATGTGTAGGTAAGAACGGTTCTTGCTAAGCACGTAGCAGCCACGTAAAACTTGCAACTACAAAGTAGAGGACGTCTAACTTGTTTTTGCAGGGCATGTTGTGATGCGATATGGTCAAGACATGATGCTATATTTTATTGTATGAGATGATCATGTTTTGTAACAGAGTTATCGGCAACTGGCAGGAGCCATATGGTTGTCGTTTATTGTATGCAATGCAATCGCCATGTAATTGTTTTTACTTTATCACTAAGCAGTGGCGATAGTCGTAGAAACAATAGTTGGCGAGACGACAACGATGCTACGATGGAGATCAAGGTGTTGCGCCGGTGACGATGGTCTGACGGTTCTTTGGAGATGGAGATCAAAGGCACAAGATGATGATGGCCATATCATATCACTTATATTGATTGCATGTGATGTTTATCCTTTATGCATCTTATTTTGCTTAGTTCGGCGGTAGCATTATAAGATGATCTCTCACTAATTTTCAAGGTATAAGTGTTCTCCCTGAGTATGCACCGTTGCGACAATTCGTCATGCCGAGACACCACGTGATGATCGAGTGTGATAAGCTCTACGTTCACATACAACGGGTGCAAGCCAGTTTTGCACACGCAGAATACTCCGATTAAACTTGATAAGCCTAGCATATGCATATATGGCCTCGGAACACTGAGACCAAAAGGTCGAGCGTGAATCATATAGTAGATATGATCAACATAGTGATGTTCACCATTGAAAACTACTCCATCTCACGTGATGATCGGACATGGTTTAGTTGATATGGATCACGTGATCACTTAGATGATTAGAGGGATGTCTATCTAAGTGGGAGTTCTTAAGTAATATGATTAATTGAACTTTAATTTATCATGAACTTAGTACCTGATAGTATTTAGCATGTCTATGGTGTTGTAGATAAATGGCCCGTGTTACTGTTCCGTTGAATTTTAATGCATTCCTAGAGAAAGCTAAGTTGAAAGATGATGGTAGCAACTACATGGACTGGGTCCGTAACTTGAGGATTATCCTCATTGCTGCACAGAAGAATACGTCCAGGAAGCACCGCTGGGTGCTAGGCCTGCTGCAGATGCTATTGATGATGTTAAGAACGTCTGGCAGAGCAAAGCTGATGACTACTCGATAGTTAAGTGTGCCATGCTTTACGGCTTAGAACCGGGATTTCAACGGCACTTTGAACATCATGGAGCATATGAGATGTTCCAGGAGTTGAAGTTAATATTTCAAGCAAATGCCTGGATTGAGAGATATGAAGTCTTGATAACCCACAAGTATACGGGATCAATTGCAGCCTCTTTCGATAAGTAAGAGTGTCGAACCCAACGAGGAGCTAAAGGTACAACAAATATTCCCTCAAGTTCTATCGACCACCGATACAACTCTACGCACGCTTAACGTTCACTTTACCTAGAACAAGTATGAAATTAGAATTACTTTGTAAGGGTTGTTGGATAGGTTTGCAAGAATATAAAGAGCACGTAAATAAAAACTAGGGGCTGTTTTAGGTAAAGAAGCAATAAACTTAGTATAACGAATGTGGAAAAGTGGTGGTAGGAGTTGCAAAATTGTCCCTAAGCAATTGACTACTTTACTAGACCGATAGCAAGTTTTATGTGGGGGAGGCCACTGCTAGCATGTCATCCCTGACATGGAATTCTATGCACTTATGATTGGAACTATTAGCAAGCATCCGCAACTACTAACGTTCATTAAGGTAAAACCCAACCATAGAATTAAGATATATTGGACCCCTTCAATCCTGTATGCATCAATTTCTATGCTAGGTTGAAGCTTCTGTCACTCTTGCCCTCCAATGCATAGTCCTATCAACATACAACTAACCCTATATGGTGTGATCCACGTGTGCGCTCATATGATGGGCACCAAAGGACAGCAACATAACCACAAGCAAATTAAACCAATCATATCAATTCACCAATTATCGATAGGACAACGAAAATCTACTCAAACATCATAGGATGGCAACACAACATTGGATAATAATATGAAGCATAAAGAACCATGTTCAAGTAGAGAGTACAGTGGGTTGCGGGAGAGTGGACCGTTGTAGATAGATGGGGGAAGGTGATGAAGATGTTGGTGAAGATGACGGAGGTGTTGGTGTAGATCGCCGTCGCCCGATAATGGCCCCGGCGGCGTTGCGGCGCCACCGGGAGAGGGGGGGAGCGAGCCCCCTTCTTCTTCGTCATCCTTGACCTTCTACCTAGATGGGAGAAGGGTTTCCCCTCTGGTCCTTGGCTTCGATGGCACGGGAGGTGCGAGATCCCCTCCGAGATTGGATCTGTTTCTCTGTCTCTCTCTGTTTCTGCGTTTCTCTGCGTTCCAGATTCTGCCCTTTCACCATTTCTTATATTCCCGGAGATCCGTAACTCCGATTGGGCTGAATTTTGGACACGGTCTCTATCCGGATATTAGCTTTCTTGCGGCGAAATAAGGGAACCAACTGCCTTACGGGGTGGCCACGAGGGCCCAGGGCGCGCCCCCTGCCTCGTGGCCCCCTCGGGCATCGTCTCGCGTTGATTCTTCTTCCAAAAATTCATAAATATTCCAAAAAAATCTACGTCAGTTTTTATCCCGTTTGGACTCCGTTTGATATGGATTTTCTGCGAAACAAAAAACATGCAACAAACAAGAACTGGCACTGGGCACTGGATCAATATGTTAGTCCCGAATATAGTATAAAATTAAAGCTGCCAAAAGTATGTAAAAGTTGTAGAATATTGGCATGGAGCAATCAAAAATTATAGATACGATGGAGACGTATCAGCGTCCCCAAGCTTAATTCCTGCTCGTCCTCGAGTAGGTAAATGATAAAAAAGATAATTTTGATGTGGAATGCTACCTAGCATAATCTTGATCATGTAATCTAATCATCGGATGAATATTAAGACACGAGTGATTCAAAATAATAGATTATCATTTGACATAAAAGAATTTAATACTCGGGCATCCCAACAAACAATCATGTCTTTCAAAATATCAATGCTAAATAACGCTATCCCTAAAAAATATATAGTCTTTTATGCTCCCTTTTCTTAACACAAGGTACCCCTCATGCCCATCCCGGTGTCAGCCAAGCAATTGTTTTCATACTTTACTTTTTCAAACCTTTTTAAATCTTCACGCAATACATGAGCGTGAGCCATGGACATAGCACTATGGGTGGAATAGAAGGTGGTGATAGACAAAAGTAGGGAGAATGTCTCACATCGATTAGGCAAATTAACGGGCTATGGAGATGCCCATCAATAGATGTGAATGCGAGGAGTAGGGATTGCCATGCAACAGATGCACTAGAGCTATAAGTGTATGAAAGCTCAAACTGGAACTAAGTGGGTGTGCATCCAACTTGCTTGCTCATGAAGACCTAGGGCATTTGAGGAAGCCCATCGTTGGAATATACAAGCCAAGTTCTATAACGAAAATTCCCACTAGTATATGAAGGTGATAACTCAAGAGACTCTCTATATGAAGAACATGGTGCTACTCTGAAGCTCAAGTGTGGTAAAAGGATAGTAACATTGTCCCTTCTCTCTTTTTCTCTCAATTTTTTTGTTTTTTTGTTTTTTTGTAGGCTTCTTTGGCCTCTCTATTTTTTTGGGCTTCTTTGGCCAATTTTATTTTGATAACCTCACATCGGACAATGTTCTAAAAATGATGATCATCACACTTTTATTTACTTACAACTCAATATTACAACTCGATACTAGAACAAAGATATGACTCTATATGAATGCCTCCAGTGGTGTACCGGGATGTGCAATGATCTAGCGTAGCAATGACATCAAAAAAATGGACAAGCCATGAAAACATCATGCTAGCTATCTTACGATCATGCAAAGCAATATGACAATAAATGCTCAAGTCATGTATATGATGATGATGGAAGTTGCATGGCAATATATCTCGGAATGGCTATGGAAATGACATGATAGGTAGGTATGGTGGCTGTTTTGTGGAAGATATAAGGAGGCTTATGTGTGATAGAGCGTATCGTATCACGGGGTTTGGATGCACCGGCGAAGTTTGCACCAACTCTCGAGGTGAGAAAGGACAATGCACGGTACCGAAGAGGCTAGCAATGATGGAAGGGTGAGAGTGCGTATAATCCATGGACTCAACATTAGTCCTAAAGAACTCACATACTTATTGCAAAAAATCTATTAGCCCTCGAAGCAAAATACTACGACGCATGCTCCTTGGGGGGAGGTTGGTAGGAGTTAACCATCGCGCGCCCCCGACCTTCACGCAAAGATAAACAATCAAAATACAATGCGCGCCAATTTGGTTACATAGTTAGGAGACCATACATGCATGCTTCGGGAATCACAAACCTTAACACCAATATTTTTACTAAACCACAATCATTCACTAGTACCTCCCACATATTAGCATCTCTATATCGGAAAACTATTGCAAGGAATCAAACATATCATATTCAGCGATCTACAAGTTTATGTAGGATTTTATGACTAACCATGTGAATGACCAATTCCTGTCAACTCTCGAAATAGATATAAGTGAAGCAAGAGTGTTTAATTCTTTCTACAAAAGATATGCCCACGCTCTAACAAATATAAGTGAAGCAAAAGAGCATTCTACAAATGGCGGTTTTCAATGTGAGGAGAAACAGGCAATCCAAACTTCAAATGATATAAGTGAAGCTCATGAAGCATTCTATAAAGCCATACTCAAAAGATATAAGTGAAGTGCAAAGAGCATTCTATAAATCAACCATGGACTATCTCATACCAGCATGGTGCATCAAAGAAAAGTCAAAACTAAATGCAAAAGACGCTCCAAGATTTGCACATATCGCATGAACGAAACGAATCCGAAAACATACCGGTATTTGTTGAAGAAAGATGGGATGCCTTCCGGGGCATCCCAAAGCTTAGACGCTTGAGTCTCCTTGAATATTTACTTGGGGTACCTTTGGCATCCCCAAGCTTGAGCTCTTGCCTCTCCTCCTTATCCTCATATCGAGACATCCTGGATCTTCGAACACTTCATCCACACAAAACTCAACAGAAAGTTTGGTAAGATCCGTTAGTATAATAAAGAAAATCACTACTCTATGTACTGTTGAAAACAATTTCATATTTTGTTTTTGCATTGTAGCTACTGATATAACTTTTCCATGGCTTAATCCACTGATAGAAATCGATAGTTTCATCAAAACAAGCAAACTATGCATCAAAAACAGAATCTGTCTTAATCAGGACAGTCTGTAGTAATCTGAACATTCACCATACTTATGGTACTCCAAAAATTCTGACAAAATTACGAAAAATAAACAATTTGTATAGAAAGACAGTGCAAAAAGTTTCAGAACTGTTTGACGTTCCAGTAAAAAAATGTAAAATCACGCACTATAGCCAAAGTTTCTGTTTTGCACCGCACAAACCAACACGCAATGTAAACATCCTAAAGGCAAATCTTGGCACATTATTTTTATTTCTAAACTTTATAAAAGCACACAACATAAATAAATGACTCTCTAAAACTTCTGGGTTGTCTCCCTGGCAGCGCTTTCTTTAAAGCCATTAAGCTAGGCATATAGTGCTCAAGTAATGGATCCACTCGGATCCCAAGGTATATCAAAGCCAATTTTAATTAACAATGATTTGTAATTCCATAGTGAGCACAAAGTAGCATATATCATCCTATAACCTGTAATAATTCTATGCGGAATCAATTCATCTTTATCATTAGGAACGATAGTAATACCTCCCTTCTTAGGGACACAATGGACAGGACTTACCCACTGACTATCAGCAACGGGATAGATTATACCTGCCCCAAGGAGCTTTAGTATTTCCTTTCTTACCACTTCTTTCATCTTAGGATTCAGCCGTCGTTGATGATCAATAACTGGTTTGGCGTCTTTCTCCATATTTATTTTATGTTGACATAGAGTGGGACTAATGCCCTTAAGATCATCAAGAGTATATCCAATAGCAGCATGGTGCTTCTTCAGAGTTTTCAATAATTTCTCTTCCTCCTTCTCTGAAAGGTTAGCACTAATAATAACAGGATATATCTTCTTTTCATCAAGATAAGCATATTTAAGAGTATCAGGTAATGGTTTAAGCTCAAACACGGGATCACCCTTGGGTGGAGGAGGATCCCCTAACATTTCAACACGCAAGTTGTGTTTCAAAATAGGTCCTTGTTTAAAGAACACTTCATCTATTTCCCTTCTTTCATTCATAAACATATCATTTTCATGGTCTAGCAAATATTGTTCTAAAGGATCACTAGGAGGTATGGCAATAGAAGCGAGACCAATAATTTCATCCTTACTAGGCAATTCCTCTTCACGGTGTTGTCTACGAAATTTAGAAAAGTTAAAGTCATGAGACATATCACCTAAACCAATAGTAACAACATCCTTTTTGCAGTCTATCTTAGCATTAACAATGTTTAAGAAGGGTCTACCAAATATAATGGGACAAAAGCTATCTTGTGGGGAAGCAAGAACAAGAAAATCAGCAGGATATTTAGTTTTCCCACACAAGACTTCAACATCTCTAACAATTCCAATTGGTGATATAGTATCTCTATTGGCAAGCTTAATTATAACATCAATTTCTTCTAACTCAGTAGGTGCAATATCATGCATAATTTCTTTGTATAAATCGATAGGTATTGCACTAGAACTAGCACCCATATCACACAAGCCATGATAACAATGATCTCCTATTTCAACAGAAATAACAGGCATGCCTACCACAGGTCTATGTTTGTCTTTAGCACAAGGTTTAGCAATTCTAGCAGTTTCATCACAGAAATAAATAACATGCCCATCAATATTATCAGCCAAGAGATCTTTAACCATAGAATATCAGGTTCAACTTTAACTTGCTCACGAGGTGTATGAGTTCTAATATTGCTTTTACGAACCACAGTTGAAGCTTTAGCATGATCCTTTATTCTAACAGGGAAAGGTGGTTTCTCAACATAAGCAGTAGGAACAATAGGATCATTATAAGTGATAGTCTTTTCTTCAACTTTAATAGGTGCAACTAATTTTACTTCTATGGGAGGATGATATTTAAACCACTTCTCCTTAGGGAGATCAACATGAGCAGCAAGAGATTCACAAAAATAAGCTACTATCTCAGAGTCAAGTCCATATTTAGTGCTAAATTTACGGAAAACATCGGTATCCATAAAAGATTTGACACAATCAAACTTAGGTGTTATACCTGACTCCTTACCTTCGTCGAGGTCCGAATCTTCAGAGTTGCATTTAATTATTTCCAATAAATCCCATTTGATTTCAATAGTCTTCATCATAAAAGAACCAGTACAAGAAGTATCGAGCATGCTGCGATTGTTGTCAGAAAGCCGAGCATAAAACTTTTGAATAATCATTTCTCTTGAGAGCTCATGATTGGGGCATGAATATAACATTGACTTAAGCCTCCCCCAAGCTTGAGCGATGCTTTCTCCTTCGCGAGGCCAAAAATTATATATATAATTACGATCACGATGAACAAGATGCATAGGATAAAACTTCTGATGAAATTCCAATTTCAATCGCTTGTAGTTCCATGATCCCATATCATCACATAGCCTGTACCATATCAATGAATCTCCCTTCAAAGATAAAGGGAAGACCTTCTTCTTGATAACATCATCGGGCATACCTGCAAGCTTAAATAATTCACAAACTTCATCCTCATAGATTAGGTGCTCATCAGGATGTAATGTTCCATCTCCTGCAAAAGGATTAGCTAGCAGTTTTTCTATCATACCCAAAGGAATTTCAAAGTAGACATTTTTATTTTTAGTAGGTTCAGTAGGTTGAGGAGCAACTATTTGCTCTACTGGTCGGGGTGAAGATACCCCGAACAAGCCCTTCAGAGGATTACTTTCCATAGTAACAAGTGACAGTAAATTTTAGCACACTATATAAATTTTTCCTTACCAAATTCCACCTACCAAAGGCGCTTCACTCCCCGGCAACGGCGCCAGAAAAGAGTCTTGATGACCCACAAGTATAGGGGATCTATCGTAGTCCTTTCGATAAGTAAGAGTGTCAAACCCAACGAGGAGCAGAAGGAAATGATAAGCGGTTTTCAGCAAGGTATTCTCTGCAAGCACTGAAATTATAGGTAATAGATAGTTTTGTGATAAGATAATTTGTAACGAGCAACAAGTAACAAAAGTAAATAAATTGCAGCAAGGTGGCCCAATCCTTTTTGTAGCAAAGGACAAGCCTGGGCAAACTCTTATATAGATAAAAGCGCTCCCGAGGACACACGGGAATTATCGTCAAGCTAGTTTTCATCACGTTCACATGATTCGCGTTCGGTACTTTGATAATTTGATATGTGGGTGGACCGGTGCTTGGGTGCTCTCCTTACTTGGACAAGCATCCCACTTATGATTAACTCCTATTGCAAGCATCCGCAACTACAAAAGAAGTATTAAGGTAAACCTAACCATAGCATGAAACATATGGATCCAAATCAGCCCCTTACGAAGCAACGCATAAACTAGGGTTTAAGCTTTTGTCACTCTAGCAACCCATCATCTACTTATTACTTCCCAATGCCTTCCTCTAGGCCCAAATAATGGTGAAGTGTCATGTAGTCGACGTTCACATAACACCACTAGAGGAGAGACAACATACATCTCATCAAAATATCGAACGAATACCAAATTCACATGCCTACTAATAGCAAGACTTCTCCCATGTCCTCAGGAACAAACGTAACCACTCACAGAGCATATTCATGTTCATAATTAGAGGGGTATTAATATGCATAAAGGATCTGAACATATGATCTTCCACCAAATAAACCAACTAGCATCAACTACAAGGAGTAATCAACACTACTAGCAACCTACAGGTACCAATCCCAGACTTGGAGACAAGAATTGGATACAAGAGATGAACTAGGGTTTGAGAGGAGATGGTGCTGGTGAAGATGTTGATGGAGATTTGCCCTCTCTCGATGAGAGGAGCGTTGGTGATGACGATGGCGATGATTTCCCCCTCCCGGAGGGAAGTGTCCCTGGCAGAACAGCTCTTCCGGAGCCCTAGATTGGTTCCGCCAAGGTTCCGCCTCGTGGCGTCGGAGTCTCGTCCCGAAAGCTTGCTTATGGTTTTTCTTCGAACGAAAGACTTCATATAGCAGAAGATGGGCACCGGAGGGCCACCAGGGGGCCCATGAGGCAGGGGGCGCGCCCAGGGGGTAGGGCGCGCCCCCCCCACCCTCGTGCCCAGGGTGTGGGTCCCCTCTGGTATTTTCTTCGCTCAGTATTTTTTATTATTTCCAAAAATAACTTCCGTGGAGTTTCAGTACTTTTGGAGTTGTGCAGAATAGGTCTCTAATATTTGCTCCTTTTCTAGCCCAGAATTCCAGCTGCCGGCATTCTCCCTCCTTAGTTAAACCTTGTAAAATAAGAGAGAATAGGCATAAGTATTGTGACATAATGTCTAATAACAGCCCATAATGCAATAAATATCGATATAAAAGCATGATGCAAAATGGACGTATCACATAGGCATTAGAAGCATAATTATCATAACAATATTTAAGTATGGCAAAAATTTCAGATTTGTAAAGAGTAGCATCATACTTTCCAATCAAAGAAGCAATTTCATAAGCACCCTTAAAAGCAACAAATTCTTCAATTTGTTGAACATCATAGTAATTATAAACACCCTTAGCATACGAAGATACGATTCCATTATCACTAAACTCACATTGGTAGGGAAGGTGTTTCTTAGGATCTTCAGACCAACAAGTAAAATCATATATTTCACATAGATTGCAAGCATAGCATTGCAAACGATGAATTTGATTTAGTAAAATTTTCCCTTTTTGAGATAAGCGATGTCGCACATAACAAGCATGCTCATCTAAAGATTTGCCGTCAACTAATCTAGTTGGGGTTTCAGCACGAGCACATAGGCATCGAAGATGATCCAAGTAAAAAGCTTTAGGAGTGTGATAGATTTTGAGTGGTTCTTCAACCATTGGTTCAGTAGGTACCACTAATTTTTTTGGTATTTTGCGTTTCCTACCCATAACTAAATATAGAAAAGAAGAGCACAAAATAAAAACTACTTAGTGATAAAGCAAACAAGCACACACGAGAATATTCACCCCACGCTATAACTCCCCGGCAACGGCGCCAGAAAAAGGTCTTGATAACCCACAAGTATAGGGGATCAATTGTAGCCTCTTTCGATAAGTAAGAGTGTCAAACCCAACGAGGAGCTAAAGGTAGAAAAATATTCCCTCATGTTCTATCGACCACCGATACAACTCTACGCACGCTTAACGTTCGCTTTACCTAGAACAAGTATGAAACTAGAATTACTTTGTAGGTGTTGTTGGATAGGTTTGCAAGAATATAAAGAGCACGTAAATAAAAACTAGGGGCTGTTTTAGGTAGTATAACGAATGTGGAAAAGTTAGCAATAAAGTTAGTATAACAAATGTGGAAAAGTGGTGGTAGGAGTTGCAAAATTGTCCCTAAGCAATTGACTACGTTACTAGACCGATAGCAAGTTTTATGTGGGAGAGGCCACTGCTAGCATGTCATCCCTGACTTGGAATTCTATGCACTTATGATTGGAACTATTAGCAAGAATCCGCACCTACTAACGTTCATTAAGGTAAAACCCAACCATAGCATTAAGATATATTGGTCCCTCTTCAATCCCGTATGCATCAATTTCTATGCTAGGTTGAAGCTTCTGTCACTCTTGCCCTCCAATACATAGTCCTATCAACATACAACTAACCCTATATGGTGTGATCCAC
Organism: Aegilops tauschii subsp. strangulata; assembly: GCF_002575655.3. Taxonomy (NCBI): domain Eukaryota; kingdom Viridiplantae; phylum Streptophyta; class Magnoliopsida; order Poales; family Poaceae; genus Aegilops; species Aegilops tauschii. Next base: position 471,902,158 of record NC_053038.3, read on the forward strand.
GTGCACGCTCATATGGTGGGCACCAAAGGACAGCAACATAACCACAAGAAAATTAAACCAATCATAGCAATTCACCAATTATCGATAGGACAACGAAAATCTACTCAGACATCATAGGATGGCAACACATCATTCGATAATAATATGAAGCATAAAGCACCATGTTCAAGTAGAGGGTACAACGGGTTGCGGGAGAGTGGACCGCTGTAGATAGATGGGGGAAGCTGATGAAGATGTTGGTGAAGATGACGGAGGTGTTGGTGTAGATCGTTGTCGCACGATGATGGCCCCGGCCGCATTCCGGCGCCACCGGGAGAGAGGGGGAGAGAGCCCGCCTTCTTCTTCTTCTTCCTTGACCTTCTCCCTAGATGAGAGAAGGGTTTCCCCTCTGGTCCTTGGCTTCCATGGCATGGGAGGGCGAGAGCCCCTCCGAGATTGGATCTGTCTCTCTGTCTCTATCTATTTCTGCGTTTCTCTGCGTTCCAGATTCTGTCCTTTCACCGTTTCTTATATTTTCGGAGATCCGTAACTCCGATTGGGCTGAATTTTGGACACGATCTCTATCCAGATATTAGCTTTCTTTCGGCGGAAGAAGGGCACCAACCGCCTTACGGGGTCGCCATGAGGTCCCAGGGCGTGCCTGACCCCCTGGGGCGCTCCCCTGCCTCGTGGCCCCCTAGGGCATCGTCTCGCGTTGATTCTTCTTCCCAAAATTCATAAATATTCCAAAAAAATCTCCGTCAGTTTTTATCCCGTTTGGACTCTGTTTGATATGGATTTTCTACGAAACAAAAAACATGCAACAAACAGAAACTGGCACTGGGCACTGGATCAATATGTTATTCCATAAAATAGTATAAAAAGTTGCCAAAAGTATGTAAAAGTTGTAGAATATTGGCATGGAACAATTAAAAATTATAGATACGACGGAGACGTATCAAGTCTCCAACAAGTTCTATAGCTGCAAGATGGAGGAGAATAGTTCTGCCAGTGAACATATACTCAGAATGTCTGGGTACCGCCACCACTTGACTCAACTGGGAGTTAATCTTCCTGATGATAGTGTCATTGACAGAGTTCTTCAATCAGTGCCTCCAAGCTACAAAAGCTTCGTGATTAACTATAATATGCAAGGGATGGATAAGAAAATTCCCGAGCTCTTCGTGATGCTAAAAGCTGCGGAGGTAGAAATCAAGAAGGAGCATCAAGTGTTGATGGGCAACAAGACCACCAGTTTCAAGAAGAAGGGAAAAGGGAAGAAGGGGAACTTCAAGAAGAACGGCAACCAAGTTGCTGCTCAAGTGAAGAAGCCCAAGTCTGGACCTATGCCTGAGACTGAGTGCTTCTACTCAAAAGGGACTGGTCACTGGAAGCGGAACTTCCCCAAGTATTTCGCAGATAAGAAGGATGGCAAAGTGAAAGTTATATTTGATATACATGTTATTGATGTGTACTTAACTAATGCTCACAGTAGCGCCTGGGTATTTGATATTGGTTCTATTGCTCATTTTTGCAACTCGAAATAGGAGCTACGGATTAAGCAAAGATTGGCTAAGGACGAGGTGATGATGCGCGTGGGAAATGGTTCCAAAGTCGATGTGATCGCGGTCGGCACGCTACCTCTACATCTACCTTCGGGATTAGTTTTAGACCTGAATAATTGTTATTTGGTGCCAGCGTTGAGCATGAACATTATATCTGGATCTTGTTTGATGCGAGATGGCTACTCATCTAAATCAGAGAATAATGGTTGTTATATTTATATGATTAATATCTTTTATGGTCATGCACCCTTGATGAGTGGTCTATTTTTGTTGAATCTCGATAGTAGTAATACACATATTCATAGTATTGAAGCCAAAAGATATAAGTTCAACAATGATAGTGCAACTTATTTGTGGCACTTCCGTTTAGGTCATATTGGCGTAAAGCGCATGAAGAAACTCCATGCTGATGGGCTTTTGGAATCACTTGATACTTGCGAACCATGCCTCATGGGCAAAATGACTACGACTCCGTTCTCTGGAACTATGGAGCGAGCAACAGACTTGTTGGAAATAATACATAATGATGTATGCTGTCCAATGAGTGTTGATGCTCGCGGCGGGTATCGTTATTTTCTAACCTTCACAGATGATTTGACCAGATATGGGTATATCTACTTGATGAAACATAAGTCTGAAACATTTGAAAAGTTCAAAGAATTTCAGAGTGAAGTGGAAAATCATCATAACAAGAAAATAAAGTTTCTACGCTCTGATTGTGGAGGAGAATATTTGAGTTACGAGTTTGGTCTTCATTTGAAACAATGCAGAATAGTTTCGCAACTCACGCCACCTGGAACACCACAACGTAATGGTGTGTCCGAACGTCATAACCGCACTTTATTAGATATGGTGCGATCTATGATGTCTCTTACTGATTTAACGCTATCGTTTTGGGGTTATGCTTTAGAGACGGCTGCATTCATGTTAAATAGGGCACCATCTAAATCCGTTGAGACGACACCTTATGAACTGTGGTTTGGCAAGAAACCCAAGTTGTCGTTTCTGAAAGTTTGGGGCTGCGATGCTTATGTGAAAAAGCTTCAACCTGATAAGCTCGAACCCAAATCAGAGAAATGTGTCTTCATAGACTACCCAAAGGAAACTGTTTGGTACACCTTCTATCACAGATCCGAAGGCAAGATGTTTATTGCTAAGAATGGATCCTTTCTAGAGAAGGAGTTTCTCTCGAAAGAATTGAGTGGCAGGAAAGTAGAACTTGATGAGGTAATTGTACCTTCTCCCGAATTGGAAAGTAGTTCATCACAGAAATCAGTTCCAGTGATTCCTACACCAATTAGTGAGGAAGCTAATGATAGTGATCATGAAACTTCAGATCAAGTTACTGCCGAACCTCGTAGGTCTACCAGAGTAAGATCCGCACCAGAGTGGGACGGTAATCCTGTTCTGAACGTCATGTTACTAGACCATAACGAACCCACGAACTATGAGGAAGCGATGATGAGCCCAGATTTCGTAAAATGGCTTTAGGCCATGAAATCTGAGATGGGATCCATGTATGAGAACAAAGTGAGGACTTTGGTTGACTTGCCCGATGATCGGCAAGCCATCGAGAATAAATGGATCTTCAAGAAGAAGATTGACGCTGACAATAATGTTATTGTCTACAAAGCTCGACTTGTTGCGAAAGGTTTTCGACAAGTTCAAGGAGTTGACTACGATGAGACTTTCTCACCCGTAGTGATGCTTAAGTCTGTCCGAATCATGTTAGCAATTGCCGCATTTTATGATTATGAGATTTCACTAGTAGAAAAAGGGCCATTTGTCCCGGTTCGTAAGGGACATTTGTCCCGGTTTTTGAACCGGGACTAAAGTGTCGTTACTAATGCCCTAGGCCTTTAGTCCCGGTTCTTACATGAACCGGGACAGATGGGCCTCCACTTGGCCGGTGCGGCGAGCCCAGGCAGGAGGTCCTTTGGTCCCGGTTGGTGGCACCAACCGGGACCAATATCCGTCCACGCGTCAGCAGCTGGCAGGAGCTGAGGTTTTTGTTTTTTTTGAAAGGGGGTGGTTTAGGGGGTTTGGGGGGGTTAATTTAGGTGTTTCATATATTGTGTTAGCTAGCTAATTAATAGAGAGAAGTGTCCTCTCTTATCTCCGTGCTTGGTCTACGCTACGTACTATACGTATAGAGAGGACTCGACACGCAAGCTAGTAAGCAAATGAAGGAAACAGAAGATCATCATGAACATATGCATACAGAGAGAAGTGATATCGACCACCTCTCCTTCTCCGAGAGATTGGTCGAACAACAAGTTCTCGTATATCTATCCGACGCTACTGGCTACATATATACAATATAAGCTCCTAATTATATATGAACTCAGGGTCCACATGGTAAACTCAACACAAATGATGGTAATAAAATAAAATTGTGAATATTATTATTTACACACTTCATATTGTTTGTCAGAGTAGCCCCGCTCATAGGTCGTGTGGCGGATGGACTCGCAAACGTAGTATCCACAATAATTATTCCCGGCTTCCTGCCACAACCACTTTACAAGAAATAGAGGTCAATCAAACTGATAAGCAAGCATGCTATAAATGGTATTGATGAAACTAGCGCTTGAATCACTAGGAGATGCGCGGAACATGCTAGTAGTACTTACTTTCGGGTGTCTAAATTGCAGCTTCTTTGGCAGTCCCGGAGCTTTTGAGGTGAATTTTGTCCAAACCCTGCCAGACAAAGAAAACAATTACTTGATATCAGGAAATGAACAAAGTTGCCGATATGGTTCGATAATGATCGATTTAACTTACTTCTCTAGCATTTATTCCTTTCTTCTTCTCCTCTTTTTTTTTCCTTTTTTCCTCTTCTTATTTATTTCTCCTCTTCTTCTCCTTTTTATTTTCCTTCTTCCTAAACTAAACATAAACTAAAATATTCCTAAAACTAAACGAAACTTCTCCTCCTCCCTTTTTATTTCTTCTTCTTCTTTTTTTCATCCTAAAACTTTATGAACAAAATTACAACAGTAAAAACAATAAAAATTCTATGAACAAATAAAAATTCAATGAACAAAATTACAACAGAAAAAAATCATAAAATTCTATTAAAAATGACATATTCTTTGCATATGAACATACAAACATTTGCATATTCTACAATAATATCACCAAAAAAATCTATGAACAGAAAAAATCCTAACTTTTGCATATGAACATACATACATCATCATCATCATCTACAACTACTACAATATGAACAAAAAAATTAATATATATGTGAACATGGGGCCTGCTTCATCGTCGGCGTTGGGGCGGGCACGCGGCGGCGGTGGGGCGCGGGGGGAAGGGGGAGAGGAGGTGGAACGGCGTGGTGAGGCTCACAGTGCAGGCGAGCGGCGGCGAGGTCGGGGCAGGGCGCTCGGCATGCGCGACGGCGAGGTCGGGGCAGCGCGCGGCGAGGTCAGGGTAGGGCTCGGCGATGGCGAGGTCGGGGCAGGGCGCATCGAGGTCGGGGCAGGGTGCGGCGAGGCCGGGGCAGGGGCGACGGCGACGACGGAGACGGCGGACGGGGGTGGCAGTCTGGCGGCGTCGATGTCGTCGGCGTCGTCGGGGCGGCAACTGCGAGATGAGAAGTGAAAATTTTAACAAGTCCTGCTTATATACCCAGAGCATTGGTTCCGGTTCATGGCACCAACCGGGACCAATGCCCCCTTTAGTCCCGGTTAGTGCCACCAACCGTGACCAAAGGTCAGTTTTCAGCAGCCCAAAGGGCGGGAAGCGGCGGCCTTTGGTCCCGGTTCGTGGCACCAACCGGGACTAACGGGGGAGCATTGGTCCCGGTTGGTGCCACGAACCGGTACCAGTGCACCCCTTTAGTCCCTGTTGGTGGCACCAACTGGGACCATAGGCCATGTGCTGCCCGCGTCGTGGCCAAAACTTTAGTCCCACCTCGCTAGTTGAGAGAGCTCGAGAGTGGTTTATAAGCGCTGCCGCGCCAACCCTCTCGAGCTCCTCTCAACTGCAGGCTTTCGGCCTAATTTGTCACGATGTGCTTTTGGGCCTACTGGGCCTCCTGCGGGCCTGAATCCTGGCCCATGGTTGGGTTTCTAGTCATATTCAGGCCGTGATGGCCCAGTAGGTGGCATTTTTCATTTTTTTGTTGCTTTATTTATTTTATTTTGTTTCTAGTTACAAGAAAAACTTACTGTTCCTATTTTTATTTATTTTATTAAAGTTTATTTTTTTACTTTTAAAAAGTTTATTTTGTTTCTACTTCTTTATTTTATTAAATTTTATTTTATATTATTTTATTTTGTTTCTACTTATTTATTGTATTTTATTTTAATTTAATTTATTTTGTTTCTACTTCTTTATTTTATTAATTTTATTTTATTTTATTTTGTTTCTACTTATTTATTTTATTAAATTTTAATTTATTTTATTTTGTTTCTACTTATTTATTAAAGTTTATTTTGTTTCTTTCTGCTATTCATGTTTTGAACAGAAAATACTTTGATAATTTCAGTGGCATGAATTTTATATAATTTAAGTTTAGAAAATACTAGAGGTTTAGAAAAGCTTTTTAGTTCATTCCTTTTGCTATTAGAGTTTTATAAAAGTTTTTTAGTTAATTTTTTTTGCATGGTATCATCATTTCATCCACATAGCATGTGCAAGAAAGTAGAGAGGGTTACGGCAAAAACTGGATGCACTTCGTGTACAAAACGGACAATCTCTTTCGAAGTATCAGGGTTTCAAACGGAAACTCGTCTATTACAAAGCGATTTCATTTTTTTGAACTTATTTGAACTCCAGACTTTTTCTGTGTTCAAAATGCACCATTAAAAGCCACATCATCAATTTTCAACCCTTTTTGACTTCATTTGTTATTTTTCATGCATTTACTGATTTTTGTGAGCTAAATGACCCTGAAATTTAAAAACATTTCAAATGAACTCTGAAAAGGTTGAAAGTTGGCACGGTATCATCATTTCATCCACATAGCATGTGCAAGAAAGTAGAGAGGGTTACGACAAAAACTGGATGCACTTCGTGTACAAAACGGACACTCTCTTTTGAAGTATAAGGGTTTCATACGGAAACTCGTGTGTTACAAAGGGATTTCATTTTTTTGAACTTATTTGAACTCCAGACTTTTTGTGTGTTCAAAATGCACCATTCAAAGCCACATCATCAATTTTCAACCCTTTCTGACTTCATTTGTTATTTTTCATGCATTTACTAATTATTTTGAGCTATAAGACCCTGAAATTGAAAAGCATTTCAAATGAACTCTGAAAAGGTCGAAAGTTGGCATGGTATCATCATTTCATCCACATAGCATGTGCAAGAAAGTAGAGAGGGTTACGGCAAAAACTGGATGCACTTCGTGTACAAAACGGACAATCTCTTTCGAAGTATCAGGGTTTCATACGTAAACTCGTCTGTTACAAAGGAATTTCATTTTGTTGAACTTATTTGAACTCCAGACTTTTTTTGTGTTCAAAATGCATCATTCAAAGCCACATCATCAATTTTCAACCCTTTCTGACTTCATTTGTTATTTGTATGCATTTACTGATTATTTTGAGCTATAAGACCCTGAAATTGAAAAGCATTTCAAATGAACTCTGAAAAGGTTGAAAGTTGACATGGTACATCATTTCATCCACATAGCATGTGCAAGAAAGTAGAGAGGGTTACGACAAAAATTGGATGCACTTCGTGTACAGAACGGACAATCTCTTTCGAAGTATCAGGGTTTCATACGGAAACTCGTCTGTTACAAAGGGAATAGCTCTAATGAACCCTGAAATTGAAGGCAACATATAGCTCTCATGAATAGATAAGTGACCAAATTAATAGAAGTTCATCATCACATTAAAACCAAAGTACATACATAGTTCTCATTGAACAACATATAGCTCTCCAGAGCATCTAATTAAACCATACATTGAAATTATGTAAAACATTTCAATGCAACAACAAATGTGATCATAATCGCAACCAAGGTAACAATTGATCCAACGGCATAATGATACCAAGCCCCGGTATGAATGGCATATTTGCTAATCTTTCTAATATTCAACCGCATTGCATACATCTTGATCTTGTGATCATCGACGACATCCGCAACATGCAACTCCAATATCATCTTCTCCTCCACAATTTTTTTATTTTTCCTTCAAGTATTGTTTTCTTCTTCAACTAAATTTAACCTCTCGACAATAGGGTCGGTTGGAATTTCCGGTTCAACCACGTCCTAGATAAAAAAATCTATGTCACGTTGGTCGGCATAATTGTCATAAACAATAAATAAACCAAATAGTTATAAAAAGATAATATATACCACATCTGAATCATAGACAGGACGAGGGCCGACGGGGGCGGATACCAAAACCATTGCACTATATAATAACAAGGAATAATAAAAGTAAGAAAATTAGACAAGTATCTATCTGAAGTAAGAATTTTTTTCTTTCAGAAAGAAGATAAGAACAAGAGGCTCACCACGGTGGTGCCGGCGACGAGATCGGCGTGGGCGATTGACAGCGGTGAAGACGGGGATGGGACGTGACGGACCGCTAAACCTAGACAAATCTCGGGGAAAATGGAGCTCGGAGGTCGAGTTTTGAGAGGAGAAAGATTAACTAGTGTGGCTCAGATATTTCATCGAATACCTCATGTGCATAGGAGATGAGCTAGAGCACCCAAATGCCCTCCCCTCGCCGGCTAGAAAAAACAGAGCACTGTGGAGTGCTCTGCTGTGGCGATGGGGTATATATGGGCAACTCATTTGTCCCGGTTCGTGGCCAGAACCAGGACTAAAGCCCAGCCTTCTGTCCCGGTTCGAGCCACGAACCGGGACCAATGGTTGTGGGCCAGGAGCAAGGCCCATTGGTCCCGGTTCGTGCCTAGAACCAGGACAAATGGGTCCATACGAACCGGGACCAATGCCCACAAGGCCCCGGCCGGCCCCCTGGGCACACGAACCGGGACGAATGCGACCATGGGTTCCGGTTCGTGACTGAACCGGGACTAATGGGCTGGCCAGGCCCGAACCAAAGCCCTGATTTCTACTAGTGTTTGGCAGATGGATGTCAAAATTGCATTCCTGAACGGATTTCTGGAAGAAGAGTTGTATATGATGCAACCAGAAGGTTTTGTTGATCCAAAGGATGCTAAGAAAGTGTGCAAGCTCCGGCAATCCATTCTTGGACTGGTGCAAGCCTCTCGGTGCAAGCTCCAGCATATGGTTTTATACAGACCTTTGGAGAAGCCTGTATTTACAAGAAAGTGAGTGGGAGCTCTGTAGCATTTCTAATATTATATGTGTATGACATATTGTTGATTGGAAATGATATAGAATTTCTAGGTAGCATAAAAGGATACTTGAATAAAAGTTTTTCAATGAAAGACCTCGGTGAAGCTGCTTATATATTGGGCATCAAGATCTATAGAGATAGATCAAGACGCTTAATTGGACTTTCACAAAGCACATACCTTGATAAGATTTTGAAGAAGTTCAAAATGGACCAGTCAAAAAAAGGGTTCTTGCCTGTATTACAATGTGTGAAGTTGAGTGAGACTCAATGCCCGACCACTGCAAAAGATAGAGAGAAAATGAAAGTCATTCCCTATGCTTTAGCCATAGGTTCTATCATGTATACAATGCTGTGTACCAGACCTGATGTGTGCCTTGCTATAAGTATAGTTGGGAGCTACCAAAGTAATATAGGAGTGGATCACTGGACAGCGGTCAAGAACATCCTGAAATACCTGAAAAGGACTAAGGATATGTTTCTCGTTTATGGAGGTGACAAAGAGCTCGTCGTAAATGGTTACGTCGATGCAATCTTTGACACTGATTCGGATTACTCTAAGTCACAAACCGGATACGTGTTTATACTGAATGGTAGAGCTGTCAGTTGGTGCAGTTCTAAGAAGAGCGTCGTGGCGGGATCTACGTGTGAAGCGGAATACATAGCTGCTTCGGAAGAAGCAAATGAAGGAGTCTGGATGAAGGAGTTCATATCCGATCTAGGTGTCATACCTAGTACATCGGGTCCAATGAAGATCTTTTGTGACAATACTGGAGCAATTGCCATGGCGAAGGAATCCAGATTTCACAAGAGAACCAAGCACATCAAGAGACGCTTCAATTCCATCCGTCATCAAGTGTCAGAAGGGGACATAGAGATTTGCAAGATACATACGGATCTGAATGTTGCAGACCCGTTGACTAAGCCTCTCTCACGAGCAAAACATGATCAACACCAAGACTCCATGGGTGTTAGAATCATTACAATGTAATCTAGATTATTGACTCTAGTGCAAGTGGGAGACTGAAGAAAATATGCCATAGAGGCAATAATAAAGTTGTTATTTATATTTCATTATATCATGATAAATGTTTATTATTCATGCTAGAATTGTATTAACCGGAAACTTAGTACATGCGTGAATACATAGACAAACAGAGTGTCACTAGTATGCCTCTACTTTGACTAGCTCGTTAATCGAAGATGTTTAAGTTTCCTAGCCATAGACATATGTTGTCATTTGATGAACGGGATCACATCATTAGATAATGATGTGATTGACTTGACCCATCCATTAGCTTAGCACTATGATCGTTCAGTTTATTGCTATTGCTTTCTTCATAACTTATACATGTCCCAATGACAATTAGATTATGCAACTCCCGAATACCGGAGGAACACTTAGTGTGCTATCAAACGTCACAACATAATTGGGTGATTATAAAGATGCTCTACAGGTGTCTCCGACGGTGTTTGTTGGGTTGGCATAGATCGGGATTAGGATTTGTCACTCCGTGTTTCAGAGAAGTATCTCTGGGCCCTCTCGGTAATGCACATCACTATAAGCCTTGCAAGCAATGTGACTAATGAGTTAGTTGCGGGAAGATTCATTACAAAACGAGTAAAGAGACTTGCTGGTAACGAGATTGAACTAGGTATGATGATACCGACAATCGAATCTCGGGGAAGTAACATACCGATGACAAAGGGAACAACATATGTTGTTATGCGGTTTGACCGATAAAGATCTTCGTAGAATATGTAGGAACCTATATGAGCATCCAGGTTCTGCTATTGGTTATTGACCGAAGATGAGTCTCGGTCATGTCTACATAGTTCTCGAACTCGTAGGGTCCGCACGCTTAACGTTCGATGACGATTGGTATTATGAGTTTATGTGTTTTGATGTACCGAAGGTAGTTCGGAGACCCGGATATGATCACGGACATGACGAGGAGTCTCGAAATGGTCGAGACATAGAGATTGATATATTGGACTACTATATTCGGACACCGGAAATGTTCCGGACAAGTTTCGGATAAAACCGGAGTGTCGGAGGGTTACCGGAAGCCCCCGGGGAAACTAATGGGCCACATGGGCCTTAGTGGAGAGAGAGAGGGGCGGCTAGGGCAGGCCGCGCGCCACCACCCCCTTGGGTCCGAATTGGACTAGGGAAGGGGGGCGGCGCCCCCCTTTCCTTCTCCCTCTCCTCTCTTCCCTTGTTGGAAACCTACTAGGAATAGGATTCCTAGTAGGAATCCTACTTCGGGCGCGCCCTATGAGGGTCGGCCGACCTTCCCATTGCTCCTTTATATAAGGGGGCAGGGGGCACCCTAGAAGACACACAAGTTGATTGTTTAGCCGTGTGCGGTGCCCCCCTCCACAGATTTCCACCTCGGTCATATCGGTGTAGTGCTTAGGCGAAGCCCTGCGTCGGTAACTTCATCATCACCGTCATCACGCCGCCGTGCTGACGAAACTCTCCCTCGACCTCAGCTGGATCTAGAGTTCGTGGGACGTCACCGAGCTGAACGTGTGTAGATCGCGGAGGTGACGTACCTTCGGTGCTAGGATGGGTCGGATCGTTAAGACGTACGACTACATCAACCACGTTGTCATAACGCTTCCGCTTTCAGTCTACGAGGGTACGTAGACAACACTCTCCCTGTCGTTGCTATGCATCACCTAGATAGATCTTGCGTTATCGTAGGAAAATTTTGAAATTTTTGCATTCCCCAACATTTATATGGGCCGTTAATAGGCCCGATGTGACGTTGGGCCACCTTGTAACGCCCACGATGCGGCTATATCTCCCACGTGTCGAGGCACGACTTAGAGGCATAACTGCATTGTGGTTTTGTCGCAAGAAGGGTAATCTTCACACAATCCCATGTAATGAACAAGAAAGGGATAAATTGAGTTGGTTTACAATCGCCACTTCACACAATGATCAATTAATTAATACATCATTCAGAGTACACACATAGTCCGACTACGGACAAATCCAAATGAAAAGAAGATAACCCCAAATGCTAGATCCCCGATCGTCCCAACTGGGCTCCACTACTGATCATCAGGAAACGAAACATAGTAACAACCAAGGTCCTCGTCGAACTCCCACTTGAGTTCGGCAGCATCACCTGCACTGGTATCATCGGCACCTGCAACTGTTTTGGTAGTATCTGTGAGTCACGAGGACTCAGCAATCTCAAACCCGCGAGATCAAGACTATTTAAGCTTATGGGTAGGATGAGGTAATGAGGTGGAGTTGCAGCAAGCACTAAGCAAATATGGTGGCTAACATACGAATACAAGAGTAAGATGAGAAGCTACGCCACGGTCGTGAAGCTAGAAGTGATCAAGAAGTGTTCCTGAACTACTTACGTCCAAACAGTGCCCAAACCGTGTTCACTTCCCGAACTCCGTTGAAAAGAGACCATCACGGTTACAGACGCGGTTGATGTATTTTAATTAAGTCAAGTGTCAAGTTCTCTACAACCGAATATTATCAAATTCCCATCTGCCACATAACCGCGGGCACGGCTCTCAAAAGTTTATACCCTACAGGTGTGTCCCAACTTAGCCCATCACAAGCTCTCACGATCAACAAAGGATATTCCTTCTCCCGGAACAACCCGATCAGACTCGGAATCCCGGTTACAAGACATTTCGACAATGGTAAAACAAGACCAGCAAGACCGCCCGAATGTGCCGACAAATCTCGATAGGAGCTGCACATATCTCGTTCTCAGGGCACACCAGATAGGTCAAGCTACGAGTAAAACCAACCTTCAACTTTCCCTGAGGTGGCCCCGCAGGCCGCTCGGTTCGGACCAACACTCAGAGGAGCACTGGCCCGGGGGGGTTAAATAAAGATGACCCTCGGGTTTATAACTCCCAAGGGAAAAGTTTAGGTGGTTAGGCAAATGTTAAAACCAAGGTTGGGCCTTGCTGGAGGAGTTTTATTCAAAGCGAACTGTCAAGAAGGTCCCATAACCCCAACCGCGCAAGGAACGAAAATCAAGGAACATAACACTGGTATGACGGAAATGTAACACCCCCAGTGTCATGCTATAGTAACCCTCTGTGATTAAGCTAAGCATTTTTCCAAACAGTGCTTAATCACCTTTGTTCAATATCCCATTTGAAATTCCAGCCAATTCAAATTCAAGTGAAGTTTGAAGTTGCTCAAAAGTTGCTGGAAAAATGTTCATCATTTGTCAAAAATTCCATAACAATTATTTGTGAAGGAACAGAACATCACTTTTGTGCAAAGATGAGCATTACCAATTATAACAGCACCAATTCAGCATTTTTAAATGATATCCTATTTATGAAAAATACCAAATGAATTCTTCCGGTCTCCAAAATATTTGTGGCACTTTCTATAATCACCAGGGATTTAATGGGACAACTCCCAAAATTTTCCTAAGTGAAATAGTTGACCAAATAATTCCCATTCTCTCTCTGTTAATAAATAAAAGCAAAAACCGAAGATAAGAATTAGAAAAAGGCCTAATGACTACTGTGCGACAGGGCCTCAGTGAACCAGTAGCCGGCCCAGCCCGTTTGGAGGTCGTCGTCCTGCTCATCGCGCAGTGTCGCGCGCCCATACTGACACGGCGATAGCCGCCTCGCTGTCGGCCATCCCACGGCTCCCCGGCGCCGATAAGAGCCTCCCCGGTCGCCTCTCCCTTCCCTGCAAACCCTAGATACCCCAGCTTTCCCCTCGCTCTCTCTATCGCTCCAGCGCGAGCTCGCCCGAAGCGCTCGCCGCCGTCGCCCGCTCGATCCCGCAGCCACCGTCACCTCTCCGCGGCCTCACCGTGCCACAATGACACGCCGTCCTCGGCTACTCCCTCTGCACCAACCGGAGCGAGAAGGGAGCCACCACCGCGAGCCCGATGACCCCTTCTTCCTCCTGCGCCCATCTTCGTATCCGGCGCCGATTCGCCGCCGTTGGTCCTCCCCGAGCCCGCAAACGCACACCTACAGGTTCACGGTGAGCAACCGCATCGCCTCCCCCTCTCTTCGGCCTCTCCCCGTAGCCGCAGCCGCCGCTTTTGCCGCGCCCGAACACCTTGCCGCCGGCGAGCTCGTAGTCGTGCCCTCGCTGCCCATCGAGCTCAAACGAGCTCGGGTTTCTGCTCAGCACGCCCGTGCAAGCCCGATGCACCCATCCCCGCGCTCTGCCGAGCCCCATAGCGGTAAACCCGAATGCGGCCGAACTCCGGCGCCGCCTCCGCCGCTCGCCGTCTCTGTCTCAGGCTGTTCCCGGTCAAACCGCCGCCGCTGATCGACGTGCGAGCGAGTGCTCGTTCGATCGCCCTAGGCTGTGCGCGCGAGTAATATAAAGCTTGTATTCTATTAATTTGTGTCTAGAGTTGTGTTGTGATATCTTCGCGTGAGTCCCTGATCTTGATCATACACATTTGCGTGTATGATTAGTGTACGATTGAATCGAGGGTGTCACAAGTTGGTATCAAGGCGGACTACCTGTAGGTAGCCCCCTTTCCAACTCCTTGGCCGAAGCCGAGTCTAGTCACTACAAAAACTTTTACTAACATGGTTGTGTGTCTTACGGGCCCACGTCGCCATTGGGTGGTATTAGAGTCTTTTTATTCCTCGTCTATACTCTGGGACTCTAATCTCTCTTCCATTCGGGTTAAACGATTTTGCTAACTCTAACATTAGGATCTCGTAACTACTTCCTCCCGGAGAGCCCCTTATTACAGATGATCGCCTGCTGCACCAGAAGATTCCGAAGATACCCTACAATGTTCTCTTGAGACTTTGTGTCAGTCGCTTTTGCAATTCCCTGGCACCGATATATCCTTATGGATAACTACGTACGCTTGCGATTCTTACAGTCATTCCCTATTGCTCTTGTTCTTCCTTACCTGCTTGCATTTTGGTTAATTCCATATGTCTAGCAATATTCATTAAAATCCTTTGCGACTATAATCCTTACCTTGTCGATTCGACATGTGTGTGAATGCACGCAATCATCAGTTGTTCCCTGGAAATTGTTCTTCCAGCTCAGTGGTCATTCCGGGCATGAGCTGATTCTCGGCAAATCAAACCTTGATTGATTTCCCATCTAATCCTATTCAACATAATCGCACCTAATCATAGCATCTGATTTTGATACACCGATCTGGGTATCGTAATTCCTTTGTATTGAAGCTTTGAAATTATCCTAAAATTTCTATAATTTGATGCCTTTGCATTCTTTCTTCTTCTCATTGAGTATCATTAATCACATCAGATCATTGTTGACCGCCAGATCCTTTGGTAGATTATTATCCGAAAGTGTCCTTCATATCCACTAACCTTGTGAGCTCTTCCCATGATACATAATGCCTTTGGTAAATATGTATCCTCTGCTTTTGTCAGCCATACTCTACCTTCGAACTTGCGTCAATTATTCTTGAAATTTGTGGTACATGTTCCTAAGATGCCCTATGGGTTGAACCTATGCCTTCCCTAATCCGTGTGAACCCAAGAGTTTCCACGAGTCATACTCTTCTGACTTTTTGCCAGATAAAATTTCAACACTACAACTTCATTGAACGCGAGAAGTGAATGAAAGGTTATGCATTGGAGAAGTGGGAGTTGACCTTGAACTTTGTGTTCACGCCCATGGAAACGATGTAGATCTTATCATGGAAGCTTCTCGTAACAATAATTATTCCCTTGGTATAATTTGATCTTGTATCTGTGATTTTGGCCTTTGCAATCGTGGTTCCAACCAAGATTGTCTTCTTTGATCCCCTTTCTCGGACAAGTTGAAGTGCTTGCCTTCTACATATCAATACACATGTCCAAACTCTAATATGGTCTACCTTCGAGTATTACCCCTGGTATCTCGAGAATATCAAATAACTGAGTTGCTTCCTATGAGTATTCATCTAGTATTACTTCTCACCGATTTCAGATTTTCCCCCGGGTTCTGAGTTATCAGTCACTTGAGAACACCGATAAGAGAATCGATCCCGCACTATGATTCAATAACTCTAAGTAATTTTCGTTATTACGAGTTTAATAATCCTTCAAGTCATTCCTAGCCTGATCGGCTATATCATTGTCGTGACAAATTTTAACTGTGCTACCTGATCCTTCTTCCCGGAGCACAAATTTCGACGATGAACTAAGCCTACATCGGTTTTCCTCGTCATATCATTTTGTCTTGAATAGCAAGCTTAATTTCGAGTTTGTGTCGTACTCATGGTTCCCATAACCTTTCGCTTCATTATTCCTCTGAATTGATGCCATCGCCGATCGATTACATCTTCATAAGACCTCTCGACAAATATGTCGTGATCATCATCAACATTCTGAGCTCTTCCAGGATATTAATTAAATTCATGATGAGAAATACCATCCTTGCCCCTCGATGATTTGTGTTATCATCGACAACATTCTTTCCTCCCCCCCAACACAAACTTGTTCTTATAATTTTGGAAATACATCCTTTTTGACGTGTCGATGGATTGCTGCTGAACCCATCGGCCACATCCTCATTTTTCCTGATAAAATTGCATTGTTATAGAAATTCCTGATTGATCCTTTGTATTCCCAAGGTCCGACCTTTACCTGATGGCCATGCCAATGCCAGCTCGAAGCACGACTGTGGTACTTCGTTCATCAACAAGATCATTGGAAGCGCAATGCTAAATGTTTCTTGATCATCTATCCAAACACCATTGTATCGGTAACATCATCAGTTTCCCCTCCCTTTCCCCTAGTTGATTATCTTCTTACTATCCTATCATGGATATCATCCTCTGCTTGTCCTTGGGAAGGATATACTCCTGATAATTGTGTTTAAACACACTTTCCTTTCCAATGTTCTGATTAATCTAATGATCACCTTTTCTTTCCATTGTTTTGTTTAACCTTTCTTGTGGTTTATGAGATCTAAGCGGTAATAGTTCACTACTTAGGAAAACACCTCGGTGTACAATTTGTTAGTATGACCTTGTTATTATTGCTGTTGACTTCCCGGTAACCCCCGATGGACGAGAACTTTGCCTATTGGTCCGCCTCGTTCAACGAGCAGGAAAATGGTTCTCTTCGTCCCTCGCCCTTGGTACCAACGTTGTTGCCAACATAACTGACAGGCCATCCTCTAACATGCGTTGCTACCATGACCGTGCAATATGTCAGCGTCCTTCCTACCTTTGAACCACATGGTGAGCCCATAACCCACAGCTCCACAGGATCGAAACCTGACTCCTGTACATCCTTGATTCTGAAGTATCCTTTTTCACCTGACTTCGTATGTAATTCATGAGCCAGCTTCCTATTAATCTATTCTAGTATCAGACGCAATAATTTTTATTGTTGTTGCTCTGAACCCCTTTCATCTTTTGATTAGGCATCGAATGATTGGCTGCCCGTTAAAACTTCTCATGGTACCTTCATACTTTGCTCTCGATGTTATATTAAGTTTCAACTCGAGAGGTACTTCCGCCTCTTTCCTGAATTGTTCACCAGATAATTAACCCCCATAAGGGCCAGTTCTCCCGAAGTTACTCTTTACTTCCCCACTTAAATCTCGGGACGAGATTTCTTGTAGTGGAGGAGATTTGTAACACCCCCAGTGTCATGCTACAGTAACCCTCTGTGATTAAGCTAATCATGTTTCCAAACAGTGCTTAATCACCTTTGTTCAATATCCCATTTGAAATTCCAGCCAATTCAAATTCAAGTGAAGTTTGAAGTTGCTCAAAAGTTGCTGGAAAAATGTTCATCATTTGTCAAAAATTCCATAACAATTATTTGTTAAGGAACAGAACATCACTTTTGTGCAAAGATGAGCATTAGCAATTATAACAGCACCAGTTCAGCATTTTTAAATGCTATCCTATTTATGAAAAATACAAATTAATTCTTCTGGTCTCCAAAATATTTGTGGCACCTTCTATAATCACCAGGGATTTAATGGGACAACTCCAAAAAATTTCCTAAGTGAAATAGTTGACCAAATAATTCCCTTTCTCTCTCTCTTAATAAATAAAACTAAAACAGAAGATAAGAAAGAGAAAAAGGCCTAATGACTAATGCGACTGGGCCTCAGTGAAACAGTAGCCGGCCCAGCCCGTTTGGAGGTCGTCGTCCTGCTCATCGCGCGGTGTCGCGCGCCCGTACTGACACGGCGACAGCCGCCTCACTGTCGCCCATCCCACGGCTCCCCGGCGCCGATAAGAGCCTCCCTGGTCGCCTCTCCCTTCCCAGCAAACCCTAGATACCCCAGCTTTCCCCTCGCTATCTCTATCGCTCC
Organism: Aegilops tauschii subsp. strangulata; assembly: GCF_002575655.3. Taxonomy (NCBI): domain Eukaryota; kingdom Viridiplantae; phylum Streptophyta; class Magnoliopsida; order Poales; family Poaceae; genus Aegilops; species Aegilops tauschii. Next base: position 471,920,283 of record NC_053038.3, read on the forward strand.
CGCGCGAGCTCGCCCGAAGCGCTCGCCGCCGTCCCCCGCTCGATCCCGCGGCCACCGTCACCTCTCCGCCGCCTCACCGTGCCACAACGACGCGCCGTCCTCGGCTACTCCCACTACACCAACCAGAGCGAGAAGGGAGCCATCACCGCGAGCCCGACGACCCCTTCTTCCTCCTGTGGCCGTCTTCGTATCCGGCGCCGATTCGCCATTGTTGGTCCTCCCCGAGCCCGCTAACGCACACCTACAGGTTCACGGTGAGCAGCCGCATCGCCTCCCCCTCTCTCCGGCCTCTCCCCGTAGCCATAGCCGCCGCTTTTGCCGTGCCCGAACACCTTGCCCCCGACGAGCTCGTAGTCGTGCCCTCGCTGCCCGTCGAGCTCAAACGATCTCGGGTTTGTGCTCAGCACGCCCGTGCGAGCCCGAAGCACCCATCCCCCCACTCTGCCGAGCCCTGTAGCACCAAACCGAATGCGGCCGAACTCCGGCGCTGCCTCCGCCGCTCGCCGTCGCCGTCTCAGGCTATTCCCGGTCAAACCACCGCCGCTGATCGACGTGCGAGCGAGTGCTCGTTCGAACGCACTAGGCCGTGCGCCAAATGGTCGCCTGAGGCCATTTTCCGGCGAGATCCGAGCTGCGTCGCCGCTTTTGGCGTCGCCGGCGTTGAGCCGCCGGCCACCGCCTACGTGGCACACCTGGGGCCACCCCTAGGTCACTACCAGCGGGCCCCGCCGGCCCCGTTGACTGGGTTGACCCAGTCAACGTGCTGACTGGGCAGCCCAATGCCACTGACATGAGGGCCCCACTCTATTTAAACATATTTTATAAATAAATAAAATGTTAATTAATCTGTTAATTAGTTTTAATCACTAATCAGTAACTGACTAATGGGGCCCACACCCCTAATTAGTTCTGTTAGTCATATTAACCCACTGTTCGTCCCGCAGAGGCTGACAGGTGGGTCCCACCTGTCAGTTTGACTTGTCAGCTGGTCAGCCGACTACTGATGCGAGCATGACCTCAGCATGATGTCATAATCCATTTCTGTTAATTTAGCTAAACTCAAAAAATGCTGAAATCTTTGTCAATTCATAGAAAATAAACCGTAACTCGGATGAAAATGTTTTCTACACGAAAGTTTCTCAGAACAACGAGACGAATCTGAAAACGCGGTTCGTTTACCTGTCAGATGCCTCTAAGTATCTGAACATGGAACATTTCCCCTCCGGTCATCTGTGTGACACAGGTCCGGAACCGGGAATACATTCCCGGTTGATTTTCCCCCTTCACCTATATTGTGTAGCCATACGTTTGGCCACACCCGGCACATCATATTGCCACGTTATGCTTTGTATGCTATGTTTGCCTTATATTTACTATTTCTTCCCCCTGTTCTCTACGGTAGACCCCGAAACCGATGCTGCCTCTGTGATCGACTACGTCGACGACGACCCCTCCTTGCCAGATTAACCAGGCAAGCCCCCCCTTTGATCATCCCGATATTGCCCATTCCATTCTCATGCTTGCATTAGATTTTTCTATTGTAATTGATTGCTTCTATTCTGATGCATAGCCTACTTTTGTAACCTGCTTATTGTTACCTACCTGCTTATCCTAAACTACTTAGTATAGCTTGGTTAGTGATCCATCAGTGACCCCCACCTTGTCCTTTGTTTCCCCTTCTTCATCATTGAAGACCCGATCAACGGGATCGAAGACCAGGCCCCGGCACTGCACATCACTTTCCCCTTAGTTGCTTGACGCTACTAGGTTACTATCGAGTGCCAAGGGTGAGACCTCTACAGCACTTCTGATGTTAACCCTGTAGTGTAGCTATTCAGTCCTGGTCATCGAGGGTGATTCCGCCTTAACCACTTCGGATACGACTCTGTCGTGTAACCCCTCAAGTGTGAACCTCGTGGGTGGTTGCTCTTACGTTCACCTTGATGATTACATCAAGTGGAATTCACCGGGGGTGATTCCTCGGGTTTTCCCCTTGATGTTTGGACACACAGTTACTATGGATACTATGAATTTACACTGAACCATGTTACTAAAGACGGGTCGGCCCTGAGGGGTACCCACGCGAGCTTAATTGCGAGTGATGTGGAGATGGGTTGACCTGGAGGGTGCCCGCGAGATTATTACGAGGGGTGGCCGAGCATTCCTAGCCCTTGCCGCAAGTCCTAGAGACGGGGCAACGGGGTCACATCTTTCGTGAGTCTCTGCTTGTTACCGCGCGTTCCTAATCCACTACGATTTGGATATTTGATCCGAGGGGCCTCTGGCCTGATAGCACTAACCATCACGTGGGCATAGTATGGGCGTTCTGCGTCGTATGCATCAACCGAAGCTTAATAGACGTCAGCGACTGAGCGGCGCGTGTCGGGTTGGACTGCGTAAGCACCTGCCTTGTTGAAGGAGGTAGCTAGGTCTGCTCACCGGCCGCCCTCGCAACGTGCAGGAGTTCCCGGGGCGATGGCCCATGACCCCTGGGGGCATATGTTTAGTCCGGCATGCTGACCTCTCTATTAAGTATAGGTCGGGTTGCGGCGTATTGTTTGGTCGAGGCCGGGCATGACCCAGGAAAGTGTGTCCGGCCGGAGTTAATCGAGCATGGTGGGTAAGTTGGTGCACCCCTGTAGGGAAGAAAACATCTATCGATAGCCTGTCCTACGGTAACGGACACTTCGAGTTGTATCCCGATCGATACAACTAGAACTAGATACTTGAGATGAGACTTGGATATGAGGTGATAACTGGATAGTATGGCTCTGGGATTGCTTTCTCGCAGGGAGTCGAGAAAGGATCTCTGGCCGAGGTTGATAACACTACTACTACTTTACTTTATGCTACTCTACTCCCTCCTGTTGCTTCAAGATGGTGGTTTCCCGAAGATGCTAGTCTTCGATAGGACTAGGCCTTCTCTCTATTCTGGCATTTCTATAGCCCAGTCCAGATATACAACATCTCTTTGATAATGTTGCATATGTAGTGTAGGTCCTTGCTTGCGAGTACTTTGGATGAGTACTCACGGTTGCTTTGCTCCCCCTTTTCCCCCTTTCTTCTTCTTTCCGGTTGATGCAACCAGGTGTCGGAGCCGAGGAGCCAGATGCCACCGCCGATGCATCTACTACATGGAGACCGTCGAAGACCAGGTGTAGTTAGGAGGCTCCCAGGCAGGAGGCCTTGCCTTTTCGATCGTTGTTGCTTTTGTGCTAGCCTTTTTAAGGCAAACTTGTCTAACTCATGTCTGTGCTCAGATATTGTTGCTTCCGCTGATTCTTGTGTATTCAAGCTGATGTATATGAGCCCTCGAGGACCCTGGCTTGTAATATAAAGCTTGTATTATATTAATTTGTGTCTAGAGTTGTGTTGTGATATCTTCCTGTGAGTCCTTGATCTTGATCGTACACATTTGTGTGTATGATTAGTGTACGATTGAATCGAGGGCGTCACAAGTTGGTATTAGAGCCGACTGCCTGTAGGTAGCCCCCTTTCCAACTACTTGGCTGAAGTCGAGTCTAGTCACTACAAAAACTTCTACTAATGGTTGTGTGTCTTACGGGCCCACGTCGCCATTGGGTGGTATTAGGGTCTTTTTATTCCTCGTCTATACTCTGGGACTCTGATCTCTCTTCCATTCGGGTTAAACGATTTTGCTAACTCTAAAATTAGGATCTCGTAACTACTTCCTCCCGGAGAGCCCCTTATTACGGATGATCGCCTGCTGCACCAGAAGATTCCGAAGATACCCTACGATGTTCTCTTGAGACTTTGTGTCCGTCGCTTTTGCAATTCCCTGGCACCGATATATCCTTATGGATAACTACGTACGCTTGCGATTCTTACAGTCATTCCTTGTTGCTCTTGTTATTACAAGATGCCCTGAAATACTCTCCGTTGCCCTGAGAATCCTTTGAGCTTACTGCCTTGCAGTTCTTTACCACATGAATACCCCTACGGATAATTCCTCGCACATATCAAGTATTCGCTCATCCCTAGTTGTGCTTGTGTTTCACAAAATTCTTTGAAATACTATTCGATCTTCTGAAAATCCTTTGTAGCCCATTGCTCTTGTTCTTCCTTACCTGCTTGCATTTTGGTTAATTCCATATGTATAGCAATATTCATTAAAATCCTTTGCGATTGTCGTCCTTACCCTGTCGATTCAACATGTGTGTGAGTGCATGCAATCATCAGTTGTTCCCTGGAAATTGTTCTGCCAGCTCAGACGTCAGTCCGGGCATGAGCTGATTCTCGGAAAATCAAACCATGATTGATTGCCCATCTAATCATATTCAACATACTCGTACCTAATCATAGCATCTGATTCTGATACACCGATCTGGGTATCGTAATTCCTTTGTATTGAAGCTTTGAAATTATCCTAAAATTTCTATAATTTGATGCCTTTGCATTCTTTCTTCTTCTCGTTGAGTATCGTTAATCACATCAGATCATTGTTGACCGCCAGATCCTTTGGTAGATTATTATCTGAAAGTGTCCTTCATATCCACTAACCTTGTGAGCTCTTCCCATGATACATAATGCCTTTGGTAAATATGTATCCTCTGCTTTTGTCAGCCATACTCTACCTTCGAACTTGCGTCAATTATTCTTGAAATTTGCGGTATATGTTCCTAAGATGCCCCTATGGGTTGAACCTATGCCTTCCCTAATCCGTGTGAACCCAAGAGTTTTCACGAGTCATACTCTTCTGACTTTTTGCCAGATAAAATTTCAACACTACAACTTCATTGAATGCGAGAAGTGAATGAAAGGTTATGCATTGGAGAAGTGGAGTCGACAATGAACTTTGTGTTCATGCCCATGGAAACGATGTAGATCTTATCATGGAAGCTTCTCGTAACAATAATTATTCCCTTGGTATAATTTGATCCTGTATCTGTGATTTTGGCCTTTGCAATTGTCGTTCCAACCAAGATTGTCTTCTTTGATCCCCTTTCTTGGACAAGTTGAAGTGCTTGCCTTCTACATATCAATACACATGTCCAAACTCTAATATGGTCTACCTTCGAGTATTACCCCAGGTATCTCGAGAATATCAAATAACTGAGTTGCTTCCTATGAGTATTCATCTAGTATTACTTCTCACTGATTTCAGATTTTCCCCCGGGTTCTGAGTTATTAGTCACTCGAGAACACCGATAGGAGAATCGATCCCGCACTCCGATTTAATAACTCTAAGTAATTTTCATTATTACGAGTTTAATAATCCTTCAAGTCATTCCTAGCCTGGTCGGCTATATCATTGTCGTGATAAATTTTAACTCTGCTACCTGATCCTTCTTCCCGGAGCACAATTTTTGACGATGAACTAAGCCTACATCGGTTTTCCTCGTCATATCATTTTGTCTTGAATAGCAAGCTTAATTTCGAGTTTGTGTCGTACTCATGGTTCCCATAACCTTTCGCTTCATCATCCCTTTGAATTGATGCCATCGCCGATCGATTACATCTTCATGAAACCTCTCGACAAATATGTCGTGATCATCATCAACATTCTGAGCTCTTCCAGGATATTAGTTAAATTCATGATGAGAAATACCATCCTTGCCCCTCGATGATTTGTGTTATCATCGACAACATTCTTTCCTCCCCCCCAACACAAACTTGTTCTTATAATTTTGGAAATACATCCTTTTTGACGTGTCGATGGATTGTTGCTGAACCCATCGGCCACATCCTCATTTTTCCTGATAAAATTGCATTGTTATAGAAATTCCTGATTGTTCCTTTGTATTCCCAATGTCCGACCTTTACCTGATGGCCATGCCAATGCCATCTCGAAGCACGACTGTGGTACTTCGTTCATCAACAAGATCATTGGAAGCGCAATGCTAAATGTTTCTTGATCATCTATCCAAACACCATTGTATCGGTAACATCATCAGTTTCCCCTCCCTTTCCCCTAGTTGATTATCTTCTTACTATCCTGTCATGGATATCATCCTCTGCTTGTCCTTGGGAAGGATATACTCCTGATAATTATGTTTAAACACACTTTCCTTTCCAATGTTCTGATTAATCTAATGATCACCTTTTCTTTCCATTGTTTTGTTTAACCTTTCTTGTGGTTTATGAGATCTAAGCGGTAATAGTTCCCTGCTTATGGAAACACCTCGGTGTACAATTTTTCAGTAAGACCTTGTTATTATTGCTGTTGACATCCCAGTAACCCCCGATGGACGAGAACTTTGCCTGTTGGTCCGCCTCATTTAACGAGCAGGAAAATGGTTCTGTTCATCCCTCGCCCTTGGTACCAACGTTGTTGCCAACATAACTAACAGGCCATCCTCTGACATGCCTTGCTACCATGACCGTGCAATATGTCGGCGTCCTTCCTACTTTTGATCCACATGGTGGGCCCATAACCCACAGCTCCACAGGATCGAAACCTGACTCCTGTACAACCTTGATTCCGAAGTATCCTTTTTCACCTGACTTCGTATGTAATTCATGAGCCACCTTCCTAGTGATCTATTCTAGTATCAGACGCAATAATTTTTGTTGTTGTTGCTCTGAACCCCTTTCATCTTTTGATTAGGCATCGAATGATTGGCTGCCCGTTAAAACTTCTCATGGTACCTTCATACTTTGCTCTCGATGTTATATTAAGTTTCAACTCGAGAGGTACTTCTGCCTCATTCCCTGAATTGTTCACCAGATAATTAACCCCCATAAGGGTCAGTTCTCCCGAAGTTACTCTTTACTTCCCCACTTAAATCTCGGGACGAGATTTCTTGTAGTGGAGGAGACTTGTAACACCCCCAGTGTCATGCTACAGTAACCCTCTGTGATTAAGCTAATCATTTTTCCAAACAGTGCTTAATCACCTTTGTTCAATATCCCATTTGAAATTCCAGCCAATTCAAATTCAAGTGAAGTTTGAAGTTGCTCAAAAGTTGCTAGAAAAATGTTCATCATTTGTCAAAAATTCCATAACAATTATTTGTTAAGGAACAGAACATCACTTTTGTGCAAAGATGAGCATTAGCAAATATAACAACACCAATTCAGCATTTTTAAATGCTATCCTATTTATGAAAAATACCAAATGAATTCTTCTGGTCTCCAAAATATTTGTGGCACTTTCTATAATCACCAGGGATTTAATGGGAGAACTCCCAAAATTTTCCTAAGTGAAATAGTTGACCAAATAATTCCCTTTCTCTCTGTTAATAAATAAAAGCTAAAACAGAAGATAAGAAAGAGAAAAAGGCCTAATGACTACTGTGCGACTGGGCCTCAGTGAAACAGTAGCCGGCCCAGCCCGTTTGGAGGTCGTCGTCCTGCTCATCACGCGGTGTCGCGCGCCCGTACTGACACGGCGACAGCCGCCTCGCTGTCGGCCATCCCACGGCTCCCCGGCGCCGATAAGAGCCTCCCCGGTCGCCTCTCCCTTCCCCGCAAACCCTAGATACCCCAGCTTTTTCCTCGCTGTCTCTCTATCGCTCCTGCGCGAGCTCGCCCGAAGCGCTCGCCGCCGTCCCCCGCTCGATCCCGGGGCCACCGTCACCTCACCGCCGCCTCATCGTGCCACAACGACGCGCCGTCCTCGGCTACTCCCTCTGCACAAACCGGAGCGAGAAGGGAGCCACCACCGCGAGCCCGGCAACCCCTTCTTCCTCCTGCGGCCGTCTTTGTATCCGGCGCCGATTCGCCGCCGTTGGTCCTCCCCGAGCCCTCTAACGCACACCTACAGGTTCACGGTGAGCAGCCGCATCGCCTCCCCCTCTCTCCGGCCTCTCCCCGTCGCCGTAGCCACCGCTTTTGCCGCGCCCGAACACCTTGCCGCCGACGAGCTCGTAGCCGTGCCCTCGCTGCCCGTCGAGCTCAAACGAGCTCGGGTTTGTGCTCAGCACGCCCGTGCGAGCCCGAAGCACCCATCCCCGCGCTCTGCCGAGCCCCGTAGCGCCAAACCTGAATGCGGACAAACTCCAGCGCCACCTCCGCCGCTCGCCGCCGTCGTCTCAGGCTGTTCCTGGACAAACCGCCGTCGCTGATCGACGTGCGAGCGAGTGCTCGTTCGAACGCACTAGGCCGCGCGCCAAATGGTCGCCTGAGGCCATTTTCCGGCGAGATCCAAGGTGTGCCGCCGCATTTGGCATCGCCGGCATTGAGCCGCCGGCCACCGCCTACGTGGCACACCTGGGGCCACCCCTGGGTCACTGCCAGCGGGCCCCGCCTGCCCCGTTGACTGGGTTGACCCAGTCAACGTGCTGACTGGGCAGCCCAATGCCACTGACATAAAGGCCCCGCGCTATTTAAACATATTTTATAAATAAATAAAATGTTAATTAATCTATTAGTTACTTTTAATCACTAATCAGTCACTGACTAATGGGGCCCACACCCCTAATTAGTTCTGTTAGTCATATTAACCCACTGTTCGTCCCGCATAGGCTGACAGGTGGGTCCCACCTGTCAGTTTGACAGGTCAGCCGACTGCTGATGCAAGCGTGACCTCAGCATGATGTCATAATCCATTTCTTTTAATTTAGCTAAACTCAGAAAATGCTGAAATCTTTTTAAATTCATAGAAAATAAATCGTAACTCGGATGAAAATATTTTCTACATGAAAGTTGCTCAGAACGACGAGACGAATCCGAATACGCGGTTAGTTTACCTGTCAGATGCCTCTAACTATCTGAACATGGAACATTTCCCCTCCGGTCATCTGTGTGACACAGGTCCGGAACCGGGAATACATTCCCGGTTGATTTCCCCCCTTCACCTATATCGTGTAGCCATACGTTAGGCCACACCTGGCACATCATATTGCCACGTTTTGCTTTGTGATGCTATGTTTGCCTTATATTTACTGTTTCTTCCCCCTGTTCTGTCCGGTAGACCCCGAGACCGATGCTGCCTCTATGATTGACTACGTCGACGATGACCCCTCCTTGCCAGAGTAACCAGGCAAGCCCCCCCTTTGATCATCCCGATATTGCCCATTCCATTCTCTCATGCTTGCATTAGATTTTGCTATTGTAATTGATTGCTCCTATTCTGATGCATAGCCTGCTTTTGTAACCTGCTTATTGTTACCTACCTGCTTATCCTAAACTGCTTAGTATAGGTTGGTTAGTGATCCATCAGTGACCCCCACCTTGTCCTTTGTTTCCCCTGCTTCATCATTGAAGACCCGATCAACGGGATCGAAGACCAGGCCCTGGCACCGCACATCACTTTCCCCTTAGTTGCTCGACACTACCGGGTTACTATCGAGTGTCGAGGGTGAGACCTCTACAGCACTTCTGATGTTAACCCTGTAGTGTAGCTATTCGGTCATGGTGATCGAGGGTGATTCCGCCTTAACCACTTCTGATACGACTCTGTCGTGCAACCCCTCAAGTGTGAACCTCGGGGGTGGTTCCTCTTACGTTCACCTTGATGATTACATCGAGTGGAATTCACCGGGGGTGATTCCTCGGGTGTTCCCCTTGATGTTTGGAAACACAGTTACTATGGATACTATGACTTTACACTGAACCATGTTACTAAAGACGGGTCGGCCCTGAGGGGTACCCGCGCGAGCTTAATTGCGAGTGATGTGGAGACGGGTTGACCTGGAGGGCGCCCGCGAGATAATTACGAGGCGTGGCCGGGCATTCCTAGCCCCTGCCGCATGTCCTCGAGACGGGGCAACGGGGTCACATCTTTCGTGAGTCTCTGCTTGTTACCACGCGTTCCTAATCCACTACGATATGGATATTTGATCCGAGGGGCCTCTGACCTGATAGCACTAACCATCACGTGGGCATAGTATGGGCGTTCTGCGTCGTATGCATCAGACGAAGCTTAATAGACGTCAGCGACTGAGCGGCGCGCGCCGGGTTGGACTGCGTAAGCACCTGCCTTGTTGAAGGAGGTAGCTAGGTCTGCTCACCGGCCGCCCTCACAACGTGCAGGAGTTCCCGGGGCGATGGCCCATGACCCCTGGGGGCATATGTTTAGTCCGGCGTGCTGACCTCTCTATTAAGTCTAGGTCGGGTTGCGGCGTATTGTTTGGCCGAGGCCGGGCATGACCCAGGAAAGTGTGTCCGGCCAGAGTTAATCGAGCGTGGCGGGTAAGTTGGTGCACCCCTGTAGGGAAGAAAACATCTATCGATAGCCTGTCCTACGGTAACGGACACTTGGAGTTGTATCCCGACCGATACAACTAAAACTAGATACTTGAGATGAGACTTGGATATGAGGTGATAGCTGGATAGTATGGCTCTGGATTGCTTTCTCGCAGGGAGTCGAGAAAGGATCTCTGGCCGAGGTTGATAACACTACTAGTACTTTACTTTATGCTACTCTACTCCCTCCCGTTGCTTCAAGATGGTGGTTTCCAGAAGATGCTAGTCTTCGATAGGACTAGGCCTTCTCTCTATTCTGGCATTTCTGCAGCCCAGTCCACATATACAGCCTTCCTTTGGTAATGTTGCATATGTAGTGTAGATCCTTGCTTGCGAGTACTTTGGATGAGTACTCACGGTTGCTTTGCTCCCCCTTTCCCCCCTTTCTTCTTCTTTTTGGTTGATGCAACCGGATGTCGGAGCCCAGGAGCCAGATGCCACCGCCGATCGTTGTTAGGTGGCTCCCAGGCAGGAGGCCTTGCCCTTTCGATCGTTGTTGCTTTTGTTCTAGCCTTCTTATGGCAAACTTGTCTAACTCATGTCTGTGCTCAGATATTGTTGCTTCCGCTGACTCTTGTGTATTCAAGCTGATGTATATGAGCCCTCGAGGACCCTGGCTTGTAATATAAAGCTTGTATTATTTTAATTTGTGTCTAGAGTTGTGTTGTTATATCTTCCCGTGAGTCCTTGATCTTGATCGTAGACATTTGTGTGTATGATTAGTGTACGATTGAATCGAGGGCGTCACAAGTTTAGGGCGGCAAGAGTGGAACAAAACACCGATCAAAAGGCCAAGCCTTCCACCCTTTGCCTAGTATATAGATGCATTAATTTAAATAAGAGATAAAGTGATATCCCAACAAATCCATGTTCCAACATGGAACAATCTTCAACTTCACCTGCAACTAACAATGCTATAAGAGGGGCTGAGCAAAAGCGGTAACAGAGCCAAACAACGGTTTGCTAGGAAGGTGGGTTAGAGGCTTGACATGACGATATGGGAGGCATGATAAACAAGTGGTAGGTAGCGCGACATAGCGATAGAGCGAACAACTAGCAAGCAAAGATAGAAGTGATATCGAGGGTAATGGTCATCTTGCCTGCAAAGTTCTTAGAGTTGACGAAAGCTTGCTCCTCGTTAACGTACTCAACAGGTTCCTCATTCATGAACTTGTCTCGCGGCTCTACCCAAAGCATAAACACAAGCAAAGGAACAACAATCAATCACGGTGCAATGCGCAAGCAATATGATGCAGGACATGGCATGGAATGCAAGGTATGATGTGCAATGCATAAGGGTACTCCGGAAGGGAAAAGATGATCATGGCATCAACTTGGGAAACCAAGTATGCCGCTGGAAAGAGTGAGTGATTTCGGCCAAAATTGATATAAGCATCACCGCAAACGGATGCACGGTTTGCAAATGACAAGCAAAACAAGAATGATGCAAATCTGCGCTTAACAACATCATAGCACTAAAGATGCAACAGGAAACTATGCTACAACACTTCAACAAGACAACGAAGCACACGGCATCAAATCACAGGTGAAGCTCTACAAATGATAAATACTGAGCTCCTCCTAGAACTCACTAGAACAAGTTCAAAATAGCATGGCAAAAATGCAAATGATAACAGATTCACAAACTTGGAGAAAATACTAAACATGTCAAAACAGAATCAGGTAGCAATGTTTACAGCTACGAAACAACATGCTATAGGAAAATATCATGGTAGACAAAGGCATGGCATGCAAGTACTAAAGGCATAGAACAAAACTCCCTTATTGAACTTTAACCAAAGATGCATGGATAAGATGGTAGCATCAATGCAAACATGGCAAATGATATGATCAGTTTCAGACTTGGAAGAAAAAGAGAGCATGGCAGTTACATATTCATGATAGCAGCTTTGCAAGCTCATGCCACTCACCACAAAGCATTTCGTGGCATCAGAAGGTAACCAACAGTAAGTAGGAATATTCAAGAAGCTAAACATGGCAAGAGAAAGTTCATAGGGTGCATGGATCACTAGCAAAACACATGGAAAAACTGAACTTCATGTTAACAATCTGTGAGCAACAATATTTAGCAAAACTTGAGCATGGTAATGACAAGCTAGATTACTTCATATTTGCAAGTAGAGGCATGAATGCATAGAACAAGACCACATCTTCAGAACACTCTTACTGAACTACCTCAAAATGTGCATGGATCTATTGGTAGCAACAAGACAACATAGCATCATAATGTAACAGGAAAATATACTGTCTGAAAACAGCAACATCACATAGCCTACTTTTCATGCTTCTGCTAGTCACCACAAAGCTCATAAGAATACAAGACTTGCACCACTGCAAAGATGGAATGATGGAGCTCATAAAACATGTAGACATGATGCTCATAGGATGCACACACAAAATGCAATGAAAATGACAAATCAGCAAGTTATGATAAATTCCAGCTGACAACATCATATAGCACTTTCGCAACGAAGGTTAGGGCATCAATACGGACAGTAACATGCATGCAAATGACACTAATATGAAGAGCATCATGAGCAGAACATTTCCATATAACATATGCGCACATCGGAGCTACGGACATGGAGATATGACATGATGAACATGGGCACACTAATATGAAGAGCATCACGAAATTACCACTCCAGATCTAGGGTTTCGGCACGGAAACTGAGGCGATGCGGATCTCGCCGGAGTGCTGCCGGAGAGGTGGAAGGAGATGGCCGGAGTCACGGGGAGGGCTGACGAGGACGTGGTGGCCGGAGAGGATGCTGGCAAGGTCGGGGCGCCGGATCCGGTCAGGCCCGACCGGATCCGCGGCGAGGTCGGCGCGGGGCGTGGCGCTGCGGTGGCGGCGTCGGGCGGCGGGGCGGCTCAGACGACGGCGGTCGCCGGAGTAGATCGGCGGCGGCAAGCGGCGATGGATGCGATGGCGGAGGAGGCGTTGACCCGGGCGGCGCGCAGGCGCGGGGTCGCCGGGAGGAGCGGGCGGCGTCGAACGGGCTCGCGGGCCCCACCCGGGCCGAGCGGTCCGGCAGCGGTGGGCGGTGGAGATGCCACGTGGCTCGCCCTGATTGGCGCGTGGCGGCGGCGCGGTTTTGTCCGGTGAGGTCGGACACGTCCGGCGGCGCGGGAGGAGCGAGGCTAGGGTTTCATCTGAGGTTTTTGGAAGGGGGGATGCATACTTATAGGCAGGGGGAGCTAGGAGTGTCCAAATGAGGTGCGGTTTTCGCCCACACGATCGTGATCCAATGACGGAGAGCATGGAGCGGGTTTTGGTGGGCTAGTGGGCTGTTTTGGAGGGGTGTTGGGCTGCAAAGAGAGAGAGGCTTTTGCGGTTACCCGGTTAACCATTGGGGCATCAAATGACCTTCAAATGGAACGAAATTTGACAGGCGGCCTACCGGTGATCTACCAAGGCCACTCAACAAATCTAGACCCATTCCGAGAACGTTTTTCTCCCGCTCATGAAACAAGATTAGAGAGGTGTAACGGGTGCATGTGGGAGTGTCGGATTGCGAAACGGACAACGGGGAAAATGACCAGATGCATGAGACGAACACGAATGCAAATGAGATGCACATGATGACATGAGATGAGATGCATGACATGAACAAAATGCAAAATGAAAGACAAAAAACCCAACCACGAAGGAAATATCATATCACATAGCCAGAAAATTCAAGAGTTGGAGTTACAATTATGGAAAGTTACATCCGGGGCGTTACACACATATGGCCCATGGATTTCGTCCGACGTTAACAGGCCGAAAATCACAACTTGCTGAAAGTGGCCCAAATCGATAGTTGGCCTCTAACAGGCCGAATGTCAGACATGGCCGAATATGACACAAATCCTTCACGGTCGTTTATGGGCCAAAAGTTTCAATGGCCTATAAATGGGCCCAAATGAAGCAGGACGTTTAACAGGCCGGAAATACACGAGGCCGTAATTCGGCCCAAATACTTGGACTGTTAACGGGCCAGAAGTAACCATGGGCCGCGATGATGACAATTTTACGATGGGCAATTGACGGGCCGATTTGACACTAGCCGTACGGGCCTTAACTGAGAATGCTGAGCCTTTAGCTGGGCCGGCCCATTATGGTCTGCAAAATCTTGTGGGCCTTTAGCTGGGCCGGCCCATTATGGTCCGCTATATCTTGTGGGCCTTTAGTTGGGCCGGCCCATTTAAACTTTATGGGCCACTTTTAGGCCCATCCATGTGTCAACATATCATAGGCGCATCTCGACCATTGGATGAGTGACACCTGTGCCAACGCGGAGCTGACATGTGGTTCCGTCGGCCAATGAGAATTTTACACGTGGAAAATCCCCATTGGTCCGGGCTGTTAACGGGTTATCGGATCCAAAACTACACCCGATAGCTTAACGGTGAGCCGTTACGGTCGATGCCACGTGTCGGTCACCCTTGACGAAAGCACTTCTATGACGCGCGATTTATCATCATGGAAGTGGACACTTCCGTGATGATAATTTTGGTAATGTCATGGAATACTTCTACGACAGCACAGGTATGACTATCTTGATTCTGTCATAAAATCGTCATGGATGTACATGCATGACACAAAACATGACCTACTGTGACAAACACGTATCATCACGAAAGTGTATTTTTTGGTAGTGGAAGGAGTAGGCACAATTGGCCCCGAGGCCGCACCACCCGAAAGTGGCGCGAGCATCATGCTCCTCCTTTTGCTTAGCAAGGGCCCGTTCCAGATCCTCAGAAGTGAAGGACTTGACTTTTGAAGAAGCATTGCCCTTCTCCGCCAGATCTGCAACAAGGGGAGTCCCATTGGGATTCTGTCGTGGAATTGTCACGGCAGATGTCCTCAAGCTAGGACTTAGTCGTGGAGCCATCGCCGCTAGGAAGCTTGAAGGGGTTAACGGGACAAGGAACACGAAGGTTTATACTGGTTCGGCCGCTTACGGTGAAGGTAAAAGCCTACGTCCAGTTGAGGTGGTATTGATTAGGGTTTCGATGACCAGGGAGCTTAACTGCTATGCCTGGCTCTCGATGAGATCTTTCTTCTCCTTAAACCGCTGCCGGGTCGTCCCTTTATATAGAGAGGTTGACGCCCAGCAGCTCTCAGAGTCCCGGCCGGCTCATAAAAGTGTCCGGCTCGGACTCTCAACTATTCTTGATTTACACTACAAGTCTCGCCATACGGCGGTTTATCACTACGGGCCTTAAGCCGTCTCCGGGTCTTAAGCCCATCTTTGGCCCACCGTCTTTAAGCTTGGCGCCGGGCTTCATGTGATGACCCTTATGAGTAACCCGACCCTTTCTGGCGGGTGACTCTACGGTTTATATCCTCAACATTAGGCCCCAGATTGATTTGATCCGGCTCGTGTCAATCTTCAATTCTTTCGACAGAAAATCTCCGGCTTACAATTGTGTGAAGGCCATAACCCGGCGTGACGTCATCCTCTGGACTCCGGGTAATCCACCGTGACGTCATCTTCCATTAAGTCCATTTTTTATTCCACCAGATCCGCAACGGATCTTATCTTTACTGCCATCCTGAAAATC
This sequence comes from Aegilops tauschii subsp. strangulata, assembly GCF_002575655.3. Lineage (NCBI taxonomy): Eukaryota > Viridiplantae > Streptophyta > Magnoliopsida > Poales > Poaceae > Aegilops > Aegilops tauschii. The sequence goes on from NC_053038.3 coordinate 471,936,006, forward strand.
GAGGCGCCTCTCGGGCGAGATAACCGCGCCGTGGCCTCCTCGTTTCTCGCGCCCACTTATGAGTCTGGCCTTATAAATAGCCCAACCCTTGGGTCTTTCTCATTCTCCCCCTTCTGTTGTCTCCTTCCTCTCGCTGCTCCGTGCTGCTCGAGCTCCGCCGCCGCAACAGAGCTCTGCATCCTCGTCGTCCTTGGCCGCTGCATCACCCTGAACCGTCCAGAGAACCACGGCGAACCCCTGCATCCGTAAGTTCCTTCCTCCTTGTAGGATAGATCTACGTTAAGCTCCTGCTGTTCTTCCCGTTCTTCGCCGTCGCCCACGAGTTCCTGGTAGTTTTCATTTTTACTGCCTCTTCTTGATCTTAAGACAGTATAGAACCAACGCGGCGGCTGTTTATCACCCATTTCAAATGCAAATAGATCCCTTTTCACTACATAAAGGCTCCGTTCGAGCCCAAGAACTTCCTTTGCATCTGTTTTTAGGTCTAGAAACTTTCCTTTTTGCCGACCGTTTTGATCCAAATTATTTACTGCAACGTGTGAAACCTGTTTTCACCACACTTAGTAAAAAAACTGCACCCGTTAAGCCATGGCGGTTTACATTTCCGGTTTAAAGAAACCACGCACCGTAGAACCTTCCGGCTCAAAGGAGGCCATGTGCCATAAAACTTTCCGGCTTATCTGTGACAAGGTCGTAGACAATCGAATTACTCTTAATACCTCCAGCGGCTTAGATAACCCGATGCACCTAGATATATGTCATTAGTCCCCTCCATAAGCCGCCACTTTAACATTGAACTGTAAATTTCCTCCGGCTTATAATTAAACCGGGCGTGTTTCCTTTTATCATAGGCTTCCGACTTTCACCATGCCTCCCAAAGCTCCCAAAGCTCCCATCACTTGCAATTGGATGAGGTCCAACGTCATCGACGAGACCTTAGTGGACTTTGTGAAGTCGGGTTATCTGCCCAAGAAGGACGTCATGTCCTACCGTGCCCCCGACCCATCAGAGGAGAGACCACAGCCAAAGGACGGGGAGGTGGTAGTTTTTGCGGATCATATGAGCCGGGGCTTCGCACCGCCCGGCTCAAAGTTCTTTAGAGACGTGGTGAATTTCTTTGACCTGTGGCCACAAGACATAGGACCCAATTCTGTGTCCAATATATGCAACTTCCAAGTGTTCTGCGAAGTCTACCTTGGAGAGGAGCCCAGCCTGCTGCTCTTCAGAGAGCTCTTCGACCTGAACCGTCAGAACGAGTACGCCAACGGGCCAAGCTTGGAACTTGGCGGCATCTCCATTCAGCGACGGAGAGACTGCCTTTTCCCTTACGCCGAGCCGCCAAGTCACCCAAAGGACTGGAACCAGACGTGGTTCTACTGCCAAGACACGTCGCCGGCTGACGAGAGCCCACTGCCCGGCTTTCGGCCTTCACGTCTGGAACCAACTCATCCTCTGTCTGACAAGTTAACTCAAGCGGAGCGCCAACCTCTGCTCCCCACCATCAACAAGATCAAGGCTCTCCTGGGCAATGGTCTCAACGGAATTGATCTGGTCCGGGTCTGGATCTCGTGGCGGGTGATCCCCTTGAGCCGCCGCCCTGGCTTAATGTGTGAATACACAGGCCGGAAAGATGACCCCCTGCGACACAGCCGCAACGATCTTCCTGAAGACATTGCTGAAGACATGACCAAGGCCCTTTTAAATGAGAGCTTGGCAGACTGCGGGAGGACCGGGCTAGCCCCCTTCTGCAAGACCAACCCAGCCCCAGCGGTAAGCCGCTGATCTGAACATTTTATCTTCTTCTGTAGATATCCTTCACCTGAATTTTTAAGAAATCATCATTGTATTTTTCAGGCTGATGACAAATTCTGGAAGGTCAAATATGACCATGAGCCGGCCAAGAAGGCCAGGAAGGCTAAGAAAGCCGCCAAGAGAGCCGCTCCCCGCAAGAAGGGAAGTAGGCCTACTGCTTCAGAGCTGCTGCAACTGAGCGACAGCTCCGAGTCAGAGGTAACCCCTGAACCTGTAATCTCTTGTTGTATTTATTGTTTATTTCTGTCCACCTTATCAATACTGTTCATGAACAGGATGACACCGGAGCAAGTAACCCGGTGGTTGAAGAGGTAATGATACTTTCCTCCGACTCGGAGCCCTTGCCAAGGCTGAAAGTCCGAAGGGTAACCTGGAAAGTAAGATTTTCTCATCCTTTAGCTTATCAAGATCCTCAATTTCTTTTGAAGCAACAGACTCTTGAGAGCCGGCGGCACACCCGGACCAACAAGGACGCTGACCTCTCCTCCGGCTTACCCGACGCATCGAGGAAACGCCGAACCGAGGTTCTCTCCAACTTGTACCCTTTTCATCCTTTGGCGGGTGTTATACGTCAACCGCTCAACTCTTCTGATTCAAACTATCAGGAAACCTCACCCTCCTCTGGTGACTCAATGCAATCAAGCCTGCTGGCCTTCAAGACCGTACCCGGGTAATAATGATCATCTCTTGTTGTGCTCATCTTTGCTCATGCCTTTGTACTAACCTTTTTTGTCCTTTCAGTGCCCAGGCAAAGCTCACCAAGAGGGCGAAGAAGACCAAGCCAGTCGAAGAGCCGGACTTGCCTGAACCGGAGGTAGCAGCTCAAGAACCGCCAGCTGCCTCCGCTCCCGAAGCCACCGCTCCAACCGACAAGGCAACTGCAGAAGCTTCTGCTAACCCGGAGACCTCCAGCTCGGCTCAGCCGGTCAATGACCCGGACGTGGTAATCACCTGGACGGAGTTTGTTGAGCCGGGGAGACCTACTGTATTGGCCAAGTGCTCCGCCAAGGAGGAGTTGCTACAGCACCGCCGGGTTAATCTGGACCTCACCGACTACGCCAATCTGAACATCGGAGAGATCGTCTCCGGCTATGTCCGCCAAGTGCACAAGAGCCGGGATGTAGAGATCGGCATGGTGAACCAGATTCAGCAGAAGTCTGAGGTACTACTCTTCTTTCTTCTTGCTTACTGCATAGTTATCCTGTTATTCTTACCATACTCTAGCCCCCAAGTCTATGACTTATGATAGAATATGTTGTAGACTTAAGTTCCGGCTTACTCGCTTGAACCGGCAATTTGTAAATAGAAACGTTCGATATGCATTAGCCCCCAAGTGCCAAGTGTCTTTGCTTGGAAAGTGCTTGGGACTTTAAAATTGCATAATAACTGTTCATCCTATAACCCGGAAATTATGCAGGCTGCTTGCAAGAAGTTTGAAGCTGACATCTCCGATCTGAAGACCCGGCTGAGGACGCAAGAAACTGAGACCCGGAAGGCCAATGCCAAATTTGTGTCCAGTATTGCTGCGCAAGAAAAGCTGAAGACGGACTATGATGCTGAACGGAAAGCTTGGGCCGAAGAGAAGGCTACTCTGGTGAACCGGGCCGAACAGGCGGAGAAGGCTCTGACAGAGAAGACCGCCGAACTCTCCGGCTTAAAACGCCAAGTGTCCCAGATGGTTGCCGCAATCTTCGGTAAGTCATTCCACCGGCTTTCGTCCAGTTTAAAAAATTTATGTCTCATAACCCATCATTGCTGGCGGCTTATCTTACTCTGTTACATAGGTCCCAGAAGCGCCAACCTCAACCAAAGCATGGTGACCAAGTTGAAGGCCGTGTACACCCTGGTGGAGCAACTCTACACCGGGTCACAGCGCGCCTTGGCCGTGGTGGCCCTATCCAATGAGGTGCCGACTCATCTGGCGGAAGTTCTTCGCCGGCTTGCCGTTCTTCCCGAACGTGTCCAAGAGCTGCGGCGGGCCTCTGCAAGAGCCGGAGCTATCGCCGCTCTGAGCCGGGCCAAGGCGTTCCTTCCAGAGTTAGACCCGGCAGACATTGCCCTCGGCTATCCCAGTTTGAAGGAAGACGGCACACCCTTCGACAAAAGGGACTTTGCAGCCTGCGTGAAGATCGTGCGCCCGGTGGCCACCCTCATTGGAAACGACACAGATCTGACCAAGTACTAGCCGGGTTACAATGCAGAAAATCAGAGGATCCCCACTCCGCGTTATGAAGCTATCAGCTTAGTCCCGCCAGCTCATAAGCACACCTTCGCCCCGGAGATTGACCCGGCCGGGTTAATTGACGAGGAAGCTCAATTTGAAGCTCTGAGCGGCATTGACTGGAAGTCGTCAACTTTCCAGGTCTTGGGAACAGCCGGAGGAGAGGAGAGGGATGAGCCGGAGACTTCAACTCAGCAAGCATCGTAACTCTGCAGGCGGCTTATTAAACAATGCTTCACCCTTTTGGACTCGATGAGTCTTGTAATAGAGTAGGACCAACACTTTAACTTTGCCGTGCCATCGTGCACGCGTTGAATGCTGAAGTCCGTTGAAGTTGTCTCCTTTATATTTCCCCGGGGCATAATCGATCATTCATTTTCCTTAAGCTCAAATAGTTGCCTTTAACTATCCTGCATAGAAGGACAAATCACAAGTCTCTAGGTAGCTTACCGCACTGAGAATCATAGTTTTAGATATATAACCCGGAATATGAATCAAAAAAGACTGGTCCTCAATTATGTCCTTAATATAGCCGTAATAACACACTTATCGGCCTGCAAGCACACTTCCGGCTTAGATAACCCGGGTAATAAGGTTGGTACCTCAATTCCGGTTTACCAGTCTTAATAACACCGATTATATTCGATTAGTACTATAAATCAAAGTTAAGCCGGCAAAGTGAGGCCCGCCGTGCACACCTGAAATAATCAGAAGAACTCACTATAAATCCGAAGAACTTAGGGGCTTCCGGTTCAAATATGACCAGAAACCCGTCCCAAAGGGGTTATGCTAGGATTCGAATGCGATCATATAGCCCCCAGTGGGTGTGGCGATGCCAATCAAGAGGGTACCGATAGCTATGTTCTCTTTGGTTCGAATACGACCCATGTTTGAACAGGAAGCCCCCAAATGACCTTAAGAATTGTTTAACAACACTGATTCGAATACGATCCACGTCGGTTCCCAAAGGGGTTAAACTATGATTCAAATATGATCAAAGAAAACTCCCCAATGAGCTCGGCACTTTGCCAATCAAATGGGTATCGACAACTATCTTCTCTTTGGTTCGAATACGACCTATGTTTGAACAGGAAGCCCCCAAATGACTATATTGTGTATGGCTAGATTCGAATACGATCATAAGCCGGATCCTCCTTCAAGTTATCACATGATCTTGTAATGAAAACAACACATTCATCTTTGGAGGAGAAAAAAGGACAGAGGTCCTGCTTTATTGCTTATCATAATATATACATGGCTTAGAGAAATATGTACATTATGAGAGCCGGTGGCTCAAGTCTAATAAGGCCGAAGCTGAGCTATGTTCCACGGCCGACGGGTCTCTTCCTCCGACTTACGTGAATCTTTGTGCTCCCGAATGTCAATGAGGTAATATGACCCGTTGTGCAAATTCTTGCTGACCACAAAGGGCCCTTCCCAAGGCGGGGATAGCTTGTGCGCATCTGTTTGATCTTGGATGAGCCGGAGCACCAGATCGCCTTCCTGAAAGACCCGGGATTTAACCCGGCGACTATGATAACGGCGCAGGTCCTGTTGGTAAATCGCTGAGTGAGCTGCTGCCACATCACGCTGTTCGTCCAACAAGTCAAGAGCATCTTGGCGCGCCTGTTCATTATCCATCTCAACATAAGCCGCCACTCGAGGCGAGTCATGACGGATGTCACTGGGGAGGACTGCTTCCGCTCCGTAAACCATGAAGAAAGGCGTGAAACCTGTAGACCTGTTAGGAGTAGTGTTGATGCTCCATAACACGGAGGGTAACTCCTCCACCCAACAACCCGGCGTCCGTTGTAAAGGGACCAAAAGCCGGGGTTTGATGCCTTTCAGAATCTCCTGATTAGCCCTCTCAGCTTAACCATTGGACTGAGGGTGAGCCACTGATGAAACATCAAGTCTAATATGCTCTCGTTGACAAAACTCCTCCATGGCGCCTTTGGATAAATTGGTACCATTGTCAGTTATAATGTTGTGTGGAAAGCCAAAGCGAAAGATCTCCTTTTTCGTAAACTGAACTGCCGTGGCCGCATCACACTTGCTAACTGGCTCTGCTTCAACCCACTTGGTAAACTTGTCAACTGCCACCAAGAGGTGGGTCTTCTTATCCTTGGACCTTTTAAAAGGCCCAACCATATCAAGCCCCCAGACCGCAAAGGGCCAAGTAATTGGGATCATCCTCAGCTCCTGAGCTGGCACATGAGCCCGTCGCGAGAACCTTTGGCAACCATCACATTTATTGACCAAGTCCTCCGCATCAGCATGAGCCGTCAGCCAATAAAAACCATGACGAAAATCCTTGGCCGCAAGAGACTTTGAGCCGGCGTGATGGCCACAATCCCCTTCATGAATCTCACGCAAGATCTCTTGACCTTCCGCAGGGGAGACACAACGCTGGAACGCTCCCGTAACACTGCGGCGATGCAACTCACCATTGATAACAATCATTGACTTAACACGGCCATGCCATGAACTTGGCGTAAGCCGGCCGCCCAAATATGGCATGGTACGGACTTCTTATCTTGACCACATCAAAGGTCAATTTTTCCACCCTGTAGTTGTGCTCATCTCCAAAGGCCACTTCAAACTCAATCTTGCCGACTGGATAGGCCGACTTACCAGGTACCACACCATGGAAAATAGTGTTTGACTGGCTGAGGTTCTTATCAATCAACCCCATACGACGGAACGTCTCATAATAGAGGATGTTGATGCTGCTGCCTCCATCCATGAGCACCTTAGTGAACTTATATCCTCCCACCTGAGGAGCCACCACCAAGGCCAAGTGACCCGGATTATCCACCCGGGGAGGGTGATCCTCCCTACTCCACACTATAGGCTGCTCAGACCACCGCAAGTAGCGTGGAACCGCCGGCTCAACAGCATTCACAGCCCTCTTATGAAGCTTCTGATCTCGCTTACACAGACTGGTGGTAAACACATGATACTGTCCACCGCTAAGCTGCTTTGGATTGGTCTGATAACCCCCCTACTGCTGTTGACGACCCTGGCCAGACTGCTGATTAAAGCCCCCTTGACCGTTCTGAGGATTAGAATTTGAGCCGCCGCCCGGGCCATGAAAACCGCCGGCGCCTGAGCCACCGCCCGGGCCGTTGTTGCCGTTAAAGGCATTGGAATTTTTGAAGGCCTTCATGATTGCACAATCCTTCCATAGATGAGTAGCTGGCTTCTCTCTAGAGCCATGCCTTGGACAAGGCTCATTCAACAGTTGCTCCAGCGTCGGGCCTGACCCGCCGGCTCGGGGAGGGGGCCTCCCCTTGCGTCGCTGGTTAGTACCCTGTGAGCTGGTGTTGGCTACGAAGTCTAGGCTGCCGTCGGCCTTGCGCTTGCCACCTCCTTGGTTCCCCGGGTTATGCTGGGAACCCTTGCCATTGCCGTTCTTCTTTCCCTTCCCTGTCCTTTCATCATCTGAAGCGGGGTCCTTGGTACTATCAGAATCAGCGTACTTGACGAGAGCCGCCATCAGTGTACCTATATCACTGCAGTCGCGCTTAAGCCGCCCGAGTTCATCTTCAGGGGCACGAAACGACAATTCTGTTCTAACATTAAGACTGCAGAGCCGGCATCCATCTTATCAGATGAACGTATTATCTCCTTAACCCGGCGAACCCAATGTGTCGTAGACTCACCCTCCTGCTACTTACAGTTAGTCAAATCCACAATTGACATAGACTGCCTACAGGTATCCTTGAAATTTTGGATGAACCAGGCTTTTAGCTCAGCCCAAGACCTGATGGAATTCGGTGGTAGCCCTTTCAACCAAGTGCGGGCAGTCCCATCTAACATCATGGTGAAGTACTTGGCCATTGCCGCTTCACTGACCTCCAGCAGTTCCATGGCCATCTCGTAACTCTCGATCCAGGCTGCGGGTTGTAAGTCAGCCGTGTAATTAGGCACCTTCCTAGGGCCTTTGAAATCCTTGGGTAGACGCTCATTGCGGAGAGCTGGCACTAAACAAGGGACACCTCCAGGCCTGGTAGGGATACCCACGTTGATGGAAGTCGTCGGATAAGCCGGGGGAGTCTGGTAAGCCATCAACTGAGGCACCTGCTCCGCCTCTTGCCGCGCTCTGTCTTGGTCTGCTGCGTGAAAGGCTCCGTTATGAACCGGGCCATGGCCAGGGGGCGGGTCATGGCGTCGGACGTTACTTGAGCCGGTCGCTGAGACCATGTGTCTGCTATAACTCGGGCTCCGGCCTGGACGAGGGGTCGAGTGGATCCTGTCCCGGCTGTAAGAGTACGCCTCTTGCTGCGCCAGTGCTGTCTGAAGGAGTTCCCTGACCCGGCGGGTTTCAATAGCCGTCGGAGAGTCGCCGTCAATTGGGAGGGCTGCCAGCCGTGCTGCTGCGGCGACCATGTTCTCCAGCGGGTTAGCATAATGACCCGGTGGTATTGGCACATACTGAGGCGGGGCAGGGTTCACCCGGGGAGGCCCCATCACTTGTGGCTGAACATGGGTTCCGGATCCGGGCACTATGATCCCTGGCGGGTTACTAGACCCTGCACCTGGCGTGTTGAAGAGGTTTCGAGGATCGTAAACCGGAGGGAGTCGAGATTGGGCTTTTTGATGCCTCCTTCTCATGACCTCATTGGACGCGTTTTGATCCATCGTGCGCCGGAAGGACTGTGCCTGAATCAACTGAGTTTGGGCGTCGAGAGCCGCCCTCTCCGCCGCCATCCTGATCCCTTCTGCTGCCAGATCCTCTTTGGCTTTCACTAGATCTAACTTTAACTGCGCCACCTCCGCGTCATGCTGAGCTTGATCCGCCGGGTCAACCGCGGCGGTCAACAGGGTCGTCATCTTGTCCATGAGATACATCAGCACCTGAGCCGGCGAGGCACCGGGTTTCCTGCCCCAGCAGCAGGGTTCTGAACAGGCTGCGCACCGGCCATGAAGATTCAGACCCGTCTCGGCGGCTCAAACGGGTCCGGAATACTGTCACCATCGGAACAACCCATGAGCCTACCATCTTGAAGTTGATACAACGAGTTTGACTCATCTGTGGACGACTCGCCGTCAGACCCGGCAGCCATCTCATCACCAGATCCAGATCTGTCAGAGTGCCCTCCATGGACACATCCCACAAAAACATGCCTCAAGGCAGGCAGGGCCCGGGCGGGTCGTGCGCGCTGAGCCATCTCGATGAGATCGGCGCAGAGATCCGGCTCCGGGCCCGGCTCACCAATCTTGCCAATGAAAACATGAATTCCGCCGAAGGGGACCCGGTATCCATACTCGATTGAGCCGGTGTCGGGGCCCCAGCTTGCATCGTCGATGTAGAGCTTGCCGCGACGACTCTTGGTCATCCGGCCCACAGCGTATCCCTTGAGCCCTTCGAAGCTGCCCTTCAAGAACTCAAATCCACCGTGCGCTGGCCCCACGGTGGGCGCTAACTGTCGTGGAATTGTCACGGCAGATGTCGTCAAGCTAGGACTTAGTCGTGGAGCCATCGCCGCTAGGAAGCTTGAAGGGGTTAACGGGACAAGGAACACGAGGGTTTATACTGGTTCGGCCCCTCATGGTGAAGGTAAAAGCCTACGTCCAGTTGAGGTGGTATTGATTAGGGTTTCGATGACCAGGGAGCTTAACTGCTATGCCTGGCTCTCGATGAGATCTTTCTTCTCCTTAAACCGCTGCCGGGTCGTCCCTTTATATAGAGAGGTTGACGCCCAGCAGCTCTCAGAGTCCCGGCTGGCTCATAAAAGTGTCCGGCTCGGACTCTCAACTATTCTTGTTTTACACTACAAGTTTCTCCATACGGCGGTTTATCACTACGGGCCTTAAGCCGTCTCCGGGTCTTAAGCCCATCTGTGGCCCACCGTCTTTAAGCTTGGCGCCGGGCTTCAAGTGATGACCCTTATGAGTAACCCGGCCCTTTCTGGCGGGTGACTCTAAGGTTTATATCCTCAACAGATTCATCTCGCTCTAGGGCGGTTAAGCCACAAGAATAGACCACGAAGCTGTGATACCAAGTAAAAGGATCGAGATGGACCTAGAGGAGGTGAATAGGTACAATAACAAATTTTAATTGTTAGTTAGCAATTTTAGGCAATAATGCTGAATATGAAGTTTACCAAACAATTGCAAATATGATGCTAAGAGCTAAGCAAGATAAACAAGTAACACACGTAAGTGTGAGAGCAAGCACAATATGATATAAGTAAAGACTAAGAGACAAGTAACCACAAGTAGAGAGTTAGGGTTAGGAATAACTGCAACTCCGAGCGACTAGCATGTATGCCGATGTTCACTTCCTTGGAGGGAAGCTACGTCACCGTTAGAGAGGTGGATGTTACCACGAAGGCACACCAACGCCACTAAGGCTCACCCTATTCTCCCTTTGAGACAACACCACGAAGGCCTTTCTCAACCACTAGTGGTAGACCTTTGGGTGGTCTCCAAACCCTCACGAACATTCCGGGGGTAATCACAATGGTCGATTCCTCTCCGAAAGACTCCTACCGCCTAGGAGTCTCCAACCTCCAAGAGTAACAAGATCGATGGCAAAAGGCTAAAGACTTGCTCAAATCATGAATTCCTTTGGTGCAAAGAAGGGGAAAGAGTGGATCTATCACTTGGATGGACAACTTCTCTCAAATGCTCTCAAATCCCTTGGGATCTAAGATTTGTTGTAGGAGAGTGAGAGAGAGAGAGAGAGAGAGTGAAATGTGTTCTAGGGTTTGCCCAAAGTGAATGGTCAACCCTCTCCCGTGGGGGGAGAGGGCTATATATAGTGTGGGTGCAAATATGGCCGTTGTAGTGTAAGTGACAGGGTAGGCCGGACATCCGTGACAGGGGCCGGACATCCGGCCTAGCATAGCACTAGTGATGTGAAGCAGAAACAGAGGACAAAACAGAGGGGCCGGACATCCGGGGCAAAGCCCGGACATCCGGCGAGACAGGAAGACCCGGACATCCGGCAAGATGTCAAGGATAGCCTTTACCATGCTTATTTTGCAAGTATACATGTTGCTGTTTCAAAACTGAAAGTTTACCGCTGTTGCAAAAATTCCCTAGAAAACTCAGAATGTGATAAAATGTTCAAACCTTTTGCATAATAAGCTCTGATAAATTTACTAAAGTGGGAATTTTCTTTCATAATGTTTGGAGTTAGGGAAGTATGATGAATCTTGCATTCTTTACAGACTGTACTGTTTTGGCAGATTGCTGTTATGTTTGCATTGTTTGCATATGTTTGTTTGATTAATGATTGTATTCGAGGATATGAGTATTAAATATGCAGAGGCATTTAGTATACAATGTTGAATAATAATTTTAGTGTTTTGTTACAGTAGAAAATGATAAAGTTTTTGCATTGTTTTATACTAACTTATCTCACAAGTTCTTGTTGAGTTTGGTGTGGATGAAGCTTTCGAGATTTAGGAAACCGTGATATGAGAGGAATTAAGGAGACACAAAAGATCAAGCTTTGGGATGCCCAACGCATCCCAAGATAATATTTCAAGAAGTCTCAAGCATCTAAGCTTGGGGATGCCCCGGTAGGCATCCCACCTTTCTTCTTCAACAATTATCGGTTAGTATCGGTTGAGCCTAAGTTTTTGCTTCTTCACATGATGAGTGCTATCCTTGAAATGTCGTTTTATTTTGTTTTGCTTGCTGTTTGAATAAAGTACTTAAGATCTGAAATACTTAAATGAGAGAGAGTCCTCACATAGCTAAATAATTATTTAACTACTCATTGATCTTCGCTTATATCTTTTTGGAGTAGTTTGTCATTTACTCGTGTGCTTCACTTATATCCAATGAGTAAATGGTTGAATGATTTGAATATCATAAATCTGAAATTATATATGTTTCATATGCTTATCCCATGGGGAGTAATGACTTCACATATAAGAAGTAGAGGTGGTAAATTTATTGAAGGTTAGTAAACATTGTATTGGTCACTTAAACAATTCATGAAAGAATACTGAAGGAAGAGAGATTTCACATATAAATATACTATCTTGGACATCTTTTGTAATTGTGAGCACTCATTAAAAGATGACATGCTAAAAGGTTGATGTTGGACAAGGAAGACAACGTAATGGGTTATGTTTTCTTATACCCGAAATAAAGTATATTGTCATGGATCATTCAACATGCTGAGCTTGCCTTTCCCCCTCATGCTAGCAAAATTATTTGCACCAAGTAGAGATACTACTTGTGCTTCCAAACATCCCTTAAATCAGTATTGCCATGAGAGTCTACCATACCTACCTATGGATTGAGTAAGATCCTTCAAGTAAGTTCTCATCGGTGCATGCAATAGAAATTGCTCTATAAATATGTATGATCTATTAGTGTGGAGAAAATAAGCTTTATACGATCTTGTGATGTGGAAGCAATAAAAGTGACGGACTGCATAATAAAGGTCCCTATCACAAGTGGAAATATAAAGTAAGGTTCTTTCGCATTAAGATTTTGTGCATCCAACTATAAAAGCGCATCAAAACCTCTGCTTCCCTCTGCGAAGGGCCTATCTTTTATTCTTGTCTTATACCTTATGCAAGAGTCATGGTGATCTTCACCTTTCCTTTTTACATTTTATCCTTTGGCAAGCACATTGTGTTGGAAAGATCCTGATATATATATCCAATTGGATGTAAGGCATCATGAAATATTATTGTTGACATTACCCTTGAGGTAAAAGGTTGGGAGGCGAATCTATAAGCCCCTATCTTTCTCTGTGTCTGATTAAAAATTTGAACCCATAAATTTCACGTGAGTGTTAGCAATTGTGAAAGATTAAATGATAGTTGAGTATGTGAAGTTTGCTGAATCAAAGCTCTGACATAGACCCTTCCTGAAAATAAAATGAATTGTAATTGTTTGATGACTAATAACACAGTTTGTTAGTTTTCAAGAAAGTTTATGATCTATACTTTAACATGTGAATAGCTTGTTACTTGATCATGAGAAGCTGTATGATATGAGCTACTGTTATGACATATAATGATGCTAGAAAACACTACAAAAAAAGACACATCCATGACATTTTGGGCCGAACGAAAAAAAATTCTATCATACTTATGACAGTTCTATGACGATAATTGTGAAAAAACCCGGTATCATCATAGATGTGGTGGGGTCCTACTTCTATGACAAAAAATCATGACAGAAAATGGGCTTTTCGTCCTGGGCGTGCCGGAGACGCGGTTGCATGACATTCTTTGGGCCGTCCATGACGGAAAAAACCGTGGTAGAAGCGAGGGCGAGGAAAATATCAGCGTGTTCCCGGTTACGGTGGGTGGTCGCGGCCGAGCGATGAGCGTTTCTCTCATACACGCACGCGCGTGGGTGCGAGGCATTGGGCTCTAACTGAACCCGAGCGAGGCGTTGGGCTCTAACTGAACCCGAGCGATTGCACTACAGGCTACGCGTTACTGAACTCGAGCGATCGATCGATGGCTGTTAACTGAACCTGATCGAGCGATTCCTTCGCTATTGCTGCTAACTGAAGCTGATCGATGCTGCCCCTGGATGAACAGTGAGCGTTGCTAGGGGGTTTGGATGAATAGTTCCCGGTGGGGGTGGATGAACAGGACCCCGTGGTGTTGCCTCGGGATAAACAGGACCCCGATCGATCGAGCAGGTTGGGGCTGGATGAACAGGACCCGTTGGATGGCTGGATGAACAGGACCACCCCGTGGAGGGCAGGATGAACAGTAGACGGTGGAGGGCTAGATGAACAGTAGCCCGTGGAGGGGTGGTTGAACAGGAGCCCGTGGAGAGAGCTGGTTGAACAGTAGCCGGTGGAGTAGCGCGCGGTGGAGGCTGGATGAATAGGAGCCCGTAGATGAACAGTCGCAGGTGGAGACTGGAGGAGGTCAATGGTGGATGAACAGTAGCCCATGGAGGCTGGAGGGGTCGACGGTGGAGATGAACAGTATCCCGTGGAGTCCCGTTTTGCGGTACGCCACACCCCTCCCGATGAACAGGACCCCGTTTCGACCGTAGGAGGTCCGTTTCCTCCGTTTTGCGGTACGCCAGACCCCTCCCGATGAATAGGATCCAGATCGAACATGGTCGGTCGAACACAAGGCCGTTTCCTCTGTTCTGCGTTACGCCAGTCCTCGTTTCCATCGGCTGTTCCGTCCAAGCCCTCCCGATGAACACGACGATGCATTCCGTTCCGACCCAGCCGGTTGGCTCCCCATGAACACGACGACGACTGTTATTTCTCCGTTCCGACCCAGCCATGTACACGAGCCCTGGACGTACGTATGCGCGAGTAGAGGTTCGAGACCCTGCCCCTATGTACATACGTAGCCGTATTTTCTTTCTTGCACACTGGCTGATGTACGTACGTGTATATGCTACGTGCGCGCCTCTACTACGACACGTGCACGCCTCTACATCGACCATTATGTACGTACACATTCGCGACCAGAATGACAATGCTACGTATGCTTCGACCGGGAGGGTCCCGACTGTCAGGCACTTCCTTGCCTACGAAGATGTAGCTGGTGGGTCCCAGGAGTCAGGGGGGCGAATCGTATTTTTTTGCCCGGACGCACTTCCTTGCGTGCGAAGATGTAGCTGGTGGGTCCTAGCAGTCAGGGGGAAACGTTTTTTTTCGCGAAATACGGTGGCCCATCCGGCGGGTCCCCGTTGTCAGGTGGAGAAATAATTATTTAGCGCGTAATAAGGAGGCACTTCCTTGCTGTGGCCGTGGACCCAGTTGTCAGCCTCTCCATGTGCAGTACTCTTCCAATGGAAATCGGTCGTTGACCACATTGACCACGCCGCGCCGAGAGCACCAAGGCGGTGGACGACGGCGAGGCCCAGGAAGGGGTCGACGTGGAGCCAGGGAAGACGCGACAGTGGATGCCCACACGGAGAGGAGTACGAGGGTTCACTGGTTTGGCTGCGGTGTGAGGCTGCCGTCGCCGCAGAATAACAGGGGGTGTGGGTGAGTAGAGGGATGGCCTGGCCAGCGGTGGGAGTAGTAGGGGGCGGTGAGGCATCCGCGGCATCGCAGCTGGCCACGGGAGGCAGGAGCACGAGGCACAACCGGTGCTGGTTTGGGCGGCTGGAGCAAGAAGACCAGAGGTTGAAGAAGCACTACTGCTGTTGGATGGACATCGTACGGTCACTGGAGCTATAATCGTGCATATTGACTAAGTTGACAAAGCCCTCCGTCCCCGTCAACTTAGTAGGCCCACAAGTCAGCCTCCCACTATACTGGGTCCCAGCTAGCAGGGGGAATATTCCTTTTTTGTGCGTAATAAGGAGGCACTTCCTTGCGTGCGTAGATATAGCTGGTGGGTCCGAGCTGCCAGCGGTGGTAACATTTTTTTGCGAAATACACAGGCCCTTTCGGTGGGTCCCAGATGTCAGGTGGAGGAATCATTATTTTGCGTGTAATAAGGAGGCATTTCCTTGCATGCGGCCGTGGACCCAGCTGTCAGCCTCTCCACGTACAGTCCACTTCAGATGCATGTCGGTCGTTGACCACGTTGACCAGGCCGCGCCGAGAGCACCAGGGCGGTGGACGACGGCGAGGCCTAGGAAGGGAACGACACGGGGCCAGGGAAGACTCGGATGTTGTTTCCCACTTGGAGGGGAGTACGACTGTACGAGGGTTTACTGGTTCGTCTGCCGTCGCCGGAGAATAACAGCATGTGTGGGTGAGTAGAGGGATGGCTAGGCCAGTGATGGGAGTACGGTGGGGCGGTGAGGCCTGCGCGGGAGCACAGCCGGCCGCGGGAAGGAGAGAGCAGGCAGTCTCGCCTGCGCTTGTTTGAGCGGCTTGAGCAGGAAGAGCAGAGATTGAAGAAGCACGACGGCTGTTGGATGGACATCCAACAGTCACTGCTTGTGCGTCAACCTTTTTTTAGGAAAGCCTCAAATCTGTGGAAAACATCATACAACCCATCTACCATTATTTCTAATAATTTACATCCCATTTGCTAATTCTTAAGGTTTTTTGGAGCCCATATTCTTTTTTTTTAGCATTACAGCCCATATTGTGGCCACGGTTAAAACATTATATGAAATTTTGCATATTTTGGTGCTGTCCGAACTGTTTTTAATCCCGAAATTTCGAGTCACGTTCAAACTGATTTTAAAAATAAATATATGTCAATATAAAATCCAACAAATTTTCCACGCATAAAAACCAATGCAATTTAAAATCTCGAAATGAAAAAAAGAAATTTGAAACTAATTGCTGGTTTGATGTGTTTTAAAAATGTACAGCCCATTTCTCATTACTGATAGGCCATTTTCTCGGCCAGCCGAATGAAAGCTCTCCTCGTCTTGAAAGATTTGCAGCCCGACAAGCCTGACAAAGCGACTTACTTGGCAAATCACAAAAAAACTGGGCTATGGCCGTGGACCCAGCTGTCAGCCTCTCCACATACAGTACTCTTCCGATGGAAGTCGGTCGTTGACCACATTGACCATGCCGCGCCGAGAGCACCAAGGCGGTGGACGACGGCGAGGCCTAGGAAGGGGACGACGCAGAGCCGGGGAAGACGCGGCAGTGGATGCCCACGCGGAGAGGAGTACGAGGGTTCACTAGTTCGGCTACGGTGTGAGGCTGCCGTCGCCGCAGGGCCTGGCTAGCAGTGGGAGTAGTAGGGGGCGATGAGGCCTCAACGGTAGGAGCAGGCGGTCTCACCGGCGCTGGTTTGGGCGGCTAGTGCAAGAAGAGCAGCGATTGAAGAAGCAGCATGACCGTTCAATTCAAATCCAACGGTTACTGCTGCTAGAATCGTTTATTGACTAAGTTGACAAGCCCTGCGTATGCGTCAACTTAGTAGGCCCACAGGTCAGCCTCCCAACTGGTGCGCCCCAGATGTCAGTGGGAGGAATCATTTTTTTCGCGTAATAAGGAGGCAGTTGATTGCGTGCTGCAGGCTAGCGGAGGGAGTAGGGTGGGCCGAGGAAGCCTGCGCGGCATCACAGCGGGCCACAAGCACTATAAAAAAAGACACATCCGTGACATTTTGGGCCAAACGAAAATCTTTTCTGTCATACTTATGACACTTCTATGACGATAATTGTGACAAAACCCGGTATCATCGTAGATGTGGTGGGGTCCTACTTCTATGACAAAAAATCATGACATAAATTGGGCTTTTCGTCATGGGCGGGCCGGAGACGCAGTTGCATGACATTCTTTGGGCCTTCCATGACAGAAAAAAACCATGGTAGAAGCGAGGGCGCGGAAAATATCGGGGAGTCCCCGATTACGGTGGGTGGTCGGGGGTCGATCGATGCGCGCTTCTCTCGTACGTACGCGCGTGTGTGCGAGGCGTTCGGCTCTAACTGAACCCGAGCGAGGCGTTGGGCTCTAACTGAACCCGAGTGATTGCACTGTAGGCTACGCGTTACTGAACCCGAGCGATCGACCGATGGCTATTAACCGAACCCGATCGAGCGATTCCTTCGCTACTACTACTAATTGAAGCCGATTGATACTGGCTCTGGATGAACAGTGAGCGTTGCGGGGGGTTTGGATGAACAGTTCCCGGTTGGGGTGGATGAACAGGAACTCATGGCATTGCCTCTGGATGAACAGTGAGCGTTGCTGGGGGGTTTGGATGAACAGTTCCCGGTGGGGGTGGGTGAACAGGACCCCGATCGTTCAAGCTGGTTGGGGCTGGATGAACAGGACCCCGTGGAAGGCAGGATGAACAGGACCACCCCATGGAGGGCAGGATGAACAGTAGACGGTGGAGGGTTGGATGAACAGTAGCCCGTGGAGGGGTGGTTGAACAGGAGCCCGTGGAGAGGGCTGGTTGAACAGTAGCCGGTGGAGTAGCGCGCGGTGGAGGCTGGATGAATAGGAGCCCGTGGATGAACAGTCGCAGGAGGAGGCTGGAGGAGGTCGACGGTGGACGAACAATAGCCCGTGGAGGCTGGAGGGGGTCGACGGGGGAGATGAACAGTATCCCGTGGAGTCCCGTTTTGCAGTACGCCACACCCCTCCCGATGAACATGACCCCCGTTTCTACCGTAGGGCTCCAACACAAGTCTGTTTCCTCCGTTTTGCGGTACGCCAAACCCCTCTCGATCAACAGGACCCCCATTTCGACCGTAGGAAGTCTGTTTCCTCCATTTTGCGGTACGCCAGACCCATCCCGATGAACAGGATCCCGTTTTGAACGTGGTCGGTCGAACACAAGGCCGTTTCCTCCATTCTGCGGTACGCCAGGCCTCGTTTCCATCGGCTGTACCGTCCAAGCCCTCTCGATGAACACGACGACGCATTCTGTTCCGACCTAGCCGGTTGGCTCCCCATGAACACGACGATGACGCTGTTTCTCCGTTCCGACCCAGCCATGTACACGAGCCCTGGCCGTACGTATGCGCGAGTAGGCGTTCGAGACCTTGCCCGTATGTACGTACATGGCCGTATTTTCTTTCTTGCACACTGGGCGCTGTACGTACGTGTACAAGCTACGTGCGCACCTCTACTACGACACATGCGCGCCTCTACATCGACCAGTATGTACGTACACGTTCGCGACCAGAATGACAACGCTACGTACGCTTCGACAAGGTGGGTCCCGACTGTCAGGCACTTCCTTGCCTGCGAAGATGTAGCTGGTGGGTCCCAGCAGTCAGGGGGGCAAATAATTTTTTCGGACGCACTTCCTTGCGTGCGAAGATGTAGCTGGTGGGTCCCAGCAGTCAGGGGGAAACATTTTTTCATGAAATACGGTCGCCCGTCCGGTGGGTCCCCGATGTCAGGTGGAGGAATAATTATTTTGCGTGTAATTAGGAGGCACTTCCTTGCTGTGGCCATGGACCCACCTGTCCGATGGAAGTCATTCCTTGACCACGTTGACCACGCCGCGCCGAGAGCACCAGGGCGGTGGACGACAGCGAGGCCTAGGAAGGGGACGACGCGGAGCCGTGGAAGACGCGGCAGTGGAAGCCCGCGCGGGGAGGAGTACGAGGGTTCACTGGTTCGGCTGCGGTGTGAGGCTGCCGTCGCCGCAGGGCCTGGCCAGCGGTGGGAATAGTAGGCGGCGGTGAGGCCTCCGCGGCAGCACAGCCGGCCACGGGAGGCAGGAGCATGCGGCATGACTGGCACTGCTTTGGGCGGCTGGAGCAACAAGACCAGAGGTTGAAGAAGCTCTATGTCCCTTGGATGGACATCGTACGGTCACTGGAGCTCGAATCGTTCATATTGACTAAGTTGACAAAGCACTCCGTCCCCGTCAACTTAGTAGGCCCACAAGTCAGCCTCCCACCAAGGTGGGTCCCAACTAGCAGGGGGCGTATTCATTTTTTGGTGCGTAATAAGGAGGCACTTCCTTGCGTGCGAAGATATAGCTGGTGGGTCCAACCTGTCAGCGGTGGGAACATTTTTATCGTGAAATACAGAGGCCCTTCCGGTAGGTCCCAGCTGTCAGGTGGAGAAATCATTATTTTGCACGTAATAAGGAGGCATTTCCTTGCATGCGGTCGTGGACCATGCTGTCAGCCTCTCCACGCATAGTCTACTTCCGATGGTGTCGTTCGTTGACCATGTTGACCACTCCGCACCGAGCGCATCCAAGGTGGTGGACGACGGCGAGGCCCCGGACAGCAACGAGCCGGAGATGGGAAGACGCGGGAGTAGAGTCGCAGACGGAGAGGTGTACGAGGGTTAACTGGTTCTGGTGCGATGTGGTTCGGCAGTCGGTGGAGAAGAACAGGAGGTGTGGAGGGGTGGAGGGGTGGAGGGATGGCCTGGCGAAGCGTGCTAAGCAGAGCTGCTAGCAGCAGGAGGCAGGAGGAGGTGGTCCCGGCGGCGCTGGAGGAAGAAGACGAGAGATTGAAGATGGATGCCGGTCGTTGGATGTAAATCCAACGGCTAACGCTGTCAGAATAATTTGTTGACTAAGTTGACAACGACCTGCATTGGCTTCGGCCTATTGGCCCATATTTCAGCCTCCAAAAATGTGGCACGTATTCTGCCCATTTTTTCAGAATTTACAGTCTTTTTTTTGCGGGGTAGAATTTACAGTCCATTTGATCTTTTTTTTGAATTACAGTCCATTAGCTGGGCTGGGTGAACAAATAATGTAGCGTCCATGCGGCCCATTTATGTTTTTCCTAAAAATTACAGGCCATTTGCACTTTCTCGAAATACACGATTTTGCTGGCTTGATTCTAATTATAATGTTGGGGTGGGCGCAACAATGTTATCAAAAAATAAACAGGGGCTGAGCATTTTGTTATATTTATATATATATATATATATAATAAGGGATTTATTATTACATTGGTCCTTAAATCTTACCAAGCTTTTGTACACAATCACCAGGATTTTGGTTGCCAAAAAAATTCCAGGATTTTATTGTTAAGAAATTATTTTTATAAGTTAACAAGATGTGGGATATTGTTTTCTTACATATGTAAGTATCTGTTAAATATATGATGACAATAAAAATAATATATAATAACATATAAAATAATTTAAATATATATAATATAGTTAGAAGGGAAACATAAGTTGGACCAAGCGTTCTTATTCTTATATAGAAAAATAGAACAAACCTCTGCATTTTCTTCAAAAAAATACATAAATCGGGCTGCCGATGTTTCAGGAAAAATAAAACCTCGGATGGGAGGTCCATAGGCCGGTCGATACATGACGGCCCTCAAGAAAATACAAACAGCCTTATGGACCTCCCATCCGAGGTCGTGGGCTGCGCATGTTAAAAAAGAAAGCCTAGACGGGGCAGCTGTTCCGCCCGGGTTCGATTCCACCTGTGCAGAGAAAATATCTCAAAATTTTTTGCCTCTGCCTTTATTGACATGTGGGTCCCAATTGTCATCTACGCACACCACTTCCTACACTTGTCAAAACTTCGTCCCTCGTTTTCTCTGTTTTTCGCACACCCGACATTGTGTGGGCATTTCGAAAATAGCATATCTTTTTGACTATGCATCATATGAAGATGTGCTATGCATGAATGTTGATCAGCATGATGTTAACTGGCTGGCAGTTCCAGTTTTGACCATGAATAAAACTTCCAGCATGATGCTAACACTGTTTGAAAAGGCCGTGTTAATATAAATGCTCCGCCTCTAAAAGTTGCAGTTTCTTATCTGAAACTGAACTTGGAGTTTCTTATCTGAAACTAAAAAATGCAGTTTCTTCTCTGAGAATCACATTGTCTGCACTTTTATACTCCTATGAAACTACATTTTTTTAAGTGCTAAAAATAGATACCTAAAATTCATAAAATACTTCATATGCTCAATACTGCAAATCTGAATTTCAAAAGACATTCATATCTGAAAGTATTCTCAAAATACACAACACCAAACACAATTCACAACCTGCAAATACTAACAACCCTAAGCTCCTCCTGACAATTCACAACCTGCCCAACTATTGGTCTGGGGGGAAATCCCTCCTATTCCTCGGAGGCAGACAGCCACCCCGTGAGATGATGTGAACGGCGAGGGAGAGGATGGCGGGGAAGCGTCGTCGGGCCAACTGTTTTTCTCCTCTTGCAGTTGCGTTCGGTCGACGAAGACTCCACCGGCTCGCTCTGGCACGTCACCCTCAAAAACGGCACCCTGTAGATGCTCGATCCTTCAATCTCTCTGGTGGATGCTCCATCTGGGATCGATACTCCCACCACTGCTCCCTCATGATCGGATTCGGTGAATCTGTTTGCTCCATGGCCCAGAGGAGCAGCTCTATGTACTCCCGCGCGACTCCCTCTGGGAGTATCGCCGCCTTTTCACTCTATTGTAGATATTTGGCCAGGGATGTCACCGTCGCCGCTAGTTGGTCCTTGTTGTCAAACCAAGACTGTATCTCCAACATCCTAGCTAGCATCACTGGGTCGCCGTCTGCGATCCTCACGTATCAGTTGTACTCCTCCATCGATCTACTTCACCTTCACTCGCCGTTGGTGGTTTTTGAATGGAAGAGGAGAGGAGCAGCACTGGTTTTGGTTTAGAACGGGAGAGGAGCGACGCTGGTTTTGGATTGGAACAGGAGAGGTGGTGCGGTGGTTTTGAAATGGAAGAGGACAGGAGCGGCGCTGGCTTTAGATTGGAACAGGAGAGGAGCGGCGGTGGTTTAAGAGGAGAAGAGCGGAAGAGCGGCGCTGGTCTTGGAAGTATATTTTTTGTTTTGCGTATTTTGGGTCAAAGTTTGACCATGTACAGTATTTGACAAGCAAAATGTGAATGCATGTCACCAAAAATTGTATCGTTTGGTTCGTATCTGAATGTACTTTCAAATTATATTATTTTTGCAACGTATAACATATATTTTATTTGCGAAAATCATGGTCAATTATGACCCAGAATAAAAGGGAGAATACTTAATGTCGGGTCGCTTTCTTAATTGAAGGGTAAATTGATTTTGATTTTGATCCAGTCACAGCGCGCAGGCCCTCTTGTCCAATCCTAAATCGCTGCCGCACTCTCCTCTCCCTCTTCTCCATTGCAAAACCACCTCCTCTCCTCCCCATCATCTCCATTCCAAAACCACCATCTCGCCTTTTTTTACTATAAACAGTAGGGTAAACACCCCACTGCAACTTCTATTAAAATTAATAAAGGTCCATTAGAAAGGCTTGAGGTAAGCCATAATAAAATAAAACTAATCTACAAAAAATTAACTAAATTACAACATGGTCTCCAACCAAGCAGAGAACTGATGGGCATACTTCTTCTTCATCCTGTATCTTAATAGCTTCAGCTCCTCCAAGAAGATGAACCTCCAACCCTGGAAAGAGGGAGTAATGTGCTCAAAAAATTTATTATTTCTGGAAATCCAAATAGCCCAGGATCCCAGAATGATGATTTCCATGAAGAAGGGCTTGTTCAGTTTGTCTTTGAGATCTTGAAAAGCTTCTAAGACTAACAAGTTGTGTGTTCTGTTAGGGCAAACGAAATCCCAACACTGTGCTGCATAGGGGCAACTCCTAAAAAGATGGTGTAGAGTCTCTTTTTGTGGACAGTTTCTGACTGCACAGTTGTATTCTTCCAGCTCAAAATTCTTTCTTCTCAGTACGTTCCTTGTATTGACTCTGTCATGTAGCAGCATCCAAAAGAACACCTTGAGCTTTGGCCGGCACGAGCTCTTCCATATCCAAGAAAAATGAGGTGGGGTTTGTATAAAACCAATTAGCACATTGTATGCCTTAATGGATGAGTAGAACTCATTACCCCAAATATAACTCCATGTATCTCTAAGATCCAAGTGTTCTAAAGTCTTCAGCATGAAGCATATATTCTCCATTTCCAGAAATTCCTCATGAGCTTGGGTTGTCAGGGGCAAATGGAACAAGTCTTGTAGATACTCAGTATGAATCTCTTGGTGGACATTTATGGCCGTGTCTCGAGCAAAAGAGTATAGATGATCAAACTTGTGCTTTAATACAAAATCATGCCAGCAATCATCCCGAAATAGGGCACTTTTACCATCCCCTATATTGAATCTTGCAATAGCCTTGTATTGATCAATGAGTGCCAGATTAGACTTCCACCAAAAATACCCCACCATGTTGCCTCCTGGTAAGTGCCCATTACTGTAGTAGGACTCCCAGATGAGGTGTACCCAAGGGATATCATGTCTGTTGTAAAACTTGTGGAGGTTTTTCGTAAGTAGAGTCTTGTTTTGTGTGAAGATATCCATAACCCCAAGCACTCCCTGGTTTTTGGTGTACATACAGTTTTCCATGCCACCAGAGCAGGTCTGCGATCCTCCATATCAGGGCTTCTCCATAAACATTGCCTTAGATATTTGATGATTTGTTGCTTGATGGTAACAGGAACATCCAGGCAGCACATGAAGAATATAGTGAGGGATGTCAGTACTGATTTGACCAAGAGCAATCTTCCAGCTTGTGTCATGAAAGTTGAGAGCCCAGCTAATCTTTTTGCAATTCTTTGAACTAATGGTAGACATTGCTCCACAGTAGGTTTATGGATTCCCAACGGTAACCCCAAATAAGTAAAGGGGAAAACCCCTCTGCTACACTGCAAGGTATTTGTGAAGATACTAACTTTGTCTTCAGCAATATTAATAGGCACCATGCTGGACTTCCCATAATTCACTTTCAGACCTGTGGCTTCTGCAGAAGTATTCAACAAGGACTTGAGACAAATGAGTTGCCTAGCATCTGCTCTCATGAGGACCAAGGTGTCATCAGCATATTGAACTATTGGAAAATCAGGGCAGGAGTGAACTTGTAAAGGAGGGGTCACAATCCCTAATCTCATTGCTTTGTTAAGAATTGATTGTAACATGTCAGTAGCTAGGACAAAAATCAAAGGTGAATAAGGGTCACCCTGCCTCACTCCTCTCCTGCAATAGAATTTCTTACCAGGGACCCCATTGAGCATAACTGCAGAAGATGCAGAAGTAAAAATGTGATTAGTCCAGGAGATCCACTTTTCTCCAAAACCTTTAGCTCTTAATATATCAATTATAGCTTGGTGTTCAATTGTGTCAAAAGCCTTCTCAAAGTCTAACTTAATCACTAGCATTTCCTCTCTTGACTTGTGACACTGATGGATGTATTCATATGCCCATCCCAGACAGTCTTGGATCATTCTATCTTTGAGGAAGCCATATTGATTAATATGAACCAATTGGAGGATCACTTTTTGTAGCCTGTTAGCTACAGCTTGGTGATGATCTTGAGCACACCATTAAGTAATGAGATTGGTTTGAAGTCATTTGGTGTTAGAGGTACATCCTTCTTTGGCACCAGAGTTATATATGAGGTATTGATACTCTCAAGATTAACAGTACCAGCATGGAAAGCCATGATGAGTTCAATAATACCTTCCTTTATAATCCCCCAACAAGCTTTTAGAAATTCATTATTAAACCATCAGGCCCTGGTGACTTGTCATTAGGAAGGTTTTTCACAACTTCATCAATTTCCACTTGTGTGAAAGGTTGCTCCAATTCACCACCGTCTTGCCTCTCCCTCTTCTCCATTGCAAAACCACCTCCTCTCTCCTCGGACGAGGATCCCCTGACGTAGCCCATCCCGCCATTGAGACACTGACACATGGGTCCCACCAAGCACGGGGCCCACCTGTCAGCAACCGAAAGGCAGGGGAACCTCTCCTCTCCATCATCTCCATTCCAAAACCACCGTCTCGCCTCTCCCTCTTCTCTATTGCAAGACCACCGTCTCTCCTCCCATCTTCCAAAGCTAGCGCCGAACCACTCAGAAGGACATCTATGGAGGGGATGCAACAGCGAATCTGGCAGATCGCCGGCGGCGACCAGGCAAAGTTAGCCAGGTTGAAGGAGATCCTTACTTGGTTTGACAATGAGTGGGAGATTTCGAGGACGGTGAGGGCCATGTGGCAATGTATACGAAAGAGCGAGACGACGGCGATGAGGGCGGCGATGTACTCCTCGGCGGCAGTCACGCCACAGTCCTTCGAGTTCATCGAGTATCTCGTCTGGGCGATGGAGCCGACAGATTCGCCCGAGGCGAAAGTCCGGCGGAGGTGGTGGGCATACAGGTCGAAGGTCGAGCACCCAGAGGATAACGAATCGATGGAGTACGGTGTGTCGTTCGTTAGGGTGCATAGCCAGCCGGAGCCACAGGAGTATTCGTTCTCCCACCGCAAGAGGAGGCCGGATGGCGCGACGTCGCTTCCCCGCCGTTCTCCATGGTTCCACGACGCTCGCCTCGTTTCAACGGCGTCGGTAGGGTTTAAGGTAAGCTTTGCACTAACCTCATCTTCCATCTGCTCATGCTTACAATCAGTGTGACAACTAATAAAAATCATGCTTACAATCAGTCTCTGAGTACTACGCCAATCACCCTAAAATAGCTCTAGACCTTTGGGTCAAAGTTGTGACACTGTGTACAAATAAAGAAAAATAGATTGGTGCTTCTTTCAAAAAAGAGTACACCCCTAGAAAACTGCCAATATAAGCTACTAGTATTTTGTTAGAGGATATGCTGCCGAGAAAGATCCGTCCACAGTGAGCGCCACACATCCCACTGATGGTGGTGGATGCCAATGCTTAGATGGAGCAGGGTTGGTGTCGGTAATTTTTACTTGGCACCTAGCACCCGCATATATGCCGGTTCCATCCGTACATTTGTGCAGTTCCACCGAAATGCAGCTGAATAACCCTGTTTGCACAGATAATGAAAAGGCGTGATTACATTATGGTGGCACTAGTTGATGAAACATACACTAATAAACAGAACAAAATATTACATCATACTGGAAATCGACCCAAGTCTCCCCGATACACCTTCTGCCAGTGATGAACATCAGTGTACAGCGGTAGTACAAGGAGGGGCCTTGAGACATTCAAATCTCTATTTTTGTGCAGACCAACTAAAATTAAGCACCCCAGTTTGCAGAAACGCTTAAACATTAACAATGGGACTAGTTGATGAAACATACATTAACAAAGAGAAGCACTTTCTTTATCTACATTGGAAATGAAATGATAGAGAGGACACTCGCTCTATTTTAACTGTATTATTAATTCATTTTATCAGTGACACTAGGGTCGAGCAGGTGGCAAACGAGGTGTACCGTGCGTCGCAAGGATGAAGGCCGGGGGTGCTTAGACTGGGATGCTGAAGCTGGCTCTTTCAGTCCCTATCTTCCCCCTGATGTTTCTGTGGTAGCATTTGGGTTGTAATCCAAACTTGGTCGAGCTGGTGCTGCGTCCCCCTACCTGCCTAGCTTATGTGGCGAACTTGTCTCCTGCTAGTACTCATTCCGTTCTAGTAGTAGTTGCATAACTGCCCGTTTACACTAAGATGTTGTCGGATAATGGTTCTCTATGGTTGGGTTTCTTTAATGAAATCGGAGGGAACCCCCTATTTCGATATATAGAAAAACAGTGGCACTAGCGGTGCCAAAACATTGCCTCAAATTAATAGTGCCACTAGATTAAGGTGCAAAATAATAACATTACTGCTTTATCATGGCAGTGCCAAAACAGTAGCACAAGAGCAGGATCAACATGCAGGATCTTTGGCAAACGGTCAGACCAAAAAGGAACATACCTTGTGATGGGAACCATATCTGTAGTCCACACCATCGTAGAAGGGATGACACCAGTCACCCACATGGATGATTCAATTCATGGGACCTTTTGGTGCAGTTCACCTAAAATGTAGCAATGTCCCATGAGCTAGCAGCTTCTTCTTCTTCTTTTTTTAAGAAAAGGGTTCCAGCCCGGGTTCCATTTCCATCAGAAAACGAAACCCACAGAGCTTCTTCTTCATTAGTTGCCATAAAATTGACCAACATCAAGGTTGGTCGTGAAGCTCCTAGAATGTTCAACTATAATTTGGATATCATTTGTGCAGTTCAACTAAGATCAAGCGTGAAATGTATATCTCTGTTTGCACAAAAAAGGTGGAAAGGAGGGTGACTAACAAGTGATGAAACATGCATCAAATGAAAAAAAAGCATGTTCCTTATCTGAATGGCAATCGTACAAGGACAGTAGCAATTTCTAGCAGCATTCCTAGATATTAGTGTGGGCATTAGGATTAACTATGACAACCATTAAATACGACATTACTTTAATGGTGCCATTGCTTCATTTTACCAGCAACATTACATTAACAGCTGCTACAGAGTCGGTATTTGGGCACGGGAGAGTAGGCGGACCAGGACACTTGCATCTCTAACGAAAAGAAGCAACTTATCTTAATGGGAAATTTAGCTGGACATGAAAAAAAAGTGCCATTGATTCATATTACTGGAGGCATTACATTGAAAACAACATTGGTTTAACGTATCCTTACTTTTAACAGTGCGACTGCTACATTTTACCAGTGGCATTACATAAGAGCGGCTCGGGGAAACAAACATCAGAAGAGGATATCTGGGTTGGTCCCATTTTTGTTCGGTATATAGCCACCTTATACTCTGTGAGGCTAGCAAATCTAGTGCTGGACTTACTCTGTTGACTTGTCCCCCAGTACCCACTTTCTTTCCTTTTTCAACCAATAGATCGGGTTTATATTGAGTTTGTACTGCGTTCCCTTTATTTCCCTATTAGACCTAGAGACCAGTTGGATAGCCAGTCTCTGCTACTTTTCGCCCCCATTATTTCCTCTTTCGAACACGTCCTAGATTCAGGTAACAAATCTTCCCCCACCCCCACCCCCTTTCTTCCTTGTTTGAACCAAGTACTACTAGATTCGAGTGCATGAACTAGTTTTACCTCTTAACAGTAAAAAAATTAGGTGGTTTTCGAACAGCCGATCGATCCTATCTACACGAGGGGGCCTGAGAAATAGTAAAAGATACAAATGCAGCGACGTTAGGAGCTCGGGAAGTAGAGCAAGGCCGGTTTTGAAGGAAGTTATACCTGAGGGTCGCCGGGATGTCGCTAGGTGGGCGGCGGGAGGCCGGATCTGCCCACACTACGACAACGAGGAAGAAGGGGTAGGAGGCCCTCCCTCACCAGCGATGCTTGGGAGAGAACGGCAAGGCACGCTGATCGGGACACGCCGGCAATGCGTAAGAGCCGTCGCCGAGGACGACCGCGTGAACGTTGCACCTTCTCACCTTCCCCGGCGGAGAGGATCCGGCTGGATCTGTGACCAGCGGTGAGTAGAGAGAGAGTGTGTGTGGCCACCACTGTAGTGTTTAGATCTGGAGAGGACGATACAGCGTGAAGAGAGGAACACTAGTAAGCAAGCACGGAGGCTCCTGCCTATATAGTGGAGTACTAGTTTTCTTTTGTCTACCGGCCGGAGCCGGCTTGACCTCGGCAATGACTGTCGAGAAGTCTTCATGCACGCGCCCCGGAGATGCAGTTGTCGTCATTTTGATCTGAAGCACCTGATTATAACATATAACATGAAAAGATGCCACATGACAAGAAATCATAACCTCACTGCCAAAGGAGACAAGATGAATCCCGACGGACAAACTAGATGAGGATCAAAGCTCAACTTAAAGATAAACTCGTAGAAAAGGGGTCCGTCGATAGTAGTCTTCGTGCATGTGCCCCCAATGACTAGCCCAACTCAGTTGTCGCTGTTTAACCCTCGCAGTGATCCGAAGCACATGACACATAATTTTGCGAGATGACAAGAAAACTTTTTTTTAGATTTCTCACCAGAACTATAGCCCTGTACAACACAGCCTACACGATATGTAGACGATAGCCAATCTAGGCGTGTCTGCTGGAGTCTGGTCACATGCATGGACGAACTGATCTTCCGTGTCTTGCAGGGATCGTCCAGGTACCAAGGTGGAGTATGTGCTTCTATTAACTCAGCCGACTTGCGGGGCCGGGGAGTGTGCCTATGGTCGGTTCTCAATTGCGGTCCCACATGTGTGTGCAAACGCAATATGACGCGCGTTCCATTCAGAGAGCGGCGTGCCAGACCGACCGACCGTCTGTGGTGCGACGCGAACGCGACGGGCGTGCTGTATACTCCGTACATCTGTACCGCCATTTTCTTGAGGCTTTGCTCCATGGCGCAATCCATGTATACAAAATTAGTATAGTGTACTATTTAGAAGTCGTGGGCGGGGCTTTTCCCGTGCGGTAGGCGGGGCAGTTCCGCCTAGTCGGTTCGACAGAGACCCGAGAAGATGAGGGAGTAGGCTGCTGCAAACATAGGGCTGTGTGATTTGACAGCGAGTTACTGCTGGAAAGGTGGGGCCCGGTGATTTGACTTGCCATTATCATTTTAACTGCGGCGCTACGACCGGCTTGAGTCTCCCGATTCCTGACCACCTCCATACAGGTGCCTCTCCCGATGCTCCACCATGTAGAGGCTGGCTCTTGCTTGAGAGCCCACTCCTCCACTTTTTCCTTGCCTCTTTCCCCCACATATGCAAAAATGCCATGTAAAGCGGGCTTATAGCCCACTATTGTACTTCATCCTACAGGTGCTAAGCCTGCCACATAGACATAAAGTCTGATGTGGCAAGTTAATTAAGAAGAGAGAGCCTAGTTTGGTGACCCCAGGAAGAAACGGTGCTAAGCGTGTGTACCTAGATGATAGGCTAGTTTGGTGGTAGGCGCGACCATGATACGAGCTGCTAGCAGCCCTTGGATCTGAGATCGAAAGGTCGGATGCTAAGTTGCTAAAAATTTGCAGAATAACCCTCAAGGATAGGATATTCACCCATAGGTCTGGAATCACACCATGCAACCGTTCGATCTCAGATCCAAGGGCTCTCAGAAGCCCGTATCATGGGAGAATGGAAAGCTTCGTATCACCTATAATTTTCCCGACGCTTGACATGACATCGAAAGCCATATAATTGGGCGTCGAGTAGACATGACATCTAATTGGGCCCCCATAGTACTGTGCATGAATCCATTTATCCACCAGGCAAGCCACTACCCTGCCATTCGCATGCGCCCCCCCACTCGACATTTTTACGATCGATAAACTGCTCCTAGTCGTCTTGTCCTTTCACATTACGACAGTTCCACTAATACTAACCCTCCTCCCAAATCCATGGCGTCCCAAATCTCCATGATCGGCGGTGAGTACAAGGTTAGAACCATCAACGGCGATGAGTTCGACGTCATCTACACCCGTTCTTCCACAACGGTGAAAGAATGTCTTGCTCGCTTCAAACGCATGTTCGAAAACTCAAATGATGAGTGGGTCGCTGGGCTAGATGTTGAGTACACCACAGTCCTGGGAAGCGGGAAAAAACTAAAGGAGGCAGAGAAGAAGAAGCCCGCCGTGATCCAGGTTTGCGTGCATGACTTATGCTTGGTCTACCACATATGCCATGCCGACGTTGAGTGCGAGGAATTTAAGAACTTCCTCAAGGGCGGCCGAGTCAAATTCGTTACTGTAGACTTTAGGAACGACAAGGAAATCCTTGGTCGGATAGGCCTCGTTGTAGGCGACCCCTTCGACCTCCAAAAGGAAGGGCTGGTGCCCTCCCTTGATCAGCCTTCAATGCTGACCCCAGCAGGAGCCATGGTTCATCCTTTGTACGGTAAACTAGAGAAACCTCCGTACACGTTTCATCATCATCCATGACAGTGGAATGTACTAGATATGGACCACATCCACTACGCTGGAATGGATGGCTACCTTTGTTTCAATATCTACAAGGGTAGGATGAAGAGCAAGAGCCAAGTGTGCTGTTCAAGCAAAGAAGTATCGCCCAAGAGGAGGAGGGACAAGGACGAAGTCGAGGACGTGGACGAGGACTCCGAGTAAGGTGGCAGTGTCGTTGCTCATGGTGGTTCTAATGCAGTGTCTACCGGATTAGTTGCTTAGTTTAATTTCTTGTGTGCTTAGTTTTATTTGAGGGGTGTGTTGTGCTGAGCCCCCAACAGAACTATGTTATGTTTCTTCTCGTTATATTTCGTACATTTCATCTTTTAGTTGGTATAGTACTACCACTCGTTTCTTGACATTATATACCTACAATATATATATGGCCAACATCATATAGCCAGCAGTTTAGTTGTCAAAGAATTTCAGGGTGCTTAGTTTTGTCAAAGAATTCCAGGGTGCTTAGTTTTATTTGAGGGGTGTGTTGTGTTGGACACTATTAACTTATCATTGTGAGAATCGACTTGTTTTTGTCATGAAACATGGTCAACAGGGTTTGACGTGAAAATAACAATGTTTAATGGCATTTCTGAGAAAACATCTAACTTAACAATGGCAATTTTTAGATATCTAATTGCATTTCTGAGCAGGCATCTCACGGATCGATGGCATTTTTTGAGTAGTTGTAACTTCTAATGGCAAAACTGAGTAGTGATACACAACTACTGGCATAAATAATAAGAACCCAAGAATTAAATAGGGCTAATTTCTTTATTTCTTTATACCTTTGTGTGTGAAACAGTATACGCTGCCTACCGCCAGATTTTCTTTACAGAGGCAACATAGAACTATATGAGTGCCCTGTTAAATTTTGAAATTATTCTGGGTTCGTTTGGCCTTTTTTATGCATTAATTGAGTTTCTGGTCATTTAATGTGAACTACAAGCACATGCTCCCGTGCACCAAAGTGGACTGAAAAATCACATGTGTGTCCTCGGGTGAATTTCTAGGTCCCATGCAAGAAATGGGAATGAAATTCAAACATCTGGGCATCGTGGTTCGGCAGAGAACATTGAGAAGCTTGGTTTTAAAATTCTTGTAAATCCAAAACACGCCTGAAAATCATGAAACTTGGCATGGTGTCATGTCATGGTACTACCATGCTGTGGTAAAAAAATGCAGAATAGGAACAAGTTTTGGTATAAGTTTCTTGCAAACCGGAGCTTCTCTCAAGAAGGCTCGTGGTTCTTAGAGGGAACGTGTCACCTTTGTGTGCATAATTCAAATTTTAAATACAAGCACATGCTCCAGTGCACCAAAGCTGGTTGAAAAATCACATGTGTGTCCTCGGGCAAATTTCTAGGTCCCATGCCAGAAATGGGAATGAAATTCAAACATCTGGGCGTCATGGCTCGGCTGGAAACATTGAGAAACTTGGTTTTTTAATTCCTGTAAATCCAAAACACGCATGAAAATCATGAAACTTGGCTTGGTGCCATGACATGGCACCAACATGCTGTGGTAATTTTGCTGTCGATTTGCGAAGGCGCACACATTAACAATCAACAAAGTCATTTTGGAACAAGTGATGTCACGTTACAATCGGAAACAAAAGTATTATTGAAACCGTGGGCGTTCTATTTACCATTTACGTGCCGCCACGCGTCCCCTTTTTTTATTAGCTAGGAGGTGCCGTGCAGGGTAGCTATTTGAGTACGGGAGGCGTGCGATCAGACCCCTGCGCGTGCTTATCGGGAGGAGAGCCCTTTGACCTCCATCTGCCGTCCACCTCTGTCCCAAGGTACCATTAATGGCGCCCGAGCCTCTGTTTAATGGCGTGGTAATGTCTCACTTGACTGAGATTTAAGAGAGAAAAAAGAAAATCCGAAAAGAAAATTTTGCACGGATCTTGATGTAAGATCCAACGGACCTATATAGCATCTACTGCGACTTATAGCAAGACTGATGAATATATATAAGGACGACGAGAGTGAATAATAATTGTCTTACATAATAAGGAAGATAATTAAAAAGCCACATGCGGCTACGCCCGAAATACACAAGGGAAAAAGAAGAAGGAAGACACATACAACGATCTGGCTCGCTGATTTCTACTTTCTTTATGCGCTGCAGGTCGCGGAGACTAGTTCTCGCGGCGGGCGATGATCTCTTTCATCCGTTTCATGTCCTTAATACGCTGCTTGGCAGCATCCACGGATTCCTCCACCAGCCTGTTGCGCTCGATGCGGAGCATGGCATTCTCGTCCACAAGTTTCTTGATAATGACGCCCGTCCTCTGCAACACGGCACCGGTCTCCTCCTCCCGCTTCGCCCTTCTAGCAATCTTCGCCCTCAGCAAGTCGCGCTCGCCCCGGAGCTTCGCATTGCCCTCCCCGAGTTGCCGGATGACGCCGGTAGCCTCGTCCTGCATCCTCGCCCAGCCGGAGATCTGATCCATCTGGCTATGGACTATCGCATGTATGCGCCTGTAAGAGTCCTTGCCTGCCCACGAGAAAGTTTCCCAGGCCGCCGCGGCGCGGCGGGACCTCCCAGCTGCTTCGGCAGCCCGGTGGGACATCTCTGCTGCATCCGCAACATGGCCGGACCAGTCTGCTACATCGACGGCGCGGCGGGACCTCCGTGCTGCTTCGCCGGTGCGACGGGACCTCTGTGCTGCTACTGCTGCGCGGCTGGACATGTCAGCTGCTTTCGCGGCGAGGCGGGACATCTCTCATGCTTCCTCTTCCATGCTCACCTCTCCCTGGTGGAAATCTCTCGACCCTGAGCTCACGCTGGCTATGGCTTTATTGTTTCTTGTGGATGAGGAGTTGAGGAGGAATGTGCAGTCATCTTAGCATAGTACTCCCTCCGTTCCTTGATATAAGGTGTATAGATTTTTGAGAAAAATCCCGAAATATAAGGTGTATTGCGTTGCACCACTCATTTGGATAATTTTTTGGAGGATTTGGTTACACTTCCTTATATCACGCAAGCTCCTCTATTTTCTCATGTCAACTACTAATACGCTCCTAGGTGGGAAACCGTTTAGGTTGTGATCGGTGTGAACAGGTTTGCAATTAAATATAGCGTGGTAGTAGTAGTAATTTGGAATGTGACAAGACACGCTCAAGATTTATTGACGGTTCTAGTTTCGAAGTGCGGCACTATTCCCGGATGGCGTAACGTCGGCACGTTTTCTCGGCCGTGGTGTAGCATATGCCATGGTACTACTAGTTCTTTTTCTACTGCTGTGTACGTGCAAAAACTGGCACCGTCGAATACATATCTTACGCTTGGCGTTCGACAGGAATAGCGTCGTGGCGAGCTATAGACTAGTCTTTTTTCAGACGCATTACACTTATCTCTCAGGATTTCTCGCACGCACCATCACTGCTCCCTAGGCCGATGCCACCCACATACAGTTGTACTCTGAGAAGAGGTGCACGCACGCACTCGTCCTCTCTCACACACGCATCTATAGCTACGAATTGTAGTGTTCTCAACCATCTGATTGGCTCTATCATAGGTTTCACGTTGCTCCTTGGCCTTGAGATTGAGATGTTTTAAACGCGGAGGCTAAGATGGAGGCGCGAGGTTTTGGTTAATGTGCGGGCCGCACACGGCACCAACACAACACGAGCTTCGTCTGCGTGGTGCGCATGCAGTCGGGTGAGTTGTCCTTGTATAGACACAACCAGGCCCTCGTTGGTATCCGCGCCTCGACTTTTGCTGGTCATAGTGCAGAGTAACATAGACCAGTTACTAGTCTATGTTACTAGTACCTTCATAGTGGGTAGTGTCATATAGGAGTACGTAGTAGTATATGCATAGTTTTGCTCCATGGCGCAATCCATCGATACTACTATTATACAAATATATACATTTTTTAAAAGGCTAGAGGGCGGGGCAGTCTAGCTTGGTCCTTTTCATGAGAGGCGGGGGCCTTTGTGATTTGACGGCTCATTAGTGCTGGAAGGCGGGGCCTTGTTATTTGACTGCTTGTATAAATGTGCCGATTACCTGAGGAGGAGCAAAGAATCGTGCGGTATATTCAAGTTTTCCACTGGAGTACGACGGAGGAGCACGAAACACGGCAGCCCAGTGCCATATCCTCTACTCTCTACTCTTATTATATATTACTAGCAAGAGGCATTGTTCTATTGGTGATAAAGAATGATCTAATTTGCTAGTCATCTCATTTTTAGCATTGTTCTATTCATGCCTCGAAGAGAAGGTGACACGTGCGGCGAAAAACCCGAAGCAAAATAAGAAACACAGGAGCAAAAGAAGAAGGAGGATAATCACCCCCAAAAAAGAAGGAAGACGCACACACAAGTCTGGGGCGCTACTCTCACTACATGAAGGGTTGCTGGCCGTGGAGTCGTAACTGCTTCTTCATCGCCTCCACGACCTCCATCTCCTTGCGCGTCTCCTCCGCCATCTTCATCATTGTGTCCATGACGTGGGATTTCTCGACGCGAGCCTTCATCATCTGTTCGACGGCCGCATTACGTACCTTGACAGCAGCCGGGTGCTCGATGCGGAACTTCGCCAACTCCTCCTTCTGTTCCATGACGAGGGCCTGCAACATATCCATAGAGGAACTACTATTCTCATGCAGCTTCTTCCAGCCGGCATTCTCCTCCTTCAGCAGGTCGAGCTCGTGGCAGAGCTTCGCGTTGTCCTCCTGAAGATGCAGGATTTCACCGGTCGCCTTCTTCTCCGAGGCAATGCTCTTCTCCAGCAGCATCACCAAGCCGGCGGTCAACTCCCCTTGCTCATTGAGCTCAACGGACATGTCGTCGAGGCTCTCCTTCAGCGGCTCCACCAAGCAGTGGATGAACTCCTTCTGCTTATTGAGGTGCTTATTGAGCTGATTGGGCATGCCGTCGAGGGAAAACGACTCCAGCGCCGCCAGCTCGGCATGTTGGCCTCCGCATCTAGGGCACTCCTGGGAGCCATCGCCTGCCCGTGAGAGATCTTTCGAGGTCTCTGCGTGGCGGCGAGCCCTCTTTTTTTTCTGCAGCCTTGGTTGCCGCTCCCTTGTTACGAGTAGTTCTCGACCTAGAGCTCTGCACACCGGCCATGGCAAGGACGGACAAAGAAGCAGGACTTATGAGGAGGAAGGTAGAGTAATTTTCGGTTAGGTAGTTTCCCTTTTTATAGCCTAAGTACTAGCACTAGTACTAAAACCTGCATAGTGGGAACACATTCAGGTTTGGTACGTACTGGTAGGTGTGAGCAGGCTTGCACTTAATTGTAGCACTAGTACTTTCGAATGTGATGGGAACAAGGTAAAGATTAATTGATGGTTTTTGGTTTCGAGGCCCGAAACGGCTCCCGATGAGTTTAGTGGAACCTAAATTTCAAGTAGACTGCACTGCTCAGATGCGTAAATATTATGTTACTGGCACAAAATACGAAGGAGACCAATGGAAGTACTACTAGCAACCCATGATTTAACTACTCGCATGCGTGCAGTGGAGTAGTAATGTCTTTCTTCCGCCCTCACGTCCACTCAGTTTGCATGCGCTGTATTAATTGACCATCAATGAAGTGAAGGACTTTACACGCGTCAAATTATCACATGGGGTGGATCTTGGTACAAAATTGCATCCGCCCGTGTACCCGCGTGTGCGTGCGAGTGAATGAATGCGTGCGTGGCGTGCGTGCACATCTTCGCTTCATGCATATACCGCCAGTGCGGCTCAGGGAGGACGAGTACATTC
Source organism: Aegilops tauschii subsp. strangulata (assembly GCF_002575655.3). Taxonomy (NCBI): domain Eukaryota; kingdom Viridiplantae; phylum Streptophyta; class Magnoliopsida; order Poales; family Poaceae; genus Aegilops; species Aegilops tauschii. The sequence continues at coordinate 471,972,782 of NC_053038.3, forward strand.
TTCTGGAACCAGCAGCACGTCACAGTGATCAATCCACACAAGGATGTCGCAACAATGCCTCCACATGTTCCACATGCCCACGTGGCTTCAAGAACTATAAGAGAGACACTGTGTAGCGTGCCATTGTGTTTTGCACATACTCGAAGTACTAGTAAGGTACACGTGCATTGCACGCGTCAGATTTTGGAACCAAATTACGAATAAATACCACACTGTAGCATGTAAGCTCTGAGTCATATATGCCTGATGTAGACCTTCGTTTAATTCTTATAGTTCATCTCATTCAAAATCAATTAATTTTTATGAAAAACCTAGGGCCTCTTTGATTCGTAGGATTTCCAAAACGCGGGAATAGGAAGAACATGGGATTAGAGTGGAATGTCTTCTTGAATCCTACAGGATGGTACGAGTGTTTGATTGTGGATAGAAAAAACGCAGAATTCGTTCAAAGAGGTTTGAGTGGATGGGATGTTTCCTATGAAATCTAGTGCAAATGAATCATATGGGATGTTTCCTCTTTGATTCGTAGGATTTCCAAAACGCGGGAATAGGAAGAACATGGGATTAGAGTGGAATGTCTTATTGAATCCTACAGGATGGTACGAGTGTTTGATTGTGCATAGAAAAAACGCAGAATTCTTTCAAAGAGGTTTGAGTGGATGGGATGTTTCCAATGAAATCTAGTGCAAATGAATCATATGGAAAAATTCCTATGGTTTACAATCCTACGAATCAAACAAACCAAGATAGGAAAAATTCCTAAGGATTAGAATCCTCCAAAATTCCTTCGAGAATCCTTTGAATCAAAGAAGCCCTTCATCTATTTTATGATTCATGGAATTGTGCGCTGTAAAGCATAAAGTACAAACAAACAATGGCAATTCAACTAGAAAAAAAGTTTGGGCAGTTACGATACGGAAGATTCTAGAACAAAGGAGAACCACTTTTGTTTTGAGATTTGTGCATTATGCTTAAGTTCAACCATGGAGTCTGCTAGATTGTACATTTGGCAAAATCCGGTGGGGGCTAGAAAATGGTGCGAGGGGCCGAGTGGAGGGAGACTATGAAGGAGTGCACAACTGCGAGATCGATATTTAGAGAGAGGGGGCGAGAACGTGCGCTGTTGCGCGGAGTGGCGGAGCCATGAAAAATGTCCCATGAGCTAGGGGGCCACGAATTGCTAATCCTTTACGAGGGGGGCCAATTCATTAACTTAAACCATTTTTACCAGCAATTGTCTAATGATCACATTCATATTAGCCTCGATATATAGTGATGTTAGGGGGGCAGGGCCCTTGCTGCCCCCTTTCTTGGCCATTGTGCGCGCGTCTGAGAGATGAAGCGGAAGGCATGGATGATGAGAGGGGGGCGTTGGATATATAATTAATGTGGGTGTATTAGCTATATATGTAATCCTATATAGAGAGGTATAGATTGATCGATGTGGACGTGGGAAAGAGGGTGAGACCTCACTAGATATATAGATTGATCGGTTTATGTGGAAAACTATGAAAGACCTAGCTATACACACACACACTCATAGAAGAACATCGATCGTTGCGCATGCACGTCAGAGATAAAGAATGCCCGATATGATGGAGAGGGGGATGTGTGTGTGTGTGTGTGTCCCTTCATGGGAGACCGACATGAAGAAAAAGATTGCATGTGTGCGATAGATAATGCCGACTAGTAGTGTGTGTGCATGCATGCACGAGAGAAAGTTAGTGGTACAATTACAAAGAGAAGACCAATGTGTGGGTGTAAAAGACTAGGTGAGGTCATAATCAAGGTAAAGTTGAATTCAAATATTTGAATAATAGATCATGATGTTTGAAACCCATGCATGCATGAATATAACGGAGATCTGCATGGTGTGGTTTGGAAACGACCATGTTGCAATGTATACACATTGAACAAGGTCAGATCGGTTTGAATTTGAGATACCGATGGCAGACATCGTTTGGCCACATTGCATCCGTGCATGGATAAACTATTCTAATTGGAGATGATGGGTGGCTTTCGCATCACATGTCTATATCTATACCCCTATATATATATTATTATTTTATATTTTTTATATAGTGTGCGGATAACTTTAACTTTGAAAGATGGTCGTTGGATGAGGCCAATCCAATGGTGCAGAGCTGGCAAATTTGAGCACTACTGGCCGTTGGATATCATCTAGATTCCACCAGATTTTTCCACATGTACAATCTAGAAGACTCTATGGTTGAACTTAACCATAATGCACAAACCTCAAAACACAAGCACTTCTTCTTTGATCTAGAATCTTCCGTATCAGAATTGCCCAAATGTTTTTCGACATGATTTGTTTTTACTTTATGCCTTACAACGCACAATTCCATGAATCTTAAAATAGATTAGCTTTCTTATAAAAACTAGATGATTTTGAATGAAATGAACTAGATGAATTAAACGATCATCTACATCATGCATATATGACTCAAAGCTTACATGCTACAATGTGCTATTTATTCATAATTTGGTTGCCAAATCTCATGCGTGCAATGCACATGTACCTTACTAGTCTAAATGGTGTCTGTGTGTGTGTTGTGTGTGTTAAACACATTGTACGTAGTATATCATACTAGTCTAAATTGTCTTTTTTTCTTTTGGGTACACGTTTAGCTTGTTCTCCCGAAATTTCAAGCCGCGCCTTGTTATGCCGAAATTTCAAGCTAGCGTCTCTGTCTATCGTGCTGCGAAACTCCCGCCTCTTCAACCCACGCCTTGTTAGCCCGAAATATTTAAGATATATCTTTTTCTCGTTGTGCTCCCACAACTCCCTCCATCTCAACCCGCGCCTTGCTATTCCAAAATTGCAACACGCGCAAAAACTCCCACCTCCTGTGAAATCCCGACACGCGAAATGCCCGTGATACCCCTGAACCGAAAGAACCGCCTCAAATTGGTGGGGGTACTTTCGTAACTTACCCCACATTTCGGACAAGCACGTCCCTAAGCCATGGTTCCCCACTCCCATCCCATCCGCCCACCCATTCATAGCCCCACACCCTCCTCCGTCTGCCACCCAGCCGGAGGCTCTTCCCCGACGACGTCGTCTACACCAACACCTCGACGTCCCTCATCCATCATACCAAATGAGGATCCGTCGTCGATCTGGTCATCCCGCCGGTTCAGCCACCCCGTCCTCCACCTCCAAGGAGCTGCCCCGACGTTCCCCTCGTATTTCGCACCACCTCCATTCCCACACGGCAGTCTTCACCTACACCACCGGAAGAGCATCAGCATCACCGTTTCCTCGGATGAAGCTACGGCCTAATCGGCACCACCTAATAGGTTGTACACTAATCACCGCATTTTCTTCTTGATTCGATCTCACGGTGCTGCCGGCGCTCGGTCCCGAGCCGACACGGCGCGACTCCATCCACCGCGGCGTCGGCGGCCACTTCCTCCACGGCGTCGGTCCCTCGGCGGCGACATCCACATCAGTAGGAGCTACTGCTGCTTTAGCTCTCGCACGCGCTGCTGTTCTGCTCTTGCTCTCGGTCCCCTGCCTGGTCTGCTCTTGCTCTTGCTCTTGCTCGCGCTGCTGCTCTAGCTCTTGCTCTTGCTTGCGATGCTGCTCCGATTTAGCTACACTTCAGTCGACTGAATCGACTTTTGGGTCAGTCGATTTTCAAGGGGTGGGGGGAGGGGGCTCGCCGGAGTTAAGGAAGAACCAGCCGCAGCGGGGAGGGGGGCTCGCCGGAGTTAAGGAAGAACCAGCCGCAACAGGGAGGGGGGCTCGCCGGAGAAGTACCCCACTATCTATCTTAGGGTTCAGGGTGGGGGCGGTGGTCGCCGGCGGTGGTGGGGCAGTGGCGTGGGGATCGCCGGAGAAAAAGCTCAGCACGGGGGGGGGGGGGGCCTAGAGGGATGGCCGGGGTGGCGGCGGACCCGCGGTGGGGAGTGTTTTTGGGGCGGGCGGGGCGGCTATTTGGCCGGTGGTGGCTGGCGGCTCAGGGGGGTGGAGGTTGAAGATGAACTGCAGGCCCTTGATTTCGTATCCAACGGCTGCAAAATCGACTAACCAGAGATGAAAAAGTCAGTCGATTGACGTGTAGCCTCACCTCTATTGCGTTCAGTTTCGACAGTAAAATTCAGTTTCGACGGCAAAATTCAGTTTCGACAGTTAAGTTCAATTTCGACAGTTAAATTCACTTTCGACAGTTAAGTTCAGAGATGAGCGGCTGATGTATACATCTAGCACTTTGTGGTTATGTATTTTACATCATCTATTGGAGATTCTATTAGAATTCCACTCAGGTTAACGGTGTCTCTCTTGTCCTGCTTCAGCCTTGGCATCGTACAACTCACTGGAGCTGCTCCAACAAAGAAACCCTCCATCACAGCGGAGCAGTACCTCGGGCTCCATCTCCAGACGCCTAAGATCTTCTTCCCCTCCTCCGACAGCCAAGTCAGCCGGCGCATGCTCACCGGCCAACCCAATCACGCTGAGATCGACATGGCTTCGCCAAAGAGGTTGTACACTTCTTGTGGTTTGACTTAATCTCACCATATTTGTTTGCATCCTGTGATCTTCCAATTCTTGTGAACCAAACACCCAGATTGGCAGAAATCCTGGTTTTTAAATTCTCTGTTTTGCACGTGCATTCCTATCCTATTCCCGTCTATTTCCTATCCCTGCATTGTTAGAATCCTCAAATTCAAACAAGCCTTACACAATTACTTCTGTTACAGATATGTGTCAAAGAAAACCTTGTGTGGTTTGTCTTGCTCCTGCGGTGCTGTGTTCCACCCCAGCTCAGCTGCTCCAACGACGGAAGGGTTCACCACAGCAGGGATCCGCTCTCGAGGCTGTCTTTCGCCTCCTCAAATCTTCTTCCCCGCCGTCGGCAGCCACGACAACTGCATTACCATCATCAACTGAGCAGATGACCTTGAGGACTACACGCAAGAGAGGTCAGACTCTTCCGTGTCTGCTTACATTATGCATCGCTTAATATGATGACATGCTACTTTATCATCGTGTTCACCTATTAGACTCCTACTCAGGTCCAAACTTATGCTGAAACTTGAGTTTTTAAATGGTTGTGGGGTACATATTGGGGCAGCAATCAGTACTATCTGTCTACTATCTGGTTAATCTTGGGTGTCTACTATGAGTTTCATGTTGGGTGCAAACAAACATTTAAGGAGACATTATCTGTATTTTTAACTAAAGCTATTATCTGTCTGCTATCATTGGTTTTGGTCTATCCACAGTTTGCTACCATCACTCTGGATTTGTGCATGCACTCCTTACATAATCTCACTATGTTTTATTCCTATGCATGTCAGTTATTGTACACAAGGGAACTGAACATGTAGAGCAAAAGAGACGAGCCTTGCATGGCAATAAAATTTCATGCAGACGTCGCTCCATGGTGGGCGCAAAGGCACCCCCCTCCACCCATTTTGAATCGTAATCAAGAAGAAGATAACTGTTCTGAGGGGGATTCAAAAGCAGAAGACCACTCCTATTTACCCCATGAGGTCTTCGCTCTAACTTGGCATGCTGATGTTGGTTATATCATGCATATGGTGCCTTGCATTGCTTACTTTATACATCAAATATGTCAACTGCTTAGTTTAGACATGCTTTGTGTGAATGCCATCTGTTTAGTTTATTCATCGTTTATGTGAATTATGCAATGCCATCTTGTTTAGCCAGGCATTATATATGTGAATTTTGCAATGCCATCCTGCTTAGCGAGTCATCTTATATGTGAATTATATCAGGCCATCTTTTTTTCGTTACGTATTACATTTGTCAACAATGTTAGTACATTCAACTACTCTTCGTGTGCATCAGCCATTTGACACGGTGATGGAAAATTCTGGAGTGAAAACAAGGTCTTTAGAGCAGACTATGCTATCTGATGAAGCGCATATCTCGCTGGTTACGGATAGCTCCTCAGAGGAGGATTCAGATACAGATGACCAGTCATATTCCCCCCCCCCCCCCGAGGTGTATGCTCTAATTAAATTGACAGGGTTATGTTGCTCATATCGTGCGTATGGTGTCTTGCATTGCGATGTCATTTGATTAGTTTAGACATGCTTTGTGTGAATGCCACATGTTTAGTGTCTAATTACCATATATGTGAATTATGCATTGCCATCTTGTTGCAAGACATTATATATGTGAATTATGCAATGCTATCTTGTTGCAAAGGCATTATATATGTAAATTATGCAATGCCACGCTGTTGAGCCAATCATCATGTATGTGAATTATATCATGCTATCATTTTTTGTATTACGTGTTCCATTTGTCGACAACGTTTGTATATTCAACTACTCTTCCTGTGCATCAGCCATTTGAAGCAGTGATGGAAGTATCTGGAGTGAAAACAAGGTATTCAGAGCAGACAATGCTACCTGCTGAAGCAGACATCTTGCTGGATACAGAGAGCTCCTCAGAGGAGGGTTCAGAGACTGATGACCAGTCCTATTTCCCCTTGAGGTCTATGCTCAAACTTGGTAGGGTTATATTACCCATGTGATGCATGTTGTCTTGCATTGCTTATTTTTTTACATCATATATGGATTGCCATCTGCTTACTTGCTTACTATATAAATCATATATTTGAATTATATCATGCCATCATGTTTACATACACAACATCTATCTGAATTATGGCATGGCAACCCATTTAATAAAGACATCATATAGTTATATCATCTCATCCTGTTTAGTGTTTACAGTCATCATATTTTAAATTATGTCATTCTATCTGGGAATTATATCATGCTATCATGTTTCCATAGGCGGCATGTATGTGAATTATGGCATGCCAACCTATTTAATAAACACATCATATAGTTATATCATGTCATCCTGTTTACATAGTCATCATATTTTGAACTGTGTCTTTCCATCTTTTTTAGTTAGCCATCATAATGTGAAACTGTATCATGCTATCCTGTTTAGTTAGCCATCATATATGTGAAATTGTGTCATGCTATCCTGTTTGGTTAGAAAACATAAATGTGAACTATTTCATGCCCTCTATTATTCCCCACTATCCATAACACCTGTCTATCATACAATGTCTGTACATTCAATTACTTTTCTTGTTTATCAGCCATTTGAATTGGAGAGGGTGATGGCAGTATCTAAGGGAGTAACAACACGGTCTTCAAAAAAGATAGTGCTACCAGTTGATGTAGATAGAACCATGGTTGTACTTGCCCAAGAACCAGCCCCACCACACATAACCCAGACTCTCGCAGATTGTACCCTTACCTAGTTGGATAGAGAACCAACTACACCCCTTCTAACCCCAACCCTAGCAGATAGTAACCCAGTTCCAGTTGACACAGAACCGTCTCCACCAGAGAGCACCCAAACACGAGCAGTTAGTAAGGAACTGCAGTGCCCAAAGCACAAGGACCACCACTCCGAATCCCAACTCAACGCTTAAAGGAGAAGAATAATTGTTCTCAGGTCAGGTTCTGTAGCTATGGTTCATACTCCTTTGCTCTTGCATCACTGTATTTACTCAGACCAACTATTTTCAAATTCGAAGGATGGAATTGAAACTCCAATGGCGCAACAGGTATGTTTTAAACTTGTTTCTTTAATTGGTTTGCTATTGTAACTTGCTCTATATTGATTTCAGTTTCAATTGAATAAACAAATATGTTCTCATGTCATGCACATTACAAGTGTCTCTATAGTTTCCCACAGTTATATTCTGTCTATTCTGCTTTGTCTTGAACAAATATTATTTGAAATGTGTCCCTATCTTGATTTGGCAACAAAAACTAGAATGATATAGACCATAAAGTGACCATGGTACATAGATATATGTTTGTTTCATGCTGTTATCCTATGCACTTTACTACTGAACTGATTTACCAAAATGAGTTTCATATACAACATGGTAAACATGTGATGTGTCTGCTTGTTTCTCTTTTAGAATGCGGACAAAATATTGGAGAACAGTACCCCGTTATGCAATGGTGAAGGAAGTAATGCAGATAACGTTCAAGATAGTGATACATCCCTGTTGGTCTCCAAGAAAGCTGATAAAAACTACCTTGACGACAGTGAGAGAACCCAGAAGTCCTGTCTTGATGTAGTGTTAGAGTTACTGGCCACTACCGCTGGCACAAGCTCTTCGAACTCGCTGCCTGAATCAGTTCGTCTTCTTGAGTCTCAGCTTCAAGTTGAAATACATCGATCAGATGTGTTGCGACAGGAAGCTGAAGGACAAAGGAAGTCCCTGCAGAATTCAGATGCATACTTTCTGGTGTAACAGAAAGCGCTGGAGGATTTAAGCGCCAAACAAGAGAAAGTTAATAAGCTTGCTAAGCATCTTGCCAGCATTATGGGTACCCAGGATATTGTTTCTTGATATCTTCTGAAGTGGTTTTAGTTCTGGACATGTTTTGCTGCGGCATTTATTTGCACTAGTCGCCAACTTTGACAACTAGTGTATATGATATGCTGCTTTGTTCCCTATATTTGCACTGATGGCGAACTTTGATGCCCTGTGGATGTAATATGTGTAATAGCCGTGATAGCCTAGCGTAAGTTGCTTGGTTATTTATTTCCTTGTTGTCTTGTTTATTTGTTTGCTTGTAGTCAGTGTTGTTCTTTTTCCGCGGTTTGCTAGTGGCCGCAATGACCTTTTTTTTAAACTAGGCCACAATAACCATGGGCTACATATTTATTGTAGTGACACTGGGCCTTCTACGGGCCATAGAAACAATGGGCCTTCTATGGGGCGTAGAAACAATGGGCCTTCTACGGGCCGATCATCAATGGGCCTTCTACGGGCCGTATTATCAATGGGCCTTCTACGGGCCGTATGATCGATCGGCCAAACATGGGCCAATAACATACCGCTTTATGGCCGTAAACGGGCTAGAGTTGGAATCGTCCGTTCAGGGGCCGACCATAACGGGCCATCGTTTATCGGCCGTATTTGATGACGCTATGAAAACGGCCCAATGTAATAACGGTCCACAAACGGGCCAACTGTAACCACGGGCTGAATTTGGCCCACAAGAAGAAAATGACAGTAACGGGCCGTAAGTAAACGAATGTGGAAATGAGCCCAAGAATAAATGGGCCCCGAGAAGGCCAAAAGATAACCTGGGCTGGAAACGGCCCAACGGAATAATGGGCCGTTAATGGGTATAAAGTGATACACTGTTCATTACGGGCCAGTTTCACCACGGGCCGTTAATGGGTATAAAGTGATACACTGTTCATTACGGGCCAGTTTTACCACGGGCCGTTAATGGGCCGAGAGTAATAAGGGCCTCATATGGGCCGAAAGACGTCATGGGCCATACATGGGCCGGAAGTTAAAATGGGCTGGAATTATATTGGACAGCCCAGATGACGCTACTGGGCCTAATTCGGTTAGGCCGTAAACGGGCCCTGGGTTAGCGGGCTGTAAATGGGCTATATGCGAACAGGCCGTTAACAAGCTTGCCGTGGGCCGGCCCGCCACCTTCTGACCAAGTCAAACGGGCCGGCCTTTTCACAGGAATGGGCCTCTGTTGGGCCATGCCACGGGTCGATGTATCATAGGCGCTTTGTGTCCAATGAGTGGATGACATCTGTCCCAACGATGAGCCGACACGTCTTTCCTCCAGCCAATGATGATTTTACACGTGGAAAATCCCCATTGGTCGGGGCTGTTAACGGGTTATCGGATCCAAAACCGGACCCGATAGCTTAACGGAGTTCCGTTACGGTGGATGCCACGTGTCGGTCACCCTTGATGAAAGCACTTCTGTGACGCGCGATTTATCGTCATGGAAGTGGACACTTCCATGATAATAATTTTGGTAATGTCATGGAACACTTCTACGACAGCACAGGTATGACTATCTTGATTCTGTCATAAATTTTTCATGGATGTACATGCATGACAAAAAACGCGACCTACTGTGACAAACACGTATCATCACGGAAGTGTCTTTTTTTGTAGTGAAGAGGAGGGAGCAGGCAGTCCCGCCAGCGCTAGTTTAGGCAGCTGGAGCAGGAAGATCAGAGATTGAAGAAGCAAGTCGGCCGTTGGATGGACATCTAACAGTCACTGCTGCTAGAATCGTGTGTTGACTGACAAAGCCTTGCATAAACAAGTCAGCCTCGAAATCTGTGGCGTGTACAACCCATTTGCTATTACTTTTATAATTTTTACTCATTTTCTAATTCATATGGAATTTATTGCAGCCCGTTTTCCATTTTTTAGAATTGGTGCCCATTTTCTGGTCAGTATCAGGGTTAAAAAAATAACTAAATATGTGGGACATTTTGAAAATTCGCAAATTTTTGCTGGCGAATAAAATATTCTTAATCCAAAAATTAGTAGCCATACTAAAACAAATTTAAAATGAAATTAGTACTATGTCATGTTAAATCCAATGAAATACGTATAAGATATCAGTGAAGAACAAAAACAAAAAAGAAAATAATATCCCATTTGCTATAAATTTTTTGGAATTTTCAATCCCTTTTGATATTACTTTTAACAGACACTGACCATACTCTTTGGCCAGGCCGGAATGCATCCCTCCTCGTCTTGAAAGATTTGCAGCCCAGTAAGTCGGAGAAAACAAATAGGCCTAGCTTGGGTATTCTTCAAAAAGAAATATTGAGCTACCTATTTTCCCAAATAAAAAATTGCTGGGCTGGTCATGTTGTTAGACGGGCCACAGAGACCGCACAATCCAGTTTATAGCCTGCTCCTCCGAATTACTACTAAAAGAAGTTGTGCAATTCTGTCGTTAATTGACTATACGTTGAAAATTATGTGGGTCCCAGATATCAGCAGGGTGGATTAGAGTAAAAAAACGAGGGGTTCATCTGAGTGGTTAAAGAGGCGCTTGCTTGTGTTCGGGAGTGGACCTGGTGGGTCTGTACTGTCCTGCTCACAACTACAGTCCTCTCCCGATTCATTATGTTGACAGGGACCGTTTCGAAAAAAACTATGTTGACAGGGCCGGACGGCGGCGCCGCGGCGAGCGCACCAAGGCGGAGGATAAAGTGCTGTCGCCAATGTGCTGGGCTGGGTTGGACATTCTTATTGAAAAATAAAAATGCACCAGATCTATTTACGACGTTGACTACGATTTGCATGGGTCCGCTGGTTGCAGGAAGAAAATGCTGGGAGAAAGAAGACTGGTCGCTATGTTTGCCGAAGAATAATATCGACTGGATGTAACGACACTATCATAGGAAATAATATCCTCCTGTTAAATCATGAATTTAAAGAATTGGTGCATGAGCATTTACCTTTACTATTTATTTACTTATTTATGTTTAGGGGACCTTGAGCATGTACCTGGGCCGGATTGATGTGAGAGCCTCCCTTCCAGTTAATTATGGGCTTCTCTTTTGGGCCTTCATCAGTGGGCTGCATGTTATCAACAAGTGGAAAATGTGTTTCGTACGAAAAATAGTATGCGCTACGTACGGTACGGGGCACTAAAGAATTGAACGGTGCAACGGCTTCCAAAACATTGTGTTTGTCGTTCTAACAACACATTTATTCAACCAACAGACGAAATATACTACTGATTGTACATTGAAAACAGCAGCAGCAGCAACCAGGGCTGGGGGTGCAACAGAAGCAGTAAGCAGGCCAGAAGAGTGAAGATGCAGCTCTCTCTTCCAAACCAAACATCAGCCATCATTACAAAAGGGCTACCAAAAAAGAACAAGTGTATGCATCAAACTAAATAAAGATCCTACTACACCAAGCGTACGCATCTAACTAACTAGCTCAGTTAGACGTTATTATTTATTAAGCTGTGGAGATTGGCTGACGGCTTGAACCAGATGGGTGCCTGACGAGGGAAACTCAGCCAGCAGGTCGAAGTCTGATAGTTGCGACCCTCTCTCCTACTTTGGGCTGTAGAGCGTGGTGGCACATATCAGGGTATGTTGCATGCAGAGATGCATGGTACGCTGTGTACACACAGTTTTGCCTGATGAACGAAACCGCGCTGCCATCATGATCCGTGCCGTCGGTTATCTCCTGGTTAATCGGATAATTCAGTCTAACAAACAGAGAGCGTTACCAAGTCTACTTACCGACCTCCAGTCAAAAATTCATGGAGGCCCAGAGAAGCTAGGATCCTGCTCAAAAACCTTGCAGTGACTGTGATTGTATTCCGCGAAACAACACGTCCGGTACGTGCGAACGATCATCAATCGTTCGTCGTCGTCTGATCGAGCCAGGAACCACCTGCAACTGCCATGCCGCTTTTCTTTGAAAGGTTCTGGGATTAGGAAGGGTAGGGACACCAGGCGGCCTACAACATCATATCAAGTTGGAGTCAGATAACCCTAAAAAAAGTTGGAGTCAAATAAAAACGGGCTCTTGATGTAGTCAATCTTAAGAACAGCATGTTATGAGCATGAATATTTTTTCAGTAAATGTTGACAGTAATATTAGCAAGCCATCATGATATCATAGGAAAGTAACATACTGCTGTAACAGCCGTTTGTAGCGATGACTGGAGTAGGCCAGCAATATGTCCAGCCATAGGAGTCGACAGCGTAAATGAAGCCCTTGTCTTCAATGGCATCAGAGAACCATGAAGGATGTATGATCCTGCGATGGACGTGCAGATTTATCCACTTACCGCAGTGACCTGTCAGATAGGTGAGACCGCGGTTGAAGAATGCAATTAGCCTGAAGTCTTTATAATTCATAGATCTTGTGGGCACTTGGTAGATTACAACCTTGAGCAAATCAAACTTGGTATCATGTTGGTACTGTAAGATTCTGAGTATTCTGGGCCGCGGTGCCAAAGTAGTGTAGTGTTAATCGAAGGAAGGGGGATCAATCACCGGGTGTAGACCTCCACGAGCATCCAGCTGCCACGACCGTCGACGAGCACCATCCAAGACGTGTTCATGCCGACCCAGTACATACCGTTAATGTGGTTGAGGGTGACGGGGATCAGATCTCAGTCAAGGGGGTTGATGCTCGCCACCCTACGATCGTTATGCTGTGTGACACGCTGTTTCGGAAGATAAGGCGGCATCAGCAAGCAAGGAGCTGGCTTAAAAATCTCCGGCTTAGGGCCTTGATTAAACGGTACAGCCGTGACAAGCACGCGGCGAGCGGCATGGTACTGAGATTGTCGACACGCGAAACAATGAGCTTGATTACCTCTGTGGGGAGCGAATTCCAGCCACTCTTTCGGCGGACGCTGCTCGGTTCTGCCATTGCTAGTGCTTGGGTTTCGGACGAGGGGGAGGTTCCTTAGCCGGGATGGAAGACTGGACGAGGGGGAAGGCGCCTTAGCGGGGATGGAAGAGCGGACAAAGATGGAGAAGCGAATATGTGCTGCGGGAAGTGGACAGGTGATGATGACTACAGCATGTCGCTTGACTTACGAGACACATACCAGCAGCGTAGGGTCATATCGAAGTCAGACAACTTGCTTGAGTGATCACAGTACTGGTACTCCCTACAGTACTTGCTACTATGCCCTAACTTGCTTAAGTAGAGTAGTAGTGGAGTAGGACTCTGCTCTACTACTAGCACCAGAGGAGTAGTATGTTCTAATCTAAAATAGTTACAAACTTCAATGCCCGAGCGTGGAACGACTACGAACCGCCATCGGTGCTAACTCCAATCCTGCAAGTCATGGATTTGTTTCTTTTTAACTTTCTGTACGAATCTGTAACCAGCCTGCAAGTCATGTACACTGTACTGACAGTGGAACCCACAGAGTACTTAGAATACAAGATTAAGGATGCAATTAACTTTTTATAGAGGGAGAATCATACGCGCAATTAGCTCAAATGGATTGGACGTGACTCTATTATTCTCCAACGGCAACCGGCAAATTTCCTCCCGCGGGCCGGAATAGGTTTCTCGGTTTGCATGCGGGTTTAACGGAGGGGTTTGATGGAGGCGAGGAGGCGTGTTCAGCAGGGCGTGCAGTGGACGGCGCGGTACTATTCGATTTGACAACTACAACTAGTATATTATAAAAAACAAAGAAGAGTAGTAGAGATAGAGATAAGAATAGAGACTAGGGAGGAGCACCATCTACTGCTTTGTGGGCTACTCCTACGCTCCATTCGGCGGCCGCAACGTCCCCTACAGCCACTCCCTCCTGCGCTCCATTCGGCGGGCGCTGTTGAAATTTGGGGAGCGCACTCTCGCGACTGCTAGCAGCGACGACTTCACCGACGATGACTTCTGACCCGACCTCGGCAACCTCTTCCTCAACGACATGGGCGACAACCTCAACGCCAATGGTGCTACTCCCGTTGCACCGTATGTGTTTCTGTCCTTCCTGTTCGAAATTGTGGTAGAATTCATGTTTCTAGTCTGTGTCCTAGATTCGATCTATGCATCTACTATGCTAGTCCGCATGATTAGTTTAATCTGTTATAGCCATCATGATTTATTTTGTGCTTATTCGGACTAAACCTCGTAGTAACTTTCTCATATATTCAACTAGCGGAACGTCCCCTACAGCCACTCCCGTTTCATGGACGACCTGGTCGATGCCTCCAAGGAGCCCTTCGTCTACTGCTATGAGTGCCCGGTGCCGTTTTGGGGCTCGCCGGCGGACATCTTGCATCACTTGACGCAGGCGTGCGACGATCACTACTGGCCCTTGGCGAAGAACATCAAGTACGAGACGTGCTACCCGTTCACCGTGCCGGGGTCGCTGGAGGATCAGCGCCGCCTGCTAGTCTCGGAGGAGGACGGCAGCGTCTTCCTCTTGATCCTGGGCACCGGCAAGGCCCGCGCAAGCCGTCGCCACATCTCTGTAGTGTGCGTCAGGGGCGACGCCGCTGATGCTTACACTGACACGAGGCCGATGTACGGGTGCGTGCTCACTATTACTACCCCTCGGAGGTACGTGGGCGGCGACACTGGCTACGTCAAGATGACTTAGACTCTACCGAGATGGGACCTTCCCACCGATGTGGACATGGAAGTCGCACGGTATTATTTGACCCCCAACAATGTGCACGGGGACTCCAAGGAGGTCCACCTGGACATCTGCATTATCAAGTTAAATGTTGATCATTAGTCTTCACTCAATGTAATCCGCTGTCTAAGCATGTGGAGACTTCCATGCATGATCTTGCTCTATTGGAGTATCGCGCATGAATAAAAGTGTATCCATATATGGTTTAGTCTAGAATCTTCCATGTATGAATTTTTACTACAGTACTGGTGAAAGACTTATGATGAACCATTTCTTACATATCCTCTGCCCCCTTCCAAGTCATCCTGATTTAGTCCCTCTGTCTAGGTGTATAAGGGCATGGTTAATACTTAAATAGTATAGCCAACTGTTGACTATAAGAAAGTGCCATGTCATCTGTAGCCAACATGTATAACAATGGATACTCAAAAACTAATTCTTGAAGATCATTTCTTGCAAAGCACAATAAGAATTATTTCTTCAGAAGTTTTTGATGCAGGTTGAACAGTTGAACGCTTTTATTTGCAAAAGATACTTTTTTATCTATTTCACCCAGATGTTTGTGAGCTCTAGAGATGAAATAATATCTGAACAAACCTATCGATAGCCGTTACACATGAGATGACCCCCACATCCTTTGTCAAAATAAACAACTCCCCGATCAATGCATTTCAATCTTCCGTGCAACGCACGGGCACCTTACTATAGATTAGTACGACCAAAAATTGAACTAACATTATGTATAATACAATAAATGATGATGCATGTCACCTAAAATTATATCATTGAAAACTATGTTCGAATACGAATCCAACGATATTGTTTTTGTTGACATGCACTAACATTTTGTCAGTTACATCTTCAGTCAAATTCAATGGGGTATAAACCACGACCGATGTAGTAGTACTAGTGTAGAGGGCGGCGCTGCATGGGAGTCTCACCCCGCTCGTGGCGCGGCAGTAAAGCAGTCATATCACAAAACCCAACCACTCCCAGTAATAAGTGGCCTGATAAAATAAATGGACAAGCAAGCATCACATCCCTCCGTCTTTTTTGCATTTCATCTTTCTGCATTTACTTTCTTCGGTTCATCTCGCACACTCGATCCCTAGCTACCACTCCTAGGGCCAGTTCTTTTGGCGGCTTCCCCAGCTTTTCCCATAAGACTAGTCACAGTGGAGAGTAACATTAAGGCGCCTCACTCATTTATTTGGGCTTCTAAACTACTACTAGTACCTCCGTCCTGGTTTATTCCTCACCATTGTAATTTGTGCTAAATTTTGACCAAAGATTTAACTGATAAAATGTTAGTGCATGTGACATGCACTAACATTTCATTAGTTAAATTTATGATCAAAATTTGACATAGATTACAATGGGGACCAATAAACCAGGACGGAGGTAGTAGTTATGGGATTACTAATCTAGAAGCCTAAAAGAACTGGCCCCTGGTACTCCTACTAGTAGTAGTACTGAAGATGGAATTCCAATTGCACGGCACAACTTGTTAGGCAAAAAATTCAATACAGGGTGTAGGAAGCGGTTTGGGAATTTGCGTGCCTTTCCGACCAGTGAGATACTCCGTACAAAGTACGACAAAGAAATAACCACAGAGAAGGAAGCTAAAAGTAAACAATCAAACAAGCATTTTTGCATTTGTTTTGCATTGAATCGTTTCACAAGCTTGACTAGTGCTGTTTTTCTACTTTTACAAAAACCGCATTGTAATGTTAGAACGTGCATTTGCACGTACATTAGTAATAGTAGTACTCCCTCCGTCTAGGTGTATAAGTCTTCCCTCCTTCTTGGTCACGGTGCACAACCAAAGATGACTTATTGACCTGGACGGAGGGAGTAGCATAGTCTGCAAGCATATATAGAGAGAGACGTGTAGTGCGATAGTATAGAGTAAAGTTTGTGCTATATGCACGTACTTACAAAATGCGTATGAATACACAAGTTTTCCAAACTTTCCCTTTTACATACTTAATTAAGGACGCTAATAATTCCTGAATGTTCGGGATTTATCATTTGCGTCCCAAAACTAATGAGATCGCCTTACGAAACAAAAATTATACTCCTACTAAAAGCCACGGCGCTCGCAGGAGCGCTTGCGGCGCGCCACGAGTGCCCTGGTGCGCGGCCGTTTCCCGGCGCGTCGACACAACGCCTCTTCCTCAGCCTCGCAACTCGCGAGGCGCTGATTGGCGGCTTGCCGGCGGGCGAGCGCGATCTCACCGGTGTGGTGATCCGGCGCCAACACGTACTCCTTGCTGGAAGCATGCACCCGGTCCATGCACCGCCAAGCGTAGATGAGGCGCTTGGGCCCGACTGGACTCAGGGCTTCGGCACGGGCGTCCTCCGCCACCCTCACGGCCCTCGCACGAGCCTTCTACCAAAGAGCCAATTGCCTGACTCTCTCGGACATGACATAGGCCTGCCAGGCAGCTTGTTCTGCGGTGCGCTTCTCTTCCTCGACCTTCTTCTCCGCCTCTATTTTGGCGCGCTCTGCTGGAGGCATAGCCTCCCACAAGGCGACATCCATTTCTTTCCAAAGCTCCTCAAGGCTAGGGGGCTCGGCGGGAGGCGCGGCGTTCTCCTCGTAGCCGGGAGCCGACGCGTCCTCCGACGCGCGTGCTGGCGAGATTGGGAACGCCGACGCGTCCACCTCGACGTGTCGCGGCGAGGAGCGGAACGCCGACGCGTCCTCCTCGACTAGTGGCGGCGAGGAACGGAACGGCGACGCGTCCACCTCGATGCGTCGCGGCTAGGAGCGGAATGCTGACGCGTCCTCCTTGACTAGTGGCGGCGAGGAACGGAACGGCGACGCGTGACCGTCCATGCGGTGCAACGAGGGGCGCCTAGGGCTTGGGAGGGGCGATGCCATGGTGGTCGACATGAGAGGGAGGGGGAGGAGATAGCAATGAACGTGAACGTAAGGGGGAGGAGATAGCGATGTCATGGGAGGCGCAGTATTTATAGCTAGTAATGGCACACCTACGTAAGATATGGACTGAGCTGCACTGACTTAATTGCAGGTCCAGTTGCGTCACTGACATGTGGGCCAGACCCCTGTTGGGCCCATATGTCAGTGACCCAATGCACCTGCAGTTAAGTAACTGAAGCAGCGTCCCGGAAGATATGTTGCGTGATTAATGTAGTACTCCCTCCTTTCCGGCTTATAGGGCTCAATTCAAAAATCTCACCAACCAATGTAGATGGTGAGTGGTGGAATACTTTTTGTAGTTTGCAAAAGTACCCAATTAATGCTCTTGTTTTCCTCAAAAAATTATGTTTACGAATGCATTAACTGCAATGCATGCATGCATAAAATACATGCATTGGTCAATTTTCTATTAATACTTGCTTGCAAAGATTTAATGCACCTTGGAATCTGAACATGTGATGGGGAACAACCAAATTGAGCCTTATAAAATGGAAAAACTAAAATTTTGAGATAAGCCCTATAAACCGGAAAGGAGGGAGTAACAGCTACGTGGGCATATTTGTTGGAGTAAATTACGGGGGAGGGAAGGGGTGGAAATATTGCTGGTCACAACGGATTGGACGAGCGCGGGGGGAGGAGAGTCATGCATGCAGATTTTGTCCACACGGGGTGGAGTGGTGGGACCGCCGAAGGGAGAAGGAGAGTCTGGCAGGCATATTGTTTCCACACATGGAGAGGAAAAGATTTGGAGACGAACGGGCTTCCTGCAGGTATGGGGAACGGTGCATAATAAGTCTCATCTTGCATGCCGGGCTAGGTATAGTCTCAAGTCATTAAAAACATACGCGCCCCACACATGTTCATATTTCAAGGTGCACTAAATTATTGCATGTGATGGTTAAGGCTGGCCATAATGGTGGTATCTTAGCTCGTATCATGCACACGGGAATAGCAAACATGCTGATGTGGCAAAGAATTAAAGAAGAGTGGGGGGTTAGAGTAACTAGTGTTCATGCATGCATTGGTAAACACATTTTTTTGTGAAGAACGACAACATTAGTTGAGTACTTTTGCAGACTACAAAAACTATTCCATCGCTTCTATCTTGCTAAGAGTAGGTGAAGTTTTTGAATCGAGCCCTTTAAACTAGAAGGGAGGTAGTAGTACTCTAATAGCTAACCTTGGCCCTGTTTGGATCCATGTGTTCGAGTTAGTTCAACTAACCCAAAAAAATCTAACCCACCCAAGAGGTGCTTATTTGGGTTAGTTCTTCTCGGGACACTAAAAAACACATTTTTCTCTCGCTCTCCCCGCAGCAGATCCCTCCCCACTTCCTTGAAGCTTCTCGTCCTCTCCCTCCCTCCCTCCCTCTCGCACCGCCCATGAAGGCACCTCGCCGTATCCGCGCTCCATCTAACCCTGTCATCCAAACACCTCTTTCGCTAGACTTACTTCAGGGTTAGTTCAGGATTAGAATCTTTTACTCATCTAACCCATCTAATAGTAGTTCTTATACTCATTATAATCAGTATTGTAGATATTGATATTTTTAGTATAAACGGTTGACGAAAGTAAAAAGGACTAGAGGGAGTATCATGCATGCGGAGTAGGCAAAAAAATTGCTCATTTATAGCTGGTCGAAGTCTCAAAGGGCGCGACCGCGCGAGGGAGGCGAAGGTCGTGGGAGGCACAACGGGTGACGGTTAATTGAACTTACACACAAGCCGGCATGGCATGCAAACAGGCAAAAGCTATATCGTCAGGCCTACGATATGGGTCTAGTAGACATGACATCTAGTGGGTCCCACATAGTTCTCGAGAAATCTTTGGGGGCTTGCAGGCGTTTATCCACCGGGCAAGCCAGCAACCCCACGCCATTCGCACGCCCTACTCGTCCCCGTCTTCTACTAGTACAGTACCTTACAACAGTTCGCTCCCATTCGTCCCGTCCTTTCACATTTACGGCAGTTCCACTAATCCTAACCCTCCTCCCAAATCCATGGCGTCCCAAATCTCCATGATCGGCGGTGAGTACAACGTTAGAACCATCACCAGCGATGAGTTCGATGTCATCTACACATGTTCTTCCGCAACGGTGAAAGAATGCCTTGATCACTTCAAACGCATGTTCTAAAACTCAAATGATGAGTGGGTCGCTGGGCTAGATGTTGAGTACACCACAGTCCTGGGAAGTGAGAAGAAACTAAAGGAAGCAGAGATGAAGAAGCCCGCCGTGATCCAGGTTTGCGTGCATGACTTATGCTTGGTCTACCACATATGCCATGCCGACGTTGAGTGCGAGGAATTTAAGAAGTTCCTCAAGGGCGGCCGAGTCAAATTCGTTACTGTAGACTTTAGGAATGACAAGGAAATCTTGGGTCGGATAGGCCTCGTTGTAGGCTAGCCCTTCGATCTCCAGAAGGCAAGCCTGGTCTCCTCCTCTCAGCCTTCAATGCTAACCCTGGTAGCAGCCATGATTGATCGTTCGTATGCTAAACTGAAGAAACCTCACCACGAGTTTCATCATGCATGGGAGTCGAAGACATTAGATGATGATCACATCCTGTACGCAGCAATGGATGCCTACCTTTGTTTAAATATCTACAAGGGTTGGATGAAGAAGCAGAGCCCAGTGTCCGGTTTAAGCAAAGAAGCGTCGGCGAAGAGGAAGAGGAAGAGGGACGAGGACGTGGACTCGGACTCCGAGTAAGTGGAAGTGCTGTCGCCTATGCTGGTTCTACTGCAGTGTCAAGCGGACTAGTTGCTTAGTTTATTTTCAAGGGTGTCTTGTGCTGAGGCCCCAGCAGAACTATGTTTATGTTCTTTCTCATTATTTGAACTCTTTAGTACGTACAGTAGTACTAGTACTATGTCTTACTACAGTTCTTCTTGCAGTTGGTACTACTGCTCGTATCTTTGTGTTCCTACTATAGTTAATACGTTTGTACTAGTAGTATAATTTGGCTCAGTCGATTTGGGAAAGAAGTTCGACGGAGTGAAGGAAGAAGACGGCAGGGTGCCCATGATCTATCTTATGAGTGTTGGTTGTGGAATGCAGTTCGCCAGAAAAAATGGATCGTGCCCGGGGTTAAACGGATGGCAGGGGCGGGGGAGCATGGCGGTGGCAGGCGGTTCAGGGGAGGGCGCGGCGGCAGGCGGTTAGGCATGTGGCGGGCTGAGAAGATGAACCGTGCATCTATTTCGGAGGTTGAAGAAGCCCTTCTAGCCATCCATGTTGCATCAAACGGCTCACAAGAGTCGACTAACCCAAATTGCTCCTTCAGATTGCAGGATCCACGTGGCATTCAAGGTCTTGAAGGTAGATTCCACGTCGGCACCCGGTTTGCGGGCTCGAGGCGTGCGCGACCGGCTTCCGCCGCGACAGCCACCATGCGCGCCTCCTCCGCGCGGGCGGAGACGACAATGACACGCTAGTTCCTCCTCGCCGGCGTGCTGGAGCACGCGCTCGTCCTCCTCTTCGTACGCTGCGTGCATAGACGCGGCTGCACCAGCTGCTCGCGTGCTTGGCAGCGCGGCGGCATCGCGAGGAGGGACTGCAGACGACCTGAGCGGGCGAGCCTTCGACTTGGCGCCGAGGCGGTGATGGGCGAGAAATTGTTGGCCGGAGCAGGCGGGCGCTGGCATGCGCAACGGCCGCGGCGGCATATTGATGAGTGCACGTATGGGAGCTTAGTTTAGTTTTATAAAGGGTTGGTCAAACTTAAAAGAAAATCGTACAAGTACACATAAACATTAGACTTAGGCAGCGCTTTTATTAGGTACCACAGCCGCGATACGGAATCCTATGCAAGCGCGTGAACCGCGGCCGCGCGGTCAATCGAACGGTGCGTCACCGTGTCGCGCTCGAAGGACATCCACCGAACCTTTTTGTGTGTGTGAAAACAATCCCTGAATATTACTCAACTTTTTTTCTGGGAAAAGTTCTTGACGCTACAATATTTCCATATATTTGAATTTAGCTCCAGTTCGTGTTTATTTGGATTTGGACATTTTAGGTGCGCCCTAGTTGTTTTTAATACTGATTTTGTGTGTGTGACTGAGAGAGCACGTGTGTATGTGTCCATATGTGTATTGTGGCGGAAGGGCAATGTGGAGACGGTGTGTGTGTGATGGAGACATAGAGAGGTGTGAATGTGCAAATGATCATGCATGAGTGAGACATAGACAGATGCCGATACGTTGTGTATACATGAGAGAACGGTCTTCTATTTTACTTCTGTGTGTGTGTGTGTGTGTGAGAGAGAGAGAGAGAGGAGCATCCGTAACACAACAACCATCTCTCTCGATTCGTCCGTCCCTCGCACGATCGCATGTAACACATGCATCAACGCGCACATTTTGACACCCTCACCCGGCACCTGCCCACCTCAAGGCCCGCACATCGCTCTCTATCTCGCACGCACAATCTCTTCGTGAATACCCTGTTTAGCAAGTAGCTTTCCGTCACATACACATACATTTCTCTCCTTAGGTTTGTTTTCTCTCAATATCTGACACACACACACACAGCACACAACACACACATACCCCCTCCCCCGAGCACACAATTCATCCCCATCCAAGGTTATATGGCGACCACTCTCGCTTGTGCTTCTCTGCACCCCAGCATGCACAACACCTTAATCTTCAAAGATGGCATCGAGGAGATCGAAGACGGCGACCACACTACGCTAAAGAATTTAGGGCCATTTGGAAGCAGGATGATGTGACGATGGCTGACTGACTCCTCCCCCCACCCTCTCTCTCTCGCACAAAATTACCAATCCCTCTCTCCCCCGCACAAATTTATCAATCCCTCAACCCACGAGATCCTTCCCCTCTCGTCCATGTTTTTCCTGCTCTCTCACCAAACTTGTTGTCTCTTCTCCTTCCACGTGTACAGAATCCGGATGCACACGCATCTCACGTATATTACATGTCTCCATCTTTCTCACAGACCTAACTTCGTCCTCTCTCTTTCTCTCTCCATCTCCCTCTCTCTGTTTCGTTAGGTTTGTCTCCTACTCTCTCGTCCACATACATACAATCTTTCCCGCACTATCTGCTCCATCTTCGCAAGCTCTCTCTGCACGTTTCATTCACACATTGGGATATGTTCAAAATGTTGCTTTTATAATGGCTGATGTAGAGTTATTGTTGGTTTTGTTGCATCCTACAAAGTAATAACTATGAAATGCACTTTGATTGTCATTTGACTGGGATTATGCGAGTTTGAGCATGTTGTGAAGTACTATAGACCTCGTATACATCTTGGAATTCGACAATGATTGTAACTATTGAATTGTATAGACCATTACATTCGAAGTCAGTAGCCTAATATATTTATTTCAGAATTTCAACAAATGATTAATTCACTACATACTAAGAAAACAAATGTGTACACCCTCCGTTTTTATTTAAGTCTGCATATTAGCATTGGTCAAAGTCAAGTTTTGTAAACTCTCAGAAAGTATATAACAAAAAATATTAACATATACAATAACAAATAAATACCATTAGATTCATTATTGAATATACTTTCACATCATACATATATGTTACGGTAAATGTTTATATTTTTTCTATAACTTTGTCAAACTTTAGGAAGTTTGACTTCGGTCAAACCTAATATGCAGACTTTACTAGTACTACTCGCTAGTTGCTTAGCCGAATCACCCAACACGCCACACGGGGAGTTCAGTGTCACAAAATTCTGAGGTCGGCGGGAAAATCTCCTGCAACCCTGATTCGAGCAGTGGGAAGTTACCATAATAGCCTTCGGAACAGGCCTACGGATGACGGTTGGTAGGGGGCTGTTTTCGTAACTTCAGGTTCACCCTACCCAGCCAACCCCACCCCGGCACCCAGAGTAGTACACCTGAATACTCCCCATTTTCTATCCCCACCGCAAAATAGACTTCTCCACGGCACCGCATGCAGCCTTCGTGCTCCTCCCCTTCTACATCGGCGCACTCGTCCACCACAACGCATCTGCCTCATCGACGACCTCGTACGCCGCACTGGAGCCGGTCCACCATGGTCGTCGTACACGGAGCCTCTTCCCCGGCACCGTCTTCCATGGTCTCGGATCTGCTTCCCGGAAGCCGACGCCAAGCGCAGAAGCACCACCGTCATGGACAATGAACTGACTCCCGTTGCCGACCATGACTCACAGAGGCCGCCGCAACCATCGTTCTCCTCCTCGATTGGTAATATGTGTATTGAATCACTTAACAGTACATGTGCAGTTCCAATTTTGTTCATACCTACCCTTCAAATTTCCTGGGTGCTATTGTTCTCGTAAAAGTAATTGGTTATAGCCTCCATTGTCCAACATAATATCAGCTTGTAACTGTGCGTCGCTCTTGTATCGTGCTATGCTTGGGTAGGTATTTCATCTGCAACCAGTAGTGTGGCAAATGATGGATAGTTTTTTAGAACTAGCAAGATGCCCATGCGCTGCACGCATCAAGATGCATTTGTATTAGTAGTTTATCTTGTGGGAGAAAAGGATGAACGAGGGAATGCCTTATTTGCAAATGCGCAGAGGGGTGTGGGTATCTTTTTGCAAAATTGCCACAGTTTCCTTCCTATCCATCGGATATAAATCGGATGGCCTATACTGCAGGATGGCAGGAACACCATCATCACCAACTCTGTTTTTTATAAGAGTAGGAAAAAAGTAGAGAGAAAAAATAGAGAGTAGAGAAGTAGAGACAAATATTAAATATAAAATAAATATAACAGTAGAGAAGAGAGTAGAGATAGCAGAGACGTCGGGAAAGGATTGCGCGCGCGGGGGGAAAAGCGGCCAGGCGTGCGCTAGTTTTGGCGCGTACGCTTTATAAAATCCAACGCCCTCCCACCACTCTGTGCCTTGCCACCGCTATCTCCCCGCTCTGTGCCTCGCCACCGCTCTCTCCCCGCTCTTTCTCGCCTCGCCGCCACCGCGCCACCATGCCGCCGCGTCGCCGGAAAACTTGGGGATACCGCAGCGTCCGCGCGCGCCCCTCCGGCGGCTTCTCCGTCGAGATCCGGTTCCCTGGGATGCGCCTCGGCCTCGGCAATTTTGACACCGCCAACGAGGCCGCCCGCGCGTACGACACGGCGGCGTGGCGCCTCCGGTGGCTTCATAGAACATTGAACTTCCCCAACATGCCGACGCGGGAGCGGGCACAGGAGCTCGCGCCTCTGCCGCGGCTTATCACCGACAAAGGATCGTCGCGAGAACCGGAGACGGGAGCACCATCTCGGCATCACCGAGATGGATGAGGAAGCCATGGCGTTGTGGCGCCAACGCTTCCCGCAGGACATCATCTACGAGCGCGAGTTCTATGAGCAAAAGAGGGCGGAGAGGATAAGAGGAGGGCGGAGCGAGCCGCCTATCGCGAGGACAAGCGTAGGTGAAAAGTGTACGCTCAATTCAACATGAGGCTAGGAGCAGCGTCGCCCTGGGAATCTGGCGATGATTGGTATCTTCACGCCTACAGTCAGACGTCGGAGGAGGACATCACCAAGGAGGAGTCGGACGACGAGGAGTAGTTGAATAATCTATTTTTTATCTATCTATGCTGAGAACTATCCTCTACTCTCTATCTCTACTTCTTGATCTTAGCACTGTAAACGCTTTGTTAAAGCGCCGCGCGTTGCGATTCTATTGGAGATGCTCTAACATGGCAGATGAGTGCTTTAATGTTGCCCACAAGATGCGTGAGTATTACTACTCCCTCTGTTTCAGTTTACAAGTCCTACGCGTATACCTAGGTTGCCAATTTTATCACCCTAATATAAACTGCATAACACAAAAATTATAACGTTTGAAAATAGAACATCTGAAGTTTATATTGGTATATTTTTTTGTAATATCTGACTTGTATTAGGTTGGTCGAAATGACGACCTAGGGGTCCACGCACGCCCTGTAAACTGAGAGAGAGGTAGTAGTAGTATATTTTTCTTGCCAAGTTGAGATTTTAAAACCACGAGTGCGAACATGCAGAAGAGCAATGAAGACCAAACACGGGATATTGGGGACATCTTCAAGGAGCGTGGCAAGTTAAAGAGGAGCTGCACCGAACCTGTAAAACGAGCTTTGGTAAGTAACACCCTTTCAATTACTTTCATTTAGCCTCGTGTTCTTCAATGTGTATATGTTGTAGTTTTTGTTTCTCTTAAGCCTCGTGTTCTTTGATGTGTCATAAGAAGAATCTTAATCATCCTAATGCTTTCGTTTTTAGATTGATGTGGGAAGTGGGTGTTCTCACCTTGTAGTCTGTTTTTATATTTTTTCCTTTTGAATTCACTTCTCCCAGTTCTATTTATCTGGCTTCTACTAAATGGATCTGGGTTGCTCTGAGTAATTATCTAAAAAAAGAAGTAACTTCATGTCAGGATGCAGTTCCTGCGAGGAGGGAAGTATGGTCAACCTTGAGATCATGTTTCCAGAATGAGGCTGGATTACACACAAGGTGCCAGTTCCCTAATGATGCTGGATTAGACACAAGGTGCAAATTCCCAGATGATGCTGGATTACACACAAGCCAGGTGGAGTCGTCAGCTGTTCGTGTCCTCGTGGCTCTAGTAAAGGCTGAAAGAAAGCGTGCAGCAGCCCTTGAGAATGTAGCTGAGTTCCTGAAGAAGCGAAAAGAGCAATCAGATGCTCTGTTCACCCATGCCAAAGAAGAGATGGAAGAAGCCAGAAATAAGCTAGCAGAGGCAGAGCAGGCTAGGCGTCTCCTGCTATCTAAAACTGTTGTCAATACAAAATTTCCTTCATAGTAGCTAGGTTCAAATGTTTATCCAGTCATCATGCCTGTTGTGATGTCCGTGCATCTACTGATGTGGCACAAAATATATTTTTTTCGGGTCATGTAATAACAGCAATTACTTTCCAAACAATAACAGACGAAGCATTGGACATGGTATAGTTCACGCGCAAGCCCGACATTCCAAGTTCATCTTCCACATCAAACTCATGTTCACACATATCTCCACATTCATACATAATGTCCACAACCATGATTCACTTCAAAGCCAAAAAAATTGAGGAGAGTTATGAATAAAGAAAAACCTGTAGTTCCTGCTACCACCGCGAGCACAACAAGTCAAGACCATGCATAATTAATTATATTTTGTTCATTTTTTGTGTTCTAAAATGCCGGCCGGCTCGCGGAAGGACGTGTTGCCGACACACGCGCGGATTCAATTAAGGCAGGCGGGGCAGTCTGAACCCGGTTGCATGCGGCGAGGAGGCGTGTTCAGCCGCGCCTGCAGTGAGTGGAGCCCTCTTGGTCGGCGCGCCGGTTCAATGCCTGCGCTCTGAGAGGTCGCATCTGTGTCAGAGCAATCACTCCCTCCAGTCCTTTTTTGTTTGCGTATAACAAAATCTCGTTTTCCATTCACACTTTACAAGTAAAATTCATGGACAAGTTTTGACCCAAAATACGATGGGGACTAGTAAACCAGAACGGAGGTAGTAGTTTTTTTAATCAAAGAAGGCATTCCCCCTTCCGATTTTCATTACTGAAAACCAACATCTAAATCTAAACATAGTATTTGCCCTAGAACTACCAGGTTCAACGTCTCGCAACATAAACCCATACAACCATACGCCAAGGAGGTACGTAGTACTATGAATTCCATTTTCTCTCCATACCAATCGTTCTAAAAACTACTTAGTACTTATAACGCGCCATTGAAAATAGGAACTCTTAACCCCGCGAAAAAATGATATTTTAAACGTGGCTACTCGATCTGTGGCAACTGGCGAGCCACCACCTCCAAGTCGTTCACATGTGGTCCTGACCATCAACTCCTACGGATCAAATTATCACGCGAGCTGACTATTCCTACAAAGGTGCGCTCCACCACGTACCCGGTACCCGCGAATGTAGCAATCGTGCACCTAGGGTTTTAGGGTTTATTTGTTAATGTTGCCTTTACGTAACACTCGTGTGTGCGAGATAGCGAGAGACCGACTGTGTGCGTGTGCCTCTTCTCTTCTTATATGTACTCCACCATTTGTCTGGTGTCCAAAAAATTATAATAACTACTAGCAATGTGCCAATGTGTTGCCACACGATCTGACTAGATTAATACATATTCACCGATTTGGTAGAAAAAAAGTCTAATTTTGAAATACGTATATCACTAAAAAAATGTTATGTTTCACTCAAAATATATTCCTTTGGCGGTTTTGATGAGATAAGGGAGGAATGTTTTTGGTTTCAAGATACGAGAAGTGGTATATGTTTAATTTCTACTCTTATTAGCAAGATGCCCGTGCGTTGCACGGAACATCAAGATCTTGTGGGAGAAAAGGATGAACAAGGGAAGGCCTTATCTGCAAATGTGGAGAGGAGTGCGGGTAAATTGCCATAGTTTCGTTCCTATACGTCAGATATAAATCGGACGACCTATATTGCAGGATGGCAGGCCCACCATCATCACCAACTCTGTTTTTTATCCCTACTCTTATAAAAAGCATAGTTGGTGATGATCGTGTGCCTGCCATCCTGCAATATAGGCCGTCCGATCTATATCTGACGGATAGGAAGGAAACTATGGCAATTTTGCAAAAAGATACCCACACCCCTCTCCACACTTGCAAATAAGGCCTTCCCTTGCTCATCCTTTTCTCCCACAAGATAAACTACTCATACAAATGCATCTTGATGTTTCGTGCAACACATGGGCATCTTGCTAGTTGTTGCAAAAAGCCCATGTGTGTGAGAGAGAGGGAGAGAGGAGGAGGACGGAGTGCATGTGTGACAAAGACACAAAGAGTGTGTGTGCGAGAGGTATCAGCTTAAAATGAGGCGATAGTGTGTGTGTGCACGATCGAGAGGGCGTGTCTCAAGAAGGGAAGAAAAAACTACATAGATACAAGGAGCGGGAGAGATACATGTATGCGATAGTGGAAGCACGAGTGTGCGCGTGTATAAACCTATCTAGAGGCTAGTCGATAAATGTTTGTGAGATAAATACGAGTCGGGGGTGCGAAAGCGAGAGTTTTGTGTGTGAGAGAGAGATGGTAGTCGGGAAGGGGAGTGGAAGCAGGAGTTGTGTGAGTGTGTGTGTGTGAGAGAGAGAGAGGGGGGGGAGTTTGTCTGATCGGTAAACAAATGAATAATGTCAGTCTGGGATGGAGACGAAAAGGAGACCGCAACAAATGTTGTGTCTACAGGAGAGAGAGAGTGAGAGTAATTTTAGTGGTATGATTCATATCTAGAGACATATAGGGTGTGAGAGAGAATCCCATAGAGAGAAAGACAAAGTGAAAGACGAGTGGAGACTGTGTGTGTGGCGGTGAAAAAGAAAGCTTAGATACCTAGTGATACGAGAGAACGGTAGAGACGTGAGAGACAATGAAAACCGTGTAATGTGTAATGATAGGGAGAGTGTGACACTTCTCAAGGGAGACGTCGAGAGACCATGTTTGCGAGGATAGGAGAAACATGAAGTGAGCGAGCGGGTGAGCTGGAGAAAAGAGAGTGATAGCTACATGAAGGAGCATGCATGCGAGAGAGATGGGCATGAAAGGAGTGAACATAAAAGGGATTCAAATATTTGAATTCGAGATGATGATACATGTAATCCATACTCGAACCAAAATTGATCTATCAAACATGCATACTCATATGAATTCACGCGCATCTATGTTATTTAATAAGTAGATATTACTGATCCATACATTTTAGTAGAACATAATTTGGTTTAATTTTCTGAATTCAACCTTATGATTTTGAGATCATGGTATTTGTAAATCATATTATACATATAAAGGACCAGAATTCTTTGTTGTGCTTTTGAAAGTATATAAAAAAATGATGTATATAGAATTTTATTCCAATTGTAAATGGATCCCGCCCGAAAAAAATAGAATACAAACATGATTCGAATTGAGTTCGCACGGTAAACGTGCACTCTGCAAAATTTGAACGAAGCGGGGAAAGTCGCAGTAACCGCCCGAAACCAAAATCTGCGAGATGGAAATTACTACTGCCTATCCCTGCCACGCAAAGCCTATCTGCTCGATTTCTATAGGTTTCGATAGGGGTAGGTTTGTAATTTCACTCAAACGTGACATAACCGCCTCTCACCCAGATTCATACACGGTGGGCGCCAAAACACAGTGTGTCCTCGTCGGAAAATATTCGGTGTATGCGAGATTACCGTCCTATCCCCAACCGACTAATATTGCTGTGATGTAGGAAATTTGAAACGGGGGCTAAGTTTGTAAATTTCCTCGCATTTGAGACAAGCGCGCCCTGAAGACATGGTTCCCCCTTCCTCTCCACCTCCATTTCCCCATTCGTACTCCGTGGGCACCAAAACACCCTCTCCACCCCAGCCTCCTCCGTCCGCCACCCCATCCACCGCCATCCTCCTCCACCATGCCGGAGCTGATACCCGGACGCCGCCGTCCATTACAAGAGATCGACCTCTCTCATCCACGGCTTCGGACCGGGATCCTTGCATCCCGTCCTCTCGCTTCATCCCTACCGTCGTCCACCTTGCCGGCGAGCTCCTACGACCGTCTCGGCCACCGGGCCCCGCCGCCACCGTCTACCCTCCTAGATCTGCTTCCATGCTGCCGACAGCCATCGCTACTACAGCACAGTCAAATTCTCAGCAGATGCATACATGGCGCCGCACCAAAGGCGGTACTCTTTCGTATCTGCTCAACTTATTTATCGCAGCAAGAAAATAGATCGCCACTGCTTTACTCTAATTTCTTGTCCATCACTTACTTGCTAGTTGGAAGCAAACATTGGTTGCAAAGTTGCCTTTGTCCGGTTTGCACCTTCAGATCCGCCATGGCACGCTCAACACTATACTCCCAATGCCTATGGTTTTCCCCTTTTATATTCTACGCTAGTTAAATCACAGTAGACTAAATTTCAAAATTGGGTCAGTCGATTTTTCAGAGCTCGCCGGAGTTCGCCGGTGCGAACGAAGGGGCTCGGGTGGGGAATTTGGTTGTGGGGGCGGTGGTGGGGCCTCGCCGAACGAAGAAAACTCAATGCGGGTGGGGGCGGGGTGGGGGTGGGGGTGGCGGAGGAACACATGCGGTGGGCGCCGATGGTCCGGACGGCGGCCTGTGCGGTGTTCTGTATGGGAAGAATCAGAGACGAGGAAGAAGAAGGGTTAGGAGACGTAGGATCTTCATCCAACCGCCTGAAATGGTCGACTGACCCAAATGACAAAAGTCACGCGACTTGCATGCAGACATGCCTTGATATTCAGTACCATCATCGTACCTGCTTAGCACTGCTCCAGAATCCATCAAGCTAAACAACGTGCCACTCATAATTCCAAACTTGTTGCTCAAGTACGAATCTGATATGATGCTGATATTACTAAAACAGATAACATTTAATTGGTCAGCTAATTTTCCTACTTTACTTTCAAAAAAGCACGTGCACCACATATAGAGAGACAGCAGGGAGTTGCTTTCTTAATGCGCTCTGGTTTATCATGTGTGGGCACTGCACAACGAACATTTTATTATCGAAAATCTGCTTGCTCTTCTTTAGCATGTTCCTCTTCCGTTCTTCTTTAATAAGTACTCTCTCCGTTCCTAAATACAAGTCTTTGTATAGATTCCACCATGGACTACATATGGAGCAAAATGAGTGAATCTACACTCTAAAATGTATCTGGATACATCTCTATGTGATCCATAGTGGAAATCTCTACCAAGACTTATATTTTGGAACGGAGGGAGTATGATAGTAGTACAGTATGTTCCTTGTAGTGAAGATGAGCAGGGACATTTGCAGTGTAGAGATCTATACGGTCGGTTGGTATGGACACTTTGAACTCGTCGGGCCTCTTTGATTTGTAGGATTTTGTAAACATGGGAATAGGATTTGTAGTGGCCAGCCCACTTGAATCCTATAAGAATAGCAAGGAAATGCGGGGCGCTGTGTCGCCTTTAAGAGTTACAATGATATTAACAGTACCGCACCTTCAGTTGAAGAGAGCCGGTATCCGAAGCCTTTCTAGCCGTACCGGCAATACTAGCACATATATTCCAGCAAGTTCCACTTTGCTGATTTTACTCTGATGCTTACGGTTTTCCCGTTATATCTACACTATGATCTGCGTAGCTGCTTTGTGTCGCACTAGCAGCAGTCCACTCTTTAAGCTAAACACCGCAATGACTTACAAAATTGGCACCAAGGCATTGAGTGCCATTCTGGATGCAATGAAACTCATACGCTCCCCACCTGTTAATTCTTGTTCAGAATATGATCCTAATGACTATTCTAACCTCGAGGAGTCAAAGGCAGATGGCATGTCCTGTTCACCCATCAAGGTGCCTGTTCTAATTTGGCAAGGTTTTATTGATTGCGCGTATCTTGCATATGTTGTCTTGCATTTCTTCTACTTTGTTGCACCGCCATCTGCTTAGTTTACTCATCATATATGTCGAGATGCCATGCCCATCCATTATCAATACATATTCCATCTGTCATCATACCATGTTTTGCCACTCAAATGTTGTTCTTGTGCATCAGACATCAAAAAGGAAGAGGGTGATTGCCGAACCTGAAGGAGCACCAGCAAAGTCCTTGAAAAACGTGGTTGTGCCGGAGAAATTAGATAGCACCCCACTTATATTGGCTGTACAACCAGTGACACAAAATGTAGGACCGACTCCAGCAGACTATACCCATACTTCACTGGCCACACCACTAGCCGCACCACACAGGACCTGCACTCCAGCAAAAGGTATGACGATTTCAGTTGCCATAGCACCAGCCGTACCATAGAAAAATCCCACTCCAGCAAAAAGTACAGCAAGTCCACCGGCCGAAGACCTATCCCAACTGCAGAGACGACCAATTCCTGCAGATTGGAACCCCATTCCAGTTATTCCCAATTTAAAAGACAATGCTTTCAATGTTGTTAGGGACTACGTGCATATATTCCCATCATGGGAAGATTATAGTGAAGACAAACACCATTTTCACAGCTTCCTGTCCCACTTACGTGTAAGTGCTATTATTCATGGTGATTATTTTCCCGTTTTCTTCCGATTGAACACATCAATGATTTACATTACATTGTTGTAAGTAGGCGAGGATCAATCTGGATAGTCATGACGAGCAAAGCTTGCTTGCGCTTTTCAAGGAAGCATTGTAGCAGTATTGGTTTTACCTGAGGAAATCACACTTTGATGGCAAGTATATAAACGAATTTCTGGTGAAGTCTCCTGTGCTAAATTTAGAAGACATTGAATGGAAAAACCTTGTTATGCACTGGTCTCGTTCCGAGGATGAGATACTGTCTATGATATCGCATGACAATTTGAACTTCTACTTTTTCGCATGTGCCTTACGGATCTTTATTGCAGGAAATCTGCTCGAAAAAGAATTCTGGTTTGAAAAGAACGACAGGATATCGCAAATATGATGCCCGCTTCTTTGCTCTTGTTAGTACCTGTTGTCCTGTATCACTGTACTTGCATACATACCTGGTTCATTATGTGACAGCGGTATGCATGATAGCTTGCTTATCAATTGTTCGCTCCAAATTATTTGATCTGTATGAATGGTTACATTAGTGTAGAATATATCCAATGCCAATGAATTTTTTTAGCTCTGCATTGTTCTTGTAAGTACCTGTTGTCCTTTATCAGAGTACTTATATTGACAGGTAGTTGTTCATCTACCATCACTTTGCAGCTTTTTTCCTTTGCCCTCCATTTTCTACACATAAGATCTATATTTACTCTTACCATAAGGTTGGATAACATCGATGGTACTGAAGAAGTTTAGCTCTGCATTGCTGTTGGTTGTACCTTTTGCCTGTATCGCCGTACTTACATTTATAGCTACTTGGTTATGTTGCATCACTCTTCATCTTATGTTAAATTTTCTCCATTTTTTCTTATATTGTCACATCTATATTTACTCTTACCAAAATGTAGAATAAAGGCAATGCTTATGAAGAAGATTTTGTGGTAAACTTCTTGAATTGCCCCCCCCCCCATCAGCATGGACAAGGGCTTTATAGAGCCTGCCTTCACAAATAATGTAAGTTTGTCCTTCTCAAGCCTTCAAACTTTGTTGTGTATATTTGGTTAGGCATGACTACAACAGCTGTTTATTTTTGGTGTTTGCATTAAATTGCGTGTTTAAAGTTTATTATGTAGTTCATAAACAAAAGTTTGTCCTTCTCAATTTAAGTTTTCGGTTGTACAACGAAGTTCCTTCTTCATACCATGTAAATTAAACTATACAGAGCAAGTGATCTTCTTTTGCACTGCATGTATGCTTCCGTTCTTGATCCGTAATCCAATGTTGTGGTGAACCTACCCACTACAGCACAATGTCATATTCTGCAATGCCTTAACTATGAACAATGTCATATCATTCTACTATTATTTAAACTGTCTCTTTATTTGCCAATCTGAAATGGCATAAATTGACAACACACTAACCATTGATACTTATGAGTTCTTGATCTGTAATCGAGTGGTGTCGTGAAGTTGCCAACTCCTTCACAATGTCATTTCCTGCCATGTCTTGACCTGAACAATACCATATTGTGTTAATGCAATTTTAAACGGTGTCACTTTATTCGTTAGTAAGAAATGTGATGAATTGTCAGCACTGATACTTTTATGTGCAAAATATGTCATCTGTCTGCTTGTTTATCTTTCAGAGTGAGGAGGATATAAGTGTTAAACAAGCGCAGTCTCATCAGCTTGCTCAGCTGCTTGCGCTGCAGCTCCCCAGCAGGGCTAACCTTTCTTGAACTCTATTGAAGTGCTGTCGGTTTTGTATATTATTTTGTCGGCGTGTTTAGTTGCACCGGTGGCGATCTTTGATGCCCCGTGTATGTAATCTGCTGTCTGCTTGTGCCCATTGGATGCCCATTGGATGTAATATGCCGTAATTTCTTTATTGTATACTCTAGGTTTTTTCTTATTCACGATGCTGCAGTTATTTTACTGTATATATATCCTGTCTTCGCAGTAAATCGGCCAAACCGTAAAATTATGGTACATAATCAGGCCATCATGCAATCACGATGTATGATCCACATGATGGGCTCCGTCATCTTGGTCCGTTAGAAGGCCTAAATGTAAACTGGCACACTAGTAGAGTCGGGCCTTTAATAGGCCGAGTAAATCGCCGGCCCTCTTTTTGCAAGAAAACTCAATGGGCTTTTAGGAGGCTGAGAAGTAGATTGGGCCTGAAACGTGCCGAGCTGCTCACGGGCCGGCAGAAGCTCGAAATGGACCCCGGCCCATGATTGTGCCAATCAAATCACGGGCTTTTAACAGGCCAAAATTTTCTCGGTCCTTGTTTGGCCCAATCAGAATATCGGCTGCAAGCAGGCCGGATGCAAACCGGGCCGTAGTTAGACCCAACTATATGACGGGCTTTTAACAGGCCGAAATTAATATAGGGCCGAAATGTTAAACGGGCCCTTAACAGGCCGAAACTAATATCAGGCCGAATTACAAAATGGGCCTTTTGCAAGTGGGCCCAAAAGCATAGAGTCCAGTTGACGGGCCGAATCTGATATGGGCCATAATTTAGCCCAAAGCCTCTTAAAGGGCCGGACCTGATCTGGGCCGTAATTTGGCCTAGAACGTGGTAGGCTTTTAACGGGCCGGATCTCATATGGGACATTGTTAGGCCCGGAACGTGGGAGGCCATTAATGGACCGGATCAAATATGGGCCGGCATTTGGCCCAAAACATGGCAGCCAATAAATGGGCCGGCCTACTAGGGTCCTCAAAATCTTGTAGGCGTACAGCTGGGCCGGCCCAATAATGTCGGCGAAATCTCGTGGGCCTTTAGCTGGGCCGGCCCATTATGGTCCACAAAAATCTTGTGGGCCTTCACCTGGGCCGGCCCATTATGGCCCGCAAAAATCTTGTGGGCCTTTACCTGGCCGGCCCATTATGGGCCGCAAAATCTTATGGGCCTTTAGCTGAGCCAGCCCGTTATGGTCCGCAAAATCTCGTGCGCCTTTAGCTGGGTCGGCCCATTATGGTCCGCAAAATCTTGCGGGCCTTTAGTTGGGCCGGCCCATTTAAACTTTATGGGCCACTTTCGGGCCGGTCCACGTGTCAACATATCATAGGCGCATCTCGCCCATTGGATGAGTGACACCTGTGCCAACGCGGAGGTAACACGTGTTTCCGTCAGCCAATCAAAATTTTACACGTGGAAAATCCCCATTGGTCCGGGCTGTTAACGGGTTATCGGATCCAAAACCAGACCCGATAGCTTAACGGCGTTCCGTTACGACGGATGCCACGTGTCGGTCACCCTTGACGAAAGCACTTCTGTGACGCGCGATTTATCGTCATGGAAGTGGACACTTCCGTGATGATAATTTTGGTAACGTCATGGAACACTTCTACGACAGCACAGGTATGACTATCTTGATTCTGTCATAAATTTGTCATGGATGTACATGCATGACAGAAAACGTGACCTACTGTGACAAACACGTATCATCACGGAAGTGTATTTTTTTGTAGGGAAAGGTGATTGAAATTATCATTGATCAAACTTGTGCACCTGCTAGCATTCACACTTCATAAATTATTTCTTATTTCATTTACCTACTCGAGGACGAGTAGGAATTAAGCTTGGGGATGCTGATACGTCTCCAACATATCTATAATTTATGAAGTATTCATGCTATTATGTATTCTGTTTTGGATGTTTAATGGGCTTTATTATACACTTCTATATTATTTTTGGGACTAACCTATTAACCGGAGGCCCAGCACAAAATGTTGTTTTCTTGCCTTTTCCAGTGTTTCGAAGAAAAGGAATATCGAATGGAGTCCAAACGGAAGGAAACCTTCAGGAGAGTTATTTTTGGAACGGAAGCAATCCAGGAGACTTGGAGTAGATGTCAGGGAAGCTTCGAGGAAGCCACGAGGCAGGGAGGCGCGCCCTACAACCCTCGGCGCGCGCCCCCACCCTCGTGGGCCCCTCGTGGCTCCCCTGACCGACATCTTTCGCCTATATATACCCATATACCCTAAAAACATCAGGGAGCAGAATAGATCGGGAGTTCCGCCGCCGCAAGCCTCTGTAGCCACCGAAAACCAATCAAGACCCTGTTCCGGCACCCTGACGGAGGGGGGATCCCTCACCGGTGGCCATCTTCATCATCCCGGTGCTCTCCATGACGAGGAGGGAGTAGTTCACCCTCAGGGCTGAGGGTATGTACCAGTAGCTATGTGTTTGATCTCTCTCTCTCTCGTCTTCTTGAGGTGGTACGATCTTGATGTATCACGAGCTTTGCTATTATAGTTGGATCTTATGATGTTTCTCCCCCTCTACTCTCTTGTAATGGATTGAGTTTTCCCTTTGAAGTTATCTTATCGGCTTGAGTCTTTAACGATTTGAGAACACTTGATGTATGTCTTGCATGTGCTTATCTGTGGCGACAATGGGATATCACGTGATCCACTTGATGTATGTTTTGGCGATCAACATGCGAGTTCCGTGACCTCGTGAACTTATGCATAGGGGTTGGCACACGTTTTCGTTTTGACTCTCCGGTAGAAACTTTGGGACACTCTTTGAAGTACTTTGTGTTGGTTTGAATAGATGAATCTGAGATTGTGTGATGCATATCGTATAACCATACCCACGGATACTTGAGGTGACATTGGAGTATCTAGGTGTTTAGGGTTTTGGTTCATTTGTGTCTTAAGGTGTTATTCTATTACGAACTCTTGAATAGATCGATCAGAAAGAATAACTTTGAGGTGGTTTCGTACCCTACCATAATCTCTTCATTTGTTCTCCGCCATTCGTGACTTTCCGTTTACACTCACTTTTATCATTAGTTACCTTGTTGTTTTTATATTTTCAGATTACAAAAACCTATATCTACTATCCATATTGCACTTGTATCACCATCTCTTCGCCGAACTAGTGCACCTATATAATTTACCATTGTATTGGGTGTGTTGGGGACACAAGAGACTCTTTGTTATTTGGCTGCAGGGTTGTTTGAGAGAGACCATCTTCATCCTACGCCTCCCACGGATTGATAAACCTTAGGTCATCCACTTGAGGGAAATTTGCTACTGTCCTACAAACCTCTGCACTTGGAGGCCCAACAACGTCTACAAGAAGAAGGTTGCGTAGTAGACATCAAGGCCTTAATATCCCTTAGTTTCCATTAGGACTCCGCTGCCACGGGAGGGTAGGACAAAAGATGTCATCCAAGTTCTTTTCCATAAGCACGTATGACTATATTCAGAATACGTGCCTACATTATATTGATGAATTGGAGCTAGTTCTGTGTCACCCTATGTAATAACCGTTGCATGATGAATGCCATCCAACATAATTATCCATCATTGATCCATTGCCTACTAGCTTTTCACATACTGATCTTTGCTACTTTACTTCTCCGCTGCTACTATTACAATTGCTACGAAACTACTACTATTACTTTTGCCACTGTTACCGTTACTTCCATACTACTTTGCTACTAAATATTTTTCTGCAGATATTAAGTCTTTGAGGTGTGGTTGAATTAAAAACTCAGTTGCTAATACTTGAGAATATTCTTTGGCTCCCCTTGTGTCGAATCAATAAATTTGGGTTGAATACTCTACCCTCGAAAACTGTTGCGATCCCCTGTACTTGTGGGTTATCATGTTACTATCTACAAAGCTTGACTTGTCGCAAAAAGGTTTTTGACAAGTTCAAGGTGTTGACTACGATGAGATTTTCTCACTCGTAGCGATGCTTAAGTCTGTCCGAATCATGTTAGCATTTGCCACATTTTATAAAATCTTGCAAATGGATTTCCAAACTGAATTCATTAATGGATTTCTTAAAGAAGAGTTGTATATGATGCAACGAGAAGGTTTTGTCAATCCTAAAGGTGCTAACAAAGTGTGCCAGCTCCAGCGATCCATCTATGGACTGGTGCAAGCATCTCGGAGTTGGAATATACGCTTTGATGAGGTGATCAAAGCATATGGTTTTATACACACTTACGGAGAAGCCTGTATTTACAAGAAAGTGAGTGGGAGCTCTGTAGAATTTCCAATATTATATGTGGATGACATATTGTTGATCAGAAATGATGTAGAATTTCTGGATAGCATAAAAGGATACTTGAATAAAAGTTTTCAATTGAAAGACCTCGGTGAAGCTGCTTATATATTAGGCATCAAGAGCTATAGAGATAGATCAAGACGCTTAATAGGACTTTCACAAAACACATACCTTGCCAAAGTTTTGAAGAAAGTTCAAAATGGATCAGTCAAAGAAATGGTTCTTGCATGTGCTCCAAGGTGTGAAGTTGAGTAAGACTCAAAACCCGACCACAGCAGAAAATAGAAAGAGAATGAATGTCATTCCCTATGCCTAAGACCATAGGTTCTATAAATTATGCTATGCTGTGTACCAGACCTACTGTGTACCTTGCCATGAGTTTGGGAAGGGGTACAATGGTGATCTAGGAGTAGATCACTAGACAGCGGTCAAAATTATCCTTAGTTACCTAAGAGGACTAAGGAAAATTTTCTCGGTTATGGAGGTGATAAAGAGTTCGTCATAAAGGGTTACGTCGATGCAAGCTTTGACACCGATCTGGATGACTCTGAGTCTCCATCTGGATACGTATTGAAAGTGGGAGCAATTAGCTGGAGTAGCTCCATGCAGAGCATTGTAGACATAGAAATTTGCAAAATACATACGGATCTGAATGTGACAGACCCGTTGACTAAACTTCTCTCACAAGCAAAACATGATCACGCATTAGTACTCTTTGCGTGTTAATCACAGGGCGATGTGAACTAGATTATTGACTCTAGTAAACCCTTTGGGTGTTGGTCACATGGCAATGTGAACTATGGGTGTTAATCACATAAAGGTGTGAACTATTGGTGTTAATCACATGGCGACCTGAACTAGATTACTGACTCTAGTGCAAGTGGGAGACTGAAGGAAATATGCCCTAGAGGCAATAATAAAGTTGTTATTTTATATTTCCTTATATCATGATAAATGTCTATTATTCATGCTAGAATTGTATTAAACAGAAACTTGATACATGTGTGGATAGATAGACAAAACACCGTGTCCCTAGTAAACCTCTACTAGACTAGCTCATTAATTAAAGATGGTTAAGTTTCCTAACCATAGACATGAGTAGGGATGGCACCCGCAGGGTTTGGGTACGAGTGGAGCCACCCCATACCCTTACCCGTCCCATTTAAGCTTACCCACCACCCATACCCATACCCGCTAGTGGGTACAAAATTTTCCCATACCCGTCACCCGACAGGGTAAATGGGTACCCGTGGGTAAAAATATCCATGTTTCAATAACATCAATTTGAATGAAACGTAATCATAAACAACAACATACAATCATAATCTATAAACAACAACACATAATAATATTGATACATACTTGTAAAGAACAACACATCAAAAACACAACACATTTTATAAAAATCAACACTTTCTTGTAAACAATAACACATCAAAGCATCAAAACATAGTCATAAATAGTAGCACATAGTCATACACTTTGGATTCACAAACTTACGACAAAGGGTAGGTAATTTTTCCGTACTTGTTAGAATTTATAAGGGTACATGGGTATGGGTTATATGATCTCGTACCCATACCCGCTCTACCTGATGGGTTTGAGATTTCCCTTCTAACATACCCATGGGTAACTTTTTGTCACATACCCTTACCCTAATAGGGTTTTTACCCGCAGGGTACATGGGTAATGGGTTGTCATTTGATGAACGGGATCACAACATTAGGAGAATGATGTGATGGACAAGACCCATCTGTTAGCTTAGCATATTGATCGTTGAGTTTTATTGCTATTGCTTTCTTCATGTCATATACATATTCCTTTGACTATGAGATTATGCAACTCCCGAATAACGGAGGAATACCTTGTGTGCTACCAAACGTCACAACATAACTGGGTGATTATAAAGATGCTCTACAGGTATCTCGGAAGGTGTTTGTTGGGTTGGCATAGATCGAGATTAGGATTTGTCACTCCGAGTATCGGAGAGGTATCTCTGGGCCCTCTCGGTAATGCACATCATAAGAAGCCTTGCAAGCATAGTGACTAATGAGTTAGTTGTGGGATGATGTATTACGGAACGAGTAAAGAGACTTGCCGGTAACGAGCACTAGTAGAAAACAGGGCTTTGGTTCGGGCATGGCAAGCCCATTAGTCCCGGTTCAGTCACGAACCGGGACCCATGGGGGTATTCGTCCCGGTTCTTGAGCCCAGGGGGCCGGCCGGGGCCTCGTGGGCATTGGTCCCGGTTCGTGTGGACCCATTTGTCCCGGTTCTGGGCACGAACCGGGACCAATGGTCCTCGCTCCTGGCCCACAACCATTGGTACCGGTTCTTGGCTTGAACCGGGACAGAAGGCTGGGCTTTAGTCCCGGTTCCAGCCAAGAACCGGGACAAATGAGTTGCCTATATATACCCCATCGCTGCAGCAGAGCACTCCACAGTGCTCTGATTTTTGCTAGCTGGCGAGGGGAGGGCATTTGGGTGCTCTAGCTCACCTCCTATGCACATGAGGTGTTCGATGAAATGCTCGAGCCACACTAGTTAAGCTTTCTCCTCTCGAAGCTCGACCTCCTAGCTCCATTTTTCCCGAGATTTGTCTAGGTTTATATTAGCGGTCCGTCACGCCCCGTCCCCGTCTTCACCGCCGTCGATCGCCTGCGCCGATCTCGTCACCGGCACCACCGTGGTGAGCCTCTTGTTCTTATCTTCTTTCTGAAAGAAAAAATTCTTACTTCAGATAGTTACTTGTCTAATTTTGTTACTTTTATTATTCCTTGTTATTATATAGTGCAATGGTTTTGGTATCTGCCCCCGTCGGCCCTCGTCCTGTCTATGATTCGGATGTGGTATATATTATCCTTTTATAACTATTTGGTTCATTTATTGTTTATGACAATTATGCCGACCAACGTGACATAGATTTTATTTATCTAGGAGGTGGTTGAACCAGAAATTCTAACCGACCCTATTGTCGAGAGGTTAAACTTAGTTGAAGAAGAAAACAATTACTTGAAGGAAAAAATAAAAAAATTGAGGAGGAGAAGATGATATTGGAGTTGCATGTTGCGGATGTCGTCGATGATCACAAGATCAAGATGGATGCAATGCGCTTGAAGATTAGAAAGATTAGAAAATATGCCATTCATACCGAGGCTTGGTATCATTATGCCGTTGGATCAATTGTTACCTTGGTTGCGATTATGATCGCATTTGTTTTCGCATTGAAATGTTTTACATAGTTTCAATGTATGGTTTAATTAATTAGATGCTCTGGAGAGCTATATATATGTTGTTAGATGATAACTATGCATGTACTTTGGTTCTAATGTGATGATGATCTTCTATTAATTTGGTCACTTAATTATCTATTCATGATGTTCTGTAATGGTTTTTGACACAATTAATTATATATAATGCACGCAGATGAACCGGCAATGGATGTACGGTGACAGACACACCTCCGAGTACATTAAGGGCGTGCATGATTTTCTCGAAGTGGCTGAGGCAAACAAGCAGAATGGTTTTATGTGTTGTCCATGCCCTACATGTGGGAATACGAAGTCTTACTCTGACCGGAAAATCCTTCACGCCCACCTGCTTTACAAGGGTTTCATGCCACACTATAATGTTTGGACGAGGCACGGAGAAATGGGGGTTATGATGGAAGACGAAGAAGAAGAAGAGGACGATGACAACTATATATGTGCCCCCTAAATACGGTGATGCTGCAACGGGGGAAGCTGCTGAAGATCAAGAGGAACCAGATGATGTGCCCAATGATGCTGCAAGGGGGGAAGCTGCTGAAGATCAAGAGCAACCAGTGCCCGATGATGATGACCTCCGCCGGGTCATAGTCGATGCAAGGACGCAATGCGAAAGTCAAAAGGAGAAGCTAAAGTTCGATCGCATGTTAGAGGATCACAAAAAAGGGTTGTACCCCAATTGCGAAGATGGCAACACAAAGCTCGGTACCGTACTGGAATTGCTGCAGTGGAAGGCAGAGAATGCTGTGCCTGACAAAGGATTTGAGAAGCTATTGAAAATATTGAAGAAGAATCTTCCAAAGGATAACGAATTGCCCGACAGTACATACGCAGCAAAGAAGGTCGTATGCCCTCTAGGATTGGAGGTGTAGAAGATACATGCATGCCCTAACGACTGCATCCTCTACCGCGGTGCATACAAGGATCTGAACGCATGCCCGGTATGCGGTGCATTGCGGTATAAGATCAGACGAGATGACCCTGGTGATGTTGACGGCGAGCCCCCCAGGAAGAGGGTTCCTGCAAAGGTGATGTGGTATGCTCCTATAATACCACGGTTGAAACGTCTTTTCAGAAACGAAGAGCATGCCAAGTTGATGCGATGGCACAGTGAAGACCGTAAGAAAGACGGGAAGTTGAGAGCACCCGCTGACGGGTCGCAGTGGAGAAAAATCGAGAGAAAGTACTGGGCTGAGTTTGCAGCTGACCCAAGGAACGTATGGTTTGGTTTAAGCGCGGATGGCATTAATCCTTTCGGGGAGCAGAGCAGCAATCACAGCACCTGGCCCGTGACTCTATGTATGTATAACCTTCCTCCTTGGATGTGCATGAAGCGGAAGTTCATTATGATGCCAGTTCTCATCCAAGGCCCTAAGCAACCCGGCAACGACATTGATGTGTACCTAAGGCCATTAGTTGAAGAACTTTTACAGCTGTGGAATGGAAATGGTGTACGCACGTGGGATGAGCACAAACAGGAGGAATTTAACCTGCACGCGTTGCTGTTTGTAACCATCAATGATTGGCCCGCTCTCAGTAACCTTTCAGGACAGACAAACAAGGGATACCACGCATGCACGCACTGTTTAGATGACACTGAAAGTATATACCTGGACAAAAGCAGGAAGAATGTGTACCTGGGCCATCGTCGATTTCTTCCGACCAACCATCAATGTCGAAAGAAAGGCAAGCATTTCAAAGGCGAGGCAGATCACCGAAAGAAGCCCGCCATGCGTACCGGTGATCACGTACTTGCTATGGTCAATGATTTACACGTAATCTTTGGAAAGGGTCCCGGCGGACTAGCTGTTCCGAATGACGCTGAGGGACACGCACCCATGTGGAAGAAGAAATCTATATTTTGGGACCTACCCTACTGGAAAGAGCTAGAGGTCCGCTCTTCAATCGACGTGATGCACGTGACGAAGAACCTTTGCGTGAACCTGCTAGGCTTCTTGGGCGTGTATGGGAAGACAAAAGATACACCTGAGGCACGGGAGGACCTGCAACGTTTGCACGAAAAAGACGGCATGCCTCCGAAGAAGTATGAAGGTCCTGCCAGCTACGCTCTTACGAAAGAAGAGAAAGAAATCTTCTTTGAATGCCTGCTCAGTATGAAGGTCCCGACTGGCTTCTCGTCGAATATAAAGGGAATAATAAATATGCCAGAGAAAAAGTTCCAGAACCTAAAGTCTCATGACTGCCACGTGATTATGACGCAACTGCTTCCG
This sequence comes from Aegilops tauschii subsp. strangulata, assembly GCF_002575655.3. Classification (NCBI taxonomy): domain Eukaryota; kingdom Viridiplantae; phylum Streptophyta; class Magnoliopsida; order Poales; family Poaceae; genus Aegilops; species Aegilops tauschii. The sequence continues at coordinate 472,017,256 of NC_053038.3, forward strand.
GTTGCATTGAGGGGGCTTCTACCGGAAAATGTCCGATTAGCCATTGTGAAGCTATGTGCATTCCTCAATGCAATCTCTCAGAAGGTGATCGATCCAGAAATCATACCAAGGCTAAGGAGTGATGTGGCGCAATGTCTTGTCAGTTTTGAGCTGGTGTTCCCACCATCCTTCTTCAATATCATGACGCACGTCCTAGTTCATCTAGTCGACGAGATTGTCATTCTGGGGCCCGTATTTCTACACAATATTTTCCCCTTTGAGAGGTTCATGGGAGTCCTAAAGAAATATGTCCATAACCGCGCTAGGCCAGAAGGAAGCATCTCCATGGGCCATCAAACAGAGGATGTCATTGGGTTTTGTGTTGACTTCATTCCTGGCCTTAAGAAGATAGGTCTCCCTAAATCGCGGTATGAGGGGAGACTGACTGGAAAAGGCACGCTTGGAGGGGGGACTCAATAATATGCAAGGACGGATATTCTTGGTCTCAAGCACACTACACAGTTCTACAGAACTCTACCTTGGTGACCCCGTATGTCGATGAACACAAGAACAGTTTGCGCTCCAAACGCCCGGAGCAGTGTGACGACTGGATTACATGTGAACACATCAGGACTTTCAGCAGTTGGTTGGAAACACGTCTCAGAGGTGACACCACTGTTTGTGATGAGTTGTACTCGTTGTCCAGGGGACCATCTTCGACTGTATTGACTTACAAAGGATACGAGATAAATGGGAATACATTTTACACGATCGCCCAAGATCAAAAGAGCACCAACCAAAACAGCGGTGTCCGCTTTGATGCAGCAACCGAGAGGGGAAAGGACACATATTATGGTTACATAATGGACATATGGGAACTTGACTACGGACATGATTTTAAGGTCCCTTTGTTTAAGTGCAAATGGGTCAATCTGTCAGGAGGCGGGGTACAGGTAGACCCACAGTACGGAATGACAACAGTGGATCTGAACAATCTTGGGTACACTGACGAACCGTTCGTCCTAGCCAATGATGTGGCACAGGTTATCTATGTGAAGGACATGTCTACCAGACCGAGGAAAAGAAAAGATAAGGAAGCGAATACATCATACGATGAGCCAAAGCGGCACATAGTTCTTTCAGGAAAAAGGGACATTGTGGGAGTGGAGGGCAAGACAGACACGTCTGAAGATTATGAAAAGTTTCATGAAATTCCTCCCTTCAAAGTCAAGGCTGACCCAAGCATCCTGATAAACGATGAAGATTATCCATGGTTACGGCGCAATAAGCAAATGACACAAGCGAAGAAAAAGTGAAGACTTTCTCCCGCAACTATTATGATGATACCATGCCAACTTTGTAATAGACGAGTATGATACCATTGTCCGTTTTGTACAAGAAGTGCATCTAGTTTTTGCCGTAACCCTCTCAACTTTCTTGCACATGCTATGTGGATGAAATGATGATACCATGCCAACTTTCAACCTTTTCAGAGTTCATTTGAAATGCTTTTCAATTTTAGGGTCTTATAGCTCAAAATAATTACTAAATGCATGAAAAATAACAGGCCAAAGATTAAAAATTATGCCACCTACTGGACCACCACGGCCTGAATACGATTAGAAACCCATCCATGGGCCAGGATTCAGGCCCGCAGAAGGCCCAGTAGGCCCACAGGCATGTACAGAGAGGTTAGGCCCGTAAGCCTGCTTTAGAGAGGAGCTCGACAGCTCAGGCGCACCGCACCTTATAAACAGGTGTGGCTCTCTCTTAGCTAGCGAGGTGGGACTAAACTCACCACCACGCCGCTGTGCAAGGCCATTGGTCCCGGTTGGTGGCACGAACCGGGACCAATTCCACCCTTTGGTCCCTGTTGGTGCCACGAACCGGTACTAATGAGTCTGTGGCCCCACGAGCACCTTTAGTACCTGTTCGTGGCACGAACCGGTACTAGAGTTTCTTACTAGCTAAGCAGTTTTTTAGTCCCACCTCGCTAGCTGAGAGGCACTAGGAGCGGTTTATAAGCCCTGAGTGCAAAGACGATGAAGAAGAGGCGCAATGCTCACGTTGCTTAGCTTCAAGCCTTGAGGAATAAGGTAGACTGCATCGAGCTATGTGCAGTGCAGTCTACACTATTCCGAAAGGCTTGAAGCAAATCAATGCGCAATGCGCCTCTTTTTTATTTTTAATCATTAAAAGCAAAAAGAATTTTCATAAAGAACTTTTTTTGATAGAAACTTTAATAGCAGAAAGAATTATCATAAAGTAAAATAAATAAGTAATTAGAAACAAAATAAAATAAAATAAATAAGTTTTTTGTTGTAAGTAGAAACAAAACAAAATAAATATAGCAAAAAAGAAAACAAAAAAACTAAATACAGCAAAAAGAATTTTCATAAAGAACTAATGGCACTAATAGAAAGTTAATATTTTTTCTAAAACTAATGGCACTAACAGACAGTTTATAATTTTGCTGACCTAAAAGCAAAAAGAATTAAAAAATAAAGCAAAAAACAAAAGAAAATAAATAATGCAAAAAACAGAACCAAAAAACTGGAAAATAAATTTAAAAACTGCCACCTATTGGGCCACCACGGCCTGAATACGACTAGAAACCCAACCTGGGCCAGGATTCAGGCCCGCAGAAGGCCCAATAGGCCCACACACAGCACAGTATGACATTAGGCCCGTAAGCCTGCATTTGAGAGGAGCTCGAGAGGGCAGCCGCAGTGGGGCTTATAAACCACTCCGAGCCCCTCTCAACTAGCGAGGTGGGACTAAACTTTTGGCCGCGGGCAGCGCAAGGCCTTTGGTCCCGGTTGGTGGCACCAACCGGGACCAATGCACCCCCTTTAGTCCCGGTTGGTGCCACCAACCGGGACCAAGGCCGCCGCTTCCCGCCCTTTGGGCTGCTGAAAAGGGACCTTTGGTCCCGGTTGGTGGCACCAACCGGGACTAAAGGGTGGCATTGGTTCCGGTTGGTGCCACCAACCGGGACCAAAGGTGTGCCTATATAATGCAACACTTGGGAAATTTTCAGATACCTCGCCAGTTGCCCCCGACGCCGCCAGGCTGCCCGTGATCGCCATCGCCGCCCGCTCCTCGTCGCCGTCGCCCCGCGCTCTTGCCTCGACGGGTCGCCGCCCGGTGCTCGTCGCCGTCGCCCCGCCTCGTGCTCCCCTGCTCGCGCGCGCCGCCTCGACGCCCCGAGCCCCCCTGCCCGGCCCGCGCGTGCTCGCCGGCACCCTCGCCGCCCCCGCCCCGTCCCGCCCCCGCGCTCCGGCGCCCTCGCCGCCCCCGCCGTCGCCATCGCCCTAGCCGCCCCCGCTGTGAGAGCCGCCACCCCGGCTCTGTTTTTTTATTAGTTAATTGTTTTTTGATCATATATATATATAATGTATATGTGTATGTATGTGGCTATATGTTTTTGTTCATATGTGGCTATATTTTTTTATTTTTATTAGTTTAATTTTTTTGTTCATATGTGATGTATATGTGTATGTGGCTATAATGTATATGTGAACAAAAAAAATTGTATGTATGTAGATGTTCAAAATGTATGAATATATATGTCAAAAATGTTTTTTTGTTCATAGAAAGTTTTTTGTTCATATATAGAAAGTTTTTATATATGACAATGGATATATATTCGATATATATGAGAAATGTTGATCCACATGGAAAAGTTTTATATATGGAAAAGTTACAATTTTAGAAAAGTTTTATATATCTAGCTAGGAAGGGAAGAAGAAGAAAAAGAAGGATAGGAAAGAAGAAAATAAGAAGAGGAAAGAAAGAAGAAGAGGAGAGGAAGAAGAGGAGAAATAAATAAGAAGATGAAAAAAGAAGAAAAAGAAGAGGAGAAGAAGAAAGGAATAGAGGAGAAGAAGAAAAAATAGAAAATATTCTATTCTATTTTTTCTTCTTCTCCTCTATTCCTTTCTTCTTCTCCTCTTTTTTTTCTTCTTTTTTTTCTTCAATCCTCTCCTCTATTCCTTTCTTCTTCTCCTCTTTTTTTTCTTCTTTTTTTTCTTCAATCCTCTCCTCTATTCCTTTCTTCTTCTCCTCTTTTTATTTCTTCTTCGTTTTCTTATGTTTTATTGGGTCTGTCGTCGTCGATATATACCCCTCCCGATAACTTCAACACGAGGGGGATAACTTCAACACGAGGGGGGTCGATATACCCCCTCCCCGATAACATTATTTTCCCGTGTATATATGTCGTCGTTGTCGATATAACCCCCTCCTGATAACTTCAACACGTGGGGGGGTCGATATACCCCCTCCCCGATAACATTATTTTCCCGTGTATGTATGTTGTCGTTGTCGATATTACCCCCTCCCGATAACTTCAACACGAGGGGGGATAACTTCAACACGAGGGGGGGTCGATATACCCCCTCCTCGATAACATTATTTTTCCCGTGTATGTATGTCGTCGTTGTCGATATAAAACCCCCTCCCGATAACTTCAACACGTGGGGGGGGGGGTCGATATACCCCCTCCCCGATAACATTATTTTCCCGTGTATGTATGTCGTCGTTGTCGATATATATAACTCCCTCCCAGATAACTTCGACATGATGGACGGTCGATATGTATACCCCCTCTCGACCGTGATAACTTATACCACGGGAGCACCCCCCCGGCCCTCTCGCTCGACCAAAACTCTCGAGGACACCCAAACCCTAGAAAAAAACGATGTCGGTCTCCTACCCCCTCCCGCCGCGCCCCTACCCTTGAAGCGTTGCCTAGGCCACCCCAAACTCGCAATAAGCTAGGTCTACATTTGCACTAATATATCCACCTGCTGTCATGTTTGTGTAATAATTGCCATGTTGTAATATTTGCAGAAACAATGGAGCACGGACGAGATGGGCGAGCAGAAGAGGTGTTGGGGGACATAATCTTAGCCGGAGGTGATATCTTGTCATATCTTAACGACAATAATGGTCTGGAAGAACAGGGTGAAGAAGCAGACTACGGTGATCGAAGAGTGGAGGAGGAAAGACATGACGGTGACCCAATGCTGGTGCAAGAAGGAGCCCGTGGTGACGGCTCCGATGACCGAACAGAGTCCGGCCAGGTAAATATATTAGTTAAGCCTGTGCTGACTAGCTAATTGATGCATTCATTGTTTTGGTATGTACACATATTAATTAACACACTCGTCTTTCTTCTTTTTTCTAGCCCTCCGGATCGAGCACAACTGCGGTAAAGAGACGAGGCCCGAAGAGAAAGTTGCGCTCGGATGAAAGGTTTGAGATCACAGCAATCGCGCGCGACGGCCAACCGATTGAACCCCTCCGGACAAAGGATGCTTTTGCTGCTCAGTGCGGGGTTCTAGTTAGGGACAAGATCCTGATCAGCATCCACAAATGGTATAAGCCTAAGAAGGAAGACCCTGAGGTGTCTTATGTCAATGATATGCAGAAAGATGATCTTTGGACTGAGCTGAAGGCAAATTTCACCCTACCGCCAGAGGAGGATCCGGAGAAGCCAGTTATAGAGCAATTAATCAAGTCTCATGCTCTTAAGAAGATGGCAGACCTATTCAGGAGGTGGAAGAATGAGCTAAAAACGTTTGTCGACAAAGAAGAGACACCAGAATTCATCGGCCGGTATGAGAAGATCAGAGATCACAGGCCTGCATTTGTGGCCCACAAGACATCGGAAAAGAGTAAGAAGATGTCAGCGACAAACAAGAAGAATGCTGCGAAGAAGAAGCTTCACCATCGCACGGGGTCAGGTGGCTACCTCAAAGCCCGGCCTAAGTGGGCCAAGTCTGAGAGGGATCTGCTTGATAAAGGGATCGAACCAGAGACAATGAACTGGCCAGACCGTTGCCGAACATGGTTCTTCGGGGTTGGCGGAACCTTGGACCCTGTATCAGGGACGTGTCGTTGGACGGACGAGCAACTTGTAATACCCGTCAAGAAGCTTAAGCACTATATCGATGCAGCGCAGCAAGGGACGTTCGTTCCAGACAAAGAGAACGACGAGCTCACAATGGCCCTCGAGAATCCTGAGCACCCTAGACGGACACGAGGCATGCCAGGCTCCGTTCCGTGGAAGGCTGGTTTTCCGGACACGGGCGGTTACAAAACCCAGGAGAGGAGGAAAAAAGTGGAGCAGATCCAAATTCAGAAGCTGCACGAAAGGGTTCAAGCGCTAGAGGAACGAGATGGCAATAGAGATGCCAAAACTGCCCCCCAAGCTACACCGCCATCTCAGCGGAGAAGCAGCGTGGCTTCCACCGAGCTGCCTCAGCTGGAGCATGCGGCTGCTGCTAGCTACCCCGTGGATGCTATCACGGAGTCTCAACATTGCCACCTTATGGCGGAATGGCAGAACTTGAAAGTCAAGGCAGCTGTTGGCTCTGTTTTACCTACTGAACCCGGCGCAACCTACCACTGCCGGCCGATTCCAGAAGGATATGCTAGGGTGATGGTGGATGAAATAACGGAGGGATTTGAGGACCTCCAGCTTGACCACCCTACCGGTGAAGGGGACACTCGGCTGGGTTTAGCTCTGAAGAATCTGTGCCTATGGCGGAAGGAGCTCATCAAGCTTCCGAACTGGATGGCTCCGGCGAGTAAGGGCATTCCGCCTCCTCCTCCGCCTCCTCCTCCGGCGAGTGATCAGGGCATTCAGCCTCCTTCTCCGGCGTGTGGCGGCACTCCGCCTCCTTCTCCGCCAGCGCCGGCGCACCAGAGCAGCCAGCCTCCTCCTTCTCCGCCTCGTCAGCAAGGGCGGAAGAGACCCGCCGCCGCTGCGGCTGCTCCGGCGCGTCGTAGTCCTTCTGCTCCGCCTCGTAAGCAAGGAAAGAAGACAGCCGCAGCCGCTCCGTCTGCTCTGCCGGCGTCTAGCAGTACAGCTGCTAGAGGCGGGAGGCAATACAGATTCGGTCCTTCTCTGAAGACTCCAGAGAAGTTACCATATGAGAAGACCGAGGAGGAGAACGCGAAGATCGTGCGAGCCGAAGTGAAGAACTTCTTTGAAGGGGTGAAAGAAAAGAAACATCCACCTCCGGAGGAGAAGGTAGATCCGGTGAAAGCAAAGCGCACTCTGGCTGCCCTGACAAAACCACCAAAGTCTCCGCCGCGAGGCAACTATGAGCGCGTTCTTACAAAGGCATATGCCGAAGCGGAGCGGTCGGGAAGTACTCTCAGTGATAAAAGGATGAAAGAACGACGAGCTGGGAAAAAATTTGCCCAGCTCGGCGAACAAGCGAACCAATCGTGCCCCCCGCTCAAGGTGTCAAAAGACATCGTCGCTAATGACCCGAGTATGGTGCCCGGTTATAGCAATCTTGGAGATTACCTGCCCGACGATGTACATTATGAAATCATGGAGGTGGACGAACACAAATACCATTACGGGAAGCCTCTCGTCAAAGATGTCAGATCTCTAAGCACGATGATGCGAAGACTACATGATTGGTACATGAAAACCTGCAGAGAGTCTGATGGGATGAGTACTTTGACGCTGAGAGTTAAACCGGAGCATGACCTCATTGGAATTGAACTGCTGAATGTTCCATTTGAGGATTTCTTCCAGTTTTACAATCAAAAGTCCCTCGATAAAACAACGATCACTTGCTACTGTCTGTAAGTAGTACTACTTCTGTCATTAAGTCTCTCTATATAGGTCAGCTCTTTCATTGCATGTATTTATAATTATCCTCACTATATTATGCAGATTGAAGATCGCCGAATTGAAGAAAAGACAAATCGGTGATATTGGGTTCATTAACACAAATCTCATAGATGCATATACGGTTGAAAAACATGCCAAAGAAGCCGAGGCCAACTTGCTACGATCGTTGGTATTAAATCAAAACAAAGATATAATACTCTTTCCTTACAAATTCAAGTGAGTGTTACTGTCTTGTGCATATTCGGTTTCCCTTATTAGTCCAGGTTATGGTAAGGTAATTGATGACTTATGCATGCATGCGCAGCTTCCACTATATTCTCCTAGAGATTAAGCTTGAGCCGGGAGTAGTAACCGTCTTAGACTCGAGACGAAAAGATCCCCAGGACTATGCGAACATGACTCAAATGCTCCAGAAGTAAGTTAAATCGATCATTATCCACCATATCAGCAACTTTGTTCATTTCCTGATATCAAGTAATTGTTTTCTTTGTCTGGCAGGGTTTGGAGAAAATTCACCTCAAAAGCTCCGGGACTCCCGAAGAAGCTGCAATTTAGACACCCGAAAGTAAGTACCATAGTAGCATGTTCCGCGCATCTCCTATTGATTCAAGTGCTAGTTTCATCAATACCATTTAGCATGCTTGCTTATCAGTTTGATTGACCTCTATTTCTTGTAAAGTGGTTGTGGCAGGAACCCGGGAATAATTACTGTGGATACTACGTTTGCGAGTCCATCCGCCACACGACCTGTGAGCGGGGCTACACTGAAGAACAATATGAAGTGCGTAAGCAATAATATTCACAATTTTATTTTATTACCATCATTTGTGTTGAGTTTCATTTATTCATATATATATGTGTATTGACCCCCTTCTTCAAATTAGATCTTTCGGATGCGGGATGAACTCCTAGCACCAGATCGTATGCGAGCAATTCAAGAGGAATTGGCGGCATTCTTCCTTGACCACGTGATCGCTGAAAACGGAGAATACTATGTGGACCCTGTGTTCCTACAATATAATTAGGAGATTGTATTGTAAGAGATAATTATTGTATATATGTAGCCGGTAGTGTCGGATAGATATACGAGAACTTGTTGTTCGACCAATATCTCGGAGAAGGAGAGGTGGTCGATATCACTTCTCTCTGTATGCATATGTTCATGACGATCTTCTGTTTCCTTCATTTGATTACTAGCTAGCATGTCTACTCCTCTCCATACGTATATAGTACGTAGCGTCGACCAAGCACGGAGATAAGAGAGGACACTTCTCTCTATTAATTAGCTAGCTAACACAATATATGAAACACCTAAATTAACCCCCCAAAACCCCTAAACCACCCCCTTTCAAAAAAACAAAAACCTCAGCTCCTGCCAGGTGCTGACGCGTGGATGCCTATTGGTCCCGGTTGGTGACACCAACCGGGACAAAAGGCCCTTCTGCCTGGGCTCCCCGCACCGGCCACGTGGACGGCCTTTAGTCCCGGTTCGTGTAAGAACCGGGACTAAAGGGCTAGGGCATTAGTAACGACCCTTTAGTCCCGGTTCCAGAACCGGGACTAAAGGCCCTTATGAACCGGGGTAAAAGCCCCTTTTCCTACTAGTGGAGATTGAACTAGGTATGAAGATACCGACGATTGAATCTCAGGCAAGTGACATACCGATGACAAAGCGAATAACGTATGTTGTCATAACGGTTCGACCGATAAAGATCTTCGTAGAATATGTAGGAGCCAATATGAGCATCCAGGTTCCGCTATTGGTTATTGACCGGAGAGGTGTCTTGGTCATGTCTACATAGTTCTCGAACGCGTAGGGTCCGCATGCTTAACTCGATGATGATTTTGTATTATATGAGTTATGTGATTTGGTGACCGAATGTTGTTCGGACTCCCGGATGAGATCACGAACATGACGAGGAGTCTCGAAATGGTCGATAGGTAAAGATTCATATATAGTATGATCATATTCGGACACCGGAAGTGTTTTGGGGTTACAGGGTACATCTCGGGTCACCGGAAGGGGTTCCAGGCACCCCCCCCCCCGGCAACTATATGGGCCTAATGGGCCAAGAAGGGGACAGACCAGCCCCTAAGGGGCTGGTGCACCCCATATAGGCCGAATAGGAGGAGAAGAAAAGAGGGGGAAGAGAGAAGGAAGGGGAGGGATTCGGCCTCCCCCTTCCTTCCCTCCTCCCTCCTCCTTCCTTCCCCCTCCAGAAGTTATGGAAGGGGGGAAGGCCGAATTAGGAGGCGCCCAAGTAGGATTCCTCCTACTTGGGGCGCCCCCCTTGGCTGCCTCTCCTCCCCTCCAACCTCTCTCTCTCTCTCTCTCTCTCTCTCTCTCTCTCTCTCTCTCTCTCTCTCTATATATATATATATATATATATATATATATATATATATATATATATATATATATATATATATATGTATATATATGGGGGGGCACCGCTAGAACACACACCAACAATTGTTAGCCGTGTGCGGCGCCCCCCTCCACAGTTTACGTCTCCGGTCATATTCACGTAGTGCTTAGGTGAAGCCCTGCGCGGATCACTTCACCATCACCGTCACCACGCCGTCGTGCTGATAGAACTCTCCCTCGACACTTTGCTGGATCAAGAGTTCGAGGGACGTCATTGAGCTGAACGTGTGCAGAACTCGGAGGTGCCGTATGTTCGATGCTTGATCGGTTGGAACGAGAAGAAGTTCGACTACATCAACCGTGTTGTCAAACGCTTCCGCTCTCGGTCTCCGAGGGTACGTAGACACACTCTCCCCCTCTCGTTGTTATGCATCTCCTAGATAGATCTTGCATGAGCGTAGGAATTTTTTTGAAACTGCATGCTACGTTTCCCAACCGAAATCGGAGTCACACGAGCTCATCTAAAATGCAGAAAATCAAACTACCTCTCCAACCCCAATAAAAAATGTCAAGTTTGATCGAATTTTTACCTTGGGGAATTTCGTCGAACACCTTGCTTGCGGGGTGGACGAAATCGGCCGGGTGCGGGTTCGGAAGCCGTTTGGCGGCGGCAGGTGAGGGCTGCGGTGACGGCTCGACAGAGGAGATGGTCGCAGCTCGGCAGAGAAGATGGCGGGAGCTCGGCACTGCGAGTGGACGACTCCCGCTGCCGGACAAACGGCCGAGGCTGGCGGTTTGGCGCACCTCCGCTACCTCCGGCAGGGGGTCTTGTCTAGGTAGAAGCCTAGCCCAACGACAACCTCGCTGTGGAAGGCATTATGCTAGCAGGACCGCCGGAGAAGCTTCGACACGAGGCGGGAGGCCGAAAAGGAATCGGCAACTGCGGGCGGCGGCGGCGATTTTGGGCAAAATCGGCGGGCGGCGGAGTTGGGCGGGCAACGGGCGGTTGCATGGAAGGAAATGGAAGGCAGTTGGGCGGTTGGCACGCGACCGCGAATTTTACATCTCCAGTCGGCGGAGATGCAAATTTGTAACGAGAGGTGTTGTACTTTACATTTCTGGGAGGCGGAGATGTATTTTTTTTTTTTGCATATACATCATCTGTTGAAGAGGCGGTTTTGGGCTCTGAAGATGCAAAACTTAGGTAATTTTGCATCTACATCTTCTATTGGAAATGCTCTTAATAATAAAAAATAATTCTCATACATGTTGTGGTGGACCTTTGATAATGTGGCATGTCTGCATGTTAAGATAAAAAAACACTAGTAAAGATGTGAACTACTCATATTCTGGTACGTATTGACTATGCAGATTTGAGGAACGTTTCAAATTTGTCAAAACCACTAACTATGGAATGTTTGACTAGGCCAAACATAAATATGAATTAATAGGATGTTATATTTAGCGTATTTAATGGGGCGGTTGATGGAATGATAATTAGGAACAAAATAAATGCAATTAAAATACGATTGTCTTTGATTTCGTTGGACAACATATATAATACGCAGCCAGGGCCTCAGTCTGCACGCACTTCCCCATTCCTCATTTTCCTATATCGATACTACAATTTATAAGCAACAGTTAGCCATGGCCATCCAGCATCTGCTCCTCATCGTCTTCCTGGCTTCCGTCCTCCAAGCGGCCACCTCCGACACAGCGTACGACCTTTTGGAGAAAAACAACTTCCCGCGGGCTCTCCTGCCTCAGGGTGTGAAGTCGTACGTGAACCATGGGGGCGCCGTTGAGGTGACCCTCCCTGCCTCCTGCGATTTCAACGTTACGGTTGCCGGTGGATCACACAAGATTCGGTTTGACAGCATAGTCAGTGGGGTTATCCGGCCCGGATCCATAACTCAACTGGGCGGCGTGAGGATCCAGTTTGAGTGGGATTTTCTTGCATTCCACACGGTTCAACGCGTCGGTGACAAGCTCAGGTTTACTGGTAGTGAGCATGCAGCCACGTTCGACCAGTCATTTCCGGTTAGCAACTTCGTGCAGAGCGCCAGGTGCAGCTAAGGGTCTGATTGATTAGGGATGCATCGCACGCATGCTTTACTATAATGTGTATGCAAGATGCATGTGTCTCTGTGAGTCCGTTGCTTTATGTAGAATGAATAAACTGATTATGTAATAAGTCATGGTTCCAAGACCAAATATTATTGTGATGATCATTTTTTTTGCGCAGTTATTTATTGTGAGATGTTGCAATGGTTCCTCCTACCCTCAGGAACAAGAAATTCCACATGATATACTCTGTCAGAGTCTCGCAGGTAATTAGAAATAATCTTGATCTACATAGCATCAGATCCACAAGGGTGTCCGATGGGTTGTAAAATATCGCAGGGCTTACTGAAAAATAGAAGAGCAAAACAACTCAATCCTAATGTGTAATATTCTTTGTGACATCTGACATTAACAGCCACTAAAATAAGAAAGGAGAGCAAGGTATATTTGATCTTTCACTCCCCATGCATTATAAGTTCTACATGTTAATAAATGCCTAGACACCTTCCCCCCGAAAAAAACAAGAAGAATGCCTAGACTCTTATTTAGTTCATTTGCAGAATGTTCTCTAAAAATAATCATTGCATTTCTCTGAAAAGATCAACATTGCTTTAGAAAACCGTGGAAAAAAACATCAGCAATATTTTCTTCTTTCAGGGGATCAGCTATATTTGATGGCATACATAAAGTAAGTATATTCCAATATTCAGTGAGCAAATCCCCAAGTAGTAATTCCCATTCAGCAACAGGGATGATATTAATATTTTCTTGTGATCCGTACAAAAAGTTCAAAATTAGCCAAAATACTGAAGGGGGGTGTCCCGGTAGCTACACCTACTTTCTATGGCCAGAATCGGTGGAATCGGATGCGGCGGCCCAAGATTTGGTAGCAGACATCCCGGGCGGCAGGGTGGCGGCGGGGCTGAGAACAGCCGATTGAGTTGCGGCGGCGGCATGAGCTGCGACAGTCGGTCAGACTAGGTGTGGGGTGGCGACCGTCGGCGGTGGGGTAGTCTCATCGCGAGTGGTTGGGTTCCTGCTGCATTGTTTTTGGTTTCAGCGCTGCTGATGTGTAACAAAATTTTGGGTAATTTTCTTTTGCAACAAATAGGTATATAGGGCATCTTTTGGACACTTTTTTTGCCCAAAGTGACCTAACTGACAATTTTTTTGACACAACGGCTATTTTACATCATCCGTCGAAGATGCTCCACTACAAGAAAGCATATTAAGCTGAGTGTGCAGACCACCTAGCAAAGGCTGATTTCGCCTCGGTGGGTTTGACACTCAGCGTAGCGCACTCAAGGTACATCATGTCGGCATACCGACGTAAGCCGAGTGCCTTTCGTCCACTAGTAGAGAAATGGCAGAACAAAATATCGTAGGGTGTGCGATGGGTTGTCCGATTGTGAATTATGTCTGGTGCTATGTTTGCTTGTAAAAAATGAGTAATTGTATAATGTAGCACTTATGTTAGACCTAGTCGAGCCCATTCATCGCACACGGTTTTGAAAGCGTGTGTGTTGGCACCCCAATCGCCAACCCATCCGAGCACACGATTTTTAATTATAACCGTATGTGATGTACCCTTCCTATTGCACATAGTTTGTATGTTCTAACTATGTGTGATGGACTCAATATCGCATACAATTTTTATGCTCTAACAGCAGCCTAGGCTCGAGATCAACCCAACGCGATGGTTGATGGACTATGAGCAGGCCCTTCTACTATATTACTGATCACTAGTTTAAATAGGCATTATACTTCTCTCTTATCTCCTGGCTGGGATTTGGATTATGACATCAGGCGGTGTAATCGTGTTGCTGTGAGGGTGGACGGGCGGCTAGCTAACAAACCAATTTCCGCAATTTCAAATTCTAATCCCTAGCAATTCCTCTCGATCGAGTGAGTTGCTCACAGTTGGTATAAGATTCAGTGGTCCTGGAGTTGCCGCGACACCATCACTGGATGCGGTGGCGTGATCAGCGGTGAGTGGAGGCGATGGACAAGCCGTACGAGGAAGGGTGCAACGTGTACGCGCTTCAACGAGCGTATTTCACCGTAGGTCTGGACCGGCTCTTCAAGGATCACGATGAGAACGCTCTATGGCTTGCTTTCGGCTCATGACCCAACAATTATAATAGCATGGAACAATAAAAAATATAAATATGTTGGAGACGTATCATAACCCAACAAGATCTAAATTAAATATATTGCTTGGAGTTGTTTTTTAGTTTAGTTGCATTGCACAAGAAAACTTTAAGAGAAGTGGAAGGTGGAGGGGTAGGCACCTGCTCCTCTGCACTCTTCATTTTGGATGTTATGTATGAGTCTGTGCTGGCCTGAGTAGGCATCCTGAAAGAGATGATCTGGACAATGAGGAGATAATCATTCTATGCACCGCATACCGATGTAAAACTCAAGTATATCTAAATGAAATATTTCTTTCTTGCGGGTGTTTTATGTTTTAGTTGCACTGCACAACATTATTTGAAGAGAAGAGAAGCCTCATCGGTACCCAAGCCAACATAAAGGATCAAACTGTTGGGGATGTTGATGTTTCCCCTTGATTCATTTTTAGGTTTTTGCATATGTTTCATATGTTGGCTGTGAAGTGCGTAAATGACTGTTGCTCTGAAATTTCAATTCTATATGCATGTCTATTATGAGATGCAAAGCTTTGTGCAAATGAATGATGTATGCCTATGTTTATTTGAATGTTTACTTTCAATTTCATTCACGTGACTAGTTAAGTAATACAAAAATTGAGGAGTGTTTCATCTGACTATCATTAGCTGGGGAGAGTTCCTAAAAGAAAACATTTATACCCCTAACATTTTTTTAGAAAGGAGGCGCTTCCTCGGCCATAAACTGAGGTCCTTACAAATCCACAAGTTCAACGATCCGAACAACAAAGTTAAAAACAAAAGATACAAGCCTGCAGGCAGAATCACAGCGGCGCAGCGCTGACAAGCCAACAACGAGAAGGAAATGGGCTATCGAGGTAGCGAGGGGCGGTGATGAGCCGGTGATGTTCCCTACGGTGGTCGGCGCATCTCAGTGCACCTTGCTCGCACCTTTGTTACGAGCTCCTGCACGCGTCCTCTTTCCTGTGGTTTTGCTAGTAGCTTAGTAGCTGGATGCTTGATGAAATGAACATACAAAATGAAGGTGGTTATTCGTATGAAACTGCTTGTGGCAAGAAGGGAATAGAAAGCGGGACGAAATCACATGTGCTGTCCATGATATTGGAGGCGGTTTGCACAACCGCCGGCTTCGTGCGGAGTATTAACGAATCAGGCTTTGAGGAGGAAATGAAACAAGTGTTGTAATATATTCCAAAAATATTTGGTTGTAGGAAACATTTGAATTAATAGTATATGAGAAAAAACTAAAAAAACCATATTATATATTGTATAGTTGAAAAATATTTGTCCAATATAGGTAGTAAAATAATATAATGGATTTTTTCCCATGCATGTTGGGTGGGCCTTCGATGAGGTGGCATATGTGCATGGCTTATATGTGTATGTTGAAATAAATAGAATTAATGAGGGTCAATTCATAATAAAAAATAATTCTCATGCATGTTGTGCTGGATCTTTGATGATGTGACATGTGTGCATGTTAAGATAATAGAAATAGCGAGGATAAACTATTTAGGTACGTAGGATATGTTTTCAATCTCATTTCACGGTACGTATTGATTATGCAGATTTGAGGAACGTTTTGGCAAAACCATTAACAATAGTATGTTCTAGGCCAGAAATAAATATGATTTAATGGGATGATATATTTAGCATATTTGACGAGGCGGTTGATGGAATGATAATTAGGAACAAAATAAATGCAATTAAAGTACGATTGACTTTGATTTCGTTGGGCAGCATATATAATACCCGGCCTGCCTCAGTCTAGACGTACTTCCCCATTCCTCATATTCCTTGATACAATTTGTAAGCAGCAACAGTTAGCTAGCCATGGCCATCCAGCATCTGCTCCTCATCGTCTTCATGGTTTCCATCCTCCAAGCGGCCACCTCCGACACAGCGTACCACCTTTTGGCGAAAAACAACTTCCTGCGGGCTCTCTTGCCTCTGGGCGTGAAGTCGTACGTGAACCATGATGGGGGCGCCGTTGAGGTGACCCTCCCCGCCTCGTGCGATTTCAACGTTACGGTTGCCGGTGGATCTCACAAGATTCGGTTTGACAGCATAGTCAGTGGGGTTATCCGGCCCGGATCCATAACCCAACTGGGTGGCGTGAGGATACAGGTGGAGTGGGTTTCTCGCATTCCACACGGTTCCACGCATTGGTGACAAGCTCAGGTTTACTGGTAGTGAGCATGCAGCCACGTTCGACCAGTCATTTCCAGTTAGCAACTTCGTGCAGAGCCCCAGATGCAGCTAACACTAGTAGAAAAAGGGTCAAATGTCAAGCACATTAGTGCCGGTTTGCTTTTGAGCCGGCATTAATGGGTGCATTAGTGCCGGTTCCAACGGCTAGCCAGCCGCTTTTATTAGTACCGGTTCGTGGCCGACCTTTAGCACCGGTTCGTGCCACGGACCGGTACTAAAGTGAGTGGTGGCAGGATGTTGTCAGTCCGGGGCCCCTCCAGCACCTTTAGTACCGGTTCATGGCACGAACCGGTGCTAAAGGTCGTCCTACATAAACCCTTCGTCCACCCGAGCTCGCTCTGTTCTTCCCCTTTTCCGTCTCCTCTCTGTTCTTTCCCTCTTCCTCTCGAGCTCATCACACATTTTGCCCAAAATTTGTCAAGATTTGATGGCCCCCATCCATTCAAATGATCATAAAGGTTAGCAACTTTGTCCTTTCATCTCTCATTGCTAGATTAGCTCTTACAATGCTTTGTATAGTGATTAATTTATGAGTTTAGTAATTTGGTAGAAAATATATGTGCTAGTATTTGATTTATATGTAATTTGTGGTCAAAACTAACACTTAGTTTGCATATGTAGGTGTGGTTTACTTAGTGCCTTCTAAATCTCTGTCGTAACCACAGTCGATCGCCAGCACCGTTCCATCGCCGGCACCACCTTGTGGTGAGCCTCTTGTTCATGAATGTTTTACATTACCAAATTGATGTTTGTGTGATTTGGATATATAGTTACTCGTATAATTATCTTACCCGTATGTTGTTTGTTATACATAGTGCCATGGTTTTGATATTCGTCCCCGTCGGCCCTCGTCCTTGTTATGATTCGGATATGGTATATTCTCTTTTAAAACTAGTTGTTGCATTTCGTGTTTATGACAAATTATGCCCATCAAGTTGACATAGATATTTTTGTCTAGGAGGTTTGTGAACCGGAAATTCCAACCAACCCTATTGTCGAGAGGTTAAATTTAGTTGAAAGAGAAAACGAGTATTTGAAAGAAAAATTGAAAAGAATTGAGGGGGAGAAGATGGAATTGAAGTTGCATGTTGCCGATGTCGTCGATGATCACAAGATCAAGATGGAGAAAATGCGCTTGAAGATTAGAAAGATTAGAAAATATGCCATTGATAGTGAGGCTTGGTATCATTATGCTGTTGGATCAATTGTTACCTTAGTTGCGATCTTGATCGCATTTGTTGTTGTATTTAAATTCTTTAGTTAGAGAGTTATTTGTTTGTTGCATTTAAGGCTTGTATGAACTTTATGTATGAACTTGTATTAATTTGGTCTATTCGGTGTTGTGTAATGAAGATGAGCCGACAATGGATGTACGATGACCGATGCTCTCCCGAGTTCATTAATGGCGTGCAAACTTTTCTGCTTGCGGCTGAGGCAAACAAGCGGGCGGATGGTTTTATGCCTTGTCCATGTTTAGTCTGTAAGAATTATCAACATTACTCTACATCTAGAACCATTCACGTCCACCTGTTTAAGTCCGGTTTTATGCCCCACTATAATGTTTGGACCAAGCACGGAGAAAGAGGGGTTATGATGGAAGACAATGAAGAAGAAGAGGACGACGACAGCTATCCTGGCCATGGGTTCCCTGAATACGATGATACAACAATGGGGGAAGAAGCTGAGCCGGGAATGTGGGAAGAAGCTGAAGAAGAGGCATCAGATGAGCCCGCTGATGATCTAGGTCGGGCCATTGCCGATGCAAAGAGAAACTGCGCAAGTGATTTGGAGAAGAAGAAGTTGCAGCGCATGTTAGAGGATCACAAGAAATTGTTGTACCCGAATTGCGAAGCTGACAAGAAAAAGTTGGGCACCACACTGGAATTGCTACAATGGAAGACAGAGAATGGTGTATCTGACAAGGGATTTGGAAAGTTGCTGGTAATGATAAAGAATATACTTCCAAAGGACAACGAATTGCCCGAGAGTACGTACGAAGCAAAGAAGGCTGTCTGCCCTCTAGGGTTAGAGGTGTAGAAGATACATGCATGCCCTAATGACTGCATCCTCTACCGCGGTGAGTACGAGGATTTGAACGCTTGCCCGGTATGCGGTGCAATACGCTATAAGATCAGGCGCGATGACCCCAGTGATGTCGAGGGCGAGCGCCCCAGGAAGAATATTCCTGCCAAGGTGATGTGGTATGCTCCTATAATACCACGGTTGAAATGTTTGTTCCAAAACAAAGAGCATGCCAAGGCGATGCGATGCCACAGAGAAGACCGTAAGAAAGACGGAAAGTTGAGAGTACCCGCTGACGGGTCGCAGTGGAGAAAAATTGAGAGAAAGTACGGGAAGGAGTTTGCAGATGACGCAAGGAACGTATGGTTTGGTCTAAGCGCAGATGGCATTAATCCTTTCGGGGAGGAGAGCAGAAACCATAGCACCTGGCCTGTGACTCTATGTTTGTATAACCTTCCTCCTTGGTTGTGCATGAAGCGGAAGTTCATTATGATGCCAGTGCTCATCCAAGGCCCTAAGCAACTCGGCAACGACATTGATGTGTACCTAAGGCCATTAGTTGAAGAACTCTTACAGTTGTGGAATGGAACAGGTGTACGTGCGTGGGATGAGCACATGGGGGAAGAATTTGACCTAAAGGCCTTGCTGTTCGTGACCATCAATGATTGGCCTGCTCTAAGTAACCTTTCAGGACAGACAAACAAGGGATACCGCGCATGCACGCACTGTTTGGATGATACCGACAGTATATATTTGGACAATTGTAGGAAGAATGTGTACCTGGGACATCGTGGATTTCTTCCGAGCAGGCATCCCATAAGAAAGAAAGGAAAGCATTTCAAAGGTGAGGCGGATCACCGGACGAAGCCTCGCCACCGTACTGGTGCTGATGTACATGATATGGTCAAGGATTTGAAGGTAGTCTTTGGAAAGGGTCCTGGCGGACAACCTGTTCCGAATGACGCTGACGGACGCGCACCCATGTGGAAGAAAAAATCTATATTTTGGGACCTGCCCTATTGGAAAGATCTAGAGGTCCGCTCTGCAATCGACGTGATGCACGTGACGAAGAATCTTTTTGTGACCCTGCTTGGCTTCTTGGGCATGTATGGGAAGACAAAAAATACATCTGAGGCACGGGAGGACCAGCAACGTATGCATGGAAAAGATGGCATACATCAGGGTCATGCCAGCTACACTCTTACCAAAGAAGAGAAGGAAATCTTCTTTGAATGCCTGCTCAGTATCAAGGTACCGTCTGGCTTCTCGTCGAATATAAAGGGAATAATAAACATGGCAGAGAAAAAGTTCCAGAACCTAAAGTCTCATGACTGCCACGTGATTATGGCGCAATTGCTTCCGGTTGCATTGAGGGGGCTTCTACCGGATAATGTTCGATTAGGCATTGTGAAGCTATGTGCATTCCTCAATGCAATCTCTCAGAAGGTAATCAATCCAGAAATCATACCAAGGTTAGAGAATGATTTGGTGCAATGTCTTGTCAGTTTCGAGTTGGTGTTCCCACCATCCTTCTTCAACATCATGACGCACGTCCTTGTTCACCTATGCGAAGAGATTAACGTTTTGGGTCCTGTATTTCTACACAATATGTTCCCCTTTGAGAGGTTCATGGGAGTCTTAAAGAAATATGTTCATAACCGTGCTAGGCCAGAAGGAAGCATCTCCAAGGGCCATGAAAATGAGGAGGTCATTGAGTTTTGTATTGACTTTATTCCTGACCTTAAGCCGATTGGTGTTCCTGAATCGCGGCATAAGGGCAGACTGGATGGAAAAGGCACGCTAGGAGGGAATAAAAATTATGTATGGACGGACATTCTATCACTGAAGCACACTACACAATTATACAGAATTCCGCCTTGGTGGCTCCGTATATGGACGAACACAAGAATTTTCTACGCTCCAAACACCCGGAGCGGTCTGATGACTGGATTACACGTGAACAAACCAGGAGTTGCGCCGGCTGGTTGCAGACACGTACCATGCATGACGCCTCTATTGAAGATGACATGTACTCACTGTCCCAGTTACCATCTTCGAATATAATGACTTTCAAAGGGTACGAGATAAATGGTAATACATTTTACACGATCGCCCAAGATAAGAAGAGCACCAACCAAAACAGTGGTGTCCGCTTTGATGCAACAACCAAGACGGGAAAGGAAACATATTATGGTTACATAGAGGAGATATGGGCACTTGACTATGGACGTGGTTTGAAGGTCCCTTTGTTTCGGTGCAAATGGGTCAATATGACACGATATGGGGTAACGGAAGACCCGCAGTATGGAATGACAACAGTGGATCTCAACAATCTTGCGTATGCAGACGAACCATTCGTCCTAGCTAATGATGTGGCACAGGTTTTCTATGTGAAGGATATGTCTACCAAGCCGAGAAAAAGAAAAGATAAGGAAGCGAATGCATCATACGATGAGCCAAAACGCCACATAGTTCTTTCTGGGAAGAGAAACATCGTGGGAGTGGATGACAAGACAGACATGTCAGAAGATTATGAAAAGTTTGATGAAATTGCTCCATTCACAGTGAATATTGACCCGAGCATCCAGTTAAATGATGAAGATTTTCCATGGCTACGGCGCAAAGGGACACACGCAAAGAAAAAGTTTCACACCCAAAGATCTGGGAAGTGATCGGCTTCACTATCATCACTTTCTTCTGTGTTAAACACCCTGGAGGGAATCTCTGTAATAGTTAGGGTAGTTATGTGTTTTGGCATTTGAAACGCGAACAAATTTTATGTGCAAACAAATTCTTTCATGCATTTACTGATTTTTTTCAGCTAAATGACCCTGAAATTGAAAAGCATTTCAAATGAACTCGGAAAAGGTTGAAAGTTGGCATGGTATCATAATTTCACCCACATAGCATGTGCAAAAAATTAGAGAGGGTTACTGCAAAAACTGGATGCACTTCGTGTACAAAATGGATAATCTCTTTCGAAGTATCAGGGTTTCGGACGAAAACTCATCCGTTTCAAAGGCATTTCATTTTTTAAATAACCTAAGCATTACCAAATTGAATATAATGATAAAACACACTAATATTAAACATAAGATAAAAGAATCACTGGAAAATCTATTTTCAAAGTTAAGTTATTCACAAACTACTGATTCACACAAATTTTTCAAATAATTAAAAATGTAAACTATTCAAATTTGTAAACTACCGGCACTAATAGAAAGTTTGTACTTTTTTGTACCTAAAGCAAAAATATTCACAAAGAAACTCTAAATACAGCAAAAACAACTCAAAAATAAATAAAACAAAAATAAATAAAGCAAAAAAATAAGAAAATAAAAAAGCCCGCCTACTGCGCCATAGCGGCCTGCATACGACTAGAAACCCAACCTGTTGTTGGGCCAGGATGCAGGCCCGCAAAGGCCCAGTAGGCCCACAGGGCAGCACAGAACATTTAGGCCTAGTAGGCCTGCTTTGGAGAGGAGCTCGAGAGAGCTACCGCACTGCGGCTTATAAACCAGTGCGGGCGCCCCTCGGCTAGCGAGGTGGGACTAAACTTGCCACACCGCACCTGCGCCAGCGCACCCCTTTAGTAACGGGTGGTGGCTCCAACCGGTACTAAAGGGGGGCCTTTAGTACCGGTTGCAGCCACCACCCGTTACTAAAGGGGTGCGCTTCCCGCCACTTGGCCTGGCCAAAATCGACCTTTAGTACCGGTTGGTGGCTCCAACCGGTACTAAAGGCCCCTCCTATATAAGAAACACTTACGAAAATTTCGTCAGTTTCCTCCCACTTCTCTCTGCTTCATCGCCGCCGCCCCGTCCCTCGCCGTCGCCGCCGCCGTCGCGCCGTACCCGTCGACCCCGCGCCACCCCCGTCCTCGTCGCGCCGTCCACGTCGCCGGCCCGTCCCCATCCCCGCACCGGCCCGCGTCCCCGTCCCCGCACCGGCCTGTGTCGCCGTCGCCGTCGCCTCGACCTCGCCTGCGCTGTGAGCCTCTGTCCCCCCTCTCCTCTCCCTCCAATCGAAGCCGCCGCGCGCGCCGCCGGCGCCGTCGCCTTGGCTCGCCGTCGCCATCGCCTGCACACACAACACATACACACACACACCATACACACACATACACAATTTTTGTTCTGTTTTTAGTTTTTAGTTTTTCTGTTTTTAGTTTTTAGTTTTTCTGTTATTAGTTATTAGTTTTTAGTTTTTTCATTTTTTCTGTATTAATGTTATAGAAATGTTAGTTATATAGAAATGTTAGTTATATATAGAAATGTTAGTTTTTTCTGTATTAATGTTATAGAAATGTTTGTTATATAGAAATGTTAAAGAAAAATTAGTTATACAATTTTAGTTATAGAAATGTTAATTTTAGATATGGTGGATGTTTTTTTAGTTTATTATATTTTTAGTTATAAAATTTAGAATTTTCATATAAGAAATCACAATCCAATCATTTAAAAAATGTTACTTTACTTTTGCGGCATATAGTATTTGTTGTCGACGATGCCCGGCCCGCATCCTCGCCGTCGACCCGTTCGCGACGACGTCCTGCTTCAGAGGACCCATGTCCGCGATTGGGCTCCGCTGGGCTGGCACTGGGAGGTGCTACCTGGAGGGGCACGACGCTTGGTAAGGAACCCGGCCTCGGGTCCCGTCGTCGACCCTGATCTCCTTTGGTGGCGTTCGCGTGGGCCACATTCAGTGCAGAGGGAGCCGGCCCCGCCGGAGGTGGTGCGTCGTCGTGTTAGGGAGGAGGACGAGCACGTCCATCGCTACATGGCTGCTATGGACGTCAGGTTCTCCAATACCTGGCAAGTTCTTTGGGCAGATGACCGGTGATATGATCCTGTGATGGTTCCTTGTCTTTGGGTGTCCACCGCCCGCGCCCCAGGAACCGCGAGTGGCCTAGATTCTTCTATAGTATTCGATCTTTATTAGCTACCTAGCCAGTGATGTATTCGAGATTATATATTATTCGAGACGATGTATTCGAGATTATATATTATTCGAGACGATGTATTCGAGATTATATATTATTCGAGACGATGCATATTATGTACTATATGATTCAGTTTTTCCTTATTGATTGCATCCATGCATTGTAATTTGAATACTAAATTGTTTTATATTTCTTCGGTATTAGTTAAATAAAAGCTATGGCGGACAATACCGGCAGAGAGGGAGAAGAGGCCCTGTTCGAGATCATACGCATCCCTAGCAGGCCAGATGATCTGAATGAAGCAAATGACAGCTCCCAATATCTGAACAATACCGGGGAGGGTGATGATAAGATATTCGATCTCGACGACCGAGCTGATGAAGTCATGAACTATGATTCTGATTATGATGACGCAGACAATGATTATGATGACGAATACAATGTTGATCTTGAAATAACAAAGACTACCGGCGAGGTATATTTATATAAGCAGGCATCTAGTGATCATCACATGTTTTTTTATTTGAAGATATATTAACGAATCGATCTTTCTTCTTTCAGCCCTCCGGATCGAGCAAATCTGCTTCTACAGATAGCAGGACAAAGCGCGGCCCGGGCAAAAAGTTGAAGGAGGGTGTAAAGTACAACATCGATTCCATCAAAGCTAGTGGTGAACCCCTCACGCCTAAGAACATTGCGAACAATTTCGTTCGTCAGTGCGGAGTTCTTGTGAAGGACCAACTCCCGATCTCCATTCAAGAATGGAAAGAGCCAAAAACTAAACGCCCAGATGTTACTTGGGTCGACGACAGAGCAAAACAAAAGCTTTGGGAATCTCTGATGGAACATTTCACCCTACCAGATTATTTCACTGATGCAGATGTGCAGAAAGTCAAGGACGCTGCTCTTAAGAAGATGGCAATTGCATTCAACACCCACAAGAAAACTGTATGGGCCAACTACCTCGCTGCAGAAAGGAAGACTCCAGAATTCAAGGGAACACTGGAGAAGCAAAGAGAACACTGGCCCGCTTTCGTGAAATTCAAGGAATCAGAATTATCTAAGGAACGGTCGAGAAAAAACAAGGCCAATGCTGCAAAAAAGACGCAGTTCCATAGGCTGGGTCCAGGTGGCTACGCGGTGGCAATGCCTAAGTGGGATAAGTCTGAGCAAGAGATGGAGGATGCAGGGGTCACTCCGGTTACTAGGAGCTGGCCCCCCAGGTGCAAAACTTGGTTCTATGCGCATGGGGGGGCGTTGGACCCGAAGACAGACCTGGTTTCAAAGAAGGCAAGTCTAAAAGGAGCAGAACAAAAGTTACTTGACGTAATAGAAGATGCTCGAAAGGGGGTGTTCACACCCAACAGAGAGAACGACGAGCTTACGCGCGCCCTGGGAAATCCTGAACACCCGGGAAGAACACGAGGCAAGGGCGTTATTCCCTGGTATGAGGGCTTTTCGGAATGGAACAATGACTACAGGACCCGTGCAAGAAAGAAGATGGAGGAGGAGAAGAAGAGGAAGCTGGAGGAGGAACAGAGGAAGCAGGACGCGGAACGCCTTCAAGGCCTAGAAGCAAGGCACGCGGACTTGGCACTCAAATTCCAGCAGCAGCAGCAGATCGACTCACTTAGCCAGGAAAGGGGGTCTCAGCAGCGGCAGCAGCAAGCGGATGATCATCCAGCATTGGATAGCACCGTCCCATCCATGCCGAGAAGCAGCGTTGGTTCTGCCCCGGGCGACGCACTGCTGGATACATACCCTGTGGATGACATCATAGAGAACACTAACTGTGAGCTACACTTCAAAATGAAGAACATATCCATGAAGGTGGTGGACGCCGTTGCTTTTACAATTACCCCCGAAGCAACCTTCCATTGCGCCCCGATTCCAGAGGGCTATGCTCGTGTCTTGGTTGATGAGGTGGTGGACCCATATTCGGGGCTAGATCTTGACATTCCTGGAGGTGACGACGAGCACACACTGGGAGAGGCCATACATCGTATCATCCTATGGAGAAAGGATTGCATCATCTTTCGAAGTCCACCGACACCGCGTCTGCCGACTCCTCCTTGAAGTCCGCCACCGTGTTAGCAGACTCCCGCCACTAGTAGAAAAAGGGGCTTTTACCCCGATTGGTAAGGGCCTTTTGTCCCAGTTTTCAAACCGGGACTAAAGGGTCGTTACTAAAGCCCTTACCCTTTAGTCCCGGTTCTTATACGAACCGGGACAGAAGGTCCTCCACGTGGCCGCTGCTGCCAGCCCGGGCAGGGGGGCCTTTGGTCCCGGTTGGTGCCACCAACCGGGACCAATAGGCAGGGCCTTTTGTCCCGGTTGGTCTCACCAACCGGGACCAATAGGCATCCACGCGTCAGCATTTCAAGGGCTGGGGTTTCTTTTTTTTAAAGGGGGGGGGTTGGGGGGTTTTGGGGGGGTTAATTTAGGTGTTTCATATATTGTGTTAGCTAGCTAATTAATAGAGAGAAATGTCCTCTCTTATCTCCGTGCTTGGTCGACGCTACGTACTATATACGCATGGAGAGGACTAGACACGCTAGCTAGTAAGCAAATGAAGGAAACAGAAGATCGTCATGAACATATGCATACAGAGAGAAGTGATATCAATATACAATAATTATCTCTTACAATATAATCTCCTAATTAAATTGTAAGAACACAGGGTCCACATAGTATTCTCCGTTTTCAGCGATCACGTGGTCAAGGAAGAATGCCGCCAATTCCTCTTGAAATGCTCGCATACGATCTTCTGCTAGGAGTTCATCCCGCATCCGAAACATCTAATTTGAAGAAGGGGGTCAATACATATATATATGAATAAATGAAACTCGACACAAATGATGGTAATAAAATAAAATTGTGAATATTATTGCTTACGCACTTCATATTGTTCGTCAGAGTAGCCCCGCTCACAGGCCGTGTGGCAGATAGACTCGCAAACGTAGTATCCACAGAAATCATTCCCTTGTTCCTGCCACAACCACTTTACAAGAAATAGAGGTCAATCTAACTGATAAGCAAGCATGCTAAATGGTATTGATGAAACTAGCGCTTGAATCACTAGGAGATGTGCGGAACATGCTCCTATAGTACTTACTTTTGGGTGTCTAAATTGCAGCTTCTTCGGCAGTCCCGGAGCTTTTGTGGTGAATTTTCTCCAAACCCTGCCAGACAAAGAAAACAATTACTTGATATCAGGAAATGGACAAAGTTGCTGATATGGTGGATAATGATCGATTTAACTTACTTCTCGAGCATTTGAGTCATGTCCGCATAGTCCTGGGGATCTTTTCGTCTCGAGTCTAAGATGGTTACTACTCCCTTCTCAAGCTTAATCTCTAGGAGAATATAGTGGAAGCTGCGCATGCATGCATAAGTCATCAATTACATTACCATAACCTGGACTAATAAGGGAAACCGAATATGCACAAGACAGTAACACTCACTTGAATTTGTAAGGAAAGAGTATTATATCTTTGTTTTGATTTAATACCAACGATCGTAGCAAGTTGGCATCGGCTTCTTTGGCATGTTTTTCAACCGTATATGCATCTATGAGATTTGTGTTAATGAACCCAATATCACCGATTTGTCTTTTCTTCAATTCGGCGATCTTCAATCTGCATAATATAGTGAGGATAATTATAAATACATGCAATGAAAGAGCTGACCTATATAGAGAGACTTAATGACAGAAGTAATACTACTTACAGACAGTAGCAATTGATCGTTGATTTATCGAGGGCCTTTTGATTGAAAAACTAGAAGAGCTCCTCAAATGGAACATTCAGCAGTTCAATTCCAACGAGGTCATGCTCCGGTTTAACTCTCAGCGTCAAAGTATTCATCCCATCAGACTCTCTGCAGGTTTTCATGTACCAATCATGTAATCTTCGCATCAAAAAGAAGAAAAAAAAGAGGAGAAGAAGAAAGGAATAGAGGAGAGAAGAAGAATTTCTATTTTTTCTTCTTCTCTTCTATTCCTTTCTTCTTCTCCTCTTCTTTTTCTTCTTTTTTCCTTTTCTTATTTATTTCTCCTGTTCTTCCTCTCCTCTTATTCTCCTTTCTTCCTCTTCTTATTTTCCTTTTTCCTCTCATTCATAAAAAAATGTTCAAATAGAAAATTTCGAAAAAAAGTAAAGGTTTTTCCTAATGCATTGTTCATATGAATATACAAACATTTGCATATTCTACAATAATTAATATCACCAAAAAAATCTATGAACAGAAAAAATCCTAACTTTTCTAAAAATCTATCTTTTGCATGTATACATGAACATATATATATACACAGAGAACATATATACATACATATATACATTTTTATAAAAATGCAAAAAAAGATCTAAAAAAAGGACATATAAACAGATATACACACATACATATACTCATACATATACATATAATCAGGGAAAAAACATCATATATATGTGCAGAAAAAATCGGGAGGAAGGGGGCAGTGCCGGCCCTGACCAAGGCGACGGCGGCGCGTCGGGGCAGGGGCAGAGGCGACGGCGGCGTGGTCGGGGCAGGGGCAGAGGCAACGGCAGCGTGGTCGGGGCAGGGCGAGGCAAAGGCGACGGCGGCATGGTCGGGGCAGCTGGGGCGACGACAACGTGGTCGGGGCGGGCCGCCGGCGGCGTGCTCGGGGAAGGGGCGGCTGCGCGTCGACGAGGCAACAGAGGGCGGCGACGGCGTCGACGGGGCGAGCTCGGGCAGCCTGGCGGCGTCGTCGGGGCGGGGGAACTGATACAGAGATGAATCTGAAAAACGCTAAGTCCTTTCTTATATACTGAGAGCATTGGTCCCGGTTCGTGGCACCAACCGGGACCAATGCCCCCCTTTAGTCCCGGTTGGTGCCACCAACCGGGACCAAGGGCCTCTTTTCAGCAGCCCAAAGGGCGGGAAGCGGCGGCCTTTGGTCCCGGTTGGTGGCACCAACCGGGACTAAAGGGGGGGCATTGGTCCCGGTTGGTGCCACGAACCGGGACCGAAGGGTGGCATTGGTCCCGGTTCGTGCCACCAACCGGGACCAATGGCCTTGCACAGCGGCGTGGTGGTGGGAGTTTAGTCCCACCTCGCTAGCTGAGAGAGAGAGCCGCAGCTGTTTATAAGGTGCGGTGCGCCTGAGCTATCGAGCTCCTCTCTAAAGCAGGCTTACGGGCCTAACCTCTCTGTACATGCCTGTGGGCCTACTGGGCCTTCTGCGGGCCTGAATCATGGCCCATGGATGGGTTTCTAGTCGTATTCAGGCCGTGGTGGCCCAGTAGGTGGCATAATTTTTATTTTTTGCCTATTTTTTGTTTTTCTTTTTTGCTTTACTTATTTTGTTTTGTTTCTACTTACAACAAAAAACTTATTTATTTTATTTTATTTTGTTTCTAATTACTTATTTATTTTACTTTATGGTAATTTTTTTGCTGTTAAAGTTTCTAACAAAAAAAGTTCTTTATGAAAATTATTTTTGCTTTCAATGATTTTGAACAGAAAATACTTTGATAATTTTAGTTTCATAAATTTTATTTATGTTATTAAAGTTTATTTTATTTTGTTTCTACTTATATATTTTATTAAATTTTATATTATTTTATTTCTAATTACTTATTTATTTTATTTGTTATTTTTCATGCACCATTTTTCATGCATTTACTGATTATTTTGAGCTATAAGACCCTAAAATTGAAAAGCATTTCAAATGAACTCTGAAAAGGTTGAAAGTTGGCATGGTATCATCATTTCATCCACATAGCATGTGCAAGAAAGTTGAGAGGGTTACGGCAAAAACTGGATGCTCTTCGTGTACAAAACAGACAATCTCTTTCGAAGTATCAGGATTTCATACGGAAACTCGTCTGTTACAAAGGGATTTCATTTTTTTAAACTTATTTGAATTCCTGACTTTTTGTGTGTTCAAATTGCACCATTCAAAGCCACATCATCAATTTTCAACCCTTTCTGACTTCATTTGTTATTTTTCATGCATTTACTAATTATTTTGAGCTATAAGACCCTAAAATTGAAAAGCATTTCAAATGAACTCTGAAAAGGTTGAAAGTTGGCATGGTATCATCATTCCATCGACATAGCATGTGCAAGAATGTTGAGAGGGTTACGGCAAAAACTAGATGGACTTCGTGTACAAAACGGACAATGGTATCATACTCGCCTGTTACAAAGTTGGCATGGTATCATCATAATAGTTGCGGGAGAAAGTCTTCACTTTTTCTTCGCTTGTGTCATTTGCTTATTGCGCCGTAACCATGGATAATCTTCATCGTTTATCAGGATGCTTGGGTCAGCCTTGACTTTGAAGGGAGGAATTTCATGAAACTTTTCATAATCTTCAGACATGTCTGTCTTGCCCTCCACTCCCACAATGTCCCTTTTTCCTGAAAGAACTATGTGGCGCTTTGGCTCATCGTATGATGTATTCGCTTTCTTATCTTTTCTTTTTCTCGGTCTGGTAGACATGTCCTTCACATAGATAACCGGTGCCACATCATTGGCTAGGACGAACGGTTCGTAAGTGTACCCAAGATTGTTCAGATCCACTGTTGTCATTCCGTACTGTGGGTCTACCTGTACCCCACCTCCTGACAGATTGACCCATTTGCACTTAAACAAAGGGACCTTAAAATCATGTCCGTAGTCAAGTTCCTATATGTCCATTATGTAACCATAATATGTGTCCTTTCCCCTCTCGGTTGCTGCATCAAAGCGGACACCGCTGTTTTGGTTGGTGCTCTTTTGATCTTGGGTGATCGTGTAAAATGTATTCCCATTTATGTCGTATCCTTTGTAAGTCAATACAGTCGAAGATGGTCCCCTGGACAACGAGTACAACTCATCACAAACAGTGGTGTCACCTCTGAGACGTGTTTCCAACCAACTGCCGAAAGTCCTGATGTGTTCACATGTAATCCAGTCATCACACTGCTCTGGGTGTTTGGAGCGCAGAATGTTCTTGTGTTCATCGACATACGGGGTCACCAAGGTAGAGTTCTGTAGAACTATGTAGTGTGCTTGAGACCAAGAATATCCGTCCCTGCATATTATTGAGTCCCCTCCAAGCGTGCCTTTTCCAGTCAGTCTCCCCTCATACCGCGATTTAGGGAGACCTATCTTCTTAAGGCCAGGAATGAAGTCAACACAAAACCCAATGACATCCTCTGTTTGATGGCCCATGGAGATGCTTCCTTCTGGCCTAGCGCGGTTATGGACATATTTCTTTAGGACTCCCATGAACCTCTCAAAGGGGAACATATTGTGTAGAAATACGGGCCCCAGAATGACAATCTCGTCGACTAGATGAACTAGGACGTGCGTCATGATATTGAAGAAGGATGGTGGGAACACCAGCTCGAAACTGACAAGACATTGCGCCACATCACTCCTTAGCCCTTGTATGATTTCTGGATCGATCACCTTCTAACAGATTGCATTGAGGAATGCACATAGCTTCACAATGGCTAATCGGACGTTTTCCGGTAGAAGCCCCCTCAATGCAACCAGAAGCAATTGCGTCATAATCACGTGGCAGTCATGAGACTTTAGGTTCTGGAACTTTTTCTCTGGCATATTTATTATTCCCTTTATATTCGACGAGAAGCCAGTCGGGACCTTCATACTGAGCAGGCATTCAAAGAAGATTTCTTTCTCTTCTTTCGTAAGAGCATAGCTGGCAGGACCTTCATACTGCTTCGGAGGCATGCCGTCTTTTTCGTGCAAATGTTGCAGGTCCTCCCGTGCCTCAGGTGTATCTTTTGTCTTCCCATACACGCCCAAGAAGCCTAGCAGGTTCACGCAAAGGTCATTCATCACGTGCATCATGTCGATTGAAGAGCGGACCTCTAGCTCTTTCCAGTAGGGTAGGTCCCAAAATATAGATTTCTTCTTCCACATGGGTGCGTGTCCCTCAGCGTCATTCGGAACAGCTAGTCCGCCGGGACCCTTTCCAAAGATTACGTGTAAATCATTGACCATAGCAAGTACGTGATCACCGGTACGCATGGCGGGCTTCTTTCGGTGATCTGCCTCGCCTTTGAAATGCTTGCCTTTCTTTTGACATTGATGGTTGGTCGGAAGAAATCGACGATGGCCTAGGTACACATTCTTCCTGCATTTGTCCAGGTATATACTTTCAGTGTCATCTAAACAATGCGTGCATGCGTGGTATCCCTTGTTTGTCTGTCCTGAAAGGTTACTGAGAGCGGGCCAATCGTTGATGGTTACAAACAGCAATGCGTGCAGGTTAAATTCCTCCTGTTTGTGCTCATCCCACGTACATACACCGTTTCCATTCCATAGCTGTAAAAGTTCTTCAACTAATGGCCTTAGGTACACATCAATGTCGTTGCCGGGTTGCTTAGGGCCTTGGATGAGAACTGGCATCATAATGAACTTCCGCTTCATGCACATCCAAGGAGGAAGGTTATCCATACATAGAGTCACGGGCCAGGTGCTGTGATTGCTGCTCTGCTCCCCGAAAGGATTAATGCCATCCGCGCTTAAACCAAACCATACGTTCCCTGGGTCAGCTGCAAACTCAGCCCAGTACTTTCTCTCGATTTTTCTCCACTACGACCCGTCAGCGGGTGCTCTCAACTTCCGGTCTTTCTTACGGTCCTCACTGTGCCATCGCATCAACTTGGCATGCTCTTCGTTTCTGAACAGACGTTTCAACCGTGGTATTATAGGAGCATACCACATCACCTTCGCAGGAACCCTCTTCCTGGGGGGCTCGCCGTCAACATCACCAGGGTCATCTTGTCTGATCTTATACCGCAATGCACCGCATGCCGGGCATGCATTCAGATCCTTGTACGCACCGCGGTAGAGGATGCAGTCATTAGGGCATGCATGTATCTTCTGCACCTCCAATCCTAGAGGGCATACGACCTTCTTTCCTGCGTATGTACTGTCGGGCAATTCGTTATCCTTTGGAAGCTTCTTCTTCAATATTTTCAATAGCTTCTCAAATCCTTTGTCAGGCACAGCATTCTCTGCCTTCCACTGCAGCAATTCCAGTATGGTACCGAGCTTTGTGTTGCCATCTTCGCAATTGGGGTACAACCCTTTTTTGTGATCCTCTAACATGCGATCGAACTTCAGCTTCTCCTTTTGACTTTCGCATTGCATCCTTGCATCGACAATGACCCGGCGGAGATCATCATCATCGGGCACTGGTTCCTCTTGATCTTCAGCAGCTTCCCCCCTTGCAGCATCATTGGGCACATCGTCTGATTCCTCTTGATCTTCAGCAGCTTCCCCCGTTGCAGCATCACCGTATTCAGGGGGCACATAGTTTTCATCGTCCTCTTCTTCTTCGCCGTCTTCCATCATAACCCCTATTTCTCCGTGCCTCGTCCAAACATTATAGTGTGGCATGAAACCCTTGTAAAGCAGGTGGGTGTGAAGGATTTTCCGGTCAGAGTAAGACTTCGTATTCCCACATGTAGGGCATGGACAACACATAAAACCATTCTGCTTGTTTGCCTCAGCCACTCCGAGAAAATCATGCACGCCCTTAATGTACTCGGAGGTGTGTCTGTCACCGTACGTCCATTGCCGGTTCATCTGCGTGCATTATATATAATTAAGTGTGTCAAAAACCATTACAGAACATCATGAATAGATAATTAAGTGACCAAATTAATAGAAGCTCATCATCACAATAAACCAACGTACATACATAGTTCTCATCTAACAACATATATATAGCTCTCCAGAGCATCTAATTAATTAAACCATACATTGAAACTATGTAAAACATTTCAATGCGAAAACAAATGCGATCATAATCGCAACCAAGGTAACAATTGATCCAACGACATAATGATACTAACCCTCGGTATGAATGGCATATTTTCTAATCTTTCTAATCTTCAAGCGCATTGCATCCATCTTGATCTTGTGATCATCGACGACATCCGCAACATGCAACTCCAATATCATCTTCTCCTCCTCAATTTTTTTATTTTTTCCTTCAAGTAATTGTTTTCTTCTTCAACTAAATTTAACCTCTCGACAATAGGGTCAGTTGGAATTTCCGGTTCAACCACCTCCTAGATAAATAAAATCTATGTCACGTTGGTCGGCATATTTGTCATAAACAATAAATGAACCAAATAGTTATAAAAAGATAATATATACCACATCCGAATCATAGACAGGACGAGGGCCGACGGGGGCGGATACCAAAACCATCGCACTATGTAATAAGAAGGAATAATAAAAGTAAAATTAGACAAGTATCTATCTAAAGTAAGAATTTTTTTCTTTCAGAAAGAAGATAAGAACAAGAGGCTCACCACGGTGATGCTGCCGACGAGAACGGCGCGGGCGATCGACAACGGTGAAGACGGGGACGGGACGTGACGAACCGCTAAACCTAGACAAATCTCGGGGAAAATGGAGCTCGGAGGTCGAGTTTCGAGAGAGAAAGATTAACTAGTGTGGCTCAGACATTTCATCGAACACCTCATGTCCATAGGAGGTGAGCTAGAGCACCCACATGCCCTCCCCTCGCCGGCCAGAAAAAACAGAGCACTGTGGAGTGCTCTGCTGTGGCGATGGGGTATATATAGGCAACTCATTTGTCCCGGTTCGTGGCACCAACCGGGACCAATGCCCCCCTTTAGTCCCGGTTGGTGGCACCAACCGGGACCAAAGGCCTTGTGCTGCCCCGCGTCAAAAGTTTAGTCCCACCTCGCTAGTTGAGAGAGCTCGAGAGTGGTTTATAAGCGCTGCTGCGCCCACCCACTCGAGCTCCTCTCAACTGCAGACTTTCGGGCCTAACCGTTCTCTTTGCCTGTGGGGCTTACTGGGCCTTCTGCGGGCCTGAATCCTGCCCCATGGATGGGTTTCAAGTCGTATTCATGCCGTGGTGGCCCAGTAGGTGGCATAATTTTTCCCTGTTTTTTGTTTTCTCTTTTGCTTTATTTATTTTGTTTTGTTTCTACTTACAACAAAAAACTTATTTATTTTATTCCATTTTGTTTCTAATTAGTTATGTATTTTACTTTATTTATTTTATTTTTATTTATTTTACTGCTGCTATTTTTATTTATTTTACTGCTGCTATTTTTATTTATTTTATTGAGGTTTATTTATTTTATTTACTATAGTTTATTTTATTTTATTTTATTAAGGTTTATTTATTTATTATTATTTTATTAAGGTTTATTTATTTTATTTACTATAAAAAATGAACATAGATGCGCCTATAGAGAAAATTCAACCTAAATTCATAATAAATTTCTATGAAATTCAAAGAAATTTACTCTGAATTTATGTCAAATTCCCTGTATAAGGGCATCTATTTTCACTTTGAGAGGAGCTCAACAAGGCAGAGAGGGACGGACTTATAAACCGGTGTGAGCGCCCTTCGGTTGGCGAGGTGGGACTAAACTCTGACCGCTACTAGGACCAACCCTTTAGTCCCGGTTTGTGGTATGAACCGGGACTAAAGGGTGAGCCTCTGGTCCCGGTTCAAGCAACCAACCGGGACCAATGGTGGTGGGCCAGGAGCGAGGCCCATTGGTCCCGGTTTGTCCCACCAACCGGGACCAAAGGGGCCGGACGAACCGGGACCAATGCCCCCACGAGGCCCGGCAGGCCCCTGGCCGCACGAACCGGGACCAATGCTCACATTAGTCCCGGTTCGTGACTGAACCGGGACTAATGTGAATATTGCCCTGTGACCAAAGCCCAGTTTTCTACTAGTGCGCTCCTCCAAGTCCACGAACGCGTGAGCAGACTCCTGCTTCAAGTCCGGCACAGCGTCAGGCCACTCCTCCTGTTTCAAGTCTGACTCCGCGTCAGGCCACACCTCCTGCTTCAAGTCCGGCACAGCGTCAGGCCACACCTCCTGCTTCAAGTCCGACACCATATCAGGCCACACCTCCTGCTTCAAGTCCGGCACAGCGTCAGGCCACTCCTCCTGCTCCAACTAAGCCACGTCAGCCGTCTCCGCCGCCTAAGCAATCGCAGAAGAGACACGCCGCAACTATGGTGCGTAGCGGTACGAGTCGAGGTAGTACAGAAAGTACAGGCGGAGACAAGCGATATAAATATGGTCCAAGCAGCCTCGCTCCTCTTCCTCAGAGGCCTTACGACATGACCGAGGAGCAAAACGATGCAATAGTGCGGGCCGAAGTGGACGCTCATTTTCGACCGAAACCGGCAACGCCGCCGAGGGAGAAAGTGCCTGAGGAAAAGATTGACCACTTCATTCGTATGGCTAGACCACCAGCTCCCAAGCCTGTTGACTCGGACTATGAGCGCCAAATCAGGAAGGCACATCGAGCACGACTACAGAAAGAAGCGAGCTCGAGCTCGAGCCAACAAGCAGCTGTCAAAACATGCGGGAAAACCGTTCCCCAGCTGGGAGAACAGGCGGCGCAATCGACCCCCCGCTTGTTGTGCCAACAACACATGAGAGTACGCGCCCAATATTATTGTGGGCAAACCGTTTACGTTCCCGAGCTGGGCGATGTGGTAATAACCGAGGAGCATATAATGCAGGCTGAAATGCTCAAGATCACTGTTGAACAACTCCTCGAGATCGAGCCCATGTCTCCGCTTAGAGAGGAGGAAATAAAACAGAAATATGTCCGGGGCCAACCTTTGGTCGAGCCAGACGAGGTCAAGAACCTACCAACGAGAATGTATGAATTGCATCAGTGGTACATGAACATTACCAAGATTTCCAATCGTGGGTCCCTCATGGTGAATGTCAAAGAGGAGCATTACTTCCATGAGAAAGTTGTGTCCGTTGAGTATTCAGAACTATTTCAGTTATTAAATCAAGATGCACTCGACAAATCTATCGTCAGTTGCTATTGTCTGTAAGTGATTTCTTTCTGTAATTTAAGTCTCAAGCTAGCTCTAGTGCTCATTGATTGATCATTAATTACCTGTAATTATATATCCTCACTATATATTCTTTTCTGTGGTATTATGCAGGATGAAGATGTATGAAATGAAAAAAGCTGGACGCTATGGCATTGGGTTCATTGACCCAAATACCGTTAATGAATACACATGGAAATTGGAATGGTGTAGACAAGATGTAGAGAAATGCATGCTAGAGTTCTTGAAGCGCCTCAATAGCAATGGAGATATACTACTTCCTTACAACTTCGAGTGAGTCACACTGTCTTGTACTACAAATTCTGTTTTTGCTTACTAGCTAGATGTTAATAAGTGTATAGGGTTTAGGGTTATAGTTGATTGGTGTTATGCACATGCCCGCTTAATTTATACATGCAAACGTATGCACATGCAGCTTCCACTGGATCTTGTTAGACATTAAAGTTGACGAAGGAAAATTTGAAGTACTGGATTCACTACTTAAAAAAGATAGTGACTACAGCATCGTGAAGGGGATAGTCGACAGGTTCTTTCAATCATTATTAACTATATCTTGGCCTATTTAGTTCGTCATTTCCTGATATGAACTATTTTTAATAACCCCTTTATTAATTTTCTTTGCCGGCGGGCAGGGCTTGGGCAAAGTACATCAAGGTGACTCCAGGAAAATGGCGACAAAAGCTATGTTGGTATCGACCCAAGGTAAGTAATTAAGTAGTACTAGCTAGGTAGCTACCATCTCTTTAATTCTTGATTCAATATCATTAATTAATTAACATGCTTGATTAATAATTATCTGATTAAATTCTATTCTCGTAAAGGCCCTGAAGCAGGCGCCGGGGACTGAGTGTGTGCATACTACGTTTGTGAGAACATTCGCATGATGGCGTCCGAAAGGAGCAGATCTGATAGACAGGACTGGGTACGTTTGCCAGAACACTATTCACAAATCTTACATGATTGTCGATATCTAGTCACACAACTAATACACATGCATATTGATCTCCTTCTTAACAGTTCAAAGAGGTGCGGGACCAGCTCCTATCAACAGAGCGCATACGAGCACTTCAAGAGGAAATAGCGGGATTTTTGCTCGACCAGGTCATAGATCCCAAAGGAGAATACTATTACCCGCTACCGCCCCCATGAACCACTTGTCATCGTGCTCCGAAGGCACCAAGGCAACATGTAGATAAAATTGTATATATATACATGTGTATGTGTGAATAATTAATGATGGTTGTGAGACATTCGATTACATATATATATGATCGGTTCTACGAGAAAATCTATTTATATATATGCATAACGTGTACAATATGTAGTATCGTAAAATACCAGCAAACAAAAAAGAATTAAATGGAAAACACAAAATTAATGAAAAAATTAAAATTAAAACCAAAACCCCCAAACATATAGTACCGGTTGGTGCTACCAACCGGTACTAATGGTCTATCAGCACCCGGGCCTGGCTCGTGCCATGTGGTGGCACTTTAGCGCCGGTTCGTGCCGAACCAGTAGTAAAGGGGGCACCTTTAGTTTAGTGCCGGTTGCAAAACCGGCACTAAAGGCCCTTACGAACCGGCGCTAAAGCCCGGTTCTACACTAGTGTAAGGGTGTGATCGATTAGGGATGCATGCACGCCTTTCATATAATGTAGTATCCAATATGCATGTGTCTGCATGAGTCCGTTGCTTTATGTAGAGTGAATAAACTGGTTATGTAATAAGTCATGGTTCCAAGACCTAATATTATTGTGATGACCATAATTTGTTTGCCCAATTATTTATCGCGAGATGTTGCAACGGTTCATCCTAACCATAGGAACAAGAAATTCCACATGATATACTCTGTCGGGGTCTTGCAGGTAGGTGTACGATGGGTTGTAAAATATCATAGGGCTTACTGGAAAATAGAAGAACAAAACAACTCAATCCTAATGTGGTAATAGTCCTTATGATATCTGACATTAACAGCCACTAAAATAAGAAAGGAGCGTAACACACTGACTGAGGCACTTTAATAGGATGCGGAGCACGAAAGTAGGTCCGAAGCAAGAGTTATGGATTTCCGTGGTTGTTGTCTTTTCCCCTTCAACCATTCACAATCAGAGTTTAAATTGGATCGCCACGCACACGTACCGGAAATAAATGCATCAAGTCCAGGAGGAAGAACACAACACCGAGCAGCAACAGGAACAGCGGCGTCGCGCGGCGATCACCCATGCCGCCACCGAGCTCTCCCCGTTTTTCGTCATGCTGTCGAACGTCGCCCACATAGACATGCTACCCTGCGACCGCGGTAACCGCTCCCAGCGCCAAGGCAAGATGATCGTTGGGGGAGACAACGATCCCTTGCTTCATGGTCCGCGTGTCGTCATCAGCCGTCTCACCGCCATTGCAGATCATCGCCGTGAGAGACGGCGGTCCCTTGCTGCTTGCTTCGTGCGTCATCATCGGCCGTCTCACCGCCGCCGCAGATCATCGTGATGGGAGCCGGCGAGCGGCGATCCCTTGCTGCTTGCTCTGCATGTCGTCATCAGCCGTCCCACAGCCGCTGATGCGAATCATCGCCGCGAGAGTCGGCGATCCATTACTACTTGCTTCATGCGTTGTCGTTGGCTGTCTCACCAGTGCCGCCTATCATCGCCACCGGAGCAGATGATCCCTTGCTGCTTGCTCCGCATGTTGTTGGCCACCGTCTCGCCGCTGCCACGACTTCCCTGGTCTCGCCGCATGTACGCGATGTCAGGGTCATGTACGTCGCCCACTGCCTGACCGAGCTGGCCTCCCATGTTGTGCAAGGTAGTCCTTTATTAACCATGCAAGTAGCACTTTGCTCCTTTCAGACCTTATACTCAACAGTATATGATACAGAAACTACACACAAATTTTGCTACCTGTGTTTTACATCTTGCAGATTATGCTCATTCTTCTTTCAACCGGTTATGCGATGCTCCGAAGAGGGTGATTCTTCACCAATCCTAAAGAATACGACAGTTCATGTACGATGATACAATTGGGTAATTTTGCACACTTCACTTTAACGATGGGTGCACACCTACTATTCATGTATCATGATGATGCAGAGGTCGGATTACCTTTTGTTTAAAAAAACACCTATGATCCGTGCAAATGTATGTGAGAAATCATATCGTACATGTTGAATTGATAAAATTCTAATCTCCAACAAAAAATTCTTGCGCGGACCATATCCACATCCCCCTTAATAATCATCACCCTATTGTAAATGAGAAACATTCTCATACTTCTAGGTGTTTTGAGTCATACAAAACTACAAATATATCATCCGTACTTTTTATGTAAACCTCTATTGTGATGCATATGTTGGCCTCTTGACCTTATGTTAATGTAGATCTCAGTATTGTAGAATGTGCAAGTCACCTGTAGAGATTTGGCACATAAGTTTGGATCCTAGCCTTCCTCAGAATATTTATGAAAAAAATTCTCAGGAACGCGGGGGGCATTATCTAATTTCATATAAGCTCAAGGATACAAGTGTTTGGGTGTACAAATGAGGTGGTCAGGGTGTCATAGGAGGTGGTCGGGGAACTAGCTAGAGTGCCTAAACACCTTTCTCTCTTCTCTCCTCTACCAGTGCTCCTATGAGGGAGTGGGGTTGCTAGAGTATGCAAAAGTTGTCCTCTATTCAACCGCGGCCCTCCCCTTATATAGATCCGGGTTGCTTGAAGTTTGAGTATTTTGGCTCTAGCCTTCTTGTGTTTCTCTTTTGGCATTGGCCCAACTATAGGGAGAAGTAATAAATTATACTACATGGAAGGTGAGGCTTTGTTGAGCCTGTAGTAGTAAATGGAAAAATAGAAGGATGAGAAGACCAAACATGATATAAAGATTGCTATTATGAGCGGATACTTACTGTGACAAATTTCAACGTAGCCCCATATATATCTCGCCTCTATCAGCAGCAACGGCAACACCTTGAAGAATGAAGCATAGGAGGAGAACATAGGCTTGACACATCTGAATCAATGTAGATAACTGAAATTACTTGTGTTACGGATTCCTGAGAATCACTATGGCTGTGGATTTTTGAGAATCAGTTGTGGCTCTGTATTCCCGAGAATCAGAATCTGGCTATTTGTTACCTTATTGTTGGTCAGATGTAGGAGATGTGGGTTTTGTGACATGTTAGTAACGCTCCTGAGTGTTGACTATGATATTTGTATGCAGATTAAAGCACAAGTTGTCTAATTTGACTAGATAAAATGAGAGTTAGCGGAAAAAACAACCATTTTTTAGAGATAATATATGCGGAAAACGTTGATGTGAAACTTATAACCAAATAAACCGTCAGGGGGCACCAACTAAAACTAGTAGTACTGCCTCTGTACCAAGATATAAGACGATTGTGGTATGGAGGGAGTATTCATTACGGCATGGCAAGGCTATATGTTCTATTCACGGTCTATTCTCCTCTCTGCTTCTACGGGTAAATGCCCTCCTGAGGGTCTTTTTGGACTCTCAGGAGGGCAAATGCCCCCCCCCCCCCCCCCTCTCCCGGTTCCATTTCATTGAAACAAAACAGAGTACATACAAGCACACTAAGAGAAACTCCACCATGCATGTCCAAAACTATAAAAAAAAGGAAAATGATCCTTGAGCAGTCCGTTGTTAATTGTCGAGAAGCCTTTTGGGTGGCAGGCTTCCAGCCAAGATCGGTATCTCCGTGGTAAAGGCAATCCATGCCGGCACCCTCGAGCTGAGACTAGGTCGTGTCATGCTTAGGGATAGGCTGGATCTCACCAGGTGATTGCAGAAAGTAAATCATTTAATCTGTTTGAGTCTCTCCTCGATGATCAAAGCAATTCCATTTTCCACGCAAAAAAGCTCGATTTTTCCAACCAATGCTTTGGATCCTTTCAGCTCTTATATCCGCAACTATTGCACGATGCATCGAGGCTGAGCGACGAAGTTGTTGCCCTCTCAACGGGTAAAAATCCGCAACATGTTATTTGCCTCGATCTCCAATTGCATGCCCTGATTTGATATGTCGCTTGCAGAATGGCGGCAATAGTAAAAGAGCATATAGCAGCAGGACAAGTCACCACGGCGAAAATGACGTGGATGAATCTAATTGATTTGATTGAGCGATGGCGTGGTAACTGAATAGTAATTAGTAACATCGAGTTTGTTTTGTTTGAGTCTAGAGTTTCCCCATCAAATGTTTGGCTTGCCAAAATATTGGTCAAGGCTTTGTGTGCCTATGAGTTTGCCAACTTTGACTAAAAATGAAGTAAAGCTGGTAAGGAGCCATCGGCATGCCAAACAGTTGTAACCAACCAAATGAAAATCAAAGTTGTGGTCATAGCCAAAAATTTGCTAAGATACATATTGAGTACAAAGGATACCAAATACTTGTACATAAGGTTCTCATTCCACCGTTTATTGCCCGTGAATAGAAGATCAGACACTTCACAAATGTTAGTTTCCCTTTGCCTTCCCAAAGGGTGCCTACAACTATTCCAAGGTAACAAATCATCTTGCTAGATACCGACCTTTTCTCCATTGACGATTCTTCAGATGATTCCCTGTTTGAGCAACTTCCTTTCATGTAAAATACACGCCATGTCAGGAACCACGACGAGCGGAACTAAAAGCAATCAGCAAATTAGTGTGCCTAAGATAGCAGTCTCTTAAAACTTCCACATAGTGACTCGGGACAATTTAGGATCTGCCAACCTCGCCGAGCCAAAAATATTTACTTGAAAGCCTCCATATCCCTGAAGCCAACACCTGTCGGAGTAATTAGCCACGGGTAGCCTCATCAGCTCCCCATGGCGTATCAAGACATCGGGGCCGACTACGCCCCTCAGGAATCAAAGACCAAAGCGCCGCCTTCTCGCCGCCGGCTGGTCCAAGCGGCCGGCTGCCAGAAGAGGGCAAGGCCCAGAAGACGGCCTCAAAGTGGACCGACTCCTCGCAGGCGGCCTCTAGAGAGGCCGGCTCCTAGCAGACGGCCCCAAGCGTCCTCAGAGTCTGCATCCACATAAATGCAATGAGACAGGGCGTGGCTAAAGCACGCCTCGCCACCCCCAAATCTAGGGCCAAGCGTGGCCACAGTGCATCATACCAGACGGAGATCTCCCGTCCGGCGCGGCACTGTTGTCATGTTGCCCATGACATCACCCCTGTCAGAGGGAGCCATGCTCCCACGACGGGCTGTCGGTACGGCCCGCAGGATGCGGGCCCCACCTGACGGCGAGAAGCTAGAGAGCGGCCATCCCTGGCCAGTCGGTTCAAGGAAGGTCGGCTGATGACCAGGCGGCCCTCCCCCTCCTGGGGATTTGTGCGCCATTAATCAGAAGAGATGGGGAGTGGCTACAGTGAACGCCCGCCAGGCGGCGGTACTGTAGCCACGCCTCCCCAGAGCATGCATCATTAGTAGCACGGCTACAGTGCTGAGCAGCCGGCAAGACCCGCGGGCGGCGGATGCGGCATGTCGGCCAGGTACGAGACAGCGAGCTGGGACCACCAGGCGGCGGGCCCCACCGCTCGGCGGAGAAGCCGGCGACCATAGACACTGACGGCCGGGTCCTACGCCCGGCCAGATTACCTTTGTACCCCTGGGGGGTAGGCCTATATAAACCCCCCAGGGCACCCATGCAAAGTGTTCAGACGTTTGTTCTCACACACACCCATATAGAGAGAGGAAGCTAGGGCTAGCCTTGTTCTTCTTCCCCCTCTAGAGAAACAGCTCAAGGAGCAAGCTTGTAGCCACCATTGTTGCTTGAGTGATCATGCGGAGACCCCGCGGAGCATGACTAGGGGTGTTATCTCCTAGGAGAGCCCCGAACCTGGGTAAAGTGCGCCGGCGTTCGTGTCTACGCCATATCCAGTTTCCAGGCACCGGCGACGTCTTACTAGCTCCCACCATGATAAGCCATCCTTTGGCATATGTCGCACCAAACCCCCAACATTTGGCGCCCACCGTGGGGCTAGGTGCACCGTCGTCCGGAGATCTGTTCTGGACGGGAACCTTGTTCCTTCCTAGCGAGCGCAGCCAGCCGGGCACGCCTGATGGCGTTAGCGCCGACGCGCTGCATGGCGCGGAGCTTGCCTGCGCGGCGGCTGGCCTCGCTGACCTTGTTGGCGAGATCCGCCTCTCCGATGAGCCCGCGCTAGGCGCGGGTGCAACCAGCTCCGAGAGTTGTCTCATCGATCTCCTTGGCAAGCTTGACATCAACAACGAGCTCGCCTCCGACCTGGAGTCGATTGACTCCACCGACCCGATGCTTGTCGACTCCGACACGGCATCCCTCGACGCCTTCCCCACCAACGTGGTGGTCATCGACGACCCACTCCCTCGAGCAGATAGTGGCGGCAGCACTGTCACGTAGGTGCTCGTCATCAGCCATGGCGGAGACGCCAACGAAGCCGCGCATGATCCGCTGCAGGCGACGCTGTGAGACCTATCCGCACCCATCGCGGAAGACGCCAACGCCGAGACGCTGGAGGCCTGCCGCGTCTCCTCGTCAAAAGAGCCAAGAAGCTGGCTTCCATGAAGCGCCTCTTCGAGGTATACCAGCGCGAGCTTGACCGCGCCATCTGTGGCATGCCGGCTGCTGGCGGGCCTAGCCGCGTGGGCACTATCGGCCAGCGTGATGCAGCCATTGCCAGTATGCTGGGTGCTGACCGCCCAGTCTACGCCACGCCCATGGAGAACATACGCGCTGCCCAGGCGGCAGCAGACGAGTTGGACAACTTGGAGGACGACGAGCGCCGTTGCATGACCGAGCGTGTTCAGCGGCTCATCGACGCGGCTGCAGAACTGCAAGAAGCCGGCTGCCGCG
Source organism: Aegilops tauschii subsp. strangulata (assembly GCF_002575655.3). Taxonomy (NCBI): domain Eukaryota; kingdom Viridiplantae; phylum Streptophyta; class Magnoliopsida; order Poales; family Poaceae; genus Aegilops; species Aegilops tauschii. The sequence continues at coordinate 472,061,371 of NC_053038.3, forward strand.
TGGCAGAGCCCGGTGCTCACGCCGAGAATCCTCCTCCCCGCCGAGAGCAAGGCGCGACCTCCCGGACGCCGACTGGCGGTGTCCGCGACCGAAGAGACAAAGAGCCGGCTGCCAGCCGCACGCGTCTCACCATCGAGCGCGACCAATACGGCCGCCGAAGAGCAGTGGAACAGCGGGGCGACTATCCGCCTCCTCCTCCTCCTCCTCGCAGGGAGAGGCGCACCTCCCCGCCGCCTGTTGACCACCCGACACTCGGCGACCGGCTTGGCCGCCGAGAAGGAGTCGAAGAGAACGACGCGCGCCATCGAATCGACCGCCTTGCTCGATCCCAGGCACTAGAAGAAGAAGACGCAGTGGGCCCGCCTTGTTTGGGCCCCCGCATTCGCAACGAGCCCTTCCCCAAAGGGTTCTCGCTCCCAAGAGACACGCCCAAGTATAACGGCTCCGTGAAGCCAGACGACTGGCTGGTCGACTACTCCACCGCAGTCAGCATAGCAAACGGCAACAAGCGTTTTGCCATGAAGTACGTTCCGCTCATGCTCCAGGGCACGGCCCGGACATGGCTTAACAGCCTGAAGCCCCACAGCATCAACAGCTAGGTAGATTTCATCGAAGTCTTCATCTACAACTTCACCAACACCTACAAGTGGCCACCCAAGCCTCGCTAGCTCTCTCTGTGCGTCCAAGGCCCTACCGAATCCACTCGCGACTACCTGACGTGGTGGGCCAAACTGCGCAACTCCTGTGAGGGGGTGCACGAGGTGCAAGCCATAGAATACTTCACCGTTGGGTGCAGAGAAGGCACCCTCCTCAAGCACCGACACCTCTGCGACGAGCCGGCTACACTCGACGAGCTGCTGATCATAGCAGACAAGTACGCCACTACCGACTCCTCCATGAAGTCGGAGCTCCGAGTGGACGCCTCTGGGAAGGTGCTCCCTCCGGCTCCTAGAACACCGGCTGGCGACACCAATGGGCTCCAGCAGCAGAACGACAATAAGCGCAAAACCCCGATGCCGGCTTCCACCAGCCGGCAGGTGGCGACAGTTGAAGACCAGCAGCCGGAGGGCCAACCCTTGCCCAAGCGTCAGAGAGGCGGCAAGCCGAATTGGTTGCCCGCCTTCTCCTATGAGCAAACCCTTGATGCTCCCTGCAAGTTCCACAGCGGCGCAAAGCCATCCAACCACACCACTCGGAAGTGCCACTGGCTCACTCGAATCTCCAAGGGCAAAGGTCTGCTACCTCCACCGCCTGCTGGCCAGCTGCCCCCGCCTCATCAATAGCCGACGGCCCGGCCGTCAGTCGGCGCCATTCAAGACGAGTTCCCTGAAGAGCATGGAGCCTACGTTGTCTTCACCAGCCAGGCTGACGACAGGCGCAGCCGGCGCCAGCAACACAAAGAAGTCAATGCCGTCGCCTCCCAGGTCCCAGAGTTCATGCACTGGTCCGAGAAGCCCATCAGCTGGAGCCGAGCTGACCACCCGGAAGTGATGCCTTCTCCGGGCTCCTATGCCCTGGTGTTGGATGCCACCTTTGCAACAGAGAGGCGAGCTGCTCGCTTTTCCTGAGTCTTGATAGACGGCAGTAGCAGTATCAACATCCTTTACCGCGATACCATGGAGAAGTTGTGCATCAAAGTGAAGCATCTCCAGCCCAGTCGGACTGTCTTCCATGGAATTGTGCCCGGCCTTTCCTGCTCACCAATCAGCAAGATCAAGATAGATGTTCTCTTCGGAGACAAGAATCATTTCCGCCATGAAGCAATTTGGTTTGAGGTGGTGGACTCGGAGAGCTCTTATCATGCACTACTTGGCTGACCTGCTCTGGCCAAGTTCATGGCAGTACCACACTACGCTTACCTCAAGATGAAGATGCCAGGAACCAAGGGCATTATCACTATAGCTGGAGATTACAAGAAGTCAGCTGACTGTGCTGCAGCTAGCAGCCGGCTGGCCGAGTTCCTAGTGATTGCCGCTGAGAAGAAGCTCCTGGACCGGGTGGTGGCCATGGCCAGCAAGCAGCCGGACCTATCACCAGAACCCAAAGAGTCAGAGACCCAGGCCTCCTTCTAGCCGGCCAAAGAAACAAAGAAGATCCCCTTGGACCCTGAACACCCAGAGAGGCACGCTGTCATAGGTGCCAACCTTGATAGCAAATAGGAAAGCGAGCTCGTCGATTTCCTCCGTGAGAATCGGGACATCTTCGCATGGTCTCCCAAAGACATGCCGGGTGTTCCGGCGGATTTCGCCGAGCACAAGTTACACATGAGAGCAGACGCCAAGCCAGTCAAGCAACCCCTCCGCCTACTGTCAGAGGAGAAGAGAAGAATCATCGGAGAAGAGATCGCCCGCCTGTTGGTAGCCGGCTTCATTATGGAAGTTTTCTTCCCAGAATGGCTTGCCAACCCAGTCCTTGTGCTGAAGAAGAACAACAAGTGGCACATGTGCATTGATTACACGAGTCTCAACAAAGCCTGCCCCAAGGATCCGTTTGCCTTGCCACGGATTGACCAAGTGATAGACTCCACAGCCGGATGCGAGTTGTTGAGTTTCAGGGATGCCTACTCAGGTTACCACCAGATCAAGTTGAACCCGGCAGACCGCCTGAAGACCGCCTTCATCACACCATTCGGAGCTTTCTGCTACCTGACAATGACATTCGGCTTGAGAAATGTCGGTGCCACGTTTCAGCGTTGCATGCAGAAGTGCCTCCTCAAGCAACTCGGCAGAAATGCCCACGTGTACGTAGACGATATTGTGGTGAAGACGGAGAAGCGCAATACACTCCTAGAAGACCTCAAGGAAACTTTTGAAAATCTGCGCCGGTTTCAGATCAAGCTCAACCCAGAGAAGTGCGTGTTCGGAGTACTAGCCGGCCAGCTCCTTGGCTTCCTGGTCTCAGAACGCGGCATTGAGTGCAACCCTGTGAAGATCAAGGCCATCGAGAGGATGGAGAAGCCTACCCGACTAAGAGACGTCCAGAAGTTCACCGGCTGTCTAGCATCCATCAGCCGTTTCATCAGTCGGCTGGGCGAGAAGGCCCTTCCCTTGTACCAGCTCATGAAGAATACCACTCATTTCGAGTGAAATGACAAGGCGGATGAAGCTTTCTCCAGCTGAAGAAGATGTTGACCACGCCGCCTGTCCTGGCGGCTCCGACTGCTAAAGAGCACATGTACCTCCACATCGCCGCCACCAGCCGGGTGGTCAGCACAGTCATAGTAGTGGAGCGCCCGGAGGACGGCAAGGCACAGCCAGTCCAGAGGCTTGTGTACTATTTGAGTGAGGTGCTGTCAACCTCAAAGCAGAACTACCCTCACTACCAAAAGATGTGCTACGGCGTGCACTTTGCCGCCAAGAAGCTGAAGCCATACTTTCAAGAGCACCATGGTTATCTGCACTGCCCCACTTGCGAAGATCATTGGCAACAGAGATGCATCTAGCCGAGTGGCCAAATGGGCCATCGAGTTGCCCCCCTACACCATTTTCTACCAGCCCCGCACCGCCATCAAGTCCCAAGCACTGGCCGACTTCCTCGTCGACTGGGCCGAGACCCAGTAGCTGCCGCCAGCTCTGGACTCCACTCAGTGGCGGATGCACTTCGATTGCTCAAAGATGCACACCGGTTTGGGAGCCGGCATCGTCCTCACCTCTCCCAAAGGTGACAAGCTCAAATATACATTGCAAATCCACTTTGCCGCCTCCAACGTGGACGAGTATGAAGCACTAATACATGGCCTCCGGTTGGCCAAAGATATCGGCATCCGCCGAATCCTGTGCTACAGCGACTCCGACTTGGTGGTCCAATAGTCCTGTGGCGACTGGGACGCCAAGGATGCGAATATGGCGATCTACCGTTTTCTCGTCCAGCAACTCAGCGGATACTTTGAAGGGTGCGAATTCCTTCACGTGCCAACGGCCGAAAATGAGCAAGCAGATGCCCTGGCACGAGTCGGCTCCACCCGGCAAGCAATACCAGCCGGCGTCTCCCTTCAATGCCTACTCAAGCCGTCCATCAAGCCTTCTCCAGAATCTGAGTCCATCTTCGTGCCGGCTCCCCTCGAAGCAGTCGGATCCGACTCGGGGGCTGCAGCAGCCGGCCCGGGGACTTCAGCAGGCGGCGCGGGGACTGCGGCAGTCGCACCCGGCCCGGGGACTTCACAACCCGGCCCAGGGGCTGCAGCAGTCGGCCCAGGGACTTCACCAAGCAGCTCGGGGACTGCAGTGGTCGCACCCGGCCCGGGGACTTCACAACCCGGCACGGGGGCTGCGGCAGTTGGCCCGGGGACTTCAGCGGTGCAGCAAGCGGCAACCAATTCCAACCTGCCGCCTCCCAACCCAACCGCCCTCGTACAAGTGGCCGTAGTAGAAGTAAAGGAAATTCAAGCACCTTCATGGGCATTGCCCATCCTCAAGTTTCTGGTAAACAGAGAGTTGCCGACCGATGAGATCTCGGCCCGGCAAGTGCAGCGCCGAGCAGGACCTTACACGATAGTAAACAGAGAGCTTGTCAGACACAGCGTGACTAGAGTCTTCCAGCGCTGCATAGAATCAGAGAAAGGCCAAGCAAACCTCAAAGATATCCACCAAGGTGAGTGCGGCCACCACGCGGCTTCCAGATCCCTCGTTGCCAAAGCCTTCCGCCATGGTTTCTTCTGGCCGACTACTTTGGAAGATGCTAAGGAGATGGTCAAGCATTGCAAAGGATGCCGGAAGTTCAGTTCCAAGCAACATTTACTGGCTTCTGCACTCAAGACCATCCCCTGGCTTGGCCCTTTGTTGTCTGGGGGTTGGACATGGTGGGACCATTCCAGACAGCACGCGGTGGCATGACCCATCTACTCGTCGCTGTGGACAAATTCACCAATTGGACTGAAGCAAAGCCAATCAAGAAGTTGAATGGTCCGACTGCTGTGACCTTCATTGCAGATATCACCATCCGGTACGGTGTACCACACAGCATCATCACCGACAATGGCACAAACTTCGCCAAGGGAGCTTTGGCCCATTTCTGCGCGACGCAGGGCATCCGGCTGGACTTAGCGTCCGTTGCCCATCCGCAGTCAAACGACCAAGTCAAGCGAGCTAATGGCCTCATCCTCTTTGGCATCAAGCCCCGACTGGTCGAGCCACTAGAGCGGTCTGCCAGCTGCTGGATTGACAAGCTGCCGGCTGTCCTCTGGAGCCTCCGCACCACTCCGAACAAATCAACCGGCTTCACCTCATTCTTCCTCATGTACGCTGCCGAGGCCGTCATCCCAACTGACATTGACTTTGACTCACCTCGCGTCACCATGTACACGGAGGCGGAGGCGAAGGAAGCATGAGAAGACGACATCGATCTGCTGGAAGAGGGCCAGCTGTTGGCACTCAGCCGGTCCGCCATCTACCAGCAGAGTCTGCGCCGCTACCACAATCGGAAGGTCAAGCCAAGATCCTTCCAAGAGGGAGACCTTGTGCTCCGGCTAATCCAGCGAACAGCCAGCTAGCACAAGCTCTCGGCCCCTTGGGAAGGCCCCTTCATCATCAGCAAGGCATTGGGCAACGACTCCTACTACCTCATCGATGCACAGAAGCCCAGAGCACGCAAGAGAGACGATTCAGGCAAGGAGTCGGAGCGCCCATGGAACACAAATCTTCTTCGAAGATTTTACAGTTGATTCGGTATGTACCACGCTACCTTTTGTATTAAGCACTAAGATATCGGGGCCCTCGAGGAGCACTCGAGGGCTACCCTCTTTATCTATATGATAAGTCCTATGCCTATGAATGTGTTATTTCATTTATTTTGCCTGGCACCGGGTTCGACCAGTCGGCCCGGGGGCTTGCCGCCTTGTACTATGTCAATGCCACCTGCAGTCGGACAAGTAGTGTGCTGGCACCTGAGCCCTCTCTGGCCACAAGCTGCATCTCGCAGAGCGACTGTCCGGCCGACAAGAGATAAAGGCAGGAAACGGTGCCCACATGAAAAATGGCTAAGGACTAAAGCATTTGCATAGGCCGAGCTGGCTCTTCACCTCGCCGACCGGCTGCTGAGCAGCAGGCCGGCCGGTTTCTAACTTAATTTGCTACACTCTACCGAACGGCTAAAGTACTTGCCTTTCCCAAACGGCCAAGTACTTGACCCAGCCACAGACTGCAGAGCGGCTGTCCGGCTAGCAAGATGGCAGCCATGGGAAGGCGACAAAGAAAAAGCCAAAAGAGTAGAAAAGCAAAACAAGCCGGAAATCGGCAAAAGATAATTTTTTTACCGCAAAAGGCCCTTGGCCAGCATTCAATGGAGTTTGAATACACCCCCAGCGGGTGGAACTGCGCAAACTTAACAGTTTTTGTTCAAGAGGTTACAAAACAGGGAAAGGAAAGATAACTTGGCCGCCTAGGCCAGAGGAGCAGCAGCCGGATCAGAGGGGTCGACGGAGGTAGAGGCTCCGGGTGGTGGACCGGCCGCCTGGTGGGTCTCGGCCAGGTCAGCATCGGCAGCAGTCAGCTCGCCGGCACTCCGCCCGTTGGTCGAGACTTGGTCAGGCTGAGCCGGCCGTCGTCTCCACCATCCAGCGCATCGTCTTCGCCGTCCTCATCCTCGTCCTCCTCCTCTTCGCCTTCATCGCTCGAGGCGATCTCCTCCACCGAGTCCTCGCCGCCTTCTGGATTCACCCCGAACCAGTTGGGCGGCACCTCGACGCCCGCCTCGTCTAATTCAGGGAGGAAGACGCTGGTGTCCGTGTACTCGGCGATCGCTGCGGCACGATGATAGAGCTGGGGCCTCCAACTCCTCGCCGACCTCGGCATGAAGAGTGGCCAGCTGGTCCAGGTTCAGCCCAGGGTACCACCCCTTGACGAACTCCAAGGCTCGGTGTGCACCCGCCCGGGTGGAGGAGCCTTTCCAGGCTTCGATGCGACCGATGGCCACCTCCAACCAGTCGAAGGTCCGATTGATGGTGCGCAGAAGAGGAAAACCCGTCCAGAGGGCGGAGACCACCTGGGCTCCGGCGTGCTGAAGACGGCAGAGAGCCCGATGCGCTGGATGGAGACAAGCCTGGATGGCAAGCATCTGCTCGGCAAGGGTCCGAGGGGCGTTGGGCGCGATCGTCGCACCAGCCAGCCTCCGCTCATCACGGCGAGCCTCGACAGCTTGGCTGGCGCCGACGGAATAACCAGGGAAATACTCTGCATAAGAAGAAAAAAGAAATATGAAGCCAGATGTCGGTTCATATGGCAAGTCGGCAGGCGGAAGAAAGAGAAGGACAACTAACCATCGAGGAGGTCCTCGATTTCGCCGTAGCCGTCCGACAAGGCCTTCTCCTTCTCGACCCAGTTCGAGCGTTGAGTCTCGAACTCGGCCTGAAGGGCCTCCTCCGCGTCCTTGAGCTTCTGCAGCTCCGCCTTGTGCTTGTCCGCCTGGTCAGCCAGATGCTTGGCCAGGTGGTCTCGCTCTTGCTCCACCTTGAGGCGCTCTGCCTCCTTGGAGCGCAGTGCGGTTTGGTCCTCGCCCAGCTCCTGCCGCAAGCCGGCATTGGCTCCTGCAAAGACAAGAAAGAAAAGACAGTTAACAGTCAACAAAGAAAACAAGTAGACACCGGGAAGATCCGGCCACACTGCTCAGCAGTCGGCCCGAAGCTCGGGGACTACACCCAGCGGGTGCGCTGACGCGCCCCCACGAGAAAGGGAGCGGAGTGCTTACTCCGGCTCTCGGTCAAATCAGCGGTCCGCTTGGCCAGATCCTGGACATGGGAGTTGAAGGCGGCCGCGCGGATGTTGTGGTAATCCTGCAACAGAGACAGCATAAGAAAGGAAGGAATTAGCACTCGGAACTGACCTTCAAGTTCCGAGCCGCCTGCTCAGCAGCCGGCCCGAAACTCGGGGCCTACACCCAGTGGGTGCGCTGGCGTGGCCCCACGGAAGACTACAAAAATTAAAAGCAAAACACAAGGAACATACCCGGACGGCGGCTCACGACGCCAAGAACGTCTTCGTATAGTCCTTGAGGGCATCACCTTGGGCCTGAAGTAGGGAGTGGACCTCGTGCGTAGCCCTCTTCGGAAGGCCCGTCCCGCCCCCAGTCGTCCATTCTCGCGGGATGGCACTAGTGGCCTCCCCTTCTGGGGCCGATGAGTTTGAGGCCCCAACCTCCTGCGGCCGTGGCGCCGAAGTCGCCTTCGTTACACGACGGCGCACCGGAGTACGGGCCACCGGAGTCGCCCCCACCGCCAGCTCGCTGCCGACTGGCGGCGCCTGCGGTGCCTCAGGCCGACTGGCCTGAACGTTGACAGTCGGCATGGGCGGGATCGCGTCCACCCTCGACATGCCGGCGCCGCCCCCCTCTCCCTCCGCGACCGGCTGCTCATTGCCCTCCGCGACCGGCTGCTCATTGTCGGCTGCTCCAGTCGGTGCCGGGACCCCTGGCGCCGGCGGCATGGAGCGCAACGGGATGAGGAGCTGTGGAGCCTGGCCGCGTGCGGCTGCCTCCGCTTGCGCCTTGGTGGCCGCGCCTGCCTGGGCCTTGGTCGCCTCCTCCTCCCGGGCTTTGGCTGCAGCATCGGCCTGGGCCTTGGCTGCCGCGTCCGCCTCCTCCTGCGCTGCCTTGGCCGCGTCCGCTTTCGCCTGCTCCGCCCTCTCCTTCTCCTCGCGCGCCTCCCGCGCGTTCTTCTCCGTCGCCTCCCGGAAGTCAGCGAGTGGGTCTATGCGGTGGGCGTTGGTGGAACCATCCGTCCCCCTGATGATGGAGGCGGAGGCCGATCGCTCAAGAGAGAGCGGGGCTCTGCTCACACAAAACAAGAAGAATTCAGAAAGGGTTTGCGAAAAAGACATAAAAAGGACAAAGAAAGAAATGCTCTTACGCGGATATTGTCGGCGGCTGCCTCGGGGCCCTCTAGAACCGGGCCGCCTTCGCGGCGGCTTCCTCCCACCTGGTCGCCGCAGCCGAGCCCTTAGGCTTCTTCGGCCGGCCGCCGTGCAGCTGCGTGCCAGCCCGACGCTTCGGTGCGCTGCCTGGTGCGGGCGGCGCAGCTGAGGAGCTCGCTCCCGCCTTGTTAGCGGCCGGGGGCGGCACGGCTCGGCCTCTTCCTCGTCATCATCCGGCCACGTCTCGAGCCCCTCCTCCACCGGAGCCGCCTGTCGCGTCGTCTTCCTCCAAAGCGGCCGCTCCCAAGTCGGGGTCGTCCGCGTCGCTGACCACTCGGTCCGGCAAGTACTCCTGGCCTTGTGCCAGGGCGTCGGCTGCCGGCTGGGTCGTGAAAAGCTGCGACATGTCCGACTGATCAGTCGGCAAAGAAGAACTCGGCAGAAGAAGAAAAAACCAAGAAAAGAAAGAAGAGTCGGGAGCTTACAGCAGGAGGCGGACGCGCGCGGGAGTATGGCCGCTTGCCGAACTGCCAATCCGACTTCGAGAGCTTGTAGTTCGCGATCTCGTTCACCATGCGGGCCACCTCCATGGCCGGCATCTCCCGAGTTGACAGCCGGCACGGGTCTCGGTGCCCACTCGTCTGACTGATCAGATGAGGATGGCCCTGGAGAGGGAGAACCCGGTGTACCACGAAGGCGGTCAACAAGTCGGAGGCCTTGAGGCCCTCCGAGTCCGTCACCACCTTGAGCCTGGCGACGACGGCGATGGAGGCGGCCGACAGATGCTTCGGCTTGAAGGTCCAGTTGGTGCGCGGCTCGGCCGGTGGGCCGGCTTCGTAAGCCGGCAGGTTGATGAAGTTCGGCGCTGGGTTGACGTTCTTGACGTAGAAATATGACTTTTGCCATAGCTTGACCGACTGTGTCAAGCTAATGGACGGGAAGCAGTTCCCGGCTCCTGGTCGTCGCACCGCCACGAAGGCTCCGCACTGAGCCGGCGTGTCCTTGGCAGAGGTGCCAAGTTTGGTGTAGAAGAATTCTCCCCACAGCTCGAGAGTGGGGAGAATGCCGAGGTAGCCCTCGCACAACGTGACGAAGGCCGACAGCAGCCCCACCGTGTTCGGTGTCAGGTGGTGCGGCTGGAGGTGGTAAAACTGAAGAAAGGAGCGGAGAAAACCACTCGCCGGCAGGCCGAAGCCCCGAAGGAAATGTGAGCAGAAGATGACGCACTCACCTTCCTCCGGCGCCGGCGAGATCTCCTTCGCAGGCGGGACGCGTGCTTGGACGTAGCCCTCGCCGGGCAGCCGCTGCGTGTTGCGGAGGTAGGTGATGTGGTCCTCGATGACATTCGAGCCATCCTAGTCGCCGGCTCGCTCTCGCGCCATGGAAGCATGGGCTCGACGAAGCGATGGCGCTGCGAAGAGACTAGGCTTGGTGACGACGGGCCGCGACAGCACTTCAGCGTGGTGCGGAAGTGCGGTGGCGGCAGAGAAGAGAAGAGGGAGAGCGGGGCAAAGGGAGAGGAGGGCGCGCGTGCTAGTGCCACCCCCCTCCTCCCCCTACTTATAGCCCTGGGCTGCGAAGCCGAGGGGACGGGGCGTGGGGATCGTGGGATTAACTGTGCCCACGACCCCACATTAACCGCGCAGTAACGGCGTGGAATAATCACGCCACGGAATCCCAACCGTTTGCCTCGACCGCAGCAGATCCGCGCGCGTGCCGAGGCCCGGTGATGTCTACTACGCAACCTTCTTCTTGTAGACGTTGTTGGGCCTCCAAGTGCAGAGGTTTGTAGGACAGTAGCAAATTTCCCTCAAGTGGATGACCTAAGGTTTATCAATCCATGGGAGGCGTAGGATGAAGATGGTCTCTCTCAAACAACCCTGCAACCAAATAACAAAGAGTCTCTTGTGTCCCCAACACACCCAATCCAATGGTAAATTGTATAGGTGCACTAGTTCGGCAAAGAGATGTTGATACAAGTGCAATATGGATGGTAGATCTAGGTTTTTGTAATCTAAAATATAAAAACAGCAAGGTAACTAATAATAAAAGTGATCACAAACGGTATTGCAATGCTAGGAAACAAGGCCTAGGGTTCCTACTTTCACTAGTGCAAGTTCTCTCAACAATAATAACATAATTGGATCATATAACTATCCCTCAACATGCAACAAAGAGTCACTCCAAAGTCACTAATAGCGGAGAACAAACAAAGAGATTATGGTAGGGTACGAAACCACCTCAAAGTTATTCTTTCTGATCCATCTATTCAAGAGTCCGTAGTAAAATAACACGAAGCTATTATTTCCGTTCGATCTATCATAGAGTTCGTACTAGAATAACACCTTAAGACACAAATCAACCAAAACCCTAATGTCACCTAGATACTCCAATATCACCTCAAGTATCTGTGGGTATGATTATACGATATGCATCAGACAATCTCAGATTCATCTATTCAAACCAACACAAAGTACTTCAAAGAGTGCCCCAAAGTTTCTACCGGAGAGTCAAGACGAAAACGTGTGCCAACCCCTATGCATAGGTTCATGGGAGGAACCTGCAAGTTGATCACCAAAGCATACATCAAGTGGATCACGTGAATATCCCATTGTCACCACAGATAAGCACGGCAATACATACATCAAGTGTTCTCAAATCCTTAAAGACTCAATCCGATAAGATAACTTCAAAGGGAAAACTCAATCCATTACAAGAGAGTAGAGGGGGAGAAACATCATAAGATCCAACTATAATAGCAAAGCTCGCGATACATCAAGATCGTATCACCTCAAGAACACGAGAGAGAGAGAGATCAAACACATAGCTACTGGTACATATGCTCAGCCCCGACGGTGAACTACTCCCTCCTCGTCATGGAGAGCGCCGGGATGATGAAGATGGCCACCGGTGAGGGTTCCCCCCTCCGGAACAGGGTCCCGATTGGTTTTTGGTGGCTACAGAGGCTTGCGGCGGCGGAACTCCCGATCTATTCTGTTCCCCGATGGTTTTAGGGTATATATATATATATATATATATATATATATATATATAGGCGAAAGAAGTCGGTCAGGGGAGCCACGAGGGGCCCATGAGGGTGGAGGGCGCGCTTGGGGGGTAGGCGCGCCCCCTGCCTCGTGCTCTCCTCGTTGATTCCCTGACGTGTACTCCAAGTCCCCTGGATTGCTTCCGTTCCAAAAATAACTCTCCCGAAGGTTTCATTCCGTTTGGACTCCGTTTGATATTCCTTTCTGCGAAACACTAAAATAGGAAAAAACATAAACTGGCACTGGGCTCTAGGTTAATAGGTTAGTCCCAAAAATAATATAGAAGTGTTTAATAAAGCCCATAAACATCAAAAACAGATAATATAATAGCATGGAAGAATCAAAAATTATAGATACGTTTGAGACGTATCACCCGGCAATGGAGGGCCCCGGCCTGCGGTGGCATCCCATCGTGCGCGTGGGCTGGCAGGCGGCCTGGCCGGCTGGCACCACCTGGCGCACGAATAGCTGGCGGCAAGCCTAGCGCTAGGCTACCGCGCCACCTGGTTCCCGCCGAGATGTTTCAAAAATCACCAAGCGGCCCGCCTGATCGTGTCCGGCTTCTGGCAGCCGGCGCTCCGGAGGACGGACGAAGCAAGACCAATGAAGACCTCAGAGTAGGAAGCCGCTGAGACCCCTCGCCTTTTTCAGCCGCGGCGCCCCACCAGCTTCGGGGACTACTGTCGTAGTAATTAGCCACGGGTAGCCTCATCAGCTCCCCATGGCTTTTCAAGACATCAGGGCTGGCTGCGCCCCTCAGGTATCAAAGACCAAAGCGCCGCCTTCTCGCCGCCGGCTGGTCCAAGCAGCCGGCTGCTAGAAGACGGCAAGGCCCAGAAGACGGCCTCAAAGTGGACCGACTCCTAGCAGGCGGCCTCTAGAGAGGCCGGCTCCTAGCAAGCGGCCCCAAGCGTCCTTAGAGTCTGCCTCCACATAAATGCAATGAGACAAGGCATGGCTACATCACGCCTCGCCCCCCCTCCCCAATCTAGGGCCAAGCGTGGCCACAGTGCATCGTACCAGACAGAGATCTCCCGTCCGGCGCGGCACTGTTGCCATGCTGCCCATGACATCACCCCTATCACAGGGGGCCATGCTCCCACGACGGGCTGTCGGTACGGCTCGCAGGCTGCGGGCCCCACCTGACGGCGAGAAGCTAGAGAGCGGCCATCCCTGGCCAGTCAGTTCAAGGGAGGCCGGCTGATGACCAAGTGGCCCTCCCCCTCCTGGGGATTTGTGCACCATTAACCAGAAGAGACGAGAAGCGGCTACAGTGAACGCCCGCCAGGCGGCGGTACTGTAGCCACGCCTCCCCCGACAAAGCATGCATCATTAGTAGCACGGCTACAGTGCTGAGCAGCCGGCAAGACCCGCGGGCGGCGGATGCGGCCTGTCGGCCAGGTACGAGACAGCCAGCTAGGCCCACCAGGCGGCGGGCCCCAGCGGTCGGCGGAGAAGCCGGCCACCATAGACACTGACGACCGGGTCCTACGCCTGGCCAGATTACCTTTGTACCCCTAGGGGTAGGCCTATATAAAACGCCCAGGGCACCCATGCAAAGGGTTCAGACGCTTGTTCTCACACACACCCATATAGAGAGAGGAAGCTAGGGCTAGCCTTGTTCTTCTTCCCCCTCTAGAGAAACAGCTCAAGGAGCAAGCTTGTAGCCACCATTGTTGCTTGAGTGATCATGCGGAGACCCCGCAGAGCAGGACTAGGGGTGTTATCTCCTAGGAGAGCCCCGAACCTAGGTAAAGTGCGCCGACGTTCGTGTCTACGCCATATCCCGTTTCCAGGCACCGACGACGTCTTACTAGCTCCCACCATGATAAGCCATCATTTGGCATATGTCGCACCAAACCCCCGACAACACCTCAACTTTTCCATGGCACCGAGAGCTTCTCCTAGTTCGCCCAAGGCACCTTGCATTGTCCATTGCATAAGAGCAACTCTAGCAGACCCCGCATCCTGTTGGCCCGTAAAACTCGTTTGCGGTTCGCGCAAAACCGCTTTTGCGGGCTGGCACAGATGCAGACCCCCCAAACGGATCCGTAAAAAAGTATATTCGTGGAATATACCTTTTTACGGGTCGGCTTTGTGGGGTCTGCTCTTTGCACCGCTGTATCCCGCATATCATCGTCCCACAAATATCAAATCCAACATAATTCAACAATCGAAAACAAACTGAATTATTCAAATCAAACATAATACAATAACCATCCGCATTACAAAACTTGTCATGAATACAAATACAAATGAATACAAAAATTAGTCATTGTCCAGCCCTTTGCCAATGGTGCTCAATGAGATCCTCCTGAAGTTGAAAGTGTGTGTCTGCATTTTCAATCTTCTTGTATGTCTGAAGAAAAGCTCTAATGCGGTTTGGGTCTCTAGCTGGTTTGACACGGCTACCCACATTGTCGTAAAAGAATTCTAAGTTCATTCCTCTCTCATCTTCAAGAATCATATTGTGCAGGATAACACAACATGTCATGATGTTCTTCAAGGTTTTCTTATCCCAAAAATGAGCAGGGCCACGGACAATGGCAAACCTAGATTGCAAAACACCGAATGCTCTTTCAATGTCTTTTCGGGCTGCCTCTTGCACCCTTGCAAATTCACATTGTTTTTTTGTTTTAGGTTCTTTGATGCTCTTGACAAATGTGCACCAAGGAGGGTATATACCATCTGCAAGATAGTATCCTTTTGTGTATTCATGCCCATTGATAGTGTAGTTGCAAGCAGGAGCATCACCACTAGCAAGCCTAGCAAACAAATGAGACCGTTGCAACACATTGATATCATTGAGAGTGCCCGGCGTACCAAAAAAGCAATGCCAAATCCATAAATCCTCGGATGCTACGGCCTCTAGCACAATTGTTGCATCACGAGACTTGCCACAATACATTCCTTGCCAAGCCTTGGGGCAATTTTTCCAATTTCAATGCATACAATCAATGCTACCTAGCATGCCAGGCCAACCTCGCCTCTCATTAGATGCCATCAATTTCTTTGTGTCATCTTCATTGGGTGCCCGAAGATACTCAGGACCAAAGACACGGACGATCACTTTTGCAAATCTACGCACATACTCAATTGTGCTATCTTCACTAATGCGAAGATACTCATTGGCATAGTCAGCCGGAACGCCATATGCAATCACTCGCATAGCTGCGGAGATTTTCTGATACGCACTAAATCCCTTTAAGCCCGCGGCATTCCTTCTTTGAGTAAAATACCGGCAATTTGCCTCGCAAGCTTGAACAAGTTTCACAACGAGGGATCGGCGCATTCGGTACCTTCTCCGGAAGAGGTGCGGAGGATATGTAGGATTCTCCGCGAAATAGTCTTGCATCAACATCTCGTTCCCAAGATGGCGATTCCAAGGAATGCATAGACGCCCGACAGTTGATCCTCGCCTCCTCTTCCGGTGCTCGTCTTCATTCTCCTTCACGGCAAGCGCCATGACTAATGTTTGCTGCCGGAAGGTCGCAAGCATGGTCTCAACATCCGAGTCGTCCGAATCGGACGAATCGGAGAGCAAGAACTTCTCGCACGGGCTCAACTCCATCTACACGCATACCGGCGCGTCAATCAACTACACAGCTTGCAAAATTCACAAAAAAAAGGACTAACTAGTGGCGGGTGATCCCAGGCGGCGACGAGGGGGCGCGCTCGACGGTGGCCGATCCCCGGCGGCGCCGACGACGAGGGGCGGCTCTTCTCGCCGGATCCGGGGGGGTCGGTGCAGCGGCTCGGCGTGAGAGGGTGTGGGGCGGCCCCGCGGCGTGATTCCGCCCGCAGATATGGCCGGAATCGCCGGCGGCGGGCAGGCGGAAGCAAGGGCGGGCGGCGGCGGAAGGAGGGGGAAAGCGCGTGGGGCTGAAATGTCCCTCCCGCCAACTGCTTCTCTCCGATGCAGGGCACCGCAGCCGCGAGGGGAAAACCCGCGTTTTCCCGCGTTAGAGTCGGGATTTTGCCGCGCCCCTCAAAAAATTTTACAGGCCGGGACGGGATGCGGGGTCTGGTGGGGCAGGTTTTCCGGCCCGTACCCGCATTTTGGCGGTTATTTTGCGGGTCAGGGGCGAATGCGGGGTCTGCTAGAGTTGCTCTAAGTCCCACCAGAATTTTTCCATAACATAATTACAGAAGTAAGCTGCTTGAGGAACTTAGTTAAAGAAACACAGTTCACGGTGTAGGCCAGAACAACTTGTACCACAAATTTACTAGGATCGCCTTTCCTGCCTTAGAAGCCTTTGACCCTTCCACCCTAGTCCACGACAACGTAGTGATCCGCTCGTTCGTGTCGCGGTGGTAAATCCAGACGTCCGCAGCGCCACAGCTGAAGCTCTTTCCATCCGCAGTGTCACGGTTGCAGATCCACCCATCGGCGGCTGCGCGATGGCACCACGAGGACTGGATTGGATCGTCGCCGCCACCGACCTCCACCGAGGCCTTCGAATCTCCGGCACGGTGAGCTCCCAATCTTTCGCCACAGATTATATATTTTTCTATGCATAGTTGTTGCTTCTAGGGTAAGCGATTTTATGCTTATATGACGATTTTTAGTTGACGAGATTTCTAAGATTGGCCAAGTAAACCAAAAAGGAGGGAGTATAGTTAAGTTTTTGTTTTAGACCAATGATAAACTGGTAGCCTTTACTTGTATCATAGGCGTGGCTAGCTTTGACTTTTTGTTTTGTTGAAGCATAAACAAAATTCTTTAACTTGTGCTTGTCAAAGCAGTTACACCTTTAATGTAAAAAATTAAGGTGAATTACGTTATCTGAGGTCTGAATCTTTGTCTCTCTTCTAGATTATATACCTATGTGTTGACCCCTGAACATAATTATGTCAAATATAACCCAACAAGATCTAAATTATTATTTTTGCTTGCAGTTGCTTTTTGGTTTTAGTTGCATTGCACAAGAAAAAATTAAGAGAAGAGACACTAAGCTTTGCGGAAATGAATGATGTATGACTATGTTTATTTGAGCGATTACTTTCAATTTCATCACGTGACAGGTTAAGTAATACGAAAATCAAGGAGTGTTTCATATGACTATGATTAGTAAAGGCGAGTACCTAAAAGAAAACATTAATATCCCTAACATACAAAATGATGGCGGTTATTCGTACAAAATTGCCTGTGGCAAGAAGGGTATTGGAAGCAGGACAAAACCGCATGTGTTGTCGGACGATATTGGAGGTAGTTTCCACAACAGCCGACTCTGTGCAGAGTATTAGCGAGAGTATTAGCGACATAGGCTTTGAGGCGGAACTGAAAACAGCCGTTGGTCGTCTGTGTACAAGAACCGCTCGATTATGTATACTTGTGAAACTAGATGATACTCCATGCGTTGCTGCGAGAATATGTTGCAATATATTTCAATAAGATTTGATTGTAAGAAACATTTGAATTAATAGTATATGAAAAAAACTTAGAATATATATTATATATTGTATAGTTGAAAATATTTGTTGAATATAGGTAGTAAAATAATATAATGGATTTCCCCATGCATGTTGGGTGGGCCTTCGATAAGGTGGCATATGTGCATGGCTTATGTGTGTATGTTGAAATAAAAAGAATTAGGCGAACCAACCTGTAGTTGGATGGTTAGCGGGACTGTGGTATCCCCAGCCCACCGGAGTTCAAGTCCTGGTGCTCGCATTTATTCCTGGAATTATTTCAGGATTCCCGGCGATGTGCATTCAGTGAGGGGAGACGTTCCCGTCGACGACGAGGTGCCTATGTTGACTTCGTAAATTTCAAGATGATATATCGGCTTAGTCTTTCGGAGGTGCTCATAGGGGTAGGGTGTGCGTGTGTGCGTTCACAGGAGGGAGTGTATGCGCGCGTATATGAGCGCTTGCGTCTGTACTGTATTCAAAACAAATAAAAAAATCAGTGAGGATTAATTAATAATAATAAAATAATTCTCATACATGTTGCGGTGGACGTTTGATGATGTTGCATGTGTGCATGTGTTATAAGATAATAAAAATAATGAGGATGTGAACTATTGACGTAGATAGGATAATATGTTTTCAATCTCATATTATGGTACGTATTGATTATGCAGATTTGAGGAAGGTTTAAATATGGCAAACTATGGAATGTTTGACTAGGCCAAAATTAAGTACAGTTTAATTGGACGATATATTTAGCATATTTGGTGAGCTGATTGATGGAATGCTAATTGGAAACAAAATAAATGCAATTAAAATACGATTGTCTTTGATTTCGTTGGGCAGCATATATAATACCCGGCCAGTGCCTCAGTCTAGACGTACTTCCCCATTCCTCTTCTTCCTATATTGATACAATTTGTAAGCAGCAACGGTTAGCCATGGCCATCCAGCATCTGCTCCTCATCGTCTTCATGGTTTACATCCTCCAAGCGGCCACCTCCGACACAGCGTACGACCTTTTGGCGAAAAACAACTTCCCGCGGGCTCTCTTGCCTCTGGGCGTGAAGTCGTACGTGAACCATGATGGGGGCGCCGTTGAGGTGACCCTCCCCGCCTCCTGCGACTTCAACGTTACGGTTGCCGGTGGATCACACAAGATTCGGTTTGACAGTATAGTCAGTGGGGTTATCCGGCCCGGATCCATTACCCAACTGGGCGGCGTGAGGATACAGGTGGAGTGGGATTTTCTTGCATTCCACACGGTTCAGTCGGTGACAAGCTCAGATTTACTGGTAGTGAGCATGCGGCCACGTTCGACCAGTCCTTTCCGGTTAGCAACTTCGTGCAGAGCCCCAGGTGCAGCTAAGGCTCTGATCGATTAGGGATGCATGCATGCCTTTCATATAATGTATCCAACATGCATGCGTCTCTGTGAGTCCGTTGCCTTATGTAGAGTGAATAAACTGATTGTGTAATAAGTCATGGTTTCAAGATCTAATATTATTGTGATGATCAGAATTTTTTTTTACCCAATTATTTCTTGCAAGATATTGCAACGGGTTCCCCCTAACCATAGGAACAAGAAATTCCACATGATATACTCTGTCGGAGTCTTGCGAGTAACTAGAAATAACCTTTGAACTACATAGCATCGGATGCCGTTTGGAAAAAAAAACTATCCAATGGTGTCCGATGGATTGTCAAATATCGTAGGGCTTACAGTAAAGATAGTAGCTCAATCTTAATGGGTAATATTAGGTATACGTTGCAAAATCAACACATGTGACACTGACATATAAATAAGCATTGTAATGTCATTGTGCAAAAAAAATTGTCTAAGTAGAACATTTTGTAAGATATTTGAATAAGCGGGGCAGCATGTATGATTTCTAATACTCCGTAAAGAAATATAATTAGGCGCCAAATGTGTTGATGCAGACGCAGATTTTCGAGAGGGGTGTGGCGTGGTGTTCGGGGTGGTGGAGCGGCGGCGATGGCAAAAGAGAAAGAAGGAAGGAGAGAAAATAGGGAGGATGGAGTCGCCGGGTCAGGAAAGGGTTTTGGGTGGGCCTGGGGTGTTGGATTCGTACGTTTCGTGTGTCCGGACTCTCTTAAACCTCCCCCACTTTTGTCTTCGTTTTGCTGGAGAATCGCGCCCGTACCGTTCCGTGGGCCGATAAAGGACTGCGTCGGACGTCTTCCGCGGTCCGGAAAGCGCGGTCCGAATGGTTACCCGAGGTTTACGGGTCCGCCTTGGAGATGCCCTAACATTTAATTAAAATCATACAAAATATCGACGTCGGTGACAATCACATAATTAATGCATAAATAATATCCGCCGTAATGCATGCAATTAGCACCATGCCAAATAATATCCGCTCTAATCCATGCAATTAGCACCATACCAAATATCTCAACTTCTAATGAAGCAGTTGGTAGTCTCTATTTCAGGTTTATTTTCGTCCGGTTAATTTTTGGTAGGTTTATTTTCGTCACACCTCCTTCCACTGGTTTTTCTTTACCGTGACCCGGGTTTCCCTAACCCAGCCGCGATCTGCCTTTGGTCGCCTTCTTCCATCCCTCACGATAAGAGATCGGCACCTAGGGTTCATACCGCGCGCCTCCGTTTCCCCCCGCTGCCACCTTGCATCTCAACCGATGACCAGCCTCTGCCGGTCTGCCTAGTGGCCAAGCCTGCCGCGCTAGGAGCTCCGCATTATCTTCGTCCGCCACCATGATCTCCACCCCCCTCGAGATCGAAGCCGCCCGAAGCAACCCGAAGACTCCAGGGCGTCCAAACCGTATAGGTTGCTCCGCATCTGCCTTCTCGCCATCATGGTCGCCTTTTCCCGATGGATCCGCCGGCCACGACTCGATGACCACAGGGCATCCAAGCCCTTCCGCCACAACGTCTATCTCATCCTCGTCTATGCACAACCACACCGCTCTCTTCCCAAGATTTGCGCACCAATGGCCAACGACGCAGGTATCAGTCGAGATCACCCCGAGGGCTAGGAGATCACTGACCCAAATATACACTCGACGTGACGCCTCCCTTGCTCTCCTCATGGCACCACGCTCAGCAGACGGCATATGCAATTCATCATGTGTGTGCATGCTCAACATGTCATTGCACACTAAGTGGTCGACAAAATGTCAGCCTACAATATCTTATTCAGTTATACTGTTATGTTCTCATAATTAGTTAAGAATCTGATGTTGTACACTCAACACAGGTTGCAGATCTCAGAATTGGGGGAGTGTTGTGTGACCATCGTTCCCATGCTGGTAACCTCCTATGACATGATTTTTTTTTTTTGTTTAGGTATTCCCGTGGTTCTTCTACATTTATCATACATTGCACTAAATGTTCTCTATATTAAGTTATCTTAGTGTCAGTATTGTGTCACGTCTAGAAGTTTTAGAATGTCCCCCAATCGATTATCGTTGGCTATGGGTCACTACAAAAAAAATACACTTCCGTGATGATACGTGTTTGTCACAGTAGGTCACGTTTTCTGTCATGCATGTACATCCATGGCAAATTTATAACAGAATCAAGATAGTCATACCTGTGCTGTCGTAGAAGTGTTCCATGACATTACCAAAATTATCATCACGGAAGTGTCCACTTCCAATCGCGCGTCACAGAAGTGATTTCGTCAAGGGTGACCGACACGTGGCATCCACCGTAACGGAACGCCGTTAAGCTATCGGGTCCGGTTTTGGATCCGATAACCCGTTAACAGCCCCGACCAATGGGGATTTTCCATGTGTAAAATCATCATTGGTTGTAGGGAACACGTGTCGGCTCGCCGTTGAGACAGATGTCATCCACTCATTGGACCCAAAGCGCCTATGATACGTCGACACGTGGCACGGCCCAACAGAGGCCCATTCCTGTGAAAAGGCCGGCCTGTTTGACTTGGTCAAAACGTGGCGGGCCGGCCCACGGCAAGCCTGTTAACGGCATGTTCGCATATAGCCCATTTACAGCCTGCTAACCCAATGCCCGTTTACGGCCTATCCGAATTAGGCCCAGTAGCGTCATCTGGGCCGTCCAATATAATTCCAGCCCGTTTTAACTTCCGGCCCATGTATGGCCCATGATGTCTTTCAGCCCATATGAGGACCTTAGTAACCCTCGGCCCATTAACGGCCCGTGGTAAAACTGGCTCGTAATGAACAGTGTATCACTTTATACCCATTAACGGCCCATTATTCCGTTGGGCCGTTTCCAGCCCATGTTATCTTTCGGCCTTCTCAGGGCCCATTTATTACTGGGCTCATTTCCAGCATTCGTTTACTTTCGGCCCGTTACTGTCATTTTCTGCTTGTGGGCCAAATTCAGCCTGTGGTTACAGTCGGCCCGTTTATGGCCCGTTAAAACGTTGGGCCGTTTTCATAGCGTCGTCAAATACGGTCGATTAACGACGGCCCGTTATGGTTGGCCCATGAATGGACGATTTCAACTCTAGCCCATTTACGACCATAATGTGGTTTGTTATTGGCTCATGTTTGGCCAACCGATCATACGGCACGTAGAAGGCCCATTTATGATACGGCCCGTAGAAGGCCCATTGTGTCTACGCCCCGTAGAAGGCCCATTGTTTCTACGGCACTTAGAAGGCCCATTGTTTCTACGGCCCGTAGGAGGCCCATGTTAACTACAGTAAATATGTAGCCCATTGTTAATGTGGCATAGTTTTAAAAAAATAGGTTATTACGACCACTAGCAAACCACTGAAAAAGAACTGCACTGACTACAAGAAAACAAATAAACACGACAATAAGGAAATAAATAAGCAAGCAACTTACGCCAGGCTATCACGGCTATTACACATATTACATCCACTGGGCATCAAAGTTCGCCACAAGTGCAAATATAGGGAACAAAGCAGCATATAAACGCCGCAACAAAACAAGTCCAGAACTGAAACCACTTCAGAAGAGCTCAAGAAACAATATCCTGGGTACCCATAATGCTGGCAAGATACTTAGCAAGCTTATTAATTTTCTCTTGTTTGGCGCTTAAATCCTCCAGCACTTGATGTTGCACCAAAAAGTATGCATCTGAATTCTGCAGGGACTTCCTCAGTCCTTCGACTTCCTGTCGCGTAACATCTGATCGATGTCTTTCAACTTGAAGTTGAGACTCAAGAAGCCGAACTGATTCAGGCAGCGAGTTCGAAGAGCTGGTGCCAGCAGTAGTAGCCAGTAACTCGAACACTACATCAAGACAGGACTTTGGGGTTGTCTCAGTGTCTTCAATATAGTTTTTATCAGTTTCCTTGGAGAACAACAGGGATGTCTCACTATCTTGAACCTTATCTGCATTACTTCCTTTACCATTGCATAACGGGGTACTCTTCTCCAATATTTTATCCGCGTTCTAAAAGAGAAACAAACAAACACATCACAGGTTTACAATGTAGTATATGAAACTCATTTTGGTAAACCAGTTCAGTAGTAAGGTGGACAGGATAACAGCATGAAACAAACATATATCTATGTAGTATGGTCACTGTATGGTCTATATCATTCTAGTTTATGTTGCCAAATCAAGATAGATACAGTTCGAATCATAACTATTTAAGACAAAGCAGCATAGACAGAATATAAGTGTGGAAAACTACACAGCAATAACAACACTTGTAAGGTGCATGGCATGAGAACATAACTGTTTATTCAATTGAAACTGAAATCAACATAGAGCAATTTACAACAGCAAACACGTTAAAGAAACAGGTTTAAAACATACCTGTTGTGCCATTGGAGTTTCAATTGCATCCTTCAAATTTGAAATTAGTTGGTATGAGTAAATACAGTGATGCAAGAGCAAAGTAGTATGAACCATAGCTACGGAACCTGACCTGAGAACAATTCTTCTTCTGCTTTAAGCGTTGACTTGGGGTTCGGAGTGGTGGTTCTCGTGCTTTGGGCACTGCAGTTGCCTTACTAACTGATCGTGTTTGGGTGCTCTGTGGTGGTGACGATGCTGTGTCAACTGGAACTGGGTTACTATCTGCTGGGGTTGGGGTTAGAAGGGGTGTAGCTGGTTCTCTGTCCAACTGGGTAGGGGTACAATCTGCGAGAGTCTGGGTTATGTGTGGTGGGGTTGGTTCTTGGGCAAGTACAACCGTGGTTCTATCTGCATCAACTGGTAGCACTATCTTTTCTGAAGACTGTGTTGTTACTCCCTTAGATACTGCCATCACCCTCTCCAATTCAAAGGGCTGATAAACAAGAAAAGTAATTGAATGTACAGACATTGTATGATAGACAGGTGCAATGGATAGTGGGGAATAAAAGAGGGCATGAAATAGTTCACATTTATGTTTTCTAACCAAACAGGATAGCATGACACAATTTCACATATATGATGGCTAACTAAACAGGATAGCATGACCCAATTTCACATTATGATGGCTAACTAAAAAAGATGGAAAGACACAGTTCAAAATATGATGACTATGTAAACAGGATGACATGATATAACTATATGATGTGTTTATTAAATAGGTTGGCATGCCATAATTCAGATACATGCCACCTATGAAAACATGATAGCATGATATAATTCCCGAATAGAATGACATAATTCAAAATATGATGACTATGTGAACAGGATGAGATGATATAACTATATTATATCTTCAGAAAATGGGTTGGCATGCCATAATTCAGATACATGCTGTCTATGTAAACATCATGGCATGATATAATTCAAATATATGATTTATGTACTAAGGAAGTGAGCAGAGGGCAATCGCATATATGATGTGTCAACTAAGGAGATGGCATTCAATATCGTGTATATGATGTAAAAACTAAGCATTGCAATACAACATATGCATGATATGAGTAATATAACCCTGCCAAGTTTGAGCATACACCTCAGGGGGATAATAGGACTGGTCATCTGCCTCTGAATCCTCCTCTGAAGAGCTATCTGTAACCAGCAAGATATCTGCTTCACCAGGTAGCATTGTCTGCTCTGAAGACCTTGTTTTCACTCCAGATTTCTCCATCACCAATTCAAATGGCTGATGCACAGGAAGAGCAGTTGAATATACAAACATTGTCGACAAAAGCAACGAGAAATACAAAAAAAGGACGACATGATATAATTCACATATATGACGCTTGGCTAAACAGCATGGCATTGCATAATTCACATATATAATGCCTTGCAACAAGATAGCATTGCATAATTCACATATATAATGTCTTGCAACAAGATGGCATTGCACAATTCACATATATGGTAATTAGACACTAAATAGGTGGCATTCACACAAATCATGTCTAAACTAAGCAAATGACATAGCAATGCAAGATACCATATGCACGATATGAGCATCATAACCCTGCCAAGTTAGAGCATGCACCTCGGCGGGGGGGGGGGGGGGATAGGACTGGTCATCTATCTCTCAATCCTCCTCTGAGGAGCTATCTGTAACCAGCAAGACATGCGCTTCGTCAGATAGCATTGTCTGCTCTGAAGACCTTGTTTCCACTCCAGATTTTTCCATGACCGTGCCGAATGGCTGATGCACAGGAAGAGTAATTTAATGTACTAAAATTGTTGACAAATTTAACACGTAATAAAAAATGATGTCATGATATAATTCACATATAAGATGACTGGCTAACCAGGGTGGCATTGAAAAATTCACATATATGATGCCTGGCTAAACAAGATGGCATTGCATGATTCACATATACGATAAAGAAACTAAACATATGGCATTGACACAAAGCATGTCTAAACTAAGCAGATGACATCTTTGATGTATACAGTAAGCAATGCAAGGCACCATATGCATGATATTACCAACATCAGCATGCCAAGTTAGAGCGAAGACCTCATGGGATAAACAGGAGTGGTCTTCTGCTTCTGAATCCCCCTCAGAACAGTTATCTTCCTCTTGATTACGATCCGAAATGGGTGGAGGGGGCTGCCTTTGCGCCCACCATGGAGCAACGTCTGCATGAAATTTTATTGCCACGCAAGGCTTGTCTCTTTTTCTCTACATGTTCAGTTCCATTGTGTATAATAACTGACATGCATAGGAATAAAACATAGTGAGATTATGTAAGGAGTGCATGCACAAATCCAGAGTGATGGTAGCAAACTGTGGATAGACCCAAAACAAATGATAGCAGGCAAATAATAGCTTTAGTTAAAAAATACAGATAATGGCTCCTTTAATGTTTGTTTGCACCCAACATGAAACTCATAGTAGACACCCGAGATTAACCAGATAGTAGACAGATAGTACTGATTGCTGCCCAAATATGTACCCCACAACCATTTAAAAACTCAAGTTTCAGCATAAGTTTGGACCTGAGTCGGAGTCTAATAGGTGAACACGACAATAAAGTAGCATGTCATTATATTAAGCGATGCATAACGTAAGGAGACACGAAAGAGTGTGACCTCTCTTGCGGACCCGTGTAGTCCTCAAGGTCATCTGCTCAGTTGATGATGGTAATGCAGTTGTCGTGGCTGCCAGCGGCGGGGAAGAAGATCTGAGGCAGCGAAAGACAGTCTGGAGAGTGGATCCCTGCTGTAGTGAACCCTTCCGTCGTTGGAGCGGCTGAGCTGGTGTGGAACACAGCACCGCAGGAGCAGGACAAACCACACAAGGTTTTCTTTGACACATATCTGTAACAGAAGTAATTATGTAAGGGCTTGTTTGAATTTGAGGATTCTAACAATGCAGGGATAGGAAATAGACAGGAATAGGATAGGAATGCACGTGCAAAACAGAGAATTTAAAAACACAGGATTTCTGCCAATCTGGGTGTTTGGTTCACAAGAATTGGAAGATCACAGGATCCAAAGAAGCATGGTGAGATTAAGTCAAACCACAAGAAGTGTACAACCTCTTTGGCAAAGCCATGTCGATCTCAGCGTGATTGGGTTGGCCGGTGAGGATGCTCCGGCTGACTTGGCTGTCGGAGGAGGGGAAGAAGATCTTAGGCGTCTGGAGATGGAGCCTGAGGTACTGCTCCAGTGTGATGGAGGGTTTCGTCGTTGGAGCAGCTCCGGTGAGTTGTACGACGCCCAGGTTGAAGTAGGACAAGAGAGACAACGTTAGCCTAAGTGGAATTCTAATAGCATCTCCAATAGATGACGTAAAATACATAACCACAAAGTGCTAGATGTATACATCAGCCGCTCATCTCTGAACTTTACTGTCGAAACTGAATTTAACTGTCGAAACTGAACTTAACTGTCGAAACTAAATTTTGCTATCGAAGCTGAATTTTACTGTCGAAACTGAATGCACTAGAGGTGAGGCTACAAGTCAGTCGACTGACTTTTCATCTCTGGTCAGTCGATTTTGCAACCGCTGGATACGAAATCAAGGGCCTGCAGTTCATCTTCAACCTCCACCCCCCTGAGCCACCAGCCACCACCGGCCAAACAGCCGCCCCTCGCCGCCCGCGGCCGGCGGTGCACCGCCCCTCGCCGCCCGCGGCCGGCGGTGCACCGCCCCGCCCGCCCCGTATACACTCCCCACCGACGGTCCGCTGCCGCTCCGGCCATCCCTGTAGCCCCCCCCCCATGCCGAGCTTTTTCTTCAGCGATCCCCACGCCACAGCCCCACCACCGCCGGCGACCACCGCCCCCACCCTGAACCCTAAGATAGATAGTGGGGTACCTCTCCGGCGAGCCCCCTCCCCGCTGTGGCTGGTTGTTCCTTAACTCCGGCGAGCCCCCCCCCCACGCCCTGAAAATCGACTGACCCAAAAGTCGATTCAGTCGACTGAAGTGTAGCTAAATCGGAGCAGCATCGCAAGCAAGAGCAAGAGGGAGAGCAGCAGCGCCAGCAAGAGCAAGAGCAAGAGCAGACCAGGCAGGGGACCGAGAGCAAGAGCAGAGCAGCAGCGCGAGCGAGAGCTAAAGCAGCAGCAGCTCCTACTGATCTGGACGTCGCCGCCGAGGGAGCGACGCCGTGGAGGAAGTGGCCGGCGACGCCGCCGTGGATGGAGCCGCGCCATGTCGTCTCGGGACCGAGCGCCGGCAACACCGTGAGATCGAATCAAGAAGAAAATGCGGCGATTAATGTACATCCTCTTTGGTGGCGCCGATTAGGCCGCAGCTTCATCCGAGGAAACGGTGATGCTGATGCTCTTCTGGTGGTGCAGGTGAAAACGATGGTGTGGGAATGGAGCTGGCGCGAAAGACGAGGGGAACGTCGGGGCAGCTCCTTGAAGGTGGAGGACGGGGTGGCTGAACCGGCGGGACCACTAGATCGACGACGGATCCTCATCCGGTACGGTGGATGAGGGACGTCGAGGTGTTGCTGTGGACGACATCGTCGGGGAAGAGGCCCTGGCTGGGTGGCGGACGGAGGAGGGTGTGGGGCTTCGCGGGTTTTGCCGGCCTCGGTGTACGAATGGGTGGGCGGATGGGATGGGAGTGGGGAACCATGGCTTAGGTACGCGCTTGTACGAAATGTGGGGTAAGTTATGAAAGTACCCCCACCGATTTGAGGCGGTTCTTTCGGTTCAGGGGTATCACGGGCATTTCACGTGTCGGGATTTCACAGGAGGTGGGAGTTTTCGCGCACGTTGTAATTTTGGAATAGCAAGGCGCGGGTTGATATGGAGGGAGTTGTCGGAGCACAACGAAACAAAGATATATCTTAAATATTCCCGGCTAACAAGGCGCGGGTTGAAGAGGCGGGAGTTTCACAGCACGGTAGACAGAGACGCTAGCTTGAAATTTTAGCATAACAAGGCGCGGCTTGAAATTTCGGGAGAACAAGCTTAACGTGTACCAAAAAAGACAATTTAGACTAGTATGATATACTACGTACAATGTGTTTAACACGCACAACACACACACAGACACCATTTAGACTAGTAAGGTACACGTGCATTGCACGCATGGGCAACCAAATTATGAATAAATACCACATTATAGCATGTAAGCTTTGAGTCATATATGCATGATGTAGATGTTCGTTTAATTCTTATAGTTCATTTCATTCAAAATCATCTAGTTTTTATAAGAAAGCTAATCTATTTTAAGATTCATGGAATTGTGCGTTGTAAGGCATAAAGTAAAAACAAATCATGTAGAAAAACATTTGTGCAATTCTGATACGGAAGATTCTAGAACAAAGAAGAAGTGCTTGTGTTTTGAGGTTTGTGCATTATGCTTAAGTTCAACCATAGAGTCTTCTAGATTGTACATGTGGCAAAATCTGGTGGAATCTAGATGATATCCAACGGCCAGTAGTGCTCAAATTTGCCAGCTCTGCACCATCGGATTAGCCTCATCCAACGACCATCTTTCAAAGTTAAAGTTATCCGCACACTATATAAAAAATAAAAAATATAATATATATATATAGGGGTATAGATATAGATATGTGATGCGAAAGCCACCCATCATCTCCAATTAGAATAGTGTGTCCATGCACGGATGCAATGTGGCCAAACGATGTCTGCCATCGGTATCTTAAATTCAAACCAATCTGACCTTGTTCAATTTGTATACATTGCAACATGCGCATTTCCAAACCACACCGCGCAGATCTCCGTTATATTCATGCATGCATGGGTTTCAAACATCATGATCTCTTATTCAAATATTTTAATTCAACTTTACATTGATTATGACCTCACCTAGTCTTTTACACCCACACATTGGTCTTCTCTTTATAATTGTACCACTAACTTTCTCTCGTGCATGCATGCACACACACTACCAGTCGGCATTATCCATCGCACACATGCAATCTTTTTCTTCAGGTCGGTCTCGCATGAAGGCACACACACACACACATCCCCCTCTCCATCATATCGGGCATTCTTTATCTCTCACATGCATGTGCAACGATCGATGTTCCTCTATGTGTGTGTGTGTGTAGCTAGGTCTTTCATAGTTTTCCACATAAACCGATCAATCTATATATCTAGTGAGGTCTCACCCTCTTTCCCATGTCCACATCGATCAATCTATACCTCTATGTATAGGATTACATATATAGCTAGTACACCCACATTAATTATATATCCAACGCCCCCTCTCATCATCCATGCCTTCCGCTTCATCTCTCAGACGCGTGCACAATGGCAAAAATAGGGGCAGCAAGGGCCCTGCCCCCCCCCCCTAACATCACTATATATCGAGGCTAATATGAATGTGATCATTAGACAATTGCTGGTAAAGATGGTTTAAGTTGATGAATTGGCCCTCCTCGTAAAGGTTTAGCAATGCTTGGCCCCCTAGCTCATGGGACATTTTTCATGGCTCCGCCACTGCGCGCAACAGCGCACGTTCTCGCCCCCTCTCTCTAAATATCGATCTCGCAGTTGTGCACTCCTTCATAGTCTCCCTCCACTCGGCCCCTCGCACCATCTTCTAGCCCCCCACCGGACTTTGCCACATGTACAATCTAGCAGACTCCATGGTTGAACTTAAGCATAATGCACAAATCTCAAAACAACAGTGGTTCTCCTTTGTTCTAGAATCTTCCGTATCATAACTGCCCAAACTTTTTTTCTAGTTGAATTGCCATTATTTGTTTTTACTTTATGCTTTATAACGCACAATTCCAAGAATCATAAAATAGATTAAGGGCTTCTTTGATTCAAAATATTCTCGAAGGAATCATGGAGGATTCTAATCCTTAGGAATTTTTCCTATCTTGGTTGTTTGATTCGTAGGATTGTAAACCATAGGAATTTTTCCATATGATTCATTTGCACTAGATTTCATAGGAAACATCCCATCCACTCAAACCTCTTTGAAAGAATTCTGCGTTTTTCTATGCACAATCAAACACTCGTACCATCATGTAGGATTCAAGACGACATTCCACTCTAATCCCATGTTCTTCCTATTCCCGCGTTTTGGAAATCCTACGAATCAAAGAGGCCCTAGGTTTTTTATAGAAACTAATTGATTTTGAATGATATGAACTATAAGAATTAAACGAAGGTCTACATCAGGCATATATGACTCAGAGCTTACATGCTACAGTGTGGTATTTATTCGTAATTTGGTTGCAAAATCTGACGCGTGCAATGCACGTGTACCTTACTAGTACTTCGAGTATGTGCAAAACACAATGGCACGCTACACAGTGTCTCTCTTATAGTTCATGAAGCCACGTGGCACATTTGGAGGCGTTGTCGCGACATCCTTCTGTGGATTGATCATAGTGACGTGCTGCTGGTTCCAGAAGAATGTACTCGTCCTTCCTGAGCCGCACTGGCGCTACATGCACGAAGCGAAGATGTGCACGCACGCCACGCACGCACTCATTCCCTCACACGCACACGTGGGTACACGGGCGGACGCAATTTTGTACCAAGATCCACCCCATGTGATAATTTGACGCGTGTAAAGTCTTTCACTTCATTGATGGTCAATTAATACAGCGCATGCAAATTGAGTGGACGTGAGGGCGGAAGAAAGACCTTACTACTCCACTGAGCGCATGCGAGTAGTTAAATCATGGGTTGCTAGTAGTACTTCCATTGGTCTCCTTCATATTTTGTGCCAATTTTTGACAGTAACATAATATTTACGCATCTGAGCAGTGTAGTCTACTTGAAATTTATGTTCCACTAAACTCATCGGGAGCCATTTCGGGCCTCGAGACCAAAAACCATCAATTAATCTTTACCTTGTTCCCATCACATTCGAAAGTACTAGTGCTACAATTAAGTGCAAGCCTGCTCACACCTACCAGTACGTACCAAACCTGAACGTGTTCCCACTATGCAGGTTTTAGTACTAGTGCTAGTACTTAGGTTATAAAAAGGGGAACTACCTAACCGAAAATTACTCTACCTTCCTCCTCATAAGTCCTCCTTCTTCGTCCGTCCTTGCTATGGCCGGTGTGCAGAGCTCTAGGTCGAGAACTACTCGTAACAAGGGAGCGGCAACCAAGGCTGCGGAAAAAAAGAGGGCTCGCCGCCACGCATAGACCTCGAAAGATCTCTCACGGGCAGGCGATGGCTCCCAGGAGCGCCCTAGACGCGGAGGCGAACATGCCGAGCTGGCGGCGCTGGAGTCGTTATCCCTCGACGGCATGCCCGGTCAGCTCAATAAGCACCTCAATAAGCAGAAGGAGTTCATCCACGGCTTGGGGGAGCTGCTGAAGGAGAGCCTCGACGACATGCCCGCTGAGCTCAATGAGCAGGGGGAGTTGACCGCCGGCTTGGTGATGCTGCTGAAGAAGAGCATTGCCTCGGAGAAGAAGGCGACCGGCGAAATCCTGCAACTTCAGGATGACAAGGCGAAGCTCTGCCACGAGCTCGACCTGCTGAAGGAGGAGAACGCCGGCTGGAAGAAGCTGCATGAGAATAGTAATTCCTCGATGAAGATGTTGCAGGCCCTCGTCATGGAACAGAAGGAGGAGTTGGCGAAGCTCCGCATCGAGCACCCGGCTGCTGTCAAGGTACGTAATGCGGCCGTGGAACAGATGATGAAGGCTCGCGTCGAGAAATCCCGCGTCATGGACACAATGATGAAGATGGCGGAGGAGACGCGCAAGGAGATGGAGGTCGTGGAGGCGATGAAGAAGCAGTTACGACTCCGCGGCCAGCAACCCTTCATGTAGTGAGAGCAGCACCCCAGACTTGTGTGTGCATCTTCCTTCTTTTTTGGGGGTGATAATCCTCCTTCTTCTTTTGCTCCTGTGTTTCCTATTTTGCTTCGGGTGTTTCGCCGCACGTGTCACCTTCTCTGCGAGGCATGAATAGAACAATGCTAAAAATGAGATGACTAGCAAATTAGATCATTCTTTATCGCCAATAGAACCTCTTGCTAGTAATAGATAATAAGAGTAGAGAGTAGAGGATATGGCACTGGGCTGCCGTGTTTCGTGCTCCTCCGTTGTACTCCAGTGGAAAACTTGAGTATACCGCATGGTTCTTTGCTCCTCCTCAGGTCGTCGGCACATTTATACGAGCAGTCAAATCACAAGGCCCCGCCTTCCAGCAGTAATGAGCCGTCAAATCACAAAGGCCCTCGCCTCTCATGAAAAGGACCAAGCTAGACTGCCCCGCCCTCTAGCCTTTTAAAAAATGTATACATTTGTACAGTATTAGTATCGATGGATTGCGCCATGGAGCAAAACTATGCATATACTATATGACACTACCCACTATGAAGGTACTAGTAACATAGACTAGTAACTGGTCTATGTTACTCTCCACTATGACCAGCCAAAGTCGAGGCGCGGATACCAACGAGGGCCTGGTTGTGTCTATACTTGGACAACTTACCCGACTGCATGCGCACCAGGCAGACGAAGCTCGCGTCGTGTTGGTGCCATGTGCGGCCCGCACATTAACCAAAACCTCGCGCCTCCATCTTAGCCTCCGCGTTTAAAACATCTCAATCTCAAGGCCAAGGAGCAATGTGAAACCTATGATAGAGCCAATCGGATGGTTGAGAACACTACAATTCGTAGCTATAGATGCGTGTGTGAGAGAGGACGAGTGCGTGTGTGCACCTCTTCTCAGAGTACAACTGTATGTGGGTGGCATCGACCTAGGGAGCAGTGATGGTGCGTGCGAGAAGTCCCGAGAAATAGGTTTAATGCGTCTGAAAAAAAGACTAGTCCATAGCTCGCCACGAGGCTATTCCTGTCGAACGCAAAGCGTAAGATATGTATTCGACGGTGCCAGTTTTTGCACGTACACAGCAGTAGAAAAAGAACTCGTACCATGGCATATGCTACACCACGGCCGAGCAAACGTGCTGACGTTACGCCATCCGAGAATAGTGTCGCACTTCGAAACTAGAACCGTCAATAAATTTTGAGCGCGTCTCGTCACATTCCAAATTACTACTACTACCACGCTATATTTAATTGCAAACCTGTTCACATCGATCACAACCTAAACGGTTTCCCACTTAGGAGCGTATTAGTAGTACTCGGTTATAAATACTACTAAGCTAAGATGACTGCACATTCCTCCTCAACTCCTCATCCACAAAAAACAATCAAGCCATAGCCAGCGTGAGTTCTGGGTCGGGAGATTTCCACCAGGGAGAGGTGAGCATGGAAGAGGAAGCACGAGAGATGTCCCGCCTCGCCGCGAAAGCAGCCGACATGTCCAGCCGCGCAGCAGTAGGAGCACAGAGGTCCCGCCGTGCCGCCGAAGCAGCACGGAGGTCCCGCCGCGCCGTCGATGTAGCAGATCGGTCCGGCCACGCCGCGGAAGCAGTAGAGATGTCCCGCCGCGCCGCCGAAGCAGCAGGGAGGTCCCGCTGCGCGGCGGTGGCCTGGGAAAATTTCTCGCGGGCAGGCGAGGACTCTTACAGGCGCATGCATGCGATAGTCCATAGCCAGATGGATCAGATCTCTCGCTGGGCGAGGATGTAGGACGAGGCTACCGGCGTCATCCGGCAACTGGGGGAGGGCAATGCGAAGCTCCGGGGCGAGCGCAACCTGCTGAGGGGGAAGATCGCCAGAAGGGCGAAGCAGGAGGAGGAGACCGCTGTCGTGTTGCAGAGGACGGGCGTCATCATCAAGAAACTTATGGATGAGAATGTCATGCTCCGCATCGAGCGCAACAGGCTGGTGGAGGAATCCATGGATGCTGCCAAGCAGTGTATTAAGGACATGAAACTAATAACACTAGTAGAAAAAGGGTCTAATGTGAAACTCATTAGTCCCGGTTTGGTATTGAACCGGCACTAATGTGACCATTAATGCCGGTTCCAACGGCCAGGCGGGCGGCGCTCATTAGTACCGGTTCGTGGCGAATATTTAGTACCGGTTCGTGCCACGAACCGGTACTAAAGAGGTGGTGGCCTTTAGTATGGGTTGGTGGCTCCAACCGCTACTAAAGGGGGGGTCTTTAGTACGGGTTGGAGCCACCAACCGGTACTAAAGGTGGTGGCCTTTATTACGGGTTGGTGGCTCCAACCGGTACTAAAGACCCCCCCCCCCCTTAGTACCGGTTGGAGCCACCAACCGGTACTAAAGGTGGTGCGCTGCCACCCGCAGTGCACAATGTTTAGTCCCACCTCGCTAGTTGAGAGGAGCTCGCACCGGTTTATAAGCCCCGGCGCGGCTACCGTGTCGAGCTCCTCTCTAAGCAGTCCTTTGTGGGCCCATTGCAAGTCTTCTGTCCTGTGGGGCCTACTGGGCCGTACGGGCCTGCATCCTGGCCCAACTAGAGATTGGGTTTCTAGTCGTATGCAGGCCGTGCCGGCCCAGTAGGCTGGCTGTTTTTGCTTTATTTCAAAAATAAAAATAAAAAAATCCTTACCAACCGGGACTAAAGGTCCCCCAGACCACGGCGCGCCTCGTGCCACATGGTGGGCCTTTGGTCCCGGTTCGTGTTTAACTGGGACTAAAGGGGGGGACCTTTAGTCCCCACTCTTTAGTACCAGTTCCAGAACCGGTACTAAAGGTCCTTACAAACCGGTACTAAAAGTCGTTTTTCTACTAGTGTGAAAGAGATCATTGCCCGCCACGAGAACTAGTCTCCGCGACCTGCAGCGCATAAAGAAAGTAGAGATCAGCGAGCCAGATTGTTGGCGTCTTCCTTCTTCTTTTGCCCTTGTGTATTTCGGGCGTAGCCGCATGTGGCTTTTTTAATTATCTTCCTAATTATGTAAGACAATTATTATCCACTCTCGTCGTCCTTATATATATTCATCAGTCTTGCTATAAGTCGTAGTAGATGCTATATAGGTCCGTCGGATCTTGCATCAAGATCCGTGCAAAATTTTCTTTTCAGGTTTTCTTTTTTCTCTCTTAAATCTCAGTCGAGTGAGACATTGCCATGCCATTAAACTGAGGCTCAGGCGCCATTAATGGAGACCTTGGGAGAGAGGTGGACGGCAGATGGAGGTCAAAGGGCTCTCCTCCCGATAAGCACGCGCAGGGGTCTGATCGCACGCCTCCCGTACTCAAATAGCTACCCTGCACGGCGCCTCCTAGCTAATAAATAAAGGGACGCGTGGCAGCACGTAAATCGTAAATAGAACGCCCACGGTTTCAATAATACTTGTGTTTCCGATTGTAACGTGACAGCACTTGTTCCAAAATGACTTTGTTGATTGTTAATGTGTGCGCCTTCGCAAATCGGACAGCAAAATTACCACAGCATGTTGGTGCCATGTCATGGCACCAAGCCAATTTTCATGCGTGTTTCGGATTTACAGGAATTAAAAAACCAAGTTTCTCAATGTTTCCAGCCGAGCCATGACGCCCAGATGTTTGAATTTCATTCCCATTTCTGGCATGGGACCTAGAAATTTACCCGAGGACACACATGTGATTTTTCAACCAGCTTTGGTGCACTGGAGCATGTGCTTGTATTTAAAATTTGAATTATGAACACAAAGGTGACACGTTCCCTCTCAGAACCACGAGCCTTCTTGAGAGAAGCTCCGGTTTGCAAGAAACTTATACCAAAACTGTTCCTATTCTGCAATTTTTTTACCACGGCATGGTAGTACCATGACATGACACCATGCCAAGTTTCATGATTTTCAGGCGTGTTTTGGATTTACAAGAATTTTAAAACCAAGCTTCTCAATGTTCTCGGCCGAACCACGATGCCCAGATGTTTGAATTTCATTCCCATTTCTTGCATGGGACCTAGAAATTCACCCGAGGACACACATGTGATTTTTCAGTCAACTTTGGTGCACGGGAGCATGTGCTTGTAGTTCAAATTTGAATTATGCAAATTAAATGACCAGAAACTCAATTAATGTATAAAAAAGGCCAAACGAACCCGGAATAATTCCATAATTTAACAGGGCACTCATATAGTTCTATGTTTCCTCTATAAAGAAAATCTGGCGGGAGGCAGCGTATATTGTTTCGCACCCAAAGGTATAAAGAAATAAAGAAATAAAGAAATTAGCCCTATTTAATTCTTGGGTTCTTATTATTTATGCCACTAGTTGTGTATCACTACTCAGTTTTGCCATTAGAAGTTACAACTACTCAAAAAATGCCATCGATCCGTGAGATGCTTGCTCAAAAATGCAATTACATATCTAAAAATGCCATTGTTAAGTTAGATGTTTGCTCAGAAATGCCATTAGACATTGTTATTTTCACGTCAAACCCCGTTGACCATGTTACATGACAAAAATAAGCCGATTCTCACAATGATAAGTTAATGTTGTCCAGCACAACACACCCCTCAAATAAAACTAAGCACCCAGGAATTCTTTGACAAAACTAAGCACCCTGAAAATTTTTGACAACTAAACTGCTGGCTATATGATGTTGGCCATATATATTGTATGTATATAATGTCAAGAAACGAGTGGTAGTACTATACCAACTAAAAGATGAAATGTACGAAATATAATGAGAAGAAACATAACATAGTTCTACTGGGGGCTCAGCACAACACACCCCTCAAATAAAACTAAGCACACCAGAAATTAAACTAAGAAACTAATCCGGTAGACACTGCATTAGAACCACCATGAGCAACGACACTGCCACCTTACTCGGAGTCCTCGTCGACGTCCTCGACTTCGTCCTTGTCCCTCTTCCTCTTGGGCGATACTTCTTTGCTTGAACCGCACACTTGCCTCTTGCTCTTCATCCAACCCTTGTAGATATTGAAACAAAGGTAGCCATCCATTGCAGCGTAGTGGATGTGGTCTATATCTAGTACATTCCACTGCCATGCATGACGATGAAACATGTATGGAGGTTTCTCTAGTTTACCGTATGAAGGATGAACCATGGCTCCTGCCAGGCTCAGCATTGAAGGCTGATCAAGGGAGGGCACCGGCCCTTCCTTCTGGAGGTCGAAGGGGTCGCCTACAACGAGGTCTATCCGACCCAGGATTTCCTTGTCGTTCCTAAAGTCGACAGTAACGAATTTGACTCGGCCGCCCTTGAGGAAGTTCTTAAATTCCTCGCACTCAACGTCGGCATGGCATATGTGGTAGACCAAGCATAAGTCATGCACGCAAACCTGGATTACGGCGGGCTTCTCTACTCTGCCTCCTTTAGTTTCTTCTCGCTTCCCAGGACTGTGGTGTACTCAACATCTAGACCAGCGACCCACTCATCATTTGAGTTTTCGAACATGCGTTTGAAGTGAGCAAGGCATTATTTCACCGTTGCGGAAGAACGGGTGTAGATGACGTCGAACTCATCGCCGGTGATGGTTCTAACCTTGTACTCACTGCCGATCATGGAGATTTGGGACGCCATGGATTTCGGAGGAGGGTTAGGATTAGTGGAACTGCCGTAATGTGAAAGGACGGGACGAGTAGGAGCGGTTTATCGATTGTAAAATGTCGAGTGGGGGGCGCGTGCGAATGGCAGGGTAGTGGCTTGCCTGGTGGATAAATGGATTCATGCACAGTACTATGGGGGGCCCAATTAGATGTCATGTCTACTCGACGCCTAATTAAATGGCTTTCGATGTCATGTCAAGTGCCGGGAAAATTACAGGTGATACAAAGCTTTCCATTCTCCCATGATACGGGCTTCTGAGAGCCCTTGGATCTGAGATCGAACGACTGCATGGCGTGGTTCTAGACCTATGGGTGAATATCCTATCCTGGAGGGTTATTCTGCAAATTTTCAGCAACTTAGCATGCGACCGTTCGATCTCAGATCCAAGGGCTGCCAGCAGCCCGTATCATGGTCGCGCCTACCACGACCGTCGCCTCGCTCGCGTGGTCGCGCCCTTGGAGATTTAACATGGTGCGTTAGGCTATCTGATGTTGGCATGTCAAGCATTGTCATCACTTAGTCACTCATACAACAAGGTTAGCTATAAGGTTGGCTATAAGAGTATTTTTTTTGTTTACTTCTCTCTATCTCTTTCTTCGTAGTATTTATTGCATTTGCCAAGGAGTGACCTCTTCCAATGAAATGGTGCTTAGATGAGGTGTTATGGGCATTGAATGGCTTAGCAACTCAAGTCCCCAATGCATAGGTGCTTAGTTTTTTGTTGCTAAGTTTGCTTCATCTAGGTACATGCGCTTAGCACCGTTTCTTCCTGGGGTCACCAAACTAGTCTCTCTCTTCTTAATTAACTTGCCACATCAGACTTTATGCCTATGTGGCAGGCTTAGCACCTGTAGGATCAAGTACAATAGTGGGCTATAAGCCCGCTTTACATGGCATTTTTGCATATGTGGGGGAAAGAGGCAAGGAAAAAGTGGAGGAGTGGGCTCTCAAGCAAGAGCCAGCCTCTACATGGTGGAGCATCGGGAGAGGCACCTGTATGGAGGTGGTCAGGAATCGGGAGACTCAAGCCGGTCATAGCGCCGTAGTTAAAATGATAATGGCAAGTCAAATCACCGGGCCCCACCTGTCTAGCAGTAACTCACTGTCAAATCACACAGCCCTATGTTTGCAGCAGCCTACTCCCTCATCTTCTCGCGTCTCTGTCGAACCGACTAGGCGGAACTACCTCGCCTACCGCACGGGAAAAGCCCCGCCCTCGACTTTTAAATAGTAAAATATACTAATTTTGTATCCATGGATTGCGCCATGGAGCAAAGCCTCAAGAAAACGGCAGTACACATGTACAGAGTATACAGCACGCCCGTCGCGTTCGCGTCGCACCCCAGACGGTCGGTCGGTCTGGCACGCCGCTCTTCGAATGGAACGCGCATCATATTGCGTTTGCACACGCATGTGGGACCGCAATTGAGAACCGACCATAGGCACACTCCCCGGACCCGCAAGTCGGGTGAGTTAATAGAAGTACATACTCCACCTTGGTACCTGGACGATCCCTGCAAGACACGAAAGATCAGTTCGTCCATGCATGTGACCAGACTCCAGCAGACACGCCTGGATTGGCTATCGTCTACATATCGTGCAGGCTGTGTTGTACAGGGCTGTAGTTCTGGTGAGAAATCTAAAAAAAGGTTTCTTGTCATCTCGCAAAATTAGGTGTCATGTGCTTCGGATCACTGCTAGGGTTAAACAGCGACAACTGAGTTGTGCTAGTCATTGGGGGCACATGCACGAAGACTACTCGGCCGCCATCTAGGTCAAGCCGGCTATGTTAATTAGGACATCTATCGACGGACCCCTTTTCTACGAGTTTATCTTTAATTTGAGCTTTGATCCTCGTCTAGTTTGTCCGTCGGGATTCATCTTGTCTCCTTTGGGCAGTGAGGTTATGATTTCTTGTCATGTGGCATTTTTTCGTGTGATATGTTATAATCCGGTGCTTCAGATCAAAAAATGACGACAACTGCGCCTCCGGGGCACGTGGATGAAGACTTCACGACAGTCATTGCCGAGGTCAAGCCGGGTGCGGCCGGTAGACAAAAGAAAACTAGTACTCCACTATATAGGCAGGAGCCTCCACGCTTGCTTGCTAGTGTTGCTCTCTTCACACTGTCTCGTCCTCTCCAGATCTAAACACGACAGCGGTGGCCACACTCTCTCTCTACTCACCGCTGGTCACAGATCCAGCCGGATCCTCTCCGTCGAGGAAGGTGAGAAGGTGCAACGTTCACGCGGTCGTCCTCGGCGACGGCTCTTACCCACTGCCGGCGCGTCCCGATCAGCGTGCCTTGCCGTTCTCTCCCAAGCATCGCTGGAGAGGGAGGGCCTCCCACCCCTTCTTCCTCGCTGCCGTTGTGTGGGCAGATCCGGCCTCCCGCCGCCCACCTAGCGACATCCCGGCGACCCTCAGGTATAACTTCCTTCGAAACCGGACTTGCTCTACTTCCCGAGCTCCTGACGTCGCTGCATTTGTATCTTTTACTATTTCTCAGGGGCCCTCGTGTAAATAGGATCGATCGGCTGTTCGAAAACCACCTAATTTTTTACTGTTAAGAGGTAAAACTAGTTCATGCACTCGAATCTAGTAGTACTTGGTTCAAACAAGGAATAAAGGGGGTGGGGTGGGGGAAGATTTGTTACCTGAATCTAGGACTTGGTCGAAAGAGGAAATAATGGGGGTGAAAAGTAGCAGAGACTGGCTATCCAACTGATCTCTAGGTCTAATAGGGAAATAAAGGGAACACAGTACAAACTCAATATAAACCCGATCTATTGGTTGAAAAAGGAAAGAAAGTGGGGACTGGGGGACAAGTCAACAGAGTAAGTCCAGCACTAGATTTGCTAGCCTCACACAGTATAAGGTGGCTATATACCGAACAAAAATGGGACCAACCCAGATATCCTCTTCTGATGTTTGTTGCCCCAAGCCGTGTAATGCCACTGGCAAAATGTAGCAGTCGCACTGTTAAAAGTAAGGACACGTTAAACCAATGTTGTTTTCAATGTAATGCCTCCAGTAATATGAATCAATGGCACTTTTTTTCATGTCCTGCTAAATTTCCCATTAAGATAAGTTGCTTCTTTTTGTTAGAGATGCAACTGTCCTGGTCCGCCTACTCTCCAGGAGCTTCACGACCAACCTTGATGTTGCTCAATTTTATTGCAACTAATGAAGAAGCTCTGTGGGTTTCGTTTTCTGATGGAAATGGAGCCGGGGCTGGAGCCCTTTTCTTAAAAAAAGAAGAAGAAGAAGAAGCTGCTAGCTCATGGGACATTGCTTCATTTTAGGTGAACTGCACCAAAAGGTCCCATGAATTGAATCATCCATGTTGGTGACGGGTGTCATCCCTTCTACGATGGCGTTGACTGCAGATATGGTTCCAATCACGAGGTATGTTCCTTTTTGGTCTGACCGTTTGCCAAAGATCCTGCATGTTGATCCTGCTCTTGTGCTACTGTTTTGGCACTGCCATGATAAAGCAGTAATGTTATTATTTTGCACCTTAATCTAGTGGCACTATTAATTTGAGGCAATGTTTTGGCACCACTAGTGCCACTGTTTTTTTTATATATCGTAAGAGGGGGTTCCCTCCAATTTCATTAAAGAAACCCAACCATAGATAACCATTATCCGAGAAAATCTCAGTGTAAACGGGCAGTTATGCAACTACTACTAGAACGGACTGAGTACTAGCAGGAGACAAGTTCGCCACATAAGCTAGGCAGGTAGGGGGACGCAGCACCAGCTCGACCAAGTTTGGATTACAACCCAAATGCTACCACAGAAACATCAGGGGGAAGATAGGGACTGAAAGAGCCAGCTTCAGCATCCCAGTCTAAGCACCCCCGGCCTTCATCCTTGCGACGCACGGTACACCTCGTTTGCCACCTGCTCGACCCTAGTGTCACAGATAAAATGAAGTAGTAATACAGTTAAAATAGACCGAGTGTCCTCTCTATCATTTCATTTCCAATGTAGATAAAGAAAGTGCTTCTCTGTTAATGTATGTTTCATCAACTAGTCCCATTGTTAATGTTTAAGCGTTTCTGTAAACTGGGGTGCTTAATTTTAGTTGATCTGCACAAAAATAGAGATTTGAATGTCTCAAGGCCCGTCCTTGTAATATGATGTCTACTACGCAACCTTCTTCTTGTAGACGTTGTTGGGCCTCCAAGTGCAGAGGTTTGTAGGACAGTAGCAAATTTCCCTCAAGTGGATGACCTAAGGTTTATCAATCCGTGGGAGGCGTAGGATGAAGATGGTCTCTCTCAAGCAACCCTGCAACCAAATAACAAAGAGTCTCTTGTGTCCCCAACACACCCAATACAATGGTAAATTGTATAGGTGCACTAGTTAGGCGAAGAGATGGTGATACAAGTGCAATATGGATGATAGATAAAGGTTTTTGTAATCTGAAAATATAAAAACAGAAAGGTAACTATTGATAAAAGTGAGCGAAAACGGTATTGCAATGCGTTGAAACAAGGCCTAGGGTTCATACTTTCACTAGTGCAAGTTCTCTCAACAATAATAACATAATTGGATCATATAACTATCCCTCAACATGCAACAAAGAGTCACTCCAAAGTCACTAATAGCGGAGAATAAATGAAGAGATTATTGTAGGTTACGAAACCACCTCAAAGTTATCCTTTCTGATCGATCTATTCAAGACTCCGTAGTAAAATAACACGAAGCTATTCTTTCCGTTCAATCTATCATAGAGTTCGTACTAGAATAACACCTTAAGACGCAAATGAACCAAAACCCTAATGTCACCTAGATACTCCATTGTCACCTCAAGTATCTGTGGGTATGATTATACGATATGCATCACACAATCTCGGATTCATCTATTCAACCAATACAAAAGTACTTCAAAGAGTGCCCCAAAGTTTCTACCGAAGAGTCAAGACGAAAACGTGTGCCAACCCCTATGCATAGGTTCATGGGCGGAACCCGCAAGTTGATCACCAAAACATACATCAAGTGAATCACGTGATATCCCATTGTCACCACAGATACGCACGGCAAGACATACATCAAGTGTTCTCAAATCCTTAAAGACTCAATCCGATAAGATAACTTCAAAGGGAAAACTCAATCCATTACAAGAGAGTAGAGGGGGGAGAAACACCATAAGATCCAACTATAATAGCAAAGCTCGCGATACATCAAGATCGTACCACCTCAAGAACACGAGAGAGAGAGAGAGAGAGAGAGAGAGAGAGATCAAACACATAGCTACTGGTACATACCCTCAGCCCCGAGGGTGAACTACTCCCTCCTCGTCATGGAGAGCGCCGGGATGATGAAAATGGCCACCGGTGAGGGTTCCCCCCTCCGGCAGGGTGCCAGAACAGGGTCCCGATTGGTTTTTGGTGGCTACAGAGGCTTGCGGCGGCGGAACTCCCGATCTATTCTGTTCTCTAATGGTTTTAGGGTATATGGAGATATATAGGCGAAAGAAGTTGGTAAGGGGAGCCACGAGGGGCCCACGAGGGTGGAGGGCGCGCCCCCTGCCTCGTGCTCTTCTCGTTGATCCCCTAACATGCACTCCAAGTCTCCCGTATTGCTTTCTTTCCAAAAATAACTTTTCCGAAGGTTTCATTCCGTTTGGACTCCGTTTGATATTCCTTTTCTTCGAAACACTGAAACAAGGGAAAAACAGGAACTGGCACTGGGCTCTAGGTCAATAGGTTAGTCCCAAAAATCATATAAAAGTGCTTAGTAAAGCCCATTAATCATCCGAAACAGAATATAATATAGCATGAAACAATAAGAAATTATAGATACATTGGAGACGTATCAAGCATCGCCAAGCTTAATTCCTGCTCGTCCTCGAGTAGGTAAATGATAAAAACAGAATTTTTGATGTGGAATGCTACTTGGCATAATTTTTTAATGTAACCCTCTTAATTGTGGTATGAATATTCAGATCCGAAAGATTCAAGATAAAAGTTTAATATTTACATAAAAGTAATAATACTTCAAGTACACTAACTAAGCAATTATGTCTTCTCAAAATAACATGGCCGAAGAAAGTTCATCCCAACAGAATCATATAGTTTAGTCATGCTCCATTTTCATCACACAAGAATGCTCTCATCATGCACAACCCCGATGACAAGCCAAGCAATTGTTTCATACTTTAGTAATCCCAAACTTTTTCAACCTTCACGCAATACATGAGCGTGAGCCATGGATATAGCACTATGGGT
Source organism: Aegilops tauschii subsp. strangulata (assembly GCF_002575655.3). Classification (NCBI taxonomy): domain Eukaryota; kingdom Viridiplantae; phylum Streptophyta; class Magnoliopsida; order Poales; family Poaceae; genus Aegilops; species Aegilops tauschii. The sequence continues at coordinate 472,105,132 of NC_053038.3, forward strand.
GGAGTAGAATATAATGATGGGGGTTATGTGGAGAAGACAAAAAAAGGAAGAAAGTCTCACATCAACGAGGCTAATCAATGAGCTATGGAGATGCCCATCGATTGATGTTAATGCAAGGAGTAGGGATTGCCATGCAAAGGATGCACTAGAGCTATAAATGTATGAAAGCTCAACAAAAGAAACTAAGTGGGTGTGCATCCAACTTGCTTTCTCATGAAGACCTAGGGCATTTGAGGAAGCCCATTGTTGAAATATACAAGCCAAGTTCTATAATGAAAAATTCCCACTAGTATATGAAAGTGACAAAACAAGAGACTCTCTATCATGGAGATTATGATGCTACTTTGAAGCACAAGTGTGGTATAAGGATAGTAACATTGTCCCTTCTCTCTTTTTCTCTCATTTTTTTGGCCTTCTTCCCCTTTTTTATGGCCTTTCTCTTTTTTTCCTCACTTGGGACAATGCTCTAGAAAATGGTGATCATCACACTTCTATTTATTTACAACTCAATGATTTCAACTCGATACTAGAACAAAGTATGACTCTATATGAATGCCTCCGGCGGTGTATAGGGATATGCAATGAATCAAGAGTGACATGTCTGAAAGAATTATGAATGGTGGCTTTGCCACAAATACTATGTCAACTACATGATCATGCAAAACAATATGACAATGATGAACGTGTCATGATAAACGGAAAGGTGGAAAGTTGCATGGCAATATATCTTGGAATGGCTATGGAAATGCCATAATAGGTAGGTATAGTGGCTGTTTTGAGGAAGATATAAGGAGGTTTATGTGTGACAGAGCGTATCATATCACGAGGTTTGGATGCACCGGCGAAGTTTGCACCAACTCTCAATGTGAGAAAGGGCAATGCACGGTACCAAAGAGGCTAGCAATGATGGAAGGGTAAGAGTGCGTATAATCCATGGAATCAACATTAGTCATAAAGAACTCACATACTTATTGCAAAAATCTATAAGTCATCAAAAACCAAGCACTACGTGCATGCTCCTAGGGGGATAGATTGGTAGGAAAAGACCATCGCTCGTCCCCGACCGCCACTCATAAGGAAGACAATCAAAGAACACCTCATGTTTCAAATTTGTTACATAACATTTACCATACGTGCATGCTACGGGACTTGCAAACTTCCACACAAGTATTTCTAAAATTCACAACTACTCAACTAGCACAACTTTGATATCACTACCTCCATATCTCAAAACAATCATCAAGCATCAAACTTCTCTTAGTATTCAACACACTCATAAGAAAGTTTTTACTAGTCTTGAATACCTAGCATATTAGGATTATTTAAGCAAATTACCATGCTGTTTTAAGACTCTCAAAATAATATAAGTGAAGTATGAGAGAATAATAGTTTCTATAAAATAAAAGTTACCACCGTGCTCTAAAAGATATAAGTGAAGTGCTAGAGCAAAAACTATATAACTCAAAAGATATAAGTGAAGCACATAGAGTATTCTAATAATTTCCGAATCATGTGTGTCTCTGTCAAAAGGTGTGTACAGAAAAGATGATTGTGGTAAACTAAAAAGCAAAGACTCAAATCATACAAGACGCTCCAAGGAAAACACATATCATGTGGTGAATAAAAATATAGCTCCAAGTAAAGTTACCGATGGAAGTAGATGAAAGAGGGGATGCCTTCCGAGGCATCCCCAAGCTTAGGCTCTTGGTTGTCCTTGAATATTACCTTGGGGTGCCTTGGGCATCCCCAAGATTAGGCTCTTGCCACTCCTTATTCCAGAGTCCATCGAATCTTTACCCAAAACTTGAAAACTTCACAACACAAAACTCAATAGAAAACTCATAAGCTCCGTTAGCGAAAGAAAACAAAACACCACTTCATGGTACTGTAATGAACTCATTCTTTATTTTTATTGGTGTTAAATCTACTGTATTCCAACTTATCTATGGTTCATACCCTCCGATACTAGCCATATATTCATCAAAATAAGCAAACAGCACACAAAAAACAGAATCTGTCAAAAACAGAACAGTCTGTAGTAATCTGTAACTAACGCGAACTTCTGGAACTCAAAAAATTCTACCAAAATAGGAAGACCTAGATAATTTGATTATTGATCTTCTGCAATTGGAATCAGTATTTTATCACTTTCTGGTGATTTTTAACAATTGTTTTCATGAGCAGAAAGTTTCTGGAATTTTCAGCAAGATCAAATAACTATCATCCAAGAAGATCCTATAGGTCTTACTTGGCACAAACACTAATTAAAACATAAAACCACATCTAACCAGAGGCTAGATGAAATATTTATTACTAAACAGAACCAAAAAGAAAGAACAAAAATAAAAATTGGGTTGCCTCCCAACAAGCGCTAACGTTTAACGCCCCTAGCTAGGCATGATGATTTCAATGATGCTCACATAAAAGATAAGAATTGAAACATAAAGAGAGCATCATGAAGAATATGACTAGCACATTTAAGTCTAACCCACTTCCTATGCATAGGGATTTTGTGAGCAAACAACTTATGGGAACAATAATCAACTAGCATAGGAAGGCAAAACAAGCAAATCTTCAAGATTTTCAACACATGGAGAGGAAACTTGATATTATTGCAATATGTAGAAGCATATGATCCTCTCTCATAATAATTGTCAGTAGCATCATGAATGAATTCAACCATATAACCAGCACATAAAGCATTCTTTTCATGATCTACTTGCATAGAAATTTTATTACTCTCCACATAAGCAATTTTCTTCTCATGAATAATAGTGGGAGCAAACTCAACAAAATAACTATCATGTGATTGAAAATTAAGATCAAGATGATAAGTTTCATGGTTATCATTATTCTTTATAGCATACGTGTCATACAATAATCATCATATATAGGAGGCATGCTTTCATCATAATAAATTTGCACATCAAAACTTGGGGGACTAAAAATATCATATTCATCAAACATAGCACCCCAAGCTTGTGGCTTTGCATTTCATTAGCATCATGGATATTCAAAGAATTCATACTAACAACATTGCAATCATGCTCATCATTCACATATTTTATGCCAAGCATTCTAATGCATTCTTCCTCTAGCAATTGAGCACAATTATCGGAATCCTTATTTTCATGAAAGACATTAAAAAGATGAAGCATATGAGGTACCCTTAATTTCATTTTTTTGTAGTTTTCTTTTATAAACTAAACTAGTGATAAAACAAGAAACTAAAAGATTCGATTGCAAGATCTAAAGATATACCTTCAAGCACTCACCTCCAAGGCAACGGCGCCAGAAAAGAGCTTAGTTGACGGGGTGTGAGTGCCGCTTACCTAGCCTGCCCGGCAACGGCGCCAGAAAAGAGCTTGCAATCTACTACGCAACCTTCTTCTTGTAGACGTTGTTGGGCCTCCAAGTGCAGAGGTTTGTAGGATAGTAGCAAATTTCCCTCAAGTGGATGACCTAAGGTTTATCAATCCGTGGGAGGCGTAGGATGAAGATGGTCTCTCTCAAGCAACCCTGCAACCAAATAACAAAGAGTCTCTTGTGTCCCCAACACACCCAATACAATGGTAAATTGTATAGGTGCACTAGTTAGGCGAAGAGATGGTGATACAAGTGCAATATGGATGGTAGATAAAGGTTTTTGTAATCTGAAAATATAAAAACAGAAAGGTAACTATTGATAAAAGTGAGCGAAAACGGTATTGCAATGCGTTGAAACAAGGCCTAGGGTTCATACTTTCACTAGTGCAAGTTCTCTCAACAATAATAACATAATTGGATCATATAACTATCCCTCAACATGCAACAAAGAGTCACTCCAAAGTCACTAATAGCGGAGAACAAACGAAGAGATTATTGTAGGGTACGAAACCACCTCAAAGTTATCCTTTCTGATCTATCTATTCAAGAGTCCGTAGTAAAATAACACGAAGCTATTCTTTCCGTTCAATCTATCATAGAGTTCGTACTAGAATAACACCTTAAGACGCAAATGAACCAAAACCCTAATGTCACCTAGATACTCCATTGTCACCTCAAGTATCTGTGGGTATGATTATACGATATGCATCACACAATCTCGGATTCATCTATTCAACCAATACAAAAGTACTTCAAAGGGTGCCCCAAAGTTTCTACCGGAGAGTCAAGACGAAAACGTGTGCCAACCCCTATGCATAGGTTCATGGGCGGAACCCGCAAGTTGATCACCAAAACATACATCAAGTGAATCACGTGATATCCCATTGTCACCACAGATACGCACGGCAAGACATACATCAAGTGTTCTCAAATCCTTAAAGACTCAATCCGATAAGATAACTTCAAAGGGAAAACTCAATCCATTACAAGAGAGTAGAGGGGGGAGAAACACCATAAGATCCAACTATAATAGCAAAGCTCGCGATACATCAAGATCGTACCACCTCAAGAACACGAGAGAGAGAGAGGGAGAGAGAGAGATCAAACACATAGCTACTGGTACATACCCTGAGCCCCGAGGGTGAACTACTCCCTCCTCATCATGGAGAGCGCCGGGATGATGAAAATGACCACCGGTGAGGGTTACCCCCTCTGGCAGTGTGCCAGAACAGGGTCCCGATTGGTTTTTGGTGGCTACAGAGGCTTGCGGCGGCGGAACTCCCGATCTATTCTGTTCTCTGATGGTTTTAGGGTATATGGAGATATATAGGCAAAAGAAGTTGGTAAGGGGAGCCACGAGGGGGCCACGAGGGTGGAGGGCGCGCCCCTGCCTCATGAGCTCCTCGTTGATCCCCTGACGTGCACTCCAAGTCTCCCGTATTGCTTTCTTTCCAAAAATAACTTTTCCGAAGGTTTCATTCCGTTTGGACTCCGTTTGATATTCCTTTTCTTCGAAACAATGAAACAAGGGAAAAAAACAGGAACTGGCACTGGGCTCTAGGTCAATAGGTTAGTCCCAAAAATCATATAAAAGTGCTTAGTAAAGCCCATTAATCATCCAAAACAGAATATAATATAGCATGAAGCAATCAAAAAATATAGATACGTTGGAGACGTATCTGTTGGGGAACGTAGTAATTTCAAAAAAAAATCCTACGCACACGCAAGATCATGGTGATGCATAGCAACGAGAGGGGAGAGTGTTGTCCACGTACCCTCGTATACCGACAGCGGAAGCGTTATGACAACGCGGTTGATGTAGTCGTACGTCTTCACGATCCGAACGATCAAGTACCGAACGCACGGCACCTCCGAGTTCTACACACGTTCAGCTCGATGACGTCCCTCGAACTCCGATCCAGCCGAGTGTTGAGGGAGAGTTTCGTCAGCACGACGGCGTGGTGACGATGATGATGTTCCACCGACGCAGGGCTTCGCCTAAGCTCCGCAACGGTATTATCGAGGTGTAATATGGTGGAGGGGGGCACCGCACACGGCTAAAATATCGTATATCAAGTTGTGTCTCTGGGGTGCCCCCCTGCCCCCGTATATAAAGGAGCAAGGGGAAGAGGGCCGGCCAAGGGGAGGTGGCGCGTCCAAGGGGGGAGTCCTACTCCCACCGGGAGTAGGACTCCTCCTTTCCTTGTGGGAGTAGGAGAAGGGAAGGGGGAAGGAGAAAGAAGGAAGGGGGCGCCCCCCTCCCTAGTCTAATTCGGACTAGCCCATGGGGAGGGGTGCGGCCACCCTTTGAGGTCTTTCCCTCCTTTCCCGTATGGCCCATTAAGGCCCAATACGAATTCCCGTAACTCTCCGGTACTCCGAAAAATATCCGAATCACTCGGAACCTTTCCGAAGTCCGAATATAGTCGTCCAATATATCGATCTTTACGTCTCGGCCATTTCGAGACTCCTCGTCATGTCCCCGATCTCATCCGGGACTCCGAACTCCTTCGGTACATCAAAACTCAATAAAACTGTCATCGTAACGTTAAGCGTGCGGACCCTTCGGATCGAGAACTATGTAGACATGACCGAGACACATCTCCGGTCAATAACCAATAGCGGGACCTGGATGCCCATATTGGCTCCCACATATTCTACGAAGATCTTTATCGGTCAGACCGCATAACAACATACGTTGTTCCCTTTGTCATCGGTATGTTACTTGCCCGAGATTCGATCGTCGGTATCTCGATACCTAGTTCAATCTCGTTATTGGCAAGTCTCTTTACTCGTTCCGTAATACATCATCCCGCAACTAACTCATTAGTCACAATGCTTGCAAGGCTTATAGTGATGTGCATTACCGAGTGGGCCCAGAGATACCTCTCCGACAATCGGAGTGACAAATCCTAATCTCGAAATACGCCAACCCAACAAGTACCTTTGGAGAGACCTGTAGAGCACCTTTATAATCACCCATTTACGTTGTGACATTTGGTAGCACACAAAGTGTTCCTCCGGTAAACGGGAGTTGCATAATCTCATAGTCAGAGGAACATGTATAAGTCATGAAGAAAGCAATAGCAACATACTAAACGATCGGGTGCTAAGCTAACGGAATGGGTCAAGTCAATCACGTCATTCTCCTAATGAGGTGATCTCGTTAATCAAATGACAACTCATGTCTATGGCTAGGAAACATAACCATCTTTGATTAACGAGCTAGTCAAGTAGAGGCATACTAGTGACACTCTGTTTGTCTATGTATTCACACATGTATTATGTTTCCGGTTAATACAATTCTAGCATGAATAATAAACATTTATCATGATATAAGGAAATATATAATACTTTATTATTGCCTCTAGGGCATATTTCCTTCAGTCTCCCACTTGCACTAGAGTCAATAATCTAGTTCACATCGCCATGTGATTTAACATCAATAATTCACATCACCATGTGATTAACACCCATAGTTCACATCTCTATGTGACCAACACTCAAAGGGTTTACTAGAGTCAATAATCTAGTTCACATCGCTATGTGATTAACACCCATAGTTCACATCTCTATGTGACCAACACTCAAAGGGTTTACTGGAGTCAATAATCTAGTTCACATCGCTATGTGATTAACACCCAAAGAGTACTAAGGTGTCATCATGTTTTGATTGTGAGATAATTTTAGTCAACGGGTCTGTCACATTCAGATCCGTAAGTATTTTGCAAATATCTATGTCTACAATGCTCTGCACGGAGCTACTCTAGCTAATTGCTCCCACTTTCAATATGTATCTAGACCGAGACTTAGAGTCATCTAGATTTAGTGTCAAAACTTGCATCGACGTAACCCTTTACGACGAACCTTTTGCCACTTCCATAATCGAGAAACTTATCCTTATTCCACTAAGGATAATTTTGACCGCTGTCCAGTGATCTACTCCTAGATCACTATTGTACTCCCTTGCCAAAATCAGTGTAGGGTATACAATAGATATGGTACACAGCATGGCATACTTTATAGAACCTATGGCTGAGGCATAGGGAATGACTTTCATTCTCTTTCTATCTTCTGCCGTGGTCGGGCTTTGAGTCTTACTCAATTTCATACCTTGTAACACAGGCAAGAACTCTTTCTTTGACTGTTCCATTTTTAACTACTTCAAAATCTTGTTAAGGTATGTACTCATTGAAAAAACTTATCAAGTGTCTTGATCTATCTCTATAGATCTTGATGCTCAATATGTAAGCAGCTTCACCGAGGTCTTTCTTTGAAAAACTCCTTTCAAACACTCCTTTATGCTTTGCAGAATAATTCTACATTATTTCCGATCAACAATATGTCATTCACATATACTTATCAGAAATGTTGTAGTGCTCCCACTCACTTTCTTGTAAATACAGGCTTCACCGCAAGCCTGTATACAACTATATGCTTTGATCAACTTATCAAAGCGTATATTCCAACTCCGAGATGCTTGCACCAGTCCATTGATGGATCGCTGGAGCTTGCATATTTTGTTAGCACCTTTAGGATTGACAAAACCTTCTGGTTGCATCATATACAACTGTTCTTTAATAAATCCATTAAGGAATGCAGTTTTTTTATCCCTTTGCCAGATTTCATAAAATGCGGCAATTGCTAACATGATTTCGGACAGACTTAAGCATAGATACGAGTGAGAAACTCTCATCGTAGTCAACATCTTGAACTTGTCGAAAACCTTTTTGCGACAATTCTAGCTTTGTAGATAGTGACACTACTATCAGCGTCCGTCTTCCTCTTGAAGATCCATTTAATCTCAATGGCTCGCCGATCATTGGGCAAGTCAATCAAAGTCCATACTTTGTTCTCATATATGGATCTTATCTCAGATTTCATGGCCTCAAGCCATTTCGTGGAATCTGGGCTCATCATCGCTTCCTCATAGTTCGTAGGTTCGTCATGGTCTAGTAACATAACCTCCAGAACAGGATTACCGTACCACTCTGGTGCGGATCTTACTCTGGTTTACCTACGAGGTTTGGTAGTAACTTGATCTGAAGTTACATGATCATCATCATTAACTTCCTCACTAATTGGTGTAGGAGTCACAGGAACAGATTTCTGTGATGAATTACTTTCCAATAAGGGAGCAGGTACAGTTACCTCATCAAGTTCTACTTTCCTCCCACTCACTTCTTTCGAGAGAAACTCCTTCTCTAGAAAGGATCCATACTAAGCAACGAATGTCTTGCCTTTGGATCTGTGATAGAAGGTATACCCAACTGTTTCCTTTGGGTATCCTATGAAGACACATTTCTCCGATTTGGGTTTGAGCTTATCAGGATGAAACTTTTTCACATAAGCATCGCAACCCCAAACTTTAAGAAACGACAACTTTGGTTTCTTGCCAAACCACAGTTCATAAGATGTCGTCTCAACGGATTTAGATGGTACCCTATTTAACGTGAATGCAGCTGTCTCTAATGCATAACCCCAAAACGATAGTGGTAGATCGTTAAGACACATCATATATCGCACCATATCTAATAAAGTACGGTTACGATGTTCGGACACACCATTACACTGTGGTGTTCCAAGTGGCGTGAGTAGTGAAACTATTTCACATTGTTTTTACTGAAGGCCAAACTCGTAACTCAAATACTCTTCTCCACGATCAGATCGTAGAAACTTTATTTTCTTGTTACGATGATTTTCCACTTCTCTCTGAAATTATATGAACTTTTCAAATGTTTCAGACTTCTGTTTCATTAAGTAGATATACCCATATCTGCTCAAATCATCTGTGAAGGTCAGAAATTAATGATACCCGCTACGAGCCTCAACACTCATCGGATCGCATACATCAGTATATATGATTTCCAACAAATCTGTTGCTCTCTCCATAGTTCCGGAGAACGGTGTTTTAGTCATCTTGCCCATGAGGCACGGTTCGCAAGCATCAAGTGATTCATAATCAAGTGATTCCAAAATCCCATCAGTATGGAGTTTCTTCATGCGCTTTACACCAATATGACCTAAACGGCAGTGCCACAAATAAGTTGCACTATCATTATTAACTTTGCATCTTTTGGCTTCAATATTATGAATATGTGTATCACTACGATCGAGATCCAACAAACCATTTTCGTTGGTGTGTATGACCATAGAAGGTTTTTATTCATGTAAACATAACAACAATTGTTCTCTAACTTAAATGAATAACCGTATTGCAATAAACGTGATCAAATCATATTCATGCTCAACGCAAACACCAAATAACACTTATTTAGTTTCAACACTAATCCCGAAAGTATACGGAGTGTGCGATGATGATCATATCAATCTTGGAACTACTTCCAACACACATCGTCACCTCTCCTTTTACTAGTCTCTGTTTATTCTGCAACTCCCATTTCGAGTTACTACTCTTAGCAACTGAACCAGTATCAAATACCGAGGGGTTGCTATAAACACTAGTAAAGTACACATCAATAACATGTATATCCAATATACCTTTGTTCACTTTGCCATCCTTCTTATCCACCAAATAGTTGGGGTAGTTCCGCTTCCAGTGACTAGTCCCTTTGCAGTAGAAGCACTTAGTCTCAGGCTTAGGACCAGACTTTAGGCTTCTTCACTTGAGCAGCAACTTGCTTGCCGTTCTTCTTGAAGTTCCCCTTCTATCCCTTTGCCATTTTCTTGAAACTAGTGGTCTTGTTAACCATCAACACTTGATGCTCTTTCTTGATTTCTACCTTCGTCGATTTCAGCATCGCGAAGAGCTCAGGAATTACTTTCGTCATCCCTTACATACTATAGTTCATCACGAAGTTCTACTAACTTAGTGATGGTGACTAGAGAATTCTGTCAATCACTATTTTATCTGGAAGATTAACTCCCACTTGATTCAAGCGATTGTAGTACCCAGACAATCTGAGCACATGCTCACTAGTTGAGCGATTCTCCTCCATCTTTTAGCTATAGAACTTGTTGGAGACTTCATATCTCTCAACTCGGGTATTTGCTTGAAATATTAACTTCAACTCCTGGAACATCTCATATGGTCCATGACGTTCAAAACGTCTTTGAAGTCCCGATTCTAAGCCGTTAAGCATGGTGCACTAAACTATCAAGTAGTCATCATATTGAGCTAGCCAAACGTTCATTACGTCTGCATCTGCTCCTGCAATAGGTCTGTCACCTAGCGGTGCATCAAGGACATAATTTTTCTGTGCAGCAATGAGGATAATCCTCAGATCACGGATCCAATCCGCATCTTTGCTACTAACATCTTTCAACATAATTTTTTTCTCTAGGAACATATAAAAAATAAACACAGGGAAGCAACAACGCGAGCTATTGATCTATAACATAATTTGCAAAATACTATCAGGACTAAGTTCATGATAAATTTAAGTTCAATTAATCATATTACTTAAGAACTCCCACTTAGATAGACATCCCTCTAATCCTCTAAGTGATCACGTGATCCATATCAACTAAACCATGTCCGATCATCACGTGAGATGGAGTAGTTTCAATGGTGAACATCACCATGTTGATCATATCTACTATATGATTCACGCTCGACCTTTCAGTCTCCGTGTTCAGAGGCCATATCTGCATATGCTAGGCTCGTCAAGTTTAACCTGAGTATTCCGCGTGTGCAACTGTTTTGCACCCGTTGTATTTGAACGTAGAGCCTATCACACTCGATCATCACGTGGTGTCTCAGCACGAAGAACTTTCGCAACGGTGCATACTCAGGGAGAACACTTTTATCTTGAAATTTTAGTGAGAGATAATCTTATAATGCTACCGTCAATCAAAGCAAGATAAGATGCATAAAGGATTAACATCACATGCAATCAATATAAGTGATATGATATGGCCATCATCATCTTGTGCTTGTGATCTCCATCTCCGAAGCACCGTGTTCGTGATCTCCATCTCCTAAGTACCGTGTTCGTGATCTCCATCTCCGAAGCACCGTCATGATCACCATCGTTACCGGCGCGAATCCTTGATCTCCATCGTAGTATCGTTGTCGTCTCGCCAACTAATTGCTTTTACGACTATCGCTACCGCTTAGTGATAAAGTAAAACTATTACATGGTGATTCCATCTCATACAATAAAGCGACAACCATATGGCTCCTGCCAGTTGCCGATAACTCGGTTACAAAACATGATCATCTCATACAACAAATTATATCACATCATGTCTTGACCATATCACATCACAACATGCCCTGCAAAAACAAGTTAGACGTCCTCTACTTTCTTGTTGCATGTTTTACGTGGCTGCTACGGGCTTAGCAAAAACCGTTCTTACCTACGCATCAAAACCACAACGATAGTTTGTCAAGTTGGTGCTGTTTTAACCTTCGCAAGGACCGGGCGTAGCCACACTCGGTTCAACTAAAGTGAGAGAGACAGACACCCGCCGGTCACCTTTAAGCAACGAGTGCTCGCAACGGTGAAACCAATCTCGCGTAAGCGTACGCGTAATGTCGGTCCGGGCCGCTTCATCTCACAATACCGCTGAACCAAAGTATGACATGCTGGTAAGCAGTATGACTTATATCGCCCACAACTCACTTGTGTTCTACTCGTGCATAGCATCAACGCATAAAACTAGGCTCGGATGCCACTGTTGGGGAACGTAGTAATTTCGAAAAAAAAATCCTACGCACACGCAAGATCATGGTGATGCATAGCAATGAGAGGGGAGAGTGTTGTCCACGTACCCTCGTAGACCGACAGCGGAAGCGTTATCACAACGCGGTTGATGTAGTCGTACGTTTTCACGATCCGACCGATCAAGTACCGAACGCACGGCACCTCCGAGTTCTACACACGTTCAGCTCGATGACGTCCCTCGAACTCCGATCCAGTCGAGTGTTGAGGGAGAGTTTCGTCAGCACTACGGCGTGGTGACGATGATGATGTTCCACCGACGGGGCTTCGCCTAAGCTCCGCAACGGTATTATTGAGGTGTAATATGGTGGAGGGGGGCACCGCACACGGCTAAAATATCGTATATCAAGTTGTGTCTCTGGGGTGCCCCCCTGCCCCCGTATATAAAGGAGCAAGGGGAAGAGGGCCGGCCAAGGGGAGGTGGCGCGCCCAAGGGGGGAGTCCTACTCCCACCGGGAGTAGGACTCCTCCTTTCCTTGTGGGAGTAGGAGAAGGGAAGGGGGAAGGAGAAAGAAGGAAGGGGGCGCCCCCCCCCCCCTCCCTAGTCCAATTCGGACTAGCCCATGGGGAGGGGTGCGGCCACCCTTTGAGGTCTTTCCCTCCTTTCCAGTATGGCCCATTAAGGCACAATACGAATTCCCGTAACTCTCCGGTACTCCGAAAAATACCCGAATCACTCGGAACCTTTCCGAAGTCCGAATATAGTCGTCCAATATATCGATCTTTACGTCTCGGCCATTTCGAGACTCCTCGTCATGTCCCCGATCTCATCCGGGACTCCGAACTCCTTCGGTACATCAAAACTCAATAAAACTGTCATCGTAACGTTAAGCGTGTGGACCCTTCGGGTTCGAGAACTATGTAGACATGACCGAGACACCTCTCCGGTCAATAACCAATAGCGGGACCTGGATGCCCATATTGGCTCCCACATATTCTATGAAGATCTTTATCGGTCAGACCGCATAACAACATACGTTGTTCCCTTTGTCATCGGTATGTTACTTGCCCGAGATTCGATCGTCGGTATCTCGATACCTAGTTCAATCTCGTTACTGGCAAGTCTCTTTACTCGTTCCGTAATACATCATCTCGCAACTAACTCATTAGTCACAATGCTTGCAAGGCTTACAGTGATGTGCATTACTGAGTGGGCCCAGAGATACCTCTCCGACAATCGGAGTGACAAATCCTAATCTCGAAATACGCCAACCCAACAAGTACCTTTGGAGACACCTGTAGAGCACCTTTATAATCACTCATTTACGTTGTGGCGTTTGGTAGCACACAAAGTGTTCCTCCGGTAAACGGGAGTTGCATAATCTCATAGTCAGAGGAACATGTATAAGTCATGAAGAAAGCAATAGCAACATACTAAACGATCGGGTGCTAAGCTAACGGAATGGGTCAAGTCAATCACGTCATTCTCCTAATGAGGTGATCTCGTTAATCAAATGACAACTCATGTCTATGGCTATGAAACATAACCATCTTTGATTAACGAGCTAGTCAAGTAGAGGCATACTAGTGACACTTTGTTTGTCTATGTATTCACACATGTATTATGTTTCTGGTTAATACAATTCTAGCGTGAATAATAAACATTTATCATGATATAAGGAAATACATAATACTTTATTATTGCCTCTAGGGCATATTTCCTTCAGTATCAAGCATCGCCAAGCTTAATTCCTGCTCGTCCTCGAGTAGGTAAATGATAAAAAACAGAATTTTTGATGCGGAATGCTAATTGGCATAATTTTTTAATGTAACCCTCTTAATTGTGGTATGAATATTCAGATCCGAAAGATTCAAGATAAAAGTTCAATATTTACATAAAAGTAATAATACTTCAAGCATACTAACTAAGCAATTATGTCTTCTCAAAATAACATGGCCGAAGAAAGTTCATCCCTACAGAATCATATAGTTTAGTCATGCTCCATTTTCGTCACGCAAGAATGCTCTCATCATGCCCAACCCCGATGGCAAGCCAAGCAATTGTTTCATACTTTAGTAATCTCAAACTTTCTCAACCTTCACGCAATACATGAGCGTGAGCCACGGATATAGCACTATGGGTGGAATAGAATATGATGATGGGGGTTATGTGGAGAAGACAAAAAAGGAAGAAAGTCTCACATCAACGAGGCTAATCAATGAGCTATGGAGATGCCCATCGATTGATGTTAATGCAAGGTGTAGGGATTGCCATGCAAAGGATGCACTAGAGCTATAAATGTATGAAAGCTCAACAAAAGAAACTAAGTGGGTGTGCATCCAACTTGCTTGCTCACGAAGACCTAGGGCATTTGAGGAAGCCCATTGTTGGAATATACAAGCCCAGGGGGTGGGCGCGCCCCCTGCCTCGTGCTCTCCTCGTTGATCCCCTGACGTGCACTCCAAGTCTCCCGTATTGCTTTCTTTCCAAAAATAACTTTTCCGAAGGTTTCATTCCGTTTGGACTCCATTTGATATTCCTTTTCTTTGAAACACTGAAACAAGGGAAAAAACAGGAACTGACACTGGGCTCTAGGTCAATAAGTTAGTCCCAAAAATAATATAAAAGTGCTTAGTAAAGCCAATTAATCATCCAAAACAGAATATAATATAGCATGAAGCAATCAAAATTTATAGATACGTTGGAGACGTATCATACTACCGTTGTACACTGATGTTCATCACTGGCAGAAGGTGTATCGGGGAGACTTGGGTCGATTTCCAGTATGATGTAATATTTTCTTCTGTTTATTAGTGTATGTTTCATCAACTAGTGCCACTATAATCTAATCATGCCTTTTCATTATCTGTGCAAACAGGGTTATTCAGCTGCATTTTGGTGGAACTGCATAAATGTATGGATGGAACCGGCATATATGCAGAGTGCGAGGTGCCAAGTAAAAATTACCGACACCAACCCTGCTCCATCTCAGCATTGGCATCCACCACCATCAGTGGGATGTGTGGCGCTCACTGTGGACGGATCTTTCTTGGCAGCAAATCCTCTAACCAAATACTAGCTAGTAGCTTAGACTTAAAAAAATACTAATAGCTTATATTGGCAGTTTTCTAGGGGTGTACTCTTTTCTGAAAGAAGCACCAATCTATTTTTCTTTATTTGTACACAGTGTCACAACTTTGACCCAAAGGTCCAGAGCTATTTTAGGGTGATTGGCGTAGTACTCGGAGACTAATTGTAAGCATGATTTTTATTAGTTGTCACACTGATTGTAAGCATGAGCAGATGGAAGATTAGATTAGTGCGAACCTTACCTTAAACCCCACCGGCGTCGTTGAAACGAGGCGAGCGTCGAGGGAACCGTGGAGAACGGCGGGGAAGCGACGTCGCGCCATCCGGCCTCCTCTTGCGGTGGGAGAATGAATACTCCTGTGACTCCGGCTGGCTCTGCACCCTCACGAACGGCACACCGTACTCGATCGATTCGTTATCCTCTGGGTGCTCGACCTTCGACCTGTACGCCCACCACCTCCGCCTGACTTTCGCCTCGGGCGAATCTGTCTGCTCCAACATCCAGAGGGGATACTCGATGAACTCGAAGGACTTTGGCGTGACTTCCGCCGAGGAGTACATCACCGCCCTCATCGCCGTCGTCTCGCTCTTTCGCATACATTGCCACATGGCCCTCACCGTCCTCGAAATCTCCCACTCATTGCCAAACCAAGTAAGGATCTCGTTCAACCTGGCTAACTTTGCCTGGTCGCCGCCTGCGGTCTGCCTGATTCACTGCTGCATCCCCTCCATAGATGTCCTTCTGAGTGGTCCGGTGCTAGCTTTGGAAGATGGGAGGAGAGATGGTGGTCTTTGCAATAGAGAAGAGGAAGATGCGAGATTGTGGTTTTGGAAATGGAGATGATGGAGAGGAGAGGTTCCCCTACCTTTCGATCACTAACAGGTGGGCCCCGTGCTTGGTGGGACCCATGTGTCAGTGTCTCAATGGTAGGATGGGCTACGTCAGGGGATCCTCGTCCGAGGAGAGAGTAGGTAGTTTTGCAATGGAGAAGAGGGAGAGGCGAGACGGTGGTTTTGTTGGAAATATGCCCTAGAGGCAATAATAAATAGGTTATTATTATATTTCCTTGTTCATGATAATCGTTTATTATCCATGCTAGAATTGTATTGATAGGAAACTCAGATACATGTGTGGATACATAGACAACACCATGTCCCTAGTAAGCCTCTAGTTGACTAGCTCGTTGATCAATAGATGGTTACGGTTTCCTGACCATGGACATTGGATGTCGTTGATAACGGGATCACATCATTAGGAGAATGATGTGATGGACAAGACCCAATCCTAAGCCTAGCACAAGATCGTGTAGTTCGTTTGCTCAGAGCTTTTCTAATGTCAAGTATCATTTCCTTAGACCATGAGATTGTGCAACTCCCGGATACCGTAGGAATGCTTTGGGTGTACCAAACGTCACAACGTAACTGGGTGGCTATAAAGGTGCACTACAGGTATCTCCGAAAGTGTCTGTTGGGTTGGCACGAATCGAGACTGGGATTTGTCACTCCGTGTAAACGGAGAGGTATCTCTGGGCCCACTCGGTAGGACATCATCATAATGTGCACAATGTGACCAAGGAGTTGATCACGGGATGATGTGAGTTACGGAACGAGTAAAGAGACTTGCCGGTAACGAGATTGAACAAGGTATCGGGATACCGACGATCGAATCTCGGGCAAGTAACATACGGATAGACAAAGGGAATTGTATACGGGATTGATTGAATCCCCGACATCGTGGTTCATCCGATGAGATCATCGTGGAACATGTGGGAGCCAACATGGGTGTCCAGATCCTGCTGTTGGTTATTGACCGGAGAACGTCTCGGTCATGTCTGCATGGTTCCCGAACCCGTAGGGTCTACACGCTTAAGGTTCGATGACGCTAGGGTTATAGGGAAAGTATGTACGTGGTTACCGAATGTTGTTCGGAGTCCCGGATGAGATCCCGGACGTCACGAGGAGTTCCGAAATGGTCCGGAGGTAAAGATTTATATATGGGAAGTCCTGTTTTGGTCACCGGAAAAGTTTCGGGTGATATCGGTAATGTACCGGGACCACCGGGAGGGTCCTGGGGGTCCACCAAGTGGGGCCACCAGCCCCAGAAGGCTGCGTGGGCCAAGTGTGGGAGGGGACCAGCCCCAGGTGGGCTGGTGTGCCCCCCCACCAAGGCCCAAGGCGCATGGGAGAGTGGGAGGGGGCAAACCCTAGGTCCAGATGGGCCTTAAGGCCCACCCTAGTGGCGCCCCCCCCCTCTCCTCCCCTTGGCCGCCCCCCCTAGATGGGATCTAGGGCTGGCCGCCAGCCCTTGGGGTGGATACCCTAGAGGGGGCGCAGCCCCCTCCCTCCCCCTATATATAGTTGAGGTTTGGGGCTGCCCAAGACATGAGAACGTCTCTCTTTCGGCGCAGCCCTACCCCTCTCCCTCCTCCTCCTCTTCCGCGGTGCTTGGCGAAGCCCTGCGGGATTGCCACACTCCTCCATCACCACCACGCCGTCGTGCTGCTGCTGGATGGAGTCTTCCCCAACCTCTCCCTCTCTCCTTGCTGGATCAAGGCGTGGGAGACGTCACCGGGCTGCACGTGTGTTGAACGCGGAGGCACCGTTCTTCGGTGCTTAGATCGGAATCAACCGCGATCTGAATCGCTACGAGTACGACTCCCTCATCCGCGTTCTTGCAACGCTTCCGCATCGCGATCTACAAGGGTATGTAGATGCACTCCCCTTCCCCTCGTTGCTAGATTACTCCATAGATTGATCTTGGTGATGCGTAGCAAAATTTTGAATTTCTGCTACGTTACCCAACAGTGGCATCATGAGCTAGGTCTATGCGTAGTTTCTATGCACGAGTAGAACACAAAGCAGTTGTGGGCGTAGATGTTGCCAATTCTTCTTGCTGCTACTAGTCTTATCTTGTTTCGGCGGCATTGTGGGATGAAGCGGCCTGGACCAACCTTACACGTACGCTTACGTGAGACAGGTTCCACCGACTAACATGCACTAGTTGCATAAGGTGGCTAGCGGGTGTCTGTCTCTCCCACTTTAGTCGGAACGGATTCGATGAAAAGGGTCCTTATGAAGGGTAAATAGAAATTGGCATATCACGTTGTGGTTTTACGTAAGTAAGAAACGTTCTTGCTAGAAACCTATACAAGCCACGTAAAAACTTGCAACAACAATTAGAGGACGTCTAACTTGTTTTTGCAGCATGTGCTATGTGATGTGATATGGCCAGAAGATGTGATGAATGATATATGTGATGTATGAGATTGATCATATTCTTGTAATAGGAATCACGACTTGCATGTCGATGAGTATGACAACCGGCAGGAGCCATAGGAGTTGTCTTTATTTTTTGTATGACCTGTGTGTCATTGAATAACGCCATGTAAATTACTTTACTTTATTGCTCAGCGCGTTAGCCATAGAAGTAGAAGTAATCGTTGGCGTGACAACTTCATGAAGACACAATGATGGAGATCATGATGATGGAGATCATGGTGTCATGCCGGTGACAAAGATGATCATGGTGCCCCGAAGATGGAGATCAAAGGAGCAAAATGATATTGGCCATATCATGTCACTATTTGATTGCATGTGATGTTTATCATGTTATGCATCTTATTTGCTTAGAACGATGGTAGTAAGTAAGATGATCCCTCACTAAAATTTCAAGAGACGTGTTCCCCCCAACTGTGCACCGTTGTGAAGGTTCGTTGTTTCGAAGCACCACGTGATGATCGGGTGTGATAGATTCTAACGTTCGAATACAACGGGTGTTGACGAGCCTAGCATGTACAGACATGGCCTCGGAACACATGCGAAACACTTAGGTTGACTTGACGAGCCTAGCATGTACAGACATGGCCTCGGAACACAAGAGACCGAAAGGTCGAACATGAGTCGTATAGTAGATACGATCAACATGGAGATGTTCACCGATGATGACTAGTCCGTCTCACGTGATGATCGGACACGGCCTAGTTTGACTCGGATCATGTATCACTTAGATGACTAGAGGGATGTCTGTCTGAGTGGGAGTTCATTAATCAGATGAACTTAATTATCATGAACATAGTTAAAAGGTCTTTGCAAATTATGTCATACGCTTTAGTTCTACTGTTTAAGATATGTTCCTAGAGAAAATTTAGTTGAAAGTTGGTAGTAGCAATTATGCGGATTGGGTCCGTAAACTGAGGATTGTCCTCATTGCTGCACAGAAGGCTTATGTCCTTAATGCACCGCTCGGTGTGCTGAACCTCAGCGTCGTCTGTAGATGTTGTGGAACATCTGACATACACGTTTTGATAACTACGTGATAGTTCAGTGCGTAATGCTAACGGTTTAGAATTGTGGCACCAAAGACGGTTTTGAAACGTCGCAGAACATATGAGATGTTCCGAAGACTGAAATTGGGATTTCAGACTAGTTCCCACATCAAGAGGTATGAGACCTCTGACAAGTTTCTTAAGCCTGCAGACTAAGGGAGAAAAGCTCAATCGTTGAGCATGTGCTCAAATTGTCTGAGTGCCACAATCGCTTGAATCGAGTGGGAGTTAATCTTCCAGATGAGATAGTGATGGTTCTCCATAGTCACTACCACCAAGGTATTAGAGCTTCGTGATGAACTATAACATATCAGGGATAGATATGATGATCCTTGAGCTATTCGCGATGTTTGACACCGCGAAAGTAGAAATCAAGAAGGAGCATCAATTGTTGATGGTTAGTAAAACCACTAGTTTAAGAAGGGCAAGGGCAAAAGGGATACTTCATGAAACAGCAAGTCATTTGCTGCTCTAGTGGAGAATCCCAAGGTTGAACCCAAACCCGAGACTAAGTGCTTCTGTAATGAGAGGAACGGTCACTGAAGCAGTACTACCCTAGATATTTGGTAGATGAGAAGGCAGGCAAGGTCGACAGAAGTATATTGGATATACATTATATGAATGTGTACTTTACTAGTACTCCTAGCAGCACCAGGGTATTAGATACCAGTTCGGTTGCTAAGTGTTAGTAACACGAAATAAAAGCTGCGGAATAAATGGAGACTGGATAAAGGTGAGATGACGATGTGCGTTGGAAGTGTTTCCAAGGTTGATGTGATCAAGCATCGCATGCTCCCTCTACCATCGAGATTTGGTGTTTGCGTTGAGCATGATTGGATTATGTCTATCGCAATACAGTTATTCATTTGAAGAGAATAATGGTTACTCTGTTTATTTGAATAATACCTTCAATGGTCTTGCACCTAAAATGAATCTCGATCGTAGTGATACACATGTTCGTGCCAAAAGATATAAAATAGTAATGATAGTTCCACATACTTGTGGCACTGCCATTTGAGTCATATTTGTATAGAACGCATGAAGAAGCTCCATGTAGATGGATCTTTGGACTCAGTCGTTTTTGAAAAGATTGAGACATGCGTACCATGTCTATTGGTATATATGCATGAAGAAACTCCATGCAGATGGATCGTTTGGACTCACTTGATTTTGAATCACTTGAGACATGCAAATCATACCACATGGGCAAGATGACTGAAAGGCCTCGTTTTCAGTAAGATGGAACAAGAAGAGCAACTTATTGGAAGTAATACATTTTGATGTATCCAGTCCAATGAGTGCTGAGGCATGCAGTGGATATCGTTATGTTCTTACTTCACAGATGATTTGAGTAGATGCTGAGTGTATTTACTTGATGAAACACAAGTCTGAATTATTGAAAGGTTCAAGTAATTTCAGAGTGAAGTTGAAGATCGTCGTGACAAGAGGATAAAATGTCTGTGATATGATCATAGAGATGAGTATCTGGGTTACGAGTTTGGCACACAATTAAGACATTGTGGAAAGTGTTTCACAATTAATACCGCCTGGAACACCATAGTGTGATGGTGTGTCCGAACATCATAACTGCACCCTATTGGATATGGTGCATGCCATGATGTCTCTTATCGAATTACCACTATCGTTTATGGGTTAGGCATTAGAGACAACCGCATTCACTTTAAAAGGGGCACCACGCAATTCCGTTGAGACGACACCGTTTAGAGAAACCTGAGTTGTCGTTTCTTAAAAGTTTGGGGCTGCGATGCTTATGTGAAAAAGTTTCAGGCTGATAAGCTCGAACCCAAAGCGGATAAATGCGTCTTCATAGAATACCCAAAAACAGTTGGGTATACCTCCTATCTGGAAGCAAAAGTAATTGCTTCTAGAAACAGGTCCTTTCTCGAGGAAAAGTTTCTCTCGAAAGAATTAAGTGGGAGGATGGTGGAGACTTGATAAGGTCATTGAACCGTCACTTCAACTGGTGTGTAGCAGGGCACAGGAAGTTGTTCCTGTGGCACCTACACCAATTGAAGTGGAAGCTTATGATAGTGATCATGAAACTTCGGATCAAGTCACTACCAAACCTCGTAGGACGACGAGGATGCGTGCTACTTCAGAGTGGTATGTGATCCTGTCTGAGATATCATGTTGTTGGACAATACTGAACCTACGAGCTATGGAGAAGCGATGGTGGGCCCATATTCCGACAAATGGTTAGAAGCCATGAAATCCTAGATAAATGGAACTTTGAGAAGAAGACGGACGTGGACGGTAATGTTACCGTCCATGAAGCTCGACTTGTGGCAAAGAGTATTTCCACAAGTTCAAGGAGTTGACTACGATGAGATTTTCCCATCTGTAGCGATGCTTAAGTCCGTCGGAATCATGTTAGCATTAGCTGCATTTATGAAATCTGGCAGATGGATGTCAAAACAAGTTTCCTTACCAGTTTTCGTAAGGAAAGGTTGTATGTGATACAATCAGAAAGGTTTTGTCGATCCTAAGGATGCTAAAAGGTAAGCTACCTCCAGCGTTCCTTCCATGGATTAGAGCAAGCATCTCGGAGTCAGAATATACGCTTTGATAGAGTGATCAAAGTTTTTGGGTTTATACAAAGTTTGTTAGAAACTTGTATTTACAATAAAGTGAGTGGGAGCGCTACAACATTTCTGATAAGTATATGTGAATGACATATTGTTGATCCGAAATGATGTAAAATTTCTGAAAAGCATAAAGGGTTGTTTGAAAGGAGTTTTTTCAAAGGAAGACCTGGATAAAGCTGCTTACATATTGGGCTTCAAGATCTATAGACGCCTGATGATACTTTCAAAGAACGCACACCTTGACATGATTTTGAAAGAGTTGAAAATAGATCAGCAAAGAAGGAGTTCTTGGCTGTGTTACAAGATGTGAGTATTGAGTAAGACTCAAGACCTGACCACAGCAGAAGAGAGAGAAAGGACGAAGGTCGTCCCCTATGCTTTAGACGTAGGCTCTACGGTATGCTATGCTGTGTACCGCACATGAAGTGTGCCTTGCCATGAGTTGGTCAAGGGGTACAATAGTGATCCGGGAAAGGATCACATGACAGCGGTCGAACTTGTCCTTAGTATCTAGTGGACTAAGGAATTTTCTCGGTTATGGAGGTGAAAAGGAGTTCGTCGTAAAGGGTTACGTCGATGCGAACTTTGACACTAATCCGGATGACTCTGAGTAGTAAACCGGATTCGTATAGTAGAGCAATTATTTGAAATGGCTCCAAATAGCGCGTGGTAGCATCCACAAGATGACATAGATATTCGTAAAGCACACACGGATCTGAAAGGTTCAGACCCGTTGACTAAATAACCTCTCTCACAAGCATAACATGATCAAACCAGAACTCATTGAGTGTTAATCACATAGAGATGTGAACTAGATTGTTGACTCTAGTAAACTCTTTGGATGTTGGTCACATGGTGATGTGACCTATGAGTGTTAATCACATGGTGATGTGGACTCAATTATTGACTCTAGTGCAAGTGGGAGACTGTTGGAAATATGCCCTAGAGGCAATAATAAATAGGTTATTATTATATTTCCTTGTTCATGATAATCGTTTATTATCCATGCTAGAATTGTATTGATAGGAAACTCAGATACATGTGTGGATACATAGACAACACCATGTCCCTAGTAAGCCTCTAGTTGACTAGCTAGTTGATCAATAGATGGTTACGGTTTCCTGACCATGGACATTGGATGTCGTTGATAACGGGATCACATCATTAGGAGAATGATGTGATGGACAAGACCCAATCCTAAGCCTAGCACAAGATCGTGTAGTTCGTTTGCTTAGAGCTTTTCTAATGTCAAGTATCATTTCCTTAGACCATGAGATTGTGCAACTCCCGGATACCGTAGGAATGCTTTGGGTGTACCAAACGTCACAACGTAACTGGGTGGCTATAAAGGTGCACTACAGGTATCTCCGAAAGTGTCTGTTGGGTTGGCACGAATCGAGACTGGGATTTGTGTCGGGTGGTTGGTGCGACATATGCCAAGGGATGGCTTATCATTGTGGGAGCCAATAAAACGTCGCCGGTGCCTGGAAACGGGATGAGGCGAAGACATGCACGTCGGCGAATCTTACCCAGGTTCGGGGCTCTCCGAGGAGATAACACCCCTAGTCCTGCTCTGCGGGGTCTCCGCATGATCACTAGGTCGATAAGGGGTAGCTACAATCGCTCCTAGAGCTGTTGGGATCAAGGGAGAAGAAGAACAAGGCTAGCTCTTTCTTCTCTCTATCTATGGTGTGTGTGCTATGCGTGGGTGTTAACCTAGAAGCCAACTATGCTCCAAGGTCAATCCAGAAGCCAACTATGCTCCAAGGTCGAAACCAGAAGCGAACTATGCTCCAAGGCCGAAACCAGAAGCGAACCCTTTGCATGGGTGCTCCGGGGGGTTTATATAGGCCTACCCCCCGGGGGTACAATGGTAATCCGACTGGGAACTGGTCCCAGCCGTCAGTGTCTACGCTCGCCGGCTTCTCCGCCGACTGCTGGGTCCCGCCGGCTGCCGGCTACTTGGTCGACAGGCCGGTCCCACCGCCTAGGGTCTTGTCGGCGGCTGCTTACTGTAGTCGCGCCTCTGATGATGAGGGCTTTGTCGAGGTGAGCGTGGCTACAGTGGGCCGCCTTGGGGGCTATCACTATAGCCTCACCTCGTCTTGTCTCCTTAATGGGGCTCCTGCTTCGAGGAAGGGAGTAGCCGGCTTCTGGAGGCCGGCTATACCCCTGGCCGACTAGGAAAAGCTGGGCCGCCTTCACGCCTCTCTCTGGCTGAAGGGGCCCGCAACCCTTGGGCCATACAGGAGTGAGTCGTGGATGACGTCGAGGCTAGCGTGGCTACAGTTCCGAGCCGCACGGGAGACGTCCCTCCCGTACGGCCTCCTGTAGCCATGCCCGCCTCGAGCTTCGGGGGTCGTGGGCCGCACTGTGGCCACACCCCGTCACGTCGCCGTTATGTAGGAGTGGTTGTGGTCTTGGCCGGCTGCTTGGAGTCGGCCACCCCCCAGTCATCCTAGGGAGGAGTCGGTGAGGCTGGGTCGCCTTCCGGGAGTCGGCTTTAGTGGTAGCCGGCCGGGGAAGGCGGCCCAAATGCCTGGAGTGCTTGAAGGCCCAAAGGCCTGATAAATTTTCTGAAGAGCCAGGGATAGTCGGTTAGGCTACCCATGGCCATTACCTCCGACAGTAGTCCCTGAAGCTGATTGGGCTTCGAGGTGGAGTAGGGTTCGAGAAGCTCGATCAGCTTCCTATCGTGACGAGCCGGCAGCTGGGAGCCGGCCTTGGTCAGGCGCGCCGCCTTAGTCGAATTCTTCTGGAGTCGGGGGGCGGGAACCCGCAGGTACGTGCACCGGGCCGCGGGCCGGCCTCGGGCCGTTGGCGTGCCACGTGGCCGGAAAGCCTGCCAGCCCACGCGCGTGACGGGACGTCGCCGCGGGGAGGGGGCCCGCCACGTCCG
The DNA here is from genome assembly GCF_002575655.3 of Aegilops tauschii subsp. strangulata. NCBI lineage: Eukaryota > Viridiplantae > Streptophyta > Magnoliopsida > Poales > Poaceae > Aegilops > Aegilops tauschii. The sequence continues at coordinate 472,130,046 of NC_053038.3, forward strand.
CGCCCCGGCCCAGGCGCGGATCCTTTGTATCCCGAAACCGCACGCACGTTCCGTGCGGCAGTTTCGGCTCGCACTTATGCGTAATAAACGCGAGACGTGGGGGGAGTGGGCGCAGTTAATCCCACGTCTCCCCCCACGTCCGGCCTCTTCGGTCGCGTGATGCTATAAGTAGGGGGAGGTGGAGGGCGGCAGGCCCTCGCACGCTCCTCCTACTTCCTCCGTCTTCTTTCCTTGCTCGTTCTCGCGACAGCGCCTCGCCGCCACGCTCTTCCTCCGCACGCTCCTCCGCCGCCGTGCTAGCTTCCGCCCTGCGTCCCCACGTGGAGCAGCTTGGCGGGGATTGGGACGGCTCCATCGTCCATAACGACTACATCGACTTCCTCCGCGACACCCGGCGTCTGCCCAGCGCGGACAAAGTGGAGGTCCGCCTCGCACCGGAGAAGAAATCAGGCCGGCGCCGCGGGATGGCGAGCGGGTGGTCTTCCGCTCGCACTTCCTGCGCGGCTTCGGCCTGCCAGTGAGCGCCTTCTTCCGCTCCTGGCTGGAATTCTATCAGCTCCAGCCGCACCACCTCACCCCCAACGCGGTGATGCTGCTGTCGGCCTTCGTCACCCTGTGCGAGGGCTATCTCGGCGTCCTCCCCACCCTTGAGCTCTGGGGGGAGTTCTTCCAGTCGAAGCTGGGCACGCGCAGTAAAGGCGTGCCGGCTCATACTAGCGCCTTCATCGCGTCGCGGAGATCGGGCGCCGACAACCCCTTCCCCGTCATCACGCTGATCCAATCGGTGAAGAAGTGGCAGAAGTCGTACTTCTACGTGTGGAACATCGCTCCACGGGGCGACTACATCAACCTGCCGGCTTACGTAGCCGGCCCCCCGGCAGGGAGGCTGCCCCAGTGGTCCTTCCGGGCGGTGACGCTGTCGCAGGGAGGAAACGCCGCCATCGCCCGCCTGCGGGTGATGGTCCAGTCGGAGGGCCTGACGGGGCCCGACCTCCTGGCCGCGTTTGTCACGCGTCGGGTCCTTCCACTCCAGAGCCGGCCCCATCTGATCTGTCAGATGAGCGGCCAGCTCGATCCGAGCCGGATGTGCACCAAGGAGATGCCGCAGCCCGACGCCGCCGACATGGTGAATTACCTCGCCAACTGCCAACTTTCCGAAGACTGGCAATTCGGCAAGGAGCCATACAGCCGCGCCAATCCTCCGCCTATGGTACGCTCCCCTCGTCTCTTTTTCTTTCTCTCTCTCAGCTTTGTCGCCGAGTTCCTCTGGGCCGACTCTAACTCAATCGGCTTGTTCTTTTGACAGAGTCCTCTGCTTCGGCCGGCCGGTGGGGCAGACGTGGAGCGCCGCTTCGTCCCCGACCGGACCGAACACGACCAGGAGGACCCTGACCTGGGGGCGGTCCATATGGAGGACGCCGTCGAGCCGGCCGACGGCCAAGCCGGCGGCGAAGCAGGCGGCTCCGGGTTCACCGCGACCTTCGACGACTGGCCGGACGAGGACGAAGCCGAAGCCGTCCCGCCCCGCCAGCCGGCCTCCGGACGCGGCGTGGGCTCCTCCGGCGCGCAGCCTGCTCGGGGTAGAGGCCAGAAACGTCGCGCCACCCAGGGCATGTTCGGTAGCCGGACGAAGAAGCCCAGGGGTGGGGCGGCAGCCACCAGGCAGGAAGAGGCGGCCGTGAAGGCGGCTCGCTTCCGCAAAGTGGTGAAGCAGCCGCAGACTGTGTCGGCGTAAGTTCTCTCTTTCTAAGTACTGTCCTCCTTTCTTTCCTTTGGTGGTTCTTGAATCTTCGTCTTCTTTTTCAATGGTCAGAGCTCCGCTGTCACTTGAGCGGGCGGCCGCTGGCTCCGTCGTCGAGTCGCCAGGGGGCTCTAGGAGCACCACCCGCCGCGTAGATCCCCGCGCCGCCCTCCTGGAGGCGACGGAAAGGAATGCGCGGGAGGCGCGGGAGGAGCAGGAAGCGCGGGAGGCGGAGGCACGGAGGGCAGCCGCCACCCAGGCAGCTCGGGAGGAGGAGGCGACGAAGGCGCTCGCCGAGGCCGCAGCCAAGGCCCAGGCAGAGGCCGAGGCCGAAGCGGCGGCAGGGGAGGCTTTGATGGTCACCCCCCTGCGCACCATGGCGCCCGTGGACGTGGATCCCTCGCCAGGGGGAGCCAGCGGTTCCCAGCCGGGGCTGGGAGGAAGCGGCAACGACGTCGTCATCTTGGGGGAGGCGCCGGGGCCGACTCCTCCGACTAGGGCGACCCAAGGCCGCCAGCCTGAGCCTGCGCCCGCACAGTCGGCGGAGGGCGAGCCGGCCGCGGGGGCTGAGGTGGCGGTCCGGGTTCCGCCAAGCCGGCGTGCAGGGAGGGCCGCGTCTGAGCCGTAGAAGGCTGCGTCGGAGCCACAGCCGGCCGTGGGCTCCAGCTCGTCGGCCCAAGACGCGGAGGCGGCCAGCGCTACCTCGGGGTGGACGCCGGGCGGAGGGTCAGCCGTGGTGAACATCGCTGCACAGGACGTCCGGACCCGGCTGCAAGGCCAAGCTGCGGTGCTGAGGCAGTTCACCGACGAATTCCTCGCCACGCGGGCAGCCATCCAGATTAGTATTCTCATCTTGCTCTTTCTTGATCTTGATTTCTCTCGTGGGGGCGCGTCAGCGCACCCACTGGGTGTAGTCCCCGAGTTCCGAGTCGGCTGCTGAGCAGGCGGCTTGGAACTTCTTGGAGATTTTGTTTTTGCTGCTTTTGTTCTCACGTCGGTCTTCTGTCTGTCTTGCAGGACTACCACAACCTCCGAGCGGCCGCCTTCAACTCCCAGGCTCGGGAGCTGACTCAGAAGACCGCCGATCTCACTGAAAGCCGAGGTATGTGACTTGATCTTTATCTCATGTGGGGGCGCGTCAGCGCACCCACTGGGTGTAGTCCCCGAGATTCGGGCCGACTGCTGAGCAGTCGACTCGGATCTTCCTTGATGATTTCTCATTGTTCCTCTTCTTCTTCTATCTCTGCAGCGGCCAACGCCAGTCTGAGGGCACAGCTGGGGGAGTCCCAGACTGCTCTTCGTGCCAAGGACGCGGAGCTCGCCGCCTTGGTGCAGGAGCGCGACCGCCTGGTCAAGAAGTTGGCCGACCAGGAGGAAGGCCACCAGGCGGCGCTGAAGGCTGCGCAGGATCGCGAAGCCACCCTCCAGGCCGAGTTTGAGACGGAGGCGGCCGGCTGGGCAGAGGCCAAGCAGACTCTGGTCTCCGGCTATGGCCAGATCGAGGATCTGGTTGACGGTAAATCGTCTATCCCTTCATCCTTTCTTGCCATCTGCCACTTTGGCTTGTTTTTCTGATTTTGGTGTTCTTCTTTTCTTTTCTTCTTCGCGCAGAGTACTTCCCCGGCTATTCTACTGCCGCCAACCAGGCCATCGAAGCCCGTCGCCAGGCGAAGAGGCAAGCCGGCTTCGAGATCCCGCCAACCGCCAGCCGCTCGCTGGAGGAACAGCTCCTGGCGATCCAGGCTCGCATCCAGCCGGCTCACAGGCTGCTCCGCCGGCTTCAGCGCGCGGGATCGCAGGTCTTGGCCGCCCTCTGGCCCGGCCAAGTGGTCCCTCGCACCCCCAGTCGGACCGCCGACTGGCTGGAGGTGGCAGTCGGCCGCTTCGAGGCTTGGAAGGCGTCAGCGGCTCGCTCCGGCGCCAGGCGGGCGCTGGAGTTCGTCAAGGCCTGGTATCCCGGCCTGAACCTGGACCAGCTGGCGACCTGGTGGCAGCAAGCCGACACGGAGCTGGAGCCGGCGCGGCCGGCCATCATTCGGCGGGCTTTAGCGATCGCCGACTACACCGACACCAACGTCTTCGCCCCCGAGGTGGACGACAATGGAGTCGCCCAGCCGGAAGATTGGTTCGGGCTGGACCCGGCGTACGGCGAGGACTCGACGGAGGAGATCGACTCCAGCGACGAGGGCGAAGAGGAGGAGGAGGAGGGTGAAGACGCCGAGCCGGCTGGTGGAGTAGCCGGCCAGCCTGACCGCGCCTCCAGCACTACGTCGCGTGCGAGTGCGTCTCCAGCCGCGGGAGGTGGTCAAGCCGGGACCAGCTAGGCGGCCACTCCTTCAGCCGGCGAGCTGCCTTCACCGACCAGCTCGACCTCCAAGTCGCGCCTTAGTCTTCTTTCTTTTATTTTCCTGTCTTGTTACTTTTGAACAATGTTTGGTTAAGTCTGCACAATTCCACCCACTGGGTGTATTCAAACTTAAGTCTGTTGCCGGCCTGTGGGCGGCTTTATGTATATAAGTTATGCAATCGGTCTTTCCTTGCACTTTCGCTTTTTGTCCTTCTGCTTTTTTCCTTTGCCGCCCTCCCTTGGTTGCCGCCTCCCCAGTCAAACAGTTGCTCTGCAATCTGTAGCCGGGGGGTGCCTGGCCGATTGGGGAGGGGGAAGTACTTTTAGCTCTGCCGGACTTAAGCTAAGTTTTTTAGGAAGCCGGCCAGCCGGCTGCTGTGACAGCCGGCAGGCATATATGGAGGCCGTCTTTTTGCCATATAGGTTAGTTGTTCCTTAGCCGTTTTTCGTGTGGGCGTCCTTTCTGTCTTCTCTCTTGCTAGTCGGACAGTCAGTTCTTTGAGCTGCGACTTTCAACAAGAGAGGACTTGGGAGCCGGCGCACTACTTTGCTGACTTCGGGAAGAACTTAGAATATAGCTCAAGGCGGCCAGTCCCCGGGCCGACTAGTCGGACCCAGTGCCGGACAAGAATTCAAAATGTAGTAATACATTCATGGATATGACACTCGTCATTCATAGATAAATAAAAGGCAGTCCCCGAGTACTGTTCGGGGGGCCTGTTGGTTTGTAACTTAATACAAAAGGGGTAGCGTGATACATACTACTTTTCAGCTGTAAAATCGTCTTAGGAGGTTTGCGTTCCATGGTCGCTCCGACTCCTTGCCGGAGTCGTCTCTCTTGCGTGCTCTTGGCTTTTGCGCGTCGATCAAGTAGTAGGAGTCGTTGCCTTGCTGACGACGAAGGGGCCTTCCCAAGGGGCCGAGAGCTTGTGCTGGCCGGCTGTTCGCTGGATCAGCCGGAGCACAAGGTCGCCCTCTTGGAAGGATCTTGGCTTGACCTTGCGGTTGTAGTAGCGGCGCAGGCCTTGCTGGTAGATGGCGGACCGGCTGAGGGCTAACAGCCGGCCTTCTTCCAGTAGGTCGACGCCGTCTTCTCTTGCTTCTTTGGCTTCCTCCTCCGTGTACATGGTGATCCGAGGCGAGTCGAACTCGATGTCTGTTGGGATGACAGCCTCGGCACCGTACACAAGGAAGAATGGAGTGAAGCCGGTTGACTTGTTGGGTGTAGTGCGCAGACTCCAGAGGACAGCCGGCAGCTCTTCGAGCCAGCAGCCGGCCGATCGCTCCAGTGGTACAACCAGTCGGGGCTTGATGCCGGAGAGGATAAGTCCATTTGCTCGCTCGACCTGGCCGTTTGACTGCGGGTGGGCAACGGACGCTAAGTCCAGTTGGATGCCCTGTGTCGCGCAGAAACGTGCCAGTGCGCCTTTGGTGAAGTTCGTGCCGTTGTCGGTGATGATGCTGTGTGGCACGCCGTACCGAGTAGTGATGTCGTTGATGAATGTCACGGCAGTCGGCCCGTTCAGCTTCTTAATTGGCTTGGCTTCATCGGGTCGGTGGAGCCGACCGACTCCATGTCCGCAGCGGGCTCGCTGGAGACGTGAAGTTGGTCGAGGAGGCTGACGAGGCGGCTCTCGGGGTAGTCGGTGCCTGCGTCGGACGCAGGCTCGTCGGAGATGCGAGTTTCGCCGAGCAGATCGGCGAGGCGGCTCGCTGCGCAGGCGTCGTCGACGCCTTGCAGCGCGTCGAGGCAAGCGCCATCGGGCGCAGCAGGCTGGCTGCGCTCGCGGGGAAGCAAGAGGGTTCCCGTCCAGAACAGGTCTCCGGACGACGGTGCACCTGGCCCCACGGTGGGCGCCAAATGTCGGGTGGTTGGTGCGACATATGCCAAGGGATGGCTTATCATTGTGGGAGCCAATAAAACGTCGCCGGTGCCTGGAAACGGGATGAGGCGAAGACATGCACGCCGGCGAATCTTACCCAGGTTCGGGGCTCTCCGAGGAGATAACACCCCTAGTCCTGCTCTGCGGGGTCTCCGCATGATCACTAGGTCGATAAGGGGTAGCTACAATCGCTCCTAGAGCTGTTGGGATCAAGGGAGAAGAAGAACAAGGCTAGCTCTTGCTTCTCTCTATCTATGGTGTGTGTGCTATGCGTGGGTGTTAACCTAGAAGCCAACTATGCTCCAAGGTCAATCCAGAAGCCAACTATGCTCCAAGGCCGAAACCAGAAGCGAACTATGCTCCAAGGCCGAAACCAGAAGCGAACCCTTTGCATGGGTGCTCCGGGGGGTTTATATAGGCCTACCCCCGGGGGGTACAATGGTAATCCGACTGGGAACTGGTCCCAGCCGTCAGTGTCTACGCTCGCCGGCTTCCCCGCCGGCTGCTGGGTCCCGCCGGCTGCCGGCTACTTGGTCGACAGGCCGGTCCCACCGCCTAGGGTCTTGTCGGCGGCTGCTTACTATAGCCGCGCCTCTCATGATGAGGGCTTTGTCGAGGTGAGCGTGGCTACAGTGGGCCGCCTTGGGGGCTATCACTGTAGCCTCACCTCGTCTTGTCTCCTTAATGGGGCTCCTGCTTCGAGGAAGGGAGTAGCCGGCTTCTGGAGGCCGGCTATACCCCTCGCCGACTAGGAAAAGCCGGGCCGCCTTCACGCCTCTCTCTGGCTGAAGGGGCCCGCAACCCTTGGGCCGTACAGGAGTGAGTCGTGGATGACGTCGAGGCTAGCGTGGCTACAGTTCCGAGCCGCACGGGAGATGTCCCTCCCGTACGGCCTCCTGTAGCCATGCCCGCCTCGAGCTTCGGGGGTCGTGGGCCGCACTGTGGCCACACCCCGTCACGTCGCCGTTATGTAGGAGTGGTTGTGGTCTTGGCCGGCTTCTAGGAGTCGGCGTCCTTCTTGGCCGGCTGCTTGGAGTCGGCCACCCCCAGTCGTCCTAGGGAGGAGTCGGTGAGGCTGGGTCGCCTTCCGGGAGTCGGCTTTAGTGGTAGCCGGCCGGGGAAGGCAGCCCAAATGCCTGGAGTGCTTGAAGGCCCAAAGGCCAGATAAATTTTCTGAAGAGCCACGGGTAGTCGGTTAGGCTACCCATGGCCATTACCTCCGACAATTTGTCACTCCGTGTAAACGGAGAGGTATCTCTGGGCCCACTCGGTAGGACATCATCATAATGTGCACAATGTGACCAAGGAGTTGATCACGGGATGATGTGAGTTACGGAACGAGTAAAGAGACTTGCCGGTAACGAGATTGAACAAGGTATCGGGATACCGACGATCGAATCTCGGGCAAGTAAGATACGGATAGACAAAGGGAATTGTATACGGGATTGATTGAATCCCCGACATCGTGGTTCATCCGATGAGATCATCGTGGAACATGTGGGAGCCAACATGGGTATCCAGATCCCGCTGTTGGTTATTGACCGAAGAACGTCTCGGTCATGTCTGCATGGTTCTCGAACCCGTAGGGTCTACACGCTTAAGGTTCGATGACGCTAGGGTTATAGGGAAAGTATGTACGTGGTTACCGAATGTTGTTTGGAGTCCCGGATGAGATCCCGGACGTCACGAGGAGTTCCGGAATGGTCCGGAGGTAAAGATTTATATATGGGAAGTCCTGTTTTGGTCACCGGAAAAGTTTCGGGTGATATCGATAATGTACCGGGACCACCGGGAGGGTCCCGGGGGTCCACCAAGTGGGGCCACCAGCCCCAGAAGGCTGCGTGGGCCAAGTGTGGGAGGGGACCAGCCCCAGGTGGGCTGGTGCGCCCCCCCCCCCCCCACCAAGGCCCAAGGCGCATGGGAGAGTGGGAGGGGGCAAACCCTAGGTCCAGATGGGCCTTAAGGCCCACCCTAGTGGCGCCCCCCCCCCCTCTCCTCCCCTTGGCCGCCCCCCCTAGATGGGATCTAGGGCTGGCCGCCAGCCCTTGGGGTGGAAACCCTAGAGGGGGCGCAGCCCCCCCCCCTATATATAGTTGAGGTTTGGGGCTGCCCAAGACATGAGAACATCTCTCTTTCGGCGCAGCCCTACCCCTCTCCCTCCTCCTCCTCTTCCGCGGTGCTTGGCGAAGCCCTGCGGGATTGCCACACTCCTCCATCACCACCACGCCGTCGTGCTGCTGCGGGATGGAGTCTTCCCCATCCTCTCCCTCTCTCCTTGCTGGATCAAGGCGTGGGAGACGTCACCGGGCTGCACGTGTGTTGAACGGGGAGGCACCGTTCTTCGGTGCTTAGATCGGAATCAACCGCTATCTAAATCGCTACGAGTACGACTCCCTCATCCGCGTTCTTGCAACGCTTCCGCATCGCGATCTACAAGGGTATGTAGATGCACTCCCCTTCCCCTCGTTGCTAGATTACTCCATAGATTGATCTTGGTGATGCGTAGAAAATTTTGAATTTCTGCTACGTTACCCAACAGGTTTTGGAATGGAGATGATGGAGAGGAGAGGAGGTGGTTTTGCAATGGAGAAGAGGGAGAGGAGCATGCGGCAATGATTTAGGATTGGACGAGAGGGCCGGTGGCTGTGACTGGATCAAAATCAAAATCAATTTACCCTTCAATTAAGAAAGCGACCCCACATTAACTAGTCTCCCTTTTATTCTGGGTCATAATTGACCATGATTTTCGCAAATAAAATATACGTTATACGTTGTAAAAATAATATAATTTGAAAGTACATTCAGATACGAACCAAACGATACAATTTTTGGTGACATGCATTCACATTTTGCTTGTCAAATACAGTACATGGTCAAACTTTGACCCATAATACGCAAAACAAAAAAATACTTCCAAGACCAGCGCCGCTCTTCCGCTCTTCTCCTCTTAAACCACCGCCGCTCCTCTCCTGTTCCAGTCTAAATCCAGCGCCGCTCCTCTCCTCTTCCATTTCAAAACCACCGCCCCTCCTCTCCTGTTCCAATCCAAAACCAGCGTCCCTCCTCTCCCGTTCTAAAGCAAAACCAGCGCTGCTCCTCTCCTCTTCCATTCAAAAACCACTGCCGGCGAGTGAAGGTGCTGTGGAGAAGTACATCGATGGAGGAGTACAACCGATACGTGAGGATCGCAGACGGCGACCCTGTGAAGCTAGCTAGGATGTTGGAGATACAGTCTTGATTTGACAACAAGGACCAACTAGCGGCGACGGCGACATCCATGGCCAAATATCTGCAACAGAGCGAAAAGGCGGCGATACTCCCGGAGGGAGTCGCGCGGGAGTACATAGAGCTGCTACTCTGGTTCATGGAGCAAACAGATTCACCGAATCCGATCATGAGGGAGCGGTGGTGGGAGTATCGATCCTAGATGGAGCATCCACCAGAGATTGAAGGATCGAGCATCTACAGGGTGCCGTTTGTGAGGGTGTCGTGCCAGAGTGAGCCGGTGGAGTCTTCGTCGACCGAACCCAACTGCAAGAGGAGAAAAACAGTTGGCCCGACGACGCTTCCCCGCCATCCTCTCCCTCGCTGTTCACATCGTCTCACGGGGCGGCTGTCTGCCGTCGAGGAATAGGAGGGATTTGCCCCCCCCCCCCCGCCCCCCAGACCAATAGTCTGGCAGGTTGTGAATTGTCAGGAGGAGCTTAGGGTTGTTAGTATTTGTAGGTTGTGAATTGTGTTTTGTGTTGTGTATTTTGAGAGTACTTTCAGATATGAATGTCTTTTGAATTTCAGATTTGCAATATTGAGCATATGAAGTATGTTATGAATTCTAGAGATCTATTTTTAGCACTTAAAAAATGTAGTTTCATAGGAGTATAAAAGTGCAGACAATGTGATTCTCAGAGAAGAAACTGCAAGTTTCAGTTTCAGATAAGAAACTCCAAGTTCAGTTTCAGATAAGAAACTGCAACTTTCAGAGGTAGAGCATTTATATTAACACGGCCTTTTCAAACAGTGTTAACATCATGCTGGAAGTTTTATTCATGGTCGAAACTGGAACTACCAGCCAGTTAACATCATGCTGATCAACATTCATGCATAGCACATCTTCATATGATGCACAGTCAAAACGATATGCTATTTTCAAAATGCCCACACAATGTCGAGTGTGCGAAAAACAGAGAAAACGAGGGCGAAGTTTTGGCAGGTGTAGGACGTGGTGTGCGTAGATGACAATTGGGACCCACATGTCAATAAAGGCAGAGGCAAAAAATTTGGAGATATTTTCTCTGCACAGGTGGAATCGAACCCGGGCGGAACAGCTGTTGGGTAGTGTCACTCGGCCACTGGGCCAGTTTAGTTGTTTCCTTACTAATAAGGCACTTCCTCATGTGGTCGGATCTCCTCCTGCGCCTTTGGGCGATCGCCGCGACGCCGCTGTCTGCCGTTGTGAACATGCTGAACAAACGAGAGGAATCTGGAGAGGACTATACGTGGAGAGGCGGACAGTCGGGACCCACCAGGTCTATGGCCGTACGCAAACAAGTGCCTCATCGAAAAAATACTTCCTCCTAATGCTATACTGAAGTTGGGGCCCACGGGTTTGTCAACATAGTTACATTTTTTTAGGTGCTTCAACGTAGTTACTACAGGAGATAAATTCACAACGAAGCCGGGGAGCTGGCAGGTATCATTTATTATCACTGGGGCAGCAAGTATCAGCCGGGTTTTGGGCTGCCCCGTCTAGGCTTTCTTTTTTAACATGTGCAGCCCACGACCTCGGATGGGAGGTCCATAAGGCTGTTTGTATTTTCTTGAGGGCCGTCATGTATCGACCGGCCTATGGACCACCCATCCGAGGTTTCATTTTTCCTGAAACATCGGCAGCCCAACTTATGTATTTTTTTTGAAGAAAACACAGAGGTCTGTTCTATTTTTCTATATAAGAATAGGAACACCTGGTCCAACTTATGTTTCCCTTCTAACTATATTATATATATTTAAATAATTTTATATGTTATTATATATTATTGTTATTTTCATCATATATTTAACAGATACTTACATATGTAAGAAAACAATATCCCACATCTTGTTAACTTATAAAAATAATTTCTTAACAATAAAATCCTGGATTTTTTTTGCAACGAAAATCCTGGTGATTGTGTACAAAAGCTTGGTAAGATTTAAGGACCAATGTAATAATAAATCACTTATTATTTAAATATATATATATATATAACAAAATGCTCATCCCCTGTTTATTTTTTGATAACATTCCTGCGCCCACCCCAACATTATAATTAGAATCAGCTCAGCAAAATTCGAGAAAGTGCAAATGGCCTGTAATTTTTTAGGAACAACATAAATGGGCCGCATGGACGCTACATTATATGTTCACCCAGCCTAGCTAATGGAGTGTAATTCAAAAAAAAAGATCAAATGGACTGTAAATTCTACCTCACAAAAAAAAGAGATCAAAAACCAAGCATTACGCGCATGCTCCTAGGGGGATAGATTGGTAGGAAAAGACCATCGCTCGTCCCCGACCGCCACTCATAAGGAGGACAATCAAAGAACACCTCATGTTTTAAATTTGTTACATAACGTTTACCATACGTGCATGCTACGGGACTTGCAAACTCCAACACAAGTATTTCTCAAATTCACAACTACTCAACTAGCACAACTTTAATATCACTACCTCCATGTCTCAAAACAATCATCAAGCATCAAACTTCTCTTAGTATTCAACACACTCATAAGAAAGTTTTTACTATTCTTGAATACCTAGCATATTAGGATTATTTAAGAAAATTACCATGCTATTTAAGACTCTCAAAATAATCTAAGTGAAGCATGAGAGATCAATAGTTTCTATAAAACAAATCCACCACCGTGCTCTAAAAGATATAAGTGAAGTACTAAAGCAAAAACTATATAACTCAAAAGATATAAGTGAAGCACATAGAGTATTTATAATAATTTCCGAATCATGTGTGTCTCTCTCAAAAGGTGTGTACAGCAAAGATGATTGTGGTAAACTAAAAAGCAAAGACTCAAATCATACAAGACGCTCCAAGTAAAACACATATCATGTGGTGAATAAAGATATAGCTCCAAGTAAAGTTACCGATGGAAGTAGACGAAAGAGGGGATGCCTTCCGGGGCATCCCCAAGCTTTGGCTTTTAGGTGTCCTTAGATTATCTTGGGGGTGCCATGGGCATCCCCAAGCTTAGGCTCTTGCCACTCCTTGTTCCATAATCCATCAAATCTTTCACCCAAAACTTGAAAACTTCACAACACAAAACTCAGCAGAAAATCTCGTGAGCTCCGTTAGCGAAAGAAAACAAAAGACCACTTCAAGGTACTGTAATGAACTCATTCTTTATTTATATTGGTGTTAAACCTACTGTACTCTTCTCTATGGTTTATAAACTCTTTCACTAGCCATAGATTCATCAAAATAAGCAAACAACACACGAAAAACAGAATCTTTGAAAAGCAGAACAATCTGTAGTAATCTGTAACTAACGCAAACTTCTGGAACTCCAAAAAAATCAGCCAAAATAGGACGACCTAGATAATTTGTTTATTGATCAGAAGCAAATTGAATCAATATTTTATCACGTTCTGGTGATTTTTAACAATTATTTTAGTGAACAGAAAGTCTGGAATTTTCTGCAAGATCAAATAACTATCATCCAAGAAGATCCTATAGGTTTAACTTGGTACAAACACTAATTGAAACATAAAAACACATCTAACGAGAGGCTATAACAAATATTTATTCCTAAATAGAAGAAGAAAAAAAGAAAAACCTAAAAATAAAAATGGGTTGCCTCCCAACAAGCGCTATCGTTTAACGCCCCTAGCTAGGCATAATAGCAAGGATAGATCTAGGTAGTGCCATCTTTGGTGGGCAATTCTTCAATAAGACATCTATCATCCTTTAGAGATTATTTCTTTTTATTAATTATCAAACTTTTAGGAACAAGATCGAAAAATTCATTTGTAGCAATTGGTTTCTTAATGATAGCAAAAAGATTGGGATGAATACTTATATATTTGAGATCCGCAGTTTTCTTACTAGAGGATTCACCCTTATTTTTAGGAACATACATAAGCTTGGCAATTTTAGTTGCAGGACTTGGAGTATTCTTTATGGAAGAAAAAGTGGTTCCCAAGTTGGTAATGATACCCTCAAGTTTATCGATTCTAGTGGAATCTTGATTTATTCTTTCATTAACTATGGGTTCCTTCTCCTTAATATATTTCAAAGTGACTCCTACTTTAGATCCATATTGGGTAATTTGGTTGTGGATCTTTTGATCCAGATTTTCAATTAACTCCACAGTAGCAACTTTATTTTCAATAATTTCAAGTCTTTGCATTACATGCTCCAAAGTTAACATACTTCCATTAACCAAAAGAGGTGGTGAGCCAAACAAATCTATCATAGCATTATAAGAGTCAAAAGTATGGCTACCCAAGAAATTCCCTTCGGTAATGGTGTCAAGAATATATCTATACCAAGGATTAGCACCTACATAAAAATTGCGGAGAAGAACGGAAGTAGATTGCTTCCTGGTAGATCTATTTTGAGCATTGCAAATTCTATACCAAGCGTCTTTTAGATTTTCTCCCTCCCTTTGTTTCAAATTGAGAACTTCATTTTCGGGAGACAACGGAGAAGATAAAGGACTAGCCATAACGACAAGCAAACAAATGAAAAGAGGCAAACGGAAAAGAGAGGGCAAATAAAACGGCAAGGGTGAAGTGGGGGAGAGGAAAACGAGAGGCAAATGGCAAATAATGTAATGCGGGAGATAAGGGTTTGTGATGGGTACTTGGTATGTTGACTTTTGCGTAGACCTCCCCGGCAACGGCGCCAGAAATCCTTCTTGCTACCTCTTGAGCAGTGCGTTGGTTTTCCCTTGAAGAGGAAAGGGTGATGCAGCAAAGTAGCGTAAGTATTTCCCTCAGTTTTTGAGAACAAGGGTATCAATCTAGTAGGAGGCTACGCGCGAGTCCCTCGCACGTACACAAACAAATAAATCCTCGCAACCAACACGATAAGGGATTGTCAATCCCTACATGGTCAGTTACGAGAGTGAGATTTGATATATATGATAAGATAATATTTTTGGTATTTTTGTGATAAAGATGCAAAGTAAAATAAAAGCAACGGAAATAACTAAGTGTTGGAAGATTAATATGATGGAAAATAGACCCGGGGGCCATAGGTTTCACTAGTGGCTTCTCTCGAGAGCATAAGTATTTTACGGTGGGTGAACAAATTACTGTTGAGCAATTGACAGAATTGAGCATAGTTATGAGAATATCTAGGCATGATCATGTATATAGGCATCACGTCCGAAACAAGTAGACCGACTCCTGCCTGCATCTACTACTATTACTCCACACATCGACCGCTATCCAGCATGCATCTAGAGTATTAAGTTCATAAGAACAGAGTAACGCTTTAAGCAAGATGACATGATGTAGGGGGATAAACTCATGCAATATGATATAAACCCCATCTTGTTATCCTTGATGGCAACAATACAATACGTGCCTTGCTGCCCCTACTGACACTGGGAAAGGACACCGCAAGATTGAACCCAAAGCTAAGCACTTCTCCCATTGCAAGAAAGATCAATCTAGTAGGCCAAACCAAACTGATAATTCAAAGAGACTTGCAAAGATAACCAATCATACATAAAAGAATTCAGAAGATTCAAATATTGTTCATAGATAAACTTGATCATAAACCCACAATTCATCGGTCTCAACAAACACACCGCAAAAGAAGATTACATCGAATAGATCACAAGAGAGGGGGAGAACATTGTATTGAGATCCAAAAAGAGAGAGGAAGCCATCTAGCTAATAACTATGGACCCGAAGGTCTGAGGTAAACTACTCACACTTCATTGGAGAGGCCATGGTGTTGATGTAGAAGCCCTCCGTGATCGATGCCCCCTCCGGTGCAGCTCCGGAACAGGCCCCAAGATGGGATCTCACGGGTACAGAAGGTTGCGGCGGTGGAATTAGGTTTTTGGCTCCGTATCGGATCGTTTGGGGGTACGTAGGTATATATAGGAGGAAGGAGTACGTCGGTGGAGCAACGTGGGGCCCACTAGGGTGGAGGGCGCGCCCAGGGGGGTAGGCGCGCCCCCCTACCTCGTGGCTTCCTGGTGTCTTTCTTGACGTAGGGTCCAAGTCCTCTGGATCATGTTCGTTCCGAAAATCACGTTCCCGAAGGTTTCATTCCATTTGGACTCCGTTTGATATTCTTTTTCTGCGAAACTCTAAAATAGGCAAAAAAACAGCAATTCTGGGCTGGGCCTCCGGTTAATAGGTTAGTCCCAAAAATAATATAAAACTGAATAATAAAGCCCAATAATGTCCAAAACAGAATATAATATAGCATGGAGAAATAAAAAATTATAGATACGTTGGAGACGTATCACACACCACAGCAAACCAGTGAACCCTCGTACTCCTCTACGCGTGGGCATCCACTGCCGCGTCTTCCCCGGATCCGCGTCGTCCCCTTCCTAGGCCTCGCCGTTGTCCACCGCCCTGGTGCTCTCGGCGCGGCGTGGTCAACGTGGTCAAGGAACGGCTTCCATCGGACGTGGACTGTACGTGGAGAGGCTGACAGCTGGGTCCACGGCCACAGCAAGGAAGTGCCTCCTTATTACGCGCAAAACAATTATTCCTCCAGCTGACCGCGGGGACCCACCGGACGGGCCACCGTATTTCGCAAAAAATACGTTTCCCCCTGACTGTTGGGACCCACCAGCTACATCTTCGCATGCAAGGAAGTGCGTCCGGGCAAAAAAAATTGATTCGGCCCCCTGACTGCTGGGACCCACCAACTACATCTTCGCACACAAGGAAGTGCCTGACAGTCGGGACCCACCTGGTCGAAGCGTATGTAGCGTTGTCATTCTGGTCACAAACGTGTACGTACATACTGGTCGATGTAGAGGCGCGCACGTGTCGTAGTAGAGGCGCGCACGTAGCATGTACACGTACGTACAGCGGCCAGTGTGCAAGAAAGAAAATACGGCAACGTACGTACATACAGGCAGGGTCTCGAACGCCTACTCGCGCATACGTACGGCCAGGGCTCGTGTACATGGCTGGGTCGGAACGGAGAAACTGCGTCGTCATCGTGTTCATGGGGAGTCAACCGGCTGGGCCGGAACAGAATGCGTCGTCGTGTTCATCGGGAGGGCTTGGATGGAACAGCCAATGGAAACGAGGCCTGGCGTACCGCAGAACAGAGGAAACGGCCTTGTGTTCGACCGGCCACGTTCGAAACGGGATCCTGTTCATCGGGAGGGGTCTGGCGTACCGCAAAACGGAGGAAACGGACCTCCTACGGTCGAAACGGTGGTCCTGTTGATCAGGAGGGGTGTGGCGTACCGCAAAACGGAGGAAATGGACTTGTGTTGGAGCGCTACGGTCGAAACGGGGGTCCTGTTCATCGGGAGGGGTGTGGCGTACCGCAAAACGGGACTCCACGGTATACTGTTCATCTCCACCGTCGACCCCCTCCAGCCTCCACGGGCTACTATTCATCCACCGTCGACCTCCTCCAGCCTCCACCTGTGACTGTTCATCCACGGGCTCCTATTCATCCAGCCTCCACCGCGCGCTACTCCACCGGCTACTGTTCAACCAGCCCTCTCCATGGGCTCCTGTTTAACCACGCCTCCACAGGCTACTGTTCATCCAGCCCTCCACCGTCTACTGTTCATCCTGCCCTCCATGGGGTGGTCCTGTTCATCCTGCCCTCCACGGGGTCCTGTTCATCCAGCCCCAGCCGGCTCGATCGGTCGGGGTCCTGTTCATCCAGAGGCAACACCATGGGGTCCTATTCATCCACCCGCACTGGGAACTGTTCATCCAACCCCCCCCCCCCAGCAACGCTCACTGTTAATCCAGAGGCAGCATCAATTGGCTTCAGTTAGCAGCAGTAGCGAAGGAATCACTCGATCGGGTTCAGTTAACAGCCATCGATCGATCGCTCGGGTTCAGTAACGCGTAGCCTGCAGTGCAATCGCTCAGGTTCTGTTAGAGCCCAACGCCTCGCTCGGGTTCAGTTAGAGCCCAACGCCTCGCACCCACACCCATGCGTGTACGAGAGAAACGGGCATCGCTCGGCCCCGACCACCCACCGTAACCGGGAACACCCCGATATTTTCCTCGCCCTCGCTTCTACCACAGTTTTTCCGTCATGGACGGCCCAAACAATGTCATGCAGCTGCGTCTCCGGCCCGCCCAAGACGAAAAGCCAATTTTCTGTCATGATTTTTTGTCATAGAAGTAGGACCCCACCACATCTATGATGATACCGGGTTTTGTCACAATTATCGTCATAGAAGTTTCATAAGTATGACAGAAAAAAAATTCATTTGGCCCAAAATGTCACAGATGTGTCTTTTTTTGTAGTGGGTGTTGTAACATCACAACCTCCTATCGGTGCACGGGGCAGTCAGGATCGTGACCGGCTGTGAGGGGCTCCAAAACTGGAGCATGGACCTCATCTCCTCCCTGCCAAACCTGCAAGATTTGGCAGCAAAGTGTTGCCGGAAGTAGGAGAGAGAGGGCTGAGACATAGTTCCACACTTGCAATCATCCCTTTCTCTTGCAGCTCCTGCCGGGAACTGATTGATCTCGAGGAGGGGTTTCTCTCCAACTACATGTCGTGAAGTACAGGAAGTGGTGAATTGTCGGCGTCGCGTCAATAGCAGGGCAAGGGGTGATAGTTGAGGATAACATGCTGATGTGGGTCTAAGAAGACGTTGTAGCAATAAAGGAGCAATGATGCCATCACCGTTCATTGATTCATCACATTCTGAAACCTTAGTGGAGTTCCCCAGGGACGTGTATACCTTTCAATTGGATGCTCGAGGAAGCAGGATAAGCTATGATGCAAGCGGATGGTTGAATCAAGTGTAACTTTTTCCTATTTTCTATACTGCAATTGTGATTGTTTTTGCTATACCTTGTATCTGAGCTGACATCGTTTTGCTTTCGAATTGCAGATTTTGATCAGGCATTCAGGAATAAGCAGGAAAGAACATGAACCCCAAGGTGAGGGGCATCCTATCAATTTCTTGCTTTTTCTGTCATAGTTGATATGCTTGATTGTTCTGGTCTACTGGTCTGGATCTGATAATGTAAACTTGAAACTGGGGATTTCTTTGGAGAACCTATAAAGTAGCGGTGGCGAGAAGTTAAAGTGGCCCCTAACTGATGAACTTTCAGTCTGGAAACTACATTTATTCTATAGTTGATTATAAGTTAAGTAGCGGTGGCGAGAAGTTAAAGTGGCCCCTAACTGATGAACTTTGAGTCTGGAAACTACATTTATTCTGTAGTTGATTATAAGTTATTAGAACTGTAGTGTTTTACATTGATGTTGTCAGTTCCCTTCTGTTAACTAGCCAAGAGGTAGATTTCAGTTTCATGTAGCTGCTAGCACTCAGTTTTTTGTGTTTCAATCGAAGTGCAAGGTCAGCATCCTCTTTTGTTTGGCGGTACTAATCACTAACATCTTACTGCACACGCATTTTTTAAAAGACAATATGGATGCACCTCAATTGCAATCTGACACTTGTAAAGATTTTCACATGTTGTTAATGTATGCCAAGATAGCATACATGAAGTTAATGTATTCTAAAGGAGTGTTCGGTTCCTCTCGGCTCCTTTAACTCCGCTCTCGGAGTGGACCATACTTTAGCTTAATTTGACGGAGCTGCCAAAACCCAGCTCCCCAACTCCGTGGAGCGGGGAAGTTCCGAACAGGGCCTAAGTTAATGTGGATCAAAGCGGCTGACTGCACCATCAATGGATGAGAATTTCTCACTGAACTAGTTTTTGTTTGTTCAGTTGCAGGCACTCTGCATGGACGAGAATTTACCACTGTCACTGGTTTTTATTTCTTCAGTAAGTAAAGCATTGTCTAATACCTATCGAGTTGAAACTGATGAAGTTTTATTGAACAATGATCTATTGGAAGCTGACACAGAGAAGGTGATGTATGTTCACTAGCTTTTTGCAAACATTGTATTTCCACTGCTACATGTTCTTTGCATAGCTATTTTTATGTGTAACCAGAATTTATTTGTGGTTACTCATGATCTGCAAATTTTAAGCTACCATGTTTAGAGATCTTAAAACCTGCAAGAAACGTGCGGCCAAAGATTTTTTCCCCTCATTATTTGGTATCAAACAAATAAGGTGTTTTCCTGGAGGATAGTGCTCTTATCGAAGTATTAGGCAGTTGCTATATTTTGCTTTTAGTTACTGTTAGTTTTTATTTAGACTCGGGCGTTACAAACTCTTAATTGAACTATGTAGGTTTGTTTGTGAAGAATCATTCTAACTGGAAGTAATACAAGGCAAGTGTGCATCAGATACATGCACTATTATTGTCTGACAAAACTCAATACTAACATTTTTTTGTTGAGTGAAACTTGGCATTTCTTTCGAATAGGCATCCTGTGTGCAGACTACTTATTTGTAGCTAGATTATTTTTCTCCTGGAAGATGTACGTGTAGTTGCGAGTGAAGTAGTTGCAATAGATTGAACTAAGGGTTAAAATTGTAGATGGCTCCAAATGGCCGACCCATCCCCCATGAGGCTGTTGATGCTAGGCAGGAGTTGGCTACCCCACCGGCTACCGATACTGATAAGGAGTGGTGTACGGCAACATCCTGAGGACTGCCACAAGTACATCAAGATTCATAAGTCCATGTGGTCCTACTCCTCGGGGTTGGGCAAGTTCAGTCGCAAAGTGCTCGTTGTTGGCATCCCACCACTCAGAAGCTCCATCGTGAGGGGGGTAGGTATTTCTCTTGCACTTGATCCATCATTTTTGTTGGGTTAAGTTTTGTGCATGCTTATTTTTTGGATTTAGCAAATGGTTCAAATAAGAGATGTGATTGATCATTCCATAGATGATGAGGGAGAAGAGTAGGGAACACATATGTATCTCATGGCTCTCGATTTCATACAAATTGATGCACTCTCTTTTGTAACCTAAATTCTAGAGAAAATTCACAACAAGGTTGAAGTATCATGGAATATGGTGACTGATTTTTTCATCTCACAGTTCATAATTTTGATAATATTTTTGCAAGAGTGTGGTGGTTGTATGTGTAATCCTTATGTGAATTTCCTTATTTATATTTTGCAAATTAATTAACATTATGCCGTTTCACCATGTCCTGTCAAAAGGCAAATTTTGGATTTACACTATCTGTTCAATAGTTCAATGTCAGTCAGGAGATAAATTGATGCATTCCCCTTTTATGTAGGAATCAGCATGTTGCTCATAGCAACACACATGCATTGTGACATGTTGCTCGTAGCAACACATATGCGTTGCACTCGATCTCTTGCCTCCGTCCAGTCTATGTATGAAGGAGGTTTTATAAATTATTTATTTGAATATTTACAGATCAACATAACGGATCGTTCCTTTTCGGTTTTAAATAAATTACATGACCAACTGCCTCCGGTCTATATGTGAAAAGGTTTGATAACTTCTTTATTTGGATATTATGATAAAAGACAATGTCTACTAACATTTCTTTCAAAATAGAAGTACTTTTTTGTCGGTTTCTTACATAGCAGATGGGATCATTCACCAACACGCTCAAGCCGAAGATGCGTCCCGCACTGTAGAGAATGAGTGTTCCTACATTTTGGACAGTGGCCATATTGTAGAGATTGTAGCAACATGCAAATCTTGGGTGAGGTGTCCCTTTCATGGTCATATTGTATTTAGCATGCTACTAGGGTTCCTGGAACAAGCATCTGTTTTTGTTGTACCCAGTAACTAGATTATCATTAATAACAATAGAATCTTACATAATATTTGTATTGCCAAATGTATTCCTTGTTTGTCGTGGTGCTTAAAAGAGATAAATGCCACATTGGTAATGTGAACTTGCTGTTAATTCACAAGTTTACTTGATCTCCACAAAGTACATGTATTTAAACTCCTTATTTTCCTATGAGATAAGAATGTAGTATCCTTTTGGATGAAGGCTGATATTATGTTGGGCTGTTGGCGTGTCCCTTGAAAGCCATGCTATACACCAGTCTTGCCTGAAATAATAGAAGAAGTACAGGGTAGCTAGATGTACGTGGAGATATCCTAGGAAAATGAGGAAATAAATGTAAAGGGTTTCTTGAGGAGCATATGTTGTGTCCTAAGACAAAATTCTTGGTTGCTTCAAGAAACCTGCCGGCAACATGTTCCCTTCCTAGACCACTGTTAGCAAAGTCAAACACCAAGACATTTCCTAGGTTTGTCTGCAACTTAGTGCTTTTTTCAACATAATATTTGTTATCGTCATGTGTTGTCCATTATGGCAGCAAAGTGATGGCAACACTGTATGTTACAACATGGCAATGGCCTAGTAGACATCGGATCTGCCTTCTTGGCTCGGGGGGTACCACGGGCGGTGCACACCTCCTCCCCCTTGATATCGACACAAACACGAGGGAGGGGATCAAGGCGGAGTGCGGGATAGTTGGCCCCACGGACGGCGCACACCTCCCACTTGATATCGGCACGAACACGAGGAGGGGGGATATCAAGGCGGAGTGCAGGCTAGTTGGCGGGGGACTCCTCCTTGGTGGTCTGTGGGAAGTACGATATGAAGGAGAGATGACACTAAAGCGAAGGTGAGGTGGGCGTCATTTCGGTTTTAAAGGAGAGGGCTCCAATGAGAAATGTCCCTCTACGGTGGAAACCGAGTTGGAAAGGAAGAGCCCGGCAGGAAAAGGGAAGGGCGCATCGTGGGATGGGGTTTTTGTGTTGGACCGATGCAGGGAAACCAAGCTGGAGGGGGAGGGTCCGGACAAACACATTTCTCCCTCACATATGGGCTGGATTTGGAGGAGCCCGAACTATCCAGATGGTTGAATTTGGGGGAGCATGGTGGGCGCCCGTTTGATGTCCAAACACGCCTGAATGTATGAGGGAGCATTGAGCTTGACTTTGAAGAAGATCTTAATCATTTATTTGATTCATTTATGTGAATCGTAGCCCGTAACAACGCACGGGCCTTCTACTAGTCTTTGTTAGATAATTACATATTTTTTGCGGGGTAGGTAATTACATAATTAACACGCAAATAATATCCTACTACTAGCTAAAATATACATGCAATCAATATGCTGCCTAATATCAACATGCATTGCACGTATGCACACATTTACGAGTTTAGACAAGTTCTTGTTAGCCACAATTTTTTTGGGATATTTTATTTGTAACTTGGAAACAGAGCTAAATGATATCCAAAGCCAAATCGTTGCTACAAGGTCCAGCACACAGGCCCGAGTTTCACTCTGCTACAACACACGGGTCTCTCCCTCCACAGCCTAGCACCGACTGCTGCTAGTTTATCAACAACACTATTTCAAGTCCTTTTTTGAACAGCCTATTACAGGTCCTTGAACGACATATTTTTTAGGGACGTTCTTTTAGGCACGTTGGTCACAGGCAACATTTGTGTTCTTCTACGTCGGTGGCTAAAAAAAAGATTAACAATCAGCAGCCCGATCGCAGCTCATCGGCAGCCACTCGGGCCACAGCAGCCCGGTTCATGAGAAGACGCCTGAAACAGTGGCGCTTTTAAAAACCATTATTGGTAATGTTCGTGCAGGTGAACGAATGACAAAATCGTTGCTCCAGTCCAATTGCAGCATCTTTACCGAAGTCTTTAAAGTATTTCTTCAAGCAAAGATTGTTACCGCAAAGAAGGTGTTTTCAAGAGGTGTCATTGTAATACTTAGTCATAGGAGTTACTTTGTATTTTCTTGGATCTTAGATCCAACTCAGTGTACCTTTAATTGTTATGAGTATGCATAAAATTACAGGTGTTTCTAAAAAAAGGTTTTGTGAACATTCCAGAAGATTGTGCCTGTGTTTTTTTGAGTTTCTTCTTCTTTTTTCTCTTTAGTCTCTTTAGTTTTTTCTTCCTGTTTTTTTCCTATTTTCCTTTTACTTTTTTCAGATTTTTTTTATTATCATTTTTTTATTTTTATTCCTGAACCTTTTTCAAATTCAGAAATATTTTCAAATTCATGAACTAATTGAAAAAAATAATTCGGAAACATTTTTCTAAATTCTTGAAAAAAATAAAAAAAATAATTTTTAAAAACTAATTGACATTTCCAAAATTCATGAATTTTTTCGAAATTCACAAACTATTTTCCTATCCACGAAATTATTTTTCAAATTTGTGAACTCTTTCACATGATGAACTTTTTTCCAATCAACAAACATTTTTTCATCTATGTTTTTTAGCCCATAAAAACCGGAACTTGGTCTGGTTTCTCTGAACCAATAGAAAGTGAGCAAGCAAATTTGTCTACAGATCAAGCGAGCGAGCGAGCCGGTCTAGCGATCAAACGAGCGAGCGAGCGAGCTGGTTTAGTGATCAAGCGAGTGAGCGGTCGAAGGGTGCTTAATGGGCCGGCCAAACCGAGCGTTCACATGGGCGTTGACGTGCAAAAATCATTGACGTAAGTGTTCGGAGCAGCGTACCTTTTGACGTTCATCCGGCCTGCTTAGGTCGGCTAACGAGGTGAACGAGGGCCAAATAAGCATTGGGTCGATGGTGGTTCATAAACGTAAATCTGGAGCATTGAAGATCCAATAGGGTGGCTAAGGGTACCGAATCGCTATGGAAGCTTGAGTCTCACTATTATAAATCTCTACTCCTAATGTCTCAGTTGGTAGTCTCCGTTCCAGGTTTATTTTCGTCCCACCTCACTCGGTTTATTTTGGTACCTTTTTGGTACCTCCTCCCACCTCACGCTGACCCGCTATGAACCGAAAAAACCACGTACCGAGTCCTCCACCAGCCCCCGCGCTTTTCATTTTGTAACCACCGATCGCGCCCGAGACAAGCGACGAAGAAAAAATCTACGAAAATTAACCAGCGATAAAAAAACCTGCGGAAAAAACCCGAGAACGAATCGCACGAGCGAGGCCTCCTGCCCTCGAGCGACCAGTCGCACGCACGACTCGCACACCAGATCCCTTCGCCGCCGCCCTCCATCCCTTCGCCACCGCAGATCCATCCCGCCGCCGCCGCCGCTCCATCCCTCTCTTCCCTCCAAGCTTGTCACCGGCGACGAAGCGTACGGCGCCCTGCGGTCGTGATCGATCGCCTCCAGGAACCTACCACGCGCGCCGAGGCGAGGGCCTCGTGGACTCCGTCCGTCGCCGCTTGGCCGACGACCCCGCCGCTTGGCCGAGGACCTCGTGATGGATCGATTATTTCTCAGCTTTGGCGCATGCAGTACGGCAGCACGCCGCGCGCAGTTTCCTTGGATTCTATTCCATCTCTTCGCGTCTGCTTCCTCTAATTGTGAGTTTTGGCTGTAATGCGTTTTACAGATTCCCATCTACTGTACTTCCTATGTAGTGCATATCCCGTTCCTCCTTTTACAGGCTTCTCAAATCATTCGTTCGTTCGTGCTGGTCATCCTCCTACATCTGTCTGTCTCGCTGTCCGATTGATTAATCGTGTTCATTGGGATTTAAAAAGAGGAACATGGATTTTTGTTGGTGACTTGTAAGCAGCAACAAGATCTTGCAATTTCTAATTTTCTAGCCATCCACGTGAGTACAGATCAGGTACCTTGTTCCCTGCCTTGCTTTGCATTTTTTATTTAATCAGTAGTGTTCATAATTTCATCTGTCATATGTGTTGTTTGCTACTTCCATGCCTTGCTCCAGTAATTAGCAAGACTGCTCCTAATTTGACAGTTTTTAGAATAGATACAACTGCTTCGAATTACGAGGAATTAGCTTTAGTTAATGTTAAAAAACCAGAATTAGCTTTAGTTAATGTTAAAAAAAACAAGTGAAAATTTTAGGATGATAACAATTTGAGTGGGCATGAAAGTGTACCTTGTTTACCTAATATTCGAAATATAAGTGTCGATGACAAGATCACAAGAGCGAGCAACTTTTACCTTTACTGTTTATGATCCTGTTTTTTCGATAGGTCACATGTTTGCAACATAGGTTACAGTGTACCGAGTATCTTTTGGCAAGAAAATGGTAATATGAATGCTCATATTTTATGTGGCATTAGGGCCCCTTTGTGTTACCTAGCCCCGGGCCCCTGAAATCTCTGGACCGGCCCTGCACTACGTTATCCTCCCCGCTGCACCATTTCTCTTTCGGTTGGGAGAGTAGTTCTTGACATTGCCACATGTTTGATCAGGCGAGTACCTCGGGGCAGAGCCCGCGCTGCCGTACCTAAGCCCCTACATGCGCGGCGAGAACCTGCTCGTCAGCGCCAACTTCGCATCCACCGGCGTCGGCATCCTCAACGACACAGGCGTGCAATTCGTAAGCTCCACGCGCACGCACACACACATGCTCGAATCATGTATACGTATCTACAATAATGCAATGGAGATGACAATAATGTTGTATGTGTGCGTGTGCAGGTGAACATCATCAGGATCGTCCAGCAGCTGCAGAACTTCCAGGACTACCAGCAGAGGCTAGCGGCGTACGTCGGCGAGGACGCGGCGAGGGAGCGCGTGAGCCAGTCGCTGGTGCTCATCACGCTTGGCGGCAACGACTTCGTCAACAACTACTACCTAGTGCCCTTCTCCGCTAGGTCCCAGCAGTTCAAGATCCACGACTACGTCCACTTCATCATCTCCGAGTACAAGAAAGTCCTCGCGGTAATAATAATTAACCTCTTCTCTTACTTACCACTAATCAATTCCCAAACATGCAATATTTCTGCTCCAAAACATAATTGCATTTGTAAAACATGATTAGCATTCAAGGTGAAAAATTGCCAGGACGTTTTTTGTCTTCTATTTTGTCAGTATGGTGCACAAGAGTGGTAGACCTAAAATTCCCAAAATTAGACAGGGAAATGAAATGTTTGCTGCATGCCGGCTAGAACAGTAGTGGAAAGAGATGAGTCTGTAGACTGCCTGCCCGCCTGCCTGCCTGATATGATGGTGAGAGAGATGGGTGGTAGCACCGTTGAAGTCATTTTTGTAGTGGAGTCATTTTTGGGTGGTATGTTCAGCAAGCAATAAACTGACACGCGGCCTGTAGTGTTCTGCACGCCGAAATCAGAAGCACACACTGTTTCTGGTAAGAGTTGGCCCATGAAGCGAGAAACGATTTTATTCATGGTTGATAGCCACTTTGAGTAACTGTCTGAGACATCTTCACTGCGGAGGCCTAACCCTAATGAGCTATTGCAATATATTATGCAGTACCCTAATTGTTCATTACTAAATTCTAACTGCTTGAATTCTGATTTTCATTTACATCTTAATATTTCAGTGGAGTTTCCTACATTGCAGGGTGATATGGATGAAGGAAAAGAGGCCAGCAGTGCTGGGCTAAACAATTCAGGGAGGTATTGGATTGGCCTCTGTAGAAACTATGGTAAAGGTAACTTGAGAGTGCACTTTAGGTCTTTATTACATTTCTAAAATGGTTGCTTATAAGTTTTAGCTATCCTATCGAGTAAATCTCAATCTCTCATGGTTGGGATAAACTTTCTCATAATGCATTCATCTATATATGTCAGAGAGCTAAATTTCTCATAGTGTCGGAGAAAGAAGGTTTGAATATTATTTTCTTCACATGTGATCTTATTTTCATTCACGCAATACTAACTAATCTATCCAACCTATTTGTTCAAAATAGACAAAGGTGAATACTCGGGTAACAATTTGTTGAGCAAACCATTCCAATAATCCTATTTGTTTCAGGCATAGCTAGAGTGTATTACAACAGAAGAGTTTCTTGTGCTGATACTTGAAAATCTGCACTCACCTAAATAATGAGCCCCTGCACCTGTTTATCCACCACATGTATCCTGATTATCAAAACAAAGATACTCGGATGCTTGACAATATTGTTACTGAGTCTAGAAATCTTGTTACTGTGATTGTCCACCACAGGCAACCATTCTTTGACTTTGATTGTTACTGAGTCTATATGGTTATAAAAAATAATATCGTGTGAAAAATCTTGCTAGCTGAACGAGGTTCCTGGAAATAGATTACATGCTGAAGCCTAGAAGTAAGCAATTAAAGTGCATATGTACTTGTAGACAGAACACGTTCTTGATATCTTTGATTTTAAATTGTAAAGGTATTGTCATTTCTAGGACCACGTACTCATCTGCTATGCATTACTTGGCTTCGTGCTCTGTTGGTGCTTTTCTTGATTACGAAAAGGGTAGAACAGAGTGTTCGCATTCGCTGCTTTATAGCATATTTTTTAATATGATTTTGGATATTTTGTTTCCGTACTGTACCTTAGTTTGGGACTTATTTTGCAGGCACCTAATCTTGGGCCCCTAGAAGAAGGAAACTCAACATGCATGGTTCCCATTAGAGGCAACCAGACCGTTGTTGAAAATATTGATGATTCCTGTTGTGTATTCTCAAGGAATGGTCAGGTTTAGTACTGTAAGTATTTTCTTGTTAAATATATTTGGGTGGTGCCCAAAATGCAGAGGTGAAAAGCAAGAAACATAAAACTACCTCTGAAGAAAAGTTCACCACGCCTCCCAGAATGTCACCCTGCTTAGTTGAACGGAAGTTTAATGATATTTAGTTTAAGTGGAAAATTGATCAAATCAGCTCATCTAACCTTTGTAAACTAGGCAACTGAATCATCTCATCTCGACAAAGTTCAGTACATGGTGAAGATATTAGAGTTTGACTAATTCTCTTGAAAAATGAATCACCTCTCACCTCTCAACTTGCGTCGCGGGGCTAACAAAATATAGGTACATGGTGAAGCCAAGTGACACTCTTATTTTTCTTTCATACAGGACCATTGCGGTGCGTAGAAGAAAGGTGCTACTTTCACTTAGTTCTCTCAGTTCTAAGTTGGGACTGCAAAAATTTGAGGATTTCCCCACATGTGAGTTGCCTTGATTAGTTTTGGTTTAGTTAGTGAAATGAACTGGAAGTAACTTCTGAATTTGTTTGACTTTGGACTTGCTAGAGACCTGAAGTTTCTGCTTCTAGCATTTCTCTTTTGTAAGCAGCATGGCAAACCCGGTTTCAAAGCAAAAGACCTGAGGAAGAATGTGGATTGATCACTGTGATTTCAAGTCCTTCAGGTGATTGATCACTGTGGTAATTCATTCTTTTGTCAAAATTTGATTACAATTGGGGTTGGAGGGAAGCAACAAAATTCCTATCCTGTAATAGACGTTTTTGGTGTGTGACTTGATAGTTGTTCACGTCGATACAAAATTTCATTCATGTGGTTTTTTAAGGCATTTGAATTTAACATTCTTTTTATGTTTGTCTAAGAGCTGGAGCTGTTAAGACTTGAGACAGATATATACAGGTAACAGGGGCCTACAAGATCCAATTCATGTTAGTTACCTATAACTCTATACCTAAATGCATCTTTCATAATGTTATTTCTGTAATTTATAGAAGTAAACAAATTCCTTACAGGTTTGACAGTTCGTCAAAATAAACAAGTAGTATTGATGGGTAAAGGTGGGTACTGATTTAGTATGAACAAGTCTGCATGTTTTAGAACTTCTGTATTTTCTGAGTTTTCTTTCCTTCATGCATTTTCCGAGCTTATGTATTTTTTGAGTTTTAGCAAGCTGAAAATATGGCGCTTATTCAGAAATGTTGGCATATCAATATCATGTGCTTGCATATGTAGTATCCAGAGAAAAATGATGTGCAATGATGAATCCTGACAATCTACACACACATCACTGTATTTTGTTCACTTGCTTGCTATTTCTGGACTATTATTGATGGAGCAGCAGAAGAGGCTTTTAGTGTTATAATATATGTTCGACTTATAAATTCAATAGCTGAACAAAACTTTCAAAAAGATTACTTTGACTGACTAACGTATGGACATATATACCGCGTGTTATCGTTTCTTCTTCTTCTTCACTTAACTACATGTGAAGCTGAAGCTGAGCCAATGTGCTTTTCCAGAAGAAACTGATGCACATCAATCAAACGCCAACCCACCTGCTATTGGCACTAAATGAGGAAGGAAAAAGAACATTGTCCCTGAAGGCTCGAGACACACAAACAGGAAACTGAGTTTGGGAAAGGTGGTTGTCTCCTTGACGCACACCATGGTGCCCTTGTCTACTCTCTGTCTTCTTCCTTGCACAGGTATTTTATTTCAAGATTTCGTAAGTGGTCCGCACTGACAAATGAAATACGCAGAAAAAGATACTTATGTTGTTTTGTTCTTGCAGACACCTTATTTACTGGTAGTAGGTTCTTTCATAGCATTTTTCGGTGGAGTTGTACTGGCATCTTTGACTGAAGTTTCTTTCAACTGGTTAGTTATAATCTTCCCATTTCTGAAATTTCAAAGTCAAATGATTGGGGAATGCATCACACTATCCATTAGTTCAGTCAAGCTCAAATTATTGGCAATTGAGTTAAGTCTTATATTTATATGCCTGTAACACTCAAAACTTTCTAAAATGAGAAGTGATATGTTAATTTTTGAAGAGACTGTGATTATGTTACAAGCATATACATCACTGGCAATGCGAAAAAAACTAATTATACAGTTTCCCGTTATTTTAGCTAAAATAATGGAGCACATTTAATTTAATTTTATTTGCAATCTGAAGCCTTGGTTGTACTTCAGTCTCTGGCAATTGGTTTATTTCTTGTGGTCAATTTTGGAGCAGATGATGGGTTGTTGGTTGTAGTAATTTGATATTTTAATGATTATTCATATCAATGATTATGCTTGTCCCCATGAGAAACACACGAGGAAGAAACGATTGTGAGATAGGGAGGGGAATAGAAAGATGACGAGGAGATGCATTTATCTACCACATGTCAATTGTCTATTACTCCCATATCATATAAATAGAAATCCAATATTTTTGTTTCTTGTGAAGTTGGTTCACTTTATTCCCTTCCTGTTAGAGTTGATGCTTGAGATCTAGGGCCCAAACAATTTGTGACCATAGACTGCTCAGAGTTGTCCTATTTGATCTTCAAGTGCAACCCTTCCATTGTTCTATTGCATCTCTGAGCCATATTAGCATACATTTCTAATCAACAATGAACTACCGGATTTACTTCATGTCAGTTGTTACTATCTCTTAGAAATTCTTTCTGCATTCATCATATAAGCAATTAAATTCACTATCAGCAAAGTTCACTGCAAGTTTGCTGCACAATTTTTATTTGATAGATACACGTGAGATTATTATTTTTCTTTACGTTTGTTGAATATATGAATAATTCATTTGAGAACAGGGACAAAACATGACAAGAAAGGGGAAGAACTAACCTACATGGAGCTTGGTCAAGGTCGCCGCTCATGTTTGATGGCATTGTTTCTGGTTCCACCGACGTTGTCGATGCCTGTTACCTATGGCCCCTTTGCTGCTTTCCTCGGTCGGGCGTGGTCCATCAGCCACTGCATGCAGACAATAGAATTTAGGCCAGCAATTGTCGCTTATCTACGCTACAGATCGACCCATAGACAGGGAAAGGAAGCGATGGTTGGTGGGGAGAGGAGCCGGGGGACGTGTTGCGACGGGACAAGAGGCGCAGTGGCAGGGAGAGAAGGTGAAGACTACGCCATGTGAGTTGCTGATGTTGTGCCTTATGCGGTGGGGATAAGGGATGTGTGATGTGCTTGTGTGGTGAAAGGCGAGGAGTGGCTTTTCCTTTTTGCGGGAGGCTGTTCATTTTTGTCTATTCTATTTTTATATTCAAGATACATACAATTATTTATCATCATTATAATCGAGATAATAAATATTTATTTATTCCATTAATGTGTTGAGTTATTTTGTTTTTGACTTTAATATGCTCTATGGAATGGTAAAAAATTGGTCCATCCAATTTACAAGTTGAGTACTCTATGTTTGCACGTTCTTACATTTTCATGTGAAATCTTCATGCTAACTGTATGAAGTACTCATGCAGGATGGTTACAAGTCAACGAAGATTTTTTACTATAATTGCTCAAGTACTGTGCGAAGGAAGCTGAAGACAATATTCCTGATATTTTAGGAGATGTAAGTGAAGTGGAATAATGAAAATACATTGCACCAAGTACATTTTTTGATTGTTAATGTAAATTTTTTCTATACATGTGAAATTGGAAGTGCATAGCTTATGTATGCAATCAGAAAAAAAATTAAAGGCCCGTGGCAACGCACGGGCATTGTACTAGTTTAAGATAAATCGTAACTAAAATAGACTCAAATAGTATTAACATACGACCATGAGCAATTTCAGAAGTGTCTACGTGATCATCGAGGAGCACGTACATAGGATTTAGGGCTTTCTATTTTGGTGCCTCTGATTTTTTAGTTTTACTCAGTTTTGCTATGCCACCTTCACGTTCCTCACTTTTCCCCTCCTTACTAGGCCCCGGCCTCGCAAATGCCCAAATGATGCATTCCGTTGGGTAAAAGCCCATTTACCGTTACTTGGATGACATCCTAACGAGTGGGGCCACCTCAAAAGTGTGCCATTGACGTCGCATCCCAGCCCGTGGACACAAAACTGGACCGAGCCAATGTGACATGTGTGCGTATCTCCTTAAGCGCGCTCGGTTGGTGTTTTAAGTAATTGGGTCGATGTGTTTAGCCCGCATGAACAGTGTCGAATACCTTTTTGCAATTCTAGTCAATTTTATAAATTCATAGAACAATCTTTTTAAATCCAGTTGAGTTGATTCAAGTTCATAAATTCATCAGATCTTCAGACCTATTTAATATCCAATTTTCATAATTATACATGAAGTTTTTCTATGTATCTTTGATTTAAATCTATATTTGATATATATAGGACTTCTACTTCTTTAGAAGTTCCTAATCAATTCCTTATTGATCCAACTCTAGCAAAAAAATGTCTATAAATCCCTATTTTACCTTACTAATTTAATAAAAATTGCTCACAATTTTTAGAGAATATTGTATTTAAAAAAGAACACTAAAAGATAGCTTTCAAAAGACGGAGTTTCCAAATTTGTTACAATAAAAATCATTTTTCAACTGCCAATAAAGGTTTTTTGGTTAAGCAAATAGCACAAATAAGACGCAAAAATGTACTTTTGCCAATTTCATCATATTTCTGCTACTTGCTTCACAGAAATCCCTAGAAATAGTGAAGGATTTGGCACAAACTCTAGCACATTTGCAGTTCAAATTTAAATTACTTTATGTAGATCTCTAGAAATAGTGAAGGATTTGGCACAAGTTCAAATTTGGCAATTTTGTGAAGGATTTTTTTATTTTATGGTATTTCAAGTTTACAATTTTTCCTACGAACAAGGGAGTTTTCAAAATAGTTCATAATAAGGTGACCATATTTGGCACAAACATGGGGCTCAACTTGTGTGATGTAATGTTATTTGTACTTTGATGTGTATTGGTACACACTATGTATTCCCGTCTTTCTGTCCAAACGTGTTCTTGATTTGTGGTATTGAAACTTGTGTGATGTAATGCTATTTGTACTTTGATGTATATTGGTACACACTATTCAAATTTGAGCCGAAATTCAAATTTGTACTTTGATGTGTATTGATGTTCCAATGCTTTTTCAAATATCATGCACTTGAGGTGATCAATCCGAGGACTTTTGTGAAGTAAAACTCGTAGTCATGAAAAATGAGCTCCAAAGCTAGGGTAAACAACATCAATTATATGCAAGTTTTTTTCGACCTTCTCTAAATGAGCGAAAAAAATCTTGGCATCAAGTGTGCAAATATAGGGTTCATGCCCAATGTGGGATCGTTTGGACAAACTATGTCATGCTTAACCCTAAACCCTAGCTCATCTCCCTTGAAAACAATGCAACCTCATTCATGATAGCTAAGTTCTGTGAAGGGATTTTCATGAAAATATCCGTATACCAACTTCCTTATTTATCCTAGCAACTTAGTCACATAAAAACGATGATGTGCACAAGTTTCATATTTCTCTATTTTTTTGAATTACTTATGCTCAACCTTAACCCTTGAAACCCTCTCAAAACCCCTCAACCCCCCACCCCCTGAAACCCCGCACCCTTTCATGTCATTGGATCGCTATGTGTGGACAGTTTGGATTAGGCGTTAGGGTTACGCATGGCTGATCCACGAGAGGCTGGTTCTGTACTTGATTGGCTGGATTCGATGGGGTGCTCCATGGCTGGTTTTGCGACCTGATTAGCTGGCTGGCTTGGAGAAGGAGCTGAAGTGAGTGGCCCACCTGGCATCGACAACAAAGGGGCAAGCGATGGTGGCCGTAGTGGGACCCTTGTGTCAGCTAACGTCAGGTGATCTCGGGGACCAATGGCTTGCCGAAAAATCGCGGCGCTGGTGCAGCGAGGCTGCAACGGTCTTGAGGAGTGGTGCGTTCAACATGATGTCTCACTCCGCGTCGATGGGAGGCAACACAGAGACCAAGGGTCCTTCGAGCAATTCGGGTGATGACCTTAGGCGACGACGGACGATGCTCCACAACGGACTGCTACAGTGCTCAAGAGGATGTGGAGGAAAGGGGCAAATGATCCTAGGTTGACCATACGCATGATAGGGTGCTTGGAGAAGGTGTAGGACGGCCGTGACAATCGAATGGCTAGACACGGATCTCGTCGGCCACGAGGAAGACGACATCCAGGGTGGCGAATGGTGGTGACTCGATTCGATTTCTTTAGCTAGAAGGCGTGGGGAGGCAAGGCGAGAATGGATAGTGGTCTGTGATGCTCGGGGCTAGATGGAGATGACTGAATCAAGGGCGGCGACCTTCAGCCAGAGTTGGGGAAGGAGAACGCTTCAGCGGCAATTTTGGGATGCTCACACTTGATTCATTGCATGGGGAAAAGAGGAGGCGCACGGCGACGTTGACATGGTCAATTCTTCTCAGGAATGACAAGGGAAGCGCCACGACGACGAGATTATCTAGGCGCTCGGGAGATCGTCGAGAGAGCAAAGAAGAGGAGGAATGGCCAGGGGGCTAGGGATTTTTTTTCTATTTCCATTTGTAGAATTGGTCCCACATGTAAGAGAGAGGGGGATGGGTACATTTATTTTTAGCAAGGGACCCATTAACTGGTCAGCATTTTTAGCGACCCCACCTGTCAGCATTTCATGTGGCCCCACTCGTCAGAAACTAACCCAAGTAACGTTCGATAGGTTTGACTAGACGGAAATGCTCCATTTAGGCATTTGTGAGGATGGGCTCGAGATAGATGGGGAAAAGTGAGGAAAACTAAGACGGGTGGGTAGAACTAAGTAGAACTGGGGAAAAGGGGGCACAAAAATAAAAATCCCTAGGATTTATATATCGGATTTACATCAGAATATATGTAAGAACCTGAATACAAGCCACCTACATATGAATGTACTTGAAGACCTGCTCTTAGTGCGTAGTTCGGGGACATGTCAGTGAGGGCTGGTCGTCGACAATGGCACAACCTGGGTAACTGCATATGAAAACGTTGGGTAATTGGCCGTCACCGGCTCACTCTTCTTGAATCCTTGCCGTGACGTGAAATGCTATAGATGCAACCACCGCTGCATGTTGGGTAGCTCAGTCGCGAGAATCATAAGGGTGTTGTGGAGTATCTAGTTAGAGTGAAGTTTGTTTCAAACCTCGAATTCATACGGCTCATCAGAATCGAACCCTAACCATCCAATCCCTCGAATCAACAATTTATATTCACTGATCCTGGTTAATCCGAGCCCGAAACCCATTTAGACCAGTTTGATGCTCTAGGAAAATAAACGATCCAATCGGGATCACTCTCTATTTTCACTAATTGCATGGGTTTGCATGTCATATTCACCTTCTCTCCTCAAATTTTCCATCTCTCTTCACCAGAAACCATGGTAGCTCCTTGGAGCATCTACAACCGGACCCCTCAAACCGTCCCTAAACATCCAAGCTGATAGCCCAGTCACCGCGCGCCTGGTCTCAAAATGGACACCATTCGCCCCCCACCCCCGCTTATATCTAGCCCAAACGTTTGTGTTATCCAGCACCCCAAAACCTAGCCCATATGTGGGGCGGATATGAGGACGCCCGACGCATTCGTCACGTAAGACTGACATGCGAGACCCATGCAAAACTCTGTCGGTCTACTGGCTTCCTCCCCAGATTTTCTAAGAATGCATTCATGCCGCCGCTTCATCTAGCCGACCGAGGAACAAATCCAGGTATTTAAGCTGAGCAGCAAGGGAAACCATAGTCGTCCCAATTTCCCTCCTCCGTAGTCCTCCCCCACGACTCCCCCCGTCTTCTTCGCCTTCGACTTCGACCTCGCCGTCGCCATCGTCCAGAAGAAAATTACCTATTATAAGATGCTCACGCCCGAGTGCCGGGTGGAGATCGTCGTCGACATGCGCTGCGCCGAAGAGCATCGTCTCGCTCAAATTGTTGTGGAGCAAGAGGACGTACCGAGGTAGGATGAGGTGGTGTTGAAGGATGAGGAGGAGACGCCGGAGGACATGGAGTCGGAGGTAGAGGAGGTCATCCATAGTCCTTTTGTCAATATCATGAGATCATCCGAGAAAAGAAGGTGCACAATCAACTGGGATTGTGTAGGGTTACTAATTCTGGAGGAAGGGGGCCTGGACAACCCCTTCACGAAATCTGAGGTATGGTTGGCCGTGCTTGCTGATACGTCTCCAACGTATCTATAATTTTTTATTGTTCCATGCTATTATATTATCTATATTGGAAGTTTTATATGCATTTATATGCTATTTTATATGATTTTTTGGACTAAACTATAACCTAGAGCCCAGTGCCAGTTTGTGTTTTTTCCTTGTTTTTGTGTTTCGCGGAAAAGGAATATCAAATGGAGTCCAATTGACCTGGAAATTTACGGAGATTATTTTTGGAAAATATGAAAAATACTGGAACGAAAAGATATCGGAGAGGAGTCCCGGGGCCACCACAAGGCGTCCTTGTCGTCACCTCATGGGCCCCCTTTACTTGTTCCCGACGCCAACACCTCCTATAAATCCCAAAAACCCCATAACAAAACCGAGATCGGGAGTTCCGCCGCCTCAATCCTCTGTAGCCACCAAAATTCAATCGGGGCCCTATTCCGGCACCCTGCCGGAGGGGGAAATCATCACCGGTGGTCATCTTCATCATCCCGGCGCTCTCCATGACGTGGAGGGAGTAGTTCACCCTCGGGGCTGAGGGTATGTACCAGTAGCTATGTGTTTTATCTCTCTCTCTCTCTCGTGTTCTTGATTTGGCACGATCTTGATGTACCGCGAGCTTTGCTATTATAGTTGGATCTTATAATGTTTCTCCCCCTCTATCTTCTTGTAATGGATTGAGTTTCCCTTTGAAGTTATCTTATCGGATTGAGTCTTTAAGGATTTGAGAACACTTTATGTATGTCTTGCATGTGCTTATCTGTGGTGACAATGGGATATTCATGTGATCTACTTGATGTATGTTTTGGTGATCAACTTGCGGGTTATGTGACCTTGTGATCTTATGCACAGGGGTTGGCACACATTTTCGTCTTGACTCTCCGGTAGAAACTTTGGGGCACTCTTTGAAGTTCTTTGTGTTGGTTTGAATAGATGAATCTGAGATTGTGTGATGCATATCGTATAATCAAACCCGCGGATACTTGTGGTGACATTGGAGTATCTAGGTGACATTAGGGTGTTGGTTGATGTGTGTCTTAAGGTTTTATTTTAGTACGAACTCTAGGGTTATTTGGGACACTTATAGGAATAGCGCAATAGATCGATCAGAAAGAATAACTTTGAGGTGGTTTCGTACCCTTCAATAATCTCTTTGTTTGTTCTCCGCTATTAGTGACTTTGGAGTGACTCTTTGTTGCGCGTTGAGGGATTGTCATATGATCTAATTATGTTATCATTGTTGAGAGAACTTGCACTAGTGAAAGTATGAACCCTAGGCCTTGTTTCATAGCATTGCAATGCCGTTTTCGCTCACTTTTACCACTTGCTACCTTGCTGTTTTTATATTTTCATATTACAAAAACCTATATCTACTATCCATATTGCACTTGTATCACCATCTCTTCATCGAACTAGTGCACCTATACAATTTACCATTGTATTGGGTGTGTTGGGGACACAAGAGACTCTTTGTTATTTGGTTGCAGGGTTGTTTGAGAGAGACCATCTTCATCCTACGCCTCCCACGGATTGATAAACCTTAGGTCATCCACTTGAGGGAAATTTGCTACTGTCCAATAAAACTCTGCGCTCGGAGGCCCAACACGAGTCCACAAGAAGGTTGCGTAGTAGACATCAAGCTCTTTTCTGGCGCCGTTGCCGGGAGGTTAGTGCTTGAAGGTATATCTTTAGCTCTTGCAATCAAATCTTTTAGTTTCTTGTTTTATCACTAGTTTAGTCTATAAAACAAAACTACAAAAAATGGAATTGAGGTTGCCTCATATGCTTCATCTTTTTAATATCTTCCGTGAAAATGATGGAAAGGAAAATTCTGCTCAATTGATAGAAGAAGAATGCAATAAAATGTTTGGCACAAAATATTTGTATGATGAGCATGATTGCAATGTTGTTAATATGAATTCTTTGAATATCCATGATGCTTACGATATGCAAAGGTCCAAGCTTGGGGATGCAATGTTTGATGAGAATGACAAGTTTGAGAATTTATTTGCTGCAATTAATGTTTGTCCCAAGCTTGGGGATGCTATGCTTGATGAAGATGATATTTTTCTCCCCCGAGTTTTGATGAGCAAACTTATTTTGATGATAGAATGCCTCCTATTTATGATGATTATACTGATGAAAATGGGTTTCGAAGAGTGTCAACTCTAGGTACTAATGATCCCACTATTTTGGACGATGTTGAATCTTATAATATTTATGAAAGTGGATTTGGAGAGGTCATGACTTTATTTAGTGATGAATCCGCTATTTCGGAAGAGGTTTCAATTGATTATGAGAACAAAGTTGCAATCTAGGATGATTATTGTGATGCCATGTATGCTATAAAGAATAATGATAACCATGAAACTTGTCATCATGATTTTAACTTTCAATTGGATTATGCCTCACATGATAGTTATTTTGTTGAGTTTGCTCCCACTACTATTCATGAGAAGAATTTTGCTTATGTGGAGAGTAGTAAAATTTCTATGCTTGTGCATCATGAAAATAATGCTTTATGTGATGGTTATATTGTTGAATTCATTCATAATGCTACTGAAAATTATTATGAGAGAGGAACATATGCTTTTTCATATTGCAATAATATCAAGTTTCCTCTCTATGTGTTGAAATTTTTGAAGTTGCACTTGTTTTGCCTTCCTATGTTAGTTGATGCTTGTTCCCATAAGTTGTTCGCTCACAAAATCCCTATGCATAGGAAGGGGTTAGACTTAAATGTGCTAGTCATATGCTTCATGATTCTCCCACTATGTTTCAATTCTTATCTTTTATGTGAGCGTCATTGAAATCATCATGCCTAGCTAGAAAGGCACTAAAGAAAAGCGCTTGTTGGGAGACAAACCAACATTTACCCCTACTGTTTTTGTGTGTTCACATGATTAAGCTACTGTAGTAATCATGTTTTATAGCTTTTGTTTCAATAAAGTGCCAAGTAAAGCCTTTGGGATAGTGTGGATGATAGTTGACTTGATTATGTGCAAAAACAGAAACTTTAGCTCCCAGTCCAGGAATTTTGAAAATTCATTGGAACGTCTTTTGATCTGAATTTTTTACATTGATATACAAATTGCCCAGGTTGTCCTAATTTTTCCGAATTTTTGGAGTTACAGAAGTATGGAAAGTTTCCAGATTACTACAGACTGTTCTGTTTTTGACAGATTCTGTTTTCTTTGTGTTGTTTGCTTATTTTGATGAAACTATGAGTAGTATCGGAGGGTATGAACCATGGAGAAGTTGGAATACAGTAGATATAACACCAATATGAATTTAGAATGAGTTCAAAACAGTACCTAAGTGGTGATTTATTTTCTTATACTAATGGAGCTCATAAGGTTTTCTGTTGAGTTTTGTGTTGTGAAGTTTTCAAGTTTTGGGTGAAGTTTCGATGGACTATGGAATAAGGAGTGGCAAGAGCCTAAACTTGGGGATGCACAAGGCACCCCAAGGTAATATTCAAGGACAACCAAGAGCCTAAGTTTGGGGATGCCCCGGATGCCATCCCCTCTTTCGTCTTTGTTCATCGGTAAATTTACTTCAGGCTATATTTTTATTCACCACATGATATGAGTTTTGCTTGGAGCGTCATTTTATTTTATTAGGATTTGCTTGTTGTTATTTATAGTAATGTTTTTTATCTTTTATTTCAATAAAAGTGTCAAGGATAGCCTTCACCATGCACAATTTGCAAGTATATGAGTTGTTGTTTCAAAACAGAAAGTTTGTCGCTATTGCAAAAATTCCCTAGAAAAGATAGAATGTGATAAAATGTTGATTTTTTTGAAGAATAAGCTATGATAAATTCTCTACAGTGTGGTAAAGTTTCAGAATTGTTTGAGTTAAATAAGTATTATTCCTCTTGCATTCTTTACAGACTGTTCTGTTTAGACAGATTGCTATTATGTTTGCATATGTTTGCTTCTTTAATGATTCTATTTGAGGATAGGAGTGTTAAATATGCAGAGGAATTTAGTATGCAATGTTAAATAATAAATTTAGTGATTTTCTACAGTAGATAATGATAAGGTTTTGCATGGATTTATACTAACTTATTTCACGAGTTGTGTTGAGTTTTGTGTGGATGAAGTTTTTGAGATTTAGGGAAACCACGATATGAAAGGAATTTAGGAGACACAAAAGCTCAAGCTTGGGGGTTCCCAAGGAAGCGCTAGTTCATATTCCAAGAAGTCTCAAGCACCTAAGCTTGGGGCATCCCACCTTTCTTCTTCAACAACTATCGGTCAGTTTTGGTTGAGCCTAAGTTTTTGCTTCTTCACATGATATGTGCTACCCTTGCAATGTCATTTTATTTTGTTTTGCTTTTTGTTTGTATAAAGTACTTAAGATATGAAATTCTTAAATGTTAGAGAGTCTTCACATAGTCACATAATTATATCTTTTGGAGTAGTTTGTCATTTGCTCTAGTGCTTCACTTATATCTTTTTAGAGCACAGCGGTAGTTTTATTTTGAAGAAATTGTTGAACTCTCATGCTTCACATATATTGTTTGGGAGTCTCTAAACAGCATGGTAATTTTCTTTCGTTATGAATTTAGTCCTAATATGATGGGCATCCAAGAGGGATATAATAAAAACTTTCATATAAAGTGCATTGAATACTATGAGAAGTTTGATTCCTTATGATTGTGTTGAGATATGAGGATGATGATATTAAAGTCATGCTAGTGAGCAATTGTGGATTGTAGAAATACTTGTGTTGAAGTTTGTGATTCCCGTAGCATGCACGTATGGTAAACCGTTATGTGATGTAGTCGGAGCATGATTTATTTATTGATTGTCTTCCTTATGAGTCGCGGTCGGGGACGAGCAATGGTATTTTCTACCAATCTATATTCCTAGGAGCATGCGTGTAGTACTTCGTTTCGATAACTAATAGATTTTTTCAATAAGTATGTGATTTCTTTATGACTAATGTTGAGTCCATGGATTATACGCACTTTCACCCTTCCACCATTGCTAGCCTCTCTAGTACCGCGCAACTTTCGCCGGTACCGTACACCCACCATGCACTTTCCTCAAAACGGCCACCATACCTATCTATTATGAAATTTCCATAGTCATTCCGAGATATATTGACATGCAACTTTCCACCGTTCCGTTTTATTATGACATGCTTCATAATTGTCATATTGCTTTGCATAATCATGTAGTTGACATCGTATTTGTGGCAAAGCCACCGTTCATAATTCTTTCATACATGTCACTCTTGAGTCATTGCACATCCCGGTACACCGCCGGAGGCATTCATATAGTCATATTTGTTGGGGAACGTAGTAATTCAAAAAAATTCCTACGATCACGCAACATCTATCTAGGAGATGCATAGCAACGAGACGGGAGAGTGTGTCTACGTACCCTCGTAGACCAAAAGCGGAAGCGTTTAGTAACGCGGTTGATGTAGTCGAACATCTTCATGACCCAACTGGTCCAAGTACCGAACGTACGGCACCTCCGTGTTCAGCACACGTTCAGCACGATGACGTCCCTCGAGCTCTTGATCCAATTGAGGACGAGGGAGAGTTTCGTCAGCACGACGGCGTAGCGACGGTGATGGTGATGTTACCGGCGCAGGGCTTCGCCTAAGCACTACGACGATATGACCGAGATGTGTAACTGTGGAGGGGGGCACCGCATGATAACCCACAAGTATAGGGGATCAATTGTAGCCTCTTTCAGTAAGTAAGAGTGTCGAACCCAACGAGGAGCTAAAGGTAGAACAAATATTCCCTCAAGTTCTATCGACCACCGATACAACTCTACGCACGCTTGACGTTCGCTTTACCTAGAACAAGTATAAAACTAGAAGTACTTTGTAGGTGTAACGGGATAGGTTTGCAAGAATATAAAGAGCACATAAATATAAACTAGGGGCTGTTTAGGTAAAGAAGTGATAAAGTTAGTATAGCGAGTGTGGAAAAGTGGTGGTAGGAGTTGTGAAATTGTCCCTAAGCAATTGACTACATTACTAGACCGATAGCAAGTTTTATGTGGGAGAGGCCACTGCTACCATGTCATCCCTGACTTGGAATTCTATGCACTTATGATTGGAACTATTAGCAAGCATCTGCAACTACTAGCGTTCATTAAGGTAAAACCCAACCATAGCATTAAGATATATTGGCCCCCCTTCAATCCCGTATGCATCAATTTCTATGCTAGGTTGAAGCTTCTGTCACTCTTGCCCTCCCATACATAGTCCTATCAACATACAACTAACCCTATGGTGTGATCCACGCGCGCGCTCATATGATGGGCACCAAAGGATAGCAACATAACCACAAGCAAATTAAACCAATCATAGCAATTCACCAATTACCGATAGGACAACGAAAATCTACTCAGACATCATAGGATGGCAACACATCATTGGATAATAATATGAAGCATAAAGCACCATGTTCAAGTAGAGGGTACGGAGGGTTGCGGGAGAGTGAACCGTTGTAGATAGATGGGGGAAGGTGATGAAGATGTTGGTGAAGATGATGGAGGTGTTGGTGTAGATCGCCGTCGCACGATGATGGCCCCAGCGGCGTTCCGGCGCCACCGGGAGAGAGGGGGAGAGAGCCCCCTCCTTCTCCTTCTTCCTTGGCCTTCTCCCTAGGTGGGAAAAGGGTTCTCCCTCTGGTCCTTGGTCTTCATGGCGTGGGAGGGGCGAGAGCCCCTCCGAGATTGGATCTGTCTCTCTGTCTCTGATAACCCACAAGTATAGGGGATCGCAACAATTTTCGAGGGTAGAGTATTCAACCCAAATTTATTGATTCGATACAAGGGGAGCCAAAGAATATTCTCAAGTATTAGCAGTTGAGTTTTCAATTCAACCACACCTGGATAACTTAATCTGCCGCTAAGTATTTAGTAGGAAAGTAGTATGATAGTAGCGGTAACGGAGGCAAAAGTAACAGTGATAGTTTTGTAGTGATTGTAACAGTAGCAATGGAAAAGTAACTAAGCGGAGAACAATATGTGAAAAGCTCTTAGGCATTGGATCCATGATGAATGATTTAGCCGGATGCGATTATTTATGCAACCGTTATAACATAGGGTGACACAGAACTAGCTCCAATTCATCAATGTAATGTAGGCATGTATTCTAAATATAGTCATACGTGCTTATGGGAAAGAACTTGCATGACATCTTTTGTCCTACCCTCCCGTGGCAGCGGGGTCCTATTGGAAACTAAGCGATATTAAGGCCTCCTTTTAATAGAGTACCGGACCAAAGCATTAACACATAGTGAATACATGAACTCCTCAAACTACGGTCATCACCGGGAGTGGTCCCGATTATTGTCACTTCGGGGTTGCCGGATCATAACACATAGTAGGTGACTATAGACTTGCAAAATAGGATCAAGAAATCACATATATTCATGAAAATATAATAGGTTCAGATCTGAAATCATGGCACTCGAGCCCTAGTGACAAGCATTAAGCATAGCAAAGTCATATCAACATCAATCTCAGAACATAGTGGATACTAGGGATCAAACCCTAACAAAACTAACTCGATTACATGATAAATCTCATCCAACCCATCACCGTCTAGCAAGCCTACGATGGAATTACTCACGCATGACAGTGAGCATCATGAAATTGGTGATGGAGGATGGTTGATGATGACGATGGCGACGGATTCCCCTCTCCGGAGCCCCGAACGAACTCCAGATCAGCCCTCCCGAGAGAGATTAGGGCTTGGCAGCGACTCCGTATTGTTAAACGCGATGAATCCTCCTCCCTGGTTTTTTTCTCCCCGAACACGAATATATAGAGTTGGAGTTGAGGTCGGGGGAGCACCAGGGCGCCCACGAGGCAGGGGGCGCGCCCAGGGGGTAGGCGCGCCCCCCACCCTCATGGACAGGGTGTGGGCCCCTGGCCTTGATTCGTTCCCCTGTATTTTTTATTATTTCCAAAAATAATCTCCGTGAAGTTTCAGGTCATTCTGAGAAGTTCTATTTCTGCACAAAAATAACACCATGGCAATTCTGCTGAAAACACCGTCAGTCCGGGTTAGTTCCATTCAAATCATGCAAGTTAGAGTCCCAAACAAGTGCAAAATTGTTTGGAAAAGTAGATACGACGGAGACGTATCAACTCCCCCAAGCTTAAACCTTTGCTTGTCCTCAAGCAATTC
This sequence comes from Aegilops tauschii subsp. strangulata, assembly GCF_002575655.3. NCBI lineage: Eukaryota > Viridiplantae > Streptophyta > Magnoliopsida > Poales > Poaceae > Aegilops > Aegilops tauschii. The sequence continues at coordinate 472,173,880 of NC_053038.3, forward strand.
AGTTAATAAACTGAAAGTGATAAAGAAAAACTTTTACAAACTCTATTTGCTCTTGTTGTTGTAAATATGTAAAGCCATCATTCAAGTTGCCAGCAAAGATATGACTAACCATATTCACAATAACATTTAGGTCTCATGTTTACTCATATCAATGGCATAATCAACTAGCGAGCAATAATAATAAATCTCGGATGACAACACTTTCTCAAAACAATCATAATATGATATAACAAGATGGTATCTCGCTAGCCCTTTCTGAGACCGCAAAACATAAATGCAGAGCACCTTTTGAAGATTAAGGACTGACTAAACACTGTAATTCATGGTAAAAGAGATCCGGTCATAGTCATACTCAATATAAATTAATAGTAATGGATGCAAATGACAGCGGTGCTCTCCAACTGGTGCTTTTTAATAAGAGGGTGATGTCTCAACATAAACGTAAATAGATAGGCCCTTCGCAGAGGGAAGCAGGGATTTGTAGAGGTGCCAGAGCTCGATTTTTGAAATAGAGATAAATAATATTTTGAGCAGCATATTTCCATTGTCAACATAACAACCGAGAGATCTCGATATCTTCCATGCTACTCACATTATAGGTGGTTCCCAAGCAGAATGGTAAAGTTTATACTCCCCCTCCACCAACAAGCATCAATCCATGGCTTGCCCGAAACAACGGGTGCCTCCAACTAACAACAATCCTAGGGGAGTTTTGTTTGCAATTATTTTGATTTGATTTGCTTAAAGCATGGGACTGGGCATCCCGGTGACCAGCCATTTTCTCGTGAGTGAGGAGCGGAGTCCACTCCTCTTGAGAATAACCCTCCTAGCATGGAAGATACAGACAGCCCTAGTTGATACATGAGCTATTCGAGCATGCAAAACAGAATTTCATTTGAAGGTTTAGAGTTTGGCACATACAAATTTACTCGGAATGGCAGGTAGATACCGCATATAGGAAGGTATAGTGGACTCATATGGAATAACTTTGGGGTTTAAGGGATTGGATGCACAAGCATTATTCCCGCTTAGTACAAGTGAAGGCTAGAAAGAGATTGGCAAGCGACCAACTAGAGAGCGACAACAGTCATGAACATGCATTAAAATTAATAAACATTGAGTGCAAGCATGAGTAGGATATAATCCACCATGAATATAAATATCGTGGAGGCTATGTTGATTTTGTTTCAACTACATGCGCGAACATGTGCCAAGTCAAGCCCCTTGAATCATTCAAAGGAGGATACCACCCAGTATACCACATCACAACCATTTTAATAGCATGTTGGCATGCAAGGTAAACCATTATAAACTCCTAGCTAATTAAGCATGGCATAAGCAACTATAATCTCTAATTGTCATTGCAAATATGTTTCTTCATAATAGGCTGAATCAAGAACGATGAACTAATCATATTTACAAAAACAAGAGAGGTCGAGTTCATACCGGCTTCTCTCATCTCAATCAGTCCATCATATATCGTCATAATTGCCTTTCACTTGCACGACCGAACAATGATTATAATAATAGTGCACGTGCTTTGGACTAAGCTGGAATCCGCAAGCATTTAATACAAAGGAGAAGACAAGGTAACATGGGCTCTTGGTTAAATCAACAATAATGTATATAAGAGCCACTTCAACATTTTCATTATGGTCTTCTCCTATCGACCCCCAAAGAAAAGAAAAGGAATAAAACTATTTACACGGGAAAGCTCCCAACAAACAAAAGAAGAACAGGAAATCTTTTTGGGTTTTCTTTTAATTATTACTACTACAGCATGAAAAGTAAACTAGCTAAAAGCTACAACTAATTTTTTTAATTTTTCTTAAGGTTTTTCGAACACACAAGAAGAAAGCATAAAAAAGGAAAATAAACTAGCATGGATATTACAGTGAAAAAGTATGAGCACCGACAACTAGCATGAGTGTGTGAATATGAATGTAATGTCGGTGAGAACGTACTCCCCCAAGCTTAGGCTTTTGGCCTAAGTTGGTATATGCCCATGGATCAAAGTTGTAGTTGGGGTCGTACTGAGAAGGAGCCTCGGGTTGCCACTGCTTGGCAATCTCCTCCGGATCCCACTGGTAAACAGACTGTCGTGAAGGATCAAATTGTGGTTCCGGCTCTGGCTCTGTAGCTGGTGTGGGGTTCTGGTAGGCATGAAATGCCTCCGGCTGAACAAGGTACTTGCCTGTAGATAAGTCAAACAAAGAAGGAGCAGGCAAAGTAATAATCTCAGGGCGAATTTTATCAAATATCAGTTTGTCCTTAAGCATCTTTTCCTTATTCTTAACGATAAAATCATGTGCTACCATACTCTTATAGTCTAGAAAAATAGGAGGCAGCAACTTTTCTTCTCTGTCATAATGCCTAATAGGTATGTTAAAGTGTGCAGCGAGGCGCGAGGCGAAGATACCTCCCAAGATGGGACCCTTCGTGCGGTTAAGACTTAACCGTTTGGCAACGATAGCACCTAGGCTAAAAGAGTTATCACGAAACAAGGCATGGCCCAAAATAACAATATCAGGGGCGCTAAGGTTTCCACAGTTTCCCCAACCAATTAAACATCTACTAGCAAATATCGCAAAGTAACGCATAACCGGAAAATGTATGCTAGTAATTCTTGCGTCGGAAACTTTCCTTGTTTCCCCTACAGCAATCATATCAATAAACCCTTCCACATCATTGCGATGTGGTTCCTCTATGCTGCCAGCAAGGGGTATCTTACAAACCTGGCAGAAATCAGAAAGGGACATCTCCTTATGCTCATCATATAAATAAAATTCCACTGAAGGTGGTGATCTCCTAGCATGGAAATGAAAATTTTGCACGAAAATATTAGTGAGTAAGAGATATTGTTCGCGCTGGTCGCGAGGAAGTCGGTGAGGCCCGCATTCTCAACCAAAGAATAAAAATCATCATGAATCCCAGTTGTTGTTAAGAACTCATCCCAAGGCCATTCACACGGTCGAACTTCCGCGGTGCAAGGGAGATTATATTTGGGCCTCTTATCCTCCTCCCTTTGCTTATCCCTCGAGCTTCGGCTCGAAGAGCCCCTCAATAATCTCTTCATCATTTTCTGAAAATTTCTGAAATTTTTAGTAACTTCAAATAAAGGTGAACCAAACTCAACAAAATTGATAGCAACTACTCCCACAAGTGCCTAGAGACTATATCATGCATTAGAACTACTTGGGACCATATAAATTTGACATGCAAGCTCAAGAACAGGGTCACCTAGGAAGCAAAATTTTGCAATGAATAAAGCACTAGAACAAAAATTAATTGGACCATTGGAGGAGTCACATACCGAAGAACAATCCCCCAAAGCAGTTTTGCGAGTGGAGCTTTGAGCTAGGAGATCGAAAATCGCAGCAAAATGAGCTAGAACTCGTGCTTGAGCTGGTTGGTGAATTTTTTTGGGAGGAAGAAGGAGTATGTGGTGGCTGGAATAAGTGGAGGGGAGCCACCATGGGCCCACGAGGCAGGGGGGCGCGCCCAGGGGGTGGGCTGATGTCTACTACACAACCATCTTCTTGTAGACGTTGTTGGGCCTCCAAGTGCAGAGGTTTGTAGGATAGTAGAAAATTTCCCTCAAGTGGATGACCTAAGGTTTATCAATCCGTGGGAGGCGTAGGATGAAGATGGTCTCTCTCAAACAACCCTGCAACCAAATAACAAAGAGTCTCTTGTGTCCCCAACACACCCAATACAATGGTAAATTGTATAGGTGCACTAGTTCGGCGAAGAGATGGTGATACAAGTGCAATATGGATGATAGATATGAGTATTGTAATCTGAAAATATAAAAACAGCAAGGTAGTAAGCGATAAAAGTGAGCGTAAATGGTATTGCAATGCTAGGAAACAAGGCCTAGGGTTCATACTTTCACTAGTGCAAGTTCTCTCAACAATGATAACATAATTAGATCATAATTGGATCATATAACTATCCCTCAACATGCAACAAAGAGTCACTCCAAAGTCACTAATAGCGGAGAACAAACAAAGAGATTATGGTAGGGTACGAAACCACCTCAAAGTTATCCTTTCTGATCGATCTATTCAAGAGTCCGTAGTAAAATAACATGAAGCTATTCTTTCCGTTCAATTTATCATAGAGTTAGTACTAGAATAACACCTTAAGACACAAATCAACCAAAACCCTAATGTCACCTAGATACTCCAATGTCACCTCCAGTATCCGTGGGTATGATTATACGATATGCATCACACAATCTCAGATTCATCTATTCAGCCAACACAAAAGTACTTCAAAGAGTGCCCCAAAGTTTCTACCGGAGAGTCAAGACGAAAACGTGTGCCAACCCCTATGCATAAGTTCATTGAACCCGCAAGTTGATCACCAAAACATACATCAAGTAGATCACGTGAATATCCCATTGTCACCACAGATAAGCACGGCAAGACATACATCAAGTGTTCTCAAATCCTTAAAGACTCGATCCGATAAGATAACTTCAAAGGGAAAACTCAATCCATTACAAGAGAGTAGAGGGGGAGAAACATCATAAGATCCAACTATAATAGCAAAGCTCGCGATACATCAAGATCGTGCCAAATCAAGAATACGAGAGAGAGAGAGAGAGATCAAACACATAGCTACTCGTACATACCCTCAGCCCCGAGGGTGAACTACTCCCTCCTCGTCATGGAGAGCGCCGAGATGATGAAGATGGCCACCGGTGAGGGATCCCCCCTCCGGCAGGGTGCCGGAACAGGGTCCCGATTGGTTTTTGGTGGCTACAGAGGCTTGCGGCAGCGGAACTACCGATCTATTCTGTTCCCCGATGTTTTTAGGGTATATGGAAATATATAGGCGACAGAAGTCGGTCAGGAGAGCCACGAGGGGCCCACAAGGGTGGGGGCGCGCCCCCCTGCCTCATGCTCTCCTCGTTGATCCCCTGTTGTGCACTCCAAGTCTCCCGGATTGCTTTCTTTCCAAAAGTAACTCTCCCGAAGGTTTCATTCCGTTTGGACTCCGTTTGATATTCCTTTTCTTCGAAACACTGAAACAAGGGAAAAAACAGGAACTGTCACTGGGCTCTGGGTTAATAGGTTAGTCCCAAAAATGATATAAAAGTGTTTAATAAAGCCCATAAACATCCAAAACAATAATATAATAGCATGGAACAATCAAAAATTATAGACACGTTGGAGACGTATCAGCATCCCCAAGCTTAATTCCTGCTCGTCCTCGAGTAGGTAAATGATAAAAACAGAATTTTTGATGTGGAATGCTACCTAACATATTTATCAATGTAATTCTCTTTATTGTGGCAAGAATATTCAGATCCATAAGATTCAAGACAAAAGTTTAATATTGACATGAAAATAATAATACTTCAAGCATACTAACAAAGCAATCATGTCTTCTCAAAATAACATGGCCAAAGAAAGTTATCCCTACAAAATCATATAGTCTGGCTATGCTCTATCTTCATCACACAAAATATTTAAATCATGCACAACCCCGATGACAAGCCAAGCAATTGTTTCATACTTTTGATGTTCTCAAACTTTTTCAATCTTCACGCAATACATGAGCGTGAGCCATGGACATAGCACTATGGGTGGAATAGAATGGTGGTTGTGGAGAAGACAAAAAGGAGAAGATAGTCTCACATCAACTAGGCATATCAACGGGCTATGGAGATGCCCATTAATAGATATCAATGTGAGTGAGTAGGGATTGCCATGCAACGAATGCACTAGAGCTATAAGTATATGAAAGCTCAAAAAGAAACTAAGTGGGTGTGCATCCAACTCGCTTGCTCACGAAGACCTAGGGCATTTTGAGGAAGCCCATCATTGGAATATACAAGCCAAGTTCTATTATGTAAAATTCCCACTAGTATATGAAAGTGACAACATAGGAGACTCTCTATCATGAAGATCATGGTGCTACTTTGAAGCACAAGTGTGGTAAAAGGATAGTAGCATTGTCCCTTCTCTCTTTTTCTCTCATTTTTTCTAGGCCTTCTCTCTTTTTTGGCCTCTTTTTTTTAGTCCGGAGTCTCATCCCGACTTGTGGGGGAATCATAGTCTCCATCATCCTTTCCTTGCTGGGACAATGCTCTAATAATGATGATCATCACACTTTTATTTACTTACAACTCAAGAATTACAACTCGATACTTAGAACAAAATATGACTCTATGTGAATGCCTCCGGCGGTGTACCGGGATATGCAATGACTCATGAGTGACATGTATGAAAGAATTATGAATGGTGGCTTTGCCACGAAATATGATGTCAACTACATGATCATGCAAAGCAATATGACAATGATGAAACGTGTCATAATAAACGGAACGGTGGAAATTTGCATGGCAATATATCTCGGAATGGCCATGGAAATGCCATAATAGGTAGGTATGGTGGATGTTTTGAGGATGGTATATGGTGGGTGTATGGTACCAGCGAAATTTGCGCGGCACAAGAGAGGCTAGCAATGGTGGAAGGGTGAGAGTGCGTATAATCCATGGACTCAACATTAGTTATAAAGAACTCACATACTTATTGCAAAAATCTATTAGTTATCAAAACAAAGTACTACGCGCATGCTCCTAGGGGGATAGATTGGTAGGAAAAGACCATCGCTCGTCCCCGACCACCACTCATAAGGAAGGCAATCAATAAATAAACCATGCTCTGACTTCATCACATAACGGTTCACCATACGTGCATGCTACGGGAATCACAAACTTTAACACAAGTATCTCTCAAATTCATAACTACTCCACTAGCATGACTCTAATATCACCATCTTCATATCTCAAAACAATCATAAAGAATCAAACTTCTCATAGTATTCAATGCACTTATATGAAAGTTTTTATTATATCCCTCTTGGATGCCCATCATATTAGGACTAAATTCATAACCAAAGCAAATTACCACGCTGTTCTAAAGACTCTCAAAATAATATAAGTGAAGCATGAGAGTTCATATATTTCTTTAAAATAAATCCACCTCGTGCTCTAAAAGATATAAGTGAAGCACTAGAGCAAACAACAAACTACTTCAAAAGATATAAGTGAAGATCAATGAGTAGTCGAATAATTATGTAACTATGTGAAGACTCTCTAACATTTAAGAATTTAAGATCTTGGTATTTTATTCAAACAGCAAGCAAAACAAAAATAAAATAAAATGACGCTCCAAGCAAAACACATATCATGTGGTGAATAAAAATATAGCTCCAAGTAAAGTTACCGATGAACGAAGACGAAAGAGGGGATGCCATCCGGGGCATCCCCAAGCTTAGGCTCTTGGTTATCCTTGAATATTACCTTGGGGTGCCTTGGGCATCCCCAAGCTTAGACTCTTGCCGCTCCTTATTCCATAGTCCATCGAATCTTTACCCAAAACTTGAAAACTTCACAACACAAAACTTATCAGAAAACTCGTAAGCTCCGTTAGTATAAGAAAATAAAACCACCACTTAGGTACTGTTGTGAACTCATCTTTATTTATATTGGTGTAATATCTACTGTATTCCAACTTCTCTATGGTTCATACCCTCCGATACTACTCATAGATTCATCAAAATAAGCAAACAACACATAGAAAACAGAATCTGTCAAAAACAGAACAGCCTGTAGTAATCTGTATCAAACGTATACTTCTGGAATTCCAAAAATTCTAAAATAAATTTGTGGACCTGAGGAATTTGTCTAGTAATCATCTGCAAGAAGAATCAATTAAATAACACTCTCCAGTAAAAAGTTTTAGCTAATCTCGTGAGCGCTAAAGTTTCTATTTTTTACAGCAAGATCATAAAGACTTCACCCAAGTCTTCCCAAAGGTTCTACTTGGCACAAACACTAATTAAAACATAAAACCACATCTAACCAGAGGCTAAATAGATTATTTGTTCCTAAACAGAACCAAAAAGCAAGAAACTAAAATAAAATTGGGTTGCCTCCCTACAAGCGCTAACGTTTAACGCCCCTAGCTAGGCATGATGATTTCAATGATGCTAACATAAAAGATAGGAATTGAAACATAAAGAGAGCATCATGAAGAATATGACTAGCACATTTAAGTCTAACCCTCTTCCTATGCATAGGGATTTTGTGAGCAAACAACTTATGGGAACAATAATCAACTAGCATAGGAAGGCAAAACAAGCATAACTTTAAAACTTTAAGCACATAGAAAGGAAACTTGATACACTACACCACAACACCTAATTAGGGGCAGTTAACTGCCGGGAGAAATACCCGATCAAGGGCAAATGAACTGCCGGGAATTGAATAACTGCCGGTAGAAGTACTTACAGGCAGAGAAACTGCCGGGAGAAGTTAACAAACGAGGGCACCCAAAACTGCCGGCAACGATGTCCACTTGGCAGATCATCCTATCTGCCGGCCCAACTAAACCGCGGCCTGTTGTCTGCCGGGAGCTTGTATGCTTAGCGTAACCAAAGTAGTTGGGCCATTTCTCAAAAAAAAAAACAACTGGGCCAAGCGCGCTCGCGCGGGACAAAGGGTGCGCGAGATGGAAATATTCACAAGGTTCCTTTGGTCGTCGGCTTGAGCCCCACCAGTTCTTCCCCAAATCTTGCAAAACCTAACCCTCAACCCCGACCACGCCGCCGCCGCCACCACCAACCACTCTACCGCAGCGCCGGCTTCCTCCCCAAACACAGTCGCCGCCGACCGCCTAGTCGTCGCCGAGCACCCTTCGCCGCTTCGTCCCCATCCCCCGCGCACCCAGCGCCTGCTTCCTCCCGAGGAATGCCGCCGACCGCCCTCCATCCCCACCACAACAGCGACCTCCTCCACAGGTTTCCTCCGCCGAGCAGGCCTCCTCCTCCTCAAGCTTTCTCCCCCGAGCAGGGCCTCCTCCTCCACGAGCATCCTTCCCCGAGCACTAAGTTGGGCTGCCTCCTGGTTCCCTCACCCGAGCAGCGGACCTTCCTGTACGGCCCCTCTCCCGAGAAGCTCCACCTCCTCTACATCCTCCCCAAGGTGCAGCGCCGCCTCCTTGCTCACCGAGAGCACTTGGCTCATGAGATTTCAATCTTTGCAAACTTTTGTTCCTTTTTTCTTCTGAGCAGTAACTAGAACGACTTCAGAAAGTGTTTGAGTTTATATGTCACTACAGTTCTGAAGATAACGACTAGCTTTGTCATCTGATAGCCCAAGTTTTGCTTATGGTGAAGAGATCTTCCATTGCAGCAAATGGATGCTCCAACTACATAATAAATCAGTGAATCCCAGTAGGTGTACTACATGCAAGCTTCCGGAAATTAGGTTTCAAGGTCGTGCTGCAAATATAGCTAGAGAACTTATTTCTGTCTATTTTTTCTGCACATGTAGACTGAAAGTGAAGTAACGCTTCTACAGTTTAATAGTTTTAATTAACTAGTGAATGTGTTATTTTTATGAAAATAGATATATGGGGTTTGATCTGGAATTTTCTTCTGTAATTTTCTATTGCCAGTTTGCCACTGCTCCCAGTCATGTGATTCAGGAATTTAATTATCAGTAGTTGTCTATCATAGTAGAAATCCCTTCAAGTGTTGCAACCTTTATAATTGATTTGAAAAACATTTGCCTAATAATTTACTCCCTCCGTCCCATAATGTAAGACATATTTCGACACTACACTAGTGTTAAAAAATGTCTTACATTATGGGACGGAGGGAGTATTTTTCTAGAGTAAAATGAGAGCAATTGGGTTTTGTACTGAAATAATATTCCCTAATTTTCATTTGATGCTTTCACTGAAATAATATTTTGGATTGTTTCTTTTGTGATCAGTGTGCATCTTGTTTGTCCTCTCCACCAAGCAGTGTCGACTACTCCATACAAGCACATAAGCTTATGCTCTTATGAAGTTATGATTATATATTTACCAATGACTATTATGGTTGATAACTTTAAAGTCTTTGCTTCTATATATGCAGCTGAGAATGACTTATAAGTTCATGGCAAAAGCAGCAACATGAGTACGCAACCACAAGCAAGCTGAGGGGGTAATAATCTTGGTAGTCAAGTCTTAGATTCAGTATTTTGCTTTTTGGATACATGAACATTGAAACTTATTTAGCATTTCATTTCTTATATGCTTCATGCAAATAAAACTGCAGTAAACATATGAGCCGAGATTTTGCTCGGCATGTGTATGTATGCATGCCCTAAATTTGCTTAGCATTTTTATGCATACAACTATTGGAAGCTTTTACATGTCCTGGAACTGACCTTTTGCATGCCATGTGTTTTCTGAAGCTGAGTCTTTTGTTATTGGCTAGTACTTGAAACAGAGTCGCAGGCCTCCTGCCATATAACCATTTATGAAGTGCATACGTGATGCCTTATCTTGTATTCCTACACATAGTCCAGTATTTTTTTTCATGTGTAAAAAGTGGTTGATCTGGCATTACACTGTTAAGTATTTTGTACACATCAGGAATCTTGTTGTAGATACACACTGAGCTGAAAATGTTGCTAGCAGAAATAGGTTTTCTGTTAGCTACGCATCTGGTTTAAAACATGGTATGACTACTTGCTTTGGAATAGTAACGCCTTGATATTATCTTATCCTATCTCATGTATATTTTAGTTATTTCTAGACAAAGCTTTAGGAACCGAGTTCACTACAACTCGAAGTCTTGTGCATGGAGGAGAATTTAGATATTTGCGCATTCTGTACTAGTCAAAAGGTATGTGTAGATATTCTGCTCATTCTAGTTCATGCTGCTACTTTATTAAGGTCTTCTTTTATGAGCCTCTACCTTGTGCAAATAATATGATTATTTAGCAGCCTGGTTTCATAGCTTTGAATCTCATGTGAATAAACTATATGTCTAGGTGTTTGCTGTTCTTTGCTTAACTAGATATCGAAGTATAGACAACAAGCTCATGTACAAGATGGCAATTATGATGGTTATTTAGTTTATTTCATTGATTCTCAGCATATTAATTGATTGTAACGTTCTACCTTTATTTAATAAGAAGATGTAAAAGAAACAACAAGTAATCTCCTTTTTTTGTGCTACAATATACATAGTTTACCAAGCTTATTAACTTATAGCAGATCTACCATCTTCTCCTTTCAGGTTGGCATCACGGTTGGAAGATCTCTGTGCTACTCTCTACACGATGTTTCTTCTACATGATAGCACTTGACGTCTACATGATAGCACTTGAAGTCTACATGATGTTTCTTGTATTCATAGTTCAAACCATTTGTTTAGCTTAGTTTGAACAAAAACTATTATTGTCTTGCATGTAAATAATGTTTACTAATGTAGCTGGATGCTACTGAATGCATGTACGAAAGTCAAAATACTAAAGTGTTAGTCATTAAGTGTTTGAGAACTGCTGTTGAATCTTGAGTGAATTCCTGTATGAATAGAAATCAAAAGAAATATAAATGCTACCAAATTCCTGTATGAATAGAAATCGAAAGCAACATATACACTACCAGGATCAGGAAAATTGTCGGGGTAAGTAAAAAAGAAGGGTAGACTATCTGTGGGGAAAACCAGTGTAACTGCTGGGAGATCTATATCTGCCAGGAGATCTATTTCCCGGCAGCCGTTCTCGTGGCAGTTCTATCTGCCGGGAGAATGGCTGTCCCGGCAGTTTATCTGCCGTCTTAGGGGCCTTCTCCCGGCAGATTGCATGCCGTTGCATCCGTGTTGTGGTGTAGTGATATTATTGCAATTCCTACAAGCATATGTTCCTCCCTCATAATAATTTTCAGTAGCATCATGAATAAATTCAACAATATAACCAGCACCTAAAGCATTCTTTTCATGATCTACAAGCATAGAAATTTCATTACTCTCCACATAAGCAAAATTCTTCTCATGAATAATAGTGGGAGCAAACTCAACAAAATAATTATCATCTGAGGCATAATCCAATTGAAAACTAAAATCATGATGACAAGTTTCATGGTTATCATTATTCTTAATAGCATACAAGTCATCACAATAATCATCATAGATAGCAACTTTGTTCTCATAGTCAATTGGAACCTCTTCCGAAATAGTGGATTCATCACTAAATAAAGTCATGACCTCTCCAAATCCACTTTCATAATTATCACAATAATATTCAACATCCTTCAAAATAGTGGGATCATTACTTCCTAAAGTTGACACTCTTCCAAACCCACTTTTATCAATATAATCATCATAAATAGGAGGCATGCTATCATCATAATAAATTTGCTCATCAAAACTTGGGGGACAAACCATATCGTCTTCATCAAACATAGCATCCCCAAGCTTGTGGCTTTGCATATCATTAGCATCATGGGTATTCAAAGAATTCATACTAACAACATTGCAATCATGCTCATCATTCACATATTTTATGCCAAGCATTCTATGTAATTCTTCTTCTAGCATTTGAGCACAATTTTCCTTTCCATCATTCTCACGAAAGATATTAAAAAGATGAAGCGTATGAGACAAACTCAATTCCATTTTTTTGTAGTTTTCTTTTATAAACTAAACTAGTGATAAAACAAGAAACTAAAAGATTCGATTGCAAGATCTAAAGATATACCTTCAAGCACTCACCTCCCCGGCAACGGCGCCAGAAAAGAGCTTGATGCCTACTACACAACCTTCTTCTTGTAGACGTTGTTGGGCCTCCAAGTGCAGAGGATTGTAGGACAGTAGCAAATTTCCCTCAAGTGGATGACCTAAGGTTTATCAATTCGTGGGAGGCGTAGGATGAAGATGGTCTCTCTCAAACAACCCTGCAACCAAATAACGAAGAGTCTCTTGTGTCCCCAACACACCCAATACAATGGTAAATTGTATAGGTGCACTAGTTCGGCGAAGAGATGGTGATACAAGTGCAATATGGATGATAGATATGAGTATTTGTAATCTGAAAATATAAAAACAGCAAGGTAGTAAGCGATAAAAGTGAGCGTAAATGGTATTGCAATGCTAGGAAACAAAGCCTAGGGTTCATACTTTCACTAGTGCAAGTTCTCTCAACAATAATAACATAATTGGATCATATAACTATGCCTCAACATGCAACAAAGAGTCACTCCAAAGTCACTAATAGCGGAAAACAAACGAAGAGATTTTGGTAGGGTACGAAACCACCTCAAAGTTATCCTTTCTGGTCGATCTATTCAAGAGTCCGTAGTAAAATAACATGAAGCTATTCTTTCCGTTCAATCTATCATAGAGTTCGTACTAGAATAACACCTTAAGACACAAATCAACCAAAACCCTAATGTCACCTAGATACTCCAATGTCACCTCAAGTATCCGTGGGTATGATTATACGATATGCCTCACACAATCTCAGATTCATCTATTCAACCGACACAAAAGTACTTCAAAGAGTGCCCCAAAGTTTCTACCGGAGAGTCAAGACGAAAACGTGTGCCAACCCCTATGCATAAGTTCATTGAACCCGCAAGTTGATCACCAAAACATACATCAAGTAGATCACGTGAATATCCCATTGTCACCACAGATAAGCACGACAAGACATACATCAAGTGTTCTCAAATCCTTAAAGACTCAATCCGATAAGATAACTTCAAAGGGAAAACTCAATCCATTACAAGAGAGTAGAGGGGGAGAAACATCATAAGATCCAACTATAATAGCAAAGCTCGCGATACATCAAGATCGTGCCAAATCAAGAACATGAGAGAGAGAGAGAGATCAAACACATAGCTACTCGTACATACCCTCAGCCCCGAGGGTGAACTACTCCCTCCTCGTCATGGAGAGCGCCGAGATGATGAAGATGGGCACCGGTGAGGGATCCCCCCTCCGGCAGGGTGACGGAACAGGGTCCCGATTGGTTTTTGGTGGCTACAGAGGCTTGCGGCAGCGGAACTCCCGATCTATTCTGTTCCCCGATGTTTTTAGGGTATATGGACATATATAGGCGAAAGAAGTCGGTCAAGGGAGCCACGAGGGGCCCACAAGGGTGGGGGGCGCGCCCAGGGGCTCTGGGTTAATAGGTTATTCCCAAAAATAATATAAAAGTGTTTAATAAAGCCCATAAACATCCAAAACAGATAATATAATAGCATGGAACAATAAAATTATAGATACGTTGGAGACGTATCGTGGGCGCGCCCTGGACCCTTTTGGCCAGGTGCTTGCTCCCCTTGCTGTGTTATCAGTGCCAGATATTCACAAATATTCCAGAAAAAAATCATATTTTAATTTCGGGGCATTTGGAGAACTTTTATTTTCGGGGTATTTTTTATTGCACGGATAAATCAGAAAACTGATAGAATATACTGTTTTTGCTTTATTTAATCTAAATAACAGAAAGTAAAAGGAGGGTACAGAAGGTTGTGCCTTCTAACTTCATCCATCTCATGCTAATCAAAAGGAATCCACTAACAAGATTGATCAAGTCTTGTTAACAAACTCATTCCGAATAACATGGAACCGGAGAAATTTCGAATAACACTATGTTACCTCAACGGGGATATGCACGCCCCCAACAATAAGAATATCATATCTCTTTTTGACGGTAGGAAGAGGAAATTCAAAACCTCCAATAGTAATAGTTGAAATTTTTCCAATAGAATTGATACTGTGGACTTGAGGTTGCTTCCTCGGAAAGTTTACCGTATGCTCATTACCATTAACATGAAAAGTGACATTGCCTTTGTTGCAATCAATAACAGCCCCTGCAGTATTCAAAAAGGGTCTTCGAAGAATAATAGACATACTATCGTCCTCGGGAACAAGAATAACAAAGTCTGTTAAAATAGTAACGTTTGCAACCACAACAGGCACATCCTCACAAATACCAACAGGTATAGCAGTTGATTTATCGGCCATTTGCAAAGATATTTTAGTAGGTGTCAACTTATTCAAATCAACTATACGATATAAAGAGAGAGGCATAACACTAACACCGGCTCCAACATCACATAAGGCAGTTCTAACATAGTTTCTTTTAATGGAGCATGGTATAATTGGTACTCCTGGATCTCCAAGTTTCTTAGGTATTCCACCCTTAAAAGTATAATTATCAATCATGGTGGAAATTTCAGCTTCTGGTATCTTTCTTTTATTTGTAACATATCCTTCATATACTTGGCATAAGGATTCATTTTAATCATATCAGTAAAATGCATACGCAAAAAGATAGGTCTAATCATTTCAGCAAAGCGCTCAAAATCATCATCATCCTTTTTCTTGGATGGTTTGGGAGGAAAAGGCATGGGTTTCTGAACCCATGGTTCTCTTTCTTTACCATGCTTCCTAGCAACAAAGTCT
The DNA here is from genome assembly GCF_002575655.3 of Aegilops tauschii subsp. strangulata. Taxonomy (NCBI): domain Eukaryota; kingdom Viridiplantae; phylum Streptophyta; class Magnoliopsida; order Poales; family Poaceae; genus Aegilops; species Aegilops tauschii. The sequence continues at coordinate 472,189,150 of NC_053038.3, forward strand.
CTCTTATCGTAATGTTGATTCTTTGATTGTGGGTTATCAAGATCGACAGCAGGTTCAATCTCTACATCATTGTCATTACTAGGTTGAGCATCAATATGAACATCATCATTAACATTATCACTAGGTTCATGTTCATTACCAGATTGTGTTTCAGCATCAGAAATAGAAATATCATTGGGATTCTCAGGTGTGTCAACAATAGGTTCACTAGAAGCATGCAAAGTCCTATCATTTTTCTTTTTCTTCTTCTTAGAAGGACTAGGTGCATCAACATTAATTCTCTAAGAATCTTGCTCAATTCTCTTAGGGTGGCCCAAAGGATACAAAGGTTCCTGAGTCATTCTACCCCCTCTAGTCACAACTCTAACAACATTATCATTCTTCTTATTATTTAATTCATTGAGCAAGTCATTCTGAGCTTTAAGTACTTGTTCTACTTGAGTGGTAACCATAGAAGCATGTTTACTAATGAGTTTAAGTTCACCTTTAACTCTAGACATATAATCACTCAAGTGTTCAATCGTATAAGCATGGCGTTTTAATTGTCTACAAAAATAAGCATTGAAATCTTCTTGCTTAACCATAAAATGATCAAACTCATCTAAGCATTGGCTAGCAAACTTAGTAGGCGGGATTTCAGCTTTATCATATCTATAGAGAGAATTTACCTTTACTACCTGTGTCGGGTTATCAAGACCATGTATTTATTCGATAGGTGGTAAATTAAGGCCATGTATTTCTTCAACAGGAGGTAAATTCTTAACATCTTCAGCTTTAATACCTTTTTCTTTCATAGATTTCTTTGCCTCTTGCATATCTTCAGGACTGAGAAATAGAATACCCCTTTTCTTCGGAGTTGGCTTAGGAGTTGGTTCAGGAAGTGTCCAATTATTTTCATTGGTCAACATATTATTCACTAGAATTTCAGCTTCATCAACAGTTCTTTCCCTGAGAACACAACCAGTACAACTATCCAGGTGGTCTATGGAAGCATCGGTTAGTCCATTATAAAAGATATCAAGTATTTCATTTTTCTTGAGAGGATGGTCTGGCAAAGCATTAAGTAATTGGAGAAGCCTCCCCCAAGCTTGTGGGAGACTCTCTTCTTCAATTTGCACAAAATTATATATATCCCTTAAAGCCGCTTGTTTCTTATGAGCGGGGAAATATTTAGCAGAGAAGTAATAGGTCATATCCTGGGGACTACGCACACAACCAGGATCAAGAGAATTAAACCATGTTTTAGCATCACCCTTTAATGAGAATGGAAATAATTTAAGGATATAGTAGTAACGAGTTTTCTCATCATTAGTGAATAGGGTGGCTATATCATTTAATTTAGTAAGATGTGCCACAACAGTTTCAGATTCATAGCCATAGAAAGGATTAGATTCAACCAGAGTAATTATCTCAGGATCAACAGAGAAATCATAATCCTTATCAGTAACAAAGATAGGTGAAGTAGCATAAGCAGGATCATATTTCATTCTAGCATTCAAAGATTTTTCTTTCAGCTTAGCTAATAATTTCTTAAGATCGCTCCAATCATGGCAAGCAAGAAAGTCTCTAGCAGTTTCTTCATCCATAACATAACCCTCAGGCACAACAGGCAATTCATATCTAGGGGGAGAATCTTCATCATCACTTTCGTCAATATTATCAGTTTCAATAATTTCATTGTCTCTAGCCCTAGCAAGTTGTTCATCAAGAAATTCACCTAGTGGCACAGTAGTATCAAGCATAGAAGTATTTTCATCATAAGTATCATGGATAGCAGAAGTGGCATCATCAATAACATGCGACATATCAGAATTAATAGCACAAGCAGGTTTAGGTGTCGCAAGCTTACTTAAAACAGAAGGTGAATCAAGTGCAGAGCTAGATGGCAGTTCCTTACCTCCCCTCGTAGTTGAGGGATAAATTTTGGTTTTCTCGTCTTACAAGTTCCTCATAGTGACCAGCAGATATAAATCCAAAGTGACTCAAAGAATAGAGCTATGCTCCCCCGCAACGGTGCCAGAAAATAGTCTTGCTAACCCACAAGTATAGGGGATCACAACAGTTTTCGAGGGTAGAGTATTCAACCCAAATTTATTGATTCGACACAAGGGGAGCCAAAGAATATTCTCAAGTATTAGCAGTTGAGTTGTCAATTCAACCACACCTGGATAACTTAGTATCTGCAACAAAGTATTTAGTAGCAAAGTAGTATGGAAGTAACGGTAACGGTAGCAAAAGTAACAGTAGCAAAAGTAATATTTTTGGCGTTTTGTAGTGATTGTAACAGTAGCAACGGAAAAGTAAATAAGCGAAGAACAATATGCGAAAAGCTCATAGGCATTGGATTAGTGATGGAGAATTATGCCGGATGCGATTCATCATGTAACAGTCATAACATAGGGTGACACAGAACTAGCTCCAATTCATCAATGTAATGTAGGCATGTATTCCGAATATAGTCATACGTGCTTATGGAAAAGAACTTGCATGACATCTTTTGTCCTACCCTCCCGTGGCAGCGGGGTCCTAGCGGAAACTAAGGGATATTAAGGCCTCCTTTTAATAGAGTACCAGACCAAAGCATTAACACATAGTGAATACATGAACTCCTCAAACTATGGTCATCACCGGGAGTGGTCCCGATTATTGTCACTTCGGGGTTGCCGGATCATAACACATAGTAGGTGACTATAGACTTGCAAGATAGGATCAAGAACTCACATATATTCATGAAAACATAATATCGCAAAGTAACGCATAACCGGAAAATGTATGCTAGTAATTCTTGCGTCGGAAACTTTCCTTGTTTCCCCTACAGCAATCATATCAATAAACCCTTCCACATCATTGCGATGTGGTTCCTCTATGCTGCCAGCAAGGGGTATCTTACAAACCTGGCAGAAATCAGAAAGGGACATCTCCTTATGCTCATCATATAAATAAAATTCCACTGAAGGTGGTGATCTCCTAGCATGGAAATGAAAATTTTGCACGAAAATATTAGTGAGTAAGAGATATTGTTCGTGCTGGTCGCGAGGAAGTCGGTGAGGCCCGCATTCTCAACCAAAGAATAAAAATCATCATGAATCCCAGCTGTTGTTAAGAACTCATCCCAAGGCCATTCACACGGTCGAACTTCCGCGGTGCGAGGGAGATTATATTTGGGCCTCTTATCCTCCTCCCTTTGCTTATCCCTCGAGCTTCGGCTCGAAGAGCCCCTCAATAATCTCTTCATCATTTTCTGAAAATTTCTGAAATTTTTAGTAACTTCAAATAAAGGTGAACCAAACTCAACAAAATTGATAGCAACTACTCCCACAAGTGCCTAGAGACTATATCATGCATTAGAACTACTTGGGACCATATAAATTTGACATGCAAGCTCAAGAACAGGGTCACCTAGGAAGCAAAATTTTGCAATGAATAAAGCACTAGAACAAAAATTAATTGGACCATTGGAGGAGTCACATACCGAAGAACAATCCCCCAAAGCAGTTTTGCGAGTGGAGCTTTGAGCTAGGAGATCGAAAATCGCAGCAAAATGAGCTAGAACTCGTGCTTGAGCTGGTTGGTGAATTTTTTTGGGAGGAAGAAGGAGTATGTGGTGGCTGGAATAAGTGGAGGGGAGCCACCATGGGCCCACGAGGCAGGGGGGCGCGCCCAGGGGGTGGGCTGATGTCTACTACACAACCATCTTCTTGTAGACGTTGTTGGGCCTCCAAGTGCAGAGGTTTGTAGGACAGTAGAAAATTTCCCTCAAGTGGATGACCTAAGGTTTATCAATCCGTGGGAGGCGTAGGATGAAGATGGTCTCTCTCAAACAACCCTGCAACCAAATAACAAAGAGTCTCTTGTGTCCCCAACACACCCAATACAATGGTAAATTGTATAGGTGCACTAGTTCGGCGAAGAGATGGTGATACAAGTGCAATATGGATGATAGATATGAGTATTGTAATCTGAAAATATAAAAACAGCAAGGTAGTAAGCGATAAAAGTGAGCGTAAATGGTATTGCAATGCTAGGAAACAAGGCCTAGGGTTCATACTTTCACTAGTGCAAGTTCTCTCAACAATGATAACATAATTAGATCATAATTGGATCATATAACTATCCCTCAACATGCAACAAAGAGTCACTCCAAAGTCACTAATAGCGGAGAACAAACAAAGAGATTATGGTAGGGTACGAAACCACCTCAAAGTTATCCTTTCTGATCGATCTATTCAAGAGTCCGTAGTAAAATAACATGAAGCTATTCTTTCCGTTCAATTTATCATAGAGTTAGTACTAGAATAACACCTTAAGACACAAATAAACCAAAACCCTAATGTCACCTAGATACTCCAATGTCACCTCCAGTATCCGTGGGTATGATTATACGATATGCATCACACAATCTCAGATTCATCTATTCAGCCAACACAAAAGTACTTCAAAGAGTGCCCCAAAGTTTCTACCGGAGAGTCAAGACGAAAACGTGTGCCAACCCCTATGCATAAGTTCATTGAACCCGCAAGTTGATCACCAAAACATACATCAAGTAGATCACGTGAATATCCCATTGTCACCACAGATAAGCACCGCAAGACATACATCAAGTGTTCTCAAATCCTTAAAGACTCGATCCGATAAGATAACTTCAAAGGGAAAACTCAATCCATTACAAGAGAGTAGAGGGGGAGAAACATCATAAGATCCAACTATAATAGCAAAGCTCGCGATACATCAAGATCGTGCCAAATCAAGAATACGAGAGAGAGAGAGAGAGATCAAACACATAGCTACTCGTACATACCCTCAGCCCCGAGGGTGAACTACTCCCTCCTCGTCATGGAGAGCGCCGAGATGATGAAGATGGCCACCGGTGAGGGATCCCCCCTCCGGCAGGGTGCCGGAACAGGGTCCCGATTGGTTTTTGGTGGCTACAGAGGCTTGCGGCAGCGGAACTACCGATCTATTCTGTTCCCCGATGTTTTTAGGGTATATGGAAATATATAGGCGACAGAAGTCGGTCAGGAGAGCCACGAGGGGCCCACAAGGGTGGGGGCGCGCCCCCTGCCTCATGCTCTCCTCGTTGATCCCCTGTTGTGCACTCCAAGTCTCCCGGATTGCTTTCTTTCCAAAAGTAACTCTCCCGAAGGTTTCATTCCGTTTGGACTCCGTTTGATATTCCTTTTCTTCGAAACACTGAAACAAGGGAAAAAACAGGAACTGTCACTGGGCTCTGGGTTAATAGGTTAGTCCCAAAAATGATATAAAAGTGTTTAATAAAGCCCATAAACATCCAAAACAATAATATAATAGCATGGAACAATCAAAAATTATAGACACGTTGGAGACGTATCAGCATCCCCAAGCTTAATTCCTGCTCGTCCTCGAGTAGGTAAATGATAAAAAAGATAATTTTTGATGTGGAATGCTACCTAGCATAATCTTGATCATGTAATCAAATCATGGCATGAATATTAATATACGAGTGATTCAAAGCAATAGTCTATCATTTGACATTAAGAGAATAATACTTCAATCATACTAATAAAGCAATCATGTCTTTTCAAAACAACATGGCCAAAGAAAGTTATCCCTACAAAATCATATAGTCTGGCTATGCCCCATCTTCACCACACAAAATATCCAAATCATGCACAACCCCGGTTTTAGCCAAGCAATTGTTTCATACTTTAGTATTCTCAAAATTTTTCAACTTTCACGCAATACATGAGCGTGAGCCATGGATATAACACTATAGGTGGAATAGAATATGATGGTGGAGGTTGTGTGGAGAAGACAAAAAGGAGAAAGTCTCACATCGACGCGACTAATCAACGGGCCCTAGAGATGCCCATCAATTAATGTCAATGTGAGGAGTAGGGATTGCCATGCAACGGATGCACTAAGAGTTATAAGTGTATGAAAGCTCAAAATGGGAACTAAGTGGGTGTGCATCCAACTTGCTTGCTCATGAAGACCTCGGGCATTTGAGGAAGCCCATCATCGGAATATACAAGCCAAGTTCTATAATGAAAATTGCCACTAGTATATGAAAGTGACAAAATAAGAGACTCTCTATCATAAAGATCATGGTGCTACTTTAAAGCACAAGTCTGGAAAAAGGATAGTAACATTGTCCCTTTTATTCTTTTTTTTCTTTTTTCTTTTTTTTGGCGGGCTTCTTTGGCCCCCCTTTTTTTTATTTAGGCTTCTTTGGCCTCACTTTTTTTTCGGGACAATGCTCTAACAATGATGATCATCACACTTCTATTTACTTACAACTCAATATTACAACTCGATACTAGAACAAAGATATGACTCTATATGATTGCCTCCGGCGGTGTACCGGGATGTGCAATGATCTAGCGTAGCAATGACGTCAAAAAACGGACAAGCCATGAAAACATCATGCTAGCTATCTTACGATCATGCAAAGCAATATGACAATGAATGCTCAAGTCATGTATAAGATGATGATGGAAGTTGCATGGCAATATATCTCAGAATGGCTATGGAAATACCATAATAGGTAGGTATGGTGGCTGTTCTGAGAAAGATATAAGGAGGCTTATGTGTGATACAGCGTATCATATCACGGGGTTTGGATGCACCGGCGAAGTTTGCACCAACTCTCGAGGTGAGAAAGGGCAATGCACGGTACCGAAGAGGCTAGCAATGATGGATGGGTGAGATTGTGTATAATCCATGGACTCAACATTAGTCATAAAGAACTCACATACTTATTGCAAAAATTTATTAGCCATCGAAACAAAGTACTACACGCATACTCCTAGGGGGGAGGTTGGTAGGAGTTAACCATCGCGCACCCCCGACCTCCACACAAAGGAAGACAATCAATAAATACCTCATGCTCCAACTTCATTACATAACGGTTCACCATACGTGCATGCTACGGGAATCACAAACTTCAACACAAGTATTTCTACAATCCACAACTACCCACTAGCATGACTCTAATATCACCATCTTTATATCGCAAAACTATTGCAAGGAATCAAACATATCATATTCAGTGATCTACAAGTTTTATGTAGGATTTTATGACTAACCATGTGAATGACCAATTCCTGTCATCTCTCTAAATAGATATAAGTGAAGCAAGAGAGTTTAATTCTTTCTACGAAAGATATGCCCACGCTCTAACAAATATAAGTGAAGCAAAAGAGCATTCTACAAATGGCGGTTTTCTATGTGAGGAGAAACAGGCAATCCAAACTTCAAATGATATAAGTGAAGCACATGAAGCATTCTATAAAGCCATACTCAAAAGATATAAGTGAAGTGCAATGAGCATTCTATAAATAAACCATGGACTATATCATACCAGAATGGTGCATAAAAGAAAAGTGAAAACTAAATGCAAAAGACGCTCCAAGATTTGCACATATCGCATGAACGAAATGAATCCGAAAACATAACGATACTTGTTGAAGAAAGATGGGATGCCTTCCGGGGCATCCCCAAGCTTAGACGCTTGAGTCTCCTTGAATATTTACTTGGGGTGTCATGGGCATCCCCAAGCTTGAGCTCTTGCCTCTCCTCTTTCTCCTTACATCGAGACCTTTTCGATCTTCGAACACTTCATCCACACAAAACTCAACAGAAAGTTCAGTAAGATCCGTTAGTATAATAAAGCAATTTACTACTCTAAGTATTGTTGCAAACCAATTCATATTTTGTTTTTGCATTGTAGCTACTGTAATATAACTTTTCCATGGCTTAATCCACTGATAGAAATCGATAGTTTCATCAAAACAAGCAAACTATGCATCAAAAACAGAATCTGTCTTAAACAGGACAGTCTGTAGTAATCTGAACATTCACCGTACCTATGGTACTCCAAAAATTCTGCAAAAATTAGTAAAAATAAAAAATTTGTATAGAAAGACAGTACAAAAAGTTTCATAACCGTTTGTTGTTCCAGTAAAAAATGAAAAATTGCGCACTACAGCCAAAGTTTCTGTCTTGCACCGCACAAACCAACAAGCAATGTAAATAAAGGCAAATCTTGGCACATTATTTTTATAATACAACGGAATTGTACAAGGGGATACTTATTTTTATTGAAAATTTTCTGTAATTAAGATTCACAAAGTTTCCGTGAGCATGAACAAAGTTCAAGGAGCTCTCCCACTTCAACAATGCTTGTCTCTCTCACTTTCACTTTCCTTATTGAAAAGTTTTGGGTTCCCCTCTTTATTTTTTTGTTTTTAAACTTTATCAAAGCACAAAACAGAAATAAATGACTCTCTAAAACTTCCGGGTTGTCTCCCTGGCAGCGCTTTCTTTAAAGCCATTAGGCTAGGCATATAGTGCTCAAGTAATGGATCCACCCGGATCCCAAGGTATATCAAAGCCAATTTTAATTAACAATGATTTGGCATTTAGTAGTGAGCACAAAGCAACATATATCAAGCAATGACGAAGTCTAACTCTCTTCCTATGCATCGGCATGTCATAAAAGAACAATTCATGCACACACACAGTAAAGACCAATGCATAGTATAAACAACTTCTTGCAATTTTATCGTATTGGAAACATGGAGAGGCGGAGATGTAGTCCCTCTCTCATAATAATTGCAAGTAGGAGCAGCAAGCACATGCCTATTATATCTATCAAAATCATCATGTGTAGTAGTAAAATGCAACCCATCAATATAATCCTTAATAAGGGCAAACTTCTCCGATATAGTGTAGTCGGGAGAATTCAAAAAGATAATAGGATTATCATCCGTGGGTGCAATAGCAACAATTCCATGTTTAACGTAAGGGACAATAGCAAGTTCATCTCCATAAGCATAATTCATATTGGCATCCTGGCCACAAGCATAGCAAGCATCATCAAAAAGGGATATTTCAAAAGAATCAAAGGGGTCATAGCAATCATCCTTCGGTAAGCACGAAGGGAAATTAAACAATGTATGAGTTGAAGAGTTACTCTCATTAGAAGGTGGGCACGGGTGATATATCCTCTCTTCCTCCTGTTGTTCTTCGCTCTCCTCCTCATCTTTTTCATCTAATGAGCTCACAGTTTCAGTAATTTCTTCTTCCATAGTTTCCTGCAAAATATTAGTCTCTTCTTGGACAGCGGAGACTTTCTCAATAAATGCATCAATATCGGAATTATATTCATAATTCTCATAACAATATTTAAGTATAGCAAAATTTTCAGGTCTGTAAACAGCATCATAAAGATTTTCACACTCTTTAAACAAAGATTCAATTTCATAAGCACCCATAAAAGCAACGAATTCTTCTATTTGTTCCACATCATAGTAATCATATATACCATTAGCATAAGAAGCCAATGTTTTATTATCATTAAATTCGCATGAAAAGGGAAGGTGTGGAGCCTTCATCCTAAAGCAACAAGTATAATCATATCTCAAGCATAGTTCCCGCGCATACCATTGCAACATATAAATTTGATCCCATAATACTTTCCCTTTTTGAGTCAAGCGGTAATCCCTAAAGTATTCACGTTGATCCAACGTGTCTCCCATTATATAGTTGAATGGGGTTTTCTCAGGATTATCAAAGTAGTACATAATATTTTTCACATAATGAGCATCGAGGGTTTTAGGAGGTTCCCCATCTCCATGAGCAGCAAGTACACCTAATTTTTTTGGTATTTCGTGTTCCGTATCCATAACTAAAGATAGAGAACAACTTAGAACAGCAAATAAAATCTACTTAGTGATAAAGCAAACAAGCACACACGAGAATATTCATCCCACGCTATCTCCCCGGCAACGGCGCCAGAAAAAGGTCTTGATAACCCACAAGTATAGGGGATCAATTGTAGCCTCTTTCGATAAGTAAGAGTGTCGAACCCAATGAGGAGCCAAAGGTAGAACAAATATTCCCTCAAGTTCTATCGACCACCGATACAACTCTACGCACGCTTGACATTTGCTTTACCTATAACAAGTATAAAACTAGAAGTACTTTGTAGGTGTAACGGGATAGGTTTGCAAGAATATAAAGAGCACATAAATATAAACTAGGGGTTGTTTAGGTAAAGAAGCAATAAATTTAGTATATCGAGTGTTGGAAAGTGGTGGTAGGAGTTGTGAAATTGTCCCTAAGCAATTGACTAGGTTACTAGACCGATAGCAAGTTTTATGTGGGAGAGGCCACTGCTAGCATGTCATCCCTGACTTGGAATTCTATGCACTTATGTTTGGAACTATTAGCAAGCATCCGCAACTACTAACATTCATTAAGGTAAAACCCAACCATAGCATTAAGATATATTGGTCCCCCTTCAATACCGTATGCATCAATTTCTATGCTAGGTTGAAGCTTCTGTCACTCTTGCCCTCCCATACATAGTCCTATCAACATACAACTAACCCTATGGTGTGATCCACGCGCGTGCTCATATGATGGGCACCAAAGGATAGCAACATAACCACAAGCAAATTAAACCAATCATAGCAATTCACCAATTACCGATAGGACAACGAAAATCTACTCAGACATCATAGGATGGCAACACATCATTGGATAATAATATGAAGCATAAAGCACCATGTTCAAGTAGAGGGTACGGAGGGTTGCGGGAGAGTGGACCGCTGTAGATAGATGGGGGAAGGTGATGAAGATGTTGGTGAATATGATGGAGGTGTTGGTGTAGATCGCCGTCGCACGATGATGGCCCCAGCGGCGTTCCGGCGCCACCGGGAGAGAGGGCGAGAGAGCCCCCTCCTTCTCCTTCTTCCTTGGCCTTCTCCCTAGGTGGGAGAAGGGTTCTCCCTCTGGTCCTTGGTATCCATGGCGTGGGAGGGGCGAGAGCCCCTCCGAGATTGGATCTGTCTCTCTGTCTCTCTCTGTTTCTGCGTTCTAGATTCTGGCCTTTCACCGTTTCTTATATTCCCGGAGATCCGTAACTCCGATTAGATTGAAATTTGAACACGATTTCTATCCAGATATTAGCTTTCTTGCGGCGAAAGAAGGTCTCCAACCGCCTTACGGGGTGTCCACGAGGGTCAGGGGGCGCCTGCCCCCTGGGGCGCGCCCCCTGCCTCGTGGCCCCCTCGGGCATCGTCTCGCGTTGATTCTTCTTCCCAAAAATCATAAATATTCCAAAAAAATCTCCGTTAGTTTTTATCCCATTTGGACTCCGTTTGATATGGGTTTTCTGCAAAACAAAAAACATGCAACAAACAGGAACTGACACTGGGCACTAGATCAATATGTTAGTCCCAAAAATAGTATAAAAAGTTGCCAAAAGTATGTAAAAGTTGTAGAATATTGGCATGGAACAATCAAAAATTATAGATACGACGTAGACATGACCGAGACACATCTCCGGTCAATAAACAATACCGGAACCTGGATGCTCATATTGGCTCCTACATATTCTACGAAGATCTTTATCGGTCAAACCGCATAACAACATACGTTGTTCCCTTTGTCATCGATATGTTACTTGCCCGAGATTTGATCGTTGCTATCATCATACCTAGCTCAATCTCGTTACCGGCAAGTCCTTTACTCGTTCTGTAATGCATCATCCCGTAACTAACTCATTAGTCACATTGCTTGCAAGGCTTATAGTGATGAGCATTACCGAGAGGGCCTAGAGATACCTCTCCGATACACGGACTGACAAATCCTAATCTTGATCTATGCCAACTCAACAAACACCACCGGAGACACCTGTAGAGCATCTTTATAATCACCCAGTTATGTTGTGACATTTGATAGCACACAAGGTGTTCCTCCGGTATTCGGGAGTTGCATAATCTCATAGTTAGAGGAACATGTATAAGTCATGAAGAAAGCAATAACAATAAAACTAAACGATCATTATGCTAAGCTAACGGATGGGTCTTGTCCATCACATCATTCTCTAATGATGTGATCGCATTCATCAAATGACAACACATGTCCATGGTCAGGAAACTTAACCATCTTTGATTAACGAGCTAGTCAAGTAGAGGCATACTAGGGACACTCTGTTTGTCTATGTATTCACACATGTACTAAGTTTCCGGTTAATACAATTCTAGCATGAATAATAAACATTTATCATGATATAGGGAAATATAAATAACAACTTTATTATTGCCTCTAGGGAATATTTCCTTCAGTCCCCCACTTGCACTAGAGTCAATAATCTAGTTCACATCGCTATGTGATTTAACACCAATAGTTCACATCACCATGTGATTAACACCCATAGTTCACATCGCCATGTGACGAAAACTCAAAGGGTTTACTAGAGTCAATAATCTAGTTCACATTGCTATGTGATTAACACCCAAAGAGTACTTCGGTGTGATCATGTTTTGCTTGTGAGAGAGGTTTAGTCAACGGGTCTGCCATATTCAGATCTGTATGTATTTTGTAAATTTCTATGTCTACAATGCTCTGCACGAAGCTACTCTAGCTAATTGCTCCCACTTTCAATATGTATCTAGATCGAGACTCGGAGTCATCCAGATCGGTGTTAAAGCTTGCATCGATGTAACTCTTTACGGCGAACTCTTTATCACCTCCATAACCGAGAAAATATTTCCTTAGTCCTCTTAGGTAACTAAGGATAATTTTGACCGTTGTCTAGTGATCCACTCCTAGATCACTATTGTACCCTCTTGCCAAACTCATGGTGAGGTACACAATAGGTCTGGTACACAGCATAGCATACTTTATAGAACCTATGGCTGAGGCATAGGGAATGAGTTTCATTCTCTCTCTATCTTCTACCGTGGTCGGGTTTGGAGTCTTACTCAACTTTTATACCTTACAACTCAGGCAAGAACTTCTTCTTTGACTGATCCATTTTGAACTTCTTCAAAATCTTATCAAGGTATGTACTCATCGAAAGTCTCATCAAGCGTCTTTATCTATCTCTATAGATCTTGATGCCCAATATGTAAGTAGCTTCACCGAGGTCTTTCTTTTGAAAAACTCCTTTCAAATACTCCTTTATGCTTTCCCGAAAATTCTACATCATTTCCGATCAACAATATGTTATTCACATATACTAATCAGAAAGGTTGTAGTGCTCCCACTCACTTTCTTGTAAATACAGGCTTCGCCGCAAGTCTTTATAAAACTATATACTTTGATCAACTCATCAAAGCATATATTCCAACTCCGAGATGCCTGCACCAGTCCATAGATGGATCGCTGGAGCTTGCACATTTTGTTAGCACCTTTAGGATTGACAAAACCTTCTGGTTGCATCATATACAACTCTTCTTTAATAAATCCATTAAGGAATGTAGTTTTGGTATCCATTTGCTATATTCCATAAAATGCGGCAATCGCTAACATGATTCAGACAGACTTAAGCATCGATACGAGTGAGAAAATCTCATCGTAGTCAACACCTTGAACTTGTCGAAAACCTTTTTGCGACAACTCGAGCTTTGTAGATAGTAACACTACCATCAGTGTTGGTCTTCCTCTTGAAGATCCATTTATTCTCAATGGCTTGCTGGTCATCGGGCAAGTCCACCAAAGTCCATACTTTGTTCTCATACATGGATCCCATCTCAGATTTCGTGGCCTCAAGCCATTTCGAGGAATCTGGGCTCATCATCGCTTCCTCATAGTTCGTAGGTTCGTCATGGTCTAGTAACATGACTTCCAGAAACGGATTACCGTACCACTCTGGTGCGGAACGTGCTCTGGTTGACCTACAAGGTTCGGTAGTAACTTGATCTGAAGTTTCATGATCATCATCATTAGCTTCCTCACTAATTGGTGTAGGCATCACTAGAATTTATTTCTATGATAAACTACTTTCCAATTCGAGAGAAGGTACAACTACCTCATCAAGTTCTACTTTCCTCCCACTCACTTCTTTCAAGAGAAACTCCTTCTCTAGAAAGGAGCCATTCTTAGCAACAAAGATTTTTTCCTTTGAATCTGTGATAGAAGGTGTACCCAACTGTTTCTTTTTGGTATCCTATGAAGACGCACTTCTCCGATTTGGGTTCGAGCTTATCAAGCTGAAGCTTTTTCACATAAGCATCGCAACCCCAAACTTTAAGAAACGACAACTTAGGTTTCTTGCTAAACCACAGTTCATACGGTGTCGTCTCAACGGATTTAGATGGTGCCCTATTTAACATGAATTCAGCTGTCTCTAATGCATAACCCCAAAACGATAGTGGTAAATTGGTAAGAGACATCATAAATCGCACCATATCTAATAAAGTAAGGTTACGACGCTCAGACACACCATTACGCTGTGGTGTTCCAGGTGGCGTGAGTTGTGAAACTATTCCACATTTGTTTTAAATGAAGGCCAAACTCGTAACTCAAATATTCGCTTCTGTGATCAGATCGTAGAAACTTTATTTTCTTGTTACGATGATTCTCCACTTCACTCCGAAATTATTTGAACCTTTCAAATGTTTCAGACATATGTTTCAATAAGTAGATATACCCATATCTGCTCAAATCATCTGCGAAGGTCGGAAAATAACGATACCCGCCGCGAGCCTCAACACTCATCGGACCTCATACATGAGTATGTATTATTTCCAATAAGTCAGTGGCTCGCTCCATTGTTCCGAAGAACGGAGTTTTAGTCAAGTTGCCCATGAGGCATGGTTTGCAAGTATCAAGTGATTCATAATCAAGTGATTCCAAAAGCTCATCAGCATGGAGTTTCTTCATGCACTTTACACCACTATGACCTAAACGGCAGTGCCACAAATAAGTGGCACTATCATTATTAACTTTGCATCTTTGGCTTCAATATTATGAATATGTGTATCACTACGATCGAGATTCAATAAACCATTTATATTGGGTGTATGACCATAGAAGGTATTATTCATGTAAACAGAACAACTCTGACTTAAATGAATAACCGTATTGCAATAGACATGATCCAATCATATTCATGCTCAACGCAAACACCAAGTAACATTTACTTAGGTTCAACACTAATCCTGAAGGTAGAGGGAGTATGCGATGGTGATCTTATCAACCTTGGAATTTCTTCCAACACACATCATCACTTTGCCCTCAACTAGTCTCTGTTCATTTTGTATGTCCTGTTTCGAGTTACTAATCTTAGCAACTGAACCGGTATCAAATACCTAGGGGTTACTATGAACACTAGTAAAGTACACATCAATAATCTGTATATCGAATATACCTTTGTTCACTTTGCCATCCTTCTTATCCGCCAAATGTTTGGGGCAGTTTTGCTTCCAGTGACCATTTCCTTTGCAGTAGAAGCACTCAGTTTCAGGCTTAGGTCCAGACTTGGGCTTCTTCCCGGGAGCTGCAACTTGCTTGCTATTCTTCTTGAAGTTCCCCTTCTTCCCTTTGCCCTTTTTCTTGAAACTAGTGGTCTTGTTAACCATCAACACTTGATGCTCTTTCTTGATTTCTACCTCCGCAGCCTTTAGCATTGCGAAGAGCTCTGGAATTGTCTTGTTCATCCCTTGCATATTATAATTCATCATGAAGTTCTAGTAACTTGGTGATAGTAACTAGAGAACTTTGCCAATTACTATCTTATCTGGAAGATTAACTCCCACTTGATTCAAGCAATTGTAGTACCCAGACAATATGAGCACATGCTCACTGGTTGAGCTATTCTCCTCCATCTTGTAGGCAAAGTACTGTCAGAGGTCTCATACCTCTCGACACGGGCATGAGTCTGAAATACTAATTTCAACTCTTGGAACATCTCATATGCTCCATGGAGTTCAAAACGTTTTTGAAGTCCCGGTTTTAAGCCGTAAAGCATGGTGCACTACACTATCAAGTAGTGATCATATCACAAACGTTCATAACGTCTGCATCTGCTCCTGCAATAGGTCTGTCACCTAGCGGTGCATCAAGGACATAATTCTTCTATGCAGCAATGAGGATAATCCTCAGATCATGGACCCAGTCCGCATCATTGCTACTATCAGCTTTCAACTTAGTTTTCGATAGGAACATATTAAAAATAAAACAGGGGAGCTTTACACGAGCTATTGATCAACAACATAGGTATGCTAATACTATCAGGACTAAGTTCATGATAAATTAAGTTCAATTAATCATATTACTTAGAACTCCCACTTAGATAGACATCCCTGTAGTCATCTAAATGATAACGTGATCCATATCAACTAAACCATGTCGGATCATCACATGAGATGGAGTAGTTTTCAATGATGAACATCTCTATGTTGATCATATCTACTATAAGATTCACTTTCGACCTTTCGGTCTCAGTGTTCCAAGGCCATATCTGCATATGCTAAGCTCGTCAAGTTTAACCCGAGTATTCTGCACGTGCAAAACTGGCTTGCACCCGTTGTATGTGAACGTAGAGCTTATCACACCCGATCATCACGTGGTGTCTCGGCACGACGAACTGTAGCAACCGTGCATACTCAGGGAGAACACTTATACCTTGAAATTTAGTGAGAGATCATGTTATAATGCTACCGCCGTACTAAGCAAAATAAGATGCATAAAAGATAAACATCACATGCAATCAAAATATGTGACATGATATGGCTATCATCATCTTGTGCCTTTGATCTCCATCTCCAAAGCACCGCCATGATTTCCGTCATCACCGGCTTGACACCTTGATCTCCATCGTAGCGTCGTTGTCGTCTCGCCAACTATTGCTTCTACAACTATCGCTAACGCATAGTGATAAAGTAAAGCAATTACATGGCGATTGCATTTCATACAATAAAGCGACAACCATAAGGCTCCTGCCAGTTGTCGATAACTTCTACAAAACATGATCATCTCATACAACAATTTATATCTCATCACGTCTTGACCATATCACATCACAACAAGTCCTGCAAAAACAAGTTAGACGTCCTCTACTTTGTTGTTGCAAGTTTTACGTGGCTGCTACGGGCTTCTAGCAAGAATCGTTCATACCTACGCATCAAAAATACAACATTTTTTCATCAAGTGTGCTGTTTTAACCTTCAACAAGGACCGACCGTAGTCAAATTCGATTCAACTAAAGTTGGAGAAACAGACACCCGCCAGCCACCTGTGTGCAAAAGCGGGTCAGTAGAACCGGTCTCATGAACGTGGTCATCTAATGTTGGTCCGGGCCGCTTCATCCAACAATACCGCCGAATCAAAATAAGACATTGGTGGTAAGTAGTATGACTATTATCACCACAACTCTTTGTGTTCTACTCGTGCATATCATCTACGCATAAACCTGGCTCGGATGCCACTGTTGGGGAACGTAGTAATTCAAAAAAATTCCTACGATCATGCAAGATCTATCTAGGAGATGCATAGCAACGAGACGGGAGAGTATGTCTACGTACCCTCGTAGACCGAAACCGGAAGCGTTTAGTAATGCGGTTGATGTAGTCGAACGTCTTCACGATCCAACCGATCCAAGTACTGAACGTACGGCACCTCCGTGTTCAGCACACGTTCAGCACGATGACGTCCCTCGAGCTCTTGATCCAGTAGAGGACGAGGGAGAGTTCCGTCAGCATGATGGCGTAGCGACGGTGATGATGATGTTACCGCTGCAGGGCTTCACCTAAGCACTACGACGATATGACTGAGGTGTGCAACTGTGGAGGGGGGCACCGCACACGGCTAAGAGAAGACTTGGAGTGTCTTTGGGGTGCCCTCCTCCCACGTATATAAAGGCGGGAGGAGAGGAGGCCGGCCCAAGGGGGGCGCGCCAAGGGGGGCATCCTACTTGGACTCCCGGTCCAAGTAGGATTCGCCCCCCCTTCCCTTTTTGGAGAAGGGGGGAAGGGGAAAGAGGTGGAGGAGAAGAAGGAAAGGCCCCCCCAACCATAGTCCAATTCGGTTTGGGCTTGGGGACGCGTGAGGGAGTCCTGGACCAAGGGGTCCTCGGGCGTCCGGCCTCTTATCCATTGGGCCGGACTGATGGGCTGTGAAGACATGAAAGCCGAAGACCGTACCTGTGTCCGGATTGGACTCTACTTGGCGTGGAAGGCAAGCTTGGCGACCGATTATGAAGATTCGTTCTTATGTAACCGACTCTATGTAAACCTTAGATCCCCTCGGTGTCTATATAAACTGGAGGGGGTAGTCCGGAAAGGACACATTCACATTACCATAGTCATATAGGCTAGACTCCTAGGGTTTAGCCATTACGATCTCGTGGTAGATCAACTCTTGTAATACTCATTTTCATCAAGATCAATCAAGAAGGAAGTAGGGTATTACCTCCATAGAGAGGGCCCGAACCTGGGTAAACATCGTGTCCCCCGTCTCCTGTTACCATCGATCCTAGACGCACAGTTCGGGACCCCCTACCCGAGATCCATCGGTTTTGACACCGACATTGGTGCTTTCAATGAGAGTTCCACTGTGCCGTCGATGAAAGGTTCGATGGACCCTTCAATCGTTGATAGTGACACTGTCCAAGGAGAAACCTTCCTCCTCGGACAGATTTTTGGGTTCGGCGGCTTCGTACTGCGGGCCAATTCGCTTGGCCATCTGGAGTAGGTCGATAGCTACGCCGCTGGCCATCAGGTCAGATTTGGAAGCTTGAACCATGTCGCGGATATGCGCAGAGACTTGATCTTCAACGGATCTGAAGCCGCGGCGCTCGCTCCCCCTCGCTCCGATAAACATGACTTAAATCTGTCACCGGATCACATCCAGGAGATGATTCCTATCGCTGCAACGGCCCTAGGTCCAGAGCAGATTGTGCCATCCGAAACCATGGAGTCCGCAACGTTGGAGCCGCACACGGACTCGACACCCTGCAATATTTGCGTCAAAGGAACTTCGGACTCGTCTCCGGCTACAAGTTCCGGACTATGTACGCCTGCGGACATCGAGCTAGATCGGTTATCGATCTTCGAATTCAGCACCGCAGACGTATTCCAGCACGAGAAAAATACACTGTAGGTCACAAAACTTGAGCTGGTTGACACTTTAGTACCACTACTTCAAAATACCCGAACTACAGTCCATGTACTTGCGCAAAGGGTTCACTTTGGTCCGTATATACGAATTGAGCTACGTATTCGCTAACTTGGCCGAGTCAGCTGTTGCCAGCTAGGCTTTGACCGCCACCTGTGTAGCACCTGGTCGGGGGGTTAATACGAGTAGTTCGGGTTTTTTTTGCAAATGCACCAACACCTGGTCGCACCTGGTCGGGCGCACCTGGTCGCTCCCTTATCCTCTCGCTCTCCGCATCCTCTCCTCCGAACCCTAGCCAACTCCCGTCCCCGCCGTCGCAGCCATTGTCGACGTCGTCGCCCTCCGCCGCCGCAGCCATTGCCGACGCCCTCCTCCGCCTCCTCTGTCTCCTCCTTCATGTTGTCTTCCAGCTCCATCAGCTCTGCACTGCGTGGCCGCTCCGTTGTTGTACCACTGATCGAGTGCCCGGATTGCGGCGAGCAGGTGAGGTTATACCGGTCTAGCACCGATGAGCATGATGGATGGATCTTCTACAAGTGCGTGAACCACCATGTAAGTGCCAGTTCAGTAGATCACTGATTCATGCCATGTCAACTCATGGTAGTAATGAAGCAGAGCACTGATTAAATTGGTCTTTAGGTTGCAAAATCAGTTGGTTAACTAGTGATTGCACTGATTAATGCAGTAGTTTAGACTGTCCTTGTATGCAAAATTATTACAGAAGCTCATGGTCAGTTGAGACTGATTAATACAGTAGTTGGTTAACTAGGTTGCCATTGATTCATTCACTCTGTAATTTTGTGGAGTTGGTTAACATGGTTAACTAATTTTGCCACTGATTAATCAGGTCACTTGTGATTTCTGGCACTGGGAGCTTGAATATGTGCAGCATCTGGTTGAAACAAGGCGTCTGGTTGGTGATGCTGCTATAGATGCAATTAGTGTAGCTGAGGACAGGAGGGAAGAGCTTGAGAGGAAGAGTACTGAATCAATGGCAGGCAGAGGCACAACTGGAAGGGTCATGGCTGGGAGAGGCAAGGCTGGAAGAGCTAATTACGCCAGCTCCAGTGAGAATAACTATGCTACCAAGCAGCAAATTGCTATGCTTTTAGCATTAGGTAGAGAGATTTTGATGCTGCTAAAGCTGATGATTGCTTTTGTTATAGTGCTTTGTGTGATGTGTTTCACCTTAATTATGAAGAAGTGAAGTGTTGTTAATTGAGTAGGTGCAGGTGTTCTAAACTGAGCATACTAAAATGGTTGCTTTTGTTTGCTCAGTATGAAGTCTTGGTTGTAATGCTTGTTGTAATGGATAATATGTCAGTAATGTGAAGTCTGCTTGACCTAATTGCTTTGAAATGCTTGACCTAATTGCTTTGAAATTACTAACAGATGTATTTCATGTCAGAAGTGTAGTTAAACTAATTCTGACAGAAGTTACCTAATTCAAATTCTATCAAATTGAATTTAGTTTGCAGTTCACTGAATTTTTATAGTTAACTGAATTTAGTTTGCAGTTCACTGAATTTTTATAGGTAACTGAATTTATTTTGCAAAATTAACTGGATTGTACTTAACCTCATTGCTTTCAAATTACTGACAGAAATTCCTGTCACAACTGAACTAACTTTGCAAACTAATTGCTGTCACAAATGAACTAAGTTATTCTAGGCCCCCTTTCTCAACACAACTGAACTCAAAAGCAATCATGTACTTCCACCTGCTGCAAACACCCACCCAGCAACTTGCACTCTACATGTAGCTTTGGTCCACCACCAGTCCACCACGACCACCAGATCCCCTTCTTCTTCCTCATCTTTCATCTTCAATTTCGTGCACCACCAGATCCCTTCTCTCCTCTATCCAATAGCACCAATAGATCCCCTTCTCATCTTCAGCTAGCAGCAACCATGGTGTCCTTGGACGATCTTCCCAGTTCTTCTGAAGATGACTCTGTGACCAGCAAGGTTAGTGTGCTCCTCAATCTCACACAAATCTAGTCTAGGGTTTCTCAGCGGGTTTCTCAGCTAGGGTTTCTCTCTCAATTGATTCCAAATGTCTCTCTTTTGTTTAGCCACCTGCCACAATATCCTGTGAGGAATGGAGTGGCTTGGCTACAGATCTACCTAGCTTTAGAGGTGGGCATGGATCTTTGTGTGAGAAGCATGTGGCATTTGAATCTGTTGATACTGGCAGAAGGTTTCTAGCTTGTGCACAGAAGGTTAGTATTTTTTTGCATTTGGCACTGTTAAACAGGAAGTGATTTGTAGTATGTTTTAAGTTCCATCATCATGCACAGAACTGAATACTGGCAGTTAACTGAATCTCTTTTTTGTATGCTCTAAATTGTTAGGAGGTACCTAAATGCAGATACGTTCAGTGGGTTGACCCTGAGTGGCCTGATGCTTTGAAGATGAGCCTAGCTAGCATATGGACCATGTATGAAGAGGAGAAAAAACAGAGGCTTAGACAGAATGTTGTGAGTGCTGAAGAAAACTTGAAGGTTCTTGAAGAGAAGAAGAAGATGGAAAATGAGTTGAGGCATTTCAAGCTTGATTTTGCTAAGATGTTGGCTGAGAAGGAGCGGGCAATCAACCAATTAGGCAGCACACAACTTGCTCTGACTGATCTAAAGGAAGAACTTGGGAAGAAGAAGATGACAGACAAGTCAGTAACCAACATTCATCAGGTATTCAGGGTTAAAGCAGAGAAAGAGAGGGACCAAGCAGTGCAGGAGAGGGACCAAGTGATTCAAGAGAGGGATGACTTGAAGCATGAGAAAAGGAAGCTTGAGTACATGATTGGTGACCTATTCAAACACAAAGAGGCCACCAAGGAGAAGATAAGGAAGCTGAAGGGCATGCTGAATGGATTTGATTGAATCTGTGTCATTGTAAAAAAAAGACTTTGTATCTTTCCTCCTGGATTTGTGTCATTTGTACTTTTGTCAAATGTTAACTAAATTGGGTTAAGATAAGAAATTGAAGTGGGTTCAGATAAGAAATTGAAGTGGGTTCAGATAAGAAAATGAAGTTAACTGTCTCTGTCTTATATGACTGAATTAGCCTGAATTTATGTCTGCAGTTGCTGTTTTATATGACTGAATTTGTGTTGCTTCTTTTGGAAAGATTTGCTGTTTTATATGACTGAATTTGTATGCCTGTACCAAATTTTTTCTTAAAGAAAAAAAATTACACAAAAAGATTTTTGCCTGGGTCTCGAACCCAGGACCTGTGGTATTGAACGTTGGTGGCAATGCCAGTGGGGTAAGTAGTAGTGCTTTGATCAAGGGCACGTACTAACCTAGCTATTTAGCAGTTGCTAGTGGCCTAATGGCTCACGCCTCTTCCGTTTCCTTCTCTGCTCTTTAAGACCACCCACCCACCGCTCCACTCTCTACTCAGTCCACCGCGTCGCCTCGGTTACCCCGCACCAAACCCCCACTCAGCCGTCAAGAAAACCCTCGCCGCCGCGGACATGGAGAACATCCCCGCCTGGAAGAGGGTCATCGATGACCTCGCAGGCGACGACAAGGCGATGCGCGCAGACCTGACGGAGATCGGGAAGTGGTTCCCCGACATTGAGATGCTGCAACGCCACGCGCGTGGCCTCCTCAAGGTCATGACTGACGAAGAGCTGGACCGCGCCTGCGACGACCCCCAAGGTATCCCTCCTGCGCTCGTCCTCCGCTTCGCGATGCAGGAGACGCGCTCTAACGACCCGGGACAGCGAGCCCGGTGGTGGATGTACCGATCCGCCACCGTGTCGCGCCAGCCGGATCCGTTGCACGTTGGCTCGTGAACGGAGCGCGTCCACAACGTCGACCTGGCCGTCCCCGCGCCTATCAACACGGCGTACCGGGACCACTACCAGCCCGACCCCCTCGGGCGCGACGACGTCTCCGAGTACATCTCGTCGGAGTCGGAGTACGACTCTGGCTCCGACGACGACTCTGGCTACGCAGCCGACTCGTCCTTGGCAACTGGCTGGGAGGAGCCGGAGGTGATTGTCCTCTCTGACGACGAGCCGGAGGTCAAGGTGGCGGCGCCCGTCGTCCCCGAGTCGGAGGTCCAGATGGTGGCGCCCGTCGCTAGGGAGGGTGACAAGCACCGCCCCATTGACGTCGAGCTTCTTCCAGATGTTCCTGACATCTTCAAGCAGGAGGTAGAGGTGGTCTTGGCCCTTAAAGCACAGGTGGACGTCGCAGCGCAGCCAGAGAGGAAGAAGAAGAGGAAGGTGGCAGCTGACATGGAGGTTCGCCGCTCGGAGCGCCTCCAGAAGT
This sequence comes from Aegilops tauschii subsp. strangulata, assembly GCF_002575655.3. Lineage (NCBI taxonomy): Eukaryota > Viridiplantae > Streptophyta > Magnoliopsida > Poales > Poaceae > Aegilops > Aegilops tauschii. The sequence goes on from NC_053038.3 coordinate 472,212,320, forward strand.
TGAAGAACTGAAGATGAAGATGCAGTAGAAGGCATGAAGAAGATGAAGTTGCAGTAGTTAGGTATGCTGAAATATACAGATTATCAGCATATAAGTTATAAAAAAATTAGTTTGTTAGGTGTGCTTGTATATTAAGCACATAAGTTATTTGTAATTTCTGGCTGTTGAACTGGCTGTCGATGCTATATAAGTGTTGAACTCACTGTGATGCTATATATGTGTTGAACTGTGTTGATGCTATATAAGTGGCAGTAATCCAGAAGTGTTTTGTTGGTATATAATGGTGTTGATGCAGTCTTGTTGCTATATAAGGCAACAATCCAAAATTGTCTTGTTGCTATATAAGGCAATAATTCCAAAAGAAGTAGTTGCTAAGGTTTTGAATCTTAACTGAATTTTTGTCTGAATCTTTGTCTTAACTGAATTCTATCTTAACTGAATTCTGTCTTAACTAAATTCAGACAACTGTTAAGATTCAGTTAACTGTAAAAAAATCAGTTAGCTTTTCAAACTAAATTCAGACAACTGTAAAAAATCAATTAGCTTTTCAAACTAAATTCAAATATCTTTGCAAACTACATTCACACAACTGTAAAAATTCAGTTAACTTTGAATTCAGTGAACTGTAAAAATTCAGTTAACCTTTCAAACTAAATTCAGACAACTATTAAAATTCACACTAGGAGGGGAGTGGAAGAATAATAAGTAGGTTGTCAAGTAACAATTGAGCAAAGCACCGCTCCTATCACACTGGCATTGCACGCAGTTTATCACACCACATGTCTTGGGTTCGACACCCAGGCCAACCTTTTTTTATTTTTTTATTTTTATTTTATGCAGTTAAGTATCTATACTCCAACAGAGAATAAAGCAACTGATTCATTGCAGTTTTCAAATTAAATTAACTGAATAAAGGCACTGAACTCCAACAGTTTTCATTTTGAACTCCAACAGTTTTCATTTTGAATGGCAGTATGAAGCCACTGAATGAGTACAAGTGCAACTGCACTGTATCTTCACATTTCCAACAGTTCAAAGAGTCTCATTGTAGTTTTTGCCAAAATATTACAAGTGCAAAAGCACTGAATCATCCCAACTCCAACAGTTTCAAAGAGGCTCATTGTAGTATTTGCCAAAAAATTACAAGTGCAAAAGCACTGAATCATCTAAACTCATCAAACATGTTCACTCTCTTCAGCTTCTTGGGCACATGTCCACTTGGTCCTGCCTGCTTCCTCTGCTCAGCTCTTAATCTCTTGGCCTATTCTTGCTGTTTCTTCCTTGCTTCGTGATCTTCTTTTCTCCTCAGTGCTGCCATAGCTCTCTTTGCTTCTTGGTCTTCTTTTCTCTTAAGTGCTGCCATTGCTTCAAGGGCTCTGGCCTCCTTCTCTTCTTGCAATGCCGCTTTTCTTGCTGCTGCAGCTTCCTGCCTTGCTGTAGATTCCAGAGCTTTCTTCTCTTGTGCTGCTCTTCTTCTTCTTCTTCTTCTTTGTAAAGACTCTGCTTTCGTCCTTGCAATTTCTTGCCTTTTTGCTTCTGCCTCCTCTGCTCTCTTCTCTGCCATCTCATTCATGGCCTCAAGTGTTGCATCTCTCCTGGCTGCCATCCGTCTTTCTTTCTCTCTCTTCATCTTCAGCAACTTCATGGTCTAGTTGCCTTCATTTGTAGCTGTTGTTGTCTGTGCTGCAGTGTGAGAACTGGCTGCCATTGAGATGAATGAAGAATCTGGCAAAATGGTTTCAGTTTCTTCTCTAGGAACAGGTCTGGATTGTTGCACCCTATGAAGCATTGTAAATCCAAAGTCCTGCACCTGTACAAAACAAACATCACATGCTAACATCAGTACAACAAAAATGATAGGACAAAGGAGGTCAAAATGAAGGGACAAAAGTGGAGAATTTGCCTAAAAAACAACTGGTGTATCTCCTCCATCATCTTGTGTGAAAATGACCTCATCATCTTGTGTGACAATGACCTCCTCATGTGTATCATGGCCATCAACATGGGCCTCCTCATGTGTAACTTGGCCATCAACATGGACCTCCTCCTGTGTAAGTTGACCATCCTCTTGTGTGACCTGAACCTCCTCCTGTGTACCTTGGCCATCATCTTCTTGTGCCAAAACAATTTCATCATCTGACACATCATTAGGAATGGCCCTTGGACCCATTCTTGTTGTTCTCTCTGCTAGATTTGGCAAAATGCTAGCCTTTTTGAGATTACATCCTTTGATGTTGTGGCCTGTTTCATGGCAGTATGAACATGTTATTGTGATTCCATGTCTGCTGATCACCTTGGTTCCATCTTTCTTTTCAATCTCATAAGGCTGCTTTCTCCTACTCTTGTTTCAAGGCCTCCCTACTTTTTTTCAAAGACAGGTGGCTTGATTTCACAGCCATTCATCTTCTGCCACTCACTCCTATCTCTGCAAGGCTTGATAATGGGTTTGTATGCCAGCTTGAATGCTTCTATACTGTAACAGGAGTGCACCAAACTCTCAGGATCAATCCTCTCATGTCTGCAGCATGCAATTGCATGGTGACATGGAACTCCACTAAGATCCCACCTTTTGCATGTACAGCTTTCTTCCTTCAGGTCAACAATGTATGTCCTGTTCCTGTTGTCAACCTGAAAGATGCCATCACCAGCCCCTAAAACCATGCATGTAGCTGACAGCTCTATACTCTTCTCAATTCTTTTCCTAATTTTTGGGCATATTGAGCCAGGCCAGGTCTCTGCCTCCTTTCTTTTGTTGTAGAACCTGACCATGAGATGTGTTTTGATCTTGTCAATCATTGATCTGAGATGCATCTCCCTAGCCTCAACAATATATTTGTTGAAAACCTCACAGTTGTTGTTCAGAAGGATATCACACTTGACCAATTCTCTTTGAAAGCCCCTAACCCAAGTGTTGGGTGGTAGCCGCTCAAGCCACTTGTATGCTTCTAGGCTCATGACCTTCATTTCCTCCGTGCTTGCAGCCCACAGTTCTGGTGTTGTGCTCCTTGCACACTTCCATAACTGGTTTTTAAGAACATCTCCTTTGTGTGTTTGCTGAAAATTATGTCATATATGCCTAACACAGTGTCTGTGCTCTGCATCAAGAAAGTGCTGCCTCACTCCCTTGATCAGGCCCTTTTTCTTGTCTGACATTATAGTCCATGGGTCTGTGTTTACAATTCCCAAGTCACTCTTCAGATTTGACAGAAACCATTTCCATGTGTCAGTGTTCTCTACCTCAACAACTGCAAAAGCTATAGGGTAAATGCAGTCATTAGGATCCATGCCAACAGCACACAGCATAACACCTCCATACTTTGTCTTCAGGTGGCATCCATCCAAACAAATGACAGGCCTACAAGCTTGCATGAAACCCCTTTTGCAGGCATCCAGAGAGAAATAACAACTTGCAAATATGCCATTACTGACACCCACATAGAAAGAACTCCCTGGGTTTGATCTTCTGAATTCTTGTGCATAATCCCACATGCTGCTGTACTGCTCCAACTCATCTCCTTCAATCACTTTCTTCACTAGCCTCTTAGCCCTTCTAAGCTTGCTTCTTGTTGCTATCATGTTCCAATCTTTCTGAACCACCCTTGCAAAAAATTTCATATTCATGTTTTCATCTGCTCTGAAAGAATCAAGATATTTTCCAGCCATAAAAGGAGCAGTGAATGACTTAACACACCATTTCTTTATGCATGTATGCTATGGGTTGTATTTCTTGATCATGAAGCAGTTGATTCTCCCATCAAATGATGCAGACAAGGTCCAAGGGCACCCATCTTCACAAATGGCATTCAGTCTTTTCCTATCATTTCTGGGGCATTTAATGTCAACTCTCTCCTGACAGTTGTACTCTTTGATAGCTTTCCTCAGGAACTCAACAGATCCAAAGGTCTGGCCAACTTGAAACTGTGGTTTAGTCAGGTCTTCCTCTTTAAAACTTTTGAAATTCAGCTTCACCTTATCTTCATCACAAGATGGCAGACACATATCCACATCTTCAGTAGGATCATCAGCTTCTTCTTGGACTGCTTTACCTTTGCCTTTCTCACAATCAACATTTTTGTCAAACAACACTACAAAAAAAAGACACATCCATGACATTTTGGGCCGAACGAAAAAAAATTATGTCATACATATGACACTTCTATGACGATAATTGTGACAAAACCCGGTATCATCATAGATGTGGTGGGCTCCTACTTCTATGACAAAAAATCATGACAGAAAATGGGCTTTTCCTCCTGGGCGGGCCGGAGACGCAGCTGCATGACATTCTTTGGGCCGCCATGACGGAAAAAACCATGGTAGAAGCGAGGGGGAGGAAAATTTCGGGGAGTTCCCGGTTACGGTGGGAGGTCGGGGGCCGAGCGATGCGCGTTTCTCTCGTACACGTACGCGCGTGTGTGCGAGGCATTGGCTCTAACTGAACCCGAGCGAGGCGTTGGGCTCTAACTGAATCCAAGCGATTGCGCTGCAGGCTACGCGTTACTGAACCCGAGCGATCGATCGATGGCTGTTAACTAAACCCGATCGAGCGATTCCTTCGCTACTGCTGCTAACTGAAGCCGATCGATTGGATGAACAGTGAGCGTTGCGGGGGGGGGGGGGGGGGGGGGTTGGATGAACAGTGAGCGGTGGCGTTGCCTCTGGATGAACATGACCCCGTGGTGTGGAGGGCTGGATGAACAGTACACGATGGAGGGGTGCCCGTGGAGGGGTGGTTGAACATGACCCCGTGGTGTGGAGGGCTGGATGAACAGTAGACGGTGGAGGGGTGCCCGTGGAGGGGTGGATGAACAGTAGCCGGTGGAGTAGCGCGCGGTGGAGGCTGGATGAACAGGAGCCCGTGGAGGCTGGAGGAGGTCGACGGTAGCCCGTGGAGGCTGGAGGAGGTCGACGGTGGAGATGAACAGTATCTCGTGGAGTCCCGTTTTGCGGTACGCCACACCCCTCCCGGTGAATAGGACCCCCGTTTCGACTGCAGGAGGTCCGTTTCGTCCGTTTGCAGTACGCCACACCCCTCCCGATCAACAGGACCCCCGTTTCGACCGTAGGGGTCCGTTTCGTCCGTTTTGCGGTACGCCACACCCCTCCCGATCAACAGGACCCCCGTTTCGACCGTAGGAGGTCCGTTTCCTCCGTTTTGCGGTACGCCAGACCCCTCCCGATGAACAGGATCCCGTTTCGAACGTGGCCGGTCGAACACAAGGCCGTTTCCTCCGTTTTGTGGTACGCCAGGCCTCGTTTCCATCGCCTGTTCCGTCCAAGCCCTCCCGATGAACACGACCACGCATTCCGTTCCGACCCAGCCGGTTGGCTCCCACGCGTTCCATTGCCTCCCGATGAACATGACGCATTCCGTTGCCTCCCCAAGAACACGACGCATTCCGTTGCCTCCCCATGAACATGACGACGACGCTGTTTCTCCGTTCCGACCTAGCGATGTACACGAGCCCTGGCCGTACGTATGCGCGAGTAGGTGTTCGAGACCCTGCCCATATGTACGTACGTGGCCGTATTTTCTTTCTTGCACCCTGGTCGCTGTACGTACGTGTACATGCTACGTGCGCGCCTCTACTATGACACGTACGCGCCTCTACTACGACACGTGCGCGCCTCTACATCGACCAGTATATATGTACGTACACGTTCGCGACCAGAATGACAATGCTACGTACACTTCGACCAGGTGGGTCCCGACTGTCAGGCACTTCCTTGCCTGCGAAGATGTAGCTGGTGGGTCCCAGCAGTCAGGGGGGCGAATTGTTTTCTTTTTTTTTGCTCGGACGCACTTCCTTGCGTGCGAAGGTGTAGCTGCTGGGTCCCAGCAGTCAGGGGGAATTGTTTTGTTTTTTTTGCCCGAATGCACTTCCTTGCGTGCGAAGATGTAGCTGGTGGGTCCCAGCAGTCAGGGGGCGAATCATTTATTTCCGGACGCACTTCCTTGCGTGCGAAGATGTAGCTGGTGGGTCCCAGCAGTCAGGGGGCGAATCGTTTTTTTCGGACGCACTTCCTTGCGTGCGAAGATGTAGCTAGTGGGTCCCAGCAGTCAGGGGGAAACGTTTTTTTTCGAAATACGGTGGCCCGTCCGGTGGGTCCCTGCTGTCAGGTGGATGAATAATTATTTTGCGCATAATAAGGAGGCACTTCCTTGCTGCGGCCGTGGACCCAGCTGTCAGCCTCTCCACGTACAGTCCACGTCCGATGGAAGCCATTCCTTGACCACGTTGACCACGCCGCGCCGAGAGCACCAGGGCGGTGGACGACGGCGAGGCCTAGGAAGGGGACGACGCGGAGCCGGGGAAGACGCGGCAGTGGATGCCCACGCGTAGAGGAGTATAGGGTTCACTCGTTCGGCTGCGGTGTGAGGCTGCCGTCACCGCAGAATAACAGGGGGTGTGGGTGCGTAGAGGGATGGCCTGGCCAGCGGTGGGAGTAGTAGGGGGCGGTGAGGCCTCTGCGGCATCACAGCCGGCCACGGGCGGCAGGAGCAGGCGGCACGACCGACGCTGCTTTGGGCGGCTGGAGCAAGAAGACCAGAGGTTGAAGAAGCACTACGGCCGTTGGGTGGACATCGTACGGTCACTGGAGCTAGAATCGTTCATATATTGACTAAATTTGACAAAGGCCTCCGTCCCAGTCAACTTAGTAGGCCCACAAGTCAGCCTCCCACCAAGGTGGGTCCCAGCTAGTAGGGGGCATTCATTTTTTTGTGCGTAATAAGGAGGCACTTCCGGTGGGTCCGAGCTGACAGCGGGGGGAACGTTTTTTTCGCGAAATACGGTGGCCCGTCCTGTGGGTCCCAACAGTCAGGGGGAAACGTTTTTTCGCGAAATACTGGTGGCCCGTCCGGTGGGTCCCTGCTGTCAGGTGGAGGAATAATAATTTTCCGCGTAATAAGGAGGCACTTCCTTGCGGCTGCCGTGGACCCAACTGTCAGCCTCTCCACGTACAGTACTCTTCCGATGGAAGTCGGTCGTTGACCACATTGACCACGCCGCGCCGAGAGCACGACGGCGGTGGACGACGGCGAGGCCTAGGAAGGGGACGACGCGGAGCCGGGGAAGACGCGGCAGTGGAAGCCCGCGCGGAGAGGAGTACGAGGGTTCACCGGTTCGGCTGCGGTGTGAGGCTGTCGTCGCCGCGGAATAACAGGGGGTGTGGGTGAGTAGAGGGATGCCCTGGCCAGCGGTGGGTGTAGTAGGGGGCGCTGAGGCCTGCGCCGCAGCACAGCCGGCCACGGGAGGCGGGAGTAGGCGGTCCCGCCGGCGCTGCTTTGGCGGCTGGAGCAAGAAGATCAAAGATTGAAGAAACACGACGGCCGTTGGATTGATATCCAACGGTTACGTCTGCTAGAATCGTTTGTTGATGTATATAATAACTAAAAAAATCTTGCATACGCATCAACTAAACAGGCCCACAAGTCAGACTACTCCCTCTTTTTTAATAATTTATATATAGCTCATGGCAACTTCTTATGCAATTTATTGCAGTCGTTTTTTTTGGTTGGCCAGGCCCAATTTCACAAATTTCTGTGGGTTCCAAACTATTTTTAATACCGAAATGTCAAGCCAGATTTAAAGTACTTTGAAGAGATATTTAAATTAGGTTAATGCCCAGTGAAATAGGAATCTGAAAATGTGAAAAAATTCAGAAATTATAAAGTAATTGCCAATTTGTCATCTGTTTTTATATTTACAACCCATTTCATATCACTTTCAAGATTTGCAGGCATCTTGAATGAGTTGCAGCCCATCAGGGCGTAGAAAAATAAGTAGGACTGGATTGGGTATTCTTCAGAAAAAATAAACTGGGCTCATTTTCACAAAGAAAAAATAGCTGGGCTGGTCACATGGTGAACATAAAATATAAGCCTGGGCTAGACGGGCCACAGCCCAGTTCAAACCCTGCTCCGTCAACAATACCAAACAAAAAAAATACTGCTCGAGTAGCTACGTCCCAGGTGTCAGTCGATCTTGTGTTGTTCTCTTGTCTGTTGACTATGTACGCTCACAATGTAGTGGGTCCCAGATGTCAGGAAAACACTAGGAGGAAGCATTTTATTTTTCCATACACTTACGTGGTGGGCCCCTACTGTCATCATCTCCACGTACTTTTGTCGATTCCTGTTGTTTGTTGACCATGTTGACAACGCGAGAGGGCGGCGCCGCGGCGAGCGCACCAAAGCGCGCGGAGGACATCGGCGTTAACGATTTAGGAGACGGTGGGGCGGCGATGCGTGCGCTGAGGCGCAGCCAGCCGTGGGAGGCGGAAGCAGGCGGCCCCGTCGGCGCTGGTTTGGTTTTGGCGGCTGGAGGAAGACAGGACTGAAGAAACACGACAGACTGTAAAAGCAGCAGGAGTATTTAACAACCTTAACTGAAACCAGCAGGGGCACTTAACAACCAAAGCTGAAAGCAGTATGAGTACTTATACAGGTTCAACCGTACAAAGCACGCCTCGAACAGTGCTACTTTGCCTACAGTTAACCAAGGGTGAGGCCGCCAAGCCCCAGGACAAGGCCCAGGCGCCACCCCGCGCATCCACAACCTTCTGAAAGCGGCTTCATCTCGCAACATGGTCAATAAACAGGATATTCGCTTTAGAGCCATGGAAAAGCATGAACATAATCTTCTGTCCTATTCTCCAAGATGGACGGGCCTTCATTATTTGAGACCACCCATGAATAAGTATCTTTTCACCTCCAAGGGGAATTGAGTAGGTCGACATAAACATCATGTTGTAACCAAGCGCAAGTCTGACCCGACCATGGTCAGGCATCTGTATAGGAACAATAGAACTCGTCAGTTCCTGTTTCAAGAAGATCACAACTGTAAAACTGTGTATAAGCAATAGTTTATGAACAACATATATAACAGAAAACAGCTTGTACCATAAGTTTCTCGACACAGTTGGACCTGTTCAACGAGTGCAGCAGTGGCACACATATCCCACGTGGCCTTCCACCATTGAAACGCCCCACAAGGACCTCAAGACGATCAATAAAGTGTAGGAACTTGTGGATGTCGATCCAGTCAACTTCAGTGCCATTAGTAACAGCCGAGTTATTACAGAGTAACAAACGAGAAGACTGCTTAACTCTGAAAAAACCTACACGTGCCACCAATTATAAGAAAATATTAGTTAGAAGTAGCATCTTCGTGAGAGATTCGTTGCTACTTCTAAAGTTAAATTGTGATTAGTTAGACAGAATAGGTGGATTAAGAAGTAATCGAGGCAACAAGCAAGAACCGGATTCAAAACTAACATGGATGAACAATTGGAATGACGTCAGGGTGGAAGATCGCAGTGAAGATGAGACCAGGTTCTGCTATTTCCATCAACATTCGTGCGCCTACTTTCAGTCCGTAACACTTGAGAAAGTTTATCCAAGTTCGGCCATAAAAAAAGCAGCGATCTTCTTGGTTCATGAACCCAACTCGGAACTTATATCCATGGCTTGTCTTCACTGTGACCATTAAACTAGTGTATTCAGTTATGGCAAGGCCGAGCATGTTGAGTACATGTGTTCTGGCAGAGCAAATAATACTCTGCAGGAAAAATAATATGAGAACACAACATGTTCAAAAAAACCCCACCCTCCCGGATAGAAAAGAGGATTCTAGGAACATACTGTGCGCGTTTCAAAATGCTGTGTTAGGATGAGAAGGAACAAGTGTGGCGTCTCGCCGAGGGCGCAGAAACCTGTAGGGTACTCGCACTTTGGGCACTCCAAATGAAACACACTAGATTCAGTAGGAAGAAAAATGCATGAACGGCGGCGGCTGCCATCCTAGGATTACCTGCGACCAAGGGACTTGGATTTATCGGGGATGGATGAAGAATTCGTACCTGGTTATCCATGAGAAAACCCTATGCAATCGCCGAGAGGGGGTTTTCTCTGAACAAGCAGATGAGGGAGAAGGGGATTCAGGCCCAGTGAAATATTGCCGCTTCGTCCGTCCAGCTTACTGCTAAAGCTGGAAAGGGGGATTGTGATTTGACGACTCATTGGGCATTACTGCGGCGCTACAACCGGGGTGTGTCTACCATGAAGTTGTGCACTCTAATTTGTGCATATGGCACGTGGACCCCGTTGCCGGTTGCCCCACATATCAGCGAAAGGAAGTAGAAAGACAGGAGTAACTAGTTACACATAAATATATATTTTGACAGAGAGATACTCCCTCTGTAAAGAAATATACAAATCTTTTATATCATAGGCTCACCTTGCCGAGAAATATACTCCCTCTGCAACGCACGGGCATTATGGGGGTTCAGCTGAGAATATAATACTCAGATAGGCTCACGGTTCTGGACTTTGGGCCGCAGGCCGACCCTGCATGTTTGGGGGCCCATGTGTTTTACCTCAGCGCTTTTCATATTGCAAGCGATCGGTACGGCGCTGGTTTTAGATGCTGTCGCAAGGCGAATACACAAAATTGAATAAAGCACGGCAGCTGTTGGAATGAAATCGAACGACAGTTCCTAACCAGCAATCAGAGTTGCAATTCTATCAACGATATACCATGTGATAAATAATACTGTCGTACTACGTATACACACAGGACACTTGTTTCACCATGCCAGATTATTACATCAAAATCTCTCGGAGGATAGATCAGTTCGGTAGTTGCGTGCTGCTACTGAAGAATTTAAAAGTTAATTTGGACCAGCTCTCCTTGCCGAGAAAGTTCGATTTTGACATCATCCTCTACCGCAAGATATGATTTAGATTTGAACCTTGACCATCCTTTAGCCTCAATCATCATGCGACCATCCTTTGTACTTACGGTATATTGAGCAGGTTCATTCACACCAAGGCTGCGCATGGTAAGAGAAACTTGGCCGCGGTCGCCCGGATTGTTCAACACAGTGAATCATGTGAAACAACATGGAAAGAAAAAAGAACGAAGCACTTGGGCGGCCAATGCTTACCAAGAAGGTGGACATGTCGGTTTTTGTAAGGACTTTGGTATATGAAGTGCGAACTGCAGCCCAGTCTGTTGCCGGTGCAACCGCACGGGCCGGAGCAGATGCAAGTGCAAGTGTTGGTGCAGGTGCCGAAGCTGTTGCTGCTGCCGAAGATGGTGCTCCTTGTAGAGCTGGTGCCGGTGTCGGAGCAGGTGCCGGTGTCGATGCCCGATCCTCCGGTAGATCAGACTGATCCGCTGACGCGGTCGGTGCCCAATCCTCAGCTGGATCAGACTGAGCTGTTGCCGCTGTCAGTGCTAGAGCAACTGCCGGTGCTCGATCTGTGCGAGACAGCGGCGATCGTGTCTGGTCTGCTATGATCAGCTTTCTAACTTGACTAGGATCCGTGACCGTAATCCATTTTTTTTCTTCATTTCTTTTAAACGCGAGAAGGACTAATTGTGGCGTTTTTGTTAAACCAAACTGCAGTTCATCATAGGGATTCAGCTTGTACTCAGACAACAGACTGATCCAATTTTTTCCAGTAATATAAGTGATGGACAGTGCCTTCGTTACTGACACGACATAAGAAGTGAAACCTGCAAAAATAGCCATTGTAGAGCAAACCAAATGGTTTACTCTGTGATGAATGTCACATGGCAAAACCTGCATCGTAAAATTGCAGGAAAAGAAAGAAAACATGACATTAAATCAATAAGATTTAGACAGTAAATCAATAAGATTTACTTGATGTGACATGAGTGAATCCTTACCAGGAAATCACTATGTTGAAGTACTAAACAGAAGATTGATCGTCCAACTACGCGTGGCATGCAGGGGCCTCGCCTACTCCCACAAGCAGGACAGTCCAAAGGTCGTGACAAATCATATGGACCGAACATCCATGGGACTGGAAATCCTGGTGGGTGCGATAAACCCTGCAATGCATACAGATATTGGAGTGTAACCATAATTGATAAACCGTCCTCACAAAAAATATGATCTGGATACTTCAAAATATACAGACTGAATTGAGTGGACAGACATTAACATAGACATTAACATAGACCGTTCACACACCAAAAGCGGAAGTACTAATAAACAATACAGGGTTCACAAACACAAATCAAGTACTGAACAATAGTACTTACTACAGACAAGCAAAGTTGCACTAACTAAACTCTGCAGACTATTTCTTGCCACCGACCTACGGGATGAACCCCGCATAACTGACTAGGCCATGGACTTCGTGTGAGATGTCTACATGCACCATCACCATCTTGTCAACCTTGGAGAACCTAACAGAGTGGTCTTTCCACTCATAAACATGATGATGAAGACAGGCCGCATCAGATTTGTTGGGAAGCTTTACAAGAACCACGCCCTTCGTAATCGAAGGCACAGCCAGGAAATTGTTGTGGTCAAGTACAGCCTCGAGAACACGCGTGACAACAATGCTACAGGAAAACACAAGTTCAGGACACGTGGCGACAAGGACACAACAGCTGGATAGTTCAGCAGTAGAACTCATCATCAGGTCTTCCAGTTCACACGGCATGACTTTGAGAACTTCATCTCTACCGCGGACCTGGTTCTAATTCAAACAGAAACCATATTTTATTACTACCTCCGTTCAGAAATATAAGATGATTTTCGATATTATACTCCATATATGACTACATATACGCACAGAAATGAGTGAACAAAGACACTAGAACATGTCTTCAAAGGCATGAGAGCAGAGGGATTACATGCAATATCCATAACACAAGTTACTGAGGCAAATATACCCTCTAAAAAGGTAGCATTGATGTTCATAAAGTACTCCCTCCGTCCCAAAATTCTTGTCTTAGATTTGTCTAGATACGGATGTATCAAGTCACATTTTAGTATTAGATACATCCGTATCTAGACAAATCTAAGACAAGAAATTTGGGACAGAGGGAGTAGTTGAAAGTAATCTATAAGAAATCAGTGTCAACCTCTCGCATGTTTTGGTCAAAAGAGGAATTTAGAACCGTCATTTGGCACACTAAAATCACATGCAAGATCACCCAGAAAGTTGTACTACCAGTACTAGTACTGCGTGTTAGATGAAAAAACACGATCAAGATCGAGAAAAAGATCGTCAACAAGAGACATTACCTGGACTTGCTTAATGAGGGATCCTGGAGAGGGGGGCTTGGACAGGGCGATGGCTTTGAGCTTGTCTGCGGTAGTCTCAGCGGGGTGCTTCTTCTTCGTACCATGAGCCTCGACGGTTTTGGCCAGAGCCATAGACATCACGTCGGCCGGTGCTCCGGCGTCCATCCAAGAGAGGAAGCTGAGAGAGAAGAGTGAAAGGAGGAACGAGATGAGGGAGAAGAGAAGCGAGTGGGGGTTTTCTTCAAGAGAGGAAGCTGAGAGAGAAGAGTGAAATGATGGTTGCTTCGTCCGTCCAACTTACTGCTGGAAAGAGGGGTTTTTTGATTTGACGGCTCATTGGGCATTACTGCGGCGGTTCGATCGGGGTAGTCTACCGTCACTCTACTATGGAGTAATTTAGTGCATGGCTGGTGGACCCAGGTGCTGGTTGTCCCACACGTCGGCGAAAGTGAGTAATTTAGTGCATGGCTGGAGGAGGATCTGCATGGTAGAGCGTGTCCACTGTTTTTCTAAAGAAAAAAATTATTACAACAAGCGTTTCCACTCTTACGATGGAGGAGTGTGAAACACGGTAGCCACTTGAACATACACAGTGCTCCTACTACTAGGCATGTGCAGTGGTTCATACGTCAGTACTACACAATCTTGTTGCTAGTGTAGTAAGATATGACGATAACAAATGATGTTGTGCGCATGTCAACTACTCCTATATGTAACATAGTACCGCTTTTTCGACTGTCCGGTCGAGAATGAACAGTGAGATCAATGTTAACAGAACTAGGTCCACAGGGCACGGAGAGTACGGTGCTACACTACTCCACGAAACATGAACCATATGAAGCATGAATAGTGTTAGGCAGGGTGTATGAAGGGTGCACGGGATGGGAGCAAAAGTTCCCTTCTCGACCCACTTTTGGGTGTTTGGCAGAGTGCATGAAGGGTGCATGAGTCCACACTAGTAGGTTGACAAAAATACACGAAGAGGAAACAACTATATTGAGATGAGAATGCAACCAAACACACCCACACGCTTTGTGCTACAGTGACTGATCTGCACCGTATGAGTTTGATCCAACGGTCATGTTGCGCCGAGACATGGGCATGCCCATGCAGAGGGCGCCTAAACACCACTGAAGTCCCTCTGCTTCTCGAGGCGCACGATGTTGGTGATGCAGGGTGCAACCGCCCGCAGAGCCCGCTCCCGGTCGACGGGAGCCAGCTCGTCAAAGACGGCGTCCAATGGCACGAATGGATTCCGGTGACGGAGCCCTGAAAGGATTCGCCCGGCAACGGCGACGGCAGCCCGCAACCCCTCCTTGTCCAGCTCAGCCCCCACCATCGCACGGAGACGGCTCAGCTCCTCGGAGATATAGGTGAAGAAGGAGACCAGGTCAGGAAGCCACAGCTCGTTGAAGTCGACCGGGTGGTCGAACGGGTTTAGCCCGACCGCCGGCATCGTCGCGCTGGCACGACGGTAGGCGTCGCGTAGCCGCAACACGTGCGTGGCAACTTGGTTCACCAAGTGGCTGAGGCGATCCTGGACCTCGTCACGATCGGCCCGCTCGCGCTCCAGCCGGCTCCCCTGACGGCCTATCGTATCTCCCGCTTTCTGCAGCAGCGCCGTGAGCATCTTTGTGGTGGACGCCTGCCGCTTTTGAAGCTCCGTGAACTCCCGCACATAACGAAGGAGCATGGCACTCCTCTCCTCCTTGAGCTCACGGAGCTCCACGTCCTTGGCCCTGAGCTCCGCATCCTTGGCATGGAGCTCCTGTGTCAGGCGCCTCACCTCGGACTCCGTGATCTGCTGCACCGCCATGGCACCAGGTAGAAGCAATGGGGAGAGGAAGCAAAGGGGGCGAAATGACTGAAAGGCAATGCAATCTACGGGAAGGCGGAGGGAGCGGGGAATCTTTTGGTTTTCACCACGGTAAAACACTAGTCGACGACTTCTCACATCAGGGAGCAGTGGGTTTTTACAGGCGTAGTCATCGTGACTAATTGGTGCCGCGCCTGCTCCTGTCAATCAAAAAGTTAAAAATCCTGCCGCGCCTACTCCCGTCAATCAAAAAATTAAAAATCCTGCCGCACCCAAACACCAGAGCAACGCCGCGGTGGATATTCAAATTTACCTGCCGGCAAGTAGATAAAAAAAGGGGTGAAAAAACAAATGTGGCGGCGGCCTAGCTAATCAGTCAAACTAGCCCAACTAGCTAGCCACCGTGCTTCACCGATGTACTCGGCCGGAAAGGTGGTCTTTCGTGATTTGACAACTCATTTACTTGCTTCGGCGCTACGACCGAGGAGGACCCAGAAAACGCGCGGTAGGGCGTCCCACGCCAGGAAGAATATATGCGTGCACCACCCGGGAGGACTCCGAAACCGCGCGGTAGGGTGTGCCACGTCTCGGCACGGAGGAAAAATGTGCGTGTAAAAATATACTGTATCAGACGTAGTACCTATGGTTCGACCTCGGGACCCAGCCAGTCGGTTGAAAACACCCCACTAGCCACACAGCTTCATCATGCAAACGTGGCATGGAGGATAGATGTGGTTAGCCCCGTCTCGACCAGCCACAACGTCTCTTGTTCTAGGCGATTCTTCTATTTTCCAAGCTTTTTTTAGTTGTAATAACACCACGGCAAGCTAGCGCCACTCTTCGTGTGTGCCCGTGCAAAGGTTAGACGATGGAGAGAAGAGAGATTGAGATCGCAGACCTGGGACCCACCAGTAAGTGAGACAACGGTCATGCATGTGTTGACGAGGCACTCCCTCTACTCTACTCAATGCAAGTACTGTATAAAATCAAGTTATGGGACAAAGCCAACAACCGTTCGTTTTTTCAGGCTATCGACTTACGCTTTGTAGTCCAGGTGCCAATTCGAATCTCGTCTTTCAGATTTGTTAGTTTTAGGTCCAAATTTGATTAATGACAAGTGGGACCCCCGTGTGTTGTTCCGATATTTCAGTGTAGGATGGTTTTTTTGAACAAACACTTTGCGCGGTTAGACAAGTAACGACACGAGTTACATGTATTTTGCAAGTTTACGAACAAAAATGACAGTGGCATAGAATATCACATCCACCCCGCAGCTTAGATACTATGGTGATACGAGTTTTTACACCGTTGGAAGTGAGATCCAATGGCTTGGGAGTAGTCCTTGTAATTATGCGCAATTTCCAAACTCTCCAAAGGTTTTTTTTTTGCAAATAAAACATTCAGGCCTCGTGTGTGCCGCTGCATCTTCGATCCAACGGCTCCCCGGTGCTCATATTAGGTGCTCCCCGTAGCTTAATTACCCGCTACGGTGATATGAGCATCTAGGTCGTATGATAAGTGATCAGATGGCACATGCGTAGTACTTGTACTTTCAGCGCATTTCCCAAACTCTATCAGCCGTATATTGCAAAAACATTCAAACCTCCTACTGTGGGCCGTTAGATCTCAGTGAACTCGTATCACCATAGAATCTACGGTGCGGGAGCACCTCATACTCTCCCGTGCGAGAAAACATAAGGTGCTATCGCAGCTTGGATGCTACGGTGATACGAGCTTGGAGGTCGTTTGATCTGAGATCCAATGGCATCTGAGCAGTCTTTGTGCTTGTAAGCAGTGGACGAACTCTTTTGGGGCTTTTCTGCAAAAAACCATTCGAACCACCGAGGAGGTATTGGGTCACAAATCCAACGCCTCCGAAGAGCTTGTATCACCAAAGCATCTAAGGTGTGGTAGCACATGATATTCTTACATACAGGAGAATATGATGTCCTCCTTCATCTTAGATGCTACGGTGATACGAGCTTCGAGGTCGTTGGATATGGGATCAAAGGGCATCTAAGTAGTTTTTGTACAAATTGTGTGCAATTCTCAAACTCATCAAGGTTTCCTGCAAAAATATTAAGACACATCATGTGAGCTGCTATATCTCAGATCTACAAGCTCCAAGCAACTCGTATCGGCATATAGCATCTAAGGTATGGGGGCACATGATATTATCCCGGGGAGGAGGGGTGGGGGTGCACAACCAATCGGTGGTTGGGAGGATGGGGACAAATATAATCTAAACAACCCTAAACAGAGCTCCACAATTTTATCTAAGGTCGAGGGGTTGACCCCCGACAATCATAGCTCCGCCTAAACACAACATTTGCATGTACTGTAGTACTAGACTTAATATTCATGTTTCAGTTTCATGTTCATTTTAAATATTGAACTGAGGACCATGGATGTCTTACATTTTACTCCCTTCGTTCCTAAATATTAGTCTTTTTAGAGGCTTCAAATGGACTGGCACATACGGATGTATATAGACATATTTTAGAGTCTGGATTCACTCATTTTGCTCCGTATGTAGTCACTTGTTGAACTCTCTAAAATACTAACATTTAGGAATAGAAGGAGTATTTTTGAATTCGTGTCATACATGCATGGTTTGGAAAAATAGATGCACTATACTTATTGGATTGTTGTTGTGTTCGTGCGTGTGTGTCTCTGTGTGTGTGTGTGTGGTCATATGCTTGATACATACAAAGTTTTCTCACCTCCATATTGTTCATCTTTTAAATTTGAATTTGCATTGGAAAACTTACTAGGGATACCATGAAATGTGAAATCCACGTTGAGATCACTATATCACAAACTCACTCTAATTCAACAACTCGTCATAAATCAATTACCACGTTGAGATTAGTATTTGCAAGGAAAATACAGGTATTGTAATACACATAGATTCGTTCGGCAATTTAAAAGGTTCCTTTCGTATTCTCGAATGGTAGGACCCAACGGCGTACCAGCCAGACCTTGGCTCGTGTTGATCCTAAAAAAATCGGGCTCGTGTCCTTCGGTGGCGTGCGTGGTACGCACATTAGGCAACCCCAACAAGTCGAGCCTCAGCATTTCAGTCGAAATATCTGGCGGCCAGAATTCCAGCCCTAGGAAATTCCCCTCATGTCCCCGGTCTATAATGACTACCGATGAACAACGGAGGGATGCTTTAGTAACTAGACAACGTTACCTACCGTGCCGAGCATGGTTCAATTCCCTCGGTCGCCGCTCGTCAAGGTCACCCGTCAACTGCATTGCCTAGTACTACTACTTCTACACCAGGATGAGCACAGAATTGAGCCCGTTTGTTTGTGCCTAGTACTTGAGTTAATATATCAGGCAATGCACTGGTACGGAGGGATTATCCTTTTACTCTGCATATATAACTTGTCTGAAGTCTAACTAAGAAAAATGTTTGACCAAATCCTTTCTTAAGAAATACAACAGGACAGATGTACGGCTTGAAAATTTATTGCATGATGCAGGTTATGATATTGTTTCAAATCCTGGATCTTAAATTTCAGAAAATCCAAAAGTGAGCATAAATTATTGAAACTAAGCATGGTCACGTGATATGGCACAAATATTACTTCGTAAGTTTTTTCTTCAATTTGAGACAAGCTGCTTATGACAAGTTGCACAAATGAAGAGCCAAGGGATTTTGGAACAAAGACCTGTCACGTTAAGGCGAACGCTTTCACTATTGAAACCGTGGGCGTTTACGTGCCGCCACGAGTCCCCGCTTCTCATCAGCATGTGCCGTCCGAGCAAGCGTGTGAGTCGACGGGAGGCATGCGAGCAGACCGCTGCGCCGGCTGTCAGGAGGCGTGCGAGCAGACCGCTGTGCAGGCTCACCGGGAGGCGAGCCCTTTGACCAGGCTCCGCCGCCCACCGTCGTCCCAACTGCTCCCACTTTTAATGTTGCCGGCGCCGCAGTTTAAAATCAACCCCGCACTACCCGGTATCGCTACAATCCTCTCTCTTCCTCTCTGATTCTCCTGTCATCTACCTCCAGCTAGCCTGACCTAAACGTACGCCATGCCGCATCACGATGGTCTGCCCTTAGTGTTCCAGTTTCTTGAGGAAGACACCCAGCCGGAGTCTCAAGAACATAAAGCGCTTTGGGACGAGCTAGAACTAGCCTTGCGGGAAGATGCCGCGCCTGTCCTCGCTCCCGTTCCGGCTCCCGTCTCCCCGACTGCGCCAACGCCCATCCCCGTGGCATTGATGGGCTGGGAGCCACACATTGTCGCCGAGCTTGATCCCACGGGGTTTCACGAGGTCCCCGCCGACTTTCACGCGCCCGCGCACCTGCCAGCGCATGCGCATGCGCGTGCACTGACGCACACGCCCGTGCCGGTGCTCGTGCACCTGCCAGCGCATGCGCCTGCGCGTGCACTGACGTGCGCGCCCGTGCCGGTGTCCGTGCACATGAATGTCTCCGTCGCGCCGTTGACAGCGCCTGTCCCCGCGCAGGTGCCAGTGCCCTCCTCAGCGGCATGGATGGCCGCCGTCGACCGCTTCCTTGCACCAACGCCAGTCGCCTCCTCCCGCCAGTTGACTCGCTCCGAAGTCCAGAACATTTTGGCCTTCCTTGAAGCTAGGCCAACGTCCAGGAGTACGCCAACAACGGCGCAAGACGCCGCCGTCGCCGTCGGTCAGTGGCCCGACGACACACAGAGGAGCCGCTTCCCACCGCGAGATGCCCCCTGTCGCCGCCGCGTAATCTAAATTTGCCATGAAAAACGTTCGGATTGCCATGCTTAAAATCTGAACATTTATCATTTCCGTTTATTTTATATCGATCGTCGTATAATTTAAAGTCAGAGTCAGACTGAACGAAATGTATGGTTTGATCGATTGAATGTTCTGCTAGAGCCATATCAAATTAAATATAAAATGTCATCAAGCCACATGTATTCCTTGTCATCCAACAACCTAGACTGCTTCAATGTCGAGCACTCAACACGTTTAGCGTGCAGTTAATTCCATGCCAAAAATAGTGCTAATCACATGACAACACGCAAATAATATCCTAGTAGTTAATATCCGCATGCACTTAATATACTTCCAAATTAACGTGCATTGCACGTACACACTGACTAGTGCTGCTAGTACGTGAAACTGGTGCCGTGACTTGTGAACGCGTCCAGATATGGTCAACGGCAACATCGCCCGCGAGTTCTTCCTGTTTGCCCGTGCATCTAAACGCAGAAGGGGAGGAGAGAGAGAGAGCACACATGGAACCCACCAGTAAGTGAAGGCGAATAGTACTAAAAATAATATTACATGTTATCCATTAATTAGGCCGTGGTAATATAAAAACATTATGTGAACAAAGGGGGTACAACAAACATTGCTATTCTACGTATGTTGCCTATTGACGTGCGGCTTCAAGGCCCAGTCGCATGTTCGATCATCGTCCTTTATTTTTTAATTTGTATATGGGTCCAAATTTGTTTCATGACATGTGGGCCCCTCGGTGTGTAGTTTGTAGCACTTTAATTTGTGGGTCGAAATTTGTTCCATTCCAAGTGGACTATCGGTCTGTAGTTTTGTAGCTTATTTATAATAATTAAAGAGAACAACATAGTTTTTTCAATAATACCATGGTGGGATGCTGAAGGCGAGAAAGGACGTGCGAGAGAGCGATGACCGAGCCAGAGGGAAATCAACTAGGGGAGTTGCGTGGGTTGCAACGGTGTTTGGAGTAGTTGTGGGTCGAATGCTACGAAAATATAATCTAAACCGACCGGAATAAATGCCTACACAAATTAATCCAAGGTTGGAGTGCCCCTCGCAATGTAAATAGCTCCGGCTTTGCGAGGGATGGAGAGGTAGTAGCTTCAACGCGTGGAAGATACGGTGTGAGAAAGCGAGGTCAATCGAGAGACATATAGATAGAGAGACAAAGTGAGTGTGGTCCGACATTCATTGAACAAATATATATGCTCTGGAGAGATATTGTCTGATTGAGCTTTTTGGCAAGGGTGAGGGCTGTAAGATAGAGCTTGAGAGATGATCCAGTCACAGACGTGTAGATATATTTTGTGCGTGGGAGGAAGCAAGGTCAACCGATCACATAGGGTCGCCGTGCGATCAAAAGAGTGAGACGGGTTGGAGAGAGTGACCTAGATAGACGATGTGCGTGAGAGAGTATACAATGTGAATAGGTCGAATTGGGCTCAAACATGGTGATATATCGTTTTTGTCCGAGAAAGAGCGAGGTCAATCGAGACATACGGAGAGAGAGAGAGAGAGAGAGAGAGAGAGAGAGAGAGATTGAGTGAGCGCGGCCCACCATGAGGTCGAAAGAGTGGCGGCGGCTTGGATGGACTGACCTAGATAGACAATCTGCGTGAGAGAGTATAGAGTGTGTTGATCGAGGCCCGAACAGGGAGATATATCATTTGTGTGTGAAAGAAAACGAGGTTAAACGAGACTCAGATAAAGTGAGCGAGATTGAGTGAGTGTGGCCCGCCGTGCGGAAGAAAGAGTGAGACGGTCTCGAGGGAGTGACCTAGATATACAACGTGCGTGCGTGCGCACGAGAGGTTGGGGGGCTAGATAGGCAATGCATGTATTTAGCGCGAGAGGGTGAGAGGGAGAGGGGGGAGATAGAGAGAGAGCTCGGCATGGGGTGCAATGGCGGGTGTGTGAGGTAAATACATTTGGTAACAGAGTGGAAAAAGGGGTTGTGTAGTTGAGAGACTTAGAGATCGAAACATGGAGAGGAAGAATGAACGTGTGTTGGAAACCGATAGCTTCCTAAGGTGGTTAGGAGAGGAAGATTGACCGATACAGGAAGTATGTAGCGTTTGTGTGGGGGGGGGGCTAAAAACAACATTTGAATGTACATAGTACGAGACTTAATATCGATGTTTCAATTCGGTGTACATTGTAAGATTTGAACCGAGGACCAGGCATACGGGTAATTATTTCAAATTCGTGCCATACTAAGTTTCGAAAAGTTGACATTGACTCGGTTTGTTGTGCTATTTTGTAGGTCATATGTTTGAATCCATCCAAAATATTTCTCACTACCATGGTGTTCATCATATACATATGAATTTGTATTAAAAAGTAGCGTGGATACGGTGAAATGCGAAATCCACGTTAGAATTGGAGATCGCTACGTGACACACACTCTAATTCAAATAACTAACTACGTGACACACACTCTAATTCAAATAACTAATTATGTGACACACACACACTCTAATCCACGTTAGCGTGGGTACCGTTTTGATTTTTTTCAAATAACTCCTCATTAATTAATTTATAGTACTCCCTCTGTTCACTTTTATAAGACCTTGAAGACATTTCAGACAATGTGCAAAACAGTTCATTTTAAGTTGTCTGAAACGACTTACAAAAGTGAACGGATGGAGTATCTCGTTTCGAATGACTAATTATTGCAAGGAAAACACGAGCATGGTAATACATACAGATTCGTTTGCAAATGTAAGAAGATTCGTTTGCATTCTGAAATGTAGGCGCACCAGGCAGACCAGGGTCGTGTTGAGGTGGACGCTGCTTTGGTGCCTTAAAGGCAACTGCCTTTGGGTCACTGACATGTGGGCCAGCCACCTGTTGGGCCCACATGTCATGGACACAAAGGCAGGTGCCTTAAGGCACCGAAGCATAGTCCTGTCAGGGTGGTCGCGTGTGTCGGACGGACGCGTAGCACCCAGCCACCCACCCCCCTCCCCCCAAAAAAAGGGCGACGACGGTATAAGTTCGCGCATCCACGTTTCGAATTGAAATATCTGGCGGCCCCAATTCCAGCCCTGCAAAATCTCTCTTCTCCACCGTCCCCTTCCGCGCCCAGATTGCTCAAATCCCTAATTCGCCGCCAACCCTCGAATCGCCGCTCGTCTCGTCTCTTTCCCCACCGTTCCCCACCTCTGTGCCGGACGACAACGACGAAGACGACGGTCGGGCTTCACCACCGCACCGGAGCTACCTCATCTACACCCTCGTCCACCGCACCGGGTGGTCCACCGACAACGTCGGCCGCCGCAACCGACGTGCCTCACAGACACCGAGTTCCACCGCATCAGGTGCGCTTCACCGACGCCGTCTCCCAGCTCACCGGGGCTACTTCACCGAGCACATCGTCGCACCTCAGCCCCCCGAGGTCGTTGGGGCTTCACCAACGGTCTCGTCCACCGCATCGTAGCGCTCCGCTGCCACTCAAGATCTGCATCCGTGCGCGGCCAGCCAACACCAGCGCATCACCCTCAACGGCTCTGAAGTGACCCGCACTCTAGCTAGGCGAGCATGCCCAAACGCCGGCCCGAACTAGGTATCCTTACATCACTCCCTTGTGCACTGTTCCGACGATGTTTGGATATCCTTTCACTGCTCTCTTAGCTTACACGCCTATGCAACTCTGACTTTAACTCTTATTTCTTCTGGAGATATCATCTGAAACAAGCAAATCCATTTTTTAGCGAAGCATGACGGTGCTACGGGATCTGGTACACATCCTGCACACCCGTATAACCTTTTAAGTATCTGTCCTCCGGTACAACATCAAGGTCGATTCCTCTTATTTGATCAACCATTCGCTGTGTCAAAAATGCAGAGGGGGATGCAAGGAGCACAAGGCCTGCACATCCAAACAAGTGGTAACATGGACTTGTACATGGAACATCCCAAGCGCAAGCAGAGCTGTAGTGAGCCTGTACAACAAGCTAGCGTAAGTCCCTGCATTTCATTTAATTCGTACTGGCATTCGTGTATGATTTGTGTGCAGTGGCTGATCCACGAATTCAAGTTACCAGGGGTGAACATTTAACTTAAAAAATACGAAGGCACTTGCACTCCGGAAATCAACATAACTTGAGAAATGTGAAGCCACATGCACTTTGAAAACCAGCTAATGATCCAAAGTAGTTCAGATTATAAACACTAAATGATGCAAGCACCAAAAAACACAAAATGCAACATGGTGTACAAGGACTACAAACATGGTCTGTACCTGCTTGAATTATTCGTTCTCTGGCTGAAAATATCGAAGTGTAATTGCACGTATAACCAGTGCGCAAACTGCATATCAATATATCTATCCTGCACAAGTATGCCAATAGTTTCAAACAACAGATTAGAAAAGTATTTATGCTATGTTGTCATGATACGGGGACTTTCTGGTAGATGGCCTCGACGTTTCCTCAAGCTATGAAAATGCACTATAATTTGCTTGTCATCAATGCCTGCAAATCTCTGTCTCTCTCAACATAGTAGATCATCATTAGACACTAAATCCTTCAATGAGCTTGCAAAATGCTTGCATTAGATCCCTCATTAGACACTATATGTTCATCACCAGGAGCATGTAAAATGTTTGCATCAAATCCTTCATTAGCAGTCTGTTCATTAGACACTTCAGGCTCAAGAACAACATGAGCTTGTATGTTTGCACCGGAAACTTGATTAAATACATCAGATTCAGTCAGTTCAGTATTGATTGGGGGAGTTATAAAATAAGTAGAAATTGGTTTCATTTTCTCATAGATTCCCTACATACAAGCAGTTTTACAACACCGTCAGGTTTAACTATTGGCCAGAAATTGAAGAGTTGAATTAGATATAATCAGGGATGTGATGTACCTGCTCGTTGCGCATGCTACTCTTGCAAGCTGCGACTGTCCGTTTGCGCAAGCTCAATGCCATGCCCCTGCTGCCGCCGCTGCCTCCCACGTAGGCTACACCCAGGGTTGGATCTTCATCTTCTTGTCCTTCCGTTCGCTTGAAGCCCGGCGACCGCCCACCAACAAGGGCGCGAGGAAGTGATGTGTCGGTCTGTCCAGCGGCGGCTAGGTTAGGAGCGAACCAGACTGGGGGCTGGAGCGAATGAATTGGGATTTTTCCTGCTGTCGATCGATATGGGAGGCGCTCGTTTGGGCCGCGAGCCTGCTATAGTGCCTGCCTTGCACTTATGTTATTGGCCCATCCAAATTGAAACATTTTTCTTCATTTTTTACATTGTCTGCTTGTCCGTTGGGACAAACAAAACTAGCGTGGGCCAACCTGGACGACTCAAACTAGGTGCGCACTTTCCAGCCACCTGAGGCGGCCGCCCATACCAGCCCCTATGGTGGCGTCGCCCCTTTTTGCGTGTATGATTGGATAGTGAAAAATATTCCAGTGGCGCTTTTGATTTACCCACAGAATGGTTGAATTGCTTGTTTCTATGAACTGAGTTCTCCAATAATGTGAAGGATGCCAGTCTTTTCATCCTATTATAGATTGCTTAGATCTCGATATGCCAAAAGTAATCGCATGAAATATACAGTAAAAGCCAGTGTGATGTGTTTGGCTACAACTAGTCTGACTACACGTCCTCATATAACATATCAAGGACGCACCATCTTACCAGATTAACCATTCGACTTACCCATGCAGTGTGGGAAGAAAGAAGTATTGGGACTGCGTATCCAAGCAATTGATGCCATGGACTCCTTCGTACAACCTTGTAAGCGAAAAAGAAGTTGCAGTGTGCCTGTACAAAGAACTAGCGTAAGTTCAGTTACCTGCTTCTCGGAATTTTAGTTAGCCACTTATTGCAAAATTGTTCAATTACGTTGCTTGGCTTAATTTAGTTTGCTACTGATTACATAATGGCACAACCTGTTAATCATATTGTAGACTGTGCCTATCTATGTGTTTGATACTTACTGTTAAGAATTACCTATTTGCCTTAACTTAAATATCTACTTGTTTGTTTAACTGCTTTGCTGCTGCAACAACGGGTTACAGTGATGTTAATAACTACTTTTCAGCATCCAATTGAAACTTTTTAATTCCTTGTTTGTTTAACTGGTTTGCTGTTATAACTCCCAGTTGAGATGTTTTGCTAACTTCAACTTTTTTGAATCCAATCGGAACTTTAATGGCAAAACAGATTAGCCCAAGATCAAAGAGCGAGGTCCCCATGGACGTTGCATCATCCCACAGCAGTGGCACCGGCCCAATCGTGCATTATGAATTGCCAACTGATGATGCTCTAGAGGCTAAACTAGTGGTAGAAAGAGATTCTGCTTCTGAGCTTAGAGATGAAGTTGACATGTTGAGGAAGCAAACAGCACAATCACAAGCAGTACTCAAGACAACCATTAAATATTTGGTGGATTTCAAAACGAAGCAAGCTGAGACTGACCAGATTGTTAAGGTCCTGAAGGAAAAAAGGAAATTAAATTCCTACTTGGTAAATCATAGGTGAAATATTCTTTCCATAGTTGAATAACCTTTGTGTTGTCTGTTCATGTAATCAATCAAACCATTTGTTTTAGAGATCATGTAATAATTGTTTTTGTTTTGTTTTTTGGTTTGTAATTTTATTTGAGCACAAGTCTGTATTAATTGATAAGACTCGGAGACATTTCATTTGGATTGCTGTGCCAGACCTACAAATATGCCAATCGGGCTGAATGTGCATTCAGCAATAGTAGTAGTATAGATGGACCATAAGTGGCACGCATCGGAAAGGGCCAAGATGCTGGCTAAAAAAAGGATGTTGTTGTAGCCAAAAAAAAGTACAGCGGCCTGGCTTATGTATGTTAGTTGATATTATTGATCCATATACTCTATAAGTGTTTATATGTGTTAGTTCTGTACATTCTTGGTTGATTGACTCGGTATTTGAATCTTGATACATCGCTTGTGTACATATCTAAATGGGAGTACACATTATGCTGCGTGTGACATTTGAGTTGGACATGAAGTGTTCCAAATATTCGAATTCACCTTAAACTGGATTCTAGTTTCTGAATTTGAGTATCGGCATTTGTAAACCATATTCATATATGACAGTGGAATACATCTTTGTCGTCCTTTTGAAGATATATAAAAACACATAGAATGATTTATAAAGATTCATATAGGAATACAAAATGGATTCGAATTTAGTTGCCAGGGTAAACGTGGATATTATTGTCCCAAAATTCGAAAGAAGCAGCAAAATGTCCACTCCACGTCGGCTGCCTGAAGCCAAGTGTTTGGGAGATGGAAATTACTGTCTACCCATTACACGGACAATCCATCGGCCCAATTTCCACTACTCTAAATAGGGGTAGGTTAGTAACTTCAATTAGACGTGACACAACCGCCTCTGAGCCCATTCCGACACGGTGGGCGTCAAACATGGGCGGCAAAACTCATTTGATTCAAGCTCGTCCAAAAGACCTCTGTTTCTCCCTCCATTCCCAATTCATACATGGTGGGCGGCAAAACAAACTCGACTCGGCCGAAATCGATGTAGGCAAATATTTTCAATAGGGGCAGGTTTGTAACTTCACGCAGACGTGACACAACCGCCCTACCTGCCAGCCCCGTTCATACACCGTGGGCGCCAACCATGGGCGCCAACCACCCTCTCCTCGCCCGAAATCGCTCTGGGCAAATATTGGCGAGATGCGAGATTACCGTCCTATCCCCAACCGACGAGACGTCCAAATTTTAAACAGGGGCTAAGTTCGTAACTTTCCCATATTTCAGACAGGCGCGTCCCAAAAACATGGTTCCCCGTACCTCTCCCTCCATTTTCCCATTCATACACCATCTGCGCTAGAACACCCCATCCCCACACTAGCCTCCGTCCGCCACCCCATCCATCGCCGCCGTCCTCCACCACATCCATCGCCATCGTCCTCCACCATGCCAGAGCGCCTACCAAGACCGCGTCGTCCACTGCTAGAGATGGACGTTTCTCATCCACGGCGATGGACCAATAGCCTTGCATCGCGTCCTCTCGCTTCATCAGCGCCGTCGTCCTCTTTGCCGGGATCGCTCACATGACCTTCTCTTCCACCGCAACGGGACTTATCCCCCGATGCACCCGTCTACCGTCGCAGATCTGCTTCAACGCCACCGACAGCCATCGCACCCCCGATGCCTACACGGCGCCGCAAGAGAGGTGGTACTTCATATCTCCTCAACTTTTTTATCTCAACCAGAAAATATATCTTAACTTGGTTACTCTACTTTCTTTTCAGCTCTTAGAATTTATTTCTTAGTTCGAAGCAAACAATGGATGCTAAATATCATTTCTCCGGTTTGCAGCTTCAAATCAGCCATGGCACAGCCATAATACGGTTTAATTGATCGTGCTTAGGGTTTAATTGATCATGTTGGTTCCGTGGTGGTTTCGTTAATAGAAATCGGAGGGGAAACCCTCTTTTGCTAAAAAAATATGCTTAGAGTTTCCCCCTTTTATGATCACTATACGATCAGAATACGTGCTTCGTGTCATAATAACACTGCTCCACCCATCAAGCTAAACAAGCTTAGTTGTTCAAATACGAATCTGATATTATTAAAACAGAGTTGTTTAATTGGTTAGCTAAATGTTCCTAAATTAGTTTCGAAAATGCATGTTCGCCCCTCGGGTGTGTATCTCTACAGGGTGCCCACGGTGGGCCGGCCCACCCTGGGATTTTGGGTCGTCCCAGGCCCCGATTCCCCTCTGTTCTGCTACGCGCTTTCGATCTCTACTCGCCCCCAGCCGCCTGCCTCGCCGGCGACTTGCCGTCCCCGGACGGCATGACTCTAGGAGGAGACACCGGACTAACAGGAGGCCAGGAGCCGCTCGCCCAACAGCGTCACCGCTGCCCGGGCGCGCCGCCGTGCCTACCTTCTCAGTCCGTTCAGGGCTCAGGCGTGCAGCACCCACCAAGCCAACCCGATTTATCCTGAGATACGTCCTCAACACTCAGCAGCCACTCCTCATCACCCATTTTCTAATTGATTCATTACTCATTAGGCAGGACTGTCATTAGGGTTTGTTGTGTGCTCAGTGCTACCTACACTTAATGGTTCAGATGTATTTCGGTAATCTTTAGTACCTCTAAAGTTCACAGGGTTTTCAAAATTCCGGCCCTCGAAACAGAAACTAGTCATTTTGGATTGTTGGTCGTAGTGACATTGACCCAGATTACTACTGCAAGCCAGGTTTGCTGACAATTTTACTTGTCTTTCTTACTCATTCGATATAATATCCAATTATTCACGTCGATTAGTTGCAAACAATAAGTGCTATACAAACTTCTTCATTCAGATTTTGGATGGTCTCTTACTGCAGTTACAATTCTGCATACTTGTCCTAGTAAGCTCGCAAGTAAATGATTGATTCACTACATCTATGCTTGCCTTGTCATATTTGTTGTCAATATTCTTTTAGGGTGGACCACCCTGTTTCTAAATACTGGAACCGTAGACATGAGTGAATAGTATTTCTCTATGTGATCTCTTCCATCATGTGTGGGTAACGAACACTGCATTGTATAGAAAGAAAGTGTCATTTCCAGCTTTTACATAGGTTTCGATCTTTTACATGGAATACAATCTGCCTACTTGCTTTGTGTCGCACTACCAACACTCCACCCTTGAAGCTAAACATTAAGCCACTCATAATTGCTTAGTTTATTTGTTAAAATACGAATTTCATATGATTCTAATGTTCCTACTTCAGTTTTGAAATGTGTGCCTGCCTGTTATAGAGACATAAGAGGTTTGTATTTCTGTGTGTGGTCTGGTCAGCACGGTTGGGAGGTGAACTTTGCATATGCAGGGGTTTATAGGGAGACACTCTCCGAGTTGAATCCGCAATGCATTCCATAGATAATCTGACTACTTTTTATGTTTTCATGAATCTCAGATTCTGAACAGCATCATAATGATTATGAGCTTGCGCGCATGAAAAGAATAAAGCAGAACAATGCCATGGCTGTCAAACTTGGCATTAAGGGACTGAAATCAAGTCTGGATGCAATGCAATGCGAATGCTCTCCACCTACAGATTCATGCTCAGAATATGATCCTAACAGTGATCCTAAGCTAGAGGGAGACCTAAGTCAATGTAGCTCCCTAGTGGAGGAGTCAGAGGAAGATGCCCTATCTTATTCACCCATCAAGGTACTTGCTCTAACTTTCCAAGTTTACATTGCTCGCACATATCTTGCAACTGATGCTTTGCATTGCTTCTACTTTGTTGAACTGCCATTAGCTTAGTTTACACATCGTGTATGTGAATACGCCCTGCCTATCCATTTTCAGTACATATTCCATCTACCATCATACCATATTTATCCATTCAAATGTTGTTCTTGTGTATCAGACGTTCAAAAGGAAGAGGGCGATTGCTGATCGTGGAGGAGCACAAGCAAAGTATTTGGAAAAGGTAGTGGCACCTGATAAATCAAATAGCCCATTAGGTGTAGTTGCCATATCACCTGACCCACAAAATACCCCAACTCTAGCAGACTCTAGCCCTACTACACTGGTCATTTCTGATGCCCCAACTCAGCAGATCCCAACTGCAGCAAACAGTATGATTATGGCAGTTGACATAGCACCAGCTGTACGACGCAAAACCCCCATTCCAGCAAAGAGTACACCAAATCCATTTGCCAAATCCCTTTTCAAACCAGAGAGAGCCCCAATTGCAGCAAATAGGACCCCTGTTCCATTTCTTCCCAGTTTAGAAGACGAAGCTTATGTTGTTGTCAGGAACTTTGTGCGCATCTTTCCTTCATGGAAAGATTATACCGCAGACACAGAACAATGGACAACTGCGTGCTGGGGGATTAGCAGGGGATTTTGTCGTAAAGGAATTACGGAAATGGAAAAGGGACTTCAAAGCTCAGAAGAGACGGTCCCACTTCTATTCCAGTCTTCCTCCGCAACTTACGCATAAGTAATGTACTAATGTTATTCATGGTCATTACTGCATATGTTTCTGCTGACAGAAGACACAAGATTTCATTCTTTTAAATAGGCGAGGAGCAAACTGGATTGTGATGACGAGCAAGGGTTGGTTGCGCTTTTCAAGCACTCGTTGATGAAGTATCGTTCCTACCTGAGGCAAGCGCACTTCGATGGCAAGCCTCTGAACGAAATTTCTGTAAAGTCTCCTGTGCTACATTTATCCGACGGTGACTGGAATAATCTTGTTACACATTGGTCTCGGCTGCAGCGTAAGGTACTGTCTATGATATCACATCACAATTTGAACTACATTTCTGCATTTGCCTTAATGTCTCACTTGTACGAAAACTGTTAGCAGAAGAACATTCGTTCTCAAGGGACCACAGAATCTCGCAACTATACTGCACACTGCATTGCTCTTGTGAGTACCTCTTGCCCTGTATGACCATACTTACTTTCATAGCTGTTTGATTATGTAGCATCACTGCACATGTTAGCCTCGTAATCGTCCATTTGGTGGACATTATAAGATCTGTATGGACTCTTACATAAATTTAGAATCAACCCAATGCTTTTGAAGAGGTTTAGCTCTGCAGTCCTCTTGTAAGGACTGAACATGGTCTATCATTGTACTTACATTAACAGCTACTCCCTCTGTCCCATAATATAAGAACGTTTTGTACAGTACACTAGTGTTCAAAACACTCATGTATTATGGGAAGAGGGATTGGTTCATTTTGTAGCATTCTGCATCTTATCTCCCTCGCCCACCATTTACTAAAAAAGATCAGATCTATATTTAATCTTACCAACAAGTAGAATACACAGACAATGCCAGTGCAGAAGTGTAGCCCATTGCTCTTGTCAGTACATTTTGTCCTGTAACGCTTGTACTTCCAGGGATTGGTAGTTGATTATGTAGCATCAATCTGCATCTTATCTTCATTATCCTCTATCCCTTCCAGTATTATCATATCTATAATTACTCTCTACAAAATGTAGAGTACAGGCAATGCTTATGAAGAAGATTTTGTGCTGAAATTCTTGAGTTATCCTTCCCTTGACATGGAGAAGGGCATTATAAAGCCGGTGTTAACTGTTAATGTAAGTCAATCCTTCTAAAGCCTTTATCCTCAACTGATGTTTAATTTGCTCATACTCCCTATCGTTTACTGCTGTTTAGTTTGCTGTTTCTACCAAAATGCATGTTCGTAAGAACCGTAAGTTCTAAGTTTTACTTGTAAAACCAAATTCCTTATTCATACCATGCACATTACTTAATACTCCCTATATGTATGCTTGTTTTTGTGGATCTATAATCCAGTGGGTGGTGAAGCAGCCCACGTTTGCACCTTGTCATCTCCTGTTTTATCTTACTGATGTGGCTGATGATATGAACAACATGCTATGCACATTATCCAAAATAGATACAATGATTTTCTTTGCCCTTCATCTATGCTTGTTATGTTGACATGGTAATCCAGTAGTGTGGTGAAGCTCCCCGCATTATGAACAATGCCAAATTATGCTATTGATATTTTGAACTTACTCTTTATTTTCTAATTTGAAATTGGATAGAATTGACAGAACAGTTATCATCTTTGTTTATACACGTGCAAAACTTGTCATCTCTCTGCTTTGTTTCAGGGTGATATGCCTGATGGCATGCACAAGTCTGCTGAAGGCTATGAGACAAACCCAACATATATTGCAGCAAAGAAGGCAAAACATCTTGAAGATAGCGGGACAACCCCAAAGTCTTGTCTTGATGCAGTGTTCAAGTTACTTGAGACTAACAGTCAGACAAGCTCACAGAATTCGTTGTCTGAATCAGTTCGACTTCTTCAGTCCCAAGTTCTAGCAGAAAGGCATTCTGCAACTCAACTTCTACTTGAAGTCCTATCTCTCAGAAAGATTGCGGAGAACACCAATGAGAACCTCATCGCTAAACAGCTACACCTGGAAGCTGTGACCGACATGCTAGGCCGGTCTCACAGCCTTGCTCAGCAGCTTGCGCAGCAGTTCCCCCGCAAGGCTAACCTTTCTTGAACTGTCTTGGAAGTGGTCTCGGTTCAGTATTATTTTGTTACGCTGCAATGGTGCCCAGTTTTTGTAATCTGCTTCTTCGTTGCGCTTTATGATCACTGGTGGCGAACTTCGATGCCCAGTGGATGTAATATACCTTAAATCCTTTATTGTATAGTGTAGGTTTATTCTTAGTTACTATGCCATAATTTCTTTATTGTATAGAGTAGGTTTGTTCTTAATTCCTACTAGTTACTGCCATCATTCGCTATCTGAAAAAAATCAGATGTAGTCGACCGGACCGAAACATTCGACTCTAACGGGCCAGGTTTTTAGCGGGCCACAATTGGGCCGGCCTGCATCTTTCTTGGGCGCGAATGATTGGGGCCTTCACACATTGCGCCAGGCCCAAACTTACACCGGCCTATATTTTACTTGGGCCTTTTGTCGACCCAGCGCTTAGTTTGGCCCAGGTAGCGTTGGGCCATTAACAGGCTGAATATTGTACTGGCCTATTACGGCCGAGATGAAACCACGGGCCTTTAGCAGGCCAAAATGCATGTTGGGCCTCAATTTTCACTAGTCGTCGACGGGCCTTCAGCAGGCCGAAATATAGACCGGGCCGTTTTGGGCCCAGTTAGCTCACGGGCCATTACCAGGCCGAAACATATCTCGGGCCTTAGTTGGCCCACTGATATCATGGGCCTTTAAGAGGCCGAAAGTTTAGCACAGGCATCAACGGGCCGAATTACGCGACAGGCCTTTGACAGGCCCAAAGTCACGTTGGGCTTAATTGTTGCCACCTTTTGCACGGGCCGTTATTGGGCCCGATGTCCCGTCGGACCATATATGGCCCATGGGCAGCACGGGCCATTCCCAGGCCGAAAGTCACACCAGGATGAAATGGGCCCATGTCTACATCAGGCGTCTAACAGGCCGAAAGTCACTGGGCTGTAGTTGGGCCCAAATATTCGGCGAACAATTAACGGGCCAGATCTGGCTTCGGGCCGCAAATGGGCCCAAATATTGGGTGAACAATTAACGGGCCAGATCTGGCTTCGGGCCGTAAATGGGCCCAAATATTGGGCAAACAATTAACGGGCCAGAACTGGCTTCGGGCCGTAAATGGGCCTTTATTAAGCAGGCCGTTATTGGGCTGGCCCACTAGTACCTGATTAAGTTCTACGGGCCTTTGACTGGGCCGGCCTTTTAACCTATATGGGCCTCTGTTGGGCCCAGCCACGTGTCGACGTATCATAGGCATGTCTCCTCCAATGGACGGGCGACATCTGGCCCACTTACGAGCTGACATGTGTTCCCTTCGGCCAATCAGAATTTTACACGTGGAAATTTCCCATTGGTCAGGGCTGTTAACGGGTTATCGGATGCAAAATCTGACCCGATAGCTTAACGGTGTTCCGTTACGGTGGATGCCACGTGTCGGTCACCCTTCATGAAAGAACTTCTGTGACGCGCGATTTATCGTCATGGAAGTGGACACTTCCGTGATGATAATTTTGGTAATGTCATGAAACACTTCTACGACAGCACATGTATGACTATCTTGATTCTGTTATAAATTTGTCATGGATGTACATGCATGACAAAAAATGCGACCTACTGTGACAAACACGTATCATCATGGAAGTGTATTTTTTTTGTAGTGCAAGTCATCATCATCCTGCAGATCAATGTCTAAATCAACAATTTGTGGAATGTAATCTTCATCTGAATCCTGCACTACTGAACAACCAACTGTGTCTGCTGCATCCATGTCCAAAAATCTACAGGATTTCCTGGCCCTAAACCAAAACTGAGATGAAAGGTAAGTAGTTCCAGGCTGGGGTGGACTTGGTATGAAATCATCTTCTTCTGACTCTGCTACACTTTCTGACTCTGCTTCATCTTGCTCATGCTCTTGATCATGCTCATGCTCTTGATCATGCTGAGGCAGCTCCTGTTCCACTTGAGGGAGCTCAGCCTGCTCCTGTTCCACTAGAGTGAGCTGAGCCTGCTCCTCTTGCTGCTGTTGTGTCTGCTCTGCTTGCTGCTAGTGTGCATTATCCTTCTTTGGCCTAATGCCACTGAACCTGACAATTGGAGGATCCTCATCATCAAAGTGGACTTGTACAATATAAATATATGATC
Source organism: Aegilops tauschii subsp. strangulata (assembly GCF_002575655.3). Classification (NCBI taxonomy): domain Eukaryota; kingdom Viridiplantae; phylum Streptophyta; class Magnoliopsida; order Poales; family Poaceae; genus Aegilops; species Aegilops tauschii. The sequence goes on from NC_053038.3 coordinate 472,247,094, forward strand.
TCATGCTCTCATCATGATCAAGGAATATCTGTTGGAAGTGGTTGCCATTCAGAACACAATCCTTCATGTTTTCTGGCATAGTGTTGTCCCATGTTGGCTACGACGAACTAATAAGTTTCTCTTCTTGTCACCTTCTTTAAGCCTTTCCTTCTGCTTCCATCGAGAAATATATATAGATAAGCTTGGAGAAGCGCATCCGTTTTCTTGCTTGATTTTTATACGATTTTTTGAGCAACTAGCGCGAAAGCCGTTGCGCGTTAGCGCATCCGTTTTCTTGCTTGATTTTTATACCTTATTTATTCTCCCGGAACTAGCAAATCTAATAGTTCCATCTGCTCTTCTTAACTTAAGAACGAAGGCCGCCATCCTTCTTATTCAGGAACCCTTTGTTTGAGGAGGGCGTATCCCCGGGAAGGGGAGAGTGGCCGAGCGGTCAAAAGCGACAGACTGTAAATCTGTTGAAGGTTTTCTACGTAGGTTCGAATCCTGCCTCTCCCACTTGTTGTAGACTTAAGAGAAGAGAAAGTAGGCGGAAGCCTAGGAGGGCCAACCGAGCGAAGCTCTTTTTGCATTCTGTTCCGTCTAGAACATAAGATGAAACATATGGCATGTTAATAAAAATGTGTGAAAAAAAAGTAACCAGTGGAAAAGCATAACAAAGTAAGTAAGTTTATGTGTGAAAAAACATACTTGATCTCTCTTAATCCATTCTTATAGACTGTCAATCCAGGAACACACCAATAAGCCCTGATCCAGCCCTCAAACTCATATCCAATTTCCTCCACTAGACTGGCAACAACATTAGGTGTCCTATTATCTATGTCACAGTAATCATACCAAATGGAGTGACCTTTGTGATAATCCCTATGCTCGCCAGCACACAGAAAGTAGCCACCATGTATGACCTCAACAGAGAAGTGGTTGCTTAAGGGTCCTGCAAAACAATCAATTTGAAAAAGTTCAGACATTTCAGACTACAGAAAGGTTCAGACATTTCAGACTACAGTTCAGACATTCATACTTTTTTACTTTTTCAGAAAGAAAAACAGATATTCATGGCTCCAATTAACAAATGTATGATCTTACAGGTAGAAAAGCAACCATTTTTGGTAAATCTGACACAATGTAATTGCAAATTAAAACAATTTTTGGTCCAATTAACACTCTGACACTAAAAGCAAACTTTACTGCTTAAACCCTAGACCCCTGGAACCATGACAAATTGGGGGGAGAAAGAACCCTAACCACTACAGATCTCTGCAAACATGGCCATCTACTGCAAAACCCCATGACGCAGCCCTATTTTTGGCCTACCACAAAGTTCTTCAAGAAACTGCTAAAACCCTACCACCCCACACCCAATCCGTCAGAGAGTAGAACGAACGCCCAAACCCTAGCTCGTACGTGCAATTGATGCGACCAAGAACTCGTTACGGGAGCTAAATTGGACAGATCGAGCAAGGGAGCTGCTGGCGACGGCGACGTACGGTACAGGGGCGGCGAGGCATCATCACGACGACGCGAAGGAGCAAGAGGCACGTCGCGCAGGCCCCTCCCGAACGGCGCGGACGGCGGCGGCTCAGCGTCCGACGACGTGCTCATGGAGCCGTCGTCGACGCCGACGAGCAAAGGCACTACCTCGGTAGCGACGACGAACAGAGAGGGTGCGGGAGCAGAGAGGGTGCGGGAGGGAGGAGACAGGTGCGGGAGGGTGCGAGCGGGTGCGGTCCGACTAGCTGCGCGAGCGTTTAATGGTCAGGTGCTGGCGCATTTGCAAAAAAAACCGAACTACTCGTATTAACCCCCCCCCCCCCCGACCAGGTGCTACACAGGTGGCGGTTAAAGCCTAGCTGGCAACGGCTGACTCGGTCAAGTCAGCGAATACGTAGCTCAATTCATATATACGGACCAAAGTGAACCCTCTGCGCAAGTACATGGACTGTAGTTCGGGTATTTTGAAGTAGTGGTACTAAAGTGTCAGCCGGCTCAAGTTTTGTGACCTATGATGAATTTTTCTCTTCCAGCAGTCACCTTTGGGCGATGTGTTGAAATCTTTAAAGGATTTGTCCTTAAAGAAGGACTCACAGCCGAACTATGTTTGGTTCGAGCTAGAGGCGGATGATGGGGAATTTTTCTTCCCAACCGCCACCCACTTCATAGCCACTGTCGATGACTTAACCGACGTGCTTGATTATGACTCCGAAGACATCGACGGTATGGACGACGATGCTGACAAGGAGCAAGGCCAAGACCCGCCATTCACTAGACGTTGGACGGCCACCTCTTCGTACGATGTGTACATGGTTGACACACCTAAAAAAGCTAGCGACGACGACAAAGAAGACCCAGTTGCGAATAAACCTCCTGAGACACAGTCCAAACGCCGGCGCCCTAAACGCCGTTCTAAGCCTCGTCGCTCAAAATACGGCAACACTGGCACCAGAGAAAATAGTACTCCGGGTGACGCCGAAAACAATGAAGACCCTGTCGGGGCCGCATCCGAACAGAAGGAATAAGACAACGGGCAAGATAACCCTGATAAACAGGCCATGCCCAATGACTCAGATGATGATAGTTATCATCCAGTCTCCGAGGATGATGAGAGCCTCGGCAATGAGGACTTCATCGTGCCTGAGGCACCCCTCGAGCAGGAGCGCTTCAAACGCTAGCTCATAGCCACTGCAAGAAGCCTGAAGAAGAAGCAGCAGCAGCTCCAAGCTGATCAAGACCTGCTCGTTGACAGGTGGACAGATTTCCTGGCAGCCGAAGAATACGGCGTCGAGCGCCCAGCCAAGAGTTACCCAAAGCGCAGACTGCTACCTTAGTTCGATGAGGAGGCACCAGATCCCATACCTCCCTCACGCAATGCGGACCGACCACCACGCGGTCGGGATAGTGCGGCGGACCGACCACCCCGCGGTCAGGATAAAACGGCAACTCATGCCGAACAACGGCCCGCCCCACCGCCTCGCAAAAACAGGGACAGAACAGCTCGGGACCATACATACGACCTTCGGCAGGATCTGGACAGTAGAGCAGGACAAACCAGATCAATATACGGATCGTGAGGACGCTTCCCGACTCGGGATGACAGCTACCTATTCGGACGTGACGAACCTAGTCACACCCGGGCCGATAACCGCAGACGGACTTCATCGGAGGCGCTCCGTGACGCGGCCCGATATAGAGGCGCCGCATACCCTCTCTGCTTCACAGATGAGGTGCTAGATCACGAATTCCCCGAGGGGTTCAAGCCCATCAATATTGAATCATACGACGGAACAACCGATCCCGAAGTATGGATTGAGGACTTTATTCTCCACATCCACATGGCCCGTGGAGACGACCTCCACGCCATCAAATACCTCCCACTAAAGCTCAAAGGGCCAGCCCGACACTGGCTAAATAGCCTGCCTGAAAATTCCATTGGCAGCTGGGAGGACTTGGAAGAAGCCTTTCTTGACAACTTCCAAGGTACATATGTCCGGCCACCCGATGTCGATGACTTAAGCCACATAGTTCAACAACCTGGAGAATCAGCCAGAAAATTCTGGACTAGGTTCCTAACCAAAAAGAATAAGATCGTTGACTGTCGGGATGTCGAAGCCCTAGCGGCCTTTAAACACAGCATCCGTGACGAATGGCTAGCCCGCCACCTCGGCCAAGAAAAGCCGAGGTCCATGGCAGCCCTCACGGCACTTATGACCCGCTTTTGAGCGGGAGAGGATAGTTGGCTGGCTCGCAGTACAAACACAGCCAACGAAGCAGCTCCCCCCCCCCCCCCGAGGCCAAAAACAGCACCGGCAAGCTCCGGCGCAACAAACATAAACGTCGAAGCAATGGCGATAACACCGATGACACTACAGTTCATGCCGGATTCAGTGGCTCCAAGTCCGGCCAGCGAAAGAAGCCCTATAAAAGGAACGGCGGAGGACCATCCAGCTTGGATCGCATACTCGATCGTCCGTGCCAGATACATGGCACCCCAGACAAACCAGCCAACCATACTAACAGAGAGTGCCGAGTCTTTAAACAAGCCAGCAAGGTAAACAGCGGAAACAAGGAAGGGGAATCGCAGAGCGAGGACGATGACGAGGAACCCCGGCAGCCGAACACTGGGGGCAGAAGAAATTCCTGCCTCAAGTCAAAACGGTGAACATGATATATGCTACACACATCCCCAAAAGGGAGCGCAAGCGCGCACTCAGGGACGTCTATGCAGTAGAGCCAGTCACCCCAAAATTCAACCCATGGTCATCATTCCCGATCACCTTTGATAGTCGTGATCATCCAACTAGCATCTGTCATGGCGGTTCGGCCGCATTGGTACTCGACCCAATCATCGACGGATTTCACATGACACGAGTCCTAATGGACGGTGGTAGCAGCCTCAGCCTGCTCTATCGGGATACAGTACACAAAATGGGCATTAATCCCTCACGAATCAAGCCCACGATAACTACCTTCAAAGAAGTTATACTAGGCATAGAGGCCCGTTGTACGGGCTCAATCACGCTGGAGGTGGTCTTCGGTTCCCCGGATAACTTCCGAAGCGAAGAGCTAATATTCGATATCGTCCCCTTCCGCAGTGGCTACCACGCACTGCTCGGACGAACCACATTATGCGGTGCCACATTATGCTTATCTCAAGCTCAAGATGCCCGGTCCACGCGGCGTCATTACAGTAAATGGAAACACGGAACGTTCCCTCCATACAGAGGAGCATACCGTAGCCCTAGCAGCAGAAGTACAGAGCGGCCTTCTCAAGCGGCACCATAATCCGGCCGCCGAGCCCGTGGAAATCGTTAAGAAGGTCCGGACCACACTGCAACAGGGCAGCTCGGTTCGTCAAGAGCTGAATTAGTAAATTCGGCCTCCGTCCCAACCCTGATGAGGAAATGGCATCCGTACCGCGCGTACATAACTACGCACTCAAAACCCCATGGGTACTGACGGAGGCATAACTCGCTCGCGATCCACAGTGCAGCTTGACCGACCCTGGGATTCGCACGCCTTTACTTTTCCTTTTTATTACGAGTTTTTTCTCTTTTCGAGGTCTATGCGGATGACCCACTTGCAGAACACACCAAGGAGGCAAGGAGCTCTGGCATACAAGGGAATCCCCAGGTGGTCTCTACTAAACGATTGCCATATTTGTTTTACATACCCGCACGCAGCTCGCCCTTGGTTGCGGCATGTTAAATAGCTTTACTTGCTTATCGCATTACTTGCACAAAGTACGCCCCGACGTACTAATTACATCACAATGGTGAATAAATGGTGGCATCAGCTTATTACTTAATTATCTTGTTTCCTCACCTTTGTATATATTACTTATTGCACACGTACACCATGGTACGTATTACTACGCCAGGGGCTTCATTACACCCCGCATTACGGCAATAAAAGTCCGAACACTTTTCCAGTACAGTTCGGCACCCCGAACTTATAGCATTATATGCATCGGCTCCGAATCATGTCTTTGGTCAATAGTTGGGTTGCCCGGCTCCTGTGCTTACTACCTTACGTTCCACTATATCGGCTAGGGTAGTAAAGGGAGAACTACTGCGATTGTGTCCCGGTTCTTCCGGACGAGCACCTCAGTAGAGAAAGCCGAAAACTGATTGTCATGGTGCGGCGAGAGCTGGTCAGCTGTTCGAGAGGTTCCAAATCGTTAGAGATTTTTTCCGCTTCTTGCGAAGAATCGGTTCCTCCGATTAGGCGTGTACAACGCCCCTAGTTCGGCCTTCCGAATACCAGGGGCTTCGCCAACTTTCTTAATTGTAAAACTCATATGGCTAAGTGAGGGCGGTAAAGGCCGCATAGTCTGATTGCCTTGTTCGTTGCGCTAAAGACCTCCTTTAAGGACCAAAATGTGGAGTAAAGAGTGTTTAGATTTATCTCGAACACCCCCGTACTATCTACGTGGGGGTAGAAGCCGACGACTGGTCAACCCTCAGATTTCATAAACGGCCGCACAGGAGGTAAAATGTAAATCGCAAGCATTATAATACATAACATCATTGTTCCATATTACAGGACGGGATAATACAAATGTTCTCATGGGAATATGACATCCTTCGAACATTGCTCCGCCACAAGGCGGGACCCCTCTAGGACACCATCAAAATAGAGCTCGGGTCGACGATGCTCCTTTCCCTCCGGCGGCCCCTCGGTCATCAGCTTCTTGGCATCCAGCTTTGCCCAATGCGTCTTGACGCGGGCAAATGCCATACGCGCACCTTCAATACAGGCCGACCGCTTCACGGCTTCGAGCCGCGGACAGGCACTTACAAGCCGCTTAACAAGTCCGAAGTAGCTGCTAGGTATAGGCTCGGTAGGCCACAGCCGGACTATCAGGTCCTTCATGGCTAGCTCTGCCAACCTGTGCAGCTCGACCAACTGCTTTAGCTGGTCGATGAAGGGCACCAGATGTTCGGGTCCAAGATATTGGGACCAGAATAGCTTCTCCGTAGACATCCCTTATTCGGCTCTATAATGCTCGGCAGCATCTGATATACTGCGCGGCAGATCCATAAACGCCCCTGGAAAACCCAAATTCGGATAAGTACAAGGAACGTTTCTTCTACATACTTGCTTTGCATGGTGAAAGACTTACCCGCCGCAATCTTCTTGGCCGCCTAAATTTCCTGGAGGGCGTTCTGGGCTTCGGCTCGTGCATCCTTTGCGCTCTAGCGGGCCTTCGCCAGTTCGGACTCTTGCGCCTTACAAACGTGCTCCAAGGACTCAAATCTCTCGATCGCGCCCTGGAGCTGTTGCTGCGCCTCGCCAACCCGGGCCTCGTGCTTTTCGCGTGCGGCGCGTTCCTTGGCCACTTTGTCCTCGACCTCGGCTAACGCCTTCTTGAGGGCTGCCACCTCGGTCGTGGCCCCTAATAAAGTTTATGACACCTTAGTCCGGACGGACTATTCATTTTTTCTTAAAATGTACCCGCAGGTTACCACATACCTTGGCTATCCTCCAGCTCCTTCCTCACGAGGCCGAGCTCCTCCTCGGCCCACTCCAGTTTCCGCTTCAGTCCGGAGACCTCTGCAGCATGAGCGGTGGCAGCCTGCAGTGATACCTGCTTATTCACATAGATAACTTATGTTAGACTCCTGGGATATTTCTTCTTGATCCTCTGTTCGGCTTTTTCTTCCCGAACGCCAAACAGAGCATCAGGGGCTAGTGTCTATACTGTGATATTCTTCCTACAAACACATTACTTACCTCAAAGCCCGATAGAAGGCTAGTGCAGGCTTCGGTCAGTCCGCTTTTGACGAACTGAACCTTCTCTATTACCGTGCCCATAAGGGTGCGGTGTTCATCCACAATAGAGGCGCCTCGTAGCGCCTCCAGTAGATTATCCGGTGCCTCTGGTTGGACAGAGGTCACCGGCGGAACAGGCACATTCCCTCCTTTTGGGGAATGCCGTTCGCTGGACTCCGGAGCCGCGTAGATCTCCGAAATGGTATCTGGCTCAGGTCCGAAGGGAGCTCGGCCCCCGTCACCAGCCCCCATAGGGGCTTTTTCCCCCATGTGTCCGGCGACTAAGGGATCGTCCTGGGGCGCCACCCCGACGATCTCCGGAGGCTCCCCCCGGTCGGGGAAGGTCTTTTGCGACACCACCTTGTCGTCACCCTTGGGAGAGACGGAATGCGCAGGTGGCGGAGACATGCTAGCCATCTCCTTCGAGTCTAGCGATCCCTCTGTCGAGGATCGCGGGGAGCCATCGCGTGCCGGACTGCAATGACAAGGTTTGAGACATATCAATATTACAAAACCGGGAAAGCCAGACATTTTTGGATTCTGGTACTTACGAGGCGGCCTGAGGCTTGGTCCGGCGAGGTCGCTCCGGACTGCTATCAACATCCCACGCGGGGTTATCCGCGAGGGAGCCTTTAACCCTCTTAGACGCCTTCACCACCGAGTTCGTGGGGGCCGCTTTCTTCTTCCTCCCCACTTCAGTTGGGGAGTCGTTTTCTTCTTCCTCTTCGTCGTCCTTGTCAGCGGACGAAGAGGAAGTCTCGCTTTCGGACGTCACGTCCGGAGTGACTTTTCGGCGAAGGCCTTTCTTGGCCCCTTTGGCCGCCTTCTTGGCCGTCTTCTCCGGCACCTCATAAGGTGCAGGGAAAAGCATTCTCGTCAGTAATGGGAATTCTTGGTATTCGGGCAGCGGAGCCGGATAGTTAATCTCCTCTGCTACCTTGATCCAGGCCTGAAAACAGGGGAAGGAAAGCTTAGGCTTTCTCCCAAAATATGCTAGTAGAGGGTACTCCTTGAAAACATTAAAAGAACTTACCGAGTTAGCCTGGCGTTTTAAGCTAAGCCCGCGGTCTTCGGTCATGGGCGGTGGCGTCTCGCCGGCCTTGAAGAGCACTTTCCAGATTTCTTCGTGCATCGTGCCGAAGAGCTCTAGTAGCGTCTGGTGCTTGGCCGGATCGAACTCCCACAGATAGCAAGTCCGGCGTTGGCACGGAAGGACCCGACGAACGAGCATGACCTGCACCACGTTGATGAGCTCTATCTTCCTGTCTATCATATTCTGGACGCACGTTTGGAGCCCAGACAGCTCGTCCGGGGGACCCCAGGTTAGGCCCCTCTCTTGCCAGGAGGTGAGCCGCATCGGGATTCCGGATCAGAATTTGGGGCCACCGCCCAGTTGGCGTCGCGTGGCTCGGAGATATAGAACCACCCCGATGGCCACCCCTTCACCATCTCCGTGAATGTGCCCTCGGGCCAGGTAACGTTGGGCATCTTGCCCAGCATGGTGCCTCCGCACTCTGCTTGTTGGCCGCTCACCACCTTCGGCTTCACATTGAAGGTCTTCAACCATAGGCCGAAATGAGGCGAGATGCGGAGAAAGGCCTTGCACATGACAATGAATGTCGTGATGTTGAGAATGAAGTTAGGGGCTAGGTCATGAAAATCTAGCCCGTAGTAAAACATCAATCCACAGACGAAGGGGTGAAGAGGGAAGCCCAGCCCGCGGACGAAATGTGTAAGAAACACAACCCTCTCATGGGGCTCTGGAGTAGGGACGATCTGTCCCTTGGCCGGGAGTCTGTGGGCGATCTCCTTGGCCAGATATCCGGCCTCCCGGAGCTCCTTGATATCCCTCTTCGTAACGGAGGAGGCCATCCACTTGCCTCCAGCCCCGGATCCGGACATCTTTGGAGTGCTTTCTCGGACAAGGGAAAAGCTAAAGACTTGGGCGCTGGAGCTCAGGGACGGAAGGGCTGAGGAGGAACCGAGGTGTGGGTGAAGAAAGGGAATTCTTATCCCCTTATAAAGGCCATGAATATCAAGCGCCTCCCCACTCGCCTTAAACTCGCCTATTTCCAAGAGCTGTGCGAACGGCACGGTTGGGTCACCCACGCCCGCATTGATGAGAATCCCACAATAAGGGGACACGATCTCTGCTTCGACAGGACGTGCCAATGGCAACCGCGTCTCGAAATGCGGGGCGGCAGACGAAAAACGGTTCGCAAATTGTGGCCGGTCAGGCGTGATGTCATGCTGCAAAAAAGTTGTCAGCGGATGGAACTCGTGTAAAAATATATTCTCTGTACAGTTGTGTATGGTGTGTGTGACAGGTCCGGATACTATCATCGCATCCGAAGACTATCTTGGAGTTCGAAAAAGGGGAACCTGCCTTGCAATGCCGAAGACAATCTACGCGCCGGACTCCTCGTCATTGAAGCCAGGTTCAGGGGCTACTGAGGGAGTCCTGGACTAAGGGGTCCTCGGGCGTCCGGCCTGTTATCCATTGGGCCGGACTGATGGGCTGTGAAGACATGAAGGCCGAAGACCGTACCTGTGTCCGGATTGGACTCTACTTGGCGTGGAAGGCAAGCTTGGCGGCTGATTATGAAGATTCCTTCTTATGTAACCGACTCTATGTAAACCCTAGATCCCCCTGGTGTCTATATAAACTGGAGGGGGTAGTCCGGAAAGGACACGTTCACATTACCATAGTCATATAGGCTAGACTCCTAGGGTTTAGGCATTATGATCTCGTGGTAGATCAACTCTTGTAATACTCATATTCATCAAGATCAATCAAGCAGGAAGTAGGGTATTACCTCCATAGAGAGGGCCCGAACCTGGGTAAACATCGTGTCCCCCGTCTCCTGTTACCATCGATCCTAGACGCACAGTTCGGGACCCCCTACCCGAGATCCGCCGGTTTTGACACCGACAATGCGCGCCTCCACCTGGCCGCTGCCTCCTCTCTTCACTAGGGCCCATGAAGGCCCATTAACCCCCTGGGGGGTTCCGGTAACCTCCAGGTACTCCGGAAAATGTCTGAACCCTTTCGAAACCATTCCCGTGTACAAACATAACCTTCCAATATATCAATCTTTATGTCTCGACCATTTCGAGACTCCTCGTCATGTCCGTGATCTCATCCGGGACTCCGAACAAACTTCGGTTCATCAAATCACATAACTCATAATACAAATCGTCATCCAACGTTAAGCGTGCGGACCCTACGGGTTCGAGAAATATGTAGACATGACCGAGACACATCTCTGGTCAATAACCAATAGCGGAACCTGGATGCTCATATTGGCTCCTACATATTCTACAAAGATCTTTATCGGTCAAACCGCATAACACCATACGTTGTTCCCTTTGTCATCGGTATGTTACTTGCCCGAGATTCGATCGTCGGTATCATCATACCTAGTTAATTCTCGTTACCAGCAAGTCTCTTTACTTGTCCCGTAATGCACCATCCCATAACTAACTCATTAGTCACATTGCTTGCAAGGCTTATAGTGATGAGCATTACCGAGAGGGCCCAGAGATACCTCTCCGATACACAGAGTGACAAATCCTAATTTTGATCTATGCCAACTCAACAAACACCACCGGAGACACCTGTAGAGCATCTTTATGATCACCCAGTTATGTTGTGACGTTTGATAGCACACAAGGTGGTCCTCCGGTATTCGGGAGTTGCATAATCTCATAGTCAGAGGAACATGTATAAGTCATGAAGAAAGCAATAGCAATAAAACTAAACGATCATTATGCTAAGCTAACGGATGGGTCTTGTCCATCACATCATTCTCTAATGATGTGATCCCGTTCATCAAATGACAACGCATGTCCATGGTCAGGAAACTTAACCATCTTTGATTAACGAGCTAGTCAAGTAGAGGCATACTAGGGACACTCTGTTTGTCTATGTATTCACACATGTACTAGGTTTCCGTTTAATACAATTCTAGGATGAATGGTAAACATTTATCTTGATATAGGGAAATATAAATAACAACTTTATTATAGCCTCTAGGGCATATTTCCTTCAATATTTTGTTCTAAGTATCGAGTTGTAATTTTTGAGTTGTAAGTAAATATAAGTGTGATGATCATCATTATTAGAGCATTGTCCCAGTGAGGAAAGGATGATGGAGACTATGATTGCCCCACAAGTCAGGATGAGACTCCGGACGAAAAAAAAGAGGCCAAAAAAGAGGAGAGGGCCCTAAAAAAATTGAGAGAAAAAGATAGAAGGGGCAATGCTAGTATCCTTTTACCACACTTGTGCTTCAAAGTAGAACCATGATCTTCATGATAGAGAGTCTCCTATGTTGTCACTTTCATATACTAGTGGGAATTTTTCATTATAGAACTTGGCTTTGTATGTTCCAATTATGGGCTTCCTCAAATTGCCCTAGGTCTTCGTGAGCAAGCGAGTTGGATGCACACCCACTTAGTTTCTTTTTGAGCTTTCATAAACTTATAGCTCTAGTGCATCCGTTGCATGGCAATCACTACTCACTCACATTGTTGGGCATCTCCATAGCCCGTTGATACGCCTAGTTGATGTGACACTATCTCCTTCTTTTTGTCTTCTCCACAACCACCATATTCTATTCCACTTATAGTGCTATGTCCATGGCTCACGCTCATGTATTGCAAGAAAGTTGAAAAAGTTTGAGAACATAAAAAGTATGAAACAATTGCTTGGCTTGTCATCGGGGTTGTGCATGATTTGAATATTTTGTGTGATGAAGATGGAGCATAGCCAGACTATATGATTTTGTAGGGATAAATTTCTTTGGCCATGTTATTTTGAGAAGACATGATTGCTTTATTAGTATGCTTGAAGTATTATCATTTTTATGTCAATATTAAACTTTTGTTTTGAATCTTATGGATCTGAATATTCTTGCCACAATAAAGAAAATTACATGGATGAATATGTTAGGTAGCATTCCACATCAAAAATTCTGTTTTTATCATTTACCTACTCGAGGACGAGCAGAAATTAAGCTTGGGGATGCTTGATACGTCTCCAACGTATCTATAATTTTTTATTGTTCCATGCTATTATATTATCTATCTTGGATGTTTTATATGCATTTATATGCTATTTTATATGATTTTTGGGACTAACCTATTAACCTAGAGCCCAGGGCCAGTTTCTGTTTTTTCCTTGTTTTTGAGTTTCACAGAAAAGGAATATCAAACGGAGTCCAATTGACCCGAAAATTTACGGAGATTATTTTTGGAAAATATGAAAATAGTGGAATGAAAAGATATCTGAGAGGAGCCCCGGGGCCACCACAAGGGTGGAGGACGCCCCCTAGGGTGCGCCCCCCGTCCTTGTCGTCACCTCGTGGGCCCCCTTGACATGTTCCCGATGCCAACACCTCCTATAAATCTCAAAACCCTAGAATAGAACAGAGATCGGGAGTTCCACCGCCGCAAGCCTCTGTAGCCACCAAAAACCAATCGGGACCCTGTTCCGGCACCCTGCCGGAGGGGGAAATCATCACCGGTGGCCATCTTCATCATCCCGACGCTCTCCATGACGAGGAGGGAGTAGTTCACCCTCGGGGCTGAGGGTATGTACCAGTAGCTATGCGTTTGATCTCGCTCTCTCTCGTGTTCTTGATTTGGCACGATCTTGATGTACCACGAGCTTTGCTATTATAGTTGGATCTTATGATGTTTCTCCCCCTCTATCTTCTTGTAATGGATTGAGTTTCCCTTTGAAGCTATCTTATTGGATTGAGTCTTTAAGGATTTCAGAAAACTTTATGTATGTCTTGCATGTGCTTATCTGTGGTGACAATGGGATATTCACGTGATCTACTTGATGTATGTTTTGGTGATCAACTTGCGGGTTCTGTGACCTTGTGAACTTATGCATAGGGTTTGGCACATGTTTTTGTCTTGACTCTCCGGTAGAAACTTTGGGGCACTCTCTGAAGTTCTTTGTGTTGGTTTGAGAAGATGAATCTGAGATTGTTATGCATATCGTATAATCAAACCCGCGGATACTTGTGGTGACATTGGAGTATCTAGGTGACATTAGGGTTTTGGTTGATGTGTGTCTTAAGGTGTTATTTTAGTACATACTCTAGGGCTGTTTGTGACACTTATAGGAATAGCCAAATAGATCGATCAGAAAGAATAACTTTGAGGTGGTTTCGTACCCTACAATAATCTCTTCGTTTGTTCTCTACTATAGTGACTTTGGAGTGAGTCATTGTTGCATGTTGAGGGATCTTCATATGATCTAATTATGTTATCATTGTTGAGAGAACTTGCACTAGTGAAAGTATGAACCCTAGGCCTTGTTTCCTAGCATTGCAATACCGTTTTCGCTCACTTTTACCACTTGCTACCTTGCTGTTTTTATTTTTTTTTTCATATTACAAAGACCTATATCTACTATCCATATTGCACTTGTATCACCATCTCTTCGCCGAACTAGTGCACCTATACAATTTACCATTGTATTGGGTGTGTTGGGGACACAAGAGACTCTTTGTTATTTGGTTGCAGGGTTGTTTGAGAGAGACCATCTTCATCCAACGCCTCCCACGGATTGATAAACCTTAGGTCATCCACTTGAGGGAAATTTGCTACTGTCCTACGAAACTCTGCGCTTGGAGGCCCAACACGAGTCTACAAGAAGAAGGTTGCGTAGTAGACATCAAGCTCTTTTTTGGCGCCGTTGCCGGGGAGGTTAGTCCCTGAAGGTATATCTTTAGATCTTGCAATCAAATCTTTTAGTTTCTTGTTTTATCACCAGTTTAGTCGATAAAATAAACCTACAAAAAATGGAATTGAGGTTGCCTCATATGCTTCATATTTTTAATATCTTTCGTGAAAACGATGGAAAGGAAAATTATGCCCAATTGATAGAAGAAGAATGCAATAAAATGTTTGGCACTAAATATTTGTATGATGAGCATGATTGCAATGTTGTTAGTATGAATTCTTTGAATATCCACGATGCTTATGATATGCAAAGGCCCAAGCTTGGGGATGCTATGTTTGATGAGAATGACATGTTTGAGAATTTATTTGCTGCAATTAATGTTTGTCCCAAGCTTGGGGATGCTATGTTTGATGAAGATGATATTTTTTCTCCCCCAAGTTTTGATGAGCAAATTTATTTTGATGATAGCATGCCTCCTATTTATGATGATTATATTGATGAAAATGGGTTTGGAAGAGTGTCAACTCTAGGTACTAATGATCCCACTATTTTGGAGGGTGTTGAATCTTATAATATTTATGAAAGTGGATTTGGAGAGGTCATGACTTTATTTAGTGATGAATTCACTATTTCGGAAGAGGTTCCAATTGATTATGAGAACAAAGTTGCTATCTATGATGATTATTGTGATGACATGTATGCTATAAAAAATAATGATAACCATGAAACTTGTCATCATGATTTTAATTTTCAATTGGATTATGCCTCACATGATAGTTATTTTGTTGAGTTTGCTCCAACTACTATTCATGAGAAGAATTTCGCTTATGTGGAGAGTAGTAAAATTTCTATGCTTGTGCATCATGAAAATAATGCTTTATGTGATGGTTATATTGTTGAATTCATTCATGATGCTACTGAAAATTATTATGAGAGAGGAACATATACTTTTTCATATTGCAATAATATCATGTTTCCTCTCTATGTGTTGAAGTTGCACTTGTTTTGCCTTCCTATGCTCGTTGATGCTTGTTCCCATGAGTTGTTTGCACACAAAATCCCTATGCATAGGAAGTGGGATAGACTTAAATGTGCTAGTCATATGCTTCATGATTCTCCCACTATGTTTCAATTCTTATCTTTTATGTGAGCATCATTGAAATCATCATGCCTAGCTAGAAAGGCACTAAAGAAAAGCGCTTGTTGCGAGACAACCCAACATTTACCCCTACTGTTTTTGTGTGTTCAAATGATTAAGCTACTGTAGTAATCATGTTTTATAGCTTTTGTTTCAATAAAGTGCCAAGTAAAGCCTTTGGGATAGTGTGGATGAGAGTTGACTTGATTCTGTGCAAAAACAGAAACTTTTGCTCTCAGTCCAGGAATTTTTAAAATTCATTGGAACATGATTGAGATCTGAATTTTTACACAAGATTGATATACAAATTTCCCAGGTTGTCCTAATTTTTCAGAATGTTTGGAGTTACAGAAGTATGGAAAGTTTCCATATTACTACAGACTGTTTTGTTTTTGACAGATTCTGTTTTCTTTGTGTTGTTTGCTTATTTTGATGAATCTATGAGTAGTATCGGAGGGTATGAACCATGGAGAAGTTGGAATACAGTAGATATAACACCAATATGAATTTAGAATGAGTTCACAAAAGTTATTTTAGTACGAACTCTAGGGCTGTTTGTGACACTTATAGGAATATCCCAATAGATCGATCAAAAAGAATAACTTTGAGGTGGTTTCGTACCCTACAATAATCCCTTTGTTTGTTCTCCGCTATTAGTGACTTTGGAGTGACTCTTTGTTGCATGTTGAGGGATTGTCATATGATCTAATTATGTTATCATTGTTGAGAGAACTTGCACTAGTGAAAGTATGAACCCTAGGCCTTGTTTCCTAGCATTGCAATACCGTTTTCGCTCACTTCTACCATTTTCTACCTTGCTTTTTTATATTTTCAGATTACAAAAACCTATATCTACTATCCATATTACACTTGTATCACCATCTCTTCGCCGAACTAGTGCACCTATACAATTTACCATTGTATTGGGTGTATTGGGGACACAAGAGACTCTTTGTTATTTGGTTGCAGGGTTGTTTGAGAGAGACCATCTTCATCCTACGCCTCCCACGGATTGATAAACCTTAGGTCATCCACTTGAGGGAAATTTGCTACTGTCTTACAAAAACTCTGCTCTTGGAGGCCCAACACGAGTCTACAAGGAGAAGGTTGTGTAGTAGACATCACTTGGCTCGCAGGCATAGAAGTCGCCGGGCCTAGACGGTTTCAACGAGATTTTCTTCTGCTCTTGCTGGGAAACTATCATGGAGGACATCATGCTTGTGTTTGATCAGTTTCATAGGATGGCATAGAGAAATCTGGCCACTATAAACTTTACCATGATCGTCCTGATTGCCAAAAAGACAGAGTTGTTTCACTAGTAGACTACAGTCCGATAAGCATGATCTACTCCATTGCAAAACTGACCGCAAAATTTCTATCCATCAGACTGGCCCGTGTCATCGACACGCTGATCTTGCCGACTCAGAGTGTCTTCCTCAAGTCAAAGTGCATCCATGAAAATTTTATGTATGTCCAAAACCGTGTCAAATCTCTCCACCGAAAGTAGAAACACTACTAGAATTTTCGTATACACCGAGTGTCGGCGTCTTAGCCGAGAGCCAATACACGGGCACTCGGCAAAGTAAAGAACGCCGAGAGTCGCACTCGGCAAAGGGAGTAAGCCGGCAAACACACGACAATGTCGACAATATTGCTCGGCAAACAGGCTATACTCGGCAAAGGCACTATATGCCGAGGGCCATCTAGCCACACACGGCAAAGTTTTGCCACATGGCACATTCGGCGTCGACTAACGGCACGATTACGGTTGCAACTCTTTGCCGAGAGTGGCGCTCGGCAAAGATTTAGTCCCACCTCGCCTGCCGACTAGCAAAATGACCTGTTTAAATAGTTCAATAGTCCAACCGCAGAAAGCTTCGGTCTTCTCTCATTACTAAGAGTCCATACAGTCACTATGAATCTTCTAGTGGCTGTTACCCGAGAGTGGCTCTCGGTAAAGATAAGGTAACCATCAAAGTTTAGTCCCACCTCGCCCCCCGAGCAAGTCCTGCACCAGCTTAAATACCTTCATCTATTAGATTGTTACAAGCGTGGGTGTTCCTTGCACTCTATTTGGAGGATATGTAGGATGAGTATGATTTATCATTTGTATTCATCGTGTATATTCTTCAAGTGGAGAGCATGGATGGTTGATGTATTTTTTTGGATTTATCAGCCTATATTTTTTTCCACGAGCAAAATTTAATTTGTCCACTACATCTATTTCCAAATTTTCTCATGCAAAATACACAAGCTACACGCTGGCCACAAAGAAACCATGATTCTTTAAGTTTTGCCACAGGCTATACTCGGCTACCTGAGAGTGGCTCTCGCTAAACGAGCAGTTGCCGAGAGTTTGGACGCGTTTCGAGTAAGCCTCCCTTGAGGCCGCTTGTAAACCGCAGCGTCTCCGAGCTAGAATCTGGGTATCGAGAGGGAACGTGTCCGGTTTGTGCAGGAAGTCCTGGTCCTGTTGCTCCGTTGGCCTTGAAACTTCTCGTGCTCTAAGAGGGGGCAACCGCATGGCACGTGCAACGGCCTCGCATTTTTCGGGGACGCGCGCAATATTCAAGAAATTTATTGCTCTTGTAGGGTTTCATCGCCGGGAATTGCAAATCAGCAAGGTGGCACATGAAATCATGCCGGGTAGTGGCATGGGGAATCATTTGTGATGTCCTTGTGGCATTCCTACGCCTTGCACAGATGAGGGAGGGTCATGCCCTGCCACCGGGTTACCAAAAGTACCTCGGTGTCATTCCTGATGCAACCGTTGAAATCCTTGGAAAATTGTACGATGGTAGGATTGCTTGGGATCTGGGACGGTGTCATCACAGGGCCTCTGTAGGGTGTGGTAAAAGTTTGGACGCGTTTCGAGTAAGCTTCCCCTGAGGCCGCTTGTAAACCGTAGCGTCTCCGACCTAGTATGTGGGTATCAAGAGGGAACATGTCCGATTTTGTGCAGGAAGTGCTGGTCATGTTGCTCTGTTGGCCTCGAAACTTCTCGTGCTCTAAGAGGGGGCAACCGCATGGCACGTGCCACGGCCTCGCATTTTTCGGGGACGCGCACAATATTCGAGAAACTTATTGCTCTACTAGGGTTTCATCGCCGGGAATTGCAGATCAGCAAGGTGGCACATGAAATCATGTCGGGTAGCGGCATAATCATTTGTGATGTCCTTGTGGCATGCCTACGCCTTGCACAGACGAGGGAGGGGCATGCCCTGCCACCGGGTTACCAAAAGTACCTCGATGTCATTCCTGATGCAACCGTTGAAATCCTCGAAAAATCGTACGATGGTAGGATTGCTCGGGATCTGGCACGGTGTCACCACAGGGCCTCTGTAGGGTGTGGTAAAAGTTTGGACGCGTTTAGAGTAAGACTCCCCTGAGGCCGCTTGTAAACTGCAGCATCTCCGAGCTAGTATCTGGGTATCGAGAGGGAACGTGTCCAGTTTGTGCAGGAAGTGCTGGTCCTGTTGCTCCATTGGCCTCAAAACTTCTCATGCTCTAAGAGGGGGCAACCGCATGGCACGTGGCACGGCCTCGCATTTTTCGGGGACACGCACAATATTCGAGAAATTTATTGCTCTGGTAGGGTTTCATCGCCGGGAATTGCAGATAAGCAAGGTGGCACATGAAATCATGTCGGGTAGCGGCATGGGGAATCGTTTGTGATGTCCTTGTGGCATGCCTACGCCTTGCACAGACGAGGGAGGGGCATGCCCTGCCACCGGGTTACCAAAAGTACCTCGGTGTCATTCCTGATGCAACCGTGGAAATCCTCGAAAAATCGTATGATGGTAGGATTGCTCAGGATCTAGCACGGTGTCATCACAGGGCCTCTGTAGGGTGTGGTAAAAGTTTGGACATGTTTCGAGTAAGCCTCCCCTGAGGCCGCTTGTAAACCGCAGCCTCTCCGAGCTAGTATCTGGGTATCAAGAGGGAACGTGTCTGGTTTGTGCAGGAAGTGTTTGTCCTGTTGCTCTGTTGGCCTCGAAACTTCTCGTGCTCTAAGAGGGGGCAACCGCATGGCATGTGCCACGGCCTCGCATTTTTCGGGGACGCGCGCAATATTCGAGAAATTTATTGCTCTGCTAGGGTTTCATCGTCGGGAATTGCAAATCAGCAAGGTGGCAAAGAAATCATGTCGGGTAGCGGCATGGGGAATCATTTGTGATGTCCTTGTGGCATGCCTATGCCTTGCACAGACGAGGGAGGGGCATGCCCTGCCACCGGGGTACCAAAAGTACCTCGTTGTCATTCCTGATGCAACCGTTGAAATCCTCAAAAAATCGTACGATGGTAGGAATGCTCGGGATCTGGCACGGTGTCATCACATGGCCTCTGTAGGGTGTGGTAAAAGTTTGGACGCGTTTCGAGTAAGCCTCCCCTGAGGCCGCTTGTAAACCGCAGCGTCTCCGAGCTAGTATCTGGGTATCGAGAGGGAACGTGTCCGGTTTGTGCAGGAAGTGCTGGTCCTGTTGCTCCATTGGCCTCGAAACTTCTCGTGCTCTAAGAGGGGCAACCGCATGGCACGTGCCACGGCCTCGCATTTTTCGGGGACGCGCGCAATATTTGAGAAATATATTGCTCTGCTAGGATTTCATTGCCGAGAATTGCAGACCAGCAAGGTGGCACATGAAATCATGTCGGGTAGTGGCATGGGGAATCATTTGTGATGTCCTTGTGGCACGCCTACGCCTTGCACAGATGAGGGAGGGGCATGCCCTGCCACCGGGTTAGCAAAAGTACCTCGGTGTCATTCCTGATGCAACCGTTGAAATCCTCGGAAAATCGTATGATGGTAGGATTGCGCGGGATCTGGCACGGTGTCATCACAGGGCCTCTGTAGGGTGTGGTAAAAGTTTGGACGCGTTTCGAGTAAGCCTCCCCTGAGGCCGCTTGTAAACCGCAGCGTCTCCGAGCTAGTATCTGGGTATCGAGAGGGAACGTGTCCGAGCTTGTAAACCCCATCGGCGCCCCCCGACCCCGCCGGCGCCCCCCTCCCCAACCCCGTCGGCGACCCCCCAACCCCGCCGGCACCACCTCCCCCTCTCGGTGAGCTTCATCCCCCCTCCCCGATCTTGTATTTATGCATGAGTGTATGCATGGATGCATGGATTTTTATATGGATGAAAGGAATTATGGATGCATGGATTTTTATATGGATGCAAGGATTGATGGATGCATAGATGTATGAATGTATATATGTATGTATTAATGCATGAACTTTTTTTGTAGTAAATTTTTTGGTAGTTTTTGTTATGTATCAATATATATATGGATGTATGTATTTGTCACACACGATGGATTCGCCCAGCTTGACCATCACCGTAAGTCGAAATATCCGTGAGATAGTGTCCACCATATATACCACCAGTAGAGAGAGTTCCACCATATATACGTGAGAGATACGAGAGTTCTTATTGGAGGAAGAAAATCGACTTTTGACGATGGCGGTTGATCTGGGCGAGTTCTTCTTGTGATATACATTTGTCACGCACGATGGACTCACCCAGCTCGACCATCACCGAAAGTCGAAATATCATGAGATAGTGTCCACCATATATACCACCAGCAGAGAGAGTTCCACCACATATACGTGAGAGAGATGAGAGTTGTTATTGCAGGAAGAAAATCGTCTTTTGCCGATGGCGGTCGACCTGGGCGAGTTTGTCCTGTGATATACATTTTTCACGCACGATGGACTCGCCCAGCTCGACCATCACCGAAAGTCGAAATATCTGTGAGATAGTGTCCATCATGATTAATTTGCTTAGAAGTAATCTTTGATGTTTGATTCTTATGCTATTTTTCACTGTGTGATGAAAGGTGTTAGCACCGACCGATTTCGTGGCTATGGCTTCCTCCGATGATGCATCTTCCATTAGGGTTGACTATGTGGTCAAGGAGAAGCTCGCCGAGAACCGCTTGGCGTCGCTCATTGAGAAGAACCCGTGGCTGATCCTAATAAAGTATTTTGAGGATCTGGCGAAGAAGAATCCCCCAGCCAAGGAGAAGAAGGCCCCACCACGTAAGGAGTGTGACGACTCGACGCCATTGAGTCCACCGACGTACATTCCCGACGACGCTTGATCCTCCACCGTAGGTGATGCCCCGACGTGCTCTGACTCCACGATCATCGGTTTCACGGACTACACCTCTGAGTAGTCCACCTAGATAGTTTGGCGTTGATTTAGTGATGTAGTCATGCAGGTGTTGATATGGACTTCTTAGATTGCCACTTGCGATGCTTTGGATTGTAGTATGAGTGATGAACGCTTACATGGATTATGTATGATGTGCTATTTTTAACCTTGCATTATTTCTCTACCTTTTTTCTCTATCTTTGTAGATGAAGTGGTATGCGGTGTACAGAGGTAGATGTCCAGGAGTCTACGATTCATGGTCTGAATGCAATGAACAAGTGATTTACTATGAAGGCAGCTCCCACGACTCGTTCAATAGCAGAGAGAAGGCAGAGTATCATTACAATCAGTATGTGCTTAAGCAGAAGAGAAAAACTGAATTAGTGGGTTCAGTGGATGGGTTGACTGGATGTGATAGCCAGAAACGTCTTATCGGGTTTAGTGGATGGAAGAACTTGATAATTCTTCTTCAGTTTGTGATAATTGTGGTGTTGCTTTTATCTTGTGGTCGCATGTAGAAATGCATTGATCACTTTATTGTTTAGTAAGCATTTGTACTAAAGAGCTACCAGCTTGTGATCTCAAAAGAAGTTCGTGTGAACTATTTTATGTAATGGTTATGTGAGTTTGTTGTTAGGCATTGAGACTTGAAATGCTTGTTTGTGTATTGTATAGAAATTTTTGCAGCAGGGATCAGGGGGAAAGCAGTAAAAAGTTGTCTGGGAACGGATCTTTGTCGAGAGCCACTCTCGGCAAACAGCTGACAGAACCAGCCGACGTGAAAGTCACTTTAGTTTGCCAAGTTGTACTGTTTGGCTCTCGGCAAAGTCTTTGCCGAGTGCCCGTGCGCTGGCTCACGGCAAATTTATGTTTGCCGGAGAGGTGTACGCAGGCTTTGCTGGCAGTTATAGGCCCTTTGCCGAGTGTCCGTGGCACTCGGCGTATAACTAGATTCCAGTAGTGAAACTGGCTCTACTCATCAAGTTAGACATCACAAAAGCTTTTGATTTGGTGTCCTTGGAGTACCTGCCAGATCAGCTGCAAAGATGGGGTTCAGCATGTGGTGGCGAGACTAAATCGCGGCACTCCACTCAACCTCCTCCTCCTCGTGCCAGCTCAACGGCGTGGTAGGTGCGAAGATGGATCACCATCGTGGCCCGCAACAGGGTGACCCTCTGCCTCTATTGCTATTCATCCTTGCGAGCAACCCTTTGCACCACTTGATCACCTGAGCATCAGGGGCGGAGACAGGGGCGAGCAGGGGCTAGAACCCCCCCCCCCCCCCCAACCACTCGCCCCCCCTGAAGTTTTCTGGTATATATATGTACTGGTGTATTGGAGTCCTGGCCTAATTAGAGATGCTAATGGCCGAGTAATCACTTGATTAATGATAGCCCAGCTTGATCAAATCCTGGAATTAGTACGCAACAAACTAAGCCCAGTAGCCCATGTGCCATCACGGCCTTTCCCCATACCCCATGTATGTAGTAACTGTTTTGCCGAGCGCATGTGCCATCGATCAGATCAATTGATTGATCCCCTGTACGTGCATCTGGCTGCTAGGGCGCTTGCCGCCGCCGCCATCGCTCGCCACGACGCCATCTACGGCTAGGCGCCGGGAGGCCACCCTTTCGATACAAGCAGGTACTAGTACCAATAGTGGCTATTAGCTATTAGTAATTCTATTTTATGAATGAGAACGTTACTCTGAATGTTAGTATTTCTTTTGATTTAGTTTCTGGGATAGATCGCCGCCGCCTGCATGCGCTAGGGCATTGGAGCATTGCCATCAGCTGTCTCAAGGAAGATTTGGCGGTTCGTTGAGTCTATAGCTAGCGTCAACCGTCGACACAAGCTCGTCCCAATGAAGCAGTTGTCGCTTGTTGGTGAGTATCAAGTCCTATACCATAGTCTTATGCTTCATGTGGTCAGAGTTAAACCAAAATCTCAAGTTATATCCAACATATAATAAGACTACACAAATTACGAGGTAATGTTATTGTTACATTGGTTACTACAAATCATAAACTTGTATAACAACTATACAGCAAGATGACCGGAATTTTTTTTTTTTTGGTTTGTTAGGTTTCGAGAATGATATTGTTGACTTGTTTGATATATAGGTAATAGGTTTTGCGGTCTAGAGTTATACTTAAATAAACTAACAAAAGTGTTATTTTATTCCAAATTGTGAACTATATGTACTTGCAATTTGATTCCATTGATATATACAATAGACTTCTACAATGTTATATATGATTGGTTGGTTTTGGCTTCTTCTCGCCTCCCTCATGCTCAAATCCTGGCTCCGCCCCTGATGAGCATCCTCGCACCGCTTCCCGGCAGAGAGCTCAAGCTGTGCGTCAGTTTTTACGCCGACGACGCACTCATCTTCGCAAAACCTGACAGACAAGAAATCGACAAGCTGCTACAGATTTTGAAACAGTTTGGGGACACCTCGGAACACACGTAGCTCCGAGGTGCCGCATCGGTCTGTCGCGTGCTTCTACAGTTTCTTTGGCTTTTCAGTTTTTCGTTTTCCTCAGTTTTCAGTCTGAGCCTGAACCCCAACCCATGATAGTTTGATCATGGCGATTTGTTTTCCCGCCCTCTATCTGCTATACTAGTAACATTGAAAGCCAGCGGTTGCTTGATCTCTGTAAAATAAAAAGTCATATTTATACTAGTCCAGCAAAGAATCTTGTCCTGGCAATAGAGTCCTGCGAGTATATTTCTGTCCGCAATGGACACGATTGAGATGACGCTCGCTGCAGCAAGGCGTCGGACCTTTGGGTCTGCGCCATCCCCTCTCGATTGGATGTCCCCGGTCAATTCCTGAGGCAGATAAACACGTCGCTCTGCTTTTTGGCATCTTTCACGAGCAAAGCCCGGCAAATTTGATAAATTTGACCTGAGGACGAAATCAAAATCACAGAATAAACTGTCCGTGAAACTATTTCACGCAGCTGACCTTTTTTGTGACGCCCGACACGAAGGCGCCACATTACACTGTGCAACGCCTCACAGATAGGCGTTACTGTGAGGCGTTGCACAGTGTAGTGTGGCGCCTTCGTGTCGGACGTCACACAAAAAGGTCAGCCGCGTCATTCTGTAATTTGATTTCATCCATAGATCAAATTTGTCGATTTTGCTGCAAAGCCCGCCCGTCGTCGTCTACAGGCCGGGGCCGGGGCTGGCAGAAGGGACAGGACAAGAAGCACGCAGCGCCTGAGATTTCACTCGGCGGACCGGGGTTTCTGTGAGTTGGACGAGGTGCTGCACGCTGCCACTTTCGGCACCAAAGTATAAAAGCGCAGCCGCCCCGATTCCGGCGTACGTACGCACCGTGGCTGCAGCTCCGGCCACTGCCACCCAACATCGGTATGCTGCATCGGCTTCTCCAAGGCATCGCTGCGTCACGGGTTACGACAGAGGCAGCACTCAGCTCAGCCGATGCATGTAATACCATCTCCTTGCGTCGTCTCTTCCGCCCGACGCGCCCATGCACCGCGACGCGAGGCGCACATCCAGTTATCCACCGCTCTATCTACACAACACCGTAGGCATCGGCGCACGTCCCAGGTTCAGTAATAGTACATGGCATATAGTAAGTGGCAAAGGTTCAGTGCATGCTAGCATTGAAAATCTCCTACGTCGTGGCATGCATGCATGCATGCACGTCAAAGAGTCTCACATTGCGGCAAAATTGTCGGCACCTCCCAGACAAGTTAAGGCGCCAACCATGCAACGACATGCATCGCACCCCCACCCTCGCATCGCAGGGGTCGGCCGATCACAACACGGCCTCCCCCTCAAGCTTTATCATCGGTCCTCCTGCACCACCGTGCATGTGGGCATGTTGCCCTAGCTAGCTACCTACTACGTCCCTGCGCTGCGTGCTATGCTAGCCACTCACTCACTCAGTCGTTCCAGAGCGCGAACACCGGGAGCGGGTGCGCGCTGGGGACGCCGGCGACCGGCCGGGCCGCGCCTGGCATCCAGTTCCCTCCGCCGTTGCTGCCCTCGCCGGCCTCGTACTTCATGGCGTGCGCGTACTGGGGGCCGTGCAGCAGGTGCGCGCCGCGGTGGCCGTCCGAGGCGTCGGAGCTGTTGTCGGACGCGCCGGCCTCGGGGCGCTCGACGGCGACGCTCACGCCGCTGGGCAGCGCCGGCGCGTCGCGCGTCGGGGAGCGCCTGCAGGCAAGGTCCCCGCCGATGAGGTGCGAGCTGGCGCAGATGCGCTTCACGTCGTACTTGCTGATGTCGAAGTTGGTGACGGCGCTCAGCCCGCGGAACTTGATCGCCGCGATGTCGTACGCCTCCGCCGCCTCCTCCTGCGTACCTACGGTTTTATTTTTAAAGAGAACACAGTGTACTCAGCATCTGGAGGTTGATTCACCGCACAACTATTAGACAATAGACAAAAAAACACATGCACAAGTGACAAAAAAGAAGAAGAAAAACAAGATTACAGTTAGATTAGCAACAGTTGGGTGACTGTTAAGGCTTGGAACTTGGAGTGAACAAGCTGCATACAAGAGTAGTAAGAAAACAAAAACTTACTGAAGGTGCCAAGGTACAGGTCCTTGTTCCCTGCCACCCTCCCAATCCTGGCCTGCCATCTGCCGTGCTGGTGATGCCTGGGGAAAGGGAAAGCAAGCGCAACAAGAAAAGATCACACACAGTGCCACAGGCTGGCAAGTCGATGCGTGTGTGTTTCTGCGTGTCTGTCTGTGTGTGACTTGTGACTGTGAGTGAGATGGACTATACTAGTAGAGCTGAGAAGAGAGCAAGTTTTGGGGTGGTGAAAAAGCCTGCGGATGGGGGTAAAAATGGGGCACCTGGTCACTCCTCTGTACATGGATGCTCCCCTCGAGAACCCACTGCTGTTCCTGCAAAGAACAAAATTTAACTCGGAAGTTGCAAGCCTTGGTGAGCGCGCCAGATGTTTTTCACCCTTTTGGATGCACATGTATGTGAAGGAGTGCACACAGATTACGCAGTTGTACTCTACGAGAAATTTTGTCTCTAGTGATGTTTAAGATGTTCATCAGATTTTGCCATGGTTTTGTTCCGGTATATGCTAAAAAAATTATAAATGATCTATAGTACTCTAGGATTTAGGGTTTAGGGTTCTAGTATATGCTAACAATTTAATAAATGATCTATAGTGCGATAGTTCTTTGCAATGGTAATAATTGTTGGCACTGCATCACTGAATCACTGATGGTGCAGAGGTACTACATAGAGAGACAAAAACAGGAAGTCAAAAAACAGTTACTAGAGGCTACTGGTGCACCTTCTTAAGTGCGCAATGAACTCCTGCCTTGTCATGTGCTTCATCTCCTCCAGCTCCTTCTCATAGGTGCTTAACTACATGTGACAACAGAACCCAGCACGTCCGATCCATCAAGGAAACATTGAAAACATCTGTTGTACTACTATTAAGCACTTTATTCAATCAGCAGCGAGTTACTATATAGGTGCAGGAATGAACCAGAGTACCAGGCCCCTACACCAGTAGTACCACCACATTCCCTGGGCTTAATTAAGTGGAAAGCTTGAATGCAATGGCGTCTCAGAAGCTGAAACCTACCGGGAAATTTATGTGAGTCGTTGGCCCCCAGTACTTGAGCGCTGCCAGATCATAAGCCCTCGCGGCCTTCTCCTCCTTGTCATACCCACCTTCAAATTTCAGATCAGCCATGATCGATCAGCATGTAACAACAACAATGGACAGCCTGAGGTTCCAAACTGAACCTCTAAAACCACTGGATAGGGTGTAGCATAGCAATGGCTTACCTAGGTAAACTGCTCGTCGCATTCGGGAGATTCAGGAACAAGCAAGGAAGTTGATGTCAGTCGTAGCATGTTGTCCATGGATGTAGTGGTACATACAAAGGCAGAAATGTTTTGTGATTCTATCTTGATCTGTCAGGAGCTCACCTTGCCTTCCTTTCCTGGTCTGGCCTTCCTTCCTGCAGGTGTTGTCCCACAGGTGAGCCTCGTACCTCCCCGTCCACCTGTGCCTGCAAATCAACGTACGAACCAGCATGAATCCATGAACGAGCCCGGACGTGTAAACGATGCAAAAGCTTGAGCACGCAAAGAGCAAGGCCAACCTGGTGACGCCGCGGAACTGCGACGTCCTCTGCCCGAACGTCTGCGCGAGCTTGCGAGGGACGGGGACGCACGGCGCCGGCAACGGCGGCAGCGGCTCGCTCGGGGCGGCGTGCACGGATGGAGGCACCGCCGGCGACCGCTCCGGGACGTACATCGACTGCCGGAGCCAGGACTTGATGCCAGAGATGGACATGTTGGTGCTGCCGTCGAAGCCAGCCGCGGAGCTGTACATTGGCGCCGCCGCCATCGCGCCCGTGCCTGCAGCTTGGTTCGGCGGGCACAGGGAGTACTGGCCGTGGTGCGCCGGCATGTAGTGGTGGTCCGGGAGGCCGGTGCAGTGTGGCGGCGGCGGCGCGTTGTTGATGTCCAGCCCGATGACGGCGCCGCCGCCGCCATTGCCCTGGAAGTAGGGCGAGCCTGGATAGGCGTGATGGACGTCCTGGTGGTGGTGGTACTTGAGCTGGTCGGCGTGGCTGGCGTCGTAGACGCTGCCGCTGCTCCTGTCGTTGCCGTAGCCGACGCTCAGGAAGTCCTCCAGCTTGGGGCCTTTGGCTTCTGCGTGCTGATGCCTCCAATCTGTACAAAAGTTAAGACAAAAGAGTCCGATCAAACACAAACTAAAGGCCTTGTTGATATTCCATTTCAGCGTCAAGATGCATCAGTGAATAAATTGGTAGTCCAATACAAACTAGGAACAACACCAGCGAGTTGTCGTGGAACAAGATTAACATGAACATGTGTAGTTTTCATCCTACTATTGTTAGTTAGATTTGGACACTGCTATGGTACACGGCGGAAAGAAAAAAAAAATGAACATGCAAGCAATGATTCGAACAAGCTAAACATAGCCTCCCTGAGCTCGTGTTGCATGCGATTGGTCAGTTACCTGGGCCGTCGTACTGCACAGAGCCGCCGCCAGAGTGCAACGGCACGCCCACGATGGGCGAAGAAGGCGCCGCCGCCGCGGTGGGCGACGAGCAGGAGCCACCGTCACCGCCATCGCACCCCACTCCCTCGCCGGCGTCGTAGCCCCTGGCGGCGGAAGAAGAGGAAGACAAGGAGAAGCCGAGCCAGCCACTGTTCATGTCCATCTCCTCCTCCACTTCTCCACCAACGCACACAACCAAAAAGATTGGGAGGAGGAGAAAAGGAAACGAAAGAGGAACCAAAAGAGCCCGATCTTTTGCCGGCCGGCCGGAGTGCGTGTGACTTGCAAGCAAGGGAGATAGGGAGGGAGGGCGGAGGCTATCTAGATTGGTGCTCGGACTACGAGAAGAGGGGAGGCCCCCCACCCCTTTTTGACGTTTATATACGCGGGCCGGAGCTATATTTGGCCACCGGTGTGGCGTAGGGTGGTGGAATGATCGGTCGATATGAATGAATGCGGTAGTGTAGAGTGGAGTAGAATAGAGTAGGGAGGGGAAGGAAACCAAGTCTTGGTGTGCAACTTTGGCTGGCTGGCTGGGCTGGCTCGTGCATTGCATGTACGTATGCGAGTGTGGTCCGGAGTTTTCTTTCTGCGTTGGGGTCTGTGCCATCATAGATACGTCTTGTAGCGTGGCAGCGCCAAGATGGGGCCCGGTGTGAAAGAGTGAATATGAGTGAGTGTATGTGGGTTTTCAGGTGTGTGGGTTATTTTAGGACCCGATAACGCGCGCACGTTCGGTACAAACCTGTTCGGAAGGATCCCTTAACCCCCGAACTACCACATGGCGAAACCCCCCTCTTGGTCCACGTGGCTTCTCCCCTCGACCCCCGATCCAAAAACGCCCTGCGTCTCCCACCTCCACCCCCGATCCCCACCATAGTCCCCCTTCCTCTTCATAGATATCTATGGAATTTGCCATGGCAAGATCTGAGGAACCCTACAGAAGCTGAGCTACTTGAAGTGAAATCAGGTGAATTTTGCTTGCCGCACACCACCTCCTCACCTCCCCCTCCCCCCTCCTCCTATTTCCCCCCTCTCTGATCTAGCCATTGTTGCCAAGGCAAGATCTGAGGGACCTTACAGAAAGCTATGAACCCTACAATAAAAGTACCACACATATGGCAACTTAACAGTGATGAAAAAAGAACATGTACTTGCCATGAATTTTGTTTTTTCAGCTCTTCCATGAGTTTTGTGCTGATCTTGCCATCCTCAGATCTGCCATGAGATTTTTGCTGATCTTGCCATGCTCAGATCTATTTGGATGGCAAGAACAAGAAAAAAATGTGTGGTAGTTTGATGAATTGTGAATTCTTGCCATCCCATATTGTTCTTACCATATAATTGTTGCTACTGACGACACTTCCTTATCTGTTTTTTGAAACTTTTCATGAGAGGGAGCTAATGTATCAAAAGGGGTTGATGTAGATGCTGTGTGGGGTTTGAGAAAATTGCCAACCCTGTTAAAGGTACAATGCCATGAGTCTATGAAAACAGGAGGGGGATGAGGGAGCTACCAACCCCTATTGTTTCCATGTATGTGAAAATGTTCTTGCCATCTGATAACTGTTAATGATGAGAAATGCATGATGACAGATGCATGTATGTAGGAAAGGTGTGTACTTAGTTGACGCATTGGTTTGTCGAAAAAAATGACAACCTTGTTACAGTGATGTTCCCATGTGTTTATGAAAACAAAGTCCAAAAAAAGTTAGAAATGAAGAGGAGTTGCCATCCTCAATTGTTGCCATGTAGAAGACAAAGTTCTTGCCATGTGGAGCCTCCTGTTGTTGCCATAAGCTTGTGTGTTACGGGTTTTACTTAATATGGACGAATTTCAAAGGCTCCAGAAGCAATAACACCCATGCTAAAAAATGTGATTTGCTGTTTCAGTTGGAGGTACATTCTTTTTTTTAAAGGAGAGGAGCAAGAATGGATACAGGATGTGGGGGAAATCCCTTGTTCTACGGCTCTATACAAGCACCGTCGTAAAATATATTTTAACAATAACCCCCAAAAGAAAAAGAATAAGTCATGGAAAATTTCCATCATGCAAACAAAATAATTTGCAATGGCAAATTCACAGCAAAAAATGTCATGGTATTTTTACTTAAATTTATATGTAATGTATGCGAAAAATGTCGTGTGTGAAAAAACACAAAAAGTTGAAAAAACAAAAAAAATGAACAAAGAAAAACACCATAACCAGAATCATATTAAAAATTGCACATATTTGACATGGCAAAGCAGTAAAATCTGCCATGTTAATAAAGGTCAAATAAATAGTAAATATTTGCCATGTCATTAAAAGTAAAAAATTTGCCATGGAAATTTGGGTAAAATTTGCCATGTTAATGAAGGCAAATTAGTCATGGCAAATAAAAAGTAAAACTTGCCATGGCAATAAAAGTTAAAGATTGCCATGCGGATTTAAGTAAATTTGCCATATTAATAAAGGTCAATTTGCCATCGGCAAATAAAAAGTAAAAACTTGCCATGGCAATAGAAGTTAAATGATGCCATGGCAAATAAAAGTTAAATAATGCCATGGGGATTTAGGTAAATTTGCCATGTTAATAAAGGTCAAATAATTAGTAAAACTTGCCATGGCAATAAAATTTAAATATTGCCATGGGGATTAAGATAAATTTGCCATGTAAATAAAAGGTTAATTTGCCATGGCAAAAAAAGTAAAACTTGCCGTGGCAATAAAAGTTAAATATTGCCATGGGGATTTATGTAAATTTGCCATGTTAACAAAGGTCAAATGAAAAGTAAAACTTGCCACGGCAATAAAAGTTAAATATTGCCATGGGGATTTAGGTAAATTTGCCATGTTAATAAAAGGAAATTAGCCATGGCAAATAAATAGCAAAAACTTGCCATGGCAATAAAAGGTAAATATTACCATGGGTATTGAGGTAAATTTGCCATGTTAATAATAGTTAAATAAAGAGGAAAACTTACCATTGCAAGATTTGCCATTTTGTGTTGTTTTTGTTAATTTAATGAATTACCACAGCAAAATGCAAATGGTTTGGATGGCAATTTTAGAACTGTTGATAGCTATGTAGTGGCAATTATGTGAAAAGAAACATGGCAAAGTGCACTGGATATTTTTCCTTGGGAAACATATCATAATTTCCACGCATCGAAACTTAAGTCATGATGGAAAACACATCATAATTTGCCATCAGGTTTACAAAGTTCTGTGCCCGTTTGTGTGAAAATTTGATTTGTGTAGCTACATAGTGAGCAAGTCCAACCACTCATCCATCGGTTAACAAAAAATGTCTATTCCTAATTCATAATAACAATGAGATTGGACTTGAAAGAAAAGTGAATGCAGCAAAAAAAGGACGCGAGGTTAGCAGCCTCACATTGCAGAAGAGATGAAATGAATCCCACTGGATATGTCGCCGTCGCTTGAGCTATCCCAGACTTGGAGACGTCGTCTTGTCGTCGCTGGTGGTGAACACCCTCCTCCCTGCCCCAGCAAGCTCTTCTGTGTGCCCCGGATCCGGCTGCCAGCAAATCGAGCTCCAGCTTGTTCCCCTCGCCTCCTTCTACGGCTGGGACGATGGGGAGGAGGCCTCACCGCGCCAAAGCAGGATTCGCAGCACCACACATCGAGCCTGCTGGTTGTGGGCCCTGCCGAACTCCCCGACGAGCGTGCTGGTGGTGAGCCTCCGCCTCTCCGCTGCACGCCGCCCTTCTCCATCCAGCCTGCTGCCGCTCGCCGCACTCCCCGACGAGCGTGCTGATGCTGACGCCGAGCTCGTCTGGCAAGCCTCCGCTTCTCCCCCGCCTCTTCTCCCAACGCATCGGCAGCCTCCGGCCTGATTTCGGCCAGGTCCGGCCCCTGCACCACCGGTGGAACTTCTCCCCGCCGCTGCCCGCCTCATCTCCGTCGCGTCACGACTCCGGCGAGGACAGATCAGCCCACCTCGTCGCCGGCGCGCCGTGTCCCGATATTGGGTCCGGGAGGAGCTCCTCCCTGCTGTCGCCCGCCTCGTCTCCGCCCCGCCGCGACTCCGGCGAGGACAGAGGAGCCAGCTCGCCTCCACGCGGGAGCTGCCGAGCGCCGCCGCTTGGCCACCTGCAGGTCGCCATCCCAGGCGCCGTCGGTGAGCTGCCGCCTAACCTCTCTCTTCCTCCCATCCATTCCTTGTCTAGTTGCTTGCGTCGAGTCTCGAGTGGATAAGGTGTGGGGCGAAGGGAGGGGGAGTGACTGCATCGTTCGGTCGCTCGTGTAGGAAACCCGAACGAGCGAGAAAAATGACATGGCAGAGTTCTGTTCCAAGATTCGTGCGCGAAAAACGGAGGGTGGATTCGGCGTTCGGGGCAAGAATCGCAAAAGCCGCACGTTCGGCACTTATCTTTTTCCTATTTTAGTGCTGGTGTTTGTTCTCTCACTCACGTGCCAAACTCAAGGGGGTCAGGGTCATCACATGCACGCGGGAATTGCGTGGTATCTTCTCAGGTGGTTCGGTGACCAAAGTCCAAGATCAAGCTACGATTCAACAGCAACCGCTCCGTCCGGACAAATGATCCATGTGTTTTTTACGTGTGTGTATGCATGTACGTACGTATGGGATCAGTGCCCGTCCCATACTGTTTCATCGGTAATCGTACGCTTAACCACCCATCGATTCGATAGATCTTTAAAACGTCACGTCCGATGCAAATATATTCTTTCTTTTTGGGTCCGGCCCCGGTGGATGGAGTTGACGTGGTTTTCAAACGAGCCAGGTCGCGACGGATGACGACGCGCGATTGCACGCGGATCGAGCCCAGAAAGTGCGCGGCTCGATGCGCGCGCAGCGCTCACGTGAAGCGGCTCGTGTACGGACGGGCGCGGTGGCGGTGGCGCGCGCACACGCACGCCTCTCTTTGTCCGGCCAAGGCTGCCCAAAGCGGCAGCGGCAGCAACGGCGAGCCTCGAGGCGCGCACACACACATCCTGTCGCAGAAAGCAAGCAAGCGATCCGTGAACAAGGAGATCTCCGTCCGCGGAGGAGGAAGATTCGATTGGATGGCCCGTGTCAGCGTGCCAAGGCTGGGCTGGCTTGCCACATTTGGGACCCGGATTCCCTTGTACTTTGCCGCCTTTATTTGGTGCCGGACCAGGTAAGGCGAGTGGATTTTTTCCCCCTTGTGCATGAAAATCGACTTTTTTATAAGTAGATAATGAAGCTTCACTAATTGTTTGATCGTGTACGTACTCTGGGGGGTTTTGTGACCCAAATGGCAGCGTGTGTTTGTGGCACCCGATGAAGCGAACAAAACCATCTATTTGCGGCCGTGGGAGCGTGGCGCGGGGGCCGATACGCGCGCGAAGAATTTGCTCTTTTCCACTGCGCGCAGACACGGACGCAGCCGCAGCTAGCGCACAGCTGGGCTTTTTTCAAAGCTTTCGCGCCTCCCAACCCAACCACGCGACGCAAGAGAGCAAAGGGCCCGGCGATGCGAGCGCGCGCAAAGCCACGGGAACCGGGGGAGAGGGTCCGATCCAGCCAGGGAGCCGCTACGATCGGCAAAGGCAAAACGAACGACCCGCGCCGGCCGATCGATCGATCGAGTCCGCCGTGCTTGCATGCACTGCCTTGGACTGCTCGTAGAAACCATGGCCGGCTCCATGCATGAGAGATGAAACGGGAAGGAGGAGGAGGAGGAGAAGACCGATTCGATTCATCAGCACGTCTACTACGCCGTAGCCCCGAGCCAGCCCTCTACTAGAGGGGGATGCGTTGCGTGCGTGCGTGCTGCAGATAAGGCTGCGCACGTCGAGCCCGGACAAGGCGAGGGGGAGGCAGCGGTTTATCTCCCTCGGGAGATGTGCCATGTCACTCTGCCACCCATCCATCCGTCCGTCCATCCACCCATGCCCCCCCCCCCCCCCCCCCCCTCTCTCTCTCTCTCTCTCTGCTTCGTCTCGTCGTTTTGTCATCTTGCGTACAACCTCATGGGGAGTCACCTCCCCTCAGCCTGCCTCTGCGGATTCCAAAGTAGGCTGGCCGCCAGCAGCTACCTAGTGCCAGGAGTGGAGTAGCTGACGACGCATCCATTCCTCTCACCAACGCACAAACTCTTTTCTTCCGTTTCTTTCATTTCTTTGTTCGTTTTATTTATTTAGGTTTGAGTTGCAACGTGACAAAGGGGGCCCCTCCCGAAAAGGCAGCGTGTCCTGGAGATTATTTTAGGCGACGGATCACGACTGCGGCATTGATTGATTTGATTGACGATGGATGGATATCTGTGCAACTTGGGTTGGGCTTCCCGAGGAAAGAGGCAAGCAAGCCAAGCCAGCGTTCCTTCGACCGCGGACTTGCTCGTCTGCTTGCCTCAGCTCTACTCCCCCACGAGACCACCGATGCGGAGCGACTTCAATGCGATCCCGCTCCCAGCAATTTCAGTAGTACTAGCCGTTTCGTGATCGAATAAGTCATGAAATGTTCTTGGAAAACAATAAAGAGCATATCGACGTCGGACGAATCTACTGCCGCGAAACATAAATTATAATCTCAATCCATGCACGGAGGAAGAAAGTTAGCACGCTGAGTGTAGGATATGAGTATAGGCTGTGCAAACACAATGCTTTGATCGATGCACCAGGCACGTATATATGAGTACAGAGGGAGACCATAACCGTAACTATACAGATGAACTAGAAGGTGGGCCCAAGACACAATATACACGTACACATATATTCAACAACCCCCGCAGTCGAAGCGGCGCCGGAAACGCGGAGACTGGAACGAAACTCCTCGAAGGTGGAAGTCGGCAGTCTCTTAGTCATCACATCGGCGAACTGTTGTGCGGTCGGAACATGGAGGACCCGAATGCGTCCAAGGGCCACTGCTCACGCACAAAGTGAATGTCCAGCTCAATGTGCTTAGTCCGGCGATGATGAAGGGGGTTAGCGGAAAGGTACATGCAGAGACGTTGTCACATTAGACAATCCTGGCCTGGGAGACGTCATGATGCAACTCCTGAAGTAGTAGTCGTAGCCAGGTGCACTCGGCGACGGCGTTAGCCACAGCTCGGTACTCAGCCTCCGCACTAGAGCGCGAAATCGTGGGTTGTCGTTTGGACGACCACGAGATGAGGGAAGGACCGAGGTAGACGCAGTAGCCAGAGGTGGACCGACGGGTGTCAGGGCAGCCGGCCCAGTCCGCGTCGGAGTAGGCCACCATCTCCAGAGAAGTGGACGCCATGAGAATGAGCCCAAGAGCCATCGTGCCGCGGATGTAGCGGAGAATCCGCTTCACGAGGGTCCAATGATAGTCACGAGGGGCATGCATATGGAGACACACTTGCTGAACAACATACTGAAGATCCGGCCGGGTGAGAGTCAGATACTGGAGAGCACCAACAATGGACCGGTAGAGCGAAGCATCCGACGCGGGCGAGCCCTCGAGAGCAGAAACCTTGGTCTTCGTGTCAACGGGAGTAGCGACAGGGTGGCAGTTGAGCATGCCGGCACGCTCAAGTAGCTCGTGCGCATACTTCTGCTGATGAAGAAAGAAGCCGTCGGGTCGCCGAACAACCTCAATGCCAAGGAAATAATGCAAAGCGCCCAGGTCCTAGATGGCAAACTCATCACGCAGCCCGGAGAGTAATCTGCTGAAGAAGGGTTGCGGAGGAGGCCGTCAGGATGATGTCGTCGACGTAGAGGAGCAAATATGCAGTCGTGTCGCCGCGGTGATAGACAAACAACGAGGCATCCGAGCGAGTAACGTTGAAGCCCAGTGTCTGAAGGAACCCGGCGATACGCTGGTACTAGGCACGAGGTGCTTGCTTGAGCCCGTAGAGAGACCGGGACAGCAAACACACATGCCGAGGAAGAGATGCGTCGACGAAACCGGTCGGCTGCTCACAGTAAACCTGCTCCTTAAGATGGCCGTGAAGAAAGGCGTTGTTAACATCCATCTGATGAATCGGCCAGCCTCAGAGATCGGCCATAGATGATCTCGGTGGCGGCCTTTTGTCTTCCTTGCGCTTCAATTGTCACTTTGTTGTAGGTTGTTGGCCTGCATGCCATTGAACTCTTGTTTCTTTGTTCAAACTTAGTATTTAGGTTGTGGCCTGGTGCTCCAATGACAGTAAGCAACATACAACCACCCTCCACTGTTGAGATGTAGGGTTGATTTTGTCATTAATTATCGCAACAATGATTTCTCTGGCGAATGGATAAAGCTGATGTCAGAAATAAACCACGCCATGGTTGTGGTGTGTAGTTATGTGCACGAGTATGTGCTTGTGTCTAGGTCTAGGTCTAGTCCGACGCTGGTGTGGCTTCATTCGAGGTTAGGAAGTGTCGAGTCGGTTTGTGGCTTGGTCTGCGTTTGTGTGGCGAACGTAGACAGGATGCAGCAGGCGCAACTGAAGGGTGATGCATGGCGCCCAAGTCTCGCGGAAGAGCACGCGGCTCACGATCGAGGAAGACCGTATCGCTAGGCGTTTGTGCGTGTGGTGATCGTGATGTGCGTGGGCCTTGCGTTCCGTTGGCTATAAAATTGGTTGTACCAGTAGTTTGTTAGGATGTGGGAGGAGTCCAGATAACAGAAAACAAAAGCGTTTGGGTGCTGTGGCGTTTGTCGCCGGAAGTATCTTTCTGTCTCGTACTAGTTCTTCTAACTCCATCCGCCCGTGAGAGAGAGCAAGTTCAGGGTTAGATCCAACACTTATTTTTTTCCGGCGCACGAACGCCACTGCCTTGAGCTCAAACTCAACACACCCTGCACCGTTACAACGATCGACGCCGCGATCTTATACCCCTGGCCAGCGCCGGGCCACGACCCCCACGCCTCTACCCACTCATGCACCCGGTTCGGCCCTCTCAGCGCGCGCCCACAACCGCGTCTCCACGCGCTCGCCGCGCCGAGCCCGCAACAAACCCCGCGTCCCGATCGCCAACGGCTACACCATGCACACACACACCCCTACGCCGCAGACCCGGCGCGCCCGACACGATCAGCTCGCGCCCATGCATGCGCTGGTCGTGCCTGAAGCGTCGCCGCGGCTTATTGCCCTACAGTTCACCTCCTAAGCCACGACTTAGAGCAGTCCGACGTCCTCGACGTCGCCGTCCACCAGCAGTGCGCGCTCAGCCGTCGGCGCCTTCCGCAGCAGCGGACACTCCCGTTTGAAGTGCCCATGTTCGCCGCACTTGTAGCAGCGGCCACGCCGATTGCCTGCGTTGCCCGATGCCACGCTCTGCACGTCGTCGTCATAGCGTGTGATGGTAGCTGGAACTACATCGGTATTTCCACGGAGAGGGAGGGATGATGTAGTACAGCGAAGGTAAGTATTTCCCTCAGTTATGAAACCAAGGTATCGAACCAGTAGGAGAACCAAGCAAGACAACGTAAATAGCACCTGCACACAAATAACAAAACCTCGCAACCCGACGTGTTAAAGGGGTTGTCAATCCCTTTCGGGTAACGGCGCCAGAAATTGGCAAGTTGACGGGAGAAAGTTGTAATAGATTGATAGATTGAACGCCAAATAAAATAAATAAAGATAAAACGCATCAAGGTATTTTTCTATTTTTGGTTTAATAGATCTGAATAAAAATGCAAAGAAAAAGTAGATCGCAAGGCAAATATATGAGAAGAAAGACCCGGGGGCCGTAGGTTTCACTAGTGGCTTCTCTCGAGAAAAATAGCAACGGTGGGTAAACAAATTACTATTGGGCAATTGATAGAACTTCAAATAATTATGACGATATCCAGGCAATGATCATTACATAGGCATCACATCCAAGATTAGTAGACCGACTCCTGCCTGCATCTACTACTATTACTCCACACATCGACCGCTATCCAGCATGCATCTAGTGTATTAAGTTCATGGAAAAACGAAGTATTGCAATAAGAACGATGACATGATGTAACAAGATTCGTTTATCTATATGGCGGTAGATATAGATCCCGTCTTTTTATCCTTAGTAGCAACGATACATACGTGTCGTTACCCCTTCTGTCACTGGGATCGAGCACCGTAAGATCGAACCCACTACCGGGCACCTCTTCCCAATGCAAGACAAATAGATCAAGTTGGCCAAACAAAACCCAAATATCGGAGAAGAAATACGAGGCTATAAGAGATCATGCATATAAGAGATCAAAGAAATTCAAATAACTTTCATGGATATAAAAAGATATGACTGATCATAAACTCAAAGTTCATCAGATCCCAACAAACACACCGCAAAAAGAGTTACATCATATGGATCTCCAAGAGACCATTGTATTGAGAATTCAGCGAGAGAAAGAAAGCCATCTAGCTACTAACTACGGACCCGAAGGTCTACAAAGAACTACTCACGCATCATCGGAGAGGCACCAATGGAAGTGGTGAACCCCTCCGTTATGGTGTCTAGATTGGATATGGTGGTTCTGGACTCTGCGGCGGCTGGATGAATATTTCGACGCTTTTTCTAGGGTTTTTGGAATATTGTGGTATTTATAGAGCAAAGAGGCGGTCCGGGGGGTGCCCGAGGTTGGCACAACCCACCAAGGCGCGCCTGGGCCTCCTGGCGCGCCCTAGTGTATTGTGCCCCCCTCGGGGCACTTCCGAGGTGCAACCAGGGCCCATTGCCTTCCTTCTGGCCCATAAAAAATCACAAAAATAGTTTCAGAGCATTTGGACTCCGTTTGATATTGGTTTCCTGTGATGTAAAAAACATGGAAAAAATAGCAACTGGCACTTGGCACTATGTCAATAGGTTAGTACCAAAAAATGATATAAAATGACTATAAAATGATTATAAAACATCCAAGATTGATAATAAAACAGCATGGAACAATAAAAAATTATAGATACATTGGAGACGTATCAGCATCCCCAAGCTTAACTCCTACTCGTCCTCGAGTAGGTAAGTGATAAAAACAGAATTTTTGATGTAGAGT
This sequence comes from Aegilops tauschii subsp. strangulata, assembly GCF_002575655.3. NCBI lineage: Eukaryota > Viridiplantae > Streptophyta > Magnoliopsida > Poales > Poaceae > Aegilops > Aegilops tauschii. The sequence continues at coordinate 472,286,317 of NC_053038.3, forward strand.
GTTGTTCATCAAGTCATATCATATTCTTTTCTTTATAGCATGGACATTTGGACTTTTTATGTGATTTAAGGCAATAGTCTAGTTTTGGCATAATAATTTAGATAGTCAAGCATATCAACAAGCAACCATGTCTTTCAAAATATCAATGCTAAAATAAGTTATCCCTAGCCCATCATGCTCAAACATTGATCCATTCATGAAACACACTCGAATATTAACTACTGCCAATACTTGAGCACGATCATATTGCCTCCTAGTTGGTGCTTTTTGTAAGTGAAGATGGGGACTCAAAATAAAAATAAAATTGCATAAAGTAAAAGAAAGGCCCTTCGCAGAGAGAAGTAGGGATTTGTAGAGGTGCCAGAGCTCAAAGTGAAAAAAATTTGAGATAAAAATATTTTGGAAGGTGTATCCATCCCACCAACGAAAACGACTTAGAGCTACAAACACTTTCCATGCTAGATATGCCATAGGCGGTTCCCAAACAGAAAATAAAGGTTATTCCTTTTTCCACCATTCTTTCACTTTCCATGGCTAGCCGTATCCACGGGTGCCTTCCATACCAACACTTTTCAAGGAAGTTATTATTTGACAACATAAAGTAAATTCATTTTTTTTTGCATTTCTGGACTGGGCATCCCTAAGACCTTTGCCTTATTCTCGTGCAATGACAAGTGAATAAACACTCATCTTGAGAATAACACATCTAGCATGGAAAATATTAGCCACCCGTTACCGTTCTGCCAGCGAAACAAACACACAAAAAAGAAGTTTATTTTGAAAATTAGAGATGGCACATGCAAATTTGCTTAGAACGGCAAAGGAATACCGCATACAGGTAGATATAGTGGACTCATGTGGCAAAACTGGTTTAAAGGATTTTGGATGCACAAGTAGAGATCATACTTGGTGCAAAATGAAGGATAGCAAAAGATTGGGAAGCGACCAACCAAGAAACGAATAATCTCATAAGCAAGCATTGAGCATAATTAACACCGAATAATGCACTACAAGTAGGATATAATTTCCATTGCATGATTATTGACTTTCGTGCATGCATACGGAATCACAAACCTTAACACGGATATTCTTACTAAAGCACAATTACTCATCAACATAACTCACATATCACATCATCATATCTCAAAACTATTACTAAGAATCAAGTTTATTTTGTCCAATGATTTTCATGACATATTCTTTATCTTTATCCTTCTTGGATATCTATCACTTTGGGACTAATTTTCATATGTTGCTTTTCATAAGCTCAAACAAATATAAGTGAAGATCATGAGCATAACAAATTTTCTTTCTCTCAAAATAATTTAGTGAAGCAAGAGAGAATTTCTTCAAAATTTTACTAACTCTCAAATAAATCTAAGTGAATCAAGAGAGCATTTCTTCAAAAACAACAAAGCACACCGTGCTCAAGAAGATATAAGTGAAGCACTAGAGCAAGTCCTAGCTCATAAAAGATTTAAGTGAAGCATAGAGAGCAATTCTAACAAGTCATGATTTAATTTTGGCTCTCTCAAAAAGGTGTGTCCAGCAAGGATTGATGACTTAAAACACAATACAAAACAAGCAAAGACACATATCATACAAGACGCTCCAAGCAAAACACATATCATGTGACGAATAAAAATATAGCCTCGAGTAAAATACCGATAGTTGCTGGAAGAAATCGGGGATGCCACTCGGGGGCACCCCCAAGCTTAGTTGGTTGCTCATTCTTGGATAATATATTGGGATGCCGGGGCATACCCAAGCTTAGGCTCTTACATCCTTCCTTCATCCATCGTAAGATAACTCAAAACTTGAAAACTTCAATCACACAAAACTCAACAAAACCTTCGTGAGATCCGTTAGTGTAAGAAAAATAAATAACTACTATAAGTGCTGTATCAAACCAATTCATATTTTTTTATTGTATTATATCTACTGTATTCCAACTTTTTATGGCAAAAACTCATCAAAGAAAACCATAGAGCCATCAAAATAAGCACACAATACAAAGAAAACAGAATCTGTCAAAACAGAACAGTCTGTAGTAATCTAACTTTTGCAAATACTTCTGGAACTCCAAAAATTCTACCAAATTAGGACGACCAGGATAATTTGTATATTAATCTTCTTCAAAAAGAATCAGGGAAAAATCTCTTTTCTGTGATTTATGAAAATTATTTTAGTGAGCACAAAGTTTCTGTCTTTTTCAGCAAGATCAAACAACTATCACCCAAGAAGATCCTAAAGGCTTTACTTGGCACAAACACTAATTAAAACATAAAGAACACAATTATACCAGTAGCATAATTATGTAAACACACAAAAACAGAAAGCAAAAAGCAAAAAATAAATTTTATTCATTGGGTTGCCTCCCAACAACCGCTATAGTTTTACGCCCCTAGCTAGGCATAAGATTTCAACGATGCTCACACGAAAGATAATAATTGAAATTGTAACATCCCAAATTTTCAATTTGGAATGTTATACATAGGTCATTCATGCAGATCATATTTTATTGCATTTTCGTTTTGCGATCCTCGAAATTCTAAGCAACTCAAAGACCCACGGAGAGAGTTGGGGATTTCACGTTCTTCATATTTGAATTTTATCAAATATTGAAACAAGGATCATTTTGAATTTAATTAATTTTTCTCTCCGAAAATATTTTATATTAAAATATATGAGAGGAGATAATATGACTTCTCCAAAATAATTGAAATATTGGAGAAAACATATTAAAATCAAATAAATAATTTTATTTGGATTTTATTGCAATTTTATTTGAATTAGAAAAATATACTTTTTCAAAATTGCATTTTAGGGCCAAGAAAATGTTCATCATGTTCTAAATATTCCATTTAGACGGCGAAAATTTGTTTTGATACTTTTAGATTTTTATTTCTTTTTCTAGAATTTTCCCGACAAAATACGTTTAAAAAAAGGGGTCAACCGACCTACCGGGCCGTGGGCGACCCGGACTCTGCCACCGCCCGGGGCTTTATAAGCCGCTCCCCTGCCCCGCAGCCCACCCCGCCAGCCCGCCGCAGCCCACCCCGCCGCCAAACCCTAGCCGCCATCGCCTCGAGCCGCGCGCCGCGCTGCCGCCGCTTCGCCGCGCAAGCCGCCCAGCCGTTCGCCGGAGTTAGCCGCTGCCGCCGCCTTTTTTTGTCGGTTTATTTCGGTAAACCCTAGATCTATATCCGGTTTTTTTTGTTTCCGGTTTAATTCATTAGATCGGTTTTTCGTCGGTTTATTTATTTTGCGGACGTTCCTCCGTACGTTCGTTTTAACGAACGCTGTTCATCCGTTAGTCACAGACAGCGAACGTTCGTTCGTTAGCCTGTTCGTCAGTTTTTCTTTTTTCAGGGTTTTTCCGCGATTATTTTTCGATCGCGATTTTTGCCCTAATCATCGATCTAGTATAACTTTTCGCTCATTTATCTGAATCAGGTGAAACAAGCGCCTAGATCTTCGTCTCGAAACCCTCTTTCTGTTTAACCAACTTGAACAACATTTTGGTACTGTAAAATTTTATTTTAGTCCAGATTAGTAAACGGATCTTGTTTCTTTCGCAGTTTGAGTTTCGCTGCTCCGTTTGATTTGATTCTTTTTGCAAACCGGAGTTCTTCAGTTGAACTTTATGGTTAGATCTTTTTATTTGAGTTTTACCCGTGCATCTTTGCTTGATTGCTTATGTATGCTCTTGTTTGGTTGCGACAGAATTCCCAGAGTGCGAAGCGTGCTACTACGAGTCACTAGGTTTTGCGGATCGTCAGCAAGGCAAGTAACACATTGATCATACCCCTTTCATACCCGGTTTTTATGCATTAGTTACAACCCTCACACATTGCATGAGTAGGATCTCTTAACATGTGGTTTGGGAAGTAGATGATGAGGTAGAACCTATTGCCCTGTTTATTATCAAACCCCTGGGAGTTACTTCTACGTTATGCTTATATTGCTATGCTATGCTCGTAGACGTGGTTTGGGTTTGAGTGAATACATGACAGATGCGAGTTGTTAATTAATGGTTCAACTTAAGGTGGCAACTTTAATACACATCTGGGTGGATTGCTTGTGGGCACCTGGAGAATCCATTGTTGTCCTAGGATATCCCGGAGTACCCGTGTGATCATCCTACGGTCCGCCACCCAGGCTCAAAGGGATCATAAAATTATTCATGCTAGAAACTTCCGTGTGCAGCCACAAGCCATTATGGGCTCTGGCATAGTTGAGTATGTTGTGTGACCTCTTTCAGTGGTAGGCTAGCAGATATAGAGGGAAAGTAGGTGTAACTGTCTACCCAGAGTAAAGAGTTAATGCTTCTGAAAGACTGTGTCTCGGTCATCCGTTTCTCAAACACCATGCAGTGCGAGAACTCAAACAGAGGAGATCGAGTCTTGTGGGGAAAAGTGCGCAAACCTCTGCAGAGTGTATAAACTAATCATGGTTAGCCGTGTCCCCGTTTATGGACATCTTGAGTATCTGGTACTTGAATTATTGATTTGATCTCATCACTCTTAATTAATTTGTTGGGTTGTTAATGAATACTTTAATTGGGATTGAGTTGGAGGAACCTTCTCAATGATGTTTCAACCAATATGATAGTTAAATAAAATTTATTCCTTTGTTGTTAGGGAAAAATTGGCTTTTCGCAAAAAAATATAACCATAGAGCCTCCACCAGCCATATATGCATGTAGTGATAGCATTTATCTGTTCATTGCTCTACTGTGTTATATTGCCAGCATATTCCATGTGCTGACCCGTTTTCGGGTTGCAACGTATCATGTTGCAGACTTTTCAGACGACGAGTAAGGTGCCATAGGTCGTTTGTCATGCACTCAGCTATGCCGTTGGAGTTGATGGACTCACTTTATCTTCCAAGACTTCCGCTGTTATCTTATTTAGATGGCCTTAAGCCATATTTATTGTAATAAGTTCTCTTTTCAGACATTCGATGTAATAACTGTGTGATTGCTACTCTGTTATAAATCCTTCGAGTACTGTGTGTGTCAGCATTACCGATCCAGGGATGACACTGAAGCACAGAGACTTGACCACCGGAGATCACCCAGTTGATCCAGCAGCAGAATGCCTTGATGCAGATATTAGTCCAGAACCAAGGCAACAACAACAACAACCCGCCTCCAGTTGACAACTTAGCCCGTTTTCTGAGGTTGCAGCCGCCGGTGTTTTCCAGTAGCACCGAGCCAATAGTTGCGGATGACTGGCTACGCAGGATTGGAAGGGAGTTGACCACCGCAGGTTGCACAGATGCAGAGAAGGTGCGTTTTGCCGCACATCAGTCCTCATGGTGAGAGAATTACACAGCCACTTTCCCTATAGCCAATGTCACTTGGGATCAGTTTCAACAAGCATTCCGCACAGCCCATGTCTCAACTGGAGCTATGAGCATGAAGAAGCGTGAGTTTCGCAACTTGCGCCAGGGAAATCGTACTGTGGCTCAGTACGTAGATGAGTTTAGTAAGCTATCTCGTTATGCCCCTGATGATGTGGCCACAGATGCCGCGAAGCAGGAGAAGTTTATGGAAGGGCTGAATGATGAGATGAGCATGCAGTTGATGGTGGCAACATTTAACAACTACAAGGATTTGGTAGACAAGGCTCTTATGATTGAAGGGAAGCAGCAGCAGATTGAGAGCCGCAAGAGGAAGTATGGACAAGGAAAGTACAATTCTGGAGCTCAGCAGAAGCCTCGTTTCACCCCGAACTCGGGAGGACTTACCCATAACCATGGAGGGCATACCCACAATGGAGGAAGTTTCCATAACCACAATGGCCCCAAGAATGGGAATGGGAGTGGAGCAAGCAGTAATCAGAACTGCTCCAACCCAGCCACACCCGCCAAGAAGGATCTAAGTCACATTACTTGTTTCAAGTGCGGGAAGACTGGACACTATGCCACTGAGTGCCCTGAAGCGAAGAATGGTAATGGCAATGGAAGCTCTGGGAAGAAGCCCAACCCTTTCAACAGGGGACAGGTGAACCACGTGAACGTGGAGGAGGTTGAAGAGCAGCCGGATGCAGTTATCAGTAAGTTTTTGGTTAAGTCATTTACCGCAATTGTTCTTTTTTATACTGGTGCATCGCATTCATACATTTCAAGGGGATTCATGGATAAGTATAAGTTGCCCACTAAAGTACTTAGGACACCTATGTTAGTAAGCTCACCAGGAGCGGAGTATATGGTAAGTCAAGGATGTTTTCAGATACCATTGACCATTGGAAGCCATGTTTTCCCCCCAGACCTGATAATTTTGGAGTCACAAGGATTGGATGTGATACTAGGAATGGATTGGCTATCGGTGTATGGGGGAAACATTGATTGCGCCAGTAAGTCGATTTTACTCACTACCTCGGAGGAGAAAAGGATCAAGTATGTATCCAGGCATGTGCCGAGGAGGACCCAAGTAAATTCTCTCACGGGAGTTGTTTAGGAGGAAGTGCCTGTAGTGAAGGATTACCCGGATGTATTTCCAGAGGAGCTACCTGGAATGCCGCCGGATCGAGACATCGAGTTTTTGATAGAGCTATTGCCAGGCACTGGACCAATATCGAAGAGACCATACCGGATGCCCACGAATGATCTGGAGGAGATTAAGAAGCAGATTAAGGAGTTGTTGGAGAAAGGTTACATCCGACAAAGTTCATCACCATGGGGAGCCCCAGTGCTCTTGGTCGAGAAGAAGGATGGATCGTTAAGAATGGTGGTTGATTATCGTGCGTTGAATGAAGTGACGATGAAGAACAAGTACCCACTGCCGATGATCAATGATTTGTTTGACCAGCTGCAACGAGCTAAGGTGTTTTCGAAGATAGATCTACGATCAGGATATCACCAGCTGAAGATTAGAGAAAAGGATATACCTAAGACCGCTTTTACCACAATGTATGGGTTATATGAATATACGGTTATGTCGTTTGGACTGACTAATGCCCCTGCCTATTTCAAGAGTATGATGAACAAGGTGTTCATGGAGTTTTTGGATAAGTTTGTTGTGGTGTTCATTGATGATATCTTGGTATACTCGAAGAATGAAGAGGAACACAAGGAGCATTTGCGTTTAGTTCTCGAGAAACTCAGGGAACATCAGTTATATGCCAAGTTCAGCAAATGTGAGTTTTGGTTGAAGAAAGTTGGATTTCTTGGACACGTTATATCAGGAGAAGGTATAGCAGTGGATCCTACCAAGGTCCAGTCAGTCACTGAGTGGTTGGCACCCACTTCAGTTGAAGAGATCCGCAGTTTTCTTGGAGCCGCGGGATACTACCGGAGATTTATTGAGAATTTTTCCAAGATTGCAAAGCCTATGACGGCGTTGTTGAAGAAAGATACTAAGTTCCATTGGACTGAAGAATGCGAAGCAAGTTTCCAGGAGTTGAAGAAACGTTTGACTACAGCTCCAGTGCTGATTCTGCCGGATATACGCAAGGATTTCCAAGTGTATTGCGACGCCTCTCGCTTAGGACTTGGAGGAGTACTTATGCAAGACGGAAGGGTTGTTTCGTATGCCTCACGTCAACTCCGACCGCATGAGTTGAATTATGCCACGCATGATTTGGAGTTAGCAGCTGTAGTGCATGCGCTCAAGACCCGGAGACATTTTCTTATCGGAAACCGTTGCGATGTGTACACGGATCACAAGAGTTTGAAGTACATTTCTACTCAGAAGGAGCTGAATCTCAGGCAAAGGAGATGGTTGGAGCTCATAAAGGATTATGATATGAAATTGCACTATCATCCTGGAAAGGCCAATGTCGTAGCAGACTCTTTGAGCCGGAAGAGTTATGCCAATACCCTCATGAGCGGAGGATTGCCAAAGGAGTTAGCAGAAGATCTCAGGGAGCTTCGTTTGGAGATAGTTCCTAGAGGTTTTGTTGCAGCATTGGAGGTTCAATCAACGTTATTGGGAAAGATTCGAGAAGCTCAGAAGGATGAAAAAGAAATTGCCGAGATAAAGGAGAAGATGAGTGAAGGAAAAGCCAAAGGTTTTTGTGAGGATGAACACGACACCTTGTGGTTTGAGGACCGTGTATATGTGCCCAATAATGCAGAGATCAGGAAGTTGATACTTCAGGAAGCTCATGACTCGCCATACTCGATACACCCCGGAAACACTAAGATGTATTTGGATTTGAAGGAGCGTTTCTGGTGGACTGGAATGAAGAAGGATATTGCCGAGTATATAGCCGTATGTCATGTATGTCAAAGAGTGAAGGCAGAACATCAGAAGCCAGCAGGACTACTGCAGCCTATGCTGATACCCGAATGGAAGTGGGATAAGCTTGGCATGGACTTTATCACCGGATTACCCAGGACCCGATCGGGATATGATTCTATCTGGGTAGTAGTGGATCGCTTGACCAAAGTAGCTCACTTTATCCCAGTGAAGACCACTTATACCAGTGCAAAGTTGGCCAAGATATACATGACCATGATCATATGTCTGCACGGAGCTCCGAGGACCATCGTATCAGATAGAGGAACACAGTTTACTTCAAAGTTTTGGCACCAGCTGCACCAGACTTTGGGTACCAGGCTAGAGTTCAGCACAGCCTTTCATCTGCAGATAGATGGACAGACTGAGAGAGTCAATCAGATTCTGGAGGACATGTTGAGAGCTTGTGCGCTAGATTATGGATCTAGTTGGGATGACAACCCGCCCTATGCGGAGTTCTCATACAACAACAGCTACCAGGCCAGTTTGAAGATGGCACCGTTCGAAGCCCTGTATGGAAGAAGATGCCAAACGCCGTTGATGTGGGATGAAGTTGGAGACCGCCAGTTGTTTGGACCGGATTTGATTGAAGAGTCGGAAGAGAAGGTTAAGCTGATCCGAGATAGACTGAAGGTAGCTCAGTCCAGACAGAAGAGCTATGCAGACTCAAAACGCAAGGAGGTAGTCTATGAAACCGGAGACAGAGCATATCTCCATCTGTCACCACTACGAGGAGTTAAACGTTTTGGAGTTAAGGGAAAGTTAGTCCCGAGATTTGTAGGACCATACTGAGTTTTGGAACGCATGGGAGGGGTTGCCTACAAATTGGAGTTACCCGAAGGACTGTCAGGAGTTCATGATGTATCTCACGTTTCCCAGTTAAAGAAGTGCCATGCAGAGATGGCCGATATTCCTCTGAGAGATACAGTGCCCCTGGAAGCAATTCAGTTGGATAGTGATTTGACATATGAGGAGAAACCAGTCAAGATTCTCGAGTTTTCCAGCCGAGTTACTCGCAACAAGGTTATCAAGTTTTGCAAAGTTCAGTGGAGCCACCATACCGAGGAGGAAGCCACTTGGGAACGAGAGGATGATCTACGCAAAGACCACCCACACCTATTTTCTAGCCAACCCGAGTCTCGAGGACGAGATTCATCTTAAGGGGGGTAGGTTTGTAACATCCCAAATTTTCAATTTGAAATGTTATACATAGGTCATTCATGCATATCATATTTTATTGCCTTTTCATTTTGCGATCCTCGAAATTTTAAGCAACTCAAGGACCCACATAGAGAGTTGGGGATTTCACGTTCTTCATATTTGAATTTTATCAAATATTGAAACAAGGATCATTTTGGTTTTAATTAATTTTTCTCTCCGAAAATATTTCATATTAAAATATATGAGACGAGATAATATGACTTCTCCAAAATAATTGAAATATTGGAGGAAAAATATTAAAAACATATAAATAATTTTATTTGGATTTTATTGCAATTTTCTTTGAATTAGAAAAATATGTGTTTTTCAAAATTGCATTTTACGGCAAAACAATGTTCATTTTGTTCGAAATATTCCATTTAGACGGAGAAAATTTGTTTTGGTATTTTTATATTTTTATTTATTTTTCTAGGATTTTTCCGGTGAAATCCGTTTAAAAAAAAGAGGTCAACCGACCTACCGGGCCGTTGGCGACCCGGACTCTGCCACCGCCCGGGGCTTTATAAGCCGGCCCCCCTGCCCCGCAGCCCACCCCGCCAGCCCGCCGCCGCCGCAGCCCAACCCGCCGACAAACCCTAGCCGCCGCTGCCTCGAGCCGCGCACCGCACCGCTTCGCCGCGCAAGCCGCCGGAGCCGCCCCGCCGTTCGCCGAAGTTAGCCGCCGCCGCCGCCCTTTTTTTGTTGGTTTATTTCGGTAAACCCTAGATCTAGATCCATTTTTTTAGTTTCCAGTTTAATTCATTAGATCGGTTTTCCGTCGGTTTATTTATTTTGCGGACGTTCGTTTTAACGAACGCTGTTCATCCGTTAGTCACAGACAGCGAACGTTCGTTCGTTAGCGTGTTCGCCAGTTTTTCTTTTTCCAGGGTTTTTTCGCGATTATTTTTCGATCGCGATTTCTGCCCGAATCTTTGATCTAATATAACTTTTCGCTCGTTTATCCGAATCAGGTGAAACAAGCGCCTAGATCTTCGTCTCGAAACCCTCTTTCTGTTTAACCAACTTGAACAAGATTTTGGTACTGTAAAATTTGATTTTAGTCCAGATTAGTAAACGGATCTTGTTTCTTTCGCAGTTTGAGTTTCATTGCTCCGTTTGATTTGATTCTTTTTGCAAACCGGAGTTCTTCGGTTGAACTTTCTGGTTAGATCTTTTTATTTGAGTTTTAATCGTGCATCTTTGCTTGATTGCTTATGTATGCTCTTGTTTGTTTGCGATAGAATTCCCGGAGTGCGAAGCGTGCTACTACGAGTCACTAGGTTTTGCGGATCGTCAGCAAGGCAAGTAACACATTGATCATACCCCTTTCATACCCAATTTTTATGCATTAGTTACAACCCTCACACATTGCATGAGTAGGATCTCTTAACATGTGGGTTTGGGAAGTACATGATGAGGTAGAACCTATTGCCCTGTTTATTATCAAACCCCTGGGAGTTACTTCTACGTTATGCTTATATTGCTATGCTATGCTCGTAGACGTGGTTTGGGTTTGAGTGAATACATGACAGATGCGAGTTGTTAATTAATGGTTCAACTTAAGGTGGCAACTTTAATACACATCTGGGTGGATTGCTTGTGGGCACCTGGAGAATCCAGTGTTGTCCTAGGATATCCCGGAGTACCCGTGTGATCATCCTACGGTCCGCCACCCAGGCTCAAAGGGATCATAAAATTATTCATGCTAGAAACTTCCGTGTGCAGCCACAAGCCATTATGGGCTCTGGCATAGTTGAGTATGTTGTGTGCCCCTTTCAGTGGTAGGCTAGCAGATGTAGAGGGAAAGGAGGTGTAACTATCTACCCAGAGTAAAGAGTTAATGCTTCTGAAAGACTGTGTCTCGGTCATCCGTTTCTCAAACACCATGTAGTGCGAGAAATCAAACGGAGGAGATCGAGTCTTGTGGGGAAAATTGTGCAAACCTCTGCAGAGTGTATAAACTAATCATGGTTAGCCGTGTCCCCGTTTATGGACATCTTGAGTATCTGGTACTTGAATTATTGATTTGATCTCATCACTCTTAATTAATTTGTTGGGTTGTTAATGAATACTTTAATTGGGATTGAGTTGGAGGAACCTTCTCAATGATGTTTCAACAACTATGATAGTTAAATCAAATTTATTCCTTTGTTGTAGGGAAAATTTGGCTTTTCGCAAAAACAATATAACCATAGAGCCTCCACCAGCCATATATGCATGTAGTGATAGCATTTATCTGTTCATTGTTCTACTGTGTTATATTGCCAGCATATTCCATGTGCTGACCCGTTTTCGGGCTGCAACGTATCATGTTGCAGACTTTTCAGACGACGAGTAAGGTGCCATAGGTCGTTTGTCATGCACTCAGCTATGCCGTTGGAGTTGATGGACTCACTTTATCTTCCAAGACTTCCGCTGTTATCTTATTTAGATGGCCTTAAGCCATATTTATTGTAATAAGTTTTCTTTTGAGACATTCGATGTAATAACTGTGTGATTGCTACTCTGTTAGAAATCCTTCGAGTACTGTGTGTGTCAGCATTACCGATCCAGGGATGACACTGAAGCACAGAGACTTGACCGTCTGAGGTCGGGTCGCTACAGAAATACAAAGAGAGCATCATGAAACATGTGACAAACACATTTAAGCCTAAAATATTTCCGATGCATAGGGATTTTACAAGCAAACATATTATCAAGACAAGAAAGATCTAACATATGCAAAGAAGAGGAATACAACATTGACGATCTCAACATAACGAGAGGTAATTTAGTAACATGAAAATTTCTACAACCATATTTTCCTCTCTCATAATAGTTACATGTTTGATCATAATCAAATTCAACAATATAGCTATCACATAACATATTCTCTTTATGATCCACATGCATGCAACGTTGACACTCTTCCAAAATAGTGACATTATCATCAAATAAAGTCATGACCTCTCGAAGCCCACTTTTATAAAAAAAATCATAAGATTGAACATACTCCAAAGTAGTGGGATCATTATTACCTAGAGTTGAAACTCTTCCAAACCCACTTTCAATATTATCGTAAACATATTCATCATGAGGCTTAAATAAATTTTCAAGATCATAAGAAGAATCACCCCAATCATGATCATTGCAATAAGTAGTGGACATATAAAAATTAGCATCCCCAAGCTTGGGGTTTTGCATATTATTAGCACAATTGACATTGATAGAATTTATAGTAAAATCATTGCAATCATGCTTTTCATTCAAGGAGTTATCATGAATCACTTCATAAATTTCTTCATCACAATTTTCAGATTCACGAATCTCAAGCAAAACTTCATAAAGATAATCAAGAGCACTCAACTCTCTAGCAATTGGTTCATCATGATTGGATCTTTTGAAAAGATTAGCAAGTGGATGAGGATCCATATCAAGAGATTTTTAGCAAGTGAAGATGCAAGCAAATAGAAGACACATGGCACACATGCAAAGAAGAGATCTGACGAGAAAACGGCGAACGAAAAAGGGGGCGAATAAAATGGAATTTTTTTGTGAAGTGGGGGAGAGGAAAGTGAGAGGCAAATGGCAAATAATGTAAATTGCGAGGAAATGAGATTTGTGATTAGGAACCTGGTTATGTTGAAGATCCTCCCCAGCAACGGCGCCAGAAATTCTTCCTTGATGGCGGTGATAATCCACAAGTATAGGGGATCGCAACAGTTTTCGAGGGTAGAGTATTCAACCCAAATTTATTGATTCGACACAAGGGGAGACAAAGAATATTCTCAAGTATTAGTAGTTGAGTTGTCAATTCAACCACACCTGAAAGACTTAATAGCTGCAGCAAAGTATTTAGTAGCAAAGTAGTATGGAAGTAACGATAACGGTGGCAAAAGTAACAATAGCAGTTTTGTAGTAATCATAACAGTGGCAGCAGAAAAGTAACTAAGCAAAGATCAATATGTGAAAAGCTCATAGGAAATGGTTCAATGATGGATAATTATGTCGGATGCGATTCCTCATGCAACAGTTATAACATAGGGTGACACAGAACTAGCTCCAGTTCATCAATGTAATGTAGGCATGTATTCCGAATATAGTCATACGTGCTTATGGAAAAGAACTTGCATGACATCTTTTGTCCTACCCTCCCGTGGCAGCGGGGTCCTATTGGAAACTAAGGGATATTAAGGCCTCCTTTTAATAGAGTACCGGACCAAAGCATTAACACTTACTGAATACATGAACTCCTCAAACTACGGTCATCACCGGGAGTAGTCCCGATTATTTTCACTTCGGGGTTGCCGAATCATAACACATAGTAGGTGACTATTGACTTGCAAGATAGGATCAAGAACTCACATATATTCATGAAAACATAATAGGTTCAGATCTGAATTCATGGCACTCGGGCCCTAGTGACAAGCATTAAGCATAGCAAAGTCATAGCAACATCAATCTTAGAACATAATGGATACTAGGGATCAAACCCTAACAAAACTAACTCAATTACATGATAAATCTCATCCAACCCATCACCGTCCAGCAAGCCTACGATGGAATTACTCACACACGGCGGTGAGCATCATGAAATTGATGACGGAGGATGGTTGATGATGACAACGATGACAGATTCCCCTCTCCGGAGTCCTGAACGGACTCCAGATCAGCCCTCCCGAGAGAGATTAGGGCTTGGCGGCGGCTCCGTATCGTAAAACGCGATGAATCCTTCTCTTTGATTTTTTTCTCCCCGAACGTGAACATATGGAGTTGGAGTTGAGGTCGGTGGAGTCTCAGGGGGCCCATGAGGCAGGGGGGGCGCGCCCTGCACCATCATGGACAGGGTGTGGGTCCCTGATGCTGATTCTTTCGCCAGTATTTTTTATTATTTCCAAAACGTGTCTCCGTGGATTTTCAGGTCATTCCGAGAACTTCTATTTCTGCACAAAAATAACACCATGGCAATTCTGCTGAAAACAACGTCAGTCCGGGTTAGTTCCATTCAAATCATGCAAGTTAGAGTCCAAAACAAGGGCAAAAGTGTTTGGAAAAGTAGATACGTTGGAGACGTATCAACTCCCCCAAGCCAGCATTCATGTTTTCAGCAAAGATTATGTACTAACCATATTCACAATAACATTTAGGATTCATGTTTACTCATATCAATGGCATAATCAACTAGCGAGCAATAATAATAAATCTCTGATGACAACACTTTCTCAAAACAATCATAATATGATATAACAAGATGGTATCTCGCTAGCCCTTTCTGAGACCGCAAAACATAAATGCAGAGCACCTCTGAAGATCAAGGACTGACTAGACATTGTAATTCATGATAAAAGAGATCCAGTCACAGTCATACTCTATGTAAATTAATAGCAATGCATGCGAATGACAGCGGTGCTCTCAAACTGGTGCTTTTTAATAAGAGGATGATGACTCAACATAAAAGTAAATAGATAGGCCCTTCGCAGAGGGAAGCACGGATTTGTAGAGGTGCCAGAGCTCGAGTTTTGAAATAGAGATAAATAATATTTTGAGTGGCATACTTTCATTTCAACATAACAACCAAGAGATATCGATATCTTTCATGCTACACACATTATAGACGGTTCCCAAATAGAATGGTAAAGTTTATACTCCCCCACCACCAACAAGCATCAATCCATGGCTTGCCCGAAACAACGGGTGCCTCCAACTAACAATAGTCCTGGGGAAGTTTTGTTTGCAATTATTTTGATTTGAGCATGGGACTGGGCATCCCGGTTACCGGCCATTTTCTCGTGAGTGATGAGCGGAGTCCACTCATCGTGAGAATAACCCACCTAGCATGGAAGATATAGACAGCCCTAGTTGATACATGAGCTATTCGAGCATACAAAACAGAATCTCATTTGAAGGTTTAGAGTTTGGCACATACAAATTTATTTGGAACGGCAGGTATATACCGCATATAGGAAGGTATGGTGGACTCATATGGAATAACTTTGGAGTTTATGGAAGTGGATGCACAAGCAGTATTCCCGCTTAGTACAAGTGAAGGCTAGAAAGAGACTGGGGAGCGACCAACTAGAGAGTGACAACAATCATGAACATGCATTAAAATTAATGAACACTGAGTGCAAGCATGAGTAGGATATAAATCACCATGAACATAAATATCGTGGAGGCTATGTTGATTTTGTTTCAACTACATGCGCGAACATGTGCCAAGTCAAGCCACTCGAATCGTTCAAAGGAGGATACCACCCATCATACCACATCACAACTATTTTAATAGCATGTTGGTACGCAAGATAAACCATTATAAACTCCTAGCAAATTAAGCATGGCATGAGAGACTATAATCTCTAATTGTCATTGCAAACATGTTTCGTTCATAATAGGCTGAATCAGGAACGATGAACTAATTATATTTACAAAAACAAGATAGGTCGAGTTCATACCAGATTCTCTCATCTCAATCAGTCCATCATATATCGTCATTATTGCCTTTCACTTGCACGACCGAACCGTGTGGATAATAATAATAATAGTGCACGTGCATTGGACTAAGCTGGAATCTGCAAGCATTTAATACAAGGGAGAAGACAAGGTAATATGGGCTCTTGGTTAAATCAACAATAATGCATATGAGAGCCACTCAACATTTTCATCATGGTCTTCTCCTCTCGACCCCAAAAGAAAAGAAAAGAAATAAAACCATTTACACGGGAAAGCTCCCAACAAGCAAAAGAAGAACGAGAAATCTTTTTGGGTTTTGTTTTAATTACTACTACTACAGGCATGGAAAGTAAACTAGCTAAAAGCTACAACTAATTTTTTTGGTTTTTCGTAAGGGTTTTTAAACACACAAGAAAAAGACTTGGAAGGGAAAATAAACTAGCATGGGTAGTACAATGAAAAAGTATGAGCACCGACAACTAGAATGAGTGTGTGAACGTGAATGTAATGTCGATGAGAAATACGTACTCCCTCAAGCTTAGGCTTTTGGCCTAAGTTTGTCTGTGGCCACAGATCGAAGCTACCCTCTCCGGTGTACTGAGGAGGGTCCTCAGGGTGCCACTGGTTGGCTATCTCCTCCGGATCCCACTGATAAACAGACTGTCGATAAGGGTCAAGTGGTGGCTCAGGCTGAGGCTCTGGAACTTGTGTCAGGCTCCAGTATGCATAAATGGCCTCTGGCAAGATGAGGTACGTGCCTGAAAGTATACTTAAGCATCTTCTTCTTATTTTTAACAATAAAGTCATGTGCTACCATACTCTTATAGTCTAGAAAAACAGGGGGCAACCACTTTTCCTCTTTCTCATAATGCCTAATAGGTATCTCAAAGTGTGCAGCAAGGCGCGAAGCAAAGATGCCTCCCAAGATGGGGCCCTTTATACGGTTCAAACTTAATCGTTTAGCAATAATAGCGCCTAAGCTGAAAGTTGTATCACGAAACAAAGCATGGCGCAAAATGACTAGATCAGGAGCACTAAGATTTCCACTATTCCCGCGACCAATTAAGCATCTACTAGCAAATATCGCAAAGTAACGTAGAACATGAAAATGTATACTAGTAATTCTTGCATCAGAAACTTTCCTCGTTTCCCCTACAGCAATTATATCAATAAATTCATCCACATAACTACGGTGTGGTTCCTCGATGCTGCCTACAAAGGGTATCTTGCAGACCCGACAAAAATCATGGAGTGACATCGCCTTAACCTCATCATATAAGTGAAACTCAACTGAAGGTGGGGATTTCTTAGCATGGAAATCAAAATTTTGCACGAAAATATTAGTGAGTAGGAGATACTGTTCGCGCTGGTCGTGGAGGAAGTCAGTGAGGCATGCATTCTCAGCCAAGTGATAAAAATCATCATAAATTCTGGCGGCTCTCAAGAACGCATCACAAGGCCATTCGCACGGCCGAACCTCCGCAGTGCGAGGAAGATTATATTTGGGCTTTTTGTTCTCTTCATTTTGCTTATCCTTCGAGCTTCGGCTCGAAGAACCTCTCAACAATCTCTTCAACATTTTCTCCCACTGAAAATTTCTGAAATTTTAGTGACTCAAAATAAAAGTGAACCAAACTCAACAAGATTGATAGCAACTACTTCCACAAGTGCCTAGAGGCTATATCATGCATTAAAACTACTTTGGACCATATAAATTTGACATGCAAGTTCAAGAACAGGGTCACCTTAGCAGCAAAAATTTGCAATAAATAAAGCACTAGAACAAAAACTAATTGGACCATTGGAGGAGTCACATACCAAAGAACAATCCTCCAAAACAGTTTTGTGAATGGAGCTTTAAGCAAGGAGATCGAAAATGGCAGCAAGATGAGCTAGAACACGGATTTGAGCTATGGGAGGATTTTTTCTGGAGGAAGACGAAGTGACTGGGTGCTGGAATAAGTGGAGGGGGTCTACATGGGGCCCACGAGGCAGGGGGCGTGCCCCAGGGGGGTGGGCACACCCTGCACTCTCGTGGCCAAATGTTGGGCCCCTGGTGTGTTCTCACTGCCAGATATTCTTAAATATTCTACAAAAAATCATATTTCATTTTCGGGACTTTTGGAGAACTTTTATTTTCGGGGTATTTTTTTCATTGCAAGGATAATTCAGAAAACAGACAGAAAATACTATCTTTTTGCTTTATTTAATCTAAATAATAGAAAGTAAAATGAGGGTACAGAGAGTTGTGCTTTCTAACTTCATCCATCTCATGCTCATCAAAAGGAATCCACTAACAAGGTTGATACAGTCTTGTTAACAAACTCTTTCCGTATAACATGAAACCGGTGAATTTTCGAATAACACTAGGTTACCTCAACGGGGATATGCACGTCCCCAACAATAAGAATATTATATTTCTTCTTGACAGTAGGAAGAGGGAATTCAAAACCTCCAATAGTAATCGTTGAAATTTTTCCAATGGAATTGATACCGTGGACTTGAGATTGTTTCCTCGGAAAGTGTACCGTATGCTCATTACCATTAACATGAAAAGTGACATTGCCTTTGTTGCAATCAATAACAGGCCTGCAGTATTCAAAAAGGGTCTACCAAGGATAATCGACATACTATGGTCCTCGGGAATATCAAGAATAATAAAGTCCGTTAAGATAGTAACATTTACAACCACAACAGGCACATCCTCACAAATGCCGACAGGTATAGCAGTTGATTTATCGGCCATTTGCAAAGATATTTCTGTAGGTGTCAACTTATTCAAATCAAGTCTACGATATAAAGAGAGAGGTATAACACTAACACCGGCTCCAAGATCACATAAAGCAGTTTTAACATAGTTTCTTTTAATGGAGCATGGTATAGTTGGTACTCCTGGATCTCCTAGTTTCTTAGGTATTCCACCTTTAAAAGTATAATTGGCAAGCATGGTGGAAATTTCAGCTTCCGGTATCTTTCTTTTATTTGTAACAATATCTTTCATATACTTAGCATAAGGATTCATTTTAAGCATATCAGTCAAACGCATACGCAAAAAGATAGGTCTAATCATTTCAGCAAAGCACTCAAAATCCTCATCATCCTTTTATTGGATGGTTTAGGAGGAAAAGGCATGGGTTTCTGAACCTATGGTTCTCTTTCTTTACCGTGCTTCCTAGCGACGGAGTCTCTCTTATCATAACGTTGATTCTTTGATTGTGGTTATCAAGATCAACAGCAGGTTGAATCTCTACATCATTGTTATCGCTAGGTTGAGCATCAACATGAACATCATCATTAACATTATCACTAGGTTCATGTTCATCACCAGATTGTGTTTCAGCATCAGAAATAGAAATATCATTGGGATTCTCAGGTGTGTCAACAACAGGTTCACTAGAAGCATGCAAAGTCCTATCATTTTTCTTTTTCTTCTTCTTAGAAGGACTAGGTGTATCAACATTAGTTCTCTGAGAATCTTGCTCAATTCTCTTAGGGTGACCTTCAGGATACAAAGGTTCCTGAGTCATTTTACCCCCTCTAGTCATAACTCTAACAACATTATTATTTTTATTATTATTTAATTCATTGAGCAAATCATCTTGTGCTCTAAGCACTTGTTCTACCTGAGTGGTAACTATAGAAGCATGTTTACTAATAAGTTTAAGGTCACATTTAACTATAGACATATAATCACTCAAGTGTTCAATCATATAAGCATTACGTTTCAATTGTCTACCAACATAAGCATTTAAGTTTTCTTGTTTAACAATAAAATTATCAAACTCGTCCAAGCATTGCCTAGCAGACTTATTACGAGGAATATCACCTTCATCAAATCTATAGAGAGAATTTACCTTTACTACCTGTGTCGGGTTACTAAGACCATGTATTTCTTCAATAGATGGTAAATTCTTAACATCTTCAGCTTTAATACCCTTTTCTTTCATAAATTTCTTTGCCTCTTGCATATCTTCAGGACTGAGAAATAGAATACCCCTTTTCTTCGGAGTTGGCTTAGGAGTAGGTTCAGGAAGTGTCCAATCATTATCATTACTCAATATATTATTCAATAGAAATTCAGCTTGCTCAACAGTTCTTTCGCTAAAAACACAACCAACACAACTATCCAGGTGGTCTCTGGAAGCATCGGTTAGTCCATTATAAAAGATATCAAGTATTTCATTTTTCTTGAGAGGATGATCATGCAAAGCATTAAGTAATCGGAGAAGCCTCCCCCAAGCTTGTGGGACACTCTCTTCTTCAATTTGCACAAAATTATATGTTTCCCTTAAGGCAACTTGTTTCTTATGAGCGGGGAAATATTTAGCAGAGAAGTAATAAATCATATCCTGGGCACTACGCACACAACCAGGAGTAAGAGAATTAAACCATGTTTTAGCATCACCCTTTAATCAGAACGGAAATAAATTAAGGATATAGTAGTAACGAATTTTTTCCTCATGAGTGAATAGGGTAGCTATATCATTTAATTTAGTAAGATGTGCCACAACAGTTTCAGATTCATAGCCATAAAAAGCATCAGATTCAACCAAAGTAATTAAGTCAGGATCGACAGAGAAATCATAATCCTTATCAGAAATACAGATAGGTGAAGTAGCAAAAGCAGGGTCCTATTTCATTCTAGCATTCAAAGATTTTTCTTTCAGCTTAGCTAACAGTTTGTTAAAATCATATCTATCTTTGCAAGCAAAAAGATCTCTAGCAGTTTCTTCATCCATAACATAACCCTCAGGCACATCAGGCAATTCATATGTAGGGGGAGAATCATCATCATCACTTTCATCAATATTATCAGTTTCAATAATTTCATTCTCTCTAACCCTAGCAAGTTGTTCATCAAGAAATTCACCTAATGGCACTGTATTATCAAGCATAGAAGTAGTTTCATCATAAGCACCATGCATAGCAGAAGTGGCATCATCAATAACATGCGACATATCAGAATCAATAGTAGGAGTAGGTTTAGGTGTCGCAAGTTTACTCATAACAGAAGGTGAATCAAGTGCAGAGCTAGATGGCAGATTTTTACCTCCCCTCGTAGTTGAGGGATAAATCTTGGTTTTTTCGTTTTTCAAGTTCATCATAGTGATCGGCAGATATAAATCCCAAGTGACCCAGAGAATAGAGCTATGCTCCCCGGCAACGGCGCCAGAAAATAGTCTTGATAACCCACAAGTATAGGGGATCGCAACAGTTTTTGAGGGTAGAGTATTCGACCCAAATTTATGGAATCGACACAAGGGGAGCCAAAGAATATTCTCAAGTATTAGCAGTTGAGTTGTCAATTCAGCCACACCTGAAATACTTGATATCTGTAGCAAAGTAGTATGGAAGTAACGGTAACGGTGGCAAAAGTAACAATAGCAGTTTTGTAGTAATCGTAACAGTGGCAGCGGAAAAGTAACTAAGCAAAGATCAATATGTGAAAAGCTCGTAGGCAATGGATCAATGATGGATAATTATGTCGGATGCGATTCTTCATGCAACAGTTATAACATAGGGTGACACAGAACTAGCTCCAGTTCATCAATGTAATGTAGGCATGTATTCCGAATATAGTCATACGTGCTTATGGAAAAGAACTTGCATGCCATCTTTTGTCCTACTCTCCCGTGGCAGCGGGGTCCTATTGTAAACTAAGGGATATTAAGGCCTCCTTTTAATAGAGTACCGGACTAAAGCATTAACACTTAGTGAATACATGAACTCCTCAAACTACGTCATCACCGGGAGTGATCCCGATTATTGTCACTTCGGGGTTGCCGGATCATAACACATAGTAGGTGACTATTGACTTGCAAGATAGGATCAAGAACTCACATATATTCATGAAAACATAATAGGTTCAGATCTGAATTCATGACACTCGGGCCCTAGTGACAAGCATTAAGCATAGCAAAGTCATAGCAACATCAATCTTAGAACATAATGGATACTAGGGATCAAACCCTAACAAAACTAACTCGATTACGTGATAAATCTCATCCAACCCATCACCGTCCAGCAAGCCAACGATGGAATTACTCACGCACGGCGGTGAGCATCATGATATTGGTGATGGAGGATGGTTAATGATGACGACGGCGACAGATTCCCCTCTCCGGAGCCCCGAACGGACTCCAGATCAGACCTCCCGAGAGATATTAGGGCTTGATGGCGGCTCCATATCGTAAAACGCGATGAATCCTTCTCTCTGATTTTTTCTCCCCGAACGTGAATATATGGAGTTGGAGTTGAGGTCGGTGGAGTCTCAGGGGGCCCACGAGGCAGGGGGCGCGCCCTGCACCCTCGTGGACAGGGTGTGGGCCCCCTGATGCTGATTCGTTTGCTAGTATTTTTTATATTTCCAAAACGTGTCTCCGTGGATTTTTAGGTCATTCCGAGAACTTTTATTTCTGCACAAAAATAACACCATGGCAATTCTGCTGAAAGCAGCGTCAGTCCGGGTTAGTTCCATTCAAATCATGCAAGTTAGAGTCCAAAACAAGGGCAAAAGTGTTTGGAAAAGTAGATACGTTGGAGACGTATCAGGCAGCTGGAACTACGTCGGTATTTCCCCGGAGAGGGAGGGATGATGTAGCACAGCGAAGGTAAGTATTTCCCTCAGTTATGAAACCAAGGTATCGAACTAGTAGGAGAACCAAGCAACACAAGGTAAACAACACTTGCACACAAATAACAAAACCTCGCAACCTGTCGGGGCTATACCCCGTGGTATAAACCGCACGATGTATGACCCGGCTAGAGCTTGGCGATTCACTGGCGACCCGCCCTGACCAGACGGTTTACAAGCAACCTGCCTGAACATTATGACTCACTGGTAACCCGGCGGGCGGGACAGACGGATGACAAACAGCATGTAGGGCTATTACCGGATGATGTTTCCCGGGGCCCGAAGCTGTCTATATCCTTGTCTTGTGTTGCGTCTCTCGATTCCGCTCAACCCCTCTCAAGCTAGTACAAAGATGCGTTGGCCTCACGACTAAGTCCTCACACTAGGACATCTGCTGTGACAATTACGCGACACAACCCGACGTGTTAAAGGGGTTGTCAATCTCTTTCGGGTAACGGCGCCAGAAATTGGCAAGTTGATGGGAGAAAGTTGTAATAGATTGATAGATCAAACGCCAAATAAAACAAATAAAGATAAAGCACAACAAGGTATTTTTGTATTTTTGGTTTAATAGATCTGAATAAAAATGCAAAGGAAAAGTAGATCGCAAGGCAAATATATGAGAAGAAAGACCCGGGGGTCGTAGGTTTCACTAGTGGCTTCTCTCGAGAAAAATAGCAACGGTGGGCAAAAAAATACTGTTGGGGAATTGATAGAACTTCAAATAATTATGACAATATCCAGGCAATGATCATTACATAGGCATCACATCCAAGATTAGTAGACCGACTCCTGCCTGCATCTACTACTGTTACTCCACACATCGACCGCTATCCAGCATGCATCTAGTGTATTAAGTTCATGGAAAAACGGAGTAATGCAATAAGAACGATGGCATGATATAGACAAGATCCGTTTATCTATATGGCGGTAGATATAGATCCCGTCTTTTTATCCTTAGTAGCAATGATACATACGTGTCGTTTCGCCTTCTCTCACTGGGATCGAGCACCATAAGATCGAACCCACTACCGGGCACCTCTTCCCATTGCAAGACAAATAGATCAAGTTGGCCAAACAAAACCCAAATATCGGAGAAGAAATACGAGGCTATAAGAGATCATGCATATAAGAGATCAAAGAAACTCAAATAACTTTCATGGATATAAAAAGATATGACTGATCATAAACTCAAAGTTCATCAGATCCCAACAAACACACCGCAAAAAGAGTTACATCATATGGATGTCCAAGAGACCATTGTATTGAGAATTCAACGAGAGAGAGAAAGCCATATAGCTACTAACTACGGACCCGAAGGTCTACAAAGAACTACTCACGCATCATCGGAGAGGCACCAATGGAAGTGGTGAACCCCTCCGTGATGGTGTCTAGATTGGTTCTTGTGGTTCTGGACTCTGCGGCGGCTGGATGAATATTTCGACGCTTGTTCTAGGGTTTCTGAAATATTGTGGTATTTATAGAGCAAAGAGGCGGTCCGGGGGGTGCCCGAGGTGGGCACAACCCACCAGGGCGCGCCTGGGCCTCCTGGCGGACCCTGGTGTATTGTGCCCCCCTCGGGGCACTTCCTAGGTGCAACCAGGTCCCATTGCCTTCCTTCTGGCCCATAAAAAATCACAAAAATAGTTTCGGGGCATTTGGACTCCCTTTGATATTGATTTCCTGCGATGTAAAAAACATGAAAAAACAGCAACTGGCACTTGGCACTATGTCAATAGATTAGTACCAAAACATGATATAAAATGACTATAAATGATTATAAAACATCCAAGATTGATAATAGAACAGCATGGAACAATAAAAAATTATAGATCCGTTGGAGACGTATCAGCGCGCACCTCCCTGCTGCCGCTCCCGAGCCCGCCATTGCGTCACCGTTTACATCAGCGCGCCGTCTGCTTGCTCGCCGCTCGCTTGCCCGCGTCGCCGTAGCCGCTCGCGGAGGACCTGCTGCAGGTGGCGTCCAAGAAGATCGCGGCGGGGTGTGTTGAGTTCGAGCTCAAGGCAGTGGCGTTCGTGCGCCGGGAAAAACCTCGCCGTGTCCCCTGTGTGCTCCTCTTCTTCCTCGGGTTCTTGCAGAGAGAGAGAGCGAGTTAGTGAGGAGCTAGGGTTTTGGGTTTGGACAAACACTTGGTGTACAGAGCTTTGTTGCGATCATGCCCGCAGCGATGTCACTCGTCCCGTACGCCGATGGATCGGGGAGCTCGCTGCCGATGTCCGTCCCCGTGCTCATTGGTGACAACTACACCACGTGGGCGATCAAGGTGGAGGCCAACCTGGACGCAGTAGGGCTGTGGGAGGCGGTCGTTCCGGCGGAGGACGCGGCGGCGGCGGTCGTCACGAAGAAGGACAAGCCGGCGCGAGCCTACCTGCTCGGGACGCTCTCTGAGGACCTGCTCATGGAGGTATCGGCGAATAAGACTGCGGCGGATGTCTGGGCCAGCCTGAAGACCCGTTTCGTCGGAGCTGATCAAGTCCGGGCGGCACGGCTAGCCACCCTCCACGGCGAATTCGAGCATCTGCGCATGGCGGACGGCGAGTCGTCGGACGCATTCACCGGCAAGATTGGTGGCATGGCGGCTCGATACGCGGGGCTCGGGAAGACGCCTTGGGACGCCGAGATGGTGAAGCAGCTGCTGGAGTCGGTGCCGGACTAGCTGTACGCGGCGGTCGCCGGTATCGAGCAGTTCTGCGACATCGACAACATGCCGTTCG
The DNA here is from genome assembly GCF_002575655.3 of Aegilops tauschii subsp. strangulata. Lineage (NCBI taxonomy): Eukaryota > Viridiplantae > Streptophyta > Magnoliopsida > Poales > Poaceae > Aegilops > Aegilops tauschii. The sequence goes on from NC_053038.3 coordinate 472,311,564, forward strand.
AGGAGGCGCTCGGGCGGCTCAAGGCGTTTGAGGAGCGGACACGGCGGCGCAGCCAGGACAGTGGCGGAGGCCGCGGCGACCAGCTCATGCTCATGGCGGTGCAACGGGTTGCGCGGCGGCGACAACAAGGCGGCGGCTTCAACGATGATGACGGCGGCAACATCACCGTGTCAGGCAACGGAGGGAAGCACCGTGGACGCTGCTACAACTGTGGGCAGCATGGCCACTTCAAGCGCGACTGCACGAAGCCGCGGAAGGTGGCGGCGCCGGAGCATGCTCTCGTGGCAGAGGTCGACATCGACGACGAGCCGGCCCTCCTCTAGATCGTGGTTTAGGGGGAAATTGTCAGAAATAAACCACGCCATGGTTGTGGTGTGTACTTAGGTGCACGAGTATGTGCTAGTGTGTAGGTCTAGGTCTAGTCCGACGCTGGTGTGGCTTCTTTCGAGGTTAGGAAGTGTCGAGCCGGTTTGTGGCCTGGTCTACGTTTGTGTGGCGAACGTAGGCAGGTTGCAGCAGGCGCAACTGAAGGGTGATGCATGGCGCCCAAGTCTCGCGGAAGAGCAGGCGGCTCACGATCGAGGAAGACCGGATCGCTAGGCGTTCGTGCGCGTGGTGATCTTGATGTGCGTGGGCGCTGCGTCCCGTTGGCTATAAAATCGACTGTACCAGTAGTTTGTTAGGATGTGGGAGGAGTCCAGATAACAGAAAAGAAAATCGTTTGGGCGCTGTGGCGTTTGTCGCCAGAAGTATCTTTCTGTCTCGTACTAGTTCTTCTACCTCCATCCACCCGTGAGAGAGAGCAAGTTCAGGGTTAGACCCAACAGCTGATACTTCGGGCATCAACACTCATAGATGTTATTCGGACTTAGGTCATATTGGTCAACAAGAGAGCGGTACGTCACAATCCAAAGCATGTGATGCGTTATGATCCATAGTTAGCCCGAGATAGAGAGAGGATAATGAATCTGAACTAGATCTACGATAGTAACGATGCAAAGGCTATGAACATGCTTTGAATATGAAGAGTATGTTTTGCCCAGCTTGTGGACACATTTAGGGAGTGCGGATTGCTACAAGATAGTGTCCAAACCTCGGTGGAAGGGCAATTAGCAATGTTACTTCATGTCGTGGGTCATAGCTAGAGGTTCAGAGTGATTGACAACAAGTTCATGAGATCTAGTGAAAGAATTTCTTGGTGTTTCAAGCAAGTCTTGTATGCGACTGGGAGCTCGGGAGGAGAGATGATGAACGCACCAGCTAGCCAAACTCATCTGAAATATTCACACGAGCTCTAGATGGTATTCATATTTCAAAGTGAAGAATACTATTAGTTCATGCCGTGGCATGCTTGTATTGTTGTGAGTGAGCCATGTCAATTTTTCCATGCCATCACCACTAGCGGAGCTTAGACAAGGCCGAATGGGCCATGGCCTGCTTAGCTCAGAAGCGTTTTCTCATATTATAGCTATCCCATGGGTCATAAAATGCCATCTAGTAGCAATCCCTCGTATCCTGGCAGTGGCAGAGCCACCTCCCGATGACCCTGGGCAGCTGCTCGGGCTCTGCCCAAAAACTTCGATTAGATTGTAATAGGAGTTGGATAATTAATCACAAGTCTTGGTGGGCAAATGCCCAAATCCCTTTGTATTATGCCCAGGCTCCATGGACGGGCTAGCTCCGCCGCCTGCCCGCCCAACTTTTTGGTGCAAGCTCCGCCGCTGGCCATCACAGTATTGTATTGGCACAATACATGATACTCATGTTACTGCTAGAGTGTTGCGGTCACATGTTGCATCATGCAGTGGTAGAAGCACTACATAAGTCAGAATGTGTTTGTTATTATTGTTGATTTTGATCTCAACTTCACATGTTGTTACTTGGCTAGGAAGGATTAGCCAACGATGGTAACATTATTGCTAACAGCATGGCCCAATCAGATGAGATCAATATCACCGATGGTGCGTTCAACCTACGAGATGTTGGATAAGTGGCGTCCCCTCCTTGGAGGCGTTGGCATGGCCTTTGCCTCCGCCCATATCTAAGCACGAAAGCAAACTCTAGGTCTGATTCTTTGGAATGGATGATGATGCCACGACGTTATTTTTGTTCCTAAAGGCGTCGTCTTGTGTGCTCACGGCGGCCTCGGTGCTAGACTTGTGGTTGTTAGACTCCACGTTGGTCCGGAATGCCTCCCTAGTGAGTGGGTTCACCTGTGTCGTTTGCTTGTTCGGGCCAAGCACCCCTTGTCTATTTTTTCTCTGATTTGGGCATCGTGTTCACGCCATTTTGTGTTCGCGCATGTATCGCACCTCACTGTATTCATTCTCTTTTTTTCTATCAATGAAAATATACACAAATTTTACGTATTTGTTGAAAAAAAAGTACAACTCTATAAAATTTCACCTCTGAAGGTTACGTCCGAGTCTGTACTATGTTCCTCATAAACGAGCTCAGCCGAGATACATCAAAGGGGGATACGTACATTTTTTTCCCTAACAAATAATACTACAAAATTTCATTAACTGGGCTTACGAAACACACTAATGAGTTCTGGATAGGCCCAGCCGCTCAACATGCTAGCGAAAAAGCCCACAACTTCAAACACGTTAACACAGTTGGACAAAGAGGCCGGTGTTTGTTGGGCGCGGCTATGTGCTGCTTGTGAGGCAGGCGCGGTGGTGGACCGTGGGTCATCATGCTGACGTCGCTCGATTGCTTTCTCTTTCTACTTTTATTTATGTTTTAAATGCATAGATTTCGAAACTTACATTTACTTAAGAAATTTGAAACCATGAATTTGAAAAACTGTTAACATATAAAAAAAATTAGCGCAGTTTAAAAAATGTTGATAACTTTTCAAAAATGTTGGTGACAATGAAAAATGGTTCTGTCATTTAAAAAAATTACATTTTTTTTAGAAAATACAATGTAAAAAATATTTGCATAATGTAGAAAAAATTTCGTGCCATTAAGAAAATGTGTATGATATTTTACGGAAATATTCTCTCGTTTCAATAAAAATATCGGTGACATTAAAAGAATATTATACACAATATAAAAAAGTCCGTGTAGGTTAAAAAATGTTATTTTCATTAAAATAATGCACGTAACATTTAAAAACATAATCATGTGTTTCCAAAAAATGTCCATGAAATTTAAAAAATTCTTATACAACTTTAGAAAATGTTTGCATGGCTTAAAAAATGCTTCTCTTTGGAAAATGTTACTGTGTATTTGAAAAAGTATTTATATATGTATTTTAGAAAAATGTACATGATGTATTTGTAAAATTTTCATTATGTATGTGAAAAATGTTTCACATGCGCTCTAAGAAATGTAGTGAACTGAGAAAAAGTAGACATGTGTTAAAAAAGAAAACGTATGAAATCCGACAAAGAAACCAAAAGAAAAGTAATAAAACCAAAGAAACTATAAAGCCAAGAAGATGAACATAGGAAAATCAAAGTATAACAGAGAAAGGAAAAACAATTAGAAAATAAAGAAAACCGAAGTAGAATGAAGAGAAAAAGAAAAATAGTGAAAGCAAATAAAACCAAAGAAGTAAAAAAAGAAAACGAAAAAGGAAAGTAGAAAACCGAAGCAGATCGAACGCACAGCGCGCATCGACAGGGTTCAGAGTCGGACTCGCAGCCCAGCTGCGGAGCACGCACGTACCATAATAGACCGTAGTACATATACACCGCCGTCACAACGAACTCGCAAACACGCTAACGCAGTTCGTCCGCTCCGCTCCGGTGTCCAGACGTCCAGTCCACCCAACGCGGCGCCAAATCGTTCGGTATATCCATGTCCACCATGTCGATGCCGTTCCGCTTGCCCGCCGCTTCCTTCCGGCCCCCGACCCTGCAGGAACCATCGTACGCCGCCGACTCCGCCTCCCGGCGCCCCGGCTCCCCCGACTGGGTTTTACTGCAGCAACTGTCGTACATCTCCGACCGCCGGAACGCCACCACCGCCGAGTCCAAGACGAGTGACGGCCAGGCCGTAGCGCTGTCCTTCTGGCTCGTGGATCCGCCAGGCGTCTCCTACTTCACCGTCCACTGCCCCGGCCTCAAGGAGGACGACGATGATGATCACTCCTACACACACTACGAGGCCTCGGTCATCTGCGCCGAGGGCGCCCTCGTTCTCTTCAGCGTAACTTTAAGCTCCGCTTGGAATAGCCGCTACGAGTATTTTGTCTACCGAGCTGGCCCTGGGAAGCCATCGCTGGACCTACTTCCGGACCCCAACATTCGAGGCTTCGTAGCCGAGGAGTTCGGCCTCTTGCCCTGCGGCGACGCCCACGGCGGGCACTACGCCGTGGCCTATCTCAACTGGGTTCCCAACGCCGGTGATGATCCATGGCAGTTCGACGCCCACGTCTTCTCGTCGGAGACGCGGGCGTGGACCGCTAGGCGAGCCTCCCAGAGCCTATCGGAGTCTGACAAGCTATTGCTGGGTGACCACGACACCGGCAAGCAGATCACCGTGGGAGCAGGCTCGCTGGGCTGGGTTGATATCATCCGCGGCATCCTCCTGGTTACCAACCTGTTCGACGAGCATCCCGTGATCCAGTACATCCCATTGCCTGAGCCAAGGGTTCGCACCACCGACGAGGACGGTGGCATTTTCTACTGCGCAGATCTCCCCGAGTATATCCGCGATGTCACCTGCTGCGACGGCCTGATCAAGCTCGTCGACATCGACTTCTACGGCGGCGATGGTGGGAGCGATGAAGGCTGGATAGCCACCACGTTTACCAGGATGGTGTCTTGGGACGATTGGCGCCGGAGCTTCACGGTCGACGCCGCCGACATCTCGGTTGACCCGAGCTATCGGGCTTTGCTGCCTGACCTGTGGAACGACAAGGCCAAGCAACTGGACCTGAAGAAGCTTGCTTACTACGGCCCAACCCTGAGCACGCAGGATGATGACTTCGTCTACATGATGGCTAGGGTGAACGATGAAGACGACAAGGCCTGCGTCATCGCTGTTGACATGAAACGTGCGGCTGTGGAGGCAGTGGCGCCGTTCTCCGACCAAGGACGCCGCGGCATCACAACGTACTCCATGCGCCTTCCCCAAGTACATCGACACGACGACGGACGACAGACCGGTGATTCTTCCTTCTTTCACATGTGGTTACTCAGGAATTCTATGCCTCCTGCTCTTGGTTTCTCTGCTGGTTAATGTGTGCTTAATTTTGAGAATGTTTATGTGTTGACGCAAATGACAGTGGGCTTTTTCGTGTTTATTATCTGTTGGTCAAACCGCGCGATTATCTCCTGCTGCAGATATATGGTCTTTGTAAATTAAATGTTTTGACCAGATTTTTTTATAGTTGACCCTATGGCATGTAACCTTCTTCTGAGATCCACTTACGTATTGTCCATTGCAAGTAAATGCTTGGAGTTTGAGAATGCAAGTTACACCAGGTGCAGATCACTAGTGCACTGTTGTGCAGTGTCATCTCTACGTTTCAATATTTGGGTGATGGTTTCAGGTTTCAGACTAGGAGCCTATACAGTTCTCTGAAATTACGATTATGCTCAAACTTCCCTTTAATTTGTACAGACAGTCAGGTATAAAACATTAGAAAAACGGTGTTCTGATGTACAGTTTACTACAGTGAAAAGTAATAATACTATTCTCTAGAAGGACTGCCGCAGGTACGTATTCTGCTACGAACTTGGTTCTACTTTGCAATACAATCATACTGAAGGAACTCAACAACACAAGATGTGTTAACTTGAACAAGATTCAGCATTAAAGAATGTCCTGCAGCTGTTTCAGGCTGGGGTCCAACTCTGCGCCATTACCCTCTTCATAATAACCATCTGAAGGGGTCCTGTATGCATCAGCAATTGCCTTTCCTTTATCCATAACGGCTGATGGCACGGTTTGCAGGAGGCTGAAATGATACGAATACAGAGAAGTATGAGTAAAGACTCCTTTTGATTTTAAGATGGATAAAGATTTTGTATTATTTGGTAATACTTGTCTAGTGCTCCAAGGGCTACAGCGATTTTGCTCCTCATGACTTCAACAGATGCTGACGAGTCTTTTCGTGAAGCCTTTAGTAGCAGCGAGTCGAGATCTTCCAACGCTCTAGGAAACAGCATGCATAACAGCTCATAAGCTCCAATACATTCGGCAAACAAGTATGTACTTCTAAAAAGGGTGTCATATACCGTAAGCATTCATCCACTGCATCAGAGGCAGTTTTGCCTTGGCCATTACTGGAAGCATATTGTGCCACCTACATTAAGTTTACGACACAGTTTCAGTATGCATAGCTAGAAAAAAAGGAATCATAATTATGAAATATGGATACTCTATAATGCTATGGCCTAAGAATAATTTCAAGACCCTAGGACACCTGAAGCTTGAGAAGTAGAAGGGCTAGCTAGTCATAAAACATGAATGCACTAGTAATGTACTAACATTCACCAAATCATTGACTTACTGCCCGAATATTGATGCGTAGAGATGATGCTGGACCAGAACGAAGCAATGATCTACTCTCATCAAACCTTGGCTTCTCGAATTCCAAGGATTTCTCTGTATGAATAGCATATAAAGGTTAAAACCATCTGACAAAGGTAGAATCTAAGATAATTGAGTCGTAGCACATTTCCACTGGAAGAAGCACATCATAATTGAATAATGTATGGTAGAGCTGCAAAAGAACTTTGAACAAAACTGTACATTTCACACTGATTCTGGACGATTGCATATGAAGAACCCAGCTGCTAATGGTTGCTCAAACAGTCATGCATTTGCAATTGGAATAACTTTCTTGCACATGTTCAATCAGGACAGCCAGCGTGTCGATCAAGTCGGTGCTTTGGGTACCAAGTTTATCAACGGTAAATCAGCCTCACCTAGATCCCTGAACTGGTCTTGGGTCAGCAGCACAGCCGGGACGTACGTCTCCAATGGCTCCAGCTTCTTCCTAGCAGCAGCCATTGAAGGTCAGCACGAAGCCACAAGGTGGTGTTAATAACGCAAAGAAAAATAGAGACACGGATTAGTACTTCTTGACGTAGTTGTCGAACGGACTGGCTTCAGCCCCTGCAACACCCGTGACACGGCAAATTTCACTCACATCGCACACAGCTCGCCCAAAACACACAGGCGAGCTGCCCATTGAAATATTGTAGTAGCATGCTTACGGCCGGCGGTAGTGGCGAGCCAGGCGGCGACGCCGGCGAGGGAGACGGCGCGGCGGCCGAGGCCGAGGCCGACGGAAGGCGACGGGGCGAAGGCGGCCGTGACGCGGCAGCATCGGCGCCGGCCGCGGGGCGGCGCCATGGTGGGGCAGGGCTGCGCCCCGGCGGAGGTGACGGGGAGGAGCGAGGCGGAGGGCATTTTTGGGGGGAGGGAGCTCTCGGCGGGGTTCGGAACTGGGGAGAGCTCTTTGCTGGCTGCCGCGACGCGAGACGGGGGAGGGAGGGATGCGGCTGTGGTTGGCTCGGCGTGGCAACGGGCGGGGCCGGCTACGAACAAATCGTTCGGGTCGGGTCGGGCCGGGCAACAGGTCGACGCACTCGGTGGTCTTGCACGTTACGTGGGCTATCCGTTGCCACTACCCCCCTTGTACGTGGCCTCTGCCCTGTTCTGGTTACGGATACGGTGTGAGTGCAACGTCGTCCGAAAAGGCATGGGAACCGATAGGGAGTTTTTGTTTGAGCATTTGCTATTCCTATACGTACTGGTTTTACAAAGATCCTACGCACTAGTTCAAAGCGCTGGCGGTTATTTTCTGGTTTTTCTCATAACGGTTAGTGCCTCTCTTATACAGATAAAGTTTTCGTAGAAGTTGTGCGTAGGAATAGCAATTTTGTTTTTGTTTAAGCTGTAATTTCGTAGAAGCGACAAAATTCGAGGGTTTGGGTTGCTTTCATGAGGTCCGTCCGCTAGGCATTTCGCCAAACATTTTCAAGGCGCCCGGAAGGAAATGTCGCTCCATGCAAAATGCGTTACAACAGTATACAAATGCAGTCAGGGGTGAAATTGGGTTGGATCTGAACGGAATCGTAAGGGGAACCAATGTGCAATATTGTTCTTTTCGAAATCGTGAGTCGGACCAATGCGGCAGATTGGAATACAGATTATTTCGAATCTCAACATGATATGATCTCTACTCTTATAAAAAAAAATAAAGTTGGTGATGATGGTGTGCCTGCCATCCTGCAATATAGGCCGCCCGATTTATATCTGACGGATAGGAAGGAAACTATGGCAATTTTGCAAAAAGATACCTACACCACTCTTCACATTTGTAAATAAGGTCTTCCCTCGTTCATCCTTTTCTCTCACAAGATAAACTATTCATACAAATGCATCTTCATTTTACGTGCAAGCATGGGCATCTTGCTAGTAATGGATAGAAACGTGCATGTACTACATGCACGTACGACGAGTATTAGTACTTAGATGCAGTTCTTGGTGAGGTTGCTCACCCGGGCATAGCCGCGGCGCGGATTCCTTTCTATGTGGTCCTAATGAGCAAACTTTTAATTTGTGTGTTGTGTTCAGTTTTATACAAGGACCCCATCCTCAAGTAAATTGGGTACCTTGATTATTTTAATTGTATGTTCTGTTCTAGGTGCCCGAAAACAATCTTGTATCCCTTCTTCAATTGCTCCGGCCTCCATGTGCTTTCTCCTCCTTGCTCCCCTCCCGAGGCTAAGTCTTCGAAGCACATCAATATCTTTCTTCCGTGGGTCATTTGGAAAACCATGAATTGTGTACTCTTCGACGATGCTCGGTCTTAAGATTTAGAGGTGTGCCGTATGATGAATGACCATTTCATTTGTAAATGGCGGCACTATGTGGTGTTTGTGATGTCAAGCAACATCACAGAAGTTTGGTTTAGTTACACGAACACACGTGTGTTTATCTGTACTTTGTCCACATGTATGCACATACAACCTTTTTTTGCAAGTAGTATGCACATATAACTTTAACATCACTTGTTTCGACTCCTAGTATGCTACTTGTGCTTGTGTTCCGTCAGAGCCTTGTCTCATGTTGATTGCAACCCTCTTTCCATAGTGGTGTGTGTATCACCCCTTGCCCTACTATATCTCCTAAACTGTGCGCTCACATGATTGGTGCAAAAAGTTTATTTTGCTCAATACAATGTTTAGGGGAGCGGTCACCCCATTGCCCGATAGGAAAACACGACACATAGCAAGTTGCATACACATGAGATGATTGGTTGTTGAATTTGTTGGATCAACACACTATTGAGGTGCGGGATATGATCATCATGTTACTATGGAGGATTTGACACTTGCGGAATGAACTATCGCATGGAAAAGAAATTCCTCCGGTAGAGACGTCTAAAACATTTTTCTGCAGCTATCTATGTTCTGTTCGCAATGTTGCTCATTTTGCAAGAGAACAAATTATTAAAGGCAAATCCCCACTGGAGGGTGCGCTGCAGCCAGAGATGATCAAGTTACGGCCGCCGGAACCACCATGGCAGCCACCGTCAGTAGCTGGCCTTGTCGGCCTTGTCGGTGGATGGCTCTTATCTGGCGAAGGATGGCTCAGCAGGTGCAAGCATGATCCTGCATGATAATGTGGGCTCTCTCATTTTCTCGTTATGCCAACTATTGTTCATTTGCCACAATGCCCTCGAGGCAGAAATTCAAGCTATAAGAATCGCTATGTCTCTAAACTTCCGGTCTTAGTGCAATAGGACTCGGTGGTAGCCTCTCTACAATAATGAATGCCTCGCTCGATAAATCGCCTAATGGTCAGTTGGTCAAGGAAATCAAGAACTATATGTTGCAGAGGGAGTTCAAATCCGTGAAGTTCCTGAGATCATAGAACATGGTTTCACATTGTCTCGCCCATTATGCTCGTACGGCTCGTAAACCGCGTGGTGGTTACTACAGCCTACCCCCTTCATTCCTAGTCTTATTTTAGCGGGCTATAATCTTGTTATTTGAAATAAAATGTGCTTTTACCCCGCAAAAAAGTACGACTAATAGTGTTAGTAACTCTAGCACCGATGGGCCTGAAGCCCACAAGAAGACCATGCCCAAGACAGATGCAACCCGATGCACCAGCTGGCGCACACGCTGACACGCAAGCCCTGCCAGCTAGTCTCTAGTGATGAGTGGGTGACGTTGGCTGAGTATAAGAAGGAACCGATGCCGAAGGAGTGAATCATCGAGATCAATCAGGACGGAGCTACCTACTCCCATCTTGGCTCTCAACCCCCCTCTTGCTTCTTCCATTTCCGCACACTTGTGTGTGTATCCGGTTGTAACCAGACCTGTAGCTACTCAGAATTCCCCTAAGCAATACAACTGTGAGAGAGAGAGAGAGAGAGAGAGAGAGAGGATTCCTAGTAGCTAACATATAGTTTGTAAGTTGCGGCTGGCCGAGAATCGAGTGCCAATGTTCAAAGATATTCTGTCGTGATATTTTCTCATGGATTCTTAGTTGTTAATATAACCAAGTAATTCTTTTCTTTTGCCTCTTTGGGAAAACATGCTTTCTTTTCTTACACATGATCAAAAGGTGATATTCCTTTTGGTTGAAAAGTTTTTGTGTGGTGAATTAGCAATGAAAAATGTATCTGAAACCAAAGCAATAAAACAGGTAGAGGTTTATTTGAGAAGTCAAGTTGCAGGATTGAAAAATCCAGCACAATCGTCTTCCCAAAACTAAAAAACAAAGCTAGCATAACCACAAAGGGCCCAAACCTAGAGGGTTACCGTGAAATGTTTGAGCTAGGCTGTAAACACTTCAAGAACAAATTCAATTTGTAGGTGACCAAATATTAAACAATTGAGCAAATATTATCTTTGTTCGAGCTATTTTCTTTTCTTTTCTAAACCAAGTTGCAAAAAATTGTCTGCCAAATCAAAGCTATAATAAAGATGTAGAAGGCAACATGACAAAGCCTGCACAATCCCTGTGCTGAGCGAGAAAAAATGAGCATACAAATCAAGCACAAATGTACCACAAAAAATATCTCAAGCCTCTTTGTAACCATGGACATTATCAAATTCCCTTTAACCATAGCTTTTTGCAGCTTTTTGCAGCTTTTGGCAGCCCCACCTATCCCACCTCTCATGACTTATCTTTTGACTTTCTAATTTGAATCTATTATATCTTTTGAATCGAAAGTCCGATTCTTTTTTGTTTGCACAATTATTGTGTTCCTTGCGACAAGGGCTTTGTAACAACATCACTCTTGAATAACTCATGACAAGTTCTAAAACCATCACAAAGTTTCAACTATTAAAATATGGTAAAGACGAACAATAATTTCAACAAGTTTCGGATACTAAAATCTAAAGTCTGCACCAGCACCCTTAGCCCTAAAACTTAAGCCCGCCAAGTTTTAACTATTAAAGCTTGATAAAACGAAGGATAAATTCAACAAGTTTCAAGTACTAAATATGAAACCCTGCACTCTGTTTTTTAGGGATCAAACCCTGCACTCTAAACTCGAAGCCCTAAACTCTAAGCCCTAGAACCTAAACCTAAAAGCAAATGGATCTTTGTAAATGTTGATGAAAGTTGGTAAAAACTTAATATTACGACAATTAAGTTTTACTGTTTGAAACTTGGTAAAAATTTAAATGTTGTCAAATTATAATCAAGAGTGGTCTTATTTGAAAGTCCTCGTCGCATGGAACATGAATATGCAAATGAAGCATAAACTGGAATTTCGGTTCAGAAGATAAATAGATATAAATTTGAAAGTGGAAAGAAATGCATGAGAGCTGGGATGGGTGGAGTGGCCAAAACTGCTATGCATGGACCCCATGAACATAAACTAAATACTAGTCACATATACGAGTTTACGAATCACGAAGCAATCGTGTGGCCAACTCAGTCGGTTCCCCTGGGAATTTCTGACTCACATGAGCGTCGTAAAGTTTGTTTAGGTGTGCGGTCACCCCATTGTCCGATAAGAAACATGACACATCGATAAATGGTGTTAATCTTGGGCTTTAGAACAGGCTATGGAGGGATGATAGTTTGTATTTCGCGGTTGGTGATTGGTCCCACAATTGAGTGCCAATGTTCAAAGAGATTCTGGTGTGATATTATCGATTCTTAGTTGTTAATATAAACAACCACTTCTTTTCTTTTGCCTCTCTCGAAAAAAATGCTTTCTTACACAAGATCAAAAGGTGATATTCTTTTCGGTTGGAAAGTTTTTGTGTATTGAATTAGCGATGAAAAATGTATCCGAAATCAAAGCAATAAAAGAGGTAGAAGTTTATTGGAGAAATCAAGTTGTAGGATTGACAAATCCAGCACAATCCTCTTCTCGAAACTAAAAAACAAAGCCAACATAACCACAAAGGGATCAAACCAGGCGGGTTACCGAGAAATGTTTGAGCAAGACCGTAAACACTTCAAGAACTATTCAATTTGTAGGTGACCAAATCTTAAACATGTTGACCAAATATTATCTTTGCTCGAACTGTTTTTTCTTTCTTTTCTAAACCGAGTTGCGATGTGTTTTAGTGAGGAATTAATGATGAAAAAATATATACAAATCCAGCACAAATGGACAGTCAGAAAGAGCTCAAACCTCTCCGTAACCATGGACATCACTGAATTCCTTTTGCTAGCACCAGAAACACTATACACTGCATAGCGGTGCGCTCAAGAACACGATTCAGTCAAAATAAAGGAGCAGAGAAGAGCACTGGCTAATGAGACAGGAGCTGCTCCATGCGATCGATTCATCATCATCTGAAAATGAAAGAAAATGGAGAGACGGAGACGACCCATAGCCACAGCAGGCCGGGTGGCTCGCTCGGGGAGCCTAGCCTAGAACTAGAAGGAGGCCTTGCACTTGAGGACGAAGCCGAGCAGCAGCAGCGTGGCCATGAGGCCGCAGGAGGAGCCCCCGACGCGGTGGATCCAGTAGGGGTCGAACCTGACGACCCTCCGGTCGACGAAGCACGCCACGTTGATAGCCAGGATGAGCAGCACCAGCAGCGCCGGCAGCCACAGCGCGGACGGCAGCAGCAGGCCCCAGCCCTCCTCCTCTTCCTCCTCCTCCGCCTCCAACTCCCGGTCCATGTACAGCGGCGACAGCACGGCCAGCGCCGCCAGGGCCACGCACACCAGCTTCTCCGTGGAAGACGGCCTCCCCATGTTCGTGCTGCTGTCGATCAGCCGCTGTCGATTGCACACGCTCCAAGTGCAAAGTAGACTCTCCTACACTCTCTGGCCCGAAAGTCTAAAGGTCTATACTGTGTGATCGTGGTGCTCTCCAGAATTTCTCTCTTTTATTCTGCGTTTGGCTAGCTGGGCCAATCTTGAGAAGCAAGCGCACGAGCACCTACCGATATCTATGCTTTTGATCGGCAAATCCTTTTTGACTATCGATCGATTCCTACCACGTAAAAAAGGAACATATTCAGATCTATGCATTATTATCCACTGATCGGTAGGGTGATGTAAAGCCGCCCGCAAAGGGGAGATTCTTTCTTCACCTTCGTAGCTGGTGAGCACGGAAGAGAATCGGATGCCGAGACAAACTGCTCGAGCTCGACAACCCGAATATTGCGCGGTTACGGACGCGCGCGTAGGATCGAACCGGCCGGGCTTGTGCTTGAAGCTGCATGCGCCCATGCAGCAACGTGGCTCTACAACTTTTTGCTGTACCTGTACGGCACAATGAGTCCTCTTACACGTGTTCTTAGCATAAGCTAAAGTATAAGATTTCGCTTTATTTTTTTCTTTGTTTTTGCGAGGATAAAAGTGTTTTGTTCTAGGATTATAAAGTTACAGTTAAGAGGCAAGAAATCCTTAGTACATGGAGCCGATTTTTTTATTAATAGTAAATGATAATTCTATAATTCCAAAACTGGTACACGGCCCGTGAAAATTATAAAAATAGGAAGGACGCCATAAATAACAGCATCCAGGATGGACTCTGTTGCTAACAGCGTCCAGGTCTGGACGCTAGTATGGATGGCGTCCAGTCATGTCGTTCCACTTATAGATAGAGGTTTCATGACTTAGAGCATCTCTAGCAGACGCCTTAAAAATTGACCCTTAAAAACACGTATAAAGGGCACTGTAAACCATTTGACAGTGCGAAATTGTCCCGGACAGAGGAGACCCTGTAAATAAAACTGTAGTCCACTGTAGCTCATTTTTTTTCTCCCATCCCGGCAGAGCACGTCTCCGGCCACGGTGTGCCTTGCCCCGAAGCCCTGGCTCCGCCTGCGTCGGCCCTGCGCCGCCCACCCCGACCATGCGCTCCCTGGCGCGCCTTCTCGTCCCCGATTGAGCCCGGCACCGCCCGCTGCCATGCGCGTGCTCCCTGGCATGGCCGCACGAGCTCCTCGACGCCCCCCGGTGTGGCCGCGCGAGCTCCCGCCGCCGCGCACGACCCGCCCCTCCCCCCTCCACAGCCCTTCTCCGACGCCGCCTCGCCCTGATTCGGGCCGCCGGTGGCCTGCTCCGCCCTGCCTATCGACGGCCTCGCCTCGGCAGTGGAGGTTGAGCCAGCCGCAATTCGGACCGGCGGCGGCAAGTTCCGGCGTGCGTCGGCTTCTTCCGACATGTGGCGACGGATTCCAGTGAGTTCTGGGTAGATTCCGGCCAGTTCCACGGCAGCGCGTCTGATCCAACGAGGTTTGAGCGGTTTACATGCAGAACTGTATACTGCCTTCAAAACTGTACATTTGAGGTTCTCGCGGATGGATTTGGTAATTGGCTAGTTTATGAGAATAGATAAGTCGACCTTGAGTCGGCGGCTGCGCTTTTGCCTCTACATGCCGGTGCACTGCTGCCAGTACTTCTGGGAGCATGGCGTGCCGGCGCCGTAGCTCAATGTGAACCTACCGCACGGGTGGCACCTCAACCTCGATAGGGTTCCGGTGCCGGCTCTGTCGGCCTCAGGCCGCACGTAGCTGACGAAGATCGACTGCCGCCCGTGCTCTACTACCGCCGACCTTCGCCGCGACCCAACGTACGCGGTGGATTCGCCGAAGGGGGATGCGTGGTTCGCCATCGAGAACAACCAACATTGCCGATAGTGCTTCGAGTGTGAGTCCGGTGCACCACGCGCACTCGCCGCTCCACCACCACTGCCGGTCATGGCAGGCGGAGCAGCAGCTGGCAGCCTTCCAGCAGGCGTTCCCGTGGATGGTGGCGCCAGTCTACGTCGACCTGGCCAAGGAGGAGGAGGACAACGATGATGCTACCTAGATCTACCGCCCGCCGCTGACTGTTTTGTAGTTTTCATTTAATTTTTTAGATTTAATTAATATAAATAGGACTTCTGTTGGTTGTTTTTTAAATTTCCAAAAGCTAGCGCAAATGTGAAATACTTCTGACCGTGTTGGACGCACCTACGAACCGGCAGACAAAAACAAACATTGGCGTGCACCTGACCAACCCAAATGAACAAAGAATGGAGAAAATCCGCATCAGTTTGGAAGGTTGCACAGAGGCGAAGTTCAACACACAGGACGCTGCTAACAATAGCGTCCAGGTGTGGACGTGGTTCGCAACAGCGACCAGGTCTGGACGCTACTAATCATTGCGTCCTTCCTATTTTTCAAAATTCCAGCTTATCGTTACTAGTTTCGGAATTGCAGAATTAAAATTTATTATTAATAAAAAAATCGGTGCGTGGAGGCCGTCTATGTAGCTACACAACTGTGCTACGTTCAGTACGTCTGTATCTCGCCAAACAACCTGCCACTCTATTCTGACTATGATGTAACTTTTGTGGAATAAAGACCCGATTCTCTGTCACGGACTTGATCTCCAGTGCTAGATGACAATACGAAGACTTGATCTCCAGTGCTAGATGACAATACGAAGAGCGAATAAGTGAATCATCTCTGAAGACCGATAGGGCCATCACTGAATCTGACTGCACGACAACTGGAAGCTCGGTGCACCGACTGACTTATCACAGACTCCGACGACCAACCCTGTGATCAGAGCGGACAGATCTGCGCCCCGATATGGACCTTCAAGCCCGCTCCCAGACCGCTCACCTCACCATAAACACCAACGCAAAAGACGTGGCGCCGCGTCGGGCGCCACCCTCCGCTCGCCGCCCACCACCTTGAACTCCCCAATTCATGAAGGACGCCGCCGCGGGAGAGAAAGAACCGGCCCTGCCGCCACCAGCTCCACACGAGCTTTTCCCGCAGGAGGCACTGGAGACGTGGAGTGGAGGAGGGGGGGCGAGGGTGGCCGGGCTCTCGGTGACGGGGGTCGCCGCCCTTGTTGCCCCTGGGAAGGGAGCCACGCGGGGGTGGGGCTACTTTTTGACAAATCATTTACAAACCGTAACATGCATGATTCATCACATGAAGCATGTAACCCGCTCGGCCAGATCATGTCTACATTACAAAAATATAAACAAATAAACTAGCACCACCGCACGGTAGGTGTGGTGAGCAATCTTCAAATTATTTGGAAAAAAACTAGCACCAACAATGAGCACAACTCTCTCTGTACCACTGATAGGTCACAAGGTTTTTTACTTTCCAAAGGTCAAAAGCCATATATTAAACAATTCTTCGTCTCTGACCTCCATTTTATGCTTTTTGGTGAGTTTTATGGCCCTGCACACGATTGTACTGCATCCTGAGGGCCTCTTTGATTCGCAGAACTCTAAAAATATGGGAATAGAAAAATATAGGATTGAAATATCATGCTCATCTTAATACTTTAGGATTTTGGGTTGTTTGATTGCGTCATAAAAAAAGGGTTCTTTGAAAGAGGTTTGAGTGAATGCTAGAAATCATATGGGAAGTAATAAGAAAAAATCCTATAGGAGTCGATCCTATGAATCAAACAACCAACATAGAAAGATCAAACAATCAACATAGAAAAAAATCCTAAAGATTCTAATCCTCCAAAATTCTTTTGAAAATCCTTTGGATCAAAGAAGCCCTGAGTGTAGCTCATTGTCGCACCTACTCCACACCCCTTGAGCCCATAAATGTGTAATTGTAGCCAGGAAGTCATCGACCATTGCTAGTAGATGACAATGACGATGATCTAGAGCACGCACCGTTGACCTAGATAAGAGATTATTCTTTATATATACCACTGATATTTTGAGGCACTCTACATCGTGCAAATGACTTCCTGTTAGTAGATAGAGATCGGTTGAACAATGGTGCCCATGTAATGCAAATTGTCCGTTTGTCATCCTAAGTGTACAATAATGTATTCTATATTATTCCCTCTGTTCACAAAAATGTAAGATGTTTTGAATATTTTAATATAAACTACATACAAACTGAAATGAGTGAACAAACCACTAAAACATGTATATATACATCCAATTCAGAAGAAAAAAACTAGAACATCTTATATTTGTGAACGGAAGGAGGGAGTACTTGGTATATGACCCAAAAAACTAGAATCGATTCTCCCTGATTTGCTAAGTGAAAATATGCGTTTAGATAGTATTACCGATATTTTGGGAAAAGGGCATCTATTATTTTTCTTTGGATGAAAAGGGGGCATATATCCTTTCTCCTGAGGGGAGGGGACATTTATTGTGATTTAATAACAGAACCCTATGCAATGTCATAGAGAAACTCAAAACCATTATACAAATGGTATGCAACGGGATATGCCTTCTCTTGGTGATGTAGGATGGAAGTGAGGAATTATCTCTTGCGCTGTAATATAAGGTAAACGTTTCACACCGGCAGACCGGCGGAAGCTTGGGCCGGTCCAATCCACGCGCGCACGCGCGACCCACTTGCAAACAACCACGTGGCGTGGTGGACCCGAATTAACTAGTCCTCCCGCGTTATCCCTTCTTCTCTTTCAGGCCGCTCGCTCTTATCCCCTTCTCTCGTATATTTTTTTTCGAGCTCGCGCGCCTCCGCCTGCACATCCTCCTTGTTGGAAATATGCCCTAGAGGCAATAATAAATTGTTATTATTATATTTCTTTGTTCATGGTAATTGTCTATTATTCATGCTATAATTGTATTGTCCGGAAATCGTAATACATGTGTGAATACATAGACCACAACCTGTCCCTAGTAAGCCTCTAGTTGACTAGCTCGTTGATCAACAGATAGTCATGGTTTCCTGACTATGGACATTGGATGTCATTGATAACGGGATCACATCATTAGGAGAATGATGTGATGGACAAGACCCAATCTTAAGCATAGCATAAAAGATCGTGTAGTTTCGTTTGCTAGAGCTTTTCCAATGTCAAGTATCTTTTCCTTAGACCATGAGATCGTGCAACTCCCGGATACCGTAGGAGTGCTTTGGGTGTGCCAAACGTCACAACGTAACTGGGTGACTATAAAGGTGCATTACGGGTATCTCCGAAAGTGTCTGTTGGGTTGGCACGGATCGAGACTGGGATTTGTCACTCCGTGTGACGGAGAGGTATCTCTGGGCCCACTCGGTAATGCATCATCATAATGAGCTCAATGTGACTAAGGCGTTAGTCACGGGATCATGCATTGCGGTACGAGTAAAGAGACTTGCCGGTAACGAGATTGAACAAGGTATTGGGATACCGACGATCGAATCTCGGGCAAGTAACATACCGATTGACAAAGGGAATTGCATACGGATTGATTGAATCCTCGACACCGTGGTTCATCCGATGAGATCATCATGGAGCATGTGGGAGCCAACATGGGTATCCAGATCCCGCTGTTGGTTATTATCCGGAGAGGCGTCTCGGTCATGTCTGCATGTCTCCCGAACCCGTAGGGTCTACACACTTAAGGTCCGGTGACGCTAGGGTTGTAGAGATATATGTATGCGGAAACCCGAAAGTTGTTCGGAGTCTCGGATGAGATCCCGGACGTCACGAGAGGTTCCCGAATGGTCCGGAGGTAAAGATTTATATATGGGAAGTCTTATTTTGGTCGCCGGAAAAGTTTCGCGCTTTATCGGTATTGTACCGGGAGTGCCGAAAGGGGTCCGGGGGTCCACCAAGGGGGTCCACCAGCCCCGGGGGGCCACATGGGCTGTAAGGGGTGCGCCTTGGCCTATATGGGCCAAGGGCACCAGCCCTAAGAGGCCCATGCGCAAGAGATAAGAAAGAAGGAAGAGTCCTAAAGGGGGAAGGCACCTCCGAGGTGCCTTGGGGGGGAAGGACTCCCCCCTGGCCGCACCCTTCCTTGGAGGAAGGGGCAAGGCTGCGCCCCCCCCTCTCCCTTGGCCCTATATATAGTGGGGGGAAGGGAGGGCAGCAAAACCTAAGCCTTGGGCGCCTCCCTCCTCCCCTGCAACACCTCTCTCTCTCTCTCGCAGAAGCTCGGCGAAGCCCTGCCGGAGACCCGCTACATCCACCACCACGCCGTCGTGCTGTTGGATCTCCATCAACCTCTCCTCCCCCCTTGCTGGATCAAGAAGGAGGAGACGTCGCTGCACCGTACGTGTGTTGAACGCGGAGGTGCCGTACGTTCGGCACTCGGTCATCGGTGATTTGGATCACGGCGAGTATGACTCCGTCATCCACGTTCATTGGAACGCTTCCGCTCGTGATCTACAAGGGTATGTAGATGCACTCCCTTCCCCTCGTTGCTAGTAGACTCCATAGATGCATCTTGGTGAGCGTAGGAAAATTTTAAAATTATGCTACGATTCCCAACAGTGGTATCAGAGCCAGGTTTATGCGTAGTTACTATGCACGAGTAGAACACAAAGTAGTTGTGGGCGTTGAGTTTGCCAATTATTCTTGCCGCTACTAGTCGTTTCTTGTTTCGGCGGCATTGTAGGATGAAGCGGCCCGGACCGACCTTACACGTACGCTTACGTGAGACAGGTTCCACCGACTGACATGCACTAGTTGCATAAGGTGGCTAGTGGGTGTCTGTCTCTCCTACTTTAGTCGGAACGGATTTGATGAAAAGGGTCCTTATGAAGGGTAAATAGAAATTGGCAAATCACGTTGTGGTCATACGTAGGTAAGAAACGTTCTTGCTAGAAACCTACAAACCACGTAAAAACCTGCAACAACAATTAGAGGACGTCTAACTTGTTTTTGCAGCAAGTGCTATGTGATGTGATATGGCCAGAAGATGTGATGAATGATATATGTGATGTATGAGATTGATCATATTCTTGTAATAGGAATCACGACTTGCATGTCGATGAGTATGACAACCGGCAGGAGCCATAGGAGTTGTCTTTATTATTTTGTATGACCTGCGTGTCATTGAATAACGCCATGTAAATTACTTTACTTTATTGCTAAACGCGTTAGCCATAGAAGTAGAAGTAATCGTTGGCGTGACGACTTCATGAAGACACAATGATGGAGATCATGGTGTCATGCCGGTGACAAAGATGATCATGGTGCCCCGAAGATGGAGATCAGAGGAGCATGATGATATTGGCCATATCATGTCACTATTTGATTGCATGTGATGTTTATCATGTTTTTGCATCTTATTTGCTTAGAACGACGGTAGCAAGTAGGATGATCCCTTATAATAATTTCAAGAAAGTGTTCACCCTAACTGTGCACCGTTGCGAAGGTTCGTCGTTTCGAAGCACCACGTGATGATCGGGTGTGATAGATTCTTACGTTCGAATACAACGGGTGTTGACGAGCCTAGCATGTACAGACATGGCCTCGGAACACACGCAATACACTTAGGTTGACTTGACGAGCCTAGCATGTACAGACATGGCCTCGGAACACGGAGGACCGAAAGGTCGAGCATGAGTCATATAGAAGATACGATCAACATGGAGATGTTCACCGATCTTGACTAGTCCGTCTCACGTGATGATCGGACACGGCCTAGTTGAACTCGGATCATGTTTCACTTAGATGACTAGAGGGATGTCTATCTGAGTGGGAGTTCATTAAATAATTTGATTAGATGAACTCAATTATCATGAACTTAGTCTAAAATCTTTACACTATGTCTTGTAGATCAAATGGCCAACGTTGTCCTCAATTTCAACGCGTTCCTAGAGAAAACCAAGCTGAAAGATGATGGCAGCAACTATACGGACTGGGTCCGGAACCTGAGGCTCATCCTCATAGTAGCCAAGAAAGATTATGTCTTAGAAGCACCGCTAGGTGATGCACCAATCCCACAGAACCAAGACGTTATGAACGCTTGGCAATCACGTGCTGATGATTACTCCCTCGTTCAGTGCGGCATGCTTTACAGCTTAGAACCGGGTCTCCAAAAGCGTTTTGAGAAACATGGAGCATATGAGATGTTCGAGGAGCTGAAACTAGTTTTCCAAGCTCATGCCCGGGTCGAGAGATATGATGTCTCCAACAAGTTCTTCAGCTGTAAAATGGAGGAGAACAGTTCTGTTAGTGAGCACATACTCAGAATGTCTGGGTTGCACAACCGCTTGTCTCAGCTGGGAGTTAATCTCCAGGATGACGCGGTCATTGACAGAATCCTCCAGTCGCTTCCACCAAGCTACAAGAGCTTTGTGATGAACTACAATATGCAGGGGATGGAAAAGACCATTCCTGAGGTATATTCAATGCTGAAATCAGCGGAAGGGGAGATCAGAAAAGAACATCAAGTGTTGATGGTGAATAAAACCACCAAGTTCAAGAAGGGCAAGGGTAAGAAGAACTTCAAGAAGGACGGCAAGGGAGTTGCCGCGCCCGGTAAACCAGTTACTGGAAAGAAGTCAAAGAATGGACCCAAGCCCGGGACTGAGTGCTTTTATTGCAAGGGAAGTGGTCACTGGAAGCGGAACTGCCCCAAATATTTAGCGGACAAGAAGAAGGCCGGCAACACCCAAGGTATATGTGATATACAAGTAATTGATGTGTACCTTACCAGTACTCGTAGTAGCTCCTGGGTATTTGATACCGGTGCGGTTGCTCATATTTGTAACTCAAAGCAGGAACTACGGAATAAACGGAGACTGGCAAAGGACGAGGTGACGATGCGCGTCGGGAATGGTTCCAAGGTCGATGTGATCGCCGTCGGCACGCTACCTCTGCATCTACCCACGGGATTAGTTTTAAACCTCAATAATTGTTATTTAGTGCCAGCTTTGAGCATGAACATTGTGTCTGGATCTCGTTTAATTTGAGAAGGCTACTCATTTAAATCCGAGAATAATGGTTGTTCTATTTATTTGAGAGAGATGTTTTATGGTCATGCCCCGCTGGTCAATGGTTTATTTTTGATGAATCTCGAACGTGATGTTACACATGTTCATAGTGTGAATACCAAAAAATGTAAAGTTGATAACGATAGTCCCACATACTTGTGGCACTGCCGCCTTGGTCACATTGGTGTCAAGCGCATGAAGAAGCTCCATGCAGATGGACTTTTGGAGTCTCTTGATTACGAATCATTTGACACATGCGAACCATGCCTCATGGGTAAGATGACCAAGACTCCGTTCTCCGGAACAATGGAGCGAGCAACCAACTTATTGGAAATCATACATACCGATGTGTGTGGTCCAATGAGTGTTGAGGCTCGCGGAGGATATCGTTATGTTCTCACTCTCACTGATGATTTAAGTAGATATGGATATGTCTACCTGATGAAACACAAGTCTGAAACCTTTGAAAAGATCAAGGAATTTCAGAGTGAAGTTGAGAATCAACGTGACAGGAAAATAAAATTCCTACGATCAGATCGTGGTGGAGAATATTTAAGTCACGAGTTTGGTGCACACTTAAGGAAATGTGGAATAGTTTCACAACTCACGCCGCCTGGAACACCTTAGAGAAATGGTGTGTCCGAACGTCGTAATCGCACTCTATTGGATATGGTGCGATCTATGATGTCTCTTACCGATTTACCGCTCTCATTTTGGGGCTATGCTTTAGAGACTGCCGCATTCACTTTAAATAGGGCTCCGTCGAAATCCGTTGAGACGACACCGTATGAATTATGGTTTGGGAAGAAACTTAAGCTGTTGTTTCTAAAAGTTTGGGGATGCGATGCTTATGTCAAGAAACTTCAACCTGAAAAGCTCGAACCCAAATCGGAAAAATGCGTCTTCATAGGATACCCTAAGGAAACTATTGGGTATACCTTATACCTCAGATCCGAAGGCAAGATCTTCGTTGCCAAGAACGGGTCCTTTCTGGAGAAGGAGTTTCTCTCGAAAGAATTGAGTGGGAGGAAAGTGGAACTTGATGAGGTGATAGTCACCCCTTCCGAACCGGAAAGTAGCGCAGCGCGGGAAAATGTTCCTGTGGTGCCTACACCGACTGGGGAGGAAGTTAATGATGATGATCATGAAGCTTCAGATCAAGTTACTGAACTTCGTAGGTCCACAAGGACACGTTCCGCACCAGAGTGGTACGGCAACCCTGTCCTGGAAATCATGTTGTTAGACAACGGTGAACCTTCGAACTATGAAGAAGCGATGGCGAGCCCGGATTCCGACAAATGGCTAGAAGCCATGAAATCCGAGATAGAATCCATGTATGAAAACAAAGTATGGACTTTGACTGACTTGCCCGATGAGCGGCGAGCCATAGAAAACAAATGGATCTTTAAGAAGAAGACGGACGCAGATGGTAATGTGACCATCTACAAAGCTCGACTTGTCGCTAAGGGTTATCGACAAGTTCAAGGGGTTGACTACGATGAGACTTTCTCACCCGTAGCGAAGCTGAAGTCCGTCCGAATCATGTTAGCAATTGCCGCATACTATGATTATGAGATATGGCAGATGGACGTCAAAACGGCATTCCTTAATGGCTTCCTTAAGGAAGAGTTGTATATGATGCAGCCGGAAGGTTTTGTCGATCCTAAGAATGCTAACAAAGTGTGCAAGCTCCAGCGCTCAATCTATGGGCTGGTGCAAGCATCTCGGAGTTGGAACATTCGCTTTGATGAGATGATCAAAGCGTTTGGGTTTACACAGACTTATGGAGAAGCCTGTGTTTACAAGAAAGTGAGTGGGAGCTCTGTAGCATTTCTCATATTATATGTGGATGACATATTATTGATGGGAAATGATATAGAATTCTTGGAAAGTATAAAGGCCTATTTGAATAAGTATTTTTCAATGAAGGACCTTGGAGAAGCTGCTTATATATTAGGCATCAAGATCTATAGAGATAGATCAAGACGCCTCATTGGTCTTTCACAGAGTACATACCTTGACAAGATATTGAAGAAGTTCAGTATGGATCAGTCCAAGAAGGGGTTCTTGCCTGTATTGCAAGGTGTGCAATTGAGCATGGCTCAATGCCCGACCACGGCAGAAGATATAGAAGAGATGAGTGTCATCCCCTATGCCTCGGCTATAGGGTCTATTATGTATGCCATGCTGTGTACCAGACCTGATGTAAACCTTGCCGTAAGTTTGGTAGGAAGGTACCAAAATAATCCCGGCAAGGAACACTGGACAGCGGTCAAGAATATCCTGAAGTACCTGAAGAGGACTAAGGATATGTTTCTCGTTTATGGAGGTGACGAAGAGCTCGTCGTAAAGGGTTACGTCGACGCTAGCTTCGACACAGATCTGGATGACTCGAAGTCACAGACCGGATACGTGTATATTTTGAATGGAGGAGCAGTAAGCTGGTGCAGTTGCAAGCAAAGCGTCGTGGCGGGATCTACATGTGAAGCGGAGTACATGGCAGCCTCGGAGGCAGCACAGGAAGCAGTCTGGACGAAGGAGTTCATTACCGACCTAGGGGTGATTCCCAATGCATCGGGCCTGATGACTCTCTTCTGTGACAACACTGGAGCTATTGCCCTTGCGAAGGAGCCCAGGTTTCACAGGAAGACCAGGCATATCAAGCGTCGCTTCAACTCCATTCGTGAAAGTGTTCAAAATGGAGACATAGATATTTGTAAAGTACATACGGACCTGAATGTAGCAGATCCGTTGACTAAACCTCTCCCTAGGGC
Source organism: Aegilops tauschii subsp. strangulata (assembly GCF_002575655.3). Taxonomy (NCBI): domain Eukaryota; kingdom Viridiplantae; phylum Streptophyta; class Magnoliopsida; order Poales; family Poaceae; genus Aegilops; species Aegilops tauschii. The sequence goes on from NC_053038.3 coordinate 472,336,411, forward strand.
AAAACATGATCAACACCAGGACGCAATGGGTGTTCGATTCATCACAATGTAACTAGATTATTGACTCTAGTGCAAGTGGGAGACTGTTGGAAATATGCCCTAGAGGCAATAATAAATGGTTATTATTATATTTCTTTGTTCATGGTAATTGTCTATTATTCATGCTATAATTGTATTGTCCGGAAATCGTAATACATGTGTGAATACATAGACCACAACCTGTCCCTAGTAAGCCTCTAGTTGACTAGCTCGTTGATCAACAGATAGTCATGGTTTCCTGACTATGGACATTGGATGTCATTGATAACGGGATCACATCATTAGGAGAATGATGTGATGGACAAGACCCAATCTTAAGCATAGCATAAAAGATCGTGTAGTTTCGTTTGCTAGAGCTTTTCCAATGTCAAGTATCTTTTTCTTAGACCATGAGATCGTGCAACTCCCGGATACCGTAGGAGTGCTTTGGGTGTGCCAAACGTCACAACGTAACTGGGTGACTATAAAGGTGCATTACGGGTATCTCCGAAAGTGTCTGTTGGGTTGGCACGGATCGAGACTGGGATTTGTCACTCCGTGTGACGGAGAGGTATCTCTGGGCCCACTCGGTAATGCATCATCATAATGAGCTCAATGTGACTAAGGCGTTAGTCACGGGATCATGCATTGCGGTACGAGTAAAGAGACTTGCCGGTAACGAGATTGAACAAGGTATTGGGATACCGACGATCGAATCTCGGGCAAGTAACATACCGATTGACAAAGGGAATTGCATACGGATTGATTGAATCCTCGACACCGTGGTTCATCCGATGAGATCATCGTGGAGCATGTGGGAGCCAACATGGGTATCCAGATCCCGCTGTTGGTTATTGACCGGAGAGGCGTCTCAGTCATGTCTGCATGTCTCCCGAACCCGTAGGGTCTACACACTTAAGGTCCGGTGACGCTAGGGTTGTAGAGATATATGTATGCGGAAACCCAAAAGTTGTTCGGAGTCCCGGATGAGATCCCGGACGTCACGAGAGGTTCCGGAATGGTCCGGAGGTAAAGATTTATATATGGGAAGTCTTATTTTGGTCGCCGGAAAAGTTTCGCGCTTTATCGGTATTGTACCAGGAGTGCCGAAAGGGGTCCGGGGGTCCACCAAGGGGGTCCACCAGCCCCGGGGGGCCACATGGGCTGTAAGGGGTGCGCCTTGGCCTATATGGGCCAAGGGCACCAGCCCTAAGAGGCCCATGCGCAAGAGATAAGAAAGAAGGGAGAGTCCTAAAGGGGGAAGGCACCTCCGAGGTGCCTTGGGGGGGAAGGACTCCCCCCTGGCCGCACCCTTCCTTGGAGGAAGGGGCAAGGCTGCCCCCCCTCTCCCTTGGCCCTATATATAGTGGGGGGAAGGGAGGGCAGAAAAACCTAAGCCTTGGGCGCCTCCCTCCTCCCCTGCAACACCTCTCTCTCTCTCGCAGAAGCTCGGCGAAGCCCTGCCGGAGACCCGCTACATCCACCACCACGCCGTCGTGCTGTTGGATCTCCATCAACCTCTCCTCCCCCCTTGCTGGATCAAGAAGGAGGAGACGTCGCTGCACCGTACGTGTGTTGAACGCGGAGGTGCCGTACGTTCGGCACTCGGTCATCGGTGATTTGGATCACGGCGAGTACGACTCCGTCATCCACGTTCATTGGAATGCTTCCGCTCGCGATATACAAGGGTATGTAGATGCACTCCCTTCCCCTCGTTGCTAGTAGACTCCATAGATGCATCTTGGTGAGCGTAGGAAAATTTTAAAATTATGCTACGATTCCCAACACTCCTCACCATGGCCAGCCTCTGTTCTTCTTCCTCACAGCGTCCCTCCACATCATGGCCATGCGCCAGCTACCCCCTCGTCCTCATGGCGCACTCCTAGGTCCCCAACTCCCTGGCCGTGCTACTATGGCCATTGGCGCGTGCTACAACCGGCAGCGGAAAAAGCTACAACCGTTTGATTCAAAAGCTTCAACCCGCGGTATATTAAGCTTCAACCGGATACCACGCACAGAAAAAAGCTACAATAGTTCATACGAAAGCTTCAACTGTAGTTTGAAAAAGCTTCAACCAGCGACGGCTGGAGGTGGAAGAAGATGACAAAACGCTGCAGTTTTGCTACATGCTTCAACTGGCATAGATTTTGCTACAATCGGCATATCATTTTGCTACAGCTAGGGTCACGTTTTGCTTCAACACACAGCCGGCGTCGTGGTTTTGCTATAACTAGCATCGCTTTTTGCTACAACCGGCATAATGTTTTGCTACATCCAACACGGCCGAGTTGCGACCCGCGACGGCGACAACGACTTTTTTGTTGCAACCGTCGTAGGTATTTGCTACGTCCGGCAATGGGTTTTGTTACATCCGTTCCGTGATGCAAATGTTCCTACCTGCAACGGCGAGCTACAACCAGCGAAAACGGCGACGTTTCTTTTTTGCTGCAACCGTGTCTCCATTTTGCTACGACAAACAACGAAAAATGCTACAACGGGCAATTCTATTTGCTGGAACCAGTCAATCGCCAACGAGGCGGAGCTACATCCATGGCGTGCGTGGGCGGCGAGGGCGGGATCCATCCATGGCGAGCGTGGGCAGCGAAGCTGCTTCCATGGCAAGCGCCGGGCGGCGGAGCTGCATCCATGGTGAGCGCAGATCTCTGATGAGCGCGGGCGGCGGAGCTGCATCCATGGCGAGCGTGAATCTGGGGCAAGCGCGGACGACCGGCGAGGGCGCCCACCGGCGACGAGGAACGCCGCGGTGGTGCTTCAAGCTCGGCTATTTTCTCGCGAGGATATGGCGTGGTGTCGGCGGCGCTCAGGCCGTTGCAATTTTTTTTGGAAAATTGACTCAGGAGGAGGACAAAGCGAGGGACAGATCTGACGGTCTAATTGCAGCATCGGGCGGCCAGGGCTGGACCGGCCCAGCTGTTGGGCCGGTGCGCCGGCGCCTAGCGTCGCCCTATACCAAATGGAAAACGATAAGAATCCCGGCTGCTTTTTGGCTCCCTATCGGCTGCCTCTCCCGTGCGACATGTGCCCCCGTGGAGCCTACTTACTGCTCTCCTATTCCTATCTCAAGCCGTAGCCCCTCATCCACACGTTTTCTTGGTCGAGAGCATCAAGGGCACAAGGTCGTCCGGTGATGTTGCAAGCCACATCACCCTCTGCTGCGAGGGGGCGGCGACACTGCTGTGAAGGCCAACGGAGTTGTTGTGAGTGGCACCACTCCCCGCTGTGAGTGGCGGCGGCATTGATGCAAAGGCTGTCGGGGTTTCTCCGAGCAGCGCAATGGTGGTACCCCGGAGATGCTGAGACAGGTGATGGCCCCGCTATGAGCTAGTGTTGTGAGCGTGCCGCCGTGGTGCGAGCCGTTGCTGTCAGCGGGGACCTCCGGTGTTGCGAGGGCGCAACCGGTGCTACAGGAGAGACGTGCGATGAGGGGGTCCTGGGATATGCAGGAGCACGACGGACGAGCCTTTTTTTAGAAATGGAGGAGGACCCCCGGCCTCTGCATCTGGACGATGCATGCAGCCACTTTATTAATTATTCACACAAGACCTTACAAAGTCATACAACAGTAAGACTAAAGCCACCGTCTAGGCAACATCTGTCGCTACTCCTATCCAGTTGATGAAGGGATGCTGATAGTCTGAGCCTAATACCAAACAGACCTCGCAGCCAAACCTAACATCTAAGACCTGAGTTCCCAAGCAGGACGCCTGCCGGGTATGGGGCACCCATCAGTCCGGCGCACTCCTCAACCTGGACGCCTGCCGAGTATGAGGCCGCCGCAGCCACCTGCCACCAATCCATCTTTAGTGCTGTACTGCTACATGTACCTTGCCCGGTCTAGCTGCTGTCGACGCCACCACGACGCCAGACAACGCCACCATCCTGCGCTCGTCCATCATCACACGCCCACCGGTGAGACCCCGCTGCTCCATGCCGCTGAGACTCGCCGTTGTCGACGTGTCAGATACCATGCCGCTCCTCCTCTTGTCCCCTCCAGCCAACACTTGCTCCAAAAGATGCCCCCAGGAGGGAGAACGACATCGAAATGTCGCCATCGTCCGATCCGGTAGATCCAGATCTAGGGTTTCCCCCGGAACCTTCCGATCAGGTTGACGTGACCTGCAACGACGATGCCTCGAGAAGGGAACGACGTCCGAGACGTCGCCATCGTCCGCCATGACCGTAGTCAGGCGCGATTTTCACCGGAAGCCACGTCGTCCCGATCTCGCGGTTGGCTGGAACCGAGCGGTGCCCGCCGCCGATCCGGACACGCCACCGCCGTGCGACGCCCCCGATGAAGATCCTGATCGAGATCGAAGACGACCCCGACCGAAACCCCACCGCACCGCGCCACCTCCTCCTAGCCCAGTCGTCGCCGAATCCAGCCGTCCCCGCCTCCGGGAGACCAGCCGGACGAGGCACCCCTTGTCCCCGAACAGCCGACCCGCTCCGCCGCCATGAGGACCAGAGAAAGAAGGGAGTGCCCCGCCACCGCCCGCGTCGCACGGGTTTCGCCCGGCGGGCGCACTCCGGCGGCGGCGAGTGGAAGGAGACGTTGACAAGTGGGAGTCGCCGGCGGCCGATCTAGATCTCCCGAGACGCGCGCGCGGAGGCACGTCGCGGGAGCGGGGGTGCGTCCACGACGGACGAGCGTAGCACCGGCTTTTACAAAACTGAGAAATTAAGCTTCTCAGAATAACTCAGGAAGTAAGACAACAACGCATCCATCAGTATCATTTCTCCTTTAACAACGGCAGCTCAAAGCCAGGTAGACCAATACATTATTCCTATGTTACTTATCACTTGAAAAGCATTCACAGCACGGATGGTTCAAATCTTTGGAGGGGGAGGACAGACCGTGCAAATGCACGCGAAGTCATGCTCGCAACTAGCAACAGCATTGCTTCCCCATATTTTGTTGCAACGGTATTGGCACACCTCCAAATTACAATTCCCTTTGTACCGGAACGTTTCGCAGTCCTCCGCCGTCACCTTCACGGCCACGCCTGTGGATCGATCCCAGAGCAAATAACGAAGAGAAAATCAATATTAGAAGATCTGCTGCGAGGTTAACTTTACCATTATTTTATCGTATAGATGGAGGTACAAGAATTACTCCTGCATGGAACATAATTTGCTTGGAGGAGGAATGTACGTGCCTGAAGATAGAACCACAAGGGCAAGGACCAGGAAGAACAAGCAGCGAGTCCTCATCTTAGATTTGTTAGAAATTTTGGCTAGTGATCACCGCGCTAATGGCTCCTGAAGATGATCAGATGTCGGTGTGTGCTAACTAGATGGCTGGCTATGTCGGGTTTATGTAGGATGTTCTTGCTTATCTTGTCTGGAGATATTAATTATGCTATACTAAATGCAAAATTAATGAGAAGTTGGACCAAATTAATTTACCAAATTAAGAGCAGTCAAGGATTAGAGACGTTTCCCTAATGTAGGCATACACTTTATTAAAAAGCACCCTAGTTTTCGCATCGAACGAGGGGCATGTCTAATTTGAGGCTTAGCACTGTACCTTCACAACAATAAAAGTTCACTGAGCCGTGGATAACTGCCCTAGAACTATAATATCTTTGCACCCCTAAAAAAACTATAATATCTTTGTAAAGGGACCAATTATGCCTTGTAAGAGCATCTACAGCCGGACGCCCTAAATCGGCCTCAAACGGCCGGGCTGCCCGCCCGGTCGACCGATCATATTTTTTTGACCCAGACGGACGCCTCAAACAGACCTCAAACGCCCGGGCTGACGGGCACCCCTCACATCCAGCCATATATGGGGTGGATATGGGGTGGCCAGGGCACGCCCGAGCGTGTCCGCCTGACAAGCCCGGCCCACCACCGACCCCACGGCTGTCCCACAAAAAACCCCATCTGACTCATCGCTCTGAAATCCTAGCTCACTTACTTTCCTCTCTCTCGCTCCGTCCTCTCATCTCCCGCACCATTTCCGATTGAATCCAGCGCAATGTCGAGCTCCGGGAACCGCTCTGACTCATCGCTTTGAAGCACGCCATGTAGGCAGCTGGGCGGCAATGTTGTCGATGAGGGGTTGTAGTTGAGCTTTGGTGAGGGCGGTGAGGGATAAAGGGAGCCCAAGGTACGTGACCGGAAGACTGCCAAAGGAGCATACTCATCTCGCGACACCTATCGTGCCTTCTTCTTTGGGCGAGAGTTCGTGCCTTGTGCGGCGGAAATCTGGCAGTCGTGGGCCCCCCTTGAGGTGAAGATCTTCACTTGGCTTGCCGTTAGGAAACGACTATGGACCGCGGATCGGCTGGCGCGTCATGGCCTCCCAAACACCACGCAATGCCAACTATGTTGCCAGATCGACGAAGACACCATCCACATGCTCCTAGGCTGCTCGTTCTCCCGCTAGGTATGGTACCACTCCCTCCTGCCACTGCGCTTACACCGCGTCACTCCGACGGGAAGGCAAGAGCTTCAGGACTGGTGGACGTCTGTCGCGGCAAGCTCAAACCGAAGGGAAGTCAACACTGTTGTCGCCGCCACGCTCCCTTTTATTTGGCTTGAATGGAACAGTAAAGTTTTTGAGCACACGGCCTCGTCTGCGGCTAGCGTAATCACTAGGTTGAAAGCTGAAATCGAGCTCTGGAAGTCCGCTAGGGTAGACCGTGGGCACTCGTTTCAAGTGCACTAAATCTCTACTCCTAATAGAGCAGTTGGTGAATAGTCTTCATGGTTTTTTTTGCTGGTTTTTTTTCGTCACCTCCCCCACCCCACCGGTTTAGTTTCGCGTCACCCTCACACACAACAAAAAAATCTGAACGGATCAGAACTTTCCATTCTGGCGCAAGTTATTGAGGAATGTCTTTATGTGAAAGAATCAATCACGATCAATCTCTAAAGACCAAATCTAAATTAATTAACCTTATCTTAAATTGCTCGATCACATTAATTAGGAAACAAATAACTGAGTATTGTTGTCTACCGCTCCTAAAGACCAGTTGGTGTATAGTCTCCACGGTTTTTTTTTGCTGATTTTTTTTCGTCACCTCCCCCACCCCACCGGTTTAGTTTCGCGTCACCCTTACACACAAAAAAAAAATTTGAACGGATTAGAACTTTCCATTCTAGCACAAGTTATTGAGGAATGTCTTTATGTGAAAGAATCAATCACGATCAATCTCTAAAGACCAAATCAAAATTAATTAACCTTACCTTAAATTGCTCGACCACATTAATTAGGAAACAAATAACTGAGTATTGTTGTCTGCCGCTCCTCCTCCACCAGTCCACAACGCACAATCTGGATGAACGCTGGGGCAAGAAGAGAACACACACGGCACGATCCGTCCTCCTCTCCCCCAGCCCTCCTCTACATGCTCCTCCTAGATCGTGTCCCCGTCAGCCAAGTCCACTCCTCGGCGTGGTCCATCTCAGCCGTGAAGGTGATCGCCATCAGCCAATAGCAGCCGCTAGAATCGTCGTCCGATGCGCACTAGGTATCCTACGCCGCCGCCGCCGCCGCAGGGGAACTCCTCGACCCGCCCAGCCTCCTGCCGCTCCGCCCCCTTCCGTTCCCGTCGCCGCAGTCACCCCCTCCATCTCCTGCCGGAGCCACTCCACTGCCACGAACATCCCGCGCGCGATGTACATGACCGGTACGGCGGCCCTGACGGGGAGCGAGAACCGCCACGGGACCGCGGCGGTGAGCCCCTCGATGAAGACCTGCGCGGAGAGCAGGAACACGTGCGGGGCTGCGGCGGCGATCCCCGTGGTGTCCCCGGACCGGAGGCCATCGAGGACGTAGAGCGCCGGGAGCGCGGCACCAACGAGGAACCCGCCCATGGTGTGCGCGGCGAGGAGGAGGCGCGCGAGGCCGAGGAAGACGGGCAAGGACGGGTTGGGCTTCTCAGGGCGCTTGCGGGAAGGCCAGCGTGGCCAGGAGAAGGTAGGGGAGGAGCAGGACGGCGAAGGCGATCTCCAAGAGCGGCACGGTGGTCGAGAAGGCCAGCACGGCCTTGGCGCCCAGCGTGTTGAGATGCTTGCATGTTTCATGACATGTACCTGAAGGTCAAGGTAACATGTTCAAGAACAAGAGGGTCCTCATGGAGAGTATCCACAAGTCCAAGGCTGAGAAGGCAAGAGAGAAGACCCTCTCTGACCAGTTTGAGGCCAAGCGTGCCAAGAGCAAGGCTAGCTAGCAGGGAAAGGAATATTGCGAGGAGGCAGGAGAGATTGGCTCAGGTAAGATGATTTTCACTTGAGCCCTGTCTATTTCCTCACATAGTTAGATTTGTGCTGCATTATATTGGTACTGAAATACATAATGCGTGCACATGTCTCCTGTTGGATGTTTCAGAGATGCTTATGCAGGGTTTCTTTAATCTTTTTGGTTCATGGTACCAGCTAATGAAATTTACGTGCTCTGATGATGAATTCGTGCCATGTCGAGTTGGATTGGCGGTGGCGTATTTTTCCTCTTGTAGTCAAATTAGTGAGATGCTTCGTTCTCTTCTTTATGTGAACCTACATGTATGACCAGTGTAATTAGGTGCAGTAGTTTTGGTCAATGTCAAAGCAGAAGAGAGCTACATGTATGACAGTATTGAATCACGGCGAGAGAGTAATGTAGCTTCGTCCCTCCCTGATACCGTGCAATCATGTCTAATGTCTTTCATTAAATCTCCGCGGAGGTGCCGGCCGGCCGGTACATATGTCAGTGCATCATCTATCTCAGACTCTCAGTCACAGCTATCTAATTGGGGTATATTCATCTCCAATTACAGCCTCATACTTTTTTGGACATTCATTTACAGCCCGATCTACTTGGATGTGCGGACCTGGGAGTTGGAACAATTCACCAAGAGAAGCCAGCTCGTGTATAACAGAATGGGTGAGGAGTAAAGGCGTGTCATATTCCATATTTTCATTCAGATTTCAGAGAACGCGACAGTAATTTTTGATATTTTGCTCTACAGGTGGAATTTATCATGAGATCCTACCCAAATCCGAGTACTTCTCCAAGGCACTGTACACCTTCCATTTCGCCCAAAACGATCTCTCTGTGGGCTACTTCACCAATAAGACTACCAAACAGATTGAGGCCTATGACCCCGATCCTAAGGAGCGGTTCACTGTGGCAATGCAGGTACAATTCAAACTAATTTGCTGACAATCTCGCTCACAACCAAGGAAAATTTAGTTCTTGACACAATTAACATTACATGATCTGTGCTGGCTATACTTTATTCATGCTTGCTTCGAAGTCTTGGTTCATGGAAAGAATTTATAATTTTATCTCTGTACTACACATGTAATATAACTTGTACAAGAAGAATAAGAAGCTTGTCAAGTTTTATCTCTGTACTAGACATGTAATATACCTTGCAGTAGAAGAGTACTAGACATGTACATTCTAAGGCTGAGCCAGCCTTAGATTACTTGTAGAAGAAGCTTGTCAATTTCCTATCAACGAATTTGCCAGGCTGGTCTCATAACTGAGCCAGTTCTACAATGCTCAATATCTTGTTGCTTTTCTCTCTGAATCCTCGGGTATGAGGCCCAAGCTTTGCTAAATTAGCAATCCTGCATATGCATCCACTTGCAAGTTGCAAATTGAGGCAAGGATATTCATTGTCAAACAAACACTACTATGCTGCTAATAACAAAAATTAAATTGCATTAGGATGCATGAACTACTTATTTTCATCTTTGATAAGGAAGTTTGGAGATATATATTTATATGTGTCGACCTTTTCCTTCTTTCAGTGAAAAATCATGCATGTGGCCTTCATGTTATATTACTGTTACACCTTTCATACACAGATAGGCTGTGAACTGAACAAGTCAAGTTTTAAAAGTTCCAACAATTTCTGACCTTAAAATTTTAATGCAGTTTGTTTAGCACTAAATGCCAGAGACTGAAAATCATGAGAGGATCTAATGCATCCGTCTGCAGTTTTTATCAGTAGAGTCGAACTCTACTTGTATTTGTGTTTCCTACCATGATTGGTTACATTCGCTGATTCCTTTGGTTTACCGAGAAATTTTTGAAACACGGCCATCTAAGTACTTTTACTCATGCATCAAGTGGTCGAATCAAGCATGCTGTCAACAGTAGTGTGGTAATGGTTCTTTGGTTGATACGATTGTGATTAAACATAATACACACTGAAGTTCAGTACTAGCTCTAAGGTGAGTAGTTGAATTACTGATAATGGAGGTAATTAAGTGGTTAGCTAAAATGATAAGGATTTGATGTATTCAGTCCAGTCATGTGTCTAATTTCCTGAAAGTTGTTAGTCTGTCGGATGCATTTATTTTCCTAGATGCCCCGAGAAGAGGTAGTAGTGGTGGTGCGGGCGCGCCGTGGGCGAGGTGGGCTCCAGGTGTTGCGGCGGGGGCGGCTGCCCCATCGATGGCAGCGCGATGCCCCCTGCCGTCGGGCCCATGCCGCCGGACATTGGCGGTGACCGGAGACTGTCGCGACGATTGTTGGTCGGTTGCGGAGCTTGCAACACGAGCTGGTAGCGCCAGCGTTGGCAAGAGAGTGAGGTGTCCCCGGTGCAGTAGGCGGGGGAAAGCTTAAGGCGACCGGTGCCCGCCGGTCCTCATCGCTGCACGTCGAGGTCAAGTCTGAGGCTGCGAGCTGATGCATCCACAGACATCATCGTCGATTGCATCCTCAACCTCCGGACGCCGCTTCCGTAAACTGCTTCGTCAACCTCAGCCGTGACCCTTCCTCCCGGTCGCCGTGTTTAATATCCTACTCGTCGGCCGCCGATCTCGAGCACCACGAGCGAAGGTGGATGCCCTGACAGCCGATCACCAAGGTGAGCTCCAATTTTTGTTGATGTGCAGTTTGTTGGTCGGACGCCACCTAAACGGTGAAGTTCTACCGAGTATGAACTGTTTGTTGTGAGCTCTGTAGTGTTGTGTCCTTTAAAAGTGGGCATGTTAGGCTTGTTGTAGACAGTGCTATGCTTGTTGCTAGCAATTGATTGCTAAATGTGCTATGATTGTTACAGACAGTGGGAATGGTAACTATTAACGAATTTTGATTCAGTTGGTTAGTTACTATAAGCAAGAACACGTTATAAGCGCCAAAATGCTAGAGAGAAAAGTTCAAGAGCCAAGAACACAACAAGGTCGTTGACTTGGTTAGCCTCTTTGATGTAATAAATTGGTGTTGGTGGGTCCATGTGGCTGGAGAACCCTTTTTCTCCAAAACGTCGGCACTGTCGTGCTCGTCGTACATGCCGGCATGGTGGTGCTCAACTTATGGGAGTAGGTTGGCAACCACCGCCTCTTGTTTCATCTAAATAATCACATTTTGCTGATATTTTTCTTCTGATTGATTATTGATTCAATTTGCACAGAGCTATTCTGGAGGGAATAGTACAAGCTAACTCTAAATCATTTCTTAGCTGGTCAATCATCTCTACTATTAAAGGCGACCTCCGGCACCCCGACCCCATTGGCACGCGGTAAAAAAATCGCTAGATCCCGCACGCACGAGAAACCCGGAAAATCAGCCCACGCTCCCACCCCATCGTCGCTAAAAAAAAAAGAATAAACTGCCGCCCACAAACACGTCCCGCCCCCACCTCTCCCCAACCCCTCGCTCCCGATCTCGTCTCTCTCCTGCCAAAAATCGTCGCGGACACAGAGAGGAAGGAGCGCAGCGGAGGCGCCGAGGAAGAGGGGGTCGCCTCGCTCGCTTCTGCTGATGACGATCATGCCCACCGCCAACCCTCACCGCCGTCGCTGCCGCGGCGGATGCGGCGAGCCCCAAGCCGCTGGGACACCGGACGCGGCCACCCCGCCGTCGACGCTGCCGTAGGGACAGGAAGAGCAGGGCTGCGGGCGCCAATGCCGGCGCTGGCGGGGCCTGCGAGGAGAGCGCCCGCCCTGAACCCGACCCCCACCCCCGGCGAGCTCCGGTTCCGCCTCCCTGTAATCTGCTCCTCGGTCCTAACGCCATGGCTTATTGCAGGTGGAGGTGGAGTACGCGCCGGAGAAGCCCGACCTCAGTGCCGACGACCCCTCCTGCTTGGCGCCTTCGCGGCCGTCTTTGAGAAATTCGGGGATGGAGGATCCCGTGTGCGTGGGCGTGAACCACCAGCACGCGGCGCCGATCGATGGACGCGGAGCCGTCCCGGGCGGCCCTGTACAACCCCAAGACCAACTACACCTCGCCGAGGCCGCGGTTCCTCCATTACAAGCCCGACCCCCTAGGCGCTGGCGTCAGGCGCCTCGAGGACGGCTTCGCCTCCGCCTCCGAGAGCAGCGACGAAACCGACGCCACTGCCACCACGGAGGACGACCTCACGTACGGAGGAGGAACAAGAGCAACCACAGCAAAATCACCTGCCAGGGGAGCAGTCAGCTCTCGCCGCTCCATATGAGGCCGCTGAGGCTTCCGTCCTGGCGCCAGAGCCCGCGGCGGTTCGCCGCGCGGCCCCCTCTGCTGTCATCGGAGGTTGCTGCGGTGAAGCCAGAGCCGGCTCGCGTCTCTACACCGGAGCCTAGGGCGACTCCTCCGCGAGCTCGTGCACTGACACCGGAGCCAGAGCTTGGGGTGCGGGCTGTTAGAATTAATGGGCTAGGCCCATAGCAATTTCTGAAATCTCAAAGCCCATGTGTAAAAATGGCAAGTGGTGGTGCTAAGTTTAGTCCTACCTTGGAAGTTGAAGAAGAGTTGGACCTCTTTATATAGTGGGTTCTCTCCACCACTTTAAGTGGTGTGTGAGAAGAGAAAGGGAAAACCACATGCGCTCGCTCGCTCGCCTGGCCGGGCCGGGCCGGGGCGAGGCGAGGCGAGGCGTACATGTGCGTGAATGGTCCGCCGAAATCCGGTCCGTCTCCTTGCAGGAGCGCAGCTTCCTTTTGCCGTTTTATTTTTATGTCTTGGCAGACAAGTTTTTGATTTCTTGTCCGGTAAGTATACGAATTAGAAACCGAGTCGGTTTGGGATTGTGGTCGCGACACAATACCGCCTCTGGTCCTAATATATATACAGCTACCGGCTGCGGCCAGAGACACACCGAAGCCTCATCTCACAACTTGCGCCGCCATCGTAGTCTACTCCATCCCAAACGACGGCGTGCATCGGCGCGTGGGAGAGCAGGTCTCCGGAACCGTTCGTCTTTGCGATCCTGCACCGGGAGAGGACGAATTAGGTTTTTGGGAAGCGCTGTGCGCGACTGCTCAAATTCGTCATCACGGGTCGTCTTCCGTCCAAGTCGGGCGGTGCTACTCATCGTCGTATTCATCGCCGTCAGCAGCAGATCGTCGCCAACATCGTCATCAACACTGTCGCACCCATAATAGCTAACGATCAGTACGTCCAACATCCTCTGTTCATGTCTGTTTCTACAGCTATTGTTACGTGTTTGCTGCTGTTATGCATGTCTTGCTGTTCTTCTAGTTTGCTAGATTATTGCATGCTAGTATCTCTTCTAGTCATGAATTATTTACTGGAATTAATCATGAACTTGCCTAATATTCCAACACGAGCTCCAGCGAAGAAGGGATCCGCGTTGAGGTTCCTGCTTCCCCTTGCTTTCGTTCTGTTCATGTCTGCTGCTTCCGTGTGCGTGCTGCTGCAGAGCCGGAAGGTGATGTTGTGGTGGAAGAAGAACCAGTTGATGATGCTGGAGTGGGAGAAAAATCTGATGCATCAGACTACTACGACATGGTAGTAGATGAGCTTGATGTTGTAATGTCAGAAGAAACTCCTGGTAGTGCCGGTGCCTTGGAGGAGCAGTTGAATATCCAGGATGCAGTTTCTGAAGCAAGCAATGCTGGCTTGATTGCAGAATCAGAGGGTGTTGCTGCAGTGGTAGAAGAATCTGATGCATCAGACTACTCCAAGGCAGTAGATGAGCTTGATGTTGGAGCATCAGAAGCAGCTCCAGGTAGCAGCAATGGCGAAGAGATCAGTGAGGATTTGGACACCCCATCTCAACCTGCTGAGCAGCGTGAACAGGATGTTGAGAGTGGTGAGCCCGAGAACAATCACGGCAGTGGCAAGGAGGGCCAGGAGCCGTATCTTGGTCTTGAGTCGGATTCGAGCGTGTCGATCGCCAGGCTACCTGGACAGAATCTCAAAGCCTGCAGCAGCAGCAGGTGTTGCCATTATCGTGGTTATTCTTTCAGCCGGCATTGCTGCCCTCTCCATGAGGAAATGGCAAGATCAGCTTAGATGTATTTTGTACGTGCAGGTTTGATGCATGATTTCAGCTGCATGTAGGTTTCGGTTTGTGTCCAAGACAAGTATATGTATACCAAATTACCAATATTGATTACCTTTTTTTTCAAATGGTTCCTGCTGAGGGCATGACAAGTGTGTGTGTATAAATTAGTATCATGTTGCCTGCACATTGAATTTATAACTCTTTTTTCTAAATAATGTGTCATATTTTGATTCCTGTCAAAATGGCCATTGCTATTTGCTTTCTAGACATCTTGTATGTTCCTTATGCTGATAATAATTTTATTTTTCTCAGGATTTGATTATGCTCTTCAAGGGTACATTAAGAGCATGTAAACTTCTCTGATAATCAAAGTGCCACATAGACTAATTTATTTTGGTACTGTACTGTCTTTTATGCATTCGTCAGAGCTATTCCATAATTTTGTCCCCAATTATACCTTTTTACACTTTTATATGTGTAGCTTCTTTTAATTTTTTAAGACATTAATTTTTGTTTCTGAAGTCTTCATGTGTGCAGAATTACTTCTGCGGTGAGCCGGCATTTGGTGAGCTTGACGAGTACTTCCTGAAGGTTGATGTCCGCTTCCGCTGGGTCACTGATCAAGGCCACATCTATGTGGGAAGCTGATTTTTTTGTTAGATTGGCCATGAGACACTTGGATAGGAGAAACGAAACGGGAAGAGCATGAGAGATAGTGTTGAGAACCTAAATAGTGCACACACACACACACACACACACACACACACACACACACACACATTTACATATTTCGTGTGATGGTAGTATGTCGTCGTAGTTTTCGTGTTGGTTGTGCTACTTACTGTTCATGTCAGTCATAACTTATCACATCGCTCTCAGTTTTCAGGCATGCTTGGAGCTTTGACATGCAACTATACAAAATCAGAAAGAATATCTAAGGCTCAAGGTAATCTTGGAACTTTAAGGTGATCAATTCATATGATTTTTGGGCTGTAAGAGATTAAACTAACTATTGCAGACATCATGGCTCTAAATTATTAGTTTGTATTTGACCATGATGAAGGCAAGGTGCACGTAGAGCTTCTTTCTATTCTCAAGGAGGTCAGGAGTTCCTTTTAAGGAGGAAGAGGACAACCTTGAACTCAAGCTGCCCCTGCACAGAGAAGTGCTTTAACAGAAAATGCTCCTCCCAGTCATTTGGCGGATACAGAAATAACTTTTAATGAGAGTGACCTAAAGGTCAGTTGTTTTGAATTAAATATACCTCGTTTGCAGGTCTTTTTCTTTGGGTTTGGGAATGGTATATGCTGTAAAATGGGAGTCTATTTTTTCAGAATTTTTTTGTTATTTTGTTTTTATACTCATCGGAGTTCATGTTTCTTTCCAGTTAGTTGTGAGGTACTTCTTAAGTTTCCATTCAACTAATTGACCACCAAAAAAGAGATCAAAATAATATTTTGTTGATAGTATCATCAATGAAAATACAAGATTTTGAAGAGGGCCTTGCTCACGGCAGTGTGAAAAAAGGTGAAGGGAAAGGAAGGGTAATTAAAGAGAAAGAAATGATGTAAGGGGGGATAGGTTAAAGAGATACAATGATATCCTAGGAAGAAAGACGTGGGAGAGATATCGATTTGTTAGAATTGAAATCATGTCTTGTCATTTTGACGCACATTTTACTTAGAACAACTATTTGATTATATATTTTTTGTTGATCCGTGGCAACGCACGGGCATTCAGCTAGTGTAATTAGAAAGCAAAAATAAGCTACCAAAATGATATAGCTTGGTAGAGAAGTTTGGAATATTAACCTCCTGGTTTAGTTACCCAGGCAATGGAGATCCCACACAATTTTTTGAACTCCCATGCAAATTATTATGACAAGTTGCTTGGTATCTGACAATCTGCTTGTCCTTCTGCTATGCATTTTCAGAAACTCCGCGGAAAGCTGCTGCAGATAGGTGTTGTGCTGGTATATTCTTTCTGTAGCCTTTGTTCAGGTAAATCAGACCAAGACTTGGAGACTATAGATAGCCACTCTTTTTTACCAACCTTTGTTTTTGTTAATAATGAGTCTGACAATGAAGTGACTACATCTCCATCTTTTCACCTTTGTTTCTACTGAGCTTATCAAAGGTCCATTCCTGTAATATTTTGGAGGACATCTCCCATTACAATCGTTGGGGTTTTCAATTTATGAGTAAGGCACGCGAAGCTCCCTTACAAACCCGACAAATCGTACTTCGGAATCATCGCATTTTTCTTCATCGGCGGTTCACATCAAACATGTAAGCAAAAGGCAATATATATACTACTGGACCCTGAAGCCCCAAATCATCTTCTGTTTTCTATGTACTCCCATGATTATTTAGCAAATGCCAAAAATAGTGTTTCTTTCATGCGTACATCGTTTCGTTTGGAGTTTTGCCCACTTGATCTGAATATGAGGAAGGACAAATATCTTGTAGCAAATCAGATTCAGGTCATGTCATGATTCCTTAAGGGCCTCATGACTGGTGGTGTTTCTTTCTTTCAAATGAAAACACCATGGTGATTCCTATTTTTCATAGTTGTACTAGCAGGATTATCATAACAACTAAGCAAATGCCAAGTTGGAAATTTGAAGATAAAAAATTGAGGCGTGTGATCAGGTGTCAATACTTAAAGAAAGAGCCTTTAGTTTTTCTTAATCAGAATGCAGAAATTTAAGCATGTAGATCTTTGATGAAAACATAATTAAGATATTGCTGAGGTAATCTCATGTTACCTTTGTATTATGTTAGCCTGCTAATTTACTATATCCAGGTCATAATATTGTTGCTATTTTCATGAACTAAGTAATGGTTAATGACACAACTCGATGAACTAAGTATTGAGAGCATGGGCTGTTGCGGTGGACCGGTGGTAACGACAAGCTCAGAGGGTTTTGCCACTTTTATCATGTTGGTCGTGCTAGCACTGACAACGTAAAATAAACAATATACTGCTAGGACAAGTGACACTTATTCTACTTCCTTAACAGCGGGCAAATTGGTAATTTTTGGTCGATATAGCAAGTTTGAGAAGACCCAATTTTGTTATACTATGTAAGTTGATACACTTTTTATATGTTCGATTGGTGATATTGGAAATAGCTAAGCTTACTGGTGTGATCCATCTAGGAAAATCTCACACAATGACATAAACCTATATCTAGAATGATACGAGGACTGTGAAATAGAAAGGATGTGATGCTACTATGTTCCAGTGGATTGTAAGATGGTATTTGAGGATTTACTAAGTATTTAATGATTGGAAACATTACTCTTGGTATGTTTATAGGCGAGGCTGCTGGCGCCTTGCATGTCAACCCACGACCGCTATAGCGCGATGTGGAGGGCCACTCCTCCTTGTCCCCCTCCGCCTCACGAACGAAGGCATCCCAGTCATCCTCTTTTGCCGGATCTGACACCTCTGGCGCCGTCGGTGTCGACATTGGGAGAGAGAGGGGGAGGGGAATGGACGTGGAGTGGAGGTGAATCGACGGAGTGCGGATTGAAAGTGAAGTGGAGTTAGGGTTTGCTCCGGGTGGGGATTTTAGTGGGAACAAAGTGTGGTCGACGCGGGCTAGCCTGGGCCAGGCTCATGTGGCGGACGCGGCCTTCCTATATCCGCCCCAGATTTTGGTTAGATATGATGGGTGCGAGACAACCCATGCCTACAGGGTTGTTATGAGTCATCGGTCTGCGTCGGTTTTTCTGACCGGGCCTTTCGACCGGGCGTATAGGGGCAGTTTGTGGTGCTCGGATGTAGATGCTCTCTATTGTGGCGTAGTGGAGGTGGTTGGATCGACGGGTGAAGAAAAAGACAAACATTTGGAGGAAGACCAGCGACAATCGAGCTCGACTAAAACATACATTTCTTGTTAGTTAATCGCAAAGGCACTCCCTTCAAATTTCCATGCATTGTGACCATACGAATACATTTTACTTCTATTATCACTATATTCAAAATAATATTAATTTAGAAAATTACCGAGATTTGTCTGGCTATTATTTATTTATGCTCTGGTGGAATGGTAAAGAATTACTTCATCCGGTTTCTACGATGGGTATTCTCTGTTAGACATTTTAATCCCTTTGACGTGAAGTATTTGTGCTAACTGTATATATTGCTTGTGCATAATGGGTACAAGTTCAGGAAGATGTTTTTATTATACTTGCTCGAGTATCATGCCAGTGAAGATAAAAACAAAATTTCTGATATTGTGCGAGATTTCTTAAGTGCATCAAATAGTAGATCTTAATTTGTAACAACTTTTTAGTTGGATAATCGTTCTATATGTATCCAAGGTCAAATTGCCTTTTTGCTATCAATTAACATTGCAAGTGAAGTGGATTTAAATTGTTACTCGATTGGGCCCATGATATCTATTCTCTACACGTGAAATTTAACATGCTTTATGTTTACATAGCTCCAGCAAAATATTTCAAAAGCCCGTGGCAACGCACGGGCATTCTACTAGTCTCTGTAATGTGTGAGAGGTGGGCTTTGCTCTTGGGAGCGAACTTTGGTTGTAACCTTCTCTTCCTTCCTTAATAGAAAAGACATGCAATGCTCTTGCATGTTCTTGAAAAAAAATGTTTTTAGTAATCTAATTTAAATTTGTCCGTCGTTTATGTGAATTACATGAACTGTAGATCTTTTGGACATCCGTCGGTGATCTTTTGGTGATCGAAATGTGCATTCCTCTGTCCGATTTTATGTTTGTGTGATGATATACGTTCCTTTTATCTATGTTACATGCTAGTGTGGATTCGAGGGACCGGATATGAGATACACGGATGTGTACGATGGGATTTGAGGAGTGCCCGGTCAGTGCCCGCGGAGGCACCCAGGCGCGTCCGCGGGCGTTTGAGGGCCCGGATTTGCCAAGCCCGTCTGTAGATGCTCTAACCTGCTCCGTGCTAGTGATAATTCCATTAAAGAGTAAAATGCTTCCTTAACTTTTTTTGTGAGGAACGTGGTACAAATGCAGACGCTTATATACATCATGCACACTTATCTTTATGGACGCATCCACGCACTCCCCTATCTGTGTGAGCACCTTTGAGAGATAGAGACAACAGATTTTGAGATCGACAAAGTTGGCACATGAGCAATCTTAAAAGTTTGTTGGGTGCTTCTGGTAGGTAATATAAGTTTAAAAACACCCATCTAGGTCCATTATGTGAGTGAGACAACCATGGCGGGTCCTAAGCTGGTCTGACCATGCCAGGTGGTCGGTTGACCCATGCCATGTAGGTTGACACAATTTTGGCGGGAGGATTCCTGCCGAAAATGGTTGCTCTTTTTCCCCTGACATATATAATAGTGTGGTTAATTTCCCTCAGTTCATCTTCTCTCTTTTTGTTTCCTTCTTTGCCCTTTTCTTTCTCTTCTTTGTCTCCTCCCACATGGTCGAAAGCTCGAGTGTTCCAGGGAGCTCGTAGTCATCCACGAACAACACTATGGCCGTGATGTCTTTGTCGTTCGTGGAGTGATATTGTTGTTGTGGAGGACAGCCATTTGGCTCATATCAAAGTCGAGTAAAAATCCTAACTGGGCAGGAGAGCATTGCCAAAGGAGTGGATGAGTACTACACCAATCTGTTCGGCTCCTCCTCATGCCGCATCCACTCTCTGACTTCAAGGCACTTGATCTACCAAGTTTCGATCTATTGCACCTCGACGAGCCGTTCGCTAAGGAGGAGATTCTGAACGTGGTTAAGGTCATACCGCCACATAAGGTGTTCGGACCAGATGGGTTCACCGGGCGTTTCTATGCTTCTTGTTGGCACGTCATTGCGTTCGACTTCATGAGAGCCCTGGATGCGTTTTACCGAGGCGACATGTGTGGTTTTGCATGTGATCAATAAGGCCCTTGTCTCTCTGCTACCTAATATAAGTTGGAAGGGGCCATGGACATCAACGACTTTAGGCCTGTCAGTCTTGTCCATGGCGTGGTTAAAATTTTCAACAAGATATTCTATCATGTTGGCTGGCAGTTGAGCTACCTCGCTTGGTGGGAGTACACCAAAGTGCGCTTATGCAAGGTCGATCCCGTCACGACAACTTCATGTTGGTCCAATGCATGGCATGCCAATATCTAGTTGGATATCGTATGTGGGCGTTTCTATCATGTTGGTCCAATGTATCTAACTATCTATGTATTTGAAGTTGAAGTTATTGAACACCAAGGTTGCTCGGACTCAGGTCGGGCGAAATCCATGCTTCGCTTGCCGATGCTGGCAACGGCGACACTCGCGGGTATCGATTCCCTTCTCGGAGGTGCTGCCATGGCCTTTATCTGTGCCCCTCTTCGAGCATCAGGGGAAACCCTAGGTCCGGTTCTTCGAATCGGATGGCGGCGGCGTCATGGCGGCGTTCTTCTTCTTGATGGCACTATCTTGCTAGCTCGTGGTGTCCCGGTGTTGGATTTGAAGACGTTCGACTTCTTGTTGATTTGGTCTGCTCCTCTAGTTTTAGTTGTGGTGGGTTTAGTTGTGTCCTTCACCCTGTTCGGGCTAAGCACCCTATCTCTCTCTGCTCCGGGCACCATGCTCATGCCTCCTTACGTTCATGTCATGTGTTGTACCCTTTTTGTACTCATTATCCTTTCTTCTATCAAAGAAAGGATATACAAGCTTTGTGTATTCGCGAAAAAATTGCCATGTCTGGTTTTATGTTGAACTTATTAATGTCCGATCCTATGAATGGTATGTGTTTATCTACGTTGCCTTAATCTACCTTGCATGTGATTGCATGGATAAGGGGATTTGAATATGAGGGGACGGTTGCGGACAAAAAAAATGAATTAATGGTTGAGCATTGTCCACAGACGCGTCTGCGAACGTATATGGGCTCATATCAGGCAAGTCCGCTTGTAGAACCATTAGACAACAAATGTACAATTGAAGGATAAACCTCAATTTGCATCCCATGAAGTAGTATGTTTGTTTTTCCGCGGAAAGCACTATGAGTTTGTTCCAAATATGTCAATCTGCCCGATAATCCTACATCCATGAAGCTTTTTCTTCAATCACACTTATCCATGTGGCAGCCTACGTAAAACACGTAGCTTTATTTACGTGGATGTAGCATTACTGCAATCTGCCCTCCCTCGAAACCCTCTTGCCCCACCCAAAATACAAATATCGCCGTGCATGTGCTACAAACCTACAATGGCAACCACAAGGATAATGCAATGAATGAATAGATGCACTATCATTATTTGTAAACAAAATCAAAATGCTCTATATAGCCAATCATGTAGTCACTCACAAGTCACACGGTAGAGCTGCGGGGCCACGGCGCCGAGACGTGGGCGCTTCCTGCGCACGAAACAAGCTGTAGGCGGCGGCCATCCACTGGAAAATAGATCCCAATCCAGCAAACCGGACGCGTCAGGCCCACAGAAAGAGTGAAACGGATAGAGCAGAACAACTGCTACTAGCACTCTAGCAGAGAGCCCAAGGCAGAGAGGGGGGGAAGCAGCCGCGAGGTTGGTGGTGCGGTGCCCGGGTAGACCACGGCGCACGCCAACCCGGACCCCGCCGCGCCCAGCATTTCCCCTCGCCGCGCCGCCGAGGAGTACCTCCACCCCCCGCCCCCTTGGACCAGGCGCTAGCAAGTCCGGGATGGCGAGCGGAGCCGTCGCGCCGCCGCCGCCGCCGCTGGCCGGCGGGCGGCGCGTCTTCGGTGGCCGGGGAGTCCTCCTCCGCCGGCGCCTCGCCGCCACGCCGATGTGAGCACCCTTTATCCGGTTCCTATGTTCGCGGCCGGTTTGGTCGCCGGGTCCGTGGACTGCTGGACTGGTAGTACTTTTTCTTGTTCGAGGAATGAGGGATTTCGTGTTCTTACTTCTTAGTCGCTGATTGCAGCAAAGGAAGGGACATGCCTGCTTGAATAGGGAGGAATTTAGGATCGGATTCGCACCCTTATTTGTGGAATTGTTGTTGGCTAATTTACCAATTATTACTGGTTTATTCGCCAGCATTTTGCTATAAGTTTATTCCCAAGCGAAGAAGATAAATATACTTCTCTGTTGTTCTACTAGAAATCAAAAAATGCTGCGAACTGTAGGATGGTTTTTTCGTGGATGCAGAACTGCACAGTACTTTGAAAACGTCTCATTACTTATCATGTGGTTGTGATTCTTGTGAAGGGAAATACTCGCCGTAGGACTAGAACACAATTTTATCTGGATTAGGTTTCTGAATCTTGTGATTTCTTCTTGCTTCGAAAGCATAGATATGTAAAAAAGCAACACCATACTTACATTTTATTTTATCCATGTTGTGCATTATTTTCATGCAAAATCAGTTTTCTTCTTTCAGGAAAGATGAGCCCGTGATTTCTACAAACAGCGGAAAAGAGGAAATGATTGCTCATAGTGTTAATGTTGCCAGAAAAGCATCCATCCCTAGTGTCTCATCAAACATATCCAATAGGACACCAGTGACACCAACACCTTTGCATCCAGCAGAACCATCCGATCTCCGTTTCAATCGTCTTCGACCCTCGATTGAGAAAAGTGATTGCAAATACACAAGATATTTCGGTCGCTATGTTGCTCGGGAGGCTATAATGGATGAGGAATACTGGGTATTATTCTTGTTACTTGTAGAAAATATGCAATCGCTGATTTTGTGCAATAACTTAAAGTCCTCCACTTCTGAGTGACATGGTCAGCACATGTGTTTATGATGAGTTAGTGACAATAATTAATAAGCTACCTGTCTTTTGTTTCTCATGCTAATAAGCTCAGTGCATGAGATCTATAGATACTAATGTTTACATTCCAAATCATGAACTGTAACAATTTAGTTGGTGCTATGAAGTAACGAAATAAAATTTACATTACCACTATGCCTTACATCTCTTCTTACCAAGACTTTATAGATCGCCGCATGGTTGAGAGCAGAAGATCACTATGAAGATCAGTCAGGCGATCGGTTAGTATTTAAATTACAGTGTTGATGAACTTTTTGTTAGTAATATCCTTGTAACTAAAACCTATTCTACTGTTGTTTTCTCACTGCAGCTATGTTGAAAGCTTTAAAAGAAAGTTTGCATCACAGGTACCTGTGTAATCAGTTAGTCATATTTTTGGGTTACTCAGGCAAGTGGGATGGTAATGATGTCGACACGTGCCCATTTCCACCAGCTGATCATTTAATAGTTGACGTTCTGCTTCACTTGTAGCCGTATATCATTCTTGTAATATGTCAAATGTATCATCGCCAGTCATCTCACTGCAGGAATTTCATGCTTTAAAGAAGCGATGTGGCAGGCAGGTTGGAGAGAAGTATACCTGTTTTGTTGCGGTATGAGAGTAAAGCTGTTTGTAAGCCATTTATTAATGCATTTTTAAATCAAGCATGTTAGTTCACGAAATAGCATGTTATGCTAGTTCTGAAATATGCTTTGAGGGAATCAAGACAAGCGAAAGTGGCTACCCAACAACCTTCAAGTTAAAACTTCAGTTTCTGTTAGAGATCTTTTGTGAAAATTATTTAGGTCTACATTGTCAATCACTCTTAAAAGTTGCTTTGATGATAATTTCCTTTATTTCACGGTTAATTAACATCTCGCCTACGGTAATAATATTGCAGGTAAAGAATGATGACGTCACACGAACTGTGGTGAATAGTGTTGTTGGTACAGTAGATCTATGTGTCAGGCATCCTCTACATGGGGAGACATACCCTGCGGTATGGAAAATAGCACCAATTCCTTTGTATTACTCCTGTCTGTGTCTTTGGAAGTTACATTTGGAAATTATTCGCAGGAGCCTGGAAACACACCATTTTACTCTAGAATCTATCAGCCAGATCAGCCAAAATTTGGATATTTAACCAATGTTTGTGTTGCTAAGTATGCACGGCGTCAAGGGATTGCCAGCAACATGTTGTTATTGGCCATCGATGCTGCAAGACTCGATGGTAAAGCATTAGGCTTGTCTGGAATTGTAAAACCACAGATAATAGTAGTTCATCTGCTGATACCTTCGCCCCTTATTGTAGGTGCTGAAAGTATTTATATTCATGTACATAAGGATAACTTGCCAGCTCGGAGGCTCTATGATCATGTAGGATTCAAGGTATATATAATTTTCTTTGCAAAAAAATTATCATTTTTCCATTTAGTTATAAAGCTCTAAGTTGAATTGCTCTTATGTTGGTTATTTGTAGATGGTTGACATGGATGGTGCTCGTCAGTCATCAGATCTGTGCTTACTCTCCTTCAATTCTATGCACTAGGCTAGTTAACAGGGGATTTATTCCCATATCCTTTGTGCAGGTGAAAGTATGCCATCAGTCCTCTTGATTTAGAAAAAGCAGGACGGTGTCGGTGAATATGTTTTACCATCTTGCACATGATAAAAGCTTGTAAAGTTCAAAATCCTTGGAATCGTCTACATGGAGCGACAGTACCGGTGTCCAGAATGCTGTTGATGTGTGTGTGGGCTTTTCATCTGAATGCTTCGTTTTTTTTTATTACTGTACAGTTTGTGAAGCAAGCCCATTTGATGGCTCTGGGTTCATTCTTGTGAGTCTTGAAGAAAAAATGTACATCCATGCTAACAAACATCTGTAATAAGAACTGTGATTTAGTTCCTTCGGCCATAGTTGGACCCGGCCTTTTAGTTTTTGAGTCTACAATTCTATGTTCGGCAGCCGACCTGACAGGCCAACTGGGGCAAGGTGCACAGCCCGATTATAGATTAAAAACATCTGAAGATCATAATTTTTTGATAATAATAATAATTTCCTTCCAAAACTCAGTAGATTATTGCTATAGTTAGTTTTAGCCTGAAATAAGCTAAACCCTCACAACTGTAACATGATTGCTTTGCATAAAATCTTTTGTTATTTATCTTTTGATCCACTAAGAATGGAAAACATGGAAAATTCAGTTATGAAAATAGAATCCCTAAACTGGAAAAAGTACAAGTTGGGGTTATATTCATGGATCATTCGCATTCATGTCATATGCATATACACATGTATATTCTGCTATTCTCTCTGGACTGTCCTTATCCGACCACTCGATGTTTTGACAAGTTCACTTCTGAAACCTTGAGTGAAACTTGGAAGTCCATTTCTTTGTTTATGTTGATATATCAATATGGCTTTGAACCAAAACCTGCGCTCATCAGTTCGTGAAACCAAACAAGTTCAGACCGGATCCCGTTCTGTGCTAAAAGTTTGAGCAATGCTGGGCTCTAACAAAGGCAAACCTCCCTACCCTAGTGATCATGTTAGGCAAATCCAGTAGCCAAACCTCCCTACCCTAGTGATCATGCCATCATGGCTGTCACTTAAGCAACCTTACTGATTTTAAATCAGACAATCTAAAATCCAGTGATCAAAGTTACTGCATGAGCCAAATTTAGTGATCATGGATGGATTTTAGTACAAAACTAACTAAACAGTACCCTAGCATTAGCAGCTCGTTTCGGCGGTGACAATGGTCGTTCACTGGTCTAGGAATGCTTTGTACTTCTGATGAACCTTTATAACAGATCTGAATCCTTTTCATAAGAGAAGTACAGTATTGCCATCATCACACTGGTGCCTATATGAGGGGTTCTTGAGATACGGTTGAACCGCACCTCACAAATTGCCATGTAGTAATAAAAGTAAAGATATAATGACCATTGCGAGGTCACTTGTTGTTCATCTCGATTCATTATAATATTTTATACAGGAACCCGCAATGGATTGTCAACGTACAACTTTGATATATAACAAGCATAAGCATCCCAACCTCAGTTTTAAATTTTGAGATGCATCAAGTCATTTCCCCAAATGGTAGAGTAACACAGAAACAAAAATGATTGTGTATATAAAAGTATTATTGCGAGCTCCCACATCAAGAAATGCCCCGAAACTTATATGCCCCATTTGCTTCTTGTGCTTAACGGGGCAGGTCGAACAGCTCAGGCAGATGCGCGTTGGTGAGCTTGGTCCTTTTAGTGATCTCTTTCTGCTTCTTCTTGGCCTTCGGCTTTGGTCGCTGGCCATGAATCTGCGCCGCTGCACGCCGCTTGGTCGTGTCGGTTGCTGGCTTGTGCCCGTTCTTCAGCAGCTCCTTCTCGATGTCGATCATGTCCCGTGGCAGCTCTATCTCCCGGTAAAGCTGCTTCAAGTCAGCATCGACCTTGATCTTCGATTTGGGATCATTTGGGTACACAATGTCTTCCTGGGAGTCCATGCTTGACAGCCACCAGACGTCACCTGAGGCTTTGAGAGCCTGCGGAAAACGAGATTTCAGCCATATAGATCAGACTTCTGGGCTGAATTCCTGGTTTGCTCACACCTTTGCAATGAAGAGAAAACACTACAAGTACACACTGTGGCTCCACAAAGTAACACCAATACTGAAACACTGATCAGTAAACGATCTGCCTAGTTTCAATATCTTGGAACTAAGTCGTGCTTTGCTTGCTGCTCTATTTATCTGCAGCAAAGAACCACCACTATGGGACTGCAAGTAATTTCACAGATTCAATATGGCTGTGCTCCATCAGACACCAGGAAACACTGTTTCCAAGCAAATAAATTGCCTGTCATGGAACACATCAACTTCATATATTCCTCAGTTCCTCACTGGTTCAAGTTAACTAAATATCGATTTTTTGTGCTTAGCTGAAGGGCTGTGCTGTTGTGTACAGTCCATCCACTTCAATTATTTACCAACAGTGAAGTAATCAACTGTTGAAATATTCCAATGACCACTAGAAGTGCACACAAAAGCAACAACAAACATTAAAATTTAACCTCCATAAAAGCTCGAGACCCTGTTAATTGTTCCAATAGAGAAGGTAGCTTCGAGCATTACGCGGTAATAAGAATTTTAGAACACAACCAATGGAATCCTAGCTAACTGTACTTTACATATACGTAAACAAAAACAAGGATCGCTAAAAGATCCCTACATTAAAATCTGGAACCTCTGTACATAAGACTACTTGGTTTCTGAACACATATACAGTTAGTTCAACCATCAAATTTGATGCACAGCATGCAAAATAATGTGGCACCTACCAGATTGCTCAAAATCTTAGACCAAGAATAATAGTCACCTGTAGATCATCCAATACGGTTGGATATGAATCCTTGACCTCCACAACAGGAAGACCCTCAGGAAACCTTCTGATCAAATGAAGCAATTGATCTTTCCCCTTCAAATCATGCTTGGACTGCATAATTTCAAATGGCGGGTCAATATGCAACCTAATGTGAGATGAAAGACAAAGTCTTTCGTGACGGAAAAAAACCATTTCAATTATCAATGTGTAACAAAATAATCCTCGATGCAATTACCTTGTAAGAGAAACGCTTCCCATCAAATTGTACTTTGGGATTGTTTGTCAGACTATCAAAGACTGCCTTGTTACTATTAATTGCAACATATGTTGCTTCATTTATTTGCTCTGCTGTATAAGCAAGTCTTGTCTGCAGGTTCACAAGAAAAGAGGGGTATTATTTTACACAGAACACATTATAACATATATTCAGGACAAACACTGTAAGAGAACATTCTTTTTGTTACTGTACTATTAAGTCTGTCATTAAGCTAATAAGTTGGAAAAAAATCAAGGATTAAATATGCGAAATAAGGTGCAGAACCATTTTTCAGGCTTGAATAAATATCTCCATTTTTGCGTTAGGACCACCAGTATCTAATAGCTGAGAGTGCAATTATATATTATATTTGTCACTAAAAGCAACAGTAATATCCTATGACATCAGTGCTCTGTTTGTTTTATCGTTACCCAGAGAAAACTAGCACTGTAATTTTTTTCTCTAACCTAAAGACAACATGAGCAACAGCGGAACTTATCCAAAAAGTCACTTATTGTCCTATAAGACAACATGAGCAACAGCATGAGCAACTTGCATTGCATGATCATTAATACTAGTAACGATTTTGCAAGGAAAAGCAGATAACAGATAACCCTGTCACACTATGCATGGGGCGGAATAATGGAAGACGAGGTAATCCCATCAAGTTGAACTTTTGGCAACTTACCTTGTAAAGCAGTTCAATAACTAATTTGATCTGTGCTCCGACAGGAGACTTCCTCACTGAATTGATGTGTTGAAGCCTTTCTGTATCATTTGAGAATTTAATAGCCTGTATCTGTTTTGCTGGAGCTGACGGAGCATTTGCTGGTCTAGACCTTGGAGCATTGTGCGACTTTGTGGTTGAAGCTTGGGTTGCAGCAATGCTGGATAGAGTTGTCTGGCATCTCTCCTGCTGTTGTTTAAATTTGCTGAGACGTTCATTAAGAGCCATCTGGACCAAAGATTGCAATATACTGGATTAATGATATGGCACACAACAACATGCAGGATTACATGGAACAGGACACCCAACTATCTGCCTGATACGAGCAAAACCAACATAACAAGAAATGCATAAATAACACTGCATGTTGAACCAGACAGAGTATTACCACATTGGTTTCAACTTTGATATTTTCTAACAAATAATGATCATAAATTGATTAGGAATAGCAAGTTTAAGGTGATCCTAATTACACAATACCCTGTGATTGCTACGTGTATGCACAGTCAGATAGATTGCATTCAGTGTGTCCTCGTGAATTGACATTGGCATTCGAACAAGCTTTTCTCTACAACTCATGAGTTAAACCTGTTATGCTGTATTCACCTTTTGTTCATCCAACTTAAGTGGTGAAACCGCTTAAAACTTGGATTTTGTGGCGTAACGGATTATTTCCTTGCCTGAATCTGTTGGGGAACAGCTTAATCCCATGTCGTTACCCAGAGAAAACTAGCACAGTAATTATATATTACTCCCTCCGTTCCAAAATACTTGACTTCCATTTGTTCAAAAATGAATGTACCTATATATTAAAACATGTCTAGATACATTTATATTTTGACAAATGAAAGGCATGTATTGTGGAACGGAGGGAGTATATTTGTTACTAAAACACAGGAATTATGTTCAGATCACATGTGTTCTTGAGTGATGTGCCCTCTATCTAATATAGTTAAGTATCAGTTCTACTCAAGCAATCCACTAAAATCAGTTCTGGTGTTGGATCAGGTGAGGATGCATGTGGACATCATTTCACCATATACTCAGCATCAAATTCTGCTGCGAATTACCGAATGGGTGCGTATGGCATCAACCCAAATCCAACTTCACAATTCGAGACATTTCGCCAAAAAAAAAAACGTAGCTAACAAAGGGGGGCGATCACTCGTTCCATCATGGTTCGATCCCTACAAGATCCTACTAAACCGCGTCCAAGATTCTCCGATCCCGATCACGATTCAGTCTATGCGACCAAATCTCACCCCAGGGAAAGCAATCAAATCGGGTCAAATCAAGCAACGGAGAACTGATGGACGCGGGGGGTCTGGAGTAGGGAACTCGTACTGGATCCGCGGCGGCGGGGCCGATCCGGCAAGCTCGAGGCGCCCTTCGGCGAGATGCCGGCGACTGAGCGGCGGAGGGGCCCGGCGGCGATGCGGTGGTCGGCCCAAGGGAGGGAGGGAGACGGACGCTGCTGTCTCGCTTCCTGCCTCGCCTAATTTCTCTCTTGTGCTAAGCGCTGCGCCTGGTACCGTCCATCACCGCATATGAGAACGGGAATGATGTGGGTGGCGGGCTCACATGGGCCTAAATGGTCTAAAGGGGAGGATGTTTCTATGCCGAGCGAGGGCGGGCCCAGGGGCGCGTGGTGGATGAGAGAGAGAGATGGCCGATGGCGACGGTGGACTGGCTCCTTCTTGATACCTCACGTGTAAAATTACATTGTCTAAAAAAAACGTGTAAAATTACAACCCCTAAAAAACGTATAAAATCGAATGGCTAGCGTACAGTGACAAAAACACATATTTTTTTTCATCTCGGGCTAGCCAGCTGCCGAAAAAACCAAATAAAGTCTCTCCAACTTCCGGCCGGTCGGTTAACTAAGGATGTAAGCGAGTTGGAGGAGTTGGCTACTAATTTTTATAGCGGCCTATATTCTTCACAAGGGGTGCATGACATGGACATAGTCTTGAATGTGGTTCCATCCTTACATTCTTCAGAAGGGGTGCATAACATGGGTAGAGTCTTGAATGTGGTTCCATCTAAAGTTACTTTTTTAAATGTTTCCAACAAAGGTGCCAAGGCCAGATGGGTTTCCTGTATATTTTTTCCAGCGTCATTGGGAGGTTTGTGGCACAGATGTTACTCAGGCAGCTCTTCTAATCATTGAGGGAACGGAGTCTGCAGAAAGCATAAACGAAACTACTTTGGTTCTTATACCGAAGGTAAAAAAACGATACTGTTGTCACAGTTCAGGCCTATATCTTTATGCAACGGTATAGGATTGCTTTCCAAGGTTATTTTCAATAGGTTGAAACTGGTGCTTCCTGATATCATCTCAGAGGAACAGTCCTTTTTGTTCCAGGTAGACTTGTTACTGAAAACATAATTGCAGCATATGAGTGCCTTCATTTCACGAAAGAAACACGGCCAATAAAAACAGACATTGTGCTCTAAAGCTGGATATGATGAAAGCATATGACGGAGTCGAGTGGGACTATTTGCAAGCAATTATGTTAAAACTTGGCTTATGGAGAGGTGGATTGACATTGTGATGAGTTTGGTCAGAACAGTCAAATTTTCAGTGTTGTTCAATGGTAAAAAGTTGTAGGAGTTTAAACCATCTCGTGGTATTTGACGGGGAGACCCAATTTCCCCATATATATTCTTGATAGCAGCAGAGGGCCTTTCATGCCTTTTAAAATCAATTGACGAGTCATCCAACCTGAATGGGGTTCAGGTGGCTCCTTTGGCGCCACTAGTTAACCATTTATTATTCGCAGATGACAGCCTATTGTTTTTCAGGGCTAGTGTTGGTGGAGTAAATGAGGTAAACTAGTTGTTGAACGCATATTGCCAGGCTTCGGGACAATGAATCAATCATGATAAATCATCTACATTCTTTAGTAAAAGATGTCCGGAGAGTGTAAGGGGTGACGCGAAACAACCATTGCATGTACCGAACAAATCATTGAGTGCAAAAAATCTGGGCATGCCATCTGATGTGGGGTCCTCAAAAAATGGGGCCTTCAAGTATCTCAAAGATTATTTGTGGAGCAAAGTACATGGGTGGATTGAGAAAACAATATTTTTTGCAGGTAAAGAAGTTTTGGTGAAAGCGGTTGCACAAGCGGTTCCTGTCTTCTCCATGTCTTGCTTCAAGTTGCCTAGAGGACTGTGTGAACACTTAAACATGCTGACAAGGAAATTCTGGTGGGGAGGTAAAATGCGAAGCGTAACCCCAACTGGGTATCATGGGAAGAAATGACATCGCCAAAGAGCATGGGAGGATTGGGTTTTAAAGATTTTGAGTTACTCAACCTAGCACTGTTAGCTAAACAGACACAGAGGATCCTGCAAACTCCTGAATCACTCAGTGCGAGAATTTTGCGCAGTGTCTATTTCCCTAATGGTTCAATTCTCAATGTCGAACTAGGAAGTCACCCAAGACAAATCTAGAGGTCAATAATTGAAGGTTGAGATATACTGAAACAAAGTCATATAAGAAGAATAGGTAACAGGGAGACGACTAACATTTAGTTGGACAACTAGATACCTAGGGATGTTATGATGAGACCTTATGGGTGCAGAGTTGGTAACCTCCCGAACTTGTGTCACATCTTATTGACCATACATCTGCTACATGAGATCATGTGAGACTTGAGGAATTGTGCTTGCCAATTGATATCCCTGCTATCGCTGGCATACCTCTTTGCACAACAGACATCATTGACAGTTGGGCTTGGAACTTTGAGAAAAGTGGTATGTTTATTGTGAGATCCGCGTATAGAATGATTATAGATACTAAGACGAGGAGAGTGGCTTGGTTGGATGGCCTGTCGGGATCTTCCAGTATGGATCGTGACTCGGCTTCATGGAAATTATTGTGGAAAACTCTGGTCCCAGGCAAAATAAGAATGTTTTTATGGCGTTTGGCGAAACATTCTCTCCCTACAGAAGATGCCAGAGCTCACAGGAACATGTCAACTACGAGTACTTGTGGTTTGTGTGGTGCAGAGGATTCTTGGCGACACTCTTTGCTAGGGTGTTCGATGGCTAGATGCGTGTGGGCTTTGGTTGATGGAGATTTAGCAGAACACCTATGCGAGACAACTGGACCCAACGCGAGAGTGGATTTTCTCGATGATAGATACATTATCACATGTTTCATTTGTAAGATTGGCTGTTACACTCCAGGCCATTTGGTGGGCACGTCGAAAGGCAATTCATGATGAGATTTTTCGGAGTCCATTGGCCACATATGGGTTCATATGCAGATTCATTGATGAGCTGAATATGGAGTAGGCGAAAAGTTCCAAAACCACTGGGTCGCCGGGCAAAACAAGGGTGATACCGAAGGCACCCCCACCAGGATATATGAAAACATATATGGATGCGACCACTGCAAGAAATCAGGTGAGGGGTGCGGAGGTGGTGGATGTATGTTGCGATGGAGAAGGAAATTATATGGGAAGCTCTTCCTTGGTAACTTATGGCATAAATGATGCAACGACACTAGAAGCCATTGCATGTCAGGAGGCTTTATCTCTAGGAAGATCTCATGCTCCAAAATTTTGTTGTAGCCTCAAATTCGAAACAGATTGTCAAGGACATAAAGAAAGGAAATCAGGAAGCACATGGGAACACTATCAGGAAGATTAATAGTAGGTATCGATTGTTTAATTGTATTTTTTCGTTTGAAGGCCAAGCTACTAATAGCGACGCCGATAGCTTAGCCAAGTTTTCGCATTCTCTTGATTAGGAGCGACACGTCTGGTTGGTCCAACCCCATGATCCATTTTGTATCCCACATCATGTGGATTTTGAGCAATAAAACTTGGTTATATCCCTAAAAAAAGAGACACACTCACGAAGGAAATATGCCCTAGAGGCAATAATAAAGTTGTTATTTTATATTTCCTTATATCATGATAAATGTTTATTATTCAAGCTAGAATTGTATTAACCAGAAACTTGATACATGTGTGAATACATAGACAAAACACCATGTCCCTAGTAAGCCTCTACTAGACTAGCTCGTTAATCAAAGATGGTTAAGTTTCCTAACCATAGACATGTGTTGTCATTTGATGAACGGGATCACATTATTAGGAGAATAATGTGATGGACATGACCCATCTGTTAGCTTAGCATATTGATCGTTTAGTTTTATTGTTATACACTGGTGTGCGTCGGTCCTAAACAAACGGTTTTTTACCCCTTTCCGCGACGGCCTTCGGAACCGTCGCCAAGTGAGTGTGTGCGATAGGGGGTCCTTCCCACACGACCCAGAAACCGTCGGGGGTATGGAACAGTGATCCAGAGGCCTTCCAAAATGTAATCGTGTGCGATGCAGCACACAATAAATTCTTTCGCATGTGTGGTGTCGGTGATTAAGCGTTTCTAATGACGCAGTGAAACCATGCGGCCTGTCGTAACGAACCGTTTGGGAAACAGTATGTAAGGCACACGGGCCAACATATGAACTGTGTGTGATTTGTGCCCGATCGCACACGAGTTTTCTGCGTAACCCGTCTGCCATGCTAGACTCCATCGCACACGTTTTCCAACAATTACCGTCTGCGATAATGTTCTATCACAAACGGTTCAGGAGCCCCTTCGCACACATACAAGTGCTGCATACCGTTTGTGATTTGTTAGGTATCACCAACGGTTGCTGCAAGAGTGACGTGTGCTTTTCGTTTGGGATCCCACACGTTTCCTGAAAAAAATACGACTGGGATTGTATTTTGCATTGGGCACAGTTTACTCCCAGTTCTCGTGTGCGATAACGCGATATCACAAACGGTTTCGGAGAACCTACGCACACGTAGTAGCACTACGAATCGTTTGCGATCTGTTGTGTATCACCGACGGTTCCAATACGATTGACGTGTGCTTTCGGATGTGGATCGCACACACTCATTTAGTTGAACCGTGTGCGGAGCAATTGCCAGGTTAAAACAAAAATATCCCATTTTGAATCGGCACACAAAAAGCAAATTCGCCACAATATTCAATTGAACAAATAAACATAAATATCTCATTTTGAATCGGCACGCAAAAAGCAAATTCGCCACAATATTCAATTGAACAAATAGTGTCCACAGGAAGAACATTCATCAGATTTCGCAACAATTGCAATTGAACATATGGTAGCTAAATTCCAATGATTTGTCCACACATATATGCATTACATAATTAATCATAGTGTACGAAATACGAAAACCTCATCAGATGAAAAACAATGGATCCATGCATTATATGTTTAGCGGCTAACTCTTACTCAATGTTTCAGGAGAACACATGCTAAAATCTTCATTATCACCAGTGGGATTGATGTAGTGATCCAGGAAGAAGTCGCTGATAAATCTCCGAACCATTAGCAATTCACCAGCCGGGAGCGGTTCAGGGGTCCTCGGTTTTAAGATGAGCTGCAGTATTTTTAAGATCAGAATATGCCATATGAGTGGAGTAGAAGATATTAATTAAGATAGACTTACTGGTACTAATTCACGAGGATCGTCACAACTATCAGCAGATTTGCAGATGGAGATCATGTGTCTGCAAACATAGTATCCACAAAGGTTGGTCCCTGCTTCTTGCTGAGGACACTGAAATTTTTTGTACAAAATTAGTCATGTATTTGTGCTGTTAGGAACAACCTAACCAGTGTTAGATGTATTATTTTTTCTTTGGACAAAATAGAAAGAGGTTTATTTAGAAGCTTGAACATTTGACTAGCATAAGAAAAGGTATTTGCAGACTGTTGGATAAATTTTCTGAAAATAATGGATTTCGGTGTGTTACAGGAGAAACGATCTCGTGCTGAAGAGGTAGTTTCCTCTTGAACAGGTTCCCTATTTTAGTTTCCCACAATGCGAGCACACTGCAAATGATGATGAATTTTGACAACATCAATTATTGAACCAGATATGAATGCAAATTAATTTCAAAATCATAGAATTCAATACCTATCCAAGAATTGCTGAAGATGCGTCAGATCCTGAGCGTTTGTTGACTCTCTGAGAGAATCAATGTTGTAAACTGTGTTCTTGTTTGGAACAATGAATACCAATATCCAGTGATTGCTACATATTAAGAAAGCCATGAACTTACGAATGATGTCGAAATCTGAAAGACAAGCAGTGTATGCGTGGTTGTTTACTTGACTTACCCTTCATGATATGGCCAGAGAAATAATATTACTCCCCGATTCGAACAAGCTGCTGTTAATTTGGTTCTGGGCGATGAGTGCTTTAAGTAAGAGGCAATCGTTCTTTTTCCTCTTCACTTTCACGCTGCGCTTCCTCATGGTCGTGGGTGTAGCCTTTTTGGCCATTTCCTTCTTGGTACTTGAAGCATTTTTGGCAGAACGTCTGGTTGCCTGCACGGTAGACTGCCGAGCAGACGGTGAAGCTTGGACGGACTTATTAGCAGACTGTTTATCTATGCCGGACCGCTGAGCTGGCGGTGCTGCAGTGACGGACTGCTGGGCTGTAGGAGCAGAGGCATCGGACTGCTGACCATGCGTTGAAGCTATGTCGAGTTTCTGCGCAGGTGGTGCCAACTTGTCGGTGTGCTGAGGAGGCCGTGCCAACGCGTTGGTTTGCTAAGCAGGAAGTGCTGACGCATTGGTATGCTGACCATGCGCCTGCGGGCCGACGGACTGATCAGCAGTCGGTTCTGGACCTACAGACTGCTTAGCAGGCGGTTCCGAAGCATCAGACTGCTTAGCAGGCGGTTCCGAAGCATCAGACTGCTTAGCAGTCTGTTCCATCAGGTTGGTCTGCTGAGCATGTGCTGCAGCTGGGTCTCCCCCTGCTGCTTCAGTGGCCGGCATCTGAACCGACGGTGCGTCATCAGCAGTTGTAGGCCTTGCCACTTGCTGCTTTGGGGCGGAGGATGACATGGCCTGTACGCCACAAAGTCGGTCCAGCTGATCACAGGTTGATGCACCAGCCCGCGAGAGCTGCTCTGGCAAGGAGAGCGTCACCGGTTGAGGGGCGACAGTGGTTGCTCTTGGCGGGGTTTCAGGAATCTCATCGATGAACTCTATTTCCTTTCGTGGCCACTGGATGTGATGTAACAGTGTTTCTCCCAAGGTCCTTTGCTCATCGAAGTCTCCTAGGACATTCTTCAGGGCAAATTCATTGAATCCAGGCTTTACTTTAGTCACGTAGCACTTTACACAGCCCGACTTCAATGGCACATTGTCCAAGAAGAGGCCATCTTCCAAGAAGGGTGGGCAAACCCAGGCTGTTGCACATTTTAATGTACCTTCATAATGTGTAAGCTCGCCCTTCAGTCTGTCTTTCATTCCAGATAGATCAGATATAGCATCATCACGAGCAGCTGCGGTCTCAGTGTCGCTGGGGTCAGCTGATGCACAACTACTCTTGTGCAGTGTTGTCGCACAATAAGCAGCATCATCCATGCCCGCCTCCCCTCCCATCTGAAGGCTATCTGTCAGTGTTAGAGTCTTCTACATCATCATCATTAACTCCTCAACATCCTTTCGAACAGCCGGATAAATCTCCTTCTTCAACTTTTCAAACAATGCATTCTGCTTCATTTCACTCCTCGCCTTTTCATGCTGAGCCTCTCTTCTTTGCTGAGTGTGAAAGCCCTCTTGTGCGGGACATTAACACCTATACCCCTTGCACGGCCAGGGGGCTCTTTTGTGTCCAGAGCAATGGACAGAATGTCACATGGCCCTGAGTTCCTGTAGAACCTTCCAGGGATCTTGGAAGCCTCTACCATCACTTCATACAGTTTGGCGTCACATGCGTTTTCAAAGTAATAAGTTCCGTCATCACGCCTCTTGGCATGTGCCCGCAAGTAGTCTCTGGCACGTTCGCCCTTGATTTCACTAAAGGCCAGACTCCCACCCGCTGTTACTGCTTCTTTGTCCTCCTGTTCCCATATCAGTTTCATGCCGTAGTATCCTGCCACACCCATACGGTGGGGGTGTATGTTCTTCTTCTGAAGTTTCGATTGCTTGAAACTCTTCGCAGCAAACTCTAGAGTTGCCTTGACCCTTTTGAATTCTGCCCAGTCTGCCTTTGTAATTTGGGGGTATGAGGGGATTGGGTCCTTGCCTTCACTCAAGTACTTCTTGTACAGCACGTGCTTCCAGTTTCTCCAAGCATCCCTAGCCTTCTTCAGTGTAGCGTGTTCCACCTGCATTCTCCACTGCTCTGGAACGTTGAAGTGATCCATGATCTCTCGGACTATCCTTCGCCATGTTTCTATGTCAGCCTTCCGAAACCCCGACAGATTAATGTTGAGCCTTGCCCTGCCAACAAATCCACACACACTCCTGAACCTCATGCGTGCTTTATCTGGTTTAGTTGGAGCCCAGGACTTTAAATCAATCTCAGTTACTTCATATACACCTTTAGGCTGGTGTGTGGGCTTCCTTGGAGCGTTCCTCCGTGTCCTGACCGGAAGGGTAATTGCTGCAGCTCTATCCCGTTCAAGACTACTTGATCCCTCACAATCTGCTGAAGACCTAGGGTTGTCCGAATCAGATGAAGATACATGACCTGAATAAGTGCTGTCGCTGCTACTCGGCATCTACAGAGAACACATGCGAAACTCAGGAAAGGAGGATAAGCATAAAACTAACAACTTGGTATCAAGCTTTCTAAATATGCCATGCAATAATTTAGAAAATGTACGGCTAATTTGTTAAGTTTGTGTGACTCGGGCGCCCGCGATCTGTAAATAGGCAGTAACTTATTGGAACAAATACAACTTATATGTAGTAAGGAAGATAGATAATGAACATATATATGCTCTCCGTTATTTTATAGCCAATTTGGGAACATACAGAACGAAATTCGAAGAGGGATTGCGAGGAAATATGCCTCACCGCGATGGAGAGCAGTAACTAACAGGATTCTTAATGCAAACCCGGCCGGACCACAGGAGAGGCGAGGGTTACTGCATCGATATGCTCGAGGGTGGCTGGCGAGCAAACGAAGATGGCGAGGCGCGGGCCGCCGCGTGTTGGGAACGACAGTGGAGGTAGGCTTGACGCCGAAGAGCGGGCACACGGCCGGGGTGAGCACGGCGGCGCCGGAGAGGGTTCTGCTATGGATCTGGGGGGAGGGGGGAGCTGGCGAAGGAGATTGGGTGGACTAGTTGAGTGAAATGCGGGCGGACGGTGGGGGGGGGGGGTGTTGGCGGCCTAGGTGAAAAGGGTGAAAAATATCCCCGGTCGCCGCGCGCGCGGAAAGGCCTATGCAAACGGTTGCCTCTAAGCGCTCGTGTGCACAAACAGAATAATTTCGTTTGAAATGAAGACGTACTAATTTTGAAATGAAGACATGAGTTCATCATTTCTCATCTAAATTTTTCACGCGTAAACCAATCACAATTTTACCACGGGTTTGATTTGCTGGCGCATTTCAGGTCTGGTGTGCTATATGTAAGACTTTTTTTGGCATTTACCGTGCATGTTTGTGTATAAATCAATTCCTAGCCGTACTGCATTTCCTGTCGTATGGGATAAGGATTGTCGTTCGATCTGGGAGCATCCAACGGCGCAGACGTACGATCCGTGGGGTTTGGGTTCTGGCCAATCAGAACACACGACTCAGATCGCACGCGCAACGAGGGGGGCATCGGTCACGGTTTGGTAGGCACACGGCTTTCGTGTGTGAACCGTGTGCTATTTGAAAACATTTTTTTGGGAGGGGATATTTGAAAACATGTACATGTGTTGTCGAAAGGGATGAGGATCATTGTTCGATCAAGGAGAATCCAACGGTGCAGACGTACGATCCGTGGGGTTTGGGTTCTGGCCAATCAAAACGTACGACTCAGATCGCGCGCGTGGCAGAGGGGTGGGGGTGTATCAGCCACGGTTTAGTGGACACACGGCTTTCGTGAGTGAACCGTGTGCTCTTTGAAAACATTTACATTACCTAACATCATATTTTTGTTCGAATGAAAACTTGAGTTCATCGTTTCGCCTCCAATTTTTTTTCCACGGTAAGAAATCATGAGTATACTGGAGAGTGTCATATACTAGTATTATGAATATACAGTACATATGATACTACCTTTAATTAATTATAGCGCACAGTATAATACATAGAGTATAGTATCATATATATATATATCATATTTATTGCCATGCATGACACAAATTAGCATCGCATTTAACATGATACAGTATCTACCTACTATATGTTACTCTAACCCTCTTTATATATATATTTAATTCTTTGCCACATCAGCATATATACTTGCTATTTCCGAGTGCATGACATTGTCGGCTATGATACCACCACTATGGTCAGCCTTATATAGGGAGTATCATATAGTACTATATATATAGTATCATGCATATGATACTAGTGTATGATACTACGTACGTACCTTCATAGTGCATATATAGTATCATATAGTAGTACTAGCTCCCTCTGTAAACTAATATAAGAGCGTTTAGATTACTAAATAGTGACCTAAACGCTCTTATATTAGTTTACGGAGGGAGTATATATCATAAATGACCGTATTTATGGCCATGCATGACACAAAGTAGTATATCATTTATTATATATATATGTTACGGTATCTACCTATGTTATTGCTTCTTTGCCACATCATCATATTTTCTATTCCCGG
This sequence comes from Aegilops tauschii subsp. strangulata, assembly GCF_002575655.3. Lineage (NCBI taxonomy): Eukaryota > Viridiplantae > Streptophyta > Magnoliopsida > Poales > Poaceae > Aegilops > Aegilops tauschii. The sequence continues at coordinate 472,376,366 of NC_053038.3, forward strand.
GTGCATGATACCGGCTATGATACCCCCACTATGGCCACCCTAATAAGGCTGGTCGTAATATGGGAGTATCAAGCGGTATGATGCATGCCAACTAGACTTTTTGGATGATGTGGCACACAGTTAAATGATGAAAGAGAGGATGTGTGGTATCATATCATGATACCGTATCATATTAAATGTTGTACTACTTTGTGTCATGCATGGTAATTAATAAGGAACCTAAGATACTAACTCATGATACTATGCATGCGTGCATTACGGAGGTATTGCCGATCATATACTAGTATCATGCATATATACTCCCTCCTTTTCGGTTTATAGGCTTATCTCAAAATTTTAGTTTTTCCATTTTATAAGGCTCAACTTGGTTGTTCCCCATCACATGTCCAGATTCCAAGGTGCATTAAATCATTGCATGCAAGTATTGAGAGAAAGTTGACCAATGCATGTAGTATATGCATGCATGTATTACAATTAATACATTGGAAAACATAAATTTTTGAGGGAAACAAAAGCATTAATTGGGTGTTCTTGCAAACTACAAAAGGTATTCCACCACTCACCATCTACCTTGGTTGGTGAGATTTTTGAATTGAGCCCTATAAGGCTGGTTGTAATGGGGAATATCATATATATATATATACTAGTAGTATCATGCATATATATGATAGTGTAGCTAGGATACCAGCTACTTCCGTAATGCATAGTATCATAAGTTAACATCTTAGGTTGCCTTACTAATCACACAAAGTAGTAGTACAACATTTAATATGACACGGTATCATGATATGATACCACATCCTCTCTTGTGTGCCACATCATCCAGAAAGTCTAGTTGGCATGCATGATACCGCTTATGATAATACCATTACAACCAGCCTAGCTAAACCGGAAAGGAGGGAGTATGAGACTAGCTAGCCACAATGGAGAGTAGTACACTGGTAACATACACATATCCCTAGACTATATATGTTACTACCTTCATAGTGGGTAGTAACATAAGTGTAGTGTCATGCAAAGCTTCATTTCTTAGGTTACAAACTCATATTGCATTGGGACATGTGATGCTACAGTAACTATCTAAGTTACTGAAACTATCTCTCTCCTCATTAACTTATTGCCACATAAGCAAGTTTGCTGAGTTGGAGTCGGTATTACTGCTGAAGTTACTCCCACTATGGCTAGTCTGATACAGGCTAGTCGTCTATGATATACTAGCTACCTCACTAAGAGCATGGTTAATAATACAACCAAGGGTTGGCTATAAGAAGTTGACATGTCATATACAGCCAACTTCTTCGCGGGTATGTACAATAATAAATTTTATATACGTACTAGTTTATCAATAGTTGGCCCACCTTACATCCTCACAAAGTGTCTTGGGTCTCCTGTTGTAGCTGGCTCTACTAACCAAGAGCCCGCTTCTCTTCTCTTTCCTCGAACTAATAAGCACATATATATTATTCTATTCCTTATAGCCAAACTACCCACAGTGGGAGTAACATAGGTAGTAACATCACACATATCTAGATAAAATAGATGATGTGGCAAGCAATAAATGAAGAAATGGAGGAAATTGGATATGTGTGATGTTACTACCTATGTTACTCCCAGTGTGGGTATAGTCTTACTATAGTATGAGACTACCCACAATGGGAGTAACATATGTAGTAACATCACACATATCTAGATAAAGTAGATGATGTGGCAAGCAATAAATGAAGAAAGAGAGGAAAGTAGTAACATAGCTAGTTACTAGTAGTATGAGTAACATCACATGTACATATCAAGGCAAGATGTGTCTATAGCCTAATAAATGAAGTGTTGCATGTTACCACACATATATGTTACTCCCCACTATAGAGGTAGTAACATAGACTAGTGTAACACATGGGCATGTTACTAGTCTCTGTTACTACCCATTGTGGCTAGTCTGAGTAACATCACACATCTCGAGGCAAGATGAGTCTATAGCCTAATAAATGAAGTGTTGCATGTTACTACACATATGTTACTCCCCACTATAGAGGTAGTAACATAGATTAGTAACCTTTTATGTTACTACCCATTGTGGCTAGTCTTATGTCACTCTATTGTGTACTTATTTGCTCTAATAATTCATAGTATCATAGAGTAGCTAGTATCATATGTAGTACTTTATTTATATTGTCATGCATGACACATAGTAGCATAACATTTATTATGATACGGTTTCATGATATGATACTTAACCCTCTCTTTCTTCATTTAATTAATTCTATGACAACTCATCAAAATTGCCTAGTTGGCATGCATGATACTAGCTATGATACCACCTTACTATCAGCCTAGCAAAGGTGTACAGATCATTTGTGCGTCACTTTGTGAGTTTTCATCTGTTTGTTCGAGAAGCGGGGAGAAGTTTCAAACATTTTGGCCGCGAGGTGCGGCCACTAGCGTAGGCCTAGTTGGTATTTTAATTATAGAAAATTCAGATGGAGTTTGGACATCATCAAAATCGATGTGTGCCTGTGGCGTGCTCTCACGACCCCGTGGAAAAAATTTGGTAAAGTTTGGCACAAGTTTTGATGACCGCTCCTTCCAAACCGAAGCATCTCACATGAAGGATCATGGTTTTCCAAAAGGAGACATGTCAATTCAAACTCCTGTGGCCGGTGACTTCATCGTTTGGCCTCATAAAAGTTTCCACGATGCGCAATCACCATTATACCACGGGTTTGATTTTCGGGCGCATTTCAGGTATCGTTAGCTATATTTAAGACATTTTTTGAGATTAACGTGCATTTTGTGCATAAAAATAAAATTACAACTGGAACTGCATGTGCTGTCGAAAGGGATGAGGATCGCCGTTCGATCTGGGAGCATCCAACAGTGCAGACGTATGATCCGTGGGGTTTCGGTTCTGGCCAATCAGAAAGCATGACTTAGATCGTGGGCGGGGTGGTGGCGGGGTTTGGTCGGCACACGGCTTTCATCAATGAACCATGCGCTATTCGCAAACCAGATTACATATTTTTGTTCACACATACTGTAGTGAGATCGATTGAGTGTGCTACCTCTATGATATAATAATAATAATAACAACAAAAAACAGTTCATATTCATTGCCTGAGCTGACAGCATATCAAGGTCAACATATTAACGGTTCTTACATCAACAGAAAACCGGGCATAACTCACAAATTCAGTACACGCGACAGTTCTAAATTGAACGAATTAAGTTGCAGGGTAGGCATAAAGACTAGTCTTACAGCTTAATTCCCATGTACATGGGGGAAATGGGATCATTAAGTTAACCCCGAATGAACTTGGGGTTTTTGATGATTTTAAACTTCTTCTCTGTTGCACTGGTGCGTGATCCCTTGGCTGGCAACTCATCAAATTCATCGTACTCGTCCTGATCAGCAACATCGTCGACACCCAATACCCTTCTCTTCCCATGCATTGCTAAATGGCCGTTCTTATGCAAGGGGTCTTCCACAAAGAAAATCTGGGTAGCATCGCTGGCAAGAATGAATGGGTCCGCGTGATATGCCATCGTTGTCCTGTTAACACAGGTCTTCCTGTACTCATCAATCCTTACTTGACCAAGAGGGATCCATGCGCACCTGAATAATGCCTCCTTAACTTTCACATAGTCAAGCTCCCAAATCTCTTTGATGTTTCCATAGTATACCCTTTTATCAGCTTCATTTACAGTCATGCATTCTATTCGAACAGAGCTGTTCTGATACGAGGTCTTCTTATCACGTTCCGCAGTGTAGAACGTGTATCCATTTATGTCATATGCTTGGTACGTCAGCATCGTAGGTGATGGCTTTTGTGCCAACCATGTAGCAATGTCACCGGTGGATCCTTGTGCCAAACGATTCTTCAGCCATTCGGCGTAGTTCTTAGTGTGCTCCTTCATCTCCACCTCTGATGAAGGCACCATTGGTACGAATCTTGGGCGTATCTCCGCCAAGTGTTCTTCGGCATAAGCGATGAGAACTGGGCTGTTAAGAAGTACCGTCAAATGGGCTTTCTCTGCCAATTCTCCGGGTGTAGCCATTTGCGTGCCAGCAAGGACTGGCTTACCTTTCAGCCTTCCCTCGTGGCGAGAGAGGGGCAAACCTATAGGTCTTTGTTTCATGTATTCGGTGCAAAACTCAACCACCTCCTCCGCGGTATAACCTTGTAGGATGCTTGCCTCTGGATTCGGTTCCGACAAAAGCACTTCAGGATTCCCATGAACCGCTCGAAGGGATACATGTTGCGAAGAAACACACGACCACAATACTTTATCTCGTTGACAAGGTGCACAGTGAGATGGACCATGATATCAAAGAATGACGGTGGGAAAACATCTCTATAGGTTGGACAATATTCTTGCAATATCATCTTGCAAATGATCCAACTCTTCAGGATCTACAACTTTCTGCCATAGTTGGTTGAAGAAATCACAGAGGTCAATGAGTGTGTTTCTTATATCTTTGTCCATCAGATTCCTGATGGCCACCGGGGGGATTTGTGTCAACATTACGTGGCAATCATGTGACTTCATGTGTCCCAACTTCTTTTTACCCGAGCTCACATCCACAAGACTTCTGATGTTTGCGGAGTAGGAAGAGGGTGTCTTAACTGACAACAAATAGGTGAAGAACTGTGTTGCTTCTTTTGTACGGAAATTGTAACTCTGGCGAGCTTTGATGAATTTGTCATCATCTTCTGCTTCACTCTTGCGTTGTGATTGATCAGCAAGCATATCGAGCCGTGAACCGTCACCATCCTTTCTTTTACCTTTAATCTTGAGCAGAGTACCAAGGATGCTTTCACATACGTTCTTCTCTACGTGCATGATATCGATGAAGTGATGTACACATAGAATCTCCCAGTAAGGTAATTTCCAGAACACTGATTTCTTCTTAAACACTTGATCCTTGGGTGTTAGTTTCACCGTCAAAGGGTGGTTCTTACCAAGCACAACATTAAATTTTTTAGCCATGTTGTGGACCACCTCCCCTTCATAGGGTCTTGGGGCTGCAGCTGTGTCGGTGTCCTAGGAACGGGGGTCCCCAGACTTGCCTGCCTGCGGCCCACGGCGTGGCTCCACCAGCGGCCCTGCACGACCCATCTTCACCAGCAAACACTCAAGACCCTCACGAGGGGCCAAGCCTCGCGAGGTGGACGATGCAAGACCTCCTCGGGGGCGGCCTCACCAGGCTAGCTCGCGAGGGGCGGAGAGATCAAGGCAAGGGGCACCTCGCGAGGTTCCTGTGACGTAAGCCACGACGACCGGGGCCAGGCGGGCGCCAGCACGCACAGTGTCCTCGTTTCCTCTTTGGTGCTAAAGAGGGAAGCGCAGGCGAGGAGTCCCGAGGCATCAGGCAAAGGTTTCCATATCAGTGCAACGAGACCAAGAACAGCAGGACAACAGGACGGAGGTCACCGTGGAGCCCAAGACGGCGTCACCACCAGAGCCTTTGGCAGGCGAAGACCACCTTTAGTCAGGATAACTTGTACTAGTTGTCTCCCTTCAAATTTGGCCATTGTGGCATCCCTTCCCGCCAGCATTTGGGAAGAGGACCAGGGCCTCTATAAATAGGGCTAGCCACCACAGTAGGAGGGAGGGAGGATCTGAGGCAACTGATGGCGGATCATTCAGATTATCCTCAACCACACAAGCTCACCGAGCACAAGAGCACCTCTCCTCAGGAGGCTGTTCTTCCCCTGTACTAGTTCTTCCTCAACCTAAGAGGCAATCCACCACACCACACTGGAGTGGGGTATTACACCACATCGGTGGCCCGAACCAGTATAAATCTTGTGTCCCTTTGTTCTGCAAGTTCGACGCGCGGAGCCTTGAGATCGCGATGAGGGTGAGTGCTAGAGGGAGGAGAGATCTTTGTGCGCACCCCAGTGTTCGAACCTCGAGGGTTTTGCCGGAACCCGAAATCCGACATTTGGCGCGCCAGGTAGGGGAGTGCCGAAGCTTTCCTTTCGCCGATCCGCGTTCCATCGCTCCATCGCATCCATGGCGGACGCGTGTCGAGCCCGCGCTGAGCGTCGGGCCGCCCTCGCCGCTCGTGTCGCTCAGACAGCCCCTGTCGGCGGGCCTCCTGTCGTTCCCTGTCACCCGCCGCCAACGCTGCCACCGGTCCGGCAGGAAACGAGCAACAAGCGTCCTCGCTGCACCCCTCGGTGCGTCGGGATGGCCGTACCGCCACTCCGTCGCTGACCCCAGCCGGCTCATCATCTCACGCTCGTCGCACTCCCACGGATGCACAGGCCGCGCTGCTCATGGCACGCGAGCTCCTGCGCTACCACTCGGTCGACGACCTCTACGAGGACTGGTTGGACCACATCGCCGAGCTCGTCAGCGCCGCTGGGGGTTCCCCCGCACCCTCCCTCTCGCTGCCTCGCCCTTCGCCAGCTGCGGGCGACGTAGCTCACGGAGCACCTCCACCACCTCCACACCAAGACGGCGCTCTGGCGCCAAGGCGCGCAGCCCCCCGGCGTGACCCACCGCGTCGGGCGCCCGCGCGAGAAGAAGGAAGGTGCCAAGAAGTTCCCCGGCCGCAAGAGAATGCTCCCGGGCTCCCAGCGCCACCGCGACAAGACCGCGTGCCGCCTGCAATGGCGGCGTGCGGACATCAGGGGCAGGCTGTGCATCAGCAAAGGGCCCCGGTGGCCACAGTAGGCTGCCACGCCTTCACTCCGGAGCTGCGTAGCGTCGTCTAGCCGGGCAAGTTCAAGCTCGACCTGCCTCTGTGCTACGACGACACCCCCGACCCTGCGGAGTTCTTGCAGCTCTACGAGCTGAGCATCGAGGCGGCCAACGGCGACGACAAAGTCATGGCGAACTGGTTCCCCATGGCTCTCAAGGATGGTGCTCGCTCGTGGCTCCTGAACCTGCCCCCGGGCTCGATCTCCTCCTGGGATGAGATGCGCGACCGCTTCGTCGCCAACTTACAGGGCACTCGCAACCGCCCTCTGGCCGCGGGTGACTTGCACCGCATCAAGCAACAGCCAGGAGAGACCTTGCAGAAGTACATCTAGCGCTTCAACAACGTTCGTCTCAAGATCCCCAAGGTGACGAACGAGGCCATCATTTCGGCGTTTTCTGATGGCGTCCGTGATGTCAAGATGAAGGAGGAGCTCGCCATCCACGAGGAGCTATGCACGGCTCTGGAACTGTTCAACCTGGCGACCAAGTGCGCAGGAGCCGAGGAGGGGCGCCTTTCCCTCCTCGAGATCCTAGCTACCGACCTGGAGGAGAAGAAAGCCAAGGCCAAGGACGTGAAGCACAAGGGAGTGGCCGTGCTCGCAGTGGAGCCGGACACGAAGCGCGGCCGGGACCACCCCGAGTCGTCCAAGAGCAGCCGTCCATTCTGCGCCTTCCACAACATACACAGCCACAACACCAACGACTGTCAAGAGCTTAGGGCCATTCGAGATGGACGCTTCGGTCGATGCCCCGAGCGCAATGACTGGGGATACGGACGAGGAGGAGGACGAGGCAGAGGACGCTGGGACGATCGCGACCCCTGCCAGGAGTGGCGCGACCGGCCTTGCGAGGACCGCTGGCAGGACCAGCCTCGTGAGGGCGCCTGGAGGGATCAGCCTCGCGAGGACCGCCCTCAGGGCAACACTGGTCTTCCTCCACTCCCGCCGCCACCAAGAAGGAACGACGACCACCATCAGGACGAGGGGCTGGGGGCTTCCAGGAACCGCGCGCTATCACCTGCATCCTGGGTGGAGCTCAGGCCCCAGCATCTCAGCGTATCTTCAAGCAGTTTGCTCGTGAGGTGAACGCAGCCCTTCCCAGGCTTGAGGCCACGCGCCCGCTCAGGTGGTCCAGGTGCGCCATCACCTTCAGGTCGGCGGACCAGCTCAAGTGTGCGGCCACTGCTGGCGCCCTCCCGATGCTCTGCTCACCCGTCATCAGCAACGTACAAGCCACCAAAACCCTCATCGACGGCGGCGCATGGCTTAACGTCCTGTCCGTCAAGACATTTGACAGCCTCCAACTGCCAACGATCAGCTTCAGCCCACCAAGCCCTTCTCAGGAGTGACCGACGGCTCCACCACCCCGATAGGGCAGGTCCGCCTCCCTGTCACCTTCGGACAGTGCGACAACTACCGCACCGAGCTCATCGACTTCGACGTCGCCCACATCCGTCTGCCATACAATGCCATCCTTGGGTACCCTGCGCTGGCCAAGTTCATGGCAGTGACTCACCACGGCTACAACGTCCTCAAGATGCCAGGAAGCGGCGGGATCATCACAGTCCCCTACGAAGAAAGTGATGCGGCGTGTTCCCTCGAGCGCGCCTTCCAAGCCGCAGCAATCGAAGACCCCAACGACCAAGGCACCATATACCCTCTTGAGGCCATCCCCAAGAAGAAGAAGCAACTACTCCGTACAGGGCCTCAGGGGAGCGGCGCCTCTAGCGGTGCCACATCAGGAGCGGCGCCCGCACCTGGGGCGCCTCCCTCCCTCGCACAGGAAGGCGCGCCTGGCGCCCTCCTCGGGCAAGGCTCGGGTGCTCTCATCTGGAGGGCCTTAGACCTAGCCAACATCACGAGGGAGGCGCTCGGGCACCACGTGGAGGCGTGCTTTGCGACACGTTTCCCTCAGGAGGACACCGGGCGAGGAGTGCCCGGCGCTCAGGAGTTCATCGCCAAGACCACTCAGGAGCTGCAGAATGCAAGGACCATGCGCGGCGGTCGCCGCCCACTTGGCGCGGCTCCCCATCCAGGCGAGGATGGCGGGCTGCATGTCTGCATCGACATCCAGGGCTCAACAGGGTCGCATCTCAGGAGCGCTTCTGGCCTTCGTGCGTGGGACCTTGCGAGGGCCCACCTCACCGTTATGTTCGCATGCCATTCGGCCTGCCGAGCATGGCGGCCGCCTTCCAGCGCAACCCGCGGAGCGTCCTGGCGACCCAGGAGGCCAGGCATCGCGCGGTCCTGGCGGAGACGAAGACGGTCCTCAAGGAACCGCCTGGACCCCCAGAGCCTCCCGAGGCTCAGGGCCCCGGTGGCTCATGAAGAGCAACCCCTTCGCCACGCATCTTCAGCTACCCCAACATGCCTTCGGCAACGGAACCAGGTGAAATTTTCCAAGTTTATTTAGCTAGGAGCGCCCCCCGGGCTGCATCACTCCCAGGCCGCGTGTGCCTGTCCCTGCGGCATGTATCCTTTTATGTCTTTAGCTTACTCTGCTGGGGGCGCCCATCGGGCTGCATCATCCCCAGGCCGCTCGGGTCCGACCCAGTGGCATGTATCGTTCTTGCATTTACCTCAGCTAGTTCGCTTTCCATGCATAAGAAATCTATGGTTATCACCTGCTTGGTTATAACCCATCGTGACCGCCCGCGTCGCCGGTCTACCCCATGCTCATCCCGCAACGGGAGCTACTCACGCTGGCACGACGCTTGTGCTCGGGTCCGTCCCTGCAACGCCGACAAATCTGAGCGGTCGAGTTCTGACTCGCGGCACGTCCCGTGCACGTCACCTCACCAGGCCCTCAGTGCCTTCATCTTCTTGCGGAGCGGCCAGCGGCAGACCGGCAATCATAGTGGCAATCTGTGTCCCTCCTCGCGCTAACCCGCAGGAACCTCATGAGGACAACAGTAGGCGGTGCTGCAGGCTCCCTCTTTTCCCATGCAATTCGCTTGCGCGTTAAAAGGGGCGCTCCTGAGCATCGCGACTCAGGAGCTCTTACTGGCTCTCTAGCCCTCACGCCCTGGCCTTGACCACGGCATCGCGACCTGGCATACCAGCGACGGCAGAGATCGCTCGAGGGCCAGGACCTAAGGACGTAGAGCACATGGAAGAGCGGGGAGAAGAGGGGGAGACTCGCACGGGCCCAACCTAGCTACACTACAGCCGTCGACGCATGAGTCTAGTGCAGCACAAGGAACCAACTCTGGACTGCCAAGATAAGTTTCGCGCCCGGGTCGACCAAGCGCTACGGCATAGGATTCTCACTTGTTGCAGCCTTGTTACGGCAACGTTGCCTCCCTTTCCTACCTCTCGGTGGCTGCTTGCGTGCTAAAGGGGACCTCTTGAGCATCGCGCCTCCGGAGCTCTTGCTGGACCTTAGGCCGCTCACCTCCTGGCCTTGACCACGGCATCGTGACCTGGCATACCGGCGATGGCTGCAGCCTTCCTGGGGACCGGGACCTGTCGGCGTAGAGCACCAAGCTGCCGCGGGGTTGGAAAGGGGAGACCGAGCCGAAATAGGACATGCGATTGCAAATTTTCATGATAAGGATAATATCAACAAAAGACGTTACAGACCCTTTACACTCCCCCGCGGGGTCCATCCCGATTCCTCGCAGGAAACAAAAGAAGGGAGTTTCTAGGAGCACTATCTACACGCGCCAATGCGGCCGACGCCATCATCAACAGAGGGCCACGGGAGGCCGGTGCCAACCCCATCCAGATCAGCGACGGCGGCGGCCTGATGCTGCGGCCTTGCTCCGAGCACGGCGAGAGCTCGGGGGCACGTAGCTATCGTCGCTCGTCTCCTGGGTCTCGTAGGGCTCGGGAGAGTCGCTGGACTCCCAAGCGCCATCGCTACTGCTGGAGGAGCTGCTGGCGAAGCCAGCGGCAGGCTCGGCGTGGGCCGCTGCACCGTCCCGACGACCCCTTCCCGGATAGCACTCCAGGCGGTGGCCTTCCTCGTCGAAGACCTTGAAGAACATGGTGGAGGCGCCATCGTACTCAAAATGGATGGCGAGGGCACCTTCCGAGCGGCAGACTCGATCAACCTTGCCCCAGCCACGGGTCATGAAGATCTTGCCTGGGGAGACGGCTTCAACCTCCGCTCCAGTCGCCAGGGCGTCACAGTCGGCGTGCTACAGCCAAAGCTCAAGGGAGCCCCTTGGCGGCATCTCGGCGGAGAAGAACCGCGGAAAGCGAATCCAAGTGCACGGAGGCATCGCCTCCCACATCACGAGTTCACGCGAGGAGTCCACGACATGGGCTCTAGGGGCGATGGCGTGCGTCACCACGACGCGGCGACCACGGCCACGGCGTGGGCGGCGCCGCTCGCCGCCTCTCCCTTCGGAGCCCTCGGCTTGGGCGTACAGAGGCAGCGGATACCCAGGAGGTGGCTGCTCGCACCAAGGCCTCGACACCTCCAGTCTCATGACTACGTCGCGGCGGTGGGCCAACCTCTTCTTCGGTGGAAGTGGCCCGGGCTCGCCGCGGGTTTTTTTTTCCCTTCTCTGCGACCGAGAACCTCCGAATCGGCGCCATGGGTGTCGCTACTAGCAATGAAGCAAGGGAGAAGAAGCGAGCGGAGCAGGAAGAGATGGGTGACGGTGGCTCTGCCCCCTCCTCATTTATAGCGGAAGAAGGCCAACCGGCGATCCCCACGATCACAGGTAATGATGATTTTTCTCTGCATGCAGCAGAGACTCGTCAAGTCGGGCAGTTGCCGAGGTTGCATGGGGAAGCGGGGAGGCCCACGTCCAATCAATCGCCACGCGTCAAGCGATGTCGCAGGCTGTTGGGGCCCGCGGCTCTCCGCACTTGCTTGCCTTGGGACCCCCGTTTTGCCGGAACCCGAAATCCGACAAGATGCCTCTGCCGTACCATCAAATTCATCTTTCATCTTTCGGTATGGGTGATTTTTCCGTAAGAACCTACGATGACACAAATACACTGTTTTGTGCGAGTTGGGAAGTCTTCTGCTAGCTGTCCTATCCATTCATGTGACACACCCTACTTCTCCCCTTGTTTTCTGCCCCGATGTGTTGCCTAATGCCGGCATATCTTGAATGGTGTGCACCAGCATGGCATGTAGATCGAAAATCTCCTTTCTGTAAGCATCATAACATTTTACAGTAGGCACATCTATCCACACCGTCAGCAGTTCTTCTACCAGTAGCCGAAAGTAAATGTCGATGTCATTTTCAGGTTGCTTCGGGCCTTGGATAATCATTGACATCATAATGTATTTTTTCTTCATACACAACCAAGGAGCTAGGTTATATATGCACAGAAGCACCGGCCATGTGCTGTGATTGGTGCTCATATCGCCAAAAGGATTCATCCCGTCAGTACACTCCCCGAGCCTTATACTTCTAGGATCCTTGGCAAAATTTTCAAACTTTTTGTCAATTAATTCCCACTGAGCCCCATCTTTCGAGTGCCTCATATACCTATCCGCAATTCGCTCATCATGATGCCACCGCGACCTCTTTGCCTCTCTAGGGTTTGCCAAAAAAGGCCTCAACCTTGGAATTAAAGGCAAGTACCAAACAACCTCGAACGGGACTCCTGTCTTGATCTCGTCGTCCAATTTGTACTTGTCCTTTGCTCTCCCGCGCTTGTATCGTGCATGCTTGCATGTGGGACATGCACGAAAATCTTTGTACTCACCACGGTACAATATACAACCATTCACACAAGTGTGTATCTTCTGTACTTCAAGTTCCAATGGGCAAACAATTTTCTTCGCTTCATTCGTGCTTCTGGGGAGCACATAATCTTTCGAAAGAATTTCTTTCAAAAGACCTAACATCTCTGTGAAGCCCTTGTTTGATAGACCATTTGCTGCTTTAAATCTGAGAAGCGCCAGGGTGGCACTCAACCTGGAATATTTCTTTTTGCAACTTGGATACAATTGTTTCTTGGAGTTTGCATCAATGGTTGGCAGATCCTTATACCCAATCATATGCTTATCTGGGCCCTTGAAATCTGCAATCATAGTAGCAAAATCTGGCATATCAAGATCATCGTCATCTGCGTCGACGTCTTGGTTTTCCAGTGGGCGTTTAGGCTTTCCGGTGTTCCATTGGTAGCTTGACGCCTCTGCCCTGATGTTAGATTCAACATCCATGTGACACTGATCGGGGTTTGGCATCTCGCTGCCCTGGGTATCTTCATCCATGACCTCCTCTTCACCGTGGCTGGTCCAACGTGTATATCCATCCATGAATCCCCTAGAGACTAAGTGCATCTGGACATCTGCAACTTCATGTGACTCTGTATTGGCACAATCAGTACATGGACACAGGATGTAATCTGCATCACCAATTCTCCTCTTTGTACTTTCAGCCAAATTCATGAACTCTGTCACGCCACTGATAAAATCTGTGGTTTTGCAATTCTTCATCCATCGAGATCGTTCCATCTGCAACACACGAATGATAATTAAAAACAAAACAACAACATTAATACACGGATTAACTGCTGTCCAAAGATGCGTGCATAAATCACAAGGTTTTATTTTAATAATTACCGAGGGCGCTCCATGTTGTTATCCAGACGTGCTATGACAAAAATTAATGGCCAGTCAATTTACACGCAGAGTACTAGTACAACAGTACACTTAGGAATTGAATACCTAAATTTAGCCACTCACGAAAAGAATACCTTAATTAATTAGCCGCGCGGCGACCTCCACCCAGCAGACAGACAAGCGCGATGCGGCGGCACGCCGAGACAGCAGGGTCGAGGAGCAACGCTTTGCGGCTGCCGCCTGAAGTTCGACCTCCACTATCCCGCCATCGACCGCGATGGATGTGCTCGAATCACGCCGCCGCCGACCTCGATGGTTGAGCTCCTCCTATCTCCCACCGCAGAACGAGGATTGACCTCCTATGACGCCGCCACCGTGCACCGACTGAGGATTGACCTCTTCTCCGGTAGCCGCTGCCAAGGCCGCCGCCGCCATCTCTATATGCAGAGCGGTTGTTTTTTTGACGGATATCCGCGGAGCGGCTGTTTACACGGTATCTCATCGTAACTCAATTATATGGACAGGGTAGTACATCACATATGGTTATGTAACGACAACCGTGTCTAACCTACGTTGTCTTCTCACACGGTTTGGTGCGGAAATCATGTGTGACATTGTAATACCTAACACAAACGACATGTACAAACAGTGTGCCGTATACAACATATATATAGTGCCATTAGTAGTTCCCGACCGTTAGCTTATCTCCACAGTTTCCCCATTTCCCCCAAATCCCTACATAGCCTCCAAATTCCCTCGCGTGGCGCTGACATTGGGGGAATGCGGACGAGTGGTGCTGATGGTTTCGGTGCGGCTGCTCCTGCTCGTATCGCTGCCACGACGGCGGTCGCCGTCGAGCACTTGCCTAAGGTCATCAGAAGGCAGGTGTACTACGGATCCGAATCGTCCTGTCAGGTTTCAATCTATCCCGATCTTTTTTACCATGTCCAAAGTATGGCTCCTTGCTGAATCCGTCCTGAATGACCCCCCAGGAAAGCGATCTGCCACCGGATCCGGAGCTTGACTCCAGACTCCCGCAACACGAGTTCGACTCTAAGTTTTGCGCCACCGAGAAGTACCAAAAGCTGAGTTGTGTGCACGGGCACACTCCCGCTCGACGTGTATGTACGGAGGGATTCGACATTGGCAGGCGGTTTCTCAGTTTCCCCTTAGAGGTTAGTGCTAATTAAGTTCATCATTTTACTTCAGTTAATGCCACCGCTCATCCAGAATACTATTCAACACTAGCAGGGATATGAGGCTTGTGCCTTTGTTAACTGGCTGGATGAAGAATGGCATGGCAGGGCTCAGAGTGTTATCACCAAACTCGCAGAAGATAACGTAAAGCTGAAGAAGAAACTGGCTGATCTGGTGTGTACAATCAATACGATGAAGCAAGAATGAATCAATCACAGGCAACAGATGAAAGCAAGAGACAAGAAGGAACTAGCATGTGTAGTTGTGGTTGTCGCATTAGCCATGTTCTATGCACTGTTTGCAATGATGATTAGGGGTTTTGTTTGACAGTATTGCTAAAGCACATCTGGATGTGCTCTAAGTAATGCACATCTAGGTCCTATATATGCCATTGATGTTACGCGAAGATTCGTGCAGATATTTTTCTTTGTCTTTTTTCTTTTCCTTTCTAGTTTGATTATTACTGGCTTTATCAATAAGAAGAGCTCAATGTATTGCTTGCCAACTGTCCTACTCCGTTCGTACCGGTGCATAATCCCAAAACTTGTTCCTTGTTTTTGTCCTGAAAAAGGAAACCAGCCAAACAGCCAATAGGAGTCCTGTGCAACCCCGGGAATTTGGAGCGACTGGGTACAAATAATTACAGTTGATTATATCAGTGGTTAGATAATACGTCAACCCCCGCTTCAATCCCCGCTTCAATTGGCAGTTCCTCTTCTTTGCATACCCCGCTTAAGTATCCACCATCTTCATCGTCCCCGGCAGGCCGCGCTACACACTGGCACACACTCTGCAGCCATGTCGAGCGATAGCGAGGACGACAGTTCGCCCAGCAGTCTAGCGCCCGATGATAGCTCAACATCGGAATCATCCCGCTCGTCTTCCATGAGTCCGGCGTCGAGCCTAGACCTCAATTATATCTGGTTCATGGAAGGGACGCCGCCTTCGGAGTCATCAGACAACAACCAGACGGATGAGGAGCCGTCGAAGGACGAACAAGAGGACGACAATGATGATGAGGAGGAATGGTCGAACGAGGAGGAGGAGGACGACGACAGCAACAACGATGACGACGGCGGCGGCGATGAAAAGCCAACGGTCAGTGGCAAGAAGCGTCCTTGCCAAGACGATGTCGCGGGGCCATCCAACAAGAACAACAAGAAGAAGAAGGACTAAATTAAGCAGACTGTATATATCTCTGTTTATCCTGTCAATCTCATCGCAGACGGTTAGTAATATGTATTCGACAGAGATCTTCTACATTATCGCCAACAGGTTGGTTTGTTGAACTGTGTGCCCTGACAAGCACACAATTCACAAAAAAAGACCGTATGGGCTGTCTATAATGATCGGACACAATTCTGATTACCGACCTGTTTGCCAGGTATCACACACATCTTGTTACGCCGAATTGTTTGTGTTCACCTCACTCATCGCAAACGGTTCATGAGAGTGAACTGTATGCCGTATATCGCACACACCTTGATCTGGCTGCTCGTTTCTGTTGTTCTGTCTCATCGCAAACAGTTCGTATAGATCAACCGTATGCCCCTCATCGCACACACAACTATAATCTGAACCGTGTTTGATGTACCATTCATCGCAAATGTTTTGCATCATTTCTGATGGTTTTCATACAGCACCGTTTGCGATTATTGCATCGCACACAGTTTCTCGAAGGGTCTCTGATCATAGTGTCGTGTTAGCAGCATCCTGGAGTAGTGATAGCTTTCTTCATGTCATATTCATATTCCTTTGACTATGAGATTATGGAACTCCCAGATACCGGAGGAATACCTTGTGTGCACTCAAACATAAAACATAACTAGGTGATTATAAAGATGCTCTATAGGTATCTCCGAAGGTGTTTGTTGGGTTGGCATAGATCGAGATTAGGATTTGTCACTCTGAGTATCGAAGAGGTATCTCTGGGCCCTCTCGGTAATACACATCATAAGAAGCCTTGCAAGCAATGTGACTAATGAGTTAGTTACGGGACGATGAATTACGGAACGAGTAAAGAGACTTGCCGGTAATGAGATTGAACTAGGTATGAAGATACCGACGGTCGAATCTCGGGCAAGTAACATACCGATGACAAAGGGAATAACGTATGTTGTCATTACAGTTCGACCGATAAAGATCTTCATAGAATATGTAGGAACCAATATGAGCATCTAGGTTCCGCTATTGGTTACTGACCGGAGAGGTGTCTCGGTCATGTCTACATAATTCTCGAACCCGTAGGGTTCGCACGCTTAACGTTTGATGACGATTTTTTATTGTATGAGTTATGTGATTTGGTGACCGAATATTGTTC
Organism: Aegilops tauschii subsp. strangulata; assembly: GCF_002575655.3. NCBI lineage: Eukaryota > Viridiplantae > Streptophyta > Magnoliopsida > Poales > Poaceae > Aegilops > Aegilops tauschii. The sequence continues at coordinate 472,393,122 of NC_053038.3, forward strand.
GGAGTCCCGGATGAGATCACGAACATGACAAGGAGTCTCGAAATGGACGACAGGTAAAGATTGATATATAGAACAATAGTATTTGGACACCAGAAGTGTTCCGGGGGTACCGGGTCACCAGAAGGGGTTCCAGGCACCCCCCGACAACTATATGGGCCTAATGGGCCAAGAGAGGGACAGACCAGCCCCTGAGGGGCTGGTGCACCCCCATATAGGCCGAAATAGGAGGATAAGGAAAGAGGGGAAGGGAGAAGGAAAGGGGAGGATTCGGCCTCCCCCTTCCTTCCCCCCTCTCTTTCCTTTCCCTTCCGATGAATAAGGAAGGGGGTGAATTGGGGAGGAACCCCAAGTAGGATTCGACCTACTTGGGGTGCCCCCCTTGGCTGCTCCCTCTCCCTCCCACCTATATATATGAGGGGGGACGCGCCTAGAACACACACCAACATCTGTTAGCCGTGTGCGGCGCCTCCCTCCATAGATTACACCCTCGGTCATATCTCATAGTGCTTAGGCGAAGCCCTGCGCGGATCACTTCACCATCACCGTCACCACACCGTTGTGCTGACGGAACTCTCCCTCGACACTTTGCTGGATCAAGAGTTCGAGGGATGTCATTGAGCTAAACGTGTGCAGAACTCGGAGGTGACGTACGTTCGGTGCTTGATCAGTCGGAACGAGAAGAAGTTCGACTACATCAACCGCGTTGTCAAACGCTTCCGCTTTCGGTCTACGAGGGTACATAGACACACTCTCCTCCTCTCGTTGCTATGCATCTCCTAGATAGATCTTGCGTGAGCGTAGGATTTTTTTGAAATTGCATGCTATGTTTCCCAACAGTGGTATCAGAGCCAGGTCTATGCGTAGATGATATGCACGAGTAGAACACAAAGAGTTGTGGGCGGTGATCGTCATACTGCTTACCACCAATGTATTATTTTGATTCAACAGTATTGTTGGACGAAGCGGCCCGGACCAACCTTACATGACCACATTCATGAGACCGGTTCCACCGACAGACATGCAACTAGTTTTGCATAAAGGTGGTTGGCGGGTGTCAGTTTGTCCAACTTTAGTTGAATCGAATTTGACTGCGGCCAGTCCTTCTTGAAGGTTAAAACAACAAACTTGATAAATCACCATTGTGATTTTGATGCGTAGGTAAGAACGGTTCTTGCTAGAAGCCCGTAGCAGCCATGTAAAACTTGCAACAACAAAGTAGAGGTCATCTAACTTGTTTTTGCAGGGCATGTTGTGATGTGATATGGTCAATACATGATTTGATATATGTTGTTGTATGAGATGATCATGTTTTGTAAAAGTTATTGGCAACTGGCAGGAACCTTATGGTTGTCGCTTTATTGTATGAAATGCAAACGCCATGTAATTGGTTTACTTTATCACTATGCGTTAGCTATAGTTGTAGAAGCAATAGTTGGTGAGACGACCACGGCGCTACGATGGAGATATGGGTGTCGAGCCGGTGACGATGGAGATCATGATGGTGCTTTGGAGATGGAGATCAAAGGCACAAGATGATGATGGCCATATCATGTCACATATTTTGATTGCATGTGATGTTTATCTTTTATGCATCTTATTTTGCTTAGTACGGCGGTAGCATTATAAGATGATCCCTTAGTAAAATTTCAAGGTATAAGTGTTCTCCCTGAGAATGCACCGTTGCGACAGTTCATCGTGCTGACACACCACGTGATGATCGGGTGTGATAGGCTCTACGTTCACATACAACGGGTGCAAGACAGTTTTGCACATGCAGAATACTCGGGTTAAACTTGACGAGCCTAGCATGTACAGACATGGCCTTGGAACACTGGAGACCAAAATGTCGAACGTGAATCATATAGTAGATATGATCAACATAGAGATGTTCACCATTGATGACTACTCCATCTCACGTGATAATCAGACATGGTTTAGTTGATTTGAATCACGTATCATTTAGATGACTTGAGGGATGTCAATCTAAGTGGGAGTTCTTAAGTAATATGATTAATTGAACTTAATTTATCATGAACTTAGTCCTGATAGTTTTTGCATATCTATGTTGTAGATCAATGGCCCGTTCTACTATTCCCTTGAATTTTAATGCGTTCCTAGAGAAAGCTAAGTTGAAAGATGATGGTAGCAACTACACACACTAGGTCCGTAACTTGAGGATTGTCCTCATTGCTGCACAGAAGAATTATGTCCTTGATCCACTGCTAGGTGAAAGGCCTGCTGCAGGAGCAGATGCTAATGTTATGAATGTCTGGCAAGCTCAATCTGATGGCTACTCGATATTTCAGTGTGCCATGCTTTACGGCTTAGAATCAGGACTTCAAAGACATTTTCAACATCATGGACCATATGAGATGTTCCAGGAGTTGAAGTTAATATTTCAAGCAAATGCCCGAGTTGAGAGATATGTAGTCTCCAACAAGTTCTATAGCTGCAAGATAGAGGAGAATAGCTCTGTCAGTGAACACATACTCAAAATGTCTGGGTATCATAATCACTTGACTCAGCTGGGAGTTAATCTTCTAGATGATAGTGTTATTGACAAAGTACTCCAATCACTGCCACCAAGCTACAAAGGCTTCGTGATGAACTATAATATGCAAGGGATGGATAAGACAATTCCCAAGCTCTTCGCTATGCTCAAAGCTGCGGAGGTAGAAATTAAGAAGGAGCATCAAGTGTTGATGGTTAACAAGACCACTAGTTTCAAGAAAAAGGGCAAAGGAAAGAAGGGGAACTTCAACAAGAATTGCAAGCAAGTTGCCACTCCCGAGAAGAAGCCCAAGTCTGGACCTAAGCCTAAAACTGAGTGCTTCTGCTGTAAAGGGACTGGTCACTGGAAGCGGAACTGCCCTAAGTATTTGGTGGATAAGAAGGATGGCAAAGTGAACAAAGGTATATTTGATATACATGTTATTGATGTGTACCTTACTAATGCTCGTAGTAGTGCTTGGGTATTTGATACTGGTTTGGTTGCTCATATTTGTAACTCGAAACAGGGGCTACGGATTAAATGAAGATTGGCTAAGGACGAGGTGACGATGCGCGTCGGGAATGGTTCCAAGGTCGATGTGATCGCCGTCGGCACGCTACCTCTACATCTACCTTCGGGATTAGTTTTAGACCTGAATAATTGTTATTTGGTGCCAGCGTTGAGCATGAACATTATATCTGGATCTTGTTTAACGTGATACGGTTATTCATTTAAATCAGAGAATAATGGTTGTTCTATTTATATGAGTAATATCTTTTATGGTCATGCCCCATTGAAGAGTGGTCTATTTTTGTTGAATCTCGATCGTGGTGATACACATATTCATAATATTGATGCCAAAAGATGCAAAGTTGATAATGATAGTGCAACATATTTGTGGAACTGCCGTTTAGGTCATATTGGTGTAAAGCGCATGAAGAAACTCCATGCGGATGGACTTTTGGAATCACTTGATTATGAATCATTTGATGCTTGCGAACCATGCCTCTTGGGCAAGATGACTAAAACTCCGTTCTCCGGAACAATGGAGCGAGCCACAGACTTATTGGAAATAATAGATACCGATTGATGCGGCTTGAAGCTACGTCGGTATTTCCCCAAAGAGGAAGGGATGATGCAGCACAACGGCGATAGGTATTTCCCTCAGTGATGAAACCAAGTTTATCGAACCAGTAGGAGAACCCGAAGGAAATATGCCCTAGAGGCAATAATAATGTTGTTATTTATATTTCCTTATATCATGATAAATGTTTATTATTCATGCTAGAATTTTATTAACCGGAAACTTAGTACATGTGTGAATACATAGACAAAACATAGTGTCCCTAGTATGCCTCTACTTGACTAGCTCGTTGATCAAAGATGGTTATGTTTCCTGACCATAGACATGTGTTGTCATTTGATGAACGAGATCACATCATTAGAGAATGATGTGATGGACAAGACCCATCCGTTAGCTTAGCATTATGATCGTTTAGTTTTACTGCTATTGCTTTCTTCATGACTTAGACATGTTCCTCTGACTATGAGATTATGCAACTCCCGAATACCGAAGGAACACCTTGTGTGCTATCAAACGTCACAACACAACTGGATGATTATAAAGATGCTCTACAGGTGTCTCCAAAGGTGTTTGTTGAGTTGGCATAGATCAAGATTAGGATTTGTCACTCCGAGTATCAGAGAGGTATCTCTGGGCCCTCTCGGTAATGCACATCATAATAGCCTTGCAAGCAATGTAACTAATGAGTTAGTTACGGGATGATGCATTACAGAACGAGTAAAGAGACTTGCCGGTAACGAGATTGAACTAGGTATGATGATACCGACGATCGAATCTCGGGCAAGTAACATACTGATGACAAAGGGAATAACATATGTTGTTATGCGGTTTGACCGATAAAGATCTTCATAGAATATGTAGGAGCCAATATGAGCATCCAGGTTCCGCTATTGTTTAGACCGGAGATGTGTCTCGGTCATGTCTACATAGTTCTCGAACCCGTAGGGTCCGCACGCTTAACGTTCGATGACGATTTGTATTATGAGTTATGTGATTTGATGACCGAAGTTTGTTCAGAGTCCTGGATGAGATCACGGACATGACGAGGAGTCTCGAAATGGTCGAGAGGTAAAGATTCATATATTGGAAGGCTATATTCGGACATCGGAAAGGTTCCGAGTGATTCGGGTGTTTTTCGGACTACCGGGGAGTTATGGGAATTCACCGGGAGAAGTAATGGGCCTTATTGGGCCATACGGGAAAAGAGGAGGCATGCCAAGGGGAGGTGGCGCACGCCCCCCATGGGTCCGAATTGGACTAGGGGAAGGGGGCGGCGCCCCCCTTGCCTTTTCCTACTCCCTCTCTCTTTTCCTCTTTCCTTCTCTCCTACTCCGAAAAGGAAAGGGATTCCTACTAGGACTTGGAAGTCCTAGTAGGACTCCATACTCTTGGCATGCCCCTAGGGGGCCGGCCTCTCTCCCTCCCTCCTTTATATTCGTGGGAGGGGGGCACCCCAAAAACACACCAAGTCTTCTCTTAGCCGTGTGCGGTGCCCCCCTCCCCAGTTACACACCTCGGTCATATCGTCATAGTGCTTAGGCGAAGCCCTGCGCCGGTAACTTCATCATCACCGTCGCCATGCCGTCGTGCTGAAGGAACTCTCCCTCGTCCTCAACTGGATCAAGAGCTCGAGGGACGTCATCGTGCTGAACATGTGCTGAACACGGAGGTGCCGTACGTTCGGTACTTGGATCGGTTGGATCGTGAAGACGTTCGACTACATCAACCGCGTTACTAAACGCTTTCGCTTTCGGTCTACGAGGGTACGTGGACACACTCTCCCCGCTCGTTGCTATGCTTCTCCTAGATAGATCTTGCATGATCGTAGGATTTTTTTTGAAATACTACGTTCCCCAACAGTGGCATCCGAGCCAGGTCTATGCGTAGATGTTATATGCACGAGTAGAACACAATGAGTTGTAGGCGATAATAGTCATACTGCTTACCACCAATGTCTTACTTTGATTCGGCGGTATTGTTGGATGAAGCGGCCCAGACCGACATTACATGACCGCGTTCATGAGACTGGTTCTACCGACGTGCTTCGCACACAGGTGGCTAGCGGGTGTCAGTTTCTCGAACTTTAGTTGAGTCGAGTTTGACTACGGCCGGTCCTTGTTGAAGGTTAAAACAACACACTTGACGAAAAATCATTGTGGTTTTGATGCGTAGGTAAGAACGGTTCTTGCTAGAAGCCCGTAGCAGCCACGTAAAACTTGCAACAACAAAGTAGAGGACGTCTAACTTCACTACAAAAAAATACACTTCTGTGATGATACGTGTTTGTCACAGTAGGTCACATTTTCTGTCATGCATGTACATCCATGACGATTTTATGACAGAATCAAGATAGTCATACCTGTGCTGTCGTAGAAGTGTTCCATGAGATTACCAAAATTATCATCATGGAAGTGTCCACTTCCATGACGATAAATCGCGCGTCATAGAAGTGTTTTCGTCAAGGGTGACCGACACGTGGCATCCACCCTAACAGGTTGCCGTTAAGCTATCGGGTCCGGTTTTGGATCCGATAACCCGTTAACAGCCCGGACCAATGGGGATTTTCCATGTGTAAAATTCTCATTGGCCAGAGGAAACACATGTTGGCTCACCGTTGGGACAAATGTCATCCACTCATTGGACAGGAGGCGCCTATGATATGTCGACACATGGCACAGCCCAACAGAGGCCCATTCCGGTGAAAAGGCCGGCCCGTTTGACTTGGTCAAAAGGTAACGGGTCGGCCCACGGAAAGCCTGTTAATGGCATGTTCGTATATTGCCCATTTACGACCCGCTAACTCCCGGCCCGTTACGGCCTATTGGAATTAAGCCCTGTAGCTTCATCTAGGCCGTCCAATATGATTCCAGCCTGTTGTTACTTCTGGCCCATGTATGGCCCATGATGTCTTTTGGCCCATATGAGCCCCATCGTAACTCTGGGCCCAATAAAGGCCCGAGATGAAACTAGCCCATAATGAACAGTGTATCGCTTTATACCCATTAACAGCTCATTATTCCATCGGCCGTTTCCAACCCATGTTAACTTTCGGCCTTCTAAGGGCCCATTTATTCTTGGGCTCATTGTCGGTGTCAAAACCGGCGGATCTCAGGTAGGGGGTCGCGAACTGTGCGTCTAAGGCGGATGGTAACAGGAGGCGGGGGACACGATGTTTACCCAGGTTCGGGCCCTCTCGATGGAGGTAATACCCTACTTCCTGCTTGATTGATCTTGATGATATGAGTATTACAAGAGTTGATCTACCACGAGATCATAGAGGCTAAAACCTAGAAGCTAGCCTATGGTATGATTGTTGTTGTCCTACGGACTAAACCCTCCGGTTTATATAGACACCGGAGGGGGCTAGGGTTACACAGAGTCGGTTACAAGGGAGGAGATCTACATATCCATATTGCTAAGCTTGCCTTCCACGCCAAGGAGAGTCCCATCCGAACACGGGACGAAGTCTTCAATATTGTATCTTCATAGTCCAACAGTCCGGCTAAAGTATATAGTCTGGTTATCCGAGGACCCCCTAATCCAAGACTCCCTCAGCAGCCCCTGAACCAGGCTTCAATGACGATGAGTCCGGCGCGCAGATTGTCTTCGACATTGCAAGGCGGGTTCCTCCTCCGAATACTCCATAGAAGATTTCGAACACAAGGATAGTATCCGGCTCTGCAAAACAAATTCCACATACCACCGTAGAGAGAATAATATTTCCACAAATCTAATCTGCTGACACATTCTGCAGCATGACATCACACCATGGCCCGGTCATTATTCGAACCGTTTTTCTCAACCAGCTACTGCACATATTGCGAGGCAGTTTTCTTGGCACGTCTTGTCGAAGCAGAGATCGTGTCCCCTTATCACGGGATTCTCATCAATACGAGTGTGGGTAACCCAACCGCGCCATCAATTACGGCGCTTGGGGAATAAGCAAGTTTACCAGGCAGGTGGGGAGGGACATAGTTTCTTCCGCCCTTATAAAGGGACAAGGATTCATCTTTTTCACCCACGCCCTCTTCCTCCTTGCTCATCCATTCTTGCGCACTCGAGCTCCAGCACCCAAGTTCGCATTTTCTCCTCAAACCACTCCAAGCATGTCCGGAGCGGGAGGCAAGTGGATTCTCCTCCGTTACGGAGGAGGACATCACAAAGCTACGGGGAGCCGAATATCTGGCCGCGGATATCGCACACCGGCTGCCAGATGCGGGGCAGATCGTCCCTACTCCAGAACCCCATGAGAGGGTGGTATTTCTTACCCACTTCGTCCGCGGACTGGGATTTCCCCTCCACCCGTTTGTCCGCGGGCTCATGTTCTACTACGGGCTGGACTTTCACGATTTGGCCCCCAATTTCATCCTCAACATCTCGGCGTTTATCGTCGTGTGCGAGGCCTTCCTCCGCATCAAGCCCCACTTCGGCCTGTGGCTGAAGACCTTCAATGTTAAACCAAAGGTGGTGGTCGGCCAGCAAGCGAAGTGCGGAGGCGCCATGGTGGGCAAAATGCCCAACGTCACCTGGCTCGAAGGCTCCTATGTGGAGACCGTAAAGGGGTGGCAATCGGGGTGGTTCTACATCACCGAGCCGCGCGACACCAACTGGGTGGCGGCCCCCGAATTTCGATCTAGAATCCCCATGCGGCTCACCTCCTGGAAAGAGAAGGGCCTATCCTGGGGTTCCTCGGTAGAGCTGACCGGACTCCAGACCTGCGTCAAAAACATGATGAGCAAGAAAATCAAGCTCGTCAACGTGGTCCAAGTCATGCTCTTCCTCCGGATCCTCCCGTGTCAAAGACAGGCATTCAATTTGTGGGAGTTCGACCCGACCGAGCACCAGACGCTGCGAGAGCTCTTCGACACGACGCACAAGGACGTCTGGAAGGTGCTATTCAAGGGCGCCGAGGTACCTCCTCCCCTTACCGAGGACCGCGGACTCAGCGCAAAGCGCCCTGCCAATCCGGTAAGTCTTTTATATCTCATAAGATGTTCTTTTCCCCAGTTTAACCACGCGCGGGATCTAAGCCTCCACGCCATTTAACAGGACCGGGTAGTGACATCGAAGCAGATCGATTGTCCAGCCCCCCTGCCCGAAGATCCAGTAGATGCTCTCCTAACGGAGATGCTGGTTCCGGTACCTTATGAGGTGCCGGAGAAGAAGGCCAAGAAGAAGGCCACGGGGACCAGGAAGGGTCTCCGGCGCAAGGTTATATCAGACTCATCGTCCGAAAACACCGAGGCACACTCCTCCCACGAAAACAAGGAGGAGGAAGAGGAAAGTTCTCCCCCCAGCCGGGGGGACAAGAAAAGGAAGGCCGCCCCATCATGGGAGGCCGAAGAGTCCAAGAAGGGAAGGACCCTCCTCCCGGACTGCTCCACGACGGCCGCTTTCAGCGACGAGGAGTGGTCACCCAGGGACAAGCCCCTGGCGAAGTTGTGAGTATCCGGTTACCATAATAATTCTTGGTACGTCTTATTGTACTGTTTCTTATCACGCCGCGCATGATTATGCAGCCCATCCCGAGCCCATATCAACGTATCTTCGTCGGATGATTCTTTGGGCCCGTCAGATATGAACAGCGATTCACTCCCGACCGCCTCCTCCCCCCGTCCTACGGACGATGCCGAGGTGTTGTCTCAAAGGGAACTGAACCAGGGGGAGACAGTTCCGGAGGCGCCCCAAGGCAACATTCCAGGCGCTGGGCGCACGAGGGGCAAGACTCCCCTGGGCCCTAACGCCAGGGGCAGCAAGTCTAGCCCCAAGCCGAATACAGCGCCAGAACCTCCAGTGGTTCCGGATTCTGTTAGGCAACCCCTCGCTAAGGGGGGCAAGCCATCTATGCCGATGGCCTCTGTCCATCCAGAGGCATCGGACAACTTGCTGGAAGTGCTTCGCGATGCTTCCATTGACGAAGAGTATGAGTGCGGTAGTCAAGAAGGTTCAGTCCGCTAAGAGTGGACTGACTGAAGCCTGTGCCAGCCTCCTAACCGGCTTTGAGGTAAGTAATCAAATTGTAAGAAAATGTTACAGCATAGACAGTAGCCCCTGATGCTCTGTTTGGCGTTCGCGAAGGAAGGTCGAATAGAGGATCAAATAATAATCGCAGGAGTCTAATCAGAATGTGTCTATGTGAATAAGCAGGCTTCACTGCTGGCTGCCGCTGCTCGTACTGCGGAGGTCGCCGCACTGAAGCGGGACCTTGAGCGGTCCAAGGAAGAGCTCGGCCTTACCAAGAGGCAGCTCGAAGAGAACAAAGGTAAGTGACACCCCGTCTGAATATTGATAAAGAAAAAATTGGTTTTGGAATAATAGGATCGTCATGAATTTTGCTAGGGGCCACGACCGAAGTGGCGGCCTTGCAGAAGGCGCTATCCGAGGCCGAAGACAAAGCGACCAAGGAGCACATCGAGCGAGAGAAGCAAGAGGCCCGAGTAGGCGAAGTGCAGCAAGAGCTCCAGGCTCTCATCAAGAAACATGAGTCCTTGGAGCTTGACTCTAAGACGCAAGGGTCTGAGCTTGCGAAGGCCCTCGAAAGCGCACAACATGCCAAGGCCGAAGCCCAAAAGGCCCTCCAGGAAATTGAGGCGGTTAAGAAGATAGCGGCGGGTAGGCATTCAATATGCAAAGCAAGCATGTGAAGGAAATTTTCTTTTTACTTACCCGAGTTCGGAGCTCTCCAGGAGCGTTCGCAGATCTACCCCGCAGTGTGTCGGATGCCACGGAGTTCTACCGGGCTGAGGAGGGGAGCTCGGCGGAGAAGTTGTTCTGGTCTCAGTATACCGGGACCGAACACCCAATGCCCTTGAGCGACCAGTTGAAGCAACTGGTCGAGCTTCACAAGGCGGCCGAACAGGCCATGAACGGTCTTATAGTCCGGATGTGGCCTGGCGAGCCCCTGCCTGATAGCTACTTCGGTCTAGTGAGGCGGCTTGTGAATGCCTGCCCACGGTTTGAAGTCATAAAGCGGTCCGTCTGCATCGAGGGTGCGCGCAGGGCTTTTGCCCGGGGGAAGGTGCACTGGGCGAAGCTGGACGCCGAAAAGCTGGTGAAGGAGGGGCCGCCGGAAGGCAAGGAGCATCGCCACCTCGAAAAGTATTATGACAGTGTCCTGAAGTGTGCTCGCCTTGTGGCGGAGGAATGTGCTAAGGATGTAATATTTGAATGAATGTACTCATGTGATCCTGTAATATGAAACGAGTTCATTTGCGCTATACAACGCTTGTTAATTTAAAATATTACCTTCTGTGCGACCGTTTATAAAATCTGAGAGTTGGCCAGTCGTCGGCTTCTGCCCCCATGTAACTAGTACCGAGGTGTTCGGGATAAACCTGAGCACTCTTTATCCCAATTTTGGGTCCTTCGAAGGAGGTGTTCAGCACAACGAACCAGGCAATCGGACTATAAGGCTTTATCACTCTCACTTAGCCATAGAAGTCTACAATTTTAAATTTTGGCGAAGCCCTAGTATTCGGAAGGCCGAATTTGGGGCGCTATATACGCCTAAGTCGGGCAAGGCTGACTCCTCGCCCGAAGCGGAAAAAGTCTTTAAGGACTTGAGACCTCTCGAACAGCGACCAGCTCTCGCCTCATCATGACAGTCAGTTTTCGGCTTTCTCTACTGAGGTGCTCGTCTAGAAGAACCGGGACACAATCGCAGTAGTTCTCCCAGTGCTACCTTAGCCGATATTGCGGAACGTAAGGTACCAAAACATGGGAGCCGGGCAAACCCAACTATTGACCCAAGACATGATTCGGAGCTGATGCATATAATGCTATAAGTTCGGGGTGCCGCACTGTCGAAAGTGTTCGGACTTCTCACGCCGTGTTATGGGGTATACTGAAGCCCCTGGCGCACTGGTCGTACCAGAATGTACGGGTGCAATTTGTCGTAAATAAGCAGACAAGGAAAAAGGAAGAAAGCGAAATGTAATAATTGGCTAACGCTTTGCATTGTTATTAAAAAATGTGTCAAAGCGTACGGATATAAATAGTGCAATAAGCAAAAAATAGGACTATTTGACATGTCCTATCCAAGGGCAAGCTGCATATGGGTATGTAAAACAGGTATAAAGATCGTTATCAGAGACCACCTGCTGATTCCCTTGTACGTCAGAGCGTCTTGCTTCCTTGGTATTTCCTTACCGCGATGGGTCCAACAATTAGACTGCCGGAAAGGGCTTCCAGAGAGTAAGGTCCTGAAAGAGAGAAAATGATAAAGGTATACGGCCCCTGGGGCGGTTGAGCCGCATTGTGGGACGTGCCGTAACGGTGCCTCCGCCTATGCCCATGGTATCTTGAGTGCGTAGTTATGTACGCGCGGCACAAATTTCACCACTTGACTGGGACTAGGACGGAGGCCGAATTGCTAGGCGAGCTCAAAACGTGCCTGGCGATGCTCCTGCGGGGTACTCCGGACTCGCTTGAAGGTGTCCGGGGTCTTTTTCGCTGAATTGGCGGTTTGCCTAATAAGGCTGCTTTGCGCTTCCGCTGCGAGGGCCGCAGTGTGCTCCTCCGTGCGGAGCGAGCGCTCTGTGTTTCCATTAACTGTTATAACCCCGCGTGGTCCTGGCATTTTGAGTTTGAGGTATGCATAATGCGGTACCGCATTGAATCTGGCAAATGTGGTTCGTCCGAGCAGTGCGTGATAGCCGCTGCGAAAAGGGACGATATCGAAGATTAACTCCTCGCTTCGAAAGTTGTCCGGACATCCGAAGGCCACTTCCAGTGTGGTTGAGCCCGTGCAACAGGCCTCTACACCTGGGATTACACCTTTAAAGGTGGTTTTGGTGGGTTTGATTCGTGAGGGGTCTATGCCCATTTTGCGCACTGTATCCTGATAGAGCAGGTTCAGGCTGCTGCTGCCGTCCATAAGGACTCGAGTGAGGTGAAATCCGTCAATGATGGGGTCAAGGACTAATGCGGCAGATCCGCCATGACGGATACTAGTGGGGTGGTCCCTGCGATCGAAGGTGATCGGACAAGAGGACCATGGGTTGAACTTTGGGGCGACTGGCTCCATCGCATAGACGTCCCTTAGTGCACGCTTCTGTTCCCTCTTGGAAATATGGGTTGCGTATATCATGTTCACCGTTTTCACTTGTGGAGGGAACCTCTTCTGTCCTCCTGTGTTCGGCGGCCGAGGCTCCTCCTCGTCGTCGCTATGCAGCCCCTTGTCCTTGTTTTCAGCATTCAACTTGCCAGCCTGCTTGAACACCCAGCATTCTCTGTTGGTGTGATTGGCTGGCTTATCGGGGGCGCCGTGAATTTGACACGAGCGATCGAGTATGCGGTCCAAACTGGACGGGCTCAGATTGCTTCTTTTTAACGGCTTTTTCCGTTGACTGGATTTAGAGCCACTGAATCCGGCATTGACTGCCGTGTCTTCAGCGTTGTCGCCGTTGTTGCGGCGCTTGTGTCTGTTGCGACGTGGTCTACTGTTAGTATCTTTGGCATCTGAATTTTCAGGATTTCTTGATGTGTTGTTGCTGCGAGCCAGCTAGCTGTCCTCGCCCATGCAAAAGCGGGTCATGAGTGTCGTGAGGGCTGCCATGGACTTCGGCTTCTCTTGGCCGAGGTGTCGGGCGAGCCACTCGTCCCGGATGTTATGTTTAAATGCCGCTAAGGCCTCGGCATCCGGATAATCGACAATTTGGTTCTTTTTAGTTAGGAAACGAGTCCAGAATTTCCTGGCCGATTCCCCTGGCTGTTGGGTTATGTGGCTCAAGTCATCAGCATCTGGTGGTCGCACATAAGTGCCCTGGAAGTTGTCAAGGAATGCATCTTCCAAATTCTCCCAACTGCCAATGGAGTTTGCTGGCAGGCTATTCAGCCAATGCCGAGCTGGTCCTTTGAGTTTTAGTGGGAGGTACTTGATGGCATGTAGATCGTCCCCGCGGGCCATGTGGATGTGGAGGAGGAAATCCTCGACCCATACCGTGGGGTCTGTTGTGCCATCGTATGACTCAATGTTCACGGGTTTGAATCCTTCTGGGAATTCATGATCCATTACTTCATCGATGAAGCATAGGGGCTGTGCGGCGCCTCTGTGCCGGGCTATGTCACGACACAGTTCATACGAGTCTTGTCTGCTGTATTCGGCCTGGCCGGATTTGCTTTTAGTGTATCCGGCGTGACGGTCATCGTCACGCGTTGGGGCGCGACCCCGTGATCCGTAGATTGATCTTGTATGTCCTGCTTTGTTTTCCAATACGTCTTGCAGGTCCCGCGTGTTGCCCCGGGCCTTGGTGTTTTTGTTTGTCTGGCGACGGGGTGCGGGCTGGCCTTCGGGCTGATATGCCCCTCTGTCTCGGCCATGAGGTGGCCGATCAGCCGCATCATACGCTGGTAATGTAGGTTTTAATGCTTCCTCCTCGAGTTGGGGTAGCAACCTGCGCTTTGGGTAACTCTTGGTTGGGCGTTCGAGTTCGTATTCCTCGGCCGCCAGGACTTTAGTCCATCTATCCGCTAGCAGATCTTGATCAGCTCGAAGCTGTTGTTGCTTTTTCTTCAAGCTGTTTGCTGTGGCTATGAGCTGGCGCTTGAAGCGCTCCTGCTCGACGGGATCCTCAGGCGCAGTAAATTCTTCGTCGCCGAGGCTCACCTCGTCTTCGGAGAGAGGCATGTAATTGTCATCCTCTGATTCTCCGTCTGCTGCCTGTTCCGGAGGGCTAGCTTGTTCACCCTCCCGCTCGAGGTCTGGCTGGAGGGGATTGTCGTCGTCTTCGGCACTATCCGAGTGTTATTGTCTCTTGTGCCGGTATCACTGCTTTTGCTATGGTGGGACTTAGAGCGGCGCCGCTGATGTCGGTGCTTGGATTGCTTCTTGGAGGGATTATCCTCCGCTGTCTTATCGCCATCGCCTTCTTTGGGGTGTCCAACATGTATATATCATATGATGATGTGGCAGTCCAGCGCCCTGTGGGCGGTGGTTCCTGTTCGTCTCCTGCAGCATCGTCCATACCGTATATGTCTTCGGAGCCGAAATCGAGCATGTCGGTTAAATCGTCGACAGTGGCTACTAAGTGGGTGGTGGGTGGGGAGCGAATTTCTTCGTTGTCCGCATCCCATTCTAGCCGGACATAGTTCGGCCAAGGGTCTCCTGACAAGGAGAGAGACCTCAATGAGTTTAGCACATCGCCAAGAGGTGAGTGCTGAAAGATATCCGCGGAGGAAAACTCCATAATCGGTGCCCAATCTGATTCGATAGGCACGGATGCAGGCGACTCGGAGCCCGTGGCCGGGGACGAATCCAAGTGTCCGGCAACACGGGTCTCATAGGAAGTGAAGTCTGCATTCGGCTCTATCGCCGCTGAGTGCGCGGCCTTCATGGCGGGGTCACAATCTGTTCCGGATTGAGGGCCGGAGTAGTTGCAGGTGTGATCTCCCGAACACTGTCCGACGGCAGAGCTAAGTCATGCTCGTCGTGACTGTGCGGCGCACCTGACGTGGGCTCGAATCCGTCGAAGATCAAGTCGCGGATGTCGGCAGTATAGTTCAAGTTTCCAAACCTGACCTGATGGCCAGGGGCGTAGCTCTCGATCTGCTCCAGATGGCCAAGCGAGTTGGCCTGCAGTACGAAGCCGCCAAATACGAAGATCTGTCCGGGGAGGAAAACCTCACCCTGGATCGCATCGTTGTCGATGATCGAAGGAGCCATCAAGCCTTTATCGCGACGACACAGTGGAACTCTCAATGAAAGCACCAATGTCGGTGTCAAAACCGGCGGATCTCGGGTAGGGGGTCCCAAACTGTGCGTCTAAGGCGGATGGTAACAGGAGGCGGGGGACACGATGTTTACCCAGGTTCGGGCCCTCTCGATGGAGGTAATACCCTACTTCCTGCTTGATTGATCTTGATGATATGAGTATTACAAGAGTTGATCTACCACGAGATCGTAGAGGCTAAACCCTAGAAGCTAGCCTATGGTATGATTGTTGTTGTCCTACGGACTAAACCCTCCGGTTTATATAGACACCGGAGGGGGCTAGGGTTACACAGAGTCGGTTACAAGGGAGGAGATCTACATATCCGTATTGCCAAGCTTGCCTTCCACGCCAAGGAGAGTCCCATCCGGACACGGGACGAAGTCTTCAATCTTGTATCTTCATAGTCCAACAGTCCGGCTAAAGTATATAGTCCGGTTGTCCGAGGACCCCCTAATCCAGGACTCCCTCACTCATTTCTAGAATTCGGTTAGTTACGGTCCGTTACTGGCATGTTCCGTTTGTGGGCCAAATTCAGTCTATGGTTACATTCGGCCCGTTTGTGGCCCGTTAACCCGTTGGGCTCTTTTCATAGCGTTATCAAATACGGCCTATTAACGGCCCGTTATGGTCCATGAATAGTACGGCCCATGTTTGGCGAAATGATTATACGCCCCGTAGAAGGCCCATGGATCCTACGGCCCGTAGAAGACCAATGGACCCTACGGCCCGTAGAAGGCCCATGGATCATAAGGCCCGTAGAAAGTCCATGGATCCTACGGCCCGTAGAAGGCCCATGGATCCTACGGCCCGCAGGAGGCCCATGGTTACAACAGTCCGTGTGTTAACATGATTATTGTGGCCTACTTACCAAAAGTAGGTTATTGTGGCCACTAGAAAAACGCGGAAAAAGAATTGCAGTGACTACAAGCAAACAACTAAACAAGACAATAAGGAAATAAATAAGCAAGCAACTAACGCTAGCCTATTACATCTATTACACATATTACATCGTCTGGGCATCAAAGTTCGCCACCAGTGCAAATATAGGGAACAAAGCAGCATATTACATACACTGGCCATCAAAATTGGCCACCAGTGCAAATAAACGCGGTAGCAAAACAAGAGCATAACTGAAACAACTTCAGAAAGAGCTCAAGAAACGTTATCCTGGGTATCCACCATGCTGGCAATAAGCTTAGCAAGCTTATTAGCTTTGTCTTGTTTGGCGCTAAAATCCTCCAACGCTTGCTGTTGCACCAGAAAGTATGCATCTGAATGCTCCAGGGACTTCCGCATTCCTTCCGCTTCTTGTCGCAACACAGCTGATCGATGTCTTTCAGCTTGTAGTTGAGATTCAGGAAACTGAACTGATTCAGACAGTGAGTTTGAATAGCTTGTGTAAGCGGTAGTGGCCAGTAACTCGAACACTAAACCAAGACAGGACTTTGGGGTTGTCTCACTGTCTTCAAGATAGTCTTCCTTAGCTGTTTTATCAGCTTTGTTGGAGACCAACAAGGATATCTCACTATCCTGAACCTTATCTGCATTACTTCCTTTACCATTGCTTAATAAGGCACTCTTCCCCAATATTCTGTCAGCATTCAAAAAGAATAAACAAGCAGACACATAACAGGTTTAGCATGTACTAGTATATGAAACTCATTTCGGTGAACCAGTTCATTAGTAAGGTGGACAGGATTAAACTACCAAGTCTTCTATTGCCAAGTACTAGTACATAATAAAAGCATCAAACAAACATATATCTATGTCCTATGGTCACTGCATTGTCTTGCCAAATCAAAATAGAGACACGGTTCAAATCATATCAGTTCAAGACAAAGCAGCAGTGAAAGAATACAAAGCGTGGGAAACTACACGACACAAGAAGATTTCAGATGGGTACGATGGGTCTACATGTACAACAACACTATTGGCTCCGTTGTGATGCTAGTAATGTGCATGATATGAGAAGTCAACTGTATACACAATTGAAATTGAAATCAACAGAGCTATTGATAAGAGCAAACCTGTTAAAGAAACATGCGTGAACATACCTGCTGTGCCATTGGAGTTTCAATTGGATCCTTCAATTTAAAAATAAGTTTGTATGAGTAAATACAGTGATACAAGAGCAAAGCAGTATGCATGATGGCAATGGAATCTTAAATTAGAACAGTTGTTCTTCAGGTTTAAGCACTTGTTCTACATGAACAGAGTACAGTAAGGCACAAGAATACAGTACTTAAAAAAAATGACCTTACCACATTCTTGGTTCGGGACCAATACAGAACAAGGCGTTCCCAGTCATCGTCCAGTAAATGTGTCTCAGGAGAACGTAAGGGAATTTGATGAGTTTCTTTGCCAGTGAAGTATGTTTTCTTCAAGTAATTCCGATACTGCCGCCAAGCATTCTTGAAGATAGCACGGGTATTAGCACAGGTTACCTCATCCTGAGTTTCCAAATCGGTCCTTCTCTATAGAGAAAAATGGGAAAATTTGCTGTATTATAACCATCATGGAGGTAGAATGTATGGGACAAAGCAAAGTAATTGCCATGAACAACATTACTTACACATAACTCCTGGACAAACACCTGCAACTGGCATTTTCCTTCATCTTCAGTATAATATTTCCAAGATGGGAAGATACGCACATAGGATTTAACAACATCAAATGCGATAGATGCTAAATTACGACTGGCTGGTTGTGCTTCCTCCACAGGAATAGGTGTACTAACTAGTGGAGTTGGGATTCGCCGTGGTAGTACTGGCCCTTTGGGCACTGGAGCTGCCTTACTAACTGCTCTTGTTTGGGAGCTCTATGGTGGAGATGGTGCTATGTCAATAGGAACTGGGTTACTATCTACTGGGGTTGGGGTTAGATTGGGTGAAGCTGGTTCTCTGACCATCGCAGTAGGGGTACAATCTGCGAGAGTCTGGGTTATGTGTGGTAGGGCTGGTTCTCGTGCATGTACAACCGGGGTGCTATCTCCACCAAGAGGTAGCACTGTTTTATTTGAAGACCGTGTTTTTACTCCGCTAGATACTGGCATCACCCGCTCCATTTCAAATGGCTGATAAACATGAAACATAGTTGAATGTACATACATTGTATGAGAGACAGATGCAATAGATAGTGTGGAAAAAAGAGGGCATGAAATAGTTGACATGCATATTTTTAAACTAAAACGGATAGCATGACATAATTTCACATATATGATGTCTATCTAAACTGGATAGCATAGCATAACATAATTCAAAGATATGATGAATAACTAAACAGGATCACATGACATAATTCACATACATGTTATCTAAGTAATTAGGATCGCATGATTTAATTCACATATGTGATTTATATGCTAAACAGAGGGCATTCGATATGATGTCTGAACTAAGAACATGGTGTTGAATATTGTGTATATTATGTCTAAACTATGCAATGCTGAAAGTGCAATCATGGCCTTAATCATATTTTGATGTTGATGACAACATGCATATATGGGACTAATCATGTTTTTCAAGTATATCTCAGGATTATGTCTCAAAGGCCGTGTGTGTGGATCATGACTAGGGTCAAATGCATATTGCTCAAGATCGGAAATACAAGACATTAGCCTTGGCTTTGTTTACCGTTTGTTCTTGAGTATAGGGATCCCGCACTATTAAGAGGGGATCGTTGGATCTAGTGAAAGATTTTCTCAAACCACCAGCTCCAGCTTCTCTCCGGACGTCCGGTACTCTACGGACGTCCGATCCCTCTCAGTTGTCTGGACGTCCGGCTCTGTACGGTCGTCCGGTGATTCTCTTACAGAACGATATTTATGGATTTCCGAGCCCCTCCGGACGTCCGGTCTCCGGACGACCGGCACGTCGGACGTCCGGTATTTCTTCCACAGAACAATATTTACGGATTTCTGGGCCACTCCGGACGTCCGGTCTTCGGACGACCGGCACGCCTCGGATGTCCGGTTGCTGTGTGTTGGTTCGTGGCTTATGTGTTCCCAGCGGCCGGACGACGGATGGCTGTCGGACGTCCAGACTCATTTGTGCCACCGGTCGTCCGGTCCAGTCCGGACGTCCAATCTCTTCAGTACACTTATGTGGCCCAAACGGTTACTTTTTCCACACCCACTATATATAGCCTTCTCCTTCCCACGGGAGAAGGTTGACCATTCACTTTGAGCTTGCCAAGAACACTTTTCACTCTCTCTCTCAATCCTCTACACCAAATCCTAGATCCCCAAGTGATTTGGGAACATTTGAGAGAAGTTCTCCAATCAAGTGATAGATCCACTCCTTCCCCTTCTTTGCACCCAAGGAATTCATGATTTGAGCAAGTTTTGAGCTTTTCCCCATCGATCTTGTTACTCTTGGAGGTTGGAGACTCCTAGGCGGTAGGAGTCTTTTGGAGAGGAATCGACCTTTGTGATTACCCCCGGAAAAGTTTGTGAGGGTTTGGAGACCACCCCAAGGTCTACCACTAGTGGTTGAGAAACGCCTCCGTGGTGTTGTCTCAAAGGGAGAATAGGGTGAGCCTTCGTGGCGCTGGTGTGCCTTCGTGGTCACATCCACCTCTCTAACGGTGACGTAGCTTCCCTCCAAGGAAGTGAACATCGGCATACATCCTCGTCTCCCGGAGTTGCGGTTATTCCTAACCCTAACTCCCTATTTGTGGTTACTTGTCTCTTAGTACTTACTTTTATCATATTGTGCTTGCCTACTTACATACCTGTTTTACTTGCTTAGCACTTAGTACTACACTTGCAATTGTTAGGCTCACCTTCACATTCCGCATTATTGCCTAAAATTGCTAAGTCATAATTAAAATTTGTAATTGTACCTATTCACCCCCTCTAGGTCCATCTCGATCCTTTCAATTGGTATCAGAGCCTCGTGCTCTATTCTTGTGGCTTAACCACCCTAGAGCGAGATGAACCCCGATGGGACTCCCCGTGTTGCAGATCTGAAGGATAAAGGTGAGGCTTCTTCAGAAGTCAAGTCCTTTACTTCTGAGGATCTGGAACGGGCCCTTGCTAAGCAAAAAGAGGAGCATAATGCTTCCGTCGAGGCCTTGGTCCAAATGAGGATAGCCACATTGTCCACGATGCTTGCACCACTTTCGGGTGGTGCGGCTTCGAGGCCAACTGTGCCTACTCCGTCACTTGGTCAATAACCTCCTAGCAATGAACACTCTAGTGTTCCTTGGCTTTATGCAAGACCCCAAGTTGAGAAACCAAAATATAACCCTCAAGGCAAACCCCCTTTACTTGATGTCACTTCCGATTTTGCCTTGTGGAGAGTTGCTATGCAGGATCATCTTCAATATGGAAACGATGAGATGCTAGTGATCTTGGAGTATGGTTACCATGTGGTTGATCCAAATAATCCTACACCAAGAGAAATTTATGACAAGAATCTCAATGACACTGCAATCATGTGTATAAGGAGAGGTATGGTTGAAAAGCAAAGGAGACCTTTCATACACATCACAAGTGCCAAGGAACTATTGGAAAGTATTATAAGATCCAAGACCGGTACCTCCACCCTCCGGAGTGCTCAATATGAAATTGCCAAGGGGCAATTGCAAAACTTTTGTATGGAGAAAGGTGAAACTCCAAATCAACTCCTTGAGCGTCTCATGACTCTCACCGCTGATATTGAGTCGTGTGAGTGTGACAAGACACAAGATGGATTCAACATGACTAAGCGATTCCTTGTGGACAAGTTGCTCCATGCTCTTGCTCCATATCACCATCAAATGGTATGGGACATAAGACAACACCATGCCTTCAAGGAAATGACTACAGATGACATCATATCCACTTTCCAACTATTTGAAGAGTCAAAGGCAAATGCTACAACATCTTGCCATGCATGGCACTCCATCGTCAAAGATCAATCTTGCATTGAAGGCCAAGCATGTATGTGAAGATGAGCAAAGTGAAGAAGAAGAAGAAGATGATGATGAAGAAGATGGTGATGAGGTTGAATCCGATGAGGGTCCGTCATATGAAGACATGGCTCTCTTTGTCAAGAAGTTTAGCGCGGGAAAATTCAAGGGAAGATTTCAAAAGAAGAAAGTAAGAAAATGCTACAACTGTGAAGAAACCAACCACTTCTCCAACGAGTGCCCTTATGAGAAGAGAGAAGATAAACCAAGGTTTCCCAAGACCTTTCCCAAGAAGAAGTTGCCAAACCCTTGAACTCCAAGCTCAAGAAGAGAGATGGGAAAGCAATGGTTGCTCAAGAAGAATCCGATCAGGATGATGTTAGTGGTGTTGCCGGAGTTGCTCAAGATTCTCAAAACACATTGAGGCTAGTCAACAAGAGTGGTGAAGTTGTCACCTACAACTACATGAAGGATTACAAGGGCAACGCTCACAACTGCCTCATGGCGAAGGCCGTGGTAGAAGATGGAGAGGACCAACACTCTCCTGACAAGGTCAAGGTAACCCCACGATCAAATCCTCCTCTTTTCACTCCTCCTACTCCTAGTGATGAGTATCTTGATGCGAAGGATAGTTATGAGGATGATGATATAAATGATCCTATGCTTGCTAAACTAAATAAGTTCATGTGCTCCCTTGAAGGAAAGAAGCTCACTATGTTTCGTATGCTTATGGAGATGGTGAGTAAGCACACCATTTCCATTAAGGAACTCGAAACCCTCGTCACCGAGGAAAAGGAAAAATATGAAATCCTTGAGCGAAAAGTCCAATATGAGGAAGCACGAAATGATGAACTATGCTTAAAGATTGGTGCAAACATTGATGTTCATACTAAAGATCTTGCCTCCTTGAAAAAGGCTATTGACTCTTGCGAATAGTTGATGAATGATAAAAGTAAGCTTGAGAAGTCTAATGCTTCTCTCTCTAAGGATTGTGAGCTCCTACCCATGTCCCTCAAGACTAAGGAAGAAGATCTCACCCTTCTTACAAAGAGTTTTGAGACACTCAAGCTTACTTATCTTGAAACTCTAGCCAAGGCTTACTCTTCTCCTATTGTCAATGTTGATGCTTGTTCTACTAACTCTAGTAGTGATCTAGCATCTATTCTTGAGGAGAATCGTTTTATCAAGGCTCAAATTGAGAAAGGGCTCATGACATGTGCCCAAGGGCAAAAGAACCTTAATGAGGTGTTGAGTCAACACAATGAAGTGTTTGCCAAAGAGGGACTCGGGTTTGACCCAAGCACAAGCAAGAAGAAGATGTCCTCTCAAAAGTGCACCACCCCTCTAAAAGAAACTTTTGTACGAGAAGGGCACAAGGAGAAAGGTAAGGTTGTTAGTGGGAAGGCCACAAGGGGCATGCCCACTCTCAACAAGCCAAAATAGTTCATGCCTCCATCCTATGTTCTTCGTAAGACTAAGGATGGAGAAGTTTATGCAAAGTTTGTTGGTCCTCGAAATGCTTTTCGGTTTTATGCTATTTGGGTCCCTAAGACCCTTGTGACTAACTTGAGAGGTCCCATTGCAAAATGGGTGCCTCTAACCAAGTAATATTTGTGTGTAGGTTGCCTTCTCCGGTGGAGTAAAATGGGTGATTGATAGTGGATGTACAAATCATATGACCGGAGATAGCAAATTGCTCTATGATTTCATGGAAGCTATTCAACCATTTATGAGCATTATGTTTGGTGGAGGATCAAAAGGACAGGTACTCGGGTTGGGTAAGGTGGCTATCACAAATGACATGTCCCTTGCAAATGTCATGCTTGTCCAATCCCTTAAATATCATTTGCTTTCTGTTCGCCAATTGGCTTCTGTTGGTTATGATACACTATTTGGACTAACGGATGTGAAAGTCTTTAAGAGAGATACTCTCGAAGTGGCCTTTGTTGGAGAGTTGGATGGCAACCTTTACACGGCTAATTTCTCGAAAGAGAGCACATTCCATCCAACTTGTCTAATGGCCAAGGCCGACAAGGGGTGGCTATGGCATCGCCGGCTAGCCCATGTCGGCATGAGAAATCTTCAAGATCTCTTAAAGGGTAATCACATCCTTGGACTAACAAATGTCTCTTTTGAGAAAGGCCGTGTGTGTAGTGCATGCATAGCCGGGAAGCAACATCAATCAAAGCACCCACCCAAGAATATTGTGTCTACTTCAAGACCCTTGGAGCTCCTTCATGTGGATCTCTTTGGGCCTCCGTCATGGGATAGTCTTGGTGGGAAAAAGTATGGGCTTGTCATTGTTGATGATTACTCAAGATATACATGGGTTTTCTTTCTCAAGTCCAAGGACGAGACGAAGATCACCTTCATTGATTTTGCCAAGCAAGCTCAATGCAAGTTTGACAAAGAAATCTTAGCAATAAGAAGTGATAATGGCCCTGAGTTCAAGTACTACACCTTAGAAGAATTTCTTAGTGATGAAGGGATTGAGCATCAATATTCAGCTCCATACACTCCCCAACAAAATGGTGTAGCAGAAAGGAAGAACCGAACACTTGTGGAGATGGCAAGGTCCATGTTGGATGAATACAAGTCGCCACATAGTTTTTGGGCTGAGGCTGTCAACACCGCATGCCATGCATCAAACCGACTCGTCCTCCGCAAAATATTGGAAAAGACTCCATATGAACTCCTAACCGGGAACAAGCTAAATGTCAAGTACTTTCGCGTATTTGGGTGTAAATGCTTCATCCTCAACAAAAGAGAACGGTTAGGGAAATTTCAATCCAAAACAACTGAGGGCATATTTGTTGGGTATGGATCAAACTCTCACGCCTATAGAGTCTACAACAAATCCAATGGATGTGTTGTAGAAACTTGTGACGTGGTGCATTGTTCAAGAAATCTTCCGATTCACCGATTAATCTTCCGATTTATCGCTAATTGGGGGGTGACCGATAAGATTATGCCTTATCTTTGCCATTTATCTTTTGGACCGATTTATCGTTCTGACAAGCGATTTATCGGGAATCTACCGATAAATCGGACCTATTCATAACACGATGTTTGCAAAATCTATGTTTATTTATGTTTTGTGGACCTTGTTACGGAATCTGTACTATTGTCCTATTTTGATGCCATTATATGAGGATTCAAAGGCTAGAAATCAAGGTAACACTTCTGTCAAAAATTGTTTTGGTGTTGAATATAGCGTATTTTGGTGTGGGGAACCTGAGATTTGAATTTTTTTATCCGATTAATAGTTGACGGATAAAATCGATTAATCGGCCGATTTCCGATTAATCTCTAATCCCTAGCTGACCGAGACGATAACGATAAGCGATATCCTCAACATTGACGTGGTGTTTGATGAATTTAATGGCTCCCATGGGGAGCAAGTTGATCTAAGTGATGTAGGTGAAGAAGATTCCTCTCGAGATATCTTGGCCATGGGTGTCGGTGCACTTCTTCCAATGGAACAAGAACCTCATGATGATGAAGAAGAAGATGGAAGCTTCACACATCATCAAGTTACTTCAACATCTACACCGACACAAGTTCCTATTGCTCAACCAATGCCCGTAATCCAAGTACAAAATGATGATCAAGTTCCTCTTCATGATAATCATCAAGAACAAGATCATCCTCAAGGGCAAGAACAAGAAAGTGCAATCATTGACAATGAACCTCAACAAATGCAAGCTGAAGAAGAAGATTTTCCACCACACATTAATGATCCATATGTTGAGGACGTGGGTGATGGACATGAAGTTGAACCTCGCGAAACCTTAACCTCCATCATGCCTCGAGTGGCCGGTCGTGTTGATGTTGATAAAATCCTCACCGGCATATCGGAAGGTAGAGTCACTCGTAAACAATTGACAAACTTTTGTGCTCACCTCTCTTTTGTGTCTAGTGTTGAGCCTCTCAAGGTAAAAGAAGCATTGATAGACAACGACTGGCTCATTGCTATGCAAGAAGAGTTGAATAGTTTTGAGCACAATCAAGTGTGGTCATTAGTCAAGAGGCCAACTACGGAACACAACGTCATTGGAACAAAGTGGATTTTCAAGAACAAGCAAGATGAGAATGGTGTAATCATCCGAAACAAGGCAAGGTTAGTGGCACAAGGGTACTCACAAGTTGAAGGTTTGGACTTTGGTGAGACCATTGCCCCCGTTGCCCGTCTTGAATCCATTCGCATCTTACTTGCTTATGCTGCTTTCAATGGTTTTACATGACATCAAATGGATGTGAAAAGTGCTTTCCTTAACAGTCCTCTACAAGAAGAAGTATATGTATCACAACCACCTGGGTTCGTTGATCCCGATCACAAAGACTATGTGTATAAACTTCATAAGGCTTTGTATGGCCTCAAACAAGCACCCCATGCTTGGTATGATCATCTTAAGAAGTTTTTACTCGATGATGGTTTTGTGAGAGGGGTGATCGATCCCACTCTTTTTACTAAGAGGGACAAAAGTGATTTGATCTTATGCCAAATCTATGTAGATGATATCATTTTTGGTTCTCCTAACATTCATTTGTGCAAGAAGTTTGCGGCTTCAATGACCAAGAATTTTGAAATTTCACTCAATGCGGATTTGAAGTTCTTTCTCGGATTTCAAATTCAACAATTTCAAGAAGGAATTTTCTTGTCCCAAGCAAAATACCTCAAGGATATCCTAGTCAAATTTGGCATGTCTGATGCTAGCCCATGTAAGACACCCATCCAACCAAAATTGTACTCACTGAAGACAGAAACGGTATCCCTTTCGACCCATCTAAATACCGCTCTATGATTGGTTCATTGCTTTATCTTTGCGCATCTAGGCCAGACATCATGTTTAGTGTATGTATGTGTGCTAGATTTCAAGCTTCCCCTAGGGAAATTCATCATAAGGCGGTTAAGCATATTCTTAGATACCTTGTTCACACCCCAAAGTTGGGTCTATGGTACCCCAAGGATGCTAAGTTTGATCTCATTGGGTACATGGATGCGGATTGGGCTGGAGACAAAGTGGATCGTAAGTCCACCTCCGGTGCATGTCAATTTCTTGGACGCTCTTTGGTAAATTGGTCTTCGAAGAAGCAAAATTGTGTTGCCCTCTCCACCGCCGAGGCTGAATATATTGCAACCGCCAGTTGTGCAACTCAATTACTATGGATGAGGCAAACTTTGAAGGATTATGGTATCACCTATAGACATGTGCCTCTTCTATGTGATAATGAAAGTGCCATCAATATTGCTGAGAACCCCAAGGATCATACCCGCACCAAGCACATTGACATTAGGTACCACTTCTTGAGAGATCATGTGGAGAAGGGAGATATTGACATTGCTCATGTTGGCACAAACATGCAACTTGCAGATATTTTCACCAAGCCATTGGATGAAGCAAGGTTTTGTCAACTTAGGCGTGAACTTGGTATCTTAGAGCTTGACAATATTATGTGAAATCTAGTATCCATTCATGCATTGTCATAATGTCTTGTCTCAGTGTAGGCATATATTTAGGGGGAGACACTCAACTCATGAGTTCTCTCACCCTATGAAATGCATAAAAAGAACAAACACTCTCAAAGCTACCATGTTATTCTAACTATGGTGCTTTAACATGATGGAGTAGTGAGTATGCACCCAAAATTCAAATTTTTTGCTGTGCCATGTCACATATACTCAAACATGGGTTGATCAGTGTGCTCTAGTGGTGTTACTATTGTTTTTAGCCTAGAACACTACTTACAGTAATCATCATTGGTACCCTTACTCATAAGTTAGATCATCATTGCCATCATCTCCTCTCGAATTCTGTGTGTCGGCTGTCCGGAATTCTCCGGTCGTCCGTAATGACCCTCCGGATCGGTCGTCCGATGGACTCCGGTCGACCGTAAAAACCCTTCTGCTGCCTTGTTTATTTTTCCTGGCCCAGGCACCGGACGTCCGTAGAACCCCGGTCGTCCGTAAAAAGCCTTCTGGTACCCTTAGTCCGGACGTCCGGTCCATCCGGTCATCCGTTACCTTTTTCCTGGCCCAGTCCTTGGTCATCCGTAGAACCCCGGTCGTCCGGGCCTGTCCTGGGCACATATATATAGCACGGGCTGCGGTTTACCCTAATCCATTCGTTCCCCTTTCTCTGTTCTCCACCGCCGCCGCCCCTGCCTCGCGGCTTCTCGCCGTGGCCGCTTGCTGCCCGGGCCCCTCGATGATGCCGCATCGCTAGGGGCGCCCCTGCGTCGTGGCCGCTCACCGTGGCCGCTCGTCGCTCGGGCCCCGTCCCCGTCACTGCACCGCTAGGGTTCTCTTCACTCCGAGGTAGCACCTATCTCTTCTTCTCTCATTCATCGATTCGTCGATCTATGGTGATGGGTTGTTGATTTGGGGTTCCCTCCTTGTCTAGGTCGGAATGGTGAAGACCAAGTACACTGCTCGCAAGGACCGCCCGTCTGGGTCCTCTCGTCCCTCCCACCGTGGTGATTCCGACGATTTCCAAGAACGGGCTCGTCCTCGGAAGCGTGTTCCACCACCTCGCCACTCTCCAAGCGAAGACTCGTCGGAGGGCTCTGACTATGAAGATGAGTTGGCTCATATGGAGAGAGGAGATCCTGTCCCTGTTTGCACGACTGCCCCCAAGCCCGGGACTCGACGGCCTACCTTCTAGCCTCCACCACCTCCGGTCCAACCTCACGGTAATGCTCGCCACATCTTCAAGGAAATATGCCCTAGAGGCAATAATAAAGTTATTATTTATTTCCTTATATCATGATAAATGTTTATTATTCATGCTAGAATTGTATTAACCAGAAACATAATACTTGTGTGAATACATAGACAAACAGAGTGTCACTAGTATGCCTCTACTTGACTAGCTCGTTGATCAAAGATGGTTATGTTTCCTAGCCATAGACAAGAGTTGTCATTTGATTAACGGGATCACATCATTAGGAGAATGATGTGATTGACTTGACCCATTCCGTTAGCTTAGCACTCGATCGTTTTAGTATGTTTCTATTGCTTTCTTCATGACTTATACATGTTCCTATGACTATGAGATTATGCAACTCCCGTTTACCGGAGGAACACTTTGTGTGCTACCAAACGTCACAACGTAACTGGGTGATTATAAAGGTGCTCTACAGGTGTCTCCGAAGGTACTTGTTGGGTTGGCGTATTTCGAGATTAGGATTTGTCACTCCGATTGTCGGAGAGGTATCTCTGGGCCCACTCAGTAATACACATCACTATAAGCCTTGCAAGCATTGTGACTAATGAGTTAGTTGCGGGATGATGTATTACGGAACGAGTAAAGAGACTTGCCGGTAACGAGATTGAACTAGGTATCAAGATACCGACGATCGAATCTCGGGCAAGTAACATACCGATGACAAAGGGAACAACGTATGTTGTTATGCGGTCTGACCGATAAAGATCTTCGTAGAATATGTGGGAACCAATATGAGCATCCAGGTTCCGCTATTGGTTATTGACCGGAGAGGTGTCTCGGTCATGTCTACATAGTTCTCGAACCCGTAGGGTCCGCACGCTTAACGTTACGATGACAGTTTTATTATGAGTTTATAAGTTTTGATGTACCGAAGGAGTTCGGAGTCCCGGATGAGATCGGGGACATGACGAGGAGTCTCGAAATGGTCGAGACATAAAGATTGATATATTGGAAGCCTATGTTTGGACATCGGAAGTGTTCCGGGTGAAATCGGGATTTTTCCGGAGTACCGGGGGGTTACCGGAACCCCCGGTAACTTAATGGGCCTTAGTGGGCCTAGGTGGAAGAGAGGAGAGGAGGCCAGGGCAGGGCCGCGCGCCCCTCCCCCCCAGTCCGAATAGGACAAGGAGAGGGGGGCGGCGCCCCCCTTCCTTCCTCCCCTCCACCTCTTCCCCCTTTCTCTCCTAGTCCAACATGGAAAAGGGGGGAGTCCTACTCCCGGTAGGAGTAGGACTCCTCCTGGCGCGCCTCTCCTCTAGGCCGGCCGAACCCCCCTTGCTCCTTTATATACGGGGGTAGGGGGGCACCTCTAGACACACAATTGATCAACGATCTTTTAGCCGTGTGCGGTGCCCCCCTCCACCATATTACACCTCGATAATATCGTAGCGGTGCTTAGGCGAAGCCCTGCGTCGGTAGAACATCATCATCGTCACCACGCCGTCGTGCTGACGAAACTCTCCCTCAACACTCGGCTGGATCGGAGTTCGAGGGACGTCATCGAGCTGAACGTGTGCTAAACTCGGAGGTGCCGTGCGTTCGATACTTGATCGGGTGTGATAGGCTCTACGTTCTCCCTGAGTATGCACCGTTGCGAAAGTTCTTCGTGCTGAGACACCACGTGATGATCGGGTGTGATAGGCTCTACGTTCAAATACAACGGGTGCAAAACAGTTGCACACGCAGAATACTCAGGTTAAACTTGACGAGCCTAGCATATGCAGATATGGCCTCGGAACACGGAGACCGAAAGGTAGAGCGTGAATCATATAGTAGATATGATCAACATAGTGATGTTCACCGTCGAAACTACTCCATCTCACGTGATGATCGGACATGGTTTAGTTGATATGGATCACGTGATCACTTAGAGGATTAGAGGCATGTCTATCTAAGTGGGAGTTCTTAAGTAATATGATTAATTGAACTTAAATTTATCATGAACTTAGTCCTGATAGTATTTTTGCAAATTATGTTGTAGATCAATAGCTCGCGTTGTTGCTTCCCTGTGTTTATTTTTGATATGTTCCTAGAGAAAATTATGTTGAAAGATGTTAGTAGCAAAGATGCGGATTGGATCCGTGATTTGAGGATTATCCTCATTGCTGCACAGAAGAATTATGTCCTTGATGCACCGCTAGGTGACAGACCTATTGCAGGAGCAGATGCAGACGTTATGAACGTTTGGCTAGCTCAATATGATGACTACTTGCTAGTTTAGTGCACCATGCTTAACGGCTTAGAATCGGGACTTCAAAGACGTTTTGAACGTCATGGACCATATGAGATGTTCCAGGAGTTGAAGTTAATATTTCAAGCAAATACCCGAGTTGAGAGATATGAAGTCTCCAACAAGTTCTATAGCTAAAGGATGGAGGAGAATAGCTCAAGCAGTGAGCATGTGCTCAGATTGTCTGGGTACTACAATCGCTTGAATCAAGTGGGAGTTAATCTTCCAGATAAAATAGTGATTGACAGAATTCTCTAGTCACCATCACCAAGTTAATAGAACTTCGTGATGAACTATAGTATGCAAGGGATGACGAAAGTAATTCCCGAGCTCTTCGTGATGCTGAAATCGACGAAGGTGGAAATCAAGAAAAACATCAAGTGTTGATGGTTGACGAGACCACTAGTTTCAAGAAAAGGGCAAACGGAAGAAGGGGAACTTCAAGAAGAACGGCAAGCAAGTTGCTGCTCAAGTGAAGAAGCCTAAGTCTGGTCCTCAGCCTGAGACTAAGTGCTTCTACTGCAAAGGGACTGGTCACTGGAAGCGGAACTACCCCAACTATTTGGTGGATAAGAAGGATGGCAAAGTGAACAAAGGTATATTGGATATACATGTTATTGATGTGTACTTTACTAGTGTTTATAGCAACCCCTCGGTATTTGATACTGGTTCAGTTGCTAAGAGTAGTAACTCGAAACGGGAGTTGCAGAATAAACAGAGACTAGTAAAAGGCGAGGTGACGATGTGTGTTGGAAGTAGTTCCAAGATTGATATGATCATCATCGCACACTCCCTATACTTTCGGGATTAGTGTTGAAACTAAATAAGTGTTATTTGGTGTTTGCGTTGAGCATGAATATGATTTGATCATGTTTGTTGCAATACGGTTATTCATTTAAATTAGAGAATAATTGTTGTTCTGTTTACATGAATAAAACCTTCTCTGGTCATACACCCAATAAAATGGTTTGTTGGATCTCGATCGTAGTGATACACATATTCATAATAATGAAGCCAAAAGATGCAAAGTTAATGATGATAGTGCAAATTATTTGTGGCACTACCGTTTAGGTCATATTGGTGTAAAGCGCATGAAGAAACTCCATACTGATGGGATTTTGGAATCAGTTGATTATGAATCACTTGATGCTTGCGAACCGTGCCTCATGGGCAAGATGACTAAAACACCGTTCTCTGGAACTATGGAGAGAGCAACAGATTTGTTGGAAATCATACATACAGATGTATGTGGTCCGATGAATATTGAGGCTCGTAGCAGGTATCATTATTTTCTGATCTTCACAGATGATTTGAGCAGATATGGGTATATCTACTTAATGAAACAGAAGTCTAAAACATTTGAAAAGTTCATATAATTTCAGAGTGAAGCGGAAAATCATCGTAACAAGAAAATAAAGTTTCTACGATCTGATCATGGAGAAGAGTATTTGAGTTACGAGTTTGGCCTTCAGTTAAAACAATGTGAAATAGTTTCACTACTCACGCCACCTGGAACACCACGGTGTAATGGTGTGTCCGGATGTCATAACCGTACTTTTTAGATATGGTGCGATCTATGATGTTTCTTACCAATCTATCACTATCGTTTTGGGGTTATGCATTAGAGACAGCTGCATTCACGTTAAAAAGGGCACCATCAAAATCCGTTGAGACGACACCTTATGAACTGTGGTTTGGCAAGAAACCAAAGTTGTCGTTTCTTAAAGTTTGGGGTTGCGATGCTTATGTGAAAAAGTTTCATCCTGATAAGCTCAAACCCAAATCAGAGAAATGTGTCTTCATAGGATACCCAAAGGAGACAGTTGGGTACACCTTCTATCACAGATCCGAAGGCAAGACATTCGTTGCTAAGTATGGATCCTTTCTAGAGAAGGAGTTTCTCTCGAAAGAAGTGAGTGGGAGGAAAGTAGAACTTGATGAGGTAATTGTACCTGCTCCCTTATTGGAAAGTAGTTCATCGCAGAAACCAGTTTCTGTGACGCCTATACCAATTAGTGAGGAAGTTAATGATGATGATCATGGAACTTCAGATCAAGTTATTACTGAACCTCGTAGGTCAACCAGAGTAAGATCCGCACCAGAGTGGTACGGTAATCCTGTTCTGGAGGTTATGTTACTAGACCATGACGAACCTACGAACTATGAAGAAGCGATGGTGAGCCCAGATTCTGCAAAATGGCTTGAGGCCATGAAATCTGAGATGAGATCCATGTATGAGAACAAAGTATGGACTTTGATTGACTTGCCCAATGGTCGGCGAGCCATTGAGATTAAATGGATCTTCAAGAGGAAGACGGACGCTGATAGTAGTGTTACTATCTACAAAGCTAGAATTGTCGCAAAAGGTTTTCGACAAGTTTAAGGTGTTGACTACGATGAGAGTTTCTCACTCGTATCTATGCTTAAGTCTGTCTGAATCATGTTAGCAATTGCCGCATTTTATGAAATCTGGCAAATGGATAAACAAAAACTGCATTCCTTAATGGATTTATTAAAGAAGAGTTGCATATGATGCAACCAGAAGGTTTTGTCAATCCTAAAGGTGCTAACAAAATATGCAAGCTCCAGCGATCCATCTATGGACTGGTGCAAGCATCTCAGAGTAGGAATATACGCTTTGATAAGTTGATCAAAGGATATAGTTTTATACAGACTTGCGGTGAAGCTTGTATTTACAAGAAAGTGAGTGGGAGCACTACAGCATTTCTGATAAGTATATGTGAATGACATATTGTTGATCGGAAATAATGTAGAATTATTCTGCAAAGCATAAAGGAGTGTTTGAAAGGAGTTTTTCAAAGAAAGACCTCGGTGAAGCTGCTTACATATTGAGCATCAAGATCTATAGAGATAGATCAAGACGCTTGATAAGTTTTTTCAATGAGTACATACCTTAACAAGATTTTGAAGTGGTTCAAAATGGAACAGTCAAAGAAAGAGTTTCTTGCCTGTGTTACAAGGTGTGAAATTGAGTAAGACTCAAAACCCGACCACGGCAGAAGATAGAAAAAGAATGAAAGTCATTCCCTATGCCTCGGCCATAGGTTCTATATAGTATGCCATGCTGTGTACCAGATCTATTGTATACCCTACACTGATTTTGGCAAGGGAGTACAATAGTGATCTAGGAGTAGATAACTGGACAGCGGTCAAAATTATCCTTAGTGGAATAAAGATATGTTTCTCGATTATGAAAGTGACAAAAGGTTCGTCGTAAAGGGTTACGTCGATGCAAGTTTTGACACTAATCTAGATGACTCTAAGTCTCGGTCTAGATACATATTGAAAGTGGGAGCAATTAGCTAGAGTAGCTCCGTGCAGAGCATTGTAGACATAGAAATTTGCAAAATACTTATGGATCTGAATGTGACAGACCCGTTGACTAAAATTATCTCACAAGCAAAACATGATCCCACCTTAGTACTCTTTGGGTGTTAATCACATAGCGATGTGAACTAGATTACTGACTCTAGTAAACCCTTTGGGTGTTGGTCACATGACGATGTGAACTATGGGTGTTAATCACTTGGTGATGTGAACTATTGATATTAAATCACATGGCGATGTGAACTAGATTATTGACTCTAGTGCAAGTGGGAGACTGAAGGAAATATGCCCTAGAGGCAATAATAAAGTTATTATTTATTTCCTTATATCATGATAAATGTTTATTATTCATGCTAGAATTATATTAACCGGAAACATAATACTTGTGTGAATACATAGACAAACAGAGTGTCACTAGTATGCCTCTACTTGACTAGCTCGTTGATCAAAGATGGTTATGTTTCCTAGCCATAGACATGAGTTGTCATTTGATTAACGGGATCACATCATTAGGAGAATGATGTGATTGACTTGACCCATTCCGTTAGATTAGCACTCGATCGTTTTAGTATGTTGCTATTGCTTTCTTCATGACTTATACATGTTCCTATGACTATGAGATTATGCAACTCCCGTTTACCGGAGGAACACTTTGTGTGCTACCAAACGTCACAACGTAACTGGGTGATTATAAAGGTGATCTACAGGTGTCTCCGAAGGTACTTGTTGGGTTGGCGTATTTCGAGATTAGGATTTGTCACTCCGATTGTCGGAGAGGTATCTCTGGGCCCACTCAGTAATACACATCACTATAAGCCTTGCAAGCATTGTGACTAATGAGTTAGTTGCGGGATGATGTATTACGGAACGAGTAAAGAGACTTGCCGGTAACGAGATTGAACTAGGTATCAAGATACCGACGATCAAATCTCGGGCAACTAACATACCGATGACAAAGGGAACAACGTATGTTGTTATGCGTTCTGACCGATAAAGATCTTCGTAGAATATGTGGGAACCAATATGAGCATCCAGGTTCCGCTATTGGTTATTGACCGGAGAGGTGTCTCGGTCATGTCTACATAGTTCTCGAACCCGTAGGGTCCGCACGCTTAACGTTACCATGACAGTTTTATTATGAGTTTTGATGTACCGAAGGAGTTCGGAGTCCCGGATGAGATCGGGGACATGACGAGGAGTCTCGAAATGGTCGAGACATAAAGATTGATATATTGGAAGCCTATGTTTGGATATCGGAAGTGTTCCGGGTGAAATCGGGATTTTTCCGGAGTACCGGGAGGTTACCGGAACCCCCCGGTAACTTAATGGGCCTTAGTGGACCTAGGTGGAAGAGAGGAGAGGAGGCCAGGGCAGGGCCGCGCGCCCCCCCAGTCCGAATAGGACAAGGAGAGGGGGGCGGAGCCCCCCTTCCTTCCTCCCCTCCTTCTCTTCCCCCTTTCTCTCCTAGTCCAACATGGAAAAGGGGGGAGTCCTACTCCCGGTAGGAGTAGGACTCCTCCTGGCGCGCCTCTCCTCTAGGCCGGCCGAACCCCCCTTGCTCCTTTATATACAGGGGCAGGGGGCACCTCTAGACACACAATTGGTCAACGATCTTTTAGCCGTGTGCGGTGCCCCCTCCACCATATTACACCTCGATAATATCGTAGCGGTGCTTAGGCGAAGCCCTGCGTCGGTAGAACATCATCATCGTCACCACGACGTCGTGCTGACGAAACTCTCCCTCAACACTCGGCTGGATCGGAGTTCGAGGGACGTCATCGAGATGAACGTGTGCTGAACTCGGAGGTGCCGTGCGTTCGGTACTTGATCGGTCGGATCGTGAAGACGTACGACTACATCAACTGCGTTATGTTAACGCTTCCGCTATCGGTCTACGAGGGTACGTGGATAACACTCTCCCCTCTCGTTGCTATGCATCACCATGATCTTGCGTGTGCGTAGGAATTTTTTTGAAATTACTATGTTACCCAACACATCTCACTTGAACCTCCTTTACCAAACAGCCGTCACGTTAAGCGGTTCAACGTGGTTCCCATTGCTTCCTATCTTAAGTTGCGTCGTCATGTTTATCAATTCACGGTTGCTCGTGACTCTAGGGACAGTCGTTTTCGCACTAATGTCCAAGCTGACATCTTTACCACTATTGTCATCCCTAAGGGTCTTTCTCTGCATCTATGCATTGATTTAGAGCATATTCGATCTCATCCGGAGAAATATTCCGGGGCTATTGAGCTCATTGAGTCCTCAAATCTCGCTGCCCCCTTTGCATTTCAACATGACTTTAACCAAGCCGCCATTCATCAATTTTATGCCACATGTTTCTTTGGTCCAAATAACAATGTTACTTGGATGACATCCGACACGAAGCTCTCGGCTTCCTATTCTCAATTTGTTGCTGCCCTTGGTTTTCTCGACACCGGGTTCAAAATTCACAATGATGATCCCGAACATAGACCCAAGGGCACTGATGCATGTGCTGATCTTATCAAACCCACAGCAGAACTAACTGATGAGGAGAAACACAAGGGTTTTAACCAAGTCTCCATTTGGGGTGCTCCTTTCTTCATTATCTATCAATGTGCCATTCGCACCATTTATCCTAAGATGGGTGACAAGGGGTCCTGCAATAGCTACTGCATTGATCTTATGCATCGCCTCGATGTGTCTCCGAAAGGAAAGATAAATGTGCCTCATTTTCTATGACATGAGATTCGCCTTGCTTCCTTCCAGCACAAGTGGGCCTTTCCTCCTGCTCCCTTTCTTCAGGCATTTATCGAGAGTGTGGCTCTGTTTCCTATTGTTCACACTCATTTGCATGAGCGATGGGTCATTCCCGCTCACATGGCCGATAACTATGTTCCCAAGGAATCTTCCTCTTCTGCTCATCCGCGCCGCACTGCTGCTGGCATCCCTCGTTCTGCTCCCTCGGGATCTACCCCCTTTGGTCGCATTGCTCGCTTTTTGGGGAAGGCCCACTCTGCCTTGATGAAGGCTATTACTTTTAACTGCTCCCAAAATCACAATGTTGTCACGCGCCTCATCACCTCCAAGAATGCTCTGAAGGCTCGTCTGAGAGATTCCGGAGTGTTCAATGTGAGTGATGATGATCGTTTTCCTGATGAGCCTCCTTCTGACTTTGGCTTTCCCTCAGGTCCTGAGTGGTCTGATTTCTTTGACGAGGCCGGTGGCAGTGGTGCTCATGACGATGATGATGAGACAGGGTTCTGATGATGATGCTGTTCTGATTGCTCCTCTTGGCCCATTTCTTTTGGGTACTTGATGCCAAGGGGGAGAAGCAGTTCCTTCTAGTACTATGTAATATGGTGATATTAGTTTGTATTGTACCATGAACTATGTTATGTATCGTGCCATGTACCATGTTCACTATGCTTTATGATCTATGATATGAGTGAGGTACTTACTATGGTATTATGGGTTTTTGTGTTCTTTGAGTGTAAATCTGAGGGGGAGCTCCTTACATTATGCTTTACTATGCACATGGTTAGGGGGAGCTCCACAACTACTCCTTTGATATTCAAAGTTTTATTATAATTAAGAATTGCATGTATGTTGTCATCAACTACCAAAAAGGGGGAGATTGAAAGTGCAATCATGGCCTTAATCATATTTTGATGTTGATGACAACATGCATATATGGGACTAATCATGTTTTTCAAGTATATCTCAGGATTATGTCTCAAAGGCCGTGTGTGTGGATCATGACTAGGGTCAAATGCATATTGCTCAAGATCGGAAATACAAGACATTAGCCTTGGATTTGTTTACCGTTTGTTCTTGAGTATAGGGATCCCGCACTATTAAGAGGGGATCGTTGGATCTAGTGAAAGATTTGCTCAAACCACCAGCTCCAGCTTCTCTCCGGACATCCGGTACTCTACGGACGTCCGATCCCTCTCAGTTGTCCGGACGTTCGGCTCTCTACGGTCATCCGGTGATTCTCTTACATAATGATATTTACGGATTTCCGAGCCCCTCCGGACAACCGGCACGTCGGACGTCCGGTATTTCTTCCACAGAACAATATTTACGGATTTCCGGGCCACTCCGGACGTCCGGTCTTCGGACGACCGGCACGCCTCGGACGTCCGGTTGCTATGTGTTGGTTCGTGGCTTATGTGTTCCCAGCGGCCGGACGACCGATGGCTGTCGGACGTCCAGACTCATTTGTGCCACCGGTCGTCCGGTCCAGTCCGAACGTCCGATCTCTTTAGTACACTTATGTGCCCCAAACGGTTACTTTTTCCACACCCACTATATATAGCCTTCTCCTTCCAACGGGAGAAGGTTGACCATTCACTTTGAGCTTGCCAAGAACACTTTTCACTCTCTCTCTCTCAATCCTCTACACCAAATCCTAGATCCCCAAGTGATTTGGGAACATTTGAGAGAAGTTCTCCAATCAAGTGATAGATCCAGTCCTTCCCCTTCTTTGCACCCAAGGAATTCGTGATTTGAGCAAGTTTTGAGCTTTTCCCCATCGATCCTGTTACTCTTGGAGGTTGGAGACTCCTAGGCGGTAGGAGTCTTTCGGAGAGGAATCGACCTTTGTGATTACCCCCGGAAAAGTTTGTGAGGGTTTGGAGACCACCCCAAGGTCTACCACTAGTGGTTGAGAAATGCCTCTATGGTGTTGTCTCAAAGGGAGAATAGGGTGAGCCTTCGTGGCGTTGGTGTGCCTTCGTGGTCACATCCACCTCTCTAACGGAGACGTAGCTTCCCTCCAAGGAAGTGAACATCGGCATACATCCTCGTCTCCGGGATTTGGGGTTATTCCTAACCCTAACTCCCTATTTGTGGTTACTTGTCTCTTAGTACTTACTTTTATCATATTGTGCTTGCCTACTTACATACCTGTTTTACTTGCTTAGCACTTAGTACTACACTTGCAATTGTTAGGCTCACCTTCACATTCCGCATTATTGCCTAAAATTGCTAAGTCATAATTAAAATTTGTAATTGTACCTATTCACCCCCCCTCTAGGTCCATCTCGATCCTTTCAAATGCAAGACACCATATGCATGATATGAGTAGTATAACCGTGCCAACTTAGATCATACACCTCGGTGGGGGAATTGGACTGGTCATCTGTCTCTGAATCCATCTCTGAGGAGCTATCGGGACCCAACAAGAGATCTGCTTCGACAGGTAGCACTGTCTGCTCTGAAGGCCTTGTTTTCACTCCAGATTTTTCCATCTCCCACCCAAATGGCTGATTCACGGGAAGAGTAGTTTAATGTATAAACATTGTCGACAAATGGAAATGTAATGAAGAAAAGGATGGGCAAGATATCATTCAAATATATGATGCCTGGTTAAACAGGATGGCATTGCACATTTCACATATATTATGGCTGGCTAAAAGACATGAGACTGCATAATTCCCATATACGATATAGAAACTAAACAGGTGGCATTACAGAACATGTCTAAACTAAGCAGATGACATATATGATGTCAAAAGTAGGAACTGCAAGGCAACATATGCATGATATGACTAACATCATCATGCCAAGGTAGAGCAAACACCTTGGGGGGTAAATAGGAGTGGCAGCTGCGTTTGAATCCACCTCAGAACAGATATCTTCCCCTAGATTACAATCTGGAGAGGGGGGGAGAGTTTGCCATTGAACCCACCATGGAGTGATGTTTGCATGACATTGTATTGCTGCGCAAAACTCTTCTCTTTTTCTCTACATGTTCAGCATGACTGTGTACAATATTTGACATGCATACGAAAAAATATGGTGAGATTATGTAAGGAGAGCATGCAGAAATCTAGAGTGATGGTAACAACCAGTGGATGGATCCAAAAATAATGATAGCAGGCTGATGATTGCTTTAATTTAATAAAAAGACAGATGATGATTGCTTTACTATTTGTTTCCCACCCAAGATGAACAACATAGGCATACCCTAGGTGAACCAGATATTAGACAGAGATACTATTCATTGCTGCCTCGATATGTTCCCCACAACTAATTTAGAACTCAAGTTTGAACATTAATTTGGACCTGACTTGGAGTCTAAGAGGTGAACAGGATGATAAAGTAGCAGGTAATTTCAAGCAATGCATAACATAAGCATAAACAAAAGAGTGCGACCTCTCTTGTGGACCCGTGTACTCCTCAGGTTCATCTGCTGAGTCGATGATGGTGATGCCGTTGCGGTGGGTGCCGGTGGTAGGGAAGGAGATCTGAGGCGGCGAAAGACGGTCAGGAGTCATGATGCCTGGTTTGGTGGATGCTTCTGTCGATGGAGTAGCTCAGGTGAGGTGGACGACATCGCGGCAGGAGCAGGACAAACCACACAAAGTTTTCTTCGACACCTACCTGTAACTGAAGTAATTCTGTAAGGGCTCATTTGGCTTGCATGATTCTAAAAACACAGGGATAGGAAAAACACCGGAATAGGATAGGAATGCACATGGTAAACAGAGCATTTGTAAACACAGGATTTCTGTCAACTTGGGTGTTTGGTTCACAGGAATTGGAAGAGCAGAGGAATGCAAAGAAACATGGCCAAAATAAAGTGAAACCATATGAAAGTGTGTACAGTTAGAATGTTATTCTGCCACTAATGCACTTGGTCTTGTTTTCATGCATAGGATTTTGAAAAGTAGGTCCAGGTGGATGTTTGCCTCCATTCCTTTCAACAAAATGCATGAATAATTGAATAGTAGAGTGCCATAGGAAAATTTCCTATTGCTATGTTTTTCTGTTGAACCAAAATAGCCCTAATGGATCGACATGAATGTATAGTAATAAGTGATGCAACAAGTGTACAACCTCTTTGCCATAGCCGTGTCGACCTCAACATCATTGGGTTGGTCGCTGAAGAAGTTGAGGTAGGGGTGGCTGTCGGAGGTGTGGAGGAAGATCCGAGGAATCTGTAGACGGCGTCCAGGGCACTGCTCTGTTGTGATGGATCGTTCTGTCGTTGGAGTAGCTCCGGTGAGCCGTAAGACGTCAAGGCTGAAGCAGCACAAGACAGACATCGTTAATCTCAAGTGGGATTCTAATAGCATCTCCAATAGATGATATAAAATGCATTACCACAAAGTGATAGATGTAAAATTTACATCACCAAAAACCACCTGACTACAATAGATGAGGTAAAAACTGTTGACTCTGAACTTAACTGTCGAACTGAAATTTACTTTGGAATCTGAATGTTACTGTCGAAACTGAACGAAATGGTAGCAGAGAGGCACTTCACATGGGATAGTTTAGGGAGGGCCTGCAGTTCATCTTCAACCTGTACCCACCTGAGCCGCCAGCCACCACCGTCCGAACCCCGCACCGCCTCCCCACCCCGAAACAACTCCCCACCGCCAGTCCGCCGCCGCCGCGGCCAGCCCTCTAGCCCCCCGCGCCAAGGTTTTTCTCTGGAGATCCCTACGCCCCCGCCCCAGCACCGCACCCCCACCGCCGGTGAGCAGCACCCCACCCAGAACCCTAAGATAGATAGTGGGGTACCTCTCCGGCGAGCCCCCCTCCCCGCTGTGGGTGGTTCTTCCTTAACTCCGGCGAGACCCCCCACCCCCGGAAAATCGACTGACCCAAAAGTAAATTAAAGCGACTGAAGTGTAGCTAAATCAGAGCAGAGCAGCAGCACGAGCGAGGGGGAGAGCAGCAGTAGCAGCGTGAGCGAGCGAGCGAGAGCTGGAGCAGCACCAGCTGGGCGAGCGAGCGAGCGAGAGCCGGAGCAGTGATACGTCTCCAACGTATGTATAATTTTTTATTGTTCCATGCTATTATATTATCTGTTTTGGATGTTTAATGGGCTTTGTTATACACTTCTATATTATTTTTGGGACTAACCTACTAACCAAAGGCCTAGTGCAAATTGCCGTTTTTTTGCCTATTTCAGTGTTCCGCAGAAAAGGAATATCGAACGGAATCCAAACGGAATGAAACCTTCGGGAGAGTTATTTTTGGAACAAACGTGATCCAGGAGACTTGGAGTGGACGTTAAGGAAGCAACGAGGCGACCACGAGGCAGGGAGGCGCGCCCAGGGGGGTAGGCGCGCCCCCACCCTCGTGGGCCCCCCGTGGCTCCACCGACCTACTTTTGTCACCTATATATACTCATATACCCCGAAAACATCCGAGAGCACCATGAAACCCAATTTCCACCACCGCAACCTTCTGTACCCGTGAGATCCCATCTTGGGGCCTTTTCCGGCGCTCCGCCGGAGGGGCAATCGATCACGGAGGGCTTCTACATCAACACCATAGCCTCTCCGATGATGTGTGAGTAGTTTACCACAGACCTTCCGGTCCATAGTTATTAGCTAGATGGCTTCTTCTCTCTCTTTGGATCTCAATACAAAGTTCTCCTCGATTCTCTTAGAGATCTATTCGATGTAATTCTTTTTGCGGTGTGTTTATCGAGATCCGATGAATTGTGAGTTTATGATCAAGATTATCTATGAACAATATTTGGTTCTTCTCTGAATTCTTATATGTATGATTTGATATCTTTGCAAGTCTCTTCGAATTATCAGTTTGGTTTGGCCTACTAGATTGATCTTTCTTGCAATGGGAGAAGTGCTTGGCTTTGGGTTCAATCTTTCGGTGTCCTTTCCCAGTGACAGCAGGGGCAGCAAGGCACGTATTGTATTGTTGCCATCGAGGATAAAAAGATGGGGTTTATATCATATTGCTTGAGTTTATCCTTCTACATCATGTCATCTTGCCTAATGCATTACTCTGTTCTTATGAACTTAATACTCTAGATGCATGCTGGACAGCGGTCGATGTGTGGAGTAATAGTAGTAGATGCAGAATCGTTTCGGTCTACTTGACACGGACGTGATGCCTATATACATGATCATGCCTAGATATTCTCATAACTATGCGCTTTTCTATCAATTGCTCGACATTAATTTGTTCACCCACCATAAATTATGCTATCTTGAGAGAAGCCACTAGTGAAACCTATGGCCCCCGGGTCTATTTTCCATCATATAAGTTTCCGATCTATTTTATTTTGCAATCTTTACTTTTCCAATCTATATTATAAAAATACCAAAAATATTTATCTTATTATCTCTATCAGATCTCACTTTTGCAAGTGGCCGTGAGGGGATTGACAACCCCTTTATCGCGTTGGTTGCAAGGTTCTTATTTGTTTGGGTAGGTACGAGGCGATTTGCGTGTATCCTCCTACTGAATTGATACCTTGTTTCTCAAAAACTGAGGGAAATACTTACGCTACTTTGCTGCATCACCCTTTCCTCTTCAAGGGAAAACCAACGCATGCTCAAGAGGTAGCAAGAAGGATTTCTGGCGCCGTTGCCGGGGAGGTGTACACCAAGTCAAGTCAAGACATACCAAGTACCCATCACAAACTCTTATCCCTCGCATTACATTATTTGCCATTTGCTTCTCGTTTTACTCTCCCCCACTTCACCTTTGCCGTTTTATTCGCCTCTTTCCCGTTTGTTTTTCTTGCGCCATGGCCGAATCAAAGAGGGCTAAGGGTTCTCTCCCGGGTTTTAATACTTTGGATAGTCCCTCTGTCCTCTCCAAGCTCATAAATAATGATGCTATGGAAAGACCTACCGGGGTTATCAATGAGTGTTTGAATAATTTCGATGAAGATGATCCCGGGATTTTTTGTTATTTACTTGATGAGTCTTTAAAAGATGCTTGGGATAGGCTATTAAGGATCCGAGCTAGCTATGTGCCCCAATATCAAATTGAGATATACCTAAAAAGCTTTTATGTTGGCTTGCCCTCTTCGTTCAAGCAAGTTTTAGATTCTATTTTTGAAGAAGGTTTTCTTGAGGGGGATCCCATAGATACCTATGAAAAGATGAAAACTATATTTGGGCACCCCATGAGTGAGAGGGTTGAATCCACCTCTCTTTTGTGCTTTTACCAAAATGAAATTATCAAAGAGATGAAGGCTAGCTTAGATGCAAATTTCCGCAGCGTGCTTAATCTTTCTTCCACCATTAATGGCCACGTGCTTTCTCAAAATAGAAATATAAATGCTATAGATAAGAAATTTTCTCTTTTCTTTCCCAACACCAAATATGGTAATACCTAGATCTATTCTTGCCTTTATGCCTAGCTAGGGGCGTTAAACGATAGCGCTTGTTTGGAGGCAACCCAATTTTATTTTTGTCTCTTGATTTTTATTTCTATTTAGTAATAAATAATTGATCTAGTCTCTGGTTAGATGTGGTTTTATGTTTTAATTAGTGTTTGTGCCAAGTAAAACCTATATGATCTTCTTGGATGATAGTTATTTGATCTTGTTGAAAAAAGTCAGAAACTTTCTGTTCACGAAAACAATTGTTAGAAATCACCAGAACATGATAAAATACTGATTCCAATTGAAGTAGATCAATAAATAAATTATTTAGGTCGTCCTATTTTGGTAGAATTTTTGAGTTAGAGAAAGTTTGCGTTTGATACAGATTACTACAGACTGTTCTGTTTTTGACAGATTCTGTTTTTCGTGTGTTGTTTGCTTATTTTGATGAATCTATGGCTAGTATCGGGGGGTATGAAGCATAGAGAAGTTGGAATACATTAGGTTTAACACCAATATAAATAAATAATGAGTTCGTTACAGTACCTTAAAGTGGTGGTTTGTTTTATTTCGCTAACGGAGGTCATGAGGTTTTCTGTTGAGTTTTGTGTTGTAAAGTTTTCAAGTTTTGGGTAAAGATTTGATGGATTATGGAAAAAGGAGTGGCAAGAGACTAAGCTTGGGGATGCCCAAGGCACCCCAAGGTAAAATCCAAGGACAACCAAAAGCCTAAGCTTGGGGATGCCCCAGATGGCATCCCCTCTTTCGTCTTCGTCCATCGGTAACTTTACTTGATGCTATATTTTTATTCACCACATGATATGTGTTTTGCTTGGAGCGTCTTGTATGATTTGAGTCTTTGCTTTTGAGTTTACCACAATCATGCTTGCTGTACACACCTTTTGGGAGAAACACACATGATTCAGAATTTATTAGAATACTCTATGTGCTTCACTTATATCTTTTGAGCTAGATAATTTTGCTCTAGTGCTTCACTTATATCTTTTTAGAGCACGGTGGTGGTTCTATTATATAGAAATTATTGATCTCTCATGCTTCACTTAAATTATTTTGAGAGTCCTTTAGAACAGCATGGTAATTTGCTTTGGCTACAAAATTAGTCCTAATATGAT
This sequence comes from Aegilops tauschii subsp. strangulata, assembly GCF_002575655.3. NCBI lineage: Eukaryota > Viridiplantae > Streptophyta > Magnoliopsida > Poales > Poaceae > Aegilops > Aegilops tauschii. Next base: position 472,437,826 of record NC_053038.3, read on the forward strand.
AAGCATCCAAGATGGATATAATAAAAACTTTCATATAGAGTGCATTGAATACTATGAGAAGTTTGATACTTGATGATTTTTTTGAGATATGAAGGTGGTGATATTAAAGTTGTGCTAGTTGAGTAATTGTGAATTTGAGAAATACTTGTGTTGAAGTTTGCAAGTTCGGTAGCATGCACGTATGGTAACCGTCGTGTAACAAATTTGAAACATGAGGTGTTCTTGATTGTCATACTTATGAGTGGCGGTCGGGGACGAGTGATGGTCTTTTCCTACCAATCTATCCCCCTAGGAGCATGCACGTAGTGCTTGGTTTTTGATGACTTGTAGATTTTTGCAATAAGTATGTGAGTTCTTTATGACTAATGTTGAGTCCATGGATCATACACACTCTCACCCTTCCATCATTGCTAGCCTCTTCAGTACCGTGCATTGCCCTTTCTCACTTTGAGAGTTGGTGCAAACTTTGCCGGTGCATTCAACCCCCGTGATATGATACGCTCTATCACACATAAACCTCCTTATATCTTCCTCAAAACAGCCACCATACCTACCTATTATGGCATTTCCATAGCCATTCCGAGATATATTGCCATGCAACTTTCCACCGTTTCATTTATTATGACACGCTTCATCATTGTCATATTGCCTTGCATGATCATGTAGTTGACATCGTATTTGTGGCAAAGCCACCATGCATAATTCATCATACATGTCACTCTTGATTCATTGCCCATCCCGGTACACCGCCGGAGGCATCCATGTAGAGTCATATTTTTGTTCTAAGTATCGAGTTGTAATCCTTGAGTTGTAAATAAATAGAAGTGTGATGATCCTCATTATTAGAGTATTGTCCCAAAAAAGAGAAAAAAAGAGAAAGGCCAAAAAAAAAGAAAGGCCCCCCAAAAAAAGGGACAATGTTACTATCCTTTTCCACACTTGTGCTTCAAAGTAGCACCATGATCTTCATGATAGAGAGTCTCTTATTTTGTCACTTTCATATACTAGTGGGAATTTTTCATTATAGAACTTGGCTTGTATATTCCAACAATGGGCTTCCTCAACTGCACTAGGTCTTCGTGAGCAAGCAAGTTGGATGTACCCCCACTTAGTTTCTTTTGTTGAGCTTTCATACATTTATAGCTCTAGTGCATCCGTTGCATGGCTACTCCTTACATTGACATCAATTGATGGGCATCTCCCTAGCCCGTTGATTAGCCGCGTCAATGTGAGACTTTCTCCTTTTTGTCTTCTCCACATAACCCACATCATTACATTCTATTCCACCCATAGTGCTATATCCATGGCTCACGCTCATGTATTGCGTGAAGGTTGAAAAAGTTTGAGATTACTAAAGTATGAAACAATTGCTTGGCTTGTCATCGGGGTTGTGCATGATGAGAGCATTCTTGTGTGACGAAAATGGAGCATGACCAAACTATATGATTTTGTAAGGATGAACTTTCTTTGGCCATGTTATTTTGAGAAGACATAATTGCTTAGTTAGTATGCTTGAAGTATTATTATTTTTATGTCAATATTAAACTTTTATCTTGAATCTTTCGGATCTGAACATTCATGCCACAATAAAGAAAATTACATTGAAGATTATGTTAGGAAGCATTCCACATCAAAAATTCTGTTTTTATCATTTACCTACTCGAGGACGAGCAGGAATTAAGCTTGGGGATGCTTGATACGTCTCGAACGTATCTATAATTTTTGATTGTTCCATGCTATTATATTATCTGTTTTGGATGTTTAATGGGCTTTGTTATACACTTTTATACTAGTTTTGGGACTAACCTACTAACCAAAGGCCCAGTGCAAATTGCTGTTTTTTTGCCTATTTCAGTGTTTCGCAGAAAAGGAATATCAAACGGAATCGAAATGGAATGAAACCCTTGGGAGAGTTATTTTTGGAACAAACGTGATCCAGGAGACTTGGAGTGGACGTCAAGGAAGCAACAAGGCGGCCACGAGGCAGGGAGGCGCGCCCCCACCCTCATGGGCCCCTCGTGGCTCCACCGACCTACTTCTTTCGCCTATATATTCTCATATACCCCGAAAACATCCGAGAGCACCACAAAACCCTATCTCCACCGCCGCAACCTTCTGTACCCGTGAGATCCCATCTTGGGGCCTTTTCCGGCGCTCCGCCAGAGGGGAAATCGATCACGGAGGGCTTCTTCATCAACATCATAGCCTCTCCGATGATGTGTGAGTAGTTTACCACAGACCTTCGGGTCCATAGTTATTAGCTAGATGGCTTCTTCTCTCTCTCTTTGGATCTCAATACAAAGTTCTCCTCGATTTTCTTGGAGATCTATTCGATGGAACTCATTTTGCGGTGTGTTTGTCGAGATCCGATGAATTGTGGGTTTATGATCAAGATTATCTATGAACAATATTTGGTTCTTCTCTGAATTCTTATATGTATGATTTGATATCTTTGAAAGTCTCTTCGAATTATCAGTTTGGTTTGGCCTACTAGATTGATCTTTCTTGCAATGGGAGAAGTGCTTAGCTTTGGGTTCAATCTTGCGGTGTCCTTTCCTAGTGACAGCAGGGGCCGCAAGGCACATATTGTATTGTTGCCATCGAGGATAAAAAGATGGGGTTTATATCATATTGCTTGAGTTTATCCCTCTATATCATGTCATCTTGCCTAATGCGTTACTCTGTTCTTATGAACTTAATACTCTAGATGCATGCTGGATAGCGGTCGATGTGTGGAGTAATAGTAGTAGATGCAGAATCGTTTTGGTCTACTTGACACGGACATGATGCCTATATACATGATCATGCCTAGATATTCTCATAACTATGCGCTTTTCTATCAATTGCACGACAGTAATTTGTTCACCCACCGTAGATTATGCTATCTTGAGAGAAGCCACTAGTGAAACCTATGGCCCCCGGGTCTATTTTCCATCATATAAGTTTCCGATCTATTTTATTTTGCAATCTTTACTTTCCAATCTATATTATAAAAATACCAAAAATATTTATCTTATTATCTCTATCAGATCTGACTTTTGCAAGTGGCCGGGAAGGGATTGACAACCCCTTTATCGCGTTGGTTGCCAGGTTCTTATTTGTTTGTGTAGGTACGAGGCGATTTGCATGTATCCTCCTACTGGATTGATACCTTGGTTCTAAAAAACTGAGGGAAATACTTACGCTACTTTGCTGCATCACCCTTTCCTCTTCAAGGGAAAACCAACGCATGCTCAAGAGGTAGCAAGCAGCAGCAGCATCGCGAGCGACCGAGCGAGAGCCGGAGCAGCAACAGCAGATCGGGCTGGTATGGACACCGCCGCCGAAGGGGCCTCGCACTGGGGGAGCGCCACCGTGGATATGTCGCCCGCGGCGCCGGCTTCGAGGTAGCTGCTCCATGGGGGTGCGGGATGGAGCACCGTCAGCACCGGGAGGTCGAGTTAAGGAGAAGGTGCGATGCGATGAGTGTAAAACCTCTTTGGTGGCGCCGAGTAGGCCTCGGCTTCGTCCGAGGAGTCGGTGAGGATGCTGCGGTTTCGGTGGAGCAGGTTAAGGCGGCGATGTGGGGATGGAGCAGCCGCGATAGATGAGGTGATCGTTGGAGCAGCTCCTTGGAGGTGGAGGACGAGGCGGCTGAGCCGGCGGGACGACGGGATGGATAACTGATCCTCATCAGGGGAGGTGGATGAGGGACGTCGAGCTGTTGCGGTGGACGACATCGTCGGGGAAGAGGCTCTGACTGGGCAACAGTGAGGTGGATGATGGAGGAGGGTGGGGTTTCGCGGCTGGAGCGGAAAGGTTATGGCGGCCTGGGATTTCGAATGGCGAAAAGGAGGCGATGGGAGGGGGGAACCATGACTTAGGGACGCGCTTGTCCAAAATGTAGGGTGTGTTACAAAAGTATTCCCACCGATTTGAACTAGCGGCCCTTTCGGCTTAGGGTTAGAAGGGGGATTTCGCGTGTCGGGATTTGGCAGCTTGAGGGTGTTTTCGCGCGCGTTGTAATTTCGGGATAGCAAGGCACGGGTTATGAAGGTGCCAGTTTTGGGAGCAGGATATCTGAATTTTCGGGATATAACAAGGCGCGGGTTGAATTTTAGGGACAAGCCTAACGTGTAATATTGTACTTGTACATACCAAATCAATTCGCACTTCCCTCAACGAAAAAAAAGAGAAAAATAAAAACTATTCACACCACACAAAGAGAGAGTCTTGTCCCGTTTGACTATACAAATGCTATTCAAAGCTAGTATGAATCCATGTTATGTCCAATTAAATTTTTTCGCTGGCCATATAATGCATGTAACCTACTCATACCAACATTTTAGTGCATTCCAAATGTTTATACTACCGCTGCAATTCGAACTGAATTTGAATTCGTTTCTCTATTTCAATAAGAATCTACAATCATGATTGTTGCCAACTTCAGCCATCATTCGTGTATTACCTTAACAACACACCACATGATTACTATAGAGATAGATATGAAATATGTGTACTATATGAACTCGAATTCAATTTTTTGAATACACTTGATGTTGATTCCAAATAATAGTACATTTGATGTACTAACTGTATATTCATAATCTAAACCATGTTCCATACGTACACCGTGTTTATCACACAAAGTATAGTGCCCCGCTCCCTACATTATGACAAGTATTTAGCCCTGAGCTGCAAAAGCCACACATTAGCCCAAATTATAATAAATGTTCTATATATTATATGTAGTACTAGCAAGATGCCCATGCGTTCCACGGAACATCAACATGATCAAGGGGAGGCCTTATTTGCAAATATGGAGATGGGTGTGGGTATATTTTTTCAAAATTGCCATAGTTTCCTTCCTATCCGTCAGATATAAATCAGACGGTCTATATTGCTGGATGGCAGGCACACCATCATCAACAACTCTGTTTTTATAAGAGTAGAGATAAAATATATTATATGTAGTATAACATGTTCATAACCACACCATGTGTATCACCGTTATATATATTCACGCATGCGTCGGTTTAAAACACTATGATAAATTCTTCAATATCTGAATTCACTTTTTATAATGAATTATGATCTCTATTTGTCTTTTACACCCACACAATCCTCTTATCTTTGTAGCTAGCGCTAACTTTCTCTCGTGCATGCAAACGCCCGCATCCCTCTCACCCTCCCTCAGCATTCTCTAGCTCCATCACAGAAATTCGTCTTTTCACTTTAGGTCGTTCACCCATGGTGTGTGTAGGCCCCCCAGCTCCTTCTTTACGGCACACATCGATCGATATGCCTCTCTAGCTAGGTGTGCCTACCATAAACACAAGCTTCCCCTCTTCTCTTCTCACCGTCCATGCCTCACTCCCACCACTCTTTTCATCGATCTCGTACTCGCACACTACTTCCCCCTCGATATAGTATGCCTCTCGAACCACCTCCTAGATGCATCCCTCTCTCTCTATCCTTCTCCCCGGGCCTTATTTGCTTCTAACAGATACATGCATGTATACCGATCGATCTCCCTACATATACCTAGGTCGACTTTAACTATTCCCCCACCCATCGATCGACGTACCTCACAAGTTAGGTCTCTCCTTTCTCTGACAAAGGACGATTGATCTTCCTATGTAGTTAGTCTGCTTAGCACGGCCATATTGTCCCCCCTCATCATTCGTGCATGCCTCCTGACCTGTCTCTCACACGCACGTGCACAGACCGGCAACCATCCCCTCTCTTATTGATATTGCAGGCGTGCCCTCCGTTTGTCTAGCAAGCCTCTCCACTCCCACCATTTGTTAGAAGCAACTCCACTACCACCCCCTCCAACACTCTAGCTCTGTCTCTCTCCCAACCTTATTCCTCTCCTACACATAAGCATGGATGCCGATCGTTCTCCCTTAATACATAAGGTAGGCCTCTCTCCTCCTCCACACATATACCAGCCATTGTACCTCTATAATTAATTAGGCCTCCCCCCACCACACACCGATAGTCGAGCGCTGTAGGTAGGTATCCATGCCACAGAGACAAACTGCACCTGTCCCCTCTCACGTTCCAGTACGCTAGCCACTCTATATCTTTGACGTGGGCACATACAAATTCGATGGCACTCTTTATCGATCGCGCGCGCACACACACGCACATCATCCCTCTCTTCGATTCCATGGATACCTCAAGCCGATGATACCTCCACTCTCTTCTTGTGGATCGCCCCCTCTCTATATATGATATATCTAGGACTCTACTTCACACACATTGCATATGTTACATTTTTTGATTGACCCCCCCCCCCCCAAAACACTCACGAACCCACACACTATCTCTACTCTTATAAAAAGCAGAGTTGGTGATGATGGTGTGCCTGCCATCCTGCAATATAGGCCGTCCCAACTATATCTAACGGATAGGAAGGAAACTATGACAATTTACCCACACTCCTCTCCAAATTTGCAGATAAGGCCTTCCCTCGTTCATCCTTTTCTCCCACAAGATAAACTACTCATACAAATGCATCTTCATGTTCCATGCAACGCATGGGCATCTTGGTAGTATCTCTCTCACACGACCCCACGTAGGTGGTGTACGTACACAAAGAGAATAGGTGCACGTACTCATGCTTCGTGCCCAGCCACACCCGCGTCGGTACACGGTGGAGCTCATTTCTGTAAGAAAATGGTATCCCACGTGCTAATTTGTACGCGTGTAGCGGTTGTTTACCTACGGAGGTCGTGTACCACGCGTGCACGAAACAAAGTTGGACTTGATGCGTTGGCGCGTTATTTTTAAATAAAGTTGTATCGTTCAATGGCACGTACATAGAATATAAAACGATTTTTATGGAGAAAAAGGTAGTCCGCTCCAATATATACAATGGAGCCTGCCTGCCTGGGTTTGTCTCTCTTCAGAGTATCTCACACAAGGCGGCGGTGGCCTCTCTCTCTCCCACCGTTGGTCACTGATCCGGCCGCATCCCGTCCGCCGGCGGAAAGGGAGGATGTGCATCGTTTCTCCGTTCGATGGCGCGGAGGCAGCACGTCCCGATCTACGGTACCTGCGGTTCTCTCTGACCAAGCTCCGGCGCAGTAGGGCCTATGCCACCTGCTCGCTGCCGTAGTATAGGCAGACCCCGCCCGCCGCCGCTCACCTAGTTACATCCCGACGACCCCCAGGTATCCCCTCCGGCCTTGCTCCACTGCCCGTCTTCCCACGTCACTGCATGTGGAAAATCTTGCATGTGGATCTTCCATAGTTCTTTGTCCAAAACGTAGCTCGTCCGGCGTACTTCCCATATTGCAATCTCGTCCTCACACCATTTTAGACAAACACAACCGTGTTGTTATCTTCCCTTAGTACAAGGAATATGCTTCTTTTTTGTCGTTGTATGTGTCATCAACTGTTATTGGCCAATAATTGTTTCCTTTCTACCTCTTTTTTGCAAATAGGGCTATCCGTTTCACCTTGTTGCTATTGCGACCTTTTGGTGAACTGCACAAATCACTTTTTCTTAATAGTGTTTTGTGCAGTTGTACTAAAATGTCACACATGCAACGTCTCTACATTTCAGTGCGACTGCACAAAGGCGAGATTGGTTTTGCTCTATCCTCCTCATCCAACTCTGAGCCTAATCTTCTCCAACTATTTGCTTAATCTTCTCCAACTAGTTAGTCTTAAGAGAGATTGCAAAGGTGACCAGCTTCTATTTGTGTGTTTATTGTTTCATCAGCAGTCCTCTATTATCATAATCACACTTAATATCTTTAGAACAGGGACGCTCAGCTCTATTTTAGTGCAACTGCACAAAATGATCGGAATGTTGCATGCTCCAGATGGCTACTTTTTTTGCCAACATGCCTTGTTGATGTAGACAGAGCTGGGGGGACGTTGCCGCCAATGAAAGCATGGATCAATTTTAATTTAACACCTTCTCACAACTTTGTCTTCAGTTGTGATGTAAATATTAGCTCTGATCCACTAATCATTGAGATGCATTAGCAAGGAAGTTAGTTTTTTATTGTTTCTGAAAGAGCATTGATGGCAAGACACACGAAACAAAAGCTGAAAGCTCAGAGCATTGTACAATTTCATGTCACTGGAAAATTATTTGTATAGTACGTCAATTATGTAAACAAAATGCTGGAAGCTTGATAGCATTGCGAGAAGCCTCTTCAGCATCCGGGTCCATGTGCCATGCACAAAATTATACTCCTCCGTTCGTAAATATTTATCTTTTTACAAATTTCAAATGGGCATATTTTAGAGTGTAGATTCACTCATTTTGCTTCGTATGTAGTCACTCGTTGAAATCTCTAGAGAGACAAATACTCCGGAGTATATTTAAGAACCGAGGGAGTAGTGCACAACTGCATGGGAGACTCAGCCCGGTCGTTGCGCCGCATTAATAGTGAGTAATGAGAATTCAAATCATAAGCCCCACCTTTCCCACTGTAAGTTGCTCGGAAGAAGCAACCATCAATACGCTCTTCTTTGGAAATCCGCTCATACTACTCCATCCGTCACTGTTTATAGAGCGCGCTTCAAAAAAATAATTCTCTGGGACCAAGGCGACTAGCGATCGGCCTGAAAAATAGCATTGGTAGTTATAGCACGGCGTCTATTACTAGAGGAAATAATGCGTACACACATGCATGCAGTGCTTCCACCCCGGGTACATACATGCATGCACTTACTCCACTCCGTAGTACATCGAGAGAAAATTGTGGACTTGATTGCGGTTACCACGCCTAATTAATTGAGCATTAAACTTAACGCGTCTAAAGTCTCTCTGGTGGTGGAAATGCATTGAGAGAAATGCATCAGAATGAAGCGCGCCCTGTAAACTGTGACGGAGGGAGGAGTAGTATGAAGGTGCAAAACCAAGTATGCGTATGGCCAGTCGGTCAATGCACCTCCTCTTGGCATATCACTGACATGTGGGACCGGAGTGTGAGCAAACCGATCTCAATTGACGGCAAAATGGCCAAACCGCCATTCCTTGAGAGAGACGAGGAGCGAGAACACATAGACGGGCTCGCACGGAGGCCAAGATATATTCGAGCATGGTTGATCGATATCATCATTACACGTTCGATGTTTTTTAATATACTATACTATTGGGCTGCTGTTTCCCGCCCTTCTTCCAAATAAATGTGTACTTTATCAGTGATTAAAATAAAATAAGAGTACAGACACTCCACCATGCGGTTCTAGTAGTAGTACTACTCGTACTACTAAACCTTGCGCTTGGCTCTTCGCCTCTTCATGAAGTCGAACAATGATGGTACTCCGCATGTTGGGTACTACAGTGTATGCCTCTGGCAATCTGACATCGAATGAACTGATGCATGTCCACCGCCTGGGCGAGGGTAGGTTGCATTAGTCAAAAGGCGTAAGCGAGCTTCACCTTGTCCTGCAAGCTTCTCCTCGTTCTGTGAGTTGACGGGACACACCAAAAATTAGTGCTAGTCCATACTCCCTCCTTTCCGGTTAATATGGCTTAATCTATTTTGCGGATAAATGAGAGAGCTTTATTCATATATAAGCATTCTTAGGACGATCAGCCAAGAGACTGGTCACTAGGAAGCGAGGTACCCCGCAAAAAAGAACAAGGAAGCGAGGTGTTTCATCAAGCCAGCTCTCGGCCACATTCAAAGTGCAGCAAGCACAGTTCGCACAAAGATGCGCCGCAAGGTTTGCTGACCTGTTTACGTGCTGAATAACAAAAAAGAGGAAATATTACCGGGCGCTCCTATTTGAAATAGGATATGAGCCAGAATTAAGTGAGAATTGTGGCGAGTGTTCCATGCAATCAACTTCCATTATCACATGCGAGAACCCTCGAAGAGAACCAAATGTGTTGAAAATTGCTTTATCACATTTTAAAAATATAATAAGAGTGCAGACGCTCCTCCATCCGGTTCCTAGTAGTATAGTACATACCTCTATAGTAGTAGTACTAGTACTAGTAAACTTTGCGCTTGGATGTTCGCCTTTTCGGGAAGTCGAACAATAATAGTACTAGTATAGTGTATGCTTTGTCACATCCTAGCTAGTTCATGCATTAGAGTGTTGCATCATGTTTACTATTTCCAGAAACTTGAAATGGGGATGACAGAACCCCCAGCACCCCCCTGAAAACAACTAGGGTTTACTAAAATTATTTTCAATGAACCTGAAATGCCCTTCTAAAAAGTCCACCCTTTTTGTCTTGGGTTAGGACCTCTGACAAAATGGGTTCACAATTTTCTAGGTCATCACAAGATCATTGGATTAAATCATATGTACCTTGCATTTGGGCATTTAAATGCTAGTAAATATTTTAAATGCCCAATAATTCTGGAAATAAGTGTGGGCTGTTGGAAATAATCTAAACAGAGTCCCTGATTATTTCCAGGATTTTTGAAAGTGCCTAACTATTTTTAATAAAGCCACACAGTTACAGAAAAATAGAAAAAACAAAACAAAATAAAGAGAGGGAGAGAATCCTACCTGGCAGCCAACTGGCCGGCCCAGCACTGTGCTGGCCCGTGCCAGTCAGCTGCTTCCTCTCGCCAGAGCAGGCAGAGAGGTGACGCCGGCGTGTGCGAGCTCGCCACGGCGCCACCTGCTTGCCGCCCGCGCCTCTGGACGCGCTGGTCGACCTCCACGTCGCCCGCTCGACCGCCCCGACACCCCATTCGCCCCCCTGCACCTCTCCCTCGCCTCTCCTCGCCATGGCCGACGCTGCCGCGCTCGCGCCGACGTGAACACTGTAGCCACCGTGCTCCCCTCGTCTCCCCGTGTTGTCCACGAGCTCCGCCTCCATCCCCCGCGCCTCTCCGTCAACCCGCGCGACGCCGAACGCCCTGCATCAACCTCTGCACCGCCATCTTCGCTGCCTCTGCCCCGAGATCGCCGGCGACCCCCCGACGTCGTCAGCCTCTCCCCGAGCTCGCCAAGACCACCGTCGACTCCGCCGTGAGCTCCTCAATCGAACCCCCCTCTCCTCCGGCTCATTTGCACGCCGTAGCCGCCGCCCCCTTGCTGACCGTAGCGCGCCGCCGCCCGCGCTTGTCGCCGGTGGTGCTCCGCTGACCATATGGTCCCAGGCTTGTGCCCATTGCACTCCCCGCATAGCGTAGGAGCCGTAGGTGCTAGCGCAGCCCTGCCTAGGCCACTGCAGCAACGAGCCCGAGCTCGACCGAGCTTCGGCCACCGCCGAGCTCGTCGCCGGCGCCACTCCGGCCACTCCCCGGCCGCGCCACCACCACGGTTGGATGCGGACGAGCGTCCGCATCCCGTAGCTGTGCTCCGCGTGCCAAACGGCGCTCTGTAGGCGAATCCCGCAGCTTCACCGCCGCGTCTGGACTCGCCGGCGGCTAAACGCCGGCGACCGTTGACCCGTTGACCGGCGTGGGTTGACCCCACTGCCCGGTTTGACTACACCTCCTCTCTCACTAACTTGCGGGCCCCGCCCGACTAATTACTCTAGTTAGCACTAATTAACTAGTTAGGTTAGTTACTACAGTCACTGACTAGTGGGCCTTGCCCAGTTAGCTAGGGCTAACTAACTTAGTTAGTTGACTGGGTCACTGACCAGTGGGTCCCACTGGTCAGGGTTGACCTGGTCGACACCTTTGACCTGCTGACGTCGCCCTGACGCAATGCTGACGCAGTAGATCATTTACTGGAATTATTCTTATACAGGAAATTCCAGAAATTACTTCAAACTTCAAAAAATCATAGAAATTAATCTGCAACTCCAAATGCAAAGATTTATATATGATTTTTGACCATAAAAATTAAATCTTTCCATCTGTACTTGTTTCATGCATGTAGGAACACCTTAACCTTGCTGTTTAGGCGAAACAAGCTAATGCACTAATATCACCTCTTATTTTGGGTTAACATTTGAATCCTTGATTCAAATGAACTCAAACCAATCTGTCCTAGTTGCATTAGCCCAAAACACACTCATTTTGCCATGTCATTGCATGCATCATATTGTTGCATATTGCCTTGGGATGATTGTGTTTCGATGTGTTCTTCGTGGTAGGTTCTGCCTCCGAGGATATTCATGAGTATCCAACTGAAGGGCAGTACTCCACTACCACTCTGCCAGGCAAGCAACCCCATTGATCATTTCGATACAAACCCATCTTCTCGCTTCTGCTCTCGTTTACTGCATTAAGACATCGCGTTTCAAACTGCTGTGTGTTGCGGTAGTTGAACCCACTTCCTCTACATGACCTGTCATTGCCACAGTAACTAGATGAAACCCACTAGCATGTGTAGGAAGGAGTTGATTGAGCCATGTTTGTGTTTCCTACCATGCTATGCTTGCTATGCTTAGAGTCGTGTCAGGTCTGGGTCATCAGGGTGATGAACTAGAGTGAAAGGTTGTGTCGGTAATGAGAGTGAAGTGTTGAATATGATTAGGTAAAGGTATCGATGAGAGGCCATGTAGGAGTACATGGTCGGTTGTTTCATTGAGGCCGTACTTAAGAACTGAGATCTGTATGCGTGATTTAAGATTCAGCTACTACCACACATTGGGATCCTTAATTGACTCTCTCGACTTATTAACCAACCCCGTCCTCTGTCCAGGAGTTGCAAGTAGTTTCTGGTGTTTGTAGTTGCTGGAGGCCGTGCGCAGCACTGACCTTAGGGTGGGCTGTGATGCGGTAGGCTCGTGGCACGGTGTACCGAGTCGCCCGTTTGGTGTCTCGGGAACCCGGCACACATCGTTTGGGGCCGTTGAGGACACCCCGGCCGGATTTCCTTGCGGATGGAACCCGAATAGGCGATAAACCAGGACTAGGGACTCGTGTGTTTAGTAAGGTCGTGGCCGACACCCTCGCTGGGCTTCCGCTTGAAGGTTGCCGAGTACATGTCGTGTAAACGGCGATAAGTGGTGGAAGCGTGTGTGAATAAGTACACCCCTGCAGGGTATAAAACTATTCGAATAGCCACGTCCGCGGTAAAGGACTACTTGGTCGCTTATGCAGTTCATAGACAAGTTAATGGTTACTACTAAAAGACTCAAGATATGTGTGAGTACCGCGGATGGGCCTCTCGTAGGATGACGAGGGAGGATCCACGGTGGAGTATTGTGATGGTGATTAGTGGACTCGTGTGCAAAAACTATTTTACAAGTGGTGTCTCGTAGGATAGCTTAGCCAAGAGTCAAAGCTGGCTTGCTGCAATAACTCCACTACCTTCTTGAGAATGTGCATGTATAGTAGGATCTGTTGTAAGACTTGCTGAGTACCTTTGTACTCATGTTGCTTTAATTACTGTTTTCAGACGACAACACCGCCCCTTTCGATGGGTTCTATGTAGATCTCGACGTTGACGAGTGACTTGCCACCCAGGTGGTGATCTGAGCTGGTGAAGGGCCTATGTAGATAGACAGGCTTCGTCAAGCCTTCTTTCTTTCTAGTTGTCTGTACTCAGACAAGTTTGCTTCCGCATGTGCTTGTATGTTTGTATGACTTGAGTGTCGGGTCATGTGACCCCTACCTGTATGAACATGTTATGTATGGCTCTCCGGAGCCTTTAAATAAAGTACTTTGAGTTGTAGAGTTTTGTTGTGATGCCATGTTGTATTTACACATATCGAGCATATTGTGTGTATGATTGAAATGCTTGGTATGTGTGGGATCCGACAATCTAGTTGTTTATCCTTGGCAGCCTCTCTTATGGGGAAATGCAGTCTAGTGCTTCCATGAGCCATAGTAGTTTGCTACAGCCCGGTTCACCGGAGTCCTGCTAGCCCAGCACTACTGCTCCGGACACTTGACTGGCCGGCATGTGTTTCACTTCGTTCCCGTGTCTGTCCCTTCGGGGAAATGTCACGTGGTGACATCCAGAGTCCTGCCTAGCTTGCTACAGCCCGGGTTCCCGGAGTCCTGTTAGCCCAGTGCTACAGCCCGGATTCACACGCTGCTGACCGACATGCTCGATGTTGATTCATGTATGCCTGTCCCCGTAAGTTAGTGCCGCTTTGGGTTCACGACTAGCCATGTCGGCCCGGGTTCTCTGTCCTATGGATGCTAGCGACACTATCATATACGTGAGCCAAAAGGCGCCAATGGTCCCGGGCCATGGTAAGGCGACACCCGTGGGAATACCGTGCGTGAGGCCGCAAAGTGATATGAGGTGTTACCGGCTAGGTCGATGTGACTTGGAATTGGGGTCCTGACAGCGTTGGCATCAGAGCCAGACTGCCTGTAGGTGCGTCAAGCCAAACTGGTCGATGTCGAGTCTAGAAATGCTTTAGTTATATGTAGGGGAATTGATTGTGGGAGGGAACGTAAGGCTCTTTTTACTCCTTTACCTTATGCCCTCTGATATGAGTCATTCTCTTCTCATTCTACGTGGGTTAAGGACTAGGCTCTCTTCTCTCTATTAGGTTCACGTGTTACTAATCCGTAGTAACTTATAGGATTGTTGGTTACAAGCCTCAGTTCAGTTTCTACTACTTTTAGTATGTTGTCAGTTGAACCAGAACCTTGATATGATGTTGTTGAGTGGTTTTGCAAACTATTGTGAATGTCTCAAATCCTTTTCTGAGCATTTACAGCCGTTATGCTGTCCGATTTCTCTTAGAAAATTCTAATGCCTTTGCATTATTTCGTGCTTTCAGATGGCCACCCGTTCCCAGAATCAAGTGGTTCGTCTGACTCGGTGCCTCGATGTACCTGGTCACACGGCCATGCTAGTCTGAGTGATGATCGAGACAGGCTATCGATGGTATCCTGAGTATACCGTCGAGGAGCAGTTTCGAGACTTTAATCAAAGCCTATATCTTTGTACAGTCAGGATATACCCTTCCTACCCCGGAGCTACTGAACCCCTCTATTGCTCTTATGGACTTGGGGTTACCATCGAGATGTCCGTGCAGGACGCAGCTTACTCGATGATGACTATCATACGAGCCAGAACTGCCTTGCTTCGGAACACTGATTTCCGCTATATGCCAGCATCACTCCCTGGGGCACAAGGGTGCTATCAGGCTATTTACTGTGACTCTACCCATGAGGATTCACTACTCCGCACCACCACCGAGATGCTTGAGGACAAGGACCGTGAGAATCGTGCCTTGCGAATGGAGCTCTTCAGCGCTTGTTCTGATCACTAGGCCACTCTGACACAGTTTGCACCTGCCGTGCAGGCTGGGTATATGGGCATGGTATCCCCGTGCGGTCTGGTCTGCCAGATTGTATGGACTGGCGTGATGTAGGAGGCATCACCCCTCCTCGTGGACCCCGTCTGTCACCATTTGTCGGACCAAGGCCACATCCGAGTCCTTATGGACCGCAAGCTCCACAGGACCAACTGTTTCCAGATGATCATGTTCAGCTCCCAGGACATGGTGGTAATTTCTATGAAGATTACTACGGAGACGTTTGAGTTGGTAGTAGTTTCACTAGTATTGTAACAGTTGTATTCTCCACAGTCCTGCATGACTCGTGGGATACGACTTGGTGTGTATCACGTTCCGGAGGTGTAGAAAAATAATGTATAGGAGCTTGGAATGCCTCCGATGAGATGTATCGTCTTTCACCGTAGTTGTACTTTAGCCTGGGTTTGTACTAAACTATGTACGGTGTGTATGACCGTTGGTATATATATGGCAGTTTATATATTACCATGTCATACGGATGAACATCTCTGCATTTCGTGTTATCCATTACATTCCGCACTTCCTTGCCAAGATTTTGCCATCCTTGTCTAAACCGTTGTCTTGTTTTCCTAGGATGGTCAACACCCGCAACAACCCTGCTGTCTAGGCACAGGGTGAAGCCAGTGCATCTAGGGATGAGAATCTGCCTCAACCGCCTTCTCTGGCCGAAGTTATGCTGGAGGCGGAAAGAAACAAGCGTGAGACCAACCGCTTGCTAGAGCGAATTGGGCAGAATACTGCACGTCATCAGAGGAACGACTTGGTGTCAATCAATGACTTTGTCAAGTTGTACCCACCGAAGTTTAACCATTCCGTCGAGCCCATCGACGTGGATGATTGGCTTCGCAGCATCACCCATAAGCTACGTTCTGCCAACGTAGCCGAAGCTGATAAGGTTACCTACGCTGCCTATCACCTCGAAGGCCCTGCTAGCCTTTGGTGGGAAAACTTTGAGGCTATGCGCCCAGCCGGCCAAATCACTACTTGGGCTGAATTCAGTGAGGCTTTCCATGAGCATCACATTCCGGAGGGTCTCATGGATCGTAAGCGGGAAGAATTCTTCAACTTCACCCAAGGCAGACTGACTGTGGATGCATACAGCCGTGAGTTTGGAAATCTGGCACGTTATGCTCCTGAAGAGGTATCCACCGATGCCAAGAAGCAGGCAAGGTTCCGCAAGGGACTTAGCCCCGAGCTTTGCCGTGATCTTCGTATGCACGAGTGCACCTCCTTCCAGAAGCTGGTTAATAAGGCCATCAGTGTTGAGATAGGTCAGACTGACTATGACGCTTCGCACAAGCACTCCCGTGACTTTGATTCTTCATCCGACTCTGGATCTCAGAAGCGCCGGGTCTGGATTCCAAACACAACTCTGCCACCCAGGTTCACTCCGAGGCCATCCTTTGAGGCGCCTCGCCCCAACCAGCAGTATGCACCACCCAAGACCTATGGTTGCCCTGCTGCTAATGCTGCTCCACGCCCCAATGTTGTGACATGCTTCAAGTGTGGAGAGACGGGTCACTACCTGCGCGAGTGCCCCCAGAACAACCCTAATCAGCCTGGAAAGTCCGTTGGCCGTGGTAAGCCAGCGGGAAAGACTAACTATGCCAAGCGAGCCACCACCTCACGTGGTCATGTCAACTATCACTACAAAAAAAAGACACATCCGTGACATTTTGGGCCGAACGAATTTTTTTTCTGTCATACATATGACACTTCTATGACGATAATTGTGACAAACCCCGGTATCATCATAGATGTGGTGGGCTCCTACTTCTATGACAAAATATCATGACAGAAAATGGGCTTTTCGTCCTGGGCGGGCTGGAGACGCAGCTGCATGACATTCTTTGGGCCGTCCATGACGGAAAAAACCATGGTAGAAGCGAGGGCAAGGAAAATTTCGGGGAGTTCCCGGTTACGGTGGGAGGTCGGGGGCCGAGCAATGCGCGTTTCTCTCATACACGTACGCGCGTGTGTGCGAGGCGTTGGCTCTAACTGAACCCGAGCGAGGCGTTGGGCTCTAACTAAACCCGAGCGATTGCACTGAACGCTACGCATTACTGAACCCGAGCGATCGATCAATGGCTGTTAACTGAACCCGATCGAGCGATTCCTTCGCTACTGCCGCTAACTGAAGCCGATCGATACTGCCTTTGGGATGAACAGTGAGCGTTGCGGGGGGGGTGGATGAACAGTGAGCGGTGGCGTTGCCTCTGGATGAACAGGACCCCGTGGTGTGGAGGGCTGGATGAACAGTAGACGGTGGAGGGGTGCCCGTGGAGGGGTGGTTGAACAGGATCCCGTGGTGTGGAGGGCTAGATTAACAGTAGACGGTGGAGGGGTGCCCGTGGAGGAGTGGTTGAACAGTAGCCGGTGGAGTAGCGCGCGGTGGGGGCTGGATGAACAGGAGCCCGTGGAGGCTGGAGGAGGTCGACGGTAGCCCGTGGAGGCTGGAGGAGGTCGACGGTGGAGATGAACAGTATCCCGTGGAGTCCCGTTTTGCGGTACGCCACACCCCTCCCGATGAACAGGACCCCCATTTCGACCGTAGGAGGTCCGTTTCATCCGTTTTGCGGTACGCCACACCCCTCCCGATCAACAGGACCCCCGTTTCGACCATAGGAGGTCCGTTTCGTCCTTTTTTGCAGTACGCCACACCCCTCCTGATCAACAGGACCCCCGTTTTGACCGTAGGAGGTCCGTTTTGTCCGTTTTGCGGTATGCCACACCCCTCCCGATGAACAGGATCCCATTTCGAACATGGCCGGTCGAACACAAGGCCGTTTCCTCCGTTCTGCGGTACGCCAGGCCTCGTTTCCATCGCCTGTTCCGTCCAAGCCCTCCCGATGAACATGACCACGCATTCCGTTCCGACCCAGCCGGTTGGCTCCCACGCGTTCCGTTGCCTCCCGATGAACACGACGCATTCCGTTGCCTCCCGATGAACACGACGCATTCCGTTGCCTCCCCATGAACACGACGAGGACGCTATTTCTCTGTTCCGACCCAGCCATGGCAACGAGCCCTCGCCGTACGTATGTGCGAGTAGGCGTTCGAGACCCCGCCCGTATGTACACATACGTGGCCGTATTTTTTTTCTTGCACCCTGGCCGCTGTACGTACGTGTACATGCTACGTGCGCGCCTCTACTACGACACGTGCGCGCCTCTACATCCACCAGTATATATGTACATACACGTTTGCGAATAGAATGAGAACGCTACGTACGCTTCGACCAGGTGGGTCCCGACTATCAGGCACTTCCTTGCGTGCGAAGATGTAGTTGGTGGGTCCCAGCAGTCAGGGGGGCGAATCATTTTGTTTTTTTCCCGGACGCACTTCCTTGCGTGCGAAGGTGTAGCTGGTGGGTCCTAGCAGTCAGGGGGGAAATGTTTTTTTTCGCGAAATACGGTGGCCCGTCCGATGGGTCCCCGCTGTCAGTTGGAGGAATAATTATTTTGCGCGTAATAAGGAGGCACTTCCTTGCTGCGGCCGTGGACCCAGCTGTCAGCGTCTCCACGCACAGTACTCTTCCGATGGAAGTCGGCCGTTGACCACATTGACCACGCCGCGCCGAGAGGACCACGGCGGTGGACGACGGTGAGGCTTAGGAAGGGGACGACACAGAGGCAGGGAAGACATGGCAGTTGTTTCCCACGCGGAGGGGAGTACGACTGTACGAGGGTTTACTGGTTCGTCTGCCGTCGCCGGAGAATAACAGCAGGTGTGGGTGAGTAGAGGGTTGGCTAGGCCAGCGCTGGGAGTACGGTGGGGCGGTGAGGCCTGCGCGGCAGCACAGCCGGCCGCGGGAAGGAGGGAGCAGGCAGTCTCGCCAGCGCTTGTTTGAGCGGCTGGAGCAGGAAGAGCAGAGATTGAAGAAGCACGACGGCCGTTGGATGGACATCCAATAGTCAGTCTTGTGCATCAACCTTTTTTTAGGAAAGCCTCAAATCTGTGGAAAACAGCATACAGCCCATCTGCCATTATTTCTAATAATTTACAGCCCATTTGCTAATTCTTAAGGTTTTTTTTGGAGCCCATATTCTTTTTGTTAGCATTACAGCCCATATTGTGGCCACAGTTAAAAAATTATACGAAATTTTGCATATTTCGGTGCGGTCCGAACTGTTTTTAATCCCGAAATTTCGACTCACATTCAAACTGATTTTAAAAATAAATGTATATCAATATAAAATCCAACAAATTCTCCACGCATAAAAATTAATGTAATTTAAAATCTTGAAATGAAAAAAAAAGATATTTGAAACTAATTGCCGGTTTGATGTGTTTTAAAAATGTACAACCCATTTCTCATTACTGATGGGCCATTTTCTCGGCCAGCCGAATGAAAGCTCTCCTCGTCTTGAAAGATTTGCAGCCCAACAGGCCTGACAAAGCGACTTACTTGGCAAATCACAAAAGAACTGGGCTGTGGCCGTGGACCCAGCTGTCAGCCTCTCCACGTACAGTACTCTTCCGATGGAAGTCATTCCTTGACCACGTTGACCACGCCGCGCGGAGAGCACCACGGCGGTGGACGACGGCGAGGCCTGGGAAGGGAACGACGCGGAGCTGGGGAAGACACGGCAGTGGAAGCCCGCGCGGAGAGGAGTACGAGGGTTCATTGGTTCGGCTGCTATGTGAGGCTGCCGTCGCCGCAGGGCCTGGCCAGCAGTGGGAATAGTAGGGGGCGGTGAGGCCTCTGCGGCAGCACAGCCGGCCACGGGAGGCAGGAGCATGCGGCACGACCGGCGCTGCTTTGGGCAGCTGGAGCAAGAAGACCAGAGGTTGAAGAAGCACTACGGCCGTTGGATGGACATCGTACGGTCACTGGAGCTAGAATCATTCATATTGACTAAGTTGACAAAGCCCTTCGTCCCCGTCAACTTAGTAGGCCCACAAGTCAGCCTCCCACCAAGGTGGGTCCCAGCTAGCCGGGGGAGTATTCATTTTTTTGTGCGTAATGAGGAGGCACTTCCGGTGGGTCCGAGCTGACAGCGGGGGGAACGTTTTTTCACGAAATACGGTGGCCCGTCCGGTGGGTCCCAGCAGTCAGGGGGAAACGATTTTTTCGCAAAATACTGGTGGCCCGTCTGGTGGGTCCCCTCTGTTAGGTGGAGGAATAATTATTTTCCGCGTAATAAGGAGGCACTTCCTTGCGGCTGCCATGGACCCAGCTGTCAGCCTCTCCACGTACAGTACTCTTCTGATGGAAGTCGGTCATTGACCACATTGACCACGCCGCGCCGAGAGCACCACGGCGGTGGACGACGGCGAGGCCTAGGAAGGGGACGACGCGGAGCCGAGCAAGACGCGGCAGTGGATGCCCACGCGGAGAGGAGTACGAGCGTTCACTGGTTCGGCTACGGTGTGAGGCTGACCCCGCCGCAGAATAACAGGGGGTGTGGGTGAGTGGAGGGATGGCCTGGCCAGTGGTGGGAGTAGTATGGGGGCGAGGCCTCCGCGGTAGCACAGCCGGCCATGGGAGGCAGGAGCAGGCGACACGACCGGCGGTGCTTTGGGCGGCTGGAGCAAGAAGACCAGAGGTTGAAGAAGCACTATGGCCGTTGGATGGACATCATACGGTCACTGGAGTATTGACTAAGTTGACAAAGCCCTCCGTCCCCGTCAACTTAGTAGGCCCACAAGTTAGCCCAACAATATGGTGGGTCCCAGCTAGCAGGGGGGTATTCATTTTTTTGGGCGTAATAAGGAGGCAGTTCCTTGCGTGCGAAGATATAGTTGGTGGGTCCGACCTGTCAGCGGGGGGAACGTTTTTTTCGTGAAATACAAAGGCCCTTCCTGTGGGTCCTAGCTGTCAAGTGGAGGAATCATTATTTTGCGCGTAATAAGGAGGCATTTCCTTGCGTGCGGCCGTGGACCCAGCTGTCAGCCTCTCCACGTACAGTCCACTTCCGATGGATGTCGTTCATTGACCACGTTGACCAGGCCGCGCCGAGAGCACCAGGGTGGTGGACGACGGTGAGGCCTAGGAAGGGAACAACACGGAGCCAGGGAATACTCGGCAGTTGTTTCCCACGCGGAGGAGTACGAGGGTTTACTGGTTCGTCTGCCGTCGCCGGAGAATAACAACATGTGTGGGTGAGTAGAGGGATGGCTAGGCCAGCGATGGGAGTACGGTGGGGCCGTGAGGTCTGCGCGGCAGCATAGCCGGCCGCGGGAGGAGGGAGCAGGCAGTCCCGCCGGCGCTTGTTTGAGCGGCTAGAGCATGAAGAGCAGAGATTGAAGAAGCACGACAGCCGTTGGATGGACATCCAACAGTCACTGCTCTCGTGTGTTGACTAAGTTGACAGGGCGTTGCGTGTGCGTCAACCATTTTTTTTATGAAAGCATACGCGTCAACCTGTAGTAGGCGCACAAGTCAGCCTCAAATCTGTGGAAAACAGCATACAACCCATCTGCCATTATTTCTAATAATGTACAGCCCATTTGCTAATTCTTCAGAATTTTTTTGGAGCCCATCTTCTTTTTGTTAGCATTACACCCCATATTGTGGCCACGGTTAAAAAGTATACGAAATTTTGCATATTTCGGTGCGGTCAACTGTTTTTAATCCAGAAATATCGATTCACATTCAAACTATTTTGAAAAATAATTTATATAAATATAAAATCCAAATAATTGTCCACGCATAAAAATCAATGGAATTTAAGATCTTGTAATGAAAAAATTTGAAATTAATTCCCGGTTTGATGTGTTTTAAAAATGTACAGCCCATTTCTGGGCAAACCGAATGAAACTCTCCTCATCTTGAAAGATTTGCAGCCCAGCAGGGCTGATAAAGCAAGTAGGCCTTGTTTGGGTATTTCTTTAAAAAAATAGAACTGGGCTAGCCATTTTCAGCAAGAAAAAAACACAACTGGGCTCATGATGTGGTAAACATAAATAAAACCCTGGCTAGACGGGCCACAGCCCCCGCACAGCCCTGTTGTTACCCTGATCCGTCGCTAAAACTAGTATAAATAACAACTGCTTGTTCCTAAAAAAACTGCGCGACTTGCTGGGTCCCTGGTGTCAGCCGCTCGTAGTGTAATTCTCTCGTTTATTGACTACGTTGACAATGGCATGAGCCCCAGATGTCCAACCATTAGGAGGAACCATATTTTTCGGCTTGTACTATAGAGGCACTTGCTTGCGTACTGCCATGACACTGGTGGGTCCCTACTGTCATCCTCTCCACGTACAGTCATCTCCTTGTTCCTCTCAGTTGTTGACGACGTTGACAACGCAAGAGGGCGGCGCACCGCGCACGGCAAGCGAACCAAGGCCGCAAGGCGGAGGACGACGATGAGGCCCCGGACGGAATGAACAGGAGCCGTTGAATATGCGCCGGTCCAGTCGCAGGCGGAGGGGAGTACGAGGGTTGACTGGTTCGGGCACGGGTGCGTGTTGGGGCTGACGTCGCCGGAGAATGACAGGACATGTGGGGGAATAGAGGGTGGGACTGGCCAACGTTGGAGGGTACGTACGTTAGGGCGGCGGAGGCGCAGCCAGCCATGGGAGGCGGGAGCAGGCGGAGCCGACGGGGTGGTTTGGTTTGGGCGGCTGGAGGAAGAAGAAGACAAGAGATAGAAGATACACGACAGATGTTGGATGTCAATCCAACGGCTGTGTAATGACCCGACCCAAAATCGGTCAAGTCTCTGTGTAGCTGTACCATCCCAAGATCATGCTGGCACACACAGTACATTGATGCAAAGATTCAAAGTTCAATCACACCTGAATTTATTACACGATTCTCATATCGAGTCTTTATTACATCATAATAAATTCGGCCGAAGGCCAACTCATGAGAAATAAACTAAATAAAGCTGCGGAAGCGTAGACGAATATCGAGTCCATCCGACTCCAAAGGGCAATCGCCAAGCGTGGATCGTAGCCTCACTCCTGATCGGAAACTTCCTCTGCAACATAAGACGTTGCAGCCGTGTAGGTCAGCATTTTGAATATGCCGGCAAGTCATGAATAGAGAACAACAATAAAATTACTAATACTATATGCAATTTGGCTGTGGGGCTCTAAGTTTCATTGTTTTGCGAAAAAGCCGGTTTTTCCCTACAACAAGGACTTGTTTGCAATTACTACAAAATGTTGGTAGTTATTGAGATGGTTCCGCCAACCAATGTCTCGTTCCCAATTATTAAATAACCCCCTCAATTAATTTATTAAGTTCAGTGTTGAGATATCCGAAATACTCCAATTCCAGAGGCTCATTTGTCCGTAACCGGGGAGACGGCTAATCGATTAGGTTGTTACTCTGCAGAGGTTTGTGCACTTTACCCGCAAGAATCGTTCCCTCCTTTAAGTCTTCGCACTGCCTGGTGTTTGAAGACGGGACGAACGAAACAGGGTCTTCCGAAGAGTTCCTCTGGGCCACTGCCGGTGCCCATCCAATCCTACCGTTCTTCTACATCTCGTAGCACCGTCCGGCCAGAGTCACGCCTAGGGTCGACCAAGCCAGAGCCCATAATGGCTTGCGGCTGCACAGGTAAGCTTCCGGTCAATGGGGTATCCATCCGTCTCTTCATGGCTGGGTGAAGCTTTCCGCAAGATGTCATGGCGCTTCTCCATGCATCCCGGCCATCCGCTGGTTTCTCCAGGGTGCCCGTCAACCGTCCTCCACCCAGTAGTGAATTTTGAAGTCCATCTTGAGCTTGACGTCATGGGGTTGTCATCATCTTGACTCTCGCATCTCCCTTATGAATCACTCAACCAACCCCGTCTACGAGCATAGCAAAATAAACTACATCGTCCCGGGCATTGGTAACAAGGGAGAAGGGTTCATCCTACCTCATGATACTACTTAAGAACATAACTTAACAAAATTCTCCTACTGCATGCATGGTGGGGAGATCTAACTCTAATGCAATAAAAATCATAGGTATTGTAAAAAAACATGATCAAATGACTTGCCTGGCTGACGGTCTTCGAAAGCTAGCGACTCGTAATAGCAGGCTTCGCACTCCGAAAATTCTACCGAGTCAAACAATAGCACAAATAAGTATAGCACAATATAACATAACAGCAAGTTGAAGTAAAACACCCACGTACTCAAACCAAAACCAAAGAAAAACTCGGAGAAAGCAAATCAAGGTTTTCATCATATCAAGCAAGAACTAAGAAATAGTTTTACACAACTAAAACTTTTCTTAACAGAACCTAAGCATTGGTTTTGCTAACTAACAGAAGGAAAAACATCATACAAACTAGGAGCAAAAAGAATCACATCAAAAGCTATTATAGAACTCCTATTATGCCTAAAACAATGCTAGCAAAGAAAATAAAATAAAATTTTTATTCTACTGTAAATAAAAGTTCATCCTTTGTAGCTACAGAAACTAATCTAAATAAACTATAACATAATAAAAATAAAATTATTTACTAACTAGAACAGTAGGAAAACAGTAGCTAGCTAAATAAACAAGAAAAGCTTGATTTCGACATAAAACTAATTGTTTATTAAATCTAAAATACCAAAACAAGTTCCTACTGCTAGGCGTGGTCAAAACTAAGCAGTAGCAAAAAGAATCACCTAAAAATAATAATTCTAGCTCTATTTATAGCAGAAAAACTAATCTGACTAAAACTAAAATAAAACTATTTTTTATTAACTAAAACATGGCAAATCCTAATTTCTACAGAAACTACAAGAAATTTTCAAACTAGAGCAAAAAGAATCAACTAAAATATTAAATAACCTAAAAGATATAGATTTTACAAAACTGAAACTTTTCTGTTCTAAAAACAGATACGAAAAAAAAACTAAAAAAAAACAGACAACGCTACTGGGCCTAGGGTGTTGGCGATCTGTAACTATTCTAAGCTCGGCCGAAACTAGCTAAACAGCGCTCGGGCGGAAGGAAACATACACGTGCGTTTTTTTAGAACAAAACCGATCTACCGGTTTGATCTGAACCGTAATGGACCACAAATAAAAACCGTAAGTACAACCGTTCTAAAGAAAATAAAACGATCTACTAAACCGATCTAATCTAACTTAACGATTCGATCTAAAAAAACAGAGGGGGTGCGCTCGTGCTTACAGAGAGGAAACGGGCGTGTAGGGAAGGAGAGGCCGGTGGGCGGCGGGGCTCCGGTCGTCGGCGGCGTCGGCGAGGATGTCCAGGTGATGCGGGTGTTCGGGGGCGTCCGATTTTCTGTGGACGGTGAGCTGAGGGGATGTCGGGGACGGCGGAGACGACGAAGACGAGGCGGTGGAGCTCGGTGCTCCGGTGGAGCGTGCGGGGTTGGGAGTGGCCTCTGTAGATGACGAAGACGAACAAAAACATGTCAAAAAGGTTTGCGAGGTCGGGCTAGACCGATAGCAGAGGTTAGAGAGGTTGGGGATGCTCACCGGTGAAGCAAAACGGCGGTGAACTTCGGTGGCTGGGGCGAGATCGGAACGGAGATGGTGGCGGCCGTGGAGGGTTTTAGAGAGGGGTTTTGAAGGGGATCGCGAGAGGACGGGTAGGGCTACTTATAGGACGTGTTACTTGGGTGAGGGGAAGGCTTTAGCTAGGGTTTTGGAGAGGGGCGGACGCGGCCAGCGTCGAACGGAGCGAGATACGGGCACGGGTGTATCGGGACGAAGGAGATGATGCTGTGGGGTCCAGCGATCAGAGGAAAAAGAAAAAAAAATTGAGAGAGGGGATTACGTGAGGGGATCGAGCGAAGGGAGCGTGAGGATCGAGCGCTCGCCTCGCCTGGCGGCCTACTGGCCCGCGGCTCGGGTGGTGGCTAGGCCTGCTAGCCTGGCCGCCCGCTAAGGTTTTTTTTTAAAATAAAGTCAGGAAAAAAATAGAGAGAAAAAAATACTTTTGTATAGGACATATATATATATATCAATAAAATCAGAAAAAATAAAACCTATAAGGTGAACTATTTTTCAGAGGCGAAAAAGAAACTTTATAAAAACATTTTTTTTGGAAATTCCAAATAAAATTCAAATTTTGAATTCAAACCCTTTGGCAATATTTTCTTCTGACATTTTTTTGGAGTGTCATGTTAGCTCCTCTCATACTTTTAAACAAGTATTTGTCAGGGATATTTGAAACAAGATTCGAATGCCAAGTTGAATTCAAATTCAAATAAAACTCAAATGCCTCTGAAAATTTCCAAATGCCACACATTTCAAACAAAATGCATAGATGCTTAACTAATAGTTGTAAAACATTCCAAATTGAAAATTTGGGATGTTACAGGCTGGTAGGCAGAATCGTTTGTTGACTGGCTAGTAAGTCGACACCACCTTGGATAGGCTATTTCCTCGCGGGTCCCAAATGTCAGAATCCAAATCTGTCATGGTCATGCAGCCTTTCCTATGAAAATTTACAGCCCATTTGATGTGCTAGTTCGAAATAAGTTTGTGGGTGCTGGTGGGGGCTAATCACTTGGCTTCTGTAATGCACAGTGAGCTCAAGCAGCCGGCGAGAGTGATGTTATTTCCCTTGGTTGGGATTTGTTACAGTATTTCACCCTAAATTAAATGAATGGCAAGCCATTTGCCTTGTTTCAAAGAAAATATGACAGTCACAGCCGAGTTGAAAAGGGCAGGAACATCTAACTCCAGCTTACAAACTGTACAAAAGCATGAGGGTTAATTGTTCATCAGGTTTACAAAAAAAACAGATTGAAAAGGGCAACAACATCTAACTCCAGCACTGTTTTCGGCAGTCACAGTCAAATGGATCGGTCAGGTCCATAGAATGAACATCCTGGGTCATAAAATTTACTGGATTATGACCACAATATGTTGTAAATAGAAGCCCGTCACGTTCAGAAGCTCTTTTGCCCACCTGAAACTCCTTTTTTTGCTCTTCGACATACCCATCCGTCAAAACCATGCTGCTGATAAACTTAAGCCTGATGGACAATAGTAACCTTGCATTCAGCAGGAAGAATGTGACAAATCTTGTGTTTGCACGGTTGGCTACATATCGTTCTAGCGTTATTGTCTTCAATCGAATCTCATGAGAAGTGAGAAAATACCGATGCTTACGAATCCACCAATTGCTTATAACTTTCTTACCCCGTCCTGTTGCCTAAATAGACATGAAGATTGAAAACAGTTAAGGTCTAAAAGAAGAGTGTCGAAAGAGCAACAGCTGAACGGTTAATTCTAGTACACTATATGCGGGCTTCCAATGTGCGTGAAATTATCACCTTTATATACAACTTCTCCAGACATGGAAAGCATTGCAGCAAGCCAATAATCTTGTTCAGATCAAAACTATTCATTTTGATATATAAGATCTTGACAGAATCCAGCACCATTGATAGGCCATCCATGGAGAAACTCTTCATTGAGCATAGAACATAATATTAGTACAAAATGTGTACTCCAAGATGATATATAAATTATGCGCAGAAATTTAAAATGCAGCTTATGGTTACAAGTGTAGATGATAATATAAAGTACCAAAAGAACTGTGGAGCCAAACATCATATCGAAATGAGCACAGAGATCATGTATGACACCCAAGGTCTCCAGTTTAGGCACAGAGAGGACGGTTATTTGCAACGGTGAATAACTAGAATCAAGGATCAACCTTTGAAGTGAAGGGGCATCTTGGATGATGAGCCGCTCTCCGTCAAAAGAAATTCCAATTCTTACAAGGTTTGGCGACTTTATTTGGAGACAACCGATTCTAACTGTGAAAACAAGCACCAAGCACTCCAGCGCAGGGCAACTGGAGTGGATGATGCTGTGCAATGAGGCCTCCGATATACGAACCCGCACAAGTGAAAGTTTCTTGAGAAATGGGAGTCGAAGGTTTAGTACCAGATTGTCTGGTAGGTAGCACATCGCAAAGGTGGCGGTGTGGAGAGAGGACGAAAACCGCGAGATGGACATCGGTGCTGAGGGCACAAGTTCATGGCGTTCGGTATGTGGTATGTGATTTCCAGGGGAATAGTAGAACTCAAGCAGCTGTAGTTCTGTGAATTCAGGGGATTTCAGCCAGGCGTCCACCGTGCAGGGCATGGTATGCTTGCTCAGGTAGCATGACGGGATGCAGAGGCTTTGAACGGAGCCCTGGTGGGAGGAGATGATGGCTCTGGGGATTTCAAAATCATTGAAGAGAGATAGCTGACGACAATCGAGATTAAGGGGCACGGTGAGCCATAGAGGGCACCATCGAATTGAGAGGACTTGGGTGCGGCAGCAATCCTTGGTGGGGAGAAGCGAGATGATCTCCCCAAGGACGGCGTCCGGGAGATCGCTGATGCGGTCCACCCGAGATTCTACGTGTTCCTGGGATCCGGTGGGGGCGGGGTCGCCGCTTCTCCCTACGCTGCCGGGTGCCGGATCTACAACAGGCATCGCCACTGGTGGGAGCCTCATCTTCTTGGCCCTGGGGTCAGCCGACTCCATTTTCCTCGAGGGCGTCGCGTCGCGCTCACGGATTTGAGCAGAGTAACGAATGACGATCCTAGTTGTAGTGCGAGCAAAGAAGAAGGGGAGCTGGGGGTTTTCTGTAGGAGTCAGGAAGAAGGGGAGCTGGGGTTTTCTGTAGGAGTGAGGTGAGGAATTTGGGGGTACGAGTGGAGCGAGCTGACGTGAGGTGGGTGGGAGCGAGGAGGAAGAAGAGCACCCAGGTTTTTGGGGGGGGGGGTGTGCTGGGTGTGGGTAGCGCCTCTCATTCAGTAAATATATGGGCTTTTGAATTGATTT
This sequence comes from Aegilops tauschii subsp. strangulata, assembly GCF_002575655.3. Classification (NCBI taxonomy): domain Eukaryota; kingdom Viridiplantae; phylum Streptophyta; class Magnoliopsida; order Poales; family Poaceae; genus Aegilops; species Aegilops tauschii. The sequence continues at coordinate 472,466,676 of NC_053038.3, forward strand.
TACTATTTACTAGTGTGGATGGGCTGTTTTGTCTTGGGCCCAGAGAAACAATTACTACTAGTACAGTGGAGACACTCTACAGCTACCCAGAAAAATAATTACTACTAGTACAGTGGAGACACTCTACCGCTTCTGGATCCTCCTAGGTCATTGAAACGTCTCCCTCTACTGAATGTCGTTATACTTTTGTTCACCGACATGCGGGCCATGCAGCGCGCGGGCCCAAATGCCATCCACCAAATTAGAAGGCAGTATGCAGGCGGAGAGTCACCCCGGTCGTAGCGCGGCAGTAACGAGCCGTCGTATCACAAAACCCCACCTCCCCGCAGTCTAAGTTTGATGGACGAAGCAACCATCATTTCACTCTTCGCTGAATCCCCTTCTCCCTCACCGTCTTCAAGAAAGGCAACACTCGCATCTGCCACTGTTGTTCTCTCCGAACGAAGGGAAGGTAAGCGGATCCGTGATGTTGGTATATTTTCGTTCAGAGAAAAAAAGAACTTTTGCAAAGCAGTAACCGATCCTCACACTCTTTTTTGTTTCATTGTCATTGCAATTGTGTTTTCCTTTCAGTGGTCTCCTAGTATTCGTCAGTTTCATGATGGACCAAGGAGAACCAGGCAAAGATCTGCCGATATTGGAGCAGACGCGGGAGGCTGATCCCCACGAGACTGAGAGCTCCAAGAAGATGGAGGCAACCACCGAGCCGACCCCAGATACGCTCACGGCCACTACTGAGATGGTCAACGCCCCGTTTGAGGTTGCAACCCCCGTGGCACTGCAGGAGCAGTTTTCCCCCTTCGAGGATGTGTCCCCCCCCCGCTGAGCTGCCCAAGGTGAATTCCTTCTTTGCGGTTCTCGACTGTGGTTTTTCATCTAAGTATGTGGTGATTTTTTTAAGAAAAGGAAGTATGTGGTGATTAATAATGCAAAATTTTATTAGCTTCGATGCCATGCTATACATAGTGGTTTAAATAACTTGCGTTTCTTATACTGAAAAGTAATTCAGAATTTGTTTCTGTTTCAATTAGAGCCCTGATGCAGACAAGGATTGTGTGGTTGTACATGTCACTCGCTATGAGGCGGACGACCTGAATATACGCACTGGGAAAACAGAGTTCTTAGGCTGTTGGATCCTGGAAGCCATTTGCGGTTATACCAATGAAAAGTTGTATTCCAGCCTCACTGTTGTCAGGCGTGTTGTCCAGGGTGTACTGAAGCATAAGAAGTTCAAAGCTACTCCTTCATTTGTGAGGCATACTGTTCTTGTCAAGCTTACGCAGGAAGATGACGTGCATGCCTCCATAAACAAGTTTATCAGTGGCAAGGCCACAAGGTTGTCTTCATGAAGGTTCACAGGATTGAGCTGCTGTGGGACGTCCTCGATGATGTTCATGGCAAGGTCCGTCTTGTGTCTAGCCCAAATTAGATCGAGGCATGAAATAGTTGCCCCAGCTAGTGTTTAATAGTAGTTTGGATTGTGTCTAATTATCCGAACCTTGCCTGTTATCGACCCCTCTGGGGCTAGTACTCTGTTTGAATCCATCTATGGGAACTGCTGCTACTTTTGTGTGCCCGTGAATCATGTGAGAACCATCGTAATTGTTGCCGAAACAGATGCGTCCTCACTAGTTTTTTCATGAATATGGCATGGTAAGACATAAGTTGTCACGGTTTATCATATGAGCAGTGTGTGTTTTGATGAAATAGAGCACTCGTTCGAGAACCGTGCGCCGACGTATACATAAGTACTTGTAAACACTGTTGGTGCTACCCCACTTGTAAGCAGTTGTGCAAAACACGGCACATTGGCTCACCTCGCTTCAACACTAGGCTATCGACCAGCTAACAATCAACAATCTGCTGTCTGACATATAAGCAACTATGTATCTTGTTACAGTGGTTCATGCAGTTAATTGAGGCCACAATGTAATAAATTCCAAACGTTCACACGCTAGTCCAGCGCTCATGTGGAACACTCACATTAAACTCGTCTTCATAAAAAACTTGAAAAGCATAAGTTAAGCAATTTTATACATCTCAATGATTCATAGAACATAACAAACATATACTAGTTCACAGCAAAAGACAAAGTTGTGAGAAGGTTTACAAATCAGGAAAAAGCAAGCAAGGCTTCTCTGAGCAAAGGGCCTCCCGGCAGGCTTAAATTTCCTGGAGTTCACTCTGGTTTTTTCTTGTTGCCACCATGCAGGGTTAGGTTCTTTCATTCCAGAATAACCAATTATAATTGTGGTCTCAGCTGGAATGCTGAACTGAACCATCCAGTGTACTGACCAGCTGAAATGCTTGTGCATTCCACTAAATTTAAGCACCGCTATTTGCAGAAATAAGCAGACCACAATGCCTCTTGTCCGCGCACCTGTCCAAAAAACCGCTGTGCAGCCGTGCCAGCTAGTCCTCGGTCCATGGATGAACTGGTAGAAAGTGCATTCCGGACTAGGATGCAGTTGTTTTCGCTCGTCCCTGCACTGCAATCAGGAAGTAAAACGTACGAATCAGCTTCTTTTAGATTGCGTTGGTCATTCTACCTTAGTTACTACCAATGTAGGGATACCTTGAAGACGGGAGGTTAGACGACGGCAACGAGGGATAGCCATCTCATTTTGCGCAGTTGTACTAAAACTGGGGTGTGTGCTTTTGATTGCGTGGATAGAAACGATACGGAGATAGACATCCCGAAACAATATGGAGACAGACATCCCTGTTTGCGCAAATACGAAATACGGTTATTTAAACAGTGACAGATATTACTAATTTCCCCCGTTTCCTCTTAGAACCAAGTCCTGGATTCATGCTACAGCTTTCCCACTTTCTTCCCTATTTGAACCAATGCTTTGACTCGACTGTATGAACTAGCTTTAATTCTAATAATAGTAGAAGTCTAGGTGGCTTTGGAACAACGGACGGAAGTAGAAAAGGATCCACACGAAGGGAGCTGGGGCAGTAGAGCAAGGCAGGTTTCGAAGGAATATATACCTGAGGGTCGTCGACATGTGGCAAAGACGGCGTCGGGAGGCCGCATCTTGGCCACAATACCGCAGGGAGGAAGAAGGGGTCGGAGGCCCTCCCGAGCCAGCGCTCTCTCGGAGAGAACGGCACGGCCGCCGATCGGGACGCGCGGGCAGCCGTTGGTCTCCTCCCTCGCCGCCGATGACAGCGTGAACGATGCACCTACACCCCTGCCCCGGTCGAGGTTGTCCGGCCGGATTTGTGACCAGCCGTGAGCTGAGAGAGAGTGTGGCCACCTATGTGTTGCTTAGATCTGGAGTGCATGAGAGAGTGAACGAGAGGAACCCTAGTAAAGCAAGCGATAAGGCTCCTGCTTTTATATATAGTGGAGTGATTTTGTTGTATCAGCTTCCAAAAAATGCGCTCCTGCGTGTACCCGCGAGTGGGTGTGAGAAAACTAGTGCGTGCGTGCACCGCTTCTCTTCGTGAGAGTACAATATACTATGCCCAAAGAACGTTCGCCGCAAGAGTAATAGTATAAGTGTGTGACGTGTGTGCTAAAATAAAATGTGCGCGCCGTCTTTTGTTTTTTAGAAGTTCTGAGGGTAGGGTGTGAAGAGCACATATGTGCGTGACGTCTGCCTGCAGATAGACGGTGGGTGCGACGTGCGAGTCTGCGAGAGGACTCGGGAGAGTCGTGACTCGTGAGGGTGCGTGTGCGTGAGAGAGGGGGGGGCACGTATCAATGCAATGCATGTGTCCGTAAATCATTATCCGACAAACGTTCGCCACAAGCCTGTTCCCGGCGAACGCCGTAAGAACCGTTAGATCGGCATCCGACAGTGTCAGTTTTTCCATGTCATTTAACAGAACAACCACTCCTCCTACACACAAATCTTCCACGTGAGTGTTAGCAACTGCCGTATGCTCCCTCCGTTCCGAAATGCAGTGCATATAGCTTTATTGAAAATTCGAACCTCGCAAACTTTTACCGAGTTTTCATGTACCAAATTGCACATGTAGAATACCATGTATATATCATTTCATTCATCTTCGAGAGGTAACTATAAAGATGGGTGAGGAGTCTACAAAGAAAGACCATCGTATCACCCGCAGCAATTTCAAGCATCCTTTAGTGTCAAGGAATATCATAGGAACTCTATATGATATGATTTTTATAGGATATTTTCCTTTAGAGCCAATTGGTTCATAGGAATAGATTCATATACTCCACATTTCAAAGGAAATAAACATGATATCATTTCTATAGCTTTAGAGCCACTTGGTTCATATGAATGGATTCCTATACTCCACATTTCAAAGGAAATAAACATGATATCATTTCTATAGCTTTAGAGCCACTTGGTCCATATGAAAATAAACATTAGCGTATATTCAATAGAAAAGTTCCTATGATATGAACCAAATTACATCTCTTTTCTAATCCCTCCTCATAGGAATTGAGATACATGTCATCTCTAGATTCAATAGAAAAGTTCCTATGATGTGAACCAAATGACATCTCTTTTCCAATACCTACTCATAGGAATTGAGATGCTCCATGTCATCTCTTTCCCTACAACTTCCATGTATACATCTTCTATTCCTAAATAGATAGTACAACCCACTAGTAGCTTTTTTCCAAAACATGCAACTATGGCACAAGAACTATATAGTGTGCCAATAACTTTGAAAGATGGTCGCTGGATGAAGCTAACCCGACAGTGCAGAGATAGGCAAATCCGAGCACTACTGGCCATTGGATATCATCAACATTCCACCAGATCTGCCACATGTACAATTTAGAAGACTCCATGGTTGAACTTAAGCATAATGCACAAACCTCAAAACACAAGCACTTCTCCTTTGTTCTAGTATCTTCTGTATCATAATTGATTATTTTTTTCTAAATGAATTGCCATTATTTGTTTTTTACTTTATGATTTACAATGCACAACCCCATGAATCTTAACATTTTTATAAAACTAATTGATTTTGAATTAGATGAACTATAAGAACTAAACGAACATCTACATCATGCATATATGACTCAAAGCTTTACATGCTATAGTGTGTATTTATTCATAATTTGGTTTCGAAATCTCATGCGTTCAATACATGTGTACCTTACTAGTTTTGAGTAGAGTAGAAAATTTCACGCGGCCCCGGGTATATCAAAATGCAGGGCCCATGCATCATTGCCTTTTGGTCGAACCTACGTCCAGAATGTTTTGTACGTACTATATCTCCACTGGTCCCCGAACCCAAAATGCTGCCTCCTTCCCGTAAAACCAAGCGGCCCACACATATTTAAGGCGTCGACTCGAACCCGTTTACTACGATGTGGCCCTGCACGCCGTAGTACTCCTACAAACCCTACCGCCGCACTCATCATCGGTTTTCTTCAAGAGGACGTGGGAGAAGCCGATTTGTAGTGGAGGCGCTTTAAAAAAAAGGATCTGTAGTGGAGACCCCTACCCTAGGGTGCCCTAGGTAGCTGCCGCACGCATCATTGTTTTCTCTTTTCTTTATGCTCTTGCGCCCTAGAGTGAAATGATGGTTGCTTCGTCCGTCCAGCTTAATGCGGGAAAGGTGGGGCTTTGTGATTTGACCCCTCATCGCTCATTTTCTACTACTGCGGTGCTACGATCGGGGTGCCTCCAATTCCAACCGCTGCTCCGAACTGTAATTTGGTGCATTGCACGTGGAACAAGACGGTGGATGAGCCACATGTCGGCCAAAGGGGTCCTATTAAGTGTGTCGCCATTTCGTGTGCGAACTGACCCTGCTTGAGTTGTTACGCCAACACGACAGGAGCAGCCTACCACTTGGTTTTGCTCCTTGGTGAATCTCGACTATATTGATCTAAAAAGATACGTGCTGAACTACCCTCTCCGTCTCGGTTTTTTTATTTTTAGGCGTCTCAGTTTATAGGGCCTGCATGTAGTTCTAGGTCATCCATTTGACTAACTAAATATGAGTTACTATGTCACAAAAAGTATATCATTGGATTCTTAAGCGGATGTAGTTGTATTTAAAAGTCGAGGGCGGGGCTTTTCCTGCGCGGTAGGCGGGGCAGTTCTGCCTAGTCGGTTCGACCGAGACGCGAGAAGATGAGGGAGTAGGCTGCTGCAAACGTAGGGCTGTGTGATTTGACAGCGAGTTACTGCTGGATAGGTGGGCCCACGTGATTTGACTTGCTATTATCATTTTAACTGCGGCGCTACGACCGGCGTGAGTCTCCCGATTCCTGACCACCTCCATACAGGTGCCTCTCCCAATGCTCCACCATGTAGTAGAGGCTGGCTCTTGCATGAGAGCCCACTTCTCCACTTTTTCCTTGCCTCTCTTTCCTCCACATATGCAAAAATGCCATGTAAAGCGCACTATTGTACTTACTTTTACTTGCTCCTACAGGTGCTTAAGCTTGCCACATAGGCATAGTCTGATGTGGCAAGTTAATCAAGAAGAGAGAGACTAGTTTGGTGACCCAAGGAAGAATCGGTGCTAAGCGCGTGTACCTAGGTGAAAAGACAATTTTGAGTCTATAGCTAATTAAATGAAGCAAACTTAGCAACACCATTTCATTGGAAGAGGCCACTCCTTGGCAAATGCAATAAATACTAGTACTCCCTGTGTCCCATAATATAAGAACGTTTTTGGCACTACACTAGTGTCAAAAACGTTCTTATATTATGGGACGGAGGGAGTACGAAGAAAGAGATAGAGAGGAGTAAAAAAATACACTTATAGCCAACCTTATAGCCACCTTGTTGTAGTATGAGTGACTAAGTGATGACTATGTATGACATGCCAACATCAGATAGCCTAACGCACCGTGTTAAATCTCCAAGGGCGCGACCGCGCAAGCGACGCGACGGTCGTGGTAGGCGCGACCATGATACGGGCTGCTGGCAGCCCTTGGATCTGAGATCAAACGGTCGCATGCTAAGTTGCTGAAAATTTGCAGAATAAGCCTCCAGGATAGGATATGCACCCATAGGTCTAGAATCACGCCATGCAACCGTTCGATCTCAGATCCAAAGGCTCTCGGAAGCCCGTATCATGGGAGAATGGAAAGCCACTACCCTGCCGTTCGCACGCTGGCAGTTCGCTCCTACTCGTGCCCGCACGTCCTTCAATACCACGGCGGTTCGCTCCTAGTCGTCCCGTCCATTCACATTATGACAATTCCACTAATCCTAACCCTCCTCCCAAATCCATGGCATCCCAAATCTCCACGATCGGCGGTGAGTACAAGGTTAGAACCATCACCGGCGATGAGTTCGACGTCATCTACACCCATTCTTCCGCGATGGTGAAAGGATGCCTTTCTCGCTTCAGACGCATGTTCGAAAACTCAGATGATGAGTGGGTCGCTGGGCTAGATGTTGAGTACACCACAGTCCTGGGACAAGAGAAGGATCTAAAGGACGAAGAGAGGAAGAAGCCCGCCGTGATCCAGGTTTGCGTACATAACGTTTGCTTGGTCTACCACATATGCCATGCCGATGTTGAGTGCCAGGATTTTAAGAACTTCCTCAAGGACAAAACAGTGAAATTCGTTACTGTAGACTTTAAGAACGACAAAGAAGTCCTGGGTCGGATAGGCCTCATTGTAGGCAACCCCTTCGACCTCCAGAAGAATCGGCTGGTGCCCTCTCGTCAGCCTTCAATGCTGACCCTGGCAGGAGCCATGGTTCATCCTTCGTACCGTAAACTAGAGAAACCTCATTACACGTTTCATCGTCATGCATGGTAGCGGAATGTACTAGATATAGACCACATCCACTATGCTGCAATGGATGGCTACCTCTGTTTCAATATCTACAAGGGTTGGATGAAGAGCAACAGCCAAGTGTGCGGTTCAAGCAAAGAAGTATCGGCCAAGAGGAAGAGGGACAAGGACGAAGTCGAGGACGTGGACGAGGACTCCGAGTAAGGTGGCAGTATCGTTGCTCATGGTGGTTCTAAACTTCTAATGCAGTGTCTACCAGATTAGTTGCATAGTTTAGTTTCAGGTGTGCTTAGTTTAATTTGAGGGGTGTGTTGTGCTGAGTCCCCAGCAGAACTATGTTATGTTTCTTCTCGTTACTTTAACTCTTCAGTATGTACATACTACTAGTATTTCTTTAATAGAATTTAGCACCCCAATTAAGCACGTACTAGCTTTTTTAATAGTACTATATGCATAATTTGGCGACGAGCGCTCTCTATATGTACCACCTTTTTTTTAATTTCAATTTTTGCTCCATGGCGCAATCCATCGATAGTACTACTGTACAAAAGTATACATTTTTTAAAAGGCTAGAGTACTGTTCTTCACATATATAGCCAGTTAAATTCTCAACCTAGAACGACGTGCATGCCATGTAGTGAACTGATACGGAGGAAGTATAGTAAAAATGAGGTGATTTTACCGAGCGATCGGCGGGGGAGCATGGCCTTTCATGCGGTCCCACGTGTCATGATGTACCAAGGCGATGCGCATGTCCCTCTTGAGGCAGAAGCAATACTACGTGGTTTGAGATGATGGCAAACCGAAGTGTGAAATAATGGTTGCTTCGTCCGTCTGGGAAGGTGCGGCATTGTGATTTGACGTCTCATTGCTCATTACTACTACTGGGCCGGTACGAGTGGGGTGCATCCCCCCTGCTGTTCTGCACTGTTATTTGGTGCTTGACATGTCGACCCGGTTGCTATATGTCCCACATGTCGGTGACAGGAAGTACAAAATTCATGAAAGGGAGCATCGACGGAGGAGTATACTACAGAATTCATGAAAGGGAGCGACTTAGTTTTGGAAAAATCTATTTTTACGGAGTACGTACCCACTAGGGTTTATAAGGCTCATCTAAAAAACATTCATTTTCCCGTTTGATAAGTCTCAATTCTACTATACTAGTAGTAGTAGTACCATTACATGTTGGATTTCGAGGTGCGTTAGATCACCCGACGCAAGCAGTGTCAAGAGGAAACTAACCAATGCATGTACAAGTTCATGGAAATTTAGTGGTCATTCATGCATTTGTTCTAATTAATGCCTCAGTAAACATAACTTCTTGAGAAAAATGAGCGTACTAATTACTTGTGCAAACTACGAAATTAATTCGACCACTCACCGTCTACCTTGGTTGGAGAGATTTTGAAATTGAGCCATAAACTGGAAAGGAGGGAGTAGTAAGTTTTGTCTCGATTACTATTTGTGGCCTTGTATAGATGCAAAATGTATTTTTTTTATAGTGGCCTTGTATAAGTAAATGGAGGGAGTACTAACCAAAGTACGTAGTAGGGACGAGGAGTAAACGGAGGGAGTAGTAAAATTTTCTCCTCGTGCTGCGAGCCACCGCGCGCGTGGGCGAGGGAGCGGGCGTAAAGGCGTATAATAGTACTACTACTACTACTACTACTACTACTACTACTACTACTACTACTACTACTACTACTACTACTCGTAAGCAAGCTTCACCTCATCCTGCGAGCCACCGCGCCCTTGGGCGGGGGAGAAGGCGTACTAAGCAAGCTTCTCCTCGTTCTGCGAGTTGACGGGATACATCAAAAGTACTCCAGTGTATAGAGCCTTGCCTCTAAGGTAGGCCCCACATGGTTTGCCTCTTTTTTTAATTTAACATAACGCGTCAAGTCGCAATTTGTTTGTTCACCCGTGGTAGACGATCCTCCCTCCACCAAGTGGACAACCAGTACACGTGCCAAATTACCACGTGGGCTGCCTTTTTCGTACAGAAATGAGCTCCACCGTGTACCCACGCGGGTGTGGTTGGGTAAGAGACGGGAGTACGTGCGCCATGCGTGCACCTCTTCTCTTCGTGCACGTCCCCCATCTACGTGGGTGTGTGTGAGAGAGATACAAACCTAGACATAATGCGCCGTCCATCCCCATGCCTCCGCCCAGTCCGACCACCAGTCACCACCACGCCCCACTCCTCCTCACCTTATCTCTCATCTTTCTCCCTCCATTTTTATATACAAGGGCCACTATCAAAATTACAATTTGCAGATATACAAGGCCACTAACACTAATCGATGCAATATTAATGGTGTTTGCCTCGTGGTACTAGCAAAGGAGGACATTAATTATCCCTTGCATGCATCCGGGAGTTTGTAGAAAAATGCATCTTGATGTTCCGTGCAATGCACGGGCATCTTGCTAGTCCATGAAAACAACACATGGCAAAATTCCATGGCGAACGAGGGATTTGAATCTGTTGGGAGGGGCTGTTTGGATCATGCCCGGGGTAGCCAAAATATTGGTGACCCTTTTGTCCACCGGTGCCTTTGCCACCGATGAACGAGGAATGGCTCGGGTGCTCATGCTGTCATGCATCCTCCAGCGCGCACGTTGGAGACGAGCTCGCACGAGCTATGTTTTTTGTCCCATAACGCCGCCCGAGCCGCCCGCAGACCGACCGACGACCCGCAAATTACGCCATCCAACCGTAGCCGCACACATTATGACAGCAACTCAACCAATCGGACGAAATTCACGCAAACACGTAGACAAACTGATATTTCATATAAACAACGAAGGAAATCATATAAAATGCCGGATTTTCATACAAACATGACGGATTTCATTACATTCAAATGAACTACGCGGTGCTAGTTCTGGGCAGCACAGGTATATAATACCTGGCCTAAATGGTCGCCCGCCGATCGATTTGTGTTCCTCATGTCGGGCAGCACGATTACCGGACTGCCGGGAGCCCCGGAGGTATATGCTTCAGCGCAAAGGATGGCTCGCTTCCCCACTGCCCAACTGATATCATTGGCTGGTGCCAAAGATGATGGTGGCCGGCACCGGTTCGAGTTCATCACTGGCCACTACTTCGCCATTGCCGGCACCGGCTCGAGTTCATCCTAACATTCCCCTCTTCCGTGGAGCCCATGCGGGGTCGAGGAAGGTCCTCGCAAGAAAAGGATCCGGCAAGGCACCTGCTGTGTACGCCGGCGTCGCCTCCGCGGTGGCCTTCATTGGACCCAAGCGGCGGCGGCCTCCCGTGTTCTACTTCTCCTCGATGATGGCGGCGGACGCGGAGGCGCTGGCCACCGACTCGTCGCTCTCCGCGCACCCGGCTTCTGTCGCTGCTTGCATGGCGCGGCCGCCGGCATGGGAGTCTCGGCCACAGAAATGGGAGACGTGGTACAAGGCGGCAGCGTGGACGGCATCAACGACGCCCGTGTGCCGCTCCTGGTCGAGCTGGCCTGGAGCGGCGAGTTGCTGAACCGCGCACCGGCTTGGGGTGGCAACTAGCTCCGTCGGGCGAGGGGAGGGAGGTGGATCAGCGAGCTGCATAGCTCGTATCCGGCAGGCTACCCAGCCGGCTTGGATGCAGAATAACTAATCTTCGTAAGCCATTGTAAGAGTGGACAAAATGGTGGAGGAGATAGGGGAGCGGCAGAGGTGTGCGATTCTTGGCCGGCGTTTGGCCTCGTTTAAATAGGAGATTAAATAGACGGCGGACGGGAGGAGCTCGGCCGGCGTTGCGTTTAACGCCGGCCCGGTCATGAACGGACGTGTGTCCAGAGTGGGTTTCTCGGCTTCCACACGGGTGGGTTTCATGGAGGCGTTTGAATGCGGCACGGAGGCGTGTTCAGCCGGGCGTGCCGCGAGTGGCGCCCTCGACTCTGACCTAGGACACCGCGCCGTTCTTCCACTGACGTGTGGGCTCTTTGGGTGCATGGCCTGCATGTTAGTGACCCAACGCAGGCAGCGCACAGCAGAGGAACCTTTGGTGGGCCAAGGCGGTCAGAAGCGGGCATTTCATAAACCGATGATTGTTCATTGAGTGTGACGTCATCTTTTTCATGTAGATAAGCCTACTATGCTGATAGCCCATTCGATACGTTGTGATTCATAAAGACCGTCGCAAACATCAATATTCTGCTTATCACAGATAAGATTGATTAATACCCGTAACAATCCATGTCCTTAACAAAGGGTGCATGCACGTATAGGTTGAGCGTGTGTCTTGCGTCGTGTGCTATGTGCATGCAGGCGTGCGAGTGTTGCGTGCGTGCAAGGGTACGTTTCAGTGTTGCATGCATGGGTGCGTACGTGCGTGTGTTCGTGAGTGCATGTGTACGTGTCAGTGTTGCACGCCAGCATGCGTGCGTGTGTACATGTCAGTGTTGCACGCCTACATGCGTGCGTGTCTTGCGTGCGTGCATGTGTACGTGCGTGGTGAGGCTACACGTCAGTCGAATGACTTTTTCATCTCTGGTCATTAGATTTTCCAGCCGTTGGATACGAAATCAACGGCCTCCAGTTTATCATCAAACTCCACCCCCCTGAGCCACCAGCCACCACCGGCCGAACCGCCAACCCCCGTCGCCCGCGGCCGGCCCGCCCTCCCGAAACCACTCCCCACCGCCGGTCCGCCGCCGCATCGGCCATCCCTCTAGCCCCCCCCCACCGAGCTTTTTCTCCGGGGATCCCCACCCCACCGCCCAATGAACGCCCCCCAACCGCCGGTGACAGCCAACCAGAGGTCTCACGACTTCGAATACCCACCGACCACTAATTTCTTACCATTTCTGTCCTTCATATACGCGCTGACGAGTGGGCCCTATGGTAATGTGCGCTGCTGAATGTGGACCGTTTGACTGGTCAATTGATCGTGTTATCAAAAAATTACGGAGCTGTATGGTGAGCCAGTGACCGTATGATCACCCTAAAATGTACTCCTATTTTATTAACACAGTACAGACTCAAACTACCATTTCTTTCTTTCATATACGGGCTGACAGGTGGGCCCCACAGTTACGCGCCCCGATGGTGCAACACTAGTTGCGCCGCGTGGAACGTTTGACTGGTCAATTGATTGTGTCATCAACAAAATACGGAGTTGTACGGGTGAGCCAGTGACTGTATAATCATGATATGTATTTGTTTAACACGGTACAGATGCAAGGGCTCATATATACGCGCAAGCACTCACCGCTATAAGCGCACAGACGCGAACCCTACCCCTATGAGCACCTTCGAGAGAGTGGGCCAGCATATATGATCTTGAGATTTTACGAAGTCACCATAGGTGCCTCGTAGTCGAGTGGAACATCTCCTCCCACTGAACGTACATCGCTGGAAAATACTGAAATTAACACAAGATAAATGCGAGCACCGGGACTTTAACCTTGGTGGGCTCGAGAAACCACTGTCCTCTAACCATCCAACCACATGTTGGTTAGCACGACAAAATGTATGTGGTGACCGTGATGAGCTTATTCTGAAGTCCAGTGACCATATCGTGCTTTCGCTTCAAATACAATGACCGTAAGTGTCAGCAACAAAATATGGAGCACGCATCAAATGCAAAGTCTGTCAGTGTCATCAACAAAATATGGAGACGTATCGTGAGCTAGATACCGTTGTACTATTGTATATGCTTATTTTCTTAGTGGCCGATTGCGTGTGTGGTGTGGTGGGCACATCATTTCTAGTTGTGGTGAGTCAACATGAAGACTCATGGATCGGTTCCATCCTGCGCCACATATAGGTTGGACCAAGACGTGTTATATGAAGACCCATGTGGAGGACTCGGCGTACAACACGAAGCTACCAGAGTCGCGGAGGACTCTATCCCCACTGGTGATAGGCCGACTATATATGATTTGTAACCCTAGGCCCTTAGTATGTTATACAAGCTTGGGGGCTAGTTCGTCGATAGTATACACACACGCACAATGCCTGGTATTCACGTGTACTTTGTACACACCCCTATCACTAATATACAGTACCAGGAGTAGGCTCTTTCTTCAACTGCAAGGGTCCGATCCGAACTAGGGTAAAACTTTTCCTCGTATTACCATCCAGCCTAACAGCCAGGGATATCCTACCGAATGACATGATGAAATCATATCTGCCAACTACTAAGAGAGAGGTGTGTCGGGGGGGGGGGGCAATGTGTGCGAGAGAGGCCTAAAGATAATGTGCGTGCGGGAGACACGTAGGCACATATATGTGTGTATAGATGGCTAGTAGAGATCGTGCATGTGTATATATGCATGTGAGAGAAATAGTGTTTTCCAACTGAGATTAGTGAAAAGAGTGGTACATAGTAGTCAGAAAGAGAGAGAGAGAGAAACAGAGAGAGGATGTGCGTGAGACACCCCGACACCCTGAGAGAGATTGTGAGCATGTGTGAAAGAGAAATGCCGATGCATATAAAGTGTGTGCACTTATGCGTTAGATAGAGAGATATATAACGCGTTTGTGAGAACGGGGCGAGGCATAGTGCATCTACGTGTAAAAGGCGGCTCTACGCATTAAATTAAAATATAAATGGCATTATTATTTTTGGATGAGATCATGAATTTTGCAAATTGCGTATGGACGAAAATCGGTCTACCAGACACTGATACTCTATTGAATTCTAGCATGTGCATGTGTTTATTTCATATTATCGATCCATAGAGTGACAGCGGTTTGAAATACAGGCAATGGATGCTTTTGCAATTCATATATAAACATTAATTAGTGCACTCCATGTTGTTAGTGTGAAGCACTTTATACATTTGTCACTTGCATGGATACATTCCAAATTGCTAGCTACGAAATAGAATACATGTCGAATTCAACATAAAGGTGGTTTCGAAGATTCGAATTCATAGGAAGTGGATTCATCTATTTGAACACGAGATAATGGCATTTGTAAATCAGATGTAAAAGGGGGCATCAATCTTTGTTGTGAGTTTGAACATGCTATATATATTCATACGCATATCTAACTTTTTTTTGCAACCAAGGAGATTATATCTGGAACCATGCATGAACTGAGGTAAGTTGCATATTTTTTAATATATACTAGTGTACAATGTATATTCAAATGTACCCCCTCCATTCCAAAATAATCGTAGCTTTAGGATTTTCAAGAGTAAAGATTTGTGAAGTTTGACAAATCCTGAAAGTTCAATTCAAGAGAACAGAAAACGTTAATGCTTCTGCTCCCAAATATTGAACGAAGCACCAAATAGGCCTCTGGTCACCCGAAACCGCGCGAGACTAATGTTTTGGTGGTAGGAAATTACTGTCCTGACTCTGGCCCATGTAGCCTATCGGCCCGATGTCCAAAGGTCTAAACCGGGGTAGGTTTGTAACTTCACCAAGACGCCAGTCTCAACCGCCTCTGAGAAGCATTCATACGCCGTGGGCGCCTACCCATGCGCTCGGCCGAAATCTATCCCGCCCATATTTGGGACACCTGACATGACTGTCTTACCCCCAACCCACAATATGTCCGAAATTTTAGATGGGGCAAAGTTTGTAACTTTCCCCAAATTTCAAACAAGTGCGTCTCAAACCGAAACATTGTTCCCCCTTAGTTCCCCGCCTCCCTCCGTTTCCCCATTCATACTCCGTGGGCGCGAAAACGCCCTCTCCACCAGCCGCGAAACCCCAGCCTCCTCCGTCCTCCACCCCATAGCGGCCAATCCACCGCCGCCCTCCTCCATCATGCCGGAGCCGGTACCCCGACGTCGTCGTCCAACGCAACCGCAACCGCATCACCCTCAAGGACTTAGCAGCTGAAGCCGAGGCAGAGCTGCCTCCACGACGCCGACGCCGACGTGCGCCGTACCAGAACCACTCCGACCACGCCCTCCTGCGCCTCACTGCTGCGGCTCCACTGTCGCAACCGTCCACCGCACCGGAGCTGTTCCAGCTACTCCGTCGTTCGCCGCCTCGGATCTGCTTCCCCGCCGCCGATAGACGGCCACCGCACCACACTCAACAACTTGGCCATGGGTTCGTCCAAGGCTGCACCGTCCTCCACAACTTCTGGTTTCCGGTGAACAACAAGAAGATCGTCGGAAAAACAGAAGGAGGACACAGCACTGTTAGCAGAAAGAGGTACTCCTCTTCCCTTATTCGTGCAAATCTTACGTCTCCTCTCACACCGTATTCATCCCATGAAAGAAACTAGTTGAGCGCTTCTTACTGCATCTTCTTCGTGATACTAAATGCACAAGGTTTCCTCCCTTTTACTATTTCACCTTTGCTAGAGGTCAGTAGCCTGCCTGGATTTCAATTTAGGGTCAGTCGAACCGCAATTAAAAGAAGCAGCACCCGCTTAGGCGCGCGGAGCACCTAGTCCGCCTGTTCCCCGAGGAAGCGGCGCATCGGTGTCTATCATAGGGGTGTGGGGCGCATGAGGTGCCTGCGCCCGATCTGGAGGTCGGCGGGGCTTGAATGGATGGCTGGGGGGGCGGTGCCAAGCACGGCGGTGCGGTGAGGTTGAGGGGAGGGCGCAGGCAGGGGAGGAATATTGGGCCGGTGGCCGCTGGCATTTCGAGGAAGATCGTCAACACTGACTGGCTGGAGGTAGATGAAGGCGATCTGCCCATTCTTTGTACATCGGACGGTGCAGAAAAAATGGACTGACCTATTTGCTTTCAGTCGACTGTTATTTTCATAGAATCCTGTAGTAATTTAGTGTGCCATGCATGTTGTAGAGCTATCATATGTCTCCCATCATTTATTTCTCACGGACCTGCTATCTGCTACCTTTACACTGTACTAATTGTGCACACACTTCACCCATACTCACACTATTTTTTTATGCATGGGTATTTCAGACTCTGACGCAGTGTTGATGAATGCAGAAAAGAAAAGACAGAAGTCGCTCCAGTGTAATTCGAAGATAAGCACTAAGCGTTTCAGCGCTCTAATGGGTGCAGTGTCAGCAGTTGGAGACAGTAAACGTAGCTCTGCAGTTGATGATCTCAATTGCCACACACAACCATCCCAGGTGCTTGCTTTAACTTCGCGCTGTCAAATGTGGTTGCATGTTGCATATGGTTTCTAGCTTGTATTGCTTCCAATTTGGTTAAATTGCATCTGCTTACTTTACACATTATACCTTTGATAATGACATGCCTTCCTGTTTTTGATACATACTACATATGCCTATTAACCATGTTCGTACATCAAACTAATGCTCTTTTGTATCCCTCGTCAATCACTTATGATGATACAGTCACCCGAGTGGGTTACTGTGAGACGCCCTACTCGTTTAAAGAGTGCAGTTTCATCCTCCCCACATGATTCTCAAGAAACAGCAAGGCTAAATGAAGATAGTCAACGTAGCTCTCTAGTTGATCACCGCAATTCCCCCACACCACCATCGCAGGTGCTTGCTCTTACTTGGCAGTGTGATATGTGGTTGCATGTTGCATATGGTGTCTACCTTGTAATGCTTCTAATTAGGGTAAATTGCATCTGCTTAGTTAACACATTATACCTGTGAATATGACATGCCTTCCTATTTTTGGTACATACTATGTCTTTCTATTAACCATGTTCTTACATCAAACTACTTTTCTTGTGTATCCGTCATCAATGCTCCTAATTTGTTAAATTGCATCTCCTTAGCTTACACATTATACATGTGAATATGACACGCCTTCCTGTTTTTGGTACATACTACATCTGCCTATCACACCATGTTCTTACATCAAACTACTGTTCTTGTGTATCCTGCGTCTATCGCTTATGATGAGACAGTCACGCGCGTGGGTTAATATGAGACGCAATACTCTTATAAAGAATGCAATTTCATCCTCTCCACATGATTCTCAAGAAACAACAAGCCTAAATGAAGATATTGAACGTAGCTCTGTACCTGAAGACCGCACTTCCCCTACACCACCATCACAGGTGCTTGCTCTAACTTCGTAGTGTGATATGTGGTTGCATGTTGCATATGGTGTCTAGCTTGTAATGCTTCTAATTAGGGTAAATTGCATCTGCTTAGTTTACACACTATACCTGTGAATATGACATGCCTTCCTATTTTTGGTACACACTACATCTATGTGTTAACTTTGTTCTTACATGAAACTACCTCTCTTCTGTATCCTACATCAATCACTTACGATGAGTCACCTTTATTCATTGCATATTGCATATTATTTCTAGCCTGTTGCCATGTATTGCTTCTAATTTGGTCAAATACATTTGTTAGGGCACCCTTTTAATTTGGCAGAGTGATATTGGTTTCATCTTTCATATGGTTTCTAGCTTGCATCGATTCTAACAAGTTTAAGCACCTTGTGCTTAGTTTACACTTTATACATCATACATGTCAATATGCCATGCCGTCCTGTTTTTCATACATATTCCATCCTCCTATCATGCGGCTGCCTTACATGAAAGTAGTGTTCGTCAGTATCATGCATCAATGAGTTCTGAAGAGCAAATTTTATTCCTTTTTCTTGTGGGTTTGACTTGACAAGGCAAAATCAAGAAAGAGGAAGGAAAAGAGTAAGGAAGGCGATGATGGTGGTCCTCTGCAGTAACGTAAACGGAGCATCTGTACCGATTCTCCTTGTACTGATAGTGCATTACAAGGTCCAAGTCTCCGCTCCCCTACTCCACCATCCAAGGTGCTTGCTCTAACTTGGCAGTGTGATATCTGGTTGCATGTTGCATATGGTGTCTAGCTCGTATTGCTCCTAATTAGTGTAAACTGCATCTGCTTAGCTTACACATGATACATGTGAATATGACACGCTTTCTTATTTTTGGTACATACTATATTTGTCTATCACACCATGTTCTTACATGAAACTACTCTTCTTGTGTATCCTGCATCAGTCACTTATGATGGGACACCTTTAAGTTGGCAGTGTGATATTGGTTTGCGTCTTGAATATGATTTCTAGCATGTATTGCTTCTAGTTTGATGAACGCCACCTATGACGAGACAGTTTTAACTTGGCAGAGTGATATTGATTGCACCTTCCATATGGTGTCTTGAAGTGTTTCTAATTTGTTGAAGTGCCTTCTGCTTAGTTACCACATCATAGGTGTGAATATGTCAAGCCGCCCATTTTTTCGTACATATTCCATCCTCGTATCATGACTTTGCCTTTCATCAGAGTAGTGTTCGTCAGTATCATGCATGAATGAGTTATGAAGAGCGAATGATATTCCTTTTTCTTGTCGGTTTGATCTCACAATGCAAAATCAATAAAGCTGAAGGAAATTGGCAAGGCATTGGATGATGGTGGTCCTTCCGAGCAACTGAAACAGAGGTTCTCTACAGATTCTACTCCGCCATCCTCCCAACAAGATTCGCAAGACAACACAAGGCTAGATAGTCAACGTAGCTGTGTAGATGATGAGCACATCTCCCCTACTCCACCATCACAGGTGCTTGCTCTAACTTGGCACTATTATATGTGGTTGCATGTTGGGTATGATGTCTAGCTTGTATTGCTTCTAACTTTGTTGAATTGCATCTGCTTACTTTACACATAATGCCTGTGAATATGACATGTGTTCCCTGTTTCTACATCAGACTACTATTCTTGCATATCCCGCATCAGTCACTTATGATAAGGCACCTTTAAGTCGCCACTGTGATATTGGTTGTGTCTTGCATATGATTTCTAGCATGTACTGCTTCTAATTTGTTGAAACGCCATATAGTTTGAACTTGGCAGAGTGATATTGGTTGCATCTTTCATATGGTGTCTAGCTTGCAGTGCTTCTAATTTGTTGAAATGCCTTCTGCTTAGTTACCACATCATAGGTGTGAATATGTCACACCATCCTGTTTTTCATACATATTCCATCCTCGCATCATGTGTTTGCCTTTCATCTGAGTAGTGTTCGTCAGTATCATGCATGAATGTGTTCTAAAGAGCGAATTTTATTCCTTTTTCTTATCGGTTTGACTTCACAATGCAAAATCATTACAACTGAAGGAAATTAGTCCGGCAGTGGATGATGGTGGTCCTTTGGAGCAACTCAAACAGGGGGTCTCTACAGATTCTACTCCGCCATCCTCCCAACAAGATTCGCAAGACAACACAAGGCTGGATAGTCAACATAGCTGTGTAGATGATGAGCGCATCTCCCCTACTCCACCATCACATGTGCTTGCTCTAACTTGACACTATTATATGTGGTTGCATGTTGCGTATGATGTCTAGCTTGTATTGCTTCTAACTTGAATTGCATCTACTTACTTTACACATAATGCCTGTGAATACGACACATGTTCCCGTTTCTAGAACATACGTGTACATGATGAGCACATCTCCCCTACTCCACCATCACAGGTGCTTGCTCTTACTTGGAACTGTTATACGTGGTTGCGTTTTCCGTATGATGTCTAGTTTGTATTGCTTCTGATTATGTTGAATTGCATCTGCATAGCTTACAACTTATACCTGCAACGATCACTTACCCATAAGACACATTTAACTTGGGACTGTGATGTAGGTTGCATCTTGCATTGTCTTCTAGCTTGTACTGCTTCTAATTTCTTGAAATGGCACTTACGACGAGACACTTTTTACCTGATAGAGTGATATTGGTTGCATGTTCATATGGTACCTAGCTTTCATTTCTTCTAATTTTGTTGAAATGCCTTCCGCTTACTGTTTTTTCATACATATTCCATCCTCCTATCGTACATGTGAATATGAAACGCTGTCTTTTTTTGTATATATTCCATCCTCCTATCCTGCGCTTGCCTTACATCAAAGTAGTGTTCGTCTGTATCATGCATCAACCAGTTATGCAGAGCTAATTTTATTCATCTTCTTGTGGTTTTGACTTCATAAGGCAATATCAGAAAATAGGAAGGAAAAGAGTAAGTTAGGGGATGTTGGTGGTCCTCCGCACCGACGCAAACAGAGACTCTCTAGATTTTCCACTGCTACTGCTAATGAAGTTGAAGTCCCAAGTCTACATGATGAGTTCATCTCCCGTACTCCACCATCGCAGGTGCTTGCTCTAAGTTGACAGTGTGATAATTGGTTTCATGTTGCATATGTTGTCTAGCCTGTATTTCTTCTATTTTGATTAAATTGCACCTGCTGAGTTTATACGTTATACATGTGCATATGACATGGCTTTCTGTGTCTAGAATACACTGCATCTATCTATCATACCATGTTCTTACATCAAAGTACTGCTGTTGTGTATCCCGCATCAGTCACTCATGATTGGACGCTTTTAATATGGTAGTTTGATAGTGGTTGCATCTCGCATTGATTTCTATGTTGTACTGCTTCTAATTTTTCGAATTGCCACTTATGACAAGACACTTTTAACTTGGCAGAGTAATATTGGTTGCATCTTTCATATGGTGTCTAGCTTGCATTACTTCTATTTTCTTGAAAATCCTTCTGCTTAGTTTGCACATCGTAGCTGTGAATATGTCACGCCGTCCTGTTTTTCTTACATATTCCATCCTCATACGGTTGTCTTACATCAAAGTATTGCTTTTCTGTATCATGCATCAATGAGTTCTGAAGAGTGATTTTATTCTTTTGTGTTGTGGGTACAGCTTGACATGGCAAAGTCAAAAAAGAGCAAGGAAAATAATATAGTAGGGAGTGCTGTTACTCGTCGGGTGAAACGGAAAAGGTTCTGCCGTCGAGATTCTGCTGGTACTTATAGTGCAGTAGAAGGTCCAAGTCCACCAGCTAAATCTACAAACACAGTATCACCAGCTCCACCAGCTGCAGCATCCGCTTCAACTGTACCAGCATCTCAACCAGTTACTCGTTCGTTTGCTCCGGAACTGGCCAGTTCCCAAGCTGCCTTCACACCTAACACTACTTCCGAAGCACTACTGACACAACAGGACTAGGCAAGATCAGATGAACCTCATGAGCATCAACACCAAGACGGTACCTGAACGAGTCAAGTTGCAGTTGCATGCTCCTTTATATGTACTCTCACAGTTTTATGTACACTAACACCTTCCGTATTTGTTGTTGAACTAGCACCACGGCGCAAGCGGAAACAGACATCAGGGATAATGCTTGATAGATTAACAAAATCTAAAGGAGGAAGAATGGAGATCCATTTTGAGGCAGGTTTAAGAAGGCCACGTGATGCTACAGGGTCAGCCAAGTTAGTATCAGAGGCAGTCGTTGCCGTTAGGTGTCATGCACGTATCCTCCCAACATGGATCCAGTACAGGAATGAGAAAGACAATACCCAGTTTAACACCTTCCTTGACCATTTATCCGTAAGTAATGTTATTCATCGCAATTAGTAATATTGTCTTGCTCTGTCCCATACTTTCTAGCTTCCTCCTAATAAGACTCACATTCTTTTTTCAACAGATGAGGTTCAAGTTGGACCCGAAAGATGATGCAACTAAACAAGCATGCACTCATGTTTTTTAGTCTGCTCTGCGACAGTATCGGTACCACCTTAGAAAATCTCACTTTGAAGGCAAGGCTAACAATGAAATCGCCCAAACATCTCTAGTGGAATATATTACAGATGAAGACTGGACAACCCTCGTTAAACATTGGTCTGATCCAAAGTATCAGGTAGGCTATATGTATTTGATTAGACCACATATTGAACTTGTATTTATGTATGTGCCTTACAAGTGTATCTTCTTCTAGGCTAACTGTTTGAAGAACAAAACCAACCGTTCTAAAGTGAAATTCCAACAGACAACAGGATCTCGTAGCTATATTGCACATTGCGAGGCTCTTGTAAATAGCTGCTACTTCCTTCTTTTTTTGTGCCATATTATCGTATCTATATTGACTTGTTCCAAATACAGCGGAAAGCCCGTGCGGACCAAAAAGAACCTGAACCAAATGCAGTGCAAATCTTCAAGGATTGCCACACCAGCAAGATGAAGGGCATGAGCAAACCAGTTCAAGCCGCTGTTGTAAGTCCTTACTCCTCATGCCTTGAACTGATTGGTACTGTGATCTGTTCATTTAACTACTTGGTTTGCAGCCAATGTCAGTTACTCTGTTCACTTTTATTCACAGTTGTCTTAACGTATCATTTCACCTTACATGGTTTAAAAGAGATGAAGGATATTCTTTTGGTCTTGATCTGTAATCTAGTTGTTATGTTCACGTGCGCACACAATGGTAAAATAGCCTGTTTGTTTTATATCTGTTTGCCCATGATATGAATGATGTCATACTATGTTCATCCTACTTTAAACCATGTCTCTTTATCCTTAGATGTCAACGAATGTGAGGAAATAGACAATACAGTAGGCATGCTACATGGACATATGTTCCGAAAGTGATTTTATTATGTAGTTGGCACTACAATACATGCTAATGTATTACAGTAGTTCACCAAAATAAGTTATGTATAAACGTTTAACCTACTTTGTTTGTTTTTGTCTCATTAGTAACTTATCTGGTACACTAATCTACAAGTTCAAACTTTCAGGAAGCTATGGAACAAATGATTGAACAGCCACAACCACCTGAAGGTGACGAGGCTACTACAGGCAGAATGTCACCTCTTGCTGCAGTGCGTCAGTATCTCTCCACTAACAGTGCAAAAAGCACCTTCCTGCGTAATTCTGGGTTGGTTGTCAAGGTAACCTCGTCCAAATCGCCTACTGAACAAAATCTTCCTGCTAGACAGAGTGATATATCTGTGCTCCAGACACAAGTCCAATCCCTAATGGACGTTGTTTCGGAAACAAGAATAGTGGTTGAGAAATGTCGTCAAGATATGAATGGTTTTGAAACCAGACTATCAGACATTCGCTTCGTTGTTCAAGAGCAATGGCGGAAAAAGGTGGAGATTGTGCTGCTCCATCAGATTCTACAGCCTGAAACATTAGCACTCAGGTCAAATGATCTGTGCTTCTATACATCTGATGGTGCTTTTATCTGGAAGGACTGTAAACTTTATGCCAATAGGCCTTTTGTTGTATGGTTGGAATTTATTTTGTTGTGATACAACATTTATGATGCTGCCTCAGGCTGCAGAAATTACGACGCTATTTTTGTATAGTGTAGGTTTATCTTAGTAATGTATTCGGCCGAAAGCTTCATAGGAGCCCAACATGCCAACATTCGTCGGGCCCATTCCAATTGGGCTAAAAACGATTACGGGCCGAAATTGGCATGTAGCCCACTAAAAATATCTGGGCCTAAATCAGCATAAGCTTTCATATTTTTCTGGTAGGCCTGTGCCCATAGTGGGCCTTTAACAGGCCTAAACATAATTTGGGCCCTCAGTAAAAATAGGCCATTTACAGGTGTAAATATCTCAAGCCCATAAAAACATGGGCCTTTAATAGACCGAAAGTGAGATTGGGCCCTGATTATGCCAAATAACCCACTGGACTTAGCAGGCCGAAATGGTGGCCCATTTACGATGCAGATCTTTGACAGGCCGAAATTCGGACGGGCCGTAAATGCGCCGACCTAATACACGGGCCTTTAACAGGCCGGAACTTCGGTCGGGCTAGATTATCGTCATTTTTATATGGGCCGTTAAGGGGCCCGATATGACGTTGGGCCACATATGGCCCATGGTTCACGTCCGGCGTTAACAGGCCCAAAATGACAACAGGCCGAAAGTGGCCCAAAGCTATAGTGGGCCTCTAAGAGGCCGAATGTCAGACATGGCCGAATATGACCCAAATCCTTCACGGTCGTTTATGGGCCGAAAGTTTTAATGGCCTGTAAATGGGCCCAAATGAAGCCGGACCTTTAATAGGCCGGAAATACACCGGGCCGTAATTCGGCCCAATTACTTAGCGGACTGTTAACGGGCCAGAAGTGACCATGGGTCGCGTAGATGACAAGTTTAGGACAGGCCATTGACGGGCCGATTTGACAGAGAATGTTGGGCCTTTAGCTGGGCCAGCCCATTATGGTCTGCAGAATCTTGTGGGCCTTTAGCTGGGCCGGCCCATTGTGGTCCGCAAAATCTTGTGGGCCTTTCGCTGGGCCGGCCCATTATGGTATGCAAAATCGTGTGGGCCTTTAGCTGGGCCAGCCCATTGTGGTCCGCTAAATTTTGTGGGGCTTTAGCTGGGCCGGCCCATTATGGTCTGCTAAATCTAATGGGCCTTCAGTTGGGCCGGCCCATTTAAACTTTGTGGGCCACTTTTGGGCCGGTCCACGTGTCAACATATCATAGGCCCATCTCGACCGTTGGATGAGTGACACCTGTGCCAACGCGGAGCTGACGCGTGGATCCGTCAGCCAATGAGAATTTTACACGTGGAAAATCGGCATTGGTCGTGGCTGTTAACGGGTTATCGGATCCAAAATCCGACCCAATAGCTTAACGGCGTTCCGTTACGGTGGATGCCACGTGTCGGTCACCCTTGACGAAAGCACTTCTGTGACGCGCGATTTATCGTCATGGAAGTGCACACTTCCGTGATGATAATTTTGGCAATGTCATGGAACACTTCTACGACAGCACAGGTATGACTATCTTGATTCTGTCATAAATTTTTCATGGATGTACATGCATGACAGAAAACGCGACCTACTGTGACAAACACGTATCATCACGGAAGTGTATTTTTTTTGCAGTGTATGTCTCAGCTGAAGAAACTCATGAGGACCCCAACTTCGTCCTTGGTACGCTCCTTGTTAATTGCCATCCGACAAGTATTCTTTTCGATACTGGAGCATCTCATTATTTATTTCTGACAGCTATGCTCGATTGCACAACACCACATTTAGTGACATGCCCACCTCCATGGTAATTCAAACCCCTTGTTCTAAGTGGCAAACCTCTAGGATAAGCCATGGAAATGAAATTCTTGTTGACAGATTGCTCCTCCTTGCATCACTAATAGCTCTCAAGTCCTCGGACATAAACATCATCTTGGGTATGGACTGGATGTCAGCCCATTATGCTAAGATTGATTGCTCTACTAGAACTGTTCAACTCACCCATCCATTGGGCAAGACAGTCAATGTTTTGACCCGAGTGTCTAAGCGTCAGCTCTACTCTCTAAATGCCAACCCTCTTCCAGACCTTGAAGATATCCCGGTAGTCCGTGACTTCTCGGATGTCTTCCCAGAAGAACTGCCAGGTATTCCACCTGACAGGGATGTCGAGTTCGTAATAGACCTTGTTCCAGGAACCGTCCCAATCTCTAGAAGACCCTATAAGATGGCACCCCTAGAACTAGCCGAGCTTAAGAAACAACTCGATGAGTCCTTGAAAAAGGGTTTCATCTGTCCTAGTTCTTCTCCTTGGGCTTGCCCCGTCCTCTTCGTCAAGAAGAAGGATGGAACGGACCGGATGGTTGTAGATTACCGACCTGTCAACTTGGTCACTATCAAGAACAAGTATCCGCTCCCCATGATCAACGATCTGTATGATCAGCTCACTGGATCCTCAGTCCTTTCCAAAATGTATTTGAGGTTGGGCTACCATCAAATCAAAATCAAGAACGGGGACATTCCTAAAACGGCCTTTGTCACTCGTTATGGCCAATACGAGTACACCGTCATGTCCTTCGGCTTAACCAATGCCCCAGCCACCTTCTCTCGGTTAATGAACTCGATCTTCATGGAGTATTTGGATAAATTCGTCGTGGTATACCTCGATGATATACTCATCTACTCCAAGAATGAGGAAGAACATGTCGAGCATCTAAGGCTAGTGTTGATGAAACTTCGAGAGCATCGCCTTTATGCTAAATTCTCTAAGTGTGAATTCTGGTTGCCAGAAGTGACCTATCTAGGCCATGTAATCTCTGGTAAGGGTATTGCTGTCAATCCCGAGCGAGTTCAAGCCGTCCTTGATTGGACTCCACCTGAAACGGTCAAGCAAGTTCGGAGTTTCCTTGGCTTGGCGAGCTACTGTCGCCGCTTCGTCGAGAATTTCTCCAAGGTTGCTAAACCTCTAACTGAACTCCTCAAGAAAGATAAAAAGTTCGAGTGGACCCCAGAGTGCGAATTCAGCTTTCAGGAACTGAAAAGACGCCTGACATCTGCTCCCGTACTCGTACGACCAGATTTTTCTAAGGACTTTGTTATCTATTGCGACGCCTCGCGACAAGGACTAGGTTGCATACTCATGCGAGATCGTCATGTGATTGCCTACGCTTCTCGACAGTTGCGTCCACATGAGGATAACTATCCCACACATGATCTAGAGCTTGCAGCTGTGGTCCATGCACTCAAAACATGGCGACATTACCTTCTCGGTAATCGTTGCGAAATTTACACCGATCACCAAAGTCTGAAATACATCTTCACCCAACCGGATTTGAATCTCAGGCAAAGACGCTAGGTCGAGTTGATCACCGATTACGACTTGGGAATAACTTACACCCCGGGCAAAGCCAATGTCATGGCTGATGCGCTAAGTCGTAAATCTTATTGTAACAACCTGATGTTACAACAAAGTCAACCACTTCTCCACGAGGAATTTCGTAAGCTTAACCTTCACATTGTTCCTCGAGGATTCCTATCCACCCTGGTGGCGAAACCTAACCTTACAGATCAAATCATAACCGCTCAACGGTATGATAGAGGAATATCTTGGATCAAGGAGAACATTGCTAGCGGAGCTGCTAAGTGTTTCTCCATGGATGAGCGAGGTGTTGTCTTCTTCGAGAACCGCCTAGTGGTTCCCAAGAAACAGCAGCTACGGCAATTGATCCTTATGGAAGCTCATGAATCTCCTCTCACCATTCATCCCGGTAGTAGTAAAATGTATCAAGACCTACGCCAGAGGTTTTGGTGGACTAGGATGAAGAGAGAAATTGCTCAATACATTGCTAATTGCGACGTCTATCGTCGTGTTAAAGCAGAGCATCAACGGCCTGCTGGCACCGTTCAACCTTTGGCTATTCCCGAATGGAAATGGGATAAAATCGGTATGGATTTCATCAACGGATTTCCCAGGAGCAAGAGAGGGAATAACGCTATCTTCGTCGTTGTCGATCGTCTTTCCAAAGTAGCCCACTTCCTACCCGTTCGTGAGAGTATAACCGCTAGCCAGCTAGCTGACTTGTACATCTCCCGAATAGTGTCTCTTCATGGTGTTCCATTGGAGATTAACTCAGACCGTGGAAGTCTCTTCACCTCTCGATTTTGGGAAAGTTTCCAAAATGCTATGGGAACTCGTCTCTCCTTTAGCACCGCCTTCCACCCTCAATCAAGTGGTCAAGTAGAACGAGTCAATCAAATTCTGGAGGATACGCTCCAAGCTTCTGTCATCTCTTTCGGTATGGATTGGGAGAAATTCCTTCCATTCGCCGAATTCGCTTATAACAATAGTTATCAAGCTAGCTTGGGCAAAGCCCCTTTCGAAGTCCTCTATGGGCAAAAATGTCGAACGCCTCTTAACTGGTCAGAAACCGGGGAAAGACAACTCTTTGGCCCGGATATGATACAGGAAGCAGAGGAGCAAGTTCGCATTATTGGTGAGAAGTTGAAAACAGCCCAATCTCGTCAAAAGAGCCAATATGACCGCAAACATAAGCTCATGACTTATGAAGTTGGTGAGAAGGCTTACCTTCGGGTTACTCCTTTGAAGGGAACCCATCGATTCGGTATCAAAGGCAAATTAGCTCCTCGTTACATTGGACCCTTTCGCATTCTTGCCAAACGAGGAGAAGTTGCCTACCAATTGGAACTACCTCCGCATCTTTCCAGAGTTCATGATGTCTTCCACGTTTCTCAACTCAGGAGTTGCTTCGCGGATCCTATCCGTGGAGTGGACCACGGAACGCTTGATCTCCAAGATAATCTCACATATCGGGAATATCCCGTTCGCATCCTTGATCAAGCCGAGCGTACCACTCGACGCCAGAATATCAAGTTTCTCAAAGTTCAATGGTCACACCACTCCGAGAAAGAAGCTACTTGGGAAAGGGAGGATCGTCTTCAACTTGAGTACCCCACCTTCTTCCCAACGGATCCTAAATCTCGAGACGAGATTCTTTTGAGTGGGGGTGAGTTGTCACATCCTAGCTAGTTCATGCATTAGAGTGTTGCATCATGTTTACTATTTCCAGAAACATGAAATGGGGATGACAGAACCCCCAGCACCCCCCTGAAAACAACTAGGGTTTACTAAAATTATTTTCAATGAACCTGAAATGCCCTTCTAAAAAGTCCACCCTTTTTGTCTTGGGTTAGGACCTCTGACAAAATGGGTTCACAATTTTCTAGGTCATCACAAGATCATTGGATTAAATCGTATGTACCTTGCATTTGGGCATTTAAATGCTAGTAAATATTTTAAATGCCCAAATAATTCTGGAAATAAGTGTGGGCAGTTGGAAATAATCTAAACAGAGTCCCTGATTATTTCCAGGATTTTTGAAAGTGCCTAACTATTTTTAATAAAGCCACACAGTTACAGAAAAATCGAAAAACAAAACAGAATAAAGAGAGGGAGAGAATCCTACCTGGCAGCCCACTGGCCGGCCGAGCACTATGCTGGCCCGTGCCAGCCAGCTGCTTCCTCTCGCGAGAGCAGGCAGAGAGGTGACACCGGCGTGCGCGAGCTCGCCACGGCGCCACCTGCTTGCCGCCCGCGCCTCTGGACGTGCTGGTCGACCTCCATGTCGCCCGCTCGACCGCCCCGACACCCCATTCGCCCCCTGCACCTCTCCTCGCCATGGCTGACGCTGCCACGCTCGCGCCGACGTGAACACTGCAGCCACCATGCTCCCCTCATCTCCCCGTGCTGTCCACGAGCTCCGCCTCCATGCCCCGCGCCTCTCCGTCAACCCGCGCGACGCCGAACGCCCTGCATCAACCTTTGCACCGCCATCTTCGCTGCCTCTGCCCCGAGATCGCCGGCGACCCTCCGACGTCGTCAGCCCCTCCCCGAGCTCACCAAGACCACCGTTGACTCCGCCGTGAGCTCCTCAATCGAACCCCCTCTCCTCCGGATCATTCGCACGCCGTAGCCGCCGCCCCCTTGCTGACCGTAGCACGCTGCCGCCCGCGCTCGTCGCCGGTGGTGCTCCGGTGACCATATGGTCCCGGGCTTGTGCCCATTGCACTCCCCGCATCGCGTAGGAGCCATAGGTGCTAGCACCGCCCCGCCTAGGCCACTGCAGCAACGAACCCGAACTCGACCGAGCTTCGGCCGCCGCCGAGCTCATCGCCGGCGCCACTCCGGCCACTCCCCGGTCGCACCACCACCACGGCTGGATGCGGACGAGCGTCCGCATCCCATAGCTATGCTCCGCGCGCCAAACGGCGCTCTGTAGGCGAATCCCGCAGCGCACCGCCGCGTCTGGACTCGCCGGCGGCTAAACACCGGCGACCGCTGACCCGTTGACCGGCGTGGGTTGACCCCACTGCCCGGTTTGACTACACCCCCTCTCTCACTGACTTGCGGGCCCCGCCCAACTAATTACTCTAGTTAGCACTAATTAACTAGTTAGGTTAGTTACTACAGTCACTGACTAGTGGGCCCTGCCCAGTTAGTTAGGGCTAACTAACTTAGTTAGTTGACTGGGTCACTGACCAGTGGGTCCCACTGGTCAGGTTTGATTTGGTCGACGCCTTTAACCTGCTGACGTCGCCCTGATGCAATGCTGACGCAGTAAATCATTTACTAGAATTATTCTTATACAGGAAATTCCAGAAATTACTTCAAACTTCAAAAAATAATAGAAATTAATCTGTAACTCCAAATGCAAAGATTTATATATGATTTTTGATCAGAAAAATTCAATCTTTCCATCTGTACTTGTTTCATCCATGTCAGAACACCTTAACCTTGCTGTTTAGGTGAAACAAGCTAATACACTAATATCACCTCTTATTTTGCGTTAACATTGGAATCCTTGCTTCAAAGGAACTTTAACCAATATGTCCTAGTTGCATTAGCCCAAAACACACTCATTTTGCCATGTCATTGCATGCATCATATTGTTGCATATTGCCTTGGGATGATTGTGTTTCGATGTGTTCTTCGTGGTAGGTTCTGCCTCCGAGGATATTCACGAGTATCCAACTGAAGGGCAGTACTCCACTACCACTCTGCCAGGCATGCAACCCCATTGATCATTTCGATACAAACCCATCTTCTCGCTTCTGCTCTCGTTTACTGCATTAAGACAACGCATTTCAAACTGCTGTGTGTTGCGGTAGTTGAACCCACTTCCTCTGCATGACTTGTCATTGCCACAGTAACTAGATGAAACCCACTAGCATGTGTAGGAGTTGATTGAGCCATGTTTGTGTTTCCTACCATGCTATGCTTTCTATGCTTAGAGTCATGTCAGGCCTGGGTCATCAGGGTGATGAACTAGAGTGAAAGGTTGTGTCGGTAATGAGAGTGAAGTGTTGAATATGATTTGGTAAAGGTATCGATGAGTGGCCATGTAGGAGTACATGGTGGGTTGTTTCATTGAGGCCGTACTTAAGAACTGAGATCTGTATGCGTGATTTAAGATTCAGCTACTACCACACATTAGGATCCTTAATTGACTCTCTCGACTTATTAACCACCCCGTCCTCTGTCCAGGAGTTGCAAGTAGTTTCTGGTGTTTGTAGTTGCTGGAGGCCGTGCGCAGCGCTGACCTTAGGGGTGGGCTGTGATGCGGTAGGCTCGTGGCACGGTATACCGAGTCGCCCGTTTGGTGTCTCGGGAACCCTGCACACATCGTTTGGGGCCGTTGAGGACACCCCGGCCGGATTTCCTTGCGGATGGAACCCGAATAGGCGATAAACCTGGACTAGGGACTCATGTGTTTAGACAGGTCGTGGCCGACACCCTCGCTGGGCTTCCGCTTGAAGGTTGCCGAGTACATGTCGTGTAAAGGACTACTTGGTCGCTTATGTAGTTCATAGACAAGTTAATGGTTACTACTAAAAGAATCAAGATAAGTGTGAGTACCGCGGATGGGCCTCCCGTAGGATGACGAGGGAGGATCCACGGTGGAGTATTGTGATGGTGATTAGTGGACTCGTGTGCGAAAACTATTTTACAAGTGGTGTCTCGTAGGATAGCTTAGCCAAGAGTCAAAGCTGGCTTGCTGCAATAACTCCACTACCTTCTTGAGAATGTGCATGTATAGTAGGATGTGTTGTAAGACTTGTCGAGTACCTTTGTACTCATGTTGCTTTAATTACTGTTTTCAGACGACAACACCGCCCCTTCCGATGGGTTCTATGTAGATCTCGACGTTGACGAGTGACTTGCCACCCAGGTGGTGATCTGAGATGGTGAAGGGCCTATGTAGATAGACAGGCTTCGTCAAGCCTTCTTTCTTTCTAGTTGTCTGTACTCAGACAAGTTTGCTTCCGCATGTGCTTGTATGTTTGTATGACTTGAGTGACGGGTCATGTGACACCTACCTGTATGAACATGTTATGTATGGCTCTCCGGAGCCTTTAAATAAAGTACTTTGAGTTGTAGAGTTTTGTTGTGATGCCATGTTGTATTTACACATATCGAGCATATTGTGTGTATGATTGAAATGCTTGGTATGTGTGGGATCCGACAATCTAGTTGTTTAACCTTGGCAGCCTCTCTTATGGGGAAATGTAGTCTAGTGCTTCCATGAGCCATAGTAGTCCGCTACAGCCTGGTTCACCGGAGTCCTGCTAGCCCAGCACTACTGCTCCGGACACTTGACTGACCGGCATGTGTTTCACTTTGTTCCTGTGTCTGTCCCTTCGGGGAAATGTCACGCGGTGACATCCGGAGTCCTGCCTAGCCTGCTACAGCCCGGGTTCCCGGAGTCCTGTTAGCCCAGTGCCACAGCCTGGATTCACATGCTGCTGACCGAGATGCTCGATGTTGATTCATGTATGCCTGTCCCCGTAAGTTAGTGCTGCTTTGGGTTCACGACTAGCCATGTCGGCCCGGGTTCTCTGTCATATGGATGCTAGCGACACTATCATATACTCGAGCCAAAAGGCGCAAACGGTCCCGGGCCATGGTTAGGCGACACCCGTGGGAATACCGTGCGTGAGGCCGCAAAGTGATATGAGGTGTTACCGGCTAGGTCGATGTGACTTGGAATCGGGGTCCTGACATGCTTCTGGCAATCTGACACCGAATTTACTGTTGCACGTCCACCGCCTGAGCGAGGGAGAGCTTGCATTAGTCAAAAGTTTCTCCTTGTCCTGTGAGCCACCGCACGCAAGCTTCTCCCGTCCTACAAGCTTCTCCTTGTTCGGCAAGTTGACGGGACACAGCAAAGTAATGCTAGTCCATACTGCCTCCTTTCCGGTTAATATGGCTTAATTTCAAACGAGATAAATACACTGTCCGTCACTGTATATTTGTAAAAATACGGTTAGTGGACTTCATAATACGCTCTTTGCGCTCAATATATACATTTTCCGGTGTTTATACGGTCACTAGCTCACCCTGGCTGAGTATGTGTGTGCATGCACGTGAGCATGACCGTGTGTGTTCCGTCGTGTGCTCGGACATGCATGCATTAGGGCGTCGCGCACGTTTTTGCGTCCATGTTTACGTGTGACTGTTGCATGCATGCACGAGGTTGTAGTCCCTCACATTCACATGTTCATAAGTCAATGCTTTGTCAAAATGTTGCATGCAAGGTTTAATCATTCGTTGTTCACGCATGCATTCCCGATATTAATACGTTGGTAAAGACAATTTCTTGAGGAAAACAAGCCCATGAATTGAGTACGAAGGGGACCAATAAGCTAGGACGGAGGGAGTACCAGTAGTGAACCGGAAGGAGGGAGTAGGTACTAGTAGTACAGTACTACGTAACAACGTGCAGTAACAAAATTCCTCTATGCGCATCCTGTCTACGTGGGATAGTCCATCTGCGTGTCATGCAAGAAAATAGAGATAAGTACAAGTGAGACTCAGGAACGGTCATACACGTAGGGGGAGTATGTGTAGGGGCCACTAAGGAGCAGTCAAATCACACAGTAAGTTAGTCGGAAGAAGCAACCATCATTTCACTCTTCAATGACACGTACGGAATATAAAATGGTTGATATGGAGAGAAAAAGAAAACCACTATATATACACTAGCAGGAGCCTAAGCTACAAGCCTGCTTTCTTGGGTTGCTCCCTTCACAAGCATAGAACGACAGTGGCCACACCGCTGGTCACATATTCGGCCTGATCCCGCCGCTGTGGGAAGGGAATAATGTTCTGTGTACACGCGGTCGACATCGGCGAGGGAGAAAACCCACAGTCGGTGCGTCCCAATCGGGGGTCCCCGCGGTATGGGCTGATGCCGCGTCCCAACCGCCCTTCTAGCTATAGCCCGACGTCCCAGGTAGTACATCTTCCTTTTGGAGCCGGCTTGCTCCACTGCCGCAGCTCCCCACGTAGCTCCATCTCCATGTCGATCTTTCTCTACTTCTACCGACTTCTATTTGTGCTGAGTTTATGTCTCGTGAACTAGTTCCAGCACTATTATTCTAATCACACTTCTTCAATATCTTTGCCATCAGGGATGCTCAGCTCGATTTTAGTGGAACTACATGAAAGCATCGTATGATCCGAGGGTGCCATCCGTCTTTCCTTCGACAGGTTCTACCTACGCAGGAAATTAAATCCTGTTTAGGGTTTAGGGTTTAAGTTGTAGTGACCCCATCAGTAGTTTTTCTTTTATACACGCTCTCACAACTTTTCTCTTTAGTTGTGAAGTAAATATTGGCTATGATCTGTGAATCATTGGGATGCATCAGCATGTGTGTTAGTTTTCCTTTGTATTTGATGGAATGTTGTAACGGGGAAACCTTGGAGTAGGAATGAAAATGGAGTGGAAAGTTTTCGTTTTTCCGGAGAAAAAATGGAAACGGAGAGAAACCAACGTTTCGTTTCGTTGGATCGTGCCATCAAGCAAAACCAACGTTTAAATCACGTCTGTCGCGTTCGTGTCTCACCCTCCTCCACGGCTCCACCCCACACGGTTGCTCGGCATGCCACTCACCGCAAACCGAGTATACAATAACTTTCCCGCCTGCTTGTCGATGGATCGCGCCATGGAGTACTAGCACTAGTGGAAGAGATTTACGAGTTGGGGGAGGATAGCTAGCTGTAGCACAGACTCCCAAGAACTTTTTACATGCATGTTGTGGCCGGCTATTGCGACCTTTGAACGCGGAGCAGCCGCATGCACCGAGAAGCGGCGCGGGCGATGCTCTCTCGGCCGGCGTGCCGCTTCAATGTCGGTGCCAGTGAGAGGTCGCGTCCGCTCTGGCCAGGCATGAATGCGGCACTGACCTTTTGGACGGGAAGCACGCGCAGGTGATGAAGAGGGTTCGGGTTGGTCAGGAGCGGGCGTGGCAGCGGTCCAGACACCCGCAAACAAGAGATGATGTACGTTAATATTGCTGTGTATATAATTAACAACGTAAATAATGTGCTAGTTGGACAAATATGTTTGGAGATGGGGATGGAGATGGAGATGGAATTTTACGTAAACACGGATATGCATGTCTATGTCTATGTGTGTGTGCGTGATGACTCTCGCGACCTGGAAGCGGGCGCGTGTTTTTTTATCAAGTTTCCTTTCTTGGTACGTTAAAAAATTGTCCGCCACTTTTTGTTTATTTTTTCCGGGGACGCGCGTATTTTATTTAAAACCACTGCTATGGAGAGATTATTTTTACTCCTTTGTATATATAGCCTCTTGTTTGATAGGGTTTCTCGCGTCTCGCTCTGTCACCCTCCCCATATCAAAACAAGATGACAGTGTCCACTCTATCTCTCTCCTCACCGGTGGTCACAGATCCGGCCGAATCCCGTCCGCTGCGGGAGGTGAGGACGTGCAGCGTTGACATTGTCGCCGTCGGCGATGGAGGAAGCCGATGCGCACCGTCCTCTCAGAGCCGGCGCTGGCGCGGACGAAGGTCCTCTGTGCCCTTGTTCGCTGGCGTCTTGTGGGCAGATCCCGCTCGCCCGCCTAAGCAACATCTCGCCCACCTGAGGTATAACTTCTTGTACTGGTCCAGCTCCCCAGGTCGCTACATGTGGGTTTTCTTCTATGCGACTACTCCCCAGCTCCCCATGTATAGTAGCTAGGGTTCGTCGGCTGGTCCAACATCACCTACTATTATAGAGGAAATGCCAATCGAAAAGTTGTCCCGATTTATGCCTCGGTGGAGGTATACATGTTGTTTCGACAAAAAGTACATGGTGGTTGTGCGGTCATTGTCCATATGCTCCTATTGCTGCTGCTAATCTAATACTATCACTGGTTAAATGAAGAAATGCTTTTTTTCCTCGGGTATCCTGGTTTAGAGCATCTCCAATAGCTTGTCTATATGGATGTCTATACTCGTATTCCACGACGTGAGCCCAAAACAGGCGTCCAACAACTTGTCTATATGGTCGTCCAAATATACACATCCTCTAAATCGACCTTGACAATGTCCATGCCTGGACAATGTGAAGGCGTCGTCTAAACTCGGCTGCAGTCATGATTTCTTCCTCTCCCCAGCGACGGCCCACCTGTCATGGTCCCTGTATATAGATGTTCTGAAGCAAAACTGGACGTGTATATGAGGGAAGCTTTTTAGACCATTGTCTATATGAATATATAGACATCCAAATATGCACATGCTATTGGAGATGCTCTTAGTTCCCATCAAGATAATCATGATGCTTCTGTTTGTTGGTGTACTTTTCATTAATTCTTATTGACAATTGAGATGTCTTTGTTAATCTTGTACCACGATAATCCCCAAGTGCAGGGAATCATCATAGAAATTCCCAAAGGTGGAAGTGATAAGTATGGAGTGTCGAACCCACAAGGAGCTAAAGGTAAGATCAATATTCTCTCAAATCCTATTTGCCACTGATACGACTCTATGTACACCGAACGTTTGCTTCCAACTAGAAACGAGAAATGAAACTACGTTGTGGGTATGAAGAGGATAACTTTGCATGGTATCGGAGAGCTAAAATATAAAAGTAGGTGCTATTATCATAAAGTTAGAACATATTATTAAATATTATAAATTGCGAGTGTGGAATAATGATGGGTCGGTGTGCGGAATTATCCTAGGCAATTGTTAAAAAGACCGGTAGTCGTCATTGCAATTTCATATGAGGGAGAGGCATAAGCTAACATACTTTGTCTTGGATCATATGCACTTATGATTGGAACTCTAGCAAGCATCCGCAACTACTAAAGATCATTAAGGTAAAACCCAACCATAACATTAACATAACAAATCCCCTTTATCCCATACGCAACAACCCCCTTACTGGGGTTTATGCTTCTGTCACTCAAGCAACCCACTATAAGCGAATCATGAACGTATTGCAACACCCTACAGTGGGAATCCCTCACGCTTGCGCGACATGGAGGGCACAATAGGACAGCACCAAAATAAAACATACAACTCATACCAATCTTGATCATCAATCAACCCAAAGACAAAGGATATCTACTCAAAACATCATAGCATGGAAACACATCATTGGATCATAATATGTGGCATAAAGCACCATGTTCAAGTAGGGATTACAGCGGGGTACGGGAGAGTGGACCGCGTAAAAGAGATGAGGATGGTGATGATGATGGTGATGTTGATGAAGACGATCACCGCGACGATGATTCCCCTCCCGATGGCACTCCGGCGCCACCGAGAGAGAGGAGGAGAGGTTCTCCACCTTTTTCTTCCTCCTCCGTGGCCTCCCCCCTAGATGGGGAGAGGTTCTCCCTTTTGTCCTTGGCCTTCATGGCGATGATGGCCCCTCCGGGATCCTCCTCCATGGCCTCCGGTGATGATGGCCCCCTCCGGCAGGGTGCTAGAGAGGGCCTAGATTGATTTCTCATGGCTACAGAGGCTTGCGGCGGCGGAACTTCCGATCTAGGTTATTTTTTGGAGGTTTGGGCATTTATAGGAGAGGTTGGCGTCGAGAACAAGTCAGGGGCCCCACGGGAAGTCCATGAGGCACAGGGGCGCGCCCTCCACCCTCATGGGGCCCATGGGACTCCCCTCCAGTAACTCTTTGTTACATTATTTTTTATATTTTCCAGAAAAAGTCTCCGTTGATTTTCAGCGCATTCCAAGAATTTTTATTTCCGCACAAAAGCAACACCACGGTAGTTCTGCTGAAAACATCGCCAGTCCGGGTTAGTTCTAATCAAATCATACTAAAATCATATAAAACACTAGTAAACATGGCATGAATACTTCATAAATTATAGATACGTTGGAGACGTATCATACCACTGCCAAAACAAAGTAACAACACTATATCCCTTTTTTATATTTTTGCAAACAGCGATGCGTATCTCCATACCCGGGCATGTCTTCCTCAATTTTAGTGGAACTGCACAAAATTGGATGGCCATTGTTGTTCCGCCTCACTGTCCTCTGCCACGTGGTTCTTCCTTCCTCGAGCTTGATTAATGAGAAGAAATAGACCACATTGAGGATTTATCAAACTTCATAGGTGCCTCACCCAAACTTGATGCCAAATGGATGATGCATCACCACGACGACCTATCGATGCTCATGGTTGCGCCTCATGGTTGCGTCGGCTGGTGAAGCTGATCAATTTTCCATGAAAAACTAGCTGTCTTCCATCAATGCTCTTTGCTTGTTACCCACAAAGATGATATCCTTCATCACTTCACCTTGGTTGCGTTGGAGACACAGTCGTCTTTCACGTTGGTGCAATTATATCACACAATTGGCTATGAACCAAATGTTTCCTTGAAGAAGGATCGACGTTGGTACTAAGAGCATAAGTTTTGTATTGATTTCTAAGCCTTGTCACAACTTTGTCTTCAACTCCCATATAACTTTATTTATCCAGCTATTAACTTTGATTAAAAAAATGGTGTGGACTAAAAACCCGGATGGACGTAGTAGCCCTCCATTTTTATTTACTCTACATATTATATTTGACTGAAGTCAAACTTTGTAAAGTTTGACCAAGTTTAGGCCGAACACAACAAACCATAATTATTGAGAGAGGGCAAACTATACATACTCTCAAACCTTTCCGATTATTGAAATTAAAATTCTTTATTTGTACACACTCTCACACGTTTCCAATAGTTTGGCACATGTGTGGTTGTTGACTTAAGGGAGGGTAGTGTACCGCACATGAAGGACAGGAAGTGCGACCAGGACGCGTGGATCGTTAGTAGTTTTCTTTACTGGTACGTTAAATAAAGAGTTTCATTTTGTACTTACACAATTTAAAATGATTGTTATGGAGAGAATAAGAAAACCACTCCGCTATATATTAATAGTATACATGAGTACTATGTGGACGCAGCTTCATTGACTTAGTGCACCTGCCTTTGGGTGTATGATAGGTGGGCCCAAAATGTGGCTGGCCCACCTATCATATAGCCAAAGGCAGGTGCAGTTAAGGCACCAGAGCTTAGTGCGTAATACAGTATATATGTAGTACACTATATAAGCTGGAGCCTCAGTGCTTGTTCGCTAGAGTTTGCACTGTCCACACTCTCGCCGCACTACATATATATATGCACACGTTGGAGGCTCAGCGTTCCTTTGCTAGGGTTTGCTATATTCACAGTCTCTCACCCTCTTCACCAGATCTAAACAAGACTGCGTTGTGGCCTCGGTCTCTCTCCCCCCTCACAGCTGGTGAAGGAGGCATCCGGATCCCGTCGCACCTGGAAGGGGAGGAGGTGCAGCGTTCACTCTATCGCCTTCGGCGAGGGAGGCAATCCACTGCCGGGTGAGCTGTTTTCTTTCACCCAGCACCTATGCGGGAGGGCCACCGACCCCTTCTTACTCACTGCCGTACGTAGTGTGGGCAGATCCGGCCTCCCGCCGCACGCCTTACCACATCCCGACGATCCTAAGGTATAAGTTTCTTTGAAACCGTCATTGCTCTAGCTGCATGCGGATCTTTTTCGATTCCGTAGTCGAATCTAGGTCTTGGTTCAAAGAGGAAAGAAGGGTGCGGTGGGGTGGAGCATGTATCTAGGACGTGGTTCAATGAGGAAAGGAGGGAGGGAAAGTAGTATAGACTGGCTATCCAGCCGCTTTGTTGGTCGAAAACGGAAAATGGGGTAACCCAGTACACACATCTGTAAGGAACCGATCTCTTTGTTGAGAAGGGAAAGAAACTGGGGGTTTGGGTAGTTTGTGCAGGACTAGATTTGCTGCCCTCACATAGGAAAAAGGTTCAAAGAGAAAAAATATGGGACCAACGCAGATATGCTACTTGGCTACATACTCTGCATCACCCATTTATACGTGTGGACGCACATGGTGCTGGCATGTCCCATGTTCCATACAACTATTTTGCTGTTAAAATCTAAGAATGCTGCTGGAAAATTGAAGCAATGCCACTGTTAAAAGTAAATTACATTCTTAACGAATGTTGTTTTAAGAGAATGTCTGTGTTAATATGAATCAATGCAACCGTTTCAGAAATGCTACTGTCCTACTTTGTTTTCCATCAAGATAAGTTAGATGCTTCTTTTTGTCGCCGTTTGTTTCATCCTCCTTTATTGGCCAGTAATTGTTTCCCTTTTTGCCTCTGTTAAAATAGGGATATCTATTCAAGTTGTTGCTATAGCAAACTTAAACGTCACACCGGCGACTTTGCTTGATTTCAGTGCAACTGCACAAAACGAGATTGGATTTCCTATTCGTGTTGGCAGATTCGTAGGTGATCTTGTGTGCGTCATGACAGGTTGGTACTTGCCTTCATCCACATGATCGTGCAGTGTGTTTTGAGATGCTGTGCTACTTGTATTGGTACTGTTTTAAATAAATGATGAATTGAAGCTATTGTATTGCTGTCTTTTCCCATTAAGTAGTGAACAAAAATAGGACCAACCCAGACATGATGCTTGTTGCTTTGTTACAACAAACTCTGCACACCCCCTTTATAAGTAGATGGAAGCACATGTTGTTGTTGCGCCCACTCTCCCCTGGAACTGTTTATGCTTTTTGTTAATCTAATGCCACTGGTAAAATTAAGCAATGCCACTCTCAGAATTAACTACTGAATCTTAGTTCAAAACAGCAACACTTGTTAGGGATTGGCGGGATTACCATTTTTGTGGCCGCATGTTTCATCCTCCTTTATTGGCCAGTAATTGATTCCTTTTTTGCCTCTGTTAAAACAGGGATATCTATTCAACTTGTTGCTATTGCGACATTTTGCTTCGCTTAATTTTGGTGGAACTGCACAAAAGGAGACCGGATTTCCGTATATGTGTTGAGATCTCTTTTAGGTCTTCCTCACGAGTTGTTTCAAATCTTGGTCTTGAAAGGTCAGTACCGACTTTCCTCAGAATTAACTACTGAATCTTAGTTCAAAACCGCAACACTTGTTAGGGATCGGCGGGAGTACGATTTCTGTTAGGGATCGGCCGGAGTACATGTTTAAGAAATGTGTTATTCAGATAATGTCGCTCTTATTATATATCAGTTACAGTGTTTTACAAATGGTACTATCCTGCTTTGTAGTTCTTTCTACATGTTTAACCAAGGTATTGTTAAGATAATGTCTCTGTTAAAATGAATCAGTCGCATTGTTTTAGGAATGGTACTTTTCTGCTTTATCATTCTTTATACATGTTGAAACAAGGCATTGTTAAGATAATGTCTCAGTTAATATGAATGCATCACACTGATTGAGAATTGCTACTCTCCTGCTTTGTTTCCCATTAAGATAAGGTAGATCAGTAGATGTTTTTCTTCTAGGAGTACAAGTCATCAACCGTTATTTCTCAGTAATTGTTTCCCTTATACCTATTGTTGCTTACAGGATATCAAAATTAAAGCTCGGTTTTATTCCGACTTTGATTTTAGTTGAACTGCACAAAAGGAGCCAATGTGTCTAAGGCAAACCGCTGCATTAGTGGGTCCAGTTGGTCTTACCACTTTGCAGAAAGAAGTAGTTACTGTTTGCGCTACATTACACAAGGAATGATCGAGAAGCTTTACAGAGTATTAGTAGACGCTGGTGACATGACTAGCCTGCAGAGAGCATAGGAAACTCTACAACACGTGGAGTGCACTAGGCAAAAAGTACCCAAACAAGCAAGAAGCCAGGATAGGACTCCAAATCTGTCAATGTCATTCTAAGAAATAATGATGGGGCATCTGGGTATGGTAATCTGTTTACCGTACTTTCAGTTTGTTAGTCCACCGATTGGTGGGTTAACACTGGGGCCAATATTCATGTGTGTGCTGCTGTGTCTTTGTTTTCTTGCAGCATATAAATACGAAATCCACATGGATGCTCAGCTTGATTTTAGTGGAACTGCACAAAATGTTCAGATGGTTTGTGTCCTCCATAATACTTCATCATGCACAATACATCGAATGGTTCTCTAATCATTCGTCGTCACCTTGAGCCACCGGACTATATGTTTGAATGGAGCTGCCAGCGTCGGCCATTAAGAAGGGTAAGAAGAAAGACAAAAAGAGAGATGGCTGTGTCGGAGTAATTGGCCACGGGTATCCCGAAGACAGCAAGACAATATTTCAAGACATCGGGGCTAGCAAAGCCCCTCAGTCCGACTGCCCGGCTGCTCCTGCCGGCTCCCCGTCCGACTGCTCTGCCTGGCCGGCTGCCGGCTGCCGACTACGCCAACCAGCCGGCTGCCGACTGCAGCCCGACCCGACATCGACAAGACCCCGACGAGACGGCCATACCGCGGACAAGACAACCGTACCGCGACACCATCATGTATAGTGTCACTTGTCCCCTGGCACTATTTATGAAGTGACCCAGGGGACAAGCATGACATGCACCATGCCTTGCTCCCATACCACCACATAGCTTAGATAGTAAGCTAGCTCCACACTATATATAGCCATCCATCCATCCATCCAGGGGAGGGACTCACTCTCACACTCACGCATGAGCACCCAAAAGCTACGGCCATGAGCATGGCCGCCCACTAGCATGCCACATATGATGCATATACCAGATCAGATGCCTATGGCACTGACCTCAGATACAGCTCCAGGAGCATCCTGTACCAGATATACTACAGATACTCAGACATGCAGGAGTAGGGGTGTTATCTCTCCGGAGAGCCCCGAACCTCGGTAAACTAGCGCGTGCTACTCGCATACCCGCTCCCGGTCCTATCAGCATCAGTCTTACCCTCACACTAAGCCCTTGTGGCATCTGTCGCCTCATACCCCCCGTGAGAATACCACGACAGTTGGCGCCCACCGTGGGTCGGTACTATGCTACCGCACTGCTACTGGTTTCGCAGTCCGGGCGGGACCATTTTCGCCATCATCACCGCGGCATCGCCGCTGTCTCTCCGGTAGCGCTCGGGGGCCCAGCATCCACACGCCCCCGGAGCGGCCGCGAGGGGCGAAGCATCCTCGCCGCCGGCCTCTTCGTCACCACCGTTGCGATGCCGGCCATCAGTCCGTGCGCGCGCCACGCATGGGCTTCGCTTCGGTCGGCCACATCCATCCACGCGCCGCCCGCGTCCGCTCCCCTCCGGGCTGCGCCTAGCTCGGGCTGGAGCGCGCGTTTGCTGCTCCATCCGTAGCCATACGCTACGCATACCATATCCCGTACACTAGCCATACATTGCATCGCTTTGCTCCAGCGGGCAGCCCCGGCCTACTCCTACTCCGGACGAGCACCAGCGTCGGGCCACGCCCGAGCTCCTCCGCTTGCGCGTGCCCCCGTGGCCTCGACCGCCGGCTGCCGCCCGGCCCATCCGCCTCCTATCCCGCGCCCGGCTTCCGCGCGGCCAACCCCGAGCTCGGCCCCTCTGCATCGGCCCGCACCTCCACAAGCATGTGCCCCGGCCGTCGCCTGCGCCCGCCGCCTCCGGATCCCCGCCGGGTCGCCTCCGGCCGCACATACTCTGCATCACCCATTTATACGTGTGGACGCACATGGTGCTGGCATGTCCCATGTTCCATACAACTATTTTGCTGTTAAAATCTAAGAATGCTGCTGGAAAATTGAAGCAATACCACTGTTAAAAGTAAATTACATTCTTAACGAATGTTGTTTTAAGAGAATGTCTGTTTTAATATGAATCAATGCAACCGTTTCAGAAATGCTACTGTCCTACTTTGTTTTCCATCAAGATAAGTTAGATGCTTCTTTTTGTCGCCGTTTGTTTCATCCTCCTTTATTGGCCAGTAATTGTTTCCCTTTTTGCCTCTGTTAAAACAGGGATATCTATTCAAGTTGTTGCTATAGCAAACTTAAACGTCACACCGGCGACTTTGCTTGATTTCAGTGCAACTGCACAAAACGAGATTGGATTTCCTATTCGTGTTGGCAGATTCGTAGGTGATCTTGTGTGCGTCATGACAGGTTGGTACTTGCCTTCATCCACATGATCGTGCAGTGTGTTTTGAGATGCTGTGCTACTTGTATTGGTACTGTTTTAAATAAATGATGAATTGAAGCTATTGTATTGCTGTCTTTTCCCATTAAGTAGTGAACAAAAATAGGACCAACCCAGACATGATGCTTGTTGCTTTGTTACAACAAACTCTGCACACCCCCTTTATAAGTAGATGGAAGCACATGTTGTTGTTGCGCCCACTCTCCCCTGGAACTGTTTATGCTTTTTGTTAATCTAATGCCACTGGTAAAATTAAGCAATGCCACTCTCAGAATTAACTACTGAATCTTAGTTCAAAACAGCAACACTTGTTAGGGATTGGCGGGATTACCATTTTTGTGGCCGCATGTTTCATCCTC
Source organism: Aegilops tauschii subsp. strangulata (assembly GCF_002575655.3). Taxonomy (NCBI): domain Eukaryota; kingdom Viridiplantae; phylum Streptophyta; class Magnoliopsida; order Poales; family Poaceae; genus Aegilops; species Aegilops tauschii. The sequence continues at coordinate 472,511,017 of NC_053038.3, forward strand.
CTTTATTGGCCAGTAATTGATTCCTTTTTTGCCTCTGTTAAAACAGGGATATCTATTCAACTTGTTGCTATTGCGACATTTTGCTTCGCTTAATTTTGGTGGAACTGCACAAAAGGAGACCGGATTTCCGTATATGTGTTGAGATCTCTTTTAGGTCTTCCTCACGAGTTGTTTCAAATCTTGGTCTTGAAAGGTCAGTACCGACTTTCCTCAGAATTAACTACTGAATCTTAGTTCAAAACCGCAACACTTGTTAGGGATCGGCGGGAGTACGATTTCTGTTAGGGATCGGCCGGAGTACATGTTTAAGAAATGTGTTATTCAGATAATGTCGCTCTTATTATATATCAGTTACAGTGTTTTACAAATGGTACTATCCTGCTTTGTAGTTCTTTCTACATGTTTAACCAAGGTATTGTTAAGATAATGTCTCTGTTAAAATGAATCAGTCGCATTGTTTTAGGAATGGTACTTTTCTGCTTTATCATTCTTTATACATGTTGAAACAAGGCATTGTTAAGATAATGTCTCAGTTAATATGAATGAATCACACTGATTGAGAATTGTTACTCTCCTGCTTTGTTTCCCATTAAGATAAGGTAGATCAGTAGATGTTTTTCTTCTAGGAGTACAAGTCATCAACCGTTATTTCTCAGTAATTGTTTCCCTTATACCTATTGTTGCTTACAGGATATCAAAATTAAAGCTTGGTTTTATTCCGACTTTGATTTTAGTTGAACTGCACAAAAGGAGCCAATGTGTCTAAGGCAAACCGCTGCATTAGTGGGTCCAGTTGGTCTTACCACTTTGCAGAAAGAAGTAGTTACTGTTTGCGCTACATTACACAAGGAATGATCGAGAAGCTTTACAGAGTATTAGTAGACGCTGGTGACATGACTAGCCTGCAGAGAGCATAGGAAACTCTACAACACGTGGAGTGCACTAGGCAAAAAGTACCCAAACAAGCAAGAAGCCAGGATAGGACTCCAAATCTGTCAATGTCATTCTAAGCAATAATGATGGGGCATCTGGGTATGGTAATCTGTTTACCGTACTTTCAGTTTGTTAGTCCACCGATTGGTGGGTTAACACTGGGGCCAATATTCATGTGTGTGCTGCTATGTCTTTGTTTTCTTGCAGCATATAAATACGAAATCCACATGGATGCTCAGCTTGATTTTAGTGGAACTGCACAAAATGTTCAGATGGTTTGTGTCCTCCATAATACTTCATCATGCACAATACATCGAATGGTTCTCTAATCATTCGTCGTCACCTTGAGCCACCGGACTATATGTTTGAATGGAGCTGCCAGCGTCAGCCATTAAGAAGGGTAAGAAGAAAGACAAAAAGAGAGATGGCTGTGTCGGAGTAATTGGCCACGGGTATCCCGAAGACAGCAAGACAATATTTCAAGACATCGGGGCTAGCAAAGCCCCTCAGTCCGACTGCCCGGCTGCTCCTGCCGGCTCCCCGTCCGACTGCTCTGCCTGGCCGGCTGCCGACTACCGACTACGCCAACCAGCCGGCTGCCGACTGCAGCCCGACGCGACATCGACAAGACCCCGACGAGACGGCCATACCGCGGACAAGACAACCGTACCGCGACACCATCATGTATAGTGTCACTTGTCCCCTGGCACTATTTATGAAGTGACCCAGGGGACAAGCATGACATGCACCATGCCTTGCTCCCATACCACCACATAGCTTAGATAGTAAGCTAGCTCCACACTATATATAGCCATCCATCCATCCATCCAGGGGAGGGACTCACTCTCACACTCACGCATGAGCACCCACAAGCTACGGCCATGAGCATGCCCGCCCACTAGCATGCCACATACGATGCATATACCAGATAAGATGCCTATGGCACTGACCTCAGATACAGCTCCAGGAGCATCCTGTACCAGATATACTACAGATACTCAGACATGCAGGAGTAGGGGTGTTATCTCTCCGGAGAGCCCCGAACCTGGGTAAACTAGCGCGTGCTACTCGCATACCCGCTCCCGGTCCTATCAGCAGCAGTCTTACCCTCACACTAAGCCCTTGTGGCATCTGTGGCCTCACACCCCCCCGTGAGAATACCACGACAGGCTGCTTTACTTGTGGTTCGGAGGAACACTGGGCAAGCAAGTGCCCAAAGAAGTACCAAGAAGCCAGGACAGGACTCCAAGTCTGTCAATGTCACTCTAAGCAACAATGATGGGGCATCTGGGTATGGTAATCCGTTTACCATACTTTCAGTTTGTTAGTCCACCGATTGGTGGGTTGACACTGGGGCCAATATTCATGTGTGTGGTGATGTGTCTTTGTTTTCTAGCAGCATATAAATACGAAATCCACAGGGATGCTCAGCTTGATTTTGGTGGAGCTGCACAAAATGTTCAAATGGTTCGTGTCCTCTATAATACTTCGTCATGCACAATACATTGAATGGTTCTCTAATCATTCGTCGTCACCTTGAGCCACCGGACTATCAGATGACAAACTAATGACAAACCTGCCCGTTCCACAATCATAGGCATTATATATTTTGAATGGGAAAAGCTTGTCAAAGTTTAATCATTGATGTTAGCCAGAAGACATGCATTTGATATTTTTGAGTGGGACGCCCTATGCTGTGAGCAACATCGATCGTTTTTTCCTATTCCCGTCTTCAGTTCAGAAGTAAATATTTACTCTGCTCAGATGCATAGTCACATGAATGTTGACTTATGTAAGGTATTTTAAGAGTTTGTTCTGAATGTTTTCTATGTAATGCCAGGCCTTGTGAGTTTGATTGCAAAGTTGAGCTTGGAATGCTGTGGCATGCGGCATCACAAGCTGTTCACCGTGCCTCCTGAGAATAATGCTTCATATTTTTTAGCATGTTGATCTAATGCCCGTGATTTGCATGTTAAGAAAATCATCCTCTTCTGTTGTTTCTTTGCTTAAGAAGTTCATTATCTTATGTTTCATTCATAGCCTATACGACAACTCGGGCAGGTTAGAGGTGAAACCATATGATCTTCCGACCAACTCATCATCTTAGGCCGTGATTGGATCGTCGTCTTCCAACCAAAACCGCTTGTAAAACTGACGCTTGTAAATAAAAGCAGATGGTCTCGGGCGAAGCGCTTGGTTGGTCGATTTCAACTAGTAAAATATACATTGGTCTCTCAAATTACACGCGTAACCCGCCGGTTTTACTTATAGACCTCGGGCCCTCGGTTTCATTACGCCTGTATTTTACGTGTTGTTTCCGATGACGAGTAAATTACACTTTCTTAATACAGGTGTGAAATAAACCAGAGCTCCCAAGCGCGGCCTTACCGTTTCATGCCGTCTCAGTCTCTCGAAGGTGCTCATAGGTGTCCGATGATCCTGGCTTCCTGAATGAACAGCGGACGCTGTATCAGACCATCCGTAGGGCCCGCGAGGCCCTCTCCGTCGTCCTTCGAGTTGTTGCGCTCGCCGTGGCGCCGAGCATTGTCAACATTATCAACGAACATGAGGATTCAGGAGATGACTTTATCTTGACTGGATGACAGTAGGGACCCACTAGGGCCATAGCCGTGCGTACGCAAGTGCCTCCTTATTATGTACAACTATATTTTTTTGCTTCCTCCTGGTTTCCTGACATCACGGTCCCACACCATTGTCAACCTATGTAGTCAATAAACGAGAGAATTGCACAAGGAGCGGCCGACGGCTGCGACCAAGCAGCTCGAGCAGTATTTGTGTTTTTGAGGTGTGAGCACTGCAGAGTTTTTCTTGAGCGATGTTTTCGTTGTTGTTCAGAGGAGAGCAGGGTATTAACTGGGCGGGCTGTGGCCCGTCTAGCCTAGGCCAGATATCCAGCCCAGATATTAATTTTTTTCAAGCTGAAAATGGCTAGCCCAGCTATACTTTTTTTTGAGGAATACCCAGGCAAGGTCAACTTGTTATTCTCCGCCCCGCTGGGCTGCAAATGTTTCCTAGGAGGGATGCATTAGGCTTAACAAGAAAATGGGCTTTAATAAATATTAAATGGGATGTAATTATAAAAACTGGGTAGTAACTATAAAAAATGCACCAAACACGTAATTAGTTTATAAAATATTATTTTTGGATTTTGAAAATTTTAATTTCATTAATTGTTGCGCGCGCAATGTTTCGTTGGATTTTTACGTAATACAAATTTATATTGCAATTGTATTTAATCTGACTAGAAATTTCGGGATAAAATATTTTGGATCCCATCAAAATGTGGGAATTTTTTTTGAATTCTGTTTTGAACGGTTGGTTGAAATTATTAATCATTGTCCTTGCTAGAAAATGGGCTGTACTTTTAACATACTGTAAATGGGCTGTAGTAAATTCCATTAGAATTCAAAAATGGGCTGTACATTCTTACAAATTGCAAATGGGCTATAAGTTCTCTGCCACACACTTGTGGGCCTACTAAGTTGACGCGTATGCAAGGATTTGTCAACTTATAGTCAACACACGGTTCTAGCAGCAGTGGCCGTTGGATGTCCATCCAATGGATGTCGTGCCTCTTCTTCAATCTCGGATATTCTAGCTTCAGCCGCCCAAAAAATGATTCCTCCCCCTGACATTTGGGGTGCACTGTTACGGAGGCTGACCTGTGGGCCTACTAAGTTGAAGCGTACCAAGGGCCTTGTCAACTTAGTCATTATAAACGATTCTAGCTACAGTGACCGTACGATGTCCATCCAACGGGCTTCGTGCTTCTTCAACCTCTGGTCTTCTTGCTCCAGCCGCCCAAAGCAGCACCGGTCGTGCCACCTGCTCCTGTCTCCCGTGGCTGGTTGTGCTGCTGCAGAGGCCTCACCGCCCCCTACTACTCCCACCGCTGGCCAGGCCATCCCTCTACTCACCCACACCCCCTCTTATTATGCGGCGACGGCATCCTCACACCGCAGCCGAGCCAGTGAACCCTCGTACTCCTCTCCGCGTGGGCATCCACTACCGCGTATTCCCCGGCTCCGCGTTGTCCGCTTCCTAGGCCTCGCCGTCGTCCACCGTCTTGGTGCTCTCAGCGCGGCGTGGTCAATGTGGTCAACGACCAACTTCCATCGGAACAGTACTATACGTGGAGAGGCTGACAGCTGGGTCCACGGCCGCAACAAGGAAGTGCCTCCTTATTACACGGAAAATAATTATTCCTCCAACTGACAGCAGGGACCCATCAGACGGGCCACCGTATTTCACAAAAATTGTTTTCCCCCGACTGCTGGGACCCACCAGCTACATCTTCACACGCAAGGAAGTGCCTGACAGTCGGGACCCACCCGGTCGAAGCATACGTAGCGTTGTCATTCTGGTCGCGAACGTGTACGTACATACGATCGGTCTCTCTGCAGGCTGCAGCGATGAACCGTGGCCGTGTAAGGAAGGGCACGTGTCATAGTAGAGGTGCGCACGTGTCATAGTAGAGGCGCGCATGTAGCATGTACACGTACATACAGCGGCCAGGGTGCAAGAAAGTAAATACGGCCACGTACGTACATACGGGCGGGGTCTCGAACGCCTACTCGCGCATACGTACGGCCATGGCTCGTTTACATGGCTGGGTCGGAACAGAGAAACTGCGTCAACGTTGTGTTCATGGAGATCCAACCAGCTGGGTCAGAACGAAATGCATCGTCGTGTTGATCAGGAGCCAACCGGGTTGGACGGAACAGCTGATGGAAACTAGGCCTGGCGTACCGCAGAACAGAGGAAACGACCTTGTGTTCGACCGGCCATGGTCGAAACGGGATCCTGTTCATCGGGAGGGGTCTGGCGTACCGCAAAACGAAGGAAATGGACCTCCTACGGTCGAAACAGGGTGCTGTTGATTGGGAGGGGTGTGGCGTACCGCAAAACGGAGGAAACAGACTTGTGTTGGAGCGCTACGGTCGAAATGGGGGTCCTGTTCATTGGGAGGGGTGTGGCGTACCGCAAAACGGGACTCCACGGGATACTGTTCATCTCCATCATTGACTGCCTCCATGGGCTACTGTTCATCCATCGTCAACTGCCTCCACGGGCTCCTGTTCATCCACCGTCGACCTCCTCCAGCCTCCATCTGCGACTATTCATCCACGGGCTCCTGTTCATCTAGCCTCCACCGCGCGCTCCTCCACTGGCTACTGTTCAACCAACCCTCTCCACGGGGTCCTGTTCAACCACCCCTCCATGGGCTACTGTTCATCCAGCCCTCCACCGGCTACTATTCAACCAGCCCTCCACGGGGGCCTGTTCATCCAGCCCTCCACGGGGTCTTGTTCATCCACCCCCAACCGGCTCGATCGGGGTCCTGTTCATCCAGCGGCAACGGCCTCTACTACCAAGGGGTCCTGTTGATCCGACCCCCACCGGGAACTATTCAACCAAACCACCCCAACAACGCTCACTGTTCATCCAGAGGCAGCATCGATCGGCTTCAGTTAGCAGCCGTAGCAAAGGAATCACTCGGGTTCAGTTAACAGCAAGGGATCGATCGATCGCTCGGCTTCAGTAACACGTAGCCAGCAGTGCAATCGCTCGGGTTCTGTTAGAGCCCAACGCCTCACTCGGGTTCAGTTATAGAGCAACGCCTCGCACACACGCGCATGCGTAGGAGAGAAACGTGCATCGCTCGGCCCCGACCACCCACCATAACCGGGAACTCCCCTGATATTTTCCTCGCCCTCGCTTCTACCACAGGTTTCTCCGTCATGGATGGCCCAAAGAATGTCATGCAGTTGTGTCGCCGGCCCGCCAGGGACGAAAAGCCCATTTTCTGTCATGATTTTTTTCCATAGAAGTAGGAGCCCACCACTGATACGTCCATTTTGCATCATGCTTTTATATCGATATTTATTGCATTATGGGCTGTTATTACACATTATGTCACAATACTTATGCCTATCCTCTCTTATTTTACAAGGTTTACATAACGAGGGAGAATGCCGGCAGCTGGAATTCTGGGCTGGAAAAGGAGCAAATATTAGAGACCTATTCTGCACAACTCCAAAAGTCCTGAAACTCCACGGAAGTTATTTTTGGAAATAATAAAAATACTGAGCGGAAGAAATACCGGAGGGGCCCACACTTTGGCCACGAGGGTGGGGGGCGCGCCCCCTGCCTCGTGGGCCCCCTGTTGGCTCTCCAGTGCCCATCTTCTGCTATATGAAGTCTTTCGTCTGAAGAAAAATCATAAGCAAGCTTTCGGGACGAGACTCCGCCGCCACGAGGTGGAACCTTGGCGGAACCAATCTAGGGCTCTGGCGGAGCTGTTCTGCCGGGGACACATCCCTCCGGGAGGGGGAAATCATCACCATCGTCATCACCAACGCTCCTCTCATCGGGAGGGGGCCAATCTCCATCAACATCTTCACCAGCACCATCTCCTCTGAAACCCTAGTTCATCTCTTGTATCCAATTCTTGTCTCTAAGTCTGGGATTGGTACCTGTAGGTTGCTAGTAGTGTTGATTACTCCTTGTAGTTGATGCTAGTTGGTTTATTTGGTGGAAGATCATATGTTCAGATCCTATATGCATATTAATACTCCTCTGATTATGAACATGAATATGCTTTGTGAGTAGTTACGTTTGTTCCTGAGGACGTGGGAGAAGTCTTGCTATTAGTAGTCATGTGAATTTGGTATTCGTTCGATATTTTGATGAGATGTATGTTGTCTCTCCTCTAGTGGTGTTATGTGAACGTCGACTACATGACACTTCACCATTATTTGGGCCTAGAGGAAGGCATTGGGAAGTAATAAGTAGATGATGGGTTGCTAGAGTGACAGAAGCTTAAACCCTAGTTTATGCGTTGCTTTGTAAGGGGCTAATTTTGATCAATATGTTTCATGCTATGGTTAGGTTTACCTTAATACTTCTTTTGTAGTTGCGGATGCTTGCAATAGGGGTTAATCATAAGTGGGATGCTTGTCCAAGTAAGGACAGCACCCAAGCACCGGTCCACCCACATATCAAATTATCAAAGTACCGAACGTGAATCATATGAACGTGATGAAAACTAGCTTGATGATAATTCCCATGTGTCCTCGGGAGCGCTTTTCTCTATCTAAGAGTTTGTCCAGGCTTGTCCTTTGCTACAAAAAGAATTGGGCCACCTTGCCGCACTTTATTTACTTTTGCTACTTGTTGCTCATTACAAATTATCTTATCACAAAACTATCTGTTACCTATAATTTCAGTGTTTGCAGAGAATACCTTGCTGAAAACCGCTTATCATTTCCTTTTGCTCCTCGTTGGGTTCGACACTCTTACTTATCGAAAGGACTATGATAGATCCCCTATACTTGTGGGTCATCAACCACATCTATGATGATACCGGGTTTGGCACAATTATCGTCATAGAAGTGTCATAAGTATGTCAGAAAAAAATTTGTTTGCCCTAAATGTCACAGATGTGTCTTTTTTTTGTAGTGCGTGTTTTTGCAGGGCATGTTGTGATGTGATATGGTGAAGAAGTGATGAGATATAAATTGTTGTATGAGATGATCATGTTTTGTAACCGTTATCGGCAACTGGCAGGAGCCTTATGGTTGTCGCTTTATTGTATGAAATGTAATCGCCATGTAATTGCTTTACTTTATAACTAAGCGGTAGCGATAGTCGTAGAAGCAATAGTTGGCGAGAAGACAACGATACTACGATGGAGATCAAGGTGTCAAGCCGGTGACGATGGAGGACTGTGCTTTGGAGATGGAGATCAAAGGCACAAGATGATGATGGCCATATCATGTCACATATTTTGATTGCATGTGATGTTTATCTTTTATGCATCTTATTTTGCTTAGTACGGCGGTAGCATTATAAGATGATCCCTCACTAAATTTCAAGGTATAAGTGTTCTCCCTGAGTATGCACTGTTGCTATAGTTCGTCGTGCCGAGACACCACGTGATGATTGGGTGTGATAAGCTCTACATTCACATACAACGGGTGCAAGCCAGTTTTGCACGTGCAGAATACTCGGGTTAAACTTGACGAGCCTAGCATATGCAGATATGGCCTCGGAACACTGAGACCGAAAGGTCGAACGTGACTCATATAGTAGATATGATCAACATAGTGATGTTCACCATTGAAAACTACTCCATCTCACATGATGATCGGACATGGTTTAGTTTATATGGATCGCATGATCATTTAGATGACTAGAGGGATGTCAATCTAAGTGGGAGTTCTTAAGAAATATGTTCAAGTGAACTTTAATTTATCATGAACTTAGTACCTGATAGTTTTTGCATGTCTATGTTGTAGATCAATAGCTTGCAATGTAGCTCCCCGTTTATTTTTGATATGTTCCTAGAAAAAATTAAGTTGAAAGATGATGGTAGCAATGATGCGGACTTGGTCCGTGATCTGAGGATTATCCTCATTGCTGCACAGTAGAATTATGTCCTTGATGCACCGCTAGGTGACGGACCTATTGCAGGAGCAGATGCAGACGTTATGAACGTTTGGCAAGCTCGGTATGATGACTACTTGATAATTTAGTGCGCCTTGCTTTACGACTTAGAACCGGGACTTCAAAAATGTTTTAACGCCACGGAGCATATATGTAACATCCCAATTTTTCAATTTGGATGTTATACATAGGTCATCATATGCATATCTTATTTTATTTGCATTTTGGTTGTGATCCAAGAAATCTTAAGCAACTCAAGGACCGAAGGAGAGAGTTGGAGATTTGATAAATTTTCATATTTGAATTTTCTCAAATTTGAAAAGAGGATAAATTTGGTTTTAATATTTTTCTCTCCGAATATTTCTAATATTAAAATGAAAGAGAGAAGATAATATGACTTCTTCAAAAAGAGAGGAATATTGGAGGGGAAATTTTAATATCAAACATATATATTTTATTTGAGATTTCATTTGAATTAGAAAAATATGTGTTTGCAAAAATTGCATTTTAGGCCAGAAAAATGTTCACTTTGTTCTAAATATTTTATATAGATGGTGAAAATTGTTTTTGAGATTTTTAGAATTTTTTTATATTTTATTAGGATTTTTCTTCGGCGGAATTTATTAAAAAAGAGTTTCCGTCCGACTGGGCCAAAGGCCCAGCCGAGCCGGGCCGAGGCCCGCAGCGCCGCCGCCTCCCTCCGCCGTGCACCGCACGGACGTCGAGGAGAGTCCGAGCTGGACTCTCGCTCGCGCCGCCCCCTCCCCAAGCCGCGACGCCCCCCCCCCCCCTTTAAATACCGCGCAGCCCCACCGCCTCTCCACCCCGTCCCGAAGCCGCAGCCCGCGCTGCCAGCCTGGGCCGCCGCCTGCTGCTGCCGCTCGCTGTCGGTGTCAAAACCGGAGGATCTCGGGTAGGGGGGTCCCGAACTGTGCGTCTAAGGTTGATGGTTGCAGGAGACAGGGGACACGATGTTTACCCAGGTTCGGGCCCTCTCTATGGAGGTAATACCCTACTTCCTGCTTGATTGATCTTGATGAATATGAGTGTTACAAGAGTTGATCTACCACGAGATCGTAACGGCTAAACCCTAGAGGCCTAGCCTGTATGACTATGGTAATGAGTATATCTCCTATCTGTACTACACCCTCCGGTTTATATAGACACCGGAGGGATCTAGGGTTACATAGAGTCGGTTACATAAGAAGGAATCTTCATAGTTGATCGCCAAGCTTGCCTTCCACGCCAAGAAGAGTCCTATCCAGACACGGGTACAGTCTTCGGCCTTCATGTCTTCACAGCCCATCAGTCCGGCCCATGGATAACAGGCCGGACGCCCGAGGACCCCTTAGTCAAGGACTCCCTCAGTAGCCCCTGAACCTGGCTTCAATAACGAGGAGTCTGGCACGCAGATTGTCTTCGGCATGGCAAGGCGGGTTCCCCTTTTCAAACTCCAAGATAGTATCTGGACCTGTAACACGTACCACACACAACCGCAGAGAGAATATAATACTTGCATGATTCCAATCTGCTGACAGCTTTTTACAACATGACATTACGTCAACCCGGTCATAATCTCGGACCGTTTTGTGTCCACCGTTCCACGTTTCGAGACGCGGTTGCCATTGGCACGTCTTGTCAAAGCAGAGATCGTGTCCCTTTATTGCGGGATTCTCATCAATGCGGGCATGGGTAACCCAACCGTGCCGTTTATACAACCCTTGGGAATAGGCGAGTTTTTAGGACGAGTGGGGAGGCGCTTGATATTTGCGGCCTTTATAAGGGGATAAGGATTCTCTTCCTTCACCCACATCCTTTCTCTCCTTCAGTCCTTCCGTCCTTGAGCTCCAGCGCCCAAGCTTCAGCTTTTCCTCGTTTGAGAAAGCACTCCAAACATGTCCGGATCCAGAGCTGGAGGTAAGTGGATGGCCTCCTCCGTCAAGAAGGACATCACGAAGCTCCGGGAGGCCGGATATTTAGCTAAGGAGATTGCTCACCGACTCCCGGCAAAAGGGCAAATTGTCCCTACTCCCGAGCCCCATGAGAGGGTTGTGTTTCTCACACACTTTGTCCGCGGGCTGGGATTCCCTCTCCACCCGTTTGTTCGCGGATTGATGTTTTACTATGGGCTGGACTTCCACGATCTGGCCCCCAATTTTATCCTCAATATCTCGGCATTTATTGTCGTATGCGAGGCCTTTCTCCGCATCCCACCTCACTTCGGCCTATGGCTGAAGACCTTCAATGTGAAACCAAAGGTGGTGAGCGGTCAACAAGCAGAGTGCGGAGGCGCCATGGCGGGCAAGATACCCAATGTCACCTGGCCCGAAGGCTCCTTTGCGGAGATGGTGAAGGGATGGCAATCGAGGTGGTTTTACATCACCGAGCCGCGTGACACCAACTGGGTGGCGGCGCTCGAATTCCGATCCGGAGTTTCGATGCGGCTCACTTCCTGGCAAGAGCAGGGCCTGACCTGGGGATCTTCGAACGAGATAACTGGGCTCCAGATGTGCATCCAGAACATGATAACCAAGAAGATCAAACTTGGTAATGTGATCCAGGTTATGCTCATTCGCCGGATCCTTCCGTGCCAACGTCGGACTTGCTATTTGTGGGAGTACGATCCAGCCAAGCACCAGACGCTACTAGAACTCTTCGGCGCAACACACGAAGATATCTGGAAAGTGCTCTTCAAGGCTGGCGAGACGCCACCGCCCACGACCGAAGATCACGGGCTTAGCTTAAAACGCCAGGCCAATTCAGTAAGTCTTTTAATATTTTTCAAGGTATATCCTTCACCGGCATGCTTTGAGGATAGATCCTAAGCTTTCCCATCCACTTTGCCAAGCCTGGATCGAGGTGGCGGGGCGGGTTATCTGTCTGGCTCCGCTTCCGGAGGACCAATAATTCCCACTTCTGACGAAGATGTTGTTTTTGGCGCCTTATGATGTGCCGGAGAAGAAGGCTAAGAAAGTGGCGAAGGGGACCAGGAGTGGCCTTCGCCGAAAAGGAGCTTCAGACGTGATGCCCGAATACGAGACTCACTCTTTGTCTGCCAAAGACGACAACGAAGAGGAGGAAGAAGAAGATGACTCCCCACCTGAAGCGGGGAGGAAGAAGACGGCTGCCTCTAAGAACCTGGAGGCAAAGGCGCCCAAGAGGGGAAAAGGCTCCCCCGCAGATAACTCCGCGTGGGATGTCGATGGTAGTCCGGAGCGGCCTTCCCGGGCCAAGCCTCGATCCACATCGTAAGTATCAAAAATCTTTATGCACGCCCGGACATCCGTCCTTTCTGCCTTGCAATGTTTGAATCGTGTTATTGCAGTCCGGCTCGGGACAGCTCTCCGCTATCTTCATCAGAAGGTTTGCTGGACCCAAAGGAGAGGGCCAGCATGTCGCCGCCGCCCGCTTACTCCCCGCCGGCCAAGGGTGATGACGAGGAGGCATCTCAAAGGGCCTCCTCGGACTGGGGGAAGGCTCCGAAGATCATCAGTGTGGCGCCCCAGGATGACTCCCGGGGCGCCGGATATAAGGGGGAAAAAGCCCCTACGGAAACGGACGGCGCGGGCCGATTTCTACTCGACCCTCAGCCGGATTCTATTCCGGAGACCTATACAGCTCCAGTGTCTGGCAAAGGGCCCTTCCCAAAAGGAGGGGGTGTGCTACCAGTGTCCTCTGTCCAACCGGAGGCGTCGGATCATCTACTGGAAGCGCTGCAAGGTGCCTCCATTGTGGATGAGCACCGTGCCCATATGGGACGGTGATTGAAAGGGTTCAGTCCGCCACAAATGGGCTGACTGAGGCCTACGCTAGCCTTCTAGCAAGCTTTGAGGTGAGTGACGTAATTGTAAGAAGAATATCACAGCGTAGACAGTAGCCCCTGATGCTCTGTTCGGTGTCCGGGAAGAAAAGCCAAACAGAGGATCAAAATTAATTTTCGCAGGAGTCTAACATAAGGTGTCTATGTGAAAAGCAGGCCTCGTTGCGGGGTGCTACAACTCAAACCGCGGAGGTCTCCGGACTGAAGCAGAAACTGAAGCAGGCCGAGGAAGAGCTCGGCCTCGTGAAGAAGCAGCTGGAGGATAGCCAAGGTATGCAGTAACCTGTGTGTATTTTGAAGTATGAATTGTGCAAACTGACTAAAGTGTCATGAACTTTATTAGGGGCCACGACCGAGGTGGCGGCCCTCAAGAAGGCGTTAGCTGAGGCCGAGGACAAAGCGGCCAAGGAACGCGCCGTGCGCGAGAAGCACGAGGCCCTGGTTAGCAAGGCCCAACAAGAGCTCTAGGACACCGTCGAGAAGCACGAGTCCTTGGAGCGCGATTTTAAGACGCAAGAGTCCGAACTTGTGAAGGCCCGTTAGAGCGCACAGGATGCCCGAGCCGAAGCCCAGGGGACCCTCCAAGAAATTCAGGTGGCCAAGAAGATTACAGTGGGTAAGCCTTTCGCTATGCAAAGCCTGTGGGCGAAGGAAACATTCCTTGTACTGACCCGAATTTTGGTTTTTCAGGGGCGTTCACGAATCTGCCGCGCAGCATATTAGATGCTGCCGAGTTTTATCGAGCCGAAGAGGGGATGTCTACGGAGAAGCTATTCTGGTCTCAATATTTTGGACCAGAACATCCGGTGCCCTTTAGCGACCAGCTGAAACAGCTGGTCGAGCTGCACAGGTCGCCTTAGCTAGCCGTGAAGGACCAGATAGTTCGGCTGTGGCCTGCCGAGCCCATACCCAGCAGCTACTTCGGACTTGTGAAGCGGCTCGTGAGTGCCTGCCCACGGCTAGAAGCCGTGAAGCGATCGGTCTGCATTGAAGGTGCACGGATGGCATTTGCCCGCGTCAAGACGCATTGGGCGAAACTAGATGCCATGAAGCTGGTGACTGAGGGGCCGCCTGAGGGCAAGGAGCATGCTCGACCTGAGCTATATTTTTATGGTGTCCTGGAGGGGTCCCGCCTTGTGGCGGAGCAATGTTCGAAGGATGTTATATTCCCATGAAAACATTCATATTATCCTGTCCTGTAATATGGAACAATGATGTTGTGTAATATAATGCTTTGTGATTTAAATTTTACCTCCTGTGCGGCCATTTATGAAATCTGAGGGTTGACCAGTCGTCGGCTTCTGCCCCCACTAGG